>NC_141687.1:1467820013-1470320013 GCF_964263255.1 Lissotriton vulgaris
CACACCCGCTGCGCGTGTCCACTGCACGTCCGATCTGTGGCCATTAAATAGTGTAATGGGCGGACGGCGTGCGATGACTAGAGCGCTGACTGTAACCAGCGCGTGGCCCAGGTAAAATGGCCGCCTGGTGCCGAGCGAGCAATCGTAAAATAGAGGGGAAAGATGGAGTATAACACATTCCGATACAACAATAGTTAAAATTAGCAGCAATCGAATTTAAAACGTGTAAGAAAACATTTCCCCCAATATTTCCCACAGAATTGCAACGTTAGCACAAGGCCCCCAGTATTTCCCACAAGTCAAAACAACTGAATCGCAAAAGACCTGTTAAAGCACTGGGTGTCCGATCTCAGCCCATTAAGTAGTGTAATGGGCGGACGACGTGCGATGACTAGAGCGCTGACTGTAGCCAGCACGTGGCCCAGGTAAAATGGCCGCCTGGTGCCGACCAAGTCATCGTAAAAAAGAGGGGAGTGATGGAGTATAACACACTCTGACACAACAATAGTTAAAATTAGCAGCAATTGAATTTAAAAAGTGTAAGAAAACAGTTCCCCCAATATTTCCCACAGAATTGCAACATTAGCACAAGTTACCCAGTATTTCTCACAAGTCAAAACAACTGACCCGCAAAAGACCTGTCAAAGCCTTTGTAAATTGTAAATTTACCCTTGCGCAGCGCTGAACTGACTTCCCTTGCCCAGCTACTTGGTCTTTGCCCCTTTAGCCCCACTGCAGCCGAGTAGGTGCTGCCTGGGATTTGCTTTCTTAGCGCCCACCATCTTGGGTGAGGAGCAGGCGAGCGGGCTAGTGCTTGGCCCCTCCCGCCCCAGCAACTACAAAAGACCCTTAGTCACGTCTGCACCGATTGATAGTGTGCTAAGTGATTGTCCTGAGGCGGAAGCCGGGACTTGTGTGCTCGTATTCATTGCATGCTTGTGTATTTTTAAAACTGCACTGTAATTTCGTTTTTGCACACACCTTCGTTTTTTAACTTGTGGCATTTGTAAATTGTAAATCTACCCTTGCGCAGCACTGACCTGACTTCCCTTGCCCAGCTACTTGGTCTTTGCCCCTTTAGCCCCACTGTAGCCGATTAGGCGCTGCCTGGGGTTTGCTTTCTTAGCACCCAGCATCTTGGGTGAGGAGCAGGCGAGCGGACTAGTGCTCGGCCCCTCCCGCCCCAGCAACTACAAAAGACCCTTAGTCACGTCTGCAACGATTGATAGTGTGCTAAGTGATTGTCCTGAGGTGGAAGCCGGGACTTGTGTGCTCGTATTCATTGCAAGTTTGTGTATTTTTAAAACTGCACTGTAATTTCGTTTTTGCACACACCTTCGTTTTTTAACTTGTGGCATTTGTAAATTGTAAATTTACCCTTGCGCAGCACTGACCTGACTTCCCTTGCGCAGCTACTTGGTCTTTGCCCCTTTAGCCCCACTGCAGTCGATTAGGCGCTGCCTGGGATTTGCTTTCTTAGCGCCCACCATCTTGGGTGAGGAGCAGGCGAGCAGACTAGTGCTCGGCCCTTCCCGCCCCAGCAACTACAAAATGGTCCCCTCTCATAGGGAGCGCAGCGGACGTGCGCAGAGGGCGCGCTGGCAGCGCGCCAAAGGCAAGCCCGTCTGCGCCCGTCCGCCCCAGGCCGGGCCCAGGGACGATGGGCGATTCCTCTCCTACCCTGCTAACACCCTCAGACAGCTACAGCTTTCATACCCGCCGCCTTCCCCTGGCACAGTGAGGCAGATTAATGCCGCTGGCCTCGCTCGCAGGGCGCTCAATTCTCCCAGCAGCAGCAAGTATACTGCGGGGCCGGTAAGGAGTGAGACATCCGTTCGCGCGATGTACCTGAACACACGTTCCCTGGTTAAGCATCAATCTGATGGCTTCATCCTCCTCACCAATGAAAAACCCGATATATTACTAATTACAGAGACATGGCTCACTGCTGATTCCCACCCCGATATCCTGGTGGCCCTCCCCCAGATTATTACATCCTCCATGCTGACCGCCCTTCAGGTCGCTCTGGGGGCAGGGTGGCAGCCATCATATCAAAACAATTCAAATTTATCACCACGGCATCTCTTGCTCTTCCAGAGGTGGATAATCTGGTCATTAGCCTGGAAACGGAGGCTGGCGCCCTCACACTCATACTCTTATACCAGCCCCCTCACCCCATGCCCTCGTTCTCCACTTCCATGAGTGAACAGCTGTCAAACCTGTTGACACATCATGCCAGAATCACTCTCTTTGGCGATTTCAATTACTGGTTCAATGATGATAAAGCTGACCCTCATGCCACGGAATTGTTTGAAGCTTTTACAGGTTTCAATCTGACTCAGCAAATTTCCGGGCCCACCCATATCAAGGGTCACACCCTCGATCACATCTGGACTCATGACTTAGTCCTATCCCAGCCAGTCATCTCCCCCTGTGTCTGGTCAGATCACCATTTAATTGACACCACCATTACTGTCAGCGGCAGGGTCACAGCCCCTATCACGGCAGGTGGATCATCGCATAAATGGAGCTCCTACGACTCCCAAGGCTTCCTCGCGGCCCTGGCCAACACTTGTCCCGCCACCAACACTGATGCAAGTTTTGATGCAATGGAAGGCGACATCTGTAACTGGCTAAAGACGGCCAGTGACCAGTTCGCTCCTCTAACTAAATTCCCATGCACTAGACACAGCAATTCACACAGATGGTTCTCCAGCGACCTCAAAGAACACAAATTGAAGGTGCGTCAGCTGGAGCGGATCTGGAGACATAACTACGCCGACTCAGATAGACTGCTCTTTGTGGCGGCTCGCAAAGAATATAAAAGTGTGATTTCCTCGGCTAAATCTTCACATGTCTCTGACAGAATTCTGTCCACTCATAATAAATTGAAGGAAGTTTTTAGGATTATGAATGAGCTTACCACGGATGACAGAACTCTACCTACTCAGACCCCAACCCAAGAGACTTGCGACGCCCTTAACTCCTTTTTCATTGAGAAAATGGTCAAAATCAAGAACTCCATTTCCCCCCTCACCCATGCGTGGCCACCAGACACTTCTCTCATCAACCCACTGTCCCTTACCAAGTTCCCTGCCCTTGACCCCAACACTTTAGCCGAGCTTGTGACCCGGGTCAAATCAGGATCTCCCAACGATTGCTGCCATCCCTCGGTCCTCTGTCTCAAACTGCCGGATCATATACTACCCTTGCTGAACGCTTCCCTTAAGACTAGCACTGTTCCCAAATCTTTCAAGGAGGCCATCTTAGTGCCTCTGTTGAAGAAACCAGGTCCGGACCCCGCCGATCCCTCCAATTATCGTCCTATATCCCTCCTGCCCTACCTGTCCAAGCTCCTCAAGGCCCACGTCACTCAGTGCCTTTCACACTTTGTCGAGAGCTCCTGCTATTTTGAGCCTAATCAGGCCGGCTTCCGGCCGGCCCATTCCACTGAGGCCGTCCTCCTGGCAGTTTTGGACGCCCTGAGGGGGAACGCTGACAAAGGGACACGCAAGGCCCTTGTGCTTCTCGATTTGTCGGCTGCCTTCGACACTGTGGACCATGACATACTTCTCCACCGTGTCGGACAGGCCGTCATCCAGGGTCCTGCCCTCGAGTGGATCGAGTCTTTCCTCGTCGGCAGAGCACAAGCCGTGCGTTTGGGCCCTTATACGGCAGCCAAGACACTTACGACCTGTGGAGTCCCTCAGGGCTCATCCCTCTCTCCCCTCCTGGTTAACCTATACCTCCGGCCACTGATTCATTCGCTCAAGAGGTGGGATATCACAGTGTTTAATTATGCTGATGATTTGCAGATCATCTTCCCTCTCGACTCTCCTGATGCTGCTAATAGCTTCCAAACGGTCATGATCCACAACCAATTGAAATTAAATCCCGGAAAAACTGAGCTTATTCTCCCTGGGAACAGCCCAGTATACTGGGGCCCTCAGTTCTGACCCAAGGAGCTGCCCCCCCCCGCCCCTGCAAGCTCGGTGAAGAGCCTAGGGGTGGTCATTGACGCGGAACTCTCTCTTAAGGCTCAAGAAGGGGCTGTGATTTCCGCCTGCATGTTCCAGCTTCACAAAATTCGTAAAATAGTCCATCTACTACCGCATGCGGCACTGGCCCAGGTCGTCATCTCCCTGGTACTATCCCGCCTCGATTTCACAAACTCTTTATACCATGGACTCCCACAATCACTGCTCCACCGTCTTCAAATTGTGCAGAACCAGGCGGCCAGACTTATCCACAAAACGCCAAAGTGGCAGTCTGCGAAACCCCTGCTGCGCAAACGGCATTGGCTACCAGTTGAACAAAGGGCGGCCTTTAAGATCGGCTGCCTGACTTTCAAGTCTCTTCACTGCACCAGCCCCGACTTCCTCAAAACACTGATCACGCAGCACCGACCGGCGCGCAATCCTTGGTCGGCTCACCTCCACCTGCTGGTAGCCCCGAAAGTAAAAACTAAAAAGTTTGGCGGCCGCAGATTTGCCCACCTGGCCCCCAAACTATGGAATCCCCTTCCCCTGTCAGTTAAGTCTAGCTGTTCCCTATTACATTTTAGGAAGCTTCTGAAAACCCGTCTTTTCACCCAAACCGGTTAGCTTGTCTCCTCACAATCCCTGCACTCTCTCTTCTAGAGCCAGGAAACTTATGGTGTCAGTGGGCTCTATAAATGTCACTTAAGATAAGATAAGATAAGAAAGCACTGCGTGTCCGATCTCAGCCCATTAAGTAGTGTAATGGGCGGATGGCGTGCGATGACTAGAGCGCTGACTGTAATCAGCGCGTGGCCCGGGTAAAATGGCCGCCTGGTGCCGACCAAGCAATCGTAAAAAAGAGGGGAGCGATGGAGTATAACACACTCTGACACAACAATAGTTAAAACTAGCAGCAATCGAATTAAAAAAGTGTAAGAAAACAGGTCCCCCACAGAATTGCAACGTTAGCACAAGTCCCCCAGTATTTCCCACAAGTTAAAACAACTGAATTGCAAAAGACCTGTCAAAGCTGGAGATGCTGCGTTACAAGTTGACGAGCTGTAAGTAGCCCGAGCGATATCAATGTTACCAACAGTAGCAGGATCTGCAGAGCCGCAGCAGATACAGTTAGAAAACTCAGGGGCTACACTAGCTACTATTCTTATGGATTTGAAAAAGAGGCTGAGAGGCCGGTTTGAGGTATCTGAGGCAAATCAGGCAGACATATAGACATCATGTTCAGCTCTGGCACAAAAACTAGATGATGTAGCCATTCGAAACAGGCAACCTAGAAGAGGAAGTAGTCTCTCTGAGGAATGATATTCTAAATAATACAAATGGAGTTGAGACTTTGACAAAAGAGAATGCAAGCCTTAGAGATGATCTTGAAAGATTAGAAAATCATTCCCGGAGGAATAATCTGAGAATTTTAAACATCCCGGAGGCAGAAGAGGACCCGAACCTTAAGGAATTTGTGGTAAAATTACTATCAGAGACAGTCCTGAAGGATAGATTGGACATTGACCTGGACCAGTAAATACAGAGGGTCAATAGAGACCATTTCAATAAAACCCTCAACGTCTCAAACCAAGGAAAATCCTCATTAATGTTCTCTCCTACTATGCAAAGGATGCCATCCTGTCAGCTGCATTGAAAAATGGCCCATATGTAGTTCGAGATACCCAGTTCATCATTAGATCAGATATATGCCATGTAACCACCCAGAAACAGAGGAAGCTGGGGAAAAAAATGGGAGTACTTAATAAATTGGGGGCCACAGCTCAATTGAAATTTGCTGCAATAATACGGGTAATGTGGAAAAACCAAATGAGCAACATACGGACAGTAGAGGAGGCAGACAGTCTGATAAACTCCATAAGGGGAGTGGAGAATTTGAGATGATAAGTTTGTTATTTTTAAGAGCCTTGGAAATTTAGATATGTATTAAATCACTATGAAAATAAATGAATAACTAAAACAATAAAGATATATAGAGTAAGGAAGTGAGGCAAAAGTCCTCATTAGACAGAATTGATTTAACACATAGCTCATAGGGACCTGATTGGAGGCTGGAAAATCTAAAGATCCTCCGGTACAAGGGGTATTGATACAGGAAATAATGGCAGGAGGAGGAAATGAAGTAACCATCATAACATGGAATGTGAATGGTTTGAGTTAAAAAATAGACAGAGGATGGTAATGGGATACCTAGAGTCCTCAAAAGCCCAAGTTTGTATTATACAGGAAACCCATATAACAGCAGATGAGAGTAGAGGGCTGTTCTCTAAATATAACTGGATAGAAAGTTATGTATCATCTAACCAATTAAAGTATATGAAAGGTGTTGCCATAATAGTTAGGAAAGGATCAGGAGTGGATTTGATGGCTTCTAGTACTGATGATTCAGGAAGGTGGGTGATGGCCATGCTTAAATGCTCAGGCATAAAGTTTGTATGCGTCGGTTTCTATGGCCCAAACATGGACGACTCCCAATACCTAGTGGATCTGCATTTGAGGTTGGTAGAGAAATCAACTCCTATAGTGATAGGAGGAGACTTCAATACATTATTAGACCCAACAGTGGATAGATCAACGAGCAGGAGGGGGGTCCAGGCCCAAGCACCGAAAACAAGGCCGGCCCTCAAACATATGCTTATAGAGCTGGGAATGGTGGACGCCTGGATACATCTAATGAAGGGTAAAAGAGCTTATACCTTTCACAGTAAGACGTATCATTCTTTTTCCCGGATAGATTATATATTGGTTGATAGAGAATGGGCACGGAAAAAAAAGGACTGCGCTCAATGCATGCTTTTTCCTCTCCCTCAGTACCCCAAGAACACCACCCGACAAAAAAATCCAGCTGCGCAACACCCCCCTGACCCCGACTGCCACTTGCCTGGAACCGTGACCCGGTAACAGGGTCACGGTGGTCTCATCCAGAGCGCCTTCCCGAAGGGAGTCTTCTTTCTCTTCGCCCTGGGTCTTCTATCCTCCTTCTGCAACCGCCGGCTCCTCCCTGTCAGTCCTGCTCACTCCTCCTCCGGTCATCTTGGCGTTGTCTCTTCTCCTCTGAAACGCCTGCGGTGCTGTTTCCTTCGCCTCCCTGGGCTCGCTGCCCTCCACTGTTTTTGCATCCTCGCTGCACACACCGCCCTCCTGCTCCGCCTCTCTGTGTGTCGTCTCTCCTTCCTGTGCGTGGCTTGTGCTTCTGGCCGGTAGGGATGCGTCCTCGGTGGTGTCCCGGTGGTATCCGGGTACCGCCCCGGCTGCCGCCGCCCTGTCACAGTGTTACTGGAGCCTTTGGTATGGGCTTGGGTGGGGCAGGGATCTCGGTACTCACGGTCCGCTGAGCTAAGGTGACTTTGTCTTCGGCGTCGGAGTCATCTGTGGAGACTGAGACCGGTTCCTCCTGGGCTTGTTCCGGAAGGCTGTCGGGCCTGGATGGAAGATGTCCGGAATGAAGCTGCTTCCTCTGGACAATTTGTGGTGTTGAGCCCGACGATCATGAATGGTCTTCTTAGACTTGCAAGATAGACAAGCCTCACAGGTATCCTCTTGATGCTCCGGAGAGAGGCAGAGATTACACACTGGGTGTAGGTCCAAGTGTGGGAATTTAGCACCACACTGGGAACATTTCTTGAAGGGAGTCCGTTCCATCGACTTCCGTCGGACTCGGCGCGGGTAGGTCCAGCGGCCCGCGTCAAAGTTTATCAAAGTTTTTTCGATTGTAGAAGATGCGCATCAAGAAAGGGAAACACGATCAAGACAATACCGTTGAGTGGTAGGTGATTGTGTGCCGAAGGGGGTTTCCATAACGACACCAACCCAGAGAGCAGCAAGTCACATTCGAACCCGATGGCGGAAAAAACAATCTGGGGATGGAGCTGATGCCCATGCACATTGTCACCATAAGGAGGAGTCACCTATCTTGTGACTAACAAATACTTCTTCGACAAAACAAACTGCAAACATCCGAGCCCAACACCAGATGGCGAGCTATGCTAAAGTATACAATCTACAGCTCATATACCTTGAACAATAGTATTAAGCTATGTCCTTTTTTATTGCTTGAGGGTGCACATTCATGCTTTCTACTAAAGGCACTCTAGAAGGAATTAAATCATAGTTAGAATAGAAATATCCAAAATGTTTGCATCTATATACAAGTGAAATCCGTATTCTGCATGTAATTCCATATGATAATAGCATTTGCTAATATGTGACTGATGCTGATGGAGGCAAATTTATTTATTTTTATGTATTTATTTTATTTTAGCGATTTGTAGAGCGCACAAATTCCCTGGGGTGTCTCGGCGCTGTAGACTTGGTTGAGGATGGGGCTGAAGATGAATTGTCTATTGATTGAAAAGCCAAGTCTTGATCTGCTTCCTGAATGCAAGTAGGGTTGGACATGTTTTGATATGTTGAGGCAAGGTGTTCCACAGTTTAGCGGTGGCAACTGTGAATCTTCTGTCACCCCAGGCTACTTTCTTGGTGTGGGGGATCGGCAGAAGGTGGGCTGTTGAGGAACGGAGGGTTCTGCTGGGGGTGTATCCACTTAAGGCTTTTCTCAGAAAGTCTGGTCGGCTGTTGTGGAGGGCCTTAAAGGCCAGACAGAGAGCCTTGAATTTAATACGGTTTGTTATCGGTAGCCAGTGGAGACTTCGTACTATTGCTGAGATTGGGTGGTACTTGGGGGTGCCTGTTATCAGTCTTGCGGCTGCGTTCTGCACCATCTGGAGTCTATTAGTGACCTTTTTCTGGGCGTTCATTAGCAGGCCGTTACAATAATAATAATTTTGGACATGTCTAATGTGTTGATGAGGGTTTTCCCAGCGTTAGGTGGAAGGAAGGATAAGAGTTTTTTGATTATTTTTAAAGTATAAAAGGAGGATGAGACAATTGAATTGATGAGTGGTGTGAAATTCAGTTTGTCATCGAATAAAACACCTAGGTTTTTGACCTTATATACTGGGGAATGTGGTGGGCCTAGTTCAGTGGGCCAACAGATGGAGGACCATGCCGGATGGAGTTTGCCGAGTTTAACTTTAGGCAATTTTGGGCCATCCAGGTGCTAATGGCAATCATGCCAGATTGGAATGTGGCAGCAATTTCTCCTCCATTTTTATGGATTGCTAGCACCAATTGTGTGTCATCGGCGTAGGAAGTGAGACTCATCCCATGGGTTTTGATGACCTTGGCCAGGTCCGACACATAGATGTTAAAGAGTGTCGGACTCAAGGAGGATCCTTGTGGCACACCACATGGGAGAGTAAAAGGGGGAACTTGTAGGTGCCGAGGCTCACTAGTTGTGTGCGGTTAGCGAGGAATGAGGTCAATCATTGTTTGGCCTTATGTTTGATGCCTATATTCGAGACACGGTCGATCAGTGTAGAATGATCAACCGTGTCAAAGGCTGCTGACAAATCCAAGAGTACTAGCACTGCCGTGCCCCCTTGATCTAAGATGGATCTAATTTCATATGCAGCTTTGATGAGGGCTTTTTCCGTGCCATGGCCTTTCCGCAAACCGAATTGAGTGTCGTCCAGAAGGTTATTGTCTGGCACGTTTGCAGAGGGAGAAGTAATTTTCCTTGAATACTGGAGGTCCCTGGGGGCCAACTAGCTCACCAGGTACCTCCAGTAAGCACCACGGAGCTGCTTTGCAGAGTGTTGTAAAAAGGGGTGTGGCCTCATTACACCTCTCTGCAATGCAGCTCCCTGGCGCATACTGGAGGTTCCTGGTGGGCTAGTTGGCCCCCAGGGGCCCTCAATATGCAAAGGGAATTAGTTCCCCCTCTGTAACCGCGCCAGGGGGTTGTGTTGCAGAGAGTTGTAAAAAGGAGTGTGGCCTCATTACACCTCTCTGCAATGCAGCTCCCTGGCGCATACTGGAGGTTCCTGGTGGGCTAGTTGGCCCCAAGGGACCCCCAATATGCAAGGGGAATTAGTTCCCCATCTGTAAACGGGCCAGGGAGCTGCGTTGCAGAGAGGTGTAAAAAGGGGCGGGGCCTCATTACACCTCTGTGCAATGCAGCCACCTGGCGCATACTGGAGGTTCCTTGTGGGCTGGTTGGCCCCCAGGGACCCCCAGTATACAAGGTGAATTAGTTCCCCTTCTGCAAATGCGCCAGGGGGCTGGCTTGCAGGGACGTGGAAAGAGGCCACGCCCCTTTTACACCTCTCTGCAAGGCAGCCCCCTGGCGCATACTGGAGGTTCCTGACCCCCTAGGCCTGCTCAGGGGGTCCCAAGGCCCCCCAAATTTTTTTTATTTTTTTTAAATCCCAGGATACTTGCAGGGTACGCGTACACTGCCGATCCCCCCCCAAAAAAGGCACCACTGTGCAAATGCGCCCCCTGGCGCGTTTGCAGAGGGGGAAATAATTCCCCTTGAATATTGGGAGTCCCTGGGGGCCAAGTAGCCCACCAGGAACCTCCAGTATGCGCTAGGGGGCTGCCTTGCAGAGACGTGTAAAGAGGCCATGCCCCTTTTTACACCTCTCTTCAACACAGCACCTTGGCGCATACTGGAGATTCCTGGTGGGCTAGTTGGCCTCCAGGGACCCCCAGTATTCAAGGGGAATTAGTTCCCCCTCTGCAAATGCGCCAGAGGGCTGAGTTGCAGAGTGGTGCAATCTGTCACCTCAAGCCCTGCCCCCTCCCTGTACGCCTCTGCAAACGCGCCCCCTGGCACGTTTGCAGAGGGAGAAGTAATTTTCCTTGAATACTGGAGGTCCCTGGGGGCCAATTAGCTCACCAGGTACCTCCAGTAAGGCCACGGAGCTGCTTTGCAGAGTGTTGTAAAAAGGGGCATGGCCTCATTACACCTCTCTGCAATGCAGCTCCCTGGCGCATACTGGAGGTTCTTTACTGTTCAAAACTCAAGAGGTCCAGAGTTTTTTTGAGTGTGTTCTTTCTATAAAAACCATGTGAAAACTGATATGGACTTGGATTCTTCCTTGGACCACTCTCCCTTTCTAGAAACTCTTCCAATCTGTCACTGTCATATATCCTTACTTATATACATCAATATGCACATATACTAGTTTAAAACATATGTACTTACTCATAAAGACACTATTGAGGCAGTCATTTACTCACTAACACACCCATACACACACTCTTCCACCCATTCAGTTGTGCACACATGCTGTCTTCAAAACACATACAAACAGTGAGTCAGTCATTCATGCATCTGTGCGCTAAGTAATACCCCCATCAAACCATACAGACACTCATTCTGATACTCAAAAAACCAACTAATAACCCATATAGACACTCATGTAGCTACTCACTAACCCATGCAGCCACTTATACACAAATTGAGACACTGATACAGATATTTACATATTTAAACATTACTCGCTAATACATATATTCACTAAGATATACTTAATAAGTCAGTTATACAATCAATTTTACAAAAAAAAACATTTAGACACTTATTTACCCATTTATTCTTTAATCGACCTTTAGATATACATATATAAAAAATATTTATATTTCAGAATGACACATTCACTGGATGATGTCATCAGTGATGTCATCGGTGATGTAATTTGAGATTTCATCAGTGACATCATGAGTGATGTCACTGACCATGTCATGAGTGATGTAAATTGTGACGTCATCAGCAGTGCATTGCGGGCGCACCAGTTATAGTTAGCTGAACTAACTATAACGGGAGAATTTCAATGGTTTTGTATGAGTGAAATGCCCAGCTAACTATAACATGTGTGAAACCTATGGTTTTTTCAGTGAATTTCTAAGGTTTTTTAAATGCTACTTCCTAACTATAACGTGGCTGAAACCTATGGTTTTTTCAGTGAATATTTATATATATATATATATAAAGTAAAGCTCCCAGTCGCTACCTCCAATCTCCTCAGACCGGCGAAGCGAAGACAGACCACAATTCAGGTGACAGTTTCTTTTACTGCAGCTTGCAAATGGTAGTTAAAACAGCAATGACGTGTTTCGGGCGTAGTTGCCCTTGTTCACATGCAGTTAGTTACAAGTCAAAATAACTTTTTATAATGCAAGTCACTCCGCCTACTTCCCGCCTCCAGCTTGGTCATGTGACCTATAGACATAGACAAAATACTGTTTACCCAAAATCTCGGGGGCTAACAGCATACATTGTAAGTTTGAAATTCATCTAAATATAACAATGTTTCCTATAATGGTAATTTCATATTATAATCTGCACAAATGCACATTTTTGAAGTTAAATGGAAAATACAGCACATAATGTGACATCATGTAGTGTAGACTATATTCATAAATTATTAGATATTTTCTGGCTAAATCCATGAACTGATCAATTTAAATCTGTTACAAACTATGTACAAAGTCATAGGTCACTAGTTCCTCTCCGAACTATTAACATTTATGCTGGAAATTTGTAGGCATTAAAGTGCAAAAATTAGTGCAAGAGATATATACTAAGTGACTGAACTATACTGCCCAGTGTGCAAAAAAGCTTTCAATAACAGTGCAAGTATCCATGTCTAAAAAAGTGATAAAAAGGACTTATAATGATAAAAACAAATTTGAGTATTAAAAATGGATTAGCATGTTACCCATATCAAAATTGGCCATAGCTATATTGTATTAATAAAAGGTACGTCTAAAACATTTATAAAAACACTCGCAATTTCATTATATGTAGAAAACGTGAACAGAAACCTCGTACAACAACAATTCATGAGACAAAAATAGAAAATAGAATAGAAAAGAAAAAGTGGAAGCAATGCATATAAATACTAAGTCTATGCATTGAAGAAATGTGTCCTAGTGTGGATAACAGGGAACCTGACTATCCAACACTTATATACAAATAAGTATATTATAAACCTGGTAAGAACCCTGAAGCAGAGATTCCAGATGGACAACAGGGAACCTGACTGTCCACCCGGAACGGTCAATGGCAGGGACATTAAGGCACAAGAAAAAATAATGATGACAATATTGTCCAGTATACATATAAGTCAGGGAAACAAGGGCCTAGAGAGACTAAGTGGGCTAGCTGTCAATAGTTTTTAAAGTTAACAGGAAATTATGTATATCTTCTGTATTATTAAGGCCATTCGGCCACTTACTGTCAAGTTCCAAGATGAATCGAGTTTCCAACTGTCTCAACAATAATTCTCTATTGCCTCCTCTATGAGGTTTAGGGACTGAGGCAATTTCAAAATAAGACAGACAGTTCAAAATCAAATCCTTGTCATGTTTAAGAGCAAAATGCCTCGCTACTTGGTAGGCCGGGTCATTGTGTAGTATGGCTCTTAAATGCTGGAGAATCCTGACGTGTACTGGCGATTTTGTACTGCCTATGTAATTTAAATTACATGTGCACGTCAGGACATATACCGCAAATTCGGTCTTACAGGTACAATTGCCTTTGATAGGAATCTAAACAGAATCAAAAGGAATATTGTAGTGAGTTTTATTAATGCCGAAATTACAGGCCCTGCAATGAGAACATTTTCTGAACCCCGCTTTGGGTTGAAGCCAGGAAATCTGTTGTTTGAGTTCAGGACTACTGGTGTCCAGCTCAGTTCCCATACTTTTAGCTCTCCGGAATGTGACCAATGGCTGACTAGGTAGTTCGTGATTTAAAATGTTATCAGTCAGCAATATAGGCCAATTCCTTTTGACAATGCCCCTGATCCTATTTTCTTCATTACTATAACTAGTGATGAATCTGGGGCACTCGTTCGTAGTTGCTTCAGTAGAAGCAGAAATCTCATTGGTATCTTGAATGACAGCTTCCCTGGACAACAGACACTCTCTAGATTTTATGGTTTAAATCTTTTATTATTTCCATCAGAATAGAAAAAACAAAGAGACCACAGTCGCCAATCGGTATATCAGTACTGAGCCACATACAGGGGGCTTCCATCATTCGGAACGCAATAGAAATACAAGCAGCGTCCCTGGAACAGGGCCCCTGTCGTGGGAAGCTTGGGTCTCGATTTTCGCCCCCCTCCCACTCCCTCCCTCATCCCCTCCTTGTCCAGTTAAGCAAAGCCATAAAAAGGAAAAAGAAAAACCAAGTGCAGGAAGATAGTCCTCCGTCCCGGGTATGGGGATGTATGTTAAACCCTGGGTATGGTCTTCCGCTTCCGCGGCCGGGCTTCGACTTCCTGAATTGGAGTGTCTGCTAGTCGCAGTAAGCGCAAGTATCGGGGGCAATTTAGCTCCCTGAATTCGCCGGTAAGCAGGGTCAGGAATGGCTGCCAAAGAGCAGCGAACTCTTCGCCCCGTCCCGTGTTCGTTAGAGATAACTTTTCCATCCCCAATATCGTCCATAGTCTATGTAGCCAGCCAGAGTGTGGGGGCGGTTGAGCGGACTGCCAGTGTGCCACAATGTTCTGTACAGCTGCCCCCAATGCTATTGCTATGAGTCGCCCTCTCCTGGACTTCAATGGGTACATTAGCGTGTTAGGGAGACCGAGCAAGACATATGCTGGGAATCTGGGAAGTTGAGTGTCCAAGTGGGAGTCTATCTCGTCTAGAATGGATTTCCAGTAGGGCTGCAAGCAGTCGCAGCTCCATAATAGGTGCTCCAATGTGCCCTGTTCTCCACAGCCCCTCCAGCACCGGTCACTAACCCGGGGGTCTGTGGGAGCGCAGGTCGGATAAACAGGCGTGGAGGCAAAAGATAGTTTCGAATTGGTTGTTTATTAATAACAGATGGATGGGTAAAGGTTCGTGAATCCACGTGAATGTCCTCGTCCGTTTCTTCCGCTGGTAGAGGGGCGATGTTAGAGATGTTTCTCGGCTCCTCGTCTTCGGAGTCTTCAGGGTTTTCCCGGAGGCTCATAAAAGAAGCGGAAAAAGAAAGGGGCCGTCAGACTACTTGTTCGATATAACCAGATTATAAGGATACCGTCACCACACCACGTGTCCTGTCTCTAGTACTTTCCGTGTAGAATTAAGCAAACAGGTCCAAGTATTAAGTGAAACGAAACAAGGTTTAAACTAGCTACGGTTGAACTGAACAGAGATATAGCGGTCACACTGACCCTTCAAGAAAACAAACATGTACCCTCGGTCACCACAGCCTATTGGGATGCGTAACCGTCAACAATTAAGAAAATGTGCAGAGTGAGTTGATACTTTTCCAGTATCACCTCCCGGTTCAACAAGTTACACGACACTTCTACGTTCACCAAGAAAAATACCACGTTATGTCAGGATAACTGAGTAGGCATTTGTTAAGTCAGAGAATCAGTTTAACATCACTGTTTCTACACTCTACCCTCAATCCCTTGTAACACCCCACTCACCGGCCCTGCCGTAACTCTCCAGAGTCACGGCCGCTCTCCAGCATCCTCCGGGGGACTCCACCAGTCCTCACACCACGGTTCGTCTGCTTCCTCTTCTGCGACGTCGTCGTTCCGGATTCTTTGTCCGCTGGTTTGGTTCCGTTGCAAAGGGTCCGTCTTCTCCACTGGCGTCTCCTCTGCTGGCGTCTCCTCCGCTGGCGTCTCCTCGGCTGGCGTCTCCTCCGCGGCTTTCCTCTTCCAACCCAACGCGCCTTCGTCCCTGTAAACTCGCCTTTCCATTGGTTCACTAGGTGCACCTCCGGGGTCATGTCCAACCTCTTCCGGGTCCTGACTATCGTTGGCTCTCTGTAGGAATACGGAAAGACGGCATGGAGTTTCAGATTTGGGAGTGTCCGATAAGTCCGTGGACGAATTAGGAGACGTAATTGTCCAGGGAGCTACAACGGTGAGTTCTTCCTCACATCCCCTTTCCCTTGCTGTCCTACTACTTGGGGATGATTCCTGAGGGAAACGAGACAAAAAGTCTGCATTGCCTTGGTCCCGACCTTTCCTGTGTTTGGTGCAAAACCTAAAAGGTTGAAGAGCAAGAAACCATCTGAGTACTCTCTCATTATGTCCCTTGTTCCTAGCTAACCATTCCAAGGGAGCGTGATCTGTGAACAAGGTGAACTCCCTACCTTCCAAATAGTATCTCAGCGATTCTATGGCCCACTTAATCGCCAAGGCTTCTTTCTCTATGGTGGCGTAGTTCTGTTCCCTCGGAAACAATTTACGACTTATGTACAAGATGGGTTTTTCGCCTTGTGGGGTATCTTGCGATAGGACTGCCCCTATACCTAAGTCGGAAGCATCCGTCTGTAGGATAAAAGGGAGGGAATAGTTCGGACTGATTAATACGGATTCTGAGGTCAAGGTGTTTTTCAGAGACTCAAACGCTTGTCTAATCTCAGGAGAGGGATGTCGGAGAATTTCCTCAGTCTTACAATTTTTTTGTAACAAATTGGTCAAAGGGGCTGCCCTCTGTGAAAACTGAGGAATGAATCGCCGATAGTATCCCAACAATCCCAGAAAGGCTCTTAAGTCTTTCTTTGTCTGAGGTAAAGGTACTTGAGAAATTGCTGTGAGTTTGGAAGTTTGGGGTCTAATTACTCCCTCACCTAACAAGTATCCTAAATACCTTACTGTTTGGGATGCAAGATGGCTTTTGGCAGGATTGATTCGTAACCCATATTTTCCTAGAGACTGAACTACATTGCAAAGATGACTCAAATGTTGTTCCCATGTGTCACTGTAGATGATTATATCATCTATATAAGCGCCAGCATACCGTTCATGGGGTCGCAGTATTACATTCATGGCCCTCTGGAAAGTAGCTGGTGCTCCATGTAAACCAAAGGGTAGAACTTTGAACTGATACAACCCATCGGGTGTAGAAAAAGCCGTTTTCTCACGGTCTTCTTTGCGAAGTGGAATTTGCCAGTATCCCTTACAAAGGTCAAGAGTACTGATATATTTTGCTTGACCTATTCTTTCCACCATCTCGTCGACTCTTGGTAAGGGATAAGTATCGAACTCGGATATTTTGTTCACCTCTCTGAAGTCAATACAAAAGCGCACTGACCCATCAGGTTTGGGAACGAGGACTATGGGTGAATTCCATTCACTCATGGACGGTTCGATAATGTCCATTTGTAGCATTTTCTGTATTTCCTCTCTTATAGTCTGTCTACGGGCTTCAGGAATTCTATAAGGTCGTAACCGAACCCGTTTCCCGGGCGGCGTTCTGATTGCATGTTCTATAAAGCTTGTCCTACCTGGGGTGGTGGAAAATGTCTCCTGTAACGGTTGTAGTACCTGTGTCAATCTCTCTCGTAACATTATATTCAACTCTGGATCTATGCACTGATCAAAGGAAGTGGTTTCTGTCTCTGCTAGGTTTACCATATCAGGTAGGGGCCCTTCCCATTTTTTCAATAAATTGATATGATATACTTGGGTCACATGTCGAATTGAGTCTAACTCGATTCGATAGGTCACTGGAGTCACTTTCTCTATTACAACATAGGGTCCCTGCCACTGTCCCAATAGTTTGTGGTCAGAGGACGACATCATCAATAATACAGGATCTCCTACCTGGAGAGATCTTGCTCTAGCACCTTTATCGTATTGGCGTTTTTGTGCTATTTGCGCCTCCTCCAAATTGTTTCTAACAATGGTCCTTATCTGACTCAAATGAGTTCGGAGATTTGACACATATTCAGTGATGGGTTTCGAATTGTGTGGTTCGGTCTCCCACCTCTCCTGTGCCATCTCGAGTAGGGTCCTGGGTTTGTGGCCATACAATAACTCAAAGGGAGAATAGCCTGTACTTTTCTGCTCTTTACAACGAATGGCAAATAAAGCCAAAGGCAGCATATCCTCCCACCTTCTAGTTTCTAAGGCTAAGAGTTTTTTTAAAGTCGTTTTGATAGTGGAGTTATATCTTTCAACCAGCCCATCCGTTTGAGGATGATAGGCTGATGTACGTATCTGCTTAATTCCTAGCTGTGAACACACCTCTTTCATAAGTCTGGATACAAACGGGGTTCCCTGATCGGTTATGACTTCCTTTGGAAACCCTACTCTTGAAAAGACAGTGATCATGGCCTTCGCCACATTCGTGGTATCTGGCTTCCGCAGGGGTAAAGCCTCGGGAAATCGAGTGGCATAATCTACAATCACTAGGACATAACGACACCCACTACGTGAGGGTAACAAAGGCCCTATGATGTCCATACCAACTCTACTAAAAGGTTCGCTAATTATGGGGAGAGGCTGTAAGGGGGCTCTGGGTGGGTGGTATCTGCTATTACGCTGGCAAATGGGACACTCTTTACAATACCGTTTCACTTGCTGATATATTCCAGGCCAATAAAACAAATCTAGGATCTGTTTTTCTGTTTTCTCGGCTCCAAAATGTCCTCCAAGTAGATGACTATGAGCCAAATATAAGACTTTTTCTCTAAATGGCTCAGGGACTAGTAGTTGAGCTTTCTGTGTTGGATTTCCTTTTCTATATAACAAACCCTGTTTCTTAAAGAAGTAAGGACATACATGTTGGGGATCCTCATCATTGAGTGCTTGATTCCACGCTCCCTGCAATGCCGGATCTTCCTGTTGAGCTGCATGAAAACTTCTATCTGTTTCCCAGGGATTTTCGTCCACAGTGATCGGTAGGGCTACCGGATTTTTGTTTTTCTCAGCCCGTCTTTGTCTTTTGCTTTTTCGTGTTTTCGCTTCCGGCCATTCTTTCTCTTCGTCTTGCGAAAACGGGGCAGTTGATAACCACTCCTCTTCTTGAGAGGACTTATCCTGCAACAATTGGTCTAACTTGGGATAGTCAGTCCCAAGGATTGCTTGTTCGGGTAACTGAGGAATCAACCCGACAGTCAGAGTGGTACCTTCATCCTTCGGGTGTCTTATTCTTACTTGTGCCGTTGGATAGGGTTTTGTGTCCCCGTGAACACACCTAATGGCTACTGCTCCATCCACGGGACCTATGTGGGCACCCAAATCCTGAGGCCGTACTACACTGTGTCGACAACCCGTATCGGCTAAGGCGGTTACTTTCTGTCCGTTCACAGACACAGTGCAATGATATGGGGGTTGTGTTCTTTCTGTGGAAGAACAATAATAATTACGCACCACACCTATTTCCATGGGTTCTTCCTTCTCTTTTTGTGGACAAAATCGCGCTATGTGGCCCATACCTCCACATTGGTAACACTGTGGTCCCATTGGGGCCCGAATTATGGGTGTTCCGGGTACAATGGCTATAGCTTCAGGTTTTTTCTGTGGAAGTGGGCGAGGGGGTCGGTGGAGTACAGGTCCACTTGTTTTCCCGGAAAAGTCAGTACCTTTTTGGAGTTCTTGAGCCCTACTGTAAGCACTCGCAATCTCTACTGCTGTCTCAAGCGTTAGATTGGCCTGTTGTCGAACCCACTTTTGGATAGGAGGATGAAGGGAGGTCAAATATTGCTCTAAATAAATCTTTGCCATAATGCCGTTTTTGTCGGTGGTTGCAGGTTTCAACCATCTATCGGCCATGTCTTTTACTCGGAAATACAAAGCTCGTGGTGTCTCCTGGGGACCTTCTTTCATTTGACGAAACTTTTGTCTATATGATTCATCGTCAATTCCTAATCGTTCCATGATACATTTTTTTATATCCGTGTAGGCGACACCTCCTTGTACCGTTGCCGCTTGATAAGCTGCTTGTAAATCACCTGAAAGCAAGGGTCCTAGATACTGTCCCCATTTATCTGCAGGCCATGATGCTGCGGTCGCCATTCTTTCAAAGTTAGTAAAGAAAAAATCGGGGTCTTCCCCACTTACATATCGCTGTAACACAACGGAGGGCAATGTTGTAGGACCTCTCTGTTGTCCCAATGCCTCTGTCAGTTTGCCCAATGCTGTCTCTTGCGTTTGTCCTTGACCGGTGATAACTTGTTGTATTTTCGCTCGATCTTCTTCCACCACAGTCAAGAACCGTTCCATCACCTTTCCCAGGTGTTCTTGGTTTTCGGCCATTTTGGCGAGTGCGGCCTCCATCACGCCTTGCGATCCCACTCCTGACACCACTTGTGGGAGCGCAGGTCGGATAAACAGGCGTGGAGGCAAAAGATAGTTTCGAATTGGTTGTTTATTAACAACAGATGGATGGGTAAAGGTTCGTGAATCCACGTGAATGTCCTCGTCCGTTTCTTCCGCTGGTAGAGGGGCGATGTTAGAGATGTTTCTCGGCTCCTCGTCTTCGGAGTCTTCAGGGTTTTCCCGGAGGCTCATAAAAGAAGCGGAAAAAGAAAGGGGCCGTCAGACTACTTGTTCGATATAACCAGATTATAAGGATACCGTCACCACACCACGTGTCCTGTCTCTAGTACTTTCCGTGTAGAATTAAGCAAACAGGTCCAAGTATTAAGTGAAACGAAACAAGGTTTAAACTAGCTACGGTTGAACTGAACAGAGATATAGCGGTCACACTGACCCTTCAAGAAAACAAACATGTACCCTCGGTCACCACAGCCTATTGGGATGCGTAACCGTCAACAATTAAGAAAATGTGCAGAGTGAGTTGATACTTTTCCAGTATCACCTCCCGGTTCAACAAGTTACACGACACTTCTACGTTCACCAAGAAAAATACCACGTTATGTCAGGATAACTGAGTAGGCATTTGTTAAGTCAGAGAATCAGTTTAACATCACTGTTTCTACACTCTACCCTCAATCCCTTGTAACACCCCACTCACCGGCCCTGCCGTAACTCTCCAGAGTCACGGCCGCTCTCCAGCATCCTCCGGGGGACTCCACCAGTCCTCACACCACGGTTCGTCTGCTTCCTCTTCTGCGACGTCGTCGTTCCGGATTCTTTGTCCGCTGGTTTGGTTCCGTTGCAAAGGGTCCGTCTTCTCCACTGGCGTCTCCTCTGCTGGCGTCTCCTCCGCTGGCGTCTCCTCGGCTGGCGTCTCCTCCGCGGCTTTCCTCTTCCAACCCAACGCGCCTTCGTCCCTGTAAACTCGCCTTTCCATTGGTTCACTAGGTGCACCTCCGGGGTCATGTCCAACCTCTTCCGGGTCCTGACTATCGTTGGCTCTCTGTAGGAATACGGAAAGACGGCATGGAGTTTCAGATTTGGGAGTGTCCGATAAGTCCGTGGACGAATTAGGAGACGTAATTGTCCAGGGAGCTACAACGGTGAGTTCTTCCTCACATCCCCTTTCCCTTGCTGTCCTACTACTTGGGGATGATTCCTGAGGGAAACGAGACAAAAAGTCTGCATTGCCTTGGTCCCGACCTTTCCTGTGTTTGGTGCAAAACCTAAAAGGTTGAAGAGCAAGAAACCATCTGAGTACTCTCTCATTATGTCCCTTGTTCCTAGCTAACCATTCCAAGGGAGCGTGATCTGTGAACAAGGTGAACTCCCTACCTTCCAAATAGTATCTCAGCGATTCTATGGCCCACTTAATCGCCAAGGCTTCTTTCTCTATGGTGGCGTAGTTCTGTTCCCTCGGAAACAATTTACGACTTATGTACAAGATGGGTTTTTCGCCTTGTGGGGTATCTTGCGATAGGACTGCCCCTATACCTAAGTCGGAAGCATCCGTCTGTAGGATAAAAGGGAGGGAATAGTTCGGACTGATTAATACGGATTCTGAGGTCAAGGTGTTTTTCAGAGACTCAAACGCTTGTCTAATCTCAGGAGAGGGATGTCGGAGAATTTCCTCAGTCTTACAATTTTTTTGTAACAAATTGGTCAAAGGGGCTGCCCTCTGTGAAAACTGAGGAATGAATCGCCGATAGTATCCCAACAATCCCAGAAAGGCTCTTAAGTCTTTCTTTGTCTGAGGTAAAGGTACTTGAGAAATTGCTGTGAGTTTGGAAGTTTGGGGTCTAATTACTCCCTCACCTAACAAGTATCCAAAATACCTTACTGTTTGGGATGCAAGATGGCTTTTGGCAGGATTGATTCGTAACCCATATTTTCCTAGAGACTGAACTACATTGCAAAGATGACTCAAATGTTGTTCCCATGTGTCACTGTAGATGATTATATCATCTATATAAGCGCCAGCATACCGTTCATGGGGTCGCAGTATTACATTCATGGCCCTCTGGAAAGTAGCTGGTGCTCCATGTAAACCAAAGGGTAGAACTTTGAACTGATACAACCCATCGGGTGTAGAAAAAGCCGTTTTCTCACGGTCTTCTTTGCGAAGTGGAATTTGCCAGTATCCCTTACAAAGGTCAAGAGTACTGATATATTTTGCTTGACCTATTCTTTCCACCATCTCGTCGACTCTTGGTAAGGGATAAGTATCGAACTCGGATATTTTGTTCACCTCTCTGAAGTCAATACAAAAGCGCACTGACCCATCAGGTTTGGGAACGAGGACTATGGGTGAATTCCATTCACTCATGGACGGTTCGATAATGTCCATTTGTAGCATTTTCTGTATTTCCTCTCTTATAGTCTGTCTACGGGCTTCAGGAATTCTATAAGGTCGTAACCGAACCCGTTTCCCGGGCGGCGTTCTGATTGCATGTTCTATAAAGCTTGTCCTACCTGGGGTGGTGGAAAATGTCTCCTGTAACGGTTGTAGTACCTGTGTCAATCTCTCTCGTAACATTATATTCAACTCTGGATCTATGCACTGATCAAAGGAAGTGGTTTCTGTCTCTGCTAGGTTTACCATATCAGGTAGGGGCCCTTCCCATTTTTTCAATAAATTGATATGATATACTTGGGTCACATGTCGAATTGAGTCTAACTCGATTCGATAGGTCACTGGAGTCACTTTCTCTATTACAACATAGGGTCCCTGCCACTGTCCCAATAGTTTGTGGTCAGAGGACGACATCATCAATAATACAGGATCTCCTACCTGGAGAGATCTTGCTCTAGCACCTTTATCGTATTGGCGTTTTTGTGCTATTTGCGCCTCCTCCAAATTGTTTCTAACAATGGTCCTTATCTGACTCAAATGAGTTCGGAGATTTGACACATATTCAGTGATGGGTTTCGAATTGTGTGGTTCGGTCTCCCACCTCTCCTGTGCCATCTCGAGTAGGGTCCTGGGTTTGTGGCCATACAATAACTCAAAGGGAGAATAGCCTGTACTTTTCTGCTCTTTACAACGAATGGCAAATAAAGCCAAAGGCAGCATATCCTCCCATCTTCTAGTTTCTAAGGCTAAGAGTTTTTTTAAAGTCGTTTTGATAGTGGAGTTATATCTTTCAACCAGCCCATCCATTTGAGGATGATAGGCTGATGTACGTATCTGCTTAATTCCTAGCTGTGAACACACCTCTTTCATAAGTCTGGATACAAACGGGGTTCCCTGATCGGTTATGACTTCCTTTGGAAACCCTACTCTTGAAAAGACAGTGATCATGGCCTTCGCCACATTCGTGGTATCTGGCCTCCGCAGGGGTAAAGCCTCAGGAAATCGAGTGGCATAATCTACAATCACTAGGACATAACGACACCCACTACGTGAGGGTAACAAAGGCCCTATGATGTCCATACCAACTCTACTAAAAGGTTCGCTAATTATGGGGAGAGGCTGTAAGGGGGCTCTGGGTGGGTGGTATCTGCTATTACGCTGGCAAATGGGACACTCTTTACAATACCGTTTCACTTGCTGATATATTCCAGGCCAATAAAACAAATCTAGGATCTGTTTTTCTGTTTTCTCGGCTCCAAAATGTCCTCCAAGTAGATGACTATGAGCCAAATATAAGACTTTTTCTCTAAATGGCTCAGGGACTAGTAGTTGAGCTTTCTGTGTTGGATTTCCTTTTCTATATAACAAACCCCGTTTCTTAAAGAAGTAAGGACATACATGTTGGGGATCCTCATCATTGAGTGCTTGATTCCACGCTCCCTGCAATGCCGGATCTTCCTGTTGAGCTGCATGAAAACTTCTATCTGTTTCCCAGGGATTTTCGTCCACAGTGATCGGTAGGGCTACCGGATTTTTGTTTTTCTCAGCCCGTCTTTGTCTTTTGCTTTTTCGTGTTTTCGCTTCCGGCCATTCTTTCTCTTCGTCTTGCGAAAACGGGGCAGTTGATAACCACTCCTCTTCTTGAGAGGACTTATCCTGCAACAATTGGTCTAACTTGGGATAGTCAGTCCCAAGGATTGCTTGTTCGGGTAACTGAGGAATCAACCCGACAGTCAGAGTGGTACCTTCATCCTTCGGGTGTCTTATTCTTACTTGTGCCGTTGGATAGGGTTTTGTGTCCCCGTGAACACACCTAATGGCTACTGCTCCATCCACGGGACCTATGTGGGCACCCAAATCCTGAGGCCGTACTACACTGTGTCGACAACCCGTATCGGCTAAGGCGGTTACTTTCTGTCCGTTCACAGACACAGTGCAATGATATGGGGGATGTGTTCTTTCTGTGGAAGAACAATAATAATTACGCACCACACCTATTTCCATGGGTTCTTCCTTCTCTTTTTGTGGACAAAATCGCGCTATGTGGCCCATACCTCCACATTGGTAACACTGTGGTCCCATTGGGGCCCGAATTATGGGTGTTCCGGGTACAATGGCTATAGCTTCAGGTTTTTTCTGTGGAAGTGGGCGAGGGGGTCGGTGGAGTACAGGTCCACTTGTTTTCCCGGAAAAGTCAGTACCTTTTTGGAGTTCTTGAGCCCTACTGTAAGCACTCGCAATCTCTACTGCTGTCTCAAGCGTTAGATTGGCCTGTTGTCGAACCCACTTTTGGATAGGAGGATGAAGGGAGGTCAAATATTGCTCTAAATAAATCTTTGCCATAATGCCGTTTTTGTCGGTGGTTGCAGGTTTCAACCATCTATCGGCCATGTCTTTTACTCGGAAATACAAAGCTCGTGGTGTCTCCTGGGGACCTTCTTTCATTTGACGAAACTTTTGTCTATATGATTCATCGTCAATTCCTAATCGTTCCATGATACATTTTTTTATATCCGTGTAGGCGACACCTCCTTGTACCGTTGCCGCTTGATAAGCTGCTTGTAAATCACCTGAAAGCAAGGGTCCTAGATACTGTCCCCATTTATCTGCAGGCCATGATGCTGCGGTCGCCATTCTTTCAAAGTTAGTAAAGAAAAAATCGGGGTCTTCCCCACTTACATATCGCTGTAACACAACGGAGGGCAATGTTGTAGGACCTCTCTGTTGTCCCAATGCCTCTGTCAGTTTGCCCAATGCTGTCTCTTGCGTTTGTCCTTGACCGGTGATAACTTGTTGTATTTTCGCTCGATCTTCTTCCACCACAGTCAAGAACCGTTCCATCACCTTTCCCAGGTGTTCTTGGTTTTCGGCCATTTTGGCGAGTGCGGCCTCCATCACGCCTTGCGATCCCACTCCTGACACCACTTGTGGGAGCGCAGGTCGGATAAACAGGCGTGGAGGCAAAAGATAGTTTCGAATTGGTTGTTTATTAATAACAGATGGATGGGTAAAGGTTCGTGAATCCACGTGAATGTCCTCGTCCGTTTCTTCCGCTGGTAGAGGGGCGATGTTAGAGATGTTTCTCGGCTCCTCGTCTTCGGAGTCTTCAGGGTTTTCCCGGAGGCTCATAAAAGAAGCGGAAAAAGAAAGGGGCCGTCAGACTACTTGTTCGATATAACCAGATTATAAGGATACCGTCACCACACCACGTGTCCTGTCTCTAGTACTTTCCGTGTAGAATTAAGCAAACAGGTCCAAGTATTAAGTGAAACGAAACAAGGTTTAAACTAGCTACGGTTGAACTGAACAGAGATATAGCGGTCACACTGACCCTTCAAGAAAACAAACATGTACCCTCGGTCACCACAGCCTATTGGGATGCGTAACCGTCAACAATTAAGAAAATGTGCAGAGTGAGTTGATACTTTTCCAGTATCACCTCCCGGTTCAACAAGTTACACGACACTTCTACGTTCACCAAGAAAAATACCACGTTATGTCAGGATAACTGAGTAGGCATTTGTTAAGTCAGAGAATCAGTTTAACATCACTGTTTCTACACTCTACCCTCAATCCCTTGTAACACCCCACTCACCGGCCCTGCCGTAACTCTCCAGAGTCACGGCCGCTCTCCAGCATCCTCCGGGGGACTCCACCAGTCCTCACACCACGGTTCGTCTGCTTCCTCTTCTGCGACGTCGTCGTTCCGGATTCTTTGTCCGCTGGTTTGGTTCCGTTGCAAAGGGTCCGTCTTCTCCACTGGCGTCTCCTCTGCTGGCGTCTCCTCCGCTGGCGTCTCCTCGGCTGGCGTCTCCTCCGCGGCTTTCCTCTTCCAACCCAACGCGCCTTCGTCCCTGTAAACTCGCCTTTCCATTGGTTCACTAGGTGCACCTCCGGGGTCATGTCCAACCTCTTCCGGGTCCTGACTATCGTTGGCTCTCTGTAGGAATACGGAAAGACGGCATGGAGTTTCAGATTTGGGAGTGTCCGATAAGTCCGTGGACGAATTAGGAGACGTAATTGTCCAGGGAGCTACAACGGTGAGTTCTTCCTCACAGGGTCCCATTGGTGTAGACGTTCTGGTGTATGGTACCAATAGGTGGCTACCTTAGTCAGTGTTTCTGTGAGGCCTGCGTGTTAAGCCGAGTGTCTGGCCCTGTGATATACGCCCCCCCACTCCTTGTGTATGAGCTGCCTTCCCAAGTCTCTCTCCCACCGGACCCTCCCTGTGTTGTGTGTGAATTTGTTGGTGAGGAGGAGTTGTTGGTATAAGTCTGAGATCAGTTTCTTATCTGAGGAGCGCGTCAGGAGCCACTTCTCGTATGCGGTGAGGAAGTGTTGTGCACCAGGTCTGACCGTGGGTTGTGAGGCCCAATGCTGTACCTGTAGGTAGTGCAGACGATCCTCTTCCGTAATGCCATAATCCTCCTTCACTTTCTGAAAGGGTGGGATCCCATTTAAATCAAACAGGTTGCCCAGTTCCTTGCAAGGAGTGCGTCTCCAATCCGTGAATGCCTTGGGGTCCAGGCCCGGGGTAAAGTCGGGGTTATCAAAGAGCAGGCTCATCGGTGAGGGGAATGAAGTCAGATCATGCCGGACTGCCACCTTGTCCCACACCTCCAGGACTGTGCTTGTGATTTGGGATGCATAGAGGTTAGGTGGCCTATGTCCCTTAGGCAGGAACGGGATCCCCTGAAGAGGCTTGGCTGCCACCGACTGGTCCTGAAAGAGACAAGTTTTGCCTGATTCTAGTTGGTGCCATTCAACCAAGGTGCGGAGCTGTGCCGCTTGGAAATACAGAGTGAGATCAGGAACCCCCACACCTCCGTGTTCAGGGGGAAGTACTGCGATCGTGTGTTTAAATCGTGACTCTCTAGATATTAGACTAGCCTTAGCCAAGGCATCATTAAAAATCTTATCTGTGTATCCACGTTCTTTCAATCGGACCCTTAGTTCCTTAGTACAATTAACGAAATCACTGGGAGAGCTACAGATTCTTTTTAGTCTTATTATTTCCCCGTAGGGGATACTTGAGATGGTATGTCTGGGGTGCAGGCTAGAGGCATGAAGGGTGGTGTTCCCCGCTGTCGGTTTTCTAAAGAGAGTGGATTAAAGACGATTAGCATCTATATAAATTTTAACGTCAAGAAATTCTATGGACTCTTTGCTAATGTGTGAGGTGAATTTAAGGTTTAAATCATTCTCATTAATTTCCTCAATAAATGATAGAGCTTCCCTTTGATCACCTTGCCATAGAATAAAAATATCGTCAATGTATCGCAGGTACCTAACGATTTTTTCATGGACCCAAACTCTATGTGTGGCATTTAAAACCTGCTCCTCCCACCAGCCCACATGTAAACACGCGTAGCTGGGGTAGAAGCAGGATCCCACGGCCACACCTCTCTGTTGCTTCCAAACATCTTTCCCAAACATAAAATAATTGTTATTAAGACACCATTCAATTAAATTCAGAATAACCTTATTGTGTTCATACAGTTCTGACGGCCTTTTGTCTAGAAAGTGTTTGGAGGCCCCTAGTCCATCCAAATGTCCTATACTTGTATATAAGGATTCTACATCCAATGTTATTAATAACATGTCCTCCTGCTATTCCAAGTTTTCAATCTTGTCCAGGAAATCACCCGTATCTTGGACATAGCTGGGCAAATCCTTAACCAGGCTTATATATATATATATATGTATTACCTACTGGCGGTCGCCAGTAGGTAGTTATAGTTAGGACCTAGTTTCCATAGGAAATCCGCAACATTCTATTGGGAATAACTTTGGCGCCGGTTGATGAATCTTCGCGAATTTCTCAAAGAAGATGGCTCGCTCCTCTCCGCTCGCTCCTTCCCTGAAAGTTTTGGGGGGATTTGTCAAGTGGGGGCTGAGAAAAAAGGGGGGGGTCCCAAAAACGTGTTTTCCCCATGTTATTTTCATAGGACGATTAGACAAGGCTACAGCCCGAACGGCTGAACGGAATTACAAGAAATTTGGCAAAATGGTAGAGTCTGATTCGCAGATCGCCCTTTTGTTTAAATGGTGTAAATCACTCCAGTAGTTGTTGAGAAAATTAAATGTGAAAAAATGTATATATCTGGGCGGAGCCTAACCACATATCTCATCGTGAGATCTGATTGGCTGTCAGCACTTCATCCAATAAGTGTTGGCAGCCATCTTGGGACCAATATACATGATAGCACCTCATTAAAAAGCATTGCAGTTAATAGAAGGTTTTAGGACTTTCGTTACATTATAAATCATTTGTTGATGGTACCTACTCATTTTAGGAATTGTGGTGTGTTCTAAGGTGATTTTACCTTGTGAAAAAGCCTTCTGCTGGGATATCATGAATCATGTTTGAAAGAAAACTATTATCTCATGCTTTTCCCACAGTGGTTTGGAAGGGGATCTATAAGCTAAACTGAAGCATATTTTCTGTAAATTCACATTATCTTTCTCAGTCATGTGAGAATGAAGTCGACATTCTCAGTAAAACATGGACATCCAACAAGGACAGAGGCTGTCAGTTGATTCCGTTGTGTTCTACTGCAGCTTCCCAGAGTGTTCTAACAGTCCTACTTATTACAAAGGTATGGCACACCTGAAGCCATCTTGATTGGAATAAAGTGTTAACTCTAAAAACATTTAATTTAAAAAGGAACAACATGAGGGGGTATATTTTGCCATTGAAAGAATGATTAGTGCTGCAGAAAGAAAAATTAGGGCATATTTTGAGTGACTTCTCAAATCCTCTTCTATTTCATTAAAAAATTCTGACATGCAGTCTCCCAAGATGGCCACCAGAGACAAAAGAGCCCAAATGTAGCTCAAATATCACCCAGATGTAGCCCAAGTATAGCCGAATGACAGATGGCCCAGAGTGTTCTAAAGAACAACTAGAGCGCTAACAGTCTGACTTATGACAAAAGTATGGCACACCTGAAGTCATCTTGATTGGAATAAAGTGGTAACACTTAAAACATTTAATTTGCAAAGGAACAAAATGAGGGGGTTTATTTTGCCATAGAAATTATGATTAGTGCTGAAGAAAGAAAAATTAGGGCACATTTTGACTTCTCAAATCCTCTTCTATTTCATTAAAAAAATTCTGACATGCAGACTGAAACATGAACTTTGAATACCAGCAGCAGACTTCCCTTGTGAGCAGTAGCTTTACTACAGTGATCTAATGAGCAACTAGAGTGCTAACATTCAGAATTTATGGCAAATGTGTGACACATCTGAATGCCTTCTTGATGGAACCAAAGTAAACAAGCATTGAAAATGCAATAGATCTCGCCCTCGTTTAAGTTAAAACCATTCTGTTTGTAATGAGGTGGCTTTTTAGCTTTGCTTTTATTGGTGTTTTTCAAACTTTCATGTAAAAAACATGCTTATGTACGCATATATGTATGCATGCATTTATATTTGTATTTATATAGATATGCAGATTATATATGTTTATATATGTATGTATATATATATATACACATACATATATATAAATGCATATGCATATACATGCATATATATATGTGTATATGTGTGCGTGTAGAGAGAGGTAGAGAGGTAGAGGTGTAGAGGTAGAGGGGTAGAGGTAAAGAGGTAGAGGTAGAGACTAGTAGAGAGAGGTAGAGAGGTAGAGAGTAGAGAGTGAGCAACAGAGAGTAGAGAGTGAGTAGTAGAGAGTAGTAGAGAGCAATAAAGAGAGTAGCAGAGAGTGAGTAGTAAAGAGTAGTAGAGTGAATAGTAGAGTGAGTAATAGAGTAGTAGAGTGAGTAGTAGAGTGAGTAGTAGAGAGTAGTAGAGAGGAAGTAGTAGAGTGAGTAGTAGAGAGCAGTAGAGAGTGAGTAGTAGAGAGTAGTAAAGAGTGAGTAGTAGAGAGTAGTAGAGAGTGAATAGTAGAGAGAGAGTAGTAGAGAATGAGTAGTAGAGAGTGAGTATTAGAGAGTAGTGGAGTAGTAGAGAGTGAGTAGTACAGAGTAGTGGAGAATATTCCAAAGTTTGGCGCAGCACCACTTGCACAAGTCCAATCAAATCATATCACTTAGAGTCCTTATTGAAGCGCTGAATCTTGGTGTATATTCAAATGCTTTTATTTTCCTTAAGTTTATGTACCACAGCCAGCCGACGCGTTTCGTTCGGTACAACAGAACTTCTTCAGGGCATTCTTATTTCCTTCAAGTTAGGTTGGTATCCTGTTGTCATATAACTAGATATTTCTTCCAAATGTTAGACGAGTCGTAAGTACATTCTTATTCAAAGTGACTAGGTATCAATTTTACCCACACAATTCGGGCAGACTTGAGTAATTTATACCATCCTCAAAGTCAGTCTTTCAAAAATTCCAAAGTATAGGACATGATAATCCAAATCCAAATAATTCTCAAGAAAAGTCATTTTCAATCGTTCGGAATATCGGCGTTTGGGCAGATATGACCCACGGACACGGTTTATGACTTTTCTTGAGAAACATTTGGATTTGGATTATCATGTCCTATACTTTGGAATTTTTGAAAGACTGACTTTGAGAATGCTATAAATTACTCAAGTCCATGGATGCTGCTGGGAACGCCCCCAGCAACACCCATTGCACGCCCGTTTAACGCAGGACTGATATTTATCAGGCAGGATTACGCCACAAAAAGTGGCTTAGTCCTGCCTGATAAATATCACTCAGTCTTCTGCGCCACCGGAAAGTCACAAAAAGTGACGTTCCTGAGGCGCAAGGGGCTGGTAAATAAGGTCCCATAGGTTTCACACTCGTTATAGTTAGGAATTAGCATTTAAAAAACCTTAGAAATTCACTGAAAAAACCATAGGTTTCACACATGTTATAGTTAGGAATTAGCATTTAAAAAACCTTAGAAATTCACTGAAAAACCATAGGTTTTACACCAGTTATAGTTAGCTGGACATTTTACTCATACAAAACCATTGAAATTCTCCCGTTATAGTTAGTTGTACTCACTATAACTTGCGCGCCCGCAATCCACTGCTGATGATGTCACATATTACATCATTCATGACATGGTCAGTGACATCACTGATGACATCTCAAAATACACTACTTTGCATTGAAGAATGAGTGGATATATAAATATAAATGTGTGAATGATGGATTTAGTAACAGTGTCATTGATTGTTTCCTTGATAATTTGTAGAGTCTCACTATATATAATATGTAGTTATTTAACTGTGTTAAAGTCTTTATTGCTTTGACTTAATTGGTATATTAAAGACTATATTTGTTATTGGTTTCTTAACTGAGTATTTGTATGGGTAAATGAATGTCTATGTGGTTTGGTGGGGGGTATGTAATTGCCTAAAAATGTGTGAATAGTTCATTCAGTAGGTAAATGAGGTTAAGACTACATGTTATAACACTTGTTTTAGTGAGTATATATGTTTATGGGTGTGGTGGTGATTAAATATGTCTCTCAATAGTATATCTCCATTAAATTTGCATAAAAAAGCAGTGTATGTTACAGTTATATCTGATTAAGTGAGCCTAAGACTTAGTGATTGTATGAGTCACTGTATGGAGAACTGAATATTTCTAATAGTCATTTTATAACATACTAAGTGTATAGATGAATAGATGAAGTGGTGTTTGTAGAAGTGTGTAGGTGAGTAAATGTAAGTATAATCCATTGTTTGCATAAGTCAATAAGATGTCTTTATAAGTGAATACAATGTGTGCTGGTGTGTAATGTTGAAATAGGCGTATAAGTATATTTGTTAGTGTTCTGTTAATTATTCACTGCATATAACACTGAATCTATAGGTAAGTGATTATACTATTGTTGTGTCAATGGTTTGAAACAGGGCACTTTCTATTTTACAGTGAGTGAAAAATAATATACTAGTGTGAGATGAGGTGTATTTCATTGTCACATGGATGATGTCATCAGTGATGTCATTTGAGATGTCATCAGTGATGTCACTGACCATGTCATGAATGATGTAATATGTGACATCATCAGCAGTGGATTACGGGCACGCGAGTTATAGTGAGTACAACTAACTATAATGGGGGAATTTCAATGGTTTTGTATGAGTAAAATGTCCAGCTAACTATAACTGGTGTAAAACCTATGTGTTTTTCCGTGAATATATATATATATATATATATATATATATATTACCTACTTCTCTATGGGACTTTTGAAAATTCTATGTCTAATAACTTTGGCGTTTGTGGACGGAATCGGCTGAAATTTTCAGGAAAATGGCACATTTTGTTTCTGAGCATCCCCTGAAAATTTGGGGGGGTTTCGTCAAGGGGGGGCCGAGAAAAAAGGGGGGTCCCAAAACGCGTTTTTAACATTGAGTTTTCCATAGGGCGTTTGGCCTCACTTTTAGCTCGAACGGCTGAATGGATTTGCACGAAACTTGGCAAAATTGTAGGGACTGTTAGCCCGATGTGCCTTTGCTGGGTCTCAATATATGTGCTCCAGTGGATATTGAGAAATTAACGTTTTAAAAAACAGATATATCTGTGACAGCGTCCCGGGTTGCGCTCCGGTTCGCGAACTTTTCGCGTAACGGAGCTTTGCGAAGCGAAGCTGATTGGCTCTCCGGTGTCTGTCAACATTCTAAACAGTCCGGAGCGGCCGCCATCTTGTCTCTCGGTAGGATCGAGAGACAAGAAGAGGAGAAAAACGAAGGGGGAATTTAATGAAAGGGGGCAAGGTAGACCCTTCTTGACCCCCTAGGAATGATGTTGGGGTTATTAAAGGGTCCCCTGGGGCAAATAAAAAAAATTTGATTTTTTGCGGTAGAAGCGCTTTCCGGTTCGCGAACCGGGTAGCGAATCGGGACGCGAAACGGGAATTCGCCATTTTGTGTTTCGTTTTAATTAAATTACAAGATGGAAGAAAAACAATGTGAGAAATGGGTATAAGGGGGTACGGGAGACGTATCCTGACCCCCTATGTTTTCTGAGGGTGGCTGAGGATGCTCATATATGTTGATACTTGTCTTCCAGCGGCTGCGCGTGAGCGTTTTTTTTTTTTTTTGCTGCGTGACGTCTGTTAACGTTCGATTCGAAGGAAATCAGGAAGTGTTGACCGCCATTTTGACACTGCGAGTAAATATATTGTTAAAAATAATTGTTATAAATTAATCCGTATTGATAAACATTGTCTGCGCCATCTTGCTTTTTTTTCCAATGCCACACTTTTGTCGTGCACGGCAGCCATTTTAGATGCCTTGACCAGACCCACTCTCTGCACGCCGCCGATCCTCAGCATGGATCCCCACCCTAGCAAGCATTTCCCCCACGCATTGGTCACCCCCGCTCTCTCTCTTATGCATGGGCCATAAACCTCCCCCCATCTGCGCTGCTCTTCCCTGAGAATCACACCCTGTGCCCGCCCGACACCTCCCTTTCACCCTATTCACTACCGCACCCTCTAACACTCCTCTTCCTTTGTGTCTGATTGTCCAGGCCGGTCTCAGGCTATCACCTAGCCCTGCGGATGTAGTTTATGGCCTCAACTGTAAAGAATCACCCCTCTTCAAAGGAGTTACAGTAGATCAAGGCCCCCACCCCATGAGATCCGTCACACCACACGCGTTCCTACTATCTGATAACGATCCTGTATTGTGATTGGGGAGGGGATTCTCACAGTGAGGGTGTGTGGGACCGAGCCTGAAAAGGAAGATTCCAGGGATGCCTTTTTGTACATCAAAGTCTTCACAATTATGTGTCACATTAAAAATATATAGCACTCCAACAAAGTAGTAGGATTATAACACTTTAATAACTTATAAATATAAACAAAGCACCAAAAACAGTAAACACGTTAAAAAAATTTAAACACAGCAACAATGGTCAGTAGCGGTCTGTTGTGTGAATAGTCCGAAGGCAGCACAACGTGCCGAGATCTGGACGGCACCCCCTTGCCATTCAGCGTTTTCCGCCCGCTTTTCCTGCACTGTGTCTTGTCAGTAGCGGTCTGTTGTGCGAATAGTCCGAAGGCAGCACAACGCGCCGAGATCTGGACGGCACCCAGGTGATGTCCTTTACTTGCCGCACTGGTTTTGGCATCCTACAATGCTGCACCGAAAAACGGCGTGGGGCGCCCCGGGGGGCGGGGGGGAGGCGGCGTGAACGGGCCTCCCCAGGTGGAGGCTCGTCTGCTTTAGTGGGGCGCCCTTTTACCGTTTCAGTCACCAATCAGCAGTTTTCCGCCCGCTTTTGCTGCACTGTGCCTCATCCGCCATTTAGCTGTTTACCGCCCGCTCTTGCGGCTACAGCGTCTCGCTCACCATGTAGTTGAATTGCGCCCACTCTTGCGGTGCAGCGATAGGCGGCTGCCACAGGACTCTTAAAATGGAGGCCGGCTCTTCGGATTTGGGCCTGGTCCACTAAAATGGCCCTGGGACACCTTGGAACTCGGACGCTTGTCTGCTAGGGCTTGGGCCCCATTCTCGAAAGCGTCCCCTCAGCCTTGAAGATTCTACAAAAGTCTTGGGGGCCCCCGACTCCCGCAGGCTTCCGGTGGGGAGCGGCTGCCATGATTGCTTGCGGAATGGCCACGACGGAGCTACGGGATGGTGGGGCTCTCATGCTGACGCCAGCTTCAGTCTGAAACATCCAGAAACACTGTAGACTATCAATTCGATGACTTCCGGTGGAGCCTCAACGTGACCCGGTAGGGAATATATTGCCCTCCCCTTTTTTGAGTGATGGTTCTTGTTGCCTGTCCTCTCTGTTGTCATCTAACGGAACCTTTTTGGATTGCCGAGTGAGAAAAAAAAAGGTGGGGCTTTCATCGTTTGGGAAAAAAAAATGTTTCAATCCAATGAAAAGTGTTATTTTTAGGTCATATGATCAAGCATTTCATCATTAGGAAACCAAAAGTAAAATGAACCAATGAAAAGTTTTATAAACAAGTCACATGACCTGTTATGCGGCTTTGGGCTATAAAAAGCCTACAAAATCCGTTGGCCTGTGAGGCGGCGTCAGTAGCGGACCGATGTGCGAATAGGCCGAAGGCAGCACAACACGTCGAGATCCGGATGGCACCGAAGTGGTGTCCAGCAAGTTGCCGCACTGGTGTGGCTATCCTACAATGCTGCGCCGAAATACGGCGTGGGGTGCCCGGGGGGGGGGGGGGGGGGGGGGGGGAAGGCGGCGCAAACGGCCCTCTCCCGCCTCCCCAGGTGGATGCACCTCATGTGCAGTGCGGCGCCCTTTGCCGTTTCACTCGCCGTTCAGCAGAGTTGGGGCCGCTCTTGCGGCACAGTGCCTCACCCCCCATCCAGCTGAGTTGTGTTTACTTTTGCGGTGCAGCGAAAGGCGGCTGCAACAAGACTTTCAAAATGGCGGCCGGCTCTTTGGATTTGGGCCTGGTCCACTAAAATGGCCCTGGGACACCTTGGAACTCGGACGCTTGCCTGCTAGGGCATGGGCCCCATTCACGAAAGCGTCCCCTCTTTTGACTGATTGTTCTTGTTGCCTATCTCTTCTGTTGTCATTTAACGGAACCTTTTTGGACTGCCGAAAGGGGTTCTGGTCCGACCGCTGGTTGTTGGAGACATTTTGACTATATCCTGGACCTGCCCGGCCTCGCCCAAAATGGTGCCGGCATAAATGGGACTCGTAACTCCTTGTTGTGTACTCGTTGCCCAACCTTGATATCATGAGATACATATGTAGTTTTGAAGCACATGGCGGGCGGGGACGAGTACTGATTGAACATTTGGACATCCCTATTGATATTAAGTTCTGATGTGTTATTGATTACTGTACTATTGAAAGTTCGAATTAACGTCACCCATGGTACTTGCCCGCAAATGTATATCTAGATAATTTTATTGTAACTGGCCCTGTCGTACTTTAATTATAAAATGTACGTCCATCGATTCCGCAACTGTTAGACACCTTACTTCTTGCAACCTAATGGCCCGCCCGTTACTTTCTTCTACAGTGTAAATGTCCCCTCATAATATACGATTCCAGTTTGCTCCGTGGCCGGCCCACGTGGTTATAGGCCCGTATTTGTATACTGACATTTTCACAATAAAGGTTTTTAAAACAAAACATGGTAGTAGTACCTGTTTTGGTAAAGTTTTGAATAATAGCCACTGTTTTCGAATCAGTAAAAGGCAAGTGAAATAAAGCAGCCCGATTACATGACGGTTAAAAGGTATAATACGCAGGAACGCAGTAAAGATAAATGGTCAAGGGCTGTTGTGTTTTCCACTCCTGCAACATAAAGTGATCGATAAGAATCCGATATTCATGCCTATCAGCGACTAAGACAGCAGGCCGAGCCTCTTTTGCTCAACGGCTCCCTCATGGGACGAAGAAACGCCCTTTTTCTCGAAATAGGAATATTTTACTTGCAGGACAGTTGTAAATTTCCCGGGAAAATACATGAGCCTGGAACATTGTTAGTGATAAACTGTAAATGCATCTGGGTCCTTTGCTTTACAAGTCAGAGCGAGAAAAAAAAAGGTGGGGCTTTCATCATTTGGGAAAAAAAATGTTTGAAAGCAATGAAAAGCGTTATTTTTAGGTCATATGACCAAGCCTTTCATCATTAGAATAAAAAAAGTAAAATGAACCAATGAAAAGTTTTATTAACAAGTCACATGACCTGTTATGCTTACGTTACGCGCTGCGCGCTGCGCTCTGGATCGTTTCCGGGAAGCTGCGCCTTGCGCACCGGAGCACTTCCGGGTGCGCTAACGCGGCACGTCATATGACGCATTACGCGGCAACGCAGGTCCAGAATATAGTCAAAATGTCTCCACCAACCAGCGGTCGGAATACAACCCCTTTCAGCAGTCCAAAAAGTTCTGTTAAATGACAAGAGAAGGGACAGGCAACAAGAACAATCAGTCAAAGAGGGGAGGGCAAGTTCTTCTCTACCGGGTCACGTTGGGGCTCCACCGGAACTGATCGAATTGGTAGTCTACAGTGTTTCTGGATGTTTCAGATTGAAGCTGGCGTCAGCATGAGAGCACCCCGTGGCTACGTCGTGGCCATTCCGCGAGCAATCATGGCAGTCGCTCGCCACCGGAAGTCTGCGGGAGTCGGGGGTCCCGGTGACTTTTGTAAAATCTTCAAGGCTGAGGGGACGCTTTTGGGAATGGGGTCCATGCCCTAGCAGTCAAGCGTCCGAGTTCCAAGGTGTCCCAGGGCCATTTTAGTGGACTAGGCCTAAATCCAAAGAGCCGGCCGCCATTTTGAGAGTCCCGCTGCAGCCGCCTATCGCTGCACCGCAAGAGTGGGCGCAATTCAAGTGGATGGTGGGCGAGACGCTGTGGCCGCAAGAGCGGGCGCAACTCAGCTGGTTGCGTGAAGCGCTGGGGTGTACCTGAGAAACCTCCACCTGGAGAGGTGGGGGAGGCTCGTTCGCGCCGCCTCTCCCTTCTAGTGCATCCCACGCCGTCTCCTGGCGCAGGAATATGTGATGGTCGGACTAGGGCACCGCAGGACGCGTCTTCAGGTCAAACGGATTGTGGGACAATGTTCAGAATGGAAGAGTCACCAAAAGGCAAAAAGTTCCGCTTGACCCCGGGAGCCGGCCGCCTATGTCGGGGGCGATCTCAGGCCACACCAGGGCAACAAGACTTGGGAAGGGGGTCGGCGCCATCACACCGCCCCTCGGGGGCCTCCGTCAAGCGGTTCAGGGAGGCACCGCATCACATTGATTTCCAATGCAGTCAGGTCCACAAACAGCCCCCACTTACTTTGAGAATAGTGAAGCTGCAGCAAGTGCAAATAAACTTCAGACAGTGTTACAAGCGCTGCTCGGAACCCTCAACTATGGCACCCAACATCCAGGACTTATGCCATTTGTGCAAGGCAGTGACATCGAAGTAACTCAGGGACCAAGGAACATACCATATCCAGAGTCCTTCCCACAGCGTCTGCCTTCCTTGTTACCTAGTTATGGTTCTTTCACTCCCACTCCAGGCTTTTAGTCTGTGGATGGAAAACCATGAACCTACACTCACGTATGAAAATGTTACTATTGATGCTTGACTGAGGCCAAGGAGATCAGAGTGCATGAGTCTCATGCTCGATCGATTTGGCTAGCCGGATCAGGCAACAAAAAGGTGGTGGTGGGGGTGGCGGCATCAGCAAGGCATCCTCACACACAACTTGTCGGACATCAGCTCTGGATGTACTGGGGACGAGTCTTGGCGCATGGTGTCGTCCCCAGGCAATTTGCACAACGGTCCTCCACCCCTAGGCCGCCAGCTATGCTACCTCGACAGGAATAGTGATGGATGTTGCAGCAGGCTGCCATGTAAATAGTTATTTAATAAAACGTTTTACCCTGTTACTTTGCTGGTGTGTTGTATATATTTATAATATTTGCATAGGGTTTGTCGTTATTTTGGGCGGGGTGGGTGGCGGAGCCGAGCTGTCTTGCAGCCATCATAGTGTCGAGCTCAGTTCATGTCACTAGTTTCGTATTTCTCATGAGGGGTTGTTCCTAATGTTTCTATTTTAGCGAGGTCAAAAAGAAATCCCATTAGTGGCCTACTGATTTTGCTTGATTCCTTTTGTTTTTTTAAACGATTTTTCACTATCTGCAAAGACTAAACAGAGTATTGCGACTCTGTGCTTGTTTGTAAATAGAGAATGAACAAAGAGAACCAATTCTAAAACAGTAAATGCTTGGATAATAATCAATGAAATGGAGAGAGAAGCAGGCACAACGGATTACAACGGGGGAAAATGCCTGCGTTATCTACCCTTCACTATCTGCAAAGAGAGAATACTCCTTAAAGAAAAGAGGAGGGGGGGGCAGCGTTCAAAGCACATCAGCGTGCATAAACACAAAAATGTTTTTATCTATCACGTACCCGACATTTTAAAGCTTTTCATATTTGCTATTAAAAAACCATTGAAATTCACTGAAAAAACCATAGGTTATAGACCATATATAGTTAGGAATTAGCATTTACAAAACCTTGAAAATTCACTGAAAAAACCATTGGTTATAGACCATATATAGTTAGGGATTAGCATTTACAAAACCTTAATTTACTCGCACAAAACCATTGAAATTCGCATATATAGTTAGTTGCACAAACTATATATCGCGCACCCGCAATCCACTGCTGATGATGTCACATATTACATCATTCATGACATGGTCAGTGACATCACTGATGACATCACTGATGACATCACTGATGACAACACCCAGTGACTGTAGGTTTCTGTAAAGTTAAAATATGTCTTACATATTGAAGAATGAGTGGATGTATAAGTGTCTGGATGAAGGATTTAGTTGGTGCATGACTGACTGTATGAGTGAGTGATTAAATGTGTCTCACTGAGTGCATGGGTTAGTGACTAAACTGTCTTAATTTGTGCATTATTATGTCTGTTGTTCTGTAAACTGCTGCATGTGTTAATCAGTAGCTATATGAGTAACTATATGGGTTATTGATTGGTTGCCCAAGTATTTGTATGGGAGACTGAGTATGTGTGTGGGTGGCTGGGAGGTGTATGACTCTGTGCATAGATGTGTGAGCAGTTGATTCACTAGATGTATGGGTTCAAAAGTGCATGTGGAAACAGCTGCATGGGCAGTTGACTGTGTGCATGAGTGTATTGGCGAGTGAATGGATATCTCAGTGCTACATGTCAAAGTAAGTACATATGTAAAACACAGTACATGTGAGAGTTGAATATATAAATAACTGTGCATAAGAGCCAGTGAATGTGTGAGTGGCTGTATGGATCATTGTGAACTTGTATCAAGGATTGTATAAGAGAGTAAATATGTGTTAGAATATGTTTGAATTAGTAAGGTGTGTATAACTGTATAGTTGAGGAAATGGAGGAGTGATTGATTCTTTTCATGACTGACTAGATGTATGAGTAACTCCATGGATGAGTGACAATCTGTGAGTGTCTGTTTACACTGATTGTATCTAAGGTTATATTAGAGTCTGAAGAGGTTCATCGTATTATCACATGAATGATATTATCAGTGATGTGATCAGTAATGTCAAATGAGATGTCATCAGTGATGTCATCAGTGATGTCATTTGAGATGTCATCAGTGATGTCATTTGAGATGTCATCAGTGATGTCATTTGAGATGTCATCAGTGATGTCATCAGTGATGTCACTGACCATGTCATGAATGATGTAATATGTGACATCATCAGCAGTGGATTGCGGGTGCGCGATATATAGTTAGTGCAACTAACTATATATGCGAATTTCAATGGTTTTGTGCGAGTAAATTAAGGTTTTGTAAATGCTAATCCCTAACTATATATGGTCTATAACCAATGGTTTTTTCAGTGAATATATATATATATGTATATATATAAATCACACAAAGAACGCCCATTAGAGGAGCCTCAGCGGAAAGTTGACAGCCTTTATTTGTAGGATTGCAGCAGTACGGCACAAACAGAATGTCTCTCCAATTAATGTCAACGCCCAACGCGTTTCGAACAGCGAGTGTTCTTGTTCACGGGCACAGGAAGCAGTGATGACAGCGTTAATGGGGAACACACCTTGATAAGTACAACTGGCTCCTCCTCATACATGAAGTGCCGCTAAGCATGCTGGAGCCGGTAGTTCCGCATAGTGTTGCCCTTGTGGGTGCTTTCGCCATCTGCAAAGTAATTCAAATAAAATCCTTAGTAGGCAGAAGATAAACTCTTTGTTTGCTGCACTGTTCAATTACAAATCCTTCCAAACGCCCTTTCCGCTCCAACGCGCTCTGAAGTTTCAAAGCGCTGATCTGCCGGGTAAGTAGCGAGCTTCCTCGCGACCAGGCATAGCCGCTTTTTATAAATCACACAAAGAACGCCCATTAGAGGAGCCTCAGCGGAAAGTTGACAGCCTTTATTTGTAGGATTACAGCAGTACGGCACAAACAGAATGTCTCTCCAATTAATGTCAACGCCCAACGCGTTTCGAACAGCGAGTGTTCTTGTTCACGGGCACAGGAAGCAGTGATGGCAGCGTTAATGGGGAACACACCTTGATAAGTAAAACTGGCTCCTCCTCATACATAACGTGCTGCTAAGCATGCTGGAGCGGGTAGTTCCGCATAGTGTTGCCCTTGTGGGTGCTTTCGCCATCTGCAAAGTAATCCAAATAAAATCCTTAGTAGGCAGAAGATAAACTCTTTGTTTGCTGCACTGTTCAATTACAAATCCTTCCAAACGCCCTTTCCGCTCCAACACGCTCTGAGGTTTCAAAGCGCTGGATCTGCCGGGTAAGTAGCGGGCTTCCTCACGACCAGGCATAGCCGCTTTTTATAAATCACACAAAGAACGCCCATTAGAGGAGCCTCAGCGGAAAGTTGACAGCCTTTATTTGTAGGATTGCAGCAGTACGGCAAAAACAGAATGTCTCTCCAATTAATGTCAACGCCCAACGCGTTTCGAACAGCGAGTTTTCTTGTTCACGGGCACAGGAAGCAGTGATGGCAGCGTTAATGGGGAACACACCTTGATAAGTACAACTGGCTCCTCCTCATACATGAAGTGCTGCTAAGTATGCTGGAGCCGGTAGTTCTGCATAGTGTTGCCCTTGTGGGTGCTTTCGCCATCTGCAAAGTAATCCAAATAAAATCCTTAGTAGGCAGAAGATAAACTCTTTGTTTGCTGCACTGTTCAATTACAAATCCTTCCAAACGCCCTTTACGCTCCAACGCGCTCTGAGGTTTCAAAGCGCTGGATCTGCCGGGTAAGTAGCGGGCTTCCTCGCGACCAGGCATAGCCACTTTTTATAAATCACACAAAGAACGCCCATTAGAGGAGCCTCAGCGGAAAGTTGACAGCCTTTATTTGTAGGATTGCAGCAGTACGGCACAAACAGAATGTCTCTCCAATTAATGTCAACGCCCAACGCGTTTCGAACAGCGAGTGTTCTTGTTCATATATATAGGCCAAGGTGTATTGAAGAATGAGTGGGTGTATGCCTGTCTGAATGGATGATTTAGTAGGTGTGTGGCTGACTGTATAAGGGAGTAATTAAACATGTATTACTGAATGCATGGGTTAGTGACTAAACTGTGTGAATGTCTGTATCAGTCTGTCTGTTGATGTGTAAGCGGTTGCATGGGTTTGTGAGTAGCTATATGAGTGTCTGGATGGGTTGATGATTGCTTGTTGAGTATCTGTATGGGTGCCTGAGTGTCTGTGTAGGTAGGTGGGGTGTGTGTGACTCACTGCATGGATGTGTGAGTGGGTGATTCACTGGGTGTATGGGTTCAAGAGTGTGTCTGTGAGGGGCTGTATGGGTGGGTGAGTGTACGTATGGCTGTGTTCGTGAGTAAATGGATGTCTCAGTGGTACATGTGTGAGTAACTACATATGTAATAGGCAGTATATTTGAGTGTTGGAGTATATAAATGACTATATGTGAGAGTGAGTGATTGTGAGAGTGGCTGTGTGCTTATATCAGTGATTGTATAGGAGAGTAAGTATGTGTTAGTATCTGTGTGAATAAGTGAGGTGGTGTGCGTATAACTGTGTAGGTGAGTAAATGGGAGTGTGATTGATTCTTTGCATGACTAACTAGCTGTGTAAGTAACTCTATGGGTGAGTGGGGGTGTGTGAGGGTCTGTATAGGTGTATGCGTGCATATGATAGTGGCTGTATTGATGAGTAACTGCATGTATGAGTGACTGTATGGGTGTCAAGGCAGCGCTCTTCAATTCGCATAGGAGCAGATTGTCGCAAATTCCCAATTCCGCCCAAGAACTCCCCAGCCACACGCTAGTTTAACATAATGGCCAGTAGAGCCCCATAGGGCATAGGGGATGGGACAGAGAAGAGACTGCCACACTGCGTCTAATTTTCTTCTACTCTTCTGACGTCTTTTTCTGTTCTTTCCTTATCTTTTTCCCCTCTGACTACTGATGGAATTTTCAGTGCAACAAGAAGTACATGTATTACTCTCACTTCTAATCTTCAAGTGTTCCTATGTATAACTTCTTCCAAATCACCTACCTAGCCTTGGTGTGACATATGCTCTTCTTCTTTTCTTTCTGATGTGTTTGTTCTTCTGTTCTGTATGTTGTAACTAAGGATTTAACAGGTTATTCTACTTGTTTTTTTCTGATCTAATTTATACTTCTTATGCCTCCCACAGGTTCTAACCTTCACCTGTCACAGCTATTGCTTCTAACGTGCATTCTCTAATTGGTAAGTATATCTTCACCTGGTTTAAACTAAATATCTTTTCTTGTTAACTTATCTTCTGTGCTATTCCTTTTTAAAATGAATAAGCATTGCAGTTAACAGCACTGCAAATAAAATGTAACTGATGCAAATCGGTGACTTCTTATAAATTCTTAGTTGTTTGACTCGAACTTGAATTATGTTCACTGGATTCTTTATTTTATAGCTTCTGTGCTCTCTCGTCTGCTAACAATATTTCCTGACTTGCGCTGACTCTTTCTTGACTTTGGACGCTGTATTTGTCAGGCGCAAGCTCGCATGACGTACTGTACCTTTTATTATGCGCACTACGGGGTTCCTATTTCTATCTGCGCACACTCAGAAAATGAACACTTTCTTGATAATGCGCAGACTCACATTAAGCTGCCTCTGGGAATTTTAACTGCGCATGCCCTTAGAACAAATGTAACCGGAACAGTTTTACTTATGAATTTCTGCAACCTTCGAGCTTCTAAATCGGCAACAATAAATCTTGAAGGCTCAACAAAGATTTCTCCTAAACTATCATCGCGGCACTCCGTACTCGGACATCTTATCCTCCTCATTACTCAGGTAAAGTGCGCCACACATCGGGCGTTTCACCTGCATCTCTGTGATTGGACAAGGAAACTAGTGCGCTAACCTGATTATTCTCGATTAGATCTTTGGCCGCCATCTTAGGGTCTACTTGTGGTTTGATTTTAACTGTTCTGCATTTCTTTTTATTATTTCTGCCAAACCTTGTTAAAACTACACTTACAGACTCTTTTTCTGCCGCTGGTTCTTACAGTTCTAACAATGGGTGAGTGAGTGGATGTGGGTGTAGACCTAGGATCAGTGAGTGGGTATGTAGTAACTGGTATTGGAGTGTCTATGATTTTGAGAATGGCAGTCTGTATTTTGGAGTGGGTGTATCAAAGGTTATATTAGGCTGTGAGGAGGTGCATCAGAGGATAACATGGATGATGTCATCAGTGACCTCATCAGTGATGTCATTTGAGATGTCATCAGTAATGTCACTGACCATGTCATGAGTGATGTAATATGTGATGTCATCAGCAGTGCATTGCAGGAGCAAGTTATATTTAGCTCACCTAACTATAACGGACGAATATCTCTGGTTTTGTACGAGTGAAATGTCCAACTAACTATAACGTCCCTGAAAACTGTGTTTTTTTCAGTGAATTTCTACGGTTTTTTAAATGCTAATTTCTAGTTATAATGTCCCTGAAACCTATGTTTTTTGCAGTGAATTTCAAAGGTTTTTTTAAATGATAATTTCTAAATATAATGTCCCTGAAACCTATGGTTTTTCAGTGAATTAAAAAAAAAATTAAATGCTAATTTCTAACTATACCGTCCCTGAAACCTATGTTTTTTTCAGTGAATTTCAAAGGTTTTTCAAATGCTAATTTCTAACTATAAGTCCTTGAAACCTATGTTTTTTTCAGTGAATTTCAAAGGTTTTTTAAATGCTAATTCTTAACTATGCCTACGACATGTGCAGAAAGAGGGAAAAGGGTGCAGAAAGGAGCAAGAGAAATGCAGAAAGAGGCAACAGCAGTTAAGCGGGGGTCTAAAGGAAATAATTGCCAATGATTCCTCCCATAAAATACACTGGCTGAAGGCCATTAGGTCCTTGTTGTTCAGCCTGGGAATGGGAGAACTTTGGGACGACCCTGCAAATGCAGTTTTTCCCTCCCAAAAAATTCTGAAGGCAAAGTATTGGGAGATGGTTAAACTGAATGTATGTACAAAGGGACTTTCTTTACACCTAACAGGTCGTTTTCTGGAATTTAAGGCCCAACCGAAGCTGGAATTATTTTGGGATGCCATAGAGAAGCAGCATGACAGTAAACTCTATTTCCAACTTAGAGTAGGCACCCTTCCAACTAGGTCATTTACAGCTAAATGGGCAGGAGAAAACGTCAATGACATGCCCTAGGTGCACGGACGATCAAGAGACAATAAGCCACCTTCTCTTTTTTTGTCCCCTTTATGTTGCTCCTAGATCGAAGTGGGTGAAACCTATTTGTAAAATTATTGGCACCCGCAGACATGAAGAAGCATTAAGAATCCTGAGTACAGACCCCAGTCCCCCAATTGCTATAGCTGTGGTCAAGTTTTTGAAATGGGCTTGGGTAATTCGAGCATAACAATTACGACGATGAAATGAGAATCTAATATGTATCTACCTAACATAGATGTAAATATTGGGGACGAATCAGATAAATGAGCTTTGTGTAATATTACCCTGAACTGTATGTATGATAAGTTTTACGGATTTTATGAATTTACGTATATATGATATTCGACAAGCGTCTATTGTAGTTTAATCACTTTTTTAATATTTATTGTACACATTTTAATGGTATCTTCTATATTGGGAAATGTGTATTTTTATGTTTGCTTTTATGACTTAATTGTCGAATAAAGTTTATGATTGATTGATAGGCAACAGCAGTTCAGAAAGACAAAGAAAAGTCAAGAAAGAAGCAGGGGTGCTGAAAGAGGTGGGAAGGGTGCTGACAGAGCAAGAGAAGTGCAGAAAGAGGCAACAGAGGCACAGGAAGAGGCAAGAGAGTTACAGAAACAGGCAGGAAAGGTACAGAAAAAGGGAACGGGGTGCAGAAAGAGGCAAGAGAGGTACTGAAAGAGAAAAGAGGGGTGCAGAAAGAGGCAAGAGATCTGTAGAAAAAAACAACAGAGGTGCTGAAAGAGGCAAGTGAGGTGAAAAGAGGCAAGAGATCTGCAGAAAAAAGCAACAGAGTTGCTGAAAGAGGCAAGTGAGGTGCAGAAAGAAGCAAGAGAGGTGCAGAAAGAGGCAAGAGGGGTGCAGAGAGAGGAGAGAGAGAAGTGCAGAAAGAAGCAAAGATATGCTCAAAGAGGCAAAAGGGATGATGAAAGAGGCAAGAGCAGTGCAGAAAGAACCAAGAGAAGTACAGAAAGAAGCAACAGAGGTGCAGAAGGTAGCACGAGGGTTGCAGAAAGAAGGAAGAGAAGTGCAGAAAAAAGCAACAGAGGTGCTGAAAGAGGCACGAAGGGTGCAGAAAGAGGCAAGAAAAGTGCAGAAAGAAGCAACAGAGGTACAGAAAGAGGCAAGAGTGGTGCTGAAAAAGGCAAGAGTGGTGCAGAAAGAGGCAACATGGGTACAGAAAGACGCAAGTGAGGTGCAGAATGAGGCAAGAGAGGTGCAGAAAGAGACAAAAGAGTTGCAGAAACAGACAAGAATAGTGAAGAAAAAGTCAAGGGAATTGCTGAAAGACGCAACAAAGATGTAGAAAGAAGCAAGAGTAGTGTAGAAAGAGGCAAGTGAGATGCAGAAACAGGAAAGAAAGGTACAGAAAGAGGGAAGGCAAGTGCAGAAAGAGGCAACAGGGGTGCAGAAAGAAGCGAGACAGATGCAGAAAGAAGTATGGGAAGTGCAGAATGAAGCAACAGGGGTGCAAAAAGAGGGTAGAGAAGTGGAGAAAGAAGCAACAGAGGTGCAGAAGGAAGCAAGAGAGTTGCAGAACCAGGCAAAAGAGGTACAGAAAGAGGGAACAGATTTGCAGACAGAGGCAAGAGAGGAACAGAAACAGGTAAAAGGGATGCAGAAAGAGGCAAGAGGGGTGCAGAAAGAGGCAAGAGGGGTGCAGAAATTTACAAGAGAGGTGCAGAAAGAAGCAAGAGCAGTGCAAACAAACCAACAGAGGTGCAAAAAGAACACAAGTGAGGTGTAGAAGGAGGTCAGAACTGCATAAAGAAGCAGAGACAGGAAAGGGGTGTGAAAAGAGGGAACAGGTGGGCAGAGACGTGCCGGAAAGAGGGAAAAAAGGTACAGAAAAAGGCAAGAGGAATGCAGACTTTTGGAACAGAGGTGCAGAAAGAAGCCAGAGCAGTGCAGAAAGAACAAACAGGTAGAGAAAGTTGCAAGAGGGGTACAGAAAGGGGTAGGAGAGGTGCACAAAGAGGCAAGAGGGGTACAGAAAGAGGTAGGGGGGTGCAGAAAGAAGAAGAGAACTGCAGAAAGAAGCAACAGAGGTGCAGAAAGAGGCATGAAAGGTGCAAAAAAAGACAAGACGGGTGAAGAAAGATGTAACAGAGGTACAGAAAGAGGCAGGAGTGCTGCAGAAAGAGGGAAGAAAGGTGTGGAAAGAGGCAAGAGAGTTGCACAAAGAGGGAATAAGGGTGCAGAAAGAAGGAAGAGGGGTGGAGAGAGAGGCAAGAGGGATGCAGAAAGAAGCAAGACAAGTGCAGAAAGAAACAAAGGAAGTGCAGAATGAAGGAACAGAGGTGCATAAAGAGGCAAGAGGGGTTCAGAAAGTAGAAGAGATTTGCAGAAAGAGGCAAGAGAAGTGCGGAAAAAGAAAGAAATGTGCAGAAAGAAGAAACAGAAATGCAGAAAGAGGCAAGAGAGGCGCAGAAGGAATCAAGAGTGGGTTGCACACCATTAGTACCAATTTAACACCCACATTTAGCAATGAGTAACAGGTGACCATTCTAGGTTTGCAAAGTGCCTTCCACCACGCTGTTACACTTGTCGCTGTATTTTTGGTATCGTTTGAGATGTTTGAGCTAGAAACAAGGCTTTTTTTGTTCAAATCTGCAGATTAGGGAGCAGATGATAGATTATGTGGTTAATGCGGAAAATGTATAATTGTGCGAAAGCCGGTGCAGCCAAACGGTCGCATAATTCCAGTGGCTCTGCTCATACCTCTGACTTAGTCACAAGTATTATTTATTTATTTTAGTGTTTTATAGAGAGCTAACTTGACCCGTAAGGGTATCAGAGCGCTTTACAAAGTTTACAGAAGTGAACAAATAGGCTTAGAAATACAGAAGTATACCAACTATTGGAGAGGGGTGTGGGTGCTGTGTACATAAGGGATAGAGGGACACGTGTGTACGGCTTACAATTACAGTTAATCAGTACAATGCCCCACAGTTTCTTGGTGGAGTGAGTAGGTAATCTGAGGGAAAGGCGATAGACATAAATTAATCAGGCTCTCTGAGGTGGTTGAAGGCAGAGATTAGGCGAGGAATTTACCCATGAGGAAAGTTTTGGCATCCTTTTTTAAGCGTGCCAGAGAAGGGATTCTTCTGATGGCTGGTGGGAGAGAGTTCCACATTCTTGGTGCGGCCCCGGAGAAAGCCCGTTTGTAGGTTTTTTTTCTCCCGAAAACGGACAGGTTGGAGTAAGAGGTCTCTGGCGGACCGGGAGTTCTGCTTCCTCCAGATACCACCAGTTTCTGTGCTAGATAAGCAGGGGAGTTTGCGTATAAAGCCTTGTGTGTGATGCATGCCAGTTTCAGCTGTATTCTGGCCTCAAGGGGAAGCCAGTTCAAAGCTTTCAGATGTGGAGAGATGTGGTCGAATTTCCTTGTGCCGGTAAGTAGTCTGGCGGCCGCATTGAGGCAGGCTTTAATAGGTGCCAGGACGATATTGGCTAAACCCAAGAGGGTGGAACAGCCATATTCCAGTCTAGAGATGACTAGTGCTTGGACTGCTATTTTTAGGTCAGGAGCATCGATGAAGGGTTTTAGTTTCATTAGGTAGCTCAGGTGGAACCTGGCTGATTTAGCCATTGAGTTGATGTGGTCCCGCATGTTCAGGTTGCAGTCGAGGATTATACCCAGAGATTTGGCCGAGGCCATGATGGTCGGTGGGCAGTTTAAGGCTGTGATAGCCTTGATCCACATTTGAATCTCCGGGTTGGTTTTTGTAGGGGAGATTAGGAGAAATTCGGTTTTCTTTGCGTTGCGTTTGAGTTAGTTGGAGGCGAGCCATTGAACAGTCGGTTTCAGGGCCTCGTTCAGGGAGAGAATCTCCTTGAGAGATTACATTTTGATGTATATTTGGGTGTCGTCCGCGTACATATGGTAGGAGATGTTAACCGTGCGAAGTACTTCAGTAAGCAGCTCTAAGTAAAGATTGAAGAGGGTTAGGGGAAATGGTTGATCCTTGAGGGACTCCATCCGTGACCGGGGAGGGAGCAGATAGGTTGCCGTTAATTAGAAATCTCTGTGATTGGTTGTGGAGGAAGGACCTAAACCATTCTAAAACAAAGCCATCCAAACCCATCCTGAGTTTGAGGCGTTCAAGTAGTTTTTTACGGTTGACCGTGTCAAAGGCTGAGGATAGATCTAGTAGGATTAGAAGGCAGGTTTTGCCTTGGTCAAGGGCTTGGAGGACATTGTCCACAATGTGGAGCATGGTAGTTTCAGTGCAGTGCCCAGGTCTGAATCCAGATTGGAAGTCATTGAGTAGGTTGAAGTTGTTGATGTGTTGACTTAGTTGCTGTTGTACACACTTCTCTAACACTTTGGCTAACGGAGGGATGTTGGAGATAGGTCTGAAGTTGTCAGGGGAGGCTGGATCCAGCAACATTTTTTTTAAAATGGGGAGGACTTGGCTGGCTTTCAGAGAGTCAGGAATCGATCACCTCTGGAGAGAGGCGTTGATTATTGCAGTCCAGCTAGGAACAATGGATTGGGTGGCAGCAGCGAGGCAGTTGGATGGGAACGGGTCATTAGTGATTATTCAGGTTTAAGGTAGAGAGGATTTTAGAGACGGAGTCTTCGTCATAGTACTTGAAGTCGGTCCAGCGAACTTGATTTTTAGGTGAGGCCAGTGGGGGCAGCGCGTAAAGAGGGGGCAGGTCAGGAAGGGGTTGAGAATAAGTAGCGGCACAGAGTTCATTTTCTAAGGCTGTGATTTTATCAGCGAAGAAAGAGGAGAATTCCTCAGATGATATTAAGAGACGTGGGAGTTTCTTTCGGTGTTTTAGCCAGTTTATTGGATTGATGTTTGACCAGTTCAAAGAGCTTGCGGGGTCTATTCTTAGCCATCCCCAGTTCCGATCTGAAGAATTCTTTTTTTGAATTGAGGATGTTCTTGTTGTAGGCATTTCTCGCCTGGCGGAGAACTTTTAGATGCGCAGCAGAGGGGTGCTGTCTCCATATTCTTTCAGATTGCCAGAGGGATCTCCTCTCCATATCGAGGGATCTAGTGATCCCGGGGTATCTCAGTGCTCCTCAGTGATTCCTTATTTTTTTGTCTCACTGAGTTCATAGTTGAGCTTCTATGGAAACGAGGAAGACTAAACCTGAGATTACCACTCCACAACACAGACCACCATACCACATAATTACTCTCCATAACACATAATCTCACTGACATAATTCCTATCAAATAAATACCACATACTTTCTATCCATATAATTTCACTGCACAACTTACCACATAATTCCACTACCCAAAAATGTGTGTAGTGGAAGTCCATTCCACTACCAAAAAATTAGTAAAACATTTTTACCTTTACGTCAATAGCTCTACCTCTTGCAAATGTGAAATCTTCTACATTGCAAACACTTCTTCAACCAGTAGTCGAGTTTGTAGAATGGTGGAGAAAGGGTGCTGGGCCTCCGACCAGCGTTCAGGACTTCTGCTACGTAGGACTTACAGGAGGTACCAGGAGGGCTTCTTGGCCCCCAAAGTCCCTCAAGAGTAAATTGGACTTCATCCCCATACTGTAGTCTGCCAGGAGCAGCGTTTGTGGAGTGGTGGAGAAAGGGCGGGGGCCTAGCCTCCAAAGATATCGTAGCAATCCCACTGTGTGGGACTTATTGGAGGTAACAAGAGGGGTAGTTAGCCCCCAAGGACATCCTTGGGTACCAACTACCCCTCCTATTACCTCCAGTAAGTCCCATACAGCAGGATTGCTAAATTCCCATAGCCGGCCTCGTCCCCTTTGCCCACCACTCTTTAAACGCGCTCCCGGACGTGCTCTTGGATGGGGATTGAAGTCCCATTCGCTGCTGGGGGTCCTTAGGGGCCAACTAGCCTACCTCTTTCCTCCAGTAAGCCCCATACAGTGGGATTGTTGAGAGGTAGACACTGGCCACGACCCCTTTCTCCACCACTCTGCAAACACGCCTCCTGGTGCGCTCTATGTTGGGAGATGGAGTCCCCTTTACTCCTGAGGGTCCCTGGGGGCCAACTAGCCCTCCTGTTACCTCCAGTAAGCCCCATACAGCTGGATTGCTGAGAGTGCTCAAAGGCCATGCCCCCATTATACACCACTCTGCAAATGTGACTCTTGGCACACTGCTGCTCGTGGGATGAAGTCCACTTTAGTCCTGAGGTCCTCAGGACACAGGAGGACCTCATTGCCCCACCATCAATGCGCCAAGAGGCGCATTTGCAGAGTGGTGTAAAAAGAGGCGTAGACTCGGACTACCTCTCTGCAATCCCACTCTGTGGATCTTACTGGAGGTATCTGGTGGGCGAGTTGGCCCCTAGGGACCCTCAGGAATGAACGTGGGGCGGGGTCTCCAGTAAAATTCCAGCTTTTCTTTTTTTTCTCCTTTTTTTGAAGGGGGCTGTGTGGCCTTCCTTCTTTTAGTATTGTTTGGGCCCTGGGTCCCCCATCCCCCAGGGCCAGACCTATTTTTTGATATTTTTTTTAACAAAAACGGGAAGGGGGCCACGGTGCTCACCTCGCATGGCCGATTTTGGCCCAGGGGACCGTATCCTCCAAGGCATGGCCACATATTTATTTAAATTTTTTAGATCATTTTTAAGGAGAGGGGCTGCGCGGCGACCCTCCTGAGGCCATTCTTGGCCCCGGGACCCCATTCCTTGGGGCATTGCCTTATTCTTTAAAAAACAAATATGTATATATTTCGGGAGGGGAGGAGCGTGGCTCTCCTTCCCTGGGCCACTTTTGGCCCCGGGGATACCATCCCCTGGGGCCTGGCCTCATTTGTTTAAAAAAAAAGGAACATTTGCGAGAGGGAGGCTGCATTGCCCTCCTCCCCTGGGCCACTTCTGGCCCCGGGTACCTCATCCCCCGGGACCGGCCCTCAAGTTGGAGACCGTGGGGGGAGCCCCAATGCCCCCAGGGTCCCTGCCAGCTCCTCTCCTCCTGCGGGAGCAGGCATTGCTTTTGGGCATCTGCTGACATGCGGCTTCCTTTGCCCAAAAGCACTTCTGCTTTGCTTGTTGGAAGCGAGAGCAGGTTTCCTGCTCTCGCTTCCATGAAGCAAAGCAGAGTTTGCAATGACATGGCTGGAGCCGGACGGCTACCGTCCTGTAATTGCAAATGGCAATGTCCAGGGGGTGGACACCCCAGGACATTGCAGGAGCCGACCCTGGGGAGTGGCAGTACCCAGGGCCATCGAGGGCCCCAGGTGGTGGTGCCCAGGGCAGTGAGGGGGGATCGAGCCCCCACACTGTTTTTGAATACAGCCCCGGGGAGCTGGTTGTGCCCGGGACTTGGGGGGCCCACCAAGCCCCCATCCTAAAAAGCAAATACCCCGGGGAGGTAGTGGTCCCCTGGGCTGCAGGGGGGCCGCATGCCCGCACATATTTATATAAGCCCTGGGGAGGTGGTGGTCCCCGGGGCTGCGGTGGCCCCCACGGGCCCATGCTAATTATTTCAGCATTGCCCCCGGGACCTGGCCCACCCGGGGGCTTATAGAAAATTAAGCGCATGAGCCCGCGCTTCGTGTTTAAAAATGTTTTTGCCGGATTTGCGCACCCAGCGTGAATTCTGCCACTTCTGGCCTTGGGGATCTCATCCCCTGGGGCCGGCCCTCAAGGTGGGGACCGTGGGGGGAGCCCCCATGGTCCCTGCCAGCTCCTCTCCTACTGTGGGAGCAGGCATTGCTTTTGGGCAAAGGGAGAAGCTGACATACGGCTGCCTTTGCCCAAAAGCACTTCTGGTTTGCTTGTTGGAAGCGAGAGCAGGTTTCCTGCTCTCGCTTCCATGAAGCAAAGCAGAGTTTGCAATTACATGGCGGGAGCCGCACAGCTCCCGCCCTATCATTGCAAACGGCAATGTCCAGGGGATGGGCACTCCAGGACATTGCAGCAGCCGGCCTTGGGGAGTGGCAGTACCCAGTGCCATCGAGGGCTCCAGGTGGTGGTCCCCGGGGCAGTGAGGGGGGGAATCAAGCCCTCACACTTTGTTTTTGAATAACGCCCCGGGAGCTGGTGGTCCCCGGGGGCTTAGGGGCCCGGCAAGCCCCCCATCCTAAAAAGCAAATGCCCCAGGGAGGTGGTGGTGGTCCCCGGGGTTGCAGGGGGACGAATGCCCGGCACATAACTATATAAGCCCTGGGAAGGTGGGGGTCCCCGGGGCTGCGGGGGCCCTCACGGGCCCGCACTAATTATTTCAGCATTGCCCCTGTGACCTGGCCCACCTGGGGCCTTATAGAAAATGAAGTGCATGAGCCCGGCATTCGTTGTTTAAAAATGTTTTTGCCGGATTCGCGCCAATTTTCTTTATAAAAACGTTTTTCAGGCCCTGGGGTTCCTTGTGGAACCCCCTGAGCAGGCCTAGGGGTCAGGGTGTTTGTACCCTGCCCCCTTTCTTGTTTCTTAATGTTTTTAACTCTTTTTCTTGTGACTTGATTACTGAGTCACAAGATGGCTGTCAACACTTCCTGGTTTGGAGTGTTGACAGCCAATCAGAATGAAGCTTGTGCTCAGGAGGATTTGTGAATCCTCCTTGATGATCAGATATTGATATTTTTATTTTTGAATTTCTCAGCAACTACTGAATGGATTTACACCATTTGGAAAAAAAGGGCGCTATCTGAACCAAGAGCTACCTTTTTGCCAAAGTTTGTGTAATTCCGTTCAGCAGTTCGGGGAGTAGCCGTGCCTAAAGTTCCTACAGAAATTAACATGGGTAAAACGTGTTTTGGGACCCCCCTTTTTCTCGACCCCCGCTTGACGAATCGCCCTGAAACCTTCAAGACAGAATCTGACCGGAGTGCCCCATTAGGTTTGAAAATTTTGAGAAGATTCGTCAAACAGCGCCAACGATGTTGGCAAATCAAAAAAAGCTTTCCTTTGGAAACAAGGTCCTAACTATAACTACCTAATGGGGAGGGAGGGTGTGTGTGTGTGTGTGGGTGTGTGCGTGGGTGTGTGGGTGTGTGTGTGTGTGTGGGTGTGTGAGTGTGTGTGTGTTTTTTGCACAATTCTAATGCAATAAGAATAAAGCAAATGATTAACCCTTCAATTAAGTAGTTACTGTACACTAGTAATATCAGGCAGTGAACTATTTCAGGAACTAACATTTACCTTATAATAGTTCAAATTAACATACAGGGCTAAATGTTGAGCTATACCATTCTCTTGAGAAGGATTATCAAAAACATGCAGTTATTTTGTCATTAATTAGTGTGATCAAGTTGAATTGCAACTAGTTCTACATTTTGTCATTAATGGTTTAATTACTTTGCTACTCTATTTAAAAACAGTATGCATAGTTATAGAGGGTTGTGTGGAAAGTGCGTCCATGCAGAGTTTGATAACCTTCAGATAAAAAAGTGTAACCAAATTATTAACATTACAAATGGGTGATGTTCATAAAGTTCTGTAACCTGATTATGTAGGTCAAGTAATGTTACAGACCTAACCCTTCACTTGGTGTTGTCTCTTTACCCTGATTCTTGAAGTAGGAGAATCAGAAGCTTGAAGCTGGATACTCAAGGAGCTCAGATAAGGTTTGTAGCTGAGGAGCATTAGGATATAAAGGGTCAGATAATGGAGTTGAGGAAGTGACATTAAAATAGGAGAAATGGGCTATACTGGGACGCAATACTGTCAGAACTTCACTCCATTCACGCCACCAAGATAGACCCTTTAATCCCAAGCAACGACTGTATAGAACAAACGGCCAAGGGGGACGGAAGAACTTGTAATGACTGCTACCATGGGTTATACCTAGGGCGCATATACATAGTACTCATTGTAGAGACCAGTGCACCACCCAAGGAAAACAAAGATACAGGGGACCGGGGGTGAGCTCCAGTTTGACTTGTTACTCCTGGTTATGTCTTTTTGTCCCTGTTCCTTATTACCCTACTCCACAGTTTACAGACCACTATGTAAACAACTGTTAGACCTGGCACCATTGGCGAGGGTCTGCCTTCCATGTTTCGCTGTTGTCTCCTCTGTTTTTGCTGGTATTAGATGCTCTGGGCGCTGTGCCACTGCCATTCAGTGCCACAGCGCGAATGCTCTCTGTGTAAAGGTAACTGTGAATTGGATATCCCTGATTGCCTTATTTGGGTTACCTGTTAGTCCCTAGTAGTGTGGCCTATATGTGCACAGGGCTGGTAACCCAAATGCTGCTGGTGGGCCTGCAGCGCTGGTTTGTGCCACGCCCAGAAGCAGCTTGTAAATGGTACATCAGACCTGCCACTGCAGTGTCTGTGTGCAGTCCAGAACTGCCATCTTGACTGTGAAGTGCCCACACTTCCCAGCCCCTGAACCTTCCCTTGGCATCATGTCAGTGACCCCTATGGTAGGTGCTTTGTGTGTGTAAGGCAGGACATGGCTTGAAATGTGTAGCATGTCCTGGTAGTAAATTACCCTCCATTTTGTTTTTCACTGCTGCAAGGCTACCTGTTCTCCATAGGTTAGAATGGGCAGTCTGGTTATTACATCTTATAGTCCTAACTGTCCCAGGGAACGTGGTAGAAATTCGAGTTTAGTATGACTGAGCTCAGAATGATAAAATACATATTTTAGCAAAGTTGGTTTTAATATTCTGTGTTTGAAAATACCACTTTTAGAAAGTAGGTATTTTCTTGCCTAAGCCTTCCAAGTGTGCTCTGCTGTTATGTGTATTGACTGTCTGGGTTTAAGAGGGTCAAGGCAGGCTGAATCAGACCTGGGTTAAATAGAGAGATCTGCATTGAGTACTGGGGAGGGGTAGCTCCTTGACCTGAATTGGGCTGTGTTTGGCAAGGTGAAGTCTGGCTCCACCTCCTACTGTGCGTCTGATGGCAGACCCCCTCTTTCTGAAAGGAAGGATGCAGCCTGGTAAACAAAGTGCTCTAGGCCTGTGCAGAACTGGTTCTGACTGGGTTCAGTGACTAGAGACGTTTGAGAACAAAGTCTTTTGGGGTATAAATATCTGTGCCCAAACCCCTGATTTTTGTATTGCTCATGGATGTCAAGTAGAACCTCTATCTGTTTCACTGAAGGACTCTGCAGGAGAGGACTGTCCTTGTGCTTGTGTGCTGTTTCTTGGATTGGCCTGCAGTAGTTCCACGTGGACTTGGAAGAAGAGGGAAAATGACTTTTGAGAGAACTTTTATTTTGCTACAGCAATCACCCAAGGGCTAGAAGAGAGCTAGCCTCCTGCTGGAGTCACAGGCACATCTGACTCCCCCTCCAGCCTCCTGATTCCTCCCAGAGAGGATTTCTATCCGCAGATGAGGCTCCTATGAGTTCCAGGGACTCTAGTTCTACTACAGAGAAGAGATTGCTGAAATCGTCGCCGACGCCTGTTTGCGAGCCGCCGCAGCTGAAGAGCGTAAGAAAAATCCTCGCCCTGCTGCCGCCAAGCGCTCACAAACCAAAGATCATCGCATCGCACGCTGGCAGGCCACAAAGTGCTCGCTAACCCCAGAGATCATCGCATCGCACGTTTGCGGGCTTTTCGAAGGCTCGCTAACCCTGGATCATCGCATCGAGATCATCGCATCACGCATCGCAGAGTGGGCCCCGTGCGTCCGCCATTTTCCTCGCATCGCTCCCGGATCGTCTCTCCCTCGTGGGGTGCCATTTTCTTTCATCGCAACAAGGTCTCACACGCAACCGGACCAGCGCATCATCCTCCCTTGCGGCAAGGATTCAACGCATCGCTGGCCTAGAGTGAAGAAGTCTGTCGCTTTGTCCCACACGCACCCGCAGACCGGCGCATCATCCTCCCTTGCGGCAAGGATTCAACGCATCGCCGGCCTCACGTGGGGAAAATCATCGCTACAGCTCGTTTGCGACATTTTGTCTGTTTTGCTACAAAATCCAGGTACTTTGTAAGTAAAAGGGTTGCAGAGACCCCTGCTTTGAACTGAACTCCTATTTGAACACTTTGAACTCTTTTTCCAGCTTTTCAAGAGTACCCCCATTTTTCAATATTGTGGCTTTTTACTGTTATTGGTCTTGGGTTAAGTCTATATATAAAGATACTTATTTTTTATAAGTACCTGTGTGGTGTCCCTTTGTAGTGTCCTTCACTGTGTCACTGTGTATGATCATAAATGCTTTACACACTGCCTCTGAGATAGGCCTAGCTGCTCGTGCTACGTTACCACAGGGTTGAGCAGGGGTTATCAAAGGGTGTAGCCCCCTTACTCTGACTTAGGAAGAAGGGTCCCTACTTGGACTGTGGCAAGCCACTGCCAACTAGAGACCCCCATTTCTAACAATGATCCTAGACTTCACTATTATGCTTTACCTGGCAACTATGCAGTTACCACCCTACTTGTAGTTAAGCCACAGCACATAGCTAAACTGGGCACATCAGCCAGGACTACCAACTAGGGGGATACCCATGTTCCAAACACAATTACATTGTGTCATTCTGCTTACTTCTGTACTTATCATTTAATATCTGCTGTAAAATACTGTCCGCATTGCTTATGTCCATGTTGTTTACTGAAAACTAATAAGAACAGATTAACAAAAAATAAAACAAAATAGGAGAAATTGGCAATAAGAGCCATGTTTAAAGGACAATGCTTAGTGATAGTTTTGAGGAATGGAATCGAAGCATGTGGATGACTCTGGCTCTCTATGGTAATAAAAGGAGGCTAATCAAAAGCATGTGGGCCCTTAAGTCCCTGTCAAGCAAAAGACATAAACAGGACCAGACAATTAAAGAGAGATTCTATGGAACAGCCTCATACACCACCCTGGGTGTCATTCTTCATTATCGGCCATCCTAACTCACCAAAGAATCCTTTAATGGTAAGCAGGTTTCCTGGGTTGGCAGGAAGTGCTTATGAATGGATGGTGGTGAATGGGATCTGGAAGGTAAAAGTAAAAATCACAGATGCCTTCTCTTAAGGAATACTTTTTATTATTGGGGGTTAGCAAGATGGTAAACAAAATTAAAAAATCAAGAAGATGCATTGAGGAAATTATTACTCCTATTTCTGCCAGGTCATGCCTATGCATCTTTTCTCCTTTCCTTGCCCCTTCCCAAACTCCCCCATCGTGCCGCCAAACTAGGCACCTCCCACATCCTGGTTCAGCTTCACCAAGTGGTATGGAACCCAAAATCTGTTAAGATGTCAAACTTAACATCTGGGCAATATTTATGGGTATGGCGTGCCCTTCAAATGTCAATATTTCTTCTGTATATTTAACAAACAATTACTCAGATTTCATTTTAAAAATCTCATATCGATTTCAACCCCTCAATACTTCATCCAAAAGGTTTACATTTTAGTATTTACGCATTCAGATTAAGACTTCATGTCACATCTCATTAAATTAATGTCTGTCATCCAAAAATTATTGAATCATTAGAGGATCAGAGAAAATTATAATGGAGCTCTGCCAAATCATTTTATGTGTGCCTCCCCTATCACAGTTGCCGGAATTGATAATGCCTTAAATGTTGGTGTGAGAACCCTCATTTCCTTAGATCAGGAGGCAGTTTCCCAGGCTAAGCCTTCGAAGATGGAAAATGAGTAGCACTGCTTAGTGGTGAATCTTCTCCATTCTCTATCAGTATTAAAGACTCTCTCCTTAATATCAAAGTCCTGGAAATAAGCAATGACAGTGTTGGGCTTAGCTACTGGATTCACAGGACCAACAGCTACTCGATATGCTCAGAAAATGGAAATAGATGCAAATCCCCACTTGGTTAGTTCAAGGTTGATCTCCAAGCACCTAGCAAGAAATTAAGTTAGAGACCCAGTCAATTACATTCACTTTAGTGAGTTTAGGTCCCCTAACTATCGGTAGGTTAGATATACATGAGCGATTTTCTCGAGCAAGATTTTAAATCTGTGTTTCCAATAGTTCTTGTGTCTGCTGATGTTCTGAGGAGGCGTTTTCTATGTCTGAGATCTTATCCTCAGTGTCCTTGTTTTTTTTTTTTTACAGAAGGCTGATAATTGTTCTTCAATTGATAGTACCTGTTGAGTCAGTCTCTCCAACTTGGCAGTCTTGGTTACTTGATTAGCTTTAATCTTTTAAACATTCCTTAAAATAGTTTTGAAAATTGTTTTAGTGGCAGTGATATTGGAGAAGCTCATAGAATTCCTTTCTGATTCATCACCTTCTGATGTATGCTTAGTTGTTAGATATAAAGTGCGCTGTGCTGGTGTTTTCTTGTTTAAGTTAGTGACGCTTTATAGGAGGATACTAGTGGAGCCCATTATTGGTTTGAAACCTGGAGTTAGGGACCCTCCCTAAGAGTAACAGGAAAAATAGCACTCCTGGACTCACTACGGAAAGGTTTTGTGAAGTCTTTGCTAATCCCCCTCCAAGTGTGGGCGGAGGTAAATAACATTATTCTGTTGGAAAAGGCTGGTTTTAAATCTAGCAGCTCTACTCTAGATAATATTACAGCCCTCCAATTAATACTGGAGACATATGTGATGGCACATTATATGCTGGTCTGTACCTCAATCATTGATTTCTCCACTGCTTTTGACAGTGTAGACCGTCCCACTCTTTGCCGAAAGCTTAGAATTATAAAAGAAATACCTTGCTTTACATTATTATTCCACCTGGTGGCATGTACTTCTTGCGGGCAATTGTGGATTATTGCCTACATTCAGACAAACAACGTTCTTTTTGGCTGCTTGCTGGGAAACAGCGTTTACATCGCATGCCATTACAACGGGTTCGTTACAACAACCACTTTATTACATCGCAAACCATTACAGCACAAGTCGTTACGACGACTTGCTGTAGCGGGCAGAAGGTGTTGGATTTTCAGTCCAACACCTTCCCGGCTGTGGCACAAACTGGAGTAGGAATAGTAAATTATACTATTCTTAAGTATAGCACGCCCCGCTAAAGCAAGTTGTTGTAACTACTGCATTGTAATGGAATGCAATGTAAAGCATGCAGTGTAAAGACATATATTCCTGCTTGCTAACCCTCTATTATTTTCTTTTTATATTTGTGATTTACCATTGGCTCAGGCTGCCTCAGGTGGGGATGCCCAGAAGTTGTGTCATCGGAATATAATTCCACTGTTGTATACAAATGATATTGTGATCTTAGACCTAGCTCCAAGGGGTCTTCAGAGCTGCCTGGATAGTTTGCAGAAGTACGTTGAACAAAAATATCAAAAAGAGTACAGTGATGATCTCATGTGATAAGGAAGAAGAAAACTGAAAAGAAATAATTGGCAATTAGACGTCAGTATTTGGAATGGGTAAACTCATATCCATACTAGGGCAAAATACTCTCTTCCCATCTTTCTGTGAAAGTACATATCTTGCGTTTATCTGGGAAAGTGATAGCACATACTAATTCAGCTATGTAAAAAAACAGAAGTTTCACCGGGTGGGGAGCAAACGGGGGAATTTTTTTTTTTAAAACGAAGTCCTTACAACAAGCCAAGAGAGAATTCAGAGGCCGTCAATACCATGGTTAAAAAAGAGTAGAACAAATATAAGAGGGAAGGAGAAAAAACTTAATATTCTGACCTGGAATGTAAATGGGCTGCGACTAAGAAATCGAAGAGCAAGAATTTTAGAATATTTAAAAAACATTGATTGTGAGATATAATAATTCAAGAAACGCATCTAACAAAAGAAGAATGGGATCCAATAAAGATAAAGCAAAGTTGGATAGATCACTGCATCTGCACAAATCAAAACTGCAACGTTAAAGGAGTGGCGAATATATTCAAGAAATCCCTTAAGGTAATAATAGAGAGATCAGAAGTCGACAAGAAAGGGAGATGGGCAAGTGTGACGGCTAAAGTACTCAATAATTAATATACAATAGTGGGATATTATGGTCCAAATGTGGATGATCCGGAATCAATACAAGATTTATATGCCCACTTACTCACAGTAAATACTCCTATAATAATGGGAGGTGATTTTAACATCTTATTAAATCCAAAAGAGGACAGATACACGATAGGGAAACTACCATCAACTCCGAAAATATGAGAGTGGGTCGGAATCTGCATGAAGGATCTAGAGATAATAGATATCTGGAAAGCGAAGGGGGACAAAGAACATAAATTCACCTTTAAGAACAAGAGGCTAGGCCACAAATCCAGAATTGACTTTTTCCTTCTTAGTTATAATCTTGCGGAATACACAAGTAAGGTGAAAGACATCCCAGAACATTTGTCTGACTATTCCGCAGTACAATTGAACTTGGTGATATCGAAGGTTCAAACGCAACAAAGATGGACTGTGGATAAGAGAATATTCTTAGACGAAGCAAGTGTGGCTAAACTAGAAGAGGAAACACAGCAATTTTTTGAATTGAATAAAGAGGAACCTCCAAACAAGTAACGTGGGATGCTTTTAAAGCCTATATGAGGGGGAATATCACGAGTATAATGGCCCATAAAAATAGAGAGAAAAGAGTCTTTATACAAAATATCGAAAGGGACTTACTGGATCTCAATGGAGAATTAAAAAAGGCCACGAATGATCAAGAAAGTGAAGAATTAAGAGAAAAAGTAAGAATAAAGAAATTGGAAATGTCTGAGTATCTGGAAACAATAGTAAAAGAAAGATGGGAGGTCAGCAAACGTTCTAATTACGAATACGGTGAAGGATGTGGGAAAATTCTCGCCTGGAAAGCAAGAACAGAGCGAACTAGGAATCACGTTAATAAAATACATAGAGAAGGTCAAACTAGATGTGTCTCTGAAAACAAGGAAATAAGAAAGGAATTTGCAGATTTTTTTTCAGAGCTATACACGGAAGAAAGTACTTGTGATGAAGACCAGATACAAAGCCTGCTCGAAATGATAGAGATTCCTGAAGCATCACCGGAACAAAGAAAGCAATTGAATCTAAGAATAAGTGAAAAGGAAGTTGCAGATACAATAAAATCACTAAAAAGAGGGAAGGCGGCCGGCCCAGATTCTTTACCAAATGAACTATATCAGGTACTCCAAAAGAATGTTCTGACCCCTTTTACAAACCTTCTTAACGAAATTTTCTTGATTAAAGGAGAGCTTCCCAAATCATGGAATGAAGCGATAGTAAGTATACTGTTAAAACCAGGAAAGGACCCCACTAAATGTGAGTCCTATAGAACCATATCCCTTCTAAACAACGACTACAAAATATACATGCAAATATTAGCAAGAAGGCTGGGGGCAGTGACAGGGTCCCTAATCCACCCGAATCAAAAAGGTTTTATTAAGGGTAGACAGATCACAGAGTTGTCTCATGAATTTATCGCCACCATAGATATTGCAACCCAAAACCATGTACCTTTGGCAGTTATAAAATTCGATGCTGCCAAAGCGTTAGATCGGGTCAGTTGGCCCTTTCTTAGCAACACACTAGCAAAATGTAACCTGGGAAATAACTTCGAGACAGCTGTAAAAAACATTTACAAGAGTCCAACGGCTAAAATATTGGTTAACGAGACACTTACTGATATTGTGCACATCGAGAGAGGAACTAGGCAAGGATGTCCACTGTCCCCATTATTATTTAATTTTTACATAGAACCTCTAGCATGCCTCCTAAGACGGGAAGAAGAGATTATACCCTTTAAATTTCAAGGATAAGATAAAAAAGTTCCACTATTTGCAGATGATCTGATGTTATTCACCGAGGACTTATATAACTCCCTTCCAAAAATAGAGATTATAAGTGACGTTGGAGCAGTTTCAAGGTACCAAGTAAATAAATCTAAATCAGAAATAATGGAATGGAACATCGCGTCTGGAAATCCTTTAGTGAAGACCAAAATAAAGTATCTTGGAGTTGAGTATAGTAAGAATATTGAAGAAATAGCAAGCTTAAACTTCAAAAGAGTACACAAGGAAATCAGCAGACTTCTAAAGTGTCACGTTCTAATCTAGGACCCCGATCAATACTGTGACCTTATGCCCCTATACGGCTATAATCCATTTATTCCCCTATAATGGCATAAACGATCAAGAGTGATATTTCAGAAACTCGTCTCTGGCCTCACACGATCAGAGCCACATTTCAGAATCTCTTCCTCTGCAGCTTTCTCTGCAGCTCATTAGAGCAAATGACACAGCAGACGCCACTATCTAAGATTCCTAGATTACACTCCGAGTTCTTCAACAAGATAAAACTCAGCAACCTGGGAAATCCCCGCTTGCTATGTTTTGATTAGTAATAGAACTCTAATGAGCACTGAGAGACGATCACTTCCTAGTGACATCTTTATTGACGTCTTATGTCCAAAAACCTACGTCAAACAAGGCACCTTTCAGGTATAAATATTACCAAGGTTGCCTTAAGCAAACGCTGCCTCAATGACATCGATGATAGCGATGGTGTGGTGAACATAGGAGCAGAACAGCTGTCCCCCTGCAAAGCCCAGCAGATACAAGCTGCCCACGGACGCTGCCCCTCCTCCTCCTCGACGCGCTGAGAGAGATGCTGTCTTTTCTCCTGCTGAGAAAATCCAGCTTCGGCGTTTCCAGCCTACTCTTGCGAGTAACTGGGATATCGAGTCCTGGAAGGAGATACAAGACCTCCAACATTCTATTCCAGAGGTATGGTGTTGACTAAACCCTTAGAGAGAATTCTTGAAGCAAACCTTGGCAAAACCAACTTAACTTAAACTGCTACTTACTCCCTTCCACGTTTTAGGCTTAGGTCAGGTACACTGGGGTAGGCGTAGTTAGAAGCACCAGTTGAGTACGTTAGCTAAATGTATATATGAATATATATATATTATATATTTTAACCATTGTATGGCTAAGAAACCATATCAATGCTTTTACAGTATTATTTCGCAATCCTCATTTTACTGTACGCACTTTTTATAATAACTAGTCTTGCAATTGTGGCAATTCATTTTTCTTGTATGAGAAGAAAGACTGTTCAATAAATAATACCTTTTTATTGAAAACGCCCGTCTCTCTATTCTCTGCATATTGGTGAAAGTAATCTGCACAAAACTGACTGAGTAAAATAACTGTCTATTGTTTCACACGACTCTAGAGATTGACTCTTATTGTAAGGAGCAAAGTTGTCATGTTTATGCGGTTGTTGGAAAACTGAATCCCTTCTTGTCTGTACCAGGGTAGCTGATCACTTCCTATTCAGTCAAGAAAGTTTCCAGTGACCTCTGAGCTAGTTGGTAACAAACCCAATTAAGTTTAGCATAGTCAGTGGAGACCTGGAAGATCCGCAGTTCTACGTCTATACTACTGTTTATGTTATTCCAATGCGCAGGGCCTATTGGGAAAATAGGAACTACACTACATGGCGCCCAACGTTTGGTAAGGCGATAAAACTAACGCAAGACGTTAGAGTAACTCAGTCGTGCATTTTTCACACAGACCCCTTTCTCCCGTAAATACTCCAATAGACGTCTGGAGTGGGTGAAAGGTTAAAATCCGCCCGACCTTAGTAGGAAGAGATTCCTATGTAAAGCTCTGGTTTATTCAACGTTGAAGGATACAGTGTTCCAAAATATTGTGCACCTAATCTTTGTCTCCTTGGAGACCTGCTCTGCAAAACCTCACTGACAATAGAATGTCAGACACTGAAAACGGAACCGTTGATGCCGCAGTAAATGCGACTCAGCAGGGTCCCGACGGTACTACTGAACCGGATGCAATAAACATCCCGGCACATTTAAGAAAACCTATAACTTCAAAACTTATAGAAAATGGACTGACCACACAAGGTGGCACAGTCGTCTTCGTGATAGAGCCACATGAATATCGGCAGACAGAGGTATTCTATTCATGGATAAAATTTCCAGCGGCAAACACCGCAACACACGAGTTCCACTATTACAAAATAGGGGATCCATCGGAAGAGTACGCTCCTTTCGAGGAGATTGAAATTCCATTAAAATTCCAAGAGCACCTGCTCTGGTTTAAAGGCACCCTAAAACATAATGATCATATTACCAGGCTCGGTCCACTAGGTAGACCAGGAGCAACGTGGCCGGTTCTAGCCAGCTACACACCACATCCGGACATTGCAAAAATGTCTAGAGAAGAGCTGTTAATACAGCTAAAAACATTAATTAAAATACATAGGCAATTATTCCAATATGTAATGAGGACTGCAACGGTCCAAACAGCTGTTAACGTTCCACAGCTGACCCCTCATCAGGGGAACACATATAAAATTACACCACAGAACATACAATCATGTCTTGGTAAAACACCCATAAAACGGGAACAAATTCCTTTCTGGTTAGCGCAGAAAATTACTCAAATAGAGGCAGTATTTCCGAATACTACCCCTATTGAGAAACACAGAATTCTGACCATCTGCCTTCCAATGGGGGTCGCACCACACGTGGAGCACTGTGACACTTGGGGTACAGTCTTTGCTTCCATTTACACAAAAACACATGGTGTTCCGTCTATGGCGGTAATACCAGATGTGCTAAAACAGATTCAAAATGAATACCGTCCAGAACCTGCCTTAACTCTTGGTATGATATTACTGAAAGACTTCAAGCAGGTCTCGGCTATATTATTAGCCAACATAAAAGGAGAAGCAGCATCTGTGGCGATCCGCCAGAAGTTGAAGGAAACAGATGTAACAGAACAGCCAATTGAGCTTGCCAGAATTATAGAAAAATGTTATGAAGAATTAGGTAGAGACAGCTTGGGTGGGAAACCAGTTAAACCCCAACTGCTCGAAAATCCTGAAAAATGATTTATTAAAAATAATTCAAACACTCCTAAAAAGAGCTGGGATGGAAATAAACAATCCACTCCCAAGGAAAAGGTTTTCCAGTCCAGAGGAAGGTCTCCTCGACGGAGGGAAAGAACTCTGACTCGAGAACACCAGTCTCCCCAGAGGGAGCCCTCTGAGAAAAGATATAACCTTAGAAATGGGGATAATATGAAAAAGCCTGATAGATATCAAAGTATTGATACACGTCCCTCTCGATCTTTTTCGCAGAAATCGGAAAGAAGAGGACGGTCAGACCCAGGAGAGCACACCAAGTCCAAAGACAAGGAACCTGCTCAGAGTAAAAAATCTCAATTTCCAAGAAAGAAGGTAGCCAGTATTAGAGTAATCGAACATGCCGAGAATACTGAGGACACAGTTGAAAAACGGGGAGTGGGCACAGACAATGTTAGACAGTGCAGCAGAATTCAGTATAGCCCGCAAGACACTGATGAGTCATCTGGAGACAGTGGACACGAATGAATACATTCAAGTAGAAACTGCCGACACCAGAGTTAGCGAGCCCCATAAGATATACGAAATAACACTGTGTATAGAGGGTGATAAGACTAGGAAAATAAGGGGTCTATTTTGGGATAAACTCTCAAAAGGCTATTATTTATTATTATTATTACATTTCTTATATAGCGCCAGAATCGACCCCCGAAGGGGTATCTCCGCGCTTGCCTTGGGAACCCGTCCTGGTTTTTCCCTGTGAGATAGCCCCTACAGGGCATCCCCAAGGTGAAAGCCAGGCATCCCGCCGCGGGGGGGCCGTTGTGGAGATTAAGCAAGCTTAATGCCCAGAGTTGCAGAGTGTGAACCCATGATTAGGTCAGGCACCGAAGCGAGAATTATCGAGTCCGTGGACATTTGAGCTCAACACCCTGCCGCGTCGGGAATCGAACCCTGGTCCCGGGTCTATGATATTCTGTTAGCTGAAAAAGATTGGCCCCCAGAGTTTGTCAGGGAGTGCCCTCGTGGCGAAGAAATGATTATGCCTGCCTTCTCGAATCAAATTCCGATTCACAAAAAATATACTTATGCAAGGAAATGGGCGGTAGCCCAGGAACCAGCATTATATAAAAATCATGTAGGATGGGATGAGGACTCTCCTCCTCACAAAATCCAGTTAAAAAGTCAACCGACTTCACAAAGGCAGTATCCCATTAAGCAAGAAGCTAAAAAGAAGTCAGGGAGATTTTAGATCAACTTGAATACCAGGGGGTGATTGAAACATGCACCTCTCAAATGAACAATCCTTTGTTTCCTGTCTCCAAACCAGACAATTCATATCGTCTACTTTTGGACTACAGACACCTTAACGCATGTTGCAAAACATTTGCAGTACAAAATTCGCACGGTGCTGCACTAATGAATAACATAGTTAGGAAAAAATATAAAACGACATTAGACATATCAAATGGTTTCTTTTGTCAAAATATTGCACCAGAAAGCAGATATTTGACCGCTTTCTCAGTAATGGGGTCTCAGAAAAATTTCTGTAGGCTCCCACAGGGATTCAAGAACAGCCCAGGACTATTCTCAGCCAGAGTAACAGAGTTACTACAAATATATGATGATGAGGCATTATCTTACGTAGATGATATCTATCTCACAGACGACGACTTGGAGACTCACTTGAAAAGAGCGAATACCATTATACTTGGGTTCACAGCAGAGGGTTACAAATTCAACTTTAAAAAGTCTCGAATTGCCTATCTGACAGTATTATTTTTAGGATACGAATTATCAAGTGAAGGAAAAAGCCTAGCGGACAACTTCTTAGAGAAGTGCGCTGTACTCCAAGCTCCAAAAACGCTGAAGAACTTACAATCGATTCTAGGCTTCCTGAATTTTGGTAGAACTTACATTCTAAATTATGCGGAAAGGGTTAAACCTCTCTACGAACTAATTAAACCTGATTTTAAACCAATCAATTGGACTCAAAAACACACAGAAATTTTGAGATCACTGCAAACAGACATGTTAGCAAAAACAAAATTAGATACGCGTGACAACACACGCGATCTTGTAATCCGAGTCATCCCAGGAAGATGCGGATTCACGTACCTGACTTCTAATGAGGGAGAAAAGGTACCAATTTCAATTAAATCTCACTTGTACACACAAGCGGAAAAAACATTCAGTCCAACAGAAAATACTGTGAAAGCAGTAGAAACTGCATTAGCGAATGAACGAGAACTCGCACATGGCAAAAGGATTAATATCCTCACAGCGGAATCCGCCTTCGAGGCGCTATTCTGCCCACAGTGTCACTGGATCCGAAATGGATACAGTGTATAGATTCTCTTGGAGCGGAAGATGTGAAATACTATTTCGCCCCGCAATTCGAAAAACTGGATGATTTGACTTATGAAGAAGAATATCCTCTGCCAATCGAACTTCTGCCTCTCCCACAGTACGCCTGTATAATCTATACAGATAGATTTGTACAGCATTTCAACGTAGAGAGCAAATCCTACAATGCAGCCTGCGCGATTGTTAAAGGTCGTTGGCTGTGCGGTAAATTCAGACCGAAAATAACAAAAACTGAATCAGTAAGAAACTGTTCGGCTCAGGGAGCTGAAATCAGATCTTTAAAGATGGCGCTTAAAAATGCAGAACGTGAATTCCTGACACTAATCGTGTGCGATTCTCATTTATGCGTCAACTCTTACAATAATAAATTACAGAGCTGGATTGAAAATGATTACAAAGATGACACAGGTGCCACAATCAAGCATAAAATGCTTTGGAAACAGGTAGCTCTTTTACAGAAAGAACTACAAAAGACTCACGTGATACACACTCTGAGTCATCAACGTGATGGCGTTCACGTTGCAGGGAATTCATTGGCTAATACAGCCACAGCGGAAGCAACTAAACCGGCTTCCGTAGCCACAAAAAAGCGTTCAGAAAAATACATAGACGGGGAAACCATGCTGGCAGTCAAAACGTCCGTAAAAGGCGACTGTGCAGCACTACCCGTGAACTATCCACTCAATTATGCATACGTAATTGATGCAAACTCCGTTCCTTTTGCTCGAATCCCTGGAGTGGGGGATAGAGTAATTCCAAACATGAACAGGAGAATATTTTTAATAGCAGACGCACACATGGGATTGGGTCCTATGCACAAAAAGATCAAGGAATCTCTGACTGAATTACAATCAGTATACTGGTGGCCAGGAATGAGCGTGCAACATCAAATATATGTAAAGAACGGTCCAAATTGTGACAGGGATCGCAGTAGTGAACTGGTCCAGTCTGTTGCCCGGTTACCAATTAGAAACAGCATAATGCTGTCTACATGCCATCCAGCGTCCTATTAATCATTAAGACTAAATCCACTTAAAAAATGTGTCCCCAGCGCTCGGCTGACGCCAGAACGGTTATAAAAGATCTGCGAGTCTTTATCGGCACATACGCAATTGCCATGTTCCATTCTGACCAGGATCCTGCTTTCAGCTCTCGAGCTTATAAGGAGGCCATGGCCAGCATGGGCGTTGGCTTGCGGTATTCTTGTCCGTCACACCCCGAAGGGAACAGTGTGGTAGAAAGAAAAAACCAGGACATAAAGCAATCTATAACAGCGAAGGTATTAGGTTCAGGTGCTGGGTGGGTCAAACATTTAATAAGTGTCCAGTTAAGTCTTAACAATTTGCCAAGTAATTCTCTAAAAGGTTTCAGCCCATACGAACTATTGTTCGGAACTAGAATGCGAATTCAGGACTTAGATAGTCCGGTATCAGTGGTAGAAGATAAGAAAACAGACTTTGACATCAAAGATCGTTTGGCTGTTTTACAGGACTTGAATGAAACAAGAAAATCCTTAAGCAACATAAAGTTAAAGCAACAGCCAGCTACCACTGACGAGGCACCACCAGCCCCAGCAAGGCCTGTCTGGATTCCAAAGATTGGGGGTCTAGTCAGAGAAAGAATAGCGGTGAAGAAGGAATTTGGGCCTTCTTACAGAAAAGCAGTACCTGTCTTAGCAATCAACGGAACAAGATCAGTAGGCCTACCGCCCCTTGCTGGTAAAAAGGAGAACAGAGTTGTATCAATCGACCTGGTAAAACCACAAGCATGTGGCCTATAATCAACAGTAGGCCTAGTGGACTCCTGAGAAACAACAGAATACCCAAACTTGCAACAATTCAAGAGGTTCAAACTGAAAGACTAATCACATTTGATCAGCCTGCAGTGCACAGAGAGGGACTATGCAATAATGCCATGGAACTCGTGCCTCTTGAGACACAGATTGAAACAGTTCGTCAAGAAACACCAGTCTACAATGATGTGGCATCAGAATGTGCTACCGAAAGACAAGTTGAAAGAACAATCCCAACAATTGACAGAACTGTCTCTGGCTACTTCATCAACTTCGATAACTTTTCTGAGGATCAAAGCAACGCCGAAGTAATGCCAAAAACAAACAAACAAAAAAAAGACTTTTAAAGAAAAAGCAACAGAACTCTTTCATCAAATCAAAGAAGTATATCTGGATGCACCACTAATTGAGCAATGGATTATTTTGGGGGCATTTATACTCCTACTATACCTAATTTTAGTTTTAATTTTAGGAAAGTTTATTACAATTCAATGGACACAGCAAGTCAGAACATCAACTTAGTCTTCAAACCACACAGATCATCCCACGTGACGAAAAGAGAACTATCAACAGTAAATGTCACAGCCATTCCAATACCCGGCGGGGTAGTATGGGACAAAACTGACTATGAAATATATGGTCCGGTCGAAATCCTGAAGTATCCTCATCAATTCAAGGTTTCATTAAGTGACTTTGTAAAACCAAGTACATTTTCTGATGATTGGGATTTTGAAAGTATTAATAATATGATGTCTGATTTAGTAATGTCAGCTAGATTCACAGAACATGATTATTTACAAGGTTCGTCTAACAATGAAAATATGTATTGCTTCTCACATTATGGAGACCATTACTTACATAAATCTGCACAACCTAGAAATGTTTTTAAGTATAACCAATGGGAACATTGTGCTACACCACCTAAAAGCAGTTCTAAAACATTCTATGAGAAATTCAAGTACTTCTCAGGGTTTAACACCAGTGATGCAGAAACGTTTTATTACAAACTGTTAGATAAAACAAGGTTGAAAACTATGCTGACAAATACTAAATTGATATATCCAGAAGCATTTTATGAAAAAATGATGTCATTTGGTTTTGATTATTGGAAAAATAACATTGAAACAAAAACCATCTGGGGTACAAAAGAGTGGCAGGTACAAGGCCTAGAAGCATTATTTCGACCCTGCATGATCCCAGAACAAATTATGTTTTTAAATGAAACAATTCACCAAACAACTTGTCTTGGCCTAGCTAAGATCAGACCTTAACAAACCTTCTATTCCAAACCCAATACCTGATAATGCAACAACAGAGGTTGAAATAGACGAATCTCAAATTTTACATATAAACAGAACACATCCTGATTGGAAAAAGTGGTTAATCTGGCCTACTGACACAAACAACTGTCAAGATAGATTCCTGAATAAAACACAGGGGTTAACAATGACCAGACCAGACCCTAGATACTCCCAGAGACAACATCCAGGGATAGTAACAACATACAGTGTAGGGAAGATGTGCCTTGAATGGCTAGAATCATCCACACTGGCTGAAATTAAGCAACACTTGTCTTTACTTAAAGATGGTGCTGATTTGCGCGATTTCATTCTGGGACCACGCAAACAGCGTCAAACGCGCTTCATAGCGACCAGTATATATGCGGCTTACAACGAGGCTTGGAAAATAACACAAATTGAAACAGCTGAAAAAATACGAGAAATTGATCGTATTAATTTGGAAAAATCACTTTCTGTAGTGGACAATGGGTTAATGACTCTGTCCTCCAGAATATATTCACTGGACAGTATTGTATCATCTGCCATAGATATAATAGACAAAGACTTGCTAATGCTACAGCATGGCCAGTCACAATTGCGTTCTATTGTACAGTTAGGCTGGACGCTGCAAAATCTTCGTTCAGGCTATGTGCCTTGGCGTTTAATCAACACAACGTCATTGTTTTCCATCTTTAACCTTACTGATAAACAAATCAGCTTGGCACAGAAAGGAGCAAACTATACAATCCTGAGCATCGAAAAACTTGAGAGATTACCTTTGACAATGTCAGAAAGTCTTGTTATTGAATGGATAATACACGGGATTATCACAATTCCGATCACAACTTTCCGATTTAAAAATTGCCTTGAAAATATACCTACTGGCCAGTATGAACGATTGGGTAAAGGATACATTAAGTCAGCATGGAAATTACCATATACACACACATGTTATAGTGATAGCAACAAAAATGTATTTCTTAGTGGAGAAAACTGTAAACATTCACTAAGCGGTATACTTTTGTGCCAGGGTATTAATTTACACGGAGCCTGTGAAGGTAATTCAAACAACCTTTCATGCCACCAGCATGTCACACCTGCAACGCAGATAGAGCCCTTCTTCAAGTAGCTCTTGAATGGGAGTTACATTCTAATAACGGATCACAGCTGTTGTGGCCTTTTGCCAGGGAAAGCATATCTTGTACACGTAACTTCCATGGTCACTTGTTGTATGCAAGCATTGTTTCCAAACGGCCCTAGAGACTCCGAGACTCCCTTATGGCCTCGTCTGAATTTCTCTTCTATACGAATTGATACTTTAAGCAGAATGAAGTCTGTGCTTTTACAGACAACAGTGCCCATCACGTCATCAAAAGAGACGTATGATCTCCTAGTTGCAAGGACGGCTACGGAGATACATGACCTTTTATCAACAAATTGCCCCGTGCATTTCACAGAAATGCTTAGCCAAATTCTTAACATGTCTAGTGCCATAGGCATCCCAGGCGTATTTAAGACCATTTTTACGGGACTATTATCACCATTCAGAGCAATTCTGGGAATCATTCCCAATTTTGTCCATTCAGTCTTTGGCGGCATCCCCCTTATTTTGGGACTTGTAGCAGGGATTTTATTTTTGACCCTCCGATATGGCAAGCTAAGACACAGACATGACTCCGGCTGGAATGGAAGAAACAATCCTAGCAGTGCGCTACCGGGTCAGAATAACTAGAGTCCTTGGATTGGCCAGGCTGAGAGATCTAAACATGACGTGGTTCCTTTCATTCAGACCTATATGGCAATCCTGCATTTTACCTGTGCTTCGATGTATGCTATGCGGAGATGAGTGCGTGTTGGACATCTGTCTTGCACTTCCATCAGCAGTACCAATGGATATCGATACTTTGCTAAGTCCTGTAACGGCTCACGCATTGTGTTGTCCCCAGCGGCTACCAATCCTGATGACGGCATTCGTTGAAACTCCTGTGCTACGAGTAGGTGGTAACAGTGGAGCGAGAAACAAAAGCAACATCACCCAGGTACGACCATCTGTGAGCATTGCTGACCCAGACTTTGATGATAGCAATCATTCTCACACCTGCCAAGTTACAGCACTATCGAACTTGGTCGAACTGTCACCTGATTTTGTAGACCAATTTTTTGAGAGCCTGTCTGATATGATGTTCTCCCCTCAACAGAAACAATAACTTTTGAAAAGCATTCCGACACACAGCGTTCCCATGAACTCTGAATTATGCCTTCAGTTTTGATCAACAAAAACTGCTGAAAAGCGCTGGAACTCTATTCCCCCGTTCACCCAAAAAATTTTTGGGAATTGAACACTTTTTCAAAATATTTACCTTTTTCTGGCACAAAAATTCTTTGCTTAAAGTAGACCTATTCATAAAGAACAGAAGCTTATATTTTTAGGTAAATCTAGAGACATAATAACTTTACATCAGCCTCTAGCACATTTTATAACAAATGCATTTATATGTGAAGAAATTATCTCGCCCTTCTTTTCTGTATTAAGAGATATTTCATGTGTAATTCTTTCGCAAAATCGTTCATTGATTACATATGCTATAATTTTGAATGATTTCTATGCTTAAAAACGTACAGTACCAAAATTACCACGTATTTCAGATACGCCATTTCAAATGCATATATGTATTTTGGGGTGGGTAATGTTACACATGCATCTTTTGCTATAGTTTTTAGTAAATTGATGGACATAAATTTGTGGAGTGGGTGTCGCGTTCTAATCTAGGACCCCGAGCAATACTGTGACCTTATGCCCCTATACGGCTATAATCCATTTATTCCCCTATAATGGCATAAACGATCAAGAGTGGTATTTCAGAAACTCGTCTCTGGCCTCACACGAGCAGAGCCACATTTCAGAATCTCTTCCTCTGCAGCTTCCTCTGCAGCTCATTAGAGCAAATGACACAGCAGACGCCACTATCTAAGATTCCTAGATTACACTCCGAGTTCTTCAACAAGATCAAACTCAGCAACCTGGGAAATCCCCGCTTGCTATGTTTTGATTAGTAATAGAACTCTAATGAGCACTGAGAGACGATCACTTCCTAGTGACATCTTTATTGACGTCTTATGTCCAAAAACTTTCGTCAAACAAGGCACCTTTCAGGTATAAATATTACCAACGTTGCCTTAAGCAAACGCTGCCTCAATGACATTGATGATAGCGATGGTGTGGTGAACATAGGAGCAGAACAGCTGTCCCCCTGCAAAGCCCAGCAGATACAAGCTGCCCACGGACGCTGCCCCTCCTCCTCCTCGACGCGCTGAGAGAGACGCTGTCTTTTCTCCTGCCGAGAAAATCCAGCTCCGGCGTTTCCAGACTACTCTTGCGAGTAACTGGGATATCGAGTCCTGGAAGGAGATACAAGACCACCATACAAGTGGCACCACTTTGCACGCTAATTCTAACCTTTTTGCTTGATTCCTTCACTGTACCATAAGTCTATAATTACTTTGGTATGAGCCTACCCATTTTTAGGTCTCGCCTGTCGATGCGCATGCGCATCGAGCAAGGCGAGAGTATTGCGAGTTATCCACTCTTTATCCACACTGCAAGGAATCGTGGCGATTCCTTGCAGTGCCCGTGACTTTTAAGGTCAATGCGCATGCGCATTAAGCTTATGCGCATGCGCATTGACCTTAAAAGTCACGGGCGCGTGCATGTCCGTCTTTGTTTACCCGCTCCGCCCCCTCCCGCCGTGTCGCCTTGCCTACTCTCTTCCACAGCCTCCCCCAGCTCCGCCCCCTCACTACTTGATTGCACGGCCGCTAGGCCGTGCCTCCCCTACTCTCCTCCCCCCTCCTCCTCTCCTCCCCTGCCTGCCTGCCGCTAGCCTTGCCTACTCTCTCTCGCACCCTCCCCCAGTTCAACACTTTGGCTCTCTCTACACAGCGAATGCATTGATTCTACACCTCAACCCTGGTTTTCTGTACCTCCTCTACAATCTGCTTATATGCCTCTCTGTGCCTTCTCATCACACCCGGCCTCTGTACATACAAAGCAGTGACACTCTGTAAAGACCCATCACTCGGACTATCGAACTCTTCTTTACTTTCGGTTACGTAGTTCCGTACATTTTTTACATCATCTGCATAGATGCCAGGCATCTAATTCACCGTCACCCAGTACCCGACCTGCTCTGCAGACATCCATTAGGACCAAAACACTGGACAGACCCTGCACTATGAACAACGTGTGTGCAGCGGGGCCACCTCAGCACTCAAGATCTACAGCGTTATCAGCACTCAGACACTGTACCTTCCTGGCAGCGAGTGGCTGCTCGGCTTTCCTCTTCATTTTGCCGTTGGATGTTTCTCTGCTACTCGTCTGTGAGCTGTTCCTGCACAGCACACTTACACATGTGAGAGCCACACTACCATGCTGCTAGTATAACCCCGCCTTCCCTGCCAAAATTCCCACCCATCACAGGGGCTGGGGAAACTATACTGTAGTTTGATTGGTTAATGCGAGTGGAAACTTAGCTCTCCATTGGCTAACAGGTCCTTCCGTGGCCAGGCAAACTAGTGTGTTTGCCCCGTAGTAGTTTTTGCCTTCCGTCCCTCTTTCTCTATAACAAGCCATCGAGAAAGAAAACGGCATTTAAAAACAACGTGATTCATATATAGAGTAATGTGGTTAAGGATGCGGCCATCTTGTAAGGTCAAATTTGTTAATTACAGTGTACCGCCTCTGGTTCCAGAAGGATTATCAGCGATATTTAAACCATAAATCCTGAAAACGTATTGGTACATATTGTATTAAAACATCATTAAACGCCTTATTTAACAATTATGAAACTGAAGGTTGAAAAAGGATATGGAAATTCTTATAATGTTATGGAGAACATCACTGGTTGATTTTTAAACAATTTACTTCTGACATATAGCTACTTGATCTAATATACTCTTACAGACATCTATAATTCTGTGGTACAGGAAGATGCTTGTAGTGACGGTTAAATAACGTAGAGAAATCTGCTTACTTGAATTCAAGTATTTATTGTGACAAACGAGCTTGGGGAAGATAAGGGGGAGTGGCAACGCAGAGTAGAAGGGAAGTCGGAATGCCAACATATGGAGTTGACGTCAGTTAAATACAACATGAGAATTCCACTATTAAGTGCTTGAAATAACCAATTAAATGTGAGCACGTGCAGTAAATAAACAGAACAACGAGACCTACAACATCTCCCTTTATAAAGAAGCGATTAATTCACTATATAATCCTCCAATGCTTTGGGTAACTTTGACATTCTACCAAAACTGGTGCAAGTAGCCTCCCAACCTTCATGACAAGTTAGTAACATCTTCATTTGCTGTGGTAAGCATGGGGACTTCTTTCCTGGACACAACATCACTCAGTTTCCTCAACCTCAACCCCTCACTCACCCTCACTCACCCTCACTCACCCTCACTCACCCTCACCCTCACTCACCCTCACCCTCACTCACCCTCACCCTCACCCTCACCCTCACCCTCACCCTCACTCACCCTCACCCTCACTCACCCTCACTCTCACTCATCCTCACTCACCCTCACCCACCCTCAACCCCTCACCCTAACTCACCCTCACTCACCCTCAACCGCTCACCCTCACTCACCCTCAACACCTCACTCACACTCACCCACCCTCACCCTCACTCACCTTCAACACCTCACCCTCACTCACCCTCACTCTCACTCATCCTCACTCACCCTCACCCACCCTCAACCCCTCAACCCCTCACCCTCACTCACCCTCACTCTCACTCATCCTCACTCACCCTCACCCACCCTCAACCCCTCACCCTCACTCACCCTCACCCACCCTCAACCCCTCACCCTAACTCACCCTCACTCACCCTCAACCCCTCACTCACCCTCACTCACCCTCAACCCCTCACTCTCACTCACCCTCAACCCCTCACCCTCACCCACACTCACCCACACTCACCCTCACCCTCAACACCTCAGCCTCACCCTCACTCACCCTCAACCCCTCACCCTCACTCACCCTCACTCACCCTCAACCTCATGCTAAAGATTTACAAAAAAACCCATAAACAATTCTAAAAGCACTAACTCTAATGCTGCGAGACCTATTGCATTTCTAATGCTTGTTTCATATTTTTACTTGTCGAGTTTCAAAACTTCGATTTTACTAATAGTGTTATGATAATTAAATTGAAACAGCCCCGATAACACTAAATTAGAAATAAACACATCAAAATACTTTTAAACCCCGTTTTGTGAGTGTAACTCAAACACCCCCTTTCTACTTCCATGGCCAGTAATGTAGAAAACGCCATTGGAAGCGTGCTTTCGGCGTCCAGGAGGCAGAGCCAGCACAAGACGCGGAACACGCTTCCAACGCGGGTGAGTTTTTCCTCACTGCCCGCCGTCTAAACTACCGGCAAATATCGTTTTTACAATCTTCTATTGGTGTTGTTCTAGCCTGGGATGAATGTCCGTACCTCCTGAGGGAACCTGATAGAAATTATCGTCAGGTAAGACCTCATATGAGGTACCCGGGCTCTATGTTTTACACTCCATTGAGGGCAGAATCATTTATACTTTACCTCCGTTTCCTTCAGGTTCACTCGATGTATACCCAACTTAGAGGTATGATTCTAAATTTTGATATTCACTATATATGTCAACCTAATTACCTAGACATCAGTGTATTAAGATATTGCTTGCACGCTGGTCTCAAAATATCGCCGCTTTTTAACTCGCCACTTGTGTCACTTTTGTTGTTTGTTTCCTCACAATTTCTAATAATGTCTCTAATTGAGCGCTTATTTTTTGATAAACACAATGAATGTTTTTGACCACTATTTAACATTAATTTGTTAAAATGCCACTAGTTACCCCATCTTCTTTTTAATCCTTAGGTGACTCTTACGAACCTTAATGGGTAAGACTATTATGTTGAATTGACCCATCTACGTCACAAATAGTGAAAGTAGCTTTACACTGTGTCTGTTTGTTTATATGTCCTGACGAATGCTCTTAGACCCACGGGCCAAGAGAGCAGAAACATGTTGACGTTTTTTGTTCTAATGATATATGCTAAGGATTCCTAACTATCCCCAGAGCATACCTATACAACCTTTTTAATTAGTGGTCCAGCGATATGAATAAATAGTACTTAATCGCCTGGAAACTATTTTATTCTCACTTTCAGTGGGGTGACTCGAACTATCTCTGGATACTGCCACGATAAAACCAGAGATTGCCTCGGGCGAGGCTGGCAAGATACTAATTGCAAAACTCAATGACTGTTGCCATAACGTTTGTGTGGGGCGGAGAACAAGATATACCGCTTCTCGAAATACACAACGTTTATGAGGGTTTTACAATATATCTCTTGGTATAAGTAGTCACAAGTGTCCTATCCACTTTTGATAAAATCTACCTAGTTCTGGGGAACAGATAGGACAGCGATTCCTCTTCCCTCACATTGATAAAACTCACTCGGAGATACAAGACCTCCAACATTCTATTCCAGAGGTATGGTGTTGACTAAACCCTTAGAGAGAATTCTTGAAGCAAACCTTGGCAAAACCAACTTAACTTAAACTGCTACTTACTCCCTTCCACGTATTAGGCTTAGGTCAGGGACACTGGGGTAGGCGTAGTTAGAAGCACCAGTTGAGTACGTTAGCTAAATGTATATATAAATGTATATATTTTATTCATTTTAACCACTGTATGGCTAAGAAACCATATCAATGCTTTTACAGTATTATTTCGCAATCCTCATTTTACTGTACACACTTTTTATAATAACTAGTCTTGCAATTGTGGCAATTCGTTTCTCTTGTATGAGAAGAAAGACTGTTCAATAAATAATACCTTTTTATTGAAAATGCCTGTCTCTCTATTCTCTGCATATTGGTGAAAGTAATCTGCACAAAACTGACTGAGTAAAATAACTGTCTATTGTTTCACACAACTCTAGAGATTGACTCTTATTCTAAGGAGCAAAGTTGTCATGTTTATGCAGTTGTTGGAAAACTGAATCCCTTCTTGTCTGTACCAGGGAAGCTGATCACTTCCTATTCAGTCAAGAAAGTTTCCAGTGACCTCTGAGGTAGTTGGTAACAAACCCAATTAAGTTTAGCATAGTCAGTGAAGACCTGGAAGATCCGCACTTCTACGTCTATACTACTGTTTATGTTATTCCAATGCGCAGGGCCTATTGGGAAAATAGGAACTACACTACAAAAGGCCTGGTCAGGTCTACGCTTATCTTTCCTAGGAAAATCAAACCTAGTAAAAATGAGAGTATTACCGAAGTGCACATATTTATTTAATTCTCTTCCATTGGAGTTTAAAAAAGCGGAGATTAAAAAACTACAAGGGGAAATATCCAGTTTCATATGGGGGTCAAAAGGAGTAAGGATCAGTTGGAAAAAACTGAGAAGACACAAGCTACAAGGAGGAATAGCCAGCCCGGATCTATTGGAATATTATAAAGCGTTCCAATTTAAAAATATAAGATTTTTACTAGGCAAAAGTGATGAATGGCCTGAGTCTTGGAAAGCAATAATTGGACTAGGAAATGACCACTATCTATACAAATTTGGCCATCCCAAATTAAAAAAAAAAATCAAGTTGAAGACGATAAGATCAGCAGTAAGAATATGGTACGATATAAGAACTACTTTAGGAATACCGTACTATAGCAAATACTCCCCAATTTGGGATTCTCCAGGAACACCAGAGTGTTTAAAAGATAGCTTAATCAACCCACTAAAAGAAGCCAACATAATATATTGGGGCCAGTTGATAAAAGGAAATAAGATTACAGAGTTGGAGACCCTTGACAGAGAGACCCAGGGGACGTTATCAAGATTCAAATATTATCAATTAACAAGCTGTCTTAAAGGAGCAAAACAAAACTTTCAAAGGGATGATGATATTGAACAAAAGATTTTAAACACAGCACCCTTTAAGGAGATATCATTTTGGTACTGGGCCTTGATAAGATCTGGAGAAGAAGAATATAAAGTCCCGCAAAACATCTGGGGTAACTCTCTGCTAAATCGTCCAATTGGGAACCTTTGGGAAGCCTTGAATATTATTGCAGCTAGAGTGATAAAATCTGCTCCGCACAAGAAGAATCATCTGTTCACAATACATAGAGCTTATTGGGCTCCAAACAAAACTGTCAAAATTCAAAAACAGCACAGTAAAGAAATGTACAAAATGTGGTATGGAAAGTGCAGATGATCTGCACATGTTCCGAGAATATCCACTGCTGGCAGAATACTGGGACTTGATTGGTAAGACGCTTTCCGAGGTCATAGAACAGCCCATAGAGGTAAGCGATGAACTAATTATTTTTGGGATTTGGAAATATGCACACAATATCATACTGTCTAAGGGGCAAGAAAATATCCTATTCTTACTAATCCTTTTAGCCAGGAGGGAAATATGTATAAAATGGGTGAAAAACTCACCACCAAGACACTCAGATTGGTTAAACTCCATCCTAAGGGTACATAAAGTGGATAAACACGGAAGGCAGAGCAAGAATAAGAATAGGTTCTGGTACATTTCGGAAAATATATATTGGGAACTGATAGGGGGTCCAATGATTAAAGCAAAGGCACCACTGATTTCAAGCTAGTCTTGAATTGAGTAGTCAAAATGACTAGCTACCCTCCCTCCGAAAATCATGTGCTAAGAGATGGACAAAAGGAGGCCCCCGAAGGATAAGGTAAACGGAACACCTCGAATAACCAAGGGCCGAATAAATTAAGGAAGCGGGGCCCCTGACTCCTCCATATTCTAATATCGTTTGCTTGATGAGGACAAAAAAAACCAAAAAACTAATTCAGCTAGGGGGCACTAGGTGGCACACGAGCAAGATTGCTGCACTGGAGTGAGGCTCATGCGACTTGGACCATTTATCCTTCACATAATCCTTCTCAGATGAAAATTAAGGAGTAATGATCATAGCACTGAGGTGCCCAATGACCCGACAATCAATGCTGTGAAATTGAAGACGCTGCTGCATTGGACTGCACTGCTGGAGGAGGAGCCCGCCTGCACCGGTGAGAGGCCCCGCTCTGACTGAGGCTCCTGCTGGGTGAGGCGCACCACGCGAGCTCCGTGATCGCCACATGGTGACCATGCCCGGCCAGTATGAATACTACTACCGGCGCCTGGAGACAAGCGGTGAGTCAGTGCTACACTCCCTAAGCGCGACATAGCCACTGCAACAGCCCGCTTGCTATGAGTTTTAGGGCAGAGGAGGCAGAGCTCTGCTTTACACAAGTCTGATCCTGCACTGGCCCAGGCAGACAAAGACGCCATATTTAGCGCGTTAGCCCGGGTGGCGACTCGGCCATAGGTGATACCTAGGCTTTCCTGTTTTCAGTTTCTATTTTTGGTAAATTCTGGTGGGGTTTTTTCAGTGTTTTCCAGTGATTTCAATACCTTAAAAAAACAGTGATTATCAGTGGTTACACATTTCCGCACCATAAAAAACAACAGAAACAGTGTTTTTCCGGTGTTTATGGACCGTTCCTGCACTGATAGAGCATGGTATATCGACATTAAACGTACAGTGTCTATGAGGGTCAAATAACTTATTGTAGTACACCATACAATACTTCCTCAGTGAGTCTTCGGTCTTGTGTGCTCGCTCCTTCCTTCCCATATAAACTTTTATCTGTGAAAAGGCCCTCTCAACATTGACCATCATATAAGGGCTTCAGCAAACTGTGGCTGAGCTCAGACCAGGGCACATGAGAAGGGCAGGGGCAAGGAGAGGCCCTTTGTGTGCACAAATAGGCTGCCCTACTCAATTGATGTCTGTTCTGCATGTTTTACCAAATTTATTTGCTCCTGTATTCTCAATTTACTTCTCGATTGCAGTAATATTATTACTGCATGGGGGCCCTACCCCCCAAAGTTAAAGCTCAACTGTAGATTAGGGCCTCAGTAGGGTCTGCCTACAGCAAGCACCTCTACCAACCCTTGCGGTCACACACAACAGAGTAGCTACTTACTTGACCCACCAGAAAGCACCTTGGGGCCTCTACAAGATGTAGGAGAGCACTACAGAAATTCTACAATACAATGCAGGCGAGGGTCTGATTAAAAGGCCTGGAGGCCATGATTTCCAGCAGCCTGGATCTGTCAAGCTCTAGGTGTCCATCGCCCAGAGGACGCGCAGATGTCCTAAGTGCTAGGGCGGTCCAGTATCAAAGCGGGTGCTTGGGGGGAGGGGTATTGGACCAACAGAAGGGGCACAGAGAAACTCAAAACTTATTTCAAATACCCCAGCAACAACGGCCTTGTATCCACTCACACTCTTTCAAATATTATAAAACACGCATACACATTCTGCGGATCTAACAAATGCCCTTATTTTTGTGGATTGTAAAACAGCATGCATGGGAAATCCTCTGTATCTCTGTGTCTTTATCCATTAATAGATGTGTGTTTATCTTTGCATGCAGGTTGAGGTGATTAGAAACATAAACACAGGTACATTCTAGATTGTTCCTGCCGCAGCGGCTAATTTGCCCTCATCTTCTCAGTACAAAGTTAACTTTTTGTGCACATGCTTCGCCGTTTCCCAGCTCCAGACATGCTGAGCGGGTCCCAAAACTAAAAATATCAAAAGAAAAAAAGTCTTATGAGAAGCTGAAGGACTCAGGCCTTCCTTCCTCACTGCCCTTTGTAGAAGCTTTTTTTCTTGCCAGTGTGAAAGACATCACCCACTTAACTTAGCTAATTTACTGCATCTTTGTCCTTTTACATTAGACACACTTAAGACATTGAGTCTGGGCCCTGGTTTTAACCAGAGTACCTACGCCATGATGTAATGGGGAGGTGGGTGGGAAGATATAATCACGAAAATAATAGATTCAATTGGTTGTCACTTATTTTAATTTCCTAAATGTACAAACTAGAATGTGTGGAACAAAAGTGATGTACCCAGGATTACACAATTTTTTTAAAAGTTCTGAATCTGGCATTAGGGATCTTGGCCGACAGTATACAGTCATCATTGGTACATTTTAGATTTGCTTCCAAAGATCTCAAATCACTACATGTAATGTGTAGGCAGCTGAGCCAATTCTGATTTTTTTAAGCTAGAAAAGTTAGTGTTCTTTAGTCGATGGATGTATGAATATAGCCAGGCTTTACTTATGTGCTGCGTGTTAAACCTCCTGATGTATGTCACAACTACTTTGTGACTCTGTTTGCCACACTGTGGCCTTTTGTCTGAGAGACACTTGTTGTCTGATCTGGCTTCATAGGCAACACCATTATGGAACGTGTTGTTTTACTTTCAAAATAAATACAGGCTGAAAAAAACAAGTATGCGTAGTGCTAAGGGTTTAGAAGTCACGAACACCTTATGCTATGGTACCATATTGTGAAGTCTGTATAGTTTGCAGTACTCCAGCAGGACACACAGTTACAAGCAATATCTTCCGCCAGTCCTGAAGTTTTTCCCAAAAGCAAATCACATTCTGAAACATATAGCTTTGCTTGCAACAATATAAGTGTGGGCTTACAAATCTTCAGCATAAGCACATATGTTTTTATAAAGCGCTTTGTAGACTTTTACTGTATCTCAGCACTGCACATAATGACACAGTCACACAACTGAATGTAAGTAGTGGTATTGTGCTGACCTACTGGGAAAAGAGACATGTGCACAGAAATAAGTGGACCTAGCAAAAAAACGTGCAGAAAGGCATAAGGGGCCCTATTTTGAAGTAAAAAAAAAAAGAGATTTACACAGCAGTAATGGGGCCTGCCTAGGGGACATAACTGAAGTAATAGAACAGCTTTATGCGGGATAAACTGACCTGCCTATGGCAGTAAAATAGTGACAGGCGTAGAAATAAGGAGACATACCCCGGAAGTTTAAAAAACAAGCATTTACAATGCAACGGTTTCGCCCTTGGAAAAGTTTGAGCTATTGGCATTGTGAATGACAAACTTTTTATTTATGTGTTGGTTTTGAAAACAGATAAATAAATGGCATTGTCATTTACAATGGCAATAGCTTAATCTCTCGCAAATGCCATTTTAACGTTCCAAGCACATCAGCCAGCGTAGTGAGGCCAAGCTGTGATAGAAGACTGTCCCTTTAAAGGTATTGCTAGCTAGGCTATGAGACAATTAGAGAAACCCCTACTACTTCTTCTTCGGAAACTCTATTTTAAAGTATTGGGCAGTGTGGGAATGACTAAGGGACGCAGTCTTAGCTATTGTATCTGCTTTTAAACAGCTCGGCGTGTATTAGACAGACATTTTGTGGAAGGACCAGGTCATTTCTGCCGGTCCAAGATGCTGAGCCAGCGAAACCTAAAAAGGTGTAAAGGCCCCCTATTCTCTTGTGACACCAAAGGCAGATCAGTTTGCAGAAAAGTGTATTATTTCATAAACATCTTGAACCCACAAAAGGTCCTAAGTACAAGCAGGTCAGCCAACAAGGATGTCAGTTGTGTAAGCATGAGTGATAAACACTGCATCATTAACAAACCAGTATGCCGTCCATCATGTACTAAAGAGGATTTCTGTAATGCAAGCGAGACTGGAAAATGCGCTGAAGGATAAAAGACTACATAAGCCTTCTAAGGTTTGAAGCTGCAATCTCCAGCATGCACACAGAAGCCTGCATGCAGCAGGCACATAAACTAAACGAACTGAGTGTGTATTAAACACTAGACAGGGTACAGGAATACAGAGCAGACAGGGACACGAGGCAGGCATGCCACAGAAACAGGAGGCAAGCATGGCACAGAAACAGGAGGACGGCAATATACAAGACTGGCACACCAGAGGTTCAGATTGCAGACATAGCAAACGGGCAAGGTAGGTTACAAATACACCTGGCAACCAGTGCACAGCACTAGGAAGCTTGCCAGCCAGGACAATGACATATTTGGCAGCCAGGGCACAGGATCAAGGGGAAGAATGGACATTGTGCAATGCATAGGATCACCAGATGACGCCATGCCATCAGGCCACGTGATCTGTATCCTGTGACTTACTTTAACAAATCATTTTTTTCGTGCCTGTCAACCCCAGCACTTCAATTAAACGGAAGCAAAACTACAATTTCTTGAATGCACCCATTTGTCAAATAAAGCCTGGGGTCTGAAAAGGGTGCTCAGAGGGTCATTAGGTGACCCTAACAAGTCATGGGCGAAGACAAAAGGGCAGGTTAAGCACATGCACAATGGAAAGCCAGGGCAGAGTAGGCATGGCACAAAACACAGTAGGCGGTGCATTAGAATATAAAACGGGCAGGTCAAAGGTTCAAATGGCTGGCAGTGGACAAGTTGGATAGGCGGACACCAGACAGCCAGGGTTCAAGCGTGCAGTGGGCACAGACACGGAGGGGAAGGTCAACAAGGAATAGGGTCATAGCTTCAAGTCACTAGGACGAAACTTCTCCAGTCCTGGGATCGCCTTTGACAAAACATAGTTTCCATTGTGTTAATCCTATTGATTCAATGGAACGGACCTAGGTCTTTATTTACGAAGTAAACGGAGGTGTTAAATTAAAGTTAGGTAGAAAACAGGTATCCCGGTGGGCAGGGAGTCATCGAGTGACTAGACAGGGATAGCAGCTGACCATAGAGCAGGCGGTGTACAGGCACATGAAGCAGGCAGAACAAGGGCATAATTACATCAAATGAACAAGATATAAGTAAACAGAGTGATGCGGCCAGAAGCACACTGAAAAGTGTAAGACGGAGCAGGCACAGAACAGGCAGGGAGGGCTCGGGCACCCCTACCTAGCAAGTAAGATACGGGAAAATAAAGAAAGAAAGGACAGCAGGCAGGGCCGGCAGGATTCAACGTAGATAACACAGAAGGCAAGCGATGAACAGGCACATCGACACATGAAAGGCATACAGAGCAGGGATAGTGTCATATGAACACAGAGCAGGCGGGTAGGGTGCGATCGGCACTGTATGGTTGAACTCACCGGCAGTCACCTCACTCAGCACCAGCAGCGTCCTCCGTGAGCATGCAGGGCCCAGGGCGGCGTGAACACCCGAGCAAGCTGCACATCGCTGCCCACGAGCTGGAGAACAGCTTCCTCCCGCCTGGGGAAGAGGAAATGGAGCCTACGAGGCTCTTCTTTGTCACAGCCGGCCCCGCCCACCGTCAGGCACGGGCGCCGGCTCCTCTCTCTCTCTCTTCTTGCGCTGCAAGGCGGGGTGGCACGAAAATTGGCACAAGTGCGGCGTGGGCAGCCGCGGATTAAAACATTTTTTTTAAAAATGGCGGCAGCACCTACGAGGACGAAAATTGGCACAAGTGCGGCGTGGGCAGCCGCGGATTAAAAAAAATTTTTTAAAAATGGCGGCAGCACCTACGAGGACACGGGGGGGGGGGCGGGAGAGGAACGGACGGCGGGAGGGGGCGGGAGAGGACACAGGGGGCGTGAGGCACGAAAATTGGCACAAGTGCGGCGTGGGCAGCCGCGGATTAAAAAAAAATTTAAAAAAATGGTGGCAGCACCTACGAGGACACGGGGGGGGGCGGGAGAGGAACGGGGGGCGGGAGAGGACACAGGGGGCGTGAGGGGGGCGGGAGAGAACACGAACGGCGGGAGGGAGGCGGGAAACGTGCCGGGGAAAAACACTCACGATGCCCAGGACAGCAGCAAGCACGGCCCGGCCGGAGGAGACTCGGGGGCGTTCCCGGCGTCGCGTGACGTCGGCAAAAGCCAAAGAATCTCGGGAACGCCCCTGTGTCTGGTCCGGCATTGACGGACGCCTCTCTGTTCCAATGGCTAGCCTCCATTTATGGAGCTAGCCAATGAAGCAGAGGGGCGTGTTCAAGTCACCCATACTAGAAACTACAGATTTCTCTGGAGGAGGAGCCTAACGGCTCCGTCCCCCAGCGAAACCTAAAAAAGCAGCTGTCTACAAGGATAAAGGGGACTGCTTGAGAAGTAAAAGAAAACAGTCACAAGAAAAGGGAAGTGAAAGAGAACTGTACACAGAAAATAGCAATTAATGAAGAGAATTTTTTTTTCCAGGACACAAAAAATACCACTCGTTCATAGGAACTACTGCGCCATTTATGCATGAGGATTTTCATTTACAAGATTTAATGGTAACAGTTGTTTTTGTGAATTATATAAAAGTCTAACACCTCTTCAAATTAAGCCGTTTGTCGAGAGTGAACTCAAGAACACAGTTTATCAGAAGCATGAGAGACCAAGTCATCCCTGCTAACATACCTTTGCAAAACCTTCTTTTATGACAGATTTCTGAGCAACACCCTTAGTCTTAGAGACATAAAGGTAAAAAAGAGTAGGCATCATATTAAGTGTGTCGCGGAGGGTGACTTGAAAACCCTGTGGGACTAAGGCAAAGATATTCACGAGCCAGTCTGTGTATGGAGAACACTCACCGCGACTCCAGTTGCACAGACATGTCAAAACGTCTCCCTGTTCCTCTCTGTAAGGAAGTCCTCTTGTGTTTGCCTCAACATCGTTGTGAGCGTCTAAGAAACTGTAACGGCCAGATCTACCGACTTTGATACTGGGCTGGAGAACCGGGTTTGGGTCTCCGCAGCGGCTCAACATCATGTGATTCTGGGCAAAAAAGTTAATTTCACTGTGCCTACACAAATTAATCTGTCCTGTCTGTAAAGAAACTGGTACTCATGGAAAGCATTCTAAAGCCTCTAAAGTCGAGTTCGCGCATATAAAACTGCCCAAAAAAAAGAAATACGGTACAGAAACACACGACAAGCAATCATTATATACAGCCAGATGCAACTACAGCCAAATTTCGGTGTGGGGGGAGGGTATTTTTAAGACAAAATTTCGGGGGATGGGTGCTAATTCTTAAAGCAATCGGCAGAGTGGAGATGGTGGGGCGCTAATTAGGCGTGAAAACAAAACAAAGGTTCCTGAATAAGTAGATGGTCTTTCAAAGACCTGCGAAGTGCTTGCTCGGGTGCGGCTGTGTGTGTGTCCGGGGAAGCTGAAGCACACGAAGTGGGGGAGGGGAGCTGAAGCCCTTTCAGCACAAGGGGACAAAAGAATTGCACTGTAGAGTTTTAAACCCATCAAAGTCTAGTATTGGGACGGCTAACAAAAATGTTATGCGTCTGACTCATCTACTTGATCCCAGTAGAGATGTAAGTCATTGGGGCTCGAGCTCTCATGAGCGCGGTCGGTGCACTAGCTCACTGAGCTGCTTTACAATTCGCGCTGCCTGCTAATTGCCTGTGATGAGACTGCAGAACCTACAAAAGATTTTGGTATATCCAGTATTTACTTCTAGTGTTGTGTGTTTATAGCGTACTAACTACTGTGCTTACTCATAACAAAAGCAATGGTACTGCTTTTACCAACCTCCAAATGATGGACAGGCGAGTCAGCCCCACCAAACTTCAGGCAGATTTCAGCACCTGACTGACTAACCCACTGAGCTTTCTTGCGGAATGGATGACTCACACTGGCCTTTCAACTGCTTGGATGGGAGGGCCAGGGTAGGGCTGATGTAACTTCTGATTGGCTGACGGGGCCCAGCCCCTCCGAGGAGTCCCAGCACCAGTCCTTCCGTCGGAGTTAGAGGACGAAAATATAATTACGTAATGGGCAGAGACAAAGAGGTGGTGCCAAATCCAAATACGTCACACGTATCATTTTGCTGGACTGGAGAAGAAACGCTGCTGATTTACGGAGCCTGATGACACAAAGGTAGCGTGCTTACACCAGGCTCATATCGCCAGAATCTCCACTGCAGTCAAGGCTGGCCTGTGTGTATTTTTGTTGGCAAGGAGATAGCAGATGGGAGGGTGCACACGGGGAAATCGGGCTAGTCCAATCCAGCCTCTCCCCATTGAGTTCGAGGGAGGGCGGGGGGCACTCGGGTCCTCAGCTGCTCCAGAGTCTAGATTGCACGCCCGCAAAATCAGTGATAGTCAGTTTAAACCGGCTCAGCTCATTTTCAGCCGGTAGTGTATTGTCGTTTGCAATCGGTTTAAACCGAATTCCGAACAGCCTAGTGATACCACACGGCGTAATAACCTTGCCTACTGCGCTGCAGACGAGATGCTGTAGAGGGATAAGTGCCCCAAGACCAGAACTGCATAGCACAGCGGAGTTCGGGGATTTGCAAACCTATCAGCAACCTTAATCACTGCACTGTCTCCATTGAGGGCTGTAGTGAGACAAGCACTGCTTACAAACGTCTGGAGCGAGCTTTAACCGCCTGGAAATTTCAACACGCCACCCTTCAGAGCCTCCTTCTCAGACCTGGTGAAACTGTGAAGCTGAACGCAATAAATGGACACGGACGTTGGTGGGCGACCTTTTTTCTCCGGCCGGTGCACTAATCGCCCCGGCCCCTGATTCTGGGGGTGGCTTGGAGCGCCCCTATGGTGCCTGGTGGTGGGGCACTAGTATCGACCCTGTGGCATTGAATCACTGTGCTACCTTTATGCTATCTGGACGGAATGGACTCTTTACTGGTTGAAGTCTGTGGTGCCGAGACATCGCATACTCCTCGAACGTTGATGGGTGCACGGATGCCTCTGAATGCTTGAAGGGATCACATAGAGCGCACTACTGTGCAAGTGACTGAGACCCTGCTAATACTTACCGCCCTTATCGTCAGAAAGCACCCTCGGGCACCGGAGCCCCCTGGTCCTTGCGCAGATGATATCAGGGACTTACACCTATCATATAGCAAGAGGCGCACTACTATAACACACAAGTCATGGGGAAACCCGATGCAAGGCAACCAAGGCTAGCATTTGACGCCAAAAAGGCACCCCACTACATCAGGAAGAAGCCGGGGGAATCAATGACGGGCCAGCTCAGGAACCGTCCTTGTCCGCCGATGAAGACAAGAAAGCCATAATGTTGGAAGTTAGGCAAGGTCTCAATGCAATTTCAGACAAAACTGACGCCATGAGCACGCGCATGGATGCCACAGTCCACAAATTGGATAACCATGAAGAGCGCTTAAAGGAGTCAGAACGTCGTGTCTTTGACGCGGAAGACGCTACATCACATATCCAGGCAAATGTGACACAGATGGATAAACTTAAACTTATCGCCGCAAAAAAATGAAGATATTGAGTCAAGAAGCAGGCGCAATAATATACGCATACCGGAAAGTACAAACACTGGCAAAATGGAAGACTATGTGGAGAAATTGATGCTAGCCAACATTGGAACTGAAGCAATCTCTTCCCATTTTATTGTTGAACTGGCACATCGCTCACTGGGTCCCCTGCCCCCTCCGGGGAGCACATCCAGACCCATCATATCGAGGCTCCTGAATTACAGGGATCGTGCTGTCGCCCTAAAGATGGCCCGGGAAAAACGACAGCTCAGTTTTGAAGGTAACTCGTTCACCATCTATCCTGATTTTACGGCTACTGTGCAGGAAGACAGGTCCAAGTTTCTCCCTGTCAAGCAAAAGTTGAGACAAGCTCAAATCGACTTCGCGTTATTACATCCAGCCCGCCTGAGAATGACATACCAGGTCAAACAAAAATGTTTCACTAAACCTCAACAGGTGGAAGAATTCTTGAAAAGCCTCAAACACCAGAATCAACCATGCAATTCACCAGACGTGCGTCATCTAGATCAACTTCACCAAATGCAGAATGATACCCCAGAAGGAGTAGCAAAAATGAGATTTCTGAGAGGCATTGGACACCAAAATAACACACTGCCTTAGGCCTAAAGAGTCATTCGCCTGAGACGGCAGAACACTATCCTCTGTAGACTCACTGAATGTTATGCTGGTTAAAGGAGACAACCTACGCCGAGAACCCCCACCCTCTTAGGGGAAGTTGTCACCACCTCGCTGGCTCTTTGAGGGTGGGGTATACGTGCATGACCCTAGGAGAGCCCCCTCGAGGGCATTCACCCCCTTCCCAGTTACACTGCACTGTTATGTGCTGCTTGTTTACTGGGTTTTTGGGAGTTAGGGTGGGGGGGGCAGAGACACCTGGCATGATTGGGATGCTTCAGTGGGAGGGGGGGTATGGGTCTGGTTTTAATGTTCATGGATTATTGTATGATACAGTACGACGGGCAGAAATAAGATTGCTTGACTGTTGACTTTTCACCTGGCACAGGTCGATATAGTTCTCCCCCACACAGCAATAGGGATAATGGCTGATTTGAAAGCTGAACAAAACTTAAGAAATGTTGCCAGATACTAGCGTACTTGGATGGGCACCAGAACAATATCGCTATGCTCCAAGAAACACACATGAATCCACTGCATCCTACCACCTTTGCTATCAAGTGGGCAGATCATAGGATATTCTCTTCGTATTCCTCCTATGCCAGAGGCAGTGCCATACTTATTAAAAAATTAACTCTGTCTGCCCTAGGTGGCTCACTCACAGATCGCAACGTAGGATAATCACTTGCATGGGGACGGCAGGGTACGGATTCAGTCTCCTTGGTATGTTGTTATGGCCCTAATGTAGATACTCCTGAGTTCTTTACTGTGCAGTGAGGTAAGATTGAGGAAATAGGCTCTACCCACAAAATATGGGGGGGGGGGGTTTCAACGTTGCCCTAAATCCAGCAGTAGATAGGTCCAACCCTGCAACACATCATTATAATAGATCATACAAAATCCTACAGGGAATCAGGACAGATACTGGTCTACTCGACGCATGGTGTCATCTTCAGCCTTTTGTATTGGAAGGTACACATTTCACAACACAAGCCGCATCCTAGGCACGCTTAGACTACTGCTTATTATCCGGAGGTTTGGGACCATCGATAAAAGAGGTCACAAATCTGGCTAGAACAGGGGTCCCCAAACCGGTCCTGGAGGGCCGGATCCATGCAAGATTTTTTGGATATCCCCATTGAGATACATGTAGTTATTTAAAAAATCTGGCATGGATCCGGCCCTCCAGGACCGGTTTGGAGACCCCTGGGCTAGAACATACTCAGACCATTCCCCTGACAAACTTACGCTCTCCCCCTCCTGGGTACAATATATCACGCAGCAGCTGGCTGTTACAACCCTTAACACTGTTAGATACGGTATTTCATAGCGAATTAGGAGAAGAAATTCAAGATTTCTTCCAAAGAAATAAAGGCTCTGTGAACAGTGTGGAAACAGTTTGGGAGGCGTTTAAGGTAACAATTCGGGGTTTCTGTATCTCCAAAAGCTTGGGTGTCCTCCGAGACATACAAGGCACCCTGCGGAAGCTGGAAGTGGAGCTTAAGACTTTGGAGCAACAGATGGCTATGGGGGGCGACAGCGATATCCAGCATGCTTTCCGAGACAAATTAACGGAGTACACCACCACAGCAACTAGTGAGACTAAGTTTAGGGGGAAATACTGGGTGGCCCGTAGGTATGGAGAGGGTGAGAGGCCTGGGAGGGCCCTGGCGGAAAAAATATGACAACCACGCTTTTCTAACTATGTAATGGAGATCTCTAGGCCTGGAGAGGTAGTTCACCGCGACACCACTGACATACAAGCCACCTTTACCGCCCACTACTTCACACTATACATATACACCTCACAGCGCAGAGACAATTTTGAACTGGACACCTTTTTAGGTGAAGTGGCGCTTGGGTCGTTGGGTGACTCTCAAAGGGAATTCCTAAGTGCCCCCTTCGAACTTGATGAGGTCCGGGCAGCTAACATGTAGATGCAGTCCGGAAAGGCCCCTGGCCTGGAAGGGCTTCCTGCTGAATTTTATAAAACCTATATAGATCTGATGGCCCGATACTTAAAGAGATCTATGAGGATGCACTCGAAACTGGTACACTTCCCCCATCTACGCAAGAGGCACTTATTACTTCACTCCTGAAGCCGGGAAAGTCCATGCTCCAATGCGATTCCTACAGGCCATGTCATTGATAAACTGTGATACGAAGATTCTGGCCAAGGTCATTGCGAACCGACTGGCCCTGCTAATGGAAAAGCTGGTCCTCCCGGACCAGGCGGGCTTTGTGCCGGGAAGATCTACCACACACAATCTTCGTACCCTCTTTTCCATTTTGCAAAACGTCGCTCCTGAACTGCCGCTGGCAGCGGTCTTTTTAGACGCCACAAAGGTGTTAGACTCTTTCGAATGGGAATATCTCCTCGGAGTGCTGCAGTGAATGAGTTTTCCTCCCCTATTTATATCCTGGATACGGTTGTTGTATCAGCTTCCAACGGCAAAGGTCCTAATTAATGGGTATTTATCTGATGCGTTCCCTATTTCCAGGGGTGCCCACTTTCTGCCCTGCTGTTTGCCCTTGCCATCGAACCCCTGGGGGCTAAACTGCGACAGCGCCACCAGGATAAAGCATTGCGTTGCAACCTCAGACAAATCCTCATATCTTTATATGCGGATGACATGATGCTTTATGTAAGGGATCCGCACTATAACCGAAACCCACTCTTACGTGAGTTTGACGTTTTTGGGAAGCTGTCTGGGATACATATCAACTGGGGGAAATCACAAATCTTTCCTCTCACACCTGCGGCTACCCGAGTCCCCTTGGATTTTCCATTAGAATGGTGCGAGGGCGATTGACGCTATCTGGGGATCCGGGTCGCGGGAGATAGGGAGTAACTGATGCGCCTCAAATATGGTACTACTATAGACCGTATACCAGGATATGTTACCCGCTGGATCTCATTGCCGCTTTCCCTGGCGGGGCGAGCCGCACTGATTAAAATGGTGGTGCTCCCACAGTTACTGTATCTATTTTTAAATATCCCATATGACCCTGGGCAACATTTTTTTAAGACACTCCGGTCAGAAATGATTAGGTCGACATATGGGGGGGGGGGGGGGGGGGGAGGGGCAAGCAACCGTGACTGCAATGGAACGTGCTAACGCAGCCTTATGCACAGGGAAGCTTTGAGGTCCCAGATTTCGAACTATACTATACATGCACACAAGCACATTACTCCTCATACTGGTTCCACCCCCCTAGATATATGCCGCAGATTGCAGCGGAGCAATGGTTAGCAGATCCCATCCCCCTGGATGGCATAATATGCTTGACCCCCTCGCTCACGTGACATGGCATCCACCACAATCACGGGAACAGTCGACGCCTGGAATTGTATTATGGCTGTCCTTCAATGCCCAAAGCTGTATTCACTTCTCCCGCTTTCTTAACATCCCATTCTTTCAAGAAACAGGATTTCATAGATTCTGTGAGCGCACTAAAATTACCACATGGGGAAGATCTCTACCACAATGGGAAATTCTGTACTACTGACCTCCTCTTTCATGAGATACAACCCTCTCCTCTAGACATTTTTCTTTATGTCTGGCTTTGCCATGGCATACGCTCCATTACTCAGGAGTTTCCTCAAGAATCTCACACTCTCGCTTCCTTACATATGCTGCTTAGTGCCGCATCTCCAGGACACTTAGTCTCCAAGCTTTATCATCTTGTCCGCACGCAACTGACGGAATCTCCCAATTCCTCCTGTACACAATGGAACCCCGACTTGGGGTATGAACTCACGGATGAACAATGGACATATTACTGTCTCCAAACAGAACAAATATCTACTAGCGGTAGGTTATGCATAACACACTACAAATTCCTGCAACGCCTATATTACACACTTGTCAAAATATTCAGTTTCAAAATAAGAGACACAGATAACTGTGAGAGATGTAGAAGTCCAGGGCCTGGGTTTCTGCATTTGTCCTGGGAATGTACCCAGGTGAGAGCATTGGGTACAGGTTTTTGATGCTCTGGAACAAATGACTTCCATCTCTATTGAACGTACACCCCTGACGGCCCTGCTGTGCTACACCATACTCATCCCCAAGGCAAGTCGCCAATACATTACTATGTTGCTAGCTAAACGCAGAGTGGCTTGTAGATGGGGTGGGGGGTGGGCGCCTAAGTTCAAGGATTGGCTTACTGATTTAATATACTGCCAGGAACAACTGACCGTATATGCCGAACAGCTTCCACGAGCCTCGAGATATATGGACTCCTCTTCAATGTTATCTCCTAACACAAACCTCAGCGGCCCGACATACCCGGGAGGAGCTGGCACCATGACCTACTTCAAATTATACGAGAACTGTAATATAATTGCTGCCCCTGCTGAACTGTTCATCTTTTTAGCCCCCCCCTTACTATACCCAGCTTACAGATAAGTTGCATTATGTTCTCCATTAATACCATAAAGTCGCTTTTGGGCCATACGATGATGATGCTTTTGACCACTATGTTGTTAAGCCGAATATATTGTAATGTTTTGGTGCCTCATTACTTGTTCAACTAAGTGACTGGTAGTTAGTATGCAAAGCTAATAAAACAAACTGACCTAAAGCTTACTGATATTGCAGAAATTCCCCTTTACTGTGTGATGTTGACAATGCTTTTATTACATTCGGATATGTCTGCTGTGATATACCTATGACTGTATCGTGATTTCATCACTGTTTGAAAACCAATAAAATATAATAAAAAAAAATACATACTAATTCAGCTAGCCTCAGACACTTCAATCATTTATTTAGAGTATAATGTAAAAATTCTATCTACTTTACTTTATGCTATTAACAATAATGGATGTAAAACACTGGAGTTTTCTCCATAAAATAGAGGGGAAACACTTTTTAAAATCTGGAATGTAAATATCCATGAGTTGGTTGAAATGAAATGGGACACCCGACCACTTCCGTTAAGGGGTTAGCTGCTGTCCTCTGTTGGGGCCACAGCCTCTTGTGTAGCAATGTAAATCTCCTTAGAAGCTTACTTTGCGCTCATGTGCTTGAGCGAAGTAGTGTCATGTCCTTTAGGCTAGTCCTGTCCTGTATATCCCTTTTTACATACATTTGTCCCATCCACACGACAATAACAGTTCTGAACAAGTGACCTTTTACCTAGAAGCTTGCTCCTGTCTCTTCGACACCAGGCTCTCGGTATTCTATCATAATCCCTGTACCTGATGTACATAAGCATGTCCTCAGGCACAGTATAATTATTCTGTATAAGGGTCACCACTTTTCACATATTTGGCCAACAGCCAGCTGTGCATGATCGCATTTGTTTGGAAAAATATTTATTATTGTTTTGAAAACAGTTGTGACTGTTTTTCAAAACATATCGATTCTAGAAGAAACCCTGGAGTGACCACTCCAGTATATAAGACCCTTATTCCCCCCTGCAAATTACAGGGGAATTCCTTCCAAGCTGACACGGGGTCCTGCATGCTGAATCTTTGACATGCAGCGGTCTGACATCCCTTGCGGGGTGTCATGTTTGAAGCAGAGACGGGAGCCTTCGTTCTCTACCATCAGGTGAGGGGGATGGTTCTTCACTAGGGGCTTCTTGGCTATATATATCTATAGCTACATATACACATAGACATATATCTAGATCTAGGATAGGTACATTTAGGAGCGCATTTTAGGAATATGCATGTGCTACGGTGTTTTTATCTGAACTAATTATTTTCATCTTATTAGCACTATGATAGAAATGTATCTACTATTTACTATATTGGTACTTGCAATCTCTTTCGTCATTTCCAAAAACGCGAATGTTCTTCAACGGGCATTGAAACTTTTTGAGGAATTTTGCTTACTACGGGGTTTGCAAATTAACATTTCCAAAACAAAACTCATGTTGATTAACCCACATAAGGGATTTAGAGGAGGGATACTCATGAACCGCTGCCCCCTAGAACAAGTTAGCGCTTTCACCTATCTGGGGTTTACACTACGGAACGATATGAGGTGGGACCGAGAACTTGACATGGCCACATTGAAGCACCGACAGCTATCTGGAGCTCTACAAACGGAAGATGGGCCACAGAGGGCAGCACAGTTTGCCCCATCTGCAAGGCCTAGACGGAGTCATTGGCCTATTTGTTGTTCATCTGCCCGCATATGAAAGCCAGCATCGATCATGGCTGACACCAATCTGCAGGACATTAGACACTAGATTGAGTGGAGACATACATAGAATATTGCGCACAAACACGTCAGCCCCCATTGTCATCGCAGTGGCAACATTCTAGGATGTTCCTGGGCTATCAGATCGAAGGCACTCCAAGCACTTTGAAGGTTTTTTTTTTTCCTTTTTATTTTATAGATATAAATTTGATACAAACAATGCAGTCATGACTTTCAAAGCAATAATACATCAAATTGTGAATCACATTCCATTTCGATTGACAAAACAATTTAAAAAAAGAAATTTCTTGAAAGAGGAACATAATAAAAGCCTAAAAGATACTCTAACCAGGGATGGGGCAGAAAGTTAGTCATGAGCCATTAAGAACCTAGCAGGAATCCTATCATTTTATCCACTCCTCAATCGGTTCCCAGATCTTAGACGCCGCAAAAAACACAGTTGATGGACAGAATGTAGAACAATGTCATACATTCATCCCAGTACAAGGATCTGGGCCTAAATCCATCGTTTTTTTGCACTCCTTAGGCGCCAGCTTCATCCTTCGCTTGCCTTTTAAAGAAAATACAGAAAATTCAAGCTTATAAATATCAAGCAGACTAGCCCTCCAGTTCATAAATATCGGTGCTCCGGGAGACAACCATTGCGAAGTTATACACAGCTGGATCGGAGGCATAGCTATAAACAGCACTTTGAAGGGTTCTTAAGCCAATTTTAACAGGATAAGGTTAATATCTAAAATAGTGAATGTGTTCTATCTTCTGTGATTTTACTACATATTCCGGCATTAATGTTTGTAATTAATTCTTATTGATTCTATGTCCTAGTACCCTATAGCATTTTAAATTGCTTTATCTTTTTTATGAATCAGTCAAATATATATATATATATATATATATATATATATATATATATTACCTACTGGCGGTCGCCAGTAGGTAGTTATAGTTAGGATTTTTTTCAATGCAAAATCTCAAAATTCTATTGTGAATAACTTTGGCGCTGGTTGACGAATCTGCCTTAAAATTTCCTCAAATTTGCCTCGCGGAGCTCCGGTCCTTCCTTGAAAGTTTGGGGGGGATTCGTCAAGCGGGGGCCGAGATAAAAGGGGGGTCCCAAAACGTGTTTTCCCCATGTTAATTTCCATAGGGCGGTCGACCTCACTTTTAGCCCGAACGGCTGAATGGATTTCCACCAAACGTGGCAAAATTGTAGGGACTGGTACCCCGATGTGCCTTTGCTATGTCTCAAGATATATGCTCCAGTGGTTTTTACGAAAATTAACTTTGAAAAAATATATATTGGGCTACATTGGGCTATATATATGTTAGAGCCCAAATGTAGCCCAAAGATGGCCACCAGAGACAAAAAAAACCAAATGTAGCCCAAATATCAGCCAGATGTAGCCCAACTATAGCCTAATGACAGAATGTCCCAGAGTGTTCTAAAGAACAACTAGAGCGCTAACAGTCTTACTTATGACAAAAGTATGGCACACCTGAAGTCATCTTGATTGGAATAAAGTGTTAACACTTAAAACATTTAATTTGCAAAGGAACAAAATGAGGGGGTTCATTTTGCCATAGAAATTATGATTAGTGCTGAAGAAAGTAAAATTAGGGCACATTTTGAGTGACTTCTCAAATCTTCCTAAATTTCATTAACCCCTTCGATGCTGATGACGAGCTCAGCTCGTCATCAGCCACGAGGGGCGTGTGCGGATGATGAGCTGAGCTCTTCATCGAACGCGGCTTTTAGAAAAAAGCCGCGTAGCGCGAAAATATCCGCGGCAGCGATGCGGTTAAAAAATTCTGATATGCAGTCTCCCAAGATGGCCACCAGAAACAAAAGAGCCCAAATGTAGCCCAAATATCAGCCAGATGTAGCCCAACTATAGCCCAATGACAGAATGTCCCAGAGTGTTCTAAAGAACAACTAGAACGCTAACAGTCTTACTTATGATAAAAGTATGGCACACCTGAAGTCATCTTGATTGGAATAAAGTGGTAACACTTAATACATTTAATTTGAAAAGGAACAAAATGAGGGGTTTCATTTTGCCATATAAATTTATATATATATATATATATTCGCTGAAAAAACCATAGGTTTCACACCAGTTATAGTTAGGAATTAGCATTTAAAAAACCTATTAAATTCACTGAAAAAAACCATAGGTTTCACACCAGTTATAGTTAGGTGGGGGGAGGGGGGTGGCAGTGCAACTGTAGAGCTAGCTGGTCTAATGGCTGACATATCCTGTGGGGGTGTTCAGAAGTGGTTGGGACACCAAGCCCTCAGTTCTGGTCATCCAAAACGCACTGGTCATGGGAATTCCTAGGAACTACACAACAGTAGTACTTCCTACTTGCTTTTTAAGAATTTTAATATGGCACTTTAACATTAATAAACATGAGCTAATGGCAATGTCTCACCCAGCACTGAAGGTATTTTTAGAAAATAGGATCTAGATATGCTTGCACTTAGGGAGAAAAAGAAGTTGGAGGTAATTGTTTCTTCATGCTCTGGGGCTTATCCTTAATCATATGTAAGGTGAAATCAGAGTCATAGTGTGGAGCGTCTTTTTTGTTTTTTAAATGGTTTCGCCTAAATATTCTTCCATTAAATGTTATTACTGGTGCCTGGATGGAACCAGCTCCGGAATACAGACTACAAAATCTCTGTGGAGTTTCAGTACAAACACTAGAACATGTTCTTTTGTGTGCTCTGCATTGTACGATAATCGTAGATGTTTGTTAAAACCATTGTTTTATGAAATATGGCGTAGTCAGAGAAATATACCCTCACATTTTTATTTAACCTGGTAAATGAAAAGTTTTGTGTTTTCAATTGTTTACCTTTTGTGAATGTTATTAGATCTATTCTGATTATGTAATAGATAACGTTTGTAAAGTGGATCTCATTGTAGATCCGCATCTTATAATAAAATTGAATTGTGGAGTGAAGAACATACATAGCATAACTGATTTGCGAATCAAAGCCCACATTTCTCTTGTTTCTGTTGTCTGCTGGTGCTCTTGTATCCAGCGTCCTAGTAAGAATATTTGTGGCCCATCTGGTCCTAGGAGTCACAGAACCCAAAATCCTCATGGCACTCACTGAGCCGTTTCCTAACCGATAGTTTAGGGGGGCTTTCTTATTGAAATGTTCCTAGTCTGTTGATTGGGATGGGGTAAGATGGTGCTGTTCTTCCTGTAAATATAATGTTAAATCTAGGTTAAATTAGGAAGATGATCGAGATGGTCTAGTTGGTCTAACTGATAAGAGTCTTATTGGTAGAGATGGGGTGGCTTTTGCGGCCACTGCTCCATCATCTATTCCAGCCATCTCCTTTTGACTCGATTGTTAGGAATCTGCTTCAAGGCTCTGTAAGGTTGCTTTTTGAAACTGTTGGAGCTCCTAGTCATTGAATTTTTATCTTGAGTGACCACACTTGGAACAGTCTCACTCAGAGCAAACACTTGTTCTGGGTTTGTAGTTAGGGTTGTGAAAGAGCTAGATGCAGTTGGCAGGCCTGACAAGTGTGTCATTGTTAGAGAAGCCTTTATGGGTTTTTTTCTGTAAAGTAGAGGTGTGGTTGAGGTTTTACTTGAGTGGGAGGGTGGGATGCCTTTTGGGTTTTGCTCGTGCTTTCCATTCTTATTTTGTTGTGCCACGCTCCAACCCTCAAAAGAGAGCAAGACTTTGATTGCTTCAGTAGAATATACACCCTTCGTAAGGCACAAGATAGTTTGAGCTAGTCCGCTCTGTGTGATTCCGAGTTTATCGTAGGCCTCGTAGGTAAGTCCTTTTAGCAGGACAGATAGTCAAGATTTCCAGTCTTTTCTTTGTATATTTTTTTGTTTACCGAATTGTCAAGCCCACTTTCATGAGCCCGATACCTAACTCATTGTCATTTCAAGACCCACACACAGTTTTTACATTTTTGATTGGTTTTATATTTAGCTTCAGAGGTATGCTTCCCGCACACCCAACAAATGGTGGTGGTTGTAGTAAAGAATAATTAACAGAACCCAGTGCTGGCCGTATCACACCATATCATGATCATGGTATAACATACCTTAAGATTCATTCAGCCCAGACCTGTAGCAACAGTAACCCGCTTTCTCTGTTCTACTGCCATCCTCCTGGAAGGCCATTCAGCAGCACAGCTATACCCACAACATCCTCAGCATACAACAGCATGATCAGGCTCTATATGCAGCACCTAGATCCCCGGTCCTCTGACCCCTCCAAATGGCCGCTCTCATCTCATCCGTGTCGGTGATCATTGGTGTCCTTTGAGGTCCTGTTCCTTTGTACTCCGTACCACGGAGAAGGAGCAGCCGCCGGGTTGCCCAGCCCAGTGAAGTCACAGCGCGTCAAGCTAGATCTGCTTTATGTTCATCTTGCTCATCCGGTTGCCATTTGTGATACAGCACTCCATGAATCCACAGTGAAGTGTTTCTTTTTCTCTAATATCTCTAGCTAAAAGTTCGTAGCCAGTAATTATTAGAGGAGGGTACCTATTTGGGAGCTCAGATAGGGTTCCTTGCGGTGTTATCAGAGCCAAGAGCCATATTGACTCTGTCTAAACTGCCAGTGAGAATCTATCTGCCTGCAAATTGTCCAACTTCAGCAAGCTCCTTTATGAGCCTCTCACTGGATAGTTGGTTTTAAGATTCTCTCTGTATACTCCCGCTAACACCTCAAGGATTTCTGATGCACAGAAAATACAACTCAACTGCATTGTAGACATGTAACGACAGGAGATGCACAACTCTGAACATCTCTGATTTATCACAAATATATTGTTGAAATAACCCATTACAAGAATATTGCTGAATTAATTTGGTCAAGCCTCTATTCTAGGCTCTAAAGAGAACATAGCCCGTATCCGTTTTTGTTGCACGTTACATAGGTTATGAAATAATAAAAAAATAGTAATAAAAATACAAAATTGTCTATATGCTTTGTGCTCAGGCACCTTTATATGTTAGGAAAATACCTATCTATAGATCTTTAGCCATAGTGGCAGGTGCACCTTTTTGATTTAATGCCCAAATATTAAAGTTTGAGATTAATAATTTCTAATAGAAATAGATAAGATCATGCATAGATGTAAAATTAAGTCTTCATTGAACAAGGAATGGCCTCTATATTTACACCACCACCAACAATCCACTTTTATCATCAATGGGGCATCAGGCTTTAATGTGCACCAAAGAATTGAAGATACAAGGAACTGGTGTGATGAACTAAAGGATTGCTGGATACAGGCTTTCGTGTTATGACCAAGTTGTTCATGACGACGGGCAACCCTCTGTTTGATGAATAATACTGCAACCATAACTACTGATAGATGTGTGACAAGGCAAGGGGTGAAGTTAGTCATATGATATTGTCTGAACATTTGGTTTTTTTTATCCTGGAAGCACAGCACATAAGAGTTGATTCTTAGTTCAACTTGTAGCTGACTGCAATGTTCCCTTTTTCTGTCTCAAAATGGGGGATAGAAGCTGTATTAAGCATGTATGATAATAATAAAAGAAAGCTGAGAGTGTATGCAAGGTCCACAACTACATATCCCAGCATTTAACGAGACCCAGATTTAGCTAGTTTATGAACAACAGATACTAAAATCTATGCTCCACAAAGGCTCCTGAATCTACCAAAGAAGTTGCTTTGATTCTTGATTGTTTCTGGTATGTTTTTGACCATTGTTTAATTGTCCCCCTCCTCTAAATGTTTGATTCCCTGGTAACCTTTGGAGTATCCTACCCCATTATTTGGGATTATCAGTTCTGGATTGCCACCTGCTACTACTCTTTCTAGTATTGGGGTTTGATTTGATTTCTTTATGACTTTCTCTGAACTTCCATTTCCTTTAGCTTTTTTTTTCTACAGTGAATGCTTAATGTAATCGGATTACCAGGCGCTCAAGAGCAGTCCTGGGACTTCATACCCCAAATTCATTCATTCATAAAAACATTATTTCGGCAATCAAATGCCATAAAAGCATCAATAAAACAAGCAATAAAATACATTGAGTTCATAAAATATACACAGTTAAAAAAGGTAGTATTAGAATTAGATACAGTGCTAATCAGTAATCCCAGTGGTAAAATTGATGTAGCCCCTCCCAGAGCCTGAAATGTAGCCAGAAAAATACAATATTATGATCACTCATACAATTCCTGCAATGTCATTCTGCTGGGCCCTTCTTTTAAGAATGGCCCTTCGGGTGCACCACATATTAAATAAAAACCGTGAAATGGAGTAGACAATCTGCATTTGCGTGTTCGATTTAAATATCCTGCACACTTCAATGCAGCGTCTTGAGTCCAAGTTTCTGCAGAGTTGGATTAGCCAGCGTGTTCTGGCCTTCCCATAACCCTTGCAGAAAAATAACACTAGCAATTCCGTTTCATCGGGGTAGTTACAGGCGGGGCAGCCCCCACCTGAAGTCCCCTCCCACTTATGAGTAAAAGCTCTTAACGGGAGGACTCCATGTCTGAACTGGACAAAGTTTTTTAGCAAGGAATGGCTGGATATCAGTTCTAGACTATACCTATTTTTTACTGCCAAGAATTCCACCGTCAAACGGCCGGCGGTAGTTCATCTTTCAAGCTAATTGAGCTTTTGCTCTCTAAAAGCTCTCTATCAGGGTCTTTCTTGCTGTTATTTGGGACGCGACGTCCACGTTATACCATAAATTGCATCTACCCAAACCCTCACAGATGTTCCTAATGTTGCACAACCAAGGTATCCTCCCGGAACCTAGCATTCCCATTATATCAGTTAATTCATCCCTATAGGCAGCTAGCTCCGAGGTACTCCAGAGGCGACACCAATAGAGAAGGGGCCTAAGGGCCAGCTCTTCCGCTATGGGTCTAACCCAAGATCCAAGCAAAGTGGTGTCAATGGAGTACTGATGGGGAGGCCCAAAAGCTGTCTAATGAAGAAATTCTCTGTTCGGATTAACGGGCCCAGTGCACAATGGTCCCAAAAGTTCTGCTCCGTAGAGGGCAGCAGACCTGGCCTGTACCTTATGGATTTCCATCACTGGGCTAAGTGTTTTTTTTGGGGCAAGTCCTGTATCATTTTAGGATCCCCCCCGTTGTTTGGGTACGTTTCAGCCCTGCTTTATTTATTTGGGCACCCCAATCCATTTTTTCGTCAGCGTCAATCCCAGATATTGAAAGATGGTTACTCTTTCAAGGGGTCTGCCGTCCATGCAAGGATTGGGGTTGCTGGAGTTGCCTACATTGAAGGCATTGTACTTGGCTTTTTGCAGGATTATTTCCAGGCCCCGGTGTTTGCAGAAGTCGCTAAAGTTGTCAAGAGTCCTATGAATTCCCATGGGGGATTTTACAAGGAGAAGCGTCTCATTCGCAAACATCAGAGGCCAGGATCCTCCGCTGTGCCAACCTGGGGGCATCAATGTTCTTCCCTGCGCTCAAGAAATCTATTAGGCCATTGAGAAAAGGGAGAAAAGTGTGGGAGCCAGGACGCAACCCTGCCGAACCCCTCTCTCCATGGGCAAAGGGGCGGTAAGTTTGCCATTCTTTCCATATCTAATACGAGCATAGTTTCCCTCATGAAGACGTTTTAACTGCTCACACAGGTATTCTGGCACGCCCATGTCTCTTAAAATTACCCATAATTTTTCCCTTGGAACCAAGTCAAAAGCTGATTTTAAATTTACAAATATAAGATAAAGGCTACCCCCTTCAATGTAAACGGTTTTCCAATATATCACCTGCAGCCTAAATAATTGAAGCTGTATTAAGCACGTATGATAATAATAAAAGAAAGCTGACAGTGTATGCAAGGTCCACAACTACATTTCCCAGCATTCAACGAGTCCCAGATTTAGCTAGTTTATGAACAACAAATACTAAAATCTATGCTCCACAAAGGCTCTGGAATCTACCAAAGACGTTGCTTTAATTCTTGATTGTTTCTGGTATGTTTTTGACCATTGTTTAATTGTCCCCATCCTCTAAATGCTTGATTCCCTGGTAACCTTGGGAGTATCCTACTCAATTTTTTGGGATTAGCAGTTCTGGATTGCCACCTGCTACTACTCTTTCTAGTATTGGGGTTTGATTTGATTTCTTAATTACTTTTTCTCCGAACTTCCATTTTCTTTAGGTTTTTTTTTCTTCAGTGAATGCTTAATGTAATCTGATTACTGGGCGCCCAAGAGCAGTCCTGAGGCTTCATACCCCAAATAAATGTAGTTACTCATCTCTCCAATGTGAAAGGAGATAGGGAAGACAGATTCCAAAAGAGAAACAGGTCTCTGTGTTTCATTGGTCTGCCTTGACTTGTATTCCTGAGGGTTTCCTGCCCTAGAAGGAGCCTTATTTGTAGGTGTAATCATCACTTTACCTGTAAGGGTTTTCCCCACTGAGTTTATTCATAAACAGATATGTTTAACAACGCGCTGCCCTCCTGTATCAATTGAATCTCAAAGCGAAAGGGAGGGATAAGCCTTAGCTTGAGTACCTGGGGATCCACAAATCCATTCCATTTCAAAAACATTTGGCTCAACTCTACTAAGGAGGAAATGTAAACAGAAGCAATTGTCTTTGCACAACTCATCAGAATAACTACAGTCTAATATCAGAAAGTACAAATTGCAACATTGTCCTAGGCTGGTTTACTAAGGATCATATCTGTGTAATCACAAATTATTTGAAAAAGTAAAACTGCAAGAAATCACAAAATTGTTTAAGTTACTGAAATTCATTTTTTAACATTAATTGTATCTTTAAGTCTGTACAGATCCTACTCATACACTTGTATTATACTTCTATTTAAATTGGTCGAGTCCAATACACATGACGATTCCGACACAAGAATTTAAAGATGGCTGTGTGACCTCAAAATGCAATTATGACTCTTATAAAGCAAGCCCTGCCATCCAGCCTGGCTGAATGATTCGGGAATGTGTAATCTGTTACCTTACTGAGTGTAAAAATAAACAATTACATTAATTAGTGTGGTAACCCACAATAAATTGTTCATTAATCAATCACTTCTTGTGTATGCACGTCGGTATGGGTGGTGTTTAACATGAATTCTGATTTAGAGTCCACAGATTTTCGTCTAGTCGCTTACTTGCTCTTCCATGATCAGGTGTTAATCATATAAATATACCAATGCCTTTCCTTTTCTTGAGGGTAGTAATTAGGATCTGTCCCACTCGTAGCTTGTTATCCACTGCTCTTAGGTTAAAAATGGTTCCTGAGGTCCTACAAGTATTAGTTCTGTTTTATGGGTAGTCAAATGCAAGCACTTGGAAGCCAGCCATTCCGTAAACACCTCTAAGAGACTATTAGGAGCCCCAGTTTCTTCTACTATAGTCAGGTGAAAGAAAAGATCAGTAGAGGAAGAAAACCCTACTTCCATCAAACTGCAGAGAATGCAATATCAAATAATGTCAACATAATTCTTGTGCAGTAGAATAAAACTAAAATTAAGGTAGATAAAGAATTATAAACATTTGTTGCATACATTACAGACATAAGATATAAAAATATTGGTAAATGCATTTTAGAATAAAACATGTTTGCATTAGTTAAAAAAAATTAACTCATTGCTCCTAGGGTTTCTTTTCTGAAAATCGTGGAGTGCCAAGGGAATCATTTTGTGTTATGAAATGCATGAAGGAATGAAACAGAAGCCTATTTTTTTTTCAATTCGGTTATATGAATAGCCAGAATTGTGCAGTGCACCTCAAGACCGACTACCGACTCTCAGTTCGATGCAGAAAAGGTCACAGAGGCAGATGAACATTTTAATGTTACTTACTAATAAACAATATCATGGAAATACATATTTGCCCTCATAACAATCACTTTTTCATAGAATATTAAGGGTGGAAGCACCTATCTATTTTTATGTCCCGGGAGATCATTTATTACACATGATTTATTTTCTCGTGAAATGGCTACCACATTTCAAAATAACATCTCATACTTTAGCTGTTTCGCTGCATGACGTTTTTGGTGTTTGGCAAGAGTGTCCTTTCGATTGAAGCTTTTCCCACATATGTTGCACAAATAAGGTCTTTCACCGGTATGCAATAATTGGTGTCTCTGTAAAGCTCTAACATGACTATAGCTTTTACCACATACAGCACAAGGAGGAGGTTTTACGCCAGTATGATTTCTTTCATGCTTTTTAAGGTTTGATAATGTTGTAAAGCTTTTTCCACAATGAGGACATGCATGCCTTTCATCTCCTTTGTGTGTTTGCTGAAGCCCGCTATGGCTGGTCGCTGAATGACTTAGCTCATCTTGAGGCGAGGTAGATGGTTTGCATCTTGGCAGTGGATATGACGGGCGTGAAGTAATGTTTTCATTTCTTATTGTACTTGCACATTTATTGTATGTTTCTGATCTTGGCTCATGGGAGGCTCCTTGATATAAGGTGTAATGTGTGAGTTCTTTACAGTCCTTTTGCCAAAGCAGAATGTTCTCCTCTTTCAGTTCAGAATCACTTCTCTGATAGTTAATTCGAGCAGTGTTTAACTTTTCTTTTATATTAGCCACTGGTTTGCAAAGGCTCATTTCATCATTACACTCAAAGCTATTCTTCTTTCTGCTGCTGTTAATGTTTCCTGCAATAATAAAATTATATTAAAGTGAGATTTTAATATGAGAAAACATGTAAACTAACAATATTTTGACATCAAGCTGTGTATTCTGCAATGTCATTGAGAGCATATTCTGACGATTCCGTATGAAAAACCATGGTTGAACTAGGACAAAAGAATTACTCTCGGTTAGGAGGTGAATAAATGCATGCTTTGCACCAATTGTGACACTTCCCTCTCATGGAAAGAAGGTATACTGCCTCAGGAGGATGGGAACTGAGATAACATATTCAGAAAATGCCAAGTTTTCCTAATTATTTCAAATTTAGGACTCAAATATAATCTGCACTTAATTTGCAGAAACTTGGGGGAGGATGGTCTGACTGCAAATTAACAACTTTTTCATTGCTGAATATTATTATTGATAGTACTAAATAATCCAACGTCTATACTCTCTTGACGCTCTACATTACGGAGCTCACACAGGAACCATCTCCTTTGAACCTCTCCTGTGAAAGTATAATCACATCAGGCCAAGTTAACAAGGTATTAATATCTATTCTCCTGCTTTATCAACCTCTACCTTTAACCACACTCTCTTAAATAATTAATGGAATTGACATCCATGCCTGCATTAAAAAAAAATCTAATATTGTTAGGAAATCTAAAGCTATGGTTATAAGATGCCAAATGCCCTACCTTGACTTTTAAGGAAAGCTTGCATGTCTTTATTCTAAGACTTATTTTTTACTACTACTACTCACCAAGCAGGCCACCTTCTTAATCCTATTTATTTTCTAAGTTTAATGAAGTCATAGTGCAAAAACAGATTATTTTTATATAAACAAACCATCAAGCAATTTTAGTCTCCATTTTACGGACATAACTTTTTTTTAATTCTGAAAATATTATTGACATTTTATAGACGGAGTACAGAACACAGAGGGAGTCAGAGCAATCAGACACTATTATATTCATCATGGTACAGCTATGGAAGGTGATGTAAAGAGTTGAGGATCCAAGTTTGTTAGGATGTGGCGTGATACTAAGTGGGAAGTATGGTGGGACTAGTTAAGTAAGTGTCACACAAAAAGACAGCATGGTTCCATTGGAATACATGCAGTAAAATGGCAATGAATATTTCATTAATATGTAGTAAGACAAATCTAGTACATGCCAGGGAAGGTGATAGGCGTGTCAGAATTAGAGAGCAACGGGGGGCCCTGGCGAGAGAGAAAAAAAAGAGGAAAACAAAAACAGCGGAAAAAGAAACAAGTTATAAAGGAGGATGCTGTGGAATTCAAGAAGGGCAGAAGTGTGTCCACTAAGATTGCAGGGGTCCTCAGTTTTGGTCTTAGAGGAACAAGTTTTTTTTAGATAATTGGGTGAGTTGGGTTATTGCAGAGAGAAAAGTGTCGCCCATGCCCAACAGAAGTGTAAGGAAATTAAGTTGAAAGATTTCCAGTCCAGGAGAAGGAATTTAATGGTGATGGTAAGAGGTCGAGGAGAGTCGTGTCAAACTCCAGCTGGATTAGATCTTTCGAGTCTGCATGGGGGCCAAGAATAAAGGTGGGAAAAATCTTAGGTAATATATGTTTCAAAAATGGCATTTAATTGAAAAGCGATTTGGTCCCAAAATGGAGTAAGTAATCTGCAACAGAAGAACATATGCGCAAGGTCCCCTAGGGAGTTTTGCACGACCAGCAGAGGTTTAAGTCAGATAGGTTCAGTTTGTGTAGCTTGTCCGGTGACCAGTTGGTGTGATCTAAAACTAGCAGTTTGGTTTGATAAAGTGCAGGAAAAATCTTGTTTGATAAGGCCAATTTAACTAAAACTGGGTTCCATTTAACTGGTGTGCGAAAGACCCCTTGATAGCATTATTTTGTAGAAATGAATATATTGTTGAGGCCTCATGTCCCTTAGCTTGACAAACTGTTGAGAGTTAAGGGGAGAGAGGGTGAATCAAGCAGACCACGTTTGGCGATTCTGGCTTTGATTTGCAGAAAATCTGAAAAGTCAATATTTTGCAGATCAAAATTGTGTTGAAGGGTCGAAAAGGGTAGAGGCTCTCTGCCAAAGAAGAGGTTGCAAACAAAACGGATATCTTTCTATGTCCAGGACGAGGCTATTGAACGAATAGTCTGAGATTCTAGAGTTTTGCAGTGCCACAGTGGCTGCAAGTTTGATTTGTCAATGGGACAAGAACGTTTTCTATCAATGGATCGATGAGCGAAGACTGTGGCGAGTATTATCCGTAAATACTATTAAATGGGTAAGTGATCCATTGACTGTGACGCATGCAGTGGGAGCTGTTGGAGGGAGAATTTTTAGCTGCACAGCTATCCAAGGACACACCTGTCACCTGCACAACATAACCTCTGTGTAGGCCCTGCTGTTTAGAAGTTACAGGCCTCAGTTACGTTGACCTGAGCACTGCCATTTTCTCTTAGCTTAAGGAGAAGCAGAAAGCAGGTCTGACCCAAGATTCACCCAGCTGCTCTTGCCTGCAAGGCTCAGCACTCCTACCAGGCCCCCACCTCATTGTATATTTCTCACAAACAGCAGAAGTCAAGTTCCTCTATAAATCTTGCAACATGCCCCACGTCCCCCACCTAAGCCATGAATAGGATAAGGGAAGTTCCCACCACAGCTACGTCAAGCAAGATATCCGATAAACTGAGGATAACTGTGGCGAAGTATTATCGCAGACTGCCTGATTGACACATGAATAGAACCCTTCAAAACAATAATAACACATTTGTGAATAATGACAAACTTCCAGTCAGAATGGCAGGAACTCAGTCTAGGCTAGTGTACTTGCCACACAATTACGAGAAGGTAGTCACATCTACACTAATGATGGGAAAGTCACCAGGCAGGGGCGTGAGAGGCGATAGAAGGATATGGGGTTCGAGGTGACGTAATATAGCGTGACCATAGGCCCCTCACCCCTGAACAAGTATAAAAGGGTGGTCCGCCCGATTATCGTTGAACTACTCTCTGTCAGCACATGGGTGGCGGACAAGAGTTTTTCCCAGGGGTTACTCGAGATAGCCCCTGTTTCATGTACTTAGGTTTCATGTACTTAGATTCTACTCCATTGTATATTCTGCTGTAATGAAATGCTTTTTCCTTGTTGCATTTAAAGTTGTATTCCATTATTTGAAATGTTATGCTTTCTCTGACTTTGTTTTATCCACACTGCATTTAAAGTCTTTGAACTTATACTTTCAGGACATCATACATGCAGTGGTGAGTGTGCCCAATAATATGTGCTTAACCTTTTCAATGCTATCTACCTCAGTTCAGAAGTGTACTTAAAGTATAGTCTCTCTCTCTCTCATGGCAGCTGTAAACTGTACTTTGTAAATTCGTACTGGTCCATGTGACTTTCAAGAGAATGCTGGGTACAGGACCAAGTACTATATGATTTTTATGCTATCACTGAATATTTCTAGAAGCTGTGTCTTCAAATAAATTGTACAACTCCAAGCTTCAGTCTCCAAAAGCTCATATGTATGTTTTTTCCTGTTTTAGAGCAAGAGGTCCAGGACAGCCCCGGTGCAATTTAAGCCACCCTATTCCCCTTAGTTCTCACTCACGGTCTCGCCAGCGCGGCTTCTGAAAGCTGTGCACTGAGTCCCCCTGGCCCCTCCTGTCCCTAATAAATCATCCCCTCCGACAAGTGGTGACCTCGTGACGTGATAATAAGGAGTTAAACTGACAGGATGCAGCTGGTTCCTAAGGAGGAAGTACTAAACTGCTACACGACTCTGCAGCCGTCCTGCTGGACCATTGTGAGGGGAGAGCACAGCGCTGAGGGTAAGCATACATATTATTGTGTCTGCCCGCCGCTGCGCTGTCTCTCTCTCTTGGGTTTGGCCGAATGGTGGGCTTTGTTGTGATACAGTGGTACATCTGATGGTCCAGGCTTCCTGTCTGTTAACCTTGTTATTTGATTCTACGCAGAGGAGGGATTGTGTGCTAAGTGGAGACTGAGCCTGACAGTTGGGTCATTATTGAGATATATGTGTTTCACTTTGCTTTATAAATAGTCGCATGTTATTGCTAAGCCGCGTGTAAATACAAAGAAGGATTGTGTCCGTCCTGTAACGCTTATTTTTTAAATTTAGTTTTTTTCAGCATTTATTTAGCGGTTAAAGGGAGCCCCTGTTGCATATAGAATACAGGAAAGGAAAGAACGCATGTGGCAGTCCTTTCAACATTTATTTTTATTACAGTGCCCCTCTAAGGAGGGGACCTTTGACACATCTATAGAGTGTTAAGGAAGGGAAGGTGAATTATACATCTTTCAGGCTTTTTAAGTGACCCTCTGAAGTTTCAGGGAAGGAGGACCGCACGTGGCAGGTCTCTCAGCTTATTTTGAAGCCTCTCCAGAGAGGGGGAGGGCCTTTGATACATCTGCAACAGGGTATCAAGGAAGGAAAGGGTTGCGTCTAGCATCTTTTTCAGTATATTCGTGCAAGTGATCCTCTGTTTGATAGGAGTGACAGAGACGAGGTAATCTCTCATGTCAGTAGTCCATGAGAAAGAAGGAGTTTCAGCAGGTCCGATTAGCTACCGTGACCTTTGATCTTTCCTTAATTTAGCGGTGATATCCCCTGCTGTATGTCCAGGGAAGAGTTCTGTGCGGGACTAAGAAGTTTATTTACTCATATTGTAGGCATTATATTTTCGCCAAGCTAAAACGTGATTAATTATTGTTGGTACGCCCCACATGTATAGGGAACACTCTAGCGCACTCTAGTGGCCATAGAGCGTGATTTTTGTAAAAGAATTGTTGAAGTGTTTACATTTTACTTTCCTCTTATTAGATGCCTGTTTAGACACAGACCGGCATGTTAGCGCCTAGTGTTTAATGGTGAATGTATTTTTAGGTTCATAGAACAAAACTTGTGTGATTCTTACTGTTTTCATGGTCTATCGATATATAAGCACATTGTGATTGTTCATCTTTCCTTGGCTAATTATAAACTGTGAACATCGAATTTCTGTTTATCATTGTGTTGTCTGGCCTCATACCAATATTACCACTTAAGGGTAAAAGGCTCGCTAAGTAGGGACTACTGTGCACAACTGTGATGTCTGGCCCCGTACCATTATCACTTAGGGGGGGGGCCCGCTAAGTAGAAATTGCTGCTAAATATATTTTGTGACCATCATTTGAAGACTGTTCTTTTAGCGAGATTCAATAACTAGGGAGATTGTAAATGCATTTCTGTGTTTCCCATGTATGTTGATCTGCCACTGGCTAAGCTGAAGAGAGTCTATAAGCTACAGCATTTCGAGCCACACGGTTGTCACACATATATATATATATATTGCTGCTGTTAAACTGCGTGCCCTTCTGGCATTCAGGATTTCCCCTTCCCTCTACAAGCACTGCAGGCTCACGAGGGAAGTCTCAGGGAAGTGCTCTGCGTTATTTTTAAAAATACAGATCGTTTAGAATAAATGAGAAATGTTTTCTTTTTTTTAACTGCATTGAATAGGATACATGAGTATAAGAGGTATCCAGTCATCATAGAAGCATTGTGCTTGTGGTAAACTGCCCCGACCCCGAAAACAACTGACAGGAGGTCAACCTATTTCTAGTACATATACGCACATATAAACAAAGGAAGTACAGATGAGCCAGAGTGGGCAGAATCAGGTTGAGGTAGTCCTACATATATTGAACAATAAAATTGTATCAGTGCAGAACGTGAGCGCACAAACTTATAGAGAATTTAACAGAAAGGAAATCTCCTTAATATCTAAAGCGTGGAACTTGTTGGGAATACCACTCACACAGGGTACTGAGATAAGGGCATCCACATTGCATCTAGTGAAACTGTGCCTCCCAGTGCCAACGTATACATCCCCCACTGATGACACACAACTTACACTCCAGTCAGTAGGTAGTGTAGTAAGTAGCGAAAGCCCTGATACTGCTCCTCAGTGTTCACTCACACCGCCTCCTCCAAGCACCAGCTGCCCGGAGGGGCAGGGAGATTCACAGGATACCCTCACTCCACTAGGCTGTGAGCATCACGCCCATGAGTTGCATAACAAACTGCAGCAGCAGCTATCACCAAGACTCACAGAACTATTACAAAGACATCCTTCCACGACGCATTATCCAGAAATCTGGGCATATTTACAAAGACGCATGTTGAAAGGAGATTAGTTTTGCCACATTCACTGCCACAGATAGCCTACCTCAAAGACAACTCGACTCTAGGAGATGAGCAGACAGCCCACACAAGATCCAAGACTACAGATTACGGTACACATAGTGAACGGCTGTGTTGTTGCCCTTTCTGAGGATACAGCAACATCCCCTGAGTCTGTCTCACCCCTGACATGTACAGTCATTTTGACGCTAATCTCAGCCCTAGGAATTGACATAACACACTTGCAGCAGGTAAGACTGACAATAATACCCGGTGGCGTTGCACACTTACGCCAGCCTACACACCACACAGAAGGATAATGTCTAAACCCACAGCACATCCACCAGCCTATGACGCAGATGACATTAATTTAGGACGGGGTATAAAGACTGACATAGAACTCTTATCAGATGTCCAGGCAGCCAGAGGCCATGACGATGCCTCAGCCCCAGACATCTCAGATAATTCACAAGATAGTACATCAGAGAGTACATTAGGTCAGCTATCCCTAAGTTCGCAAAGTCCAATACTGCAGGATGCAGCTTCAGTAATGCCAGGTCAAATTGACACGCTATTGATAATAAAAATGAGACGTGTCCAACTCTGCAGCCCCCAGCAGGAAGAAAATAAAGAGAGCCATGAGGCCTCTGGTGCTTCACAGCACAGCTCCTACATGACACTCCCCAGACTCGACAGCCCAGCACCCACTTCCCTCACTAAGGATCACGATACCCCAAGAACAAGAACAAGACATTATGGCCCATTCCGATTCCCGAGCCACCAGCATTGCAATACACAGAGTCAGTATAATGAGTGGCAGCCCCTTAACACAGGTCCTAAAAGAGAGGAAGAACACCTGCTACAATTCAATGAAGTAAAGAAAGACAGCGAACAGTATCCCTCTGAGGTAGTAACTGAGGGAGACATTAGCAGGAATAGGACAGACAGTGACCTATGCCAAAGAACAGGTAAAGAAGTAGGGGACGTGTCACACACACAGTACTCAGGAAGCCCTACAGAAAATACAGCAGCCCTCCAGCAACTGTCATTATACCTAGCCAGTATAGGGGATAGAATGACTGAGCAGATGGGTGCAAAGAAAAAACAGGCACCAAATGAAGTAGCTAGTAGTGTGAAGGAGGTAGAGCCACACAGTGGTGGAGTCCAATATATCATGCCACAGCAAGGGCCATGGATAGACTTACATCAGGAAAATAAAAGTGCAGCCACACCACAGATCAACATAGCAGCCTCTCTCACAGCCAACTACTTAAGTGTGCCCCAAGTTCCGTCTACAGTCATTAATTGTAACACTCAGGTGACACGACCACCTATGCCTCAGGCATCACCTCCAGTGGTTACACCACGTAGGCTAGAGAGACCACAGCTAGAGCGAGACAATTTGGATCTGCCAAAAATTTTCGAACAGGCAGAAGAGAGGAGAAGGCAGAGAAGAAGAGAGATAGAAAGAATTGCAGTACTAGGTAACTATGGGCGACTGGATGACGTCCAACAGGAATATGATGCATCAGGTACAGCACATCTGCACACCACCAGATCTGGTGTACTGCACCATATGACCCTTGACAGGCCAAGACCACCACTGATCAATGGTCTGACGCCAAATGAGATAGTGATACTTGGAGAAGGGAGTGACCTTTATGTCAATCCATTCTCAGATAAATTGGCAGACTGGACAGAAACAAATGCATCTCAAATGAAGGTTTGGCCCCAAGAGGGTTCCTTTGAGCCAGATGAAATGGCCACTGCTGAAGAGTGTATATTGCAGGGAAAAGGAAATGACGATTGGAACTATACCTACATGCGCGAAGGCCTAAGGGTCTGGAAGAAATACGCACGCAGGTATTGTCACACAAGACCCACAGGGGTAACACACCAGCTGCCCCTGCTGTCCAAGGAGGTCAATGACCCCCCTACCTCAGTAACTTGGTCCCTAACGGACAAAGAGAATTTAAAGAGAGAACTCCCACCCCTCATGGAGGGTGCGGGAAAGTGGATAGAAGCCTTTGAAAATGACACTTCAAGTGTGTCATTGGCTATTTGGGATATGAAAAGCCTACTCACATCCCTGATTGGAAAGGATGCAGAGGATATGTTTTCACGCATCAACACAAGGCTTTGCACCACTAATTCAGAATTAGATGGTGATCCTTTCAATAAAATAAGATCAGCGCTATGGAACGAACTGCGCCAGAAGTTTCCAGATGTCTCAGACATCGGATCTCTAATGTCACAAATAAGGCAATTAGCTATTGAGAACACAACTGCTGAATCAGAACAGCAGAAATTAAAGAAAAGAAAGACTCTTGATGCAGTTAGGCTAGATACACCAGTGAGTCAAGTGACTACTGTCACCAATGTTTCACAAAGTGCCTTAAAAGTGCCAGGAGGTAACACACAGGTAACAACACATCAGATACAACAGGTACCTCAGCAACACATGCCTGTGTACAAAATGGTGCCCCTGACACAAGCCCCTGTATCACAAGGAGCTTCAGTTCTGCCCCCCATTGATTTGGTTTCACAGGGCACCATCCAGCAGCACAAGGCTGGAGGCAAACCAAGTCAGGATAAACCCACAGACAACTCTAGTGTGTCCCTTGTTGTCATGTCTCACAAAGATTAGAGTGGACCCAGTTGTGAATGTCATGATTAACAACAACACGTATAGTTTTCTGATTGACACAGGTGCCACATTCTCCTGTATCAAGGGGAGGGCACTGCCCACTTCCAACTAGAGCGCAAACTAACTAGATTTCTCTGAAAAGATATTAAGGGTCCCTTTCACAGAACAAGTACGAATAGAAATAGGAGATAAAGTTATTGAGGAGCGTCTACTTCATGCACCACAGTCCACGTGATCTGATGGCCAAATTAAATATGAAAGATAAGAATATGTTTCAATGAAAAAGGCACAATGCCCTTTTCGATTCCCAAGTGCACGCAGACTGTCAGTTCTATGTTTGCATTTTTGTTCAGAAATAGATAGTTATGTTATGTGAATGGTCAAATATAATTCACACTGTATATATCGCCAAATATTGCAAAATAGAGCAACTAACTAAAATTATTTATTCTTACGACCTAAAATTCAGCAGCAGCTGACACAGGCACAAGAAAGATATAAAATGATGGAATGGAATGCACACTAGTTGCATCGCATTTCTTTTCAGATGTAGACATGAGATCATGTGCTGCTGGGCCGATTGAGCATTTCATCCTTCTAAGGTGGATTCAAGAAATACCTTGAGTTGGGGACAATAGTGATCTGCTGTTTATCACAAATATACCATTCTGAGTGAACATGTGCATCACAAATAAGCCATCTTTATTTCTATGATACGATTCGTATATTTTACATATTGCAAATAGAAACAGCACATGTTTTCAGATATTAAAAAGAACTGAAAAGCCAACGGGGTTGTATTTTTTTACTTTCAGATCGCGTTCACAAGTAGCTTTCCTGGCCAAGTGCATATTCTGGGCGTAGAGCCAAACAGGAAAAAGGTTTCCTGTAGTCAACAGTTACCAATAAGATTGATGAGAAAGGGAAAAGTATTGTGTAATAATACGTTGGTCTATGGAAATGAGCAAGAGAAATGAGTGGCCCAAGATCACAGTTAGGTGAAATAAATAGTAAGGAATATGTTAAGATGAATGAGAGGAGATAAGGAATACGTTTTCAGATATGCACAGCTGTACAGTAGTTACTTCACACAGGCCCAGTGCTGGGAAAAGAAATAAATAAATAAATAAAAATGAATGTAGATATAAAGTAGATTTCAATGTTAAGAGGACGTATGCTGGGAGAAAGCAATGCTCAGTATTAAAATGTTGTCAGACTGAAATGTGCGGATTTTAGAGGTGGTCGTATATCTGAATTATGAATATGAAAGCAGTAGCCAGAAGGCCCGGACATGCACCATCTCTATCCCCAGCACAAACTGACTGTGCCCCCCCATTCTGCTTGCCCAAAATACACCCTCAACAGTGCAAGAAGATACATCATGCCCATACACTATTGGTAATACACAGCACTATGATTTCATTGCGCAGCTGCACCTTAGAGAGACACAGAGAAGTGCCCCACCTGAAGAAAAAAGTTGAGGAAAGAGAGGGGAGTACAACAGGATATTTCATATTTTATTTTGCAGACAGACAAATGACAGGAAAGCCTGTCATACCACAGGCCCTTCTGCAAATAGCACTCAGTCAGTTGCACCTTCCTACACAGGCCTCACATGATATCATGTCCACAGCTTTGAAGACAGAGTGGTTCATCCCCAGTGCACATGAACAGATACAACCCTTTGTATCCTTTTTTAGGGTCCTTTTTAGAGCTCCACATTAACTATGTAGACATGATTGACAGATGCCTAATAATAAGACACATCATGTTAGTGGTGTGCCCCTTTTTCACGGTGGATTTAAGTTGGACCATGTGTTCATTATGACGCAAAGGCCGCAGCTAACTTCCTACTTCATGAGGTCATATGTCACTGAGGATTACTGGATGCCGTTGCAGTGACCCGCAGTGACAGTGGCGACAATGTTAGGCCTGTTCAAAGCCAAGATCAGTTAGATAAGTGCCACAATTGGGAAGGAATGGCTATATTGCCTTCTCGTTGCTCTGTCTACGCTTTGAAAGACTCTCAGCTCTGATCATCACATCACATCTCATCGGCTTGTCACTGACAGATCAATGAATATGGTTGTTCTCTCCACCAGACTTAAAATAAGATACTGGGCCCTCTTCTGATATTATAAACGATGAATCATTGTTCATTTATGTGCACTAATGCGTGCTCCAAAGTTCCTTTCCATCCAGATATCGAAGAAAAGAACAAGGGTCCTATCTCTGATGAACTACCGCCTATCTGCTTTGGGACACACATCTTTGTAAAAGAAGCAGTCCGGAAGTGGAGAGACTTTAAATTCAACGAACACTTGCAAATGAACTTTTTGTGGTTCCACTCGTCACTGTCCAAGATCTGAACATTGAAGACATCATGTATCCACAGACTTTACAAGAATGTGAAGATTGTGTGATGGCCTACGGACTGAGACGCAGCAACAGAACAACTCTCCATGTCAAGATTTTAATTAATAAGATATGTACAAATATAATTATTTTCTTTGTTATGTTTGTAGTTTTAGTAACAGCATTCCACTGGTTAGCAGTGCGATCAGAGAGAGAAGTTACTAGCAATATTAGATTTGTAACGACCACAGAGCTTCCCATGCACAAGACACTTCCTGCTAACAAGTAAACTGGGATAAGCACCAGTAGTAACTATGACACCTCTATGCCTATCTTGACACCTTCTGTACCCCATGCTGACCCTACAGGAAGGGACTTGACACTCGATATCATCTTGATCCCTACTGTGCCAGGTACCCCAAGACGATCCCGCCAAAATAAAAGAAGTCTTAGACATAGAATAAGTAGCAAGATAGTGCCAGTTAGATACATCGCATACCCGACTTATGGCAGACTGGGTTAGTAATATCCAAGACACAGTTGATTACACCTTCGACCAGCACTCTATGCCTGATTTTTCCTCCCAGCGCCCTGGTATGTCAGTACAGAATGATGGTACCCATAACGCATTGTTAGATAACATGTGGTACAGAGACATGAGGGAGGTGGGAAGAAAAGCCACAAATAAGTCATGCTTTGTATGTTCTCACATTCCACACGCTGTAGCCACAGATGAATTGATCTTTCCTAAAGAAGTCCCACCACCCACAGCCAAATGTCTTTCACACTTGTTTCTTTGCCGCATACATGGTCAGATACAGCTCCACTCAGCCAAAGTGGATGATGCATTTGTAAATACAACAGAGTGGGATGACAAGTATGAGAACATTTAGGGACATCACCAATACATTGGAAATAGAAAGGAGAATGGAGGTTTACCGTGATATGAAAGTACCTGCCGACATAATACAGGATTGGGAACATCACTATAAAAAAATAGGGTACTTCACCTTCCTAACACCCCCATCGAAATGCCACTCACCTGAACATCACCGATGTAACCACACCCATGACACATGCCCTTGTCAGTGGAGACATATTCTGCATCTGAAGGCCAACATTTATTTCGACAATAAGTGGAATGGTCCACATGACATAATATGTAAGGCAGCCTCCTTAGGTAGCACAGCTATAGGACAAGAGCACAAAAATAATTTAAAAGTGGAGACAGAAAGAGAGTGTGATGAGATATGGGGTAGGGAAACTAGAAGATACACGTCCAGTGAGGGTACACCATACACACGGGAAAAAGAATACAAGCTAAAGTCTCCTCTCCTTTGCTTCCTAGGTAATGGAACGGTACCTGTGGGCAGGAATGCCAATTACAAGAGCACTAGTACTAATTCGGACTCGAAGTACAGCACGTCCATCCTCATTGGCATCTATTGGATATGCGGAGAAAAATATGTATCTGCAGCTGCCTCCCCAATGGCAAGGACTTTGTTCTATCTTGACGATGCATGAATGGCATCTCGTCGTCCCAGCAGTGAACATTTCCCGCATCCACACACACCCAATGGCAGGTGATGTCACCCTGCCCCACCACCGAAAAAGAGAAATCAATAAGTACTCCTCAGATGACACATTCCATGAGATTTCGGAAGATTTCAACTATGCTGAACTTTTCTTTGGGGGAGCGATCCCCATGTTCCAGACAAAAGCCAATGCTCAATGGCTCCAAGTAACGAGATATGAACTGATGCAGCTTGTTAACAACACCCGTGATGGGTTCAACGCCGTGGATGAAGAACTACGACCTTTGAGACTAATGGTTCTGGAACAAAGCTATGTTCTAGACCAGTTAATTGCGATGAATAGTGGTGGATGCGACAGAATGGGAAAATAGTCCTGCTGTGTCTTCATTTTGGCCGATGATGCTGATAACGGAACACTTACAAAGGCCATTGAGGACTTGGACAATTTGGGGAGACAGATGCCTGAGGATGGAGGTGCAGAAGCAGATGTTTTAAGTAATTGGTCCAATTTGGACTGGATGCCTTCATGGCTATCTGCAGTACTAAATTTTATAATGCCTATATTATGTGTGCTTGTGGTTGTGTAATTTTGAACACAGATTATGTTGCATTATGTTGGAAGATTAAGGTCTAAGATAGTTAAGATGAACTACACAGGTACACGCATGGGACAAGGGGAAGATGTAGAGATAGCAATGTTGAACATAGAGCGTACCATCCCTGACCCTCACTCAGCGCAGTTCCCCTCTGAAAGTCAATACCTCCCTATGAGATCATGTGTACGAGATTGGACCAGAAGAGGGTTTGGGAACAAATTCTTCATAAAATTGCCCTGGCCACCCCCCATCTCCAGCTAAGTATGCAGTTTAAATGGTGTTTGAAGATGATTTGATAAAGTTCGAATTTCGAACTTAAGGGGGGAATGTTGGAGGGAGAATTTTTAGCTGCACAGCTATCCAAGGACACACCTGTCACCTGCACAACATAACCTCTGTGTAGGCCCTGCTGTTTAGAAGTTACAGGCCTCAGTTACGTTGACCTGAGCACTGCCATTTTCTCTTAGCTTAAGGAGAAGCAGAAAGCAGGTCTGACCCAAGATTCACCCAGCTGCTCTTGCCTGCAAGGCTCAGCACTCCTACCAGGCCCCCACCTCATTGTATATTTCTCACAAACAGCAGAAGTCAAGTTCCTCGATAAATCTTGCAACATGCCCCACGTCCCCCACCTAAGCCATGAATAGGATAAGGGAAGTTCCCACCACAGCTACGTCAAGCAAGATATCCGATAAACTGAGGATAACTGTGGCGAAGTATTATCGCAGACTGCCTGATTGACACATGAATAGAACCCTTCAAAACAATAATAACACATTTGTGAATAATGACAAACTTCCAGTCAGAATGGCAGGAACTCAGTCTAGGCTAGTGTACTTGCCACACAATTACGAGAAGGTAGTCACATCTACACTAATGATGGGAAAGTCACCAGGCAGGGGCGTGAGAGGCGATAGAAGGATATGGGGTTCGAGGTGACGTAATATAGCGTGACCATAGGCCCCTCACCCCTGAACAAGTATAAAAGGGTGGTCCGCCCGATTATCGTTGAACTACTCTCTGTCAGCACATGGGTGGCGGACAAGAGTTTTTCCCAGGGGTTACTCGAGATAGCCCCTGTTTCATGTACTTAGGTTTCATGTACTTAGATTCTACTCCATTGTATATTCTGCTGTAATGAAATGCTTTTTCCTTGTTGCATTTAAAGTTGTATTCCATTATTTGAAATGTTATGCTTTCTCTGACTTTGTTTTATCCACACTGCATTTAAAGTCTTTGAACTTATACTTTCAGGACATCATACATGCAGTGGTGAGTGTGCCCAATAATATGTGCTTAACCTTTTCAATGCTATCTACCTCAGTTCAGAAGTGTACTTAAAGTATAGTCTCTCTCTCTCTCATGGCAGCTGTAAACTGTACTTTGTAAATTCGTACTGGTCCATGTGACTTTCAAGAGAATGCTGGGTACAGGACCAAGTACTATATGATTTTTATGCTATCACTGAATATTTCTAGAAGCTGTGTCTTCAAATAAATTGTACAACTCCAAGCTTCAGTCTCCAAAAGCTCATATGTATGTTTTTTCCTGTTTTAGAGCAAGAGGTCCAGGACAGCCCCGGTGCAATTTAAGCCACCCTATTCCCCTTAGTTCTCACTCACGGTCTCGCCAGCGCGGCTTCTGAAAGCTGTGCACTGAGTCCCCCTGGCCCCTCCTGTCCCTAATAAATCATCCCCTCCGACAGAGCGACATACAGTGACATGGCTATTTTTATAAAGTCGGCGATTGAGGGTCATTTTAAGAGAAGAGATTATCAAGGGTATTAAGACTTTATAGAAACTAGTAGGCAACCAATCCTGCCCGGATACGTTGCCAGGAGGGATTGATCTAAAAGCATCAAGAATTTCTGTCCTCTCTATCAGTCTGTTTCATTTTAATGTCTCACTCTCTGAGATCGGTGAATGGGGAATGGATTTTAAGAAGTTCAGCCATATTTTTTGGGGTGTTTATATCCAAGGTGTGAATAGTTTACCATAAAAGTCCCAGAAGACATTTCTGATGCATAGCTGCCAAGGTTTCTGATAGCTATGTGTGACATTTTCATAATTTCAGTGTAATTATGAGTGACATTTCAACGACCATGAGTGACACTTTCTCCCGAGCAAAATCAAGAAAAAAAGAGGAGGGAAACATATAAATATCAGAAATTACACCTATCTGAGCAACAAGAAACTCTAAGAAGAGTGACATCATAGGTCACAGGCTGTATTTAAAAAATAAATAGGGTCATCAATATAAATCATTAGGTGACTTAGCGATCCGCCCTGGTCTGCTGCGCCGCCCGCTAACTGCCCAGCCCTGCTCACGGCACAATCACAACAGCTGTAGCCTGTCACACAGACCTACATTACATACAGGCTCTGTGTTAGTCTAATGCCTGATGCCCAATACTTGGCAGAACTGTTAAATGAGGCTGGAGCATGTGCTCAATATTTTTTTTATTAAAAAAACCTCTTATTGGTATAGTAGTGCCTGCCACTGAAAGGGTGATTTCTGTCCCTCACAGTGAAGTTCGCAGGAGCCGAAATGGGCTTACCCACTGCCCCATGCTCGTAGCTGTCAATTTTTCAGTTTGTATATATGACATTTCTACGCTGTCAGTATGGTTATGTGCGATATTTGAATACTTCTAATGTGACAGTGTATTACGGGCTGACCAAAGAAGTCACGTTAGCGTAATGTGATCAATTAATGGAATTATTTCCACTACTTGCACAATATTAGGGTATATAAAAGAAAAAATAAGTGGCAATGTGCCTGAAGTTCTTATGCACAGGTACATAACCAAAGCATTCCTTTAGCATGCTGGGACTTTTGAGTCAGTTATGTAACTTATCATGGGAAAAGTCCGAGGTGGTTTTAAATGGTAACAATTGTGCATAAGCTGAAGTGAGTTAATTAGAACCAGAGTGGGTCACGGCTAGTGCTTTCAAGGGCTGTGCCCAACATAAACCTCGGAAAGATGACGACAGTGCAGCCCTGCCTGCACTGTCTGAAATAAAAGAAAGGATCCGATCTTGCAGTTCTTGCAAGCCTGTGCAGTAGAACACACAGGCCCCACCGTCCGATGCGGATGCCCGGCGATGCCGCAGCCTGAGCCAGCAAACATTAATATTATCTCGCTACAAGGGGTTAAATGAACCCAGTCCCCGCGCTGCTGGGACCGTCTGCTTACATCAACCCTCTACGCCGAGGTTATTCACGAAGTTGCACACTCTGTGTGAGACTCAGTCTCTGTGTGACAACATGAACAGCAACAACCCTACTACTACTAAAGTCAGTGGCAGGCAGTCTGCCTGGCCTAGTACTTACTTACTTGTTCAACTTCCTGGCAGGCACTATACTCTCTGAGCGAGAGTCGACAGCGAGTTCGGTCCCGGCGGCCTCGTGAATAGCAGCTCTCCCAGCAGTGACCAAGGCCTCTCCCATGCGCGGCGGCCGGCCACGAGAGTCAGCGTCTATGCTGCCGTTCTGTCCAACGCCGGGTTATAATATGCGCGGACGCACAACGACACGACACAGCAGAGTACAACTCCACAGTTGAATCCTGACCGACCTCAATTCCTTACCCTGTTCCAGGACTTGAGGCATCAACTCTCCCCCTGGCGCAACCATTGTGGGCAGGCATCACCCGGGCCTCCGTCTTGGGCACATGCTGAGGAGTCAGAGTGGCTCACTTTCACTTTTGACAGCCCGCGGGCGGAAATTTAATTGCAGCCAGGCAGAGCAGGGCTAAGATCGATTGTAACATTGCCGTACTTGTCTTAGCCAGCAGACAATATCATTAACAGTTTACTTAGCCTGCTCATGCTGGCAAGTCTGCGGGGAGCTGCAGAGCCGGCGCTGAGGTTTCACTGGTGCCGCCGTGGGCGCTAGCTGGCTGGTTATGGTAGAGCAGAGTGAGACAGCATTAAAATGCCTGATAATGCATTTGAGTGCGGTGATGCGGAACACCACACTGAAATGCGTTATCGTCACACCTGATGCGTGATACTTGGCAGGCCTGATGATGTAAATAGTTTTTATTTTGATGGTATGAAGAGTCTTTGATGGAAGAAATCAGATATTTTTTGTACATTTTAGGTAGACCACTAAAGACTTAACACCTCACTAGTTCAAAGATGTGAGATTTTACTTATAATTACAATAAATTCATATTTCGTTTTTTTTCATAGATTCTAGGATTAGAGGGTCAGAATGCCTAAATCAACCTTCTTGGACTTTAATCTCTTTCGAAAGGGACTCAGTGGTACTTGAGATCTTTTTGCTCTTCCAAGACATATGCTTCATAATATTAACCATGTATGTGGCATTCCAGTGCGCCCCACCGAGTGATTCTGGGGGTGTTGGGATATGGGTGGAGGGGAAACAAGCCAACATTCTCCCATAGGAACAGGCCAATTTAGTTAGCCAAGCATTGACATTCCTTTGGGTCTTCGGTGATTTCGGAATTCTTTTGCCATTTCTAATTTTGGGGCTAGAAAGGGCTATTGAGAGAGAGAGAGAGAGAGAGAAAGGGGGGGGGGGGTTATGGCAGCATGGTCTGAGATGCATATTAGTTCAATTGTTGTGGAGGAAACATGCTGTACAAAGGAGGGATCTGACCATAAGTATTCAATTGTGGAAAGGCTTTGGCGTGGGTGAAAGAAAAAAGTGAAGTCTCTGCCAGTGGGATTATGAAGTCTCCAGACGTCTTCTAAGCAGAATTTGTGCAGGCTTTATTTGACTTCAGTGGACAGAATTTAAAAATCAAGTCTTCATCTAGAAATGCGTCCATTGGCAAATTGAAATCGGCCCGCAAATTATATTCGACAAAGGTAGAAGGCTGTTAGTTTGGATGTAAGGGAAGAACAGAATTGAGGAATGCCACCATTTGGTGCATAGATGTTTACATCATAGAATTCAGATTAACTGCATTGAAGTCTGGTGATTAACCACCTTCCTTTATTATCGTATTCAGCCGAGATTAAGGTCAGGCCAGAGTTCCATTGGAATAAGTGAAATTAACCTGTTTTCTTTTTTTTGAGGTGGCCTCAGAGCATGGCAAATTATTTGTTTTTAATAATTTTCTTTATTAAAGTATCATAGACATAACATACCATACTTAACATGCTGAGGAGACATAGTACATGTCAAGTAATTTAGTTTCCGGATTACATAGATTCAAATCAGAGTGCACATTGTGGAACTATTAGGGGGTGCAAGATCATCATCTTCATTTATGTGTGCCGGTGGGGTACAAATATCGCCTCAGTAGATGTTCCAAGACTCCAAACCCTGTTCCATTTCCCGGGACACCCTCTGGCTATGTAGAAATATACAACAGTCTAGTTCTTCCTTCCATGATTCTACTCTGGGTGGTTGTAGGGCTCCCCAGTGTCATGCGATATTTCTTTTTGCAATCATTACAGCAAGAGTTGCCCAGTGTTTTGTGAGGGAGTGAGGTCCGTGGGTTCCCATATGTTCAGGAGGCACCTACGCGCCTCCGGACACAATTCAACTGTGAGTACCTCATTAAGTATGCGGTGTATAGCACGCCAGTAAGTTTGTATTTGGTCACACTCCCATATGATATGTATGAAGGTGCCGTCTTTCCCAGGTTTACGTCTACACTCTCCACTTTCTGCTCTACCCATACGGACCAGGCATGGTCCCGTTATGTAGATACTGTGGAGAATCTTGAGCTGTACTAAGCGCAGTCTAGCCTGAATCGTCACCTCCCTTGAGGAGGAAACCGCCTCCCGCCAATCCTCCGCGTCAAGCTCAAGTCCATCTCTTATCCATTTCTCTTTAAGGGACTGGAGTGGGCCGTCCATATTTTTAATTAGTTTTTTTATAAATCAGGGAGATGGTCTTTTGAGGCAGATGGCCGTCCAATATTTTATCCTCCAAGGGAGATGCATCCGGGAGGGAAGACACCCTAGTGAGATGGGTCTGGAGGGCATGACGGATCTGGAGATATCTAAAGCGCTCAGTGTCTGCTAGACTACACTGTTGTTGGAGGGAGGCAAACGGTATGATCTCATCCTTGACCCAAAGATCCTTGATCTGGGAGATCACATGGTAAATGATTGATCCATTTTCTCACACACAAGTAGGGGGAAGAGGCACAGCACAACCACTACTCCAGCTTCCCCAGTCACAACTGTATCTCACACACAGAGGAGTAGTGTGTATGAATCTGTTCAAGAGAGGTGGCACGTGCTCAGTGAAAACATACTGCCCCCATTTACAAAATTGTGACATGCTCCATCATCGGGCTTGGTTCAATACACCCCTGCGCAGACCAACGCCTGGGGTGGAGCTAAAGGGAGGGGAAGCCAATACAAACATAAAAATAATGATATAAGTAATGGATCTTGGGAACACTGACTTGTGCCTACAATTTCAGGTCACCACAGCATTCATCAGGACCTTCCTGATCCCAGTATCTAACAAATCCCTCAATACCCCGAGTTTTGAGTTTCCGGAACTAGTTGTTCGCAGGGAGAGTAACCCATTCAGTAACTCACTCCAGCTAATCGAGTTTCAAATAAGTCATGCTGAAACTGGCTAGTAAGAGGAGGAGACCCCCTGTAGTCACACTTACATGGTATTGAGGGATTTGTTGGATACTGGAATTGTAGGCACATGTCAAGCAGCTGAAACATGTCGAAAACCTGGCAGTAAGGAGGGGTAAAGGAACTCTCCTGTCACCACCATCCTTCACGTTTTTAATCCTAGTCAGTGGATCTAGGAATACATTACTTACAAAAGATACCACTGAACTAGTTTTAATCTCCACTGCACTTTTTTTTTTCGATGATCCCAGGATCCATTACTTATATTATTATTTTTATATGTTTGTCTTCCCCTTCCTTTTGCTCCACCCCAGGCGTTGGTTTGAACAGGGGTGTATTGAAGCGAGCCTGATGATGAAGTATGTCACAATTATTGTGAGTGAGGGCAGTATTTTTTCACTGAGCACTTGCCACCTTTCTTGAACAGATTCATACACTCTACTCCTCTCTGTGTGTGCTAAAATCATTCATCCAGTGATGTCTCATTGAGAGAGCTTCTTTGTAACATATTTTGGTTTCTTGGAGGAAAATAATATCTACGGTTAGTTTGTGACAGTAGTCGCAATTTTATGGTGCATTGGTGGTACTGGTGAGAAGAAAAATACTATTTGGGATTTAGGAATGGGGTGGCGATAATGATAGAGGACAGGCATGCCAGATCCTGTGAGGAGACCGGCTTAGAAAACAGCCACACACTTCTAACAGCATATGCTTAGAAAGAGCATGAAAGAAAATGGGGAAAGACACAGAACATATAACAGAGAATAGAATGCCAAGAGTTAGAGCGTAAGTCACAGAGGCCTAGAGATGGATGTAGGGTCGTGAGGAGACACAGGCGTTGGGGGAGCCCACATCAAGGTAAGAATGAGTCAGTGTAGTAGGATCCAAGGAACTCAAAGGGTGGATGGCAAATATAAAGCCAGTTGTGTCAGTTTGAGATCAGCACTGGCTAGTCAATAATTGCCAATATACAAGTTCACAAAAATAAGGTCCCGCATATTGGAGGGGATTAGGCAAATAAAAGAAAGATTGACAGCACAGGTGAATTCGGCACAGTAATATTATAAGCAAATTTACTACTGCATACGAGTTAGGAGCACAATATGAAGCAGAGTTTGCGGTGGGGAGGAGAAGAGTAGGAAAATGATACTTACCAGTATGCATCTGTTCTTGGCATGTAGAGCTGCAGATTCTCACACTTAGCATTAGATCGCCATCTGGTGTTGGGCTTGGATGCTTGCAGGTTGTTGTCTTGGAAGAAGTCTTTGTAGTCATGAGATAGGTGACTCCTTCCTCCCTTAGATAATAGTGCGCATGGGCAACGACTCTATCCTTAGATAGTTTTTCGCCATGATGAGTAATGATGAAGTTTGTAGAAAGAAAAAAGGATGTCCATGCGTGTATATCTAATGAAGATAGAACTGGAACAGATACAGATCCCGGGGAAGCGGGTGAGCATGTGAGAATCTGCATCTCTACATGCCAAGAACAGATGCATACTGGTAAGTAGCATTTTCCATTAGAGGCATATGAGCTGCTGATCTCACACTTAGCATAGACTATACAGCAGTATCTCCCCTAGCGGTGGTCACCTGTATCGGTTGCAGTAGTTTGAAAGAGAGTTTTAAGAACAGCTTGGCCTACAGCAGCTTGCTGCTTGGCTTGCACGTCAACACAATAGTGTTTAGTGAAGGTGTGTGCTGTATACCATGTTGCTACTCTACAGATGTCTTCTAGGGGAATGTTCCCTAAGAAAGCCATAGAGGCTCCTAGTTTGCGTGTGGAGTGTGCTCTAGGAGGAATTGTTAATGTGTGTTTCGATTTCTGGTAGCATATTTGGATACATTTAATGATCCACCTTGCAATCCCAGCTTTAGAGATGGGATTCCCTTTCTGCGGTGGGGAGAAAGCTACAAACAATTGTTTTGTTTTGAGAAAGGATTTGGTTCTGTCAATGTAATAAAGTAGGGCTCTTTTAACAGCTAAGGTGTGTAGTGCTCTCTCTGGTACGGAGTCTGGGTTTTGAAAAAACACTGGTAACTCCACTGATTGATTAAGTGAAATGGAGAGATGACTTTAAGAAGGAATTTTGGGTTTGTTCTGAGGACCACTTTTTTACGATGTAATTGTAAGAATGGTTCTTGTATGGTGAAAGACTGTATCTCGCTTACTCTTCTAAGAGAGGTAATGGCAACAAGGAAAGCTACTTTCCATGTGAGGAACTGTAGTTCGCATTTGTGTAAAGGTTCAAATGGGGGGTCCCATGAGCCTGGTAAGTACAATATTTAGGTTCCACCCTGGAGAGGGTGGTAACCTGGGAGGAATGATTCTTTGTAGGCCTTCCATAAAGGCTTTAATTGCAAGGACTCGAAATAGTGACACGTGTTGACTGTTTTGTAAGTAAGCAGTGAGTGCTACTAGATGTAAAAGTATAGATGAGTATGCAAGATTACATCTTTGCAAATGCAGTAAATAGCAAATGATATTCTGGATGGAAGCATCCAGTGGAACAATATGATTATTGATGCAGTAAATGGCAATTCTTTTCCATTTTGCAGCTTAGCCAGCTCTAGTAGAAGGTCGCCTGGCTTCTTTAATGATGTTCATACATTCTGGTGGTAGGTTAAGGTAACCAAACTCTAGGACTTCAGGAGCCAGATTAAGCTGATCAGGATGTCTGATCTCTCCATGGTTCTGCGTTAGCAGGGATGGGGACAGGCACCGTTTTTGGTGTGGAACTAGTGAGAGTTCCAACAGTGTTATGAACCACGGTTGGCGTGCCATTGTGGGGGCTACTAAGATTAGTTTGAGAGACTGTTGTCGGAGCTTGCGTACCACTAGTGGAATTAGTGGGAGTGGCAGAAAAGCGTACGCAAATCTGCCTGACCAGTTCATCCATATCGCATTGCCCTTAGACAATGGGTGTGGAAACCTGGTGGCAAAGGTTTGGCATTTTGCGTTGTCGTGTGTGGCATACAGATCTATGTCTGGTTGGCCCCACGTGTGAAAGAATGGTAGAAGAACTTGTGGATGTCGTTCCCATTCGTGAATCGGTTGTGTCTGTTGACTTAACAGATCCGCAATCTGATTGTGAACTCCTGGAAGGTGTTCGGCCAGTAGATATATAGTTTGTGGGATGGCCCATCTCCAAATGTTCTGTGCCCGCTGGCACAATTGCAGAGAATGTGTGCCTCCTTGTTTTTGTATATAATACATGGCCGTCATGTTGTCCGTCCGGATCAAGACAGCTTTGTTTTGTACATGCACTTGGAAAGATTTTAGTGCTAGGAATATTGCTAGTAGCTCTAGGTGATTGATGTGGAGAACTTTTTGTTGAGTGGTCCATCTGCCCTGAGTTGTATGTCCGAGGAGATGGGCTCCCCATCCTGTGAGTGATGCGTCTGTTGTAAGTACTATCTGTGGAACAAGTTCGAGGAACGTTCGCCGTGTTCCACCACTGCAGAGAGTGATGTGTGCGGCTGCCCACCAACACCAGATCTGTAAGTTGTCCTTGAGCCTGATTCCACTGATATGCTAGACACTCCTGTAATGGACGCATTTGAAGTCCTGCATATGGTACAATAAAAATGCAAGATGCCATCATGCCTATGAGTTGCATGAACACTCTGGATGGGAGAGAGTGTTGGTTTTAAACTTTTGTGACCAAGGCTTGTATGCTGGCTATCCTGGCTGGACTGGGATATGCTAGAGCAGTGGAGGTGTTTATTGTGGCCCCCAGATACTGGTGTATATGAGAGGGCTGGAGATGCGACTTGGTGTAGTTGATCGTGAACCCCAAGTTGTGCAATGTCTGAATGGTTTGATGAGTGTGTTGAAAACACTGATTAAATGACTTGGCTTTTATTAGCCAGTCATCTAGATATGGGAAGACATGGATCTGTTGTCTTCTGAGATGTGCTGCTACTACTGCAAGGCAGTTTGTGAACACTCTGGGTGCAGTTGTGGCTCTGAATGGAAGGACTTTGAATTGAAAGTGTTGTCCGTCCACTACAAACCTTAGGTACCTTCTGTGAGAAGGATGTATGGGAATGTGGAAGTAGGCGTCCTCGAGATCTAGTGTGGCAAGGAATTCGCCTTGTTGCAGCAGCGGGAGTACTTGTTGTTGAGTGATCATGTGAAAATGATCTGAGTGTATATATAGGCCTGAGATTGAGTATTGGTCTTAGAGTACCGTCCTTTTTGGGTATTAGGAAGTACAGCAAGTAAACCCCTGTTCCTTGATATTGTAAGGGAACAATCTCTTTCGCGTTCTTTTGAAGCAATGAGAGAACCTCTTGTGTCAGTAGTGTAAGATGTTCTGTGGACATGGGACGCTGCCTGGGTGGTAAATGTAGAGGGGTAGCTGTAAGTTCTAGGCAGTAACCATACTGGATAATTTGTCTCACCCACCTGTCTGTTGTGATGGAGTTCCAGACAGGTAGGAACTGTGATAATCTAACCCCGACTGGAGTGGGATGTTTTTTTTTTTTTTAAAACAAATTTTATTAGCATTTATTATTCAGCAAAATACAGGTACATTTTCATCCAGCCAGGAAATATCCACAAATCACAACATAGGGTCCGTCCCAGTGAGTTTGTACGTCCCCCCCTCCAAGTCTCTGCTTATCCTATGACTGTTCACTACGTTATGCAGTGCTTGCTGTACTGTATTCTCAACAATGTTAACAACCTAACAATGCTGCTGCCGACCTCCCTGCCACGTTAACTCTTGCTGCGTACATGGTCTGGGTCCCATTCATACAAGCCACAGCCTTGTGCCTTGTTCAGAGAGCTCGCCATGGACTGGAGTGGGATGTTGTGGGGGGAGCGGAAGGAAGTCACTGTTTTGTGGTGGGGGAGGTACGATTGTTGTTATTACCTCGACCTCTTCCTTTATTGTTGTTACCTCTGTATCCGCCTCTAAAATATCCTCTATTGGGGGATGTTTGTGTAGTGGCTTTAAACGAAGAGAAGTTGTCTGCTCCCATTTGTTTGGAGTCTCCTCTATAGAAGGAGCGACGAAAGGAGCCCCGTGTTTGTGGAGACTGTAAAGCTCCCAAGGATTTGGCAGTCTTAGTGTCTTTTTTCATTTTTTCTAGTGCAGCGTCCACAGCCAGGCCAAAAAGTTGTTGTTGGTTGAACGGCTGGTTGAGGATAGTAGTCTGAACTTCCTGCTTAAAGCCTGAGATGCGGAGCCAGACATGTCGCCTAAGGAGCACACTGGTATTTATGGATCTAGAGGCAATGTCTGCTGCGTCAAGTGCACATTTTATTGACGCATTTGAAATTAGCTTACCCTCTTGGATGAGATCATTTGCTTGTGTTTTATATTGGTCAGGCAAATGTTGTAGTAGGGTTTCTAACTGGTCGTAGTGAGCCCTGTCATATCTTGCAAACAGTGCCTGTGTGTTAGCTATGCACCAGGGATTGGCTGTTTGCGCAGCTATTCTTTTGCCAGAAGATTTGGATTCTTCATCAGGGGGTGGCGCTTCCCCTGGGGTTTGGGAGTTAGCACGCTTCCTAGCATTGGAAACTACTAGAGAATCCAAAGGCAGCTGTCCCTTAATGTAAGCAGGATCTGCATGGGCAGGTCTATACTTTTTGTCTATTCTAGGGTTAAGAATCTTGGCACGTACAGGATCTTTAAACACTTCGGGGGAATGTTTAATGACTCCCTTAATCATTGGTAATATTTGCACTGTCTTTTGGGACTGTTCAAATGTATCTAACAGAAAGTCCTCTTCTGCCTCATCGGAGTGCATTGTGACACCATGATAGATGGCAGCCCTATTAATCAACTGTCCAAAACCAATATTGTCGTCTGAGGGAGATGGTTTTGAGGGGTATGTGTGTGGACTTGGGACATCTGGTATGTTTGGTGGGATAGGGTACTCCCAATCAGGTGGGTCAGTCATCTGGGTCACCCCCTAACCCCAGGTCCCCATCATCATCATCATCATCATCTGGAGGTGTATGAGGTGGAGAAGTTTCAATTGGAGGTGTAAAAGATTTAGTGAGAGGAAGTGGGTTAGGAGGAAGTGTAGGAGAAGAAGGATGCATAGGGGATGTGTCAGAGTCCTTCTTCTTTACAGGCACTGGAGGAACAGGTGCTGTGTCTAACTTCCTCTTCCTATGGCACAGTGGTGACATGCCCTGTTTCTGGATCACTATAAATATTTTTCTGTTAAGGATCTACATGATCTGGATGAAAAAGCTCCTCTTCCTCAGGAACCGCTTTTGGCGCCGATTTATTTGGTTCTGACTTTTGTCTTAGGCCTTAGGAGGCGTGATAGAGTCCTTCGGCTTAGCTTTTGGTTCTGAGGCTTTTGATTTTGGGGCCGAAGCGGAATCTTTAGGATTGGAAACATTCGAAGCCGGTTTATCCATAGACTTGGAGTTTCTCGGGCGTGATTTGTCCTTAGAGGTGGAAGGCGTCGGAACCGGTTTTGGAGCCAAGACTTGTTTTGGTTTCGGTGCCGAAGGTGCCTGTGGGATTGGTACGTGTGGTTTGCTCTGTCCTGAGCTACCGGAAGGCCTTTCTGTTTTCTTCGGTGCCGGGCTCGAAGGTGAGGTTTCTGAAGTGTGTTTTCGGTCGCGACTGGGCTCAGCAGGAGGAGTCTTGACCATTGCCTTCGATTTTGGTGGTGGGTAAGGGGTAGGGGCAGTAGTACTCACTCTTAGACAAGGAGTGATGGGGTCGTCTGAGTCATCTGTCTCTGACACGATTTCGAGATCTTCGGAATCTTCTTCTGGGACATCTGGGCCTTCATCGAAGATGCCCACTTGTTACGGAGCAGATCTCTGCATGATGTGTAGACGAGTCCTTCGATCTTGAATGGTCTTCTTCGATCGAAAGGATGCGCAGGCTGGACAGCTGGACTCTTCGTGTTCAGGTGATAGGCACAGGTTGCAGACCTTATGATGGTCACTGTGCAGGAACTTTGCATTCTCAGGAAGGAACACATCCCGACTGACCCGGGTCCCTTCATCACGGCCACGCGACCTACTTGACGCGTCCTTTGAAAGCTCCCGATTCTGGGCAGCGTGACCTACCATCTTCTCCTACTCGGTATCACGAGTACGCCAGGGTTATTCTTCCCTAGGCAATAGAGGCTAACAATTATTAAGCTTCACCTAATGTCCTGATGATGATCCCCATGATTACCTAGTGGGATCGAAACGTGGTCGACCTCTTTGTGCACCCTATACAGAACGTATATTATGTACTATGTATATGTAAAGGTGCCACTTGAATTTTCTGTCTCATTTTAATTCACAGAAATCCTCAGTTTTTGCCTAATAGCCCTGTTTTGTTCCTTTCTTCTTTTAACTGTAATTATCTGTATGTGCTTGGGTACAGGCTTTTGCCCCACTACGGTGAATTGTTGAAGGAATTCTTTGTCATTTCCATTGTTGATCAAGTAAAGATTGCGACCTCTGTCCGCTGGACATGTCAAAACCAATATAGATCAATTTTGTCTATATTTATTGTTCTTATCATAATATGTGCATGGGACCACTGTTGTTTGTAATCATTCCCTTTTGTAGCATATCACCCTCTTTTTATAAAAGAGACCAAACTTAGGCATCAGCCAATCAGAAGTGCCTCACCTCTTAGAACCCTCCTGAAGGAACCTCAGAGCCTCAGATTTTCGTAGCCGTTGTGTACTTCGACACCATATCTGTTGTAGGCTGAGCTTTCCTCTGGGAGGTGGGTGGGCGCATGGGAATCTATGAAAGTTACCAATACTGGGGAACCAAAGTTACAGGTAAGTAACTTGTTTTCTTACCCCAGTATTGGAACTTTCATAGATTCCCATGCTTTTGTATCAGAGTAGCAAGCAGTTAGCAACAAAACCACATTTTCTGTCATAAAATTATAGCAATAGTCAACATGACAAAGATACAAAATGTGTAATACGGAAGGTGGGATAGAAAGGAAAGCCCACCAATTATTGGAAGATGTTCCTCAGGACAGCCTGTCCTACTGCTGCATCATCTTGTTGTAAGGACTCCAAGCATTAATGCTTGGTAAAGGTGTGAACGCTGCTCCAGGTAGTAGCTCTGCAAATGTCTTTAATCTGCACCCCCGCGAAGAGGGCTGTTGAAGATGCCACAGATCTTGTGGAATGTGCTCGAATCCTACCAGTCAGAGGTTTTCCTGCTGCAGTGTGACAATGCAGAATGGCACTTGTGATCCATCTTGAAATGCCCAGTTTGGATAGCGGAAGGCCCTTGCTTGGACCGCCGAAGGCAACCAATAACTGTGAGGATTTCCGAAATCCCTTAGTACGTTCCAAATAGAATTTCAAGCACCGTTGTACATCTAACAAATGCAATGTTCTTTCTGCTGGTGTAGCCGGTTGAGGAAAGAACGCCTTCAGAATGACCGGCTCATTCAAGTGGAAGTCCGAGGGAACCTTAGGCATAAACCTAGGGTTAGTTCTCATGATTACAGTGTTTCTTTTGAATTGGAGGAAAGGTTCTTGGATAGTCAAGGCTTGCAATTCTCCAACACGCCTAGCTGACGTGAGAGCATGGAGAGCCAATTTCCATGAAAGGTATTTCATGTCAGAACGATGGATTGGTTCAAATAGGCCTTTCATGAGCTGAGAAAGGACTAGATTTAAATGCCATGTAGGAGGAGGCGGTCTCACTGGTGGATAGACTCTGAACAAGCCCTTAAGAAATTGCTTGACGCAGATGGCCGCTGTAGAGGGCAAGATGGCCGCTGTAGCGCTGTAGGTGCAAGTCGCATCTAGACCCCTCTCCGACCTATGGAGGACCCAGGACCCTGATCGGCTTCTAAGGTAGCATGCTACGGAGGTTATGCTGGCTGAAGCTGGAGAGGAAAAGCGGAATCTTTCACAGCCTAAAAAAAGGTCTATTGCAACTGAAATCGCTGCTTGGGGAGCTTCGAAAGGCTATTCTTCCTAAGATGGCAAACCGGGCAAAGGACAAACAGACAGCAGCATCAAGCTTCGGCCCAGCTAAAGAGATAGGCCAAAAGGATCCAGGAAGGACTGGCACAATCCCGAAAACCAAGATGCCCCCACCCAACAAACGCTCAACACCCACGATCTCGACGGCTTCCAAGGCTCAACAACGCAAAATCGAGAAAATCGAAAGAGCCGCCGAGAAAGATAGAGACAAGGCACTTAACCCGAGTGATGACACTCGCAGCGGCGGACTTAGTAATCAAGCATGGCAATCCAGCCAAGCGGGAAAACCTACCACGGAGAAAAAGAAGGGCGAACTCACCTTTCGTCAGCCCTCAGTGATCGAGATTTTTAACAGCAAGGCACCCCCGGCGGCTCCAACTGAGGACACAGCGGCAGTCCTGGGTACAGAGAACTCTTCGGCAAGCGGCTCTGGAGGTAGCGTCCTCGTGGACGCAAGCAAAGGCGTTACCAGGCAACCATCACAAACGGAACGTGCGGAGCTCACGCTTCCCGCGGAGCAAGCTGCAACTGAGTCAGTTACCGCCGGAGAGAAGGCTGAGCGCACGATCGCGGAGAATGAGGTGAGAGCGGTAAAAGAGGTTAAAGTAACTGAACCCTTAAACACAGACCCTTTGCTAGAAGCGCTGCAGGAGGTGGAGGCAGGATTATTAACAGATCAAGCGAAAAGTTGGAATAATGTACAGAGAAACTCTGAGACCAGTAACAGTATATTGCAAGGACAAAAGGATCAGCTTGTCACTGGCTATACAGAGGGCGCAGAGAGTGCAGAGGGAGCTGAGGGGACAGGGAATTTTTCTCAGTCCCTGAAGAGTCAGATTCTACTATAACCAGCAGTGAAGATGAGAGAGAAACAGGTGACTCGTGCTCTAGCTCTGAAGATACAGGGGGCTCCAAAGAGAAAGGCACTCAAAAAAAACGCAGGCTGACCAGCAGGAGAACGGGCTCCCCTACAACCTTACATAAGAGCTCTCATAAAAAACTGATTTGGGACTACTCCGCTACCTCGAACCTCTACAAGGAGGATGGGCAAGATACCCAGAATGAGGATGGGAAACTAGACCTAATATTTGCAACTTTAAAACAAATTCAAATGGAAGCTAGAGCAGAGAGTAGAAGAGCCAGGCATGATACTAAAAAAATTCACGCCTCTATTAGGAGAATTAACAAAAAATGTGAGGAAGTGGGTGAAAGAGTTACAGAAGTGGAAGAAAGGACTGGCAGGATTGAGGAGGAAGTGACGGACTGGCAGGCAAGCAGAGAAGAGCAATCGAAGCTGATGGAGGATCTACAATGGAAGGTGGAGGATTTGGAGAATCGCCAGAGGCGAAATAACGCACGTCTTCTTGGAATAGAGGAAGGGGCAGAGGGGCAGGACCCCAGAGGCTTCGTTATTAAGCTGTTAAAAGGTGCCTTTCCAGAGACCCCGTGGCAATGGGAACAAGAGGTGCAAAGAGCACACAGGTTTCCGCTCACGACAAAGGGGAAAAAAAGAGGTGATGGTACACTTCCAAGAGCGATGTTAGTATTCTTTGGGAATTTTCTGGCGAGACAAGAGCTAATGGACAAAGCCAGACCTGACTCTAAAAAGACGGTGGATGGTACAACATTTTTTGCAAGACCTGACTTTTGCCACGTCACAGTGGAAAGGAGGTGGAGACTCAGGCAAATGATTGCGGCATTTCAGAGTCAAGGCGCTGAAGCCTACTTGATGTTCCCGGCAAAACTAAAAGTTATCGTTGGGGGTAGAGTCAGAATGTTCTTCTCAGAGATTAAAGCTGGAGAATATCTAGAAGAGTTAAAAGAGCTGAAGGAAAAAGGTGGAGCTAGAAGATAGTATCAAGCAGATATATTAGTATAGGGTGGGGCAGAGGGGTAAAAAGTCAAAAAAAAAAAAAAAAGAGAAAAGAAGAGGAAATGTAATTGTAAAGAACAGTAATGAATAGTAAAAAGGGAAATATGGTAAAACCATATAAAGACTAGGGGGAATAGGAGTTTTCAGGGGGTAGGATGTTCCTTTTGCGTTTGGGTAGGGGAGGAGAGGGGGGCGACGCTACAACGCACAGTGGACACGCATAGGTCAGCACTGACCTATTTGCCTGTCACAGGGGGGGGGGAGCAGCTGGGGAGGGGGGGTACAGAAGGGGAGGGTGGTGGGGGGGCACGTTTTGTGGTTGGAGTAAAAATACAGTACAGAATGGTAAAAGTCACTATGTTCAGTATGTCGGGAGGAAAAGTTGGAAGTAATGGGCGTGGATATGAGTACGTGGAAAGCTGGAAAAAGGGAAAAAATGTTAGATGGAAACTAGGATAATTACGTTGAATATATGTGGTCTAAATAACAGAGAAAAAAGACAAAAACTGGGGGCACTACTGCGATTTTGGAAAATTGATGTAGTTTGTTTACAAGAAACGCACATAGCTGTTAATGAGATGTATTTGTTGGAGCAAATGGGGTTTGATGTTCTCGCCTATACAGGCCAGGTAGAAAGGTGTAGAGGAGTTGCAGTGTTGGCAAGGAAAGGCTGCACAAAAGTCAAAAGGAAAAAAGAGGATAGTGAGGGGAGGTGGGTAATGATTGAGTTGGAAACAAATGCATTTCGATTTACAATTGTTTCAGTGTATGGCTCAAATGATGATGATCCGGATGTTTTTGAATTTGTGGACAGAGAACTAGCTTTATGGCCAGAACCTGTGATATGCTGTGGAGATTTTAACATTAACGGCTTAAATGGTTTGGTCGAGGAGTATGGGGGGAGATATATGGGAAGGAAGAAAAAGGTATCTAGATCAGTACAAAATCTTGCTAGTCATAATGCATTAAGCGATATGTGGGCGGAAAAAAATCCAATGGGTTCAGGAAGCACCTTTTACTCTGCTCCACATAAGTCAATAGCAAGATTGGACTATTTTTTCATATCTAGCTCTCTTGTTGGTATTTCCAGCATAGAGCGATTCCCCAGGATAGTGTCAGATCACAACCCTTTGGTTTTAAGTATTCAAACCGCTCAAGTTAAAGAGAGAATAAATTCTACCTGGACGTTTGAAAGAGGGCTGCTAAAGGATGAGGATTACATTATAAGAATGAAAGCATGGATAATGCAATTCTGGGACATTAATAGATACTCTACGTCGGCAGATATGGTATGGGATAGCTTCAAGGCAGGTATAAGGGGGGAGACACTAGGCTATACAATTGCAAGAAACAGAAGGGAGAAGGAGAAAACGGAAGAAGAGATTAGAATCCTATGGACAATAGAAGAGGCTTTGGTGGAGGCAATAAGCAAGAGGGAACCATTTGAATCGATTTTACTCGAGTTGGAAATTCAAAAAGCAGAAACAGGTGTCTCGTTAGCGCAGAAGCTAGCTAGGAATTACCTAGCAAAAAAAGAGCAGTGCTACGAATTCAATGAAAGGGTCGGACATCTCCTGGCAATTAGAACAAGACAAACGCTGGCAGCAGGGGAGATAAAAGAGGTTAGGGATAGCACTGGGGCAATTGTGAATAAGGTAGAGGAGGTACAGGAGGTATTCAGGAGGTATTATGAGGTTTTATACGAGAAAGATGCAACCACGAGTGAGATTGAGGAAGAAAGTATGGGTTATTTAACACCAAGACCACAGACAGAATTCAGTATAGAAGAGAGGGACAAATTAGATGAGGTGTTAACCGTCCAGGAGATAGGGGATGCAGTTTCTGATCTTCCAGCAGGCAAAGCAGCAGGACAGGATCAGATACCTGTAGAGTTTTATAAAACTTTCTGGGACGTCATAGGCATAGATTTTTGGGCGATATGTTGTTTGGCACAGGGAGGTAGAATTGTCCCAAAGTCTTGGTCTGGTGCAGATATTATTGTGTTATTAAAAAAGGACAAACCATCAACAGAACCAGGGTCATATAGACCAATTACTCTACTCAATGCCGATGTGAAGATATACGCCAAGGCCCTTGCTAATAGGTTGAGCAAGGTCATTGAGAAAATGGTGTCCCCGGAACAACATGGGTTCATACCTGGTAAAGGGACTACCCAACACACCAGGCAAATGATCACTGTTCTGGATGCAGCAGAGGCCTTGGGAGACCCTGTTGCAGCAATCTTTTTAGACGCCGAGAAGGCTTTCGACAGGGTTTCCTGGGACTATTTATGGAAAGCGATGGAGTGGGCAGGAATAGGTAAAGGATTTATGGCTGCAATTCAGGCTCTATACAGACAACCTACAGCTAGGATAAGAATAAACAAATCCTATTCAAAAACGGTACAGATCGGGAGGGGGACAAGACAGGGGTGCCCAGCTTCCCCGCTGTTGTTTGCCATCTATTTGGATCCCTATCTGAGAAGGTTGACAGCGAACTGCAGGATCAGACCTGTTACATTGCATGAGAAAGAATATAAATTATTTGCCTATGCAGATGATGTAGCAATTGTCACTCCAGAGCCAGCGCAAGCCTTGACAGAAATTGAATACGAGGCAAGGAAATTTGGTATGTTCTCAGGATACTCAATAAATAGAGGGAAAACGCAGATAGTGCAGAATAATTACTCTACCTTTAGAGATATTAGAGTAGTTCAGGAAGCAACATACTTGGGTGTTAAGGTGACGGCTGACTTAGGGAAACTGGTTGAAATAAATATGGGGCCATTATTAGGGAAAGTTAAGAGAAATTTGGAGAGGGTCAATAATTTACATTTGACTTTAATGGGACGTATTAATTTTATTAAAATGGTCACTTTCCCCAAATTTTTATATCTTTTTAGGGCGATCCCTTTATTGTTTGAGGTGACATGGTTTAATAAAATAGAAATAACACTGAATGGGTTAATTTGGGCACAAGGGAAGACACGCAGAGCATACAGATTTCTGACACTACCACGGGAAAAGGGAGGTTGGGGGGCACCAGATTTTAGATTTTATTATTGGGCAGCAGTACTGCAGTACTCTAAAGCGCTATTAGGTGGAAGCTCTTTTCACGAGGAAGGGATAGGTATAGAGAATGCTTATAAAGCGCTACTGGGGGAAAGGGCTGAGAACGCCCTGGTTAATACAGTAGAGTTCACCTACTTCAAACATACTAGATTTAAGACTTTGGAGGCAGTATACAAAATTTGGAGGGTTATTATGAAGAAAGTAGGGTTAGGAAGAGTTAATAGATACCTGAGGCTATACCTAAATGTCGATTTGCCAACAGAAATCTTTTGGGATAACACAATGAAAGTTTGGAATGATAAAGGGGTAAAGAAATTAGGAGATCTGATGGATGGGGAAGGGGGGTTTTTATTATTCCAAGATATCCAACATAGATTTAAAATACCCGGAAATAACTTCTTTAAATATTTGCAAATAAGAAGTTACTTCCACCTAAAACAGGGGGGGCCAGTAGGTATGTCAAGTTGTAGGATTATGGAATATTTAGGGCGTGGCTTAAGGGGTTCAATCAGACAATTGTATATAGAATTACAGATGTATAAAACCGACGACAGGGAGAAATTTAGTAATAAATGGGTTGAGCAAGTTGGGGCTCAGCCGGAATCTCTGCAAGCCTCATTAGACTTTGGAAGAACCATACTTTGTTCTGCTACATTGCAAACACAACACTATAAGACCATCTTCTCGCTATACCATACACCAGCTAGAATAGCACAATGGGGGGGTAACACTGGTATAACTTGTCCACGCTGCGATTCATCAAATGCTAATCTTACGCATATGTTCTCTCAGTGCCCTCAGTTATGCACCTTAAAAGGGGCAATAGAGGAGTTTCTTGAGAAATCTTTAAGACTAAAGGTGAAACTTACAGACGAGTTGATAATACTAGGTATTAGTATAGGCGATAACAATAACTATCCCGAATTTGTATTTTTGGCCACAGCAGTTTTCAGATTAATCATTGCGAAAGCCTGGAAAGATAAATCTGCACCAACATTTCAAATTTGGATGGCAAGGTTACTACATATATATAATTTGGAGAAAGCCATTTATGATAAGAAAGGCAAAAGGGCAAGAATATTGGGGGGGAAGATATGGCGCCCTATAGAAGAGTGGAAGAATAGTACGGCTTGAATTATCCTTTCTCCAGGATTACGTTAGGCTATGATTTACTCTGTTTTGTTTTTTTAAATTTCTTTTTACTTTCCTGGCTCTGACTGTATGATAATATATATGACTGTATAACTGTGAGATAATTCTGTACTGTATATATTGTAATGTAACTTACGGAAAAAATGAAAGAAAATAAAAAATATTAAAAAAAAATAAAAAAAAAAAAAAAGAAATTGCTTGACAATTCTGGAAGACCACAAGGAAGGCCCAGACCCAGACCTTCTGAACCTCGATATCGCCGCCAAATGGACTTTAAATCGATGAATGGGCTAGTCCCGACTTAGCCAAGGACAGCAGATAAGGTTGGAGCTGATGAGGCTTGGAAGCGAAAGGATCCATTTTTTCTCTCCTACACTAGCAACAAAATCTTTTCCACTTAAGACGGTAAGTCCTGTTCATTGAAGGAGCCCTTGCCTGGGAAAGGACCTCCTTAATCTCTCTTGATATGGGTAGATTCATAAACTCTCGCTGCTCAGGAGCCATGCAGTCAGGTGTAACGACTGTGGATCTGGGTGCCAAACCTGTCCTTCTGTCATTGTGAGGAGATCTGGTAGAACCCTCAAAGGAAGAGGAGGAACTAACGACAACAGATGGAGTTCCGTGTACCAGAACTGTCTCGGCCACGCAGGGGCTATCAGGATCATCCTGCACGGCTCCACTTTGATCTTCCTGATGAGCCGCGGGATCAGAGGTATGGGGATGAAAGGCGTAGACAAATGTCCTTGACCATGCTATCGAAAGCGCATTCCCCAGAGAACCTTGATGGTGAAATCTGCTTGCGTAAGACCGGCATTTCTTATTGGTCGGTGTGGCAAAAAGATCCACCTCCGGTCTGCCCCACTGGCTGAAGACCTCCTCCAGAACTCCCTGATTCAATTCCCATTCGTGGCTGACTGAGGATGACCTGCTCAGTCTGTCGGCGTTTTCGTTTAGAACCCCTGGCAAGTGTTCTGCCTTCAGCGATATTCCCTGAAGGATCGCCCATTCCCAGATCTGTTGAGCTTCTTGCGACAATGGACGAGATCTGGTTCCTCCTTCATTGTTCACATAGTGCATGGCCGTAGTGTTGTCCGTCCTGATAAGCACTTGCGAACCTTCCAGGCGAGGAAGAAAAGCTTGCAGAGCCAGTCCTATCGCCCTTAGCTCTAAAAGGTTGATGTGGAGACGCTTCTCCTGGGGCGACCAATGACCGCTGACATGCAGGTCTTGCATCACTGCTCCCCAACCCTCCAATGACACGTCCGTTGTTACTACTTGTGGAGACGGGTCGCTTATGAAGGATAGACCTTGGGACAAGTTGTTTTGATCAGTCCACCATAAGGCCGCTTCCCTCATCATTGGAGTGATGGTCACCTTGTCCTCGAATGAACCATGGACCTGCTTCCACTGGTTGTCTAGTTGCTCCTGCAGAGGACGCATTCTTAGTCTGCAATGAGGAATTAGGGAAATACATGATGAAATCACCCCCAGTGGAGACTTGTAGGGGCTTACTGAAAGACACCTTCTTTCTTGTAAGTCCAGAGCCAAGGTCTGTAATTTCTCCCTCCTTTCCGGAATAGGGAAGGCTTTGAGAGATTTGAATCCGGGATGGCTCCCAGGAAACGAGCCTTTCTGGACGGGACCAGGGATGACTTTTCGTTGTTTAGAATGAGTCCCAGATTCTGAAACCAATCTGTACAAGCCTGAACAGCGTCCAGCGCTGCCTCCCTGGACGAGATTTCAGCAACCAGTCGTCCAGGTAGGAGAAGACTTGGAAATCGTTCCTTCGCAGAAATGCTGCTACTGGCGCCAGCACCATTGTAAAAATCCTCGTGGCTGAGCGGAGTCCAAAGGGTAAAACCCTGAACTGAAAATGGCTCTTGGCTACTGTGAATCGCAGAAACCTTCTGTGTGCTGGGTGAATCGTTACATGGAAGTACGCATCCTCGAGATCGAGCGTGGCCATGAAATCCCCCGGGCTGATAAGCTTCAAGATGTCCTGGAGAGAGACCATCCGGAAGGATAGGTGTTGAGCTCCCTGAGGTCTAAAATGGGGCGCCATTTCCCTAGCGTCTTCCTTACCAGGAAGAACCTGGAACAGAATCCTTGTCCCTTTTGATTTGAGGGGACGGGCTCTATTGCTCCCTTCCGGAGCATCTGTTGGACCTCGAGCCGCAAGAGACGCTGGTGTTTCGATGGAATGGCTGCCGGGGGCTTGGGTGGAGGGACTTGCGTAAATTCCAAGGTAGGCCCTTTCCGAATGATGTTGAGCACCCAACGGTCCGATGTTATCCTGGACCAGTTTTGAAGGTATTTGGTTACCCTGCCTCCAACTGATGATCTCTTGGAGGAGGGTCCAGTAGGAAGAGCCAGGAGGCCGCTATTGGCGCTTGGACGAATCTCGTCCTCGTCCAGCCTGTTTCCCCTTATTGTAAGGCCTGGAGTAGTTTGTAGACTGGCCCTGTCTCTGCTGATAAGGCTGACGGTATTGCTGGGAACCTGAGCCCGTGGAGGAATAGCGGTGCAGTTGATAGGATCCCCTGTAATTATTACCTCTGCCTCCCTTAAAAGGAGACTTGCTGTATTGAAGGGTCCCCAAGGACCTGGCAGTCTCCGTGTCCTTTTTTATTTCCTGAAGAGTGTCATCAATCAGTTTTCCGAATAATGCTTCACCATCAAAGGAAAGATCCAGAACCTTGTTTTGGATCTCAGGCCGAAACCAAGTAGCCTTCAGCCATCCTTGGCGACGGAGGACTGCCGCCCCAGCCAAGGAACGAAACGCTGTTGTTGCAATGTCCATTGCACAGTCAATGATCTCCATTGACGTCGCTTTTCCCTCCTGCAAGATCTTTTTTGCCTCTGATGTTGACTCCGGAGGTAGCTGGTCTAGGTACGGGACGACATCACACCAAAGCTGGCGGTCGTATCTACCCAAGATCGCCAGGTCATTTGCAGCTCGTACTAGAAGACTCACCATCAATGAGAATCTTTTCCCCGCATTATCCAACCTCCGCCCTTCCTTGTACGGAGTTGTTAAGGGGGCAGAGGGGTTACGGGATTTCCTCTGCGCTGCCTGTGAGATAACGGAATCTGTTCTTGGGTGACCCGTCAAGGCCGCCGGTCCATCGTCGGGTGCCCTGTATTTCTTATCCAGACGCGGTAGCACAGGGACCACTGTCGCTGGGTTCTTCATAGCCTTTAGGCCCTCCTTCCACGGATGATCTACAATAGGAATTGACCTAGTTGTTTTCCTAAAGGGTTCCTTGAAATCATATAGGAAACAATCCGTAGCCACCGCAGGCAAGGCCAATTTGAACCTGCCAGCTGCTCTTTCCATCAGCTGATGGAAACCTCCAATGTCCGCTGGCGGGGAATCAACTGAATCCAGAACTGGTGATGAGGGATCTGGAATTATATATTCATCATATTCAGTAGTATGAACAGAGTCATGATCCGACTGTTGATCCTCATCCGAGGAATCATCATGGGCATCTTCCAGCCCGGAGGAATCCTGTGGAAAGGATGTTTGAGGCCGAGAAGAAACCTGAGCAGGTAAACCGGTCATCACTGTTGAGGCAGAAATCGCTGCAGGCGCAGCAGGCGCCGCTGGGACCAGAATTGGCCTATTCGCCTTAGATTTGTAGTCCTGCAGCATCTTATGCAGATCCTGAAGAAAAGAAGATGGCACTGTAACTATATCCTGCCCAGAATGGTGTTGCGACTGGGCCGTCTGATGATGATCATCATCCTCCTGGTCATATTCTCCTTCAGAGTCCGTCTCCTGGCATTTGACTAGAAGTTGAGAGGGACTATTGGCATAGCTGTACGAGTCCTGGTCATCCTCCTCTGACTCCCCTTCCTGAAAGAGCAAGGTTGGTAGCAGGGGGGTCACTCTCCTCGGAGAAGTCATGTCCGGCGTAATTCTTGTTACAGAAATCGTAATTCTCTTTTGAGAGGACAATACCGTCGACGGTTCCGTCGTCGACGGTTGTACACACGTCGACGAGATCGGGGTCGTCGATTGCGTTGACGATGAAACAGTCGACGCTCCAGCTGTCGTCATTGTCAAAGTCGTCGTTGTCGATGCCCTCGTTGACGAGACCGTCGACGTCACCATTATCGACGGCAACGCTGCAACTTTCGTCGTCGACGCCTTCATCGTCGACACCGTTGTCGGCAAATCTCCCGTCGACGCTGATGAACCTGCCATCAACACTTCTTTCATCAACGACGGTTCCTTCGTCGACGAATCCCCCGTCGACGGGCTCGTCGACGATATCAATTTCGATTTTGATTTCTTTGTCGATGGAACCTCCGCCGTCGACGTCTTCGTCAACGAAGACTTAGAACTCCTCTCAGAAGACTGGGAAGAATTTTTCTTGAAGGCTGAGCAGGTCTTCTCACCCTTGGAAGGCGTAGCAGGTCCTACCCTCTCCTTTTCACCTCGGTGAGGAGATTTGCTGGGACCCTGGCTCTCAGGCTCACTGTGGGTCTTTTTTGAGGCCTTAGTAGATCGCTCCACAGAAGGGGAAGGGGAACCCCTACCCCTCTTCACTGACCTTCTTGAGGAAGACATTGACGCTGCATCCTCACTGTCACTAGAGACAGTATCCTTCCTGGATTTCAGCTTCTGGAGCCATGTCAAAAGTCTGCCCTCATGGTCCCGGAGGGTCTTGGTCGAAAAGGTGCAACAGATCTTACAGTCCGCAGCCTTGTGGTCAGGATAGAGGCAATAGATGCAGTCTTTGTGCTTATCCTCCACAAAAAGCCTTTTCTTGCCACAGGTGGAACATGGCTTGAAAAGGGCCTTTTTCTTCTCCATGTCAGACATCCTGGAAGGCAGCTAACAATCCTGAAGTGAATCTGAAAAGATTCTGAAGAAAAAATCCTGAAGAAATTCCTTGAAGAGTAGAAGTTGAGCAGAGCTCAAAGGAGACTCCCTAAGCACAACATGCGGTAGAAAATCTGAGGCTCTGAGGTTCCTTCAGGAGGGTTCTAAGGGGTGAGGCACTTCTGATTGGCTGATGCCTAATTTGGTCTCTTTTACAAAAAGAGGGTGATATGCTACAAAAGGGAATGAGGCCTTGGCTTTTTTCCTTTCTCTTTTGTACCTACAGCTATGGTATTTTTGTTACCGAGACTCCCATTCCGAAGACGGGGAATGATACAAAAGCATGGGAATCTATGAAAGTTCCAATACTGGGGTAATGGTCCAACTGTGCTGATTTTATATTTTTTTTAACCTGTGCTTTGAAAAGGGAAAAAACTAAAGAAACTGGCTAGGAACCAAGCCTAGTAGAGGACGGAGTATTGTTTCACAGCAATTTAGGTCCAGAATCTCATGATACAGTGACTGTTAGCAACAGTTCATAATTTGGTTAAATCAACACAAGGAATTTATTCACTTTCTCAAAATCCAAGTTCATAGCAACCTCAGTCAAGGAGAGTAGTTTGCTTATAAATTTAGACACCTTTTTCCCCGGCGGATTTGAGAATCACCAGGTGAACCCTATTATTTACATTCACAGATATGCACAGTCCCTAAAGTAAACAAGTACTGACAGAGCTAATGCTCATTTGTAATGCATGGTGAAAATATATATGTTTTAAATTAATACATTCATTTAAAAATGGCAGCTATAGTGTTGCATGCTGATGTATCTGTGGCCACCTTGGAATGTTTTGTCATTTGGAGAAACTCCTTTTTAAGATTTGGCCACTGGAGCGTCAAGGCACATACATGTGCAAACCTTTTGAAATGATAAGTGTTTCTAGGGGAAAAAAGCAACTCAAAAGTAGCCACAACTGCATGCACATACATAAAGATGCAAGTGTACATATTGTAACGCGTGAGTAGTCATCTAGGCATCTAGGCATCTAGGCGGGTGCCGCTCGAGACTGTCTGTGTCACTTGGGACTTACGCTCGCTACTGGAGTAGCTGGGAGCCAACGCGCTGCTTGGGTGAATTCTCCTTCCAGGTGAACCGGCCGCAGAGGAGGTGAGAGGCGCGGCGAGCGGGACTGCGAGGTCCAGCATCCCTAGCAACATCGCCAGCTGGTTCCTCTTCCCGCCGCGCCGCGCCCCCTCCCAGTGCCACGCCCCCCCGCCCGGAAAGCTCTTCACCTCTCGCGGCCCCCGCTTCGCGGGAGCCGCTCGAGACTGTCTGTGTCACTTGGGACTTACGCTCGCTACTGGAGTAGCTGGGAGCCAACGCGCTGCTTGGGTGAATTCTCCTTCCAGGTGAACCGGCCGCAGAGGAGGTGAGAGGCGCGGCGAGCGGGACTGCGAGGTCCAGCATCCCTAGCAACATCGCCAGCTGGTTCCTCTTCCCGCCGCGCCGCGCCCCCTCCCAGTGCCACGCCCCCCCGCCCGGAAAGCTCTTCACCTCTCGCGGCCCCCGCTTCGCGGGAGCCGCTCGAGACTGTCTGTGTCACTTGGGACTTACGCTCGCTACTGGAGTAGCTGGGAGCCAACGCGCTGCTTGGGTGAATTCTCCTTCCAGGTGAACCGGCCGCAGAGGAGGTGAGAGGCGCGGCGAGCGGGACTGCGAGGTCCAGCATCCCTAGCAACATCGCCAGCTGGTTCCTCTTCCCGCCGCGCCGCGCCCCCTCCCAGTGCCACGCCCCCCCGCCCGGAAAGCTCTTCACCTCTGGCGGCCCCCGCTTCGCGGTTGCCGCTCGAGACTGTCTGTGTCACTTGGGACTTACGCTCGCTACTGGAGTAGCTGGGAGCCAACGCGCTGCTTGGGTGAAATCTCCTTCCAGGTGAACCGGCCGCAGAGGAGGTGAGAGGCGCGGCGAGCGGGACTGCGAGGTCCAGCATCCCTAGCAACATCGCCAGCTGGTTCCTCTTCCCGCCGCGCCGCGCCCCCTCCCAGTGCCACGCCCCCCCGCCCGGAAAGCTCTTCACCTCTCGCGGCCCCCGCTTCGCGGGAGCCGCTCGAGACTGTCTGTGTCACTTGGGACTTACGCGCGCTACTGGAGTAGCTGGGAGCCAACGCGCTGCTTGGGTGAATTCTCCTTCCAGGTGAACCGGCCGCAGAGGAGGTGAGAGGCGCGGCGAGCGGGACTACGAGGTCCAGCATCCCTAGCAACATCGCCAGCTGGTTCCTCTTCCCGCCGCGCCGCGCCCCCTCCCAGTGCCACGCCCCCCCGCCCGGAAAGCTCTTCACCTCTCGCGGCCCCCGCTTCGCGGGAGCCGCTCGAGACTGTCTGTGTCACTTGGGACTTACGCTCGCTACTGGAGTAGCTGGGAGCCAACGCGCTGCTTGGGTGAATTCTCCTTCCAGGTGAACCGGCCGCAGAGGAGGTGAGAGGCGCGGCGAGCGGGACTGCGAGGTCCAGCATCCCTAGCAACATCGCCAGCTGGTTCCTCTTCCCGCCGCGCCGCGCCCCCTCCCAGTGCCACACCCCCTCGACGTACTTAGGCGCACCTAGGTACGCGCATCGCGGGACGCGCGCGGGGCGATCCCCGGGGCGAAGACCGGGCAAAGAGCGGGCCGTTTTAGGCCGTTAGAGGCCGGCAGAGACCGGACCGGGCCACCCCTCTGACGCTCCCTGCCCCTCAGCCCCTTTATACTTCTCCACAATGGCGACCAGAACCTCAAGGAGTAAGTCTGCTCAACAAGGATTAAGGACTTTGGAAAAATTCTTCCCAAAGGCGAGTATCCAAGCTAGTAAATCCCAATCAGTCACAGAAATGCACCCTGAGATGGGTCCCGAAAGCGTGTTTCTGGAGCAAGGGGATACCTCTTCAACAGATGTTACCACACCCATTCCATTGGACGCCACTCATTTGTCACTGTTGGACAGTATTGATCAGACTATAGAGTCGGTCCTTCAGCAGTTGAGAACTCCCTTAACACAGAGGGATAGGAACTCCTCCCGTCCATCTGGGATTTCTGACGATTCTGCCACTCCGGATATTATGGGAACAGACTTGCAGGAAGCGGGGCAGGTTGCCCTGCTCACAGAGCCTGCAGGCAGTGGAATGGTACAACCCCCAAAAAGGAAAAGGTCCAGGAAACTAAAGAAGGCAAAAAGGGCCAAAGTTGATATAATTGAGCCAAACCATGATGTCAGTACAGACATTTCGGCTTCCCCTGAGCTTATTTTGTCAGGGTCTAGGTCAGATCACTCGGGCTCTCCAGCAGCTGCGGCCCCCTCATTGACCTCGGGCCCATTTATCTTTGGTGGGGTAACTTCTAACAGTACTGAGACAAAAATCAATTCACTTACAGTAACCCTCAAGGAATTGTTAACCCCCATCTCAGCCAAATTGGACGCCATAGAGAGCAGACTTAAGGCCTTGGAAAACCTCCATACAAGGAAGAGCCCTGGGTCAGCTACAGATGCCCCTGTGGCTGCCCAGGTCTGTTCTGGGAATAGACCGCTGTCCTCTGCACTGTCCCAGGTCCCTTATATGGTACTGCAGAGCACAATTCGTGCGTCTGCTTCTCAGACGCACCCTGTGCCACCTCCAGCGCCTAGGCCCCCTGTCCCGGCCCCTAGGAGATCTAAGCAACCTCCTGCGCCACAATCAGGGGTGGCAGTGATCTCTACCAATGGCACTACTGGTGGTAGCACTCCCCCCCTTGATAGGCGCAGGGTGGTCAATCTGCCCCCAGAAGCAGTCCCATACACGGCAATCATGGTGGGAGTACCTGAGTTAACTGGCGATACAAGGGAGCCACAAGACTCACTACGAAATAAGGTTATAAGCTGGCTTAGTATCAACAGGCCGCTGCCACCAAACCTGAAAGGTGAGGTTTTGATGGTTAGGAGGATCCCTTGGATTGGCCTTACCCCAAAGAACAGGGCAGGGGATTGCATTATCGTAAGTTTCAAAAGCCCACATGTCGCCAACTACATTTGTAACTGGCTCGTAAGGCCTGACAAGTCCAATATTGAATTAGTACCCCTATCACACTTCTACCCTAATGCTAACAGCACGGAGGGAGGGAGGGAGAAGGAGTGGACTAGAGTAGGCTTTGCTGTAGATGGCTCACGCTACAGACCAAGGCATTACTTACCACCTGGCCAGGCCAATTTTTCTCATCACAACAGATTCTCCTGCTTAGAACAGGTTGACTGACCACAAACCGGGGAGACTTCTTTCAGCCCTGGGAAGATGCTGGTTGGGGTGCAAAGTTGCGGGGGATGGAGCTCAGCCCCCACAACGGAACACGGCCCGCAGGATACCGTTAAAGATCGAACGGTTAACATGGATGATAGTCTGGGTCAACTGGGGCCCCCATCAAACACCGGGTCTGACCATATCTTGCAACCTGGGGTGGCGGAATTGGTTGGGCCATCCGCCACCGCGGTTTGCAGTATTGTTTCCCGAGACACTCTCCCACCAATAGCCGTTGTGCAACCTCCTACTGTAGGTCAAGGTACCCTACCATCAGATCCGGGGCTGAGAATTCTTTCCTGGAATGTGGCAGGAATTGCAAACAAGGAAGGCTCACCGGAGTGGGATCAGCTAGTAGGTAGCAGTGACATCCTCCTTTTGCAGGAAACATGGGCGAGGGGCACTCAATCCAGGAGAGGGTTTGAAATATTTGAAATCCCTGCCAAATGGAGTGGGAAGGGGAGGCCGTCAGGTGGCTTGGCAATCTGGATTGCGAGTCACACTGGGTGCCAGGCAGAACAGGTGCTTACGTTCTCGCGGGACATTCAGTGTGTCCGGCTCACATGGCCTGGCGAACCACCGTGGGCTATTGTGAATGTCTACTCGCGACCAGTTGCCGCGCCAAATGAATCACCGACCCTAAACGAGCTATCCTCCTTTCTGGGTCAACTTCCGGGAGACTTCAAGGTGGTGCTTGGAGGAGACTTCAATTGCCACTTTGAACCCCTGGAAGGCCTACTGGAGGGTGCCCTCACGGCCGAGGATGACTACTGGGGGGTCCCACCCTCGTCTTCCCCCCACCCCAAAGCTTGGTCCCCCCTAGCAATACAACTCATGTCCCTCACCCTGAACTACGCACTGAGGGCTTGTAATGGTCGTACCCCTTCCGATACCCCCTCAGTGTGTACTTTTAACAGAAGGGGCCATGAGTCGAGGCTAGACTATATCATGCTAGATATTACGCTCTGGCCAAAAGTCCTCGACTTTAGGGTAATAAAGAGGTCTGATAGTGACCATAATGCCCTTTGTTTAAACATCCAGTGGCCTCTGCCCCCAGTGGGCTTATCCGTAGAAAGTGGTGGAGAAGACATGGGGGAATTGCTCCTTACAACAAACAGGCGCCGGGTTAAGTGGGGGAAGCTTGTGAGCTCTGAAGAGGCCATCAGCAAGCTCTATGAGTTGGCACTCCCTAGGTTCATGGAGGTGGATGCACTTCTAAATGTACCATATACCCCAGAATATAATGAGAAACTGGGCATCATACATCAGGACTTAGTGAGGGACTTGGCCGAATTATTTCACCCGGAGGTGCCAACCAGAAAGAAAAGGACCCATGTTCCCACCTGGTATACCTCTTCCTGTAGGGCATCAAAATCTGAGCTTATTGCTGCAATAAAAGAGGGGTCAGATAAGGCCAAGGTACGTGACCTTAGGAAGCGTTACAAATCAGTGATGGCGACTGCTAGGACCGAGTGGGACTGGAACCATTGGCAGGACCTTCATGATGCCCTAAAAGTTAGGGACTCCCGGAAATTCTGGGCACTTGTAAACAATGGGATAAGGGAACTTAAAAAAGCAATTGAACCCAACATCGCCCCGTGGTGTGGGAGGCCCACTTTGGGGCACTTTACCAAGACACTAACTCCTGCCCTGATACATCCCTCTTGGCGCCCTCAGGCTCCCAAGACTCTCGCATGGAACTATCCCTGGGGGAAGTGGAGGTGGCCCTAGAGCACTTATCGTTGGGGAAGGCGCCAGGTCTGGACAGGCTACCCGGGGATCTTTTTAGGCACCACCCGGACATCTGGGGCCCATACCTTCTTATTCTTTTTAATGCCATTCTAGGAGGTATGGCAATCCCCGGGTCTTGGCTGGGGGCAGAAATTGTTCCGATCCACAAGAAAGGATCCACTCTGCTCCCCGCCAACTACAGGCCTATTAGCCTAATAGACGTACCCCAAAAGCTTTTTGCGCGCCTCATCCTAAACCATCTCCTGGACTGGGTGGAGGACAATGACATCATGAGCCCCCTCCAGGCTGGCTTCAGAAAGAACACGTCGACCATGGACCAGATCTTCCGCCTCCTTCTCCTATATTGGAAGACGGTTACGTTAGAGGGAGGTAGGCTGTACATGGTCTTCGTGGATCTGAGGTCAGCCTTTGACCTAGTCCCAAGAGGAAAACTATGGGAGGTTCTGCAAAAGCTAGGAGTACCCCCCCACCTCCTTAGTATTATCATCAGGTTGCATGAGAACAACTATGCACAAGTGAGGTGTGGGAGGGATGGCAAGCTCTCGGGCAAATTCCCGGTCCGCCGAGGAGTCAGATAGGGCTGTGTCTTGGCTCCGACCCTGTTCTGTCTTTTCATTAACAGTGTCATTCAACATCTTGACACTGTTAAGGACAATGATGCTCCACTTTTGGCAGGCAGGAGGGTTCCGGCAATAATGTTTGCTGATGATACCCTCCTGCTTTCCAAATCCCCCATGGGGATTCAGAGGATTGTGGATGGTTTTGGCCTTTTCTGTCACCAACATGGGCTGGAGGTGAACACGGAAAAACTAAGTTCATGATCTTCAACCCCCCTGCCAAGGCCAGACCAAATCCTAAATTGGGGGACGTTAGTCTTGAGAGGGTCTCAACCTTTATATATTTGGGGGTAACACTCGAAGAAAACTTATCATGGGACTGCCAGATAGCGAGATCCAGGCTGAAACTTTCCCAGCTATCGGGTGCACTCCTGAAGGTGGCTAATAAGTCCACCTTTAAGCCTGTGAGCCCGGCCCTGGAAACATACAGGTCCCAAGCGAAGGCAGCAGCCATGTATGGTAGTGGGCTGTGGGGACACAAAGCAGGGAAGGCTCTGGCAGGTGTGGAAAACTGTTTTCTGAGACGCTTACTTGCTCTCCCGCAAGGTACGCCACTCCTCCCCTTAAGACTCGACTTGGGCCTTCCCTCTATTGCTGAAGACCTTCTGTCGAAACCCGTGAAGTTCTGGCATCGGATATGGACCACCGCGGAACTGCATCATTAAAGACAAGACCTTATGCATGTAATGAGGCTGAATGCCAACAGCAAAATTCCCTGGTTGGCTTTTATCAAGGCGGAACTGTTTAGCTTGAACTTGCCAGACTTATGGGATGACCCAGCCCAGGGCTGTCAAAGGATCACGCGTAAATCTCTTGCACAGCTGTATAAAAATAAAAACCTTGTTGATATGGACAATGCTCATAATAGCGGCACCCTGACGGGACGTTTTATGGAATCCAAAAATTCTTATGCTTTTGAACCCTTTATGGATTTTATTTTTCCTCTTCTGGCAAGGAAATTGTTCCTCCAATGGAGGTTTGGTACACTTCCCACCAAAGTATTTACCAGCAAATGGTCCTCAGGGGGTGACAAACTTTGCCCATGTTGTAAAGCCCAGGACGAAGACGACCTACACATAATGTTTGTTTGCCACGCTTACCAGAGTCCCAGGAAGCGTTGGATAGCACCGTTGTGTCGGAACCTGGGCTTCAGGAAATACCTGCAGGCCTACAGGGTCATGAAAACTAACACTTTGGGCCATATTGTCTTTGCTGTTTCAAAATTCTTAATGGCAGCATGGATAATAAGGAAGAAAATGTCCCCCTGAACTGGTGCTACCTTGCATTCTTTAGTCCATGTGGGTTCAGCAGAAATTTTTTATATGTAAATACTGTCTTTTAAATATATGTATGTATTTTATTGCATCTTTTATGGCCCATGTGGCCGAAATAAAGAATTTTTGGAATTGGCTTTTTTGTAAGTTTAATTTATTGCTCCAAGCTGGCAGGGGTCAATTTTCCTAGTAAAATAAATAATGAAAAGCAAGCACAAGTGCGTAAAAATAAAGAACTGTTCTGACCGGGGACAGAATGCTGCTGCCAGGCTCATACAAAATAAATAAAAATGTAAAATACATAGCACCCTCCTCTCCTTTAATTTATGGACCCTTTCAATTCACAGCTGGAAGGATCTGCCTTGAAAAGTGTCCATCAACCTTAAGTGCCTTCTGAACCTCAATGCATCACCTGATGTTCAGACAGACTTCTTTGAAATCGACCAATGACTTAACTGTGACAGATGGTCGCAGACCCTACCTTCGACAACAAACTTCAACGTTGAAATGCTGCGCCCTCGTTTCTCCCTATGAGATCTCTTTCTCAAGGGGTCCTTGGCAATGGTGGAAGAAAACAAGTTACTAACCTATAACTTTGGTTCCCCAGTATTGGTAACTTTCATAGATTCCCATGCTTTGTATCATTCCCCGTCGTCGGAATGGGAGCCTCGGTAAATAGAAAATACCTTAGTAGTAAGCACAAAGTGAAAAAATAGGCCTAGGCCTCATCTCATTTTGTAGCTTATCCACCTCTTTTTGTAAAAGAGACCAAATTCTTGTGTTGCGTGTTTATCTAGGTTCCTGATCAATACTGTGACCTTATGCCCCTATTCGGCTATAACTCCATTTATTCCCTATATTGGCATAACCGTTCAAGTGCGATTTTCTGAAAAGTCATCTCTGGCCTCACACGAACAGAGCCACATTCCAGCATGACTCTCTGCTACTTCCTTTGCGACCAATTAGTGCAATGACAGTGCAGCAGTCCCTATCTGATATTCCTAGATAACACTCCGAGTTCTTCAACAAGATAAAAACTTAGCAAACCTGGAAATCCCCGCTTGCTATGTTTTGATTAGTAATGGAACTCTAATGAGCAACTGATAACTATCACTTCCTAGTGACATCTTTAATTGACGTCTTATGTCCAGCAAACTTGCGTCAAACCCGGCACCTGTCAGGTATAAATATTACCAACGTTGCCTTAAGCAATGTTCGTTGCCTGTTGCTGATGCCAGCTGCCTGCATGACCCAGTGTTGGTAAAACTAGCACTCTGTCGCTGCAGCCTGCTATCCTGTGGTGGTGAAGCTGCTGATTACCATTATCGCCGCTACAGCGCGAACTATGGTGCAGTACGCTTAAGGAGCTGAACAGCCGTCCTCGGCGAAGACATCCAGCAGATTCCAGCTGCCCGCGGACGCTGTCCCCCTCCTTCCTCGACGCGCTGAAGAGAGCCGCTGCCTTTCTCGTGCAGAGAAATCCAGTCCCGGCGCTTCCGGTTTACCCTCGCGGGTGACTGTGATATCGAGAGAGACCCCTGAAGGAGATACCAATCCTCCATCATTCTATTCAGAGGTATGGTGTTGACTAAACCCTTAGACGAGAATTCTTGAAACAAACCTTGGCAAAACCAACTTAACTTAAATCTACTTACTTACTCCCCTTTCACATGTTAGGCTTAGGTCAGGCACACTGGGGTAGGCTTAGTTAGAAGCACCAGTTGAGTATGTTAGCCTAATGTATATATGACTGTATATATGTTTTATTACTTTTAAACCATTGTATGGCTAAGAAACCATATCAATGCTTTTACAGTTCTATTTCGCAATACTTATCTTACTGTACGTACTTTTTATAATAACAATTATTGCAATTGTGGCAATACATTTCTCTTGTACGAGAAGAAAGACTGTTCAATAAATGTTAACCTTTATTGACAAACGCCCGTCTCTCTATTCTCTACATCTCGTGAAAGTAAACTGCACTAGACTGACTGAGTGAAATCTATGTCTATTGTTTCACACGACCCTAGAGATCGACTCTTGATCTGAGGAGCAAAGTTGTCATGTTGCACGGTTGTTGGAAAGCTGAATCCCTTCTTGTCTGTGCCAAGGAAGCTGATCACTTCCTATGCAGAGAAGAAAGTTTCCAGTGACCTCTGAGCTAGTTGGTAACACAACCCAATTAAGTTTAGCATAGTCAGTGGAGGCCTGGAATATCCGCAGTTCCACGTCGATACTACTGTTTATGTTATTCCAATGCGCAGGGCCTAGTGGGAAACTAGGAACTACACTACACTTGCAGTAGCCAATCAGAGCAGCCTCACCCCATAGAACCTTCCTGAGAGAGCCTCAGAGCCTCAGATTTTCGTAGCCGTTGTGAACAGCAACATCATAGGACAATAAGGCTGAGCTTTCCCAGGGAAGGAGGGTAGGCGCATGGGAATCTATGAAAGTTACCAATACTGGGGAACCAAAGTTACAGGTAAGTAACTTGTTTTCTTGCCCCAGTATTGGAACTTTCATAGATTCCCATGCTTTGTATCAGAATAGCAAGCAGTAAAGAGAAAAGCATATTTTGTAATATGGGTACCTGAAAATGTCATACATAAGTCTGATAAGAAAACCAGATACACATTAGCATCACAAAGCAAAATAATAACAAGTAATACAAAATATGCAAACAGGAAGGCGGGATAGTAAGGAAAGATCACCGACTTATTGGAAAAGGTTCCTCAAAACCGCCTGGCCCACTGCCGCATCCTCTTTCACAGAAGAATCCAAGCAGTAGTGGCGAGTGAAGGTGTGTACACTGCTCCATGTCGCCGCTCTACATATGTCCTTGATCGGGACACCTGAGAATAGAGCCACCGATGAAGCCATTGATCTCGTAGAATGAGCACGAACTGCTCGATGAAGTGGTTTCCCCGCTGCTTGATGGCAAAAGTGTATTGCACTGGATATCCAGCGGGAAATGCAGGGTTTAGAAACTGGACACCCCATTCGAGGAGTGCTGAATGAAACAAAAAGCTGGGAAGATTTTCTGAATAGTCTTGTTCGCTCCAAGTAGAACTTAAGACATCTGTGAATGTCCAAAGAGTGCAAAGCCCTTTCAGCTGGCGTGGAGGGCCGCGGGAAGAAGGATTTTAAGACCACCGGCTCATTCAGATGAAATTCTGAGGGTACCTTCGGAATAAATTTAGGATTTGTCATTAGGATGAGAACATCATTTTTGAATTGTAGAAAAGGTTCCTCAATTGTGAAAGCCTGGAGCTCACTAACTCTTCTAGCCGATGTCAGGGCCAAGAGAAGAGCCAGTTTCCATGAGAGAAACTTCAGGTCGGCCCTATGAATAGGTTCAAATGGGGCCTTCATTAGATGTGACAGGACCAAATTAAGATGCCAGGCTGGTGGTGGAGGACGGACTGGTGGAAAAACCCTGAATAAACCCTGCAGGAATTGTTTAATGATCCGTGCAGACCAAAGGGAAGGACCTGATGATGAACGTCCAAATCTAGAAATGGCCGCTAGATGTACCTTTACAGAAGAAGGAGCCAATCAAGATTTCGCAAGAGAAAGGATGTAAGCCAAGAGTTGGTGCGGTGCAGAAGTATATGGATGTAGACCATCCCTCCGACACCAAAGGCAGAATCTTTTCCACTTAGCCCGATAGGTTTTGTCCGTACTAGGCGCTCGGGCCTGGGCCAAAATGTCTTCACATTCTCCTGAAAGATTTAAACCCTGGAACTCTCTGTACTCAGGAGCCACGCTCAGGTCTGGATGCAGAACCTGCCCATGAGCCATTGTCAACAGTGACGGAACAGGACGCAGGAGAATTGGTTGATCTTGGGAGAGGAGAAGAAGTTCTGTGTACCAAAACTGCCTGGGCCATGCTGGTGCGATCAGAATCATTCTGCACGGTTCCGCCTTGAGCTTGCGGATCAGTCTCGGGATCAGCGGAATGGGAGGAAAGGCGTAAACAAATGCGCCGTACCAGGCAATCAAAAGCGCATTCCCCAAGGATTCCCGATGGTGAACCCTGCTTGCGTAGGACTGGCATTTGGCGTTTTGGGGAATTGCAAACAGATCGATGGTTGGGGTCCCCCAACGCGCAAACAGTTCCTCTAGAATGGTCTGATCCAGTTCCCATTCGTGGCTGATAGTCTTTTGGCGACTCAAAGCGTCCGCTGTGGCATTGAGTGTTCCCGCCAGATGTTCCGCTGAAAGGGTGATGTTGTGTTGGATCACCCAATTCCAAAGCCTCTGTGCTTCCTTCGAAAGGGTGCAAGATCTCGTTCCGCCTTGCTTGTTTATGTAGTGCATGGCTGTGGTGTTGTCTGTACGAACCAGCACTGAACGGTTGCGGATCCTTGGAAGGAAAGCCTGTAAGGCTAGACGAATGGCCATAAGTTCCAGTAGATTGATGTGGAACTTGACTTGGACTGGGCTCCAATGACCACTGACCTTTAGTTCTTGGGAGGACCGCTCCCCATCCCTACATGGAAGCATCTGTCGTCAATACCATGGGAGATGGTGGAAGTTGGAATGGTAAACCTATTGAAAGATTGTCTTTTTGCAACCACCAGATGCTTGCTTTCCGCATTTCCGGAGTGATGACAATCCTGTCGTCGAAGGAGCCTGTCACCTGACGCCGTTGTTTGTCCAACTGTTCCTGCAGTGGACGCATACGCAGCCTGCAGTGTGGTACCAATGGTATGCAGGATGATATCGATCCGAGAAGCGATTTGTATTTGCGAACTGACAGAAACCTCTGTGTCTGTAGAAGGCGAGCTGAAAGAATTAGCTTGGTTTGGCGCTCTTCCGAAGGAAAAGCCAGGCAACACTCCGTGTCTAGGATCACACCCAAAAACTTCGCTGTTTTGGAGGGGCGCAAAATCGATTTTTCTCTGTTGAGCCGAAGGCCCAGTAGCTCGAACAGCTGTCTGCAGCTCGTGACTGCCCTTGACGCCTCTTGGAACGAAGGAGCCTTTAGCAGCCAATCGTTCAGATATGGGAAGACTTCGAAAGACTGCTTTCTGAGAAAGGCTGCCACCGGAGCCAGTACCTTTGTAAAGATCCGCGGAGCGGACCGGAGACCAAAAAGGCAGTACTTTGAATTGAATATGACTCTTGCCTACTGTAAATCGAAGATATTGCCTGTGAGCTGGATGAATGGGTACATGGAAGTAAGCGTCTTCCAAATCTAGGGTCGCCATGTAGTCCCCTGGATTGAGAAGGCAGAGGATGTCCTTAAGAGTGATCATCCTGAAGGACAACTTGATGAGATAAGTGTTGAGCTGCCGTAGATCTAAGATCGGACGCCACTTGTCCTTCGTCTTCCGAACCAGGAACAACCTGGAATAGAACCCTTTCCCCTTTTGGGAGAGAGGTACAGGTTCTATTGCCCCCTTGGTGAAGAGTTGGTGGGCCTCGAGATGAAGGAGTTTCAGATGTTTGGGTGTAAAGGCGTCTGGAGCTCTCGTTGAAGGAAGATCTTGGAACTCCAACGTGTGTCCTTTCTTGATGATATTTAGGACCCACTGGTCTGTTGCTATGACCATCCAGTTGTTGAGGCAATGGGCAATCCTGCCCCCCACTGGTGTTAATGAGGGCACAGAAACAGTAGAAAGAGCCACCTGGCCGCTATTGTCTCTTGGTATTGTCCCTCCTCTGCTGCCCTTGTCGTCCTCTCAGCGGCTGGCGAGAGAAAGAACCCCTCTGAGAATACTGGGGTTTGTATGTTTGGCCAGGTTGTGAGCTGGAAGAGTAGGGGTGCTGATTGCCGCCTCTATAGGAGGAGAATCCTCTTCCTCTTGCTCCTCTGAAGGGCACTTTGCGGTATTGTAAAGTTCCTAAGGACTTGGCCGTATCCGTATCTTTCTTTATGCCCTGTAGGGCGTCATCCACGTGTTTGCCAAATAACATCTCTCCATCGTATGGCAGATCTAGAATTTTATTTTGTACCTCCTGTCTGAACCACGTGGCTCTCAACCAACCCTGGCGTCTCAGAACCGCTGAGCCGGCTAGCGCTCGGAATGCCATAGTTTCTATATCCATAGCGCAGTCGATTACCTCCGAAGAGGCTCGCTCCCCTTCCAGTAAGATCTTTTTTACCTCGTCCTTAGATGTATCCTGAAGTTCTTCCACGAACGGAGAGAGGTCACACCACATCTGGTGATCGTATCTCCCCAGAATCGCCAAAGCATTAGTCGCCCTAACGAGGAGGCTGGCCATTGCGGAGAATCTCTTTCCAACATTGTTCAATGCCTGCCCTCTTAATCCGGTGGCGTCGTTAACGGCTGGTTTTTAGATTTACTCTGTGCGGCCTGGGAAATTACCGAGCCCAGTTTTGGTTGACCTAGTAGACATGCCGGGCTGCCATCTGGCGCCTTATATTTTTTTCTCCAGTCTGGGGAGCACCGGGAGGACTGTGGCCGGATTCTGCATAGCTTTTAGGCCTTCAGACCAAACATGTTCAATGATGGGGATTGAACGTACGGATTTCTAGAATGGTTCTTTGAAATCGTACAAAAAACATTCGGACTGAACTGTGGTAACCGGAAGACCAAATCTTTTGGAAGCTCGTTCCATCAAGTTGTGAAAGCCTCCGACATCTGCTGGAGGAGAGATTGCGTTATCAGGCCCTGTGACGTCTGGATCTCGAGGGTCATCCTGATTCCAGTCTACATTCTGGTCTTGGTCAGGGTCTACTTGCTGATCCACATCTGATGATGCATTATCATCATCTGTATCGTCCTGAATGGGCACAACCTCTAGTGGATGCTCTACGGGCTCTGTGTCACGCCCTCTTGAAAGCAAAGAGAGTCCTGCCACAGGCTGTGATAACTGAGGCGGAGGTGTAGGAGGGCGCGCCTGTTGAACCTCTTGAGGAGTAGGAAATCGCCTCCGATAGTCCTGCAACATTAGCTGTAGATCAGAGATGAGAGTGGATGGCATCGCCACCATCTCCTGCCGAGATTGACGTGAAGGTCTCTGCAAAGGAACTTGCATGCTTGGCATTTCCTGTTGCTCATAATAATCTTGTGGAACATATTGTTGTTGTTCCATTTCCCCTTCTTCAGAACTGATGTCCTGAATTTTTACTTGTAAGTCAGAAGGGCTATAAGTCTCGCCAAAATCGCTATAAGCCTCTTCTTCAGAATCCTCATCCAGCAATAGGTTAGGAGGAAACTTTTGGACTTGCCGTGGAGATGTCATTTCCAGTGTTATTTGCCTCCTTCTGCGTGAAAAAACAATTTTTTCAGTCGTCGACGACGTCGTCGACGGTAGTGCCGTCATAGACTGTTTTGTTGACGGAGGCGCCGACGAAGAAACTGCTCTCGTCGTCGAGGATTGCGTCGTCGACGGGGAGATGGTCATCGTCGACGAAGGTTGGATCGTCGACGGGATCGTCGACGAACTCGTCGTCAGAGCAAGGTCACCGGTGTCGTCAACAAGGTCCTCGTCGTCGTCATCGAAGCGACTCTCATCGTCATCGTCGTGGAGAAAGTCATTTTCGTCGACGACGAACATGCATCAGGCGTCTTAAACATCGTCGACTGCGCAGGTGCCGTAGTCGCAGCCGTCGTCGACGAGCCTGTCGACAAGGCTAATTTCACAGACAAGTCTTTCTAATAGAAATCGTCGGCGTACCTGTGGTTTTCACCGTCGACAAACGCTGTTTCTTGTCTGAAAAGACCTCCTGAGTCGTAGTAGAAGGCTTTTTCACCCCTCTATCCCTGTCAGAGGGTGGTGAAGTCACAGGGACAACCTTCTTCGCCTTTTTTGAGGGCTGCGACTCCTCAAGCTTTCCCTGCCTCTCCTTTTCACGGTGGTGAGGAGATTTTTGGGAAGCAGGCCTATCAGAGGTCCCTGGCAAGGCCTTGACAGGGGGCTCGTCAGAAGAAGTAGGGGGAGACCTACCCCTCTTTTTCGACCTTCTTGATGACACCATCAACGAGGAGCCCTCACTGTCAGAAGACATAGGTTCTTTGCGGTCTTTCATTTTCTGTAGCCAAGTGAGGAGACGTCCCTCTCTGTCCCTCAAGGCCTTGGTGGAGAAGGTTCTGCAAATCTTGCAGTCTGTGGCCTTATGATCCGGATATAAGCAGTATTTGCAGTCTTCATGTTTGTCCTCAACAAACAACCTCTTTTTTGAGTAAGTAGCACAGGCTCTGAAAAGTGCTTTCTTCTCCTTGTCAGACATGACGAAAAAATAGACACAAGTTGAAGAAAATATACTAAGAATTGAAGAAAAATGAGCAGAGCTCAATGGAGACTCCCTTGCACAACGTGCGGTAGAACATCTGAGGCTCTGAGGCTCTCTCAGGAAGGTTCTATGGGGTGAGGCTGCTCTAATTGGCTACTGCAAGAATTTGGTCTCTTTTTCAAAAAGAGGTGGATAAGCTACAAAATGAGATGAGGCCTAGGTCTATTTTTTCACTTTGTGCTTACTACTAAGGTATTTTCTATTTACTGAGGCTCCCATTCCGATGACGGGGAATGATACAAAGCATGGGAATCTATGAAAGTTCCAATACTGGGGCAAATAGCTGTGCAAGGGGGGCACTCTCTCCACCTCCTTCGGAACTTGAGAAAGCTGCCTCTGCACGCCTGCGCTGGCCTCCCTACAGTCCATGAAGTCTGGCAAAGTATTCCTGGACATCTTCAAACAGATTTCACAGTAGTCTGGATAATGATAGACGGGAAGGCACACAATACATTCGACATGAGGGTCAGTTTGGGATTGTTGTGCCCACAAGTGGGGCACACAAAAAGAATGGCTTTTGTGAAAAAAAAATTCTTCCTGCCAGAAAACATTTAACCCCTTCGACGCTCATGACGAGCTCAGCTCGTCATGAGGTACACCTCTAGTACACTCATGCCGAGCTGAGCTCGTCATGAACAATGGGTTTTACAGATTTTCAGCGCAGGGGGGGAAAATCATTGATGGTGTTAAAAAAATTACTTTCTGCCCCTAAAGGCAAAAAAAGTGAAGCTGTTGTAAAAAGTGTATAATAGGATTTTTTTTTAACTCTCAGTGCTCCAGGATCTTGCAGAAGAAGCCGGAAAAAGAGAATTAGCTCACCTGCCATCTACAAAATAGAATGCTTGCTGTATGCTATTCCTTAGAAGCTCACCAGCAGTTTTGCCAGATTTTCACATTTGTGTTAGGCTACATTGTGTTCTATTTTCTCTCTCAATACCTTTATTAAAAAAAATGTGCGAAAGAAGCTTCTTGTCACTGGGTAATTTCTAATAACTATTTCTCCATGTTCAAAATTGGTTTAATTTTTAAAGTAAATATGCGAAAACTGACCAATATATCCTTTTAGGCTGTTAAAAATAGTTCCTTTTTACAAAAAAAGCTTTTCAAAAAAGGAAAGCTTGTATCAATATATATGCATGTATTTGTGCATATTTTTCTAAAAAGTGCTCTAAGATCCCGAGAGTGAGCGGCATAATTGGTGTTAATGGCTAAAAATAAAGATGTTACGGAGGGGAGCTTAAGTTTATCTGGCTCACTAAAAAGGTTTTCAAGATAATGTATCCATCAGGCAAGAACATCTTGATACATCTGAACAGTATTAAAATGCTCTGTTTAGTGAATTTAAAGCTAATGGGCCTTCACTTTCATAATGTTTTATAGATCTTTGAAGCTGTTACAGGCAAATAAGCTGATTATCGTGGCAGGCTATGAGAGCCACAGGAGGAGTGTATTTTTATAGACACCAATATCCTACTAAAGGAACTTCTTCATGCATAAGGAATCTTTAGGTGCTTGTAGAATAGCAAAATCATCTTCTAGAAGGCAAACTGAAATTACATTTTCAAATGTATTTGCAGCAAAGCGGGTTCCTCACCTGAATTATTAGAACGTTTGCCTTTTGCACAATCTTGGATATCAATAGCATAGGTCTCCCCTTCTTCATCAATACCAATCGATGCATCAGCTAATACATCTGCAGATCCTGCTATAGGAAGAAATATAGTTGGATTTTTTCAAAATCTACAAAAATTGATCAGTTAATATTAGTTCATGCATGTAAGATTACTCAAAGAAAACAATCATTTGCAATGCAGTAGTTCTCGCATTTGTGAGAGTTAATGCTATTGGCAGTGTAAATGACAATGTATTTTACCTATGTGCTTTCCTTTACAGTAAAGTGGCCTTTGGGACCTTAGAAGTGTTTAGAGATGCAGTATATAACCCTGGTGCTGTCTGTGGTGTTCACCTGGGTATTCGGCTGGTTAGGAATCAAAGCTGTTTTGTGTAATGCCATTAAACACTGCGTATTCCGGCCCTGAACATTTTAGTGTGCTTGCAAGCATGTGCTCAAGGGGTTGAAATCCTAAGGATACACTCGGCGAGAGAGAGCCTTTTTCATGTGCCCTAAAAGCACTTTGCAAAGGCCTACAGTCATCCCCCTCAGATCTAGAAAGCTTTTTAGGCCGAGCTTCAGGCATTGCTTTAGCAATGCTTGTTGGCGAGATATTTAGTGGGGCTTTCAGAAATGCACCCAAAGTGCGGATCAGGTACAGTTCATGTGAGCCAGGCGCGTGCACATCGCCAGTCACATCGCACACCATTTGTCTGAGCCTCGACATCAGACTTCAAAGAAATCCGCTCCCCCGCCCCCCCATTCAGACTTCAAAGGAATCCGCTCCCCCAACCCCCCGCCACGCAATGCCAAGAGCTTGTTATGACCTAGTCCCGACCACCTATCTCTGAGTGCACTTTCCCTGCTCCCTAACACAGGCTTCTCCACTATAACCCTCTTTTCATTAATTTTACTCAGCTCTTATCTTTAACTCAGCCCTTCTTCTTTTATATTTACTCTGCCCTCTTTTGTTTGTATTTTTATATAGCACTAACTCGACCCAGAAGGTAATCGAGCACTTTACTTGAGCACCAGTTACGTTACACATTTTTGTAGTCACTAGGAGATTTAGTGCAAATGATTTTCCCGGAATCACTGGGTGGCTTCACCATTTCCAAAGTTGGCAGCTTTTGTTGTTGCGCCAAATGCTCGCCCCTTCTTTTTGCTACACTTCTGCCTGTGACGCAGTCCCACGGCACTCTCCCTGCCTCTCCTTTCTCCGTCAACCCTCAATAAGCTGTCTGTTGGACCCGGCCTCGTGGCGTGGTCCTCGCTGATCTCCGCAGCCCCAGATCTACGGGTGGAACTGATTCCCGTCCACCCAGAACTGTACATGACACTCCTACACTGGACCGGATACGATCCCCAGACCGCGTGCCTGCACCCGTGCACGTGACCATCAGACTCCATGTTTGGCCACCCCGGCCGGCCGGCCGCCTTCTTTCCTATCGGCAGCCCTGGCCTCTCCTGGCTGCAGCTAAGCCTGCGCGTCCGGCGCGCCCAGATCCACCCGGGGGGTGAACGACTCACCAAGTACCCGAAACCAAGACTTCCATCACACCTCCGGCCCCCTTCCGAGGAACTGGTTTCCCTCACACCTCTGAACTATCCCTGGGGGCTGGTTTCGATGGCACCTTGGGCCTCCTAGTGAGCTGGCTCCAGGCCCTGATGAGCGTCTGGGATTCCATGGGCGCATGGTCCAAAGCATCAAAGAACCAACCGCCCAGACGATCAGGCGCCTGGCCCTCGGACCTCTGGCCTCCTGCCTATGAGGGTCCGGACATCAAAGAACTCGTCGACTATAAGACAGCCTGCCTTCCACCTAATCGGCAGTTGTATCTTGGACAAGAAAGCCATGCTGATCTGATCGCGGCCGACTTTGAGAAGAACAGACTCTGACCCACCGAGCCCTGCTGACGTCGTCGCGGCTCACCCTAGAACCTACGGAACGGAACCATCGGAGCCCTGCTGACGCTGTCGCGGCTCCCTCTCGAAGCACAAGACCTGAACCATCGGAGCCCTGCTGACGCTGTCGCGGCTCCCTCTTGAAGCACAAGACCTGAACATCAAAGCCCTGCTGACGCTGTCGAGGCTCCATCTGCTTACGAGTACGACGGAGTACTCCTGCCCAAGCCCTGCTGACCTCGTCGCGGCTTGACGAACTCTCTGGTCCGGCTGGACCATCGACGCTACCCTCACGATCATCTTGAACCAGAAGTGAGTAGGACAGCAAGTCCCATCGCCAGCCCCCGTACCCCCCAGTTTGAGGATTGAGAACTGTGCGCAGGGTACGTGGCGTGCCAGCTGGCATCCTAAGACTGTCCCGCTTCCCCGATCCCTCGTTACGAGACTTTCGCGATCCCTCGATCGCTGTGTATTGCTCCCTACTTTAATCTTGATAAAGTCTTTCTTGATAAAGAATCACGGTGTAGTGTCCGTTCATAAGTGTGGTGTGTCGACAGTGTGTACGATCAGTCCTCCCCGGTGGGGACTCCCACTCGATAAGACTCTGCAGTAATTGTGGGAGAGGAGGTTCCAGGTGGTTAGGAGAGTCCTCTTGACCCCTGGGGTCTCCGCCTTCCAACACTGTCCCCTTAGCCTCCCCTGCCTATCCCTTTTAACTCTTCATTAGCCCCTCACATTCTCAGTAGCAGCCTTGCGTTCGGAACGGTTTCCATGGTTACCATAAGTCCGCCTCAGTGTTTCTCGCTGTGATGCGAGTGTCTAGACACCAGCATAATTTGTGTTCGTGTCAGATAGGAAGGTTAATGTGTGTTCACATTTTGACCTCTAACAGTGGTCGATGAGGACGATGCCGCCGCCTCCTGGTCTTTCATGTTGGCTATAGATGGAACTCTAAGCGTAGACGCCCACCCAGCTGCCACTCGCAAAAGCTTCCGCAAGCACTAGGTTATGTGCACACACAGACATACATTGCTATTCAGGGTGCATCAACACTTTCCTGTTGCACAAAACTCACATTCTGGGCTCACAGACAAACACCCACCTGCAAGGCTAACACATGCACATTTCTAAACGAGCACAAACATTCTATGCCCAAAGCTTGTGGCCGCGCACTTAAACACACATACAGCAGTTCAGTGAGCACAAAGAAACTTTCAAGGTGTGCACACACCATTCAGAGGCGCACGCACAACGCTTGAAGGAGCACACCGCTGGAACTTTCAATGCACAATAATGCACACAACACCTTCAGAATGTCAGCATACACGCGTACAAAGGTGCACACTCGCCCATAAACTGCCAAAGCACTTTTAGGGTTTACTCACACAGCTGCACACGGACAAGAGCTCCATGCTCACCCCTCAAGGTACTCACAGCACATATTCAACCTTTGCCCTCATCCATCCATTCATACAAGGTGGACGCATGAATACATACTTCCAGGCACCCCCCTGGTAGATGCATAGATGCGTGTGCACCCACACCGCCAAACCTTCTCGCATGTCTTGGCCCCCACTCTGCTCCTCACTCCTTTTGGCTTCACTCTGCCAGACCCACCTCCCTCGGCATCCTTCCTTCCATTCTCTTGCTCCCTCCATCCTCTCACCTCACTGGACCCTTTCTCTCCCCAGCCCCTCCTCTCTGCCCACACTCCTCCCTACTTCCTACGCTCGCGGGGTGCCAAGGCTTCCAAATCCCCCTCACTTCCCCGCCCCTTTTTTAAATCTTTTGTTTTAGACGCAGCAGTGCGTTGATGGCGCGCCGAGGCTTCCATCTCCCCCTTTCCACCCCCCCTTTTCCACCGTCCATTTCACTCACCACTTTTTAGGTCTCGACTAAGTTATCCCATTAGGGATGCTTGGCGAGATTAAAGTAAGGGCTCTGAAAAATGCACCCAAAGGCAGATTGCCTACAGTGCATGTGAGCCAGGCGCGTGCACATCCCACGCCATTTCAGCCTGTGAGCCTCGGCATCAGACTTCAAAGGAATCCGCTCCCCCGCCCCCCACATCAGACTTCAAAGGAATCGGCTCCCCCGCCACGCAATGCCGAGAGCTTGTTTTCATCCTTATTCTTCGCTTCATTCTCTTGTCCGTCTCTAGTCATTACCTACAGGCTTTCTCTCCATTTATATGCCCCCTCCATCTGTATTTCCTTATGTGTCCTCCTCGCCTTCTGAAACCTCTTTCTTTTATTAATATATCATGGTATTCTCTTCACGTTGTCAGGGAAGTAACACAGGCTCCTGCTTTAATCTATCAAACACCACAGTACAAAGTGGTGGAAGAGAGTTTTACTAATGCAGTGGCTTTCAGAATGCTGCAAATGGAGAAGGCTGAAGAAAAAGACCAGCTTTCAAAAATGCTTTGTTTCCGATGTTGCAATTGGAATACTATAGTACACAACATCGGAATAAAAGCATTTTTGAAAGCTGGTCTTTTTCATCAGCCCTCTCTATTTGCAGCATTCTGATACACCTGAAAGCCACTGGATTAGTAAACTTCCCTTCTAGCACTCGTGGTGTGGCGACGTCATCACCAACAGTTTTCAAACGCCTCTTTTAGCTTTGGATTTACTGCCTGTGTTGTAGATGGCAGGTAATGAAAGTCACTTTCGTCTCAGCTGTTCAGTCCCTCATCTCCGTCCTGCCCATGTTGTGCATTTTTGCATTTCATATGCTTTACTTAATTTAGTTTTTAACAGCAGACCGCTCTGCTCGGACATGCTCCAATGCTGAGTTCATTGTCTCCCCACCCCGTCCTTTCATAAATGTGGCCGCCGTCTGCTGTTGTTTGGATCAGCATACCAGTGGGGCAGCTCTCCTCTCCCCCCCTTGCTTGTATTTGAAGGCAATGCAAAAGTTAGGAGAAAAAAATATATAATTATGCCCTTCTTTTAATTAAGGCGTTCACTATTAACGTGTTAATTGTAGCAGTGCATAGCTATAGTCTTACCTTCTAACTTTCACTGGGCGTGACATCGCGTACACACACAGACCCCCCACTTACACACAACCACACACACACAATCCCCCCACACACACGACACACAACCCCACACACACAACCCCCCCACACACACACACAAACCCACACACCCCACCCCCCCCCAACCACACACAGCCTCAGCCCTTGTTAATTCTGCTGTTGGGCCCTCCTTTCCCGTTCTCGGATGGACACGGCATCAAGGAATACGAACACACACAGGCTGCTTTGATTACTTGGATTAGTTTCACTTATACAGAAAATCTACTTCTTGTATCTGCTACATCTTTATATACCCACTCGCCCTCTGACTTTTCAAATATTTCACATCTCTTTGCTTTATACTATGTCTCTTTCTCTTTATTTTTTTCATTCTTTCTACCTCTTAATCCAAACACCGGGTTCTAGTAGGCGTCTTTTCCACTGGACCCCTCCCCCTCTAAATAGAACCCTTCCCCAGATTTGCTGACAGATGGTCCTTGTGGTGTTGATTTAGGGGCACTCTCCTGACCCAGGCCAAGCGGGTTGCAGGCTGTCTCCGTGCCTGTGTGTTCTTGCTCTCTCTTGCCTTTAACACAAGAACTTTCCCGCTGGGTTTTCCTTGCCCCGCTGACATCTGGCAGCACCTCCCCCATGTGAGCTTTCATTCTCTCTCACTTTACATTTCCCCCCATCATGCACACCGCACCTCACCACTCACTCACTAAAAAATCATCACTTTTGTTTTTAACTAGGAAATATTCTTGGCAGTTGCTGTTGCTGACAAGCCTCAGGCTTAGTTCTCATCAGCTTTTGTAAAGTGACTCGACTATTCTGCCACCTCTCTTTCTAATCCACGCACTTTGTCTTCTTATATCTTCTTCTTCGTGTCTTCTTCCTCTCTTTGCTTCATTCTCATCCATGTCTAAAATTTCCCTCTTCTGTTCTTTCTGCTTCCGCTCTTACTTTCTCCTTTTCTCTTCTTCCTCCATTTTTTCATAGCTAATTTTCTCGACTTTTACTCTCCCTCAGCCCATGCTCTTCTCTCCCTTCACCCTTGCTTCCTCTCAAATGTCTCTCTGCCTTCAACCTTCATCTCACACTTTCACTCTCGCCTACTCTTGTTCTCACCTTTTCTTTTCTCCCTCTTGTATCCCTCTCTTCATATGCTTCTCCCCCACACTCCGTTACTATTTGTCTGGGTGCACACACCGTTACTATTTGTCTGGGTGCTTCTGCCCCCCCCCCCCCAACTCCACACGCTGTGCGTTTTAAATTTTTTCTTCTGTTTGCCAAAACATCAATGTTTGTTCTCCCCTCCCACGGGCCCCTGCTGCTGCCTTCTCTCTGCGTTGCCTGACCCTCGCACACCTCACACACTCACACACTCTCATTACACTGTGCCCTCACACACTGCCCACTCACGCACTGCCCCCTCACACAGTGACCCCTCACACAGTGCGCACTCACACATTGCTCACTCACACTACCTTAGGGCACACACACTGCACAATCACACCCGCACCCTCACACACTGCCCCCCTCACGCTGTCCCCTCACATGCTGCCCCCTTACACATTAGCCCCCACACACTGCCCCCTCACACATTGCGCACTCACACTACTTTAGGCCACACACTCTGCACCCTCACACACCCCGCACCCTCTCACAACCCTGCACCCTCTAACACTCTGCACCCTCTCACACTCTGCACCCTCACACACTGCCCCCTCCACATTATACACTGACACTACTTTAGGCCACACACACTGCACCCTCATACCCCGCACATACACAACCCCACACATACAACCCCTCCACACACAACCCCCTCCACACACAAAACCCCCCCCACACACAACCCCACAAAAACACACAACCCCATACACACAACCCCCCACACACACAACCCCCCACACACGCAACCCCCCACACACGCAACCCCCCACACACGCAACCCCCCACACACGCAACCCACCCACACACAAACAACCCCCCCACACACAACCCCCCACACAACCCCACACACACACTCAACCACACACAACCCTACAACCACACACAACCCCAAGCACAACACCCACCCACAAACACACACAACCACACACACAACCATCTATCTATCGCACTCACTCTATTTATCTCTCTATCTAGCGTCCTCACTCTATCGCCTTCAGTCTATCTATCTATCTATTGCCTTCAGTCTATCTATCTATCTATCTATCTATCTATCTATCTATCTATCTATCTATCTATCTACCGCCTTCAGTCTATCTATCTATCTATCGCCCTCCCTCTATCTATCGCCCTCCCTCTATCTATTTATCGCCCTCCCTCTATCTATTTATCGCCCTCCCTCTATCTATTTATCGCCCTCCCTCTATCTATCGCCTTCCCTCTATCTATCGCCTTCCCTCTATCTATCGCCCTCCCTCTATCTATCGCCCTCCCTCTCTCTATCTAAGCCCTCCCTCTATCTATCGCCCTCCCTCTATCTATCGCCCTCCCTCTATCTATCTATCTATCTATCTATCTATCTATCTATCTATCTATCCCCCTCACTCACTCTATTGCCCTCACTACCTGTCTATCGCCCTCACTCTATCTATCTATCGCCCTCACTCTATCTATCTATCGCCCTCACTCTATCTATCTATCGCCCTCCCTCTATCTATTTATCGCCCTCCCTCTATCTATTTATCGCCCTCCCTCTATCTATTTATCGCCCTCCCTCTATCTATCGCCTTCCCTCTATCTATCGCCTTCCCTCTATCTATCGCCCTCCCTCTATCTATCGCCCTCCCTCTCTCTATCTAAGCCCTCCCTCTATCTATCGCCCTCCCTCTATCTATCGCCCTCCCTCTATCTATCTATCTATCTATCTATCTATCTATCTATCTATCTATCTATCTATCTATCCCCCTCACTCACTCTATTGCCCTCACTACCTGTCTATCGCCCTCACTCTATCTATCTATCGCCCTCTCTCTATCTATCTATCGCCCTCACTCTATCTATCTATCGCCCTCACTCTATCTATCTATCGCCCTCACTCTATCTATCGCCCTCACTCTATCTATCGCCCTCACTCTATCTATCGCCCTCACTCTATCTATCGCCCTCACTCTATCTATCGCCCTCACTCTATCTATCGCCCTCCCTCTATCTATCGCCCTCCCTCTATCTATCGCCCTCCCTCTATCTATCTATCTATCTCACTTTATCTATCCCCCTCACTCACTCTATCGCCCTCACTCTATCTATCGCCCTCATTCTATCACTCGCCTCACTCTATCTATCTTCCTCACTCTATCTATCTATTGCCCTCCCTCTATCTATCGCCCTCACTCTATCTATCGCCTTCACTCTATCTATCGCCTTCACTCTATCTATCGCCTTCACTCTATCTATCGCCTTCACTCTATCTATCGCCTTCACTCTATCTATCGCCTTCACTCTATCTATCGCCTTCACTCTATCTATCACCCTCCCTCTATCTATCGCCCTCCCTCTATCTATCGCCCTCCCTCTATCTATCGCCCTCCCTCTATCTATCGCCCTCCCTCTATCTATCGCCCTCCCTCTATCTATCGCCCTCCCTCTATCTATCGCCTTCACTCCATCTATCGCCCTCACTCTATCTATCGCCCTCCCTCTATCTATCGCCCTCCCTCTATCTATCTATCTATCTATCTATCTATCGATCTCACTTTATCTATCCCCCTCACTCACTCTATCGCCCTCACTCTATCGCCCTCACTCTATCTATCGCCCTCATTCTATCTATCGCCATCATTCTATCACTCGCCTCACTCTATCTATCTTCCTCACTCTATCTATCTTCCTCACTCTATCTATCTATTGCCCTCCCTCTATCTATCGCCCTCACTCTATCGCCTTCACTCTATCTATCGCCTTCACTCCATCTATCGCCCTCACTCTATCTATCGCACTCCCTCTATCTATCGCCCTCCCTCTATCTATCTATCTATCTATCTATCTATCTATCTATCTATCTATCGATCTCACTTTATCTATCCCCCTCACTCACTCTATCGCCCTCACTCTATCGCCCTCACTCTATCTATCGCCCTCATTCTATCTATCGCCATCATTCTATCACTCGCCTCACTCTATCTATCTTCCTCACTCTATCTATCTTCCTCACTCTATCTATCTATTGCCCTCCCTCTATCTATCGCCCTCACTCTATCTATCGCCTTCACTCCATCTATCGCCTTCACTCCATCTATCGCCCTCCCTCTATCTATCGCCCTCCCTCTATCTATCTATCTATCTATCTATCGATCTCACTTTATCTATCCCCCTCACTCACTCTATCGCCCTCACTCTATCGCCCTCACTCTATCTATCGCCCTCATTCTATCTATCGCCATCATTCTATCACTCGCCTCACTCTATCTATCTTCCTCACTCTATCTATCTTCCTCACTCTATCTATCTATTGCCCTCCCTCTATCTATCGCCCTCACTCTATCTATCGCCCTCCCTCTATCTATCTATCTATCTATCTATCTATCTATCGATCTCACTTTATCTATCCCCCTCACTCACTCTATCGCCCTCACTCTATCGCCCTCACTCTATCTATCGCCCTCATTCTATCTATCGCCCTCATTCTATCACTCGCCTCACTCTATCTATCTTCCTCACTCTATCTATCTATTGCCCTCCCTCTATCTATCGCCCTCCCTCTATCTATCTATCGCCCTCTGTGCCGACAGGATAATTTGTCCTATTTGGATTGGTGATGACTATGTCCACTGCCATCTCAGTATATTGCTATGAATCTTTTATTTTAGCCTATTTGCAGGGTTTGCCTATTGGCTTTGGCATGATTCTATGCCTATTTTGCCTCTTTTCGGGCCTAAAGGCCTAAACTAGAGAGTAGCCATCTTGTCTTCCTGCCTCAGTTGTCTGAGGCATTTGTAGCTCAGAAGTGATATTTATAGTTGAGGTGTTTTTCACTAGTTAGAAACTGGTGAGGACCGGCCATTATCGAAGGAACGTGCTTACTTTCTCGGGCTCTAGACGCAACTACAGCTGGCCACTGTGGGAGCACAGGGACGCAGAGCTTGGTACAGGAATTCGGTGGGAGGCCGGGTGCTTGCTGGAAATTTCCATGAGCAGAGAGCCTCCCATATTATCAGAGAACAGAAGAGCAGAGTTGTCAGATGGTTTTTGGAACTGAAGAGAGCGGTCAGATGGTTTACAGCAGTGGAGAGGTCAGATGGTTTTTGGAACTGAAGAGAACGGTCAGTTGGTCTTTGGAGTTGAAGCAGTCAGAGATGATCTTTGGAGTTGGAACTGTCAGCCTGGAGCTGCCAGTTTGTCGGAATGTATTGAAGCAGTTGCCAGTCAGATGGAAGAGTTGGAGCTGCCAGTTTGAGCTGTTGAACCAGTGGAGTGAAGTTAGCACGTTGGTGATGGTGCAGGAGAGAGAGAGAGTCCGGATTTCACCAGAGAGAGAGGAACAGACAGCAGAAGTTGGTCCGTTGGTGGTGGGGCCATGGTGATGGAGAGTCCTAATTCCACCAGAGAGGGACAGAGAGTTGGACCCTTCTTAATAGGGTGAGGTGTTCCTAAATAATTTGCTTTATATAATCATTCACTTCTTTTTGTTTCCTAGGTTATGTTTAGGTCTCCACTTGCATTAATAATGTCCTACTGTATTGCTTATACATATATCATTGTTATAATGTTTTGTTTATTTTGTATGCTGATTGTTTGTTAGTTGTTATTCTATCATTGCTCCACAAAGAGCATTAGCTATTTAGTTCCTTGTCATTTTAATAAAGAGACCCCAGTCAAATCCTGTTTGTTTATTATCTCTGAGAGAGAGTAAAGTGTTCCTTTTTGACCAGATGCTGATGTATAGAGGGCTGGGAGACACCCCCACTTGCGGGTAACTGTTGATAACTAGGTACACTACTCAGGATCAGGGATGGTTGCAAGACAGAACATATATTTTGCCCTTAGTCGCAAATTGTTGATAGATTAACCGCACATAGCATAGACAGTCGGGAGACTATAAAGAATCGTCGGGTGGCGTTAAAGATAATCATCAGGTGACGTTAAAGATAATCGTCGGGTGACGTTAAAGCTAATCGTAGGGGTGACGTTAAAGATAATCGTCGGGATGACGTTAAAGATAATCGTCGGGATGACGTTAAAGATAATCGGCGGGTGACGTTAAAGAATATAAGATGAGGTAATTATAGGATAAGATATGGAATCCATTAGATGTTAGTGGTATCATTGACTGTATAGGCTTGTAAATAGCTCTTTTTCACCTTCTCTGTTGAGTATTCTAGATATCATGTATATAGTGGCCTGAGAAGAGTGTGGTTACGTGATGACTGGGTTAGCTACGGTTGGTAGGCTGCCTGTTCTGAGAATCCGGTCGTTACACCCTCTAACTATCTATCGCCCTCACTCTATCTATCCATCTATCTATCTGTCGCCCTCACTCTATATCGCACTCACTCACTCTATCTATCACCCTCACTCTATCCCACACACACACACAACCACACACACACAACCCGAAACACACGCACACACAACCCCCCCACACACAACACACAACCCCACACCCACACACACAATCCCACAACCACACACACAACCCCAAACACAACACACACAACCCCACACACACAACCATCTATCTATCGCCCTCACTTTATCTATCGCCCTCCCACTATCGCCCTCACTCTATCTATCTATTGCCCTCACTCTATCCCACACACACACACAACCCCACACACACAACCCAAAACACACACACAACCCCTCACACACAACCCCATCACCACACACACAACCCCAAACACAACACACACAACCCCCCACACACAACCACACACAACCATCTATCTATCGCCCTCACTTTATCTATCGCCCTCCCTCTATCTATCGCTCTCACTCTATCTATCTATTGCCCTCACTCTATCCATCTATCGCCCTCACTCTATCTATTGCCCTCACTCTATCTATCCATCGCCCTCACTCTATCCCACACACACAACCCAAAACACACACACACAACCCCCCACACACAACCACACACACAACCCCATCACCACACACACAACCCCACACACAACCATCTATCTATTGCCCTCCCTCTATCTATCGCCCTCCCTCTATCTATCGCTCTCACTCTATCTATCTATTGCCCTCACTCTATCTATCGCCATCTATCTATCTATCTATCTATCTATCTATCTATCTATCGCCCTCACTCTATCTATCTATCGCCCTCACTCTATCTATCTATCGCCCTCACTCTATCTATCTATCGCCCTCACTCTATCTATCTATCGCCCTCACTCTATCTATCTATCGCCCTCACTCTATCTATCTATCGCCCTCACTCTATCTATCTATCGCCCTCACTCTATCTATCTATCGCCCTCACTCTATCTATCTATCGCCCTCACTCTATCTATCTATCGCCCTCACTCTATCTATCTGGGGCGATAGATAGAGTGAGGGCGATAGAGTGAGGGCGATAGATAGATAGAGTGAGGGCGATAGATAGAGTGAGGGCGATGGATAGAGTGAGGGCGATGGATAGAGTGAGGGCGATGGATAGAGTGAGGGCGATGGATAGAGTGAGGGCGATGGATAGAGTGAGGGCGATGGATAGAGTGAGGGCGATGGATAGAGTGAGGGCGATGGATAGAGTGAGGGCGATGGATAGAGTGAGGGCGATGGATAGAGTGAGGGCGATGGATAGAGTGAGGGCGATAGATAGACAGATAGATTGAGGGCGATAGATAGAGTGAGGGCGATAGATAGACAGATAGAGTGAGGGCGAAAGATAGATAGAGAGCGATAGATAGACAGATAGATAGATTGAGGGCGATAGATAGAGTGAGGGTAATAGATAGAGTGAGGGCGATAGATAGAGTGAGGGCCATAGATAGAGTGAGGGCCATAGATAGAGTGAGGGCCATAGATAGAGTGAGGGCCATAGATAGAGTGAGGGCCATAGATAGAGTGAGGGCGATAGATAGGGTGAGGGTGATAGATAGAGTGAAATCCGGACTCTCTCTCTCCTGCACCATCACCAACGTGCTAACTTCACTCCACTGGTTTAACAGCTCCAACTGGCAGCTCCAACTCTTCCATTAACAAACCCAAAACAGCAGCAGAGGGGGTGGTGCAGGTAGCTGGGCCTTTTAAAGATGAATGGGCTTTGAAGAGCAGTGACATGTTAGTTGGCTCGCTGAGCGGGCGGTAAAATGTACTTGTGCAAGCCGCACCATGCAAAACAAACAAAACAAGCATTTACAATGCAATGGTCTCGGCATTATTAAAGGTAGACCTATTGGCATTGCTCATGACATTTTTTCTCATTTTTAAAAAAAACCCAAATAAATGGTATTGTCATTTACAATGGCAATAGGTGAGCATTAGAGAGTAGTAGAGAGTATTTGCGGACACAGAGCCCCACACACACACAGACACAGACAGAGCTGTGCACACACACAGACAGAGCCACGCACACACACAGTCATGCGCACACACAGACAGAGCCACGCGCACACACAGACCGAGCCACGCGCCCACACAGACCGAGCCACGCGCCCACACAGACCGAGCCACGCGCCCACACAGACGGAGCCATGCGCACACACAAACAGAGCCATGCGCACACACAAACAGAGCCACGCGCACACACAGACAGAGCCACGCGCACACACAGACAGAGCCACGCGCACACACAGACAGAGCCACGCACACACACAGACCGAGCCACACATAAAAAGTCAAGCTGGGATTCAGACTCATGGCCTGTAGGTCACAGCAGAAGCAGGCCTCTCGAGCCTCACGTGACCTTGTGTGACTGGCTCCGCCAATCCAGGTTTTTGTATCTGCATTCTATGATTTGAAGACATCTTTACCTCATTAATAATTCAGGACTATAAGTGCAAGAATGCAAAGAAAACCATGGTCTGGAGCTTCTATTCCGGACTTCAGAAACTGGATAGTTCCGGGATGTGGCCGAGTGGCTGTGGCTCTAACACTAGTTTCAGCCCATCAAGCGGTCCTGGGCACATTAGTAGCTAGATTCACCGGTGTGTGAGTAGTGTGCGACCCCACCCCCATTTGTATCTTTAAAGCTCCAGTGAGCAGTGGGCTGACGAGCCTGGGATCCCGCACCTACTCGCCCGAGTGGTACTTTACCTGGCAGATATTGGCAGCCATCGGCAACCCCAGTACACGGCCTATCCCTGCTGATGAGGGGTAATACCCCGAAACACGTGTCCAGGGATGGCGAAGACAGCGAAGATGGCAGAAGATCGAAAGATGATGCATCGCAAACACTTTACTACATGGCCAGAGTCCTTAGGGGCGACACCGCCGGTGTGTGAGTAGTGTGCGACCCCACCCCTATTAGTAGCTAGATTCATGCTTTAACAAATAAAAGTCAAACAATGTCATTTGGGCCGCGTTGAATGTATGCCCGGGTCAGAGTACAGGTGGATTCAAGACGCAGCCAGCAGCAGCAGCAAGCACGTGGTTTCATAACAATGCAGGTCACTGGGACACCCAGCTCCAGTCCGGGAAATCCAACTCTCACCCCGTTGCATTCTGGGAGTTGTGGGCTTAGTTCACTTCAGTTGAAGAGATAGGATGAGAACAATGAGATTACAAAGGTTTGCAAGTGAAAGGGTCAGGACTGGGGGAACCCAGGGTTTCGGCTGGCACGGAGCCCACTAGTAACCCGCACCAAACACTCCCTTCAGTACTTACAATGAAATGGGGACAGACACACACTTCCCTCTTGGCACGCGACAGCCTTTGATCTTGGAGAACTGAGGACGGCAGAGTAAACTAACCGGTTTGTGCCCTGGTCTAAAATTAGACTGGGAGCAGCGGATGTGTTTGTAGCATCACCACCATGGCAGTCAGGCCCCGCCCCCAGCACTGGTGTGACGCACTGACCCCTGGCAGGCTCTGAGGCAATCCCCACCCACGCACAGGCCTCTTATCTGTGTAACAAGGGCAGGGCGCCTGTGTGACCCGGGGATGGGTGTGGTTGCCCAGCAGTGATTCCAGAGGCCGCCCAGAGGATCACCGTCTGAAGCTGGTGCTGCAAGGGACAGGACAAACTCTTTCACGACCAAAGGCGCGAGCAGGGAACTTTGAGCAACACTCAAAACCCTCAAAAGGTCCAAACTGAGATTCCTACAGAACCGCTTCCAGCCGCAGGTTCAATCTGCTGGAGACATACATGCACTGAACGCATTATATACAGTTTTTAAAATACATTTGCAAAATTTGAACAAGCTTATTCCCTTCCACCCCCCAACCACCATATACAAAACAAAAGCGATATTACGTGACCAGCACTGGCCACTTCATAGTGCTTTTTTTACCGTCACTTTCCCCGTTGTCCACCGCAAGTAGCTTCTCATCGATGAGACCTATTGGCTTTGCCAGTGAGGCCACTTAGAATATAATCTTCTCACAGTATTAGATAAAACGAAATATTGAAGCATTTATAAAACCTTAAATGTCAGCCGGCCCAGCTCCCGCTCCTCTACGCACACCCTCAGGTTTAATGTGAAGCTGAGGACACGCACATTAAACATAAACCTAATTCTAGAACCTTCTCTGCCTCGCCGAATGTACACGGCTGAAAGCCCTTCACAAAGAGAGCCGCAGACTGTGGACGTAGGTGTTCAGCAGCGAGTACCCACGGCGCCCCTGAAGGGAATGATTGAAGCGCCGCAGTCAGATTTGAAGGAGAAATAAATCAAACGCATTTCTCGACAAGTAATAATCTCCAATAATGGGAACCATACTTAGTAACATGACTGCAAGGAGGAGAGTAAACCTCCGAGCGTGATTGAATTGTTCAAAGTGGCGCCCTTCATTTCATTTTATCGCCGGGCAGTAAACTTGCGCTTCCCTTAAAAGTGCACTGAATGAAAACAAGCACTGGCCGCACCCGTGCCTTGCGTTTAAAGTTAAAACAAGCAACGAGGAGGAGCAGGACAGCAAGCACTCACCTGAGGACGACTTCTTCCGGGGGAAATGGCAAAACCAAAGCTCTGCCATTTGTGCGATTCGGGGCGTGTTTTTGGCTGAGTGACGGATGATGTCACTGATTAAAAAATGTTAAAAAACACCCCCCCGAATCTGCTCAAGCCGGGGTTAGAACCGAGTGACGCCCCTCTCCTCCAATGGCTGGCCAGCATTTACGAGGCCAGCCAATAGAGAAGAGGGGCGGGGTTTAAGCCCCACTGTAGAAGTCATAAAATCTCGCCTCCGCCCACTGCTTCGCAGTGCGACGGTAGCCTCGACCTAAAAATGGCGCGGCTGCCATATTTGAAGATACAGCTGGGCTCGCCTGAGCTGCCACTTTTAGCCATGAAAAAAGATTCTATTGACCATTAAATGAGATCTTCTCTAAATGTTTAACCTTTTAAGTAGGATGTCAATCAAAATAGAAGACCCACTTTGTACTAAGCAATATGACACCAACTAGCGGTTCCACCAATTTGACAACCACTTATGCAATATGGGTACGGAGTGCCGGAATCATAGCGGATCCTGGCAGGAAATCTTTTACTGCCAAACGTGAGAAATCTTTTACTGTCAAGCGTGAAGATCTCTCTTCCCCTCCGTTCACGAGTAAGCAGTGCCGGGCACCTCAGTTACAAGCAAGGAAGTATTCGTAAAGACCCCCACCTTGAGATATACAGTATCACAGTGCCCTCGGAAAAGAACATTGTTGCCACGCAAAAGCGACATTTCAGATATACAGTATCACAGTGCCTTCGGAAAAGAACATTGTTGCCCTGCAAAAGCGACATTTCAGTACAGGACAGTCTCCAGTCCAGGTCCTGAGGAGAACCCCCCATTAATACGTGGGTTCGAAACGAGTTGACACACTACTGGAACAAGATTCAGGAAGGGCATGTCAGGACTTTAATCGTGGATAATATTCCACCTGTTTTTTTTACCCTAGTACTTGCCAACGTTCCAGTATAAACAAGCAAGCAGGCTAGCAAAAATACTTAGTGCCTCTTGTTTGTCTGTAGGTTGTATATCAGGACTGGTGCCTCAAACATTGATTGATAATAGGCATTTTTGTCTGTGTTTTTTGTATATATTGTGTAAATGTAAATATGTTTCATTCACAGTGATTGTCCAATTTATGTTGTGAAAAGTGTAACTTTATGTGAATTTTTGCTATTGAAATAGTATCATTCTCTTGACATATAATAATGAATTTTGTGAAAAAAGAAAAAAAGAGTAAAAATACTAAATGAAAAGAGAGTCTGCTTAGATCAATTGGGTAAGTGGTACCAGACTTTGTTGTCATAATTAATCTATCTGGCCAATGTATTTTTGTTGCTTCATATTTGAAGATACAGCTGGGCTCGCCTGAGCTGCCACTTTTAGCCATGAAAAAAGATTCTATTGACCATTAAATGAGATCTTCTCTGAATGTTTAACCATTTAAGTAGGATGTCAATCAAAATAGAAGACCCACTTTGTACTAAGCAATACGACACCAACTAGCGGTTCCACCAATTTGACAACCACTTATGCAATATGGGAAAAAACTATCCAGAATGTGAAATTATTAGGTATTTGGCCAACATGTTTAACATGGGACTAGTGGGGACAGGAAAAAAATGTAGAAGCTTTTATATCCCAAGAAATAAAGCAGGGAGGAGTTTTTTATGACTTCAATGACGATTTCTATGATATAGAACCAGGACTACAAGTAAGCAACTATTTCTTCTGTATCATAGGATCTTAAAATACTAAGTAAACTAACAACCAGTGGTAATCTTGTATTTCTGGGGAATAAGAAATAGAATTTCTAACTGGAGTTAGAGTTAGGAGGGACTCTGAATGGAGAGTTAACCAAGAAGATTTTTCAGAGTAGCATACCCAACATTAGAGTAAATCTTTTTATCAAGACAGTAGGAGCTGACTTGAAAATGCCTGACAGAACAATGTTTCTTAGACAGTCTTGGTACCCACTTTCCCTCTACTGGAATGGGCTGTGTGTATTGCTGGCAGTTTTTTTTAGCCAATTCATTACACTACAAGATGCAGGATACAATCCAATGACAAATGGATTGTTTTGAAATGTAGGGTCTGGCAAATATGATCGTAGTTGATAAAGGGTGTTTAAGGAACACTCGGCTTGTAAAGATGTATTAATAAAAGGAAACTTGTAGACTAATGGTTTGGTTAACACAAATTTGTATACCACCCTACGGAGGAAAGAAGGATAATTGTCATTAATACCCTATTTGCAAAGAACACTGTATAGAGTTCAACAGCCAAAAAGGTTTGAATTTCACTAATCCTTCAAGCTAAAGTAACACCCACTAGACTGGCGGACTTCCGAGGCAGATTCTACAATGAACCTAAAGAATATCTTCAAAAGTCAGACCTAATAATTCTAACAAAACTATATTTACTACCCATCAAGGAGGTCAAGGTGCCTGTCGGAGGGACTGGAGGAAACAGAAGCGAGGAGGACATATCGGGGTAATATTTGGTCGTTTTTATAGTCCAAATATTGTTTCAGGGTGTATACAGGTAGTCTTTTTGAACCAAAATGAGGAGAGAGGAAAAAATAATAATAAAGTCTGTCCCAATGAGAACCTTAACAAAAAGAACAGTTTTTTCACTTAGTCCATTTCCTTTCCTGTCTCTTCCAGGCGTTCAGGTATGCTGTCGGGGTCCCCGGAGGCTTGTGGAGGGAGCCAAGCAATAAAGATGAATAACAAACGCAATAAGTATAATTGTGGTAGTTTTGTCGGTCTACCCTTTTACCACGCACGGTGGGAGTATCGGGCAAAGGAAAAAGGGAAAATCAAGTACAGAAGTCTCTTCGGAGCTTGCTTCTTCGGTCTTCAGGTCCTCTCCTGTGGCATCTTCCGAGCAGGCGTCTCTCCCCGGTTCTGGCGGCTTCGTGGCTCCTCCCTCCCTCTCCCGAGTCCGTCCTTTATGTTGTTGCTATTCCCTTCCCGGTAGCGGATTGGGTCTCTTCCCACACACCCTCGCTCTGGGATGGGCTTATCCGTTGTGACGGTGAAAAACCCTCCTGGGAAAGCGAAACAGAGTCCATTGTTACTGTTTGGTTATTGTTCCAGCCCACGATGATGTCAGCGGTATCTGGGAGGAGCGGGAACCATGGAGAGAAGACGTGTTTCGGTGGGAGGGTAAGGGTTACTTCCTCTACAGGTACTTCCTCACAGTGCCCTTACTGGAGGAGAAACCTTCTTCACAAACAAAATAATGTCAATAAGCAAAATATATTTAATAAGAACAAGCAGGAAACTTGAGTTGAAGGGCATTTAGATTCCCTTAAGCTGTCCATGTAAGACTGGGGAAGGTTCAGAAACATAATGCTTGCAAATTAAAAGATATTTGAACCTGCATTCTGATGAGGATGTTTGGTCTGTACTGCAACTTCTAACATGGATTCACAGCCGTATGCAGAAGGTTCCGGATACCATCACTGACTTGGCCACTCTGGAACTCAGATGACCATTCCAGCCTGACAATTTCTGAGCTTCAAGATCAATTTTGGTATTAGATGGTATCAGAGGAAAATCAGGGGGTAATGTCCTTGACAAAGTCATTAAAATGGCACTACCCTTAGGGCGTGAATCTGGAAGCCTCGATGAGAAGTCCTGGCATTATGAGACATAGTAACGAGATAAAACTTTGAACACGCCCATTCTAAAAAGATTTTTTAAAGCACTATGGCATTCAGAACCCTTCTTGTTTTTTCTTCATATAACATGCTTAAGACATCTGCCTCTCGGTTTAGGATTACTTGTATGGACTGCTTTTATCGTCAGACCTCTGTACAAGGCCTACATCCAGATCTTTGCATCGCTAATGAGAATTGTCTTGATCTTGTGCCTCATTGTTTGTCGAAGAAGACCACTGCTGTTGTGTTGTCTGTCTGATTAAAGTTCCTTTTCATTACTGGATACAGAAGGAAGGTCTTGAGATCTGGATGGACTGTTCCGAGTTCCCAGATATTGATGTGATGATGACTTTCTTTGACCAGAGAACTTGCAAAGTAAGAATGCGTAGATGAGCTCCTCACCCTGAAAGTGAAGCTCAGAATCATTTGTGTTGGAAGATAAAGTTGAAAAGGGAGACCTTTTAGCAGATTTGCTCTTTCATATCACCAACAGAGACTTTTTTTCACTATTAAGATGAGATGTTCATCCCAGTTATTCGCCTTTTCAAACTTTTTATTCTCCATACATTGGCTTATGTGTAGTCCAGCATTTGAGACCAATGGAATGCAGGAGACCATCAAATCCAGTACAGAGTAGATTTGGTGGGCTGTAGGATTGGGACCATTCAAAAGAATATCTCTCAGAGTGTGCACCAGTTTATTAGAAAGCGGTTATTAGATCCTAGTAAGCCATCAGTATCATAAGATATTGGAAACACACCTCACCCACATTATTTATACATGCATCATCACTGGTGTCCTTCTCCCATCCTGGTAGGTAATACCACTTGGATGGACTAAACCTTGTGAAGGCGTTTGATATATGGATCAAATGGACAATTGCTGAGATCCATGAATTCTTTGTAGCCAGGGATCTACTCAGTCCTGACATAGGCCACTTACCCAATTGGGCACTGAGTACAGCACAAACATGCTGGCAATAGAGAGCAGATGCATAAAATATTAATTTCAATGACATCTCAGTATTTCCTTTTAAAACATACCTAGGCTACCCATGAATAAAATATATTTTGGGTTTGCCCTGAGGTATTTTGATTTCATTATATCTGGAACCCTGCAGTTGATACTTATATCGAACTCGATCAAAATGTTGAGTCAATTCGAGTAGTATTTACTTACTAGTACGGGAGAAGGATATACAAAAACGCCACCACAATGTGAATATGTCATGTCCTTTTCCAATATCTTTAGATACCGATGACTTACTAGGGGCCAATTACTCATGTTCAACTAAACTGTTGCACTCTTAGTGAGATATTGTATAGATGGGGAGGCTGTGCAACAGGTGCCTGATCCTCTCGCTATTTTCTTGTAGTAATAACCTTAAAAAAAAATGACAACACTTCTCCCAGACAGACGGCAATCTCTCCTTTAGATGAAAGGAAAAATATCCCACGTATTTATTTTGAAAGGACTGGACTGAGATCACAGTATGATGCGCTGGTTACCTTGCTGGGAATGTGGCAAATCGATTGTGCTATTGCCATTGCTCAGTACATTTTACTTATTCAAAAAATAGAATGTTAAATTGTATGGGCAAAGAATGAATTATTGCAAACCTATAGAGGGTTTTATATCGTTAATTCGAGTTATTTTAATGTGACGTTGTTACCACATGGGAGGTTCTAAAGTTATAACTTGAGGTGCTTGAGTGACGTTATGAAATGGGTCTCCTAATAATTTATGTTGTAAATATAGTGAAGGGTTTTTGTGATGTAACCTAATGAATTTGTATGATTTTATTGAATGGAATTGCCTACTATACTGTTCTATTGTGTGTATTTGTATACGATGTATGTCTCAAATAAATAAATGTATTACAATTAAAAAACAAATTCTATGTCAGGACCGGAAGCTTCAGATTATGTTGCTAACGCACAAGTTACTTACCTTCGGTAAAGATATATCTGTAAGAAACATTAGTTAGTGTTAGATTCCTTACCATAGAATATCCCCAGGCGTCAGACTGGATCCGGAATTTTTTGCGTAGCAGTACCCCTGCGTGCCGGTAGGCGCCGTCTGCGGCTCCGCGTCAGTCGTCGGCGCCGCCGGGATGACGTAGTTGGAGTACTTAGTCGCCGCCCTCGCGCGCTGACGTCAGTTCTTATACACAGCTTTTCCGCGCCAGGAACGCAGAGCCATGATAAAAACCGACACTGATGCCATGAAACTAGGGTCATCAAAGGGAAGAACCTTAATCCTAGATATCGGTTCGCAGAACGGGAAGGATGGGTGAGGCGGTAAGGAATCTAACACTAACTACGGTTTCTTACAGATATATCGTTACCGAAGGTAAGTAACTTGTGCATCTGAAAGAAACAGGTTAGTGTTAGATTCCTTACCTTAGAATACATACCCCAGCAATACCAACCCCGGTGGTGGGTCTGCGAACCAATGATCCCACCAGAAAGTCCTGGAGAACAGAATGGGCGAAAAAGCCGTCTCTACGGACTTGACTGTCCAGGCAGTAGTAAATGTAAATGTAAATGCCAATTTGTATCGCGCAACAATCGCTCCAAGGAGCATCTAGGCGCCCGAGTAAGGACCACCGGATGTTAGGGTAGTCTCTATGCTAACTTGACCAAGACCAAGATTACACTAGGCTTCTGGCAGTTGTGTCTTGGAGATTAAAGATCCAGGTTTTTAGATGTTTGCGGAAGTCTGTTTCCTTGTCCAATATTCTCAGATGTGGGGGGAGAATGTTCCGTGCTTTAGCACCCAATGCCGCCAGGGACTTGCCCCCTCGGGTTTTGAGTATGAAAGCCGGGACGGTAAGCAGTTTGGCAGTTGAGGAGCGTAGTGCTCTAGTTGGACAGTATCTGCTGAATTTTTTCCTTAGATATGATGGGCCTAGATTATGAACAGCTCTAAAGGTAATTAGCAGTACTTTAAACAAGACCCTTTTTATTATGGGCAACCAATGTAGTGCATTGAGGGCTTTGGTTGCTGATGAACTTTTCGGCCATTTCAGAACCAGCCTTGCTGCTGCATGTTGCACCATCTGGAGTTTATGTGTGACTGCTTTATTTGTACCAGCGTAGAGGCTGTTACAGTAATCGATGCGCAATGTTACTAGTGCCACCGTAACTGTTTTCCTTGCTTCGAAGGGCAACAAATCAAAGAACTTTCTCAGTCCCTTTATCACCCCAAAGCACATGCCTGCCACTCTAGTCGCTTGTTGTCTAAAAGACAGGTCAGAGTCAAAATACACCTGTCTAGCAAACGTGTGCAGCGAGGCCCACGTAGCTGCCTGACAGATGTCATGCAAGGGGACTCCCCGACCCAGGGCAGTAGTAGCCGCCGTGGCCCGAGTGAAATGGCTCAGCCCAACAGGAGGCTCCTTTTTAGCCAAAGAGTAGCATACCTTGATGCACAACACAACCTACCGAGAGATGGTCCGTTTGTGCACCGCCTGTCCCTTCTTAGCGCCCACGTAACCAACAAAGAGCTGGTCGTCCACCCGGAACTGGCGTGTGCGATCCAGATAGAATGAGAGCGCACGTTTTGGGTCCAGACGGTGGAGCCTCTCTTCCTCTTTCGAGGGAACTGGAGGCGGAAAGAAGGTGGGCAAGGTAATGTTCTGGCCGATGTGGAAGGCTGTGACTACCTTGGGCAGGAAAGAGGGACGCGTTCTCAAGACAACTTTGTCCAGATGGAGGTTTGGATGAAAGAGCCTGGAGCTCACTCACTCTCCTGGCAGAGGTGATGGCAACCAGGAAGGCAGTCTTAAGAATGAGAAGACAAAGAGGGCAATTGTGAAGTGGCTTGAAAGGAGCGCACATCAAATAAGTAAGAACAAGGTTCAAGTCCCACTGAGGCATCACGAAAGGAACAGGAGGAAACATGTGAGTTATGCCTTTCAAGAATCTATTTACAATGGGGGACTTGAAAAGAGAAGGCTGATCAGGTAGCCTTAAAAAGGCTGAAATGGCAGAAAGGTAGTCCTTGATAGTGCCCAGAGTAGAGCCCTGCTGGGCAAGAGAAAGAAGAGGAGAACCTCTGAAAGGGGGCAGAAAGGGGATCCACAGCCTTTGCTGTGCACCATGCCACAAATTTGTTCCACCTGCAGGCATATACCGATTTTGTGGAGGGACGCCTGGCTACCAGAATCACATCACAGACTTCAGGAGGCAAGTCAAATGGCCTCAACTGCCGCCACTCAATCTCCACGCATGGAGGTGGAGACTGGACAGGTTCGGGTGGAGGACTGTCCTCTGCTGCTGCGACAGAAGGTCCTCCCGAAGGGGCAGACGAATCAGGGGATCGACTGACATGCTGAGTAGCTCGGGATACCAGAATCTTCGTGCCCAGTCCGGAGCCACAAGGATGACTTGGGCCCGGTCGCGCCTGATCTTTTTCAGCACTGTGAGAAGTTGGCCTGGTATATGATGTTCACTATTCTAGTGAGCACCGTGCACCAGTTACAACCAATCCTTATGGGGATTGGTTGTAAGTCAACCTTATAGACCAGCTATCCTAGGGGTAGCATGGACAAAAGCAGTCTTAGGCTAAACTCAAGAGGGCATGTGAAGCCAGCTGTTTTACCATATGCAATTCTTTTAAATACCAAATGAAAGGACACCACACAAGTTATATATTACAAAATATATGTATTTATTTCTAGCATAATCCCCTATACTCTTTATGAGCACAGAAGCACAAGCGTTAAACAAAGAACACAGTATAACATACAATAAGCTGCACAATTATGGATAGGCCAGGTGGCCACTCAAACCATATATTAAGAAATTGGTATAAGTACCACGTCACGAACAATGAATAGGCCTAGGGCCTTGGGAATCGCTGGGCCTACACTGGACTAACGGAGGTTAGGACATAGGAGGCCCACAGGATGCGGGTGCAGTGTCTATAGGCAACCGCGTTTACCATACAAGTCAATGGTGCGTGAAAATCAGAAAGTGTTAGGTTTCGGAGACTTCCGACTGGACTAGAACTTAGCCACTTAAAACTAGGACACTAGAGGTGTAACCACTATAGGAGCACCGGAGTTATATTGTTACCTCACCCACAGGAAGCGGGTGCATAGGTGCCAAAGTGTGTCGGGTTTCGTCGTGAAGTTCTATGGAGCCTGGATGAAAAGATGCTGCAGGCGGCCAGGAGAGAAGAGTCCGGTTGGATCCAAGGGTGGATCGAAGATGAAGAGTACCTGAAAGCAGAGGGGACAGAGTCTGGGTCGCTAGCCAGTGACCAGGATGGAACCAGGACGGAACCAGGCAATGTCGGGTTGCGATCAGGTGCTGTCTCCGCTGCCACGTGGACCAGGAAGGATCGAGGATGACCAGCTGGTGAACACGAGCTGTCCTGTGGTAAATATTTGATTTACCGTCTTATTTCTATGCAGGTAAGTACTTAATCAATAATAACTCAATCGGAAAGAAAAAGGCAGAGTCCGTGGTGTTAGAGTTCTTAGGGGTTTTATTCCTCAAAAAGGAATGGTCATGACCTGGATATCATGTTCCTGCAACCACAGGGGTTCAGGAAGGGATAGAGCAATATTTTATTGACAATACATAGCTTATATACTTAAATCACATCATAGAAACCAATATAGTAGGCGTAACAGCTGAGAGAAGACAAGATAACAGCATCCACGTGTTAGTAATACGTAATCAGAAGGCGTGAACTAGGCGTGAACCAGAGGTGTGTGCTAGAAACGTCATGGGTGGGTGTCACAAATGGGTGGCACAAAGCAGAAATGTTGCAATGTCAGCAGAAATCTGAGGCTTGGATGCGCGCGCAGCTGCATGACGTGTGATTGACGTGAAACTGGAGGGTGCAGGGGACTTGACATTTACACTGGCGGAAAGAGACAGAAGTCTGGCATGTCAGATCAACTCGTACTTCTATCATATCTGATATCTGATGTTTGGGAACCATATTATCTAAACGGAAAGGTCTCTGGGGCAGAAACTATTCTATACTAACTGTGAGTGCGTGTATAAGCGCCTAAGTGTCTGTATGAGAATGCGAGGGGCATGGGCCTTCCATGGTAACAGAGCTATGAATTACTTGCACATAGACAGTGAGGCCGGGCCCTTCGCTCTGCAGCTTGGGGATGTTTACTTAAACTAGTAGGCAGGAATGTATTTTCGAGGAGCGGAACAGATAATTCGAAGGTTGAAGTCAGTCTTGGCAGGCAGCAGGCTGTGCTAAGCGCCGGGAGCCGCACAGGAAGTAAGTCAGAGGTCACGGGTACAGAGATAGCCTGGGCTGAGGCTTTCAGAGTCAGAAGGCAGGAGAAAAAAGGCTCGATGGCAGAATTCAGGGCCTACTTTGCCAGAGCTGAAAAACGTGTAAAGTACACTACAAAAAGACGTTGGCATAGCATACTTAGGAACGGACCATTCAACCCATTCAGGGTGGGTCTGAAAGAGGACATGTTAACGTTGGACGCAAATGTATTTGCGTCTTCATAGCTGGCACAGGAGGGAAGTTACATGCACTTTAAGCTGGTACATGGAGACGGTGGGGTACACGCTAGGGAACACAACTTGACCATAAAATTTATATTTCCTCAGTCCCACGAAGGCTCTTGCTGTCGGCGGTCTCGGTACTCGAATCGGAGTCACCAAGCCTTGGCAAAGGCAACCCACGCAGGACTGTAAGATGTCTTCTTGATCGGACCAGGAAGGTCAGATCGATGGCTCCTTTTCAGGGGAGCTGGGGCCAGTCTGGAGCAACCAGACCAGCAGTGTAGTTTCGATGGATCATCGTCACAGAGGCCACTAGCCAACGGGCAAGCAACCAGACAACGCGTCGAGCAGGAAAAGTGCAAAAGGGCCCCACGCAGCACTCAGAGAGTGTGAAGAGGTGATCTTTGGAGCACAGGCTGCTCGGGGCTGGGGCTTCTCAAACCCCAAAGCACAGCATCTAGGGAGCCTCGGGAGCTGCACAGGAAGCACTTCGTCGACTTTTCAAGATGGCCGGTCCCACGTCTCACGTCGCCTCCACTGGTCTAAGCTTTGCTAGGACTGTGGATCGGGCTGTTGGAAGTCTGGGAGTCCAGGTCTTGTCGGTCTTCCTTTGCCATTGCTCCGGCGGGAGCAATGGCAAAGGAAGTCTCGATGCGCTGATGGTGCCTGCTTGCACATGGTGGCCACTCCTTGACCACAAGGGAGATTCTTCAGTCTTCTACGTTGAGTAGGATGTCGAAGGGTCCAGAGTTTCGTTTCAAAGTTTCAGTCAGGATGATCTAAGTTGCATTGGCACAGCTCCTACCTTTATTCCAAATCAAGGGGCTGGATCACCTGCTAGGTCCCTCCTATGGGTGGGACCCAGGAAGGGGGTGGTTACACCCTTTTCCTTTTGTCCAGTTTCGCGCCAGAGCTGGGGCTGGAGTGCCCCAGCACCGGTTTGAACTGAACTATGCATGGGACGCCTTGTGCGCCCCAGGCAGTGTCTAGTTTCATTCAGCCCTCCCTGCCCCAATCCACTATCTCCTGTCTGGGGTGGTGTAACACCTCCCTGTGACAGGATACCATTTGTCCAGGCCTCCCCTGCCAGAGTTTCGGTTAGCAGCAGGAAGCCAGACTTGTGTCGGTGGCAGCAGCATCCATTTTGTGATGCTGAGGCTCTGGTTAGATGTAACTGCATTTAAGCAAAGTAACATGTCTTCTCCCTCTAGAAGGGTGGAATGCTACTCCCGTCGCCAAAACTGGCGAGGGGGTAGTATTCCAAAGCGTATGACACCTTACACAACATGGTTTGATAAAGCCAAACCAAAGTTAGCAAGTAATCGCGAGGATTATAATGCACTTAAGAGTATATGGTATGGCAATATCCCAGAACAGCTAAGGGAGTTGGTCCCGAAAGCTGCAGACAGGGTCAGCTCATGCTAGAGCATCATCTCACATAAAACCAAGCACTCTGCCTCCAGGATTGTTAAGGCCTGCCATAGGAGTGACTTATAGGTGTATATGTGTCCAGATATAGGTATACTATATCTAAGCAAGAGGTGATTACACCACCTTGCCCCAGCTGAGTGATCAGCCAGTTGTGTCAGATTGGATAGCCAGCCAGGGGTGTCAAAAGATATGCTGCAGCCCCTGGTAGGCCTTGAATGCACCTATGCCCTGGGTACCTATAGTACACTGTACAGGGGCTGATAAGGTGAGCCAATACCCAATTGGTTATGTACCTAAAGTACATGGTTGTGAATTTAGAGAGAGAACAGCAGGCTGTGGGTCTGATTTGCAGGCCCACTGCCACATTAAGTCGAAAACCAGTGAAGCAAAAAGCAAAAAATGGGGTGACCATAGGAAAGCAGACCCTACTCTCCTACAAGCACTCTGGGCAGAAGTGGTATAGGCGGAAAGGCGTACAACAGACCGCAGCTCCACTCGTGACGAAAAGCGTAGCCGAGCGAGTGCCGCCTTGGAAATTCCAAAGCGCAGAACTGATGACATTGCGCGCTCTCTTCTGTGGAGAATAGATCTAACCAAGGCTCTCCCCACTGCTTAAAGAGACCTTGCTCCACGTCCGAGTTCAGACGCCATTCGTGATCCATCATGCACCCACAACTGAGTTTGTTCGCCCTGGCATTCAGGGAACCTGCCAGGTGTTGAACCACCAGGGTCACGCCCTGATGTTCCAGCCAGTGCCAGAGGCGCAAAGCCTACTGAGACAGGGTCCACGACCCCACCCCGCCCTGTTTGTTGGAGTACCACATGGTAGTGGTGTTGTCAGTGAACACCTGCACTACACTCCCCCGGACAGCGGGGAGGAATGCTTTCTGTGCAAGTCGGATCACCCACAGCTCCAGAAGCTTGATGTGGAGCTGGGACTTCCCCGGAGACCAGAGGCCTCTGATCTCCGCTTCCCCCATGTGGCCCCCCCATCCCAGGAGGTACGCATCCGTCACGACTACGTGCTCCGGTTGGGGTAGGGAGAGGGATCTGCCGCTGACCCAATCACGGTCCGTGAACCACCACTGCAACTGTCTCGCAGTGCCCTCCGAGATCAGGACTTGGTTGGACAGGTTGCCCTGATGCTGGGCCCACTGAAACTTCAGGTCCCACTGCAGAGCCCGCATCCGCCACCGGGCGTGATGCACCAGAAGGATGCAGGAGGCCATCAGCCCCAGAAGCCACAGCGTCAACCTGACCGAGACTCAGGATAAAGGCTGAAAGATCGGAATCAGAGCCTGAATATCCTGAACCCGCTGCTCGGGAGGATAAACACGAAACCGCGCTGAGTCCAGAACCGCTCCGATGAAGAGGAGCTTCTGAGAGGGACACGGGTGTGACTTCGGCACATTGACGGAGAACTCCAGCAGGTGCAGGAGGTCGGCTGTAGTCTGGAGGTGGCTGACGACTGTCTGGGACGAGCCCGCCTTCAACAACCAGTCGACGAGATAGGGGAAGACTGGCACCCCTAATCTGCGCAGATGAGCTGCGACCACCGCCATCACTTTCGTGAACACCCGAGGGACGCTTGTATGGCCGAAGGGGAGCACAGTAAACTGAAAGTGCTCGTGGCCTACCGTGAACCGCAGGTAGCGCCAGTGGGCCGGCAGGATGGGGATGTGAAAATAAGCGTCCTACAAGTTCAATGCCACTATCCAGTCTACAGGGTCTAGGGCAGCTAAGACCTGATCCAAAGTCAGCATCTTGAACTTCTCCTTCCGGAGGAAGCCGTTGAAGTTCCGCAGGTCCAAGATAGGACGTAGGCCCCTTTGACCTTCTTGGGAACCAGAAAGTAGTGGGAGTAACAACCACACCCTACTTCTGGCCCAGGAACGCGCTCGATCGCCCCCTTGACCAAGAGGGCCGTAACTTCCTCTAGCAGAAGTTGCAAGTGATCCCCCGACACGCGGTGGTACTGCGGTGGCATGGCTGGAGGGGTCGCCTCGAAGGGGAGGGAGTAGCCCCTTCGGAAGATTTGCAGCACCCACCTGTCCGATGTGATGGTGCGCCAGTGGAGGAGGGGATGGCGAACCCTGCCCCCCACTGGCGTCAAATGGGCCTGAAAGCTCGGACTAGGAGGGCTTTGAGGCAGATGCTGCGGGGGTAGATGTGGACTTGCCACTGTCCCCTGGCACGCCACGGCGGTTACCACGTCCGCCGCCGCGCTGAATGTTACTCTGGGGCCCGTGGCTGGCAGGACATTAGGGGGCGCCCCTTCCTTGGCCACGAAAGGAGCGAAAGGCAGAAGTTTGCTGGCGCTGGCCCGACAGGCCCAAGGACTTGGCCGTAGCCCTGGAGTCTTGAAACGCTCAAGCGCACTGTCTGCCTTGTCGCCAAAGAGGAGACAGCCATCAAACGGCATGTCCATGAGGGAATTCTGGACATCAGCTGAAAAGTTAGCGGACCTCAGCCAGGCGTGGCGGCGAACAGTCACCGTTGTGGAAATCGCCCTGCCCAGCGAGTCCGTGGTATCCAGCCCACATCGGATAAAGTACCGTGCTGCATCTCGCGCTTCCGCAAGGGCTTGAGCGAGTTTGACCCGGGCCTCCTCCGGGCAACCTGGCACCACGTCCGCGACCGTGTCCCACAGAGAGTGGGTATAACGGCCCAAAAGAGAAGCGGTGTTGACCGACCACAACCCCAAACTGAGTGAGGAGAACAGCTTTTTACCGAACTGTTCATACGTTTTGGATTCCCGATCAGGTGGAGCAATCGGGAATGCGGTCTGGGAGTTAGAGGCCTGGATAACCAGGCTCTCTGGGGTGGGGTGGGTGGACAGGAAGCTAGGGTGGCCCGGGGCCGGGAGGTGGCACCTGGCCACATTCCGAGGCTCCGAAGAGCTTGCCTGCAGTTTAAGGACCTCGGTGAGGAGGTTAGTCCTCACGGCCTCGACCGGGAGTTCAAGAGCCAAGGCCTTGGCCGCCCTCGTCAGCACCACGCTGAAAGCAGCCCCCTCCTCCGTAGCCACGGTAGGAGGGGAGACAAAGCCAGTGCCGGGCGAAGTGTCCAAACCACTGGCCTCCCCTAGATCCACTGCCCAGCCGTGATACGACTGGCACTCCCGTGCCAGAGGGTCCTCAGACCCCTTCCAATCCTCCTCGCCTCCTATCTCCTGATAGTCAGGTTCAAAGGATGGGGCCGGATCATATTAGAATTGCTCTTCTCTCGGCGTCAAATGCAGCGTTGAGCGACGCCTGTCCAGATCCGAACCGAGGGAGGGACTGGGGACGACGTAGTCTGGGGATAACACCCTGGGGGTCGGCGCCGGCGGAGGGGTCGTAAGGTCGATCTAGATCCGGATCGGCCCTGCGGCATCAGGACCGAAGTCGTCGACGGCGCCGGGGCCGAAGCACCAGACGGCGTCGGGCCAAAGCACCAGGCCCGCCTGGGCTCCCAGTCGGGGTCGCGGGGCGCGAAGGCATCACAGCGGGACTCGACGGAGGAGAGAGCGACCTCATGGCCATGAGGAAGGTATCAATCTCCTCGGGCGTCGCGTTCAGCCCAGGGACCGGCAGGTATGGAGCTGGCAGCGGCGCCTGCGGCTCCGCCGGAGCCGCGTGGGTGGTGTAGCCCGACCCCCCGGCCGCATTGCGTGAGCGTCGGGGGGAGTCGGAAGAGCGATGTCGTCTCTTAGACTTCTTGTGCCTCTTACCTGAGGACTTGGAGCCCGACGAATGGTGTCGACTCGCCGAGCTGCGATGACTGTGGCCCCGCGACCGTTCCTTCGACCTCCTCCTCGACCTGGACCGTGAACGGCGCGGGGCCGACTGCCGGAGCTCGAGGCGCTTACGGGACCGCTCCCGCCTAGACTTCGACATCAAGGCTCGGCAGTCGGGCACGACTTGTCACCATGATCGGGCCAAAGGCAATACAGGCAGCGGCGATGGGGGTCGGTAACCGACATCAGTCGGCTGCAATCGGCCCAGGGCTTGAACCTGGGCATCCCTACCGGCACCGATAGTCTTACGACTCGAAACAGGATTAAAAAGATCGAAAAAGTTAGTCAAAAAGTGACTAAGGAGTACTGCTTTTTGCGGATCTGCACTTGGTGGAGCGGAAAAAAGAAGAACTGACGTCAGCGTGCGAGGGCGGCGTCTAAGTACTCCGACAACGTCATCCCGCGCCAACGACGGACGCGTACCGACGCGCCGGGGTACTGCTACACAAAACTTTCCGGATCCAGTCTGACGCCGGGGGATATTCTAAGGTAAGGAATCTAACACTAACCTGTTTCTTTCACTTTATATGCTTTATTGCACAGCAGCCATTTCAAAACTCAACTTAGACCAAATTTCCGGGGGGCGGGCGTGGGCTGGGGGTGGCTACGGGCCAAGCATGGAGGACGTGATCGGATACAGCTCCGTCCCATGCCATAAACATTTGCTGAATATCCTGTAATCCCTGCTCCACAAGGACACCCACTGCCCAGGACAGACCGAGGGAACGGCGGCAGCAACTTCGGAGGCGGTCCTGGCTCCGGTAATGTGAGGAGACCCGTTGGGACCTGTGCGGCCTTGCGGAACATGGGAAGCCGTGGTCTGGGGTAGGGGGAGGAGCGGATCCTGGTGCGGTACACGGTCTAAGCCACGGGCACGGCGTCCGGAGTTGTGAGCATCGCGACCCGGCAAGAGTGAGTGAGACAACATCAGAACACCACGGAACAGCCGAGCGGGGTTGCGGATGATGACGGAGTGCGGCGGGGTCCCAGAGAGCGCCGCAGAGAGCTCCGACTCCGGTGAGCAGATCCGGTCCACATAAGCCCGCGATGCAAGACATGCCGGAGAGTCAATACCAGTAAGAGGCGCCGGGAGGAGAGGCTGGGGGAAGCAATAGGAAGGAGAGTGCCCAGGGGAGCCGGACTGACTTCAGAACACCGGGCAGAACGAGTCAAACAGCCAGGCTCAAGGTGCAGACAATGACGGGCGCCATTTTGTAAAGCACTTCTGAGCAGCGCACCATGCTGGAGCTCCCCTGAGTTACCCCACTGTCACAAGTGCAATTGACTAGCGAAAGTGTGCTGAGGCAGAGAGGTCTTGTTGAACTCAGAGGGAGGCTCGCTGCTACCCTAAAAAGTACAACGTGAGGGGTCATACTGCTCCCCACCATACAAAGCATGCCGTAAATTGCCTGGTGCCCCCTACGGTTTCATTGTTAGGTCTCGGCTCACCACCAGCCCAGGGGCCAGCAGGGATTGAATTGCCACTTGACCCATGCGCCCTGATCGCCGAGGAGAGGGTGCCTCGTAACCCCCATACTGCATCCTGGATGCAAGCATAACACGTGATCTGCGGCGGAACTGGGAGTCGTGCCAGGAAAACTCCCCCCGGTCCCTCCGGCCAGACACGAGGTACACCAGACCGTCACACGAGAAGGGCGTGGTACAGAGACAGTCTGCATAGTAAGCGTGCACACACGCCTGTGGCTCCTACCTCTATTGACTCGAGCTCACGCAACGTACATCGACCACCAGCCCTCCAAACAGACAGATGCAGGGCAGGACTTGCATCACCACAGTGGGAGCCCGAGCACTTGCACAAGTAAGCAGAACGTGGCGCCGCGTCAACACGCATTCATGGGTAGAAACAGGCTCAAGCAACAGGACCCTATGGCGAATGCCGAACAACAATCTACTGGCTCTGAAGACCCACTGGCCTCTTCCAACAACAAAATCATACCACCAACGGGCAAGGACACGCAAGATGCTAAGTTAGACCTTATTTTGTCGGAAATAAGGGCCTCCAGGGAAGCACTGGAAACACGGATAGATGCAATGTCAACAGGCCTGTCACTCCTAAAGGCCGACCACAACAAACTTGCGGAGAAAGTCACGGAGCATAAACTTGCATTGGACGATCTGATCCCACAACAAACAGAACAATCAACGAGACTGGAGAAAATGGAACAGCAGATTAAGACTTTGAGAGATAGGGTGGATGAGGCGGAAGGGCGCTCGTGACGAAACGATGTCCACATATTGGGCGTTCCGGAGCGCAGCGAGGGTAGAAACCGCACACAGTTTGTGGAAGACTGGCTAAAGACAATAGTGGGACCGACGGACATTACTCCCCTATACAGTGTGGAGCGGGCACACAGAATGCCTCCGAAACCGCCTAGACCGGGGGCTCCACAGCGACCTCTGATTGCACGCCTACTACGCTACAAGGACAGAGACTCGGTATTAAGGGCAGCTAGGGAGAAAGCTCCTTTGAAATTCGACAACAAGACGATATCTATCTATCCGGATTTCACCCCGGCAGTCCAAAAGTCTAGATCGACTTTTCTGGTAGTAAAACGCAAGCTACGAGACCGTAATCTGAAGTATGCTCTCCTCTTTCCAGCCCGCCTAAAAATTATGCACAGGAACAAAACCTATTTTTTCGACTCCCCGGAGGAGGCCGCGGAGTGGATGGAAGTAGCACTAACGCCGCTGCACACGCAAGACCCCATGGAGAAAGACCAGGAAGAGGGACCATCTCTTCATGAAGAAAGCCCTCCGCACGGAACGTATTCATGGAGAACACGGGTGCGAAGGGACGGAGGACGTCGGGCAGACCGAGATCGAATTCAGCGGTAACTCTGCTTACGACGGATGCGCTGGCGGCGGCGGTGGCGGCGCTCGATGCCAGAGACAAAACGGACATGGGCAGCAACTCGGACTCCCGCACGGAACTGTCAGGCTCTGTCACTAGCTTGCAATTGTTCCCAAAAATCACTGCACAAGTGGCGAACAAATTCTAATTGTAACTACTGAAGACATCAGTTGATAACGTATGATGCTGATGTGTAACGGTGGAGGTGGGCGGGCAGGCAGGGAACAGGGTACATTTAAGGCACAGGGTAAATCGCTGTAACTGACAGAAGATACCCAGTGAGTGAGTGCGCCTGACCACACCTCCGCAGGCACGATTTTATTCATTTGTTGCCCACGTTGGGCGCTGATGTTTGGTCTACGGATTTGTTCAGATGGCGACCTTAAGGTTAGAGAGTTGAACAAAATAATAAGGGCACTTACGAATCCTCCATACATACACTACACAAAAATGGCATGACATATGTAACGGACATACACTGCCATTAAGACTCCTAGCACATACAAGATATGCACCTGGAACGTGCAAGGTATGGGTTCAGTACACAAGCGGCATAGAATTCGAGCGCAACTGAATCGGCGACAGGTGAATATACCGTACCTCCAAGAGACCCACCTTAATGGTGCAGAGAGCTCTAAATTACATAAGAAATGGAAGGGTCAATTGTTCGCCACTACTTACTCTGCATTCTCAAGAGGGGCAGCTGTATGGATCAGAAATTCCGTCCCCTTCAAAATGATAGAGCAAAGAGTAGACACAGAGGGTAGATATGTGTTCGTACGGGGGACATTAGATGGTTCTCCCATTGTACTCGGCAGTATATACGTGCCGAACACAGATCAGATGTCGTTCCTCGCCACACTTAGCAGGGTACTAACTGAATGCTCGGAATATGACTGGGTTGTGGGGGGAGACTATAACGCAGTACTGGATCTGTTCCTCGACCGCTCCCACCCACCACTGCATGCAACAGAGAGCAGGAAGCAGGCGGAAGCACTAGCACAATGGGCACATGGCTGGGATTTGACTGACGTATGGAGGAGCAAAAATCTACTACACAGGGAATATACCCTTCTATTCTCCTCCTCACAGGTTACACACTAGAATAGATTGAATCTTTTGCTCTAGGACCTTGCTGGGGTCTATGGCGACTGCTATACATATGGGGAAGACGTTCTCCGACCACAACCCAGTAAAAATCACAATATGCTGGGGTAGGATCCCAACTCCAATTCCAACTTGGCGCCTATTGCCGGAACTATTAGAGGACAGGGTTTTTAGATCCACACTATCCAACGCTATCACCACGAATGCTGGCACGGCTAGCTCACGACAGATTGAATGGGACGCCTTTAAAGCGTCAATGCGGGGCGTTGCAATGAGTACGAAGGTGGGCATGAGGTACACAGTGCTGGAACCACTAAAAGAGGAAGAGGGGAGACTGGCAATGCTGGAGAGTGAGGCAGCTGGTACGAATGAACGGCTCACGCAATTGCAGGAGGCACACATCCATCGCGTTGAATTGCTTGAAGAGTTGAGAATACTAGACTATAGGGAATACACATGCAGACAACATGCACACGCTGATAGATCGGGTCCCTTATTAGCGTGTTTGGTACGTGATGCACCCATGTATACCCCCATATTGGAAGTGCAGGACCAACAAGGCACGCCGGCTAAGACACAACTTGATATAAACACTACATTTCAGGAGTATTATGAGGCTCTATATGGGCGGCACCCACAGCTATCGGATGAGCAATATGAGCCCTTTATGACAGACCTCACTATGCCACAACTCACGGCGGATCAGAGTAAGGACTTGGCCAGCCCCATTACGATTGCAGAAATAAGACAGGCGATCCGGGCCCTACCGTGGGGTAAAAAACCCGGGGACAGACGGCCTACCGGCTGAGTTCTATGGAGCTTACATAGACCTACTTGCGCCACACTTACACTACCAAGAGTCGCTGAAATCTGAGGGGCTTCCGCCTACGACGCTGCAGGCGCTGATAGTCTGACTTTTAAAACCTAGTAGGGACGGGTTCCACCTAGCAAACTACAGACCACTCTCTCTATTAAACACGGACTACAAGATCCTTAGTAAGATCTTGGCAGCGAGATTGGTTCCCTATATCACACACTTAATACACTCGGACCAGTGCGGTTTTGTACCGGGTCGGAGTACGGCGATGAACCTACGGAGACTCAGCCAGATAATACTCCACGAAGACGCAGGCAGCAAGGGGTGCGGAGGCTGCATATCTTTGGATCTGAGGCAGTCGTTTGATTCCCTTAGATGGGACTATATGTTTGCGACGTTCAGTAGATTCGGAATACCGCCCAAATTCATAGCGTGGGTGGCTCTGTTATATACAAATCCAACTGCCTGGATACGCACCAATAAATGTATTTCCGGACCTCTGAGTATAACGAAGGGTACCAGACAGGGTTGTCCACTGTCACCCCTCCTGTTCATCTTAGCTTTAGAACCACTATTACATAGACTCCGGACTTTTGCCCAACACTGAGGAATACGAAGGAATGCAGTGACGCATGTGGTGTCGGCTTACGCAGACAACATAATATTATATCTGAGTGACTTAGGGGACTGCCTTGACCCAATACCGGAAATATTTGAGAAATTTCAGGTAATATCAGGCCTTACGATCAATGACACCAAGTCATATGGTTATTGTTTTCAAGACACAGGAGAGAACGCACGACTGCGGTTCCCCCATATCACCTGCAGATCGCAACGACGACCTTCAAATACTTAGGGATACAAATATACAGGGAGACGAAAGACATGTTGGATGGTAACCTGGGTAGAGCGATTACCGCCCTAAAGTCCCAAGTACAATTCTGGAATACACTGCCACTGTCGGTGGCAGGAAGAGTGGCCATCTCTAAAATGGTAGTGCTACCCAGTCTCATCTATTACTTTATGAATTTTCCACTTCTGATCCCAGGAAGCACATTTAAAACTATACACACTTTACTGACAGAGCTGGTGTGGGGCACAGGTAGAAGACGCATTAGTCTCGCCAAACTGCAGCTATCGACTACCCAGGGGTGTATGGGAGTCCCAGATATAATGGCGTATGGGAACGCTTGCCAACTGCAATGGCGAGCTTACTGGCTGGCAGGCCGCAACCTTCATGAGATAAATATGCCCGACACCGATAGGGCAAACGGCGCCATTCATAAATAAAATGTGGTGTCGAAATGTGGTGTCGAACTCCCCAGTTCGACACCACATCTACTTAGGCTTGCTGTTGGTTGCTGGAGGAAGGCAGTAAAGTATACGAAAGCAGCGACCTCCTATGCACCCTCAATACCCCCGTTAGGGATCCCCCTTGGTGCGGATACGCTAACAGATCGCGAGCTAGCTGGCTGGCATGACACAGGCGTGCAGCAAGTGGGGGACCTATTTGCTGACGGCACAATTATGACATATGCGGACTTTAACAGACAGCATCAGACTCCCGAGAGATTCTTTCTTTTACACGCCAGGATCAAACATTACATTACACTAACTTGGGCGCCGAATGGTGCGGAGCCACCCACGAACTATGCAGTACTTAATGGGGACAGGTAGTCATTTGACTAAATGGATAACGACTGGCATCAGAACTGGCAAGGTAATCTCGCACCAACCCACACGTGACCGATGGGAGAGAGACGTGGGCAGGAAATTCAAAGATAAAGAATGGGAAAGAATTTTGAAATTCCCTAAAAAAGTCTTGAGGAACCCAAAATTTAAATTGATCCAACTAATGATTATACACAGGGCGTACCTCACCCCGCACCGGATACACGCCATGGTTCCCAATGCTGCGGACACGTGCCCCCGATGTGCGGCTGATAACGCACAACTGTTACACATGCTGTGGGAATGCCCTAAGTTGGGGTACTACTGGACAACAGAACACGAAAAACTGACTAGGGTGGCACCAGCAAGACCGTACACCTCCATGGCATATAGCATACTGGGGTTGGGCCCTAAGGAAAAGAGAAAGAGTGTAGCGACCCGCTTCGCTGACTTGGCCCTATTATTGGCGAAGAGAACTATAACAATGAGGTGGAAGTCAGCTAGACCACTGGACCCAGACATTTGGCACGGGGAGGTATTGCGAAGGATATGGAACTGCAGCGAGAGGAGCGAAGAGGCCTACGGAGAACCCCTATTTCAATGGAATGGAATGCTATTGCTTTTAGATTTTGAATCAGGTACTGACAATAGTGCGCCTCAATCAGTTGATGAAGACAACGGCGATGAGATGCACAATTAGAGAAGTGAAAGTAACCCTCCCGGCCCCCCCATCCCCCCTCACCCCCATCCCTGTTTCTCCTCCCCCTACCCCCCTCCGCCCTCCCCCCTCCACATCCCCTCCCCACACCTTCTCCACCCCCTGTTCTTGCGCCCACTCCTGCTTCCCCCCTGCCCCGCCCACCCCTCCTCCATTGTGCCGCCTAATGGCAAACAAGGTCGTGCAACCAGGTGCAGGAAGAACAAAACTAAAGCAAATATGATATGTTAACGCAGGGAGTTAACCAGAAATGGCAGGGAAACGGATAGTAAATATCGTTGCAGAAAATGCTGACACAGTACGAGTTGATTGTAGTTTGAAAGTACAGGTGCCGGGGAAGTTAGCGGGAGGGGGGAATTGTTGTTCACAGGAGGGAACCAAAGCAAAAATGAAAATCAATATTATATCTGATATTTTGTACTTTGTAGGGACCGTCAATACATGATATGTGATTGATGCAATGGTTTATAATTGTAACTGTCCATGACTTATTCCTGAAATAAAATTATAAAAAAAAAAAAAAAAGAAAAGACCACATTTCCCAAACACCAGTGGAAAAAAATGGTCGAAAACAAAACAAAGAAGGGACAACATATCCCTCAGTCCATAATGTCCAATCATATTTCAGGAACCCTCTCCTACTCCGTTCTTGCTGCCCTGCTTCTCCTCTATCTTTGCTGCTCAGCAGCCTCAGATGAGTGTTTTTCGTTTTCTCTGCCTATTATTGGTTTTGTATATTTGGCATGCGGCCGCGGGACGATCTTTCAACGTCCCGCGCCTGCCTCTTTTGCTAGCGTATTGTTTATGTTTGGTATATTGTGCTTGCTTTCGCGCGGTCCAAGCGCGTTGTGGCGTCTTACCTCAGGTTTAATTTCAGACCTGTGGGTGAGTGCTTCACCGCGCTGCTGCTGTCCCGGATCACTTCGAGTTTTGTCCACGTGAGGTGTGTGACGTTCGGAGCTCTGGCTCTCTGGTTTCTGTCTCTGTCTCGCGGCCCCGCAGGTCCTGTTTCGGGCTTACGCGGACCCGCTCCCTCATGGGCTTGTGAGGCGCGGTTTGTACCTTCGACCGCTAGGGGCGCTGCAGCGTTATTTCACTGGGGCGGCCCCTCTAGCTGGCCACGGCACACACGGAATTCTTCTGGTGCATTCCTTTCATTCCGCCCGCCGTTGCCTGTCTGCCTCACGTCCCCTGGAGGGTTGTACGACGATATTCCTCAAACAAAATCTCGCATACCATCACTCCGCATTTTTTACAAGGCGGGACAATTACTCCGCAAAGCCATAATTTCTCAAACTTTTACACCGCATAGGACTTTATCACACATTCCATTACAACGCAAATGCATGTGTGGTGAAGTCATATACTTTATAAAAGTACTTGATAAATATATAAATATATATATATATATATATATATATTTTATTTAAATAAAACATTTTTTCTTTTAAATAGCATTATTTATATTTATATATATAATAATATTAAATAAATATATATTATTAAAAAAAAAAAAATTATTAATTACCCTTCACACCCTAAATACTAATCCCACCCAGGTCCCTTTAAATACCCCTGCACCCCATAATCAAAACCCACCCTTACTCCTTAAAATACCCCAGCACCCTTAAACACTAACCCATCCTGATCCTAAAAATACACTCTGCACCCCAAACGTATCCCTGAACCCTAAAAATGCCGCTGTACCCCAAAACCTAGCCCTGAACGCTAAAAATGCTCCTGTACCCCAAAACCCAAACCTAGCCCTGCACCCTAAAAATGCCCCTGTACCCCCAAACCTAGCCCTGAACCCTAAAAATACCCCTGTACTCCCAAACCTATCCCTGAACCCTAAAGCTACCTCTGAACCCCCAAACCTAGCCCTGCACCCTAAAAATGCCCCTGTACCCCCCCCCCCCCAACCTAGCCCTGAACCCTAAAAATACCCCTGTAACCCAAACCTATCCCTGAACCCTAAAAATACCCCTGTACCCCAAAACCCAAACCTAGCCCTGAACCCTAAAAATGCCCCTGTACCCCAAAACCCAAACCTATCCCTGAACCCTAAAAATACCCCTGTACCCCAAAACCCAAACCTAGCCCTGAACCCTAAAAATACCCCTGTACCCCATAACCCAAAACCCACCCTGAACCCTAATTAAAAACCCCTACACCCCAAAAACTAAACTAACCCTAAAAAGATCTCCTGCATCCCAAAATCTAAATACCCCCTTAACCCTAAAAATACCCAAGCACCCTAAAACCAACCCTATACCCCAAAACCTAGCCCTGAACGCTAAAAATGCTCCTGTATCCCAAAGCCCAAACCTAGCCCTGCACCCTAAAAATGCCCCTGTACCCCCAAACCTAGCCCTGAACCCTAAAATACCCCTGTACCCCCAAACCTAGCCCTGAACCCAAAAAATACCCCTGTACTCCCAAACCTATCCCTGAACCCCAAAAATACCCCTGTACTCCCAAACCTATCCCTGAACCCTAAAGCTACCTTTGAACCCCCAAACCTAGCCCTGCACCCCCTAAAGCTACCTCTGAACCCCCAAACCTAGCCCTGCACTCTAAAAATGCCCCTGTACCCCCCCCCAAACCTAGCCCTGAACCCTAAAAATACCCCTGTACCCCCCAAACCTAGCCCTGAACGCTAAAAATACCCCTGTACCCCCAAACCTATCCCTGAACCCTAAAAATACCCCCTGTACCCCCAAACCCTAAAAATACCCCTGTACCCCAAAACCCAAACCTACCACTGAACCCTAAAAATACCCCTGTACCCCAAAACAATCCCTGAACCCTAAAAATACCCCTGTACCACAAAACCCAAAGTTAGCCCTGAACCCTAAAAATACCCCTGTACCCCAAAACTATCACTGAACGCTAAAAATACCCCTGTGCCACAAAACCCAAACTTAGCCCTGAACCCTAAAAATACCCATGTACCCCAAACCTATACTTCAACCCCAAAAATACGCCTGTACCCCAAAACCCAAACCTAGCTCTGAACCCGAAAAATACCTCTGTAACCCAAACCTATCCCTGAACCCTAAAAATACCCCTGTACCCCAAAACCTAAACCTATCCCTGAACCCTAAAAATACCCCTGTACCCCAAAACCCAAACCTAGCCCTGAACCCTAAAAATGCCCCTGTACCCCAAAACCCAAACCTATCCCTGAACCCTAAAAATACCCCTGTACCCCAAAACCCAAACCTAGCCCTGAACCCTAAAAATACCCCTGTACCCCATAACCCAAAACCCACCCTGAACCCTAATAAAACCCCCTACACCCCAAAACCTAAACTAACCCTGAACTCTAAAAAGATCTCCTGCATCCCAAAATCCAGATACCCCCTTAACCCTAAAAATACCCAAGCACCCTAAAACCAACCCTATACTCTAAAAATACCATACTCTAAAAATACACTGCACCCCATAACCCAAACCCACCCTTAAAATACCACTGAACACCTAAAACATATACCCCAACACCCTCAAACTAAAACCATATACTTACCTTAAACTTAAATATTAAAAACATGCTTTTACCATTCATGCTTTTACGACGAATTTCGTTGTAAAAGCATGCATGATAAAAGCATACAAGATGTAATGGCATGCGTTATTATAGTATTGCAGAGTAATGGTACCTTCGTTGTAATGGTATGCGGAGTGAAGGTATGCGGAATAAAACTTGCGTTGTAAAGGTGTTTTACCCTCCTGGAGACTTACGCCCCCTTGGAGGGTCTGTAGAGCTCGGCTCACCTGTTGGGCACGTGTTTTTTCGGTTCGTTGTGTGTGTGGTTTCTGTGACGCCCGCTGGGTGTATTCTTGCATTTGCACTTCAGGCATTTGGTTTTACAGGCTGAATTAGGGCCTGGTGGGACACGACTCAGGGCTGATATTGGGTGTTTCTCTCAGCACTTTCTACCCTGCGAATTGCGCTGGTCCCCAGCAGTTAATTTTCAGTCATTAGACTGTGAGGGTCTGCCACAGGTTTTTCTTGGTCTCTGTTCAGTGGTGGTTTGGACGGCTTAGCATGTCCCAACAGGGAGACAATAACTGGGGGGAAGATTCCCTTACTCAATTGCCATGGGATGACGATTTCTACGACGCTGTGGATTCCTCTATCTACCTCGCCGTAGAAGAGGTCATGGGCCCCATGAATAATAATAATAATAGTTACATTTGTAAAGTGCCTGGTTACACTGAGGCCAGTGTCTCCTCTCGCTACGGTAGCAATAAAAACAGCAGCAGCAGCAATTAACAAAACAATAATTAAGGAGCCGGAAATAGATGAGTCTTCAGATCTTTCCTAAAGATGGGTTCAGAACACTCCAGCCGGAGTGCCCGAGGAAGCGAATTCCACAACTGGGCTGCTAGGTAACAGAACGAGGGTCCACCCATCCTGGCTATTTTAATTTTGGGGACATAGACCCTACCTTTCCCACTGGACCTTAACAGTCTAGTTGGTGCATAGGGAGTTGGAAAATCATGCAAGTATGTGGGCCCTTTTCTTTGTAAAATTCGATGACACACACAAAGCCTTGAATTTCACTCTCTCCCTGATAGGGAGCCAGTGCAAAGAAGCCAGCGCACTTGTCGCTGAGGCACTCTTAGGGAGCATGAGGACTAATCTTGCTGCTGCATTCTGGATGCATTGCAAGCGCCGCAGGCATCTGACAATTGCACCCAGATACAAAAGATTGCTGTAGTCTAGGCGAGAGGTTACCAGCGCATGAACAAGGATTTTTCTAGATTCCGTGGGGAGGGCGTCAAGGGTTTTCCGAAGTCTCCTCAGAATACCAAAGCAGGCGGCTGCCACACGCCTGATGTGGTAATTGAAGGACAACTTATTATCCACCCAAACCCCAAGGTTCTTAGCTTGTTCACAAGGTATGGGGGTATGGCTCAATGACTGGGGCCACCACGCCGAAGACCATACTGATGGAGCCTTCCCTATCACCAGCACCTCGGTCGTGCTGCCATTCAGCCTTAGGCAGTTGTTTGCCATCCAGCCCGCCAGTTCTTGAAGGCAGGACACAAAGTTGGAGGCAGCACCGGCCTGGGCTTGGGTCAGAGAGACCACAAGCTGGGTGTCATCAGCATAGGACAGGGCATTAATCCCAAATTTATCTGAGATTTTAGCCAGGGGGGCAACATAGAGATTGAATAGAGTTGGGCTCAATATGGAACCCTGAGGCACCCCCTGGGTCAGCTCGATGTTTCTAGAGTAGAAGCTGCCCTGCATAACTGAGAAGCTACACTCAGATAAAAAGGATTCCATCCACTTTAGTGCTCCGTCCGTTACACCCCCTCTCTCTAGGTCATGAAGCAAGGTATGGTGGGCAACAGTGTCAAACGCGGCACTCAAGTCTAAAAGAATTAAGGCCGCTGTCTGTCCTTCGTCCACATACTTCCTGATGGTCTCAGTGGAGTAAAGCAGAGCAGATTCGGTGGAATGCAAAGCCCGAAAGCCAGACTGGGAGGGATGAAGAAGGTTGTTGGTACAGATGCGAGTCCCATGGAGGAGCACCTTCGCAAAAAGCTAGAGCAGTTCTGCGCTCAGTGGGCTTTGCCTGCGTCTACTACCCAGCAAGCGGTCCCTGAGGGCGACCCCGCACCCGCAAAGCGCCCCAGGATGGACGGTGTTAGTCAGGATGCTTCTGAGCACTTGCGTGAGGTCTTTATGGCCCTAAAGGCTCCGCAGCCCCCTCCTGTGATTCCTTCTCCCCCTGCAGCACCTACTGATCCTCGCAGCCCCGATCAGGACACTGACGATGATGACACTGGGGATACAGATGAGGAACCTGAGCCTTCCAGGCTGTGGCGCCCCTCCCCATCGCCGCCCCCCCCCTCTGAAACTCAGCCTCCTTCGGGGAGTTCAGATATGTTAGACTCAGAACTCCTGGTGCATCCCGGTCCTCGGAGTTGGCGCCTTCTGTTAAGGTAGCCAGCTATGTGGCCAGTATGGTCCGCACCCAATGGGCAAGGAGGCTCGCAGTCGCATGCGGTCCGAATGCCCTCGCCCCTCCTTGGACGGGAGAGTTGCGCAAACGCCTGAACTCAACCAGAGAATGGTGACTTTTCTTGCTAAGTTCATTAAGGACCCCAAGAACGGGATAGACCGTTCCTGGAGGGCGTGCCAGGATAAGCTCCTGGACGCCCTCAGCCCATGACAATGATATTAGATATGGCTGAGGATGCCAAAACTTTGGGAGCCCTGATTTCACCTGAGGCCCTCTCTGGTTGGGCGCAGAGGTCAATAGTTTTCTTAGGCAGCGCTAATTTTGCGTTTTCCACAGAGCCCAGGAGGTCATTTTTTATTAAGGTGGACCCGAAGTTCGGGGATTTAGCGGATTCAGAGGCTGGAGCGGTTGCTCAGGGAGGTTTGTTTGGGGAACCGTTCATCAAGGAATTAGGAAAGTTTGTCAATACTTTCACGTCCTAAGTTCGCGCCCAGTCCTCTATCAAAAAGGTTTTTCCCTCACAGGTTTTCCGTGGGGCCGGTCAAGGAAGGGACTGGTCGACCGGCCAGGTCTCCAATTCCACCAATTCCAGGGGACAAGGCTCCAGACAGGGGCAGTACTAAACACAGGCACGCTACTCCAATTTTTACCCACCTCGCGGAAAACGTTCCAGTGGTAGAGGTTTCCGCGGCGGGGACAACGCCACTAATCCCGGTAAGTCTCTCTTCTCTTTCCGTGGGGAGAGTGGGGGGTCGCTTGGCCCGCTTTCAGAGTATGTGGAGGTCGATCACGTCCGGTGCTTGGGTCCTCCAGACTGTGCTGGGGTTTCGGATAGAGTTCTGCGGCGAACCCAGTCAGTCCTTCCCTCAAACCCCATTCGGTTTTCCCGGCCAGAAGAGGTCTTGATAGACGCGGAGAACTCCGCTCTCTTAGACAAAGGTACTATTTGCCGCAGTCTTAGATCCTCGTGGTTTCCTGAGTAACATGATCGTGGTCGACAAGGCGGACGGAGGGCAACGTCCAGTTCTCAATCTGCACAAGTTCAATGAATGGTTGGGTTACCGCCATTTCAAGATGGAGGGTATTCACCTCCTCCAGGGTGTGCTCCGGATTGGATGGCCCGGTTTAATTTAAAAGATGCTTACTTAGCCATCCCTATTTTCCCTCCTCACAGGAAATTTCTGCAATTCCTCTGGCACAGTAAGGTGTTCCATTTCACCACCATTCCTTTCGGGCTCGCCTCTGCCCCCTGGTGCTTCATCAAGGTTCTCCAACCGGTGGTGGAGTACCTCAGGGCGCGAGGCAGGCACCTCATCATTTACTTGGACGATATGCTCTTGTTAGCCCAGGACCCGGGAACACTTTGGGACCAGTTGCAGCAAGCCGTGACTCTACTGGAGAGCTTAGGCTTCGTTATAAACCCCAAAAAGCCCCTCTTGGTACCAGCTCAATGCGTTACATTTTTGGGCTTCGTGGTCGATTCCACGGAGGCAACCCTCAGTCTTTCCTCGCGGAAGGTGGTAAAAATTCTACACAAACTCAGACGGACTTTGGTCAAGAGCACGGTTCCCCTGCGGCAGATAGCTCACATCGTGGGGTTGTTGTCGGCCTAGATCCAGGCGATCTTCCCGGGGCCCCTTCATGATCGGGCATTGCAGAGGCTCAAAGCCAAGTGCTTGCGGAAAGGGCTTCCTTACTCTTATCCAGTCGCCCTTTCGCGGGAAGCCATGGAGGAGATTTGTTGGTGGCTCTCTCAAATAGAAGCATGGAACAGGAGAGCGATCTTTGGTTCCGTTCCAGATCTTATCATAGAGTCCGACGCAAGGGGGTCAGGCTGGGGCGCCAGGTGTGGGGATTTCTCCACAGGTGGTCTTGGTCGTCGCAGGAGCAATAGCTTGATATTAACTGCCTAGAGCTGTTGGCAGGTTCTTTTGCGTGCGTTGTTGGACCAAGGAAAGGGTCCAGTCTTGCGTCGTTTTGAAGATGGACAACATTTCGGCGGTCAGGTATATAAACCACCTCGGAGGTACTCCCTCGAAGGTGCTTTCGGACCTGGCAGCGAATCTCTGGCAGTTTTGCCTCGACAATCGGATCTCATTAAAGGCGGAGTATCTCCCGGGTCGGGAGAATCTGGTGGCCGACTGCCAGTCACGTCATTTTAGAGATTCTAGTATATGGAACTTTCATCCGGACGTTTTTTCTCGGCTACAGTATCTTTGGGGTCCTTTTTCTGTGGATCTTTTTGCTTCCAGATTGGATCACCAGCTGCCTCATTTCTTCAGCTGGAGGCCGGACCCCCTGGCGGCAGCCACGGATGCGTTCCTGCAAGATTGGACTCAGGAGGATCCATATGCGTTGCCTCCTTTCGCCATGATCACAAGGGTCTCAGCCCAGATCTGGCGAAAGCAGGCCTGCATGGTTCTCATCAAGCCCATTTAGAGGTTTCAAGTGTGGTTTTCGGTTCTTCTGGGACTTTCTTGGGATTCTCCTAATTCCACTCCCCCGCTTTCCATAGCTTCTCTTCAATCCAGACGGAGTTTCTCATCAAATGGTTCTCGACGGCTCTCTTCATCTCATGGTGTGGAGGATTACAGGGGACGATGGTCACTCCCGGGCCTTTCGCAGTTCACTGAGAGCCTCATGTCTAGGGCCTGGTCAGATAGTACCGTCAAGCGTTATCGCTCGGCCTGGGTGTCGTTGGTGTGTGCGATGGGGTTGTGATCCAGTGGGCGCAGACGTGGTCCATATTTTGAATTTTTTGGCACACCTGGCTCAGCAGGGTCTCGCTTATCAGTCAATCAACACCTTCCATTCAGCAATCTCTGCGGCGTATTCCCCACTGGATGGTAAGCAAGTGGGAGAACATCCCTTTGTTTGCAGGCTCTTGAGAGGTCTCCATTTATCGCTTCCACCGGAGCCCAGGTACTCGGAACTCTGAGATGTCAACAGAGTGCTTAATCTTTTTCTTACATGGCAGCATAACAAATTTCTTTCCAGCAAGGAACTTTCTGCGAAGTTAGCAATGCTTCTTTGTTTGATTTCATGCCGAAGAGTTTCGGACGTGCGAGCTCTGGACATCACAGGCAGCATTTTCTCTCCTTGGGGGTTTCTTTTACAGTTACTCGCAGGACTAAGACGCATACACGAACTATTGAGTACCCAGCGTTCCCAGACTCTCCCTAGCTTTGTGTGGTGCGTTGTCTGAAGGGTAATGAGGAGATGTCTGATGAACTTCACCCTCCTGGAGAGCGTCAGCTCTTAATTGCGCTTAAAAAGCCTCACAAGGCAGTTTCACCGTCCACTATAGCACGTTGGGTGCGTTGGGTTATGCAGGAGGCGGGCATTAGCCTACGACACATTAGGGCTCACTCAGCAAGAGGCGCTATGGCCTCGAAAGCCTTCTTGCAGGGAGCTCGCTTAGGGGACATTATGAATGCAGCGGACTGGTCCTCAGATTCAACTTTTAAAAGGTTCTATTTTAAGCCAGTCATTGATATGGCCCATTAGGTGGTAAGAAGGAATATGCTACTTACCAGTATGCATCTGTTCTTGGCATAGAGGGCTGCAGAGTGGTACATTATGAATAGATCGCCATCTGGTGTTGGGCTCGGATGATTGCACTTTGTTTTTCTCTTGGAGAGTCTTTTGTATCTTGGTGACTCCTCCCTTAGTTGGTAGTGCGCATGGGCATCGGCTCCATCCTTAGATTGTTTTGCCATAGTAGGGTTAGATGGAGTAGTATAGTAGAATACAGATAAGAGTGCCCATGTAAGTGTATCTAAATAAGATAATGTTGGAACAGACACAGGTTTCCGGGGAGGCTGGGAGGGCATGTACCACTCTGCAGCCCTCTATGCCAAGAACAGATGCATACTGGTAAGTAGCATATTCCGTTCGAGGCATATGGGCTGCAGATGGTACATTATGAATAGACTATACAGCAGTTCTCTCCCTAGCGGTGGTCGCCCGTGTCTGTTGCAACTGTCTGAAACAATGTTTTTAATACTGCTTGTCCCACTCTAGCTTGTTGTGTTGTGTGCACATCTACACAATAGTGTTTTGTGAAAGTGTGCGGTGTAACCCAGGTAGCCGCTTTGCATATGTCATCTAGTGGAATGTTTCCCAGAAATGCCATAGATGCTCCTAGTTTACGTGTAGAGTGAGCTCTAGGAGGAACAGTTAATGTTCTCTTTGCCTTTAAGTAGCATATTTGAATGCATTTTACAATCCATCTGGCAATGCCCGCTTTGGAGATGGGATTGCCTTTATGTGTGGGAGAAAACGCAACAAATAGCTGTTTTGTCTTTCTGAAAGTTTGTGTTCTTTCTATATAGTACAATATGGCCCTCCTAACATCCAGTGTATGTAGGGCTCTTTCCGCTACAGTTTGTGGTTTTGGAAAGAAAACCGGTAATTCCACTGACTGATTGATGTGGAATGCTGAAATAACCTTTGGTAAGAATTTTGGGTTTGTTCTAAGAACCACTTTATTTTGGTGTAGCTGCATAAATGGTTCTTGAATCGTAAAAGCCTGCAGTTCACTTACTCTTCTGAGTGACGTGATAGCTATGAGGAAGGCCACCTTCCATGTGAGGAATTGTATTTCACACCTATGCATAGGTTCAAAGGGTGGCCCCATTAGTCTGGTAAGCACTATGTTGAGATTCCAGACTGGGGAAGGTGGTCTTCTTGGTGGAATGACTCTTTTGAGTCCTTCCATGAAAGCTTTAATTGCTGGTACTTTAAACAGTGATAGGTGTTGCCTGTTTTGTAGGTACGCCGCTATGGCTGCTAGATGAACCCTGATAGAGGTATATGCTAGGTTACATTGCTGTAAGTGTAATAAATAGCAAATGATTTGTTTAGTGGATGCGTCCAGAGGGTTGATATGCTTACTGTTACAGTGTATAGCAAACCTCTTCCATTTTGCTGCGTAGCATGCTCTGGTGGTAGGACGTCTTGCCTGTTTAATGATTTCCATGCATTCTGGTGGTAAATCTAAATACCCAAACTCTATGACCTCAGGAGCCAGATCGCTAGGTTCAGTTGTTTGGGATCTGGGTGCATTATTTCTCCATGGTTCTGTGTAAGATGCATGGGTAATAACCTTAGCTTTTGATGTGGTACTTGTGAGAGTTGTAGCAGCGTGGTGAACCACGGCTGTCTTGCCCACGTGGGTGCCACTAGTATCATTGTCATTGAGTGTTGCTGCAGTTTCCTCACCAGTAATGGAATTAGTGGTAGAGGAGGGAACGCGTAAGCAAATTTGTTGGACCAATTTATCCACAGTGCATTGCCCTGGGACCTTTGGTGTGGGTACCTGGATGCGAATTGTTTGCATTTTGCGTTCTGATGATTTGCAAACAGATCTATCTCTGGTTGCCCCCATTTTTGGAAGAATGGCTGTAGTATTTGGTCGTGCAGCTCCCATTCGTGTACTTGTTCTGACTGTCTGCTTAGGATGTCTGCTATTTGATTTTGAATTCCTGGTAGGTGTTCCGCTAACAGGTAAATCTTTTGAGGAATGGCCCATCTCCATATGTCCTGTGCTAGTTTGGACAGTTGGAGAGAGTGTGTCCCCCCCCTGTTTTTGAATATAATACATTGCAGTCATGTTGTCTGTTCTGATCAGGACTGCCTTGTTTGTTATTTGCATTTGGAAAGCTTTTAGTGCTAGAAATATTGCTAATAGTTCTAGGTAGTTGATGTGCAGTTTCTTTTGCTGCGCACTCCACTTCCCCTGTACTGTGTATTTGTCCATATGCGCTCCCCATCCGGAGAGCGATGCGTCCGCTGTTATTATTACTTGTGGAATTGGCTCTAGGAACGACCGTCCCTTGGAAATGTTTTCTGTGTTCCACCACTTCAGAGAGCGATACGTCCGGTCGTTTACCAACACCAGATCTGTAATCTGACCTTGAGCCTGATTCCACTGTGTCGCTAGACACTCTTGTAGTGGGCGCATTTGTAGTCTGGCATGTGGTATTAGCAGTATGCAAGAGGACATCATGCCTAATAGTTGCATAAACACTCGTGCTGGTAGTGAGTGTTGTGGTTGAAATCTTTGTATTAACCCGACCATTGTCTGTACTCTGATTGGGTTGGGGTATGCTATTGCCTTTTCTGTGTCTACTGTAGCCCCCAGGTATTGCTGGATCTGGTTTGGTTGCAGGTGTGATTTTTTGTAGTTCACCGTAAACCCTAGGTGGTGCAGCAATTGAATTGTCTTCTGTGTGTTGTGAAGACATTCTTCCTTTGATTTGGCCTTTATTAGCCAATCGTCCAAGTATGGGAAGACATGTATTTGTTGTCTTCTTAGGTGTGCTGCCACCACAGCTAGGCATTTTGTGAAAACTCTCGGTGCTGTTGTGACACCGAACGGAAGGACCTTGAACTGGTAGTGTTGTCCTTCTAACACGAACCTTAGGTATTTTCTGTGGGCTTTGTGAATTGGGATATGAAAGTAAGCGTCTTTTAGATCCAGTGTAGAAAGAAAGTCCCCTTTCTTCAGTAAAGGGAGTACTTGTTGGAGCGTGACCATGTGGAAGTGTTCCGAATTTATGTAAGCATTGAGAGGTCTGAGGTCTAATATTGGTCGTAGGGACCCGTCCTTTTTGGGGATCAGGAAGTATAGAGAGTATACTCCTGTTCCTTGCTGATCCTTTGGGACCTTCTCTATTGCATGCTTTTGTAGAAGTGCTAGCACTTCTTCTCTTAACAATGTCAGATGATCCTGACTCATTGGACGCTGTTTGGGAGGGATGTTTGGTGGGGTAGCTGTGAGTTCTAGGCAATAACCATGTTGGATAATTTGTCTCACCCACTTGTCTGACGTGATGTTTTCCCAGACAGGTAGGAACTGTGATAGACGTCCCCCGACCGGTGTTATGTGGTCTGGGGGGAGTTCTATGAAGTCACTGTTTTGGTGTTGAGGCGTTGCGGTTGTTATTATTTCCGCGGCCTCTACCCTTATTGTTGTTACCTCTGTAACTACCTCTTGAATTACCTCTGGGTGATGTTGGTGTGAAAGATGTGGATTGCTGATTTGTTCCTGTGTTTTTTGAGCCCCCTCTATAGGTGGATCTACGAAAGGAACCTCTGTGTGTTGGCTGTTGCAATGCTCCCATTGACTTAGCCGATTCCGTATCTTTCTTCATCTTTTCTAATGTCTCGTCTGTACTTGAACCAAACAATGTCTTCTGATCAAATGGTTTGTTCAGTAGGGCTGTTTGTACTTCTTGTTTGAATCCTGAGATTCTAAGCCATGCGTGCCTTCTTAGCATGACACTAGTGTTAATAGACCTTGCTGCAGTGTCTGCTGCGTCTAATGCACACTTAATGGAAGTGTTGGTTATTATTTTACCTTCCTGTATTAATTGGTCTGCCTTCTTCTGATGTTCTTTTGGAAGATGTGTGAGAAGTTTTTCTAACTCATCATAATGTGCCCTGTCGTAACGTGCGAGTAGTGCTTGTGTATTGGCTATACGCCAGCTATTCGCTGCCTGTGATGCTACTCTTTTGCCTGATGCATCTATTAACTTTGACTCTTTATCTGGTGGAGGAGCCTCTCCTGTAGATAATGAGTTTGCTCTTTTACGAGCGTTTGAGACCACCAGCGAGTCTAGAGGTACATGCCCTCTAATAAATATTGGGTCCTTTGGAGCCGCTTTGTATTTTTTATCGATTCTTGGGTTTAACACCCTGGCTCTCACTGGGTTTTCGAATATTTCCTCTGTGTGAGTGAGAAGACCCTTCAGCATAGGAAGAGTACCTGATGTTCTCTGTGCACTAGGTAGAGTCTCTAACAAGAAATCCTCTATTTGAGGTTCTGTGTGCATATCTAGTTTGTGATATTTTGCTGCCCTATTAATGAGCTGCACAAAACCTGTGTTATCATCAGGTGGTGAAGGCTTTGAGGGATATAGCTCTGGGTCGTTGTCCTCATCTGACCCTACATCGTAATTTTCCCATGGATCTTCCTCATCTGGGATAGATTCGTCATCCCCTTGAGGTTCTCCCTCCCCTATATCACTGTCTACATCTGACTGAGGTGTAGCCGGTCTTGGTGTGGAGGGTGTAGGAATATGTGGTCTATTGTGAGGAATAGGAGAAGAGGGTGTGTCTCTAGGACGAGGAGAAGCAGGAGGAGTTATGTTCGTCCCCATTGTTCTCTTTTTTGAAGGAAGAGGTTTATCTTCTGACTGTTCACTCTTTCTCTTCTTTGTGACCACTTTCCCAGTTTGTGGGTCAATAAACAAGATCTTTTGTTTGGGATCTGTTTGTTGCTCTTGAATCGGTACCGAGGGTCCTGGTTCCGAGAGCTGTTTTTGTTTTTGATCTTCAGATCTTGCTGTTTTCGACACCGAATGTCTGCTCGATTCCGACTTTTTGGGTATCGAGTGTCTTTTGGGCGATAAATCATATTTCTTTTTCGACATGGAATGTTTCGATACCGAGCTCCCCTTTGTATGTAGCCTCGGTGCCGAAGTCGATGTCGCCCTTTTCTCGGATCCGACATGGTGGGATTCCGAGTGCTTCGGTTTCAGTTTCGGTTTCGTTGCCGGGCCCGAGGGCGGGGCGTCGGAAACTTTTTTCAGCGGTTTGACCGGGCCCGAGGGCGGGGTCGTTACCGCACGGGGTCGGTTTTTCGGTAAGGGGACGTCGTCACTCACGGTTTGTTGCTCGAAGAGTTCTTCAACCTCCGACTGGTCCCCTTCCGACCCCGACTGGTCCTCTTCTTCCTCGATTTGTTCGTCTCCGAACAGCTCCGGGATTGCCTCCGCCTGCATTCTGGAAGCCTCGTGTCTTCGAGCTCGACGATTTCTAATCGTTAGCTTGGAGGAGAATGCTGCGCAGGCCTCGCAGTCCCTGGATTCGTGTTCAGGCGATAGACAGAGGTTGCACACCTCGTGTAGGTCCTTGTGTGGGAACTTAGCACCACACGATGGACATTTTTTGAATGGAGTCCTTTCCATGGACTCCGGGCTTGACTGCGTCGAGAAAGGTCTCCTGTTCTTCGACGTAGATCCAAGTTTTTCTCTTCTATTTTGAATTTGTAACGCGTCGGAATGGAAAAGAACGCGTTCGATAACAATACCGTCGAATTGGAAAGGGAATACGCGCCGAAAAATCACTTTCTTCTGAAGTTGATCTGGAGCGTCCCTATCTTCATCCGAACCCGATGGCGGAAAAAAACAATCTAAGGATGGAGCCGATGCCCATGCGCACTACCAACTAAGGGAGGAGTCACCAAGATACAAAAGACTCTCCAAGAGAAAAACAAAGTGCAATCATCCGAGCCCAACACCAGATGGCGATCTATTCATAATGTACCATCTGTAGCCCATATGCCTCGAACCAATAGTTACTTACCTGTAAACAGGTGGTTCTCCAGTATTGGTGTCTTTCATAGATTCACATGCCTGAATCATTCCCCGTCGTCGGAGTGGAAGTCCCACGGTATATATAAAAGCAATAAAATGCCATAATACATATAGCAAATATCAGAAATACCCAACCAGGAAGTAAAGTAGCACCAGCTACAGTAGAAAAAACCTTCACAATCGTGACTATCCTAGTCATTATGTCTTATTCCAAACTGCAGCCAATAAGGCGACAGCACCCACCAGAATGTTCTTCCCAGAGGCTCAGGCTCTCAGATTTTCTCGCACAGGAGTGAAACCCCATAATGCCTGAATGAGTCTCTGGGGGAGGCGGGTGGGTTGCATGTGAATCTATGAAAGACACCAATACTGGAGAACCACCTGTTTACAGGTAAGTAACTATTGTTCTTCTCCAGTATTAGGGGGGTCTTTCATAGATTCACATGCCTGAATCAGAATAGTAAGCAGTACTCCTAGCATAACGCTCGTAGACGTCAGAGTATCAAATATATATTATCTATATATATATCTATATATATATATATATATATATATATATATATATATATATATATATATATATATATATATATATTACCTACTGGCGGTCGCCAGTAGGTATATATAGTTAGGATTTTTTCTCTATGGGATTTTTGAAAATTCTATGTCTAATAACTTTGGCGTTTGTGGACGGAATTGGCTGAAATTTTCAGGAAAATGGAACATTTTGTTTCCGAGCAGCCCCTGACAATTTGGGGGGGTTTCATCAAGGGGGGGCCGAGAAAAAAGGGGGGTCCCAAAACGCGTTTTTCCCATGTTAATTTCCATAGGGCAGTTGGCCTCACTTTTAGCTCGAACGGCTGAATGGATTTGCACGAAACTTGGCAAAATTGTAGGGACTGTTAGCCCGATGTGCCTTTGCTAGGTCTCAATATATGTGCTCCAGTGGATTTTGAGTAATTTAGGTTCAAAAAAAGATATATATCTGGGCGGAGCCTAACCACACATCTGATCTGATTGGCTGTCAGCACTTCATCCAAGAAGTGTTGGCAGCCATCTTGGGACCAATATACATGATAGCACCTCATTAAAAAGCATTGTAGTTAATAGAGGGTTTTAGGACTTTAGTTACATTATAAATCATTTGTTGATGGTACCATACTCGTTTTAGGGATTGTGGTGGGTTCTAAGGTGATTTTACCATGTGAAAAAACCTTCTGCTGTGATATCATGAATATTGTTTGAAAGAAAACTAATATCTCATGATTTTCCCACAGTGGTTTGGAAGGGGATCTATAAGCTAAACTGAAAGCATATTTTCTGTAAATTCACATTATCTTTCTCAGTCATGTGAAAATGAAGTCTGACATTCTCAGTAAAACATGTACATCCAACAAGGACAGAGACTGTCAGTTGATTCCTTTGTGTTCTACTGCAGCCTCCTAGAGTGTTCTAAAGAACAACTAGAGCGCTAACAGTCCTACTTATTACAAAGGTATGGCACACCTGAAGCCATCTTGATTGGAATAAAGTGGTAACTCTTAAAACATTTAATTTAAAAAGAAACAACATGAGGGGGTATATTTTGCCATAGAAAGTATGATTAGTGCTGCAGAATGAAAAATTAGGGCACATTTTGAGTGACTTCTCAAATCCTTTTCTATTTCATTAAAACATTCTGACATGCAGTCTCCCAAAATGGCCACCAGAGACAAAAGAGCCCAAATGTAGCCCAAATATCACCCAGATGTAGCCCAAGTATAGCCCAATGACAGAATGTCCCAGAGTGTTCTAAAGAACAACTAGAGCGCTAACAGTCCTACTTATTACAAAGGTATAGCACACCTGGAGCCATCGTGATGGGAATAAAGTGGTAACTCTTAAAACATTTAATTTAAAAAGGAACAAAATGAGGGGGTATATTATGCAATAGAAGGTATTATTAGTGCTGCAGAAAGAAAAATCAGGGCACATTTTGAGTGACTTTTCAAATCCTCTTCTATTTCATTAAAAAATTCTGACATGCAGTCTCCCAAAATGGCCACCAGAGACAAAAGAGCCCAAATGTAGCCCAAATATCACCCAGATGTAGCCCAAGTATAGCCCAATGACAGAATGTCCCAGAGTGTTCTAAAGAACAACTAGAGCGCTAACAGTCCTACTTATTACAAAGGTATGGCACACCTGAAGCCATCTTGATTGGAATAAAGTGGTAACTCTTAAAACATTTAATTTAAAAAGGAACAAAATGAGGGGGTATATTTTGCCATATGAATTATGATTAGTGCTGCAGAAAGAAAAATTAGGGCACATTTTGAGTGACTTCTCAAACCCTCTTCAATTTCATTAAAAAATTCTGACATACAGTCTCCCAAGATGGCCACCAGAGACAAAAGAGCCTAAATGTAGCCCAAATATCACCCAGATGTACCCCAAGTATAGCCCAATGACAGAATGTCCCAGAGTGTTCTGAAGAACAACTAGAGCGCTAACAGTCCTACTTATGACAAAAGTATGGCACACCAGAAGCCATCTTGATTGGGATGAAGTGGTAAGTCTGAAAACACTCAATTTAAAAAGGAACAACATGAGGGGGTTAATTTTGCCATAGAAAGTATGATTAGTGCTTCAGAAAGAAAAATTAGGGATCATTTTGAGTGACTTCTCAAATCCTCTTCTATTTCATTAAAAAAATTCTGACATGCAGACTGAAACATGCAATTTGAATACCAGCAGCAGACGTCCCTGGTGAGCAGTAGCTTTACTACAGTGATCTAATGTGCAACTAGAGTGCAAACATTCAGAATTTATGGCAAATGCGTGACACATCTGAATGCCTTCTTGGTGGAACCAAAGTAAACAAGCATTGAAAATGCAATAGATCTCGCCCTCGTTTAAGTTAAAGCCATTCTGTTTTTATGAGGTGGCTTTTTAGCTTTGCTTTTATTAGTGTTTTTTCAACTTTCATGTAAATAACATGCATCTGTATGCATATAAGTATATGTATGCATGCATTTATGTTTGTATTTATATAGATATACAGATGATATATGTTTATATATGTATGTATATATATATATTCACTGAAAAAACCATAGGTTATAGACCATATATAGTTAGGAATTAGCATTTACAAAACCTTGAAAATTCACTGAAAAAACCATAGGTTATAGACCATATATAGTTAGGAATTAGCATTTACAAAACCTTGAAAATTCACTGAAAAAACCATAGGTTATAGACCATATATAGTTAGGAATTCGCATTTACAAAACCTTATTTGACTCACACAAAACCATTGAAATTCCATATATAGTTAGTTGCACTAACTATATATCGCGCACCCGCAATCCACTGCTGATGTCACATATTACATCATTCATGACATGGTTAGTGACATCACTGATGACATCACTGATGACATCTCAAATGACATCACTGATGACATCCTCCCATCCATACACACATCCTTCATCCATCCACCCTTTCATCCTCCCATCCATACATACATCCATCCACCCTTTCATCCTACCATCCATACATCCATCCTTCATCCATCCACCCTTTCATCCATCCATCATTCTTCCATCCACCCTTTCATTCATCCATTCACCCATCATTCATTCACCCATCTTTTTACATATCCATCCATCCATCATTCATCCATCCACCCTTTCATCCATCCACCCTTCATCCGTCCACCCTTTCATTCTTCCATCCATACATCTATCCTTCACCAATCTATCCTTCATCCATCCACCCTTTCATCCTTCCATCCATACATCCATCCATCCATCCACCCTTTCATCCATCCATTCACCCTTCATTCATCCACCCATCTTTTTACACATCCATCCATCATTCATCCATCCACCCTTTCATCCATCCATCCATCCTTGTGTCCACCCTTTCATTCTTCCATACATACATCTATCCTTCATCCATCCACCCTTTCATCCTTCCATCCATACATCCATCCATCCATCCTTCACCCTTTCATCCATCCATCCACCCATCATTCATCCACCCACCTTTTTTGTGCCTCTCTCATGGGGGGGGATCCGTATCTCTCTGCGTCGTCTTCCTTCTTCTTTCCCGCTCATGGGAGGGCATCTCTATGCCTCCCTGCTGTGGGCGGGGGACGTGTCACGGGACCCAAGCTCCAGGTGCGCAACTTCCATTGAACTCAAAGGGCTACACTACAGCCACTCCCCCAGCCCCCCTCGCCTCCCCCCAGCTCGTGTATGTGTCACACCCAAGTACTTGACAGGTCTATAAAAGACCTTTTACTTGTTAATGAGGCGTTGATGTTTTTCACACCGAGGTGTGAAAAAGGCCTCCGCCGTGAGCACCCTCAGCCCAATGCCAGGAACTGCACTCTGCAGAATCTGCGACCCCCTTGGGGGTCGCGCCCCACAGATTGAAGACCGCTGGTCTAGAGGGAGAAGTCCCAAAGTCCTTCTTCTTTAGCTGAATAGGGGAATGAGAGTCAGTGTCCAGTGGCCTCTTTTTCCTGTGCAGGATTGTGACTTTAACAGACTCAGGATTAATATATATTTTTGCCTGGTCGTCTGCTGGATCTGGATGGAAGAGTTCTTCCTCCACTGTCCTTGGTTGTGTCTTTGACTTTTTTGGGTCGATAACACCTTCTGCTTCGATGACTTTTGGTGCCTTAGTGCTTTTCTTCGGCTCTGGCCCTTTCTTCGGGTCGACGAGTGTTTTTGGGTCGACCGGGTCTTTCGTTTTTTTTGTGTCGGCGCCCTTCAGCTTGGCGTCCTTCTTCGGCTCGACGGCTTTTTTCGGGTCGACGGTTTTCTTTGGGTCGACGCCTTTAGGCTGCACGGCCTTCTTCGAGTCGACGGTTTTATTTGGGTCGATACCTTTAGGCTGTACGGTCTTCTTCGGGTCGACGCCCTTCGGGTCGACAACCTTTTTGGGCTCTGGAACCTTCTTTGGGATTACGGTACTTGACCCTGGGGTCTCTGAAGGCTTAGGTTTCGGAGCCGAGCCGGACGGCGGGGCTGGCGAATGTTTCTTTGGATCTTGACTAAGGCCTTTTGGCGATGCCTTGACCGGAGCCTTCGGTAACGGGGTAATTGGTGTCGGGGGCAGTGTACTCACGATTTGCCCCGGTGGGATCTCGTCATCGGAGTCCGAGTAGTCCTCGACGGTGATGATCTCTAGGTTCGAATCTGGAGCTTCTGGAAGTTCTTCGTCATCATCGAAGATGTTGTCCGGTTCCGGTGCCTGTCACTGCATCTCTTGCCTAGCGGCCCGTCGAATCCATATGGTTTTCTTCGACCGAAACTGGGCGCAGGCTGGGCAGGTTTCTTCCTTATGGTCTGGAGAAAGGCACTAGTTGCATACGGAGTGCTTGTCAGTATGCATGAACTTGGAGTGGCATTGTGGGCATCTTTTGAATGGGCTCCTTGCCATCGACAGCAGGCCCATGTGGCGTCGAAAAGGCCCAACGGCCCGCGTCGACTACCGATTCGAGATGGAAAGCTTGATCGAGTCAAGAGTTACCGAGCGTGAACAATACCGTCGAAGTCGAAGGCCTTTAGAAAAGTTTAGTTTCGATTCCGAAGTTGGAGTATAGGAGTAACATCTGAACCCAATGGCGGAAAAAAACAATCTGAGGATGGACAAGATTCCCATGCGCACTGTAGTTCAGGGGAGGAGTCACCTATCTCGTGATACTTCGAAGACTCTTCCAGGACAACAAAGTGCAATCATCCGGACCCAACACTAGGCGGCGATCTATGCACAGATATGAATTCAGCAGCCCACATGCCTCGAACATTTCACATATATTCCATGAAATTAGGGAAAGAATAGAGTGTCCTATTTATATCGAAGGGTAGCATTTGAGATGAAGTGATGAGTTTGGAAAGGACATGTTGAAGGTGATGATTTGGGAGTTGTGTGATGTGTGGCAGGGAGCAAACAGACAATCTAACATGGGGGGGAGAGAGCACACTGCCTCTCATCCCAGCCCAGTTCACCCCATTGAGCAAACTTTGGTGACAGACTACATCAACTTTGAAAGTAAGCGTACTGCATTTAACAGGATGCAATGGGGTGACCTGTACTGGGATGAGAGGCAGTGTGCTCCCTCCCCCTCTGTGTTCAAAAGGATCCCTGAGCCAACGAGCTGACAAGCTCTCCGTGTGCCTCTGGAGAGGTACTGTGACCTGTGAAGACTTGGGCACCATTTCAGCGACCCCTGATGACTTTTCTATGGTCCTTACTACTTTTTGCTCTCTACTGATGACAGGCTTGACCCAGAAACACGTGTCTAGACATAACAGCACTACCTGCACCAACTTTGGTGAAGGACTACAGCAACTTTGAAAGAATTATGCTGGGATGAGAGACAGTGGGCTCCCTCCCCCCTGAGACAATCTAACATGCACAGAAACAAAACATAAGAACCCCCACCAGATAAGTAGACTTCCAGCGAATCCCAGAAAAAGGAAATAGAAAATATAAGAATCCCACTTGGAAGAAATTGGTGTTCACCATGGGGCTGCAACAATAACTCTGCTAGCAGCGGCCTATTTATAAGAAGGTTCATGCAAAGTAGATAGAAATCAACCACAATTATACAATATTAGCATGCACAGAGTGTGCAGCAGAATAATGGGTGGTGCCTGAAATTTAAGAACATGGTAGAGACATTGTGTAAAGACGGCTCACAAACAGGAGTAAAACAGTCACTTCAGTACAGGATGGTATGGCGGGGGTGACCAATGAGAGGATTCTGAGCTGGTGTGCTTTGGCGTCTCAGGAAGGTCCAGGAGGCAGTTTCTTTTTTACAAAAGGTAGTTATATCCGCTGGCATATCAAAGTTATAGGCTTTCCCGTTGTGTTCCACATGCAGACGGGCCAGATAAAGCATTGCGTACTGAAGGCCAAATTTGTGAAGAGAGTGCTTAATATCTTTGAACTTTTGGCGGGCTTCCTGCACCGTGGGGGTGAAGTCCGGATAATGCGTGATGTTGGCGGCCTTGTATTGATTGGAGTGGGCCCCTTTCCCGGGCCAAGCATAGGCTACTATGTCTGTCCTCTTAGTTAAGGAGATGTGCTATGAGATAGCGGGATGAAGCACCCTCGGAGGGTCCACAGCAAAAGTGAGGGAGAAACTGGAACTGTTGATGGTTTCTGCAATGTTGGAAATGCAAATGTTATTTCTACGGGTCCTGGCTTTCTAGGTCTTCAGTCTTCAATCTTAACTACAACTTGTTTCAGGATGCATTCCATCTTATCCAGTCTTTTCAGCATAGTGGCAATGCCAGCCTCCAATCCAGATATCCTCTTCTCCGCGCCATCAATCCTCATCCCCTAAAGATCCAACCGCTCCCCTATTCGGTCTATGTGGCACCAAGGGTATCAAAACACGCATCCATTAGGTGGAAACTAGCTTTGAGCTCCACCTTAATGACTGAAATGTTGTTGCTGGTAGCTGGATCTGGGTCGCTGTCCATGACTTTGTTCGTATCGGAATGAGAGCCATGACCCCTGTCACGCTTTGTCCGCTCAAAAGTTAGTCTGCCATACTATGCGGATCCCTATGCCCCCCGGGAGTGTTTGCTGGCGTCCACCAGTGATAAGCTTATAGCAGACTTACCACCCAAAGTGGTGTCGGACGAGCTGCGGGATCAGCTTGAGGCCCCCCTTGACAGATGAGGAGCTGGGAATGGCCCTGGGAGAGCTCAACCCTGGCAAAGCACCTGGATCCAATGGGTGTCCAAGTATATTCTTTCGCCGCGATAATGTACAGTTGGCCCAGCAGTATCGGGAGGTGGTGGAAGAGGTCCGGGAAACGGGCCGGCTTCCACCAGATTGGAGACATGCGGAGGTGGTATTTCATAAGCCCGGTCGTCCCTCAGATCAACATGCCTCATACCGTCCCATCTCTCTCAAACGTGGAGGCAAAAATTCTGGCAAAGGCACTGGCTAATCGCCTCTTGCCCCATATCACTACACTTGTACATCCTGATCAGGTGGGGTTTATGCCCCAGAGGGCAACCAGACAACATTAGGAGGGCACATGGGGCGGTCGCTACTATTCGGCGGACCAGGGAACCGGCGGCACTTCTTATAGCGGATATGGATAGGGCTTTCGACTCCCTGAGCTGGGTGTACCTATTTGCATTGCTAAGCAGACTCAATCTGGCCCACGCTTCCTCTCCTATATAAAACTCCTATATACGGATCTGACGGCGTCCGTATGGTTAGTGGGCGCGACCACCTTCACCTTTTTTATTGAAAGGTGCACACAGCAGGGATGTCCCCTGTCTCCCTATTTATTCGCCTTAGCCATGGAGCCCTTGGCGGCGTGGGTGCCCATGGATGCACAGGTACGGGGCCCCGGGTCTGTCCAATAGGATCGCGCTATACGCGGACGATGTCCTCTATTTTCTCACAGCAGTTGATAGGACGGGGATACAGCTTCTGCGTATCATGCAGATCTTTGGGGAGACGTCGGGTCTGTACATGAATCCCCGCAAATCCACATTGTGGGCTCTGGGAGACCGAACGAGTATGGGCACGTGGGCGTCCTCTGTCCATTTGGCAGCAGGAGGCTTGAAATATCTGGGGCGGTTTCTCTCGGACATACCGGCAATTGCCTGGGAGCGAAACTTGGTACCGGTGTAGGAGCGGGTCCGTGCAGACCTTAATTCCTGGTCCCGTATGCCCCTGACATTGTTCGGTAGATTGGCAATATTCAAGATGGTGGCGCTTCCCCGGCTTCTCTACCGGCTACAGAATCACCCGTACTCGATCCCGCCTAGATGGTTCTGGTTGGTGATTCTGTGCTTGGGCAGTTTTTTGGGAAGGGGAAAGGTGCGCGTAGCACTGCGCACATACTTCTTGTCCACCTACTGTGGAGGTCTTGCGTCCTGGGATATTCTCTCCTACTACCAGGCTTCGCACTTGCTGGTCCTTAATGAGTGGTGGTACGGTGGTACGGTGGCAGGGGGACCTACTGGGACACCACACACTGCACACACTCTTGTACTCGGCGCAGCTGTGGGGTACGTTCCCATCGGCCACACAGGTGGTTTTCTCGTTTTGTAGGCAGGCGCTGCGGCGCATGGGTTGGTGGAATGCCTTGACTCGAGAGACCACTTTGTGGAATAATGGGCGCCTGCCCCAACTGGCGGCCCTTCGGGTTTTCTGGGATGGGACGATATTGGCATCTCCACCCTGGGAGATGTCATGAGGGGCACAACACTAAAGCCATTCCGGGACCTCCAGAAGGAGTTCCTCATGCCACAGTCACAATTTAATCAATACCTCCGCCACGCCCTATCCCCCAGCCTGCAGGGTCTGGAGTTCCTCCCTGAATTTAGTCCACTGGAAGCGAAAGTGTCTATGGGGGCCTTACAAGAAAAGAAGATTTCCCGAATTTACCAGTCTCTGTACACTCATTTCTCCCCTACACTTCAAAGGCTCCAGGGGGACTGGGAGGGGGATGTGGGCAGTCTAGAGGAGGAGGACTGGATGGAGGCCTTAGTGGCCCCGCGGGGGTGGGCGGCTACAGCAATGCGACTCCGCCTGATCAAGTTCAAATATCTCCACAGGGCACATTTATACACACGGTCTGGCCGTACACATCTCTGGATCGCTTCGGGGGGGGGGGGAGGGGAGGGGTATTTGCATGCCTTTCCGAGGTTCTGGGTTGGGAGCTTCCTCGTACACCACAGTTGGCCCTGCTTCATGTTATGGAGGGGATAGGTGGCAATGTCTACAAACGACATCTCATGGTTTTAGGCTTCACACTGGCGAAGCGAGACATTGCTAAAGCGTGGAAGGCAGCACGGGCCCCCTCGGTGGCTGTCTGGACAGATGGTTTGGATTTTTGCATGGGGTTGGAACAACCTATTTTTGTAGCCAGGGGATGCCCGCCCAAGCATTACAAAATATGGAATCGGTGGGCGGAATATCGGGGCTTCTGGTTGGAGCAGCCAGCGGTAGCAGAGCCTCATTTACCGGGCTGAGTATTTGTGTCTGCTAGACAGAGGGGGTGGGAGGGTCGGGAGGGTGTGTGTTCTCATGCTAGGATTATTCGATTTTCCATCATGGCTGTGGACAGGAATATGTGGACTTAGTGCGATCTTGAAGGGGGTGGGGTGAGGGAGGGAGGGATTTGGGGGGTTGTTCTATGACATTCAATGTGTCCTTGTTATGCATTGTTGATTTTGAAAACAAAAGTTGATTGCTTTCATGATCAAGTATGGTCTGATTCGGCAGATGCCTCTGGTGTGCAGAGTTCTGCGTTGTATACGCAAATTGCCGAATAAAATCTGTTTAAAAAAAAAAGTTAGTCTGCGCTGTTTAGGATCTGTGCAGCCCATTGTGGCAGAGTGATGGGTAAGAGGAGGCAGTGCTATGCTGTGCTGGCAGTGGCTGCACAGCAAGCCATCTACAGAAAGAAAGTGCCCAGCCCAGGTGGATGCAGAGGGACAACAGTAGTGCCAGTAGGGAGAAACAGAGCCCAAAGCGACAGGGGTCCTTTTTAAGGAGTCAATAGAGTGTCCAGCCAGCATAATAGGAAGCTAGGGAGCCCACTGAGCACAAGGCCAAATAGTAGACAGTGAGGCGAAACGTGGGAGAGGTATGTGACAAATGTCACTCAGTTAGAAATTCACGTAAGTGGAGGACCCAACCTGCAAGGCAGAGGAGCAGGCACACACCAGAGTTGCCTCATTTGTAAACCATGGCACAGAGGTAGCATCATGCTGATAAGCCCAGCGGAGTGGCAAAGGCCAAGGGGGCATCCGAAGTTAGCAGGAGGCCCATGTCAGCAATGTGTGGGAGGACTAGAAAGCAGCGTCCTCAGAAAAAGCACAGAGTACGATGGACAGGCAATATCCACTAGCAGGCATGATTGGACGAGGCAGCAGGAAACAAGATCCCTCAGTGGCAAGGGAGCACCTACCGCATCTACTGGTATTTGCAGCAGGATCCTCATTGTAGAAAGATGTAGGTCCGAAGCCACCTCCCCTCGTGTTGGCAGTCCAGGCCGCAGCTCCAGCGACTTCCACATGTAGGGGACAACTGCAGCCTCAGCAAGCTGCTGCGGGGACCCCAATGTCAGATGCAGGTCCAGCCGGGCAAGGCTAAGAAGGCCAAGCAGCACTACAGGAGAAGGACAGCCTGCGACCGCCCCGCGGCTCCAAGGCCAGGAGGCCAAGCACCTGAAGCACTGTCCCCAGCCGGCCGAGAACCCAACCTGACCGCACAAGGGGCTGGGCGCAACACGTGACACTAGCAAGATCGGGTGATCTCAGCCTTAGGCTCACCCGCGGCCCCTGTCGCTGCGGGGCCTCCGAGGCAGTGCCGGGCCGCGGAGGCGTCTGTTGCAGGAATAGCAGTCAGCAGGCACAGACCTCGCCTAAATACTCTCAGTGCCCTAGGATCCTGTCAAAAGAAGCCGGAAAACAGAGAATTGGCTCGACTATCAACTACAGGTCAAAATGGAATACTTGTAGTATGCTATTCCTTAAAAGTTCACCTGCAGTTTTACCAGCCATTCACACTTGTGTTAGGCTACATTGTTTCTATTTACTCTCCCACTACCTTCTTCACACTATGTAATTTCTAGTAACTATTTTTCTACATTTAAAATTAGTTTCATTTTTAAAGTAAATATGCAAAAACTGACCAATATTACCTTTTCATAAGCTGTTAAAAATGGTTCCTGTTTACAAAAAAGTTTTTTTTTTTTTAAAAACGTGTATCAATAAAGATGTACATATATGTGCATTTTCTTTTAAGTGCTCTAAGATCCTGAGAGTGGGACGTGGCCAAGCCAGTCAAGATGGCGGACACGTCTGGCTGAGGCTCTGTGTGCCGGCATGACTCTCGCCCTTAATCTGAACTGGAGGGGTCTCAAACTGACCCAAACAGATCCAATAAGCCAGCGAGAACACCAGCACATTAATTAATTTCTCAAAAAGTCCCAGAGCAAAGAATTGCAAGGCTCATTCTGATGTGGACAGAACATGGCGCTGACAAGTCTGATATCCGCCCAGCGAAGGCCCCGACGGACGCACCCCGTCACACTCACAGAAGGAAACCGGCTGGGGTGAGTGTGTGCTGGGAGAGATAATTGCGGTGACTCAGGTGCGTAGAAGACGACCGGTGACATTGTGTGGTGAAGACAACCACGCTGCTGGGTACCGTGGAGCTGCGTACTCGGCCCGACCAGAGCCAGGCAGAAGCCAAGCAGAACAATGGGAAAAGCAGCTACGTCCATCCAGAGCAGCCTACCACAGACTGGGACGACTGGGTGAGTGATTCTGTGGGGGAAGGGGGGGGGGGGGGGGGGGTGTGTGGGGGGCAGCCTATAATCAATAATTGCCCAAAAAACACTAGAGTGATGCTGGGAGTGAGAACTCCCCCAGGCCTAGCAGAGTTGTGTGGCCGCCTCAAGATATACAGCACAATTAAGTATACCATTGCACAGTACCACTCCAAGCTATAACAAGCACCAGATAACATGCATGAAATATTAAGTGGTAAGCCGCATAGTGGCGAGAGCACCACAAACGAGGAACAGTGAAGACACAGAGGACTTTCCTACAGTACTATACGAGCAACCATTCCCTTGTAGCTCACTCAGAACTCAAGCATAAACCCAGTATCATCAAAAATGGGTGAATAATCGTGGCGGGTGCTCTCAACCTACAGCAGACACTGTTAGCAGAGAGTGTTTCAAGGACATTGTAAGTAGGATCCCCCCTCCCCCACCAGCAACGTACTAATGTAAGGCAGGGGGCATAACCACGCAACCAGCGGCGTAGTGTCGCCACAAACCAGAGCGAGCGCCAAGCAATGTGCAGTCAACACCACATAATCAACTGCGTAGTGCAATCACAAATCGGAACGGGCCACAGAGCGATTAATGAGCACTCAGAAGGCTTGCCTGCAGCGATGAACGGATGAATCTTCCCACCTACCAGTTGCATCGTGCCACAAACCAAATCAAAGCAAGGGACATAACTACATAACAAACTGCATACCACCGTCACAAGCCAGAGTGCGCGCCAAACAGTAAAGAGCGGCCGCAAAACAATAAACCGCATAGCGCCGCCACAAGTCAGAGCAAGCACCAAGCAGTGCAGAGTGAGTACTCAGAAAACCAGCTTGCAGTGATAGGCACACAGCTCTCCCCTCTCAACCGACAGAGAACATGAGTATAGAACTGGTGCAGAAAGAGAAACTTACACAGGACCCAGATTTACGCAAGCGAAAACAGGTGCTGGGAAGTGCGCCACAAGGCACCAACATCAAGGTGCGGCCCTAAGCAGCATGGTCAATGCATGAGGAAAAAACAAATAAAACTTCCATTCCATTGCCGTTAAGACCTAACTAAAGCACAAAGGGCAAATTAAAGACTCAATTAAAGACACTCAGATTGGCAGGCCCACAAAGGGACATGGCCAACTTCACACAGAATGGGGAAGCTTCGCTCAGACACCGGTTCCCCAACATCTACGTCAACGCAAAGCACCTCCGCAGTTACTAATAAGCAGCAAAGAGACGGTGAAGCACCCCCTGCATTGACCATGTCGGCAAAACTGGACGAAGTTTTAGAAGCTATTGAACACTATAGGGTCTCGATGGAAGAAAGATTTGGCACTCTGGCCACGGACCTTAACTTAACTTGCGCAATGATAACTGCAAACTTGCGGACGGAGTAAAGGCAATAGCCACCCTGCAACCACAAGCTAAAACGCAACAAGAAACACTGCGGACACTGCTAGACTGGATGGCGAACCTAGAGGAACACCCAGATGACCTTGAAGGGTTCTCACGGATATGCAACATTCGCATCCTAGGCCTTCCAGAAGGCATAGAAGGGACAAATGCCATTGAATATATGGAAACCTGAACACACTCCTTCAGGAAGGATACAGACCTTATCGCTTTGTTCTCAATAGAAAGGGCACACAGGGTGCTAGCTCATCAGCCACCTCCGGGCTCCCCACCCTGTCCACTACTTGCTAAATACCTTCACTACAGAGGTGCAGTACTTCGTGTTGCCAGACAACATGGGCCCATCCGAGAAGAAAACAAACACACACTGCTCTTCCCAGGTTATTGCCGAGCAGTGCAGTGACAACGATCCTGATTCTTGGGAGTAAAACGTCTCCGCCAAGAAGTAATCCAATACACACTGCTGTTTCCAGCAAGACTAAACAATTATGTGTGATGGATCCTCCACATTTTTCACAGATCCAGAGGCAGCCATGACTTAGTGGATCAAAACTGCCAAAACCACTCTAGCTCAACCTTCAAAAACATCAAATGACTTCAAAAGAAGAACAATCAAAGTCGCCCCAAGAGACAAAACACGCTCCAGATCCATTGGCCCGTTTCCAACTTATAGGGTCCCTAGACCAAGAGCAAATTATTGCTGAGCACAGGTAGCAGTGGAAATTGAACCCGCCTTACCAGCAACAGACGACGACAGGGGGGATGTATGACGTTACAACGCATACTTTTACAACGCCTACCTTTACAACGCATTTTTTACACCGCAACATCCATTACAACGCATACCATTACAACGCATGCCACTACAACAAATTCTTTGAAACTACCTTTACAACGCATTCCACTACAACGCATACTACATTTACAACGCATACCATTACAACGCATAACATTACATTGCATGTAAGGTAAGTATTGGATAGTGTAGGGGTAAAATTTACTATTCTAACTCCATGGGGTGCAACAGTAGGGTAAGTGTTGGATAGTGTAGGGGTTAAAATTACTATTCTTACTACAGGGGGTGCAACAGTAGGGTAAGTGTTGGATAGTGTAAGGGTACTATGTGTTGTAATGCTATGCATTGTAATGGTATGCGTTGTAATGACTGCGTTGTACTGGCATGCGTTGTAGTGGTGTGCGTTGTAGTGTCATGCGTTGTAATGGTTGCGTTGTAAATGCATGCGTTGTAATGGATGTTGCGTTGTAAAAGTTTCGTTGCAATGGTAGTGCGTTGTAAAAGTTGCGTTGTAAAGGTTGTTTCCCCGACAGGGGCCCCCATATCGTCACATTGGAAGAAGGCGGCAGTGGGTCCCAAACAGGCTCTGTGACCCCAAGATCAGTGATGCCGCAGACAAAAGATGCACTTATATGAACAGTAACTATTACTAACCAAGCACCTATCTCGCATAACAAATAACTGTGAGATAATGCATGAACCAGCACCACACGCTGCGCATGCTAAGCCACTGACAGAGCCCTCCAAGTACATAAAAGAAACAAATGCAGCCCACATAGACAAGGTGGATATGCAGCCAACTAGACCGTACAACACATTAGAGTTTAACACCTTGGCTGCTAGGCGTTTCCCCCCCCCCCCCCCCCCCCTGTGCTGGAAATTGCCATTTTGCTGGTGTCATGACGAGCTCAGCTCGTCAACAGCACAGCTCAACTGTGCATCATGACGAGCTGAGCTCGTCATGAGCATCGAAAGGGTTAAGTGACATTCAATGTTTGGATTTACCACATGTTGCGGTAGGTCCCCAGCATTGGGAATATCTCCCACCCCAGTTAACACCTCATTTTGCCACCCACTAATGCACTGAAAGTATGTCCCCACATGGATGAGAGAGATAAACATGTGCGTAGCATCAGAGCCTAGAAAAGTTCACATACAACAAACCCGGCCGCGCCCCATTGCAACACCCAAATCATAGCATTCAATAAACCTCATGGCGTAAAAAAAGGTGATATTAAAATCCTCACACTAAATGTGCGAGACATGCATACAGCACGCAAGAGATATGCAGTGTACGCCTACATAAACTGACAGAATGCGCAGACTGCAATGCTACAAGAAACGTATTTAACGATGGGAGAGCTTGACAAATTATGCATGCGCTGGCAAGGTGCATTCTGCATACTCTGCATTTGCATGTGGAGTTCTCATTTGGCTACGAACAGGGGTTCAATTCCAGGAACAATCTTGAATGATCGATGTGGAGGGATGCTAAACCCTGTTAGAGGGACTCCTAGACAGTCAACCAATTTTGCTGGGAAGTAGCTACACGTCAAACACAGAGCAGGGAAATACTGGGACTCCCTTTCCCATGCACTAGCCCAATATACTGCCACACCCTGGGTACTAGGAGGAGACTACAACTGTGAGCAAAATATCTCCCTAGACTGATCCCACCCACCACATCCGTCCTCCCTGGCCATAGCACAAACAGAATAGTTTACTGTATGGATGAATCACTGGCCAATGGTAGACGCATGGCGCATTAAATACCCTAACACCAGACTATACTCCTTTCACTCTACACCAAATGAGCTCAGGGTCCGCCTAAACTGATTCCTTTGCTCCTCACTCATTATCCCTATGGTCCAGGAGACGGAGTACCTGGGTTGTATTCTAGCTGATCATGATGCCCACAAGCTAACTAGCATGGCAGCCCGCTTTCGCCCCAATCCCCACCTGCCGCTTACCACGTGAATGTCTGGAGGACCAGGTGTTCAAGCAAGAGCAAAAATACACATTCAGATAACATCCCCGATAACCCCAAACAGGATCCACTAGAGCAGCGGAATGGGACGTGTTCAAGGTGCTGATAAGAGGGACATGCATCCAACACATCTCTGGAATGTGACAAAACCTATAACGGCACATACTAGAATAGGAACGGAAACTAGCAACACTGACACAGGCAGCAGATAAAATTATGTGACACTGATGCAGGTAGCAGATGCAACAAGCACTGGCGTTGCCAATAGGTCTCGCAATAGGAAAGTTTGAGCTATTGGTTGTGTAAATGACAAAGGCTTTTATGTATTCTAAATGATAACAGTGAAAGGCATTGTTATTTGCCATTGTAATAGTTCCACCTGTCGTACTGCGCGATCTATTGGCAACGTGAGTGTTGTTCGTGTGTGAGTGGCGTTGTGTGTGTGAGTGGCGTTGCGTGTGTGAGTGGCGTTGCGTGTGTGAGTGGCGTTGCGTGTGTGAGTGGCGTTGCGTGTGCGAGTGGGGTTGCGTGTGTGAGTGGCGTTGGCTGTGTGCGAGGCGTTGGCTGTGTGTGAGGCGTTGGCTGTGTGATTTGTGTTGCCTGTGTGAGTGGCGTTGGCTGTGTGAGTGTTGTTGGCAGTGTGAGTGGCGTTGCATGTGTGAGTGGCGTTGCATGTGTGAGTGGCGTTGCATGTGTGAGTGGCGTTGCATGTGGCAGTGGCGTTGCATGTGTGCGTAGTTGAGTGGCGTTGCGTAGTATAGTTGCGTTGCGTTGTTGAGTGGCGTTGCATGTGTGAGTGGCGTTGCATGTGTGAGTGGCGTTGCATGTGTGAGTGTCGTTGCGTAGTTGAGTGGCGTTGCGTAGTTGAGTGGCATTGCGTAGTTGAGTGGCGTTGCGTAGTTGAGTGTCTTTTAGTAGATGAGTGGCGTTGCGTCGATGAGTGGTGTTGCGTAGGTATGTGGCGTTGCGTAGGTGAGTGGTGTTGCGTAGGTGAGTAGTTTTGCGAAGTTGAGTGGCGTTGCGTAGTTGAGTGGGCAGCGTTGCGTAGTTGAGTGGCGTTGCGTATGTGAGTGCCGTTGCGTACTTGAGTGGCGTTGTGTAGTTGAGTGGCGTTGCGTAGTTGAGTGGCGTTGCGTATTTGAGTAGTGTTGCGTATTTTCGTGGCATTGCGTAGTTGTGTTGAGTAGTAGCGTTGCGTAGTTGACAGTGGCGTTGGAAATGCAATAGGTCTCGCAGCATTAGAGTTAGTGCTTTTAGAATTGTTTATTTTTTTTCTTTTTGTAAATCTTTAGCTTTTTTGTTCCCTGTAGCCAATGGTAAAGAATTACAAATTAAAAAAGCCCTAAACAATTCTAAAAGCTCTAACTCAAATGCTCCGAGACTTATTGCACTGTGTGAGGGTGAGGTGTTGAGGGTGAGTGAGGGTGAGGGTGTGTGAGGGTGAGTGAGGGTGAGTGAGGGTGAGTGAGGGGTTGAGGGTGAGTGAGGGGTTGAGGGTGAGTGAGGGGTTGAGGGTGAGTGAGAGTGAGGGTGGGTGAGGGTGAGTGAGGGTGAGTGTGAGTTAAGGCGAGTGTTTGAGGGTGTGTGAGGGTGAGGTGTTGAGGGTGAGTGAGGATGAGTGAGGGTGAGTGAGGTGTTGAGGGTGAGTGAGGGTGAGTGAGGGTGAGTGAGGGTGAGTGAGGGTGAGTGAGGGGTTGAGGGTGAGGAGTTGAGGGTGAGTGAGTGAGGGTGAGGGGTTGAGGGTGAGGGATTGAGGGTGAGGCGTTGAGGGTGAGGTGTTGAGGGTGAGGTGTTGAGGATGAGGGGTTGAGGGTGAGTGAGGTTGAGGTTTGTTGAGTGAGGATGAGTGAGAGTGAGGGTGAGTGAGGTGTTGAGGGTGAGGTGTTGAGGGTGAGTGAGTGAGGGTGAGGGGTTGAGGGTGAGTGAGGGTGAGTGAGTGTGAGGGGTTGAGGGTGAGTGAGGATGAGTGAGAGTGAGGGTGAGTGATGGGTTGAGTGTGAGGTGTTGAGGGTGAGGCGTTGCGGGTGAGTGAGGGTGAGGGTGAGTGAGGGTGACTGAGGGTGAGGTGTTGAGGGTGAGTAAGGATGAGTGAGAGTGAGGGTGAGTGAGGTGTTGAGGGTGAGTGAGGTGTTGAGGGTGAGTGAGGGGTTGAGGGTGAGTGAGGTGTTGAGGGTGAGTGATGGTCAGGGTGAGTGAGGGTGAGTGTGGGTGAGGTGTTGAGGGTGAGGTGTTGAAGGTTATTGAGGTGTTGAGGGTGAGTGAGGGTGAGTGAGGGTGAGGAGTTGAGGGGGAGGCGTTGAGGGTGAGTGAGGGTGAGTGTGAGGTATTGTAATTGAGTGTGAGTGAGTGTGAGTGAGGGGGTGTGAGGGTGATGGGGTGTGAGGGTGAGGGTGTGTGAGGGTGTGTGAGTCTGAGTGTGAGTTATTGTCATGGAGTGTGAGTGAGTGTGAGTGAGGGGGTGTGAGGGTGATGGGGTGTGAGGGTGAGGGGGTGTGAGTGTGTGAGTGTGAGGGTGAGCGAGGGAGTGTGAGTGTGAGTGAGTTGTTGCGGTTGAGAGTTAGAGTGTGTGAGGGTAATGGTGTGATAGTTATTGTGCATGTGTGAGGGTGAGGGGATGAGGCTAAGGCTGTGTGAGGCAGAGTGGTGTTGATGTAGATAGAGTGTGAGGGGTGTGAGTGGGTGCGGCTGTCCGGTGTAGTGAATGTGAGCTTGTTGTGAGGGGTGTTATTTTTTGAGGGGAGTGAGGGTGTGTGAGTGTGTGTGAGTGTGAGTGTGTGTGAGTGTGTGTGAGTGTGTGTGTGTGTGTGTGTGTGTGTGTGTGTGAGTGTGTGTGTGTGAGGCTGAAGGTGTGTGATGGTGTATGAGGGAGATGTTGTGTTAGTGTTATTGAGCGGGTGTGAAGGAGTGTGATAGTTTTGGTGTGTGAGGGTGATGTTATGAGTGTGTGTATGTTAATATTAATTAAGTAATATGTGTTGTCTTTTACAAAAGGTGTCAGATGTTCCCTTTGTATTCCTTCTGTGTTATGTGTATATTTTTGTATGTAATGTAAGTGTGTATGTTTTGTACTAACTGTGTGTTATTTTTTTAACGTGTTTTTTTGGTGTCCCTTTTTTTTTTTTTTTTTTAAATGGCCGACGTAATGCGTCACTTCGACGTTGTCTATGTTTAGCGGTCTAGTTTATTTTTGTGTTGTGTGTGTTCTTTTTTGTTTACGTTTTTTTTTAGCCAATCGGAGCGCGACGTTTTTGACGTAGCGTTCCGATTTGCATACGTCAACGGTGGAATTCCCCAGAGATCGAGAATGTTGGTGCGCGGAAGGCGTGTTCTTGTTCCTGTGGTGTTGCTGCGTCATTTGACAGGTAAGAATGTATTCCAAAGCTTTTTTTAATGTAATGTAATGTAGTATATATACTATGTTTAAGTTAAAGACTTGCGAAATGTTTTTTTTTCGCTCGTAATATTTGTAAATGTTTGTAATGTAACGGAAAGTTTAGTTTTTTATTGTCGATATGTAATGCATATCTTTTGTTAAACTGTAATGTAATGTATTATTTGCTGTTTTTTGTTATTTGACGTACAAAAGCTGTTTTTCTAACTTTGCAGTTCTAATTTTTTTTTAATATATTGATGTAAGTTGTGTCTGCATTATGTTTTCGTGTGATGCTGAAGTAGCCGGATTATATGTTATTGACGTACTTGATGTATGAAAGGAAACTTTGTGTCTTTGCTGACTTTATTTTTCGTAGCAATGTATGAAGTAGATGTACAGTGATGTAATGTTTTTTTTGTTTGCTTTCTGTGAAAGAATAGTTCTTTTTTCGTAATATGTTTCTTATATTAGAACTAATTACGTGTGAATAACTGCTATTGTTGTATGCGTACGGCTTTTTGTGTAACTGTCGACTATTGTCTTTAATCCGTCCCATTTTCAGGATGAATAGTGCTTGTTTATTGCCCCCAGAAAAAGTTGGCTGTTTCCGAATAGTTGTATTTTAGTAATATTTTTCTTATATTAGATGGAATTCCGTGTGAAGATGTGTTATTGTTGTATGCGTAGGGTTTTTAGTGTAACTGTTGACTATTGTCTTTAATCCGTCCCATTCTCCGGATGAATAGTGCTTGTTTATTGCCCCTCGAAAAAGTTGGCTGTTTCACTGTTGTCTTTGTACATCCTCGTCCTCGCTTCCTGCCACATATTTGTATTTGTTTTGTTTGTGTAATATTGTTGTAATATTGTACGAATTTGATTTACTTTTTGGCCCGAAGCCTGATTAACATCCTTGCATCCTTTTCGGTCAATTTTGGGAAGTAGATTTTGTGTCTAACGTATCTTATGCAGTACTCCGTAGACCCCCTTTTTTTCCGTCGTGATTTTTTTTTATGTGTATGAAAATGGCATAACATTCCTAAATTTGCAGAGTGGGTGAATGATGCAGAGTGGGTGAATGATGCATAGTGGGTAAATGATGCAGAGTGGGTGAATGATGCAGAGTGGGTGAATGATGCAGAGTGGGTGAATGATGGAGAGTGTGTGAATGATGGAGAGTGGGTGAATGATGGAGAGTGGGTGAATGATTGCGAGTGGGTGAATGATGCAGAGTTGGTGAATGATGGATAGTGGGTGAATGATGGATAGTGGGTGAATGATGGAGAGGCAGAGTGCGGCCGCGTTTTTGAGGGTCAGTGTGGGTAACTGAGGGTGAGTCGTTGAGGGTGAGTGAGGGTGATGTTGAGTGAAGGTGAGGGTGAGGTGTTGAGGGTGATGGTGAGGTGTTGAGGGTGAGTGAGGGTGAGTGAGGGTGAGGGTGAGTGGGAGTGTTATTGAGGGTGAGGTGTTGAGGGTGAGGGGGGGAGGTGTTGAGGGTGACTGAGGGTGAGGTGTTAAGGGTGAGTGAGTGTGAGGTGTTGAGGGTGAGTGAGGATGAGTGAGGGTGAGTGATGTGTTAAGGATGAGGTGTTGAGTGTGAGTGAGGGTGATGGTGAGTGTAGGTGAGGGTGATGTGTTGAGGGTGAGTGAGGGTGAGGGTAAGGTGTTGTGGGTGAGTGAGGGTAAGGTGTTGAGGGTGAGTGAAGGTAAGGTGTTGAGGGTGAGTGAGGGTGAGATGTTGAGGGTGGGTGTGGGTGAGGATTTGAGGCTGAGTGAGGATGAATGAGTGCGGGTGAGTGAGGTGTTGAGGGTGAGGTGTTGAGTGTGAACTGTTGAGGGTGAGTGAGGGTGAGTTGTTGAGTGTTATTGAAGGTGAGGGTGGGTGAGCGTTACTTAGTGAGGGTGAATGAGTTGTTGAGGGTGAGGTGTTGAGGGTGAGTGATGTTGAGGGTGAGTTAGGGTGAGGGGATGCTGTTGTGAGGGTGATGGTGAGTGAGGGTGTGCGAGGGTGAGGGTGTGAGGCTTATTGAGAGTGTGTGTGGGTGTGTGAGGATGTGTGAGAGTTTGTGAGGACGGGTGTGTGTGAGGGTGGGGGTGTGTGAGTGTGGGGGCATGTGAGGGTGTGTTGTTGAGGTCATGAAGGTGAGTGTGGGTGAGTGTGGGTGAGGGTGAATGAGGGTGAGGTGTTGAGTGTTAGTGAGGGTGAGTGAGGTTGAGGGTGATGGTGAGTGTGAGGTGTTGAGGGTGAGTGAGGTTGAGGTGTTGAGGGTGGGTGTGTGTGAGGAATTGAGGGTGAGTGAGGATGAGTGACAGTGAGGATGAGTGAGAGTGAGGGTGAGTGTGGTGTTGAGGGTGAGGTGTTGAGGGTGAAGTGTTGAGGGTGAGTGAGGGTGAGGTGTTGAGGGCGAGTGAAGCTGAGGGTGGGTGAGCGTTATTGAGTGAGGGTGAGTGAGTTGTTGAGGGTGAGGTGTTGAGGGTGAGTGATGTTGAGGGTGAGTTATGGTTACGGGATGATGGTGTGAGGGTGAGGGTGAGTGAGGGTGGGCGAGTGTGAGTGTGTGAGGCTTATTGAGAATGTGTGTGGGTGTGTGAGGATGTGTGATTGTTTGTGAGGGCGGGTGTGTGTGAGGGTGGGTGTGTGTGAGTGTGCGAGCATGTGAGGGTGTGTTTTTGTGGTCATGAATGTGAGTGTGGGTGAGGGTGGGTGAGGGTGAATGAGGGTGAGGTGTTGAGGGTGAGTGAGCGTGAGTGAAGTTGAGGGTGATAGTGAGTGTAGGTGAGTGTGAAGTGTTGAGGGTGAGTGAGGGTGAGGGCGAGGTGTTGAGGGTGAGTGAGGGTGAGGTGTTGAGGCTGATTGAGGTTGAGTGTGATTGCGGGTGAGAGTTTGAGGGTGAGTGTGTCTGACTGAGGGTGAGGCCTTGAGGGTGAGTGAGGGTGATGTTGAGTGAAGGTGAGGGTGAGGTGTTGAGGGTGAGTGAGGGTGAGGGTGAGGTGTTGAGGGTGAGTGAGGGTGAGTGATGGTGAGGGTGAGTGAGGGCGGGTAATTGTGGGTGAGGTGTTGAGGGTGAAGTTATTGAGGGTGAGGTGTTGAGGGTGAGGGTCTGAGAGTGAATGAGGGTGAGGTGTTGAGGGTGAGTGAGGGTGAGGTAGTGAGGTCGCACTCTGATGTTTATATTTTCTCTGACTTGGCTTTTGCTTGTGTTTTTTGGACCCGTATGTGACTTGTTTTGCCGCTATGCTTTTTGTTTTGGTTTGTTCATTGTTGTAGTTAAAAGTATTATGTATGCACTGTTTATGTTCTCTTTGTGTGTGTTTTTGTTATATTTTGTACATTTCAGGGAATGAGCTGCTACGATCGACAGGTAATGACAATTTTATTTTCATATTATTAAAGAGTGTCTTTGTGAGTTATTAGACTTTTGTTTATGCATTTGCTTATTGTAATGTTAATGTAATTATTGTTTTAGGTCTTGCTTTGTTCGCACTTACTTTCTGTCTGGCTCCTTTCATTAGAGTATGTTTTGTATTTTATCAATGGCTGCTATTTCGTTTTATTTGTTGCCATGGATTGAGTTCCGTTTTGCCGTACGTGTTTTTCGGTTGCACTTGCCTTGTGTTTAGTATTTTTCTCTTCCACGGCATCCCTGATGTCCATTTGTGCAGCATGCAGCAATAGCACATTATTAACATTCGGCACCCCCACAGTACCATTGAGCAACATCAGATCATCACTCTTGCCCACTAGAGCCGTATTTAGCACACCACCAGTCTCATTTAGACATAGTACTGCAGTACTGTACAGCAGCAAAGCATGCTTGTCTTGCTGTAATTGTGTGTGCAACGTAAAAAAAGTTGTTCTAAAGCGTGCACTTCCGGCTGGTGGTGTGTGTGACTGTTGAAAGCGTGTCCTACCGAACCGCTATATGGGAAACACCGCCAAGGATTTAGGACAGCATTTACCTGTGGAGGCCCATCTGTGGGCTTTGAATGTTACCAGCGGTTAATTGGTGCACAGATTTTTTCGGGACTTCAGCACCCAGTATGCCCCGCAGTTTCCCGATGGAGCAGCCCATCAGTGGGCGTGGACTTTGGCATTGATTAAATTGGGACTGAACCGGAAATAGCACACACTGTGCTTGAGAGCCTCTGAGGAAGAAGGGAAAACCTTTGAAACGCGTCAGGCTATATCTCTATGACACAGCTGCTAAATGGAATCTGCAGTTATATTGCTTTCTATACCTGAATAAAAGCTACGCTTTGTGACGGAGTTAGAGTGCGTGCTCATTCCTTTGGGCAAACTGGGAGCTTCAATATATATATATGCATTTTTTTCCAAAAATTGCTCTAAGATCCCAGAGTGAGTGGCATAATTTAGTGTTTGTGACTAACGCACAAGTTACTACTTGTGTAACGATAGATCTGTAAGAGACATCAGTTAGTGATAGATTCCTTACCTTAGAATATTCCCCAGGCGTCAGACTGGATCCGGGTCCGTCACTGGCGTCGTAAGCACCGGGATGACGTCACGAAGGCTACTTAGGTGCCACCCATGCACGCTGACATCAGTTCTGTACACGACTTTCCGCGCCGAAACGCAGAGCCATGCAAGATACTGACCACTGGTGCATAAAACTAGGGCCCTAAAAGGGGATGACCTTAACCCTAGTAATCAGTTCGCAGAACGGAGAGGATGGGTGGAGCGGTAAGGAATCTATCACTAACTAATGTCTCTTACAGATATATCGTTATACAAGTAGTAACTCGTGCATCTGAAAGAGACATGGTAGTGATAAGATTCCTTACCTTAGAATAGATACCCCAGCAATACCAACCCCGGTGGTGGGTCTGCAAACAAGATTACACCAAAAAGTCACGGAGCATAGAACGGCCAAAGAAGCTGTCTCTCCGGACCGGACAATCAAGGTAGTAGTGCGTGGTAAACGTCTGCCACGAGGCCCAGGTAGCTGCCTGACAAATGTCCTGCAAGGGGACACCACGTCCCAAGGCAGTAGTGGCTGCCGCTGCCCTGGTCGAATGGGCACGCAGCCCCACAGGAGGCTTCTTCCTGGCCAAGGAGTAACATGCGTTGATGCACAAAACGACCCACCGTGAGATGGTCCGTTTGTGCACAGCCCGACCTTTTTTGGCGCCCATGTAGGTAACAAAAAGCTGATCATCCACCCGGAACTGCTGTGTACGCTGCAGATAGAATGTTAGCGCACGTTCTGGGTCCAGACGGTGGAGCCTCTCCTCTTCCCTGGAAGGATGTGGAGGTGGAAATAAGGTGGGCAAAGTGATGGTCTGCCCGATGTGGAAGGGCATAACAACCTTTGGCAAGAAAGAAGGACGGGTCCTTAAAACCACCTTGTCCGGATGAATAGACAGGAAAGGAGGTTTGGAAGAAAGGGCCTGGAGCTCACTCTCCCTTCTGGCAGAGGTGATAGCAACCAGAAAGGCCGTCTTTAGAGTGAGAAGACGTAAGGGACAGGTATGAAGTGGCTCAAAAGGAGCACACATCAGAAAAGTCAAGACCAGATTCAAGTGCCACTAAGGCATTATGAAGGGTACAGGTGGAAACATATGCGTAATGCCCTTAAGAAAATGGTTATCAACCAGGGACTTAAAAAGAGAAAGCTGATCTGGAAGCCGTAGAAAGGCAGAGACGGGCGAAAGATAACCTTTGATAGTGCCCAGAGCAGAGCCCTGCTGAGCCAAAGAAAGAAGGAACAGAAGAACCTCAGAAAGAGGGGCAGAAAGGGGATCCACAGTCTTCGCTGCGCAGCATAGTACAAATCTGTTCCACCTGCAGGCGTATACCGTCTTAGTGGAGGGACGCCTGGCAGCCAGAATGACATTACAGACTTCGGGAGGAAGATCGAAAGGTGTCAACTGTCGCGGCTCAATCGCCACGCATGGATGTGGAGGCTGGACAGGTTCGGGTGGAGGACGGTCCCCTGCTGCTGCGACAGAAGATCCTCCCGAAGAGGCAGACGGATCGGGGGATCGATGCTCATTCTGAGTAGCTCGGGATACCATACTCTTGGAGCCCAGTCCGGAGCCACAAGAATGACTTGGGTCCGGTCACGCCTGATCTTCTTCAGCACTCTGGGCAGAAGTGGTATAGGCGGAAAGAGGTACAACAGACCGCACCTTCACTCTCGACGAAAAGTGCTTCCGAGTGAATGCCGCCTTGGAAATTCCAACATGCAGAACTGATGACATTGCGCGCTCTCTTCGGTGGCGAATAGATCTAACCAAGGCTCTCCCCACTGCCGAAAGAGACCTTGCTCCACGACCGAGTTCAGACGCCGTTCGTGATCCATCATGCACCGGCGGCTGAGTTTGTTCGCCCTGGTATTCAGAGAACCTGCCAGGTGTTGCACCACCAAGGTAATGCTGTGATGTTCCAGCCATGCTCAGAGGCGCAGAGCCTCCTGACATAGGGTCCAGGACCCCACCCGCCCTGTTTGTTGCAATACCACATGGCGGTGGTGTTGTCCGTCAACACCTGCACTACACTTCCATGGACAGAGGGAAGGAATGCCTTCAGTGCAAGCCGGATTGCCCGCATCTCCAGAAGGTTGATATGGTGCCAGGACTCCGCCGGAGACTAGAGGCCTCTGATCTCCGCCTCTCCCATGTGGCCTCTCCATCCCAGGAGGGACGCATCAGTCACCACTGTGTGCCCCGGTTGGGGAAGGAAGAGGGATCTGCCACTGATCCAATCGCAGTTCGTGAGCCACCACTGCAACTGTCGTGCAGCTCCCTCAGAGATCTGGACGTGATCGGACAGGTGGCCCTGATGCTGTGCCCATTGGAACTTCAGGTCCCACTGCAGAGCCCGCATATGCCATCAGACATGTGTCACCAGCAGGATGCAGGAGACCATCAGGCCCAGAAGCCGGAGGGTCCTCCTGATTGATACCCGGTATAGAGGATGAAAGAGCGGAATCATAGCCTGAATATCCCGGACTCGCTGCTTGGGAGGATAAACCCGAAACAGCGTTGAATCCAGAAATGCTCCGATGAAGGGAAGCTTCTGAGAGGGACTCAGGTGCGACTTCGCCACATTGATGGAGACCCCAGCAAATGCAGGAGGTCGGCCATAGTCTGGAGGTGGGAGACGACTGCCTGGGGCGAGCCTGCCTTCAACAGCCAGTCGTCGAGGTAAGGGAAGACTGACACCCCTGACCTGCGCAGATGAGCTGCGACCACCACCATCACTTTCGTGAACACCCGAGGGGCGTTGGTATAGCCTAAGGGGAGCACAGCACGGCAAGGGATGTGAACATAAGCGTCTTGCAAGTTCAACGCTACCATCCGGTCTCCAGGGTCCAGGGAAGTCAGGACTTGAGCCAGAGTCAGCATCTTGAACTTCTCCTTCTGGAGGAAGCGATTGACAACCCGGAGGTCCAAGATTGGGCAAAGGGGAACGACTGTGGCCGGGGCCGAACCGAAGCTGCATGTCAATGTGGATCCTAGGTCGGAACTAAATGGTCTGAGAACCGAGGCAGGGGCGGGATAAACAGCACCCAGTGCAGTGCCTGTGGCAAAGCCAGGGGCAGCGCAGGGGCCGGAGCCAGCGGTGCTGCACCTTGTAGCGCTGGAGCTGAGGGCGCTGGATCCAGTGGCTCCAGGGCCGGCGCCAGAGGCGGTGCCGCCAGGCCAACAGGATCTGGACACGGGATTGCGAGGTCTGCAGGCGCGCCGGCGGGAGGCCGAGGCCTAAACAGGCGGTCCATGGCAGTAAGAAATTCTTGCATTTGTTCGGGAGTTTCCGACGAACCCGAGTATAGCGGGTAGGCCGCGGGACTCCCAGGCTCCGGAAGAGCCACAGGGGCAGAGCCCTCTGTCCCCCTCGTCTGCCTCCGAAGAGCGACGGGGGGAAGTCAGAGAGCGAACACGCTTCTTCGACTTCTTCTTATGCCATCGTTATTGGAATCTGAAGAAGAGCCAGAGGAGGGACGGCCCGGTCCCAGGAGCGGTCCCAAAGAACAGCCCCTAGACCCGGAGCGGCAGTGAGAGGAGTGCCGGACCTACAGCAACTTCCGGCGTCGCTCCTGCAAGGCCTTTGGGGCCATGGCACGACAGTCCCGACAGTCCCAGGAGTCATGGTCGGTCTCCAGGCAGTAGAGGCTGACATCATGAGGGTCCGCCACTGACATATTACGGCGGCACGACCCACAAGACTTAAAGCCAGGCATCCCTACGTGCACCAGAAGAGAAGGAGACAAAAGTCTCAAAAAAGTGGTCAAAAATTGACCGAGGTACGTGCTCAATCTGGATCTGCGCTTTCGGCGCAGAAAAAGAAAGAACTGATGTCAACATGCATGGGTGGCGCCTAAGTAGCCTCCGTGACATCATCCCGGCGCTTACAACGCCAGTGACGAATGCTGAGCCGCACAACGCCACCTACCAGCACGCAGGGGTACTGCTAAGCAGAAAACTGTCTGAATCCAGTCTGACGCCTGAGGAATATTCTATGGTAAGGAATCTATCACTAACGTGTCTCTTTCAGATAAAGATTTTATGGAGGAGAACCCCAGTTTAAGTTTAGCTGGCTGGTTAAAATGTTTGTCGAATTATCTTATTCATGAGGCAAGAACATCTTGTTGCATCCCCACAGTATTAAAATAATCTGGTTCGTGAATTTAAAGCTAATGGACCTTCACTTTCATAATGCTTTATAGGAGATCTTTAAAGCTGTTACGGGGAAATAAGCTGATCATGGTGGCAGGCCTATGAGAGCCAGAGGAGAAATGTCTTTTTATCAACACCAATATCCCACTAAAGGAACTTCTTCATTAATGAGGAAGCTTTAGATTCTTATAGAATAGCACAACCATCTTCTAGATGGCACACTGAAATTTTGTTTTCAAATGTTTGCAGCAAGACGCGTCCCTCACCTGCACCATTAGAACTTTCGCCTCTTGCACAGTCTTGGATATTAATTGGATAGGTCTCCCCTTCTTCATTAATGCCAATCGATGCAACAGCTAATGCATCTCCAGATCCTGTAATATGAACAAAAATATTTTTAGTATTTTTCAAAAACTACACAAATTGATTAGTTAATATTAGTTCATGCATGCAAGATTACTCAAAGAATAAATGAGAAAGCACTATCCATAACTGAAGGATAATAACATAAAAATAGTGGTAGCTGTTTTACTGGTGTGCTCTTTAATATTGCTCATTCTGTTCTTAAGCCCTTTCTCTACATATACCAAATAATTAAGGTTTCCCTATTCTTGGGCCTGATGAACTGCCACTTTTAGCAATGAAAAAAGATTTTGTTAACCATTAAATAAGAACTTCTCTGGATGTTGAATTTGTTTGGTTCACAAAAATTTGAGTATATAAAAAAAAACTAACCTATGGGGAACTAGGATTTAACGAAAGTTCTTTGTTATCATCTTACTAGAAAAAAGACTCTTTTCTAGAGACCGCTCACCCACCAGAGTTTCCCCTAAGTGGCATGCTTCATCATTGGGGTTCCTCTCAAACTTCTACGGATTGAGGCATGCTGCAATTTGCAAATACGTAGGGGCACTTAGTTTTGGACTATGTGAGGTGCAGTGATGTGGAGTGGAAGGAAGATAAGTTAAAAATACCTAACTAGTGAGCAACTATTTTATTCCCGCCCCTAGCTGGTATGGTTAAAATTAGGGGTTAATACCAGAGAGAAACCTAACCTTAATGAGTTTAGTTCCCCTAGTATTGTGTCTGTGTCAACATGTTTCGAGCTTTCCGCCACAAGCTCTTCATCAGGACTACACGGGGTCTAGCCCCGTCGCCACCAATCCTAATAAATCCTATAATGAGGATACAGTGAGTATACAGTGTATACACCTAATGTGTATACACAAAATACATACGGTTACTTAATACTCTGTATCTGTAAAAGAAGCAAAGAGATACATTAAAAACAACTGCTGCCCACCGGACAAGCCGGCAGGCCATATAGGCTTGTAAATGCTTGCAGCTCCTTATCTAGATCAATGCACCCGTATATAGTGGGTGCACTTAGTGTCTATGTTGTGTGTTTATCTAGTGTGAAGTGAATTTGTCACACTCGATGTCAGTGAAAACTCACTTAATGAAACTAGTGAGAAAAGTCACCACGTGACAAACAACACGTAAAATACATGTAGTATATAAGGACACGTACTTCTATTTAGGCAATACTATTGCCTCATGGTCAACAACAGGGGTAGAGTGGCTTGCAGTGACACCCTAGAAATGGAAATAGGACACTAATTTAGCCATGTTGTTCTAAAGATAAAAAGATAAAAACCGGAGGAAGGTAATTCTTCACCGGAGTACAGCAAGGCCACCTTCTCTTTGTACTTACTTCATCAAAGCACGCCTCTCGGTTCGTTACCTACTTCTGTCCCTGGAGACCGCATACTAATGCTGCGTCTGCCGGCTTGCTATTTGAAGGTCAAGGTTTCTAGGCAGTCTTGGTACCCACTTTCCCACTACTGGAATGAGCTATGTGTATTCCTGGCAGAGGTTTATTGGACAATTCATTACACTACAAGATGCAGGATACAACCCAATGAAAAACAGATTGTTTTGAAGTGGCTGGAGTCTGACATATATAATCGTAGTTGATAAAGGGTTTTTATGGAACGATCAGCTTGTAAAGAATACATCAATAAAGAAAACTTGCAGGAAAATGGTTTGGTTAGCATAAATTTGGTAAGACCCTAGGAAGAAAAGAAGGAGGATTGTCATTAATACCGTATTTGCCATGAACACTGTATAGGGTTCAACTTCCAAAACAGTTTGAATTTCACTAATCCTTCAAGCTTAAGTAATACCCACTAGACTGGTGGACATTGAAGGCAGATGCTACAATGATCCATAAGTATACGTGCAAAAGACCTACTAATTTTGACTAAACTATACTGACATTCCAAGGAGGACAGGGTGCCCTTACTGGAGGAGAAACTTACTTCACAAATTCAATAAGGAAAATATACTCAATATGAAAGACTAGGAAGCTTCAGTTGAAGGTCATTTAGCTTCTCTTAATCTGTCCATGCAAGATTGGGGAAGATTTAGATTACCATACTCTCTGAAGTCAAGAATTATTGGATATTTGAACCTGCATTTTGTTGTGGAGTTTTGGTCTGCCCTGCAATTTCTGACATGGGTTCACAGACCTATATGGCAGGTCTGGATACCACCGCTGCCTTGGTCTCTCTGTAACAGTGATGACTATTGCAGTCTGACAATTTCTGAGCTTCAAGATTAATTTTGGTATTAAATGGTATCAGAGGAAAAGCAGAGGGTAATATCCTTGACAAAGTCATTAAAATGGCACTGCACTGGGGGCTTTAATTTGGAAGCCTGGATGTGAAGTCCTGGCATTATCAGACATAGCAACAAGATCTAATTTCGGACAGGTCCATTCTATGAATAATTTTTTAAGCACTCCGTTGTTTAGAACCCCTTTGTTGTTTTCTTCATAAAACAAGCTTAAGAAATCCGCCTCTTGGTTTAGGATTCCCTGTAACAACTGCTTTCAATGACAGACCTCTGGACAAGGCCTACATCCAGATCTTTGCATCTCTAATGAGAATTGTCTTGATCTTGTGCCTCATTGTTTGTTGAAGAAGACCACTGCTGTTGTGTTGTCTGTCTGATTAAAGTTCCTGTTCATTACTGGATACAGAAGGAAGGTCTTGAGAGCCGGATGGTCTGTTCTGAGTTCCCAGACATTGTTGTGATGATTACTTTTTTGATCAAAGATCTTGCACAGTGGGAACCCCTAGATGAGCTCCACAACCTGACTGTGAAACTCAATCATTTGTGTTGGAAGTTAATGTTGAAAAGGGAGACTTGTAGCAGATTTGCTCTTTTGTACTACCAAGAGAGACAGGTTGTTTTTGCTACTATTAAGTTGAGAAGATGGTTATACCAGTTATTCTCCTTCGGAGACTACTCATCTTCAATACATTGGTTTCATATGTAGTTCTGCATTTGAGACCAATGACATGTAGTAGGTCATCAAATCCAGTACAGAGTAGATTTGGTGGGCTGTAGGAATGGGAGCATTCAAAAGAATATCTCTCAAAGAGTGAGCCAGTTTAGTAGAAGCAGTTATTAGACCCTAGTAAGCCATCGGTATCACGATTTCGGAAAAAAACACCTAATCCACATTGTTTTTAAATGCATCTTCACTGGTGTCCTTCTCCCATACTAGTAGGTAAATACCACTCAGCTGGACTGGGTACAGAAGAAACATGCTGGCAACAGACAGCGGATGTATGAAACATTAATTTCAACAACATCTCAGTATTTCCTTTTAAGACATATTCAAGATACCCATGAATAAAAGATATCTTTAGAGTTAACCTAGAGGTATTTTAATTTTATTATACCTGGATCCCAGCAATACTCCAGTTGATACTTATATTGAACTCACTCAAAAGGTTGAGTTCGTCTGAGTAGTATTAACTTACTAGGATTGGAGAAGCATACCAATAACAAAGCATACCACAACAATGTGAATATCTTTAGATACCAATGACTTACTAGGGGCCTATTAACCACGTTCAACTAAACTGTTGCATTCTGTTGAGATATTGTATAGATGGGGAGACTGGGCAATAGGTGCTGTCGTGTAGTTCCTATACATCCTATACAGGATCTGCGCGTTTGGATAACAAACTATGGGATCGGTGGCAGACTGATTCTGTGCACCCCCACCGGATATGTTAGCCTGTGTGGATCAGCTAACTTACAGTGCCACTAGAATCTCCTCTTATCGGGGAGAGAAGAGTTCTTGGCAACCTCAGAATATGACAACCCTGATCCTCCAGGATCGTGGAAACAATATACTACTTTTTGCTCAGTCACTTGTGCTCACTTAGTTTGTCTCAGAGATACACAGAATGAACAGGCTGGGCGTTTTCAATAAGAATGTATTGAACAGTTGTATTGTATTGTATTGTATATTGGATTTATATAGCGCTTATCACCCAGGGGTCTCTAAGCGCTTGCCTTGCGAACCCGTCCTGGCTTTTCCCTGTGAGATAGCCCATACAGGGCATCCCCAAGGTGAAAGCCAGGCATCCCGCCGTGGGGGGCCGTTGTGGAGATTAAGCAAGCTTAATGCCCAGAGTTGCAGAGTGTGAACCCATGATTAGGTCAGGCACCGAAGCGAGAATTATCGAGTCCGTGGACATTTGAGCTCAAGACCCTGCCGCGTCGGGAATTGAACCCTGGTCCCGGGTCTGACCTCTGCTTCAGGGTCTGCCTGCTCTAACCAGTGAGCCACACTTCTCCACAGTTGTTATTCTAGTGTAGAATAGATGAGCTACAACAACCATTAGACAGTAGCAGAGATATATGATTAGGAAGCACAAAGAAAGTAAATGGATGGTATAACTCTACCAACTTGCAATAAGAACATAAGTTACTTACCTGTAAACTGTGGTTCTCCAGTATTGGTGTCTTTCATAGATTCACATGCTTGAATATTCCCCGTCGTCAAAGTGGGAGTCCCACGGTACATAAAATAGCAGTAATATATGCATATATAAATAAAAATCACCATAATTACATATATACATACATATAATGCAGTAAAATATCCAAAATGTAAAAGTACCATAGAAAAGAATAGGCCCATAGAAAGCCTAAGGGAGAACTCACTTTAGTAACATATCAGTGTCATTATGTATTGGTCCAAATTCTAGCCAATCAGGCTGTAGCTCCCTCTAGAACCTTCTCCTCAGAAGCTTAAGTCCTCAGAATTACGTAGGACAAAGTAACCAAGAGTGCCTGAGGAGAAAGGAGCCTCTGAGGGGAGGAAGGGAGGGTCGCATGTGAATCTATGAAAGACACCAATACTGGAGAATCACAGTTTACAGGTAAGTAACTTATGTTCTTCTCCAGTATTAGGGGTGTCTTTCATAGATTCACATGCTTGAATAAGAGTAGAAAGCAGGAAATCAACATATAAGTCATAAAGGTAACATAAGACTCCAAGCATACAAGATCATATCATTTAATATGTAATATATCAAAATTTAAGAGAAAATACCTTTATGACTGGAGGCGGGTGTCAACAGAGGCTCACCTTATTGGAAAAGATTCCGCAGCACCGCTTGTCCCACTGCCGCATCTGCGTTGTCTGTTGATTGCAGACAATAGTGCTTCGTAAAAGTATGGCTGATCGACCACGTAGCAGCTCTGCAAATGTGCCGTAGAGGTACCCCCGCAAAGAGGGCAGTAGAAGTTGACACAGCTCTAGTTGAATGAGCTCGTACTGGAGCAGGAAGGGGCTAATGGTAGAAGAAATCCACCTAGTAATAGTCTGTTTGGTAACAGGTTGTCCTTTGCAGATCGGGCCATAGGCCACGAATAGTTGGTCCGATTTCCTGAATGGTGCAGTACGCTGAATGAAAATCTTGAGACAGCGTTTCACATCCAACGAATGCACTGAATGTTCAGAGGGAGTTCGTGGATCAGGAAAGAAAGTCCTTAGAATGACAGGTTCATTGAGATGGAAATCACTTGGAACTTTCGGGATAAATCTTGGATTAGTACGTAGCGTAACAGCCTCATTGGAGAACTGGCGAAAAGGAGGCTGAATTGTGAATGCCTGTATGTCACTGACACGCCTAGATGATGTCAAGGCGAGCAACAGAGCAACTTTCCACGTGAGGAATTTTAAGTCTGCTGAGTGGATGGGCTCGAAAGCAGGTAGGAGGGGCTGAGACAAAAACAGATTTAGGCGCCAAGCAGGTGGACGACGACTAATGGGTGGAAACATCCGGAAGAGGCCTCTGAAAAACTGTTGGATGATTTTAGAGGAATACAGTGATGTGGAACCTTCATGACGGAAGCGGGAAAGTGCTGCCAGAAACACCTTAAGAGTGGAGTGAGAAAGTCCCGGCTTTGCAAGGGATAGGAAGTAAGGTAGGATCTGTTCCGGTTTGGCGGTCATTGGATCCAAGGCTTTGGTGTGGCACCAGCCACAGAAACTCTCCCACTTCAGTTGATAGGTTTTAATGGTGGATGGAGCCCGAGCGTGCGCCAACACTTCCCTGCAATTTGCGTTGATGGTTAGACGTGCCAATTCATTGTGTTCAGGTTCCAGGCATGGAGCTGGAGATATGCCGGATCTGGGTGGCAAATCTGCCCTTGCTTCATCATGAGGAGGTGAGGCAGAGGATGAAGCGATATTGGCTCGTTCTGGGAAAACAAAAGAAGGTCCGGGAACCATGGGCGTCACGGCGACTTGGGTGCGATCAGGATGACATGACAGGGTTGAAGTCTCATCCTGTGCAACAGGCGCGGAATCAGAGGCGGAGGGAAAGCGTAGATGAATTAGTTCGACCAGTTAATCGAAAATGCATTCCCGCTCGACTCTCTGTGGGGATGACGACTTGCAAAGCGTTGGCATTTCCTGTTGGCGGCAGTCGCAAAGAGATCCATCTGCGGCTGGCCCCACTGACGGAAAATTAACTCGAGAGTTGGTTGGTTGAGTTCCCACTCGTGATTGTCCGAGAGAGACCTGCTGAGTGAATCCGCCAGAACATTGGAAACACCTGGCACATGGATGGCTGTAAGATGAACTTGATGATGAATCGCCCATTCCCACATCTCCTGTACTTGTCGGGAAAGCAGAAGGGACCTCGTGCCGCCCTGCTTGTTTAAGTAGTGCATGCTGGTGGTGTTTTCTGTCCTCACCAGCAGAGATTGGCCCTGCACTATCCTCTGGAAAGATTTCAGGGCAAGGAAGATCGCAAGAAGCTCTAGGCGGTTTATATGCCAAGTGCGCTGGATTGCAGTCCACTTCCCTTTTACAGACATTCCTACGAGATGCGCTCCCAATCCTCCAGGGACGCATCGGTTGTGAGCGTCAGAGTCGGAGTTGTATCTTGAAAAGACCGACCCATGGATATGTTCGGAGGGTGAGCCCACCACTCCAGTGCCACCTGAATGCGGGGTGTGAGAAGGATACTGTCGTTGAATGATCCTGACATCTGTTTCCATTGCTTGTCTAGTTCTTCTTGTACGACCCTCATATGTAGCCTGCAGTCGGGGATCAACTGTATACATGAGGAAGCCATGCCTAGGAATGATTGCAACATCTGGACTGAAACGTACAGCTTTGACTGCAGGAATCGTACCATCTTGAGCATGCGGTCTTGTCTTTCCTGGGAGACGAACACTTTTGCCAGCCGAGAATCCAGTGAGGCTCCTACAAAATCTCTCCGCTGTGACGGGCGAAAGTGTGACTTCTGGCAATTGATGGAAAGGCCCAAGTTTTGAAAAAGAGAGATGCAAACCTGAGTGTGCTGATTTGCCAGCTGGAGGTTCGGAGCCTTTATAAGACAGTCGTCCAGGTATGGATAAAATTGAATGCCTTGTAGGCGCAGAAAAGCAGCTACCGGGGCCATGATCTTGGTAAAGACCCTCGGTGCTGAACATAGGCCAAACGGCAGAACTCTGAATTGGAAATGTAGGTGTCCGACTGTAAAACAGAGATACTTTCTGTGCCTGGGATGAATCGGCACGTGAAAGTATGCGTCCTGGAGGTCGAGCGTGGAGAAGAACTCTCCGGGATTGAGATAATTTAAAATTTGGAGCAAGGTCAACATTTGAAATGTTTTTGACGTGATGAATTTGTTCAGGGTCCTTAAGTCCAAAATGGGGCGCCACTCTCCCGACTTCTTCTTGACTAAAAAGAAGCGGGAGTAAAACCCCTTGCCTTGCTGGCCTTGCGGTACCACCTCGATAGCACCTTTTCTGATCATTAATTTGACTTGAGCCAATAGTTCTTCGAAATGGGGAGGGGGCGGACCAGTTGGAGGGCGATTGAGAGGAAATTTTTTAAACTCCAGGGTATGTCCTTTTGAAATCACATCTAGGACCCATTGATCGGAGGTGATGTTGGACCAATTCAAGATGTAGTTGGAGATTCGTCATCCAATTTTTACAGTCTGTGGAAATTTGACGCTGGGACTGTCACTGTTTCTTTGCATTTGAACCACCTCTGTATGTGGTTTTCCTCTGGTATGGTCTGGAGGAGGTCTGTCGATTTTGGGACTGGTAAGTATTCCTTTGACGGTTTTCATTGTAGGAGCGATATTGGTTTGATCCACGAAAAGTGGAAGAATTGCCGCCTTTACCACGTGCTCCTCGAAATGGCCGTTTTTTATATTGGGGGGTTCCTAACGCCTTGGCCGTATCTGTATCCTTTTTAATTGATTAGAGGACATCATCGACATGTTTGCCGAAGAGCGAATCACCGTCATATGGTAGATCGAGTACTCTAGCCTAAACCTCCGGGCAAAATGCTGTTGATTTTAACCAGCCTTGACGCCTCAAAACAGCAGCCCCAGCCAATTGCCTGAACCCCGTAGAGGAGATATCAACGGCGCAGTCAATGATCTCTGAAGAGATCTTTTCTCCCTGCTGAATGATGGCTTGTGCTTCCGCACGGATGGCATCCGGTAATTGTGGAAGTAATGCTGCAATTTCGGACCACATTTGGCGGTCATACCGCCCAAGAATAGCCAAGGAATTAGCCGGCCTTACAGTTGTGGCTGCCATGGTGGTAAACTTTTTCCCTATGGAGTCCAGCTTTCGGCCTTCCTGATCTGGGGGAGATGTGAGAGGTGTGGCAGGATTGCGGGACCTTTTTTGAGCTGTCTGAGTAATGACGGAATCCGCCTTAGGCTGTGATACTAGGCAAGCCGGAGAATCTTCTGGCGCTTTATACTTTTTATCAAGCCGAATTTGGTCGCTCCATCAATTTGAGACCTTCTTTCCAGATGTGGTCGATTATCGGAATAGTGTGAGCTTGCCTTTGAGGTAAGTCTTTAAAATCGTAAAGAAAACAATCAGTCTGTTGGACTTCTAAAGTGAGGTGAAACCTCTTAGCAGCGCGGACCATCAAGTTATGAAAGCTGCCAATGTCCACAGGAGGCGAAGCTAATGGCAACGTTGGTGGGGTTGAAGGTGTTTGAGCCCTGTAATCGTCCCACTCTTGAAGGCCGTTATCATCATCATCATCATCATTCTGATCTGTGTTGTGAGGGTCTTGATCCTCATTATCCATATCCTGCTGGGTACGCACTGGTGACCTGGGTGGAACTGGTGCAGGAATTTGAGGCTGTGGCGGAGGTTGCAGCACTGGAGAAACAGGCCTAGACGGTGGGAATCTGCGATTATAATCGTCCAGCATGCGCTGCAGATTCATTACCAAAGACAGTGGTATCTGTGTCGTTTGTTCCGCCATAGGTGCCTCTGACATGTCTACAGGAAAAAGATCTGCCCCATCTTTGACGTTCTCTTCCTCCTCCTCATCGTAATCTTGGCACTTGATGTGTAGCTCGGATGGGCTAGTCGCTTGTCTAAAGAAATGCTTCACTTTGAACCATCATTGGAGTCCTCCTCTGCAGACTGAAACAATTGGTCAGGAAGAGTAGAACAAGTCTTTATAGGACACAACTGTATAATTGGCACCCGTTTAAGCGTGGAAGCAGTGACCACTGTGAAGGTGGTAGCCGTGGCCAAAGGATTGTGCAACCGTCGACGTGGTGGTGGAAGATCCAAAAGCCGGTTGAGGCGTCTGCGCCGTGTCCACGGACAAAGAATTCGTAACTGAAGACGGATGTGATCTAACCTTCGTCGACGAAGATTTTTTCGCCGTCGACGACATAGTCGACGAGGGTAGAGCCTTGCTAGTCGACGAAGATGGTCCCGTCGACGAAGGTTGGGCCGTCGACGGGATGGCAACCGTCGACGAAGTCGTCGTCAAGGCAGTCGTCGACGAAGTAGTCGTCGACGGTGAGGGTCCTGTCGACGGACGGCGGCCCGTCGACGATGCTGTGATCTTGGTCGAGGACGAGGAGTGCATTGACGAATGATGCGTCGACGGTGGCTTCTTCGTCGACGATGTTGATTTGATAGTCGTCGACGAGAACTTTAAGATAGAGGTAATGGGTCTCACCTCATGGGTTGTCGTCGACGAGGTGGACGTCGTCGACGTAGTCCTCGAAGACATTGAACATGTCGTCGTCGACGTGGAGACAGCATCCACGGATTTCGTCGTCGTCGATGTAGTCGACGGACGCGTCGACGAGCCCTTCGACGAACCAATGCCCGTTTTTAAGGATGATGGCATGGCTTTGGACAGTGATGCCAGAGAGCCAGGTCCCGTAGGCGTAATTGGAGGTAAATCCTGTGGGGAGACATCCGTAGAGATTTCCACAAGTCTACTTTTCTTGAGAAAAGGAGAAGGTATCTCTGTCTCCGACCCACGCTTCTGAGAGGTCTTTGACTGGAAAGAAGAGACACTCTCATCCTGCGAGACCACAGTGTCAGTTGTCTTCAACTTCTGAAGCCACAGAAGGAGACGGGCCTCTCTGTCCCTTGAAGTTTTAGGTGGAAAAGTACGGCAGTACTTACAGTTCTTCACTTCATGGTTCGGGTAGAGACAGTAAATACATTTACTGTGTGGATCTTCATGAAAGAGACGCAACTTACCACATGATGGACATGGTTTGAACAAAGATTTCCTTGAGGAAGACATCTGGGAAGAAAAAACAGCTATGTAAGAAGAAAACTGAGCAGAGCTCAGGGAGACGCCCTTCACACGACGTGCGGTAGAAAGTCTGAGGACTTGGGCTTCTGAGGAGAAGGTTCTAGAGGGAGCTACAGCCTGATTGGCTAGAATGTGGACCAATACATAATGACACTGATATGTTACTAAAGTGAGTTCTCCCTTAGGCTTTCTATGGGCCTATTCTGTTCTATGGTACTTTTAAATGTTGGATATTTTACTGCATTATATGTATGTATATATGTAATTATGGTGATTTTTTATTTATATATGCATATATTACTGCTATTTTATGTACCGTGGGACTCCCACTTCGACAACGGGGAATATTCAAGCATGTGAATCTATGAAAGACACCCCTAATTTTTTTTTTTTTCCGAGACGTTTATTATTGTTCAAAAGTGCAGTACATATAGCAAAGCCTACAACCCTGTGGGCCGGCTGCAACACGTCTGTGGATCGTCTGGTCAAAGGTGTACAGGGGAAGGCATTCTGCAGTATCTTACTCGTCTTCTGGTGTGCTAAGCCACGGGTATTTTATGCATATCAGTCTTGTTCAGCACACAATCATCTCTATAAGTGACGTCTCATTTTACATTTTTACTAGAAATAAACCTTTTACTCTGTAAACAAAAAACAAAGCCGTTTGCATCGGCGTGTCCCAGTGTTTCCGTTGTGGCAGCGTTGCGCCGCGTCCCCTCGGCATGTATAGCCCCAATGACCCTGTGAACGGTGCAATGTGCACTGAAAGCGTGTCAGTGAATCGGGGGGTCAATGGCGTGCTTGTATAGATAGCTGTAGAGCTGGTGAGGGACAGGCTTGGTGGGCGGTGGTGCCTCACCGACTGTCAGCTCAGTGTGCGGTGTGTGCGGCAAACAGATGAATCGCCCTAGTTGGTGTTTCGGCAGACGCTGCCCGCGCCCGGGCTCGCTGCCGAGTGCTCGGCTAGGGGCATCCTTGGATCACTATGTGATATTGGGTATATTTGCAGCTGGGAAGAACAGGAGTCCGAAACCTTAAACGTGGGAGTATGAAAGGGGTGGAGAAGAGGGGGGGGGGGGGGTGGGGGGGGGGGGGAGTGTACTCGTGAGGGCGGTGTCAGGGTTATGGTGCTGGGGGCGAGTGTCGGGTCTGTGTATGTTAGAGAGCTCTCGCGTGGGTGGCTGGCTGTGTCCGTGACCTGCGCGTCTAAAGGCCGGTGTTACCTTCTGGGGGGGGGTGTTGCGTGTAGCCCTTCCTATGGTGCCGTCGCCCCTGGGGCGCCCGCCCGTCTCAGTTGTCTCTGCGTGAGCCCCCTGGCCTCGCCCTCTTCCTGTAGGGACCCCAGGATGTCATCCCAGAGGTGCGCGATCGGGAACTGTCTCAAACCCGCCATCTCCTCCCCGCGCAGCGCCGTGCTCTCTGCTCTGGCCCAATTAGTGAAGGATGCATACCAGTGTGCGGGGGTAGGTGGTTCCCTTCTCTTCCAGTGCCGAGTGAGCAGTCGCTTGGCTGTAATGAGGCCCAGATCCCAGAACCGGGCTTGCGTTTTAATTTGTTTAGTCCTTTTGTATAATCCAAGAACGCACGCCTCCCATGTGTCAGGTAACCCCGGGCCTGTGCTGTGTGTCAGGAGTGACGTCACCTCCCCCCAGTATGTGGACAGAGACGGGCAGTTCCAGAGCATGTGCAGGATGTCCGCATCCAGCAGGTCGCATCTGGGACAGGCGGCAGTGTCGGTCGCAAAGCATTTGTTTATCCTATCTGGTGATAGGTATGCCTGGTGCAGTATATACAACTGAATGGTTCGGAAACGGGAGTTACGCGGGACGTTCACAGGGCTGGCCAGGACCAGGTTCCATTCCTTATCCGTCCAATCCCTCCCACGGTGGGCTGCCCATTTGTCCCTGATCGGCTGTGTGGGCCTCTGAGTGTGCATGAGTAGCGCCTGCGCCAGCCAGTGTGTAATGTGTGAGCCTCTGCCCATAACATGAAGGTACTGAATTAGGTGATGGATCGGGGGCTCCTCCTGGATATCCCCCCAGGATTCCGTGTAGGCCCTTACCACTGACGCGTGGAGCAGGAATTGCCCTGCCGGCAGACCCGTGCCCTCCGATAGCTCCGCAAAGGGAAGCAGGGCCCCGTCTGCGTACAGGTCGCCCAGTGTCTCCACGCCGGCAGTAGTCCAGAGTTCCATGTTACGTGGTGTCACCATCCTACTCCTTCGGGGGAGGGCAGGGGCATACGGCCTGACAGTCTGTGTCAGCTTCAGGCTACGGATGAAGCATTTACGGGCTACGGCCAAGTGCAGGGGCAGAGGGCGGGGACCCTTGGTCAGCTGGTGAAACAGGGCGCACACCTGTGGGTGTGTCCACTGGTACCCTGCGTTGGCGGTGTCATCGAGGTGGGAGTCGCTGAGCCAATACGTCACCCATTGCAGTTGCGCAGCCAGGTAGTACAGCTCCATGTTGGGGACTGCCAACCCTCCCTCCGCAGTCGGGGAGTACAACTTCGCCAGGGCTACTCGTGGGCGTCCCGTGTTCCAGATTAAGCCGCGGAGCATCGATTCCAGTTCGCGGAAGATCCTCGTGGGGACATACAGTGGGATATTCGCGAAGTGGTAGAGTAGCCTGGGTAGCGCTATAATTTTAGACAGTGCAATCCGGCTAGGCACGTTCAATGGTAAGGTCTTCCAGAAGGTCATCTGGGCCCGCAGCGAGGAGATAGCGCCCACCAGATTGCCCTCCAGTATGTTCTGCGGGTCCCTATAGATGTGCAGCCCGAGGTACTTGAACGTAGTCGGGTACCAAGCAAGCCGAGCACCTCCAAGGTGCACGTCACATTCCTCCAGGTCCGGGCTGAATGCGTATACCCCGGACTTGGTCCAATTGACCCTGACGCCCGACACTTCCTCGAAGGTCCGGAAAATGTCCGACAGCGCGGCGGGCACCGCGGTGAGGTCTCGCACATAGAGCAGTAGATTGTCCGCGTAAAGCGAGACCGTGTGCATCCCATCAGCCAGCGGGATCCCCCATTCCACTCCCTTGTCCCGCAGTAGAGCTGCCAGGGGCTCGATGGCCAGAGAGAAAAGGAGGGGTGACAGGGGGCAACCCTGCCTGGTGCCTCTGCGTACCCGCACCGTCTCCGACAGCAGCCGACCCGTCCGCACCCAGACGCCAGGCCTCTGGTAAAGCAGCCCGACCATTTCCGCGAAGGCGTCCCCCACGCCAAGTTTGTCCAGCACCGCTCCTAAGAACGGCCACTCCACCGAGTCAAAGGCCTTCTCTAGGTCTAGGACGAGGCACCCCGATCTCGGCCAGTGCAGTGTAGCCGCTTCCTGAACCCGGAAGAGGCGACGCAGGTTACGAGAAGTGCTCCTCGCCGGCATGAACCCGTTCTGGTCAGTATGTACCAGGGCCGGGACTTCCAAGGCCAGGCGGCGGGCCAACAGGGAGGTGAAGATTTTGTAGTCCGTGTTCAACATGGCTAAAGGCCTGTAGGACCCCATGCACGTACCATCCCTGCCTGGCTTCAGTAGCGAGACCAGGTTTGCCTCATTGAGCGAGTCTGGGAGCGCCGAGTCCTCAATTGCGTTTGCATACAGCTTGAGCATCTCCGGGACCAGTGTGTCCGAGCAAGCCTTGAAGAATTCGGCGGGTAGGCCATCTGGGCCGGGGGACTTGCCATTGGACAGTGCGAAAATGGCCTCGCGCATTTCCTCTTGAGTGAATGGTTCTCCTAGATCCCCCTGTTGTGCGTCCGTTAGTGAAGGCAGTTGAATGTCCGCTAGGTAATCCGCGATGGTGGCCGCAGAGACCCTCAGTTGGGACTTGTACAGGGCCTTGTAGTGCCCCACAAATGCTTGATGTATCTTGCTCTGTGTATAAACTATCTCCCCCTCAGCTGTGCGGATAGCGGACACGGGCTCCGTGCGGGACTCTTGTTTGACCAGCCAAGCCAGTAGTCGCCCCGGCTTGTCACTGTGTTGGTGTACTCGCGCAGAGTGGGCCGCAAAATTAATGTGCCTCAGTCTTTCCAGTAGCGCCGCATGTTCCTCACGGGCCTCCCGCAGCCGGTCACCTGCGCCAGCCACCGCCTCCCGTTCCCAGCGGAGTAAGTCCGCTTCCACCCTGCACAAGTCCGCCTCTAGTTTCTTCTGCATACTTCCCTGCGTACCCAGGCAATGACCCCGTATCACCACCTTGAAGGCGTCCCATTCCACTCTCGGAGAGGACGCTGTGCCCGAGTTGTCAGTGAAGTATTGTGCTACGCGGGCCTGCAGGGAGTCTCTAAAGGGGGCGTCGAGTAGCATAGCAGGTTGTAGTCGCCATGTAGGGATGGGTGGGTGTGGGCGTTCCCAAGCAACGGCCAGCGTGTGTGGGTTGTGGTCCGAGTGTGTCCGGCCGAGGTAGTGGGACTCAGTGATGTGCGGTAGCATTTCCGTTGACACCATGTACCTGTCTAGGCGGACGTGCAGCGCGTGTGCCCCCGAGTAGTAAGAGTATACCCTGGTGTCTGGGTTGTGCGCGCGCCATGCATCTTTCAGGTCCCACTGCGCCGCCCACCGTGTGAGTGCCTTTGTGGCCCCTAGGGATGTAGCGTCTGGCCTGGGCGGGGCCGAGCGGTCCAGCACAGGGTCTAGCACCGTGTTGTAGTCACCGCCCAGTACCCAGGGGACACCGTGCCAGGGCGCCAGTTTCTCCGAAAGGTGTGTCAGGAAGCTTCCCTGGTCTGTGTTTGGAGAGTAAATGGACGCCAGGACTACTGGCTGCCCGTCTATGCGACCCTTCACCAGGACGAATCTCCCCCCCTGGTCCGTGAGAACTTCCGACATTGTGAAGGGGGTGCCCGGCCTGACCCACAGCAGTGTTCCACGGGCAAACGAGGAGTATTCAGTGGCGTACAGTTGACCCCTCCACCTGCGCCGCAGTGCAGCCACCTCCGCCCCACATAGGTGTGTCTCCTGCAGGAGTGCAATCTGTACTTGCTGCCTTTTCAGGTAGGAGTATATTTGGTATCTGCGCGCAGGTGTGTGCATACCTCTGATGTTCCAAGTGCATATCTTTATTGCAGACATATTAGCAGTGTGTACTCCTCCCCAACAATCTTACAACCAGCAGCCCCACCAAAGGCCCTCTCCTCGCTGTTCTCAGCATTCCCATATCCACCCCCTACAGTACACTCAGCATTATTCAGGAAGACATTAGGTAGGGGAAAAACAATAAACAACAGTAACCAACTGTGGGTGAGTCCCACTAGAATACCAAAAGGGCAGTGGCGAAACGGGCCACCGTCCATTACCTCAATTGAGAGGGACAACCGTGTTAGTCTAAGGGGCAGTGTGCATAAGCACAGTTGTGGCAAAGAGGATTGTAAGTCAGTTAAGGGATTCAAGTTCCATCCCGAGCCTCAGGTTACAGGCCGTTGCTGGCCGCCGGCCGCATTCCGGTGTGTGATGCCATTCCATTCATGGGGGGCCCCGCTTGTGTGAGTTTCAGCAGGCAGGGGGCGGAGATGTGGTATGCTGTGAGCCCTTAGTCCCTGTCCGGAAAGGCACCCCTCCCTCCCGGGACCGTGCCTGGAGGCGGTCAAGGATGAGTACAGGTCAAGAGGTAACCCCACCAACACCACCCCCGCCGGCCACCAGTGCCACTAAGGCAGTACTCACTGTTCCTGATGTCCACTGTCGAATCTGCAGGCAGGGGGGAGAAGAGTGCGCCCCCAGCCATGTCTGGTGTCAGCTGCGCTTCAGCGTCCAGTAGGCCTTTGCCGCCTCCCCCTCGCCTCGATGGATAGGTCACAGGTCTCTCCTGTGGAGTTAGAGGATCAGGTCAGATGTTTGCGGCGTGACGACTGGCAGGTCTACAGAGATCTGTGAGTTCGGGATCCCATAAATGGCCTCGTCTTCATCGCTAGGCACTGTCTGTTGGCCTTCCTCGAGGTTCGTTTCCTGTGAAGGCGGATTGCTGAGCTGGGAAACCTTCCGGAGCGCATCGCGTTGTTCCTGGAGCATCTGGTCCAACGGGGGAGAGTGTCGCGAACCTTCCTCCGTCCGCTGAGACTGTTGAGTTCTGTGTCTGCGGCGGCGCCGTGGGCCGCGCGGCCTGGACCTCGACTCGCCTCCTCGAGGGTGTTTGGGTGCCGTGTCCATGCCTCCGTCCAGCCACTCGCTGACCTTCCCAGGGGTTCCGAAGAAGTAGGTGTTGTCCCCCGCCACCACTCTCAGCTTTGCGGGGAAGAGCAGGGAGTATTTGAGGCCTGCGGTGCGTAGCCTCCTCTTAACTTCCATGAAGTCGTGTCTTTGGCGTTGCACCTGGATGGTGTAATCCGGGAAAAACATGATTGATGCATTGTCTATGCGTATTTCGCCCATTCGCCTCGTTTCCCGTAGCACTGTGTCCCGGTCCCTGTAGTTCAGGATCCTGAAGAGCAGTGGTCTTGGGTTAGTGCCGGTGGTGTAGGGCCTTGTCGGCACGCGGTGCGCACGTTCCACGACAAAGTGGGGCGACAGTGTGCCCTCCGGTAGCAGGGCCCGTAGCCAGTCTTCCACATGCTGTGCGGGGTGGTTCCCTTCCCATTTTTCCGGGACGACTACGAGCCTGATGTTGTTGCGTCTCGCCCTCCCTTCCGCATCCTCGGCCCTGTCTTCCAGGAACTCCACTCTATTCAGGAGATCCTGCACTTGCCTGTCTGTCTGGGTGACCTTGGGCTCGATCTCCTTCACCGCGCCCTCCAGGACCTTGGTCCGGTCGGACAGCTTCCTATGGTCGTCCCGCAGGAGGGTCAGGTCCACAGCAACACCATCTATTTTTGACTCCAGGGAGGTTCTGGTCTGCTGAAGTGACTGTTCCATCCGCTCTACGGCCGCCAGCACACTACACTGTCTAGCCTCGTGGCCAATTGTTCGGCGGCCATTTTGTTAAGCAGTTTGTCCGTTTTCCCCTTTGGCGGGGCCCCACCAGTCCCGGTCCGCACCCCTCCGGACATGTGCGGGGCGCACGTCCAGCAAAGTCCTTGCCTTCGCCACTCCGGTGGCACCTCCGGGATCACACCCCTCCTGGGCCGGGGGGCTGTCGGTCTGAGGTCTCCCCTTCAATCGTGGCCGACGTCTTCGCGCCCGGGGGGGGGGGGGGGGGGGGAGTGGGGGGGGGGGGGAGTGGGGGAGGGGGTCAGGCGGGCCCTCTCCCTCCCGTGGCTCAGCACTGCCACGCTGCCATGAAAGACACCCCTAATACTGGAGAATCATAAATACATACGAGTATATAAAACACATGATAAAAAGTGCATACTCCTATGATGCCTTCCAAACTAGATGTACCTAGCATCTATGTTGGTGTTATGCCAAAAATCCCTCTAGGATTAAGTCAACCCCATTAGCTGAGAATGAGAGAATATGGGACCCCGTCCCGGTCTCTAGTTGGGACACGCCACGAGGGATGTTAGGCCACTGCTAGCTGGAGCGTCTGGATGCAGGAACCTCAGCGTCTCTGGTCAGTGTGTAAGCCGGGAAGTCTCCTCTATCTTCCTGAGCAAGAAGTGATGTATTTATACCCATAGGTCTCCCCAGGGGTCCTACCTTGCTATGTTACTGTGTCGGCCTAAAGGATGACATTGGGCCTGAACTTTATACAAAGATAATATACAGGAGATGGTAATCCTGCTGTTAGTACTGCTGTGCTTCCAAGAAGCCTCATGCATAATGTATGAGATTCGAAAAGGGGAAAACCAGCCTTCTGAATTCAGTGTCATATCGGTGTAAAAGGTCAGTCCCCAAACACTGTTATGTATGCAATGTAGGGAAAGATATAGGTGAAAGATTATAAAGTTACCTGCGCCTATATAGGGTACCTATATGGAATATAACACCCAGTCTACTTCCGACTGAACGACATAAGTAACTAGGTAACTAAGTACTGTATTACTAATTTAATTAGATAGTGGTACGCATACTCAAAGGAAGTCTTAAAAACAAATGTTAAAAAATCCTTGCAAGCCATAACTCTAAAGTGTCTGCAGCTATAGTCCGAACCACTATAAGCATTTGAAAGCCTTGTACGCCCAATAATTAAAGCAATGTAAATTTTCTTTCTGAGTTCCAAATCAAGTTTGTTTAAAAGAGGGCGAATTTCTTCCCAGCACACAACAAGCCAAATGAGTCAAATGTTCATGTGTCCTGGCTGGTAGACGCAACATTTCAGTTGGCCCCTGTAGCACCTCACAGAGTACGTTAATTGAGCACAGATCATGTTCCACGCTGTCCGCAGCTGGTGCTGGGGCAGCCTGTGCACCGTCGGTGTCAGTGGAGTAGCCAGTGTCCATACCAACAGGTGCAGTTACTACCTGCGGTGGTTCAAGGGATGCCACCATCAACATTGGAATATGCTGGGACACTGCAGAACATGGGCCATTTTCGGGCCCAGTCACGCATTCACGTCCAATGGGAGTGTCAAATAAAGGTCCAACGTGCATTCGTCTCCGCAAAACAGGCATTGGAAGATAGGTAAGATGCAGTCCATCCAGACAGTCGAAATGACAAGAACCAAGATGCACTTAGTTCTCTTAGGCGAGGCGTGCAGTAAAATAACAATCAGGATTCCTGATATTAGAAACAGGATTAGCGGAAGTCCTCCAAAGATGCTTCCGAATAAGAGGTGAATGAAGTTTGGTATAACTCCAAGTACCGTCTGAAAGGTGCTTATTAATCCAGAACCTATGGTCTTAAATAGGTGAACAATGTCACGCGTATCAGACATATTAAAGATGCGATTTACCATTTCTGCGAAAAGGTAAGGGCAGTTCATATGAATAAGCTCCTGTATCTCTGTGAAGATCTTGCGATCTGGAGATCAAAAGTCTCTCAAGCAGAAGGAAAGGGCACAGACTTCTGTAGAAGCATGGTTTTCATTCTGCTTAGAGTATCAAACTGTATTAAATAAACATTCAGTGAAGGCCATAACGGTGCCTCCCTGACTGTATGTGTCGGTGGAAACAATAGTTGCATACAAGTAAGCCTGGAACTCACAGTTACCAGATATGCAATGCCTGGGAACATTCCACAGCAGCCTTGACTGTACAGCATCAAATAACTCCCATTTAAAAGTAGCCCGAATGCTGGAGTAATCACTGCAGCTGGGGCACCCCTTAAATGACAGGACAGGTTTGCTACAGTACCATTACAAGCCCCGTGCAGCATTATATCCTGACATACGAGTCATCCACTCAAAGCGTTTTCATAGTTTATACCGCCTAGAAACACTTCTCGATCCCCACTCCGGCAACAAAATCTTACCCATTTTTTCATATCTGCCTGCCTGCTTTTGTTCAAGGCAATACTGAAACTGAAAGGTAGTGACTGGTAGAGTTATGTGGCCATTAATTAGCTATTCTGTGGTTGGTGATTCTGCCACTGTGAACGGTAATCTATCCAGTTTTTTGATACACAGCATTGTATATATTTTGCTCCCCGTTGTGCCATTTCTATTTATCTGTTAGATTGTATATAGAAAACAGAGACGTGCTGTTGATAAAACTCCAAGGCACATAGCCTGCACGCAAAGATTGCAGCGTCCAGCCTAACAACATAATAGAACGTAATTGAGATTGCCCGTGTTGTAATATGGCCAAATCTTGTCCAGTATGTCTATTGCAGAAGATACAATGTTGCCTAGGGAATATGTCCTGGAGGTCAATGTAGTTAACCCATTGTCTACCATTGCTAGAGATTTTTCTAGATTTATGCGGTATATTTCCTGTAATATCTCTCTGGCCTCTTGCTGGGATATTTCCCATATTTCATTGTAGGCAGAATAAATGCCAGCATAAATGAAACGATTCTGACGTGGCTTCCTGGGACCTATTAAAAATCCCTAAGATCTACATCCTGTGAGAGTAAGGTTAAGTGTTCTGTCACCCGTGTGAGTGCTGAGGTTCTTAGCCAAACAAGGCACAACTTCCTAACACTATAAGAGGTCACTACCCCCAGATGTTCTCGCTGTACATAACGTGAATCTGACCTATGGATACTAACCCCTTCAGCTTTACCCATGAATCTGTCCTGACAACTATTGGCGTCTGTGGGACAAATCAACCATTTCTTCCAATCGGGGTCTGATCTGTTGTATTGTATGATGTCATCTATTGTAATCCCATTCTGTGATGTTTCATTACCTTCGGTGTGCGATGGAGTTGGCAGCCGAGGTGTGTTCAAGTCTCTGTTCTTGGCTAGTCCAAAACAAGACGTCTGTTGCACTGTCTCATTCAAAAATAATCTTTGAGTGATGAAGCATGCTCTAAATAAAGCTTCTGTTCCCTGAACTTGCCATTCTCTAGTACCCCATGGAATGTTTCATATCGGTACCCTGATATAGGTCCAGGGAACATCGTACACTTTCCCTGAATTATTATTATTATTATTATATATGAGTTTATTAAGCGCGCAGCTACCCGTGGGTTTCCCGGCGCTAGGAGGACAGAAGTAAAAGAGGGCAAACAGAAGTGCAAAGAACAGGTTACAAAGAAAACAGCCAGGTTTTCACTCCTTTGCGGAACTTAAGATAACATGTTTCAGACCGCAGAGGGATGGGAAGCGAGTTCCAGAGCGAGGGCGCCAAGTAGGAAAAAGAGCGCCCACCAACTCTAGCACGCTTGAAACGGGGGACAGAGAATCTGCATTGAGTGGAGGATTTAAGAGTGCGGGAGGGACAATATTGATGGACTAAGGTGGATAGATAGTGAGGGGATTTTCCAACTTTGATACGGTGCATAAAGCATAGAGCTTTGAATTTGGACCTAGATTCTATGCGCAGCCAATGCAGGCTGCGCAGGGAAGAGGAGACTGAAGTAGTTCTAGGCAGATTGCAGAGTAAACGGGCAGCCATGTTCTGGACCACTTGAAGCTTACGGGTGACCTCCTTGCAGGCACCCAGAAGAAGTACATTACCGTAGTCCAGCCGCGATGTCACTAAGGCCTGGACCACTGACTTCTGGGTGTCTGGGGGAAGCATCCATCTGATCTTCCTCAGCCACCTGATGATGGTAGTACAGGTGGCTGAGACTTTAACCACATGTTGCCTCATGGATAGCTGATTGTCAAAGAGGACCCTGAGATTGCGTGCTGTTGTTGCTGTCCATTTGCTGAGGCCAATGTTGCGGGCCCCAGAGAGCGGAGTCCGGCCCGAACAGGAGCAGCTCCGTTTTGTCGCCATTCAGCTTCAGTTTGTTAGTCAGCATCCAATTGGCGATGTCAGTAAGCCCAGAACGAAGAGAAGAAGAGGGGGAGTGCTGATTAGAAGAAAGAGAGAAAATGATTTGAGTGTCATCAGCATACGAAAAAATAGATAGTCCAGACTGTTCGGCAAGAAAAGCAAGGGGTCTAACATAAAGGTTGAAGAACAAAGGACTGAGAATAGAACCTTGGGGGACACCATAGGGGGAATTATGAACAGTGGACACCGAAGAGGGGGAGAAGACCTGGAAAGTGCGATCAGAAAGAAAATTGGAGAACCAAGCAAGTGCGGAGCCACAGATCCCAACAGACTTCAAGGCAGAAAGAAGGATGGTGTGGGAGACGGTGTCAAAAGCGGCACTCAAATCCAAAAGGATGAGTGCCACCGTCTCCCCTCTATCTACCTGGCGTCTGACTGTCTCTGTGACTCCCAGAAGGGTTAACTCCGTAGAGAAGCCCGCCTGAAAACCTGACTGGGAAGGATGAAGGGCGTTCGCTGATTCAATGTGGGTGGTTAGGTGACGGTTGACATGCTTCTCCAACACCTTCGCGAGGCAGGGAAGCAAGGAGATGGGTCGGAAATTGGCTGGGTTGCTGAGATCAGCATTAGCTTTCTTCAGGAGTGGGACAACCATCGCATGCTTCCAGACGTTAGGGACAGTTGTCTCAATGAGAGAAGCATTCAAGAGAGCCAAGATACACTCAAGTGAGACGGAGGCTAGGGTACAAAGAATCTAGGGGGGGCATGGGATCCAAGGGAGAGCCGGATTTGATCTCTGCCAGCAGTTTCTGGAAGGCAGGCATAGAAATGAGCTCCCACTTATCCAATAGAGGAGATAAGGACCGTGCAGGGTCGTCCTGAATGGATAGTTGGTCATGGTTCTGTATGGATGAACTGGATGAAACGGATGGTAAAGCTCCAAAACCCGCGTAGATGCTGTCAATTTTCTCCGTAAAGAAGTCCGCCAAGGAATTGCATTGAGTGCTATCCAGACAGGGGGCTTTGGGAGCACATGACATACCGGATAGTTCCTGAACTGCCTTAAAAAGAGCTTTGGGACGATTCTGGGCTTTCAGTATCGTGTTGTTAACGTGATTGGCCCTGGCAGTATTACATAGAGCGTGATATTTATGTAATGCGAGTTTGTAGTTTTCTTTATCTGCAGGAGAGTAGTTTGACCTCCAAATACACTCCAGTCTTTTGCAGCGGGACTTCTCCATTTTTAGTTGTTCATTGAACCAAGGAGCAGGGGGGTGCAGAAAATGTTGTTTACATTTACGTGCCGGGAGGCAAAAATCAATTGCAGAGGTAAGCCAGGTACGAATCGTCCCCACATCATCCGTAGAGATATTAGAAAGAGGAGGCAAGGTCTTTTCTAGGGAATTATTAAGTTGCTCCAGGTTAAGTCTTTGCCAATTTCTACTGGTTCTAAGGAAGTGTGGGTTGCCAGGAGGGCAAAGCGCACCCGCTGTCTTAATGTGGAACTCTACAAAAAAATGGTCAGACCAAATAATAGGTCTGGAAGGTAAACAGGTTACAGTGTCCAGATTAGCAAAGATTGGGTCTAGTAGGTTGCCGCCTTTATGAGTTGGACCGGAGTTGAGAAGACTTAAATTGAGGGCGGCAAAGTCCTGTATAAGATGAGTGCTAGTAGAGCATAAGGTGTCGTTAAAATGGATGTTCAAGTCACCTGATTAAACGGAAATTATTAGATTCCAGCAAAAGGGGAGCAATAAGCTCAGGAAGGGCAGCTGCCCATGCGCCAGCCGCCCCAGGCGGACGATACAAAAGAGCACCGGACAATGTAAAATTCGGGGATAATAGCAATTTAAAACTACCTGCCTCACAATTAGGGATGTCAAGGTCTTCCCACTTGCAGGAATAGCTCCTCTTGTAAATAATGGCAATGCCACCTCCATCCCTGAGAGTTCTGTTTCACCCCACGAAGGTGTATTCATCAGGGAGGGCAGTGGCAATGTCCGGCCCAGAACAGTCATTAAGCCAGGTTTCAGTTAGAAACAAGGCCGACGGACTAGACGATGTGAGGAGGTCAAATATGTCCCTCTTGTGTTTAGGCAGAGATCTGCAATTTAAACTAATAAAACTAAGGTCAGGAGGGGAGTCAGAGGGGTATGCAGTCACTGGGAAATTGGTGGCAATCCAGAAAGAGGAAGAGGGAATACACAGCTCTGAGGGAAAGGATGTGAGAGCCAGAGCACATGCAGGGCAGGACAAAGGGACGTCGTGACAGCGCAAGCGAGAACAATAAATACCAGGTGACGGTCGAAGGCTATACAAAGAAGAGCGGAAGTATGTAAGTCTGGGGATCGTAAAACCAGAAGTAGGGGGTGTGGCCCCAGGTCCCGTCTGGTCGCGGACGGGCGCAGACGGGCTTAACTCAGGCGCAACTCCGGCGCGCCTGCGTCGCGCCCGCTGCGCTCGTCCGCTGCGCTTCCTGTGGGGTAGGGGGGCATTTTATAGGGCTGAGGGCGGGAGGGGCCGAGCACTAGTCCGCTCGCCTCCGCTCCACTCCAGGCTCCTCACCCAAAATGGCGGCCAAAGTCGGGTCCCGGGCAGCGCTTCGATCGCCTGCCAGGGGACAAGTCAGGGGCAAATGCACAGATGTAAGCAAATGCGATCAAGTGAGTAGCCTGTATATCAAAAAGGGGGTTAACAGACAAAGTGCAAAGTGCAACATGAAATACACAGTTCCGATTTTAAAAATCCCTCGTAGCCTCTAAAAATAATCACGGAGCCCGGTAGTGCCTCAGGCAGCAGTGAGCTTCTATCAATTGACCAAAGCACAAGTGAGGCTTTTGTAGGGCTGAGGGCGGGAGGGGCCGAGCGCTAGTCCGCTCGCCTCCGCTCCACTCCAGGCTCCTCACCCAAAATGGCGGCCAAAGTCGGGTCCCGGGCAGCGCTTCGATCGCCTGCCAGGGGACAAGTCAGGGGCAAATGCACAGATGTAAGCAAATGCGATCAAGTGAGTAGCCTGTATAACAAAAAGGGGGTTAACAGACAAAGTGCAAAGTGCAACATGAAATACACAGTATTCATATGAACGAGCCTTATAGGGACATAACTCTAAATAAGGACAGACTGCCTTGTATGGACATAACGCCTTATAAGGACTGTAGCCTTTTATGAACTAAACCTTTCACCTAGTTCCATGCAGAGGGTGGGTTCTTCCCAATCGATATTTCTAAGACGTCATCCTTAGCACATATGAATCATTTATGAGTACACTCTCCAGGAGGTACACTTCACCTCTCCCATCAAAGCACAAGGTTTAATCCCCAAAGTCATCCTCATACTGAACAATGGGGAACATACACACATAGATTGTATAAATACAGCACCTCTTGCTATCAGCAAGCAGGAGGGAACCGAGACTTCAAGGCCGACACAATGACCAGAGATGCTGTGGCTCCGGCATGCCATCGTTCCAGATGACAGTGATCTGACGATTCCTTGTGGGGTGTCTAGCTCAAGTCCAGGACGAAGTCCCACACTCTCACTATTCAGGCATGGGGGTTCGAATAAATCCTAGTGGCATTCTTGGCTCTTAGACTTAGGCTCTTAGGCTTAGGCTCTTTCGCACCTACTCACATGCTAGGTACACTTGGGTACATCTAGACAGGCATCTTAGGAGTACGCACTTTATTTTATAAATGCATTTTATATTCATGTATGTGTTCATGACTATTGCAAAATGATAGAGCAATACTATTTATTAGTATTCACTGTACTGCTGGTTCTATATCTCTGCTACTGTGTTACAGCTGTAGCAGTGCACTTATTTTACATAAGAAGAACAACGGTACAATAAATTCTTATTGTAAACATGCTAGACTGTTTCTTCTGTGTATCTCTCTGAGAGCAAAACAAGCAACCACAAGTGACTGGGGTGAAAAGTAGTATGTTGTTTCCTCGAGTCTGAGGTTATTATGTTCTGGGGTTGCTAGAAACTAATCTCTCTGATAACAGGAGATTCTAGTGGCACTGCGAGCTAGCTAATGGGAAAACATAGGCTGACATATTCGGTGGGGGTGTACAATCTCAGTTTGCTACCAAGTCCACAGTATATGTTTTCCGTAAACAGCATAGGTCCTGCATGAAAAGGTACTATCCAAACTACACTACACCCAGACTGATTTTAAGTCTATGGTGTCTTTCCATAAGTTGAAACCTTGTTCAGACAACTAGGCAATAAAGGATGCAGAGTAAATCTGTTTTGTGTTTGTTAACATATTTTTCTGTGCTGATGTTGGTGCAACCTTATAATAATATGAGACTGGGTCTGATATATTAAACCCTGAAAAATATGGAAACTTTTCTGTAAATGTCTTTGAACTGCCTTTCGGCGGTGTTGGACAATGTTCCCACTGGTGGTATGTGAACACATTTCTAGGATTAGCAGATTTATGCAGAAAAATGTTGATAATACCTCGTTACAAAATCTGATGTGCTTTCCAATGTTTTACTATTAGAAAATGCAGCAGATTTTTCCAGATCTGTTCTTCTTCCTCGGTTCCTTGAGCCTGTGTTTCTTCTCGGTCGGAATCTTCTCTGAATACGTCTATAACAGAGCTGCCTTGGTGTTTCATCTTGTGACGTTCAGCGAGATGGTCACGGAGCATCTTCTTTGATCAAAACGATTGGCACGAGTCGCAATCTTTCTCGTTGTGTTCTAGGGATAAACAAAGGTTGCACACTTCGTGCAGGTCTGTGCGCAGAAATTTGGCACGACATCCAGGACAGGGCTTGAATGGAGTCCATTCCATCGACTGCTAGCGAGCCGAGCACGGGGAGGCCCAACGCCCCTCCACGAGTTTTCCGATCGAAGATCTATCTTTGAGTTGAAACGATATGCGGTTAACTGAAAACGCGATCGAGAAACAATGCCGTCGAGGGTAGTGGATTGCGCGTCGAAGGGAACCGGAGAAATGGTGCCGAACCGGAGTGCAGCAATTCACATCCGAACCCGATGGCGGAAAAAAACAATCTAACAATGGGGTTGATGCACATGCACACTATCACCGAAAGGAGAAGTCCCCTACCTCGTTACTGTAAAGGACTTCTTCGAACAAAAACAAAGTGCAAACATCCAGACCCAACACTAGATGGTGGGGTATGCAGAGCATATGATCTACAGCTCACATGCCTCGAACAAAGGCTTCCAACGAAACTAAAGAACTAACTGTTATAAAGATAGCATATCATTGTAAGCAAAGGTGCAGCAGATAAGTAAATATCGTAGAACAACAAACAGTAAAAACAAAAGTTCACATATATCAAAATTAAAACAGCATACACAGCGAAGTTCTGTATGCCAAATGTTTGCTTTGTCTCTAATAAGAAAAACACTGTGCACAAAATGCTACATCGACCTCGTGAGTGGGTGCGAGTGCTGCGATACATCTATTTCTATTCAAGGGACAATCTTAATTACATCCTTCATCTCAACCCGTGCATGGCGTGCGCTGTAGGAAAGCATGTCGTGCCCACAGCAGGAGAAAGTCATGAAAGAAAAGGGTGCTATCAGACTAAATAAAGACATAGCGTGTAACAACCGAAGTAAAAGGGCCAGTCCTCATGGAAGGTTACAAATTACGACAAGGCGGTACGAAGGAGGGACTAACAAGCCCATTAGTTAATTAGAAGCCAGCGTTTATGAAGGACAATGACACAAGCCAATGACAAACGTAAGCAGAGAGAAGTTAAAGAAACACTTTAGCTGCAACCCTACTTTAAATAAAGGCATTAAAACATCCTGACTGGCAAATTGTCTGATGTATTAAGCATACAAGATGTGTATGATACGCAACTGATCTTGTCATTAACAGATTTGGGACAGTCCCTACCGAACATGAAGAGACTCTTAGATTAACTAAATGTGGACACAGACTACACTATAGCAAGTGGTTAGAAAATAAATCGAAGTGGACACCTATTCTCCCAGGCGGTAACTTCATCAACACTTTTCACAAAATGGTGCTTGAGGACATTGACAAATAAGAGAGAGAGGGCAAGAGACACTGACACTGAGACAATCTGATTAGAGGGGAACGTCTGGCCCTCAAAACATTACCTACAGACAGAGACATTATGATAAGAGAGGCAGACAAAGGAGGTAATGTCGTGATTATGAACAGGGATTATTACAATCTAGAGATCCTGACTCATTTGAGTGAAGACGCATGCTATGAAAGACTAACATCTAACCCAATAGGACCTTTGACGATTAAGATCAATAACCATCTTAAAGAGTGGCATACAATGGGTTTAACTGACAATGATGAGCACATGTACATGAACATTTTCAGACCTACATATCCGTGCTTGCACACTTTACCTAAAGTTCACAAACACTTCCTTTTCCACCAGGCAGACAGATAGTCTCGGGAATAGGGGGCCCGACTGTGAGACTGTTTCTCGGACTCCTTGTACAGAATCTCCCCTCATATCCAGGACACTAAGCATATTCTTAGCATCTTGACAGACCCTCAGTGGCAACACGATATGATATAAGCAACTTTGGATGTAGTGTTTTTATACACAAGTATTAAGCCAGACTTGGGATTAAGGGCTGTACAACAACATGTACGTAATAGACAACATACCAACGTGCTTATAACCATGATGGATTTGATTTTACAGAATAATGTTTTCATATTTGAGAAACAATGGTATAAACAAAAACGGGGTGTAGCAATGGGGTTAATCATTTTTGCAAATCTATTCATAGGCAGCCTAGAAGAAAAATGAATTTGGGGCCACAAGGGGGCACCATGGAATGAATATTATTTTTTGGGGTCGCTACATCGATGACTGTCTTTTACTCTGGTCAGGCACCCAAAACAAACTAGAGCTGTTTTGTGCTATTCTCAACACTAATACCTTTGAGATTAGATTTAATTTGAATTTGAATTTTAAAATATTTATACAGCGCACGTACACCAAAAAGTTTCATGGCGCTACAGTAAGCAGAGTCCCTGAGGTCATGAATCAGGGAGAGGGAAATGAGGAGAAATTATGAGGGAAAAGCTTTAGAGAATAGAAAGGTTTTCAAGGCCTTTCGGAAGGGCTGGTATTGAGTGGAGGATCTGAGTTGAATCGGAAGGGAGTTCCAAAACATGGGGGCAAGGGTGGAGAATTTAGACCCTCCCCATTTTTTTCGACGAAAGCGAGGAACTGTGAGTAAGTGGTGAGAAGAGGAGCGAAGTTCCCTGGGGGGGACATAAGGTTTGATCTCTGAGGAGATAAAAGCAGGGGACCGGCCTAGCTGGGCCTGGAAGGCGAGACAGCCCACCTTGAAAAGGGAGCGTTCGCGCACAGGGAGCCAGTGCAAGGATTTAAAGAGGGGAGTGGCGTGATGGGATTTCGTGAGGTTGTATACCAAGCGGGCCGCTTGGTTCTGGACCAGCTGAAGTCGACGTACATTGTAGGCTGGCATGCCATGGTAGAGGGCGTTGGCATAATCCAAGCGGGAGATGACCATGGCAAGTACAATGAGTTTCAGGGCTGTGAAGGAAAAGAAGCGGGAGACTTTGCGGATAGTGCGGAGGGATAGAAAAGAGGAGGAGACCACCGAACTCACCTGGGAGTGCAGAGTGAGTTGATCATTGATTTTTATGCCCAGGGTTTCGACGGAGGAGGTAGGGGGTAGGGGGGGGACCAAGTGAAGAAGGCCAGAAAAGAGGGGACCAGGGACTGGAGCAACCACCTGTCAGAACAAGCTCTGTCTTATCTGGATTTAGTTTCAGGTGGTTGTGATTCATCCAGTCCCGGATGAAAAGCATGGTGGATTGGAATTTGGATTTGGAGTCAGGGGAGTGAGAGAGGGAAAAAATGAGCTGGAGGTCATCCGCGTAGTTGTATACGGAGACCTACATTTGTTGAGGAGCGAAGATGAGGGGGGCTATATACAGATTAAACAGTAGAGGGGAGAGGGAGGAGCCCTGGGGGACCCCGCACACTACCTTCCGCGGTTCAGCCCAGAAGTCACCCAGGCGAACTGCCTGGGTGCGTTCACTTAGAAAGGAGGACAGCCAGACCAGGGCGGTGCCTCCGATCCCTGCCGCTCCGACACGGGAGAGTAAGATGGAGTGATCCACCGTGTCGAATGCGGCAGAGAGATCGAGTAGCACCAGGGCCTGGGGGATGTTTGTGTCCATTCCCTCTCTAAGGTTGTCCAGTACTGAAAGCACGACCGACTCGGTGGAGTGAGCCGGGCGAAAGCCGGCTTGGCGGGGCGCCAGGATTCGGTTTGCTTCCACGTAGGTAGATAGTGCTTTGGTGACATGCCGCTCCAGGACTTTCCCTAAGAAAGGGAGAAGGGAGATGGGGCGGTAGTTAGCAGGGACAGAGAGGTCTGAGCCAGGTTTTTTTAGGATGGGCAGGATTATGGCAGATTTGAGAGCGGGGGTGACCACGCCCTGGGCCAGGGAGCCGTTGAGAAAGGTGAGAGGGGGTAGCGGACAGTTAGTGAAGACGTGGGCAAGAATGTGAGCAGGGCAAGGGTCATGAGGGGAGCCAGATTTGATCAGAGGGAGGAGGGAAAGAAAAGAATCTGCTGATAAGGGAGGGAGAGAGTCGAGACGGGCATCTGTCGGGGGACAAGGAGGGATGCGGAAGGAGGGGGAAGGGGGAGGAATATTGACCCCGATTGTCGCGATTTTATCCAAAAAGTAGGAGTTCAGGGAGTCACAAAGAGGTTGAGAGGGGGAGGGTTTGAGGGTGGTTCGATCAGAGTATGCGAGTTTGTTGATGATGGCAAAGATTTCTCTGGATTTGTTCTCCGCGACTAAGATTTTGGAGGAGAAGTACTCTTTTTTGGTGGACAAAATGGATTTCTTATATTGCTACAAGAGGGAAGTGTAGTGTGATTTGAGGTTAGGACAGTACTGTCTTCTCCACGCTCGTTCAGCGTGGCGGACCGCAAGTTTTTGTGCCTTCAGTTCGTTATTGAACCACAGGTTAGAATCATTTGTCCGTTTGGAGGAGATTCGCCTCAGAGGAGCGATGGAGTTGCATGCTGAGAGTAGCCACGAGTTGATGGAATTGGCTTGATCCGCTGAGGACAGTCCGGACAGATCGGGGCTGGAGGAGGAGAGAGAGGAGGCTAAAGCAGCCAGATCTACCCGCCCCCAAGAACGGGCCCAGATGTTTTTGGGGTGCGAGGGCTTGATAGGCGGTCCGAGTTGAGAGGAGAAGGAGATCAATGAGTGATCAGACCAGGGGCAGGGAGAGATGGACAGGGAAGCAATAGGGCAGTTCAGAGACCAGATTTGGTCGAGCGTGTGCCCTTGTATATGGGTCGGGGAGTGGACATGCGAGATGAAGTTAAGAGAGCGTAAGGTTTCAGAGAATTCCTTGGAAGTGGAGCATTCGGCTGGGTCGGAAGGCCAGAAATTGAAATCGCCTAGAACCAGGACGGATGAATTGTTGACTGCTAGGGAGGCCACCAGTTCTTGAAATCCGTCCAGGAAGGTAGGCGAAGGTTGGGGAGGACGGTACATAACTAGGCAAGTGAGGGGAGTATTGTAAAATAGAGAACGAGCGACTAAGAAGTCGGACGTGCCTATCGAGGGAAAGCTGATAGGTTGGAATGGTAAATCCTTTCTAGCGATCAGGGCGACACCCCCTCCGGATTTACCCGTTGGGCGGTCAGCCCGGAGGGCATAGTAGGTAGCAGGAAGAGAGGCAAGGAGATTGGGGAGGGAGCTGTCGCGAAACCAGGTCTCCGTAAGGAATAGAAGGTCTGGTTTATGGATATTAAGCAAAACTGATAGTTCGTGGCAGTGCTTAACCGCAGAACGCGTATTGAGATAGAATATGGTGAGTGGGACCTGACTGGGTCCGGCTGGAGGGTTAGGACGGGGAGGAGAGGGCAGGGGGGGAGGGAGGGACGGAGAGAGAGGTACAAGAGGAGTTGCAGCGGCTGTGAGGCCCAGATTCTTGATATGGGTGGTCAGGGAGGCTTCAATGGGCCAGCAGGCCTGAAGAGCGAGTAGTTGTGCCGATGAATATTGTAATGGGCCGGACAAGTGAGGGGGCCTAGGCGCGTTTGGTCGCGGACAGGCGCAGACGGGCTTGCCTTAAGCGCGCCCTCGGCGCGCAATCGGCGCGCCCGCTGCGCTCATCCGCTGCGCGTCCGGTGATGGCACATGATTTATAGGAGTTGAGGCAAAGAGAGCATGGGCGTGGGCTCCGAGAGGGGGCGTGGCCTCGGCGCTCGCCAAAGTGGCGTGATGGAGTGGCAAAGGTCGGTGACCTCGCGCCGCAGCGATGAATTGGCTGCGCGGGGAACCGGAAATGAGCAGGTGAAATTAGTGGTTTTAGGCAAGAATTCAGCAAGGTCAGCATCTCACTTCTAGACATAGAACTGTACATTAAAGAGAACAAGCTACCCAGCTGTTTGTTTCACAAAGAGACTGCATGCAACTCTATCCTACACGCAGGTAGTACACATCCTGCACATCAGATACAGGCCATCCCTTACGGGAATACATGAGGGCCAGGAGACACTGCAGCAAAGAGGGAGAGTTTAAAGCATGTTTGTCAGAGATGAACTACAGATTTATGACAAGAGGTTATACACTACATACAATTAGGAGAGCAGAGAGTAGAATAAAAAAAATACAAAGAGATGAAACGCTGAGAGATAAAGCAAGTAAACATCAACAGAAACAACCAGTAAGACTGGGAACTGACTTTAATGATTTGAGTAACATCCTAATGAGAAGCATGACCAAACACTGGGGGATCCTGAGATAGGATAGGTCACTAGACGATCACATCGCCTCAAGACCTCAGATTACATACAGGAGGGGTAGGACCCTTAGGACTAGACTTAGCCCCACTGTTCCACGGGCTCAAGGAGTCTTTACATGGCTCACCCATCAGACCATAGGATTTTAGAAATGAGGCTCCTGTAGGACTTGCAGATGGGCAAACTCAACACTAAGGAGTTCACAGGGTGTAATGACAAGAAATATACAATCAGATTTAACAATAATTGCAACACTAGATACGTTGTATATTTCATTGAATGCGAGTGCAAATGACAATAAGTGGGCTGTACTATCAGACCCCTCAAAGAAAGGATTGGGGAACACGCTAGGGCTATACAACAACAGGACGCAAGATATCCCATGGCCCTACACACCGTAAATTGTCCTGCTCAGGGACCACATAAGTGCTTCACGTTCTATGGTATCGACGTTGTGGAACCGAATCACAGAGGAGACAACAGAGACTCAGACGCACTGAGGCGACGTGGATTATGCGTCTCTATGCCCTGGAACTGGGCCTAAACAGTGACCATGAGATGCAATACTTCTTGAGAGATTAAGATTGAGAAGATGTAGCCTATGACTTTGGTAATATGGTTGTAATCACTGGTGGAATTTGTTTGTCTCTATATGGACTTACAGTATATCAAAAATCTATAATGGCATAATCTGTCAACAAACAATCCTGACCAATAGTGTACACCAACTATGATGTCGTAATTTCTGTTTTAAATCTTACCAATGCGTTTCGTCACTTGGTATATATGTCTCTTTAGGAGTCACATTTATATATAAAAAAAGATCTAACAGGTGATATGGTAAAGTAGTACATGTCCCCTCATCTGATGCAAATAATAAATATATGGATTTTTTTACGCTCTAAATATAGGCACCACATAATGGTTTTGTTCTCATACACACACACATAGCAGGTCATACGTTGAAAGGGATTTTCCCCTCCAATGATAATATTAAAATAATAGAAATTATTCCGGTCCCCTGGTCTGACCATAAAGTTATAAAATTCACACTGACAACCGAACAATCAAAAATACTTAGGACCACCCTAGAAAGACACCGCACATACCAAGACTGGGCAACAATTAACATACCCCAGCTACGAACACAGCTGACTGCGACCATCCCGGATTTAGACAGAGAGATGAACACAGCCACAGACCAAGTCAACACTTGGATTACATCGGCGGCTGCGGTGGCTGCCCCCGAAAAAATTTCTAAATCAAGGAGGATCAATAGATCACAACCATGGTACTCCGAAAGTTTGAGGCTCCAAAAGCAGGCATGCAGGAGAGCCGAAAGGAAATGGAGATCAAACTATAAAGCAGATACTAAGGAAACCTACTGCGAGACCTTGGCGACCTACAAAAAACTGATAATAGCAGAAAAATCTGCTTATTTCATAAGGAAAATAAAAGAGGCCAAAAACTCCACTAAAGAATTGTTCGCAACAGTCACAAAACTATCCACCCTTGCATCAAACAAACAATTAGAAGGCAGCACCAAACTATGCAACACGCTAGCCAATTCTTTATTGACAAGGTAAATCAGTATATGACTCAGTGGCGATAGCCAACAATCAGAATCCCTTGCAAACCAAGACAAACAGTACAACCAATAAAAACACAGAGGCCACAAATCCAGATTTTTGGTTTACCATCCCCTCAGTGGAACAAATCTGTCAAATAATAATGACAACTAAATCAGGCGGCCTATCAGACCCATGCCCACCTAGAGTATTACATCTGTTCCCAGAGTTGCTTAGTGAACAGCTTCACTGGCTCTTCTCAAAAATACTTCAGGCAAATTGCTTCCCGGATGCGTGGAAAGCCACAACGGTCCTGCCACTGTTAAAGAAACCAAGCCTAGATCCTCAAAACCCAGCGAACTTTAGGCCTATATCTAGAACACCTTTTCATGCGAAAGTACTGCAAAAAAATCTTGAATATACAGCTAGCGGGATTCCTTAGATCTACCCAGGCGTTAGATTATTCAAAGTACGGGTTCAGAGAGGAACACAGGACTGAGACCACTCTTATCATTGCAGCACTTCGCAGCGCGGGACACGCACAGTCATAGCCCATCATAGCCAGGGGGAGGCTGGGCTGGGCCACTCCTCTAACATCGTTGATTCTACCAGCCAAAATGGGTAAGCATAAAACTCCTTGCAGTCAGGACCAGGGAAGTGCAAGAGTGAAGGTGCCCAGGAACTCTGCCTCTATTATATCATACTTGACTTCCGCGGTGGGGGCCCTGAATAATGAAATTCATAACGCTGAAGTTGAGCTGGGGCTAAGCCCTGACTTGCCGGGGAGCACAAAGGTGGTAAGCGGCCCCCTTACAAATCCTGGTCCTACTGAGCCAATAGTATATATATCTGAGCGGGGGGCAGGGGGGAATGTACTCTTTTGTGTGATGGGCAGGTTGGGAAATTTGATGATGTTGTTGGTGCTGATGGCGTGGTAGAAAATGAGGCTCCTAGAGGGTTCATACCTCGGCGCAGGGCCCATCCACCTATCCCAGGGAAGAAGAAGGGAATAAAATGGACAAGTAGATTTGGACATTTATCATCAGATGTGTATCATAATCAGGCTGAAGATCTGGACTTACGTGCCCAGTTGGTAGCACATAAAATGTTTGCGGACATTCTTGACTTACGGCTGGAGCCCATTCACTCGAACATTGCCGAAGACATTGCTAAGTTGTTTACTTCTGTAGAGGGAATTTTGGCAAAATTGGACTGTTTGGAGACACAACCAGGGGGCTTAAAAAAAGTATGTGATACCTCTAAATGTAATCCCACAAATCAGGCACAAATGCAGCCCAGGGGGGATAGCAGGGTGGAGGGCCCTGTAATTCAAAATCAAATTTCATCAACAATTTATTCCGAACATGACCCTACAATTAAATTAGATGCACCAATAGGGGTTCAAGCAAGGATTAATACATGTCGCAATACGGAGCAATCCAGAGGTCTTCTGTCGAATGACATGGCTCTGGACCATAGTAGGCGTCAAGGTGCCAATGGGAAAAACAATTGGATTAATTGCAGAAGTTTACATCTGCCTCCAGAAGCTTATTCCTTAGTCGCCATACTTACAGGGACACTATAAAAAATTAAAAAACTTTTTTTTAAAAAAGGAATCTACTATGGAGCTTTTGTGGAAAACCAAATATTGGTGTGATCAGAACACCAATGGTAGGTTTAACGTAACCTCGCGTATTATTATGGCCAGACGAGTAGGGTTGGTTGGACCCAAGCCTAAACAGATAGAAGGTGACTGTATTGTCATTAACTCTGATAGAGCAGACGTTGCGAGGTGGTTATTTGGGGCCGGTCCAAAGGAGGGACAGTGGGGCAATAAGGTGCTGCCACTGGTTTTTTATCCACCCCCCTAATGGGGTACAGTCTTTGGGAGGATCTTCTCAGGGCTTTTTGCCTCTTTCGGCTAACCGATACTGCCCCACTCCCCGTATAAATACTAGGAAGGAATTTCACCCTGTAAATTTAGTATCTGGTCTAACGGTCCCAATAGGATGCCCCAAGAGGAAAGCAGAAGAAAAGAGCTTAACTGCTCAAAACATATTTCCCCCTTTATCTCATTTAGATGAAAATGATTGACTGGTACCGTCTGGCGGTTTTCAGAGCAATATCTCTGAGCATACTAAAGGGCAGGGTCTAGATGAGACTAATATTCTTAATTAGAACATTGGAACGTTGGAAGCTCCAATGAAAACAATGGAGTGCTTCGGGCTTATAATGGCTGGTATAAGCCCGGAGCTCCAACATTTCAATGTTTCTTTGTTCACAGCTCTGGCTGTGAACAAAGGCTTCAGGGAGCCTGAGGAGATTTCAATCCCCTTGCGCTCCCTGAAGGCTTTGTTTTATGTGTTAAAACATTCTGCCCTCTAGTGACAGAATTTTTAATAGCCTTAAAGCCCTTCGTAGCGGGGCAATACTGGCTTTTAAAGTCCTGCTGCCTTGTTAAAGTCTCTCGTCTTCGGCTCGGGTCTTTAACACTGCAGCGGGTCTTTAATTGCCGGTGTAGCCCGCTACGGCAGGCTAATAGGCTATATTGTAACATTATCAGTTGGAATACTGCGGGTTTGAGAAACACAAGAGAGGATCCCAGGTGGTTTACTTTGTTAAAATCTTACGATGTAGTTGGACTGCAGGAGACCTGGGACATAGATAATAATTTTGGGGTTCACATGTATAAATCATATAGTGTCCCTGCGCAACCATCCCAGTCAGGCAGAGCAAGAGGGGGTCTTTTAAAGCTATTTTCACTTAACATGTCAGGGTCTCATAGGATGGTGGACGTGGGCTCTCATAACGGTTTGGCAATAGAATTTTCTGCTTATAATTCTACCAAAATATTGTTTGTTAATTGTTATAACTCCTGGGAAAGTAGCTTTCCAAATGAACATTTACTTAAATTGAATTGTTTTTAGAGGGATATCAACTGTTGCAAACCACTTATTATCCAATAATAATTATGGGTGATTTTAATATTCATGTTTGTGATTTGAATTGCCAGGGAAAAGTGGATATATTAAGTCAGGTCAATCCACCAATGACACACTTTGAGCACACACAGTATGGAAGCTTGGAAGAGCTCCTGGCCATTGCAGACCTCTCTGAACCAAGTTTTACTGACTCTGAAGAGAGGATTCCTACCTTTAAAGCACGCGGGAGGGATACAATCATAGATTTTATATTCCTTTCCCCTGTCCTTTTAACTCAAGTCATCTGCTATAATGCCAAATGGTCCCCATTTAGTGACCATAACCTGGTTATTCTTGGGCAGGATAAAGCTTGTGGTCTAAAGGGGAAACCGGGAAAGTCAGGGGGTGAAATCTGTGTGAAAACATCTGATTAGGGTCGGAGGCTAAAGTGGGCCAAGGTACTCCCGGATCTTTTTTTTCAGGATCTCTGTGTACAGGCTGAGGACAAGTTTATAACCTGTCTTGATCATTCTAAACAGGGACCGGGGGTCCTCCTGGACTTTGAAGGCATGTGTGCCCAGATAGCGTCAGATCTTACTTCACAAATAAGACCCAGGCGTCTCTTGGAAGAGAGATGGTTTGACAGTAACTGCTCGGAGGCACACAGTAAATTGATTGTATAACTGAAAAGGACCCCAGGGGATCGTGATCAAATAGCCAGATTAAGAAAAGAGTACAAGCTTGCCCTTTCTGAACGGAAAAAGGAAATCAAGGATGAAGCTTGGAATGCCCTATTATCAGTAGAGGTTATAAAAGATAGCTCTAGATTTTGGGCTATTGTGAATAAACCTTTTTTCACTGGTATCGAGAATGCCCTGGACACATGTAATATTACAGAGCACCAATGGCTCACTCATTTTGAAGCCATATATGAGGCCTCTGACAGCTCGGAAGTATTAGCCAGTCGTAAATTTAGGAGGGTCTCTCCCACTATAATTTTTAATGACGAGGAAGTGGAGTTGGCAATTATGGGTAGGACCAGTAATAAAGCTCCCGGCCCTGATGGTGTTCCGGCCGACTTATACAAACAAAACCCATCTTTTTGGGCAAAAATCCTGACTAATGTTTTTAACGTGTCTAGTAGCCAGGGTTTTACGTCCTTATGGGCATCTTCTATTATTGTCCCTGTTTTTAAAAAGGGCCAAAGGGAGGACCCACGATGCTATAGGCCAATCTCACTAATAGACTCTGCAGTTTAAGTTTTAGGGAGAGTGATTTTAGGTAAGCTTACTGATTGGCTGGATGAGAATGAGGTCCTCACTAATTCCCAGTATGGTTTTAGAAGTGGCAGGGGCACTACGGATCAGTGTCTAAACCTATTTACTAGCAGGTAAATACACTATAGCCAAAACGGGGACATTACACCTAACATTTATGGATCTTTCGTCGGCTTTCGACCTGGTTAATAGATCCAAGCTTTGGAAAATCCTGCCAGATATGTGCATTGATACAAGCTTAGTCCACTTTCTGGCCGACCTGCATAGGGATATCACCACAAGGGTGAGGGTCAACCAAGAAGGAAAATGCACAAGGCACTTTATATCTGGTAGGGGCGTTCCTTAAGGCTGTATTTTAGCGCCATTACTTTTTACCTTATATATTAATAATTTAGGCAAGTTTTTAGATTTAGCTATTCCAGATATACCGTGTGTAGGGGACAGGCCTATTCCTGTGCTCCTATACGCGGACGATGCAGTTTTACTGGCTCGCACAGCAGTAGGGCTTCAGAGGCTTCTTGACCCTTTGGGGCCGCTATGAAATCTTTGGATCTAGTGGTCAATATAGCCAAATCCCACGTAATGTCAATGGGCCGGAATAATAAAAAACTTAAAACATTCTACTGCCAAGGTGCAGAATTGACCAGGGTGACGTCCTTTACATATTTAGGGGTACTTTTTGATGTGAGGGGCTCGTGGGTTCCACAACATAAAGCCACAATTATTGCAATGGCAATGTCAACGGTTGCTGTGATTGGATTCGCGCAGTGTCTGGGGGCCAAACCAATGGATGCTATGCTTAATATCTACAGGGCCAAATGCATAGCCATCACCCTATATGGTTCGGCCATTTGGGGTTACAAGCCAATGAAGGAAATACAGATAGCCGAACGTTTTTACGCGTTCTCCTGTCTGTCCCCCAATCCAACCCGACCTATGTAATTCATCAGGAGTTGGAGGTGGGTATTGTGACAGATAGGCTGAGGCTGGCCTCGGTTGCCTGTGGGCTTAAACAATGGCTCAATCCCCAATTAAGTCTGAACCATGAGATCATTAGGGATTGCGTCTCCCTGGAGCAAGTAAATAATATTCCATGGCTATATTATGTAGGAAATGCTTTAGCCAAGCTTGGACGCCTAGGACTATTTGATTTCCCGGATAGAATAAGAAAAGACGATCTGGCTTGGGTTAAAACACATTCTTTGAATCTGATGTAGGCATTGCGGGAGGAGATCGAGCTAAAGAAATCTTTAGTTATGGTGTACTTTATGTTAAAAACCTCCCCCGAGATTGAACCTTACTTGAGGATCGTCACAAAGCTGTTTCATCGCCAGCTTTTAACCACATTTAGATTTAACCTAATTTATTTTTTTCTGGGTACTTCGCAAGATTGGAGTAGGTTGTGTGAGTTGGGTCCCTGTACTTGTGATAATTTTTCATCACAGGACACAATGCATTTTATAATGTTCTGTGACCACTATAGTACTATCCACAGGAGGTTTTTAGTCCCAATTTTAAAGGGTAAAGGTTTTATAGAGGTCCTTCAGCTGCTTAATGACCCTTGGGAAATTTTCAATATTGCAAGTTTTTTATTTGAGCTGTGAGACTTAGGAAAAAACAGCATCTTATGTTATCTTAAGAGGACTTAAATAAATATCTGTTATTCATGTTCTGATACATGGCTTTTTAATGAATTATTTTTATTGTTGGGATGTACTGTTTCACATGTTTTCATGACAGTCAAGATGTCCAAGTAATCCAATGAAGTTGGTCTGTACCCTCCCTAACTTTTATGTCGCCCATACCTTTGATGATTCGGCTTTTAATATTTGATTGTGTATTGTATTGGGTAAGGCATAGTGAACCACGTAACAATTTATGTATGGTGCTTTTTATTTTTCTCACTAACCGAATAAAAGTGGTTGGACTGACTGACTTTATGAGAATTTACTAGCATCTGTGCTCCAATCACATGATTAACTCTCATAGAACACTAACAGCGTGTGCATAGGAATTTTGTCACGCTACCTGGTTTCTATTTATCCATAGTAGCATATGTATTGAGCCTGCTCCCCAACAGAGTCTTATGCAGTTTGTCATCAATGTTATGTTAAATGAGGTGGGATTTAAGAACTTCACAGAAATGGGAATTGCTAGGGGAAGAGAGTTTGAATTGTTGTGGCTTAGTACTCCAGAATGACAATCTTAGGAGAGAGGAAACTTTCCTTCTTAACGCAACTGCGGCCGTTATTTCGGAGCAGTGCAGGCGTTCTAAAAGGTGGGTGGGGCTGCGTCGGCCGTTGGCCGATGGCAGCACGCAATGGGTTAATTCTGGAACGATGGAGCAGATTTAGCAGCCTGCTTTGGAAGGCACTGGGGCGGCATATTGTTCATGCATTTAATATATCCGGCATTCCAATGTAAATTAGAATTTTCTCAAACAGGGCACCAATGAAGTGATCTCTAGGACTCATTGATGTGCTTTCTTTTGACAAGAACTCTGATTATTCCAATGCCTTTATTCTGAACCCTCTATAAGTGGCTGACTTCAGTTACTAAAAGGTCTGCATAAAGACAGTTGCAGTAGTTAAGTCTTGAATTAACAGTCATGCTAACATCCCGATTTTTTGAGGCAGGAACAGTAGTGGAACGATAGGATTTAGCCAATTGCTGTTAAATGCTTTTTTACCAAGCTTATTTGAGTGCCAAAGTGAAACCCTATGTTTTTCACTTTTGATATATCAGTTGGAGATTGGAAAAAAATATATACCTGGGATTGGAAGGACATAACGAGGCCAGCTCTGCCTTTAGCCCCAAAAAACATGATCTCTATTTTGCTGCGAAGTTGCAAAAAGTTTTTCCTAATCCGGTTTTCAACTTTAATCATGCTATTTTGCAAGTCACTAACGAAAACTCATTTAACAAAACATTTTTCCAACATTTGCTTCTAAATTCATAGACTTCATCAGAAGCCAAGAAGCCACGCCTAAATGCTCAATGAAGGATATAGTCACTCTTCTTCTGAAGAAACTGGATCCAGATGCCCTTACCAATTAACAGACAACGCTGAATGCACCCTACTCAAGCAAATTCAAAGTCATGGAAGTCACAACACAATGAAAAATGTCCTAACTATCGTAACTGTAAGTTTCAATTCTATTAAGGACTCAGAGGCGAGGATTATGCCTTCTTTTTCCACTTCTATTAACACCAGCCGCATTTTTAAAACTGTATTTTTAAAAGTAAAAAACTACATTTCCCAGAACCCTTGGGAAACTGTAGAGTTAGAGAAACAAAAAACAGCACTGTCCAATCAGCAACAGCCATGGTCTATCCAATCAGGACACAGCCGCCTCGATGTAGTCTGCCCTCACTGGCCCTTCATCCTCTTTCGTCGTGCAAAGTCAGCCGTTAGACAACATTCATGCATCTTGCTTGGTCGCATCAGAACCTACGAGGACAAAGGTATATCGCCATACCGAACCAGGTAACCATTAAACCTAGAACTTCGAAATCAGTGAGGCAGACTGTATAAATGAACACAAAACAATTTCTCACAGTTCGCTTTTATAAAGAGAAACATTCCCACAATGAGCTACTTACTCCAATACGGGGTGGGAACTCGTCATTCAGAGCCCTAGAAGGGGGGGGGGGGGGGGGGGGGATTTTACTTGCCTCCCAGTCCTTAATAGAATTGAAACTTTCTGTTACGATAGCTAGGACATTTTTTATCCTATGTCAGAACTAGAGGCGAGGATTATGCTAGTTGAAAGCTTGCTCACCACGAGGTGAACCATATCCAGGACTGGATTGAAGTAGAACCTCTTAAAGGTACAGTCCGAAGACCAGTCAGCCGCGTTGAGGATATCCTCTAAACGGGCACCCAAACCAAATGCTTTGGATGCCATAGCACCCCTTGCTGAGTGAGCTCCAAAGATCCTGAGGCTAATGCCTGCTTCTTGCATTAATAACCTGACCCACCTAGCTATGGTGGGGGAAGAAACAGCCCCAAAGGGTTTGCGTAGCGCAATAAGAAGTTGTTGTTCTCCCAGAGGACGGTACTCCTCTGTCATCTCCTCATATGCCTTCAGGCACCGAACCACGCACAACTTTGGAGTATCTGGAAATTCCAGATAAGAGATTACCCTTGTGTGACACTTCGTTCTCCTATGGAGGGTGAAAGTGACTCCAGTCAGCGTGAACATTCTAGATGTTACATCTAAAGCTCTTACATCTGAAACTCGCCTACAGGAAATAAGATAAAGCAGCATCGCCAATTTAGCTGACAGCTCTTACCGAGTTTAGAACTGATTAGGGTGCCATGACAAAAACAAATTAAGGACCTGGTTTACGTCCCACAAAGCTGAGTAACGAGGCTCCGGGGGAAGGGATAGTCTGATCCCTCAAAGAAGTTTACACACGAGAGGGTGTTCTCCAACAGCAGAATTATCGATTGGGTGGTGACCTGCCTAGATGGCTGAACGAAAGGTTTTTATGGATCTGCAGGCATACCGAAGACACCAGTTGGGCCAAACAATTCAGGACATGAACTACATCTGTGTCCGTGGGATTGAGACCCTGTTGCACACACCAGAGGGACCATCTGCCCCAAGCGCACTTGTATCGTTTGGTGGTGCAGTCTGCCCAAACCTTAGATATGAGTTCTTCAGCCTTTGCAGAAAGTCCCGGGACTACCCAACGTCCCCGGTAATCCTCCACGCCATGAGACGCAACGAGTTCCCCCGAACTAAAGTATGTGGTGACCCGTTGGGATTCAGGAGCAGACTCAGAAAGAGGGGGAGTAGGATTGGAGAAACCCAGGAAAGTTCCCGAAGAACCGGGAAACCACACTTGAGACCTCCAAAAAGGGGTGAGAACTACCACTTCCCCTCCCTGCCTTCTGATCTGTGCTGTCACTCTTGTGATCATTGCAAATGGGGGAAACGCATATCCCCTCTCGTGCCTCCAACCCTGGAGGGAGGCATCCATGGACACTGCCCAAGGATCCGTTCTCCAGCTGAAGAAACGTGGGAGCTGGTGGTCTATCCTCGAGGCAAAAAGGTCGATCGAAAAGGCACCCCACAGGCTGTTCAACTTCTGAAAAATCTCTGGATTCGACTTCCATAGACTGGAGTCTCTGAAGTTGCAGGACTGAAAATATGCCACCAAATTCTCTTGGCCAGGAAGGTACTCTGCCGTAACAGAGACGTGGTTGTCTAAGCAGTCTTGCCAAAACCCAGCGGCCAGATCAGAGAGGGCTTTGGACCTTGTGCCTCCTAAATGTTTGATATACTGCACAGCGGATATGTTGTCCGTTTTTAGAAGAACAGAGGATTGAATGGACTCCCTCATCCAGCAGCGAATAGCGAATGAGCCTGCCAGAAGTTCTAGACAGTTAATATGTAACTTCCATTCTTCTGGCGACCAGAATCCTGTGGAAAAATCGCTGCATCTGGCTCCCCAGCCTATCGTGCTGGTGTCGGATTTTATCACTAAATCTGGCACGGAGCCAAAAATCGCTCGCCCTTTCCAGGCCTCCATATGTTGTAACCACCAATGAATCTCTTCCTGTGCCTCTTCAGAAAATAGTACTTTCTGCGAATAGGGACACCCTCAGCGTAAGTGAAGTGCCTTGAGACGTTCCAACGCCCGGTAATGAAGGGGACCCGGGAAGACTGCCTGCATGGAAGCTCACAACTAGTGTTTGATCTTTGAGATCTTCCTGGTCGGGAAACTGGCGAGCGGGCGTCTCTGCTGAGGCTGGGCCGCTCGGGGGGCCAGGGGGGCGTCTGCGGCGAGAAAAGGCGGCAAGGCTGGCAGGCAGGAGCAGGAGGCGGCAGGAGGAGCAAGGGGGTGACCCGACCAGAAAAATGTTGCTGACAAAACCTTTGGGTTGGAGGGCAGCGGGAACGATAGCCCCTTTGGCCAGGAGGGAATCAACCTCTGAGTCTACGAGGGAGGATTCATGAAGAGAAAATGGAATGGGATAGGGTCTGATTTGCTGGACAGGATCACCTAGGTACTCTATGCGAAAACCTTGAACTGTTTGCAACACCCATGGATCCCAGGTGATAGACACCCGGGTCTGGAAAAAATTCCCCAGTCTCCACCCTACTTGTAGTTGGGAACACTTACCAGCATTGTTTGACGTTGACCGTAGGAACGGTACAACGTTCCCGCGGCCCCGTAAGGATGTGGCACAACAACCAAGGAAAAAAACTTCACCTTGAAAATGACTCACATCGGCAGTCGCGATAAAACTACGCAACACTCGTCACCGCCACCTTTAACCTTGAAAAACAAACAAATCTGTATCACGAAAAAGCGCACAAATGCGCTGTCAGAGAAAACACTCACCCGCAGCGAACACACAGACAAAAGAACATCAGCGAGTTCAGAGCGCACATACGCAAGAACAGTAAATGAGCACTTAACGCGTGCATCAAAGCTGTGCAATTAAACAATACACAGCATATCCGTGGCAAAATAACACCAAGCAATAAACAATATACAGTATATTCATGAGGTAAAATAACACCAAGCAGAAAGAAACACTGAACTCGGCTGCGCAAGAGGATGAAGGGCCAGTGAGGGCATGGGGCGTGACCTGCTGAGCTGCATGATGGTTGCTCTGTGAGTGAGCTCCGCCGGCCGGGAAATAATCCTGCAATAATCCTTACAATTGGGGAGCCAAAGCCCCGTTATAACCTCATCCACGGAAAGCTGCTGCTGTGGGGCATCAATCGCCGTGACTCCGGTCTCGGTGCTTGGTTCCGGAGCAGAGTTAGCTGCCCTGCTGTGGGAGAGCCATCGCCTCGTGCTCCTTCTGTGACTGAGCGGGCGGGCCTCGGCTGGAGCAGAGGTGGAGCGAGGCCCTTTGACCGGCAGGCCTTGGGGACGTGTGTTGCTCCCGCCACAGAACAGTGCTGATTTGCCCGAGAGTCTTGCTCCACGATGCCCGGGCCTGGACGATGAGAAGCTTTGGCGGAGTGAAGGTGAGGTGACGGCGGAGGCGGTGGCTCCATCTTGTATTCTACTGTGTGAGAGATCTACCTGTGGTTTTGCTGGAGGTATGCATCGGGACAGTGTCTGAGCCCAGTCTACCCACGGGTGGAGAGAGTCACCCCCAACTTCAGTAACTATACACCTGGGAGAGGACTGGGGCCAGTTGGACTGCACGTACCATTTTATTCCTGTGGGCCTGTGCTCGCCGTAGCGGCCATTATGGAGTTGAAGCCCTGTAGCAGACCGCATGGTGGCGCTTCCGCGCAAGTACGGGCCACATTAGTGGGGAACTTTGTGGCCATTACACTGGCGCTGCTGTGTCCTATACGGATTGTTGATATCATACTGTGCAGTGCCTTTCGGGAGTGTGTATCAGACCCTGCAGGAGCCCCCATTGTTTGGCTGCGGTGCGGGCGGGCTGCCTGACTGTCACTGCAGGCTGCGATGGTGTGTTGGCCCCCGTGGGACTGCGATTCGCCAGAGGACGAGGCGCAGAGGTGAGGAGGCTGTGAGTGTGCCGTCTGTGCCGCGGTCGGCCGGTGGTCCCTGCTGACGAGGTTGGCAACACTTGCGTGAGATATGGGGAAGCAGGACGCAAAGAAGCCAAAGCTGACCTTCGGCCAGCGGAGGACCACGAGGCTCATGGAATCCGATACTGAGGCCGGTGCGGAGAAGCCTGCAGGGCAGCAGTTAGAGGATCGGGGGAAGACCTACGCACTCTTATGCTTGAGATGCGCTTGAGCATGCGAAACATCAACACCAAGCTTGATGAGCTCACTACCCAGCTAGATGCTGTCAAAACCCAAGTGGGCACCCATGAGACCAGACTTAATGTGCTTGAAAATAGAGTCTCTGATTTTCATGAGTAACAAGTGGAAACGAAGGAACAACTCCTTCAGATGGACAAAGTGTAATCCGCGCAAAAAACGAGGACTTGGAGGCAAGGTTGTGTCTCAACAACCTGCGCATCACGGGCATACCGGAGACCACGGCTAATGCCAAGATGGCCTCTTATGTGGCTGACCTCCTTCAGGAGCTCTTTGACACTCATCTCTCTGCGGTCTTTGCGGTCGAGGGAGCGCACTGTGCCTTGGGCCCTAAACCACCGGTTGGAGCTCCGCCCAGACCCATTCTTGCCCGGATTCTTAACCATCAAGACGGCAACCTGATTTTACGTCTGGCACGAGAGAAAGGGAGGATTACGCACAAGGGCAACCAAATCTCCTTTTATCCAGACTTTACGCCTGTGGTACTGATGGCAAGACGTGAATTCCTGCCGGCCAAGTGACTACTTCTGCAGGCCCAAATCCCATACTCGTTGCTCTACCCAGCCAAACTCAAGGTCACACATGATGGATCTCCGCACTTCACAGACGACAAATCCGCCCTCAAATTTTCAAAACCTGAGGGGGCGTGGCCAAGCATGGCTTGAGGATGGCCGTGTAGTGTGTAAGCTCCTGTAACCATCCCTGCCCAAGTCTATTCTGAGGGACTATCCATGTTGCAAAACAACAGCACCGGGTGTTGGAGCAGCGGCTCTCCCCTGCCCGCCTACTCCAGCTCATTGAGCAGGTCTGACCGGGACAATATCCACCCCGGACGACGGCGGCCTACAACGTGCGTGAAAGCCGGGACCCACAGTGCTAGCAGTCGCCGGAAAGGAGGTCCGGCCGATCCGATTTCACCGTGTTGGGTCGCCGCACCCCGAGGGTCCCGCCACGGCTGCCTAGCGCAGTAAGTTGAGGAAGTGTTGGCTACCCGCGGCAGCGCTCGTGAATTAATGCCTAATCAACGGACCCGGGACCCGTGGTGCGGGACAACGCCGGGGGCGAGGTCCGTCCGGTCAGCCCCATTACACAGCGACGTCATTGTTCAGTAGTGCCGCTGCGACCTCCTGGACAACAGTGGCAGGGAGGCACCTAACGTATGCAGAAGCGGAGGGGATCGAGATCCCGGGAAGATAATTTCTGCGAAGCGGGGGCGGAAGCATCGCACAGAGCGCCCAACGCAAGTCAGCTAATGGGGGCAGCGCGCTCCCTGACGGCAGCAGATTCCCTCTGCCTTCTTCCTTGGTGAGGTCCTGGTCACAGGCACCCAGGCCGGCAGCAACCCTGCACTGAATATTTCCTGGCTCATCTTGGAACTGAAGAGAACCCCCCTTGTAGGGGCTCTGTAAGAGCTTTGTGAGATCTGTTGCCTCCTGTGTGTTCCCCTGGGACAGCTCTGGTCCGGAGAGGCCTTGGCAGGCCTTTAAGAGAGCCGGTTGTGGACCCATGACTGGGCATATGCACAGTTGCCAGCTCTAATACCCAGGTTCGCCTAGTTGGTTGGCACCAGAGTTGTCACAGCCGCGAAAAACTTATTTGAGAGGCCCATCCCCCCAAGGGGAGCTGCCATTGTAAAGAGATCGTCAGGGGTTTGTGCACTGATTTGGGGATCCTAATTGATTGACTCTGCTGTTGAGTGCTGTGTGGGGGGGTGCCTCGGCCTACCCTGAGCTCCCTGGTCCGGTGGAAGTCACATCTTCGGCGCAAATATGGAGCGCGTGAAGGTACGGGATCCCTAGGGACGAAACCGGTCCAAACCAACAAGCTGGACAGGTACACAGTTACTAAGGTCACTCAGCGGGGCAGACTATCTGAAGATGCCGTCCAAGTGAGCCTGGTGGAAGAGGAAGGAATATGCTACTTACCAGTATGCATCTGTTCTTGGCATGTAGGGCTGCTGACATTCATATCTGTGCATAGATCGCCGCCTAGTGTTGGGTCCAGATGATTGCATATTGTTGTCCTGGAAGAGTCTTCGGAGTATCACGAGATAGGTGGCTCCTCCTCTGGACTACAGTGCGCATGGGCATCCTCTCCATCTTCAGATTGTTTTTCGCCATTGTGGCAGAGGTGGAGTGTGATACAGTAAGAGATGTCCATGCAAGAGAGTAAGAGTAAGAAAGAATGCTACAGCTGCGACAGGCACCGGGGAGGAGGGTGGGCGATATGAATGTCAGCAGCCCTACATGGCAAGAACAGATGCATACTGCTAAGTAGCATATTCCGTTCGAGGCATGTGGGCTGCTGAATTCATATCTGTGCATAGAATGTATAGCAGTTTCTCCCTTAGCGGTGGGTACCCGTGCCAGCTGCAGCAGTCTGAAAAAGAGTTTTGAGAGCAGCCTGTCCTACAGCTGCTTGAAGTGCACAACTACGCAGTAATGTTTGGTAAATGTATGTATTGTTGTCCATGTGGCTGCTCTACATATTTCCTCTAGAGGAATGTTCCCTAGGAATGCCATGGATGCTCCCATTTTGCGCGTGGAATGCGCTCTTGGGGGCACTGTTAAGGTACGTTTTGCTTTAATGTAACATATTTGGATGCATTTAACTATTCATCTAGCTAAACCACTTTTTGAAATAGGGTTACCTTTGTGCTGTGGTGAAAATGCAACGAACAACTGTTTTGTCTTCCTGAAATCTTTTGTCCTGTCTATGTAATATAGTAGAGCTCTCTTGACATCCAGTGTGTGCAGGGCTCTTTCAGGTTCTGTCTGTGGATTTGGGAAGAACACTGGCAGTTCTATTGTTTGATTGATGTGGAACTGTGATACCACTTTGGGCATGAATTTAGGGTTTGTTCGAAGCACGACCCTATTTGCGTGAATTTGAATGAATAGCTCTTGAAAAGTTAGGGCTTGCAGCTCGCTAACTCTTCTAAGCGAAGTAATGGCTACAAGAAAAGCCACCTTCCATGTTAAAAATTGTATCTCACAGGAGTGTAATGGCTCAAAAGGTGGTCCCATGAGTCTGGTTAAAACAACGTTTAGGTTCCAGACAGGTGAAGGTGGGTGTCTTGGGGGAATTACTCGTTTGAGGCCCTACATGAATGCCTTTATTGCAGGCACTCTGAACAATGAAAGGTGCAGCCTGTTTTGAAGGTAAGCGGCTATGGCCGCTAGGTGTATCCGTATGAACGTATAGGCTAGATTGCAGAGGTGTAAGTGCAAAAGATAGCATATGATATTTTGAATGGACGCGTCTAGTGGGTTTATGTCGTTGTTGTTACAATAAATGACAAAACGTTTCCACTTTGACGCATAGCAAGCTCTTGTTGTAGGCTTTCCTGCCTCCCTGATAATGTTCATGCAGTCAGGAGGTAAGTTGAGGTATCCGAACTCTATGACCTCAGGAGCCAGATCGCAAGGTTCAGCTGCTGCGGATCTGGGTGCTGAATGTCTCCATGGCTCTGCGTTAAGAGACTGGGTGTTAGTCGTAGTCTTTGATGAGGCACCACAGAAAGTTCTAGGAACGTGGTGTACCACGGTTGCCTCGCCCATGTTGGAGCAACTAGGATTAGCGTCATAGAGTGCTGGCGCAATTTGCGTGCCACCAGCGGTATCAACGGTGCTGGTGGAAAAGCGTAGGCAAATTTGCCTGACCAGTTCATCCATACCGCATTGCCCTGAGACTGCGGGTGTGGAAACCTTGCGGCGAAGGACCGGCATTTTGCGTTTTCCTTTGTGGCGAACAGATCCATGTCTGGTTGTCTCCACTGTTGGAAGTATGGTTGAAGCACTGAGGGGTGAATCTCCCACTTGTGCACTTGCTGGCTGTGTCTGCTGAGCAGATCCGCTATTTGATTGTCCTTGCCTGGGAGGTGTTCCGCCAAGAGAAACATGTTTCTCTGGATGGCCCATTTCCACACTCTTTGAGCCAGATGCGACAGCTGTGGAGAGTGTGTTCCTCCCTGTTTCTGTAGGTAGTACATTACAGTCATGTTGTCCGTCCGGATCAACACGGTTTTGTTGCATAGATGTACTTTGAATGCTTTAATTGCCATGAAAATTGCCATTAGCTCTAACAGGTTGATGTGCAGCTTCTTCTGCTGCGTGGTCCATAGGCCCTGTACTGTGTGGTGGAGGACATGGGCTCCCCACCCTATCAGGGATGCGTCCGTTGTTAGCACAATTTGTGGTACAGGCTCCTGGAACAGTCGTCCCTTGCAAAGGTTTTGTGGTTTCCACCAATGCAGAGAGTTGTATGCACGACTGGTCACCAACACTAGCTCGTTTAATTGCCCCTGAGCCTGGTTCCACTGCTGTGCTAGGCACTCCTGCAGCGGACGCATGTGAAGCCTTGCGTGAGGGACTATAAAGATGCACAAGGCCATCATGCCTATTAGTTGCATAAACACTCGGGCTGGGAGTGAGTGTTGTGGCCTGAACATTTGGATGAGCGTTTGAATGCTGTTTATTCTGGCAGAATTTGGTTGTGCTTTTGCTGCCAGAGTGTCTATTGTTGCTCCCAGATACTGCTGCACGTGGGCAGGCTGGAGATGGGATTTGTTGTAGTTCAGCGAGAAACCCAAACTGTGCAGGAGGTGAATAGTGCGCGACGTGGCTGGCACATTGCTGGGCTGACTGTGCTTGTATCAGCCAGTCGTCCAGATATGGATAGATATGTATATGCTGTCTTCTGAGGTGTGCAGCTACTGTCGCTAGGCACTTGGTGAACACCCTTGGGGCTGTAGTCACCCCAAAAGGGAGGACCTTGAACTGGTAGTGATGGTTTAGAATTGTAAACCTGAGATATTTCCTGTGTGCCGGGTGTATAGGTATGTGGAAATATGAGTCTTTGAGGTCTAATGTTGCGAGGAAGTCTTCTTGACGCAACAGCGGCAACACCTGCTGCAGAGTGATCATGTGGAAATGCTCCGATAAGATGTATTGGTTTAGGGGCCTGAGGTCTAAAATTGGTCTGAGAGACCGGTCCTTTTTGGGTATCAGGAAATACAGAGAGTACACCCCTGTACCTTGGTGTTCTAAGGGTACTAGTTCTATGGCCCCCCTTTTGTAGCTTGCTGATGACTTCCTGCTGCAATAAGTGTAGGTGTTCTGCGGACATAGGACGCTGTCTTGGGGGTATGTTAGGCGGTGTGGAGGTTAACTCTAGGCAATAGCCATGCTGTATAATTTGCCTTACCCACCTGTCTGTAGTTATGGTTTTCCAGACTGGCAGGTACTGCTGTAGTCTTCCCCCGACCGGTGTTAAATGGTCTGGGGGCAGTGACAAGAAGTCACTGTTTGGTGTTGGTGGAGGATCTGGAGCTGCTATTTCCTCGTCCTCTACCCTTGGTGTTATTGCCACGGTATCCACCTCTACTGTTCTTGTTGTAGGTGTTTTGCGTGTTGCCTTTATTATATGAGGTTTGCTGTGTTGAGGTTCCTCTAACAGCTCCTTTGTTGCCTGAGCGACGAAAGGAACCGCCTCTATATTGCTGTGATTGCAAGGCACCCATAGACTTGGCCGTCTCTGTGTCCTTTTTCATTTTGTCCAGTATGGTGTCCACCTCAGGACCAAATAAGTAGTCAGGGTTAACAGGTTGATTAAGTAGAGTGGTTTGAACTTCATTTTGAAACCCAGAGATGCGTAGCCATGCATGCCTTCTGAGCATGACACTAGTGTTGATAGCCCTGGCTGCTATGTCTGCTGCATCTAAGGCACATTTGATGGATGCGTTAGATATGAGCTTTCCCTCTTGTATCAGGAATTCTGCCAGTTCCTTATAAAGGTCTGGTAGATGTTGGAAGATTTGCTCCAGTGTGTCGTAGTGCGCCCTGTTATACCTGGCTAACAGGACCTGCGTGTTTGCAATTCGCCAAATGTTAGCTGCTTGAGCAGCCACCCTTTTACCAGAGGCCTCTAGAATTTTGGACTCTTTGTCTGGAGATGGAGCCTCACCAGAGGTTTGAGAATTAGCATGTTTACATGCACTGGAGACGACTAAACAGTCCAAAGGCAGTTGACCTCTAATGTATGTAGGGTCAACTGGGGCTGGCCTGTATTTCCTTTCAATCCTAGGGTTAATGACTCATGCTCTGGTTGTATCTTTAAATATGTCCCCATCATGTTTAAGCACCCCTTTTAGCATTGGCAATGTTGTGACGTTCTTCTCAGAGGTGGTGAAAGTGTCAAAGAGGAAGCCTTCATCAATGGGATCTGCATGCATCTCCACATGGTGATTATATGCTGCCCTTTCTATTAGTGCGTTGAAGGCAGCTGTGTCCTCTGTAGGCGATGTTTTAACAGGGTATGCAGTATGGTCAGGAATTGTTTGAGAATCTCCTGGATCCACAAGGTCAGTCCATGGCTGAGTTTGTGTGTCCTGGTCATTATCTGTTGGATAATTATACTGGTTATTGTCCTCATACTCCCCATAGTCATCTGTGCGTGTGGGCGATTGCATATAAGTGTCTTGCACATATGTTGTGATAGTCTCAAAGAGAACTGGAGATGTTAAGGTGTCTCTTTTCCTCTTGAGAGGTATTTTGTAGGACTCCACGTTAGTTTCAGGCCTGATTTTTCTTTTTAATAGGGTAACCTTCCCAGTATCGGGGTCGACATACAGTTTGGACTGTTCTTCAGCTGACGGATCCTGTTCTTCAAGTACTTTAGCTTTTTCCCCCAGTCTTGGCCTTTTTGGCTGGGTCGGTTCGAATCCGCTATCTTGTTCGACCGCCCTTGGCTTAACGTGCGGAGGAAGTCCGAATTTTATCGGTCCGAGAGACTTTGGTTGGTGGACCGTTTTGGTGGACTGTATGTTTTTTTGGACCCGTGGTAATCGATCCTACAGTTTTAGGTTGTTCGATAACCATCCTGTGGCCCGGTGTCGTCTTCGGAGCTTGCTGCTTCGGAGCAATATTTTGTTCCCTTGGTTCGACGGAGCCCTTCGGCTCGAGTCTTGACTTTTGCTTAAGGGTCTCGATGTGCACTTGCTTTGGTTGTTCAACTCGTACTTTGGGATCGACATCCGTTGTCCGTTCGAGTCCTTTCTTTGCGTTGCTAGGCGTCGACGTCGTCGGCTCGACGGCCTTCAGCTTAGGCGCGGACATAGGAGTAGTGGTTCTGACACTCGACAACCTTGGCATACGACCTCGACGGGTCGATGACCTGTTTTTGTTTGGTCGCCTTCGACGGATTTGCCATTTTTGGTCCGAAGAATGGGAAGTCGATAAGTTTCGGTTTCTGTTTGGTTACCATCACTTTCGGTTTCGATTTTCCCAAAGTTTGGTAATGTCGCACCGATGGCTCTTGTAGAATATTCTTAGCCGGGCTTAACCGCGGGGCTATAGAATGTGCGTCCTGATCTTGGCTAAGGCCTTCCGGCGATGCCTCGACCTGAGCCTCTGGATCTGAACCAGCGAATGTATTCGGCTCAGTAGTTACGGGCGGCCCATTGTCCTCGCCGGAGTCGTCCTCGACGGCCCCTATGCCTGGTTCGTCGTCCCCTACCTCGATGATGTCTTCCTCGTCATCGACGTAGTAGTTGGAGTCGTGTTCAGACCCCTGATCCGACTGCTGATCCGAGTCTTCAGGCTCGACGACCTCTTTGTCGTCTTCGAAGATGTTTTCTGGCACAGGCGCTGATCTGTGCATCATCTGTCGGGCCGCACGTCGAACCCGAAGAGTCTTTTTTGATCGAAATTGAGCACAAGCTAAGCAGTCGGCTTCGTTGTGTTCAGGAGATAAACACTTATTGCAGACTGGGTGTTTATCGATGTGTGGGTATTTAAAGTTACAGTTGGGGCATCGCTTGAAAGGACTTCGTTCCATCGACGATTGGCCCTGGTGTTGAGAAGTTAGTATAAATACCTTCTTGAAGTAACTTATAGAAGGCACACATCAGCTGAATAAATAAGCTGTAGTGATCAGAATTCGAGTCCTGGCATTCCCTTTCTTGATATAACTGGTGTTGAGAAGGCCACGCAGCCCGATTCGACGTCCTGAGTAGAAAGGACAGGAATAAGTTGTTGGTACCGATCGAAGATACAATACCGACGCCCCGAAGGCCTTTTGGCCTTTAGAAAGTTATAAATCTATTTCCGAACTCCGAGTAACGAAAGTACATCCGAACCCAATGGCGGAAAAAAACAATCTGAGGATGGAGAGGATGCCCATACTTCGAAGACTCTTCCAGGACAACAATGTGCAATCATCCGGACCCAACACTAGGCGGCGATCTATGCACAGATATGAATTCAGCAGCCCACATGCCTCGAACCAGGAGCTTTCGCTTAAGGATGTCATGGAGGCCATTACAGGAGTCAAAACGTCCTTGGACACTGTGGCGATTGATGTCAATCTTATTAGGGCTGATCTGGGGAAGCTCAACGAAAAGGTCAAGCAGGTGGAAATAACGACATCCAGCCTCGCTGATGACGTCAAGCAAATACAAAGTGAGGTCTGCGAGCTCCAGAACTCTCGCACTCTCGCGGATCTCAAGCTGGATGATTACGAAGGCCGACGTCGGCGCAATAATCTTCGCATCCTAGGAGTTCCGGAGATATCGGATGGGCAATCCCCAGACCTGTTTATTGAGGACCTCATTCTCAAACACTTGCAACCCAAAGGCCTCAGTACATTTTTCGTTATCGAACGTGCTCACAGGGTCTCGGGCGGCCGTCCCAAACCAGGCAGCCCATGCTGGCTCGGGTCTTAAACTTTCAAGATAGAGATGTGATCCTGCAAAATTCCAGAGCAGGGACCCCCCTTTGCTATGAAAATGCTGACATTTCCTTCTTTCCGGACTTCACGCAGAGAGTGCAGAAACAGAGGAGGCTGTTCCTTTCTATGAAACGCAAGCTGAGAGAGAGGGACCTGAAATATTCCATGCTGTTCCCAGGGCGCCTCCGGGTCGAGGCGGAGGGAAGAGATTGGTTCTTGACCAACCTGAAGCGGTGGCAGAGTGGATCGAATATCGAGGAGCAAAGAATCCAACGGACCGCTGCTCAGGAGACCATGCAGACACCCGACCTCCTTGACATGGCAACCTGAAACTGAGTAACTGGGACAATTGATGTGGGGTGGGCGGGGGAGGGGGGTACGGGGGGGGGCTCGAGTGATTGTTTGCTGGGCCTGATGCTCTAATGTGACCGTATACTATTTGCCTGCTAGGGGTGCGACAAAGATCATAGACGTGGGCAGGGACGCAGACTTATCTAGGGCGACAGGCACTCTGCAAGTTTTTTTTTTTTTTTTTTTTAAATTTTTAAAACATTTATTTGAAAAAGTGCACACAGCTATTTAGCCTAACATCCCGGAGGCAAGGCAGCATATAGGAACAGGAGAGCAATAGCGCAAGAACCAATGTCACAGTACAATGAAGGTTGATTTTATTATTTTGTTTCATAAGGAACATAGAGAAAGAAAAAGAAAAAGACGCCAGAAGGTGCATAAAGAGTGGCAATGGGGTAGAAAAAACCAGTGAAGCGTTGGCAGTGGGGTAGGGGGAGCAGCGGGAACACTAGCACAGATACAGGAGAACAGATCAGGATAGAAGGGGGGGGAGAAGAGGAAACAGGATACAATATTACAGCGTGTCACAGTTGGTGTCACAAGTTATGGCGACAGATGTTCCTCCAATGAGACAGGTTCCGGAGGCACACAAATATCTCCCCGGTAAGTATTCCAGGCCCCCCACACCTTCAACCACTTTTTGGGCTTACCCCTGGCAACATAAACCGTCTTTTCCCTGAACATACACCATCCATGTTGGCTTTCCATTGCACCACCATGGGAGCTACCGAAGCCCCCCACTTCTGTGCGATATCGCGTTTGGCCACCATGTTGCCAAGGGTCACCCACTGCGTCTGAGCCACATTGTGGTCCGTCGGTCCCCAAATGTTGAGGAGGCATCTCCTAGCTTCCGCCGTCGCTACCACACCAGTCACTTCGTCCATAATCCGATGCACACGTCTCCAGTAGGAGGCTATGGCGGGGCATTCCCAAAGAATGTGCATAAAAGTGGCAAGGGCACCGCAGCCGCGGCGACAAAGCCCATCGACCGAGTAGCCCATATGCACAAGCCGGGGGCCAGTCACGTACACCCTGTGCAGGATTTTGAGCTGCACCAGCCGGAGACGAGAGGAAATGGCGACTTCCTTAGGGGAAGAAACTGCACTCTGCCAATCCTCATCGTCGATTTCCAGTCTGTCACGCCCCCACTGCTCCCGCACACCCAGGAGGAGGTCAGTGCGAACATTAATAAGTTTCTTATAAGACAGTGAGATGGCACTGTCAGGCATATGGCCATTCAACACCCTGTCTTCCAACGGGGAGCTTTCTGGAATCGCCCCCTCAGCTGGTTTAGCAGAGAGCAATGCGTGTCGCAACTGGGCATATCGGAAAGACTCCGAGTTACCCAGCTGATATTCAGCCTGCAGCTGGGAGAAGGTCTTGATCTCACCCTTCGATATCATATCATCCACCCTAGAGATACCTATGAGGTCCCACTTGTCAAACCCCTTGGTGTGCCATAACTTGCCCAAAATATCTGAGTCATACAATGGGGTGAGTCTAGTCAGCCTGCCTTGCCAGCCCTGCGCCTTGGTGATTGCCCGCCAAATATGGACCGCAGTTCTCGTTGGACCCGTCATCCGCCTGTCCAGAGACCTCGAATACAGCGCCCTGTAGTAATTGCCGCCACTCAAGAGCCACTTATCCATCGCATTTCCAGGGTTATTTTCCGGACCATAAAAACCGTGGTTGATAGCCGCCAATTGGGAGGCCCAGTAGTATCTGCGCACGTCTGGTAGTGCTATATCCCCGTCGTACCACGGAAGCGTAAGCTTCGTGATAGCGACGCGGGGTCGGCCGTCCAGGAGCAGGGCACGTTGAAGGCCTTCAATCTCTCGGAAGTATCGGGCGGGGACCGGATCTTGGGTGTTCTGCAGGGCGTATAGGAACCTGGGCAAGGACATCATCTTAAATAATGCTGCGCGCCCAAGTAAAGAAAGCGGAAGTTTGAGCCAACCCTCCACGTCACGCCGGAGGCGGAGAAGAGGGGGAAGCAAATTGTGTTCATAGCGCGCCTTCGCATTACCAGAGATATAAATCCCCAAGTATTTAAAGCCCTGGCTGGCCACCTGGATGTTGCAGCCTCTATGGAGGCGCGGTGTGTCCCCTTTTAGTACGTAGAGGAAAGACTTTGCCCAGTTAATAACAAGGCCGGAATACCGGCCAAAAAGTCTGAGTACATCACACGCCACAATAAGTGACTTGCAAGGGGAAGTGAGGTAAAGCAGAATATCATCCGCATAAAGGGAGACTCTGTCCTCGAAGCCAGGGGCCCAGCTAATACCGTGCAGATCCGGGTGTGTACGTAACAGGGCCGCAAGTGGCTCAAGAGCGAGCGCAAACAAAAGAGGCGACAAGGGGAAGCCCTGCCTGGTGCCCCTATGAAGGGCAAAAGTCGCCGAGATGCGGCCATTGACGGCAACGTTAGCCAGTGGGTCAGCATACAAAAGCTTCACCCATCCCACAAACACCGAGCCAAAACCGAGCTTCGCCAACACCGCCCAAAGGTAACTCCACTCGAGAGAGTCAAAAGCCATTGTGGCGTCCAAGGACGCCAGGACTGCCGGCTCCTCAAGGGTGTGAGCCCTGGCCAGGGCGCCGTGGAGTCTACGCAAGTTAAGGGCAGTGTTGCGGTGTGGAATAAAGCCCGACTGGTCCGGATGCACTAAGTCGCCGATAACACCAACCAGTCGATTAGCGATTATCTTGGCGAGAATCTTAGGCTCAGCATTCAGGAGGGAAATGGGACGGTAGGACCGACACAAGTCTCTCGGCTTCCCTTCCTTATGGATGACCACAATGGTGGCCAACCTCTGGTCAAGGGGAAGTAGGCCATTCTCCCGCGCTTCTAGAAACATGTTACGCAGGTGTGGGGAAACCACATCCGGCCTGATCTTATATAGCTCAACCGGGATACCATTGGGGCCGGGTGCCTTGCCCGATCGCAGTGAGCGGATCGCAAGTGCGACCTCATCCACAGAGACGTCCCTGTCCAGGTCGTCGCGCTCCTCGTCCGAAAGGCACGGGAGATCGACAGCCGAAAGAAACACTGTCGAATCGGTCGCAGACCGACTCTGCAAGTTTTTGATGGGCAGTTCTAAGCCCAGAGTGCAGGGCAGCGGGTGGCGGGTTGTTGGGTTGGGATGTTTTGTTTGTTGGTTTGGTGCTACACTTGTTTCTTCGGTACAGTATATGATGGGGTAAATGCAGAGGGTATTTGGCTTTGCGATCTGCAGGACAAGCGTGATGGGGGATAAAAACATTAAAATCTTGAGCTGGAATGTTAATGGGTTAGAAGATAAAATCAAACGAAGTGTTGTTCTCCAGTACATTCAGAGGCATGCTCCAGACGTAATCCTGCTCCAGGAAACCCACCTGGTTGGGAACCTATGTAAGGCGATGCACAGGGGGGGGGGGGATATAAAATAGTTGCACATTCTAGGTTCACCTCGGGGTACTGGGGGGTAGGTATCATGACGAGAAAAGCATTTCCACTAGCGGTGAATTCCACGTGGGCGGATGATCAAGGCAGATATGTTGGTGTCTCCGGGTTGTGGGAGGGCCGGGTCATTACCCTCATGTCCGTCTATGTCCCTCCAGGCCTACGTTTGCTAACTTGGGTACGGTCCTGCTCACTATTCCGGAGGGGCCCTTAGTAATAGGGGGTGACTTTAATGCAGTGGTCTCAGGTACATAGGATAGGTATCCCCCCCCCGGGAGGTGAGGCCATCCGCTCGGTGGTTACCTGACTTTCTTGAGGCAATGGGGCTGGTTGATGGATGGAGAGTATACCATCTAGACACGATACAACAAACCTTTCACTCTGGAGCACACCACAGTCTCTCCCGATTAGACTATTGTCTCGTTCCAGCCGCACAAGCCACCTATATAAATTAAATCAAACACTTAGCTAGGGGTATCTCCGACCACTCGCCCCTCTGGGTCCATCTGCTCATAAGCCCGGGTACGGTGGGAAGGTTGGCTCCCATTAACCCTTGGTATCTGCACAACCCTAAGATTCATAAAGACCTTATTAAGACCATCGACAAATATTTCTCTGACAATGTGGGATCTGTGTCTTCTCCCCAGACCTTATGGGAAGCATTTAAAACTGTGATTCAGGGACAGGCACTGTCTCTAATATCTGGCTCCAAAAGAGACAGGCAGAGGGAAGTTCTCGAGCTCGAGGCGGATGTTAACAGGCTAGAAAGCGACCTGGAATCTGGGGTGACGTCGGAAAAGCTCCACCTGCTGAACCTGAAACAGCATGACTACAGAACTTTAGTCTCCGACAGGGCCAAGGCCCTCAGCAGGGAAGACTTTACGATCTGGGAGATAAGGCCGGGAAGCTCATAGCGTGCCTGGACAGAAAGGAATGGGCAAGCCGGCCGGTCCCGGAGCTTATAGTAGAAGGTTGCTTCTCGATCACAGAGCCTCAGGAAATAGTAGATAGGTTTGCTGGCCATTTTCAAATGGTCTACATGTCAGTGTACTCCCACACAGAAGCAAACTCTCAGGACTTATTACGAGATATTAAGCTCCCCTCTCTCTCCACGGAAGATCGAGTCTTAATGGACTGCCCTCTTACGACTGACGAGATTGCGCAAGCGATCCGCTCTTTAAATTCCGGGAAGGCTCTGGGTCCAAACTGACTCCCCAGTGAACTTTCCAAACTTAAGTCTGACAAACTTGCCTCCCACCTGAAAGCCATGTTCGAAGAATCTAGAGAAGCTGGAATGCTGCCCCGGGAGCAGGGAATAGCTACCATTGTCACTATCCATAAGGAAGGGAAGACTAAAACAGACTGTGCCTCGTATTGGCCCATCTCTCTTCTGCCGCCTGGTCCAGGTTGGACTTTTGGCTGGTGTTGCACGAAGTTGCCACCTGGACCAAGGAGATTTTCCATCTCCCTAAATACTTGTCGGATCATGTCCCATGCCTTCTTTAGTTAGTACTTCCCGAGTCCCCTTCACGACTGTTCACGTGGCGGTTACCGCTGCATGCGCTTCTTGATGAAGCATTTAAAGAAGAAATTAGAAAAAACATTACTGACTATTTCACCCTCAATTCCGGTTTGGTGGATATGGAGACGTCCCTTTGGGAGGCATTCAAGGTGGTTATTAGGGGCCAATGCATTGCTCGCCAGGCCGGGGTGTTGAAGGCTATTCGGGGCTCCCTTGCACCCTAGAGATTCAGATCAGGAGACTAGAAACACAATACTATACCTCCAACGATTCCGCCCGGTTGGCCAGTTTAAAAGACAGACTGCTTGACTTTGAGGAGGAAGCGCAGCGTGAGGTCAAGTTCTTGGGAAAATACGCCAAGGTGCGACGATACGGTGAGGGTGACAAACCAGGGTGGACTCTGGCGGCAATGATTCGTGCACCGTGCTCCACTGCCTACATTACCGAATTGACTAGCACACATGGCAAAGTTATTAGAGGACAGTCGAACATACTAGACAAATTCTCCTCGTTCTACTCTAGTCTCTACACCGCTACTCAAAAAACATGCCCAGAGGGCATGCAGTCCTTCCTTGATTCCCTAAAGTTACTATGGTTCAGTCAACGGCATAGAGACTACCTAGACTTCCCGTTCACAGTAGAGGAAGTTTCCCAGGTAATTAAAAGTTTGCCCCTAGATAAGGCCCCGGGGTATGACGGACTAACCACCGCCTTCTACAAAACCTATGTGGAGGAACTAGCTCCGCATTTGATACCGTTATTTTGAGGAGGCTCAGACTACTGCTATTTTACCACCAACCATGCGTGAAGCAATAATAATCACTTTACTGAAACCCGGGAAAGCTGAAACTGAATTAGACTCGTATAGACCACAGTCACTAATAAATGTGGAAGTGAAAATCTTAGCCAAGTTAATTGCTAGCAGGTTGCAACTTCTTCTCCCCCTGATCGCCCGCCCAGATCAATCGGGATTTATTCCTGGACGGTCCATCTCTCACAACCTCCGGACTGTTTTTTCGGTATTACAGACGTGCAGGGGGCTGCAGTTTTCCTCAACTCTACTAAAGCGTTCGATACGCTTGAATGGCCTTATCTGTTCGCCATTCTGGGCTGCATGGGGCTCAGTCCGCTATTTATAAATTTTATCTGCTTATTATATACTCAGCCAACTGCCCGAATTCGAGTGAATGACCTCCTGTCTAAGCCTTTCCTTATTTTGTGTGGCACGAGGCAGGGATGTCCTTTATCCCACCTGCTTTTCGCGATTGCGATGGAGCCGCTGGCAGCACCCGTTAGACAGCACCACACAGCCAGGGGGATTGGGTTCAGTACCAGAAGCCTCCTCATATCATTATATGCCGATGACGTCACATTGTACGTGATTGACCCCGTGTCCAATCTGGACCCCCTCCTTTGAGAATTTATCAGATTTGGCAACCTCTCTGGAGTTTCTATCAACTGGGTTAAGGCGCTCATTTGTCCATGAACGGACACCACCGCCCCAGTCATCTCCGAGTTCCCTCTAAAATGGGTGATGATACAGTAAAATATGTGGGCATATGGATTAGCAGCAACTTACAAGAGGGGTGGAATTTAAACTTTGGACATGCCATCACCTGGCTAGAGGAGAAAGTTGCACTGTGGGCTCGGCTCTTGCTGTCCCTAGCCAGAAAGATAGGCCTAGCTAAAATGATAGTCCTGCCGAAATTTGTTTATTTATTTGCTAACATTCCAATCCCTCACGCATGCCTTCTTTCGGTCCCTTAAGACTTTGCTAGTTTCGTTGGCTTGGGCAGGCGGGCAAGCTCGAGTATCTTGAGATCTATTGACACTTCCGGTATGTCAGGGCGGCTTGGGAGCCCCAGATATGCAACTGTATGCCTGGTGCGCCCAGGCTCAGTTCCTCCATCACTGGGTCCATCCAACTCCTTTTCAGCCCCATGTGGCCGTAGAGACTGACGTGGCAGTGCCTGGTCCACTTCGTGTGGCTCTTATTAGCTTTACCGACGTCCTCGAGATTGCGTGGACACTGTGGAGACCATGCAATGGGTGTGGAACAAATTGCGGAGGAGAGCGGGCGCTCCGATATTATATGCCCCATCTATACCACTATCAAGCAAGCCGGGATGAAGATGGCTAAATGTCAGAAACCGGTCCTCGGAAGCTTGTGTCCGGTCCAGGGAAGGCATGGCTTGGCAGTTCGGGCTGGACTCTTCCCATGAGGCACAGGGTCAGACTGATTTGCATATGGCCATGTCTGAACTGGGGGGGGGGGGGGGGGGGGGGGGGTGTGAAGTGCAAAAAAACGATGGATTTAGGCCCAGATCTCTGTACTGGGGTGAATGTATGACATTGTTCTGCATTCTGTCCATCAACTGTGGTTTTTGCATTTGTCACCCCGAATGGGATGGGTATGCTCAGACGTGAGTCCCATGCTCTCCACACCACTGGATTCAAGCAAGCCGGGCTGAGACAGCTGGAATGCCGAAAACCGGTCCTCAGAAGCTTGTTTCCGGTCCAGGGAAGGCATTGCTTGGCAGTTCGGGCTGGACTGTTCCCATGAGGCACAGGGTCAGACTGATTTGCATATGGCCATGTCTGAACTGGGGTGGTGTGGAGTGCAAAAAAACGATGGATTTAGGCCCAGATCTCTGTACTGGGGTGAATGTATGACATTGTTCTGCATACTGTCCATCAACTGTGGTTTTTGCATTAGCTAAAATGATAGTCCTGCCGAAATTTCTTTATTTATTTGCTAACATTCCAATCCCTCACGCATGCCTTCTTTCGGTCCCTTAAGACTTTGCTGGTTTTGTTGGCTTGGGCAGGCGGGCAAGCTCGAGTATCTTGAGATCTATTGACACTTCCAGTATGTCAGGGCGGCTTGGGAGCCCCAGATATGCAACTGTATGCCTGGTGCGCCCAGGCTCAGTTCCTCCATCACTGGGTCCATCCAACTCCTTTTCAGCCCCATGTGGCCGTAGAGACTGACGTGGCAGTGCCTGTTCCACTTTGGGTGGCTCTTATTAGCTCTACCGACATCCTCTAGGTTGCGTGGACACTGTGGAGACCATGCAATGGGCGTGGAACAAATTGCGGAGGAGAGAGTGCGCTCCAATATTATATGCCCCATCTATACCACTATCAAGCAAGCCGGGCTGAAGACGGCTGAAATGCCAGAAACCGGTCCTAGGAAGCTTGTTTCCGGTCCAGGGAAGGCATGGCTTGGCAGTTCGGGCTGGACTCTTCCCATGAGGCACAGGGTCAGACTGATTTGCATATGGCCATGTCTGCACTGGGGTGGCAGAGTGGGCTAAAGAACGGTGATGGATTAAACCCAGATCTGTTGACTGGGTATGAGTGTTTGATTGGTTCAGATGCTCCGTCCATCACCACCCCCTTTTGTACCGCTTTGTTCGCCATAAGTTGGCAGGGTATGCTCAGACATGAGTCCCTAGCTCACTTTGCCACTGGATTCAAGCAAGCCGGGCTGAAGACGGCTGAAATGCCAGAAACCGGTCCTCGGAAGCTTGTTTCCGGTCCAGGGAAGACATGGCTTGGCAGTTCGGGCTGGACTGTTCCCATGAGGCACAGGGTCAGACTGATTAGCATATGGCCATGTCTGAACTGGGGTGGCAGAGTGGGCTAAAGAACGGTGATGGATTAAACCCAGATTTGTTGACTGGGTGTAAGTGTTTGATTGGTTCAGATGCTCCGTCCATCACCACCCCCTTTTGTACCATCTATTCCACTAGCGCACAACCCAATGCTGCTAAATCTAGGGGAAAGTATTATTAAGAATGTGGCCTAATTACCTTTGCTGACCTGTACCCAGGTGACAAATTCCGCTCCCCCCTGGTTGTTGAGGGGGGGGGGGGGGGGGGGGGGTGGCATTTACTGACATTATTTTCTATTATAAACTTCGGGCAGCCTGATGCTCTCTGCATAAAAGTTTTCTGGACTCCCCGCCATCCATGGCAGCACTCGAAACTTGTTAAGTTCACCCTTGTCCCGCAAACTTGTCACACGACTGTACACACACACATGCAAACCAAGGCACCCCTGATGAAGCCAATGGCGCTTCAGGCGTGGAATAGTGAACTCCTCGTCCCGCTCACAGAAGAACAATGGTCGTACTGCTGCCGCCAGCTCACGGAGTTATCGCCCAATTATAAACTCCGCCTCATACACTTCAAGTTCCTCCACCCCTTTTACAGAACACCTATAGGCTTACATTGCATGGGATTGCGAGAAGACGAGGGCTGCTGGCGTTGTGGTTATATCCCAATCCCCTTTCTTCACATGCCATGGGATTGCCCACGTCAGTCGGCTTTCTGGTCCACATTGTTTACAATGATACATCAGATCATTGGGGCGCCAGAGACTCCCACTCCTATGATGGGCCTGTTGAGCTATGTAAAAGACACACTCATTAAAGTTTGTAAACTTCATGCATTGCTTCTCCTTTTTGCCAAACGTCAAGTTGCTGTGCATTGGGGGAGAAAGAGGGTGCCTTCCTTTAAGGAGTGGATCAGGGATGTTTCGTATGCCCACTCCCAATTCCCCACCTTCTGGGAATTGATGCCTCCGACCTCCAGGCCCAGAGACATTTGGGAGCCATTCCTCAATTGGGCTCGGGACATCAAGGGGTCGGATGAGAATACAGCTTATTATATGGGGGAGGTCGGTTAGATAGGGTAGGGAAATGTTGTTGCATTCCTTTTTATTGACGGTCCACCTGCTATGCATACTATATAGGGTGTCGTCCTGGGGGCAGGTACACACTGTCACATGTTCTATTCCCGACTGGATTTGCTATGTGGTGTTTTCCTACATATCTCTGTCTTCACAAGTGGGTCGGGCACAAGCGATATAACATCTGTCCTGTGTTGATGGTGCAGCTCTTGATTCGATTATGTATTGATTGTATACTGACTGATTGTTTACGGAATTTTCTTTTTCTCTTGAAATGCCAATAAAAAGAATTAAAAAGAAAAAAAAGGGCCAGTGAGGGCAGATTACATCGAGGAGGCTGAGTCCTGATTGGATAGACCACGGATGTTGCTGATTGGACAGTGCTGTTTTTTTGTTTCTCTAACTCTACATTTTCCCAAGGATTCTGGGAAATGTAGTTTTGTATATTTAAAAATACCGTTGTAAAACTTTGGCTGCTGTTGTTAAAAATGGAAAAAGAAGGCATAATCCTCGCCTCCAGTCCTGACATAGAATTGCAGTAACGTACACCAAAACTGCCAACAATCAAGAGCAATACAAATATATAAGGACAGGTGGACAACAGAGAAGATGGCTGGAGAAGGAGGGGAAAATACAACACTAGGGGAAGAACAACGTGGGGATGGGGAAAGAAACACCAGACGTAGAGAACACCACAAAGTGTGGGAGGGGTAGAAACACATATGAGAGAGAGAGAGAGAGAGAGAGAGAGAGAGAGACAGAGCAGAGGCCAGGGAAAAAAACAAGGAGAGCAACACAGGGAGGGGGGCAGGGAGAGAGAGTTGGAAGACGTGCACTTACAAAGATCGTTTAAGCTGGAAAGAAGATAGTAGTTCCCTAAAAGTGACTAGTGGCAGAATACAAGTCAGCCAAACAAAGTAATAGTGAAGAGGCTATGCTCCTGGGGAGGGACAAATAAAAGAAGACTCTTAATAAGAGTGTAAAAGAAAAAACAAAGCCAATCATAAGAAATGGGTGATCTGCAAGTTCACAATAGGTCTTTGGCAACCAGACAGCTTGTGCTATCTGGTAGGTGACACCTACAAAGGTTGTCAGGAATCAAATATTTTGATCAATCCTCAGAGTACGCCACGGTATACCACAACACCATCTGTAAAAGATTAAGAGAATGGGCTAGATGCAAGGCAAACGCCGAAGAAGAGTCTGTCATCCCTCTGCAATCTGAACCACCTAATGAGAACTGGATCTGATTAATCCACCAATAGCAAATTAACATCATAGATTAACTAAACAACCTTTACACCACGATGCAGAACAGTTTCCTGCGTCTCAATCATACCACTACAGAAGTTCTGATATTGGGCCGAAAGGCAACATCTATGCATGATATAAAACAAGAAAATAAATAGAACTGCAGGGGGGGCTAATGGGGGATGGGGGAGTGGATCAAGATGCAATCACCCTTCATGCGACAACAAGCCCTACTCTAGAACGCTGTTTAATAAATACTAATAGTATAACTGCTACTAACTGAGAAGAAGTTTTTTACTCACCAGCGATACACGTGATTCTTTTTTCTCTCTCAGGGTCGAGGTGGTCTATGGAATACGACTCTGCTTCTGTTTTGATACTGAATGAAACAAGAGGTGCCATATCTTTATGTCCTAATATTAAAAAAATAACTATTAATATCTGATTGGCAGACTCATCTGGTAATTTATCCATTCCATATTTTTTTAAAGCTAATGAAGACAAAATAAGAGAGACTGAGTAACAAAAACATTAGTCTTCTAATAGCTGCAAGGAAAGATAATCCATTAGGTGAAAAGTGCAAAAGTTGAAGATATGAGAGAATGAGAAAGAACAATACGGGTTTCGGACTGCAGCAGGAAAAGATAGCTTAGTAACTGTTATGAATAATTATTCCTAAAAGATCATTATTGACAAACATTAAGTTACCTCTTCTGTACAAAACAGTAAGCAGCATGGTTTAATCCTACATCCATCTAACGTCAATGTTCTCCTTTGTAGGTCTGGCTACACTTGGCAAGACTTTATGTCACCACACAACACACAAAAAACATCAACGGACAATATACACTGCGTACAGAAAGGGGCTTTGATCACCCTCAATCATCGATCGGCTTGTTTGGGTAAGCCTCCTTCAGGCACTGGCTTGCTAGATAGTCCATCACATTTGGGTTCAGAACACAATAAGATGTGCTGAGGTGCTGCAGGGAGGTGTGAACCCTCGTACCATTGCCACATCCGTTGCCGCACAGGGAAGACTCCAACTCCCAGTTTACTACGAGCCAGGATTCAATCGCCGATAATGTATTGTATTGTATTGTATTGTAATTGCATTTATATTTCGCTTACTACCTCTGACGAGGCATCAAAGAGCTTTTTTGGCTAGTAGCACGCTACTCCGGAACCCAAGAAGGATTGGTGTTGAATTAGTATACTGAAATATGAAAGTAATTTGAGTGGTGGATAGGTTAGTCAGTTATTTGGATTGAGAAGGATAGCGGAGGGATAGAAGAGGGAAAAAGGGTTGCATTTATATAGAGCTTGCTACCCCTTATGAGGTGTTGAATGGCTTTATTCGGGGAGTAGCACGCTACTCGGAACCAATAAAGGATTAGTGGTGAATTAGTATAGTGACATATGAAATTTGATAAGTGGACAAGTTAGTCTGTTGTTTTGATTGAAATGATAGTGGAGGGATAGAAGAGTGAAGGATTTCGATTTTTTTTCTTCTTTTGGACATCATAGCAGTAGTGGGAGGCTTGGGATGAGTAAAAATTGATGTTGAGGGGAAGAGTCAGAGGGAAGATTTTAGAAAGGCTTGTTTTGGGGGATCAGTATAGTAAAAAGAGGTGTAAGATGGTGCAAGGAGGTGTAGAGTAGGGGAGAGTCTAGAAAGGGCTACTTTGGGGGTCATAGTGGTGGCATGGGGTTTGAGATGAATAAGAGTGGAGATAAAGGAAATACTGATAGAGGTCTAGGGTGAGAAATAGGGTAGTGCATTGGTTATTCTGAATTAAAAGAAAGCATACCACCACTACGTACTGCCAATTACTGGATTAGCTGCTGCTACCCAAAAGGTGTCTGTTGTGGCCAAAAGGAGACCGCTGCTACCATCTTGGCCACATCTGGAACATTTCCTTCGTTCTGGGACTACACTACCCAGAACTCCTGTGGGCGCAGGATTACCGCATCACTGGGAGCGCCCTGAGGTGCTCAAAAACACCGGTGCGGGATGCTCTGCCATACCACCACTACGTACTGCCAATTACTGGATTAGCAGCTGCTGCCCAAAAGGTGTCTGTTGTGGCCAAAAAGAGACCGCTGCTACCAACGCGGCCACATCGGGAACATTTCCTTCCTTCCGGGACTACACTACCCATAACTCCTGTTGGTGCAGGATTACCGCGTCACTGGGAGCGCCCCGAGGTGTTCAAAAACACCAGAGCCCGGACGCGGGCGGGCGGGCCCTTCCGTGCCCGTCAGAGGCCGGTTGAGGCTGGGCTGGGCCCAGTCCCTAAGCCCCTTTGCAGGACTGCATTGAACGAAGAACTGACAGTAAGGAATAATTGCTTTCTTAGTTTACCTGATTGACTAATTTGTGACTCTGCCTATTGTTCGAATTTATTATTTCATCAAAGTTGTTTGTTTAGCTTATTTTATTTTCGCTAACCTTTAAAGAACTAACAGAACATTGTCGGTTTTGTTCAGAGAGTGATAGTTGAGGGTTACGGGAAGCATATACCTAACTTGTAATTAATAAGATCCAGCTGATTGATCTGATTTTGCATAAGGGCTATGGGTAAGAGAAAGATGGCTAGCCCCAAGCCGGGGTGACTGGCGCGAACATCGGGTGACACGCAGCAAACATTATTAAGTTACCTTATAGGGGCCATGGGCGCTCTAGATAAGCAAATATCATCTGTGGTCGAGTCACTGGAAGCAGGTTCTGCTTCGGCCCCGGATCAATCTAAGGTATCTGAAATCTCAAGGGGCACCTCAAAAATAATACCACTTTTAAATGGTTGTATTCAATATCAGTCTGATTAAATTGTAGTGAGTGACCCGCACTCCCCGAAGCAGCCTCTCCAGAAGAAACAGAGGAATCCAGCATTGGGCGCGGAAAGAATTGGTGTTCAGGAAAGGGGAGAAGGGACCAATAATCCCCAAAAATCACAGAAGCCTACCTCGTTGCTAGTCACAAAACAGGCCCACCAAGGCAAGAAGAGGGTGTGAACAAGAAAAGGCTCCCATAAGGGGAAGGAAGACATCAATAGAAAGAGTGAAAATAATTCAAGCAAAATAAGGAACTTAATGACCCTGGTGGAAAGATTGGACCTCTATTTAAGAGTCAGATTAGATCAACTGGGTGATAGATTAGATCGAATCGAGCAAAGTATCTCAAGAAAGCCGGACTATGTGAATCCTAGAGATTTGGCAAATGTTGATCCAGGCACTGTGATTACAGAAATTAACATACCAACTAGTCAGCCACACCCCATACATATTCCATCGAACCATCCTTATCCGTTACATAGTACACATAGGATAGCTAAAGACTCACATTTACAGAAGAACACCTTAAACTTGTTACCCACTACAGGGCTTAGGAATGAGCATAGGGCCAATACAACAACAGCAACTACGAGTAGACCTAATCTACCCCTCCACCAATCAAAGGCTAACTCTGGATCCATTCCCTACAGAGAACATCCTGACAACTTTAAATTAGATCAGCATCTACATTTACCACCGGAGGCAACTCCGTATGTTGTTGTCTTAACAAATGTCCCAAAATTAGCCCCATTGCAAAAAGAAAACTAAGTAAGATTCATTGAAGAACAAATCACTTTATTGGTTGGGGAAGAGGACGGGTCTAACCAGGGATGTGGAATTCCTATAGCCCGACTCCCGGGACATATTGTTTGGGGTCAAGGGCAACAAGTTTTCAAGTGTATTTTGTCCTTGGGACAAGTAGGACAAACCCCCTACAGCACAAACCCTTTGGCTGCCAGTTTACAGTATCACTTTATGGATCAGGAAAGGGCAATGTCTGCAGTTAAGGTAATATTTGCTGTTCAAGCTTGTATTTATGGTTCATTAATGCAAAACCTTTATTATTAGGGTGAGCACTAAAAGTAAACACTGTAAACTCGGCCTGTACTGACGGTGGTTTCAGTATAAATGTGTATACACGTTTTAAAAGTTTAGTAATATGAGGCTATGTATAATGCTCCCAGAATGCTCTCTGATTATATGCAAATATTTGCTGAAGCTTCAAAGCAAGAGTGATGATTCTTTGCTTTCAAAATAAAATGTTTAAAAAATGCAAGTAGGAAAAAAAACATGTTGCTACTGTAAGATTTTAGGTACCATATCTTTGCAGCATCATTTAGCAACATGTTGATGTATGCTTGTATTTCCCCAAAAATATTCATAATGGAAAATCAGTGTAACCAGTTTAAATACGATTACCAGAAACAAAAATAAACAAGTATTGGCAAAGCCAGTAGGTCTGAAATTGGTGGTCAGCCTTTTGGTTTTGTCAATTCGTGACTTGTTCAGGCATGGTTTTTATAAAACCGCATCCGTGTGGGAGCTGCTGGGCCCTCACCATTCTAACAAGCATTGGCAAAAGCAAAAATTGTTTTTGGTCTCAAAAAGCACACATTGCCACAGCAGTTCCGGGCACTGAACAAAACTACTTTGTGTGCCAATATGCTCCTTGTCAAAGAGCAGAATACTGTCACTGACAGTGAAGCCATCTGACAGACGGAGAGAAAAAGAGAGCGAGAGAGAGACAGAATTTTATTAAACACAATAGTTCATGGTTAACGCCCGGCCTAATTAGAAGCCCAATTATTAACGAAAGTCTCAAAAGTGCATCCATGGTATATATCCTTGCATTAAGTGCATATATACAGTTTCCATGAATTCACAAGAATTTACAGAAGTAGGCCAAGAAATAGTACTCCTAGAAATTATTTGTGAACTGCATTTTAGCATGAGCACAGGTGCATGTGTAGATTGTCTCATGTGAAAATCTTAATGTTTCAAGTTCACTTTTCCTCTAACCACTTTTTTCCCAACCCTGGAAGTTTTACGTCTGCGACTGTCAGGAGTAAATTTCCAACCTTTTTCAGTACGGGAAAATATTAGAAAAGAGTTGGTGCAACCCAACACGCATGTTAGTAGGTTTGCACAGACTCAAAAGGGCATTCCAACCCTTGAACTATTTCTTACCAATGCCTTCAGCCCAGTATGCAGACCTGCAGAAAGGTGGCAGCATAGGGGAATTGCTAGTATGCAATCCTACTATGGTACGAGCCCTGGCATAATTAGAGAGGTTATATCATAACTCTTATATAATGAGATTGCTGCCGTAACTTGTCGCCGCATTACATGGCACAAAAGGGACAAGTGGATTTTGTTACAGGGCAAGTAGATTTATGAAGCAACCTGCCCCATGGACAAGTAGATATTTTATTAAATTCCACACCCCTGGTCTAACGCACCAACTGTTCAGGGAGATTAAGATGGCTAGAAGAGTTCAATGGGTTGGGTCCTGAGGTAAAACTTTCCATGGTGACTGTATAGTCCTTACATTCAAAACCCCAAAATTAGTGAAGAACATACTATGGGCAGAATGTAGGAACACACTAGCTCCAGGTGAAATTAATGTCCTGCTGTTAGGATTTTTTTATCCACTGAGTACTAGGGTTGATGGCATTAACAACATTGATACAAATAGAAATACTAGTATCTATGGTCCACACTTTGGAAATCGTCAGAATTCCAGTCTATCTAACAGGTTTAGTGCCCTATCGGCCCTGGAGGATGATTGACTTAATATACTGAAAATTGATCAACAAGAGAAAACTAGGGGACAGGATATATATGGTCCTTTAGCCACGACACCGTCTTCTTATATCTCACAACCTCTCAGTGTCAGAGAGCTTTAGATCCCAGGATAATCGCCTTCCTCTCCCGCTAAATACTATAGTTCCAATGCAATGTAAGAACGTTCCACTTGAACAGATGGGTACGGGGGATGTGGTACAACAGGATAGTACCACGCATCTTAGGAGCAATGATAATTTGGGGCTACATGAGAGACACCGGGATGGGTCAGGGTTCGACGTAGTAATCTGGAATGTAGCCGGACTCCGAACTAAAATCGACAATGATGTATGGCTCAAATTTATTAGTAAATTCTCGGTACTTTGCTTGCAGGAAACTTGGATTACTTCTCCCATGCACCTGGAGGGATATAAAACTTATTTTTCTTCTGCTATTCCTACTACATCTGGAAGAGCTAAAGGTGGACTGATAATGTTCATATCTAACCTCCTAGATTTTAAATATATAGTCCCCCTTAAATTAGAGCCAAATTTCCAAATAATCTCTTTGGGAACATCAAACAAGTGTTCTATCTCCTGGTTAATTTCATAATAACATCTATAATGTACAACTGAATGCCGTTTTAAAAGAGATCAGGTCCACATCTTTTTCATTTAACCACTATGTTTGATTCAATTTCAAAGCTGGACATCTTGTACATTTGCACGTTTGCGACATGAAATGAAATGGTCCCATTAGCAATTTGTAAATGTCAATCATGTTTTACTCTTTTAAACGTATTTATTGTACCATTGATGTAAAATATTTTTTTATACAACTGTTTTTTATTATTGAACTTATATGGTTTTTGTACATTTTAAAAAACCGAATAAAGTATGATTGAAAAGAAAGCAATACATATATAGATCCGTAAGTACATGGAAAGTTTATAGAAGCATAAAGGAAGTAAGTAGATGTAGATTAAAGATATTGATAGAGGTATAGGGTGGAGGAAAGTAATAAATACATAGATCCAAGTACATGGAAGGTATATAGATGCATAGAGGAAGTAAGTATAGGTGGATTGAAGATGCATTGATTAACTCTGGTTTTCAAGTGTTGTACTTAAAATAGTATTTATTCATTTTTTCTAAACATAGGTATTCAACATGATTATACAAAGCAATACACATATATAGGTCCCTATCTATAGTAAAAATAAATGCTTATATACAGAAGGATATACTGTATATTTCGGTTTGCGTACGGTGCTTATGTGGGGAAGAACCAATTCATGAGTAGTTTTCAGAAGATAAGGTTGTTGTCTGTGGATCTTATATTGGGGGGTAAAGATATCATGTCTAGAAGTGCGTCTGGGAATGTATCCTTGCTAGGTGGAGGTCTGTAAAGGAGCAGGAAGTTACAGGAGGAAGACTGTGTAGGACTGCATCTTGTGAGGAGAGCCTCCCAATTCTTTATGGAGATGTCGTCAACTTTAGTGACATGTAACACAACAGCAAGACCACCTCTTTTTTTGCCTTTACGATTTTGGGTGATCGTTTGATAGCCTGGAGGAATGGCTTCATGCAGGACTGGAACCATATCATCTCCCAACCACATTTCGGTTATGAATAGTATATCTGGTTTTGCATTGGTGAGAAGGTTGAAGATGTGATGTTTGTTTTTAGAGAGTGATCAAGCATTTATTAGTAGACAGTTTAGAGAATGTGCTTTGGTAACAGTGAGAATTAGTTTTGTTGAAGAGTGATCAATATTGTGTGGGTTAGTAGCGGGAGTGTTTTTATTGTTGGTATTATCTGTAAAAAAATAGCAGTTCTGTAATGTGTTGCTCGTCCAGCAGGCTAAGAAGGCATTTTGATGGGTCTGCATGCGTAGGTGGGGGAGACGGTGTTTGAGAACTAGTAGGTGTGATGTGTTGTTTTTGTGGTGTAACCTTGTTGTGCAGTAGGCACGGAGAAGCAAAGTTGTGATGTGTGGCATGTTGCTTATATTGTTTGCGTATGTTTAGGGCGGAAGGTGTATAAGTCAGTGGTGGTGGTGCAGCATGTGTGTCATTTAGTAAGCTTCTAAATTGTCCAATGGAGGAGAGGCTGTTGGAAGAGAGTTGCTGTATGTGTGTTAGGTGTGGTGAAAGAAAGAAATCTTGGCATTGTGGTTTGTTCCCTTGTGTGGTTTGAAATGTGGGTGTGTGATTGTATTTTGAGACTCTAAGTATTAGGAGGTGTTGTGCTTGAGAGCTTTTGTATCACTGATGTGTGTGATATGTTTTGTTTTTGAGGAGTAGTGAAAAGAGTTGCTGATGTGTTTGTTTCATCAGATGGATTTGTTAGTATACTATTGTTTGCAAGTGGAATTTGTAAGGTAGAGGTAGTGGTGATGTGTTTGTGAGTAGATTGTATGTTGTGTATAGGAGAGGATGAAGTAGATTTAAGACAGTTTGTTTTTTACCTGTTTGCTGCAAGAGTTAAAATGTGTGGTACAGTGGCATGTAAGTGCTGTGTTGTGTTATTGTGTAGAAAGAAGAGGAGATTGTTGGATGGACAAATGATGGAAGGCTGAGTATGGGTTTGTTAATGATAAAAGAGTGTCTGTCAGGAGTAATTAGAGTGCAGAGTGTGTGTCTGGTTGGGTTGTAGTTAAGTAAGGTATGGATTTTGGTTGTGTTAGTAATGAGTGCATTGGTTAGTGGTATAGGATAGAGTTGTCTACTGTTTGTAGGTGATGGTGGAAATGTGTGGTAGCTGGGATAGAAGGGTATATAGATGTAGTTTGTGTGGTGTTGCAGGTTGTGCTGGTAAAATTGATTTGTGCATAGGGCCGGTTTGTAGTAAGTGTGTGGTATACATTTGGTGTGAGCGTGTTACTCTGCTTGTGGATGGTGTAGGGTGCGTATTACTAAATGGGAACATGGGCAGCATTTCTGGCCCTAGTCCCGACCAGTCTCGAACAGGCTCAAACAGGCACCTGCCTTTGTCCTCTCCGCCCGGGCTGAGAAGCCCTAACCCATGGCCTTTTATAGCCCTAGTAGTCAGGTGACCCCCTGCAACCAATGGGAATCCTAGCCCTAACCCTATCCAATCACAACCCGAGCCCTAAAATCGTGAACCAATACAAGACCAGGACTTCACAGCCAATCTTAGCCCTAGTTCAAGCACTCAATCAGGTCCAAAAACCCTAATCTCTACATTCAATAGAGGCCCTGCCCTAGCTGTAGCCCCAACCCTAGTCCCAGCAAACAATGAAACAGGAAACCCTAGTCCCTATTTCAAAAGAAAAGCTTAACCCTAGTATTAGTCCCACACCTACTCCACCAACCAATCACACCAGAAGCCCTAATCGCTACGTCCAATAAAAGGCCTAACCCTAGCCCTAGTCCCAACGCTAGTCTCAACAACCAATCACACTGAAAGCCCTAGTCCCTACTTCCAATAAAAAGCCTAAACCTAGTTTTAGTTCCAACCCTACATTGATTGAGTCGCACACCCACAAACCAATCTGAACCCTCAAATAACCAACCAATGAGAACACGAACCCTAATCCAATAGAAACATCAGATAGAACCACCAATCATTGCACACATGTAACAACCAATAGTAGACTATATAAGGTCCCAGCGACCTCGGACAAGGTTTGCTGGCATGGGAGTTAAAAGCTGTTCCTCTATTCAGAATATCCTAGGAGACAGACAGGCTTAATCCACACTTTGAACTTCTGCAGATAAGGGCCTAACAAACCGTCCTCTAACAATACTGTTTGTATAAAACTTTACTCACTCTAAAAAACGAAGTGTACAATCCCTTTAAAACTCAGCTTAAACAGCTGACAGCAGATTACTGTTGTCTCAGAGCACCCTCTGATGTAGAATATCCACGTTGCTGGGGTGGGGGCGGAGGGGCGGGGGAGCTGTTAAATAAATACTAATAGTATAACTACTACTAACTGAGAAGAACATTTTTACTCACCAGCGGTACACGCGATTCTTTTTTCTCTCTCAGGGTCGAGGTGGTCTATGGAATACGACTCTGCTTCTGTTTTGATACTGAATGAAACAAGAGGTGCCATATCTTCATGTCCTATAATAAAAAATGAACTATTTATATGTTTGACAGTCTCATCTGGTAATTTATCCATTCCATATTTTTGTTTTAAGTTAATCAAGCCAAACTAAGAGAGAATGAGTAACAAAAATATTAGTCTTCCAAGAGGACTGCAAGGAAAGAGAATCCATTAGGTGAAAGTGCAAAAGTTGAAGATTTGAGAGAATGAGATTAAGAACAATATGGGTTTCTGACTACAGCAGAAAAAGACATGCAAAAGAGAGATAGGTAAACAAAAAAATGGCAAGTATATTTCAGATAGCTTATTTTTTTTTTTTGAAAAATATTTTTATTGCGAAATCATAGAAAGGCACAGGTTCTCATGGCTGTTCAGGCCACTCAAATGCAAGATCATTGACATGCAATTTTCAGGACAATACACAGCCATATAGGCCCACATCCCGGAGGCTGGGCGGCGTAGAATTAGAGCATGCATCAAGAAAAACTTAGCCGTGCATTAAGGATACGTATATATCATTGTATTCGTTGATTTTTACAAAGTCCTCTCCTTCCGATGTCCTTTATATAATCTCACTCCCATCCCTCTGGATAGGCATTTTTTCGCTAATGTTTATAATAGAACACTGTTTTAACATAGAACAAAAATCAAACCCCCCGTGCGTGGCATCATTAGTAAAATACTTAAAGAATCAGGCTATCTATGTGAGGCCCAAGAAGGTGCAGACATTATATCCAGGAAAAGACCTTTAGGGATCACAGCGAATCACCGTTATACATAACAAGGAATATTAGCGTGCATCTAGTGGGGCACTACATTGGACTCGGGCCCTCCAACCCGACCCCCTCTCCAGCACTCTCGGACTCAGACTCATCAGGGGTGAATAATTCAGCGCTGGTGGCATCAGAATCATCATCCGTCAACCCCCCCATACACATCAGCCTCCAAGCAAGCAGATCATCCTGTAATTTCCCATCCCGGCGAGTGCGCTGCATGTGCGTCTCTTCAGCCAGGGACCATTCTCTGGCATCTCTCAGCCAGAGGGACATCTCGGGAGCCCCTTGACCCATCCAGGTGATAGCTATGCGCCGCCTTGCCATAACTAGCAATAATTGTAAAAACTTATAGGACAAATTCTTCTTTTTGGGTTTGGGTACCAGGGCCAAAAGACAATGGAGCGGATCCAGCGCAATTCTGAGTTTCGTAGCGCGACTGATATGGTCCACCACCTCCCTCCAAAAGGTACTGACTCGAGGACATTCCCATGCTAGGTGCAAAAATCCCGCTCTCTGCGCACCACACCTAGGACAGTTGTGTCTCCTTTCTGCAGAAATGCGGTATAGGGAGACCGGGGTCATATAGGTACGATGGACAAAGTTGAAATGTATGAGTTTGAAGCGGGCATTACACGAGACCTTTCGGGTCAGAAGCCCGATTCGTTTACGCTGTCCCGGTTCCAACTCCACCCCCAAGTCTGCCTCCCAGGCCGCCCAAGATGGCGCGGTCGGGGGGGGGGGTCGAATCCCTACGCATGGCCGAGTAGAGCAGGGAAATCAGCCTTCTACCTCTACCACACGATAAAATGATGTCGAGGGTATGGGTTAGTGGAGGCGCCTCCGGGAACTGAGGCCACGTCGTTCTTGCTATATCCTGGAGCCCTCTATAGTGGAGATACTGCCCCCTACTTAACACAAAAAACTCTGTAGACCGTTCAAAGGACACAAAAGAGTCATCTGGATAGAGGTCCGCCAGGGTCTCACATCCGCCACAGCGCCACTCTCGATAGGACATATTCTCCTCCATCCGGAGTACCGGGGCCAAGATCCACACCGGGAGCTCCCTATGGAAGGGGGCCCGTCTTAATACCTTCTCAACGAATCGCTGCCAGATTCCTGCTGTGTGACGCAACACATAGGGTAAAGTTTCATCTGCACCCCTTCCCTGCATCAGGGCCTCCCTTAGAACCCTCTTGGTTGCCGTGCCCGCCAGTAGTGCTAGTTCCCAGTTCTCTTCATCTGCGAACCACCTTGCGGCTGGAAGAAGCTGTGCCGCATAGTAATAGAAGTCAAATCTCGGGGCCTCAAGGCATCCCTCCTCCCAGCACCGGGTCACCGTGCGCAGAGCGACTCTACAGCGCCCGCCCGCCTAGAGTAGAGACGTAAGGAGCGAGTCGAGTGTGCGAAACACTCGGGGAGGCAACGGACACAGGGTATTCTGCAAAACGTACAAAATCCTGGGAAGCATCACCATCTTGGCGATCGCCAATCGCCCCATAAGGGAGAGAGGAAGCGTGTTCCAGAAAGTGACAGACTTGTGGAGAGCTCGGAGTACTCGGTCGACGTTGTAAGTCAGCAGGGCCTCGTCAGTTGAGGCCACCTGTATGTCGAGATAGCGGAACGCCTCCTGCTCGCACCTGAGGCCCAAACACGGGAGATCTGCACTCGGATCAGGACCACAAACTGCTAGTGGGAAAACCAAGGATTTACTAAGGTTAATACGTAGCCCAGAGGACGCGCCAAAGCGGTCCAGAGTCCGCATCAACGAGGGAAGGGAATCGGCAGGGGACGTCAAATAAAATAAGGCGTCGTCAGCATAGAGAGAGATCGCATTTGCGGTGTCACCTACCTTAATTCCCCATTGCTTCAACTCGGCGCGAGCAAAGACCGCCAGGGGTTCGATTGCTAGAGCAAACAGAAGAGGGGAGAGAGGGTAGCCCTGGCGAGTGCCTCTCCCCAAGGACCATTCCTCCGAACGGGCCGACCCCAGCCGAACTCTAGCACGGGGTGCCCCGTAGAGCACATGGATCCAACTGCAAAACACCGGCCCGAACCCCGTCCCCTAGAGCATCTCCATCAGATACCCCCAATTTACCGTATCAAAGGCCTTAGCTAGGTCAATTGACAAAAGCACGTGAGGACCCTCTCTACCCCGTACCTCGTGGAGGATATGATGCAGGCGGCGCAAATTCATCGCCGTATTACGGCCCTGGATAAACCCACACTGGTCCGAGTGGATCAAGTGGATCATGTGTGGGGCTAGGCGAGTGGCCAATAGTTTAGTGAGGATCTTTGCAACTGTATTAATCAGGGTGATAGGACGGAATGCTGCCGGGTCGCAACTATTTCCGCCCGGTTTCAAGATCATGCAGACTTCCCCCTGGTTCATGGTGGGTGGAAGAACGCCAGAGTCCAGGGCTTCATTATAAACCTGTAATAAGAGGGGAGCCAGAACGTTCCCGAAAGAGTGATAAAACTCAGATGGGAAACCGTCCCCGCCTGGGGTCTTAGCTCGTGGTAGGGCGGCTAGGGCGGCTAGCGCAGCTCCGATCTCGCCCAGCGACAGTTTCGCATCAAGTTCCTTCGCCGCCTCCTCCGAAAGAGTCTGGAGGTCCAAGTCCCGAAGATAGGGCCGATAGGACTCCACCATGACCGAGGGGTCAGCTGCGTACACAGTCTGCAGGTGGGTTCAGAAGACCTCAATGCACCATATCACCACCTGAGTCTCGCAGGGCAACTATCCTCTCAGGAGCAAATTCACGTCGAAGGATCCAGACCAGTAATCGGCCAGATTTGTCGCCTTCGCGATGGAGACGCTGTCTGTATTGGCCTAATGTGTATTTATCAAGGCGGGTGAGGATGTCATGTATCGACACCTGCGCCTCCTTCTCCGCCTCCTGGTCTAAAGCGCTAGGGTCTGGTCGAGTCTGGGTGCGCTGAAGCACAACCTCCGCATCTCGCAACTCAGACAGCAGCTGTTTCCGGACCCCGTATGTGAGGCCCATACAGGCTCCACGTTCCACTGCCTTCAGGGCCTCCCATTAAGTGGAGTAGGGTAGATCACCGCACCCCCAGTTCAGATCTATGTAATCCGATAGGGCGGTCGCCACATGGTCCTTACCCACCTGATCTTGAAGAATGTCAGTCGGCATTCGCCAGGTGCGGGGACGGGCAGCTTGATCAGCCCATTGTGCCATGCACGTCACCGGGGCATGATCTGACAGGTATCGGGTCTGATGCGTAACCGTCAAGGTGAGAGATGGGGCGAGATTAGCCGCAAGTACGAGGTCCAATCTGCTACGGGTGCCATGCGTCGGAGTATAACACTTATATAGCTTCTGAGTTGGATGACAAGTTCGCCATACATCCAGCGCCCCTAAGTTTTGCATTACTTCCCGAAGACGTGCCGTCATACGGGGCTTCGTGCCTGACCTAGGGGGATGTTGGTTCAAGTCAGGGTTTAATACGCAATTGAAATCCCCAAACCAGAGGAAGGGGGCATCCAGATCCGAAACAACAAGATCTTGGAGTTGAGAGAAAAAGGTCAGGTCATCGATATTCGGTGCATAGGAGTTCAGGAGTAATAATTCCTTGTCATCTAGTTTGATCCGCACTAGTAGATATCTGCCTTCAACGTCTGCTTCGACATACTGGACAGCGCAAGGGATCCATGGGGCCACCCAAATGAGGACCCCCCTGGCATATGTGGAGAAGGAGGAGTGGAAGATCTGACCTCTCCATTTCTTATACAGCCGCTGGGCGCCTTCTTCATCTAAGTGGGTCTCCTGTAAACATGCCACCGAGACCCCATGTCGTTTAAGGAAGGAAAGGACCCTGTGTCTCTTGGTGCAAGTACCCAAACCGCGCACATTCCAAGTTAAGAATTTAAAACCCATGGTCGGTGATTGCGCCCAGTCGGGACATAGCAAACATACATTGCGACCTGCCACCTCCGGGCCCCCGCTCCAGTCAGACCGGAAGGAGCAGCCCGTCCAATGAGCCACATATAAGTCCGATTCATCATGCATTTCATGCCAACAATAATTTCCGCACTAACCCTACCCCGCCCTCCAAAAACCCCAGAAACATTCCCCCACCCCCACTCACGAGCAAGAGGACAGCAACAAACAACAACGCCACCTCGCCCTTCCCCTGCCAGTGCCAGGATGTACACAGCCACCCCATACAACCCACTCAACACACACTCACACACAACCAACCAGACCCACCCACCCTCCCCCCAGCTCCCTGAGAGACCCAGTGTTTCAGGACAGTCCCCGGGCATGTCTACTAAATACAGTTGCTAGTTTGGGCGACGATCCACCCAGAGAAAATGTGGACCCCTCACCCCGTACCTCCGTCCATCGAGATGCAAGTCCTCCGCTTCAGCCAGGCATCCAAGGCCCCCAGTACCAGTTAGGGATAACATTGGACCAGTAGAGATCCAAGAGGAGGCCCCCCAACTCGGAGGACAACAGAGCATTAACCAAACAGTACCTCAAGTCTAAGCTTACTCCAGCCGTGGTTCGGAAAGGCCAGTTTCGGGGATCACTGGAGCAGTAGAGTCCGTATCCGGCAAAGTTTCCTGCAAGGTATCCGGGACCAAAACTTCACCGGGGGCGGACGCCCCAGGGGACTCCGGAGCGGCCCCCGTCAACGATGTTCTCATACGGAGTGCTCCATCTGCTCCCACAGTAACCCGAGGCTCAGCAGAACCCCGGGATCCAGAGCTGCGCCTCCCTCTGCCTCGACGCCTCCTCTGGGGTCGAGTCTCCCAGGTCTCATGGGGGCCGCCACGCTCACCAGGGGGCAGGTCGTCTCCCCTAATCCCGAGCCACTCCCACACCTCCGCCGGGGACTCAAAGAAGTGAGCACGGCCCTGGGAGAGCACCTTAAGTTTGGCCGGATATAAGAGCATGTATTGGAGTTTCATTTCCCGGAGTTTTTGCTTAACTCCTAAGTAGGACTTTCGCTGCTCCTGCACTTGTTGGGTATAGTCAGGATAAATGGAAACTCTGCTGTTCTCAATTGTGAGGGACTCTGTTTCCCTTGCAGCCCTCAGGATACAGTCACGATCTTTATAGTTCAGGATCTTTGCGATTAGGGCTCTAGGGGGTTCGCCCGGGCGCGGACAAGGGCCCTATGTGCCCGCTCAATGAAAAAGACACTGGACAGTCCAGTTGGGCACAGCTGAGTACGGAACCAGGTCTCTAGGAAGCGCTCAGCATTTCCCGCCTCCAATCGTTCCGGTACTCCCAGGACCCTAATGTTACTTCGACGGGCCCTACCTTCCGCGTCCTCAGCTCTTCTCTCCAGCGCTCGGGTAGTGGACGTAAGTTGTGCGACTGACTTTTGCAGGGAGGCCACCTCACTTTGCAATTGGGTGATATTACCCTCCGCGTCTGGAACCTTGTCCGCTACCTTGCGGAGATCCGTTCGGAGTAGATTAACATCTATGGATACAGTCTCTATCTGCCTCACCAGGGCAGAATGGGATCCCTGAATAGCCTTCAAGATCTCTGCTCGGAATGGCTCCGCTGGACCATCCCCACCGTCCTCCGGACCCGTCTGCCGTGTAATCCTCTGTGAGGGCAGACGTGGAGTAGTATACTGCACTATGGTGTTAGGTTGGGAGGACTTCGAGGACCTATCCTTGCGGGTCGTTATCAAGAGAGGCAGATCGTGCACCTTCCCAATATGTTCCAGAGGGTTCTCCCCAGGCACCACTGGCTAGATATGGAGTGCAAGGGCGGGCCAAAGGCAGGAGCAGCAGGTGTGATGGGAGCGCACCAGGCAGCTTCAGACAAGTGCAACGCGGAAGGTGTCCAAACCAAGCAGGGGACCAGTTAGAAGAAGCAATGTCGGGGAGGCAATCTCCTTTTTTCCCAGTGTAGATGTACTTGTAGAGGCAGGAGTCCAGTACCCCCAACGGTGACGAGCGAATGGGCGGCCAGCAGTCCACAGTGCACCCACCGGGTCAGGCGTTGGAATCCCAGGTGGCCCGGCCGAGGCAGGTCAGCAGGCTCCCCCGCCGACCAGGGCGCCCGGAGCGGCGCCCCCCCACCTCCAAGGGGCAGCAGTACGACTCCCAAGGGCGCCCCTTCAGAGGAGCGCACAACTACAGTGTAATGGGGGCCAGGGATCTTCCAGTCTGTATGCCGCTGCGGTGTGGAAAAGAAAGCGCCTCATTACCCGGTCAAGATGGCGGGCGAGTGGGGGAGGGGCGCCAATTCAGTCGTGTCCCCTAAGGGGCCGCACCACGGGCCTCCGCAGGTTCCACAGTCACAGCAAGCCCCCCGTGGGAGATCCGGTGCAGGCAATTGTCCGGGGGAGGGGCGGGCGCCTCGGCCCCTGCAGGTGGTGGCAAGCCGGGAGAGCCCAAGTAGGCCGCCCGGCAACTTCGAGTCGGCCTCACACGGCCACTTCCTCCGACAAGGGCCGAGGTGACCTCAGGACCGCAGCACGGCCGCCCGCCTCCGCTCCCTGCGAGCCCTCCAGGGTCCCGGGGATCAGTCAGGCACTCACCAGGGGCAACGGTCCCCGATCGGAGGCTCCGCTTCAGGAGGCCATCAGGGGGAGGGGCGGGCGCCGCGATCCCTCCGCACCGGTCGGCGTGGATCGCCGAGGCCTCTCGGCAGCCACCAGCCGCTCCCAAATGTCTGCCAGCCGTAGTCCTCAGCAAGAGGAGGCCCGCCCAGGATGCGTTCGGCGCCGGATCAATGAAACGCCACGTCTAGGCGGATCACCCGCACCGCTGCACTCCACCACAGGGCCAGACCACGGCCTCGCGTAGTTCGGCCCGGAGCCCTCCGGTCGCCGACAGTATCTCCGGCGCTATTTTGCGGGTGTTCCACGAGTCGCCCTTTCAATGTGGGGGGTCTCGTTCGGTTCAGGGAAGCTTCCGGCCCATCTTAGCTCGAATCAACAGCCCAGGCAGGATCTTATCACAGGATTAACGGGTCCTCGGGACGGAGCTGGTGGAGCTCACGTCCTGTCGGCCATGCTGCTTGGCCACGCCCCCCTTTTCAGATAGCTTATTAACTGTTATGAGCAACTATTCCTAAAAGATCATTACTGACAAACATTATTTTACCTCTTCTGGACAAACCGTAAGCAGCATAGTTTAATCCTCTATCCATTGAACTTCAATGTTCTCCTTTGTAGGTCTGGCTACACTTGAAAGACCTTATGTCACCACACAACATACAAAAAACATCAACGGAAAATATACACTGCGTACAGAAAGGGGCTGTGCATTGCCCTCAATCGTCAACTGGCTTGTTTAGGTAAGCCTTCCTCGGGCACTGGCTTGCTGGATATTCAATCACATTTGGGTTCAGAACACAATACGACGCGCTGACATTCTGCAGGGGTGTGTATGCCCTCATACCATTACCACACCTGATGCCGCAGGAGGGAGACTCCAACTGCCAGTTTACGGCAAGCAAGGAGGAACGATCTTCGGGAGCCAGGAAGGGGGCAGGGCTGCCCTGCTACGAGCACTCAACGCGCTTCCGGTCTCCATGTTGCACAGGCCGTGCCCAGGACAGGCCGGGACCGTCATCTGCTGCTTCTTCAGCCGTATCTTCTTTCTTCGGCTGCAGTGGGATGGATAAAGCGGAGTTGAGAGGAGTAATGTCATAGACGCTCAAGCTGAATGGACAATCCTCATGACGAAGTGGGCGCTGAGGTTTGGATCTGGGCTGGATGGGCTGCAATTCTGATGCAGTATTCTTGAAGTATATTAAGCAGTAAATGCCTGAGTATAATATGTACAGGAGGTGTAATAACACAGATGATTGAAAATGTTAATAACATTTGTTTACAAAAAACAAAAAATTGGGATGGATAAAGTGGAGATGGTTGCTTAAGATTAAAGTAATTGGTGAGTGAAGCATTTTTCCTTCTTGAGGCTGTTTTTTTTTCTTCATTTTCTTATTTACCAAGAGGGGACACGATAGGCAAACGGAAAGCCCAAGTAGACAAACCAGCAAATCAAGGTCGTATCCTGGGAGGAAGCACATTGGAATATTTTCTGTTAGTGATATTTCTAAGGAGATCCTATAGGCAGAAAAGGCATTTATCTACGGATTATGGTATTGCTTCTGGATGCCTTTCGACCTTCCCAGTTAGGCAACTTGCTAGTCCAGGACCTGTAGTTCCAACTAGTCTGCCTGGATCATCAGCGGACTCGATTACTTCTCAGATGCCTTGTGTTCCTGTTTTAACTGATAATAATGATAATTTGGACATGATGATACCAAATGACAATAAACCGGGTGCTAAAGGAAACGGCAAGCCAAAACTGGGAGCAGTACTACATCTCTACCTAATAGTAGACGAAAGACCGGCTCTAAGAAGCATGTGGTCGCATCAGCTACACCTGCTGGGTTGTTATCTGAGCAGGTTTTGAGTTGTACGGCGACGACTACAGACGCTGGATTGCCATCTTTTGATTGGGATTGTATTTTGGATAAATCTTCTACTATTGTACATACATGTTTTACCCCCTTGTTGGATAAAATTTGCCTTCTGAAGAATACTGCTATGCAGTTAGTCCAATACCAAAATATTATTTGTGGGCAGCTGGCTCCAATAGAATCCTACCTGCAGCCCCCTAGTGTTGATTGTAATAGTACAGATTCTGATCCAATGCTTAGAAAAACAGGTTCAGTAAAATTGCCACAAGTTCAAGTTGTGGATGTTTCTGGACGTTAAAGTAGGGCAACTGCTCTGGGATAAGGTAGCTTGAGGATCTCATGAGACGTACAATCTAATTCACGACCCTCAAGTTCCTCCTCTTGTTCCCAAACTCAGTTAAATCTTCCCCCCGGCTTGTTGCCAGTATGTGGCTATACTATTAGGAGTTCCTTCCTTTCATTGACCTGGTATAGAATCTCTTGTCTTGTGCAGCTTAAGAACAAAATTTGTCAATGGTTGGCTAGGCACACAGATTTTAATGTAGAGGAGTATGAATAAATATTGTTGGTAAGGAGGGTGGGTTGGGTGGGGCCATCCATAAAAAATGCTGGAGGGGACTGTGAGGTTGTTAATTGCAGGAGACCGGAGATGGCTGAGTGGTTGGTCATGAGTGGGGCCAGGGACTGTTTGGGGAGGGATACTATAAATCTTGTTCCCTTGGGTTTTTTCAATAAACTTTTGTATTCCAGAGAAAGGGTGGGGTCACAGGCCCCTCTCTCACAAAACTACTAAGGGTGATGAGTTCTTTGTTCCCACCACAAATACATTTTCTCCATGAACTGATCTGGATGACCAAGACTGACGTTCAGTTTTGGTTGCCAGATTTAATAGGCTAGTGGCAGCTGGGTCGGTGGTTTTTACTTTTCCTTCCCCTAAAGTTGGGTTACCGCCAATTGTAAGTACCACCCTACTATGCTCTGTTTCTCCTCCATATATATTTGCTCTCCAATAAGGAGTTGTGCTAGGCTCCAGGAAGTGTCACCACCAGTGATGGTGCCTCCTGTCTTGGATGACCAAGTTCCCTGTTTGTCTTCCAGTGCTGTAATTATTTCCTGGAATGTAGCTGGCTTGGTATCCACATAAAAGTGCCCAGTTGGGGCCTATATATTGATTCATTTGATATATGCCTATTCCAGGAGACTTGAGCAGTTGCACCACAATTTAAAGCAGCGTTTGTCATTTGTAGGCCTCGCGCCTAGCGGTGCACTGCGCAGCAGTGTAAGCGCAGCGCAAGGCATTTTTGGAGGTGAAAAACGGGGAATTGTGAGCTGACTTAGGAATCACACATGTTCGTGCAGGTGCCTTTCCTTTTCAGCTCCCCCATTGGCCTTAGTGTGAGTCTTATTGTAGAAGACTGCACGCACTTGGCCTGAGGCGCGCGCATAGCTCCTCCCACGGCCTATTGGTGTCTATTATGCGCTTACCAATAGGCCGTGGGAGGAGCAATGATCGTGCCCAGACAGGTGTGACGCGCGCACCGCTCTGCAGAGCACATGTCCGCGGCCTTCTCTACTTAGTTGGCTCAAGAGCCCAGTTTCCCCACTTCTCTGTAGGTTTCACGTAGGCAGGACTTCAGATGGTTTCTCATAGTGTCAATTACATCCTTCATCTCTTTTAAAAGAGTTGTAGGTATTTTTGCGATATTGCAGCCACTGCTCGAGCTATGTCCAGTGCTATCTTGGTGAGGACATGGCGTCCTGACAAGATGGCTGCCACAGGAGGCCAGCCAACCGCTCTGGGGGAATGGCCGCTTCTCAATGCAAGAAAGGGCATTGGAGGCTCAGCAGGAGGGGGTCTCCGTCACAGCACAGACTATCTCGCTGCCAGGTAGGCCCTGGTATTTTATGCAAGGCACCTGCCTTACTGGACAGAAAACAACAATATTCCCAGACCTTTTCACAAAGGGTTTCTTTCTGCTCATCAGTATAAGGATGGTTGCCGCCTTCTTTCAAAAAGTACGCAGTGGTACCCATAAAAGCGCACACATACAGGGACTTGAACGTCCACGTGCAAATTATGGGTTTTTTTCTACATTTGTTTTGTGTCACATATAAGCATAACATTGTTTATAATAAATACACGTAATGTTGCGTTTTCTGGACATAATTCGAAATCATACCGCCGTTTTTTTCATTTTCCTCAGAATTCCAGGCATCTGTATATTCAAATTTGCTTTATTCGAGGTAAAAAAAAACTCATAAAAGCATGATACATCTAAAACCATTAAATCCACAATAACAAGTTTAAAACATACTTACAACCTCAAAAAATTTAAAAGGATAAAGCATTGTGACTTCAATAATGTTAAAATTCATCAATAAAACCTCAAAATTCATATGGTTATAGAGCCAATACCAGCCCAAAAAGACAGGATCAAAACATTCTCTTTAGCTGGTTCAAAGAACAAGGAAGGCCTGGGTTAATCTCGTCAAGCCTGCTATTGTACAAGAGATTTCCTTCTGATAGCCCATGCCCAACCCAGGAATTTAGCAACTGCCACAGAAATAGTTGGCAAGGAACTGGTGCAAATAATTCTTAGAGCCACATCACTCTCTCTCGTGCCGAGCTGTTTGCACATAGCCCTTAAGCAGACACGTCGAGGGATTGAGTAGGCCCCACACACAAAAAGTGGGCGATGGTCTCGGTGCAGCTATTACAGGCTGTGCAGACATGAGAATTACCTTCTGCCCATCTTCCAGTTAGCGATCTGATTGGAAGAGACCCCACTCTAAGTTGCAAGTAAAGCTTCCTATCCTGGGGCTTGGTTATGATGTCCCGATAGGGCTCCAGGAATAGGGAAGCTTTTACCTCCAAAAAGCGACCCTCCAAAGTGGAGGGATCTGCATCATTCCAGTTCTGGCGTTCTACCATTTCCCAATACCTTGTTTTTATTGTATCTTTGGCAGGAAACTGGACCTGCTCTGGTTTCTCCCACAACTCCTTCATGCCCATGGTCCCCAATGTTCTACACAAATCCCCTAACCAACCTATTCGGTGAATTTTATCGCAGTTGATTACATCCAAGAAGCCCCTTGTGTAATGGGCGAGTTCAGGAGTGACCCAAATACGCCGCCAATATAAAATGGGTCGTAGTCTGGCCATATCTGAAATGGCTTTCCCGCCTAGCTCGCAACGCAGTGGTTTCATGGGTGTACTGTTTGGGAGGCCGATGAGGTTTCGAAGGAATTTGTTTTCGGCGAGCGTTAGTGGTGCCAGATTGTCATAGCCCCAGAGCTCTGCGCCATAATGCACCGAGCTAACAGCTTTGGCCTCATATACTTGAAGTGCTGGCACAATAGGTTTGGTCAAAGATTTTTTATGCTCAGCACTTATAACACCAGCGTTTTGGCGGAGTTTGAGAGCAGCCATTTCTGAGTGTTTCCCCCACTTTGCGCCCTTAGCTATGTGGATTCCCAAATAAACAAAGTCCGAAACCATTTCTACCTTTTGGCAATCCATGAAAAAGTTCCCTTTGAAGCTGGGATGGGGATTAAATGTCATGAGCTTCATTTTTGCTACGTTTACTTCAAGCCCACGATCAGAACAAAAGCCCTCAAAGATATTCAAGGCACGCTGCAGGCCGCTGGGGGTTTTAGATAATATAAGCGTATCGTCTGCAAATAGTAGGATTGGCGTTTTCACACCACCCAAAGTCGGAGCATCTACAGAACCAGACAACATACGCTCTACTGGGAGGAGCTACGTCAGCAAACAAGATGGTTGCTTAGGCTCCCGTCTCCGCCGACCTCCGTAGCCCGCCGCGATATCCTGTACATTATCCTGACTTTACGCCTGGTCTCTGTGTGCATGAACTGTTCCGCACTCCGATGGTGAAATCCGGAAACTATTATCGGCTTGTTGGATGAAGTTCTGTCGTGTTGAAGTTTGAGGCCTGCTCAAGCAGTGAAGCCGGGGCCTCGAGTACTTTCACAGCCGGGCTGCAGTGCAACAACATCGGCCAGAAGAACCAGGCTGGGTCCGGTCAACCGGAGTGGAGGCTTTGTTTAAGCCCGAATTTGGCGGCGATTGTCTCTATTGCTCGTTATCGATGGAGGAGTGATTCTGCTCATTGCTGGCTGTGAGTGGGGGTTCCGGTCCCGCGGACCCGGTATCGGGGCCGCCGGGGTTTGTGGTTCCGGGCCTCTGGCCCGCGGCCTTAACGGTGTGGACTGTGGCTGCGAACAAAGACCAGTCACCCTCCGTATCTGCACGTTCGCGATCCTGTTTGTCTCCCCCCGAGGATGCCGGATTCACCCGGGGAGGTGATTGGGATTGATATCGGGCATGAGACCGTGGATCGAACTTTGCATGAGCCATCGCTGAGGTCAGTACTGGCGGAACTTTGGGCGTTTCGATCACATTTGGATATCTTATTGAGCAAATTGGGCTCGCGCCTATCTGAGATGCTCCTGGTAGACCCGGACCCGGCCTTACGGTTGAAACAGGAATCTGCAGCCATTCAAACCGTGGCCATTTTGACTCCGTGCGAGAGCCCGTGAGGAAACAAGCATTGGAACCATCGGATGGTGCCCTGGGAGACGGTGTTACCGAGGATGTCATGGTATCATCGAACCTTCCACCACTATCGGCTCTGGAGATATCAAAAGGCGTTCCCCTCCCGGAGACTTCTGTTTGTGACTTTCCTTTCACTTTGTGTTCTCTTCTCCTTTCTTGGTGACTCCACGACTCCTGTGCAGGATGCATTGGGACTGTTCATCCAGGAGGGAGAGTTCTTCAGCGTCTAAAGTTCCCGTGGACCCACTGCCTGCGAGTCGCCATGGATTGATTTTTGATGACTCTTTTCTCCTTTGTTATCTCTTTGTGTGCCTTTGGGTCTCGATGGGAGGGGTCCGTGTTCTTGTTCGGAAGGGCCAAGGTTAAGATTGACTAGGTCGGGAAGGGTTGGAGTGGCTTTCACAAGTGTTCAACCTGTAACTGCTTGCTCTAAGAGGCTGGACGGTGTTTTCCGGTACCCTCTACTTTCTTCTGTAGTGTTGTCATAAGTGTTCTTTTATTGATAGGGGGTGACTGTATCTGGCGGGGGTCTAAAGGGGCTGGGAACCCATATGTCTATGCCCTCCTCCATTCTTTTTCCTTCCTTTAGGGTTTTAGTTATTAGGGGCGACAGGCACGCTGCTAGTGGGGTTAGGCTGTAGCCATCTGCAGGGGTGCAGGGTGGGGAGCTGGACGTTTTTTTTTTAATTTTGCCCTTTTTATTTTCTATGGCCTTTCTTTTCCTTCTCTTTCTTTCTTAAGGATCAGTATAGCTACAAATCATTCGGACTTTTATCGTATGCTTGTTTCTAGTGCTCATGCTTTTATGATATCCGATTTCCGGGTGGGCAGGCTCCGAGAATTGGCGCAACATGGAATGTACATTGTGTGTTCATTTGCATCGATCTGTATACTTTGGCGCCGATTCTCCGTCACAGTGGTTATTATGTGTCTATCCTGTTTCTTACCCTGTCCCCCGCATTATCTGGTTTGATTGTATGGCACCTGATCCTCTCTCATATAATATAAAACGAAACCTCTGACTCATTCTGAAACTTAGTTGTGCATTCTTATACCAGTTTTGTCCTGAATCGTTGCCGAACCTCTGGGTTGTCGGCTGATGAGCTGTGTAGTACTGTAATATCGGTGGTTTTAATCTATCTAGCGGCCAGCCCCCGCGGTTGTAGGCCCATGCTTGTCCTTTCTTGAATGCTACAGTAAAGGTTTAAAAAAGAAAAAAAAACATACGGTCTACTACTTCATTAATGTAGAGGGAAAAGAGCGTCGGGCCATGGCGCAGCCTTGGCATACACCCCGCTCTATTCATAAACAGAAGAGAAGGGAGGGGGCTGGTCTACCCCAACGTATACAGTACAGAAATGGGAGGGCACTGTATAGCCCAAGAGCAGCTCATTTAGCTGGAAGTCGCAGTATAAGAAGGTGGGGGAGGGGCGTCCCAGCAGCAACATAGGGATAGGCTTCTTTCGAGAAAGTAATGAGCTGCTTCACTCTACCCACAACCATCGCCTGTTGGGCTCCTCACAGAGCTGGAAACCAGGGCAGCGCCGCTCTACCAGGATGGAAGAAATGCGCCCTGCTGCCAGAGAGGGACGAGCAGAGGAAGCTCGACACCCTGCACCAAACACGCTGAACACAAGACAGGACTGTGCCTGAAAGCAGCAGCCCCAGTCACAAGCGCCCCCTCCACGAGGGCCCCCAAGCACCTCGCAGCTCCCCTGCCTCGAACCTTGCATTGCCTTTATCCCCCCCCCCCCCCCATTGCGTCACCCCAGGCCGAATTCCTCTTTTTGGATACTGTGGGTGATTAATCATCTGTCCAGGATCACACACAGAGATCTAAACTTCAATATTTCCCCGCTCCAACGTCGGCAGTTCTCAACCCAAGGCCCCTCCGTACCTTCATCCACCCACCCCATGCACCACTGCACCACTTCCAAGCCGATGCTCCCTCAACAGCCACCCCACTGCTGCTCCCACTCGCGCGCCAACTCCCATGCACCATTCTGACTCCACATCGAAGCCCCGCCCCCTCCCGATCCTCCATGTGTCACTCTAATCCACACACCCAGTCTAAGGCACTCCGAGATGACCACCTCAATCATCTATTAATAGCGCCCAAACCGCCATCTCCTACCACTCGTGCATGGCCATACCCCACAGTATAGACGACCCCCAACACCCCATCGCACCCTATTCTGCCCGCACCGAGCACCCGCAAGCCCCGAGGCAGACACCGCACTGCCCCTGCCCCCCTTGCCCCAGTCAGACTAAAGTCCGAGGGCACGAAAACTGGGACTCGAACCGCAAACCAAACTCAGCACCTTTACCCAAATAGCTCAATCGGCAAGCACCCTGCACAAAGTGTTCAAGCAGCACCCTGCACAAAGGTCGCCTCCAACATGTTGCACAAAGACAGCACCACCACATCCAGCACTTTTGTGAAAATTGTTGCATGCAAAGTCTGTATAAAATTATTCATGACATACTCTGCGAGCTTCCCACTGCTGAATCTGGCCGCCTTCCGTCACGATATCCGTCCATGCCTGCTGTCAGATAAAGTGGTGGACATGATGCGCAATGGTGAGTCTTACAACACGTTTGTGAAGGAGGAGTTCAGCAAAGATGCTCTGAGGAATATGACTGTGAAGGGCTTTGTGGTGCCGGGGCAGGACTGCTTCATACTGAGTGCAAGGTGTGACTTCAGCACCATGTCACAGATCTTGCAGAGTGGCTATACATGCATCCCTCTCTAGGAGTAAAAGAGCTCTGAAATTGTGGACATCCTCTATGTCAAGGACCTTGGAACGGTGGACCCGATGACTGAACGCCCCTCAGCACCATCACCAAGTTCTACAACCACCCACTGCACTTTGTATTTAAAGTCACCAAGCTCGATAATGTGCTGGAGTAGTTCAAGAGAGGTGAGGCCAAAGTCTAGGTCTTGTAGACCCACAAATTGATCCCCAGGATTTGCTTATAGCACAGTTTGGTGTTTGAGAGCACTGGATGCTATTTAGTTCTTACTATACCTTTGCAATGGCCAGCAGAGTGTTTTGCAAGCTAAAGCTTCTGTGCCTACACAACACTACTACCCACCCCATTTTTAGTTTGTAACCTACCAAATAGCGCAGCTGTCTGGTTTGCTAAAGACTTCTTGGGGACATTCAGAAAGCTTCACAGGGAATGCATTTGGTCCATTGTTTACCAATGGCTTTGTTGTTTGTAAGTCACATATGCTTGGATGCTGACTTTATTGTTTTAGAGTGTCCAGCTAGAGTGTGTACCTCCAGTGACCCTATCCTTTCACCAGGGTTCGATTTCTACTTTCCACTCTTCACCACTCCAAAGCCCTACACTCCACTCTGCACCACTCTAATCTGCATCACTCTACTCTATGCCAATGCCCTCCATTCCACTGTACTTCACTCCAAGCAAATGCATGCTACACCATTCAATTCTAGGCCTTTCCACTTTACTGTGCACCACTCCACTCTATCCCACTCCACTCTGCAACACTGCACTCTAATCTGTACCACTACATTCTGCACCAGTACACTCTAAGCCAATCCCCTCTACGCTACTCTAATCTACTCTGCACTCTACCCTGCACCACTTCACTCTATGCTACTTCACTCTACTCTGAAACAATCTATGACCTGCACTTTATGCCACATTACTCCATACCATTGTAATCTATCTGCACCACTCCACTCTGCACCACTCTACACTATGTTATTATTTGCAAGACCAATATCTCAAACTTTCACTAATGCGAGGCCTATTGCATTGCAAATGCTTGTTCTCTTAGTCGCTGCCTTTTCGGGGAGGGGTCGGCATTCAGGTTGGCAGGTAGAATGGGTCACAAATCCGTTTGTTGCACAATCAAGATGATTTGTTGATCTGGGCAGTGTTTTTTTTTTTTTTTTTTTTAAATTTTTGAAAACCTTTATTCAGAGCAGAGCACACAGCTATTTAGCCCGACATCCCGGAGGCAAGGCAGCATGGGTAATAGGAGATTAATAGTGCAAAAAGATCCAAACATAATCATCGAAGGTTATTTTTATATTAAGATGAAGAATTCAACAAAAGAGCGCCCGAGGGCGCGAAAAATGGCAATAGAGGCAATATGAATCAGGGCGTCAGGGACGGGTAGGGGAGGATAGGCAGGGAAATGATCATCACGGAGAGGATGTCAGAATGGGAAGGAGGGGGGGGGGGGGACATCAGGAGAATGCAATACATCAGAGCTCAGTTGGTGTGACAGGTCAGGGCGACACAAGATCGTCCAGACTGACTGGTTCAGGTGGCAAGCACACGTCTCCCCTATATTCATTCCAAGCCCCCCACACTTTATTCCAAGTTTGAGGTCTCCCTCTTGCCATATAGACTGTCTTCTCCCGGAACATGCACCAGTCCATGTTGGCTTTCCATTGTACCACCAGGGGGGCTGTGGACGCCCCCCACTTCTGAGCAATGTCCCTTTTGGCCACCATGTTCCCAAGGGTCACCCACCTAGTCTGCTCTGCGCTGTGGTCAGAGGGCTCCCATAGGTTCAGAAGGCATCTACGAGCTTCCGCGTGAGCAATCACGCCAGTAACTTCTTCCATGATTCGGTGCACCCTCCTCCAGTAGGAGGCTATTACGGGGCATTCCCAAAGGATGTGTAGGAAAGTGGCGAGGGCCCCGCAACCTCTGCGGCAGAGTCCGTCAGGCGAATAACCCATGCGCATCAATCGGGGCCCCGTCATATACACCCGGTGCAAGATCTTGAACTGCACGAGGCGGAGACGGGAGGAAATTGCAACCTCCTTAGAGGAGGAAATTGCGCTCTGCCAATCTTCGTCGTCAAGTTCAAGGCCATCCGCCACCCACTGGTCCCGCAAGCCAAGGAGGAGATCTGTGCGCACGTTTATCAATTTCTTATATGACAGGGAAATCGCGCTGTCCGGCATGTGCCCATCCAATATCCTGTCCTCCAGAGGGGAACTTTCAGGAATATCGCCATCTGGCGGTGTGGCCGAGAGCAGCGCGTGTCTCAGCTGGGCGTAACAGAAAAACTCCGTCGCACCCAGTTGGTATTCGGTTTGCAGCTGGGGGAAGGTCTTAATCGAGCCCTTGGAAAGCATGTCCTCAACTCTGCTGATTCCGATGAGGTCCCATTTATCAAACCCCTTGGTGTGCCACAGTCTACCCAGGATGTCCGAGTCAAAAAGGGGAGTGAACCTAGTGAGTCTGCCTTGCCAACCTTGCGCCTTGGTGATCGCCCGCCAAGTGTGGATCGCCGTCTGTGTAGGGCCCGTCAACCGTCGGTCGAAGGACTTCGAGTATAGGGCCCGATAATAGTTGCCGTCGCCCAACAGCCATCTATCCATGGCATAGCCGGGACTACCCACAGGGCCATAGAACCCGTGGTTGAGGGCAGCAAGTTGAGAAGACCAGTAGTAGCGGCGCACGTCCGGGAGGGCAATGCCGCCGTCGTACCATGGAAGCGTGAGTTTATGGATGGCAACACGAGGTCGACCGTCCCAGAGAAGGGTTCGCAGGAGGCTTTCAAGGTCTCGGAAGTAGCGCGCCGGGACCGGATCTTGGGCGTTCTGCAGGGCGTACAAGAACCTGGGCAGGGACACCATCTTAAACAACGCAGCACGGCCAAGGAGAGAGAGCGGGAGCCTACGCCAGCTGTCTACATCGCGCTGCAGACGCTGGAGAGGAGGGAGTAGGTTGAGATCGTACCGTAACTTGGGATTGCCGGAGATGTAAATTCCCAAGTACTTGAAGCCACGTGCGGCAATCTGTATGTTGCAGCCCCTGGGAAGTCGTGGAGTATCTCCTTTAAGGACGTACAGGAACGACTTGGCCCAGTTTATAACCAGACCAGAGTAACGTCCGAAGAGGCGGAGTACGTCACAGGCCACGATGAGGGACTTGCAGGGGGAAGTCAAATAAAGTAAGATGTCATCGGCATACAAGGATACCCTGTCTTCAAAGCCAGGGGCCCAAGTAATACCGTGCAAATCAGGATGCATACGCAGTAGGGCTGCGAGCGGTTCAAGGGCCAAGGCGAACAGAAGGGGCGACAGGGGACAACCCTGTCTGGTGCCCCAATGTAAGGGGAATGGCGACGACAAGCGGCCGTTGACCGTGACATTGGCCATCGGTTCAGCGTACAGCAGCTTCACCCAGCTCACAAAGACCGGCCCCAATCCGAGTTTGGACAATACTGCCCAGAGGTATGGCCACTCGAGAGAATCGAAAGCCATCGTGGCGTCAAGGGACGCAAGGACAGCTGGCTCTTCGAGGGTGTGGACCCTAGCCATGACACCGTGGAGGCGGCGCAGATTGAGGGCGGTATTCCGGTGGGGGATGAAGCCCGACTGGTCAGGGTGAACGAGGTCGCCAATGACACCAATCAGCCGGTTGGCGAGCAACTTGGCGAGGACCTTGGGTTCCACATTCAGGAGAGAGATAGGACGGTACGATCGGCAGACGTCTCGTGGTTTACCCTCCTTGTGGATGACCACAATAGTAGCCAACCTTTGATCCAGGGGGAGACAGCCCCTCTCAAAGGATTCCAGGAACATTTTCCGCAGGTGCGGAGACACCGCGTCCGGGCGGATTTTATACAGTTCAACCGGAATGCCGTTAGGCCCGGAGGCCTTACCGGTACGTAGGGAACGGATTGCCAAAGCAATCTCGTCAGCGGTGATCTCTCTGTCCAAGTCCGCGCTTTCGTCCTCGGAAAGGCAGGGAAGTTCAATACCCGAAAGGAAAGCCGTCGAGTCCGCCTCAGATGTGAGACCCTTGCTCATTGCACCATCAGGATTCAAGCAAACCGGGCCGAAGGCGGCTGTAATGCCAGAAACCGGTCCCCGGGAGCTTGTTTCCTTCCCAGTGTAAGAATTGGCTTCTGTAGTTTGGTTTGCCCTGTTCCCATCATGCACTGGGACAGGAACAGACTAATTTGCATACAGCCAGGTTCTGAAACTGGGATGGTGCAGTGAGCTAAAAAACGGTGTTGGATCTAGCCCTGATCTCTTGACTGGGTGAGAGCTTTCTGCTTAATTCAGAGACTCTGTCCCTCACCACCCCTTGTTGTAAATATTTTTGTCCACCCTAAGCGTGGAAGGGTATTCTCAGATGTGAGACCCTTGCTCATTGCACCATCAGGATTCAAGCAAACCGGGCCGAAGACGGCTGTAATGCCAGAAACCGGTCCCCGGGAGCTTGTTTCCTTCCCAGTGTAAGAATTGGCTTCTGTAGTTTGGTTTGCCCTGTTCCCATCATGCACTGGGACAGGAACAGACTAATTTGCATACAGCCAGGTTCTGAAACTGGGATGGTGCAGTGAGCTAAAAAACGGTGTTGGATCTAGCCCTGATCTCTTGACTGGGAGAGAGCTTTCTGCTTAATTCAGAGACTCTGTCCCTCACCACCCCTTGTTGTAAATATACTCAGAAAAGTCCGAAGCGGACTCATAGACCCCCCGAAAATAACTGGCGAAGGAGTCGACAATGGCACTCGGGTCCGTAAGGACCACTCCGTCGTCCCCCAATAGTTTAGGCACCACTCGGCTGGCCATCTCCCTCCTGTCCAACCAAGCCAGCAACTTCCCAGCCTTGTCGCCTACATCATAGACACGGCCCTGCTGCTCTCTAGCCAGGGTGAGTGCGGCATTTGTGGCCAGATCGTGGTATTCCGCTTGCTTCAGCGAGAGGGCATGCAGAATAGAGGGGTCTGGCTCGGGCCCCAGCTGGGACTCGAGACTCAAGACCTCTCGCTCAACATTCAGCAAGTCGGAATCCCTAGTACGACGGGCCCCTGCAATGAGCGCCTGGGCCTCACCCCGGAGCACCGTCTTAAAGGCCTCCCACAACGTAACGGCCGACCCAACCGAGCCCACGTTTTCAGCAAAATAAAGGTCAATGGCTTTGGCCAGGAGGGAGCGGGTCTTGATGTTGCGGAAATACCACGGATTGATCGTGGCCGGTCGCTCCGACAAGACCACGCCAAAGTCAAATGAGACCCACAACGGGGAGTGATCAGAAATGCCCCGCGCTAAAAAGCGGGCTTCGGAAACGGCCGATGCGTGCGATGCCAGTGTGAGGATGTAATCAATGCGGGAAAGACTCCCATGTGCACCCGAGAGAAAGGAAAATTGACGGAGTGTCGGATGTAGAAGACGCCAGCCGTCCACCAGGCCCATAGACTCAAGAAAGGAGGGCAACCACATCTGTGGGCTACGTAGGTCCCGAGGCGGTTGGCGATCAAGCAGACCAGAGCAAACAGAGTTAAAGTCACCTCCCACTATTAACAGGCCAGCCGGCATAGACAAAATGGCACCACCAAGGTCCTGAAAGGTACTGGATTGCAACCCCGGGGGGACGTATACAGAGAACAACGTGAGGGAACGCCCTTCCCATCTACCAGCCACGGCAGCGTAACGCCCCCTGTCGTCAATCATGGTGACATCTATCTCTAGGGGAAGGGACGCGCGCATGAGGATACCCACCCCCCGGGAACCGGAAGAGAACCCCGAATGAGCCACCATTTTGTAGCCTTTGCGATTCAAAGCTTTGCACGTATTTCCCACCAAATGTGTCTCTTGAAGGAGGACAATATCAGGCATGTGACGTTTGATCAGTTGTATCACCACCCCTCTTTTAACTCGGTCACCCAACCCGTTGACATTCCAACTGAGAATCCTTAACTTCCTACCCCCCATCACCCCGCAGCCCGCCCCACTCAGTCCCATAAGACACCAATCTTAAATACAGTTCAGGAGCATAAATGACCCATTGCCGAACAGAGAAAAGAAAAGAAAAACCAGCAAACAAGATAACTCTTCCCAACATACCCCCCACCCTGCACCCCTGCATCAGACTAAAAAGCCCCCCCAACCAGCAGTGTGCCTGTCGCCCCATTAACTAATCTACGAAAGACCCAGAGGAGTAGGGAATCTCCATGAATACGTCCCGCCACCCACCATGTTAGCGAAGGAGAGTCAGTTCTGTAACGAGTACCAGCTCCGGCAGTCATTCGAGGCGAGGGTGTCACCAGCCCCTTACTCAGTCTCACTGTTCCGCTCCACCAGAGGCGCCCCCATCTTTATCCTCCTGTTCCTCCCGACGTGACGAGACTGTGTCCAACCATTCACTGACGTTTTCAGGGAAGTCAAAGAAAAGGGCACGTCCCTTATGTTCAACCCGCAGTTTAGCGGGGAACATCATTGAGTACTTGAAACCCATATCCCTGAGGCGCCTCTTCACTCCCGCGTAGCTCAGGCGTTGGCGCTGTACCGACCTGGTGAAGTCTGGATAGAAGTGCACCTCTGCATTCTGGTATTGGAGTGGCCCATGCGATCTAGAAGCTTGCAGGATCACGTCCCGATCTCTAAAGTTGAGGAGGCGCGCCACAATCGGCCGCGGCGCCACCCCTGTCTTCGGCGGGCCACCCGGTACCCGGTGGGCACGTTCCACCGAGAAAAAGTTGCTCAGTCCAGAGGGTGCCAGATGGGTTTTGACCAAGTCCTCCACGAACAGGTCCGTCGCAGCATCTTCGGATCCCTCCGGGACGCCGACTATGCGGACGTTCTGCCGCCTGGCTCGCCCCTCAAAGTCCTCCAGCCGCCTCGAGAATAGATCGGTGGTCATCCGCAAGTTGCGGACCTCAGTCTGTAACTCGGAAACATCGGAGGTCAGACTGGAGGTCTTGATATCTAGCGCCTTCACACGTTCGTTGGTCTTGCCCAAGTCGGCCCTTATAAGAGTAATGTCAACGGCCATTGAGTCTACCTTGTGGCTTAGAGTTTCGTGCTGTTGTTGCATGTCGGCCCGGAGACTCGTGATGGCGCCCATGATGTCGACGAGGGTAGGGTCCGATCCACCCGGCGAGCTCGTCAATGGGGGCCCCTTAGACACGGCCCCTGATGTAGGCGGTGACTTCAGGTTCACATAGCGCTCGATGCGATTCTGCTGCATTTGCGACTTGCCCCGGCCACCTTTGTTCGATGCCCTGTCCGGGTCCCCTCTGCCCACCATGATGGGTTTGAGAGAACAAAGGCAAGGCGCCCCCAAGTCCGGGTCTGCAGCCGAAAGGCAGGCAAGGCCGAGGAGACAAAACCAGGGTGTAGAAGGCGCAAGCTGGAACACTATTACTCCGCCATTGAGGGCATCAGGCGGTCGCTACACAGTCCAGTCGTGCGAAGTGGCGAAGTCCGGAGGGACAATGGCACCGTCACGGAGCGGAGTTCAGCTCGACGCAACTCTGCACAGGAACCACCGATTTGGAAGCCGAGTGCAGTCCCCGCCTCAGCAGACCACCAGCAATAGGATTCCACCAACGTGGATCAGGATTTCAAGCAGGATATTTGCGGTGGGTCGGACGGTCCACGGAGCTCCGGGCTTACGCGGCCATCTTGGGTGCCCGCGAAGCTCCTCCTCCCGATCTGGGCAGTGTTGATGCTCAGCGTGTGTTTCTCTCTCTTTTCTATCTGATAGTGTGTATTTTGTGTACAACGTATATTGCAGACATGAGGGAAATGGTGCAGAATTGAAGATCATTGATTTGATTGGAGCCCATATGGCTACTTTGCCTATGAATGCCCTTAACCCCTTTGCTGCTAGGCCTTTTCCACCCCTTGTGCTAAGCCTTTTTTTGGCTATTTGGGGTAGTTTGTGCTTCGGCCATTGTAACTATTTGTCCACATAAGGTATCCACGACACATTTGCATCCTTTTCTTCCAACATCTTGAGGATTCTAAAGATACCCAGGGTTTGTGGATTTCCCTGGAGGAAACCGAGAAATTGGCCAAAATACAGCTATTAGTTTTCTTTTTTTGGGGAAAAATGGTAAACAAGTGCTGCAGAAGAAAGTGTCTGTTTTTTCCCTGCAAAATGTATCAACAAAGGATTTGGGGTGCTAAAATCACCATCTTCCCAGCTTTCAGGAACAGGCAGACTTGTCAGAAAACCCACATTTTCTACAGTTAATGGCATTTACTTGGACATAGGCTATTTTTCCTATTTTTTGTGCTTTCAACCTTCTTCCAGTTAGTGGCAGTAATGGGTGTGAAAGCTGTAACTGATCCCGGAAAACTATACATCTCTGAAAAGTAGACACAATTCTGAATTCAGCAAGGGGTCATTTGTGTACATCCTTCAAGAATTTTCTATATAAATGTGGGAGGGCGGGTTTGATATACAAGCGAGGAGGCTTAAGAAGTGGTTTTAAAGTAAGAGGTTTATTGAGAACAGAAGGGGTTGAGGTTGGGTGTCTGGTTGGGTCCTTGGTTCCTCCTCTTCGGATGACTCGACTGATGAGCTTGAAGGGGATGACGCAGGCAAAGGGGTGGTATTCCTTTCCTTCTCCTTGTCTCCACGGTGGTCTTCCCGGAGGCTCATAGGAGGATAATGAAATAAAAGAGGGAACCGTAAGTATGTTGGTCTATTATAAGGTCAGGTTTTCTTCTCTACCGTCACCACACCATTGTGCTGGGTTTGAATTGTGTCAGAGGAAATAAGAATGAGGAGCACTAGGGAGTATGAACATCAAAGGGTTAAGCAGAGAGAGAGAAATAAGGTTTGGAGGTCGGATTATAGTGCCTCGGTTTTATAGTGCCTAGAACAGGTGACAGGTGCCTCCATATACTGTACTCGATAGTTGAAGAAATAAAGGAATAGGCAGTAAGTTTGCTGTCAGGATGAAAAACCATACAAAGAACATGCAATACTAAGTACACTGTTAGGATGCTGTCGGGATGCTGGCAGGAGGGAACTCAAAAAGACATGCAGCAAGACGTTTTTCCTCCCTAGTCCCACCCGGCACAACCTTCCACTTCCCCACACTCGTTAACCCTTGAGACAGGAGTACTCACGGGCTTCGCCGCAACTCTCCAGAGTCGCGGCCGCTCCCCAGCCTCCTCCGGACACCACCAGTCTTCCAATCAGCTCTCGTCGCCGTCCTCCTGGCACTCCAGCGTCCAGCTGCTCGGGTCCCGCGTCTTCTCTCCGCTCTCCCTGGTCTTCAGGTATTCGGGCGTCCAGCCTCTCTGGTCCCGCGTCTTCTCGGCGTCTCTCTTCTCCTTCCGCGCCACTGACGACCTCCTCCCTTTGACCTCCGCGGCTTTTCCTTGGTCCTTGTCTGCCGCTTCCTGCTTGCGTGGCATCCGCTTCCGGGTTACCCCGCCTGACGCGATCCTGCAGGAAAACATCAGAGTATGATGGAAGTTCCGGGTGTCGTTGCCGTCGTTCTCTACCCAGCATTCCCCCGGTAAGCCCAGAGTCCTTCTCACATCCCCTTTCCCTTGCTGTCTTTCTTCTAGGGACCGGACTCTGTGGATATCTAGCCAGGTAATCTGCATTCCCTTGTTCTTTCCCTTTCCTGTGTCTAGTGTGAAACCGAAAGGGCTGTAGGGATAGAAACCATCTGAGCACCCTCTCGTTGTGTCCCTTGTTCCTAGCTAACCATTCTAATGGTACGTGATCAGTAAAAAGGGTGAACTCCCTCCCTTCCAAATAGTATCGTAGGGATTCTGTGGCCCATTTGATGGCAAGGGCTTCTTTTTCAATGGTAGCATAATTCTTTTCTCTAGGAAAAAGTTTATGGCTGATGTAAAGAATCGTTTTTTCCCCTTGCGCAGTTTCTTGGGATAAAACTGCTCCCAGTCCCTGATCTGAGGCATCAGTTTTTAATATAAAAGGACGGGAATAGTCAGGACTAATTAGGACGGATTCTGACGTTAGGGTTTTCTTTAGGGACTCAAAGGCCTGCACCACATTATGGGGAGGAGCCTTCAGGATTTCCTCAGCACGGCTGTTTTTCTGTAGCAGATCAGTGAGAGGAGCAGCCCTTTGTGAGAAACCAGGTATTAATCATCTATAATACCCTAACAGTCTAAGGAAAGCCCTTAAATCTTTTTTTGTTCTGGGGAACGGGATTTGAGATATGGCTGTTAGTTCGGAGGTTTGTGGTCTTATGACACCCTCCCCCAATAGATATCCTAAGTATCGGACCGTCTGAGCTGCTAAGTGACATTTAGCGGGATTGATTCTCAATCCATGTGATCCTAAGGTCTGAATGACTTGGAATAGGTGGAACAGATGTTCCCAGGTATCGCTATAGATCACAATATCGTCAATATAAGCACCAGCATACCTTTCATGAGGACTCAATGTCGTGTTCATAGCTCTTTGTAAGGTGGCGGGTGCACCGTGTAGTCCAAATGGAAGCAGTTTGAATTGGTACAATCCATCGGGTGTTGAGAAGGCAGTTTTCTCCCTATCGTCTTTTTTTAGAGGTATTTGCCAGTACCCTTTACATAAATCAAGGGTACTAATATACTTGGCTCTTCCTATTCTCTCCACCATTTCATCCACTTGTGGAAGAGGATAGGTAACAAATTCAGAAATTTTGTACACCTCCCGAAAGTCAATACAGAATTGTACCGAGCCATCTGGTTTCGGTACGAGTACAATGGGAGAATTCCATTCACTCTGTGATGGTTCTATAATACCCAGCTGTATCCACTTTTGTACTTCCTCTTTTATTATTTGGCGACGTGCCTCCGGTATTCGATAAGGCCGTAACCGTACCCTTTTTCCCAGGGTTGTTTTAATGGTGTGCTCAATGTGAGTGGTTTTCCCGGGGACTGTTGAAAACACAGGGCTAAGGGGTTCTAAGGTCTAGGTTAAGCTGTTCTTCAAAGCAGAAGGTAACTCAGGATCGATACACTGATGGAACAGAGGAGTTTGTGGGTCAACACTATTTACTGACACAGGAACCAGTCCTTCCCATTTTTTGAAAAAATTCACATGATAAATCTGGGATACGTTTTTGTGGGGATCCATTTCGATACAATAGGTTACTGGGGTTACTTGTTGTATCACTTTATATGGGCCTTGCCATTGTCCCAAAAGTTTTTGATCGGAGGAAGCCATCATAAGCAGTACATGGTCCCCCACTTGAAAAGTCCTATGCTTGGTTCCTTTGTCGTATTGATTCTTTTGTGCCGTATTGGCGTTTTCTAAGTTGCTTCTGACTATCTACCTGATTTGTCTCAAATGGTTTTTTAAGTTTGAGACATATTGATGGCAGGGTTCGCGTGTTGTCTGGTTCTTTCTCCCACTGTTCCTGGGCCATCAACAGTAAAGTACGAGGTTTATGACCATATAACAATTCAAAAGGGGAGTATCCTGTGCTTTTCTGCTCCTTACATCTGATGGCGAACAAGGCTAAAGGAAGAATATCTTCCCATATTCTAGCTTCGAGGGCCAGCATTTTTTTGGAAGTAGCTTTTATGGTGGCGTTATACCTCTCCACCAAGCCATCCGTTTGGGGGTGGTAGACTGCAGTTCTAAGTTGTTTGATTCCTAACTGGGTACAGATGTCTTTCATCATTTTAGAAACAAAGGGTGTCCCTTGATCGGTTAGGATCTCTTTGGGGAATCCTACTCTCGAAAACACGCCAATCATTGCTTTGGAAATATTGGCAGTGTCAGGTCGGCGAAGAGGTATAGCCTCTGGGAATCGTGTAGCGTAGTCTACTAAGACCAGGACATATCTACATCCACTTCTGGATGGTAGTAAAGGGCCAATAATGTCCATACCAACACGATGGAAAGGCTGGTCAATGATAGGAAGTGGTCGTAGAGGAACCTTGGGCGGTTGATAACGACTGTTCCTTTGACAAACAGGACATTCCCTACAATACCTTTTTACCTGTTGATATATCCCTGGCCAATAAAAATTCTCTAGAATATCTTTCTCTGTCTTATCAACACCGAAGTGCCCTCCCAGGAGATGGCTATGTGCAAGATACAATACTTTCTCTCGGAACGGCTCGGGGACTAATAATTGCACTTTCTGGTTAGGATCACCTTTTCGATACAATACACCATTTTTACTAAAGAAATAAGGACATACATGTTGTGGATCTTCCTCTTCGAAGGCCTTATTCCATGCTTTCCAAAGAACCGGGTCTTCTCGTTGTGCGGCATGGAAATTCCTGTCTGTCTCCCACAGGTTTTCTGTCGGTATAACGGGCATCACTAGGGTATCTCTACCTTTTTCGGCCCTTCTCTGTCTGCGGCTCTTCCTAGTTTTCGAAGAGGGCCATTCCCTATCGGTGTCCTAGGAAAAAGGTACGGTAGCTAGCCACTCCTCTTCGGGTAAGGACGATCCTTCTAGTAACTGTGGTAGTTTAGGATAGTTATTTCCTAGAATAGCCTGTTCAGGTAATTGGGGTATCAATCCTACAGTGAGGGAGGTCCCTGCATGCTGGGGATGTTGGATCTGTACCCGAGCAGTGGATACGGCTTTACATCTCCATGCACACACTTGATAGCTACTACCCCTTCTATGGGACCTAGGGTGTTTCCAAGATCTTGGGGTCGAATGACACTATGTAGACAACCAGTATCAGCTAAAGCAGTTACAGGCTGTCCGTTTACCATTGTGTACCGGGTATACAGCATTTCATTTGATCAAATATAAAGAGTGAAACATAAGTACCAATGAAACCTATATATTTCGGGAATGGGAACAGAAAATAGATCCTTGAAGCAGTAGTTATTTGCACATTTCCAAAATTGTGGGTACCCAAACAAGCATGTGAATTAGAGGACATTTTGCAAAGTGACTTCTTTTTTACAAATTTTCTTATATTTAGAAGGCTTATATGCAAAGAAAGCCAATTGGTAATAAAACGTATTCTACTATTCTGTGTTTCCCTAACTCTCCCGATAAAAATGGTGTCTCACTTATGTGGGTAGGCCTAGTTCCCACAACAGAAAACTGCCCAATACGCAAAGTGGACACATCACATTTTTCCACTGAAAACTGACCCTTTATTTGCAATGTGCCTAGTTGTGGATTTTGGGCTCTAGCTCAGCCGGCACAACAGGAGACCTAGCAAACCTATACATTTTTGAAAAGTAGATATCCAGGGAAATCCAGGATGGAATGACTTGTGTGGCTCTCACCAGGTTCTGCTACCTACAATCCCTTGCAAACCTCAAACTTTGAAAACAAAACACATTTTCCTCACATTTCTGTGATGAAAGTACGGAATTTAAGGCGAGCAACAAATTTCTCAGACATTTCTGAAAACTAGACACCCGGGGGAGTCTCATGATGGAACCATTCCGTCATGAGCACCGAAGCGGTTAAAATAGTGGCAGGTGATTTTAACTGTACGTTTGAGCCTTTGTCCATTTCACATGAGGGGTGAGGACCAAATCTGGGGAACACCGGATCTATTCTTTTGCTCTGGTAAAAAGATTGATTGACACCGTTTCATGAAATAACGCCTCTATATATGGTAACAGCTTATGGGCTTGTAATGGGAGAACTGCCTGAGATCCAACAGGTAATCATACGTATCACCAACCATTGTGTACAAGTCTTATTGACTATATCTTGTTGGATGTACGGCTATGGCAATCCCTGGTTGATATGTCTGCAGTTCCTAGACAGGGCAGTGATCATTAAGTGCCCTAGGTAATTCTCTTAGAACTCCTTTGCATGAACCAATTAATAGAAGATTGAATCCCACTAATAATAGACATAGGTTAAAGTGGTGTTCTATGGCAAGCTCAGAGATGCTGTTGGTTAAAGTGTTTAAGATTGTGACTGCGGTGTTGGATGCCGCAGAATCCATAATAGAAAGTTCTGATGATCTAAATTCCCATTCTAGGTTGAGCAAAATTCATAACCATACGCTTTTAGCACTTAAGGACTCATTTTTGAGAGAGTCCCAGTCTATTCCAAAGATGAAGAAAGAAGCTTGTTTGTATACTAAATCCTGCAGGCTAGCTAGCGGTACCTTATTTCGTGCAATTAAATCTGGGTCTAGAGTTGACATCAGGATAACAAGGATGACTAGGGCTTTGTATAAGAGTTCGATTTCCGAAGCAAGAAGAAAGTAGGAGTAGACTCACTGTGAGTCCATGTTGAGAGCCATTAACATCAAGGATTAGCGGACCTTTTGCCGTATTGTAGCAAATAAGGATCCTGGTATATTGACCCCTCTGGATAGTAATATTTCTGCTTCTGTGTAGGTAGATCACTTTTACCAGTTATACTCAGGAGTTGTAGTCCAGGGATCGAGTCAGGCTGTTCCAAATGTCTTACTAGCTTGGGAGATGAGCCTTGTTTCAATCCCTGGTGACGAAATAGATTTAGGTAACAGGTCAGCATAGATAGCAGTCTACAATGTTTCGGTCGAAAAATCTTTCAAGAGCTATGGAATGGATTATACCCAATAAAGCCCCTGGATTAGATAAGGTACCTGGTGATCCCCTTAAATCATATTGGGATGTTTGGTGTCCTTCTTTTACAGTATTTTTTAGCACCATATTGAATGGTGCACCTATGCCTCTTACTTGAGCCAGAGCAGAGATTATCCCAATTTAAAAAAAGGGTTCAAGGGCCCTGCCCTCAAATTATAGGCCAATTAGCCGTATCGACAGCGCACAAAAGCGGTTTAGTCAGGTTATTTTGAACAGATTGGTTGAGTGGCTATCCACCATAACATGTTAACCCCTTTGCAGGAAGGTTTTATTTATTTATTTATTTTATTTATTTATTTATTGACATTTTCAAAGCGCGAACAAATACCCGCAGGCGTCTCGGCGCTAAACAAATACGCATAACTTCTGCTTGGTATTAAATGCTCCAGGAGATTTTTAGTGAAAGCTATTGATTAAAAAGCAATGTCTTTACTTTCTTGCTGGATGAGTGAAGAGCTCAGCCTGATGTCTTGAGGCAGGGTGTTCCATAATTTGGGTGCCGCAAACAAGAAGCGGCGGTCGCCCCATGGCACTGTTTTAGAACGTGGGATCACTAACTGGTTAAGGGTGGAGGAACGGAGCTGTCTGGAATGTTGATAAGGTACCAGCTGGTCCTTAAGAAAATGCGGTCCTTGATCGTTGAGTGCCTTATACACTATACAAAGTGATTTAAATTTGATCCTGTTCCGGACCGTCAACCAGTGGTGTTTTTTAATTTCGTCTGAGATGGCTGCAAATTTAGGTATTCCAGAAAGCAGACGTGCTGCTGCATTTTGTATCGCCTGTAGCTTCGTCGTGACCCTAACCTGTGCATTTAAGAATAGTCCATTACAATAATCGAGGGACGATAGGACCAAAGAACTAACCAGTGTTCTAGTGGCTGCCGTTGGGAGGAACGGACGAATTTTCCTGATCATGCGTAATTTGTAGTGGGCTATGGTTGCTACTTTATTCGTGTGATCCATGAAATTGAGGGCCTCGTCAAATGTGACTCCCAAGTTCCTAACCTTGGCTACTGGACATGGGAGTGCACCATATGTAGGTGGCCACCAAGATGAAGACCAGGCTGGTGATAAAGGTCCGAAAATAACCACCTCCGTTTTTTCGGAGTTGAGCTTCAGGCAATTTGTTGCCATTTGTTGCCATCCACTCTCCAATTCCTAGCATTCCATTTTGGAAGCGTTGAGCCACCTCGCCTCCGTCGCCTTTGATGGCCAGAACCAATTGCGTATCGTCCGCGTAAGAGGTTAGGCTCATCCCATGTGCTTTGATGACATTAGCAAGGTCCGACACGTAGATATTAAATAGGGTCGGACTAAGGGATGAGCCTTGCGGAACCCCACATGGCAACAAGAGCTTTGCCTATTGATAAGGCCCCAGGGTGACGGCCTGAGTTCTATCAGCAAGAAATGATGCAAGCAGATCTCTTGCGGTGTGGCAAATGCCCATCTTTCCGACACGGTCGACCAAGATCTTGTGGTCAACCGTGTCAAAAGCTGCTGACAAATCAAGCAGTACCAACACTGCTGTCCCGCCCTGGTCCCGAATTGCTCTAACCTCATCTGCAGCTTTAATTAAGGCAGTTTCGGTGCCATGATATTACCGGAAGCCAAATTGTGTATCGTCCAGCAATCGATGTTTCTCAATGTGCTCCGATAATTGAGAATTCATAGCCTTTTCGACGACTTTGGCTAAGAAAGGGAGGCTTGCTATTGGCCTGTAATTTTTTAATTCATTTTTATCCAGCCTTGGCTTCTTTAAAAGAGGTTTTAACAAAGTATTTTTTAGAGAATTGGGGTATGTCCCAGAGCTCAGTATGGAGTTACATACTTGTGTGATGACCGGAATGATAGAGTCCATCACTGGTGGCAGGACTGAAAAAGGACAAGGGTCGAGCACAGAACCGGTTTTAATTGTGGAGACAATCGTTCTTATGTGGTCAGTTGTCAATTCTTTAAACCTAGTAAAGGTAGGTACCGGTTGTGTGCTGGAAGGAGAGAAGTTCATCTTAGTGGAGTTAGTGGTAAAAGCTTGATAAATGTCATCCACTTTAGAGAAGAAAAAATTAGCCAGAGCATCACACAATAATTGTGATGGGGGCGGGGTAAGATCGGGAAGATTGCCTGACAATGTTTTGGTAATCTCATACAGTTGTTTGCTTGAGTTTTTAGCGTGCTCGATTTGATCTGAGTAAAATGACTTTTTTGCCTTCACAATCATTGCTTTGTAAGCAGCCAAAGATTCTTTGTAGCGGATCCTGCTCACTGTATCATACGTTTTTCTCCAATGCCTTTCCATATTCCTATTGTGTTGTTTTAACATTCTTAATTCGTCAGTATACCACGGGGCTGTCGGAGTGGATCTGTTCTTAGATATAGACTTGATGGGAACTAAAAGATTAGTGGCTTGGCCTAGCCACTCCTGGAATTGTCGTGTTGCCGTAATAGGATCGGTGGAAACGCATGGTCGGGTGCTATCCAGCTGTGTTTTTAGATCTAGCTGGTTTATGTTCTTCCAGGCTTTAAAGGAGCCTTGGCCAGAGGGAGTAACTTTCTTACTCGAGGGTGTCTTAATTATCATTTTGCTAAATATAGCATAGTGATCAGTCCACGGCATAGGTAGGATATCTGATACATGCAGACCCTCAACATTAGAGAATATCCCATCTAAGGTGTGCCCCGCCGAATGAGTTGCAGAGGCAACCAATTGTCTGAGCCCCAGTGTCTCCATATCTGTAATGAGAGCGGAGGTGTCTTTATGATTGTTTTGTTCTAAATGAAAATTCATATCCCCCAAAACCGTAAAGGACTCTTTGATGGCTAGTGATTCCAGTACCGAGCTTAAATTATCCAGAAAGCCTGTCTTAGTTCCTGGGGGTCGGTATAAAAGTACCCCCTTGAAGTTGCAGAGAGCACTAAACTTAATTGCAAACTGCAGTGCTTCACAAGAGGTGGCAGGAATGGGTAAGGTTCTGACTGCGAACCTTTCCCTTGCTATAATGACCAGCCCACCACCTCTTTTTCTCACTCTGTCCTGTCGATAGACTTTATATCCACTAGGTGTTGCAATTACTAAGTCAGGATCCGACGAATCATCAGTCCATGTTTCCGTAATAAAAAGAATGTCAAGGTTAAAATCGTTAATAAGATCTGCTATTTCCTGGCTATGTTTGCATAATGAGCGCGCATTAATAAGAGCCATGACAATGGTAGCATCTTTAGAATTAGTTTGTGGATTAGCATGTGTCATGGAGTTGCTTGTTAGTATCGCGCTGTTGCAATGTGAGCAAGGCGTGGTTACTTCATTTAGAGCTAGTGTTGGATCACGTAGTATACAGCCTGGAACAGGCCGAGGTCGAAGTTCCATCAGGGAGGTTCCAACAACTACACCGCAACCCTACCTCCCAGCAAGATGGCGGCTGAGGTGGGTCGAGTCAGGTGTGATCGGCTGGAAATCAGCTGCGCTGTGGGCAGGGAGAGCGAGTCAAGAGCCTCGGAGTGACGCCAATCTTGCGCCGAGGTGAGGGGCGATATTTAAGAAAGTACGGTTAAAATATTTACAAGTATTTAAAAAAGACGCTATTTTCTAATCAATAGCGTGCAATAACGTGCAGTAACTCCAAGTGCGTAGAAAAGCAAAAGATCCCCCGGCTTCCGCCTCAGGGGAGAAATACACGAATATAACTAGGAGTTGATTCTCACCCTTAAGTACCCTGGGATAGTGTAGGAACAGATCAGGTATTTCGATTACAATTATTATATTGGAAGTAGTTTTTTGGGGCAGAGGCAGGCGGTTTATTATCCTAATGATTTGGTTTTATATTTGGAGCAATGTGAGGGCTGCCCCATGTCTTTGCCTGGTTTAAATCCCAGCCCTCCTGCTTAAAGATGATACCTTGTTGATATACAAGTCCCCTATGGGGATTCAGATCCTTTTGGATTGTTTTTAGTATTTCTACAGGCTGCAAGGTCTTGAGATCAACCTCGGCAAGACAAAGTTCATGGTTTTTAACCCCTGTCCTACTACTCGTGCCAACGCGAGGCTCAATGGAGCAACTCTGGAAAGAGTACAGGTGTTCGAATACCTGGGAGTCACACTTGCAGAAAAGTTTGACTGGTTCAGTCATATTTGGATGTGTGGTCTGAAGCTAGAGAAGCTTTGTGGGGGTATTTTGAGGACACAGCTTTGTGGAGGTATTTTGACGGCACATCGAGCTTCCACTTTCTGGCTATTGACTACTGCTCTTGAAATGTATACAATTCAGAAATTAGGGGCTTCCTTGTATGGTGGTGAACTTTGGGGTCTCCAGGATGCCCATTCATTAGAAAAAATAGAAAACTGTTTTGCAAGGAACCTTTGCGGTCTGCCAGTAAGTACTACACTTGTTCCTTTACGTCTTGATTATGACCTTTAATGGATTAGTGATGTAGTGGGGCTGAGACCACTTTAGTTTGGACTAAGGTGGTGGGTAAACCCCGAACTTTCCTCTTTTAGTATGGCTCTTGAAGATGTTATGAGTCAATCTAGGGCTTGTAAAATTCCCTGTCTCTGGTCTCTGAAGGATTGTTTGGGTCAAATTGGGTGTTTTAATATTTTCCTACTAGAAATTTTCAAACAGCAAATGCAAAACTATTAGTCATCCTAGATTTAAACAAGTACGATGGGGTGGAAAAAGTATTGTACTTAAATATACTTCCCCTTTGCATAAAAACAGCACCTAGTCCTTTCTCTTTTAGAAAAGAAGTGAAGACCTGGCTATTCAGGTCCTGGTAACTTTTTGCTGTTCTCCGATACTTGCAGCCGGAACTGATAGCGTTTAGACAAATCTGTGTAGTTATGCGCTTTACAAATCCACATAACATAACATTTGTGGTCATCCCCCCATGATGCTGGTTCAATTTCTAAAGCAGAGTTAAAAAGCATCAATTGGCAATATACTGATAACCAAGCCATTTGCTCTGTAAGGGTCGGTTCGCTCACTGATTCTTTTTAAGGCTTTAAAATTGATTACCATATGGAATCTTATTTTAATGAAATTGAACTCCACTGGCAAAAACTTTATATGACAAATTTCGCCTAGGGACCCTTCCTCTACTTGTATTTACTGTAAAAATGTAATCATTGTACAAATGAAGGTGATAGTTTCTGTCCATTTTGTCCTCAAATTGAGCATGTTATATTTTTCTGCCCAGGTTACCGTTCAATTAGAAATAAGTGTGTTTTATCAGTTTTCCATAACCGGGGGAAAATGAATTTTAGGATTGCACTAGGGATTTTAAGAAGTAAATCCAATCATATATTGTGTTCACTGTTTCCCAATTTTCATTGTATATGTGGAGGCACAGCCAGGAAAGTCGGTTTAATTAATAGGCACTTGTTTTTTTAAATCTTAATGACTTTGATTATTTTACCATGTTTTACCCAGTATGTTGTATTTTATGCATATTTGATATGGTACAGTATGGAATTGGATTATTTTATGAACTGGAACGCTGTGCTAATTGTTTCATTCTATTAATTATATTGTATTATGTGTTATTTGTTTTTATGGCCATGTACCGAAATAAAGATTTCTGATGATGAATAGTCCTTAGTTGTCTACATTTGGACAGTATCTTGTTAAAAGTATAAAGTCTGTTTATCTTTCCCTTAATTGCTGTTAAGAAGCAGTGGCTCCTTCCTGCAGCGTTCTGACTTCTCAAAATGGTGGGCACCGGAAGAGAGCATGTAGACCGCATCAGCATCACTGCTGTTCCAAAGATACGAGTTTATTATAAGGACTAATGCCAGCTGTAAAAAAACTGGGTTACTGGTTGAGGGGAATGGAAGCCCCACTCAGGCAACAACCACAACCCTTGTCAGGGCGAACCACAAATGTCACAATATGTACCTGTGCTTAACAGTCTGGTAGCTTGACACAGAAGCAGTAAGGCTTAACTTAGGGGCAATGTGTAAAGTAATTATGTAACACGCAAGCAGTAATAAAATAAAAACATAACACAAGAAAAATTCCAAACCTATTTAGAAACATATAATACATTTTAATAAATAAAAAGGATACCAAAATAACAAGAATCCAATCAGTAGAACTGGAGATATGCAAGTTTTAAGTGAAAATCACTCCTAAAGCTCCAGTTGCAGTCATCTGGACTCTCTACACCAGGGGAAAGTCACAAGTTCAGGCCGGTCGCATTGGAGCGCAAGTCGGATACACTGACCAGGTAAGTCCCTCTGAAAAGTTACCTTTTAAATCCAGTGCAAAGAGCTCCTTTTCCATTGGAGGAGGCTGAGTGTCACGTACAGTTGTTGCTGTTGAAGAAGGAGCAAGTCAGGCATCGCGAACAGTTGTTGCTGTAGCGTGAAGAGCTGGTCAAGCATCGCGAACAGTCTTTGCTGTAGATTTACACTGGTGATCGTCCTGGGCTGTTGTTGCTCTTGTGCGAAGTGCAGGCTTCGCATTGCTGGCAGTTGCCTTGGTTGCAAAGAGCAAGATTCATGTTTATGGTTGCAAGGAGACCAACCTTCAGGATTTTCAAGTTTTCTTTATGAGGTGTACACTCTGAAGCCAACCAAGGGTCCAGGATCTGGGGAGGCACCTCTCGGAGATCATGACTCAGTCTGACATGGCTCAGCCAGGTCCAGTTGCAGCAGGTTAGCTAGGCAGTTGCAGAGAGGCCTGTAGCTCACACAGGAGGTCAGCCAACTGACCCTTGGAGACACAGTGGTAACCCTGGGATGAAGGCAAGGAAGTCCAGTCGTCCTTCTGAGACAGAAAGACAGTGCTTCAAGCAGCAGGGCAGTCCTCTGACAGCTGAGCAGTCCTCCTATATTCCCACTGGTCCAGGAATGTTCTGATCCGTGGCTCTGGAGGTCCAATTCTTTTTCCTGCAAACAGCCCTTTTGGGCGTAGGGGGTGTGTGTTGCTGCCTGTCCTACCTCTACATCGGGTCCTGGAAAGTTTTTCTTCTGTCCAGGCTCCAAACTCTCCGAGGGTTACAAAAGTTAGAGCAGACTTGTTGTCAGGTTCTTTTGTGCATGCATGAGGCAAACCTCTTTGAAGCATAAAAGGGCTTGGATATAGCCTCTTTCCAGTCAACCTGCCAGGATGCCATGTGTCCACACCTAACCCCCTTTTGTATTATTGTCTGGAAGCAAAATGCATACCCCCAAAAGCAGAGCCATTCACAGCCATGTGACCCAAGACACTGGCAGATGGTACAAATGGTTAGGCCGAGAAAATACCAACTCTCTAAAAGTGAAATTTTCAGACTTAAAATTTGATAACTTAAAATCCGACTTCACTATTGAAAACGGCATATCACGAACTTCTCCCAATCCAAAGGTAGCACTTAACAAATGCAATAATGTACCTTAGTGTTAGTCAATAGGAGAAATATGCCTTATAACAATGAAAAACGACATTAGAAGTTTCCCACTGCCAAGGCACGCATAATTAAATACACATATCATACATTTTAAATACAATAAATTAAATACAATGCAAAGTCTTCAGGGCCTACCTTACGGGTGATGTTTAAATATTAAAAAGGGAAGGTTTAAGCCTGGCAAAAAGTTTACTTTGCCAGGTCGAAATGGAATTTACAGCTTCACTGCAGTCCAGGCATGAGACATGTTTAAACAGCTCCTTTAGCAGAATGAGTGCTGCAGGCCCACTAGAAGCATTTAATTTACAGGCCCTGGGTGCGTGTAGTACCATTTACTAGGGCTTTCAAAGTATGTTAAATTATTAAATTAGATGTAGGGCAAGCACGAGCACTTTAGCACTGGTCAACAGTGGTAAAAAGCACCAAGTCGTAAAGTAAACAAAAATGAATTTAGCAAAACAGGAGGGTTAAAGGCAAAAAGTTTGGTGGAATACCAAACCAAGGACGTCAGGTCTAACAACAAACATTTTACTATTGAGTTTTCGAGTTGGAAGAAATAAAATGTATTTTAAAATGGGCACCATTCTGAGGATGCTATAACCGGCTTGTCATTTTCTCCCACTTCACTGCTTTCCACATTTTGCTTCCCCAGTCTCTGGACTCGGGGACAGTGGTAGCGTAAATCATCCAGTTTGTCTGCCTGTTCCTTATTTACCAAAGAGCAGGCCATAGACAGGGGCAATAAAATCCAATATTGTACACAGAGGATACTTTCATTACTAATCCAGCATTTGCTGCACACTTATTCTGAAGAGCGGTTGGACTGTGCTTTCCGATGTCCCTCTTTTGACGCTGCTCCACCAGTAACCAAGACATTTCATGTGCATTAACAAATACACCTTGCAGCAGCTTCAGTGTGTAATGTGAGAATGGGAGAAATTTAGGTGTGTACCAGTATGTGTTATTGAGCAGATTATATCTTTCAAATTAATCTTGTTAGCTCCAGCATATTATCTTTATGTCAGATCAATTTAAATTGTAATGGTAGTAGAGAGGCCATACGTCTGGCAGTAGGGTATACAACCAGCTTTTTTTAGAATTGTATATCATGCGATCTGCGTGCAAACATCAGTCTTCAACCTCATTTACTGGGTATCGGTCTTTTAATCCATATGGCAAACCCTTGAACTGTAGTCAAGTCAATATAAACTTTATTTCGGCAATTACTGCCATAAAAGCACAATTCCTAAACAACAACACTTCATAAAATTTCCAACTAAATTTGGGGGGATATGAATTGAGAACAAGGTGTTATACATTCTCTATATAGATCATTGCATACATTAGGCAAAGACACGTAAGGATTAGGGGGACATGTTGCATCTTATCAAAGGAGGGTAGCATATAAATTAGTTCATTAAAAAAAATTAGATAAAAGACTAAAAAAGTAATTAAAAAAGAAGATAAAACATCAATTAGTCAATTAAAATCAGGGAGAACAGTAGTTAGTAGGCAGCATCATTTCATTCCAGATCCTTAACTTTTCACTAAACGTCACAGACATATAACTTTACCCAACATGGTACAGTACAGCAACTATGCGCAGCAACATACATCACTTGACATTTCTACACAAATACCAGCAGACTGACAATATCACATGCAAGACTCACTCTGTTGGATCGGGAGACCTCAACTGGGTGCTAAAGAACCACCTATATTCCTCATATGTCCACCTTTCCTAAGGGACATGTCTGTTTGGCAAGGTTGATATATTTCCTCTGACAGAAATCTCCCCGGCCAGGAGAAACACGAGGAACATAGGCAGACAGTAAGTCTGTCCATATCGTAATATTATTGAATCAGATAATGGACTACATTATTCAGAAAAGATTCACCGTTGGTTATTTTATGAAAACTAGAATTTTGTCTGAGGATCTTTATAGTAGAAGCCAATGTGCACTGGAGGCAATACACTTTGGTGTAGAACATCGAAAACAGGCAGGCCAACAGCTCTTCAGGCATCATAGGAAGAAGCAGAGTTCTAGCGACTGTCACAAGCCCCGACTGTACTCTACTTAACACATGGGCCGTGGATAAAGATAATGACACTAAATTCTAACCCCACTTATCTAAATACCCTTAATTCTGAACCACAGACAACTAAACTTTAGTAACATTTACAGCTGAATAATAGTCAGAAAAGGCATTCAATATGCCTTGCAAATTGCACACTAAATGCAATTCTCATCAATTCACCCTTGATGTAATAAAAGTCTTAGCAAATAATATGTTAAGATTTACTATCTTAACTGGACAGCATAGTATAACATCTTTTCAGGTTTTGAAGAATAGACACTATTCACAGTAATCCTGCAAGCAACGTACTTACCTTTTTCAGACAGTATTCACAGTAACCAAAGTAATTTCTTTTTATGGAATTTCGTGAAATTCCCAGATTATTACACACAAATGTGTGTAATTATGCAAAAAGCAGTAGAAGCAGACACACTTCCCACTTATAACATTCCTTGAGATCAGCATGTAATGTGGCATGCATGATCAGTCCTTTTAAGTCAACCGGTTTCCTGATTGAGGCTATATTCAGCGTCCTACCACTCTCTGAGCATCACTTTTCGACTCAGAGGTGCCAATGGCCCCCTATCACTGTGTTCCTGGACAACTGCCTAGCACTCACTACTGCTTTGGAGAATGGCGAAGATCTGCAGATTGGGGAGCTGTCTCTTCCACCTCTCCTATCATGGTTGAAAGGCTACCGTGATTTCTTGGCCCCCCTCGCATCTCAGGCGGAGGTGGGTTTTGCTTCAGCGCATGTCTCTAAGATGGCGACTGGGGCCAGCCATGACTACCGCCGCGGAGGACTCCTGAGGTACTGGGGCACTCCCAAACTGAGCTGGTGGGACGTTCCACGGGATCAAGTATCTCTCCTGATCTAAAATCATTGGTCATCGCCCTTTTCTGGATCAGCCCTCATCGGAGCCCGCTCCTGCTTACCCTCCATGACACTTGACTCTGAGATCTTTCCATCGGCAGCAGAGACCTAGACATTTTGACTGACACCCTGTGGAGCTACCTCGCAAGCTAAAGGGGAGATGGGCTATGGATTTCCCTCCTTGAACTTCACCTACCCAGCCAGTCTTTGGGCACACTCTCCTGTGTCTCTCTACTGGACCTTTCTCCTTCTCCCCTTCACCATACCCCCTATCCCCTCCTCTCTACTCTTCTCCTCTTTCCTGCTATTGACTTTTGCCATCACACATCCTTACTCATAGTTCCCACCCGGTCTACCCACTGGACTTTCTTCTGTGAACTTTTACCTCGTCAGTTGAGACCTAGCTATCTGACTGATGCCTGATGGTGCTACCTGTTTCGCTATTGGGGTGATGGGCTGTGGATTCCCTCCTCGGACTTCACCTACCCAGTCGGTCTTTGAGCAGACTTCCTTTCGTATCTCCTGCCATGTTTTCGTCTCTCCTGCCGTCTTTTCCCTCATCCACCCCCTTCACACTTCCCCCTCCCCATCCTCTCTATTTGTCTCACCTTTCTTTCCACTCCCAATTTGTTGCTTAATTTCTTACATAATGTGTATTTGTGTTCATTCCCTTAACATTGTGTAGCCTAATGTAAAGTGCTCTGATACTCACAGGTCTAGACAGCACTATATATAACTCATGAATAACGTTCCTCTGAACTTCTGTTGGACGTTCGACGATGCCCCTTGGGCGTCAAAACTGTTTGTATTCACCTCGATGCACGAGCAACCTTGGCCGATGGCCGGTGGAGCTGTCACATGCAGCTAAAGAGGAGCCTGGCCCTGGTTTCACCCCCTCGTCCGTCACTTACCCAGTCGGACATCTGACATTGTTTTCCTCGTTTCTCTAGTTGTGTATTCCCTTCCTCCCCCTCCTGGCATTTTAGGCATAAGATTCCGATGCCTACCAGGATCGTGCACATTTAATCCCCGCTTCCCAGTCTTGAAAAGACAAAATAATTGTTTGTCATGGTATATATTGTGCACTTATTCACTGTTTCACTATGCACAAATGTCACTGAATTGTATTTGATATATAAATTGATTTCATTTTTTGATATAAACTGACAGCTCGGTACAGAATGACGTAATTCTGATAAAAAATTGAGCAATATTTCATGGTTTTGGGGTTTTTTGTTCTTGTGTGTGTTGAGAGTATAATTGGATGCATTACATGTACTGTACTTTGGAAATAATTGCAGGTCCACCCGACAGAACCATTTTTTCTTGAAATATGTGACTTAAATACAGCCTGAAAAAATAGTGTCCTATCATCATCATCATCAAAATTACTTTATTCGATTAATACAAGTTAATCATATAAGTATGTATAAATCACTGTTAAAAATGTTAAAAGAAGCAATTCATCAGTATCAGTCAATAAATGATTTCCTGGATTTGAGACACATACATAAAAAAGAGGCAACACTGTAACAGGTTAGCGAATCAGGCAGCATACATAAAAAATACAGGGCCAAACGACATTGTCTAAAATTGTGCTTACGTAAAAGCGGAATTAAAAACCTTTTCCGTTGGTTACAATAAAATTTACAGAAAAAAAGATGTGCAAATCAGACTGTCGTGAAGTGTCATCACATGGGCAACACAGGAGATCATTCGAAGGAAAGATACCAGCAGGGTGGCCCAACATGCAAGAGATATAATTGGGCCGAAACCTTAGTAAAATAAACTTGTGCCGTGAGATTGTTACATAGTCCAGATAGGGGGATATCCCCTCAACCTGCAATGGCCCTTCAATATATTCTCTAACAGTAGGTTTATTACGCTGTACATTCAATCTCCCTTCTTTAGCAGCAATCCTAAAACAGGTCTTTAGTACTTACTTGTTTCGAGACAGAGCCACATTTTTCTGGCGATTCAAATAAGCTACCTAAATCAAGAGTGTATAAAGTATCTTTCACATACTTTAGCAATAAAATGTTCTCCTGGTAGTCATGGATAGGCAATCTTGTATTATTTGTTGGGTCAATGACACTGTGTCTCTACGCCAAACGAAGTGCCATAAGAGGATGGGAGTAATATTAATCCAATAAATGATATAAGGGATGCTTAGTTCTTCATGTATATTTAAATTGGGACAACAGGTGGGGAGATTCATCATTGATTTCCAAAACAAATCCTCTATTCTTTGGATCCTCTTTGCGTCAACATGGCCCCACACCCCTGCACCATACGTGGCTACTGCCCCTGATTTATCCCATAGACCTTTCTTAAAATGTCTGGGTTTCTTGTTCCCAGCTTATTTGAGAATGAGCGAATAGCATTAGTGTTCTTTTCTAACATAATCCCATGGTTCTCTACCATACTCCTCCAAGATGCCTTGTAGTCGAAAGTGATTCCTAGGTATGGGAAAGTCTCAGTCTGTGCCACTTTACGATTTGAGATAAAAAAAGGATGGTGGTTTAGTCAGTTTTTGCCCTGCAATTAAAACAAATGACTTGGATTCATTTGTACGGAGATCCAAACCTTTCATAAAATCCACATAAGTGTTCAACATTGACTGTAGGGTTCTTCCCGTTCGTGCAATTAAAACTGCATCGTCTGCATATAATAAAATTGGGATGTGCAACTTTCTCATTATGGGCACATCTATCGCTGTTTCTAGTATTTTAGACTCCACCCCATTAGTATACAGCGAAAATACAAAAGGTGCAAGAACGCACCCTTGGCTAACTCCTCTCGTTACTGGAAACCACCTAGTGCTTTCTCCCTGTGACGCATACCTAACACATGCTTCAGCCCTTGAGTACAATTGTCTAATAAAGGTAATCACTGCTTGGTCTATCCCCATTTCCCTCATAATTCTTCAAAGCCGTTAGGGAAATACACAATCAAAGGCCGCACTGAGGTCAATAAAGGCCAGGTATAAATTGCCTTGCTTTGCCCGAGTATACTTTGCTATAAGCAGGCTCAAATTCAGGAATTGATCTTGTGTACCTCTCCCTTTTTGAAACCCATATTATGCAGGGATCAGGATATTATTTGTCGATGCCCATGTCTCCAATCTATTTAATAGCACTCTGCCCATTAATGTTGCTGTGCTATCTAGAAGGGAAATAGGTCTGTAATTCCTGGGGTCTTGCTTGTCACCTTTTTTTAAAAATTTGAACTAAAATGGCTTTAAGCCAGGAGGCGGGAGGTCCCTCTCTTGCTATTGCATTAAAGGTGTTAGTGAGCAGCAGACTCCAAAGGTCAGGGCAGTCTGTGAAAAAATCTATTGGAGCACCATCGAAGCCGGGCGCCTTATTGATGGAACTTTGATCCAGGGTTATACGTACCTCCCAGTTGTCAAAAGCGAGGGTATTAATAGAAGATGAAACAGACTCTGCATCCATAGGCCCTGGGCTCGCTGGAGGTACATTAGAGATGTTAGTGAAGTGCGCCACCCAACAGTCTTCCTCCACAAACGTATCCAAACTAGGCTCCGCATTAGATTTTAAAAATGGGGTATTAATCGTTCGCCAAAAATCCCTTACATTATTTGTGACAGATACAGCCAATAATTTCTCTCAGGCTTCTACTTTCAGATTCTTTAATCTATTCTTCCTTGCCATCAAATAACTTATACTGTCCTATCATTTACAAAAATTCTGCCCTACTGTAATTAGTATTAGAACATCTACACCCAATGGAGCTATATTGTTGTAAACCATATTTAGGTCACAATATTTATGTCAGATTATATTTTGGTTATCAATACTCTGACACATAATCCACTGGTGCAGAGGAGTTGCACCAATTTAGAATAGCATTGAGAAAATGAATAGAGATACTTTCCTCACATTGGAAACAAGGCTACTTATCTGGAGTGCAGAAGGAACATCACGAAAGACATGAGCTATGTACATACAAAAAGGGAAATTGTATTCTTACAATTTCAGCCCGTAACAATGTGCCAAGCACCAACATTTTCTTTTCAAAACAACGTGATGGGTGAAAAGAATGCAAAATATATTTTCTTATATGTTCAACCAACGCCCTAGTCAATTTAACTTACCTGACAAACAATTTATTCTGTCCTTCATGTACACATCTTGAATATCCTTTGAGGATATGTGTTTCTTTTGTTTAGGTTTTAACGAAAAGATGGAGGTTGCAATTACAGGTCCTATTATGACAAGAAAACTGGTCTTAATACAAGTTATTCAACGGTGGTATGAACATCATTTACTGCATTGACAATTAATTGTTTTCAAGAAACAAATACAACACCGAAGTAAATTAAAGAATGATAATGCCAATTGTCTCTATAATGGCAATATATTAAAGCTCTGCAATTCTGAGATGGGGTTCTGATGGTCCAGTCTCTAGAACTGCAGAAGGAGCAGCCACAGAAGTCACAAAATATATTTTATGAACAGAAGGTTTCAACAAGGTGTGCTACTATTACATCGGAGGGGCATTTTACATAAGGAAGTACATTGGGAGCAAGTACTTCACATCCAGGTAAGTACATAACATTAGTGTGCATCCTCACACAGCACCTGGGGCACCAACTAGACACAAGGGCAATTCAAGGATCTACAGTCAACTCTAATTATTTGAGTATTTGCTGAGGAAATGCGTTCACCAGGTTACATGTTATTGCATTAGCCAAACTATCACAAATCCTAAAAGATTCCAAAGAACTGCAGGCCCCACTAAAGCCTTACTTATGCAAACAATTGGAGGAGTATGGCAGAAAATGGTACATGACCCTTAAGAAGTATTAATTTGACCTTAATATGTTACAACTGAAGAGACTGCAATGAAGGAAGATCTGTTAAGTATTATTAGAGCAACGAAGGACGTATTTACGGTCACATGTACTCAAATATTTTGCTGTCAGTAACCCGAGATTCATACAGTCACAGGGCTTGCAATCACAAAATGTGAATGAACCATGTACTGAACCCCTTGTACGATATGGAAAGAAAAGCCATTTTGTATCGCAAAAGAAGTTGTGTGACTCACTGTAAATCGCAATTAGCAAAAGGAATGAAATGGGCATCCCTTACTAATTGCGATTCACAATATTATGCATGAATGGTTAGAGACCACAACTGCAGTTGCAAACCACTGAAAAATTACTGACTATTCTAAAGATGTGGTAACTCATTTATCAAAGGGGACGCTGTCCCCATTGCACGGTCTCCATTTCATAAATTGATTTGACAGCCTCAAGGGGATTAAGTTAAGATGGGAAACATTATTATTTTTTTAACAGCACTGGCTTCTTGAAAACACAGTCTGTTTAAAGGAATATGTTACCCTGTAAGCCTGTAAGCACCTGTTCGTGGCATGTAGTGCTGTAGATTAACATGCTCTGCATACACCCACCAACTAGTGTTGGGTCAGCAGTTGTGCAAATTGTTTTTCTTCGAAGAAGTCTTTCGAGTCACAAGGTCAAGTGACTGCTCCTCTCCATGATATTGTGCATGGGAATCGCCTCCATTGTTAGATTAATTTCCCGCAGGCAGGTGAGAAAGGAGTGTAAAATAATGAGATAACTATACTAAATGTAAATGTATAATGTAACTGCGACGGCCACAGGCGTCCGGGGAGGAGGGGGTGCATGGGAATCTACAGCACTATATGCCATGAACCGATGCTTACAGGGTAAGTAACAGTCTGTTGAATGGTATATGTGGCTGTGGATACACATGCTCTGCAGCAACTGTAAAGCATTCCCTCATCAAAAGCTGTGGCTAGCTTGTGGGTGTTGCAGCGGTTTGAAAAAGGGTATGTAGCACTGCCTGCCCTACATTGGTTTGTTGCAGTCCTAAAATACCCATAAATAGTGTTTGGTGAAGGTGTGGTGTGGACCATGTAACTTCTTACAAATGTCGGCTATGGGGATGTTTCCTAGAAAGGCCATGGTTGATCCCATTTTGCAAGTGGAGTGTGCTCTGGGAGAAACGTATGGCCTTAAGGTAGCAAGTTTAAAAACATTTGACTATCCGTCTGGCTATGCCGGATTTGGATATTGGGTTGTCTTTATGAGGTGATAAAAAGGCAAAAAAGAGTTGTTTAGATTTTCTGAAAGTTTTTGTCTTATCTATGTAGAATGATTGTATGTCGGAATTACGCAAGTGTTTAGAACGCATGCCTTTTTTAACACCCTCAGTACGAACATGTCGTAACGACGAGTTTCTTTTGCAAGTCATTATAATGACTTGCCCTGGGCAGGCACTGGACTTTGGATTAGTAGAATTTACTAATCCAACTCCAGTCTGTGCATTTTAAATCCAACACCTCTGCACCAATGCACTCCCACTAAAGCAAGTTGAGTGCTAAATGAATGTGTGTTAATGACACGTTTGTATGCGTTTGAAAGTAAGCTTATTGTACAGTTAAAGCCTGGGGCTCACTAACACGCCTGAATGAAGAAATGACCACTAATTATGCCACTTTACAAGAAAGAACCTGAAGGAGGCAGAAGAGTCAGGGTTCAAATGGGGGAAATCATAAGTCTGGTGAGCACAATGTTAAGATTCCTTGAGGATGAAGGAGGAACCCTTGGTGGAATAACTCGTTTGAGGCCTTTTGTACATGAAGTAGGTAGCAGACAACGTTATGCACCATTTAGAGGACCAATTTGTTTGGATTGAAAGAAGCAAGCAAATTGCTTCCATTTCGCTGCATTACAGGCTCTAGTGGGAGGCCTGCACGCATCCTTGACAATATCCATACATTGTGATGGTAAGTCAAGGTAGCCAAACTATGACCTCAGGAGCCAAATTGCTTGGTTGTTAGTTTAGGTCTAGGTGCCCGATTTGTCCCTGATTTTGAGGGAAAAGATCCGGCCTGTTGGGTAGCTTCTCTTGTGGAACTACCGAGAGTTCTAGGAGTGTTGCTAACCAAGGTTGACGCGCCCATGTGAGAGCTGCCAGGATCATTGTAAGAGAAGTTTGCCTGAGCTTCCGAACCAGGAAGGGAAAAAGTGGGAGAAGAGGAAAAGATGAGGCAAATATCTCTGACAAATTCATCCACTGTGCATTGCCTTTCGATCATGGGTGTTTGGTACCTGGAGGAGAAGTTTGGGCATTTTGCATTTCCCGATATGGCAAAAAGGTCGATCTGAGAGAACCCCCACTTTTGGAAATATGGAAAGAGGAATTGTGGGCGGAGTTCCTATTCGTGGACTTATTGCTGCATCCTGCTGAGCAGGTCTGCAAAGCCGTTCTTTTTCACGGAAGGTATAGCACCAACAGGTAAATGTTGCAATGTAGAGCCTACTTTGATATGGTATGAGCCAGGTGTGATAGTTGTGAAGACCGCCCCAACCCCCCTGTTTTTGTAGGTAATACATGGCTGTCATATTCAATCAATCAATAAATAATCTGTAAAGCGCACTACTTACCCACTAGAGTTTCAAGGCACTGAGGGTGGGGAGTGGGGGCCGTGGGGGGGTGCTGTTGCTACTGGTCGAACAGCCAGGTCTTGAGTCGTCTCCTGAAGGTTGGAAGGGCTTAGTTTGTTGTAGGTTGAGGGGTAGGGTGTTCCAGGTCTTGGCGGCGTGGTGGGAGAAGGATCTGCCTCTTGCTGTGGTTCTACGGCTGCGTGGGACGGTGGCCAGGGAAAGGTCTGCGGAGGAAGATTCCTCTTTGGTACGTAGAAGGAGAGTCGACTGTGGAGATAGGTCGGGCCGGTCTCGTGGAGTGCCTTGTGTGCGTGGATCAGGAGCTTGAAGGCGATTCTTTTACCGACGAGGAGCCAGAGCAGGTTCCTCAGGTGGGGGGTGATGTGGTCGCGGCGCGGGACGTCGAGGATCAGGCGTGCAGAGGCATTCTGAATTCTCTGCAGTCTGTTGATGAGCTTGGTCGGGGCTCCTGCGTTGAGGGCGTTTCCTTAGTTGAGTCTGCTGCTGACTAAGGCCTGGGTGACTGTTTTCCTTGTGTCTGTCGAGATCCATCTGTAGATCTTGTGAAGCATACGGAGGGTGTTGAAGCAGGTGGAGGAGACAGCGTTGACTTGTTTGGTCATGGTGAGTTCGAGTCGAGGAGGACTCCCAGGTTGCAAGCGTGGTTGGTAGGTGCAGGGGTGTCCCCAGCGATACGGGCCACCAGGAGTCATCCCATGCTGAGGGGTTGGGCCCCGAGGATGAGGATCTCCATCTTGTTTGTGTTCAGCTTAAGGCGACTATCCTCCATTCAGTCGGCGACGGCCTTTATTCCCTGGTGGAGGTTGGATTTTGTAGTGAGGGGGTCCTTGAAGAGGGAGAGGATCAGTTGCGTGTCGTCGGCGTAGGAGATTATGTTGAGGTCGTGATGTTGGGCGATGCGTGCGAGAGGCGCCATGTAGACGTTGAACAGCGTCGGGCTGAGGGATGATGCTTGCGGGACGCCGGAGAAGATCTGAGGCTTCGGATCGGAACGGGGGGAGGCGGACTCTCTAGGTTCTGGCGGAGAGGAAGGAGGAGGTCAAGTCCAGGGCCTTGTCTTGGATCCCTGTGTCGTGGAGTCGTGTGCGTAGTGTGCGGTGGCAGACGGTGTCGAAGGCGGCGGAGAGGTCCAGAAGGATGAGGGCTGCCGTCTCGCCGTTGTCCAGTAGGATCCTGATGTCGTCTGTGGCGGCGATGAGGGCGGTCTCGGTGCTGTGGTTGCTGCGATATCCTGACTGGGAGGATTTCAGGATGCTGTTGTCTTCGAGGTAGCGGGTGAGCTGGATGTTGACTATCTTCTCGATGACCTTAGCTGGGAACGGAAGCAGGGAGATGGGCCGGAAGATTTTGAGTTCGCTTGGGTCCGCCTTGGGTTTCTTTAGTAGGGCGTTGATCCTGGCGTGCTTCCAGCTCTCAGTGAAGGTCGTGGGCTCGAAGGAGAGGTTGATGATGTTGCGCAGGTGGGGTGCGATGGAGCTGCCGGCTTTGTTGAAGATGTGGTGTGGAAGAGGGTCAGACGGCGAGCCGGAGTGGATTGTGCCCATGGTCTTGATTGTGTCTTTGATGCTCACGTTAGCCCAGGTTGTCAGGGGGTCGTGGTCGGTGGGGTGTGGTGGGTCCGGCGTGTTGGAGCCTGTTAGGGTCGTCCGGGGGTTGAAGCTGTTATGAATGTCGGCGATCTTGCGGTGGAAGAAGGTGGCGAGGGAGTCGCCCAGGGCTTGCGACGGCGGGATGTCGTTGGCGTTGGAACTGGGGTTGGAGAGTTCTTTCACGATGTTAAAGAACTCCTTGCTGCTGTGTGCGTTGTTGTGGAGGCGGTCTTTGAAGGAGGTCTTCTTGGCGGTCCTGATGAGGTGATGGTGGATGTGGATGGCGTCTTTGTGGGCTGCGAGGCTGCTCGGCGACTTCTCGCTGTGCCATATGTTCTCCAACTTCCAGGCAGGTGCGCTGTGACGCTAGGAGTTCCGGGGTAAACCAGTTTGCTCTCTTGCTGGTGTCTTTGAGGGTTTGCTTTTTCAGAGGGGCTAAGGTGTTGGCGCAGTCGTCCATCCATCGTCTGAGGTGCACGCACCATCGTCGGGGTTGGAGGGGTTTGTTAGTGGGTTGAGTGCGAAGTTTGTCTGTAGTTGTGCTACAGTGATTTTGCCCCAGCAGCGACGGGAGTCTGTATGGTGCGGTGATGTGCGACGGGTTTTCGGAAGGTGAAGTGGATGCAGTGGTGGTTGGTCCAGGTGGGTTCGGAGACGTGGCTGAAGGAGACGTGGGGGTTTGAGGAGAAGATGGAGGTGAACGTGTGTCCGGCGAGGTGGATCGTCGTTGTGACGAGCTGTTCCAGTCCGAGGTTGGCGAGGTGATCTATCAGGGTGGAGGAGTTGCTGTCGTTGTTCTCCAGCTGGAAGTTCAGGTCTCCGGGGAGGATGTAGTCGGGGGAGCTCAGTGCGTGCGGGCTGATGAAGTAGGCGATGGCGTCGCAGAATTGTGGTCGGTTCCGGGTGGTCTGTAGACGAGGGTGCCTCGTAGGGTGGTCTTAGGGTCCGTGTGGATCTGGAAGTGCATGTGTTCGGCGGTGCTGAGAGTGTCATCGGTATTTGTAGAGACCCTGATGGTCTTCTTGTGGACAATTGCGATTCCTCCTCCGACTCCGTTGGTGCTTTTCTCTGCGGGCGATGTTGTATTCGTAGGGGATGGCTATGGTGAAGTCTGGAGAGGAGGCTTCGTTCATCCAGGTCTCGGTCAGGAAGGCGACGTCTGGTGATGCGGTGTCAAGTAGATCCCAGAGCTCGACGGCGTGTTTGCGTGCGGAGCGGGTGTTGATCAGGATGCATTGGAGCTGGTTGTGTTCTGTAGTGGCGGGTGTCTCAGCGTCTTTGATGCAGGAGAAGCTGCAGTTCCAGCAGGTGAAGGGACCGTGGGTGTGCTTCGGGACGTCCCTGCAGCAGGTGAGGGTCCGTCCTGGGTCGAGAGCATTGAGGGTGCTGGCGTCGTATCGGAGGCGGTCTTCATGGCTGGTGCGGGGGCCAGGGGTTCTGGCGCTGGGCGCAGTCCAGGCACGTACGGCTTGCCTTAGGTGCGCTTCGGCGCGCCCGCTGCGTGCGCCCGCCATTTGAGGGGAGGTGGGAGGGAGGAGCAGCTGGGAGGCGGTAGGCGGATGGCAGGGGGCATTCAGACCAGGGCAACCTTGTGAGACAGGTGAGGACGGAAAACTTTCAGTGCTACGTAGATCATCTGAAGCTCTAGGTAATTGATGTGTAGAGACTGATGTATTGCAACCCAGAAACCTTGTACTGTGAGGTCGGGTAGGTGAGTACCTCCGCCTGCCTGTGATGTGTCTGTGGTGAGAGTGACGTGGGGAACAGGGTCCAAAAAAGGCTGCCCTTTCAACAGATTGTTGGTGTTCCACCATTGCAGAGAGCAGGGAGTGTGGCGTTCTATCAACACTAGATCCTCCAGTTGACCCTGTGACTGATACCACTAGTGAGCTAGACATTGCTGCAGGGTACGCACGTGTAACCTTGCATTGGGAACAATGGCAATGCAGGAAGCCATCATACCTAGCAGACGCGTAACCGTCTTCACTGTAAGTGTCTGGTTTGTGTGAATTTGGGGCAAAGTTGCCTGAAAGTTCTGAATACGAGCGGGATTGGGGTAGGCTAATCCTAACTGTGTGTTTAAGATTGCTCCTAAGTAATATTGAACTTGTGGACGTTGGAAGTTAGACTTGAGTATGTTGATAGTGAACCCTAGGCTGTGAAGTAGATCTATTGTCATCTGCGTGTGATGTTAGCCCTGCTGATGTGTAGCGACTTTGATAAGCCAATCGTCTAAGTAGGGTAATATGTGAATATTCTTTCTTCGCAGCTGTGTTGCGACCACAGCCAAACATTGTGTGAATATTTGAGGTGCAGTACTGACCCCGAATGGAAAAACTTTAAACTGATAATGTTTGTTTGCTACTACAAATCTTAAGTATTTGCGGTGAGCAGGGTGTATTGGTTTGTAGAAGTAATCGTCCTTTAAGTCTAAAGGTGTCAAAAAGTCAAGTTGAATGACATCCTGGGAATTGGCCTTTTTGCGTGCAGTGTTGGTTACGATTGAATCTGGTGGTACTTGACTCTGTAATAATGAAGGCTCTGATGGCGCAGCCTTATTTTCTTTTTTTTATCTACCATAGGGGTGAAAATCCTGGCACTACCAGGGTCCTTAAAGATGTTGTCTGCGTGTCTTACTCTTCATTCTGGGTACCATTGGCAGATACTGTGTATCCCTGTGGGTAGAAGTTAATGTATTGAATAGGAAATCCTGTTCAAGGCGTTCCTTCTGGAGCTCTACATTATAAAAAGCTGTCGCTCTCGCAAAGACTATTGCATAGGAGGTTACGTCCTCAGGAGGGAAATGACAAGCTGCGTATAGGTCGGGATTCATTTGGTGTAGTGGGATAGGTGTCATACATTTATCATGAGTCAGGCTACCCTAATGGCCTCCTTAAGCCACCAGAGTCCAACTGTGGTGACCCATGAGGTGAGGTGTCAAGTGTAATATGTGGTGGTGATAATGGTTAAGGAGAATGAAGGGGGACTGGATGTGGATGTGAAGGAGGTGGAGGAGGTGGAGGAGGTGGTCGATAGGGAAGGCTAGTGGCTTTATACTTTCTTTCTGGGAGGAAGGGGTAAATATAGTGCCTCTTCAAAAGTCCTCTTTGGAGGGGGAGGAGAGGAAGGCAAAGCAAGAATCCGACTAGTTACCACTTAATTTGTATTTTTCACTGGGAAATGTCCATTTTTTCCAGTATGGGTTCGCCAGGAGAAGTGGAAACCAATGATGTTCGAGTCTTTCTGCTCCAAAAGGTTTTGGTATAGAAGGTTTTGGTTTGGAAGTGTGGTACTTCATTGCCGCCGAGATAGGGTCAGCTGGCAGGCCGGTACCAAAGGAAGGGTCGGTGCCAAAGCATACTCTTGGTCCGAAGAGGTCAATGCTGAAGGCTTGGCGTTTGTAGTGCTCTTTGGTGCCGGCGCTAAAGGCGGGACGTCAGAAAAAGTCTTTTGGATCAGAACTTATACAGAAAGGTGGTGGTGGTCAGGAGACCTCTAATAGTGGGAGTGCTGCAGCTGAAGGTTTTTAGGTCGGCTCGGATAGAGGAGGAGGTAAGTGACCATGTGTTAATGCTGTTCAAACTTGTATTTATGGTTCAATAATGCAAAGCCTTTATAATTAGGGTGACCTGGCTCAGTAAATGTTGTAAGCTCAGACTGCACTTCTCCAGTATAAAAATGTATACACACATTTAAAACGTTTAAGAATATGAGGCTATGTATACTGCTCCCAGAAAGCTCTCTGATTAGATGCAAATATTTGTAGAAGCTTAACAGCAAGATTGAGGATTCTGTGATTTCAAAATAAAATGTTCACAAAAAAATGCAAAAACTATTTGCGAAACTGTCAAATTTTAGGTACCATTTCTTTGCAGCATCATTTAGTAAAATGTGTAGATGTATGCTAGTATTTCCCAAAAATACTCATAATGGAAAATCAGTGTAACCACTTTTAAATATTATGGCAAACATAAAAAATAAACAAGCATTGGTAAAGCCAGTAGGTCTGATATTGTTTGTCAGGCTTTTGGATTTATCCATACGTGACTTGTTTTGGCATGGTTTTTGAAAAACCTTATTGGTGTGGGACCTGCTGTGCATTCACCATTATAACAAACATAGGCAAAAGCAAAAATTGTTTTGGTCTCAAAAAGCACACATTGCCACAGTAGTTCCTGGCACTGAACAAAACAAATGTGTGCGATATGCTCCTTTTGAAAGAACAGAACAGACTGCTGTCCCTCACATTGAAGCTAACGGATAGACAGCGAGAGAGAGCGACAGAATTTTAATAAACACAAAAGGTCATGGTGAACACCAGACCTAATTAGGGTCCCAATTATTAAATAAAGTCTCATAAGTGAACCCATGTCCTTGCATTAAGTGCAGATATACTACTTTCGTGAATTCACCAGACTTTACAGAAGTAGGCCAAGAAATAGTACTTCTAGAAAATATTTGTGAACTGCATTTTAGCATGAGCAAATATGCAGGTGTAGATTTGCTCGATCGAAAATCTGTGTTTTCAAGTTCACTTCCCCCCCAACCACTTTTTTATCAACCCTGGAAGAAGTTTTGTGTCTACTATTGTCAGGAGTAAATTTCCAACCTTTCTCAGTATGGGAAAAGATTAGAGGTGGTGAAAACCCTTAAAACATACAAGTTAGTAGGTTTGCACATGCCTAAGAGGGCACTCTAACCCTGGAACTGTTGCTTACCATTACATTCAGCCCCAGAATGTAGAACGGCAGAAACGTGGCAACATAAGGGAATTACTAGTATTCAAACCCTACTATGGAAGGAGTCCTGGCATAATCAGAGGGAAACAGTCGGAACACCGAGGCCTCAGCCACGCATGTTTATATCGCAAGAGTAACGCAGATGCATGATTAAGGCATAAGGACAGTCTTTTTGCTGACTTCAGCTCAGCGGATGAGCAGGAAGAGGAAGGATCAGGACGAGGTGGTGAGGTGATGAGGTAAGTGGGGTTTTGGGGGAGTGGGGGGTAGTTTGTAGGGGTTGGTGTAGTTTTCAAGGCTTAGAGGGGTTGGGAATTTTAGGGCTCGGGCAGCGGACGGAGTGGGGGTATTTTGTTTGGGTTGGGGGTAGTTTTGGAGGTTAGTGGGGTCTAGGTAGTTTCCAAGTCTGCGGGGTTGGGAGTTTTAGGGCTCATGTCACAGGACAGGAAAGAGGTAGTTTATAGACTAAGGGGCAGTTGGACTGGGGCAGGTGCTAGGTGGGGTAGGTTTTAGAGGTAGGGGCTGGTTTTAGGGCTCAGGGAGGGGGGCTAGGGTCGGAGTACTTTTTAGTGGGCTGAGTTTTAAGGCTCAGAACAGGGGACAGGAAAGGGCAGTTTTCAGGTTTAAAGGGCAGTTGAGCGTGGGCAGGGAGAAGTGAGGGGAAAGATTTTGGGGATGGGGCCTGGATTTAATGCTCAGGGAGGGGGGCTGAGTAGTTTTTAAGGGCTGGGGGTGTCGAGTATAGCGATAGGGGGTCGGGGAAGTTTATCGGGCTGGGAAGAGAAAAATAGATTGCAGGAGGGCCGAAGTTTATGGGCCTGATCAGAGGAGCAGGAGTGGGATCTTTATCACAAATGTCCCTTTACCAATCATGTGTTTACCACAAAATTGCATGGTAAAGACGTGGTTGTGGTTAAGACCGCATGGTTCAGGCATGCTTTGTTGACGCATGCATTGTTCCACCACACAACCTAATCAGAGAGGATATTTCAGAGCTCTTATATAATGAGATTGGTGCCATAATGTCTTGCCACATTACATGGAACAAAAGGGACAAGGGGATTTTGTTACAGGACAAGTAGATTGATGAAGCAACGTGCCCCATGGAAAAGTTGCTATTTTATTAAATTCCACACCCCTGAGCGTGGGCAGAATCTAAAAGGCGTGCGTTCCAAAACCAGTGACACTTCTTTGAAGGGGCTGGTAAGACGCTGAAGGTAGCCTAGAAAGGGTGGACGAGTTTCCCAAAAGAAAATGAGAAACAATACCACTCGGAGACAGTAAAGAATTGTAGAATCAAGCCAAACCGAGTCGAAGCACAAAGCAAAGGCAGACACGTCCAAACCTGACAACGCAGAGAAAACAATCTAACAATGTAGTCAATGCCCATGCACAATATCACCAAGAGAAGGAGTCACACAACCTTGTGACAAAAAACTTCTTGAAAGAAAAACAACTTGAACAACTGCGGATCCAACACTAGATGTCAGGAGTATGCACAGCAAGTGTATCAACAGCTACACATGCCATCGTACAAAATGCTTTGTGTTTGAGAATGTGAACACAGGGGTAGTGGGCAGCTATTACTCGCAATCCATGTGTTCATAATCAACAAGGGGAGAGGAGGTGTCACAGAATAACCTGCTTAATTGATATTCATGAGGGAGGTAATTCTGGGAATCCTTGTGCCTGGTCATTTTGAAAAGCAATCTACTCATACACAGGTAGCTCCGCAAAACTATTGCCAGGTCGCCTAAAGTCACAAAGCAATTTCCACCTATTATTTGCCACCTGTTAGTTCATTGGATCTCAAGTTCACAAATAGAACATGCATCGGCTAAAATATTATAAGACCATAGAAAGGTATTGTCAGGAGGTCAATCAGAACAAAGAGAAAACATGATTCTTGCAACTAAAAGAATGAAAACATCTATGACTGGGCAAAGGTATATTTCATGACTAGCACAATGTTGAAGAAAAAGAGGTGTGAGCTAGAACAGAACATGACTGCCAAGCGTAGAAACCTCATACCGGGTTTAAACGATAACTGCGTTAACAGCATACTACAAGAAACCCATGATGGAAGCAGCAGCTATTTTCACTCTTAAGAAAAAAGAAAGAAGGACCATCCTTCACAAAGGTTATCCAAAGAACTCCATGAGGAGAGGTAACTTATAGGAGCATCAGCGAGGAAATGGAGGCAAAAACTATCTAGTTAGAAATTCTCAGAGCCATGTGGAAAGTGTACACACTTTATATCTGAGGCAAAGGGCTCATTCATCGAATATTAACTCTAAAGGGTCAAAAATTGCCTAAGCATGGCTATGAAACTGAAAACTCACACTGCTCTCTCCTTTCAAGAAGTCAACGAATCATTCAAAGATCATCTTTTTGGGATGTGATATTAGCAAAATTGTGAATTATATCAGTCTATGTCAAATTTTCTGACAAACAAATCTTGTTAATTTCTCTATGAAGCACAGCCAATTTGCAGAATCCCTTAAAACCAGTTACATCACTCCACTGCTCAAAAAATAGGGATTGGGCCCAGAAGACCTGAATTATTTCCGATTGGTCTCTAATGTCCCTTTCCTAGTGAAAGTTCTGGAAAGTTGCATCACATATCAAATGCTTCTCATCAAAGATAATTACCTCCAAACAAGCTACAGTCAGGCTTCCTGGGACTGCCATGTAGCAAATCGTGGAAGACACTCTTTGAATACTCAAAGGAAAATCCGGTCTTATTCGTGTGGACTTAATGTTTGTGTGTGATACAGTCAACCGTAACAGTCTCCTGAAAAATGTAGAGGTATGAATAAGAATCTGCAACTAAACACTGAGAAATTTTCAGGTACGGCCTAAAAGCTTCCAGCAAATGAAACTACAAGCTCCCTATCAAACCTACCCCCCCTTTTAACAGGGAGTACCAAAAGGACCTGATTCTTTCCCCTACAATCTTCAATATACATATGGTACCCCTCGGTTTTCTTCTAAGAGCCGAACTTTTCTCTCCAGCTACGATACACAGCTATGCTTAAGAGAGTTATCAAAATAGACAACTCTTCACAAGAACGTCATTCGTGAATGTCTCACAATAACCTCAAGCTGAACCCACAAAAAAACGAATTCCTCAACATCTTACCCCAACTTCACTCCAGTTCAAGCTGGGCTAGATGCATCAAACTTAGTAGACTGCAAGTCAGTAATTCTGTGGCATTCCACATCTGCAACTTTATCTTTGACCAAACCCTCAATATATAGGCTCACATTGATGCACCAGAGAAAGCTGCTCACCAGTAAATCAGAATCCTATGTGGAATGAAATTCATCATACCACAGGAGGTCCTGAAATCAGCAGCGCACGTCCTACTCCTCTCTAAAATCACCCACAGCGTTCTCACCATTGTCCAGAATCCTGAAAATTCACCTCTCTGAAAGCAGCCCTGAAGGTGCCATCTGATATCTGGAGCCAGCATAACTCATCAATCCTGCTCTCTCTCTCCCAACTAGCTTTTCAGAGTTGAGAAGTACAGTATGAATAGCCTGTATTGTTCACAAAAGCTCTTCTCCTGGAAATTCTGATTTTCAAGACAGCAAGAAATCCAAAACAAGAATTCTCCCTGAGTGGTTCCATAATCTGGAACTTTTTTCTCACTCTCTTAGCACAATCACTTCTTTTAACATCTTTAAAAAGACGTCAAAACGCTATTCTTTCAATGTCATTTCCAACGGAAAATTCTCCTGCAGCTTGAATGCTGTTAAAAGACTTGGGCCTGATTTAGATCTTGGCGGACAGATTACTCAATTACAAAGGTGACAGATATCCTGTCGGCCGACATATAAATGCCATTATATCCTATAAGATTTATATTTCATAGTAACCCGTCTGCAAAAATCTAAATCAAGCCCTAACTGTTAAACTGCTACAGACTCTTGATGTGCTTCTCTATTTAATCTTTCCTGAAACCGTGTTCCTGTTTACTATTGTCTGTCTCGTACTGCCCCCTGCTTTCCTGGTGGGTCTGATTTCACCATACAGAGCTAAAAATATCTAAATAACTAGATAAAAAAAAGATTACCTATGTCAGTGGTTCTTACCCTGTGGTCCGAGGACCCTCAGGGTCCACGACCTGCTCAAGGGATCCGCAACTGTTTTACAAAATTAAATAACATTAAAATTAATAAAGAATATACAAATAATGAAGCAACAATGTATATTTGAAAACTTTTTCTATATTTGATTGTGAATTACACAAAATATTTGACCATTTGTTTTTGTATTTTTGTGAATTGTTTTGAGGTCCAAATCATAGAAATTGCTTCGACGATAATGTGAGATATATATGGCAGTGGCAAATTTGAAAGTTGCTGGTGTATTCGAAATGTCAATAAAAAGATATATTATAAAAAGAAAATCACAAAAAAGAAACAGAAACTGCTTAGGCTGGTGATCCTCTGCTTCCAATAATGACTCCGTGGAGGTCCCCAGATTCCAGTAACGATTCAGTGGAGGTCCACAGTATCAAATGTTAAGAAACGCTGATAAAGGTCATGGGAATCAAGTTTAGCATCATGTGATGCTGATGAAAAATGAAAGTTAGCAATCAAGACCAGTGTGGGAAACGAAGAGCAGAACCTGATCTGGTGGGTCAAGAAAGGCTACAAAGCATGACATCCATGTCTATTGAGAAAGCCCAGTGTTTGCTGGGAACAATAAAGGAATATCACAAATAATGTTTCAAGCAAAAAATTGACCTAATTTGTTATGATAATTAATAATCCACTTGAGATCAAGGTGGTAATTCATACATTCGTCACAAGTCGTGTTACATTTCTAAACAGGAGGACACAGCAGAAGCACAGTTTGGTAACAAAGTAATAGATGAATTGTGATGACCTGACCAATTACAAGCCAGGCCAATTGCGGAGCAAACTAAGTCAGCAACAGAAACATTAATACAAAATGGATCAATTAATAGTTGTTGCACTAACTGACAAAACTGATGCATTCATATTGATGTTCAGTAAAAGAGGAATTCGATTCGAAATGTTCTTGTAACACAATGAGTGAATTACAGAAAAATATGAAGAAACACTTTAAGAGAATTGGATTTCTGAAGAACAATCATCTACGAAAGTCACTAAATTGTACAATTCCAGTAACATAATAAAATCCAGTTGATCCTCTGTCATGCCCAATAATCTATATAAATGAAGTTATGTTTAATTAATATGTCAATTACTTTTTGCAATACATAGCTACACTTGTGAAAGGCAGCTTTTGACTACACAAAGCCCTTTTCTACATTCACTGGGTTTTTGTGACACAAGAGCTTCATATAGTGAAATATCCTGCCAAGCCAGCTCCTGCTTGCAATGGAAACGTGAGCCTGAAACTGGCGGAGCACTTGATGTATCCTGCGCTGCATTTGGCGTTTTTTTATGTATTTAACTTGGTGATTGGCTGGTTTGTATTTCGTTTGCCAGCATCTCCAAGGTTTAGCAACTTAAAAAACTAATTTTCAAAAAGGCCAGGAATTTTGTTGCACTGAATCCCCTCCGTGGTAACTCCTGAATGCTTATATCCTCATGTCTTATTCACAGCCAAAATAATGGATTGAGGATGGGAACGAATAAAAATGTTTGAATGTGAAAAGCACTCTCAGAGGATATGTCAGCATTATTTGGCCAGAATTTTGAGGAAGGACGAGAATTATACAGGCGATAATGCTGCGCACACAAAAGGAGAAGAAGAACTCAAGTTAAATAACAAAAAATAAAAAAAGAATTCTGAAAGTCCCAGTCCATTGTGCCAATATTTAAATCCTTATGTTGAACCTTAGCTGGGTCTTTTACATGCCAATCGGAAATGCAAGAGGTTTCAAAGCACAATATTACAAACAAGCAATGGAAATGCAATAGGTCTCGCATTAGAAAAGTTGGAGCTATTGGTTTTGTAAATGACAATTTTTTTTATGTGTTGGTCTTGAAAATAGCAAAATTAATAGCTTTGTCATTTACAATGCCAATACTTTTAACTTTTTCAAATGTGACACCTATAGCATTTGTAATGCCACATGTTTTGTATGTACGTGACTCACATGTATTCATATAACAAATACAAATGGCTTTTAATTTTTTTAAATAATTAATACTTAAATAAAAGTTCTTGTAATTTATAATAGCAATAGCTTAAACTATTGTAAGTAACTTTTGTGAAGAATATGTTCAGTGTATTTTATTGTGACGAAAATGCAGCCACGTCAAAACATGCAAACAAGTCCCCTTAAAAAACAAGGATGGAGGGGAAACAGTGGCATAGGGGTAAAGTCCGGATGAAAAAGAACATACAAAAAACGAGACAAAGAGTCAGGAAGTGCAGGTACACAAGGTCACGGGTAAGTCACACTCATGCCACTGTACATTAGGCACAACTACATCAGGGCGTCCTTGTTTATCAGCGCATCCCTGTTACTGGCCAGGCACAGACGGAAAGGGATGAAAGGAGTACCATTAGGACAATCGGCTGGCATCAGCTCTCTCCAGGGAAAGACGAAGTCGAGTAATAGTCAGAGGCCGGATTACTTACAACAGGCAGCGGCAGGCAGGAGGGGGTAGGGCAATAGGTGCAGCAGGGAGAGTGGGAGAAGGAGCAGGGGGACAGAGAGGGAAAGAGCAGGAGAGCTGCACAAGGGAGGGAAATCAGAGCAGGGATGAGCAAGCAGGGACAGGGGAGAGCTAGAAAGGGGGATTAGAAAGGGACGGGGGCGTCCGGGGGCAGGGAGAGCAAGTAAGGACTAGAAAGAGCAAGCAAAGACGGGAAGGCATACGGAGGCGGGAGAGCAAGTCGAGGCATTGAAGAACACAAACCAGTGAACTGTAAGGGCAGGGATTCCAAGTAGGGACAGGGAGTGCAAAAGGGACAGGTGGGGGTGGGTGGAAAGCGGGGACGTGCACACGGCGACAGTGAAGCAAGCAGGACAGAGAAACCAGGAAGAGACAGAGGAGGGTCATCGAAAGCAAAGAACAACAGAGGAGGGCCAGAGAAAGCAAACGACAGGACAGAGAATCAGGGACAGGGGAAGGGATCTGGGGAAAGCACAGAAAGCAAGCAGGGATAAAGGATCGTCAGAGAAGGCAAGTAGGGGCAAAAGAGTGTTGGAGGAAGCCAGCAAGAGCAGGGCAACGAATCTGGGGCGAGCAGGGCAACGAATCTGGGGCAAGCAGTGGCAGGTGAAACAAGCAGGGTCAGAGAAAGTCACCCAAAAAGGGGACTTATTAGGATTACAGAAATCAAGCAAGTGCGGCGGAGGGTCAGAGAAAGCAAACAGTGACAGGGCTAACAATTAGAGGCTGGGCAAGGAATCGGGGGCAAGCAGGAACAGAGGAGAGGCAAAGAAAGCAAAAAGGGAAAAAGAAGAGTGCTGTTTAGAAGGGTTCCGTGGCCTTCCCCGCTCGGAGGAGAGGAACGTAGAAAGTTTAAAATGTATTGTATATGGTACCTAGTGCACTGGAAATCAATCGCTGCTGGTGCGCCGCGCTCAAACATGAAGCGCAGTTCCAGTGTACATAAACGTTATGTGCGCAGTGCAATGCGTGGGGCCTCTGATGACGCATTGTAGCAATTTTTGAGTGAGGTGCGATAAGCCAAGGAGAGGCGAGAAGCAGCTTCCGTGCACCGGCTGGGAGTTTGTGCACCTTTAAGAAAAGCGCTTTCTAAAGTCATCCCTCCCGCCTCTCTCTAACAAGGCATTCACGACACAGAGAGAGCATTATCGAAGTGAAACTGTTCCTGTTAGAGGGTGGGGGTGGGAGGGAGAGGCTTTGTTTTCACAATAAAGCAAACAGTGGTAGTGGGTGAGCGTTGCTCGTGTGTGAAGTGCTGCGCCTGACCATGAAGCGGGAAGGAAACTAAATAACATTGTGTTTGTGGTGCCTACATGTCCGTCAAAGTAAAATGTAAGCAGTGCCATGCGCTGCGGTGATAAGAGGGCGGAAAGGACGGCCGTAGAAAAAAAAACGGAGAGACGGCCTGGCGGCCGTCAAAGTAAATGTAAGCAGTGCCATGCGCTCCGTGGGAGGTGGGAGTAGGAGAGTGGTGCAGGCGGGGGCAGGGAGCGGAGCCTTTGAAGAGACAAATGGTGACGGGGAGGAGAAATGCATGAGGACAGCGCAGGCTCTCGAAAAAAGAAGACGAAAGCCTTTGATGCAGCACGGGGTGGAGCGATGCCTTTCAAGTGAAGCTGCTGGCGGCAGATGGCTGGCTTTGATGTGCACGCGCTTTATGTCAATGCGCTTGCGCATTGAGCTTGCTTTTCACGGGCACCGGATGAAATCGGCAGTTTGGGTAACCTCTGGATAAGCCCCTATATTCTCGCAAGCGCATTGACAGGCGAGACCTAAAAATAGCATCACGGATAGTGGCTACTGTCAAAAAACAGAGAATTTATAGTCAAAACGGATAAAGAAAATATTGTTAAACAAACTTCAATCTGGTTGTTATCTACTGCTTAAACGGCCAAAACTCAATTACTGCCCATCGCTACTGCGACTGACATGTACCAAGGAATTGAGGTGTTGGAGTATAAAACATCCTTCACACTGCTGAAAGACAGCTTACTGCAGATACCTCCACCACAATGGTTGTGCAAGCAAGGCTGAACTCAAACATCAGCACATATTATTTTTATGTTGATAACATCTGATTTTCACATGGAAGAGGTGCATTCAATATATGTGTAGCATGTTTTAAAGGCAGACTGTGATTTGCAAGTACTTGCGTTGATCTAGAGGTGTGTCTGTCCTTTTTCAGAAGTGATAGGTTTGCACATGTTTCTGAAATCTGCAGATGTTAACTTAAACAGCATGGACAAGTGGTGTGCTAAGCGCATGCTACGTTAAACTTAAACAGAATTCACCTATCGATTTCAAGGTTTCGTGGATTTCCTTCATCACATTATTGTAAAGCTCTTCCTGCCATTGCTGTAAAAGCTTCCATTCCTCTTCAGAGAAACAAGCAGCAACATCACAAAATGTAAGAGGTCTCTGAAAAACAAAATGTTACAACAACAACTGATCAACTTCACAAAATGCATTGTGATATTGAGATACAGTAACAAATCTCATACTTAACACGTTAGAGCAGAACAGGCATATCCCTCTAAAAGTACGTATTTGCCTCATAATGAACAAGCATTCAGTACCAAAAACTTACTATCAGTACAAACTAAACATTTGCATGCCTCTGAACGTAGTGAACAACAATGCTTCATAGTTTTTAAGAGCATTCTAGAGCTGATTAGGGAGGGGGAGCGGGTGGGGGGTTAATCTGCCATCAGTTCGCCACCGCTGAGTTATCCAGTGACTCACCCAAAATAGGCAGGGCTGCTGATGTTCCCTGTCCAGGTCTGCAATGTGAAGTAAGGAGGACACTAGCAGAGAAAATCGACAGTCTCTCTGCTCACAAAGGCCATTTGTTCTCAGAGACACACCACTACTTGAAGGGGCTCTTTCTAAGAAAGGTGAAAAAACAAGCAAGCTCCGGCGAAGCCAATAGGTCATTCCTTTCAAAGGCATACCCAACATTTTGACAAATGCTGTCCCATATCAGCAAAGAGAAACAATCATTGGCAAAGCCACTACGCCTTGCCTATTGAACCTACTGACACGGGCAATGCTTTTCAGTGATGCTGGACATTAGCCCCCGTGCTGTTCAGTACAGCTAAAGAAGAACAATAAAAGCCTTTGACGCACACACTGCGTAATTATTTAGGCATGGGACCACATATGGGTGCACCTAAAAAATAATACTGCACTTTTAAAAAACTTTTTATTTATTGATCTGAGTTGGATCGGTAAATAAAAAAAAAAGAGCAAACGCTTTTTATTTTGAAAGCGGGTGGGAAAAGCAATATGAAAGGGCAGAGTCAACACAAGAGATGGGAGAATAGAAGAAATACAAGTACTTGTGAGAAGGAGGTGAAGCACATGGGTGAGAATGCATTGCAAGATGAGAAGCACACAAGGGCGAAGCATCACAGAGGGTATAGGGTAGAAGCACACAGGGTTGGCACAGCAACATGGATTATGGAACAGGGAAGATAAACACACTAGGGAGGCAACTGGAAGACACATACTGCCACATGCATCAGGGTATTTAGGAGTCGCAAACGGTGCGATTCTGTAAAATCGGCCGTTTGCGATTCCTAAATATCTTTTTAGTATGCATCAATCATTTTTGGCAAAATCGCTATTTTTTGCGATTTCCAAAAATGCGATTGATTCTAAGGAATCGCAAATTTGCGATTCCTTAAAAGCAATGCATGATTGTTTTTAAAATTGCAAATTCGCAATTAGGGGGTGCAAATTACCACGAGGGTGAACCTCGTGGTAATTTGCGAAAAAGAATTAAAATGCTCAAATTAGCATTTTAAACACTGTTATGTTAAAGACACACATATTCTTAGGACATGTGTGTGTGAAACATCCACTTTAAAATACATTTCAGGGGTGCAGGGGGGTCCTTTGGACTCCCCCCTGCACCCATGGAATGCATTAACATTTTGTGAATTCTAATTTGCGAATTCGCAATTCCCATTGATTCCTGGGGATTGCGAAATCGCAAATTAGAATTCGCATAATATTTGCGATTCGGTAAAAATTGCGATTTTTACCGAATCGCAAATATTATGCGAAAATAAACATGCATCCCATTTTGCGAATTCCAAATTGCGATTCCCTATTTTTCGCAATTTGGAATTCGCGAACGGCCGGGATGATGCATGTGGCCGATACACTCTTGTGCAGTGGTTAAGACAAAAGAAAAAAAGTTGTTCAGTGAGCTGTTGAAGGACACAAGTATATTAGCAATGTTCCTGGGGAGGGACAGACAGAAAATGGACAAGGCAAGCCACTGAATAAGAAGCAGGCAAATGAGTGACGGTAAGTCAACTAGAGGTAAGCAATTGGAAGGCTGCAAGCCCCTCCATATTCTTGGTAAGCTCTCAATATGTCTTTTGCAACCTGGTAGTATTCAATCTAAAAAAAGCTCGTGTTGATGTGTAAAAGCATTAGCAAAATCAAACAGAAAAGCAGTTACCACTTAGATATGTATGCAGCATGATACAACAGCCACTTTTCTCATATTTATTACTGTTGCAAGATGGCGGCCACCAAGCTTGAGCAAGAGGTTAAAAAATATGTACACAATGTTCAATAAAAAGAAAAAAAGTCCCAAGGCAAAAGCAGCTTCAGGATCCGCCAAAATCAACAAAACAAAAAACGGAGAGGGGTTGCTTTTCAATCAGTGCTGGAGTGGGGGATTAAACAGAGGTGCAGATTTTATGTCAACGCAGGCTCAGGGTTGTAAAATAAAAGGCGGGATGGGCAAGGGTGGGGTAAGCAACTGACGGAGTGGGAGGAGCATTGCAGAAAGTGTGGTGGCGGGGAATTGAGGGGAGAAGGGTGACAACAAGTAAAATAAACTAGTTTCCTGAATGTGAGCAGTGGAATGATGCAAGCCTTCCAATCAAAATGCTGAGGGGTGGCAGCATCGTTTTTGGCCTGCTCGCTGCACAGCAGATGAGCAACTGACGGAGTGGGAGGAGCAATGCAGAAAGTGTGGTGGCGGGGAATTGAGGGGAGAAGGGTGACAACAAGTAAAAGAAACTAGTTTCCTGAATGTGAGCAGTGGAATGATGCAAGCCATCCAATCAAAATGCTGAGGGGTGGCAGCATCGTTTTTGGCCTGCTCGCTGCACAGCAGATGAGCTAAAATGAAGGCGTAAGGCAGGGGAACGCTGGGCCATGTGTCAATGATAAAGGAGATAGCAGGCCTCTGGGGCATAGGAAGAAGCTTGAAGCCACCTTATCTGATGACGGTTGCTGGGGGAGTGCAGCCATTAATGTAGGTAAACTGGCTGTTATCACGGGATCCACAGTCGGTCTCCCCACACAGAAGGGGCAGGTGTACCCAAAGTCTGTGCCTCAGTGCAGTGAAAGGAAAGGTGCGGCGGCAAGCAGGGGCCAAGGAGGAGCTGCAAAGGTGAGCAGGCATATCGTCTACCTGCCGGCATGCATGAGTGAAGTTTGGTCAGCAAGGCACCAAAGTGCACTCCTGCAGCCATAAAAAAAAGAAAGCAGGATCTGGGAAAGTGAAGGCTTCTTTGAAGCGAGCTATTTACCTATAAAAAAAAAAGCATCTGCAATGCAATAGGTCTTGCATTTACGTGAGTTTGAGTTATTGGCATTGTAACGACAATGCCTTCTGTTTATGTTTTGGTTTTTAAAATGTAAATAAAAGGTATTGTCATTTACAATGTCAAAAGCTTAAACACTTGCAAATGTGAGACCTATTGCATTCCAAATGCTTAAAGGCAAAGCTGAGTTGCCCCCTTCTGTCTCCCATGGCCCTTGAAGAGCTCCCCGTTTGCTGCGAGTTAAATAAACAAGCTGTGGTCACAACTGCCCACAAGAGAACCTCTCGCTCTCCTGCAGTATGAGAAACCCATTAAAGAAAATAGTGCTTACAGACTAAAGAAAACTTAGTGCAACAACCAAAATAAAAGAGCCAGTCCTCATGGGAGGTTACAAAGGAAGACAAGGTGGTACTAAGGAGGGACTAACAAGCCTAATAAAAAATCAGAAGCCAGCATTTACGAAGGACAATGACACAAGTCAATGACAAATATGGGCAGAGAGTGGCCGGGGCTTCAAATACATACTCCAATACAGAATGGCTTACAGAGCAACCCATGCGCTGCCCAGGCTCGACCTAAAAATTGCAGGACCATCGAGACTACCTGTATTCAGGTTCAGCCTCACCACAAGCCCACACTCATCTACTCAGCACTTGGATACCGCCGTATATGGGGCGGGCATATGGGGCATAGCAGATAGCACACAGATCCAAACAGTGGAAAATGCTTTCCTTAGATATCTACTCTCAGTTCCTCGCTCCACGTCTATCACTGTGTGCCACAACGAACTGGACAGAGTCCATATTATAGACCTGATAAAAATAGCACCAGTAATGCTGTGGTTCAAGATTTGGACATGTGAGGATACAGGGTTCAATAGGGAAGTAATTAATGACTGTTTAAACTACTCTGCGTCTACCAAACAACCATGGCTAGCTTATGTGAAAAAGTTTTTTCTTTCTATTGGTAAACCAGATCTTTATTCAAACCCCACAACATGCTCACAAATATCAAAAAAATCTTTAAAAATGGCGTGTTTAGATTTACTGGCGGAACGAAGATGGTATTTAGACGGGCACAAATCCACCATAGTAGCTCATCGTAATATCTTACACGGTCCGGGTATCCATGCTTATTTAGCACCAATCTACTCGTGTTACCATAGAATGCTCCTGACCCGAATGAGGACGGAGTCGTTCTATAGGCTTGTATCTTTCCCCATTACAAACAATTGGTCTGTAAATATGGAAAATTGCCCGTGTGATGACTTATCCAGACAGTCAAATTTACATTGTATATTCTTTTGTAAGTATTATGAGTGGGGGAGAAAAAGATACCTGTTACCATTGCTAAAGTCATGGGGTGTAAGAACCTGTAAAACTGCACTGTTTAGATTATATATGCTGCAGGATGAAGTTACCATAGTGACAGCGATAAAATTCCTGGCGTTTACCGTAAAATGCAGGGGGTCTATGGGAAATGCATAGGACTTCTTGGATAAACAAAAAAACTGAAAATTCGTATTATAATGTTCCTTATAAACACCGAATAATACGTATACAGCAGTAGACTGTATGAACTCCAAGAGTCTTGTAAATGAATTTTAGAATCTTTATATATACACATTTAATGAATTTGTTCTATTTTATCTATTTTATCCTGATGATATGTTTTATTGTAAGAAATTTTGTATATGAGAAAAGTCGTTTAGTCTGTTTTTTGTCTTGTATTTGTATGTCATGCTTTTATGGTTTTTTGTCAAAATACCGAATAAAGCTATCTTGAATGAATGAATGGGTAAAAAGCAGCGCTCTACAAATCCACCTTACCTACATTACATAACAGAAAGAGAACAAGAATGTCATGAAACAATTGCCATACATAGGGGTACACATGAAACTTTCGGCTCTCTTGGACACAATGGTATAGATTAGAATTTGAAAGGTTGAACCTGCTATACACAAAATATAGGCCAAAGAGGGGTCAAAGGAGGAAGAATGGGAACTGGTTAGAAAACCTAGGGTATGCGACAATACTAAGATGTGGACTGTAATCTTCTTTATCTATGCTAGTGTCTACTTTGAGAAATCAGTGGTCATTTTCAAATATACACATATCATTTGGACAGCACAACTCGATTTTGGAGGCCTTTAGTCAGTGGAATGATGGTTGTGATTTATTAAAACAATATATTTTTCAAAAAATTACACAATAAAAAACTGTTCTATCAAAAAGATCACAATAAAGAAATTGCATTACATTCAATATTAAAACCAATTCATCATAATTAAAAATAAAATCCAAGAATATTACACGATGAAAAGAAAACCAGAACACATTACTTGGTGATGTACAAATGATAAATATTTTTGCTGAAACACGATTTCTGCAAATTATTGTTAGTATGCTACATACCATCATAAGTAAACTGCACGTCAGTGGGAAAGTGTGTCATTTTAATAGAAAATGTGCTGTCTGTAAATGACAGTGCACTACCACATCATGCTTTAAGAATATACTTATTCAGGAGGATGCGTTGGAGCTGGATGAAGAGGATTGGCAGGAAGCGGTGTCATCCCCGCGGGTTGTGGTAATTCCAATGAGGCTCAGATTGGTGTAGCTAAAGATCTTGCATAGGTCGTATGTCACGGGGCCCCGATTGGTCCATATTGGCCGCTCGGAGAGCGGGGAATGCAGGAGGGGGTGTGGGGAACTGGGGACATTCACACATATCTTGTGGCATTGCACAAGAGTGCAGGGGTCTTGGGGGAGGGTCCACAACACGTTGCGAGTGGTCCTGGGCACGAAAATGTGGCTGGAAGCCCGCAGGTGAATTCTGAATATCTGGGAGCCAACAGACCTTAACGCATACAAAAAACAATGGGCAACATAGGCATTCATGATAGCAAAGCACAATGTTGCCCAACTGTGGGGAGCCAGTCAGCCTCCTCGTGTGGAGAAATGGAGGGAGGACTTGGACTGGTGTATGTTTAGGGAAAGATCAGTTCGTTCCGCCGTGGGCTGTCCGGGGAAGTGGGGTAAGGTCTGGGGGGCTTGGAATCATTATAGGGGAGACATCTGTACCCCCCCCCCCGACGGGTCCCGAAAAGAGGCTGATGAGCACACATCCCCTTGATCCACCAACTGTGATAACTGCACAATATTTTGAAGGTACGGAATGTCATCAATTGATCTGTATTATTTTGTAATGTGTCACCTGATCTTTTCTTTGTTGATTTTTTTTAATAAAAAGAAATAAAATTAAAAAATATATATATACTTATTAAAAGTGAAAGTTTTTAAAAAGGACCCGAAAACTATTCCTGCCTCCACTCCGATGACAATGCAATTATTAAGCTTAGGCAAGTCAGGGGTCATGTGTACCCTGTATGTGTGCTACATTATAATTATACATGGAGCAAAGGTTTAGTCTACTAAATAAAACCAAATAGTTTTTTAGGTCTCGCCTACTCCATTCCGCATGAATGAGTATGCGAGCTTAATGCAGCTAAACCACTACTTAAACCCAAGGCTCTCAAAAGGCTCCCAAAAAGCGGATTTCGAGAAGTGCACGTCCTCGTGCATGATCTTGCCCGAGTCTTCTGCCTATCAGCCTCCCTCCCACCCCCCCCCTAATTGCTTTAACTTTCACGGCCTCGAGGCCGTGAGCTACTTGAAAGAGATCCGCTCCGCAGCTAATCTGACATCAGCATCTCTCCCCCTCCGACCTCCCACGGCCGTCCTTTCTGCCCGCCTCGCACACCACATACGAGCTTGCCCCACCACATAATGTGCACCGTGGTTATTTTTTGACAGTGTGCGATGCTTTGCACAATATTCCAGTGCATGTTTCTGTTTGTTTTAGCTCGCCAAAGCGCACGTTTTTTTTATCTGCCTACCTAGTAATGCTTCTCTTCCTCCCTGCCTTGTCTCGCCTGTGTGGCTCTCCCCTGCGCCCTTCCATGATGCGCTCTCCCTAGTGTGCTCCCCCAACCCACGCTGCTTTCATGTCTGCGTCCTTCTCAAGCTACACCTTGCTATTGCATGTTTGCTCTCCCTGCACCATCTATATTGTTCTCTAGCTTCTGGTACCCATTTACTTCTGCCCTCCAATGTTGCTTCAGACACTCTCAGGCTCACCTCCTGCTCCTTCTCTCACAATGCGCGTGCACTACCCCACCCCTCCCATTTGCTCTCTATTCTTGCATTTGTTCACGGCCGCCAGGCCTTGACACAACATCAAAGGGCTTCTCCCAGCGTGCGCTCTGCGGCTTCCTCCCCTAATTATTCATGGCCGGCCGGCCGTACTTTCAGTTTCCCGGCCGCCCCCCACTTCCCATGTATGTCTTGTTTGAAGAAATGTTACTCAATGACCTTGCTTTAAACAAGAATGCCCTTAAGACTTTCTAAACAGGCTTATTCTGCCACCCTTTTTCTGCTGCTAAGTGCTGTTAGTTTAACTCGCACGAAGTCACAATACGTAAAGAGAAAGGCTATATCCAAGTGAGTGCTTTACCCATCACCCACTGAAACTGCTGACCTGTTGCTCCGGCATGTACACAAGAGTGGCATACGCTACGCACTACGATCGCTGCATTGTATGCGGCCATATTGCTTGTGCTGTTCACTTCTGCTAGCACTCCGTACTATCACCAAGCTAGCTCTCAGGGAGTCTCTCGTGTGCTTTAGCCTGCAGTTTATCGATGTAAACATCCCACGCATTCCGCTGGGGCCCCACCCCCTGCTGCACAGACAGTGCTCTCTACGTTACCGTTTTGACAGCCGCCCACTCAGCCAGAGTCCTATTGTCGGGGAAGGAGTGGACTTCCGGGGTATATCTTCACAGCGCTTCAATGGTGCAAACCCTAGTTTCTCTTGTGCAGCAATGTGCCAGAAGTGCGTCCCTGCCTCGTCTTCCCAGCGCACACACCTACTCACGCCACTGAGCATCAGCGATGGGTGGTAATACGACCCAAAGGTGAGCCGAGGAAATTGCCTGTGCCCACCACTCCCAGCGATCGTAGTGCGTAGATCGTAATGGCTTCTGGTAACACAAAGGCACCCGAGTGACTTACGACACCCTTAATATGGCCAACAGCAAATACATGTAAACAATACATTCAACAGGACCGCTGCTGCACACCGCAACACATGCATTGATGTCAAGAAATGGAAAAAACAATTGTAAATGTAAGCATAATTGTATAATAGCTTTACTGTCTTTTTGGATTTTTAAATTACCTTACAATTGTGGCGTTGGCGAATCGATTTTGGTGCATCCTACCACTGCCTGTCACTGTTATCATAGCATATCGATCATTAACAAGCACTGGCGTTGCCAATAGGTCTCGCATTAGGAAAGTGTGAGCCATTGGTATTGTAAATGACAAATATTTATTCATGTGTTGGTTTTGAAAATAGCGAAATTAATAGCTTTGTCATTTACAATGCTAATAGTTTTAACTTTCACAAATGTGACACCTAAAGCATTTGTAATGCAATATGTGTTGTATTTATGGGACTTAGATGTATTGATATAACAAATATTAATGGCTTTTATTTTTTTTTAATGCTTTATACTTAAATAAAAGTTATTGTAATTTATAATGGCAATAGCTTAAACTTTTAGAAATAACTTTTGTGAAGACTATGTTCAGTGTAATTTATTGTGACGAAAATTCAAGAACTGAAGTGACATATTAACATCTTTTTGTGACATTTGTAACGTCTTGGGGTGTGCTGGAAGGGAACTCTGTGAATCCAACATGACATTCACAGGCCGCAATGGCTTTACAATAACCACTTATTATGAATTACGCTGTGGTTACTAAAGAGGTTTGGTAACTCCCTGCACCTGTGTGTGTCCACCCCATAAAACTAGTACTATCCTGAAGGAAGGTGAGTTTTGGATGCGATTTGTAACAATTTTAAAAATAAAAGAACTATGGAAAAAGTAACCATGAGCCTCTCTCCCTCTAACAACATACAGCACTATTACAATTAAAAAGCAGGACGTCTCTTCTCATTAAGTGTTTTCAGTTAAGGTCATCCAGCCATAGATAGTGGAAAAGATGGTGAGAAGATGTAACAAACCCTTCAATGTACGGTTGTGGTATGGTAAGACAAAGCTTGGAAAGGTCGGTAAAAGGAGTTTGGCAAGGATGACTTCATGGGTTATAAACAGAGAAATAAATTGTGGCTTCAATTCTTCTAAATGTAAAGTGATGTGTCTCGAGTTTGTGAGAGAATGGTCAAGGATGGGTGACCCACTGTGATGGCTGTAGTTTGTGTGAAAAGAGAAATCCAATCCAGGGCATGTTCGAACACGTTTCTTCCAGTTATGCAGAATCATTCTCTACTCGGTATGCTGCAGATGTTGAGGAAAAATGAAGGTGCTACAGGTAGGAATATCCCCATCATGCTCTTGTGCCATATGTGGTAACCAACAGGGTTGTGGTACTAAACCCAGTTGCATCCTCAACTTTAAGCATCTTGTTAATTATGGATAAGGAACAAGCAATTCATTAGTGTCTGCATCAGACACCTTCCTAACCTATAATTTGAGTGTTCGCTTATACAGCGATATTATTGTCACCTTTGCTAATAATCAAACGCCTGGCAAAGCTGAGGGGAAAAAAGCAGTGAAATGGTCACGTCTTTTTAATGTTACCAGAGTTTAATATTTTTCGTGCAAACATGTGGTAGTCTCGTTTTGGTATTTCCTTTTTGTCGCATTCGCTTGCAATATATAAATAATTTACTAGTGTAAAACTTGCCAGAGCACTTCATATGTATTTTGCCAATGCTTGTTTTGAAAGAGCGTAACAAATCCCATTAAAAAAAAGTTTTGAATCAAAGGTAAACCCCCGATTCCTCGCCCACCGCAAAATAGAACAGATTGAACCCCACGCAAAGAGCGCCCCAATGTGCGTCTCCCACAGAACTGAGGCATTGCGGCGCTATTTACACACACAAGTACCATTTTCTTCTTCGAATAATGGCATGTGGTACATGGATGGAGAGAAAGTACAGGGTGTTGTAAAAGACTTAACAGGATGCCAACTGTAGCTCGATGCAGAATACACAATGCAGATGGACAGAGGGTAAAAAAACAAGCATTTGCAATGCAATGGTCTCGGCATCATTAAAGGTAGAGCTATTGGCATTGCTCATGACATTTTTTTTCTTTAAATCAAAAATAAATGGGCATTGTCATTAACATTGCCAATACACAGCACTCTGCACTCAACAGCATACAATGCTCTGCACACTTGCTCTGCACTCACTGCTCTGCACACTCACTACTCTGCACACTCACTACTCTGCACACTCACTACTCTGCACACTCACTACTCTGCACACTCACTACTCTGCACACTCACTACTCTGCACACTCACTACTCTGCACACTCACTACTCTGCACACTCACTACTCTGCACACTCACTACTCTGCACACTCACTACTCTGCACACTCACTACTCTGCGCACTCACTACTCTGCGCACTCACTACTCTGCGCACTCACTACTCTGCGCACTCACTACTCTGCGCACTCACTACTCTGCGCACTCACTACTCTGCGCACTCACTACTCTGCGCACTCACCACTCTGCGCACTCACCACTCTGCGCACTCACCACTCTGCGCACTCACCACTCTGCGCACTCACCACTCTGCGCACTCACCACTCTGCGCACTCACCACTCTGCGCACTCACCACTCTGCGCACTCACCACTCTGCGCACTCACCACTCTGCGCACTCACCACTCTGCGCACTCACCACTCTGCGCACTCACCACTCTGCGCACTCACCACTCTGCGCACTCTGCACTCTGCACTCTGCACTCTGCACTCTGCACTCTGCACTCTGCACTCTGCACTCTGCACTCTGCACTCACCACTCTGCACTCTGCACTCACCACTCTGCACTCTGCACTCACCACTCTGCACTCACCACTCTGCACTCACCACTCTGCACTCACCACTCTGCACTCACCACTCTGCACTCACCACTCTGCACTCACCACTCTGCACTCACCACTCTGCACTCACCACTCTGCACTCACCACTCTGCACTCACCACTCTGCACTCACCACTCTGCACTCACCACTCTGCACTCACCACTCTGCACTCACCACTCTGCACTCACCACTCTGCACTCTGCACTCACCACTCTGCACTCACCACTCTGCACTCACCACTCTGCACTCACCACTCTGCACTCACCACTCTGCACTCACCACTCTGCACTCACCACTCTGCACTCACCACTCTGCACTCTGCACTCACCACTCTGCACTCACCACTCTGCACTCACCACTCTGCACTCACCACTCTGCACTCACCACTCTGCACTCACCACTCTGCACTCACCACTCACCACTAAAAATACAGAAAGCGGACACCTCCCTGTTAGAATCCGAGGGAAGCGAAGACGCGCCCAGAGATGACCACGTGAGCTCGTTCGCATGGGGAAGGAACATCGCTTAATCTTAAATACCATGAAGTGATTGTACTGTGGAAGAACGCCGCTACTCGGCCAGCATGGGCTCCAACTTGTTAAGCTCTTGAGATAACTAAATTAATTAGCGTGAATGCCCTTGTGGGAAATCAGCCCATTCTCTTTTACAAGCCGCCCGTGAATACAAAGAAAACACAGGCTACCTGATGTACGGCAGCCAACAAAAACACCGGCGGAAAGCAATTACTTTCCGTCAGGCCCGTACACTTCTCATAATAAGCGCCAATGGACGCGACATAAAGCAATCTGCAATGCATCTTTGTTCTGGTAAGTTCCAAAAGGCTGGAGCGGGATTGGTGCACGTGTGTGTGTGTGTGTATGCTCGTGTGTGTGTGTGTATGTATGTGTGCGACGGTGACGGCGGGGGGGGGGGTGGGGGGAGGGGGGCTTCGGTGCACTTGTGTGTGTGCGCGCGTGTGTGTATGTGTCAGGGGTGGTGTCTCTGTATGTATGTATGTGCGTGCGTGCATGGGCGCTTGTGTGTGTGTGTATGCGCATGCGTGTGTGGTGCTTGCGCTTCCCAGGAGACAGCGCCTGGCCACAGCGCGCGTTCCAGTTACAAATCGCCTGGAAGGATGCGCGCGGCCGGGACTGTCTCCTGGGAAGCATAGTCGCTGACAAAAGATCTCCGGCGGAGACGCGCTTCCGCGCGTTGACGCCGAGACCTAAAAAGTGGGGGCATCAATTGGATAAGATGCATGGTCGTAACCGGAAAAAAGTGAGGGGGCATCAATTGGATAAGATGCATGGTCGTAACCGGGTGTAGAGTGTGATGGGCAGCACAAGTAAGCAAAATCAGTGTAGCTAACACTAAAGCAAGACTGGGGGTGGCGGTAAGAGGCAGTAGATTGCAGCAAGACGCAACACGGGGAAAGTTACGCGCAATAGGATTGGCGGGGAGAGAAACGCCCAGGCGGTGCTCAGTAGTCAGAACTACAACAGCCCAGATGAGTAGAGAAAAGATAAAGCCAGAAATGAGGGAAGCATGCTTAAACCAAAGGGGAGGGGGGGGGGGTGGGGGCGAGCTTAAAACGGGTTGATGGTGGGTGAAGAGAAAGGAGAGCATACAAACATGGTACATCTGGTGGCGGGAATAAACGATACGGCAGAAAAGGGTATGACGAGAAATCAATTTGAGGCGCCTTTAGAGTGAAGCAAATACTATCTCAGGAGGTAAGGGGGCGCGTGAAATGTATAAAGGCGCGCTAGTAGGTTACGACGAGTACGCGATTAGGAAAGATGACGCCAAAAATAATACGGCAACGTTGGGCAGAACCAAGAGAAAATCAGAACGTGAAGCAGGCAAGAATAACAAGAGCGGCCGGGAAACTGAAAGTACGGCCGGCCACCGGCCAGCCATGAATAATTAGGGGAGGAGAAGCCGCACAGCACACGCTGGGAGAAGCCCTTTGATATGCTGTGCGGCCGTGAAAAAATGCAATTAGGAGGGAGGGAGGGAGGCTGATGCGCATGCTTGTTTGGTCACGTGATTCACGTGAACTCAAAGAAAAACGCACGAAAAAACCCTTGGTTTCACGAGCATTTTGAGCACTTGAATTCTCGCTCCGCTCAATGCACATGCGCATTGATAGGTTGCGAGACCTAAAAATGCTGACTCTCAAAGGCCACGATCTTTAACATCGGGTGAAAGTAGCTTGTATATATAGTCATCTTGTGCACTCGTTATTCCTCATTACAGAAAACAAAAGAATGCTAGCTAATGGGACAGCAATTTACCATTTTTTTACGGGTTTCCTATTCTACTTTGCTTTTGTAGCTGAAGACTTAGATAGGTATCTTGTACACTTTGATACGCAAGACCCACAGCACTCACAGTGATTACACCATTCTCGAGGTGCCTTCCACAGGTGAGTGCCATTTAAATAGGTGATAACACGCATCATTCCCCGTTTGTCTCCACATCCTCTAGTTTGAACACGTTTCCTCGGACCTTGCTATTGGACAGCCGTGTTGTGTTGACGTTAATATAGAACTCTGTGACTGCCTGTGCCTTGCATTAAATACATTAATTAATGCGATCAAAGGCATGCTTGTTGGTATTAGATATGTGACACCCTGCGTTGTTCAATATCCGACATGTGATACAGTTGTTATACAGAAAGGCGTTCTGCCTTGGAGCTGCTTACTTCTGAAAGCTAAAACGTCTTTATAAACACACACACAACCACACACACAACCACACAAACACACACAACCACACCCAACCACACACACCCCCAACCACACACAAAGCACACACACACAACCACAAGCACAACACACACAACCACACACACAACCACACGCACAACCACACACACAACCACACACACAACCACACACACAACCACACACACAACCACACACACAAGCACAACCACACATACAACCACACATACAACCACACACACAACCACACACACAACCACACCGTCGGTGCACAGTTTCACCAGGCACAGACACCATCAGTCGTCAGTGCATGCTTTCACCGGGCACAAACACCAGCAGTCAGTGCACGCTTCCACCAGGCACACACACACCACCAGCCATCAGTGCACGCTTTCACCAGTCACACACACACCACCAGCCGTCGGTGCACGCTTTCACCAGGCACACACCACCAGCATCAGTGCACGCTTTCACCAGGCACACACACCACCAGCCGTCAGTGCATGCTTCCACCAGGCACACACACCACCAGCCGGCAGTGCACACTTCCACCACAGCACCAGCATCACTCAGGGGGACCACAACATCACTATGCGCTACAACAGCATCAACGCCACAGCATCACTTGTCCCCAAAACAACATCACTCAGCGCCACCACAGCATCAATCTGTGCAACCATTCAACAACAACTGGTTCAAATATTTTCTGTCAATGTTTCAAGCTTTATTACAAATGTCATAAAAAGATGTTAAATGTTTTCACTTCTGTTCTTGTTAAAACATTGTGATTTTTCAGATAAATACATGTAGGACAGGGGGAAACTAAACATGTACCTTTACTAATGCTATAGATGTAACATTTGCTAACTTTATAACTATTGGCATTTCTAATAACAAAATTAATACTTTTATATTTTGAAAAACAAACAAAAATTAATTTTTTTTTTACATTTTACACACCAAAAGATCAAACTTTTCTATTGCGAGACCTATTGCATTGCAAATGCTTGTTTGTACAGCAGACAGGCTGAACTTACGTATTTGAAGGTGCTCTCATATGTGATAATGAAGAAAAAGAAGAATCACCAAAATAAAATATTTGTCTAGGACTACATGTTTCGAGACTGTTGGAAATTGGGTTACTGGTTGAGAGGGGTGAAACCCTACTCAAGCAGCATCCACAATCTCTATTGGGGTGAAAGACAGGCAAACCCCAAATTAACCTGTGCTTAACATCGGCCAGCTTGGCACAAAGCAGTCAGGCTTAATTTAGAGGCAATGTTTAATGTATTTATGCACCACTTCAAATAGGAATAAAGTGAAAACACAACACAAGAAAAATTCCACACCAATTTAGAACAAGCACTGTCAAAGCCAATAGGTCTCAGCAATCAGGAACTATTGGAGTTGTCTATATCTTTAGACAAGCTCACTAGCAGAACAGCTGCTATTCATTATGGTTGAAAGTCATGCAAAAAAGCGCACGACCCAGCATGCGCTGTATAACGCAAATAGAATGTGATGGGATATTGTGTGGGATATTCCGCTTTGAGACAATACACTGTAAAATAAAGTTCAAATAAAAATGTATAATGCCATTTAGTGCACATATTGCGTTTTTTTGTGTGCAAAATACGGACCGATATTGTTAAAAAAGCGAGGATCTTAATACTTTTGTTGGATATAGTGAAATGCGGCCGTTGATTAAGAAAGAACACAAAGAAAAAACAAGCATTTGCAATGCAATAGGTCTTGCATTTGCAAGAGTTTGAGCTATTAGCAGTGTAAATGACAATGTCTTTTAGTTATGTGTTTTGCAAATCTGCAAGCGGTGCGATATACAAGCACTTGGTACTTATAGTAGATGCTTACGAGAAGCTTTTACCTATTTATTTCCTTTTGTAGCATTTGCGCTACACTGCTTTTTAGCTTTAAACCTGTGAAGGTAAAGTGCGGCATGACGAATGCTACTAAAGTAAATAAATACCCAAAAAAGACAGGCAGACGACTTTACAGCTGCTAACAATGTTAATAAACAGTAATAAAAAGCTTTACTTTGTAATTTTTACAGTAAAACACATTTTAAAAAAAATTACCTCCTCTGCTGCGTCACGGACATCAAATAAACACTGCTCCAAATCAAAGTTTGCCTTGAGCATTTATGAAGAGACAAAAAGTGTCTTGGTTCTCTTGAGTGACCTTGGCATCAGGGTGTTAAACCACAGTGAGTTCCAGCCTGGATGAGACTCTAACAGGAGAGCTGATGGTGTTTGTGAGTGAGGCAGTTGTGTTAGGCCCGTCTGGAGCTTAAGACACCAGGCCTCCCTGCTCTTCTGTGCGTTGCTGCGCTAAATAAAAGGCACACACAGTGGATATCACAGAAAGTGACCCTGTGGCAGCAAACTGAACCCGCACAATGTTATCCAATTTCGCTGGTTTGAACACACACAAGCTGTCGGATCTACAAATTAGAGAGATCACCTTTCTGCAGCACTGCATCGGAGTGTATGTACCTGAAGAATAGGGGGATCAACTTGAGGATGGTCACATGATCAAATCCGAGTAGGATGACCGACTTAACTTTTAGTCACCCAAAGAAAAAAAAATTGCCAGTGCTGTCAAGTTATCGCTTGTCAGGTGAAGGAGCCTGTCCAGTCCTAGATGTATTCTTTGCATTCTTGCAAATTTACCTTTAGTTAATTAGAAACCTGCAAATCCCTGGGTGCATAGTTTAAACAAGGAATCCATCCCGTACTGATCTAAAGATACTCCATTTCTAAAGCTTTCTCATCTAATGCACCTTCATCCGTATCCATCAGAATAATTAACTCTTTCAAGCAGATAGGTGATCCCTGAAAATGCACTTTCTACAGAAATAACTATTTTCTCACGACTCATATTCCTCTGATGTTATATGAAAATCTGGTAGTCTGCTTTAAAAATGACCATGTGAACCTTTAAGGACTATTTAAACAACTAGTTAGAAAAATCCAAACTCTTTTAAAAAGGTCTGGAGCATGAAATAATCTTTGAAATGAAAACCTATTAACCAGCTAGCTTTTACCTGTTAATTGTACCCACACGACTAGGTTATCATTGTTGTAAACTGCAATAAAATGCTGGAAGCGTTGTGAAGCACTAGGGAGCTCTCGATGGCTTTGTTAAAACAAATATAAAACATTCAACATTTAAAGTGTTGCACACTAGCATAGTCTGTTAGTTACACCTCGATGAAATAGCGAAAATCAGCAGTAACAAGTGCTCTGTGAAAAGATCAACAGTGGATTGGTAAACCACAATTAAAATAAGGGTCCAGGCTGTTCCAATTAGCATCAAGTTTAGGAAGGAATAAACCCGAGACAGCGTGGCATGGTCTCCACACGTCTGACCCCCGCGTGAAACACGAAAAGCACATTTCAGAAGCCTGCTCACCCACGCAGACGCATGCACCACTAATCACACCGGACAGGCTGTTAGTTTGCATAGTCAGTCTTGTGGAAATGCGCAGGGTGAGTCTGTTGCTGCAGATACACAAAAGGGCTATTTGGACAGCCCCTGCATACACTCACTCGCTTTCAAAACTGCGGCCTTCCAAAGTCTATACACAGTGACGACTGACTGGGCACGGAGGGCTCGTGTTTATCTGGAGATTGGCACCCACGCCCATCCTCCCCTCGAGGGTGCAGCATGGCTCTGCGGATAACCATTTTATACATTATGCCTTTAGTGTGGGTGCGAGTACAAGATTGGGACGCATCTCAGTGGTGCTCAGTGTTTGGTATTACACATACAGAGCCTGTAGCCTGGGCAGTTCAGCTCACTGAGCTGCCTCACTCTGTGCCACGAGCCACTAAGGGGGCGCGTTTAGACCTCGGCTGTGCTTAGAAAGGATGGCCGTGGTTCATTAAATGCATGCCATGAGAAAGAGCGGTGTTTAAAACTGCGCTGGGATCACCTCGCTATCCAGGGCACCGCATACACAATGCTTCACGGGGTGAGGCGCGACTACACAATGAAGGTGTCATCTGGTCACAAAATGCATTGTAGGAAGGGGGAGACTCTAGTTGGCGCAGTGCAAGCACTAGCGACAAGCAGGGACTCTCTCTTCCTCGTCAGGGCTGAGGGTTACCTTCCAGACAACCTCTGCTTACCCTCTAGGTAGTGTGGCTTAAGCAGTCGTAGGCTAATCTTTGGGGCACATAGGGTTAAACACTTGCAACAGTACACCTTCACAACCAACCCACCACACAACGAGACCAGACTGTATTCTTGTAAAAATATATCTCTTTATATAAACTTTACGCAGGCTTGTGAATACAGTCAATAACTTTACGGATACGGTTGCAGGTTATTAGCTTTAGGTTACCACAGTTCTTATCGTAGTTCTTGTGAGGCCCGTGGGCCGATGTTAAACAAAGTTCTTTGTGGAGCCAGCGGCTTCCAGGGGATCTGTCCCACGTCGCGTTGCCTTCCCGGTGTCGCTGATCGTTGCGGCTCTTCGGCCGAGCAGGTCACTGGTCGTCCGGGGCAGCGGTGCTCTGTGGCGGCACGGTCCTCCCTTTGTCGTCTGCTCCGACCTTGGAGTCGGCGGCTGTGTGGCGGTGACAAGTGGCAGTACGGTCCCCAAGTGCAGGACGTACCCAGCCAAATGCCGGTGCAGCTGTGGGCTCACAGCTGGGCTGTCGGGCAGGCTACCGACCTTGTGGATTCTCGTAGGGCAATAGTCTGTCCTTGCAGGTGAGGGACGGCTCGCTATGCAGTCGCCTCGATAGCTCGGACCAGACGGGTCCTCCTTCGCTTTGCTCTCGGGCTCCCAGCGCAGGTGTGGTCACGATGTTCGGGCCAGCGGCGGCTGGTCCTCACTGTGCTTCCGCTGTAGCTTTGGGCCCCGGTCACGGTGGTCGGGAGGGAGTGGATGCCTTAGAGGAGCTTCCTCTTTGTCGGTACTGCGGCGATGATCAGCACCCGCAGTCGCTTTCTTCCAAGGGGGGGTTTAGCGTCCACTGGTCCTGGGACGCTGGTCAGGGGGCAAGTTCCGTTTCCAAGCCCTTGGAGATCTCTTTGCAGAGTTTGGCACAAAGTAGCACAAAAGTCGTTTCGTCGTTTTGTCTTCCTCTCCTTCAGCAGCAAGGCACCAGACACAAGCAAGAGTCAGCACCCTTCTTTGTCTTCTCGCGGTCCTTCTCGTAGGGCAGAGTCGTTCTGTGGCCCAAACTGGATCTAACTTTCAAGGAGCAGGGCTCCATCTTTTATAGGCCAATTCTTTTGTTCTCGCAGGCCAGGGGGGCCTCTGCATAGCCACTCTCAGTTCTGGAGTACCCCGGCGGGTGTACTCCGGCTTCTGCTTTCAGTGTGAGGGGCAGGCGCATCAGACGCCCCACAGGAGGTGGAGCCAGCATTGTCCGGACAGGAGTGGCCAGAGTACCTTGTTGATGGGGGCTTCGCCCTTCCTGGGCCAGGTGCCGGCAGAGTCATCCGCCGCTCCCCAGGAGGGTGGAGCCAGCATTGTGGTGGCCGAGCACAGTGACAGTTCGAGTCAAGAGGCACTCCTACCTCCCACTAAGGTGTAATCTGCGCATTCACCACCTGTCATCCCTCCAGCCCTGTCACTCACACATCCCAGACAGTCGGATACACATACTGGCAGAGGCAACTGAAATGGTTAGGCAAGCAAACGCTAACTTTCTAAAAGTAGCATTTGCAAACCCAGGATACTGAAATAAACTTGACTACAAGAAATATCTCCTCATCCTGAGTTCAGGCATACTAAACATGACTCACTACCATGCTCCTTGAGCCTGCGGGGATTATAGGGTATAATAATCCTCGCAGCTCAGTCTGGCCTAATGGAGCAGGTAGCCTTCAGTAGTGAAATACGGTCTTCGTTGTAAGTCACTACCAGGACATGCCACGCACATCAGGGCTTGTCCTACCTCGCACCTACAATGCACCCTGCCCACAGGCCTACCATAGGGGTGACTAATATGTAGTCAAGGGAAGGGTCGGGGCTGGCAAGTGGGGACACTTGCCCAGCTAACGTGACAGTACGAGACCGCACGCGGGTTCTGCGGTCGCAGTTCCCAGACACAAGTTTACGGCTGCTCGGGTGGGTGGCGCAACCAGCGCTGCAAGCCCACCAGCAGTATCGGCATCTACACGCCCCGGCACTCTCTCGTGCGCTTTACTGGGGACTAACAGTAAATCCAATGCACCAATCATGGATACCAATCGTATGTACAGTTTACAGTAGGGAGCACTTGCACTGCGGCACGGATCAGCCGTGGCGCAGTGCCCTGAGTATCGGAAAACCAGCAAAACATCAGAGGCACATCAGCAAAAAGTGGAAGGGAGACTCACGCCAAGGTGCCAGGTCTAACACGTGTCCCCTCCAGCTGAAATGTGGGGGGAACTACCCTTCCCCAGGGAGTTCCACATCACTAAGGCGGAAAAATCTGGACAGACCGTCAGCGTTGGCGTGATCGGTGCCAGGGCGGTGTTCCACCGTAAAGTCCATACTCTGTAGAGAAATGGACCACCTCAACAGTTTCGGGTTCTCACCCCTCATTTGCATCAACCATCTGAGGGGCCTGTGGTCCGTCTGAACTCGGAAGTGAGACCCAAACAGGTAGGGTCTTAGCTTCTTCAGGGCCCAGACCACAGCAAATGCTTCACGCTCTATTGCACTCCACCTACTTTCCCGTGGAAGTAACCTCCGACTTATGAAGGCTACGGGTTGGTCAAAGCCCTCCTCAGTCATCTGTGAAAGAACAGCCCCTACACCATGCTCTGAAGCGTCTGTTTGCACAATGAACTCTTTGGAGAAATCAGGGGCCAGGAGCACGGGCGCCGTGCACATGGCAGTCTTCAGGGTGTCGAAAGCTTTCTGACAGGTGTCAGTCCAAATCACATTCCTGGGCTGCTTCTTCGAAGTCAGCTCTGTCAAGGGGGTCACGATCGTGCCATAGCCCTTGACGAACCTCCTGTAATACCCAGTGAGCCCCAGGAAGGCTCTCACTGCAGTCTGGGTCTTGGGGGGTTCCCAAGCCAGGATGGTTTCGATTTTGGGCTGCAAGGGGGCTACCTTGCCACTCCCAACTTGGTGTCCCAAGTACACCACGGAACCCTGCCCAATCTGGCACTTGCTTGCCTTGATTGTGAGGCCTGCTCTGCGCAGGGCCATCAACACTTCCCAGAGGTGTCGCAGGTGTTCGGGCCAGGTGCCGCTGAACACCGCGATGTCATCCAGGTAGGCGGCACTGAACTCGTCCAGCCCAGCCAACACCTGGTTGACCAATCTCTGAAAGGTGGCAGGGGCATTCTTCATCCCAAATGGCATGACCCGGAACTGGAAATGCCCATCTGGTGTAGAGAATGCTGACCTCTCCTTTGCCCCATCGGTCAAGGCGATCTGCCAGTACCCAGACGTCAGATCAAACGTGCTGAGAAACCGGGCAGCCCCTAGCCGATCAATGAGCTCGTCAGCTCTGGGGATGGGGTGCGCGTCAGTCTTCGTGACTGAATTGAGTCCTCTGTAGTCCACACAGAACCGGAGTTCGGGTGTGGCTCCCGGCGCAGCAGCCTTCGGAACCAAGACCACGGGGCTGGACCAAGGACTGCTGGAAGACTCAACCACCCCGAGGGCAAGCATCTTGGAGACCTCCTCCTTGATGCAGGCCCGTACCCTGTCAGTCACTCGGTAAGCCTTATGCTTCACCGGCAAGCTGTCTCCAGTGTCCACATCATGGACGCACCAATCTGTGACACTCGGAACCAGGGAAAATAGGTCTGGAAACTGCCCCAGCAACTGGCGGCAATCCTCCTGTTGTTCGGCGGTCAGGGAGGGTGAGAGGTTAACTCCATCCACTGACCCATCCTTCTCACAGGCCACCAAGAGGTCCGGTAGAGGCTCTGACTCCTCCTCCATTCCGTCATCGGTTGCCAACAACATGCCCACTTCGGACCTTCGCAAGTGGGGCTTGAGGCGGTTGACATGTAGGACCCGCAAAGGGTTCCTGGCCGTCTTCATGTCCACCAAGTATGTCACGGGGCTTTTCCGTTCTACAACCTCGAATGGTCCTGTCCACTTATCTTGAAGGGCACAGGGCTCCACCGGGGCTAGGACATACACCTCTTGTCCAGGCTGAAGCTCGACCAGAGTGGCATTCTGATCGTACCACCGCTTCATTTCTTCCTGGCTCGCTTCCAGATTTGCCTCGGCAAGTTGTCTGAAGCGCCTGGTCTGGTTTCTGAAGGCCAGCATGTAACTATATACACTCTGGGGAGGTTTCCTGGGAGATTGCTCCCAGCCTTCCTTTACCAAACTCAGCGGTCCTCTCACGGGGTGACCGTACAGCAGTTCAAAGGGACTGAACCCTAGGGACTTCTGTGGCACCTCGCGATATGCAAACAGTAGGCATGGTAAGAGGACGTCCCACTTACGCCTCATCGGACCTTCCAGGCCCATGATCATGCCTTTGAGGGTTCGGTTGAATCTTTCAACCAACCCGTTACCTTGGGGATGGTAAGGTGTGGTGAACTTGTATGTTACGCCACACTCTTGCCAAAGGGATTTCATATATTTCGATATGAAATTGGTCCCCCTGTCGCTCACTACCTCTAGAGGGAATCCTACTCGTGAGAAAATTCCCATCAGTGCACGCCCCACCACGGGAGCCGTCACTGTCCTCAGAGGTATGGCTTCAGGGTACCGGGTGGCATGGTCCACCAAGACCAGGATGAACCTGTTGCCCATGGCTGTCTTGGGGTCCAGAGGCCCGACGATGTCAATACCCACTCGCTGGAATGGCGTACCGACGACAGGGAAGGGTTGGAGGGGAGCCTTGTTCTTCCCTCCCGTCTTCCCACTTGCCTGGCAAGTCGGACAGGTTCTGCAATAAGTATCGGAACTCTTATGCATCTGGGGCCAGTAAAAGTGGGTGACAAGCCTGTCATAGGTCTTGTCCATCCCTAGATGTCCTGCTAAAGGCACATCATGAGCCAGACCCAGTAGGAAGGCTCTGAACTTCTGGGGTACCACCAGCACACGGGCTGACCCAGGTTCAGCAGCCTTAGGCTCCGAATACAGGAGGTCATTCTCCCAGTACACGTAATGTGTTTTGGCCTGAACACCATTGGCCTGGTCTGCAGCCTGCTGCCGCATACCCACGAGAGAAGGGCATTCTTTCTGCTCCCTGCAGAATTCCTCCCTGGAGGGTCCTCCTTCTTGCTGCCAATGGGTCAGCTCAGGCAGGTCCCCCAGTTCGGCGATCTGTTCCCCTGTAGGCTCCAGGGCATCCCCCTCAAGGTCTGCCTCCTCCTGGACCGTAGGAACTTCAGGGGCCGGTTTCCCGCGCCCCCTGCGCCTTCTCCCTAAGACCGGTTCCTGGGCCTCTCCATCAGGCCCCAGGACCTCTCGATCACCCTTACTGGCTGCCATCGACCGTGTGGTCACGCACGCCCAGTCAGGCAGACCCACCATCCGCAGGTGAGTCGTTTTCTCCACCTTTTCCCAAGGGGAGTGCTCCAAGTCGTTCCCTAGCAAACAGTCAACAGGCATGGTTTTTCTCACACAGACCTGCAGAGTACCAGAGACCCCCCCCCACTCGAAGGGAACTTGAGCCATCGGACACTGGCTCTCAGAATTATCAGCGTTGATAACCCTACAGTAGGCATGGGGTACAACCTGCTCTTGAGACACCAGGTGCTGCCTCACTGCAGTCACACTGGCTCCTGTGTCTCTAAGAGCCTCGGCTTCCTTACCATTGATGATCACCACCTGCCCATATTTTTTAGTGTTAGAGGGCAGGTAGTTCGTAGGGATCATCTCGCTGTCTCCTAACGAGACCAGGGTCATGTGAACGGGATCTCCACCCCCCGGGACCATCATTTCTTCTCCCAGGTGAACGCTAGTCACTTGTCGGGGCGGAGCACCAGTGGGTGCGGGTTTTCCAAATAGGCGACACTTGGGGTCACTCGATATGTGCCCAGGCTCGCCACATTTGAAACAATTGAAGGGCCCCTTTGGAACAGGTTTACCTGTCGGGGCCCCATTCTGCTTCGGGGGTGGGGGAGGCTGAGAACCCTGCTGCGGATTCCCTTGGGAACTACTTTGGGGGCCTTTTTGGAACCCTTTCTGTTTTCCCCCTTTGTCCCCCCCACTCTTCTGCTGGGGACCCTGCCCACTCTTGGCGGAATCTCCCACGGGACCCTTGTGGACCCTGGTGCTGAGCCAGCGGTCCGCCTCCTCAGCAAGCTTCCTCGGGTTGGACAGCTTGCTATCGATCAGATGTTGGCGTAACTCAGGAAAACAGTGATCAGACAAGTGCTCCCATGCAATTAAATCAAAGAGACCTTGAAAATCATTCACTTTGTTACCTTTCACCCAACCATCCAGTGCTCTGCAAAAGTAAGTCACATATTCCACATACGTATTCCCAGGCCGCTTAGTACATCCCCTAAACTTCTGTCTATACATTTCAGGGGTAAGCCCGTACCTGCTCAACAAAGCTTCTTTCATGTGGGTATAGGACCTCTGATTCTCGACGGGCAAATCTAGCAAGGTATCTCTCCCTTCGCTAAGGAACCTTCCCCACAACCCCGCTCCCCAATCCTTCTCAGGGACCCGGTGGGAGGACATGGCTACCTCATATGCCCTAAACCATTGTCCTATGTCATCCCCCTTAAAGAACTCCTTGACTACGTCCTTCGGGATATGCACTCTTGACTCTACCTGCACTGGCGATGTGCTGCCACCAGAGGGAGGATGATCCAAGCCTCTTTCCTTGAGACTTATCTCCCTCATTTTCACCTCGTAATCCATCTGGTGCTTTCGCTCTTCCAGCGCCATTCTTTTTGTTTCAAGCTCCAGCTGGATTTTCAATTCTGCCAACTTTCTTTCGTGATTCCGGGTTTCCTTCCTGTCCGCCAGCTCCTCTGGCGACAGGCCTTTTCCAAAGCTGTGTTCGCTGTCCTGCCGCTCGAGATCGATCAGATCCCCAAGCGCATTCTGCTCCTCCGTTGCGTTCTGCTCGGCGAGGACGTCTTGCTCTTCCGGGGTCTTTCGGGACTCTATCCAGGCTTTCAGGGCCTTGGAGAGCTGCGTTTTGTTTTTGCAGCCAGCGTGCGGAACTTTGAGTTTCTTGCAAAAGAATTTCAGTTCGTCCCTGGAATATTTATCCACTTTGGTGGGGTCCCACTCTACCTCCAAAACCTCGGAGGTCGTGGACTCCGCTCCATCCAGGCTCTTGGTGCCCGGCATGGTTTCTGCACTCGGAATCTTCTTTCAAAAGCAAAGCCTGTGGTTTAGTAACTGTACCGTAATCCTTGTGTAGCGGTCAGAAGCTCAGGTATAACTATCGCAAGTGTAAATTCGAAAATCCTCACCGCTGCGTCCAATGTAGGAAGGGGGAGACTCTAGTTGGCGCAGTGCAAGCACTAGCGACAAGCAGGGACTCTCTCTTCCTCGTCAGGGCTGAGGGTTACCTTCCAGACAACCTCTGCTTACCCTCTAGGTAGTGTGGCTTAAGCAGTCGTAGGCTAATCTTTGGGGCACATAGGGTTAAACACTTGCAACAGTACACCTTCACAACCAACCCACCACACAACGAGACCAGACTGTATTCTTGTAAAAATATATCTCTTTATATAAACTTTACGCAGGCTTGTGAATACAGTCAATAACTTTACGGATACGGTTGCAGGTTATTAGCTTTAGGTTACCACAGTTCTTATCGTAGTTCTTGTGAGGCCCGTGGGCCGATGTTAAACAAAGTTCTTTGTGGAGCCAGCGGCTTCCAGGGGATCTGTCCCACGTCGCGTTGCCTTCCCGGTGTCGCTGATCGTTGCGGCTCTTCGGCCGAGCAGGTCACTGGTCGTCCGGGGCAGCGGTGCTCTGTGGCGGCACGGTCCTCCCTTTGTCGTCTGCTCCGACCTTGGAGTCGGCGGCTGTGTGGCGGTGACAAGTGGCAGTACGGTCCCCAAGTGCAGGACGTACCCAGCCAAATGCCGGTGCAGCTGTGGGCTCACAGCTGGGCTGTCGGGCAGGCTACCGACCTTGTGGATTCTCGTAGGGCAATAGTCTGTCCTTGCAGGTGAGGGACGGCTCGCTATGCAGTCGCCTCGATAGCTCGGACCAGACGGGTCCTCCTTCGCTTTGCTCTCGGGCTCCCAGCGCAGGTGTGGTCACGATGTTCGGGCCAGCGGCGGCTGGTCCTCACTGTGCTTCCGCTGTAGCTTTGGGCCCCGGTCACGGTGGTCGGGAGGGAGTGGATGCCTTAGAGGAGCTTCCTCTTTGTCGGTACTGCGGCGATGATCAGCACCCGCAGTCGCTTTCTTCCAAGGGGGGGTTTAGCGTCCACTGGTCCTGGGACGCTGGTCAGGGGGCAAGTTCCGTTTCCAAGCCCTTGGAGATCTCTTTGCAGAGTTTGGCACAAAGTAGCACAAAAGTCGTTTCGTCGTTTTGTCTTCCTCTCCTTCAGCAGCAAGGCACCAGACACAAGCAAGAGTCAGCACCCTTCTTTGTCTTCTCGCGGTCCTTCTCGTAGGGCAGAGTCGTTCTGTGGCCCAAACTGGATCTAACTTTCAAGGAGCAGGGCTCCATCTTTTATAGGCCAATTCTTTTGTTCTCGCAGGCCAGGGGGGCCTCTGCATAGCCACTCTCAGTTCTGGAGTACCCCGGCGGGTGTACTCCGGCTTCTGCTTTCAGTGTGAGGGGCAGGCGCATCAGACGCCCCACAGGAGGTGGAGCCAGCATTGTCCGGACAGGAGTGGCCAGAGTACCTTGTTGATGGGGGCTTCGCCCTTCCTGGGCCAGGTGCCGGCAGAGTCATCCGCCGCTCCCCAGGAGGGTGGAGCCAGCATTGTGGTGGCCGAGCACAGTGACAGTTCGAGTCAAGAGGCACTCCTACCTCCCACTAAGGTGTAATCTGCGCATTCACCACCTGTCATCCCTCCAGCCCTGTCACTCACACATCCCAGACAGTCGGATACACATACTGGCAGAGGCAACTGAAATGGTTAGGCAAGCAAACGCTAACTTTCTAAAAGTAGCATTTGCAAACCCAGGATACTGAAATAAACTTGACTACAAGAAATATCTCCTCATCCTGAGTTCAGGCATACTAAACATGACTCACTACCATGCTCCTTGAGCCTGCGGGGATTATAGGGTATAATAATCCTCGCAGCTCAGTCTGGCCTAATGGAGCAGGTAGCCTTCAGTAGTGAAATACGGTCTTCGTTGTAAGTCACTACCAGGACATGCCACGCACATCAGGGCTTGTCCTACCTCGCACCTACAATGCACCCTGCCCACAGGCCTACCATAGGGGTGACTAATATGTAGTCAAGGGAAGGGTCGGGGCTGGCAAGTGGGGACACTTGCCCAGCTAACGTGACAGTACGAGACCGCACGCGGGTTCTGCGGTCGCAGTTCCCAGACACACGTTTACGGCTGCTCGGGTGGGTGGCGCAACCAGCGCTGCAAGCCCACCAGCAGTATCGGCATCTACACGCCCCGGCACTCTCTCGTGCGCTTTACTGGGGACTAACAGTAAATCCAATGCACCAATCATGGATACCAATCGTATGTACAGTTTACAGTAGGGAGCACTTGCACTGCGGCACGGATCAGCCGTGGCGCAGTGCCCTGAGTATCGGAAAACCAGCAAAACATCAGAGGCACATCAGCAAAAAGTGGAAGGGAGACTCACGCCAAGGTGCCAGGTCTAACATGCATAAAGGCTCAAAACAGTAAGTGAAGCAGAACAAAAAAAGAGAAAAAAAAATCTGACTTGTACAAAAACAGTACTTATAAGCACGTTCCGCTTTCACTTTCGTCCGTCGTGAAAGCTTTCTCATCTTTATGGGGCCATGTATTTGAAACACATGTCCCCATAAAGATAAGAAAGCTTTCACAACGGGAGGAAGTCAGACGAGCCCGTCCAAGTGGGCCGTCTGAAAAAAGAGAAAAATATACGTCATGCAGTGCTCTTTCCCAATGGCTGGCCACCGTTTAGCATAAACGGTGATGCCAGCCAACGGGAAAGAGGGGCGGGGCTTAAAGCCCGATACTGACCCAAAAACATAAAATCTCGCCAGTGAGACTGCGCATGCGCAGCCCACGCTGGCGAGACCTAAAGAAACAAGAGTACTTTCAAATGAAGCCCAGATGGGAGGAAATTCTACTTGTAAAAACACGAGCACTCATGTGGAGAGCTCAAATACAAAGAAAAATCTAGCTCTTAAAACAGGAGCAGTGGATGGACACAAAGACTTAGTCCATACTCTGGGGAGGGCTAAACACAAAAGGAAGCATGACGTATGCATGCCATGAACAAATGGGGACAAAGGATATGAGACAGAGGATGAAGCGAGGCAATGGTAAGGCTATGGCCAGGCTGAAGCCCACAGACTAAAGACAACAAATGTCTTTGAGACAGCGGCATGCACTGACAAGCCGAGACCTAAAAACAAAATGCAGCTGCGATTTACCCAAGGCTATTAGTGGCCTCTTGGAGGGACATGTCCTCCACGCCGTCTGCTCTGAAAAGATCATGAGGAGGACGTAGCAAAGAGTTAAGATAATACATTTTGTCAACTTGATGACAATCGAATTTATTGAGAATAAATCAATATCCAGTTGCTCAGTATGCTAACAGAGGAATGACGCTTCTCATTCTGCAAGACATGCTGAAGCTGATGCCATCTGCACATCTTTCTATTGTGGCTGTAGTTTCATACGCCAGGGTCGGGACACACACTTCTACTGATCTTAATACAGAGTATTCATTTTTCTTCAATCTTTTGTTTAATTACCCAAGTAAAATCTGACATTCCAATTTGAAAGAAAGTACTGTTTACTAATATGCAGGTGACATAAGAACTACCCCTGGCCAGCCCTTAATGTGCCAAAAGGAAATACAAATGCATTTAGTGTCTTACTGTGTTTTATACTCGCAAAGCTGCTAACTAAATTAGGGTGCGCCGAAAAATGCTACTTGCTTCGAGGTAGGGATGAGGCTCCATGTGAAGGTGTTGTCCGATTCAAATGGCAGCCAAGCCAACAAAACCCACTATTTCATAGACTGGTGCTGGTGTTTACTTTGCCAATGCTTAGGTTTCCAGTCTGACCTCACCGTCATCTTCCTGCACTACATTGGAGGATCTATGAGATGATCCTGTGTACAATTTAGACCTCCTTCATGGTGGTCCTAGTCTGTAACCCCTTAGGGCAAGTGTGCCCCTGCACATTTTCCCTTATTGGAAGCTGCTAAGTGGGATTTCGTCATTTGTATCCAAACAACCCTTTGTAGTTCAGAGATTCTCAGTATTCTGCATTACAGAAGAGAATAAACAAGGCATCGTCAGCTAAAAAATGGTGAATTTCACCAACTGGTTTTCCAGCACATTTAATTTACAATAGGACCCCTTGAAGCCTACATGATCCAGAGCTGAAACTGAGTTTTAATGCGTCTGCTGGGGTGAAACACTTTAATGTGAGTAAAGTCTATTTAAAAAAATAGTATTATAGAAAATACTCAATTGTAATCAAGGAGTGTACAAAGATCTGTGAGCATAGATCGCTGCTTGATAACATTGCACAAGATCTGCAGGGCTGAAACTAATTTACGTACAAAACAGCATTTTCCAAGGAAATCCAATGCCCAATTAGACCAGGAACGAGGATGTTTCCCTTACTGCCCCTTCTTTATCTCCCAGCTTACTTACAGTTTTGTCCTACCACTTCTTTCTGACACTGTGAAGGTGTGACAATAAAATAGGAAAAGAAGGTATGGGCTTTGCTGGTTTACCCTACCCACTCCTGTCCACCATTTATACTCTTCTTCGATCCCCCTCTCTGTTATTTCACTGACAAACAATGAGATTAGAAGCCAGGATTAGGCAGAATATTAATATTACTGCATGGGAGATGTTCTTGCTAGTAAAACGTCCCTTCTCCTTCACAGCGTATTCAAACTACGTCTTCACTTCGCCATCCTTTTCAAAGTATACTAAATTAGAAAGATATGGTGGGGCCAGCTAAGAATCTTCAATATCAGGGATAGAGGATGAGGCAAAGTTTTGTGTTCTAAGATGTAAGGGAAGCAGAACACAGTAGTAAGTATCGCCCTGCTTTATTCTTTGCCCTCACTGGTACATTGTCGGTCTTCTTCTATAGAGTCTTGTCACACATTGTGCTGTCCCCACACTCTGCTGAACCATTGTCTCCTTCTCTGCTCTTCAATTCCTGTCCTATACTTGGGACCGAAAGCGATGGCTGGTGTCTCAGCTATAGGCAGAAGAGGATTAATTTTTGATGGGCTATAGTCAGAATAATTGGAAATATGCGGCAATGGAGAAACACATTATAGGATATGTAGGAAGGTGGATACCTGACTATGGTTACCCCAGATTTCTTTGCCTAGTGTTTAGCTGGTTTTCGACTTAGTTGGCCTGGGATCCTGCTAATCAGGACCCCAGGCTATCTGCTCTCTCTGTAAAATGGACCCCATGTACCTTAGGTACATCTCCAATTGGATATTGGGTCACCTTATGAGCCCCTGTAGTGTGTACTATAGGTACCCAGGGCATAGGTGCATCCAAGGCCTACCAGGGGCTGCAGCATATCTTTTGCCACCCCTGGCTGGCCATCCAAAATGACACAACTGGCTGATCACTCAGCTGGGGCAAGGTGGTATAATCACCCCTTGCTTAGATATAGTATACCTATATCCGACCTATATCTGGACACATATATCCTGTAAGTCACTCCTACGGCAGGCTTTAACAATCCTGGAGGCAGAGTGCTTGGTTTTATGTGAGATGGTGCTCTAGCATGAGCTGAGCCTGTCTGCAGCTTTCGGAACCAAGTCCTCATAGCTGTTCGGGGATATTGCCATACCATATACTCTTAAGTGCATTATGAACCTCGCGGTTCACTGCTAACTTTGGTTTGGCTTTATCAAAACATGTCGTGTAAGGTGTCATATGCTTTGGAATACTACCCCCTCGCCAGTCCTGGCGATGGGGGTAGCATTCCACCCTTCTAGAGGGAGAAGACATGTTAATTTCCTTAAACGCTGTTAAATCTAACCAGAGCCTCAGCATCACAAAATGGATGCTGCTGCCACAGACACAAGTCTGGCCTCCTGCTGCTGACCGAAACTCCGGCAGAGGAGGCCTGGACAAGAGGTTTCCGGTCACAGGGAGGTGTTACACCACCCCAGACAGGAGATAGTGGATTGGGGCAGGGAGGGCTGAATGAAACTAGACACTGCCTGAGGCGCACAAGGTGTCCCAGGCAAAGCCCAGTTCAAACCGGTGCTGGGGCACTCCAGCCCCAGCTCTGGCGCGAAACTGGACAAACGGAAAGGGGTGTAACCACCCCCTTCCTGGGTTCCACCCATAGGAGGGACCTAGCAGGTGATCCAGCCCCTTGATTTGGAATAAAGGTAGGAGCTTTGCCAATGCACGGCAGATCATTCTGACTGAAACTTTGAAACGAAACTCTGGACCCTTCGACATCCTACTCCTCGTAGAAGACTGAAGAATCTCCCTTGTGGTCAAGGAGTGGCCACCCTGTGCAAGCAGGCACCATCAGCGCTCAAAGGTTTTCTTTGCCGTTGCTCCCGCTGGAGCTCGAACGACAGAGACCGACAAGACCTGGACTCCCAGACTTCCAACAGCCCGATCCACAGTCCTAGCAAAGCTGAGACCCGTGGAGGCGACGTGAGACGTGGGACCGGCCATCTTGGAAAGCCAGCGAAGTGCTTCCCGTGCAGCTCCTGAGGTTCCCTCGAAGCTGTGCATTGGGGTTTGAGAAGCCCCAGCCCCGAGCAGCCTGTGCACCGAAGATCACATCTCCACACTCACCGAGTGCTGCGTGGAGCCCTTTTGCACTTTTCCTGCTCGACGCGTTGTCCGGTCACTTGCCCGTTGGCTAGTGGCCTCTATGACGACGATCCATCGAAACTACACTGCTGGTCTGGTTGCTCCAGACTGGCCCCAGCTCCCCTGAATAAGAGCCATCGATCTGACCTTCCTGGTCCGATCCAGAAGACATCTTACAGTCCTGCGTGGGTTGCATTTGCCAAGGCTTGGTGACTCCGATTTGAGAACCGACACCGCCAACAGAAAGAGCCTTTGTGGGACAGCTCGTGTCCACCAGCTGGTCATCCTCGATCCTTCCTGGTCCACGTGGCAGCGGAGACAAACTACTCGACAGCACCTGATTGCAACCAGACACTGCCTGGTTCCGTCCTGGTTCCATCCTGGTCACTGGCTAGTGACCTAGACTCTGCCCCCTCTGCTTTCAGGTACTCTACATCTTCGATCCACCCTTGGATCCAACCGGACTCTTCTCTCCTGGTCGCCTGCAGCATCTTTTCCTCCAGGCTCCATAGAACTCCACGAAGAAACCCGACACACTTTTGCACCTATGCACCCGCTTCCTGTGGGTGAGGTAACGAGGGACCTCCGGTGCCCCTGTAGTGATTTACATCCCTAGTGTCCTAGTTTCATGTGGCTAAGTTCGAGTCCAGTCGGAAGTCTCCTAAACCTATAACTTTCTGATTTTTACGCACCATTGACTTGTATAGTAAACGCGGTTGCCTATAGACACTGCAACCGCATCCTGTGGGCCTCCTATGTCCTAACCTTCGTTAGTCCAGTGTAGGCCCAGCGATTCCCAAGGCCCCAGGCCTCTTCATTGTTCGTGACGTGGTACTTATACCACTTTCTTAATACATAGTTTGAGTGGCCACCCGGCCTATCCATAATTGTGCAGCTTATTTATGTTATATTGAGTTCTTTGTTTAACGCTTGTGCTTCTGTGCTCATAAAGAGTATAGGGAGTTATTCTAGAAATAAATACATATATTTTGTAATATACAACTTGTGTGGTGTCCTTTCATTGGTATTTAAAGGATTGCATATGGTAAAACAGCTGGCTTCACATGCCCTCTTGAGTTTAGCCTTAGACTGCTTTTGTCCATGCTACCCCTAGGATAGCTGGTCTATAAGGTTGACTTACAACCAATCACCATAAAGGGTCGTTTGGACTGGTGCAAGGTGCTCACTAAAATTAGTTATCATCATATACCAGGCCAACTTCTCACACCCTGCTATTACAAGTGAGTGAGCAGCGCGGAGGATACAGCACGAGGGTCTGGGTGAGAATGGAGGAGGGGTGTAGAGATGACAGTCTCGGACAGGAGAGCGAGTTCAGTCACAGTCAACTTGGAGATGAGGGTGGTTGGCGGATAGGAGAAAAATGAGCTGTTGATCGAGTGCGTTAGAAATGCAAACACCAGAAGCTTAAAACAGGAGCCGAGACAAATTAATTTATTTATTTATGCGTTTTTATATAGCGCGGACTTTACCCGAAGGTGTCACAGCGCTTCACAATAGGACTGATATGAGGAAATATAAATTTTATGGTCAAGATTGTGTTCCCTAGCGCGTACCCCACCGTCTCCATGTACCAGCTTAAAGTGCATGTAACTTCCCTCCTGTGCCAGCTATGAAGACGCAAATACATTTGCGTCCAACGTTAACATGTCCTCTTTCAGACCCGCCCTGAATGGGTTAAATAGTCCGTTCCTAAGTATACTATGCCAACGTCTTTTTGTAGTGTACCTTACACGTTTTTCCTGCTCTGGCAAAGTAGGCCCTGAATTTCTGCCATCGAGCCATTTTTCTGGCTTCTGACTCTGCAAGCCTCAGCCCAGGCTGCCTCTGTACCCGTGAACTCTGACTTACTTCCAGCGCGGCCCACCGCGCTCAGCTCAGCCTGCTGCCTGCCAAGACTGACTATAACCTTCGAGTTATCTGTTCCGCTCCTCGAAAATACATTCCTGCTTACTAGCTTCAGTAAACATCCCCCCCTCATCTGCAGAGCAAAGGGCCAATCCGTCTCCGTGCAAGTAATTCATAGCCTCTGTTACCATGCTCCCATGGAAGGCCCCATGCCCCACGCTTCTCATGCAGACACTCAGGCGCTTACACACGCTTCCACAGTCAGTATAGAATAGCTTCTGCCCTAGAGTCCTTTCCCGTCCAGATAATATGGTTCCCAAACATCAGATATCAGATATGATAGAAGTACAAGTTGATCTGACATGCCAGACTTCTGTCTCTTTCCGTCAGTGTAAATGTCAAGTCCCCTGCACCCTCCCGTTTCACGTCAATCACATGTCATGTAGCTGCGCGCGCATCCAAGCTTCCGATTTCTGCTGACATTGCAACATTTCTGTTAGTGCCACCCCTTTGTGACACCTATCTGTGACGTTTCTAGCACACACCTCCAGTTCACGCCTAGTCCACGCCTTCTGATTACGTACTAGTAACACGTGGATACTGTTATCTTGTCTTCTCTCAGCTGTTACGCCTACTCTATTGCTTTATATGACGTAAAATAAGTATATAAGCTATGTATTGTCAATAAAGTTGTGTGGCATATGCTCTCTATCCCTTCCTGAACCCTATGTGGTTGCGGGAACATGATAGCCAGGTCATGACCATTCCTTTTTAAGGAATAAAACCCCTAAGAACTCTAACACCACGGACTCTGGTTCTTTCTTTCTGATTGAGTTATTATTGATTAAGTACCTACCTGCATAGAAATTAAGACGGTAAATTATATATTTACATCATTTTGGCGCCCGAACAGGGACCCCTCCCCCACCTCACGCGCCGGTTGGTGCGTTGCAAGCTCTGTCCCCTGCCATCAGTTAGAAGGAAACTACGCGTACCGGCAGGATTTCCTGCATCTCCCTCTGGCCCACGGAGGTGACGAAGACTGCGATCAGTACCCAGACGAGGCGGTGAGGAGTGCGGAGGATCCCGACCAGAGCCTAGCCGAAAGAAGCAAGGTCCGAGGTGTCAGGAGGCCCACCAGTTTTCCGAAGTTTTCCGAAGTTTTCCGAAGTTTTCCGAAGTCAAGCCGAGTCCAGTCCAGTCGAGTTTTCCGAGGCCTTCCGATTTCCGTGCTTCCCGGTGAGTACCATTGCTGGGACGTATCAAGACGGGTTTGGGTACACAAGTCCGGTCTGCACTGTTTTTAGACAGTGTATCTGTACTGTTTAGCAGTACATCAGTATAAAGGGGTAGTGATATAGGTTTTCAATGTTTTCCCTGTGATTAATGTCGTGGTATGAATGTGACCGTTTTCAATGTGCATTATTGTGTTCTTGTATAACTAGCTGTATTCAGTATTAAGTAGTTAGGGTTAAGCATTCAGTATTAAGTAAACAAGATGCCGTTTTTCAACAAGTTAAAGCAGATAGGAACTAGGAAAGGGATACTAGAGGAAGAAATTCCTATCCCCCCTAGGGACACTCCAGGAAACTTCATGTACCACAAGCATGGCTTAGATGCCATACTGTATCTAGATTTATGGGCCGACTATACTAAACATCTAGACGAAAGACACAGATGGCCAGTTACTGGAACATGGGATGCTGAGTGCATCATGAAGGTAGAAGAAGCATTATGGAAAAAGAAAGCCAGACAATCTCAGAAGGACGCCATAGAGTTTTGGCGTAAGGAATCACATAAGCGTGCTGAAAAAGCACTACGTAGAGAAGACAGACTTAAAGAATCAGAAAAGGCCCAAGAAAACGAGTTAGTTACCGAGGGGATCCGAGTAAAAACAGAGCAAGTAGACCGCGCACGAAATAACCTCGTAAACGGTATGTATCTCGCGGCCGAAGGTTCGCCTGAGGCCATTTCTGAAATACCGAAAAATCTGCCGCCACCATTAGTTCCAACTAAAGTAATGCATAAGACTACTAAAGACATATTCCTGAATTCCTATCTAGAGGATGTAGCACCCGCTTACACCAATCTGCTTCTCCGAGCCCTGCCTAACGATGGGGGTGGTAACCCGCCCCAAGATCATATTCCGCCAGTACCACAACAGAATACTGCTGTACCGCCACCTCCACCACTTCCTGTACCTAAAGTTGATTTACCGAAACCACGTTTACCTGACCCTACTAAAAGACTAATTCAAGTTCAGGTACAGACTCCACAGAGAGATAATGCCCAAGCTTCCGCCTCAGGAGGTGCGACCGGGGGTCTTCACACCCCGCCATTAACACGCAGGTTACAGCTCGGGGATTTGCGGAATCCCTTTGCGTTCAAGTCACCCCGCCTTGACATATTCAAGGAAAACCTTTCAGTTTGCAGATATGATCCAGTACCCGGTAAAGACGATATAATGATGATGGCATCACTACGGTTAAGATCTGCTACTGATTTCCTGCTGTGCTATGCAGGAATGAAGGAACGCCTAGATAGAATATATGAGTTTGTTCAGACTGGGAAAGACCCTGACAGTATTAAGGATGCCATGGACCGTCAGAAAGTTGACGTTCAAGCACAGATACTACGTTTTTTCATAAATTGCCTAATAAGAGAACGAGACAGGCCTGGGACAGATCAGAGCGAGTTAGATGCACTAAACAAGTGGGGTCAAAATATATCTGAAGGAAAACACGATAAAGGCACCTGCATAGCCAGTATGTACAAGAAAATTAGAAAAACAGTGATAGAAATACACCAAAAAGAGAAAGAAAAGGCTTCCTCCGAGGAGGAAGAAGAACTTGAAGAAGCAGAAAAGACTACAGATACTATAGCGTATGTAGGTAAGGGAACTTACCTTAGGAAAGGTATCCGTCCAGAAAGCAAGAGAGTTTTCCTCTCTGCCTTAACCAACCCGAATTCTTCTGAACATCAGTTCCAGGAAACTGATAAAAGACTCCGAGAGAGAGTGGGATACCACGTACTCTATTCTATGGATGAACAAGAACTAGCTCGGTCAGCCATATTATGGTCTGAAAATCCCGACATATATAATGATGACACGGTAGCACAGACATTTCTGAACCTTTCCCCAGACGAGCAGAAATTAGCAGGTGTATACATGATTCAGCACCTCCTCACGAAATACAGAAACCAACATTCTGATCCAGGCCCCTTACCCGAAATACTAGAAGCACTACTCATGGATAGATGGAGAGGTTTAAGTACCAAGTTAATACAAATAATTCTAGAACAGCGACACAGATATAACACTTTTGTAAGCACTGAATATGTTCCCGCTCCGCCCCCGGAAAGGAAAACATATCACATGCAATGCCTGAGTGGCATCGAAAGTCAGAACCCCTTACGAGAAGTACACCCAGTTATGGGTGAGGATCATGTCTTGAAACGCGTGTATGTACACACGCCACTGACTAAGTTAGAACTGTTAGAAATGAAGAAACTAGTACCCTGCCATGATAAGGACCCTGCAGGTTTCCACAGAGAACTTAAAGACATGTTACTGATGGGGGATTACACATACGAAGATATCATGAAAATGTTAAAGGTACTGCTGCCCACGGGCATTTACGAGAAATTAAAGGAAAAGGAATGGGAGGTGGGAGACAAAAAGATTGCATGGGCAGAAATAGAAGACGAAGAGAACAAACGTGTCCCAGGGGTAGGCCTTGGGGAGAAAACTAAAGCATTACCAGGTTTGATAGTACAGGTTCTGCCAAGGTTATTGACAACTAGAAAAGAAGACTGGGATGCAATCTCAGCATGTAAACAGAAACCCGACGAAGATACTAGTGACTTTTATTCAAGATTCGAGAAATGTTTTATCATTAATAGTGGTCTTAAACCAAGTAGCGAGTCGTACCCGCATCTTTTTGTATCGAAGTTAGTTGAGAATTCCCTGTTAGCAGTCAAGAATCGTGTATACAAGGTTGAGAGTACATGGCAAGCAAATACGCCATCCCAGATGTTACAAATGTTACAATACCATCAGAACAGAATCAGAGAGGAACAGGATCAAGAACAGAAACGTATGAAAGACACGAAAATGAAAATGTTAGTAGCCCAGTCGGTACATACCGACGGAAACAGAAAGGGTACGAACCAGACAAATCATTCTGCAGCTCCCGTTAAAGGGACATGCAACTATTGTAAGCAGCCAGGTCACTACGTACATGAATGTCCAGTTCTGAAACACAACATAGCAACAGGTAAAACTAAAGAGAGACCGCATCCACCAAGACAAGATCAAGTCCAGCAACAGACTTCACAGAATGTACAGCCCATGCAGAACACGCAGCCTACGCATGCTTCATCTCATACAGCACAGACAGTAGCGGTACCACAGCCCACCGCTTCGACTCAACAAGTTTCCCAACAGATGTACCAGTATGCCCAATCTGCTTATCCAGAGTATCCACGATACACATGAAACAGCCTAGAGAGGGAATTTGGCTTGCCTCTTATTGAAATTCCTGTAGATCAAGAAGGTCCTTATGTACACAGTCAAGTATTGGGAAAAGATAGAAAGTTTTTAATTGACACAGGGGCAAGCCGCACAACGATCAGCCATAATGAAGTCCCAGGGGCACCCCTCTCAGGCTCACAGAATGTTTCCCTTGGTTTTTCAGGACAGCCCATTGTAAATGAAGTATCTGAACCAGTTCCCCTGGCTGTGGGTCCATTATCGCGAGTTACAGACTTGTTACTTACGAAATCATGTCCAGAGAATCTGTTAGGAATTAAAACATTGAAGGCTCTAGGAGCCATAATTTGCTGTTCCCCGGAGGGAGTTAGACTTTTTCTGCGGGATTTCAAGGGTCATTATGTTTTACGAGAATTCGATGTCAGATTGAAAAATGTACCAGTTCACTTGTGGGCAAAAGGCCCAACTGATGTAGGTTGTATGCATATCACACCATACCGTGTTACACTCAAGACAGGAGTAGTTTTACCACGAATCAGACAATACAAGTTACCACCCGATGCTGTAGTGGCTTTACTGAAAATCATTGAAGAGCTCATAGCCCAAGGGGTGGTCGTAGAGACCGACTCCAATATCTGTAATTCACCCATCATTCCGATTCTTAAACGTACTGATCCCAATGCACCGCCAGTATATCGGCTGGTGATTGATCTGAGAGAACTGAATAAATGTATTGTACCACAGTACCCTGTGGTCCCCGATATCTCTTCCTTATTGATTGCTATTGATTCAGAAGCAACGTTCTTTACTGTAATTGATCTCAAGAACGCCTTCTTTAGTGTACCTATTGATCCAGAGAGCCAATATCTCTTCGGATTCAGTTTAAATGGACGAAGTTTCAAATTTTCCCGCGCACCTCAAGGATTCACAGAAAGCCCCAGCATCTATAGTCAAGCACTGAAAAGACAACTAGATTGTATTCAAATGCCAGTTAACACCGCTTTACTGCAATACGTCGATGATCTGCTGATCACCGCACGAAGTGAACCCGAATGTGAACAAGCATCACTGACAGTCTTACATTTTCTGGCCGACAAGGGACACAAGGTGTCTCCTTCGAAGCTGCAATTCTGTGTTCAGCAAGTTGTGTACTTGGGTCACTTGCTGTCCAAAGTGGGGAGACAGCTCACTCCCGATCGCATTCAGTTAATTGTAAACATGCCACGACCCCAGACACAAAAGGAAGTGCGGGCCTTCATAGGCCTCACCTCGTACTGTAGACAATGGATTCCTCAATATGCATTTCTAGCTAAACCACTCATCCAGTTAACGACACAGGAGGCAGCGACTTCGACTGTCCTCCCTTGGACTCAGGAACATACACAAGCCTTTGAGGAATTAAAGAAAGCTTTATGTCAAGCACCAGTTTTAGCGACACCATGTTACAGCAAACCGTTTACACTTTTTGTTACAGAACGTGATGGTACAGCATTGTCTGTCCTCACTCAAGATCAAGCAGGTTCACATAAGCCTTGCGCTTATTTCTCAAGTACATTGGATTCAGTAGCCCAGGCACTCCCTGCGTGCTTAAAGTCTGTAGCAGCAACAGCATTAGCAATCAGACAGAGCGATTCAATTGTTCTAGGACATCAGTTAACAGTACAAGTTCCACATTCTGTAGAGGTTCTGTTAAACAGAACCCAGACTCAACACTTGACTATAGCACGACTGACAGGTTACGAATTGACGCTATTCCAGCCACACATAGAAATCAGACGCTGCAGCATTCTGAACCCCGCGACACTGTTACCTACAATTATGACAGATCCAGCCCCGCATGATTGTATAGAAATCATTAATGCAGTAACAAAGCCCCGACGAGACTTAACAGATGTTCCACTGACAAATCCAGACCTGACACTTTATGTGGATGGTTCATGTATGCGAACAAGTACAGGAGAATTAGTGGCCGCATATGCCGTGACCACTGAAACCGAAGTAAAAGAAACACATCGTATCGACACACTGTCTGCTCAAGCGGCAGAGCTTATTGCTCTGACCCGAGCCTGTATTCTAGCCAAGAACAGAAATGTTAATATATATACTGATTCACGTTATGCGTTCGGAGTTGTACACGACTTCGGCATGTTATGGCAAGAACGAGGTTTTCTGACCTCTCATGGTGCCAAGATCCAACATGGTCCCCTCATTCAAGCACTGTTAGAAGCAATACATCTGCCTTCAGGCATATCCGTCATGAAGTGTAAAGCACATACTAAAGTTACAGATTCTGTTTCCCAGGGTAACGACCTGGCAGACCAGACAGCAAAACATACAGCACTGACTCACACTCAGACAACTGATGTGACAAAGGCCACAGGACCGACAAATTGCATGACAGTCAGGGATCCCACACTAGATGTAATCGATATTCAGGCACATGCTACTCCAGATGAAATAAAGAAATGGACTGAACTAGGAGGGATCCAGACAGATCAAGGTTGGATGACGAAGGGAAAATCTACATGGTTTCTCCCTGATTCTAAGGTTCAAGTCATGATTAATACAGCACATAGTCCAGCACACCTAGGAGAAAAAGCGATGTTAGACAGTTTACAAAATCTTTGGAGCAATAAACACTTACGAGCAGCAGCAAAACAGAAAGTGCGTACTTGCATGATCTGTTGTCAGTTCAATCCAGGTAAAAGCGTCCCTGTAGAGCAAGGTGGATTTCATCCTCCCGATCACCCTTTTGAAGTCCTCCAGATGGATTATATCCAGATGGACCGTTGTCGAGGATTCAAATATGTCCTCGTAATTGTTTGTGCACTGTCCCGTTGGACCGAAGCATACCCAGTCCCAGATTACACTGCTCCGACCACTGCCAGGCAGTTGGTTCGTGAATTCTTCCCACGGTACGGCTTGCCTCGTGTCGTGTACTCAGATAACGGTCAGCCATTCTCATCTGAATTGATGAAGCAGGTTTCTTTATTGCTAGGATACCAGTGGAGATTCCATTGTGTCCAACATCCCGAAGCCGCAGGCCTTGTAGAAAGGCATAATCAGACATTAAAGACACGCCTTGCTAAAATATGTCAAGAGAAAGGGGTCGACTGGATAGTCGCCCTGCCAGTGGCACTGTTCTACATGAGGATGGTTGCCCACTCGAGATCAGGACTATCCCCGTACGAAGTGGTCTTTGGTAGACCACCGAATATGTGGGGGACGCCCATTCCGAAGAAAATTACCGATGTTGATTGTAATATGTTGACAGATTACCTTGCCTCCTTGATGTCTGCACTCCAATCATGTCGTTCACAGGTTGCTGCAGCCTTCCCTGACAACACTGATGTAAAGCCACATGATGTCCGTCCAGGGGATCTGATTCTGATAAGGAACTTCGACCGGAAGAGTCCGTTGGAACCCCGCTGGAAATCGCCGAAGACCGTTCTACTTACTACAAGGACAGCGGTGAAGGTTGAGGGCAGGAAGGGGTGGGTCCACATGAGCCATGTTAAACTGTGTAATGAACTGAAATCCGATCCAGGCTCATCCACCCCTTCCAAAGACTGTATCGAGCCCAGTGACTTTAAAGTTTCCGAACGAGAGAAAACTCCACAAGAAGAATATAGAACAAAGCTCCGATCTAGCAAGTCAGACAGTTTAATTGTTTAAGTCCTCCCCTAGGTGAATCGGTTAAATAGTTTCTGACATGTATCCCCTAGATCGAGATAGAGAGAGAGAGAGACAGCTAAAGAAACGTACATATTGTAAATCACTGCGTAGTCACTGTATAGTGACATTGTTAATAATGTTTTTCCTAAGTCTTCTGATAATAGTTGCCAGTATACTTCTCCCTGTCTACTACCCTATTTTCAAGCATGAACAATCTGCTTACAATGTATCTGCAGAACATACTTTTAGCAAGTTACCTCCACACGAACTTTCTTACAGACTTGCGCTGCGCAACAACACATTCATTAGTATGCTACATCATTCCCATCAGACTAATAATGCTACAAACTGCTGGATATGTGGCCGACTCCCTCCCTACCAGAATTACAAGGGAGCTCTGCCCCTCTTTCCGTACCCGTTCACTCGCAATGGCTCCTGTGGTGCATGGTTTAAAATAATTAATTCCTTAGATCCTGATATTGCTGTTTTCGATGGGGGCTGGGTTTGGGGAAACTTGAACTTAGTCCTGCTCGATGTCTGTTACCCTGATAAGGAGGGACTCCCCATTAGAATAGGAACTGATCTAGAAAACGAAGTATATGGACTAGGAAATTACACTATTAACCTTATGATTCTTACTGTTGAGTCCGAAGCTGCACCAGTTCTGCCCGCTATGTCAGTATTACCCGTCACTGGTGAATTATGTGTCAGGAAGAAAGGTTCAGTACACTTAGGTCATAGTAAATGTACTACTGTGGTCGAATTCAGTGATCATGGTAAATCGTCCTTTAAAGCTATCAGTCATTCCTATTTTGTTTGTGGTCATACCGCATACATACGCCTACCTCCCGACTGGGATGGTACCTGTTATATTGCATTCCTTCTGCCACCTGTTTTTCTAGCTCCTCCTGATTATCACAGAAATACAAACATAGTAAAGAATAGACTCAGAAGAGATATCTCACTTGTCGATTATACTGAAACGGCAAGGGAGCAATACACCGATTTTAATAAAGGATTCTTTTTCTTTTTAGGCCCTGTCCAAAATAGTAAACTAATACGCAGATTAACTAGAACACTTGAAGCAGTAGTGAATGAAACTGCCTCCGCCCTAGGTAACTTAACCGAAGAGCAGTCCGCCATGCGGGTTGTTGTCCTTCAGAATCGTCTTGTTATTGACGTCATCTTGGCAGATAGAGGTGGAGCCTGTAAGGTCATCGGGTCAAGTTGCTGTGTTTTCATTCCACAAAACGCACCATCTGTATATCAAGCTATTACACGTCTTCATAAAATTGCAAATCAGATACATCAGAATCCAGGCACCTGGACTTGGTCCGGTTGGTTCTGGACAACGTTAACCGCTTGGGGATGGAAGATCCTATCCTTCCTAGGCATTGGCCTAGTCCTAGTATTCAGTTGCTGCCTGTGCTTACAGTGCGGGCCAGCGATTTGTGGACTGTGTGCCACTTCATGTATTGAGCATTCCAGTTTCCTTTCAGGACGTAAAAGAAAGAAGAGCAAATGATGTTACAAGAACAAACTGATCGATTCATGAGGATCGATATATCATGAAGGGTCCGTAGGGAACAAGGAGGGAATGAGGAAATATAAATTTTATGGTCAAGATTGTGTTCCCTAGCGCGTACCCCACCGTCTCCATGTACCAGCTTAAAGTGCATGTAACTTCCCTCCTGTGCCAGCTATGAAGACGCAAATACATTTGCGTTCAACGTTAACATGTCCTCTTTCAGACCCGCCCTGAATGGGTTAAATAGTCCGTTCCTAAGTATACTATGCCAACGTCTTTTTGTAGTGTACCTTACACGTTTTTCCTGCTCTGGCAAAGTAGGCCCTGAATTTCTGCCATCGAGCCATTTTTCTGGCTTCTGACTCTGCAAGCCTCAGCCCAGGCTGCCTCTGTACCCGTGAACTCTGACTTACTTCCAGCGCGGCCCACCGCGCTCAGCTCAGCCTGCTGCCTGCCAAGACTGACTATAACCTTCGAGTTATCTGTTCCGCTCCTCGAAAATACATTCCTGCTTACTAGCTTCAGTAAACATCCCCCCCTCATCTGCAGAGCAAAGGGCCAATCCGTCTCCGTGCAAGTAATTCATAGCCTCTGTTACCATGCTCCCATGGAAGGCCCCATGCCCCACGCTTCTCATGCAGACACTCAGGCGCTTACACACGCTTCCACAGTCAGTATAGAATAGCTTCTGCCCTAGAGTCCTTTCCCGTCCAGATAATATGGTTCCCAAACATCAGATATCAGATATGATAGAAGTACAAGTTGATCTGACATGCCAGACTTCTGTCTCTTTCCGTCAGTGTAAATGTCAAGTCCCCTGCACCCTCCCGTTTCACGTCAATCACACGTCATGTAGCTGCGCGCGCATCCAAGCTTCCGATTTCTGCTGACATTGCAACATTTCTGTTAGTGCCACCCCTTTGTGACACCTATCTGTGACGTTTCTAGCACACACCTCCAGTTCACGCCTAGTCCACGCCTTCTGATTACGTACTAGTAACACGTGGATACTGTTATCTTGTCTTCTCTCAGCTGTTACGCCTACTCTATTGCTTTATATGACGTAAAATAAGTATATAAGCTATGTATTGTCAATAAAGTTGTGTGGCATATGCTCTCTATCCCTTCCTGAACCCTGTGTGGTTGCGGGAACATGATAGCCAGGTCATGACCATTCCTTTTTAAGGAATAAAACCCCTAAGAACTCTAACACCACGGACTCTGGTTCTTTCTTTCTGATTGAGTTATTATTGATTAAGTACCTACCTGCATAGAAATTAAGACGGTAAATTATATATTTACATCAGATACATGAGAACATTACAAGTGAACAAATTACAAAAGCAAACAAAGTTACATGAGGCAAAAGTGGCAATCGTGAGCAATACAAGAGGTAGCAAATGGTGCATTACAGGAGGAAAAAGTGACGTGTGTGCAGGTTACAAGTAGAGGTAAAATACTGCAAAACATGGCAGACACTCAAACACAAGAACAACAAGTGAGACGGAAAGCCAGAGGCCGGCATCAAACGGACAATGCAGAGGGTCTGTTGCTTGTGTGCTCAGCCGTGACCTGCGCCAAGGAGCTGAGAGCGTTGGGAGAGGGGGAGAAGGGGGTGTAGTGCACGCGCTGGGAAGAGCAGCAGCAGGGAGGGGGTGGAAAATGGTTCTTTGCTTTGGGCGCTCTGTAGTGGGTGAGTGTAAAGTAACGTATCCTGGACAAATGAATAATGGTGAGTGTTCCACCCAAGTTCCAGCCATCTAAACATAGGAAAGAAATGTGGCTCAGTGAGCTGAATGCTAGTTTCTTCCTAAGTGTGGTGTAAAAGTAAAAACGTGCAACAACTAAAGTGCTTTAATAATTTACGTTTTTAGCATATCAGAAAATATGGGCTCCCCTGAAATGTATATATTCTTTAGGTATACATAGATGTATAAAACACAGCTAATGCAGACATGCTGGTTAGCAATGTAAATGTAGTGGGGGGAGCAGTATTATTTATGCCTCATGTAAAGAAGGAACGATCTGCAAGATCCACTGAAATCCCTCAGGTTTAGTAGTGATACAGCACACACTCGGATTCAGAATCTGCTCAATACTGGGAAAAGCACAGGTTACTCCCTCCACACCATGTCATCAGATTTAAGAGTAAGAAGCGAACAGGCCCAAGAAACAAAACAAAAATATATCCGATGTGTTTCTGAAGAGGTATTGTTAGGTGTTATCAAATAAAGGCTGTTTGAAAGTCCTTCGTAGCAAGAGCTCTCTGCACGCAGGGCTCTTGCAGGATCCCAGCTTCGCCTCCGTGCAGGACGGGCTGTGCTTTATGGCAGGCACAGAGGGAGGGAGGGAGGGACGGTCTACTGCCCCTGCTATTACCAGTGAGTGAGCGGCGCGGAGAATACAGCACGAGGAAAGTGGGTGAGAATGGAGGAGGGGTGTAGAGATGACAGTCTCGGACAGGAGAGCGAGTTCAATCACAGTCAACTTGGAGATGAGGGTGGTTGGCGGATAGGAGAACAAGCTCTTGGCATTGCTGTGGGGAGGGGGGAGGGAGGGGGAGGAGAAATGCGATACACGGCCTGGCGCCTGTGAAAAGTGTGAAGCAGGGGGCGCACAACAAGCTGCGCGGGATTACAGGCTGAAAAGCGATGCTATTCTGAAATGTCCAGGCTGCAGGTAAGCAAGGCTCCTTCCGGCAAAGAAAAAGGCACCCCCCAACTCTCAAATAACAAGATGTGAGGGGCTGCGCCACAGAAAGCAATGCTATTCTGAAGTGTCCAGGCTGCAGGGAAGCAAGACTCCTCAAGGCAAATAAAAAGGCAGATGCGTAACTCATTTTCAGAAGTGAAAAATCGTGTGTAATAGTTTCTTTTAATCAGACTCCAAGTCGCCTCAGGAACAAAAGCATGGTGAAAGGGAGTGCTTTCCCGTGATACAAGTTAAGCCAGCGCAGACATTTCCGAAAGAATGTGATAAGATAACAACCAGATAGACCATGTCCCACAACTTGCAAACAAACACATACAAGCTCTTGGCATTGCTGTGGGGAGGGAGGGAGGAGAAATGTGAGACACGGCCTGGCGGCCGTGAGAAGTGTGAAGCAGGGGGCGGGGGAGCGGATCCCTTTGAAGTGAAGCTAAGCTCTCTGAGGCAGGAGGCTCGGGCAAGCGCGTGCACGAGCACATGTACTCGACGAAATCCACGTTGGTTTCAGAGCTTGGTTGAGCCTCTATACTCTCGTCCTATTATCGCTTGCACGATTAATAGGACGATACCTAAAAAGGTTTTGTCAGTTTGGAATGCCTTTACATGGGTAATACATACCAGCCACAGACAAAGTGTCCCTGGCACCAAAGTAATTATATTAGTAGTAAGTCTTCCCACCGCCACAAGATTTATCACTACAATATCAATTTCAAATATATTTTAAAATTGAATTTTTATTTCCCAAACATCAGCATTTACGTCTTGAATGCACACTTTTTAATTTTGGTATACATACATTAATTCAGCCAAGTAAAAAATGCAATTTAGGAGACTGGGATGCACGCAGGAGAGTTAAAGGTATCGGGAAAGCTAATAGTATCTCACGAGTTACCTGCTGGAGAAGTCTACTGGAGGCATTTTTAGTTTGAGCTTGATGTTTTTTTTTCTCTCACAAAAAATGTATCATGTTCTCTAATCAGGTTTTCATACATAAAGTCATATTTAACATTTTTGGGTGTTGTTTCAAAGAAAGTTCACATGTTTTTATCAGTATGAGAAAATCTTTACTATAACACAGAACTCAAATGTAATCATGCCTCGAGACAATCAGAATCAGAACTTCAGATGCATGCTTGATCCAAAATTACACACATTTGTAAATATTCTAGTCTCGAAACCCCAAAGTGCAAAGGCTGGCTGTTAGGAAACCATTATATTTGCACTAGTGTTGTGAGGTGTAGCTTATTCAGGGAGGTATATGACTATATACTATTAAGGACTAGTTTAAGTATTTGCTTTCTTATTTGTATGTAGTGCAGCCTAAACAGGTTAGTATCCAGGCACTGCAAATAAATCCAAAAGCTGAGAAAGATATCCCTTACACAGAACAATATAAATACTTGACAAACTGAATCAAAACCATGGAGGATAATTAGATTGATGAAGATATTATAGGAACATCCAAGGCAGACTTCGGAAACAGCAGATGGTACTAGATAGACTCTGAAAACGTAGGGATTGAATAATTGGAATGTGTTAGGCAGGACCTGAAAATTGAGAAAAATCCTGTTAACTCAAAGACCCTGATTTTTGTTTAAATCTGTTTATTGACATTTTATATTGAGCAGTAGGAACAGAACTAGAATAGTATACATGATACAACCGCAGTAGCGACCCCTTGGTTTTGAGATGACTATAAGTCTACTAAGCATACGGAGTGCCATAAAAAGAAAAAACAAAGATCATACATGGAGTGTCTATGGTCTTTAACATTTGTGACTTAAGTACCGCCCGCCATGTGGTTCATCATGTAATGTATACAATCCAAGAGTGTTATGTCACAGATTTGAACAATGGGAATAGGGTTCAACAGAATGAGGACAAAGTAAGTTGAAAGAGGGGGGTGGTTAACTGCCAGTGACACACTGCTGTGAAGCACTTAATCGGTCACCTATCCGTGTGTACGAGACATTAGGCATCCATGAGCTATCTCGTTGGCTGAATATGGTAGAAAGATGCCCCAGGGTTATTTCCGAGGATGTAAAAACTGAGGAGTATTCCCAAATTATGACGTTGCAACTGTCTGATTCCCTACCCTCCAGTGAGAGAACCCAGAGGCTGCATCTAGTTTCTGCAGATAAGCTACAACAGCCTCCTAACTATTGGCTAGGGGAAATTTGTGGAGGCCCAGCAGATCTTCCCTTTGCAGGGCGATGCACTCTGCCCTGGCCCAGTTAAGCAAAGAGCGGCGGCATGCTACTATATGTGGGGCTACCGGCGCTTTCCACCGTTTAAGTGATGAGGCGTTCAGCGGTGACTAAGCCCTAGTCTAGGAAACTGAAGGTGACTGTATTTTTCCTGCCCCTTTTGAATAGGTGTTAGATGTAGACCTCCCACTGGAAAGGGAGTCGTGATCAGTGCAGCAGGCGAGGGTGAACGCCACTTCAGTCCAGCACTCTCCGAGGGCAGGGCAATGCCATAGCATGTGCAGGAGTCCTGCATTGGTTAAGTGACATTTAGGTCAAGCTGAGTCCGTGTGGTGAAAGTACTTATTAATCTGGGCTGGGATGAGGTATGCTTCGTGTAGAGTACAAAAACTGAATTTGGCAGAAACGCTGATTGCGGGGGACGCATGTAGGGCCTTCCAATACGGCTGTCCATTCTGTATCAGAAACGGCAAGTCCCAGATCTTCCTGACTGTGTCTGATAAATGACGGGAAGCCAGCCACCTGGCTATCCATTGTATCTCTAGTGGCTAAGTAATAGTGCTCAAAGTTAGACACCGCAAGGCCACCCTGCCCGGTGGGTAGGCAAAGCTTTTTAATGGAAATTCTGTGTGTAGATGTACCCCAGACAAAGTCTCTAATTGTTTTCTCAAATTTGTTAAAGAAGGATGGAGAAATGTAGAGGGGTAGGTTCATAAAGTAAAAGAAGAAGTCATGAAGTACCACCATTTTTGTGAGGGCACTCTGCCGAGATAAGACAGGGGAAGAGTTTCCCAGAAGGTCATTTGTGACGGAATAGCAGATGTGGCTCGAATGAGGTTGCCCTCAAATAGATCGGTTTTACTCCGGTATATGCAGACACCTAAGTAGCGGAAAGTGTTGAAACACCATGGCACAGGAACACCACCCAGAGAGTACCCCGGGTCAGGGGTGGCCACGGAGAAGGGAAAAAGGGTGGACTTCAAATGTACTGACAAGCAACCCGGATGTATTAGCGAATAATGATAGCACCAGATCTAGCGAGATGGAGTGGAGATTTCTCACACATAGCAGAAAGTTGTCTGCGTATGGAAAGATTGAGTGTGTGCCATCCCCAAGGGGAATGCCCACATATATGCAGCCAGCGGCTCCACTGCTAAGGAGAAAAGAAGGGGGATAACGGGCAGCCCTGCTGGGTCCCGCAACTTACTGTTATGGAGTCAGAGATGTAGGGGCCCATTTTTACACGGATAGTTTTGTGTTTGTACAGCAGTTTGCAAAGAAATAAACAACTAGAGAGTAAGGCAATGGAACAGGTACTTGTCCCTTTCCCACAGTAATATGCAAAAACAACGTGGACAAGTCCTTAACAGGTTATGGTCATAGTTGTTGACCTTCACCCTGGTAGAGGAACGCAGACAACCAGTGGTTGTCTTAGGAAACCCCTCACCCACCTACCTAGTAGGTGGCATGCTTTATCATCGAGGTCCAGCTGGATTGCCGAGTGCAATCCAGCTGTGCTTCAACTCCTGATTTATATTGGAGCAGGTTATTTGGTGAAATGTGAAGTGCTATGTGAAGTGTGAGTAAATAATAAAAATGTCTCTAGGAAATGCCCTTATAAAAAGTTTTAATAGAAGGGTCCTAGGACATCAGTAAAAACATAGTCGGGATATACACGAGGTGAAAATGTGCCTCAATATCCCTAAAGAGTGTAGGTCTACTAGTTTCAGCCCTCTACGATATTCATGGGGCTTTCTTCAGGACCATATGAGTGATTGTGGCCAGAGAAGTATTGAAGGCCACTCCAGGTGTATATATCAGCGCACATCCCTAAGTGCGCTGTGAGTGTGGTGGGATCTTGTTACTTACAGATCCTGCACGTAAATGTAAATGTAAATGTGTTTCGATTTATATAGCGCACTTTAACCCAGGGGCCTCAAGGCGCTTGCTTAGGGAACCCGTCCTGGTATTCCCCTGTGAGATACCCCGGCCGGGTATCCACAAGGTGAAAGCCAGGCATCCCGCCGCGAGGGGCCGTAGTGGAGATTAAGCAAGCTATTGCCCAGAGTCGCAGAGTGTGACCCCGTGAGTCGAGTAGGCACCAGAGCGAGAATTGTCGACTCCGTGGAATTTTTGAGCCCGAGACCCGCCGAGGCGGGGAATCGAACCCTGGTCCACGGCCGATCTCAGCTTCTGGGTCTGCCGCCTCTAACCACTGAGCCACGCTTCTCCACACGTTGAGTATATTAAACTCGGCATGTGTTTGGATTCATGGATCCTGTCACACAGTGGTACTTTCTGTTTTGGGGACCTTTTGTCTCAGAATAGTTACTACTGCAACCTACGGTGTGGACAGGATCCCTCCGGTGTGTACAGCAGTCTGACCATATTAATAAAGAAGGTCCCTATGCCAGACCTAGGTGAAACTGCAAAAAGACCGTTCCATTCAAGAGAGTTGAAGGCTCTCTCGAGATCTAGAACTAAGCAACTAGAGAGAGGCCATATCAGTGGGGCATATTCCGCCACCCTAAAATAACAGCAGAAGTTAAGGGAGGTGTTACAGGCAGGGACAAATCCATTCTGGTCCGAGTGTACCAAGGTGGGAATGCAGGCGTGAGGCGATTAGCGAGAATCTTCCCCGGTATTTTATAGTCTGTGTTTAAAATCGCCAATGGTCTGTAAGACCCCAGGGCCGTGGGATCCTTGCCCGGTTTCAATGAGATGACTACATTGGCCATACATAAAGAAAGAAGGTGGCAGTACAGAATTGTCTATTGCAGAGTTAAAGAGGGTGTGTAGGCGTGGAATGAGTACATCTGTATAGGTCCTAAAAAATTCAGCAGGGAGCCCGTCCTGTTCCGGCACTTTCCCTGACACCAACGATGAGAGAGCCTCCCGTACCTCGTCAACTGACATGGGGGAATCCAATGCTAGGTGCTGGACAAGGGACAGCGCAGGCAACTCTACTGTGTCCAAAAAGGCACCTGTTTGCTGGGAGTTCCCATGTGCATTGGATGTATTAAGAGTAGAATAATGTCTAGTCATCGCTGCATGAATGTCTAGTTGCGTGTATCACATATGCTCCAAATCATCTCTTATTGAATGTATTGGACGGTGAGGATGATCCTGTCTTATTAGATAAGCAAGTAGTTTACCTGCCTTATCCGACGCGGCATGGGTATGTGCTGAGGGAGCTAAGAAGTTGTAACAGCGCAACCTGTCTAGAAGTTCGTCGGTCCGCCTGCATTGCATTCAGTTGTGTTTTGGCTTCAGGGTGAGGGACCGACATGGATTGTTAACGTGGGAGTTTTACCTCGAGAGCATCCAAGGCGGTATCAAGAAGTGACAGCAGGAAGGTGAGACGAGTCAGTCAGCGGACCAAGCCGGTAAGGAGTCAGTGTCCCCTCCGGACCATTACGGGGACGCCGTGGAAGCTGATGGCGATCTTGTGGTTTAAAGAGCTGATGCCACGTGCAGTTCATCTTGACGTTCTGACAAAATCTTCTCAGAGTCTGGGGCATTAATCAGTGAGACACGTTGGCGCATTCCTCTACCCCTCCAACGGCTGCGCCTGCTCCATTTGTGTAATGAGGGATCCTCAGGCGGTCTAGATGATGTGGCCAAGCCAGCTTTCTCCAGCCAGTCCCAAGCATCGGTAAGGCGACAACTAGCCATGGGCCGCCCCCGCTCTGCTGCCCAGCAACGAGCGTCGTCCCACAGCAGTTCTCCATTGGGTCAGAGAAATCTCAGGAACCTCAACATTCTGCTCTCTCAGCCACACTTTACTCAGTATTTGCAGCTGTGGGGAGGATTGGCACAGCGTTGGATCAGACCTGTACATCCCTTGAGAATAGGATAGACAAAATGTATCAGACTTTACACTTTTGAGAGCTGACCATCAGAAATTAACCGATCTTGTGCATGAAGCTGAACTCACGCTTGCAGATCTGAAGAGACAAACTCGCCTTCTTCACCTTCAAGCACCCGACATCGCCTGGTTCCTTCCTGGTCACTGGCTAGTGACCCAGACTCTGTCCTCTCTGCTTTCAGGTTATTCACATCACCGATCCACCCTTGCATCCACCTGGACAATTTTCCACAGGTCGCCTGCAGCACTTCTTAGCAGCTCTCCATAGAAAACGACGACGAAACCTGACACGAAAAGACATCTATGGACCCGGCTTCCCTGGGTGAGGTAACACGAGTACTCCGGTGCTCCCATGGGTCTTGACTCTCAAAGTGTCTAGTTTAAAAGGGTTCCATCCTAGTCCTTCCCGAAGTGCCCTTAAATTGCATATTTGTAACTTGTTCGTTTCCCATAGAAAGTCAACGGTAACTCGCGACTGTGTTTAGACACTGCACGCGTCTCCCGTGGCCCTCCTACTTCCTAACCTTTGGTTGTTTAGTGTAGCTCCAGCGACTCCACAGGCCTGCTTTCTAACTCTCACTTTCTTAGTATATGGTTTGTGAGGCCCCTAGAGTGTAGAGGGGTTGTGTTTAGATTAAATACATATATATTTGATATATACCGTGTGTGGTGTCCTTTCATTTGGTATTCAAGGGATTATATATGGAAAAACAACTTGCTTAACTCGCCTAAGTCTTAGCCTGAAGACTGCTGGTTCATGCTACCACTAGGATAGCTTTCTATAAGGTTGACTTTACAACCATCATCAATAAGGGTCGATTAGACTGGTGCAAGCTGAAAGATAGAGAAAGAAGGCCCGGGCTCTACAGGCCGGCCATGTTGTGGCTTAGGAAAGGGCCCCAGCGTCCTGCTTAGTGGCTGCTTGATCTTCTATCCCCCAGGCCAAGACGGGAATAGTCTACTGGTGGATGACAGAAGTAAGACATCTTACAAAGGCTGGATCAACTGGATCACCCATCTCAGAGGAGCGGACAACATTGCACTACAGAACTCACCCTGAAAACCAGCATCCAGAAGGATGTGGGAATCTCTTAACACGTACCTAGACTCTTATGAACCTCCATGAAAATAAGATATGCCGGCGATACAAAACCTTGTACCCCCCATGAACGCACCACCCAGACAATTGTACTTCACTGGTCACAACCAATGTCGCTTTCTCTGGCCTGCCGCAAGGGGGGAGCCCTACCAACCTACATGTGTGCCAACATCGCCACAGAATGTCAGATGTAATTGATAAGAAATGCAACTCTCCTTGCCTTTCTCCTACCTCTTCTTTCCCCCTTTGTTTTCTGCCTGTCTCTCTTTCTTTTTCTCTAACTATCGTCGTGTGGGGTTAGCTAAACAAACGTGACATAATGTCTCAGTACACTGATGTATAAACTGCCCTTGGTACTACATATGCTAACCCTGTAACAGAATTGCTAATGTATTCTTGTATAAAAACAAATAAAACATGTTGAAATTAAAACAAATAAAGGTGAATGAAGGTGCTCCTAAAGTTAAGTGGTGCAGGAAAACCCAGATGCTTTCTTTCTTTAACTTAAATCAAACATACCAGATTGGTTACTGGATCACTCTTGTGAGCCCCTGTATAGTGTACCATAGGTACCCAGGGCATAGGTGTACCCTAGGCCTACCAGGGGCTGCAGCATGTATTGTGACACCCCTGGTTTGCCTTCCAAACTGACACCACAGGTCTGTTCACACGGTCTGGGTAAGGTAGTGTAATCACCCCTTCCTTAAATATAGTATACCTATATCTGCCTTTACATATAGGCACATGTACACCTATAAGCCACTCCTATGGTAGGCCTCGGCAATCCTGGAGGCAGAGTGCTTGGTTTTATGTGAGAGGGTGCCCTAGCATGAGCTGAGCCCCTTTGCAGCTTTCGGAACCATCTCCTTATAGCTGTTCTATGATATAGCCATACCATATACTATTAAGTGCATTATAATCCTCGCGGTTAATGCTAACTTTGGTTTGGCTTTATCAAAACAGGTTGTGTAAGGTGTCAAACACTTTGGAATACTACCCCCCGCCAATTCTGGTGGCAGGGGTAGCATTCCATCCTTCTAGAGGGAAAAGACATGTAAGTTACTGCTTTACCCGGTTAAAGTTAAACAGAGCCTCAGCATCACAAAATGGATGCTGCTGCCACAGACACGAGTCTGAACTCCTGTTGCTGGGGGAAACTCCAGCAAGGGCGGCCTGGACAAGAGGTTTCCTGTCCAGGGAGGTGCCAGCACCTCCCCAGACAGGGGTTTTGTGTATTCGGGCATGGAGGGCTGCATTCAGTGAATGCATCTAGACACTGCCTGGGGCACACAAGGTGCTACATGCATAGCCCGGTTCAAACCAGTTGCTGGGGTACTCCAGCCCCAGCTCTGGCGCGAAACTGGACAAAGGGAAAGGGGTGTAACCACCCCCTTCTCAGGTCCATCCATAGGAGGGACCTAGTCAGGTAATCCAGCCCCCTTTCTTAGTATAAGTATAGGAACTGTGTCCCCAGGACTTTAGATTATCCTGGACGAATCTTTGAAAGACATATCTTGGACCTTCGACATTTCATTCTGACTGGAAGACATCTCCCTTGTGGTCAAGGAGTGACCACCCTGTGCAAACAGGTACCAACAGCAACTTCGCCGGTTTGCAGTTTCAAGGCTTCCATCGGAACCCGAAGACTCTGCGACTCAAGAACTGGACTTCCAGACTTCTGACCCCGATCCACATCCACAGCAAAGCTGAGACCCGTGGCGGACACGAGAGACGTGGGACGGACATCTTGGACATCCTGCATTTTGCTACCTGCACTCCTTTCCTGAAGCCTCAGTAAGTTGTGCATTGGGGTACGAGAAGTCCCAGCCCCGAGCACCACTTGCACCGAAGCCCAGGCCCCCACACTCCGCGGGTGTCCCGTGGGCCCCGCCTTTGCATTTGAGCTTCACGCGTCTTCCCGGTTCCTTGCCAGTTCGCTAGTGAGCCCCCGGAGGACGCAATCTTGAATTTACTTTGCTTTCCTGGTTGCTCCAGGCTTGCTCCAGCTTCCCTGAAAAGGAGAAGCGCCACAGACCTTGCTGGTCTGCAACAGAGCCAATCTCGACATCCTGGGTGGGTTGCGGTTGCCAAGGCTTGTTGGGTCCAACCCGGATACCGACACCGCAGTCATCTAGATCCATCGTGGGACAGCTCGAATCCAGCGACTGGTCATTGTCGATGCCTCCTAGACCTCGTGGCTGAAGAGACAAACTCACCTTCAAGCACCCGACATCGCCTGGTTCCTTCCTGGTACCTTCTTTGTCACTGGCTAGTGACCCAGACTCTGTCCCCTCTGCTTTTAGGTTACTCACATCACCGATCCACCCCTGGATCCACCTGGACACTTTTCCTCTGGTCGCCTGCAGCACTTCTTTGCAGCTCTCCATAGAAAACGACGACGAAACCAGACACGAAAAGACATCTATGGACCCGGCTTCCCTGGGTGAGGTAACACGAGTACTCCGATGCTCCCATGGATCTTGACTCTCAAAGTGTCTAGTTTAAAAGGGTTCCATCCTAGTCCTTCCGGAAGTGCCCTTAAATTGCATATTTGTAACTTCTTATTTTCCCATAGAAAGTCAATGGTAACCGCGACTGTGTTTAGACACTGCACGCGTCTCCCGTGGGCCTCCTACTTCCTAACCTTTGGTTGTTTAGTGTAGCCCCAGTGATTCCACAGGCCCCAGGCCGGTTTTCTAACTCTCACTTTCTTAGTATATGGTTTGTGAGGCCCCTAGGGCATAACGTATACTGTGCAACTTATTGTATATTAACTGTGTGACTTGTATTGTATTTTGACCTCTGACCTCATAAAGAGTGCAGAGGGGTTGTGTTTAGATTAAATACATATATATTTAATATATACCGTGTGTAGTGTCCTTTCATTTGGTATTCAAGGGATTATATATGGTAAAACAACTTGCTTAACTCGCCTACTGAAGTCTTAGCCTGAAGACTGCTGGTTCATGCTACCACTAGGATAGCTTTCTATAAGGTTGACTTTGCAACCACCATCAATAAGGGTCGATTAGACTGGTGCAAGCTGCCCACTAGAACTAGTGGACATAATATGCCAGGCTAACTTCTCACACAGAGCTATTGACCTTGCCAGTGTTTATGCATATAATACTTAATACCTGTAAAGTGCCAGTTTCCAAGAGCTCTCAGTTTAGGAAGAAAGGGGAAACGTGAAGAAACCCCAATGCAAGGACAACGGAGTGCGGGCGCGGGGAGGGGGGTGCGAAAATTCATGGACAGCGGATTGCGGGCGAGGGGGTGGCGGTGCAAAAAAACGTAGGCATAATAATGATATACTATGGGGTACTGGAGACGAGGACACAACGTGAAGAGACGCAGCGCGCATGCACTGCAACACTAGGCGAGTGGGCGGGACTTAAGGGAGACAGGGCGGTCACCAACCCCACTTCCAAAGAAACCGGACAGAAAACCAACGACTATAGATCTCACAAGCGAGCAGCGCATGCGCTGTAAAGCAGGCGAGACCTAAGGGGCGGGCCTAAGGGAGACAGGGCAGTCACCAACCCCACTTCCAAAGCAAGCAGGCAGCACATGCGCTGCAACGCAGGCAAGACCTAAAAATGAAGCCCAGGAGGGAGGAGATACAGCTTGTAAAAATACCAGCGCTTGTGTGGAGTGCTCAAGCACAAAGAAAAAGTAGCTAGTAAAACAGGCGCAGTGGATGGATACAAGTACTTGGTCCATGATCTGGGGGAGGGCTAAACACAAGAGGAGGTATGATGCATGCATGCCATGGACAAATGAGGACAAAGGATATGAGGACAATGATGGAACACGGATATGGTAAGCCTTTGGGAGGGCTGAAGCCCGCAGATTAAGCAAACTTCGAGACAGCGCATGCTCAGTCTAACTGAGACCTAAAAATAGAGTTAACTTTAATAAAATATTAACCAACAAAAATCCAATTGGTAGGACAGGAGATATTCAATTTTAAAGTTTTAAGTAAAAATAGCACTTAGGAGCACAAAACGCTAACTATCGTTATCTGGTTGTGCCGGACCAGGACAAAAGTCACAAGTTCAGGCTGACTGTGACGGAGCGCGGGTCAGATATTGGGAGTCCTATTTCAGCCTCCATCATTAATACTTACACATTCCTTAATTCTTCCTTTTTGCTGTTTATGACACGGATGTGTTACTCTAGTGTTATAAATGAAGTTCTAATTGAGGACATATTTTAGCATGGCCAGCTCTTATTGCATACCAGTTGTTGTAATTATAATTTTTGATGCCTTTTTCTGTACATGCAATCACCCTGCGGCACTCCATTCAGCCGCGATTTATTATCTGGAACAGTTACTACACGTTGTATTAATTGCTTTTATGTCATATTACATGGCCCACAGCCCCACGTCCTTCTACCTCTGTGAGTGATCTCGCTGCTGTTTGAGGAACTGCGTTCCCCACCCAGACTATGCCTCATAACACGTGCAGCGGAGGTGCGTCCATTGGGGCGTTGGGGCGTTGCCCTCCCAATGCGCACTGCCGCCATCCGGGACCTCCACTGTGTGCCTAAAATCACACATTCAGCAACTAGTTTCTGGCCGGCCGGTCATCGGGCCGGACCAGAAACCATCAGGAAAAGGGGGAAAGGGGGCGGGGGGGCTGTGCAGACGCACTAGTGCGCGTGTCCTCTTTCGGACTGGTCATTTTTCAGCCCGGCGGGAACATGCGCAGTAGCCCCCTCCCTTGGGAGACGGGGGTTGCCTCATGCCGCAGCCCCCAGTCACCTAATGGGGCGGGGAGTTTGGCTGCTCCAGCCAATCCTGAGCTGGAGTCAGTCCGACCTGCCTGATGACGTCTGGCATGACGTCACCAAATCCTTAGTCACTCTCACCCCGCACCCGCAGCCACTGCCACACACAGTGCTGCCCGCTTCAAACTTGGTGTGCGTGCTCCTGTCCTGATGGTAACTCTTCCTGCCTCGTCGTGGAGCTGGACTACTACCGCTACTGAGGTACCTTCAAAGCAGGTAAGTCTGTGGTCTGCATAACAGTTAATTCTGTTAATTTAAAGTTGTATGGTGTGATGCAGCTGTCCCCGCCCCTCCCCCCAGTGGACATGTTCACCATTGAGGCACAGAAACAAACCGAGAGAATAAATCCGAAACCGACTCCAGAGAATGAGAAAGAATAGCAAACGGAGGCTGCAGAGAGGGGGCCCTGAGAGAGCGGGAACCCGACACCAGCAACGAGCTGAAAGAACAAGGAAGCCAGCTGAAAGAAAACCCAATGTAAACACCACCGAACGGGAAGCAGCGGGGGCGGGAAATGACTTTTAAACACACATGGAACTCATACATTGAACATTATCATTTTCAAGGGCGATGACGCGTTATATTTGTGGGGCATACCATACCTCGAAGAGTCTGGGCCGTGATGGGGAGATGACAGCATGGTGTGCATTCTAACATAGCGCTTAAGATCACAGTTTTGTTTACCATTTCGTAGCGCTCTAAATAACAAACAGGGTTGAAAGAACTCTACATAAACGACCTGATTACTTGCATTTAATAAATCAGTGCATGCTGGGAGTTGTAGTCTGATACGGTCTAATTGACTCCCCACCTCCATCCTACTCCTAACCTGAAAGATAGGGGGCATATACAATACAAAATTCACCTCAAGGTTTCAAGTGATAGCACAGAGGTGGAAATCAAGCCTACTATCAATAGGATCTCCTGTTTAAATCATGGCCCTCGTTGTAAGGTGGTGCTATACTGATTTTGGCTGGAAACAAAATAACAATTGTTGTTCTGTATTCCTGGGTGTAGTAATTCTGTATATTTTCACAGCGCAAAATTTGGTAAAGTGCCTGCAATCACAGATACATTTGTGGGAATCAGTGCTACATTGCTCTTTTTCCCCCATTCAGTAGAGACCTTCAGGGCATCAACTTGGGACCTTCTGCTTATACGGGGTCCTGGGATTATCAATATCATGTTACGCTTGCGCCTTATTCAGTGATACGTGACCCATCTAGATTCAAGGACCTGAAGCGGGTGATTTTTAAGAAAATGCAACTATGGCATTGTTGTAGCGCACTGTCATTTACTGACAGCACATGTTTTATTGCTTGCAAATTAATAATTTGTCCACTCGATTTTCACATTTTTCTCCGGGGGGGGGGGGGGAGGGGGGCCCCGGTTGGTTGGGGGGTGTTCGGGCACGCGCGCCGCGCTCGCGAGCTACAGTGCGGAAATCGTTTTCCGCCCACCAGGTTCAAATGTCACCAGCCGCCACTGAACACGTGACTGGGCATCGCAGAATTAAATGATTGGGTACAGCATTCTCCTGCCGAACCATATATTCTCCGCCCCCTCCTTCAAATGGGTGAGCGCTCTTTGGTAGTGACTTCGTGTCACTTGTCTCCTTGTTTACAGCATGCCTTGCTGAACCACAGCTCTTTTAGGCCCAACTCTGAGCCCGCAGTCCTTGAGCGCATGAGTTCCAGGCTGCACTTACGCATTTGGAAGGGTCTTAGGGACGAGCGCCCAGTGACTTCCCTCGGACACCAACGAGTTTGCACTATAGACACTCGCAACTCAGTTTCAGCGAGCCTAGTGCGGAGAGGACTGCGGCCTCACACATTTGCATACTGACAATGGGCATCTTTACCTCTGCTTTGACACCGACTTTTTATATTCCAAAAAGCTCATTTTGGTAGCATAATTCAGTAATTGTTTCGCTTTCAGATAAAGATTTGCTTAATTTTGGCCACTGGCACGCCTCCCGGCGGCACTTGTGTCACTCCTCCTCAGGGGCAAGTTTATATAATCACTTTTTGAGCCTTTATTCGTTTTTTAGCACCCCTTAATTTGTATGGCTTATCCACGAACCTGCTGAAAAAGATTTTTACTTGACTTTTTCTCTTTTTGTCTCATAAACGTTTCTCATTCAGAGTTCTCCTGCGTGAGTAAATTTGCTCCTTTTAAACACTTTGGGTGTTTGTTGGTCTTTATCTGTTGTGAGCTCTGAGGGAGACAGTTAAGGTACTAGTGTCAATCATTAATTATTTTGACACTTTATCCCGGTTTGATACAGAGTAATCCTTTTCCCATTTATCTTTTTACTTGTCCCACTAATTTGTTGGTCATGATGAGACCCTATATTCGAAATAGGGTCGAAACACCGTAGAAACTAATCAACCCAAACAAAAAACCTTTTAAAAAAATCCCTTAACTGATTTAAGGGCCAGTATTTATTCCTTTATTCCAGCAATTTCGGGATATCAGCATGGTTGGCTGTTGCTTCAAGGAACACAGAATTTTATGTTGCTCTTTTCGTTATTTGTATGTATTGTGTATTAATGTTATGTTTGGTTCTGTTTTCTATTTCACATGGGACATGATGCATACGTAAAGTATAATTTGTTTTGCATACTGGCCTACTGGCCTACTCTTTTCTTCTTTTGTATTTTGGAAGAGTATATTCCTACTTAGCCATTGTTAATGTATTTTACCATTGAATCCACTTTTTCACTAATGAGAACCAATGTTTTTTGTAATACATTTTCCTCAAGAGGCAGATTTATTTATTTATTTTTTATTTATTTTTTTTTTTAAATTTCTAAAGCGCGCAAATACCTTTCGGTGTCTCGGCGCTGGAGTTTGCAGATTGCAGGGGTTCCACTGACGTCTTACTGGTTAAAGAGCCAGGTCTTGAGGTGTTTGCGAAATGAGAGTAGTGATGATTGATTTTTGACAGAGGAGGGGATCTGATTCCATAATTTTGATGCTGCCACTACAAAACGTCTATCTCCCCAAGATACTTTTTTTGTGCATGGGATTTGGAGCTGTTGGGCCGAAGAAGAGCGTAGTGTTCGACTGGGTTTGTACAGTTTGAATGCTCTTTTGAAGAAATCAGGTCCATTATTGTTTAAGGCCTTGTGAATGATACACATGGCCTTAAACTTTATCCGGCTTCTTATTGGTAACCAGTGGAGCTCACGAATTGTGGGAGAGATAGAAGCGTGCTTAGGTATACCCATGAGAATTCTTGCAGCAGCGTTCTGGACAAGCTGTAATTTGCTCAGAACTTGCTCTTGTGCGTTAAGCAATAGACCATTGCAATAATCCACCCTAGATAACACCAGGGAGGACATTAAGGTTTTGCCTGCGGTTGGGGGAAGAAAAGGGAGCAGTTTCTTCACCATTCTCAGGGTAAAGAAGGAGGCTGACACCACCGCGTTGGCATGGCTTAAAAACGTAAGCTTATTATCAAAAAGCACGCCCAAGTTTTTCACCTTGGTTACAGGTGATGGGGGAGCTCCCAATTCCGAGGGCCACCAGACCGGAGACCAAGACGGAGTCAGTTCGCCAAAAACCATCACCTCCGTCTTGTCGGAATTTAGCTTTAAGCAATTCCGGTTCATCCATGAGCTGATGGCCTTCATGCCCTCCTGAAAGTTCGCTGCCACTGCTTCACCGTTTTTGTGTATCTCCAGGACCAGCTGTGTGTCGTCGGCATAAAATGTTAAGCCAATGCCGAACGACTTGATTACCCTCGCCAAGTCCGACACATAGATGTTAAAAAGTGTCGGACTTAGCGAGGAGCCCTGGGGAACGCCACACGGGAGAGTGAAATCAGGAGAGCAGAAGCATCCCATCTTAACAGACTGTACTCGGTTGGCCAGGAAAGATGCCAGTGTTGCTCTTGCCCTGCCCTGAATGCCTAGGGCGGCGACACGGTCGATCAAGATGGTGTGATCGACCGTGTCGAAGGCCGCGGATAAATCTAGGAGTATCAGGATGGCTGCACCACCCTTATCCATGATTATCCTGACCTCCTCGGCAGCTTTTATCAAGGCAGTCTCCGTCCCATGGCCCTTCCTAAAACCAAACTGCGTATTGTCAAGTAGACCATTCTGGTCAATAAAAGTCGACAGCAGATCACTAATAGAGCACAATTTATGTACAAATAAGACCACACGTTATTTTGGTGGCATATTTAGGTTAGGCCCGCACACTGTTTCAGCAGCTGAGGGCTCCGTAATTGTCAGAGCTACAACTACCAGACTACAATATGGTGACTGTCTTGCAAGACATGCACGGAGCACGTTATTTAAGGACTCGTTTGGAACAGATGGCTACTCACGGCATTCCTCTGGTGTTGGAATGGCATTTTTGGCTCCTTTTGATGGAATACTTCAAAGAGAATGAACAAAAATGGGACATGTTGAGGCAAATGCTCCTGGGCACGAGGACAGGAGATGGTTCCACAAGTACCTACTTAGGGGAATATTCATAGGATGATTAAGCAGACAGTTTCTCCTGCCTTTAAATCTGGAAAAAAATGGCTTCTCACCTCTAAAGCCCACCCATGGTGACAGCCCTGACCAAGAGCTGGAGTAAGAGGTTGCCATGGGGAGATTTTTCAGGGCAGTGGGCGAAAGGAGGTTTCACAACACCTCACAGAGACTTTAGCCATTCTGAAGGTTAATGTTCAAGAAGGAGGATTTCTACATCCAATACCAAACGAAGAAGACTAAATCATTGCCTCTCTATGGGTCAATTAGAAAGGTCATGATGACAGAATGAAGGGAGGTAGATAATCATACCTATCTACGTTTTTTTATAAAGATATTCCACTCAATACCTTCCGGAGGACTTTTGTCCTGTGGTCAAGCTGGAATCCTTGATGACCGAGTTATCTTCTCAAAGAACAACCATATCAGAGGGCGCTTTGCCTTCAGACAAGGTGGTTAAGAGACTGGATTTAGCAGTCAAACACGACTATGCTGCAGCCATGTCTGCAGTATGGGCTTCAACATACATGAATTACAAAGTACAACCCTTGTTGAATGATTTCTAAAAGTTGGCTGTACAGGTCAACCAGGAGTAGATATTTCAGCTACGTTGACTATAATGGAGCAACAAGTGAGATACTTGTCAGACATCCATTATTCGCTTTGACCAGTGGCAGTGATATCAAAGGTCGGCTGTGACTGCGAGAGGACAAATGTAGATGATGACTTAGAAAGCTGATGCCTCTCAGAATAATTTGTTAACAAATATTTCTTTCCTGGGTGCGACATTGTTTGAATCACAGTTAAAGACTTTGGAGGAAAAGTCCACAGAAGATAGAAATGTAATGGCCACAGGGAAACCTCTATCTAAGTTGAAGGTTTTTGCCTCTCTGAGGCTCTGAGGCTCTGAGGCTCATGGTTCTAATCGAAAAGGAGCCAGCCCTTTCGGGAGGAGGACAAGGCTGGGGAGTCCCTTCCAGCAAAAATTGCACAACATAGCCTGCTGCTGCATCCACTTCAACTCAGCTTCTGCCTAAGGCATGACATTGCAGCTCAGGAACATCACAGCCGGTGCACGGGAGATTGAACTATTTTATTGCAACATGGATAACATCCATATTAGAACAGTGGGTCTTGGAGATCATCCGTTGGCAACATCGGATAATCATTTAGAGTACACCGGGTGTCTATTTTTGAGTTACTCCTCTTCCAAGAGCTCCAAAAAAAGAAGGGCACTATTATACGGGGTCTAGAATTTGCTTGACATAAGATCAATTGTTACAGTAGCATCCTCAGATAATTTTCACCAAGGTGTTCGGGCCTTTGCAGGCCTCAGGAAATCTACTCACTAGGGCAAGTCATATTTTATCATGGCAAGCTATTTTTAAAGTTGACTGGCCCGTTCTGGTGAAAAGACAAAGAACTGATGTGCTGTTCACTAAAAAAGTGAATGAGCCATAACGATGCCTTTGATGTGTTTATTCATTTTTGATTTAACAACAGGTTTTACACATGTGCATGCATTAATGATGAAAGCATTTGAATCACATACGCATTTTAGCTCAAATCAAGTTTGAGCTGTGGCACATGACATGGTTTCTTTTAATGTCCGGTTTCAGTGTTGCCAAAGAGTTTGCTGCCAAGTAGTGTGACCAACTAAAATGATGCCTTGCCTACGGTGTCATCATTTCCCAAGTCTGTGCGCAACAGGTGGGGTGCAAGAAAGGAAGGATAGGTGGTGGGGGAGGCAAGGAACAGGGAAGGTGTAGGTGGTGTCAGGGTATGAATAGTATCAACTGTTACCCAACTAAGTTCACCGTTGCTCCCCAGAGCTTGTGCTCCGCCCATAAATTAAACCAGTTTTTTTTAATTCCTCCTTTCCTATCAAGTGTTGTGTGGCCTTGATCTACGAGTGAGGTATTAGGGGATTAGGTAGTCTGGTGTTCTTTCTACCTATTGGGCCACATAGGCGTCCCCATTACGCTTCACAACTTGTCAGTGCCTATACCTCACCAGTGCTCATCGCAGGCACCTGGGGGTCTTCATTTATTTGCCTGGTGGTGCGGGGTTCCAGGAGGACTGTATCCCATACAACCGCCATTGGGAGTCTACGAAGCCCTAGGGTATCCTCACGGTATAGAGCGACCCTCTCTGCCTGCACCCAGGTCGTCCGTGAGTGAAACCAAGTTATCTTGGGAGGGGGTTCCGGGAGCTTCCAGCGTCTGGTAATCAAGCACTTAGCTGCAAGCAAACCCAGGCCTATAAATCTAGATGGTACTTTGTTTTTAGGAGCTGCGGTAGAGGCCCTAAGGGATACTTCTCAAGTGCTTTCTACTACCCAGTCAGTGCAGTTCGACAGGTAAGTGACAACAGCCTCCAAATAGGAAGTGAGAGCATTGCAGGTCGATAGCATATGCAGTAGTTCTGCGTCAAACTGACTACACCTGGAGCAATGAGCGTCAGTGTGCTTGAAGTATTTGTTTATTTTGGCTGGTATCAGGTATGCTCTGTGTATTATAAAATATTGTATAAGGCGAAATCTGGTGTTTCTAGGGATATGCATGGGCTCTTCTAGTATGGCCGCCCACTCTTGGTCTGTGCACAGCCAATGAAGATCAGTGTCCCAGTGTTGCCTGAAGGATGTCAGCAGTTGCACCGCATGTAATCTCAGTGAGAAGCGAACCACTTTACGAGGTGTCTCCCCGTGCCCATCACTTGTATATATTGGATGGCAAGGTGAGCTGTGGGTTCTTGCAATATGCCTCCCCACAGTGATAGTAGCGCGGATGTCAGCGAAATATGTAGTAGGAATTGGCCGCGCCGTAGGCCATCTTCATCAGCTAGGGCATCACAGGTTGCCAACTGTACATCGCGAAACAGGTTTCCCAGGGTATGTAACCCTGCCTCCCCCAGGTAGAAAGTAAAGTTGCTGTAATGGCGCACTGCCCGCTTGGTGTGCCCTGTATGGGCAAGAAAGGCGCGTAATGAATCATGTTGTTTGTGAGGCGTAAACTGAGATGGAAGTATCTGTAAGCGTCTTCTAGCGTCAGCTGGGTTGGTATTGCCCCTTCCTCCCGGGGGAAATATCCTACAGTTGATGAGTGTGTGCTTACTGGCAGTTGTGTGGCAGTGTCTGTTAAGCAGAGTCCACTAACCCTTCTGGCTATCAACTGGAGTTGTGCAGCCAGAATGTTCCATATTGGGTACTGTGGAATTTCAGTTTGCGATCTGAACATCATCTGCGCCAGCTTGTCACCTATGCACTACGTGCACGGCAGCCATTCTAGGTCACCTATGTACTACGTGCACGGCAGCCATTCTAGGTCACCTATGTACTACGTGCACGGCAGCCATTTTAGATATCATGGTCTCCCTGTCCACGATCGATCGCCAGCGCGCCCCTCTGACCCAGCAAGCATCCTCCGCGCACCCTGGCTCCCCCTCCCTCCTCCTTGTGAGCATGACCCTTCTGCATGACCCTGTCCTTGGGAGTCACGCCAGCGCCTGACCAACACCTCCTCTCCTCCCATGAATGCCCCTCTGTTGATAAACCTCCCCTCTGCGCTGGATTGTCCACGCAGCATGAATACCACTCCATTGATGGCCCCTCACCCCGTGTTCGACTGTCCACACAGGTCCGAGGCCATTGCCTAAGCCGAGAGATATCATTTACTGCCCTTATTGTATGAGGTCGCTCTCCTTCAAAGGACCCTCTATTGATCCAGGCCTCCCCACCCCCTGTGACATGATCAGGCGCACACATCCTAAGACTCGACGAAACACTCAGCTGCGTGATGACCCTCTCTCTTATCAGCAGGTTGAGGACCTCCATTGTGAAGGTATATGGGGGTGGGATTAACACGAGGATTACGGGGATGTCTTTTTCCTTGCCTTACAAAGTTGTGATTGTAATAAAGGAAGGTCACATGCCATAAACCAGTGTATAAGAGGCCAGGCCTCCGAGAGGCTGTTAGAGCACCTCGAGACGATACCTTGTTGTCTGATCTGATGTGTTCTGCTCCGTCGGAATAAACTTCTGTTTCCTGCCTTCTGGTCTCCGGCGCCTGCCTCATTGCTTGGTAAATTTGAATGGTACAAGGGCGGTTAGCGCCGGGCAAATCTTGAGAAAGGTCCTAGCCCTGCCTTTTTCTACAATTGGCGTCCCAAAGCGTGGGGCCCATCAGCGACACGTGGATCCAGTGGGAGAGGTCCCGATGACAGAGTGAACGACTGCAACGATCGGGAAGAGCTCATGTCCGATAGACCCTCGTCTGACAGCCGATCATCCGACCTTCACTAGTTCTGAACAGACCTCTCTCGAGTGATCTACGGTCCTGACTGGGAACCATCAGGAGTGCCGCGAGCATCACGAAGGAGAGAGGACGATCGGGCGCTGGATCCAGAGGACAGGAAACCGTCCATGCGGTCCGGGTAAGGTCGTGTAAACACGACGAATTGAGGAAAATTGTTTGTTTGGATAATACTAGTATTACGCTTTGTTGAAACCTCTGGAGATTCGCTGTCTGCAAACGGGGAAAAACAAACAGGCTCTCTCTTTGCAAACAGTGAAGGATAGGTAACGCAGACTTTTTGTCCCCATTGTAATCCGTCGTGCCCATCTTCCTCCCCCACTGTTTCCCGAACTGTCGTTCGTGGATTATTGTCTGGAGATTCTTTTTCTGCAAACAGGGAAGAACAAGGTCTCTCTTTGCAGGTAGAGAAAGAGTGGGTAACGATAACTTTTCGTGCCCACTTATTCTCCCCACTGAATTGTTTGATTGGCCGATTATTCGGTATTGGTTCGTTTGAGGTATTCACCGCCGGCAAACAACGGAGAATAGAAATATTCTGTCTAGTCTTTGCCCGCCGTGATAAGATAGGTAGTGCAGACTTTTGTCCCCGGTGTAAACCGTCATGCCTATCTTCTCCCCACTGGTTGGTAGCCTGTTTAGCCCGGACCGCTTATTAGAGATGAACCATCCAGCTCCACTGGAGGGCACCCCTAATAAGGACATGTTCACTAAGTATGGACTAGTCGCTATAGCTTACACTAGACTATGGCATAAATACACGAAAAAGAACCCTGAAAGTCAGTGGCCACTGATAGGTTCCTTTAGTGAAAATAAAATAAAAACATTAGAAATAGCGCTCCAGAAGAATAAGACCACGCCCACTATGCTCGACAGTATCGGCATGTGGCGCAAAGAAACGGAACAACGAAAGAAAAGAGAAGAAGCAAAAATAGGGAAAGAATTACGAAAGGCAGCCCACCTAGCCGCAAAGCAACTAGAAGAGGAAATAAAAGAAAGAAAAGAAGCTACACAAAACCCAGAATCAAGGTCGACAGGCCAATGCCCTGTTAGGACCCCCTCTGCGCTCTACCCTGAACTACCCTCCAAACAACGGGCAAACGATGAGCTATTGCTAGGTCCACCGATCATCTACATGCCCCCTCCATATGCTCCCAGCCAGCAAAACTTGCAAGCCCCGAGTGTGAGTGAAAGTGACCCTAGTGCTAGTGCACCGGCCCTCACGGCCTCCGCACCAGCCGCATTAACAACTTCGTCAGACGACCCCGAGGCTAGCAAACAATCATCCGCCAGGTTAAGTAGGTTAAGCAAAGATGAGCGGGATGGGATCAACGAAATAGCGAAGACATTGGTAGAACGAAGGGAGAGCGAAGAATACACAATGAGCGTATATAATTCACATGCCGACAGCCATAGACGGCATTTCATTTTGCGGTTCAGCTACCACACCCTGAACGCGTATGAAGATAGGTATCAGAGTAAGGGTCCCGCTAAACTAACAACACTGTATAGGAAGATTGATGTTGGAGATGGGACTGAACGTGAGGCGACGGAGCTCTTCATGCAAATGCTTGAGGTCTTCCGCCACCTCGCGGAACAGAAACCAGAAGCCAAGGTTACGGTCCCTGAAACAACCTCGGCAGAGGTAGCCAATACTATGATGCCTATCAGAGAAGCGGCTCCTTACTGGATCCCGCCACGGGGCCAGGGAACGAGCGATGATGTTAATAGTGAAAATGCAAAGGGGAGGGTTGTGTACAATTGGGTTTACCAACCATGGGACCGACAAGACATCCTAACCTTTAAGCAAACCTTGCCCGACTTAAGAAAGAACCCGACGGCATTTTATACCGAATTAGGCACAGCCTTGGGTTCGACAATAATGACTTTAGCAGATATTGACTTGTTCTTTGGGTTATGCCTGCCAGCTGATGTGTGGAAGCAAATCCGGAAGGTCGACCACACGGATCTGTTTGGACATACCTGGGACCAACTCGGTAAACTAGATAGACAGCGAGAGCCGGGGAGTAAACCAGTGAAGGACATACTGGAACTCCCAGACAAACTGGTCCAGAAGTTAAAAACCCTGGTCCCGGAAAGAAAAGTAGACTGGTCGATAGTCACGGCCTGTCGACAGAAACCCCAGGAGGATGTATCAGAATACTTCTCCCGATTCGAGACCGTGTTCTCCGACTACAGTGGCCAAGACATGACCACCGCAACCGGACAGCACCTGTTTGTGCAAAATTACGTAAAAGGACTAACACAGGAGGTCTCCCAAAAACTGCAGACGAGTGAGAGTAGTTGGGGGGCCTCCAAACCCGCAGCTATCCTTCAGATGGCTCAGTATTACGAGCACCAAAAGAATGAGAATGATAGGGCGTCCGAGAAAAAGAAGAAAGATTTAAAGGAAAGGGTAATGATAGCCCAGATACAAGGTATAGCGTTAGGACGGGAACACCAAAGGGGGAACTACCAATCAACCACCCCCAGAGATCTACCTCCTAAAGATCACACCCCAGCACCCCACACTGGACGTAGAGACGTTAGCAATGACCAATGCGCCTTCTGCAAAGGGCTCGGTCATTGGAAATTCCAGTGTCCAGTTCTGCTAGAAATGAATAGAAATAGGGAGTCCAGGGATGTGGCGGGTGGTCCGAGGAATAGAGTACAGGGACGAGGGAGCCCCAACGACACCAATAATGACAGATCAGGAAGACTGAACACATTTGACCGTCCCCGACAGAACCAATATCAGCTATCTGAAGGTGAACATGCCCCCGACTTTGCATAGGACTGCCAGGGGCAAGGGAGGGATCCAGTCGAGCTCTGTGTTGACCAGCAAGGTCCTTATGTCACCGCTAAGGTCTTGGGTACAGAGTCTCCATTCTTGGTAGACACTGGGGCGACACGTAGTGTGTTATCAAAACGACTGATTCCAAGGGCACCCTTGTCTGGCTCACACATAACGTCGATAGGTTTCGATGGGACGCCCTCCACTAACCCCCTGTCCGTACCTATTACCTTTGACCTAGAAAACAACACCACTGACGCGACATTTCTACTCTCCTCCAACTCCCCCGACGCCATTATGGGCATTGACTTACTGAAACATTTTCGAGCTACCATTAGGTGTTCCCCAGATGGAATACGAGTCATCCTGTATGACAACCCAGACATGCCCAGATCCCGTCCCCCACGACACATGTGCTCCATAACTGATGCTGACATGTCCTTGCTTGACACCCTGCCTTCGTACCTGTGGGCCAAAAATGACTCTGATGTGGGGCGAATGATGATTGATCCTATTCACATAACTGTACGACAGGACGCTATGCTCCCGAAACTCCCGCAGTATCGGATATCACCAGAGGGTGAGAAGGCACTGGTAGCGATCATTCAGTCCCTGGTAGATGCAGGAGTGGTTGAAGAGGTGGTTAGCAATGTCTGCAACAGCCCAATCCTACCTATTGTTAAGAAGCAAGGTGAAGGAGATGAGAAAGCGTACCGCTTCATCATCGACTTGCGAGAGATTAACAAAGTGGTTGTACCCCAATATCCTGTGGTCTCTGATATCACCACCATTCTGACCCTCATCCCGTCCACTGCCACCACCTTCACTGTTATCGACCTTAAGAACGCGTTTTTCTCTATCCCCATCCATCCAGACAGCCGTTACCTCTTCGGCTTCACCTTAAAATCCCGTTCGTACCGATTTTGTAGAGCTCCCCAGGGGTACACTGAAAGTCCCAGCATTTATAGCCAGGCCCTCAAAAGACAGCTGGATGCCTTCCAGCTACCGGAGGGAGTGGTATTGATCCAATATGTCGATGATATCCTTTTGGCGGCTGACACCACCCCGCTTGCAACGACAGCCACCGTCCAACTCCTACACTTTCTTGCAGAGAATGGCCATAAAGTCTCCAAAAAGAAGTTACAGTTCTGTCAGCCACAGGTGACTTACCTAGGCCATCTTCTGTCCAAAGAAGGGAGGAAACTTACACCCGACCGAATCCAAACCATCCTAGACACCCCCGTCCCAAAAACACAAAAGCAGGTCCGCTCTTTGGTTGGCCTAACCTCTTTTTGCAGACAGTGGTTGCCTAATTACAGCCTTATCGTGAAACCATTACTGGCCCTACTGACCAAAGATGTCCCCTCCCCGCTTCCTTGGACCGCTGAGTGTCAAGCCTCCTTTAAAGAATTACGGGATGCACTCTGCTCAGCGCCCGTCCTCGGAACGCCGGATTACTCCAAACCCTTCTCCCTCTTCACCCATGAAAGGGAGGGATGCGCATTGTCTGTCCTAACACAATCAATTGGTCCTAAGCAGCGCCCTTGTGCCTACTTCTCCGCCACTCTTGATCCTGTAGCCAGAGCTTTGCCTGCCTGCCTTCGAGCAGTAGCCGCCGCTGCTGTCTCTATCCGTCAGAGCGAGGGAATTGTACTTTCCAACACTCTCACAGTGCTAGTACCCCATGCAGTTGACACCCTCTTGAACCAGACCAAAACCCAGCACCTGACTAGCGCACGACTGACAGGGTATGAACTGACGCTACTTGCACCCCACATCACACTAAAGAGATGCACGACTTTGAATCCTGCCACATTGTTACCCCTGCCTGAAAGTGACCCCGGCATTCCTCCCATCCACGACTGTGTGACCCTCACGGACGAACAAACTAGGAGTAGGGTTGACCTCCGAGACACTGCTTTCCCTGACCCCGATGGAGAGCTATGGGTAGACGGCTCTTGCATCAAACTCCCAGATGGCACCACCTCAGCTGCCTATGCAGTAACGACAGCCCGAACAGTAGTTGAGACAGCTTGCATCACACAACGATCTGCCCAAGCAGCAGAGCTGATAGCCCTCACCCGAGCATGCATCATAGCCGCAGGGACCACCACGAACGTATATACGGACAGCCAGTATGCCTTCGGAGTGGTCCACCATTTTGGGCTCCTGTGGAGAGAGAGGGGATTCCTGACGTCCCACGGCACCCCGATCCTCCACGGAGATCTAGTCTCCGCTCTGATTGAAGCAGTTCTCCTCCCCAAACGATTAGCGGTGATCAAATGTCAGGCACACAAAAAGGTGACAGACTTAGTTGGACAAGGGAATGCATTGGCCGACATCACTGCACGAACCACAGCCGAGAATAGGACGGTGACACGCATGTACGTGACCAGGTCACAAGCAGAAACATGGAGTGACACAAGGGTAATGATCAGAGACATACAGTCGGCCAGCACCTCTCACGAGCTGACTAAGTGGGCAAGGGTGGGTTTGAAGGATGAGGAAGGCTGTTGGCGAACGAAGGATGCAAGCAAATGGATGCTGCCCGACTCATATCTGATTCCCATACTGACCATGGCTCACTCCCCCGCACACATAGGATCTGCACCCATGATCGAACTCATTTCCAAAGTCTGGCATAACGACAAAATCCCTGACTCAGCCAGACGCCTAGTTCAGCAGTGCCTTATCTGTCTGCAACACAACCCCGGGAAAGGAACTGTAGTGCCCCGGGGAGGGTTTGGGACCCCCAATCACCCCTTTGAGGTCCTTCAGATGGATTACATCCAACTAGAGAGATGCCAAAACCTGAAGTATGTACTAGTCATCGTATGTGCCTTCAGCAAATGGGTAGAAGCCTATCCAACCCGTGACAACACTGCCATGACTACTGCCAAAGTACTACTGAAGGAATTCTTCCCTCGCTATGGCCTTTGCCGAATTTTATGGAGCGACAATGGCCCCCACTTCATAGCTGAGGTTATCCAACTAATCCTGAAGGGGTTGGGGGTGAAGCAACGATTCCATGCGGTCTTCCACCCCCAATCCGCTGGTCTAGTGGAACGCCACAATGCCACACTAAAGCTGAAACTGGCAAAAATAGTGGCCACCACTGGACTTAACTGGCCGGATGCCCTCCCACTGGCTTTGTTATCAATGCGCTCCACTCCCACCAAGCACCATTTGACCCCCTACGAGGTCGTGTTCGGGCGGCCAATGAATCTCTGGACTGCTCCCAAACCGACCTCCATTCATGACGTCCCAGACGTCCTACTATCTGAAATGTTTGTGCAAGTTAACTAAAACGTTGTCTGTCATTCATCAACAGGTGCAGCAGGCCATCCCCGATGCTTCCAGGGGCCCCGGTCACGACATCCAACCGGGAGATTTCGTATTGATACGAAATTTCCAGCGAACCAAGAGTCTGGAACCTCGGTGGACGGGCCCCTGGCAAGTGCTGATCACCACCCGAACGGCACTCCGAGTGGAGGGGAAGAAGCACTGGCTGCACGCGCATCATTGCCGGAAGGTCTCTGCAAACCTGGCCACGACAGAAAACGTCAGCACCCAAGAAGAGCTCCTGAGCAAAGACCGACCGATATTGGACTGTTATCCAGATACTGAGGCACTCGAACTTGCAAAATTCTCTGATCCTACTGTGCCATCCAGAGAAGGGTATTTCCTGCGTCGAAAGGAGGGAGTCTCGGCTAAGTAGGCCACGGACTAAGTTAAAATCTCAGAACGGTGACCTACACACAATCAAGGGTTGCCGGGAGAGAAGCTAAACGAAGTCTGTGGTTCTGCCCACTACCGAGCCCCTTGAAGGTGATGGAAGCGCCAAATAAGAAGATGATGGAAGCGCCAAATAAGAAGATGATGGAAGCGCCAGATAAGAAGATGATGGAAGCAACGGGAAATACCCAATATAGAAATCCAAAGACTGACAACCTGCACAAATCAAAGACAATTGCACTCTTCATTGCCTTCCTCTTCTGCCTCCTCCTCATGACCTCCTTCTGGATTCTGGAGGAGAGCACACCGGCTCATGAGACATTGCTACCTACTGCACAGCCAACACCCCTGAAAGAGCATCACCTAATCTCTCTGTCGCCTCAGCTCCGAGAAAGGCGCAAGGAATTCTGGAACAATTCCTTCGTGCAACTGCTGCACCAACACAACCTTGCTGCAAATGCTACAAACTGTTGGATCTGTGGGTTGCTCCCGCATGCCACTGGACACTCCATCCCCTTCATCCCTTCACCCTTCTCAGTTCACGGCTCTTGCCTCGCCTGGTTGATCCTCATGCAAGAAAGCCACAGGGACAACGCCACCTCCAGCCGGACAGTGTCACACTTCTACTCTGGGTTCTGGCTGAACAAAACAGGAAAGACCCCAGCTGCCCTGTGTCCTGCGCTCGCAGGCGCCACCTTCATCAAAGACATTCCAGCCAAAGAACGAGTCGAAGTACAGGTGCTCCACAATCCAGCCAGGACCACCTTCACTCATCTGCAAAAACAAACTACCGCCACTCTAACTGTGGCCCTGTCTGTCATCAATGTCACAGGTCTCGTGTGTCTCGAAGGCCAGGGAACGCAACTGGTGGGTTACAGCGCCTGCCGAATCACCAGAACATTGGACTCAGCTGAACCCCCTTCTTTTGTTGCTTCTCCAAACATGTACTTTGTGTGTGGCACCAAGGCTTACACCTGGCTCCCGAGAGGTTGGAAGGGCACCTGTTATATTGCCTTCGTTCTTCCACCCACATATGTAGCCCCTGCCAACCATCATCGGCAGAGGCGTGCAGACGACCTTGGACAAACCGACTCCACCGGAGCACAGTTCCTGGATGCAGCAAAGGGACTTGTTCCTCTGTGGGGTCCAATGGCAAACAGCCGTGCTATCCGACACCTGACCCAGGCCGTAGAAACAACGATCAACATCACGGCTGGCATCCTCGCCAACAACACTGCGGAACTTCAGGCGGTCCGCCTTGTGACCCTTCAAAATCGACTCGTCCTAGACGTGGTCCTAGCCGACCGAGGAGGAGCATGCCGCATCATCGGATCCAGCTGCTGCACCTACGTACCGGACAACTCGCCTTCAGTCTACAAAGCCATTGAACACCTCCACAGACTGTCCTCAGAGGTTCACCAAGAGCAGGAAGGATGGTCGCTTGGGAGCTGGTTTTGGGACACTTTGAAAAATTGGGGTTGGAAGTTGTTTTCCTTCGTACTGGTACCTGTTGTGATATTATGTGGGTGTTGCTTAGGTATCCAATGTCTGCCACCTTTGCTCGGCCTTGCTTCTAGCTGTATGTGCCCAAAGACTTTGGACTTCCGAAATGAGCACATGAGCCCCCTCTATGAAGTAGAAATACGTGGCCTTATGGGGATAAATCCGAACTGACAAGTTGGCGAGACATGTTAAAAGGGAGGACTGTGGAATTTCAGTTTGCGATCTGAACATCATCTGCGCCAGCTTGTCACCTATGCACTACGTGCACGGCAGCCATTCTAGGTCACCTATGTACTACGTGCACGGCAGCCATTCTAGGTCACCTATGTACTACGTGCACGGCAGCCATTTTAGATATCATGGTCTCCCTGTCCACGATCGATCGCCAGCGCGCCCCTCTGACCCAGCAAGCATCCTCCGCGCACCCTGGCTCCCCCTCCCTCCTCCTTGTGAGCATGACCCTTCTGCATGACCCTGTCCTTGGGAGTCACGCCAGCGCCTGACCAACACCTCCTCTCCTCCCATGAATGCCCCTCTGTTGATAAACCTCCCCTCTGCGCTGGATTGTCCACGCAGCATGAATACCACTCCATTGATGGCCCCTCACCCCGTGTCCGACTGTCCACACAGGTCCGAGGCCATTGCCTAAGCCGAGAGATATCATTTACTGCCCTATTGATCCAGGCCTCCCCACCCCCTGTGACATGATCAGGCGCACACATCCTAAGACTCGACGAAACACTCAGCTGCGTGATGACCCTCTCTCTTATCAGCAGGTTGAGGACCTCCATTGTGAAGGTATATGGGGGTGGGATTAACACGAGGATTACGGGGATGTCTTTTTCCTTGCCTTACAAAGTTGTGATTGTAATAAAGGAAGGTCACATGCCATAAACCAGTGTATAAGAGGCCAGGCCTCCGAGAGGCTGTTAGAGCACCTCGAGACGATACCTTGTTGTCTGATCTGATGTGTTCTGCTCCGTCGGAATAAACTTCTGTTTCCTGCCTTCTGGTCTCCGGCGCCTGCCTCATTGCTTGGTAAATTTGAATGGTACAAGGGCGGTTAGCGCCGGGCAAATCTTGAGAAAGGTCCTAGCCCTGCCTTTTTCTACAGTACTGCAAGCCCCCCTGATCTGTTGGAAAGTATAGCTTAGATAATGCTACCCTGCATTGTGATCCCTGCCAAATAAATTCTCGCATGATGCGCTTAAAAGAGCAAAAGATTGTGGGTCTGATATAGAGTGGCAGGTTAGTGAAGTAATATAATAGTCGCGGGAGGACCACCATCTTGAGAAGCGCTACACGGCCCATGACTTTTAGGGGGAGAGTGCGCCAGACGGCCATCTGTGATTTGATTGTGCTGATCATCCACATGAGGTACCCCTCCAATAGATCCTCTGGTTGGCGATAAATCCTGACACAAGGTAGCGAAGCACGGATGTATGGCATTGTACTCCAGTGCCATTGACCATTAGTGCTGGGTCAGCGGTGGATGCAGCAAATGGGTATAGACACGATTTTGTCCATTTTACTTGCAGGCCAGATAGGGATGCAGAGTTACATAGTGTCTTCGCTATCGCCCAGCTCCCTTACGTCTCGGATATATACAGCAGATCATCGGGTTATAGAGATACCGCATGTATTTAATCCCCTAGAGGATTCCCCCATTCTTCCCCAACTCGTCTAGGGTTTCAGCTAGTGATTCTAAGGCTAGGGAGAACAGCAGTGGGGACAGCGGGCTTCCCTGCCTGGTGCCACATCTGATGGGTACTGATTTCGACATGTAAGGGCTTGTCTTGATCTTGGCGGTGGGAAGGGTGTATAAAAATTTAATAAGACACAGGAAGTGAGTGCCTAGTTCACACCTGGATAGGGTGGTGAACAGGAACTCCCACTCTAGCGTGTCAAATGCTTTCCCCAGGTCAGAATATTTAGCTACTCGAAGAAGTGACATAGGTTTAGGGATGTGCTGCGAGCTGGTGCAAAGCCGTTTTGATCGGCGTGGACCAATCGGGGAACCAGAGGAGCCACTCGATGAGCTAAAATTTAGGCGAGGGTCTTGTAATCAGTGTTTAAAATCGCTAATGAGGGGGGGCGTGGCCAAGATGGCGGCGGAGTAGGACGTCTTTCTCGGTCCCTCCGCTGCCGCTTCTCTACCGCGTTGTTTTAGCCCTGCAGAGGACCTTGCTGTTGCCCCTAAATCATCGCTGGCCGTCTGGGGGACAGTCCGGCAGCCGCTGGTGTGGTTCCTGGCACCTCAGCCCCGGAGAGACAGGCGCGGCGCTGCGTGGCAGTTGGGTCGGCACGGTGCCTGGAGGACGTGGTTCGCGCCGCCGGCAAGCATCTACTGTGGGTCCCGGCTCGGAGGCCTGCGCTGGCGGCACCTCGCGCCGGACGCCATTGCTGCGGTGCCATCTCGCGGCGGAGGACCACCGGCGCCCGACGGAGGCACCCGGCGGGGTGCGCCACGCTGAGAACTGGTGCGGCGGAATCAGTGCTGAAGGAGCCTTTGTGTGCCTGCGTCCTGGCCGGTGTGAAGAGGCCCGCGTGGCGCCATCCTGCATCCCCTCCCCCCTCCCGCCTGGGCCGGCGGTGATAGAGGCGCGAAAGCAGCGTGTGGGGACGGTGGACCTTCCCTCCCCCCCGGCACCCTCAGCCTGACCGGAGCCTTCGGGAGGTGAGCCCTTGCCTGGAACAGCGGAGATAGCGCTCCCTGGCCCCGGCGCTTGCACTGTTGCCGGGACCACCGGGCGCGCTACGCTTGCGGTGCCTGCGACCCGCTCAGCGGCTGCACAGAGGCGCGCTTTTGGTGTCTGAGGATCTGCCGCCGCCATGACGGCCAACAGAACTAAAAAGGACAAGGAGAAGGAGAAGGCCCTGAAGGAGGCCTCGCAGAAAGGCTCTCCACTGCGGTCGTCGGTGGCGGCTGACAAGGCGGCGGCGCCGGAGGAGGGTGAGGCGCCGGCCACCAAAGCCTTCATGCGTGAACTTTTTGCGGCTATCAAGGAGGACATACAGGAACTTCGGGCGCAGCTAGCCTCGGACCTCCGGGAGGTACGCCGAGACGTCGATGCCATCGGGGAGAGGGTGGCGACCCTCGAGGAGCACGACTTGGATACGGCGGGGGACATCCATAGGCTCCAGCAAGAGATACTTCGCCTTACCACCCAGCACCTCGACCTGCAGACGCATACAGAGGATCTAGAGAACAGATCCAGGCGTAATAACATTCGTATTCGTGCGGTCCCTTGGAAGGGTGAGGGTTCAGACCTGCGCGAGTATGTCGACGGCCTGTTCCGCCACATCTTACAGGACGAGGAGCTCGGCGAGATTCAGCTGGACAGGGTCCACAGAGTCGGCCTGCCGCGAGGAGCCAACGCACCCCCCCGGACATCCTGGTGTGCGTTCAAAACTTCCAGCTCAAAGAAAGGATCTTCAAGAAAGCCCGTGAGCATAACCCCCTCCTGTTTCGTGACCATCACCCTGTGCTCTACCAGGACTTGGCGGCCACCACCTTGGCCAAGCGACGGGGCTTCCGGCCAGTCACAGCTTTTCTGAAGGAGCAGGGTGTCCCCTACTCCTGGGGGCACCCCTTCCGGCTGGTCTTTCGATGGAAGGGAAAGCTGATACAGGTGCGCTCGGTGGAGGTTGCCCGTGAACTGTTGGGAATGGAGAGCACTGACCCTGCCGCTGAGCCCTCGTCGCCCTCTTCGAGGTCTCGCCGCCGCTCCGAGGAATGGCACACCGTGGGCAGGCCGTCCAAACCATCGGGCCCAGACCTGTCCGTCAGCTTGCAGGAACGAGATGCAGCGGTGGCCTCGGTGTCGAAGGTGACCGTGTCGCTCGAAGGGTCCTGAATGGTATGGCTGAACATTTTTCCTCTGCAAATTTTGGCAGGCAGTGGAGGGACCGGTCCACTGGACGCTGATGGGTAATGTACTGACACGTTCCCCGTGTATATTGTCCTGTATCAGGATCTGGGTGGCTGGTGGGAGTAAGTCCATGCCCCCAGCCCTTGGGACTCCACTGACAGACTCTTGTTCCCCCTTGGTAGTTGGGGCCTTGTCGGGATTTTGTTGTTGTTGGGGGGGGGGTTTTGGGGGGTTAGGCCTGGGGGGGTTTGGGGTAGTTGGGGGACTGGGGGAGAAGGGAAGGGGGGGGTTCTCTGCATCAGCCGCTGGTTTCCCTTAGCGGGGTGCTTATCTTGCCTTCTAGATGGGGAAGGATTTGAAGGTTGTTAGCTTAAATGTCCGAGGTCTCAACAGTCCTGTCAAGTGAGCGGCGATCCTGTCCCTGTTGGAGGGATCGGAGGGCGACATCTGTCTCCTACAGGAGACACATCTCCTCGCCAAAGACACGAGGCGGATGAAGGACAGGCGCTTCCCCACTCAGCTATGGTCCTCCTGTGGCACGAAGAGGCAGGGGGTGGCGATACTGATTAGCGCGAAGGCACATTGTAAGGTACGGTCTCAGGTGGTTGATATAAAAGGGCGCTTCTTGGCGGTTAGGATTCAATGGGGGGACTCCCACTTCACGATAGGCTCCATCTATGCCCGCAATGTGCAGCAAGAAACTTTTTTGACCTCAGCGCTTGCGGATGTGTTGGCCTCTCCTGATCCCTGGGTCCTGGTGGGAGGTGATCTGAATATGGTGATGGATCCGGCGCTTGACAGGTCTGAGGCGCGCTCCCACGCGTCTGGCGCGCTTTCCAAAGGGGGTCTGCTTTGGTTGCAAGAGGGAGGACTCCATGATGTGTGGCGACACTTGCACCCGGCTGAGCGCGATTTCACCTATTACTCTGCTGCGCACAAGTCCTACGCGCGCCTTGATCACTTCCTCGCTTCCACTTCCCTGCTTTCCCAGCTTTCTTCTGCGGAGATTGCGCCGCGCTCCCTCTCGGACCATGCGCTTATCTCGGTTGTGCTGTCGGGGGGTCCGGGAAGCAGGCGCGCGGGGGCTGGCGGTTGCGCGACTTTGCTTAGCTCTGCCTCTGTTGTGGACCGTTTGCAGGACACGATCAAGCACTACTTTGACACCAACGAGACCGACGGGATGTCGCTTAGCTCGGTCTGGGAGGCTCTTAAGTTGGTTGTGCGGGGCGAATGCATTGCGATCTTGGCTTCTTTGGCGAAGGCGCGCAGGGAGAAACGCGAGGAGCTCGAGCGAGACGTCCGCGGGCTGGAAGCGATACATAAACGAACCGGGGCACAGAGGGTCTGGAGGGAACTGGAAACGAAGCGGCGCATGCTGAAACACCTTGACAGGGCCGAATACGCGCTCCTACGACTGCGCCACAAATTTTATCTTAGTGGCGACAAAGGGGGTAAGATGCTGGCGCACCGTCTGAGGGCACAAACGCAACAGACGATGGTTTCGGCCGTCAAGGACGAACACGGGGTGGTCCAGGTGGCTGACGCGCACATTGCGGACAGCTTCCAGCGTTTCTATCGGGCACTCTACTCTTCTGACCCCCCGGAGCCGGACAGGGTGCACGCGTACCTGGAGTCCTGTGCCATCACTCCCCTGTCCCAGAGCTCGACGCCGAGATACGCATTGAAGAGGTCATCTCGGCGATTGCGCGCCTGAAGGTGGCTAAATCGCCTGGCCCTGACGGCTTCACAGCCGCCTTCTACAAGAAGTTCTGTGCCGCCCTGGCTCCCTTCCTGACGCGTCTCTTTAACTCCTTTCGGGAGTCCGGGAACGTGACGCCGTCCATGGCCGAAGCTGTGGTTACTGTTATTCATAAGGCAGGCAAGGACGCCCAGGAGTGCGGCTCATACCGCCCCATTTCACTCCTTAACATTGATATGAAGTTGTTTTCAGGCATCCTGGCTGCTCGCCTCAGCCCGTTTATGGACGGTATCATTGAACCCGACCAGGTGGGCTTCGTGCCGACGCGCCAGGGTGGCGAGAACACCAAACGCCTACTGCACCTGATGGACTTGGTTCACCGGTCGCGTACACAAGCGTGCTTTCTCTCCATCGATGCAGAGAAGGCTTTCGACCGGGTTGACTGGTCGTATATGTTTGCGGTCTTGCGAAAGTTCGGTCTGGGAGACTCGTTTGTCAGCTGGGTCCGCTGCCTCTACGCCTCCCCTCGGGCCGCTGTTCGAGTGAACGGTTGTAGGTCTGCATATTTTCCGATTACCCGGGGGACTAGGCAGGGATGCCCTCTCTCGCCCCTGTTGTTTGCGCTCTATATGGAGCCTTTTGCGCAACGCCTCCGGGACAACGCAGACGTGCAGGGGGTGCGCTTTGGGGCAGAGGAGCACAAGGTGAGCCTCTATGCGGACGATGTCATCCTATCCCTCACGCATCCGCGCTCCTCTCTGAGACATCTCTCCCGGGACCTGGAGGAGTTCGGCTTGGTGGCCGGCTTTAAGGTCAATTTCTCAAAGTCCCAAATCCTGAACCTCTCGGTGCCGGAGGAGGAGGTCCGTGACCTCAGTGCCGACTTCGCGTTCCAATGGGTCCCGACGGCCGTCCCATACCTGGGGATACAGCTGGCGCCCACGCTCCCCCAAACGGTTGCTCTCAACTACAAGCTCCTCCTTGACCACACTGCTAAATCTGTCTCGGACTGGTCCCGGCTGCAGCTGGCCTGGTTTGGCCGCCTTGCTGCGATCAAAATGACGATCCTCCCCCGCATCCTTTATCTGTTTCAGATGCTGCCTTTGCGCCCCCCATCCGGGGTCCCTGCGAAAGCTCCAGCGGTTGCTGACCACGTTTCTGTGGAACCACAAGCGCCCCCGTATCGCTATCGATCGCCTCATGGCGCCGCGCGATGAAGGCGGACTTAACTTCCCGTGCGTGGAGGCGTACTACCAGGCTGCGTGCCTGCGTTTTATTCTGGAATGGAATAGACCTATGTCCAGCAAGCACTGGCTCTTCATGGATCAGACGGTGGCTGGGCGCAACATCTGGCGCGAGCTATGGCTCCCGCGTAAACACAGGTCCTGGGGCCTTTATTCCTCCCCGGTGACCTCGCCGACCCTTGCGGTGTGGGACCGTCTAGCGCACAGGCGCGGCTGGACCACTTTCCCATCTCCGCTGACGCCTATCGTTGACAACCCGGACTTCCCCCCCGGGTGCGCCTCGCCGGTTTTTCAGCGCTGGAGGGAGCTGGGTTGTAAGAGAGTGGGTCCCCTCTTCCAACCGGAGGGGCTGATACCGTTCTCCACTCTGCGCCGGGAGTATTTTGAGTTGACCGCGGCTGACGCCTTCCACTACTCGCAGGTAGCACATTGGGTGACGCTTCCTGATAATATAGCAGACATGTCCCGACCAATGACGCCCCTGGAGCGCTGGGTAGTCTTCAAGAAGGACGATCGCAAACTTATCTCCGAGCTTTATGCCTTCATTATGAAACGCCACCACCCGCAGCGCTCCAGGGCGCAAGTTCGTTGGGAGACGGAGTTGGGCCGTCCCCTGACGAGTAAGGAATGGGGCAAGATCTTCTATCGCGCGCACCACACAGCGGCTAATGTGGCGGGAGCTGAAGCGGCCTTTAAAATTGTTACTTACTGGTACCACACGCCGGCGAGGCTCCATGGGTGGGATCCCAAGTGCTCGAGTCTTTGCTGGCGGGGCTGCGGCGCGACAGGCACTCTTTCCCATCTGCTCTGGCACTGTCCCAAGTTAGTACGCTACTGGCAAGCAGTTTTAGATGATGTAGACAATGCTTTTGGTATCACCTTTCCCAGGGCTCCGGAATATGTGTTGCTAGGCCTGCCTCACCCTAAGGCGTTTCCCTTGCGCTCCCCTCGGGGTAGACAGATTGCGCTGGCACTTCTGGCGGCGCGCCTGGTGATCCTTTCGCGGTGTCGCTCACCGGACGCCCCTGACCCCAGGGATTGGATTAGGCGCCTTTGGTTGCTTCTGGGGATGGAGCGGCTTTCCCTGTGTGTGGATGGTAATGGGGACACATATGCTAAGCTTTGGGCACCCTTCATACACCTGCTGTCTCGGGACTTACGAGAGGTCACATGCCCCAAATTCCTCCAGATTTTGCAACTCATTCCCTTGGAACCGCCCGGGGCTGTTGCATGATTGTCCCTGGCTTGCTTTAGGAGAGTGATGGGATCCCTGGACCCCTGGACTTTGTGGGCTGACTGAACTATGCTGATGAATAAAATTGTTCGATTCTAAAATCGCTAATGAGCGGTAAGAATCCAGCAGTTCAGGATTTCTGTCTGATTTGGGTAATGACACGAGCAGAGACTTGCAAAGTGACACTGGACGCCTCCAGTGATTTTTCATATAGGGTAAGTAAATGTGGGGCCAGAACTGATGAATACACCTTGTAATATTCTGCTGGTAGCCTATCCTGCCCAGGTGTCTTGCCGGTACCCAGTACTTTTCTGGCTGTTTTGACCTCAAGCAACGTGATCAGCTCTTCCAGCTCCGCCAGCTGGGACGGGACCACAGCCGGAAGGGAGAGACGGGAAAGAAAGGCTTCCAATGCCTCGGGGTCCGCGTTAATAACAGTCTCATATAGTGTAGTATAGTGTTTATCAAACTCTTGGTGTATTTCCTTCTGGGTGGTCAGCAGATACCCCGGCATAGAGCGTAGCAAGGGGATCAGTCGTCACATTTGTTCCTGTCTAATCAGCGACACCAGCAAAGGGCCAGTTCTGTCTACTGAGGCATGGGTGCGAGCGGGGTGCGCAACATAGTTTAGGCATCGCAGCAGTTCCATCACGTCCTCATGCTTATGTTGTAGTGTAGTTCCTATATTCCCAATAGGCTCTGCGCATTGGAATAACAAACAGCAGTGTAGACGTAGGACTGAGGTCATCTAGGTCTCTACTGACTATGGTAGACTTAATTAATTTTGCCAGCTAGCTCAGAGGTCACTAGAAACTTTCTCGAATGTTCAGGAAAGGGTTAACCGTCCTGATTTAGACAAGAAGGGATTAGTTTCTGACAACCGCATAAACATGACAACTTTGCTCCCTCAGAATAAAGAGTGTATCTCTAGAGTCGTGTGAAAACAATAGACAGCTATTTCACTCAGACAATCGTGCATGCTTAATTTCCCCAGAGTGCAGAGAAATAGAGAGGGGCGTTTTCAATAAAAGGTGTTATTTTATTGAGCAGTCTTCTTTCTCATGCAAGAGAAATGAATTGCCACAATTGCAATACTTATCATAAAGTAAAGTGCGTACAGTGAAAGTAGTATTATGAAATAATACTGTAAAAGCATTGATATGGTTTCTTAGCCATATGATACTTTAAAAAGGATAAATATATACATACATAAAAACATTGACTAACGAACTCAACTGGTGCTTCTAAGATACGCCTACCCCGGTGTACCTGACCTAAGCCCAATTCGTGGGAAGGAGTAAGTAAGTTGCAGTCTTAAGTTAAGTTAGGTTTTTTGCCAAGTATCGGAATCGAGAATTCTCTCTAAGGTTTTAATCAGCTCCGTACCTTGGTTATAGAATGAAGGAGGTCTTGTATCTCGCTTCTCAGCACTCGATCTCCCAGCAACCGAGGCGTGAGAAAAGGCAGCTTCTCCAGCGCGTCAAAGGGGAGGGGCGGCTTCCTTCGGCTCTCGCATCAGCTGGGCTTCCGATAAGTAGATAGCCTCTCTGCTCCACACCACCGTGTGTTTGCTTGAGGCAACGTTGGTATATTTATACCTGAAAGGTGCCGGGTTTGACGTAAGGTTGGACATAAGACGTCACTAAGAACTAACAGTTCTTTCTGGACTCCAGTAGTTCTTGTGCAAATCAAAACAAAAGCAGGGGGAATTCCCGGGCTGCTGGAGGCTTGGTTTGTTTAAAGAACGTGTTGTGCCATCTAAGAGTCTATGGGAGTAGTCTTGCCGTGTTTTGGACTGCATGGGCTATTACTAAATATGGATATGATTCTTATGCCTTTATAAGGATACTATTTGTTATAACCACATAAGGGCATGAATCGGGAATATCGAATTAGGGTCCTAGATAGAAATACAACAATGTCTCACATCATCTAGTTTACGCATGTCGTCCGGATTCAGCATTGCGCCAGACTTTATATGAAGGATTGAGTTTGAGGCGTGTTACCACTCGATCCAGTTGCCGTTGGATGCCTCAGCCAAGACCCAGACAGTGTCCTCTCACTAGAATTTTATATGTTTCCCATTCTACCCTCTTATCAGCGACCAAGTTTGCATTTGTTTCAAAGAAAGGGTCAATAGTTGTGCCTACTGATGCCCGGAAGTATTGATATTCGAGCGCCGCCGGCTGTAGGCACCACAGGTGCCTGATCTGTCCAGTTCCTTCCCATCTCATCTGGAGAAGATGAGTGTTGTGACCAGAGTGCGTTCGTGGTAATCTACTCGGTGGCATCCGGGGATTATTGCAGCTGATCGCACAAAGCGGTCGAAACAGACATGGAGCCCATGTGGTAGAGAGTAAAAGGAATAGACCTGCGTCTGTAGGTTCAATGTCCTTTACAAGTCGATTAAGTACCAGTGGTACAACCATTCTCCTAAGGCCATGGCATTAGATGTGGCGGCCGTTTGCAGCAGTGGCGGGAAGGACCTACCTAGCGTTGTGTCTAGGACTGCATTAAAGTCCCCTCCTGTCAACTAAGGGACCTTGCTCAAACGGGCCAGCACGCCAGACCATGCATGCCAGAAGGTTGTCTGGTCTGTATATGGAGCATAAATGGTCCCTAGCAATATAGGTTTCCCATCCAGACGGCCCTTTACACAACACATAGCGACCATATGCGCCAATCTTGACCTAATCTGCAGTGAAGGAAACCCCTGACTGTACCCAAATAATTGCCCCCCTGGCGTATGAGGAGTAGCCTGTGGCAAACACCTGTCCCCGCCATCTGCGCTATAACCTGTGGGTCTCGGGCTGTGTGTGGCGCATCTCCTGAAAAATAGCTTAGTGAGCTGTATGGTGCTTGAGGAAGGAGTAAGTTCCATACTGGCACGCAGGCATGTGCATTCCCCTCACATTTCAGGTGATTATGTTTGTAGTAGACATGTGCTATACAGTTAGAAGCTTTGTTACGTACAATAGTCGGTGCACGCTGCGGGCGAGCAGATAGCCGTATCCATGAACTACAGGTGGGGGCCACACCTGCTGAAACGATTGTTGTGCAACCATTAGGAATAACATATCTAAAGTGCGTAAGAATGTTATATTGTTGAACAAGGGAAGAGCAGAGGAACAATGTATATCTGCCCAAACTACCGATTTTGCCTAGTGCTAACTACCGACCAGTCACATTGGGTTTCTTTAGTGTGGCGTCTGTTGGGGGGTGCGATGCAGACGCATGTGAGGCGCAGCACCTCGTTATCTGTGTCAAGATCTATTGTAAGGCAGTAGGCAGAGCAGGCCACATATTCCCTGAGGAATTTAACTAGTGATGCCCTCTCTCCAGACTCTTCGCAGCGTTCTCGTAGAGTATGCGTGCCCTAATGTTACTGTCTGTGCGCAACAGTAATGTTTATGAACTATAACTAGTTATCTGCCATTTGTGGCGTCACACTGGGAGGTCGCCTGGATTCCTCCCCAAATGGCCACACTGCAGAGGAGCGGTCTTCACTGAAGGACTGTTCGGATGAGGCGTCTGGTTCTTGACCACTGCTGCAATCTCACATTGTTACGGGTATTTGTAGGCCTTCACGTCTCTCCTGCAGTACCTGTTCCAGTTTGGGGACAGCACGCAACTTTGAGGGCGGCCATCTATTGCGCTTGCTTTTCCCCCTGCAATCTCTCGGATTGTCCGTATTCGCCTGTATGTGCTCTTCTCGTCTGTTTGGCAATGCCCGTGTCCAGCAGACTCCAGCCAGGCCCAGGTCTCCTCCGCTGTGTCGAAAAAGTGGGTGGTACCATTCGAGACAACCTGGAGGCGAGCCGGGAAGAGAAGGGAGTATCACATGCCCAGCTGTCGCATTGGTCTCTCGACTGCCAGGAAAGACACTCTCTGCCCCTGCACTCCAAGGGCGTAATGTGGGAAGAAAAGCACTACTGCATTATCCACCTTCACCTCCTCCAACCTACGAACTTCAGGAAGCACTGCATCTCGATGCAAGAGTTGAGGAGTGAAAGCGGAATGGCTGGGGTCTTGCTCCTGGTGGGGGAAGCCCAGTGGCACTTGATGAGCTCTTTCAATGGCAAAGAAGATAGAGTGTGTCCTGGGTGGTAACAGGGATGTCAGCCATTGCTCCGTGTGCACCACAGTTTCAGCTCCTTTCACACCCTCAGGCAGTCCCACTACTTTGAAGTTATTAGGGCGGGAGCATTTTTCTGCGTCCTCCACTCTGAGTTCTAACGTTTGCACTTGTGTTGTTAGCACCTGCATGTAAGTTTCTGAGGCCCTAGTGGCAGGGCAGATCTCCTCAATTGTCTGCTAGTTTCCGGTGATCTGCGTGTAGCAAGGTGAAGTTAGACGGGATTTTATCTATGCGCCCCTCGAGAGAGAGAGAGAGGTACGCGTCTGCGTTAAGGTTTCCAGCTTCTCTACCGCCTGCAGCACGGAGACTAGCTTAGACTTTAATGTAAGGGCTGTTGCAGAGCCCAGTGCCCCTTGGTCCTGTTCAGACTGCCTAATGGTGGGGACAGGTCAGGAGGGCGCGGGCCCCGTCCCAGCACTCTGTCGGCCCATCACTAGTGTATCTCAGGGATGCGCCAGTGCTTGCTGTCAGTTGGTGTGCGGTACTAAGAGGCACTCAGTTTCATTGTGCCACTTCTCTTTTCCGATTGTGGGAAGGGAAAAGGGTCCTGTAGTCAGTGGCTCTGTGAGTAATATATGGCTGGAGTCTACACAGGCAAAGAGAAGTCTGAGCCCTACACGGCCTGCGAGCTCCCTTTACTTCTTCCAGCGTGCCAATATTGGCATGAGGGAGTTCTAAAATAGCGATATTCCTATCCGGTCCTCAGGGCATGTGTTATAGCTAAGATGACCCAAGAAGTGGTGTTGACCGTTTAGTCACTTCATATGTTTTAGGGAGGCGGCCGGTCTAGTCCCTATGAGGCCCCTTGGCCCCCACAATGCTTCACCACCTGTCTTCCCACTTATGTTCTGGTGTAATGTCTGGCACAGCACTAATTCTCTGCACCTGTAAAAGTCCACATGTTTGTTGCAGTGTGGTTGCACAGGTATGGCGCTATTGTGGGTTATGGGCCCCCTGGGCAGGTCAACCAGAACCCGGGCCTCCTCCCACATGTGGCGTGTTGGACCGTGCTATGGCATTCTATGGAACGAGGAGGGTGAGTGGCCAAGACAGCCACAGAGTTATGGGACCCCTGATTCAGCTCCTCTCTTGTGGCATCCGGCGGCAGGGGCATCGACTGCACATGCGTCTCCGGCAGAAGCTGGATGGCGGTGTTAGTGTACTAAGAGGCAAGTTAGGGGAGAAAAACTTTATTATATAAAAATCAAACAAGAGGGTTTTTTGTACAGCAAACATGCTGCACTCGTATATTTGAGGGTGCTCATAGGTGATCATGAAGGGGGAAAAAGACTCTGTAAAATAAAATAGTTGCCTAAAATCCCACAATTTGAGACCAGCTTATAAATCAAGTAGATTACAGTTAGGCCGGGTAGATTATTCAAAATCACTAAACCTCCAGGTCTGGTAACATTTTAAAGGTTTTCAGAGGCCTGCTTTGGTAGGTGTAAATCCATGCAAGAGTGATTCAGGTCTTCCCATATTTAGACAACTGGCTGATATCTTCATCTTTGAAGGTAGATTAACCTGTGGGAGACGTATACAGCCTATTCAAGAATAATGGCTTTCTGTTCAACCTCAAGAAATCCAATTTAGTGCCTAAACAGAATTTCACGTTTATAGGTGTCTGCCTGAGAACAGTCTTGAGGGAGTCAAAGAAAGACAAATTAATGGCATGCATTGCGTCTTTTCTGGTAATGAATCAATCTTTATCGCAGTCTTCATGGGGGTCCCACAAGAGTCTGCCTTATCTTCAATACTCTTTAACATATTCATGGAACCTTACGAACATTCTTTTTTGTATGTATGCGGATGACACACAACTTTACTTGAAAATCCCTTCCTCTGAAGACTTCACTTCACATTAATTCTACCCTGACGAATACTCAAAACTGCTTAACTGAGAACCACCTCCTGCTCAACACCTCCAAAACAGAATTCATTCTCATATCTCCACCTAATCACACCCCCAAGATAAACACCTCACAGCCTTCAACTGCTCTCCTCACATTAGATTCAGGCAAATCTCTCGGAATCACCCTGGACACGTACCGGAACATGAAGAATCAAATTAGTAAGTTGTGCAAGGGTGCTAACCACCACACGAGGATACTTAGGAATCTCAAACCACTTTTTCCACAAGAGGACTTCAAACAGGTGATTCAAGCATTTGTTTTTCCGAGGCTAGACTATGGCAGTGCTACGCTCTGTGGCCTCCCCAAATATACCTAGGCCCCACTAAGGGCTTCCTTGAATGTCGCAGCCAGATTGATTATGGGTAAAAATATTAACGCCCATATTTCCCCATCCCTAAAATCCCCAAATTGGTTGCCATTTGAAGCAAGAATACAGTTAAAGATTGCCTGCATGACTCACAAAACTCTCCATTTCAAAGCCCCCTGTTATCTGGCGAAAAAGCTACAACTATCTGGAGGGGGTAGACCATCAAGAAGTGGAAATTCTTTCCTCTCGAAACCACAGATTTTCTGCAAAAACAGAATGAGGCACAGAGCTTTCCCAGCCTCTGCCCCTAAGATCTGGAGCGCTCTCCTACTGGAAGTCCGCAGAATCTCCTCCACGCTTCTTTCAAAGAGGAAGTAAAAATAATCCTTATGAATAAGTTCTTGCCTTAAATGGCCATGGCTTGTCTGTCTGACTCCCCACCCCTCAATTGCTTACTATATTAGACAAACACCTGTGAAGCTCAGAGTCATCCGGCTATACTCTTATAAGTTATGTTTGTTCTTCCCCCAGCATGCGTTTGTATTAGCTAAATGTGATGTTCTTTGATACCCCCTCTGTCACTGTTCTTGCCTGCATTCTTAAATGATATTGGTTTTTCCCTCACTTATTCCCTACACTCCAAATTGTGAAACTCTCGGATACCCATATGGGTCTTGTTTGTGCTATACAAAACGTTATAAATAAAATAAATAATGTCAATGGTTGATTGCCTTGACAGCAATAATTCTCCTGTGGGCCCGGTTGCATCTCTATCCCTTATTCAATCACCCGTTGAGGCTGTCGGATACCGAGACTCAAGATTATGTGAAGGTTGTACTTGTGTTGTCTCTAGTGGCTTAGTCCATCAGATGGTGGTTGGAGAGGAAAGATTTGAGGAGAGGTCTTCCTCTAGAAGTTACTCCACCTCAGATATTAACAACAGATGCAACTAGGGTGGGTTGGGGTTGACCTTAGGAAAAGACTTCCTGTGGGGAATGGGTCTTGGAACAAAAGGGCACATCATCGAACTGGAGGGAATTGGTGGCAGTGCAGGAAGAACAACAACATTTTGTCCTGGTTCTGAGGGTTCAGCATATGAGGACAGACAACAAATTGATCCTATCCTTCAAGATTCATCAGGGAGGATCGAGAGTGCTGAGTTTAGAAAAAATGGCCTTAGAGATGGGTTTGTGGGTAGAGACACATCTCCTCCCTCTTTCAGCAGATCATCTCAGCAGAGTGGTGTCCTCATCAGGCATGATGTTGCTGTTCCAGAGAATATTTCAACAAATAGTGCAGCTCTTTGGAGAGCCAGAGTCCTATCTCTTGGCGTTCCACGAAAATGCACTGTTGCCCAAATTCTGTACTCCAATCCATTGTCCAAGAGCATGGAAGGTGGCGTCTTGGCATTCCAGTTGCCAAACATATTGATGTATGCCATTCCTACTAAACCTCTCATTCTGAAAGTCCTAAGCAAGATTCAGGAGGATCAAATGGAGGTGATATTTGTGGTTTCAGAGTGCTGTTGCCGTCCTTGATTCCCCTTCTCCTCTAAATGGTAGTGGTGGAGGGTTTGGGTGATTCCTCTGTTCCCATATCCTCGGAGAGGAACTCCACTTTCCTAGTCAACCCTAGTGTATCCTGAGTTGGGGGGTTTGGCGATTGAGAGGGTGATCTCCAGGCGATGGGGTGCTCAGCAGAGGTAGCTGGCCTTATTCAACAAACAATCCGCCAATCAACATTGAAGTCTTACTCTTGCAATTTGGCACATTTTGAGAAATAGTGTGCACAGAGGTGTAAGAAGCCAGTGACAGAAAATCTCTATTTAGCATTTGATTTTTTGATGGATTGCTCAGTTATAGGCTTAATGGTCTCAAAAGATCACAGTGGGCCACTATTAGGGTACTCAGAAACTTGCAGTTGGTACTGTTGGTGCCTTTAGTTTCAAGACTACTACAGCGCTTCTTTTGAAAAAGACCAATGATTTACTCACCAGCCCCTTCCTGGGTTTAGCAGGATCTATAGGGTGAGCCAGCTGAACAACTGAATAAGGTGGACCGTATGTTCTTGACCTACGAAGTAGTATTCTTGTGGCAATTTCTTCAAGAAGAAGGATTGGGAGTTGAGCTCACTTCTGAGCATTTTCCAAGATTTTCCCCCTGTGACTTTTCACTGTTTTTCAGATTTAGTTCTACCAGAGCACCATTCGAAACCCTCTTCTCCTGAAGAGTTGCCCCATAAACTGGATGCAAGAAGAGCACTTGGAACGTACTTGTCTAGTAAACTGCCCTTTCGTTTGTGAGAAATTAGATTCAAATAAAATTTTGACTTGCAGACCATCTTAGAATTTCACTTTAATAATGCGTTTAACCTGCTGTAAAAATGTTTTCACTTAGAGAAACATGTTTACGAGAAGTACACATCATATGAAATGTGTAGAAACTTTGTAGATGCAGCAAAATATAGGAATTATTCAGAAGTAGAGTTAATAGTGCATGCTGAATGTTTATATACTAATGCATGTTCAAAAGAAATTCACTCTAAGCAGTCATTCTTAATTGTGCTCCTTAAGTTAAGGCTCACAAGCTATTATTTTGCTTCTCTGGACTCTTGCTAATAGTTTCATAGACATTTGTTTGGTATATTCTGCCTAGTACTAGGAACTCGCTTAAGAACATTCTGATTTAACCTTGTGTTCATTTAGTTCATCACTCCACGTTAGATCATTTATTCACATTACAATGAGAGTAGCTGTGACTGTTACAATAAATAATGATTTAGATATTTTATGCACTACTTCCAAATATTATTGATAGTTTACCTCTGCATCTCTGAAAAGCCTTTGTATCCCTATTGAGCTCTGCTGATGAAGTCACATATTACATCACTCATGACATGGTCAGTGACATCACTCATGACATCACTGATGACATCTCAAATGACATCACTGATGACATCCCTCCTCTCACCCCAATATAACATTTGATACACACATTAAAAAATAGAAACTATGATTTTCAAAAAAATGGAGATAACAATACCTATTTACAAAAACCTATTCAGTAATTCCAACATCTACATACACATCCACTCATTCACCAACAGTTCTATATAGTCACTGATACATGTACTCACTCATCATATGTACTCATACACCTATACATCCTGTTACACACAGATACTCATCCATAGTTACTCACACACATACTCACACATGCAAATAAACTATCAAACATCCATTTACTTGCATATACAGCTATACATACACCACTACACATACTTCTACAGAAACGTACACATACTTACTCTCTTAAACAATCACTTATAGAAACGCATACTTATTTTTGCAGGAACTTTTCCAATCTTTCACTCTCACATATACTCACTTATATACATCAATACTCACATATACTAGTTTAAAACATATGTAGTTTCTCATAAAGATGCTACTGAGTCATTCTCTCAATAACACACCCATACACAAACTCATCCACCCATACAGTCCTGCACACATGCTGTCTTCAAAACACATACAAACAGTGAGTCAATCATTCATGCATCTGTGCGCTAATACCCCCCACCAAACCATACAGACACTCATTCTGATACTCAAAAAACCAACTAATAACCTATATAGACACTCATGTAGCTACTCACCAACCCATGCAGCCACTTATACACAAAGTGAGATACTGATAGATATTTACATATTTAAACATTACACGTTAATACATGAATTCACTAAGATATACTTAATAACTCCGTTATACAATCAATCTTACAAAAAAAATCCATTTAGACACTTATTTACCCATTTATTCTTCCATCGACCTTTAGATATACATATATAAAAAAAGATGTATTTTTCAGAAAGACACACATTCACTGGATGATGTCATCAGTGATGTCATTTGAGATGTCATCAGTGATTTGATGAGTGATGTGACTGACCATGTCATGAGTGATGTAGTATGTGACGTCATCAGCAGTGCATTGCGGGCGCGCAAGTTATATATTAGCTGAACTAACTATAACGAGGGAATTTCAATGGTTTTGTATGAGTGAAATTTCCAGCCAACTATAACATGTGTGAAACCTATGGTTTTTTCAGTGAATTTCTAAGGTTTTTTAAATGCTAACTCCTAACTAGAACGTGGCTGAAACCTATGGTTTTTTCAGTGAATTTCTAAGGTTTTTTAAATGCTAATTCCTAACTATAATGTGGCCGAAACCTATGGTTTTATCAGTGGATTTCAAAGATTTTGTAAATGATCATTTTTAAATGTATTAATTGTTATATTTTGTGTACTGATTTACTACATTGTTTTAAAGTATTTATTTTTAGATATTTAATTTTTTTAATTACATTACATATTATTAATATAAATTGAAAAAAAATGTTTAAAAATATTGAAATTGTAATATTTTTTTTAATTTTATATTTTTTTAATTTATATATATTTTATATAGCAGGCAATGATATTCTATGGAAGGAAATTCAAGTTACAGGAACAGTAGTGAGCTGAAAGATGCAGCACTGAGGGCTCTCCTGATAACAGGTGAGTAAATCGGAATTCGTAGTTCGGCTGATTTTAGAGGAATTTTTTAAAGTTCCAAAACTCCACACAAAAGAATTTCCAAGTGAAACCAGTCAATGTTAGCCTATGGAAGGAAATTCAAGTTACTGTAAGTATGGTTAGAATTACTTTTCAGGATCAGTAGAGGGCTGAAAGATGCAGCACTGAGGTCTCTCCTGATAACAGGTGAGTAAATCGGAATTCGTAGTTCGGCTGATTTTAGAGGAATATTTTGCTCAATTGTGAAGGAAGGGGGCGGGGCCAGAGGTGACATGTGTGCAAACACGCCCTGTGGCGCGTTCTAGGTTGGGGAATTAATTCCTCTTCAATCCTGATGTCCCCTGGGAGCTAACTAGCCCACCAGGTACCTCCTGTATGCTCCAGGGAGCTGTGTTGCAGGAGGTGTTCAGAGGGCACGCCCCCTTTTTACAACACTCTGCAACGCAGCTCCGTGGCGCTTACTGGAGGTACCTGTTGGACAAGTTGGCCCCTAGGGAAACTCTGGATTGAAGAGGAATTAATTCCCAAACTTAAAACGCGCCACAGGGCATGTTTGCACTCATATCACCCCAAGCCCCGCCCCCTACCTTCACCAATGTGCAAACGCACCCCGTAGCGTGTTCTAAGTTGGGGGATTAAGTCCCCTTGCATACTGTGGGTCCCTGGGGGCCAACCAGCCCACCAGGAACCTCCAGTATGCGCCAGGGGGCTGCATTGCAGAAAGGTGTAAAAATGGGCGTGGCCTCATTACACCTCTCTGCAACGAAGTCCCCTGACGCGTTTGCAGAGAGGGGACTAATTCCCCTTGCACACTGCGGGTCCCTGGAGGCCAACTAGCCCACCAGGAACCTCCAGTATGCGCCAGAGGGCTGCGTTGCAGAGAGGTGTAATGAGGCCACGCCCCTTTTTACACCTCTCTGGCCCATACTGGTTCCTGGTGGGCTAATTGGCCCCCAGGGACCCCCAGTATGCAAGGGGAATTAGTTCCCCCTCTGCAAACGTGCCATGGGATGCGTTTGCAGAGCGGTGCAGGGAGGGGGCGTGGCCTCCTCCAGATCCAGTTTTTTTAAATTGCATTTAAGCAGGGGGGCCCCCCTTCTTTTTCTTTTTTTTTGGCCCTGGGGACCCCATCCCCCAGGGCCTCAACCCAATTCTTAATTTTTTAAAAAAAATTTACGGGAAGCGGGCTGCATGGACCCCCTCCCATGGACAATTCCGGCCCAGGGGACCTCATCCCCCGGGGTATGGCCAACTTTTGATTTTTTTTGTGGAGGGGGCTGCATAGCCCCCCTCTTATGCCCACTTAAGGTCCCGGGGACCCCATCCCCTGGGCCTGCTAATTTTTTTATTCTTTAATGGTGGAGGGGGGGACGCATGGCCCCCTCTCCTGGGCAACTTATGGCCCCGGGGACCCCATCCCCCGGGGCCAGCCCTCTCCGTTGGGGACCGTGGGGGGGGGTCCCCAAGCACCCCACAGTCTCCCTGTTGGCTCCCCGCATCCTGCGGGAGCCGGCATTGCTTTTCTGCATGGGGAGCAGATAACATGCTGCTCCCCATGCAGAAAAGCAGTCCGCTTTGATTTTTGAAAGAGAGAGCAGGTTTCCTGCTCTCTCTTTCAAAAACCAAAGCAGTTTGCTATGGTAGGGCGGGAGCCGCGACAATAGCACACAGCAGTGTCCCGGGGTAGGCATCCCGGGACACTGCAGGAGCCAGTCCTGGGGGGTGGCGGTCCCCACGGCCATCAAGGGCTCCAGGAGGGGGGCGGTGCGGCCCCCTTCCCACTAGTTAAAACCATGCTGCTGGGGGGATATTAGTGGCCCGGGGAGGTGGCGGTCCCCGGGGCGTGTGGGGGGGGCTTGAGCCCCCCCACAAAGGTTTTTTTTATTTTCAAAAAAAGAAGCCCCGTGGGTGGCGGTCCCCGGGGCTGCAGGGGAGTCGTGAGCCCCCGCATACATAATATTAAAGCCCCAGGGTGGCGGTCCCCAGGGCTGGGGGGGCCTCAGAGCCCCCACCCTATTAAAATAAGCCCCAGGGGGTGGCGGTCCCTGGTGCTGGGGGGTCCCTCTGGGCCCCCCTTTAGAAAGAGTCAATTGCCCCCGGGATTTAGAAAAAATATATATATGCAATTTTTTTTTTTTTTTTTTATCGGCAGGGTACTCATACCTACGCCTATCCCGCGTTTTTTTGGTTTTTTTATATTTTGGCCTTGGGGTCCTTGTGGGACCCCCTAAGCAGGCCTAGGGGGGTCAGGGTGTTTCTACCCTGCACCCTTTTCGCGTTTCCCGGGTTTCTTTTTCTCTTTTCCTGTGCCTCGGTTCTACCGAGGCACCAGATGGCTGCCAACACTTCCTGGTTTGGAGTGTTGACAGACAGTTTACAGCCAATTAGCATGCAGCTCGTGCTCGTAATGGTACACGTACTATCCTCGGAAGGTACGCGTACGGTACAACTTCGCAATATATCTATGATTTTACTTTTGATTTTCTAAGGGACTACTGAACGGATTTACACCATTTAACAAAAAGCGTAATCTGCGAACCAAACTCTACCTTTTTGCCAAATTTGGTGTAATTAAAGGTCCCTATGGAAAATTGCATGGGGAAAACACGTTTTGGAACCCCTCTTTTTTCTCGGCCCCCGCTTGACTAAACACCCCGAAACTTTCAGGATAGGAGCGGAGCGGCCCATCTTCTTGGAGAATTTTGCAAAGATTCGTCGACCGGCGCCAAAGTTATTCCAAATAGAATGTTGCGGATGTCCTATGGAAAGTAGGTCCTAACTATACCTACCTACTGGCGACCGCCAGTAGGTGAAATATATATATATATATATATATATATATATATATATATATATATATATATATATATATTTATTGCTACGTTTCTTCTCACCCTATGTACATCGGCTGAAGTCTCGGCACAGCAACAGGTAAGTTGTAAAAGTTTTTACTTTATTCACACACCATGTGCAAAGTTTTAGCGTACATCAAAAAAATGGTCGGCCTACGCGTTTCAGCTACTTCTAGCCTTCCACTGGACCATAGAGTCCCTGTGGTCTAGACCTTCTTTTAAAGTGCTCACTGTTAGTACCCTCTTCCCTTTCCATAGTCATCTAGCATCTAGACCATCAACCTTGCACAGTTTTACTGGCTAGTATAGTCCGCCATTTTCACTATATATATATATATATATATAATATCTCTATATATATATATATATATATATATATATATATATATATACGTTCTCATGCATCCTAAGTAACAAATAATGTGTGTTAAGGGTTGAAAATGATCTAAAATGTATATATTTGTAAATAGCATGTTTAATACCGATCATAATTTGAAATGTTATACATTTATTTAGAAAAAACTCCCTTATTTCCATTTTTTCAATGTTACTTATACTTTTTTACTTAATTGTAAATTGGTTGAAAAATGTAGAAACTCAATATCAACAATGATTTTGGAATTCCCCTCTCCTCAAATACAGTTTAATGGGAGTACTTTACTGAAATGAGCAAAAATTGTTATTAGTTTACTGTATATAGAAAACTACTTGATCAGATTGTAAATACTTCATTTGTGGTAAAGGGTTTATAATCGTACTTCACATGAATTGTAAATACTCATATAAAATGACTAGGAGTATGTACTAGCCAATGATCAGACTATGCAGGGTTGGAGGTCTAGATGGTCATGGAAATGGTAGAGGGTACTTATACACAGCACTATATTTAAATAAGGTCTAGACCAAGGGGGGGGGGCGCTAGAGGGCGCCGGACGAGATGGCCGCACTCGCGTGAGGCTCCGTCTAGACCTTATAATATTCGCCCATTTATCCTGATACCCCGGCGCTTTTGCCCTGCACCCCGGTGGAGCACGATCCGCTCCCCTCTGTGACTGACTGGGGCGAGCTGTGAGGTGATTGCAGCTGTCCTGCGGGCGCCCGGAGCTGAGAGGTCCCAGGCCGGGACGTGGAGGACGGCGACTCCGGCGGGCGCGGACCGAGGCTCCGCTGCGAACTGGACCTTTGCTGCTGTTACAGCCTGCGGGAGCGGAGCCCTGGTGACGGCGCGTTGTGGCTGAGGAGGCGGAGAGGCAGAGTGGACAACGGGAACCCCTGGACGGGCTGCGGCTCTCTGGACGGCCTGGACTTGGCCCTGCTGGTCCCGGTGAGTGGGGCGTGGGCGCTACGCTAGCCCGGTGCTGCGGAGGTGGTGCTAGGCCGCGGAAGCCCGCGCCGCGCGACCTCGGGCCGGGGGGGGCCGGGGAGAGGGTCGGCTGGGGAGCGGAGCGGCTGAGGGGGGCGGAAACTTCGGCGGAGCTGCACTCTGGGCTGCCAGGGACAATCTACATTACCGCACACGTAGCACTGGGAGACCTGCTGCGCTGGGTGAGGCGGGCCTGTGGGGCGTCCGCCATCTTGGGGCCTCCTACCACCGGGCACCTGAAGGCAGCACACCGGCGATCAGCTCATCAACAGCGCTGCCTCTCCTGATATTGACATTGTCCGAGAGGGGTCACGGACCCTGGAGCCTTTCTGTGCCGCCTCTCTGTCGCCCTGGGCACTGCGCTCTGCTGCCCATATCTGCACTGTAGGCCTACTCGAGGACTGCCTGGCACACCTTGCTTGCTGGGGCGACGACACAGCTTGGCCTGGACTGGGGGTGCTCATCGGCCTGGGCCTGGACATAGTCCGCGGCGTGCGGTGGCTGCACTCTGCATTGCTCATATTTTGAAAGACTGACCTAAGATAACTGCCCTGCACAGCTGAGTTTCGGACCGCGCTGAACCACGTCGCAGTCATGGGAAGGCCTGATAGAAACCAGCCGAAAATTACCTTTGACGCAAAAAAGACTGCGCATTCATCCTCCCAGGCGCCAGCGGACACCGACCAGGGTGGGGCTGTTGGGGGTACACCTAACCTGGAATCCACGCTGGTTGCTATGCAAAAGACTCTGCAGTCTATTGAGGGCACCATGGAGTCTGTAAATCATCGTCTTGATCAGATGGCAACACAATTTGACCGCCAGAACGAGCGGATGGGAGAGGTAGAACAGCGAGTTTCCGCCACGGAGGATGGTCTGGCCACGGTCTCGTCCAAAGTCTTCAGTATGGAAAGAGTGCTGGCGGTCATACAAGCGAAGAATGAGGAGTTAGAAGGGAGGTCCAGGCGGAACAACGTTCGCGTTACAGGCCTGCCGGAATCCACGAATGTTGGGCGCATGGAAGACTTCATGGAGCGCATGATCGTCGACATATTCGGGGCGGACCAGCTGTCCCGTGTCTTCATTGTGGAGCGTGCGCATCGGTCCCTAGCTAAGAAGCCTCCGCCGGGAGCGCCGCCGAGGCCTATTGTGGCAAGGATCCTGAACTATAGGGACCGAGACACTATTCTACGGCTCGCCAGGGAGAAGGGCTCCATAGACTATCAAGGTAACAGACTGGAGTTTTATCCCGACTTCACCATGGCAGTGCAGACGGCACGTAAGGAATTCACGTCGGTGAAACAATTGCTGAGGGCGGAGAACATTGCTTATGCCATGCTGTACCCTGCGCGTCTTCGGGTTGGGCCTCCATCGGATAGCAAGATCTTCTCCTCGCCCAAGGCAGCTCTGGACTATGCCAAAAAACTGAAAAAACGTGCTAAAGAACCGCCTGGACGTCATGAAGGGGATGATGAGCGGCTGGATGAACAGGACTGACCTGCATTGATCTGCTGACTATGTCGATGGGGGTAATGCGGAGTATTGCATTGGGTTCCCTCTATAGCGAAGTTTGCAGTAATTGCTGAAGTGCCGCTCGGGCATTTTAGCCCCTGGTACTCTGTACGTTGTTGCTATATATGTTGCGCGAGGGGGAGCGTTATGGTGAATCCTGCCTTTGCTGTGGCTGCCACCCCGCAGTAGCGGGGACTCTCTTTCAGTGGAACTCAACTAAATGTGGTCTGTTATGCAATATGTGCTGCTGCGCTGGATGAGGTGACCTCACTGGGGCTTAGGCGATATTCTTGGAATGTGAACGCTTACAGGGGCGCCCAGTGTAATGTGCAGCTATGTGAATACCATCGGGTCTGATGCTCTGACCGCGGGGGCGGGTGGAGGGGTTGGGGTTGTTGTCAACGGCAATGGTCTGCACTCTCGTCAGTTCTGGCGAGGGTGGTGTGCCACTACGCCTCCAGATTAGGGAGATCCCCAAATGTTGCTGTTTGCGTTGTTGGGGGTTGCAAAGGGGGGGGGGCACGGGAAGGCTTTGGCAAGTTGGGAGTGCTGAAGTGGGCGGCGGGATGGGGGATGGGTTGTGGCAACTAGTTGGGTTGTTGATGTTTTTCCTGGTCAAGGGGTTTGAGACTGAGTCATCTTTGAGCTATGAGTGGGGCTGCACTTGGTGGCTCCGGGCCTTCCCAAGCACCAATGGGGCTATATCTAGGAGGGTAGGCGGTAGGGGAGCGATTGGAGAGCGGGGGCAACCGAGGATGAACGCACAGCTGGGATACTTACACCTTAGGCGATATGGATAGGGGGGGTACTATCACGTGTGTTACATGGAATGTGCGAGGGCTGAACAAGCCGCAGAAAACTAGACAAATGCTTGCCTTTTTGAATAGACATGGGGCGCAAGTGGCATTTTTACAGGAGACGCACCTCAAGGGGGCAGCGGCCGCAATGGTGGGCAAACAGTGGGCGGGAGCGAGGTGGGCCACGTCATACTCTTCCTATGCTCGTGGGGTAATGATTCTGATCAAAAAAATGTTCCATTTGGAGGTGCTACATGAGGAGGTGGATCAGGATGGTAGATTTATTGTTGTGCAGGGTAAACTGTGTGGCACGTTGATCACGCTTCTTAATGTCTACGGTCCTAATATAGATGACCCTGATTTTTTCATTGCACTTTGGAACAAACTGTATAGCCTGCCATCGTCTGCAATCCTCTGTGGGGGGGACTGGAATGTCACATTGGATTCCGAGTTAGATAGGAGACACGATCGGCCTTGTGACCGAAAGAGAGGGACGGATGCGGTGCGCGAGGGTATGGCTGGGCTGCAATTGTTGGATGTCTGGCGCTTACAGAATCCTGGCAGGCGGGAGGGTACTTGCTACACATCAGCGCACAATACGTGGTCGAGATTGGATTATTGGTTAGTGACACGAGATGTGAGTGGATGGGTGCTGAATGCGGAACACCTGCCCCGAACGCTTTCGGACCATGCCCCTGTCGCACTGAAGCTGCGGATACCGATACATGCTCCTGCCCCATTCACCTGGCGACTCTCCCCTGGAGTGTTAACGGATCAAGTGCTAAGCGAGCGTCTGCGGCAGATAATTGAGGAATTTTTCGAGAACAATGTGGGCTCCGTCGATAGTATGATTACGGTGTGGGAGGCCTTTAAGGTCTCAGTGCGGGGTGCATGTATCGGGTTGCGGTCCGGGGTCCTCACGTCCATCAGAGACTCTATGACCAGGCTAGAAAGGGAATTGTTGGCTTTAGAACGCCGGCTGGAGGAAGGGGCCGACAGCGCATTGCTGGCGGATGTTCGGACAAAGGTCACGGAATATAACGACTTGGCAGACCAGGAGGTGAAATTTCTATCCAAACGCGCCACAGCCAGATATTATGGAGAGGGGGGTAGGCCGGGCAAGGGACTAGCTGATAGAATTCGAGACCCTTGGGCTAGACACTGCACTGTATTGGAAATTGAGGATCAGGGGACTGTGGCGACTACGTCGGATGGCATACTTGCCTGCTTCTCGAGGCACTACGCGCAACTCTATGAACATAGAGAAACGGCGGAAGAGGCAGACATTTCGCGGTATTTGGAGGGCGTGGCGCTGGTATGGCTCTCCAGGGGTCAACAGGAATTCCTCATGCATCATGTTACCGAGGCGGAATTCAGGGACGCGATAGCAGCCCTGCCGAATGGGAAGGCGGCTGGTACAGATGGCCTGCCTGCCGAATTTTATAAAACATATGCAGATTTGCTTATTCCGCGGCTGGCCATGGTCCTAGAGGAAGCTTTTGAAAGCGGACGACTTCCGGAAACTATGAGGGAGGCGCTATTGGTGGCGCTCCCTAAACCCGGAAAGCCTCTAAATAGGTGCGAGTCATACCGTCCCCTCTCACTGATAAACACTGATGTTAAAATAATAGCCAAAGTGCTGGCCACAAGACTGCGTCTCCTCCTCCCGGTTATGGTATTGCCCGACCAATCGGGGTTTATCCCCCTCCGGTCCACCACTCATAACCTGAGGACCTTGTTCGCCGTGCTACATCTCCTTAAGCCGGACCTGGCCGCGGTGGCAGTCATGCTTGACGCTTCCAAGGCTTTTGATTCAGTGGCCTGGAAATATATGCTGGCCGTTCTGCATCGGATGGGAGTGCCTTTCTTCTTCACGTCACTAATCGCCCTGTTATATAATGCACCCACGGCGAGAGTTAGGATTAATGGTCACGTCTCTGCCCCCTTTCCAATACAACGGGGGACAAGACAGGGCTGCCCTCTGTCGCCCCTGCTTTTTGCCATCATGATGGAACCGTTGGCCTGTGTGTTGCGTCAGAGATATGCGGAGGCGGCGCTGAAGTTCCCTCTCAGATCGTTGGCCGTGTCAATGTACGCTGACGACATGGTCCTATATGTCAGAGACCCGGCGATTCACCTGGAGCGCATACTTCGAGAGTTTATAAAATTCGGCCGGTACTCAGGACTGTCCATAAATTGGGACAAGTCAGTGGTACTGCCACTCACGGACGTCACTCACCAGGTGCCATTGGAATTCCCGCTGGAGTGGGCAACGGAGTCAATTAGATACCTGGGCGTTTGGGTGCACAGGGATAGCCAAGAAGTCATACGGGCCAACTACGGCGTTGCCGTTTCCACTCTGGAAGATCAGGTGGCGAGATGGACACGTCTCCCACTGACTCTGGCAGATCGCGTATCTTTGATTAAAATGGTAGTGTTGCCGAAATTTCTCTACCTATTTGTCAACATTCCGGTCCCGCTAAAATCACACTTCTTTGCGAGACTGCGATCCCTGCTGATAACTCTCACCTGGGCCGGCAAGAGGCCGCAAGTGACTTGGGAGGTACTGACCAAGCCGTACGCTCTTGGTGGGTTTGCCCTGCCGGATATGAGACTTTATTATCTTTGCGCACAGGCACATTTTGCAAGTTACTGGATACACTCTCCGCCGTACACTCCGCACGTAGCGTTGGAGGCGAGTGCAGTTCTGCCGTATCCACTAAGGGCTATGATAGTAAATAAGCACTCAGTGTTTGAGAAGGGGGAGATTGATACCGTGCGCCTCACGGCGACTGCATGGACTACCCTGGGTAAACGGGCTGGCAGACTGCCGCTATACGCCCCGGCCATGCCGCTACTTTACCACTCGGATATTTCTGTCTCGGGCGAGCCGGGAGGGCTGCAGACTCTGCGGGAGGCTGGACTACAGACTATGGGGGACCTATTTCCGGGAGCGTCGTTCCTCTCCTCTCAGGAGATGACCACCCGCTCGACGAATGCTACTATGTCCACCTTTGTGTATGTCAGACTGCGTGCTGCTGTGCGTGACTTATACCCAACATATCCGGAGGAACCTTTGGCCCTAGGAGCATTGCAGTTGCTCTATACGATCAAGGACAGAACTAAATTGCTTTCTAAATTATATAAGGCTGCACAGGAAGATGAGGGTGGAGGGGCGACCCTGGCTAGAGCAAGATGGGATAGGAGTCTCCCGGAACCGCTGAGTGATGACGACTGGAATGAATGCTGTGCTATGACCGGAGGGTATGTGATCAATGGCAACTTTCGCCTTCTGCATTATAAATTTTTACAACAGTGGTATTATACGCCGACTTAACTGGTACGATATGGGCTCAGGGCTACTGCTCAATGTGTCCGCTGCGGAGCTGAGGACGCTGACTTTATACACCTGGCCTGGGGTTGCCCACGCGTCTATGACTATTGGAAGGAGGTGACTGAAAGGCTTACTGTCATGGCCTCGACTGAGGTAAAGCTGGATGTACGCCTGTGTCTGTTGGGCATTGCCTCTGGGGTGGCTGCGCCATCGCGGCGACTTGTGGTGTTGGCGCTTCAATTAGCCAGAAGGAGGGTTGCTATGGTCTGGGGAGCTAGGAGAGCGCCTGAGGTGCAACTGTGGCTGAAAGATATGGCCTATTCCAGGGACCAATTGAACTGTTACTATGACGAATTGCCGGAGGCATCTCGCCCGAGAGACGTCTGGGCTCCGTTTACACTCTATATGCTTTCTTTAACAGACACTAATAGCGACGAGAGTGTGACTGCTGCTTTATCAGACTGCGAAGAGGGAACGGCTTGAGAGGTTTTTTTGGGACGGGACGACTGTTTAGCCCTGTATATGTGGTGAATGCCTGGGCGGTGATCATGGCAGTGAGAACGTGGTGGGATGCAAGGCCTGGCGTGATGTCCACAGTTGCTGATCCTCGCTATGGCATCTGGTTGACTCTGGGAGGAGGGTGAATGTTCCCTATCTGGGAAGTACTGGTAGCCTTACGTTGTCTTAATCGCCCTGCCACATCATGCTTCCTAAACTTGGACTACTCTCTGAAACCAGGATGGAACGGGGGGTGAGGGTGGGAATTGTTGATGTTACCTTTCTTTATAAAAACTGAAAATTAGACCGAGATCACATGGGGGCGTGCAACCGCAATCTATAGGTGCGCTTTAAATAATACATCTGGATTAACTGTGAGTGCCTACGTGAGCTGAGACTTTTAGACTCCTGCAATTGTGCCTCTGGCGTTTAATGTCAAGCTTGTATGATAACTGTGGTACACCGATTGCGGCCGGCCCCAACAGTGGGTTGTAGGCACTCCGCTGTGTATATGAATAAGGTGCAATAAAGGTCTGCCAAAAAAAAAAAAAAAAAAGGTCTAGACCAAGGGACTCTATGGTCCAGTTGAAGGCAGGAAGCCGAAACGCGTAGATCGTCCATTTGATGTAATGTAATGTAATGTAAAAAGAATTTATTGAGCGCATCATACACCAGGCGGTTTCTTGGCGCTGTTCACTAATTCGTGAGGAGACAAAGGGGGGAGAAGGAGGGAGCTTATGTATAGACACAGCGGAAAAGGTGGGTTTTTAGGAGTGACCTGAAGTGAGGGTAAGAAGAGGAAAGCCTGAGTTCCAACGGTAGAGAGTTCCAGAGTGAGGGGGCCAAGAAAGAGAATCTGAGACCTCCGTGCTTTTTGCGCCTGAACCTAGGCGTCTGGAGGAGTGCATGGTGGGATGATCGGAGGTGTCTAGAAGGGGCGTACGGGTGCAGAAGAGACGAAATGAAAGAAGGGCCGATGCCGGCCAGGGATTTATGGGTCAGACAGCCAAGTTTAAACTTACAGCGCTCCGATACAGGAAGCCAATGAAGGGCTTTGAGGAGAGGACGGACGTGATGATGTTTTGGTTGATGGTAGATCAGGCGGGCAGCCTGATTCTGTATCAGCTGTAGTCTTTTGATTTGGTACTGTGGGATACCTGCGTACAAGGCGTTGGCATAGTCAATCCGAGAGATGACTAATGCCAGCAACGCCAGGGTGAGAGCTTCAGTGGTCAGGAAGTGGGCTATTTTCCGAATTTTTCTAAGCTGGTGGAAGCAGGAGGACACTGTAGCACTGACCTGATGATTCATGGAAAGATCATGTGAGATATAGACCCCCAGGCTTTTTACCTTGTCAGCAGGACAAGGAGAAGGGCCAAGGGAGAGGGGCCAGAAGGTAGAGTTCCAGGGGTTGGATGGGCCTCCGACAAGAACGAGCTCCGTCTTGTCGGGGTTAAGTTTGAGATGGTGGGCGCTCATCCAGTCGCTAATATGACAGAGGGTAGACTGGAAGTCCTGGGCCGCTTCCTGCGAGGAGTCAAGATTGAAAATGAGCTGAATATCATCTGCATACTTAAATGCAGTGACATTCCTTCCCCGGAGGGAGCGGATCAGGGGGGTGAGGTACAGATTAAAAAAGGAGTGGGGACAAAGAAGACCCCTGTGGCACTCCGCAGGTGAGTTTCATCCTGCCCGCCGAAAATTGGGAGAGTCGAACAGATTGGTGGCGGTTCGTCAGGAAGGAACGGACCCAATCAAGGGCCGTCCCTCCGATGCCAGCCTCCTTGACACGGTCGACCAAGATGGTGTGATCGACCGTGTCAAAGGCTGCCGACAGATCCAAGAGAATAAAGGCTTGGCTGATGTTGGAATCGGCGCCTCTACGGAGTTCCTCCATTACAGAGATAATGACCGCCTCAGTCGAATGGGGGGTCTAAACCCGGCCTGCTGAGGGTCCAAGAAGTTGGAGTCCTCAATAAAGGAGCTGAGGATGCTGGTAACATATGACTCAAGTACTTTGCTTAGGTAGGGAAGAAGGGAGATGGGACGGAAGTTGCCCATAACCGTAGGGTCGGCGTTGGGTTTCTTTAAGATGGGTACTACCTCCGCGTTCTTAAACTGGCTGGGGATGCACTTTTCTTTGCACATGGTGTGTAAATAAAATAGTGGAGAAAACCAACTGTTGCTGTGCCGTGTCTTTATCTACGGGACTCGTAGGAGAAGAAGCTGATGTGAAATTTGGCGTGTACACTGGAACGCGCAACACAGGCACTCCAGGAAGAGGCGAAGCGGTCGTGAAGGATTGGGAGATCGTAATCCAGTGATTTCTATTTTGGATGAAAACGACCGACGCTTCTGCTGCAAGCCGGGTGCTCCCGTGAAGAATGCTGCGGGGAGATTCGCAGTAAGAGGACATCAGCGGGAGAGTGCGAAGTCAACCGAATCAGGGGTGAGTGAACCGGCGGGGTGTATGTCAATTTCGCCCGACTCTGCAGCGCGGCGGAGGCTGCGTTCAGGTGGGGTGAGGGGACAGCCGCCTATCGATAAACAAACCCCTGTGAGTGAAGCCGGGGTGTAGCGTGTGATCAAACGTAGGAGACTCAAATCCTAACTCACACAAATAACGCTCACCTTAAACGCACAGAGCCTGGCCATACCAGAGTTGAGCGGGGAGGATTAGCAAGTCACCTGGGGAGGAAGCCGAAAAAGCACGTCACCGGCAAGAACAAAGAATCTTTAAAGGGGCCGTGCAGCATTACTGGAAACCGAGTGAACACAGTGTGTTCAGCAGGAAGCAACAGACACGTTTCTTTGGGGTTCAGCATACTTTTGGAATAAGGGAGCTGATTATCCTAAAAAAATTACAAGAAACAACACACACCTGGCTATTGAAATAGTGTATCAATAAGAAACTGAATAAACCAACCCTGCATAGTTCAAAAAATGGCGGATAAATCAAGGAATCGCCAACTAAGGACGAGCGAGCTTCTGAATGACGATAATCCCCCCATAATGACCTCTGATGCCAAAGGGGATGGAGGAGAGAGAACAAAGGAAAGAACAATTGTCAACATAGTTAGAGAATTGCAAATCCAGCGAATCCAAGAAATTAATAAATGGTGGGAAAAAACATCTTTAGAAAAATATATTGAATTCAAGAGGGTCCCGCGAGGTCTGAGGATCCTTATAATGCCGACCTTAAACGACTTGGATACAGACTTGATAAAACTATGGCAGACAGACACAAATGAATGCTCCTTCAAGTTAATGAGGACCTTAATCATTCATGCGGAGAGGAAATTAGAAAAGATCACGAGCACAATAACGGCACTAGAATCAAAACTCGCTGATATTCCGACATCTGAGGAGAGTAAAGAGGCAATTGAGAACATGGAAAAGAAGGTGGCAAAACATGAGATGGAGGTGGAGAAGAGAAAGGCCAATAAGTTCACTAGGGATAGGTTGGACTATATGAATGGACAAATGTATACATTCGCACGTAAATATGACACCTTAAGGAGTCATGTTGCCATGGATAAAAATATGGATAGAACCAATGAGCCGACGGAGGATGTGGATAGCTCGGAAGTGAGCTCTGTTGAGGGAGAATCCACTGCAACACCATTGGATTTTCGGGGGGAGATCAAGCTAGCACACATGGCCACGCGACAAAGAGGAAGAGGCAGATCCAATGCTTGGGGAAGGGAACAACGTCCACCAAAAAAACCCCCGACAAACCAAAAACCAGAAGGGGTGGAAAAAGAAGTAAAAGCAAAGCGAGGCAAAGGAAAGCAAAAGTAGCTATGAAGAAGAGAATGTCCATATCCAACAATATAGTTATAAATCTATCAAACAAACAATTGTCGGATATACAGTTGAAACTCTTAAATAGAGGTCTTTCATTCTGCCCAACAAAAACTATAAACGCACCCAACGCACGCATTGACCTTTACAAATTTTGCCGGAAAGTGAAATTAAAAAAATACTTTACCGAAAAAAATCAAAGCAACAAAAAAAACATATGTTTCGAAAACAAATGAAACTACATCAACTGTCGCACAAAAAGATTTAACAGCAATGATAACTCTGGCGTCAATTAAAGAAATCCCCTCCACTAGCCAAGAGGACAACACAATAACTCCAGAAATGGAAATACACTTTTGTAAAAACATTGGGATAGCGACAAATCTAGGAGGTAACAGCGGGTTGAAAAGAAGTTCAAAATTCTGCCCGCAACTTCCACCAGGCAACAAAGTGGATCTATTCCAAGAACTTATGGTCGAGGAAATAACAAAAACTGCAGATAAATCTTCAAGAAATGGACAAATGAGGAAACAAAATCTGTCTCCGGAAGAATATAAAGCCATGATGGAATTGAAAAACGACACTTCAATAATCATTAAATCTTCGGATAAAGGGGGCAACCTCGTCATACAAAATGTTTCAAATTACATTGAGAAAGCGAATAGACAACTGAAAGTTACGGAACACTACGAAAAGTTGGCTACAAACCCTATGGAAGAATGGACAAGTGAGTACCATTCTATGCTACTGAACTGGAAAGACAGAGGTCTATTAGACTTTGACGAATACAGCTACCTAAAAACCGACAACCCAATCATGGCAACCATATATTTTCTACCGAAAATTCATAAGTCACTGGAATGTCCACCAGGGAGACCAATTGGGAGTTCGATAGGATCCCTCTTGGAATCCACATCAAGATTCATAGACATTTTTCTTATGAATTATGTGACAAGCCTACCTTCTTTTCTGAGGGATACAAAGGACTTTTTACAAAAAATCTCCACATGTGAATGGAAACCATCTTATCTAATGGCGACAATTGATGTTGCATCGCTCTATACCTCAATTCGCCACGAGGATGGCATTGAAGTAGTGAGGGAAGTACTTAAAGCACGTTCTGTGAATTTATTGGAACATACAATCATGTTACTTGACATGCTCCGATACTGTTTGACTCATAATGCTTTCCTGTTTTTGGGGGGGATGTATCTCCAGAAGCAGGGGACCGCTATGGGGACATCATTTGCACCCACTTATGCAAACCTTCTAATGGGGGCGTGGGAGAGCGACGTGATAAAAAAAGATCAAGAGAATCCAGAGGGGCCAAAAATCAGGCTTTGGTGTCGTTTCATAGACGACTTGTTTGTCATATGGGACGGAAACAAAAACTCACTGGAAAACTTTATCGGATCTCTGGACAATAACCAATACAATCTAAAATTCACGTCAACAATCAGCTCTCACTCTCTGATCTTCCTGGATGTGGAAATTTTTGTGAAAAACAACAAACTTTGCTCGAAAATCCACAGAAAGCCAACTGCATGTAATAGCATTCTACATGCGAATAGCGGACATCCCATTAGATTGAAATGGAGTATTCCTTATGGCCAAATGTTGAGAGCGAAGAGGAACTGTTCCGAACAGGAAGACCTAACAGAAGAAATAGAGAAAATGAGTGCCAGATTCCTTGAAAGGGGATACCCAAAGGAAGTGATCTCTTCTGCACGAAGTAGGATGCATCTAAAAAAGAGGGATGAGTTATTAACTCCGAAAAACAAGAGGCCAAAAATCACTCAGGAACATGAGACAAGTCAAGGGAATGAGATAACCAGACTCATAATGGACTTCAATAACCAAAGTACAAACATGAAGAAAGCTCTTCAGAAACATTGGCAAGTCCTACTTTTAGACAACACTTTAGGAAACTCCTAAAAACATGGCTTTTTACTCAATAATCCTGTTCTTTCTCCTGACTACTCACTCTTGCTGTAGGACTCGCTAGCGCCGGGACACCTCCCCAGAGGTAGCTGTTCGCGCTTAACAAGCTTCTGTATTATTATTATTATTAACACTTTAAAAGAAACCTTGACAAAAAATCCAAGTATTACATATCGAAAAACCTCTTCCCTAAGGGACATACTAACACAGAGCCACTTGGAATTACGGGAAGAGAGAAAACAGACGTGGCTGACAACACCAGGCTTCTGGAAACGCCACAAATGTAAAGCCTGTGAGCATGGAGTCAACATCAAGAACTACAAATTACAAAATGGCAAAACGGAAACCATTCAAGACCACATCACATGTGACTCAAAATGTGTGGTTTACAGGTTACAATGTCCTCGTGGAAAGTACTACATCGGGAGCACTGTGAATAAATTAAAACTGAGAATACTCCAACATCTAAGGGCCATAAAGAATAAGGACCCATGCTACCCGATGGCCACACATTTTGCTCAATATCATCAGGCAATCCCGCCCTTCTAAAGTACTCGGGGATAAAGATGAGCAAAATCCCGGAGAGGGGCGGAGATCAATTGGTACAACTAAGACGCCTGGAATCCAGAATGATATTGAGTATGGGAACAGAGGTACCGTTCGGCCATAACTTGGACGCCGAATTACATGTACATCTGTAAATTGGTATAGACAATATAGATGACAGCATAAGATTGGAATCCGTCACTGTAGAACTATGTGGAATTTTGTATATATTGTATATAAGGAAATGTAAGATGTTGGACAGAGTACATACCTGAAACCACTATGAAGTTAGTGAATCTTAGAAATGTCAATCTGATTATAAGAAATGATTGGGGAAGATGAGAATCAACAACCAATGCATACCCAGAGGGGACAGAGAACAGTTTTTGATAAAGTACTTCACAGATACTACGTTCTCATGCATCCTAAGTAACAAATAATGTGTGTTAAGGGTTGAAAATGATCTAAAATGTATATATTTGTAAATAGCAGGTTTAATACCGATCATAATTTGAAATGTTATACATTTATTTATAAAAAAACTCCCTTATTTCCATTTTTTCAATGTTACTTATACTTTTTTACTTAATTGTAAATTGGTTGAAAAATGTAGAAACTCAATATCAACAATGATTTTGGAATTCCCCTCTCCTCAAATACAGTTTAATGGGAGTACTTTACTGAAATGAGCAAAAATTGTGATTAGTTTACTGTATATAGAAAACTACTTGATCAGATTGTAAATACTTCATTTGTGGTAAAGGGTTTATAATCGTACTTCACATGAATTGTAAATACTCATACAAAATGACTACGAGTATGTACTAGCCAATGATCAGACTATGCAGGGTTGGAGGTCTAGATGGCCATGGAAATGGTAGAGGGTACTTATACACAGCACTATATTTAAATAAGGTCTAGACCAAGGGACTCTATGGTCCAGTTGAAGGCAGGAAGCCGAAACGCGTAGACCGTCCATTTGATGCACTTTTCTTTGCACATGGTGTGTAAATAAAATAGTGGAGAAAACCAACTGTTGCTGTGCCGTGTCTTTATCTACGGGACTCGTAGGAGAAGAAGCTGATGTGATATATATATATATATATATCTCACCAAAGTCCTGCACACTCGGAACCTCCGTTGCTGTTGTCAGGTACAGACCTCAAAAAACATGCTAAAAGTCGTATGATTCCAGTGCATAAATCTTAATTTCAGTATTGCCAGCATGACGCGTTTCGGCTGCGGGGCAGCAGCCTTGATCACATGACACCCCGGACATAGTGCTTAACTTATATAGTAACACTTCCTGGTCAGGCTAAATTGTATTACAGGTAAAAACAGAAGAAATACTTCTATATACACATTGAAATCCTGGATCTAAACGAATGTGGTAAATCGTAAATACTAGTAAAAGACATTAATATGCTTAAAACAAAGTATTAAATTACGGTAAAAACTCCATACAAAAAACAATATTATTAAAATTGTAAAATCAGAGAATTGATATCGTCATTGCTATAAAGGCTAAGTGGCCATTACTGTTGGAGCCATTGAAGTTTATAGATCCCTCAATGTTGAAGGTATTTGCTGTACTCCCTGTAAATACAATTAACTCCTAAAACAGTGCTAGTGCAAAAAACAATTATCCCAATGTCCAAAATTAGTGAATAATATCTTCGAAAAACACAATATTAAAAATGTATATCACTTCATTCCAGGATAAAAAAGTTAAATGAATATGAATATATATACGAGAAATATATAGTCATGAAACGCGCTAATCAGTGTAAACCTGTTAGCAATAAAGTGCAAATGCAATAATCGATGGAAAAGTGCAATCTATAATTACAAGAAGACCTCAATTTACCCTCGACTATAGGTGTACTGATTTAACTAGCTGAGTTACTTATCACAGAGCTAATCACCGGGGCAACTTTTACAGAAAATTAAGAAGATCTTCCCCCATATTAGCCCATTTGGGATTCTGGTGTCTAGCACTAAAATTTATTTTGTCTCAAGTTGCCTGAGCTGCTTTTCTCTGTTACCCCCCCTGATGCTTTTGGGGACAGAGTCAATAAAAAAATAGCTCAAGTCTTTCAGGTTTTTATCATGCACGAGCTTGAAATAACGAGCTACCGCGTAGTTGTCATCAGAATTTACAATAGCCCTAAGGTATTGCGAAATACGAACATAGGCTTGCAGTTTGGTGCTACCGACATATTTCGTTTTACAGGTACATTCTAGTACGTATAGAACATAGTCAGTGCGACATGTAACCCCCGAATTTTACTGGGAGTAGATTGAAATATGGAATGATACTCCGTTGTGTTCACACCAAATTTACATGCTCTGCATGAAATACATTTGTGGAATCCAATCCTGCTAGACAACCAGTTTTTGTTAATTAATACCTCTGGGCTAGTTTTCACTAGTGTGTCCCTCGTTGAGGGTCCCCTTCTGAAAGTGATACAAGGTTGTGGGGGAAGCACTTGCGCTAGTGTGATATCGGTCTTCAATATGGGCCAATGTTATTTAATAAATTCTCTGATCTTCCTCTCTTCTGTATTGTAGGTGGTAATCAGTCTAAGTGTTTCTACCCTGTCCCCTTTTCGCGTTTTTCGCGTTTCTTTTACTGTTTTCTTGTGCCTCGGTCCTCCCGAGGCACAAGATGGCTGCCAACACTTCCTGGTTTGGAGTGTTGACAGACAGTTTACAGCCAATTAGCATGCAGCTCGTGCTCGTAATGGTACGCGTACTGTCCTCGGACGGTACGCGTACGGTACAACTTCGCAAATATATCTATGATTTTACTTTTGATTTTCTGAGGAACTACTGAACGGATATACACCATTTAACAAAAAGAGTAATCTGCAAACCAAACTCTACCTTCTTGCCAAATTTGGTGTAATTCCGTTCAGCAGTTCGGGCTGTAGCCTCACTTAAAGGTCCCTATGGAAAATTGCATGGGGAAAACACGTTTTGGGACCCCCCTTTTTTCTCTGCCCAGATTGACGAATCCCCCCGAAACTTTCAGGATAGGAGCGGAGCGCCCCATCTTCTTGGAGAATTTTGCAAAGATTGGTCAACCTGCGCCAAAGTTATTCCAAATAGAATGTTGCGGATTTCCTATGGAAACTAGGTCCCAACTATAACTACCAACTGGCGACCGCCAGTAGGTAATTAATACATATATATATATATATATATATATATTCACTGAAAAAACCATAGGTTTCACACCAGTTATAGTTAGGTGGAAATTTTACTCGCATAAAACCATTGAAATTCCCACGTTATAGTTAGTTGGACTCACTATAACTTGCGCGTGCAATGCACTGCTGATGACGTCACATATTACATCACTCACTCAATGAAACCCCTCATTTTGTTCCTTTTCAAATTAAATGTATTAAGTGTTACCACTTTATTCCAATCAAGATGACTTCAGGTGTGCCATACTTTTGTCATAAGTAAGACTGTTAGCGTTCTAGTTGTTCTTTAGAACACTCTGGGACATTCTGTCATTGGGCTATAGTTGGGCTACATCTGGCTGATATTTGGGCTACATTTGGGCTCTTTTGTCTCTGGTGGCCATCTTGGGAGACTGCATATCAGAATTTTTTTAATGAAATATAAGAGGATTTGAGAAGTCACTCAAAATGTGCCCTAATTTTTCTTTCTTCAGCACTAATCATAATTTACATCTGGCTGATATTTGGGCTACATTTGTTTTTTTTTTGTCTCTGGTGGCCATCTTTGGGCTACATTTGGGCTCTAACATAAATATAGCCCAATGTAGCCCAATATATATTTTTTCAAAGTTAATTTTCGTAAAAACCACTGGAGCACATATATTGAGACATAGCAAAGGCACATCGGGCTACCAGTCCCTACAATTTTGCCAAGTTTGGTGGAAATCCATTCAGCCGTTCGGGCTAAAAGTGAGGTCGCCCACCCTATGGAAATTAACATGGGGAAAACACGTTTTGGGGCCCCCCTTTTATCTCGGCCCCTGCTTGACGAATCCCCCCGAAACTTTCAGGGAAGGACCGGAGCTCCGCGAGGCAAATTTGAGGAAATTTTCAGACAGATTCGTCAACCGGCGCCAAAGTTATTCACAATAGAATTTTGAGGTTTTGCATTGAAAAAAATCCTAACTATAACTACCTACTGGCGACCAGTAGAGAGAACAGCGGAGTGGTTTTTTAAATAAAAAGATGTTTCCTTTACCTGCAGCGTGTGCGCCTCAACTTCTTTCCGTGAGGAGAGACCCTGGAGAATACAAAACAGGATTCAAGGGGACACAGGCACATCATTAACGACGACATCACCCACTGGAGGGGCAAAATTTACAAGGCCAAAGGACGCACTACAAAAACCAGCATGCCTTGAGCCCTAGCCAGGGCACCCACCTGAGGGTAATTATTGAACGCTAGTTTCAGCGGGCCGGGGTGTGTCCAGAAGGCCATTGGATGTCGAAAACTCCCCCTCCCTCCCCCCTCGGAAGAAGGCCGATGCGGCCGAAATGCATAAGGACAGCGGAGAGAACAGCGGAGTGGTTTTTTAAATAAAAGGATGTTTCCTTTACCTGCAGCATGTGCGCCTCAACTTCTTTCCGTGAGGAGAGACCCTGGAGAATACAAAACAGCCTGGGTCCTGGCCGAGAGCGACGCACCCCCAACAAAGCGTGCCGGATTCTGCCCACAAACGGGACCATTCTGAAAAAACGGTGAAAGCCAAAGCGGGGCAGCGGCGCCACCAGGGACCGGACCTTGGAATGGGCCCCAGAAGACTTTAAAACAGGATTCAAGGGGACACAGGCACATCAATAACGACGACATCACCCACTGGAGGGTCAAAATTTACAAGGCCAAAGGACGCACTACAAAAACCAGCATGCCTTGAGCCCTAGCCAGGGCACCCACCTGAGGGTAATTATTGAACGCTAGTTTCAGCGGGCCGGGGTGTGTCCAGAAGGCCATTGGATGTCGAAAACTCCCCCTCCCTCCCCCCTCGGAAGAAGGCCGATGCGGCTGAAATGCATAAGGACAGCGGAGAGAACAGCGGAGTGGTTTTTTAAATAAAAGGATGTTTCCTTTACCTGCAGCGTGTGCGCCTCAACTTCTTTCCGTGAGGAGAGAACCTGGAGAATATATATATATATAGATTGAGTTTCACAAGTTGCCCTTTTGGATAGCACTCCCAACAAGATTTTCAAAAGCACTGGGACAACCTTCGTGCAGCACAAGTAATTTATTCAACACACGCCTTGCCTGACGCGTTTCAGAGTTAACACTTTTTTTTCAGAGACAGCATGACAAACAAAGTTTGTTCCGTGAGCACTCCAGGCCCAGCTGGGCAGGATATTAATTAGAAGGGATTTGTCAGTTGGAGTGCTCACGGAACAAACTTTGTTTGTCATGCTGCCTCTGAAGAAAGAGTGTTAACTCTGAAACGCGTCAGGCAAGGCGTGTGTTGATTAAATTACTTGTGCTGCACGAAGGTTGTCCCAGTGCTTTTGAAAATCATGTTGGGAGTGCTATCCAAAAGGGCAACTTGTGAAACTCAATGTATTACGGCCTGCCAGGTCGGGGATATGCACCTTTGCGGATATGAAATGCAAATCCAGTGACATTCTGCGTGAGTGACGCTTTGGAGCAACAAGCGGTGCTTTATGTTTGGAACAATCTTTTGGCGTTTGTGCAAGCAATGCTAACAAAAGGAAAATATGTACTTTATATTTCAACAGGTTCTGTGTCCGGACCCACTTGGGATTTAAATATGACTCCAACTCCCGGGATTCTTAGTTTCCAGGCCCAGCTGGGCAGGATATTAAATAGAAGGGATGTCAGTTGGAGTGCTCACGGAACGAACTTTGTTTGTCATGCTGCCTCTGAAGAAAGAGTGTTAACTCTGAAACGCGTCAGGCAAGGCGTGTGTTGATTAAATTACTTGTGCTGCACAAAGGTTGTCCCAGTGCTTTTGAAAATCTTGTTGGGAGTGCTATCCAAAAGGGCAACTTGTGAAACTATATATATATAGATAAGGGGGGTAACGTTGTTCTGTGGCCTCGTGACTTATACTTGCAGGAGGCGGAAAAACAGCTTAATGACTCTGCATGTTATAGAAAGAGTAATTGGCCCACATTGAAGGCAACATGGGGGGATCAAGCAGCCAAACTCCAGGCGTGGAGAAGTGGAGGCATTATCACGGAGGATGAGTTCAGATTTATGAGAAAAGAACATCCGGTGGTTCCTTCGTTTTATTTAATCCCCAAAGTCCACAAGAACTGCACTACACCCCCCGGACGCCCTATAATTTCCGCAATAGACAGCTCCTTAGAAAATGTATCAAAGTACATAGACTTTTTTCTTCAGGATTGGGTGAAGGGTTTGGACTCATATGTACAAGACTCAACGGATTTCATTCGTAAAACAGAGCATTTGGTTTGGGGCCCAGACCTTGTTCTAATGACTTTGGATGTATCCTCGCTATACACCTCAATTTCCCATCGAGATGGGCTCAAGGCAATAGAACATTTCCTCAACAAACGTCCCATATATTATGGGGTTCACAATAGGATGCTGTTGGCCATGGTCCAAATGTGTTTGGAGCAGAATTTCTTCCTGTTCAATAATCAGATTTACCATCAAATCAGAGGTGTTGCCATGGGGGCCTGTTTCTCCCCTAGCTACGCATGTTTGCACATGGTGCTATGGGAGGAACAGGTCCTGGCGGGGGATCTGCGAGCAACCATGGAACAGCATGTGGTCACCTATCTACGTTACATCGATGACCTATTTTTTGTTTGGAGAGGGACGGAGGGGGCAGCGAGGCAATTTGTTGAAAGGCTGAATGTAAATAGTTTAAACCTGCACTTTACATCTTGCATCGATGCTAAAAGGGTCTGTTTTCTGGATATGGAAATATATATCAGGGAAAACTGTATGCAAACCAGACTATACAGAAAGCCGACGGCAGGCAACACCATCCTGCACGCAGCCAGCCATCACCCTGGCCACTTGATACGCAGCATTCCGTATGGAGAAATGTTGCGTATCAAGCGTATTTGTAGCAGTGAGGAGGAGTGTATCTTAGCTCAGGAAGCTTGTAAAAATAGATTCCTAGCAAGGGGATATTCCAGATCCTTGGTTGAGTCCGCGCAGAAGAGGACCCAACAGATACCCCGTGAATCTGCCCTTATCCCCAGAAACAGGGACGCAGAAACAACCCCGGTGGGGGGGGGTCAGCAGTCCCCGCATGATTGTTACATACAGCCGGCAGCACTCAGCCTTAAGAAAGATATTTTGTGATAACTGGAACCTCATTTTGGGGGATCCAGTTATTGGCAACAAGGTATCGAAAAAACCGCTCCTGACCTTTAGGAAATCCAAGTCTATGGCTAATGCCTTGGTCCAAAATGCCCTGGAACCACAGATGTCATCAACGTGGAAGGCATTGGGAGGGGGATTCAAGAAATGCATACAATGTAAGGCATGCAAACATGGGATCAACAAATCTAGCTATGTTGTCCCATTCTCCAGTACCCCTAGGAGCATTACTAAACGCCTTACATGTAAGACAGATTACGCGGTCTATGTGCTGGAGTGCACATGTGGTCTTAGGTATGTGGGGAGCACCCGCCTGCCGGTCCACAAACGTGTACTTCAGCACATTAGAGCTATCTCTAACAAAGACCAGGCCTATCCTGTTGCTAGGCATTTTGAACAACAGCATAGTTCCAACCCCGTATATCTTTCTTATTTTGTCATCGATGCAGTATGGCCCATGAAAAGAGGGGGTGATCGGGAGGCAAAACTGCGTCTCCTTGAGACGAGATACATCCTGGAATTAGACAGCAAGCAGCCACAGGGTTTAAACGCGACGGAGGATTTATACACTTGTTTATAGTTTGTTGGGAACATTTGTACATGGATATTCCTTCGCCACAGTTTTCTCGGGATGAATTCATTAATTACTCTGATTTGCATGTGCTGCCATACGGGTACTTGGTTTTTAACTAGTAACAATGTTGTTGTTATACTTAACCATCTGACGCCTCCTCACAAATCTGTGTTAAGAGCTTCGTTCAAATAGGAGGAGGATTAGCCCATGGTTATGACCATAGGTTGAACACAACATGTTTTCTTGATTCATTATTGATTTCTTTTCTTTTAAGTTGTATTTTGAGCACAAAGCACGAGCACTTTAAGAAATCTCATTTACTTAACACTCAATCTTTGCCAATGTCAGAATGAAATGTGTAGTATTGTAGTGCAGTTTCACAAGGTTCTGTGCCCACTGTGGGCTTTATTTCTTCTGCTCAGTGCCTTGTACATTTGGGGAGAGAGTAATTATGTGAACAACTTAACCTTGTGAATTTAAGAACAATTCTTGCTGGTTCACGTTCACCTTTAAAATAACTTGTATTCATACAGTTATTCAAAATCTTTTGTGGTTTTTAATGTGTAAATATATATTTATATATTTTATAAATTAAGCCACTTGTACTTTTAACATGGTATGTATATAACTTTGCATACAAATGTTACCGCATGAGGATGAAGTATTTTTTCTATGTTGTTGAATACTTTGTGAAAATTGCGCGCGCACTAGCACTTTAAAATGTATGGCATTGGCTCTCAGCAACTGGCCATGTGATCAAGCTGTGAAAGGCGAAACGCGTTATGGCGGCGGCAGGCTTGCTGGAAATAAAACACCTCGATTAAAGCACCTAAAACTGGGTCTGTTCCTTCGTCAGTGTTGGAGTGTTGGTCTGAGGCGGCTGCTTTGGCCATTGACGAATTTTCGTGTATATATATATATATATATATATATATATATATATATATATATATATATATATATATATATATATATATATATATATATATATATCTATATCTATCACACACAAGAAGAAATGTTGAGGCTTCAAGTCCGTGAACTGCAAGCTTTATTTCAAGTGCACAGAGGCAGCATTCTGCACACGTGACCTCAGTTATCAGCATACATCATCCATGATGCACCATGATTGTGAATACAAGATCCGTCATCAGTGTTCAGCTCGATAACAAGAAATAATAGCAAAGTGCTTTTTTTATATTTCAAAGGTGCAGCATGATTTCAAACAGTCACGAGTTGCACAGGAAGGCTTCCAAAATAAATAGCAGTTCAGCTCAATGTTGCCATATTAAATCTGTTTAAAAAGCGCAGTTTGTCACGGAAGTGACAAGATGAAAACTACCATCCTGTCGCCCTTTCTCACCTCCTTAATTGCATATCACCAGGAAAATTCCATTGTGGTACAAAGAGGGGCGAGCGGGACATGCTCCCCAAATTTAATCCATGAAACAGTTCTCCACTTTGCTAGGAGCCCCCGTCCGGCGGCCTCGTATGAACAGGCGAGGAGTATCCTGTCCTTCAAAACCACACACAAGAAAAAATGTGGCGACAGATCTTGTATTCACAATCATGGTGCATCATGGATGATGTATGCTGATAACTGAGGTCACGTGTGCAGGGTATTTAAGGCCAATGATATCAAGCACCATGTTTTAGCTCACCTGTGAACAAAGCATTTATTTGTCGAAACGCGCCAGGGAAAGAGCAGAATGCTGCCTCTGTGCACTTGAAATAAAGCTTGAAGTTCACGGACTTCAAGCCTCGACATTTCTTCTTGTGTGTGGTTTTGAAGGACAGGAGACTCCTCGCCTGTTCATACGAAGCCGCCCTGCAGGGATGGGGGCTCCTAGCAAAGTGGAGAACTGTTTCATGGATTACATTTGGGGAGCATGTCCCGCTCGCCCCTCTTTGTACCACAATGGAATTTTCCTGGTGATATGCAATTAAGGAGGTGAGAAAGGGCGACAGGATGGAAGTTTATATCTTGTCACTTCCGTGACAAACTGCGCTTTTTAAACAGATTTAATATTGTTTGGAGCCCCTTCTGTTCTAAATCCCTGTTCTGCATTGCAGCTCGTGTCTGTTTCACCCAGAAGCAAGAGGATGAGAAAGCAGGTTAGTGGGTGAGAGGGTGTAAGACATCGAGAGTGAATGTCACTCCCTAGAGAGGGTGAGTTTGCAGCTGTGCAGGCTGCATTGCAGAGGCAAAGGTTTGTACAGCCTTGTGTGTGAATATGAAGCACAGGCCTTCCTCGGAGTATGTTTAATGACAGCCTTAAATTGAAAGTTGCTTGGTCTACAGCAGTAAATCAAAGTTCAGCCTCAGATTTTTCACAATGTTAGGCAAGATTGGTGGCATTTCCTTTACACTGAAGTAATTCCTTGACCCTGGTCTTCGACGATTTATTTCATGTAGGTTATGTAGGTATGCTTTTTAACTGTAAAAACGCAAACCGGGTGCATCCCTAGACTATGATGCTGATAAACATGACTGACTAAAACAAAGTTAAACATACTGTAGCTTTACTGCTGATCTCTGCTGTGTTTTGTTATGGAAGGTAAATCTCCCCCGCTCCCTATTTCTGTCTCTGAAAGCAGGTGGTCTTCACTTCATTTACTACACAGCGACTTCTTTTATTTTCTCTGGCTGTCTGCCCATTCAAATGAAAACAGACACCTAAACATTCGGAGCTCTAAATGTAGGTTCCCCTTAAGAATCCCTCATTATTTTTAAGCTCCACTATCGCATAGCAGGCATATGGTTGGCAAAGCCCCGGTGCACTGAGAGGCCCCTCGGGTCGCTCACAGTCCTCAGGGAAAAAGCTAATGGGGTTTTTAGAACTTCAGATATGTGGGGCGCTCTACCTCGAGTCTACGTTAGGTTCCGTAGGGAAAAAGTATCTTAGGCGTGGTGCGTGAAGAGCAAACGGGAAAGCCCTAAACCGTTCTAACGAAAATCTACAAGACTTTCACAAATTTATAAGAAGCAATGCAATGCTGAAGAAAACCCCTACTCCGGGTTTGGAGCGACAAGTTGGTCTTCTATGATTAATTCTCAAGCCAAGTGTGGCTCATCAGTACCAAAATCAGACTAGAAACGTGTAGGTGTCTGACTGTACCGGGAGGGGATCCAAAATGAAAGAGTTAAACCTGGTTGGTAGTTAGAGCCCTCTGTGGATTTTCGAACTGTAGATCGGTATCCCTCCTCTGTGTGTTCCCGGTCGCCGTGTTCCAAGGACGGACTTCCGTCCTTGGAACACGTGTCTAGTCTGATTTTGGTACTGATGAGCCACACTTGGCTTGAGAATTAATCATAGAAGACCAACTTGTCGCTCCAAACCCGGAGTAGGGGTTTTCTTCAATTAACTTTATTGAACACTCAGCAACGCATACCCAGGATTCTTCTACCAGTAGTATTCACTTTTCGCATCGACCCACTGACGTTTGGGTCTCCCCACCAGCCCTGAAGAGTCGTGTTGACTCCACTTTGAACACGACGAAACACGTGTCAGCTGAATGGGGATCCAATAAACATCTTTTGAAAAGGAATATAAACACAAAGATCTGCTTTTGTTCGCTACCTACTTGTTATTACTGTTTATGATACAATTGCTTGTTTTTACATTGTTATGTGGTTGCGAGAGCATTGCTTCTTATAGGCTCACAGTCCTCAAGCTGTCAAATTCCATGCTGTTCAATTAGCCCTGTCCTCTCCTTCGCTGACGTCAGAGAGGATAATGTATTTAGGATTCAAAGTAAAGGCCCCCTCACTATTTTCGCTCTTCTTAAACAGTTTGGGAGACAACTCCAGGGCAAGCTCTTTGTTAGGGGCCCGGTTTCCTTGACTATAGGCACTTTCATCTAGATGCACGAAATGTGCCCGGAGAATTGTTGTGAAGTTGCACTTTCAAGAGCCATGGAGGTATTTACAGAAAGACTACATTCAAATTAGCGAAGCATATTTTTTTGTTCTTCGTTATCAGGAAACTCGGCAGCAGCATCCTTCGTGTTTCCCTGAGTAAGTGGGAAAAATGAGCAAACCCAGCCGGAAGGTTTTAAATTCGTCGCTGGTGAACTCGCTTGCCAAAAGGTTCGACCTGCGCACTTTACAACACCAGTGGCCAGAAGAGGTTCTCGGCCTGCACGCAGTCATGGCCAGCAAGACGGGAGGGGGTTTGCGCAGCTGTGGGGGAGCAGGACAGCAATGAAATACAATTAAAACTAAATTTCCCCAATACCTTCCTCTCACTTCTTCCTCCGGATCACACGCCACCCCTCCTGCTGCTCCTGGCCGGTCCTGCGTTAACCTAGGGAGCCTCCCTCCCGCTCCCCTAAGCCAATCACAACGCTGCAATAGCAGGGTAGTGATTGGTGCGGCCGGCGCCCAGCTGGGCGCCTGTAGGCCAGGGAGCCATTTTCTCTATGTAGGCAGCCTACATAGAGAAAATGAGAGTGCCCAACTGCGAATGACTGCTTTGGCCCTGGGGCAGAACAGTCAGTTAGCACCAAAGACAGTGGGCTAGCCTCGCCTCCCATGTACTCAAGGAGGAACGCCCACCCACCGGCCCCCAACCAGGCACTCTGGGTATTTCTGCTTTCTCGCCGTGCGAGAAGCAGAAACATGAAATGGTAGTTTTACCATTTCATGTTTTTGCTTCTCACACTGCGAGAAAGCAGTGGGGCGACGCCCCGATACCCCAATGGGGGAGTCGCCACTGTATATATAGGTGCTGAGGGTGATGCTGAAGGAAATACTGATCCCGTTCTTGACCCAGTGCTGATTCTATCTGGCGACTCTTCTTTATGGAAAGTTGATTCTTTGCTTGTTACCGAGAGCTACTACTAAGGTTATTTACCTTCTCCTATTTTATTGACCTTTATTTCATTGATGCTACAGCAGAGATCTTGGTCTTGCATACGGTTGCTACTGCAGCTGTAGGGAACTCTGCTGAGTTTACAGAAATACCCTTCATGGGAAGTTTGTCTCACTCATTCTCTTTCCCTTAAAGGACTCTTCATGGTTTCTACCTTGTTAGGCCTTTCAGCTAGTTTATCTATTCTTCCTTTATGGAACATTGTGCATTCATTTTTTATGCCAATAATTAATCTTTTATTGAGATTTCTGTGAACTGACTAAAGATGATCAGATCACAATAATCTCTTAAGATAAATAAAAGGTGTTGAAATCTTCCTAAACTCTCATCATTGACTCCATTTAAAACTACAAATGTCGATGATATATGTACGGTATTATTTCGTTTTTGTTCCAATTATACGGACCGTGGAAATGGTCCATCTCATTTCTTAATAGCCACTACATTTTCCAAGGACGATAAATGTAATTCGTAAGGACGCCTGCTGACCTCTTGCTGCCACGGACCATTTTCTGCCACGGACCTTTTCCAGCCACAGCTAGCGGAACCCGCTTCGCGGGTCCCGCGTCGCAGGAGGGAGCTCTCAGAGGCAACTGCACGTGTTGGGCGGTGAGTGTGTGACAGGGCTGCGAGCAGCAACCCGGACTCAGTTTCCCAAGAGTCCCGGGTTGCCCAGGCCGATCCCAGCTGGCCCGCTCTCCCTGACCGCCCCGCCCAGCCCCACCTGCCTCATATTCCGCAGAGAGCTGCAACCTCGCTGGGATTCGTAAGGACGCCTGCTGACCTCTTGCTGCCACGGACCATTTTCTGCCACGGACCTTTTCCAGCCACAGCTAGCGGAACCCGCTTCGCGGGTCCCGCGTCGCATGAGGGAGCTCTCAGAGGCAACTGCACGTGTTGGGCGGTGAGTGTGTGACAGGGCTGCGGGCGGCGGCCCGGACTCAGTTTCCCAAGAGTCCCGGGTTGCCCAGGCCGATTCCAGCTGGCCCGCTCTCCCTGACCGCCCCGCCCAGCCCCACCTGCCTCATATTCCGCAGAGAGCTGCAACCTCGCTGGGATTCGTAAGGACGCCTGCTGACCTCTTGCTGCCACGGACCATTTTCTGCCACGGACCTTTTCCAGCCACAGCTAGCGGAACCCGCTTCGCGGGTCCCGCGTCGCAGGAGGGAGCTCTCAGAGGCAACTGCACGTGTTGGGCGGTGAGTGTGTGACAGGGCAGCGAGCAGCAACCCGGACTCAGTTTCCCAAGAGTCCCGGGTTGCCCAGGCCGATTCCAGCTGGCCCGCTCTCCCTGACCGCCCCGCCCAGCCCCACCTGCCTCATATTCCACAGAGATTTCCATATAACCCCCGTAGACTCCTCCCCTTTGCTACTATATTACCAACTGAGCTGCCAGCAGCGCGGGAGCGCCCGGGAGAAGCCCGGGACAAGGGCGGGGCCGTCTAAGGCCGTCCAAGGTCGAACAAGGCCGGGACGGGGCTACCTCCCTTTCTCCAGTGATCCCAGATTTTCCATTCTCTATTTGTAACTGTCTAGTCATAAGTTTCTGCACTACAAGTAGCACCTTTTTTCATAACTCTCATGATGTCCCTGCGCTCAGGGAAGGGCAGACAGATCACCGTAAAAACGAACAATGGCAAAGCCACTGGAACTCTGGACGACTTTATATGTCGGGCAACTGTAATTTTAGAAAAGGAAATTGCCCTCACAGAAAAGCGTTTGTCACTTGATTTAATTACAGGTAAACGCTCATCATTGGGAGATATTGCATCGAAAACTACCCCCAACAAACTACCTACTCCTGAGCAAAGTGTAGCCTGCTCTGATAGTAACCTGGAGGCCAGCCCAAACTTAGTGATAATTTCTGATTCACAGACAGCCTTGGTAGCTGATCCAGGGGACTCCCAAGTCGAAGCACCCATACTCACTCCCATACCTATTTCACCAGACATTACGGGGGAAAATGCAGTAGATAGCATCTTGAGTAAATCAATTAATAATGGGCCCATCCGCACACAAGATCAGATAGTGGTTTCTGAGCGGGAACCTCAAAATCCAAACAAACGTAAGAGAGGTGGCACCCATAGGAAAGGAGCAAGATCTAAGATAGCGAAGCCAGCACCATCTAAAACCCAGACAATTCCTACTAAGCAAAAGGGCCCCCAATCAGCTGATGTGGGACAGAAAATTTTCTCTTTCAATGCCAACAATAATGACCGTCTTCTGGGGGAAATTGAAAAACTAGTCCAGATGCTCTTGTTACCTGTCTTAGAGAAAATTCAGATTGTCAATCTAAAACTAGATCAACTGGAACACATCATTTCCCTCAATACCAAATCTCTTGAAACTCTAGCAACTAAGAATAAATCACCTGAAGAGGGGGGTATAAATAATAAGAATAAAACTGCCAATCTTAGCAATAGTGATCCAAAAAAGGGGGGAGAGAACAAAAACACGAATAAAAATTCTAAAACACCTACAACTAGTAATCCTAAGGTGGTACCGGTCCCTCTAGTTCGAACAAAGCCTATACCACAACCTCGTTCTAAACCTGCTGTGGTGGATACTGCAGGGACCTCTAGCCAAAAAACGGGTAATGTAGCACCAACAACAGAAGCCACTACCCTTAAACAGGGAACTACACAAGGGCCCAAACAAACATCTTTACAGGGGCCCGCAAAAAACGATAACGAGAGAGTACACAGAAAGAAACCACCACCTTTGAACTTGCCCCCAGACTCAGCCCCTTTTATGGTCATACTTACTGGAGTACCCCTACTTCTTCCTAATAAAACGGAATCAACTCAGGAACTAAGAAACAAAATAACACATTGGCTCAATGTTAACAGACCACTTCCCCCTGGCTCTAAAACAAACATACTTAGTGTACGTAGAGTCCCCTGGGTGGGCCCGAGTGAGAAGGATCTCGAGGGGGATTGCATCTTGATTAACTTTAGTAACACCTGGGTAAAAGATATCATCTGCAGCAAACCGGGATTTGCTAGAGTTTGGGATATCCAGTGTATAGGTCTGGAATATTTCTACCCAAACTTGAGCTTTGTACCCCAAACTCTCCCTTATAACAACGCTAGGCAGGCATTCAACAATGAAATGTATCCTGTGTGGGCCCGCAGAAATAAGGCCATATGGCCTAGCCAAAATAACTGGGGACCCCCGCAACAGAGTGATGCCTTCTCTTGGGGTCCAACTCATAGCAACAACTACTCTCTGCAAACTTGGCACAATGACCTAAGACCAAGATACCAAGGGGAGGACTATGTAGGATGGCCCCTAAATAATGTTCCTTTAAGAAATCGCTTCGACCCACTTGTAGGCATGGAAGAGATAGATTGACCATCACAAAATCCTCCTAGTATCATTAACAATCTAGTAATAGGAGAGCTCAGTCAGATGGAGAAGGGGGATAGTGGAAACGACAACTCATGGGAGATTGCTTCCACTGGTGATGATCGCACCTCTAATGCCCAAGTTCTCAAGGCATCTCCTACCAAAGAATGCGATTTAAGTCCAATCCTTTTTAGGCATAACCTGGATGTTTTACCCGAACCAGACAGGAAAAATAAAAATGATCAAAGAATGGGTTTAATTTCTTGGAACATTGCTGGACTCGCATCAAGACTGGAGGATGAGGCATGGCTGGACTTTGTGGGTGATTGTGACATCTTGTGCCTGCAGGAAACATGGAGCCGAACCGCCCAAAGTATGGAGGGTTTTCAAGCCTTTAACACCCTAGCAACACCCTCACAAATGGGTAGGGCAAAGGGTGGCCTAATGACAGCAACCTCCTTAAAATTATGCAAACTTGCAACTTCTATAATAGTTGACTCACCGTGGTTTCAAGTGTTAATGTTGGACAATCTGTTTCCTGAACCTCTGTTGCTGATTAATTGGTACTACAACATCTTTGACAATAATGAGACAACCGTAATTTCAGAATTGGAAAAGGCCATAGCCAGGGCACGCCAAGAACGACCCCAACTATTTGTCATCTGGTTGGGAGACTTTAATTGCTCACTATGCGCCCATGGGGATTCAAAGGTGTGTGGTTTGACAGATTCACACGATCAACCACTGTTACATTTTAAACACACACCCCAGGGGGATGCGTTAAATAACATCATTATTTTAAATGATTTATGCATAGTGGAGCCCTGGGTTGGTCCAAATTCTGTTCCTATACCGACGTTTCAGGGAACCAGAGGTACTATGAGTTTTATTGATTTTGTAATTGTCTCTAGTGGGCACTTTTGCTATGTTGATAAGCTGGAAGTAATCCCTAATGCTGCCAGTGACCACAATCCTCTAATTTTAACCTTGTCTTGTCCTGTTAAATCCAAACATTCTGTTTGGGAGCAACCGGTAAAGTATAGTAGAAATCAAGGTATTACCCTTAAATGGGGCAAAATAGATGCGGTGGGTCTTGAGGCAGAGATCCTAAATGGATATAGTGCTGAATATGAGGCATGTCTCATACCTACAACCAGTCCAGAAGAGGTTATAGGTAACTTTGAATCTTTATGTGGTCATGTAGCAGAACGCCTCATAAAACCAATTGGAAAAAATAAAAAGTTAGGCCCCAGATGGTTTGATGCTGCATGTTCAGCAACGCATAGATTGCTGAAAGCAGCATTAAAACAAAAACCCAGGGACATAGAATCGGTTAGAGCTGCTAGACTGGCCTACAAAGAAGCTATTAAATCAAGGAAGTTGGACTTAAAAAATCAAGCCTGGGAAGATCTAGAAAAGTCCACGGAATTAAAAGATAGCAGGCTTTTCTGGGAAGTCATCAATCGCCCCCTTTTTGCAAATAATGGTATGGACAACATTGTGATGGAGATTGATTGTGAATCATGGGAAACCCACTTTGGGAACATTTTTAACCCACATAAAATCCAATCGGATGAGCTATTGTCAGAAGATGCAAGGGTATCTGTGGTTCCCCAATCTTCTCTTTCCCTGAGTTCATCGCTGACCCTGCAAGAAGTGGAGGATGCTCTATTGAAGGGCACACCACTAAAAGCACCCGGCCCCGATCGAGTACCCTTGGACTTTTTTAAGCACAACGTCAAGGTCTGGGCACCAGTGTTGTTGAATGTTTTTAAAGCAGTTGTCACTAGCCATATTCCGGCATCATGGAAGGAGGCAGTGGTGGTGCCAATTTTTAAGAAGGGCGATAGATCAGACCCCCGATGCTATCGCCCAATTTCATTAATTGATGCATCATGCAAGATCTTGGGCAGGGTTATTTTAGCAAGACTAGAATCATGGGCGGACTCGGTGGGCCTCATTGTGAATTCCCAATATGGATTCAGAAAAGGCAAAGGCACTGTTGAACAGTGCCTTAACCTGGCCCTAATTATTGGGAAATACACGAAGGCAAGAAAATCTTCAATCCATCTTGCTTTTATGGACCTCTCAAGTGCTTTCGACACTGTGTGTCGTAGCAAGTTATGGCAAATGATGGAGGTCATGGGTTTCGAGGAACCCTTGGTCACTCTGCTTCGCAGACTTCACGAATCTACCACTGTGGCCATAAGGTTTGGACCAGGAGGAGAGAAAACTAAGTCTATTCTCTCGACTGAGGGCGTCCGTCAAGGATGCATATTAGCTCCTTTTTTATTCCTTGTATACACAAATGGCTTGGAAAAATACTTGTTGGACCACTGTCACGATTTTCCAAAAATTAATGGCAGAAGCATTCCAATGCTTTCCTATGCCGATGATACGGTACTCATGACACTTACAGCAAACAGTATGCAGCATTGCCTCGATGCCTTTCATAAATTTATGTTGGACCTAGACCTTAAAGTAAATTTTGCTAAATCTTTTATTATGGTCTGTGGCCCTAAGGGCACCAAGAGCAGAAAGTTTGTAGTAAGTAACTCCGTCATTGACAAGGTTGAAAATTTTAATTATTTGGGAAACCTTTTTTTTTTTTGAAAATTCTTTATTGTCAGGAGTTTAGAAGAGATATTCATATCGGCATTTTGTAGTTGCAGCGACATAACAGTATTATGATCCCCCGGTGGGGAAAGGATTTAACACAGATTGTATCAACATTTATCATTTCCATGTAAGGCCCAGTAGTTAAGAAGTGAATAAACAGACATATGTATAGGCTTTCCGGTTTTCGGTTAAAACCGACTCTGACCGACAATACACTACTGGAAGAAAATCAGGTGACCCGGTTTAAACCGAGTGTCACTGATTTTCATAGGTGTTGCACTGTTTGGCCACATGATGGAGCCAAAGCATTGCAACACAAAACTCACAACATCGTATGGCGGAATCTGCCGCTAGAGGCACGAAGAGCGACGTGAAAGAAAATCTTAGAGAGGAGCAGCAGCAGCGCGTGAGTACAGAGGCAGACTCGTGATCTAAGAGCACGCCGGTTGGAGTCTCCAAAGTACCGGGGTAGCAAAAGAGGCTGGCACCAGAGAGGGCTAGAGAAGGGGGGGCTGCACATTTGAGCTCACATACACGGTAACTAGGAAAAAGGTGAGGAGCTGTATTTCAGCTATCCCGAGCTAACTGACAGCCAGAGAAAGGCAGGCGAGGGGGGACACTGCAGCCGCGAGCTCCCTGACAGCCCGGGGAGGGGCCAGGCATCCTCGAGAACAGTGACATGGCAGGCAGGACAGTTATGGAGCGTACAGCGCTGCATCAAATTAAAGGAAAAAGAAAAACGGATCTTAATCACTCTATCTCGTAGAGGAATAGCCAATGTATTTGTCACAAAATAGAACAGAAAATGTACTTCAGAAACATTCTGGCTGGCGCTGCCTGGGGCATCTAATGGAAACTGTGGTAGCGTGAGTGGCAGGAGAATGTTACAACACAGGGGACGTAGACTAACGGGCGCTCCGGGAGGGACAATGGGAATGGGGTTAACCTCTACATAATCCTGCCCAGGGAGACACCAGGCCTTCCTTGATGTTTGATAGGAACCTGAAGAGAAGGAGATGCTAACCATGCCAGTGGCGTGGAAGCACTCGCCATGAGTCCTTAAACTGCATCTGACTCCGCAACTACTCCCCTGCTCGCCACTTGTCTTTAACACCTATTCACTGATCGCAGCATGTGGTGGCAGAGCACTGCGCGCTCCAGGCGCTAAATCCATTAAGCATGAGCGGGTTGCTGGTGGTCTGCTTGATTTCCCTGGCAATGTTATTGGGGTGCTTCCTCCTCTGTCTCATACCTCTGGCCATTAAACTCTCCGAGGCAAGCGCATTCATTCAACATGGAACATATTTAGGATTCCAGGAAGGCGGCCATTAACAGTTTGTTCTCTGCAGCCTTCAGATTTTATCAGCAGTGACCTGCCCAGGCTGGCATTGTTTAAAATACCATTGTTCAACACCAGGATCCCTAAGTGGCCGCAATTAGTACATAAAACTGTGGTGCAGAATCTACATATCAATTCAAGTGCTGGCCTATTTACGAAAAATGGCCCAGTTACTTAAACGCTCGCTGCTAACACCTGTGTGTGACGTGCAAGTCAGAGGGTGAAATTCCGTCATCCTTTTGATCCTTCTGAGGTCGTCAAGTTGATTACCATTACGGTGGGAAATTTGGGCTTATCTGACAAAAATGGTGCCTTGAGGCCATTCACGTCGCCAAGTGGGTGTGACCTTTTTACACTTCACTTTACACTTGTTTTCACTCATCAGACGAATCACTGTGGAATCTTTAGCAAAGGGCTGTGGCCTGTAGCTGTACAAACCATCAGCCGAGAGGGGCGCTGCGGGAGGCCGTTCAGAGCAGATGGTCCGCCCTGCTGTGTTTTTGATAGGAAAAGAGGTAACATTTGCAGCCAGGTCAAAGAGACAGTGTGCAGCTAAACAAATTGTTCTCAGAAGTGCATGGGCGCTGGAGCGAGCCCTGCTGCCGGCGAGGCTGTATGTCACCGTAATGCCATGACTTTGTGTTTTTTTTTCTTTATGAAAGGCAAAAAAAAGAAACAGGATCAGAAATCTGTAGCCCTGACATTATGCGTGCATTGTGACCAGATAAATCTCATTGGATAGCGTTATTCCACAGATAATTTCTTCACTAGCATTTAGGCAGGCACTATCTACTGGGACAGGTGCAGGCACGTTTACAGAACAATGCCTCACCATGGTTTGGAAAGAGGCATGGAGAAAGACACAGTGTGTAGTTAAAAGCATTTCAAAATGGGTTAAAGGAAACGGGAGCCAGAAAAGAAAGAGTATTTTGAAAGGTACAAGTTAATTTAAAAATAAGAAAGAACAAATAAAGTAAATAGGCAATTTGAAAAGTAATAAAGAAAATAAAAAAGCAAAACAAAGAAGCACAAGCATGAATAAAAAAGCAAAGTGTGTACAGTAACTGCAAAAAGATGACAGAAGGTGCAAAAGTAGGAAATTAAAAGAGGTTTAAAAGTAAAACAAAATTGATCCCACACATATTAGTATTATCATGTTCACTAGGCAAAGAGGTACGCAGTGATACACTCTCTGGCAATTATTTGTGAGTGTGATAAGAACAGCTCTCATGGGAAGCCAATGGATCTCTCACTACACATGCTCCCCTAACTCAATACCTGGTATTAGCACTCTCAATTTGAGGTACGAGGTGGAATGAAGGCCCGACATCCCTTGTATGTACACCCCCATTGGCCTGCCTGTGGTGGCCTGGCGCAGAGGTGTCAGGGGAAACCACTGCTTCTGGGCCGGTCCGGCATATGGGGAGCCGAGGTGTGACTGGCCCAAGGGCCAGAGCAACACCAGGCCCCCTGCCTGGCTCACATGGGGGAGAGGAGCTGTTGTGGTCTGCCGCACCCGAACATGGGTACTTTAGAGATCTTTAAAAGACCATTTACTTAACCCCTTTGGCGCTTATGACGGAACCGTTCCGTCACGCGCCTCAGGCGAGCTGCGCTAGTGACGGAACGGTTCCGTCACGGCCCACTCGTCGCGCCTGCGCGGCGCTGATTTCGCGCCTGCGTGGCGCGTTCTATTGAGCGGGCGCATTCGTGACGGAACCGTTCCTTCACTAGCACAGCTCACCCGAGGTGCGTGACGGAGCGGTTCCGTCACAAGCGCAGGTGAGCCGTGCGACCCCCCCCCACCCCATAGCACTGCGGCGGAATTGCCGCCGCAGTGAAGGGGTTAACAAGGTTTCATTGTTCTTTCATCCCTTCTTAGAGCCCCTACAGCTACACTCTGCTGATTTCGACTCTAGTTGCGCCTCTGGGAGCTATGTAAATATGTAAACTATGTAAAGTATATTTACTCCCTCATGACCCTCTGTTGTACATTTAGACTCTGTATCCTTTATCTCCTTGTACTTCTGCTCAGCTCCTGGAAGCAGCTTAGGGGCATATTCTCAAGGACTTATCGCCGATTTATCGGGACTTTAGCACGTCAAATGTGGCAATGGATTCATCGCCCCATTCCAATGCTGGTGCAAACTGCCAACATTGCCAGTTTTTCAGTGATAGCTGCCGCAAAAAACATCGCCACGATGAGAGCGGCAACTAACGCTAATGAAATGCAGAGTAGGCATACCCATCCAAAAATATAGGAAAACACCACTTCACGATATTGGGAAGGAAAGAGAAAGTGCAAATGACCCCAAGGACTCACTGAAGAATTATTGTATGGTGTACTACAATAAGTTTGACTTGTATAACTGTATGTGAATGAAGAAAGCAAGCATTAATAAAAGCGAAGTGTTCCATAAACACCGGTAAAACACTGTTTCAGTTGTTTTTTATGGCGCGAAAAATGAGTAATCACTGAAAAGCACTGTTTTTTTGAGGTATTGAAATCACTGGAAAACACTGAAAAAACACCACCAGAATTTACCAAAAATAGAAACTGAAAACAGGAAAGCCTACATATGTATCACAAGGCCCAATTTCACCCCTTCTTCTTGACGCCCATCCCGCCCATATTTTTTCGATTCAGAAGGCTAACTTCCCCCATACATGGTATTAGCGGGGACATATAAGAATAAAGAAAACAAGTCTAAAAAACCCAACAACGGTCATCATTTTACCAATACTTGTGTACGTTCAGATACACTATCCCACAGGCTTACACATTCAGCATTCCGTCTGCAGTAGCGGTGCATGCCCTCCGCCTCCCAGCCCCTCCCCTGTTTATGCTAGCACATCCATAGCCACTAGTCCTCATCTTCCTCCGATTGAGTCCTCACCCTCCGGCAATGCCTCACATGGGTCACCCCTGTATGCGTTCCATGGCAACCATACTCTATTCCATTTGCGGGGGCAGGCTCTCAATACATACACTGCTCTCTCCTTTACCATGAGAAGGTCCATGTTTCTTATCCACCCTGCCACCGTCGGCAGTTCTGGAGCGCCCCACCTCTGTGCAATGTCACGTTTGGCCACTGTCACTGCTAGGGTGACCCACAGTTGTCCATACCTGTTAAAGTCCGTAGGGTCCCAAATGTTCAACAGGCATTTACGAGGTTCCGGTAGGACAGAGACATTGATGGCCTGAGAGACTGTGCGCATAATCTGACGCCATAGTTCCCTGATTTGTGGACATTCCCATAACGTGTGTAGGAGAGTTCCCTCCTCCCCGCATCCCCTGAGGCAGTATGGGTGTGGCGCTCTCTGTATTTTGTGGAGTAGTGTGCGAGTGTAGTAGGTGCGGTGTAGCACCTTGAGCTGCACCAGGCGGAATCTGGCTGATATGCCCACTTCCCTCGGCGAGGCCAGTGCCTCATTCCACTCCGTTTCATCCATGTCGCCCAGCTCGTCCACCCATTTCTCTTTAAGTTTGTGTGTGGGATCTGGCATGTTGTTAATCAATTTTTTGTACGTGAGTGAGGTCGCTTTTTGCTCCATGAATTCAGTGAGCAGCCTATCCTCAAGTGGCGATGATTCTGGGAGTGTGGTGTCCGGTGGGATCGCTTGCAGTAATGCATGCCGGATTTGTACATAGCGGTACGTTTCAGTGGGCCCCAGGCCGTATTGTTGCTGGAGGTGCTGGAAGGGAATAACCGTGCCCTTGTCCCAGAGGTCCCCAACTACCGAGATCCCTATGTCGTCCCACCTCGCAAATCCCTTACAGGTCCGTAGGTTACCCAGTGTTTTAGTGTCCCACAGCGGTGTCAGCCTGGTGATTTTACCCTTCCACCCTAGGCGTGATTGTGCCGTATGCCAGATTGTCGCTGTGTGGAGTGTTGGGCCTAGCAGGGTCTTTACCTGCAGGTAGTTGTACAGCACCGAGAGCATGCCATCAGTCCCCAGTTGCGACCAGTCCGCCTTGTATGCGGGGTCGTCCCGTGAAACGTGAATCCAATGATTAATAACTTTAAGCTGTGACGCCCAGTAATATAGTTGGAGATTGGGTAATGCAATACCCCCCTCGTACCAGCTCTTCACCAGTTTTGCCTGCGCTATTCGCGCCGGACCATTACTCCACAACAGGTTGGAGACCAATGCCACTACCCGTCTAAAATACTGTGGGTTAACCACATAAGGGGAGTTTTCTAGCACATACAGAAATCTCGGGAGAGCCATCATTTTATAGAGCGCCGCGCGCCCTAAGAGGGTCAGCGGCAGCGTCGCCCAGTATTGGACATCAGCACGCAATCTTTGCAGAGGCGGCTGCAGGTTTTCGATATAAAACTGTTTAGAGTCCTTCGTCACATAAATACCTAAGTACTTAAAGGAGGAGGTGGTTACTGTGAGAGGACAATTAGCCGGCAGCACCGGAGCCGGGCCAGTAAGGACATAGAGTATAGACTTGGACCAGTTCAGGGTATATCCCGAGGCCCTGCCGTGTTCATCGCAGATTGCCAATAGGGCGGGGACCCCCTCAGTTGGGCCGGTCATGTATACTAACATGTCGTCGGCGTACAATGAGACTTTGTCCTCCCACCCGTCGCTCCAAGTGATTCCCCGAAATAACGGCGTCGATCTAAGTAGGATTGCCAGTGGCTCCAGTACTATCGCAAACAACAGGGGCGACAGCGGGCACCCCTGTCTAGTTCCCCTCCCCAGTGGAAAGGTCGAGGATATACGTCCATTTGCAACCACCTGTGCCATCGGTTGGGCGTAGAGCAGTCGCACCCATGCCATATATTGGGGCCCGAAGCCCATGCGGGTTAGGACAGCAAAAAGGTATTCCCACTCTACCAAATCAAATGCCATTTTAGCATCTAGGGAAAGTATCACAGCCTGCTCCGTAAGAAGATGCGCCTTCGCCAGTACCCCATGGACCCTCCGTAGATTTAGCGCTGTGCTTCTGTGTGGCATAAAGCCCGATTGGTCAGGGTGTATTAGGGTACTCAGATGTTTGGTTAGGCGACTGGCCAGGAGCTTCGCCAGGACCTTTGCCTCTGCGTTGAGCAGTGAGATGGGTCGGTACGAGGCACTGTCTGTTGGTGGCTTGGTTGGTTTGGGGATGGCCACAATGGTGGCCGTGCGTTGATCGAGTGGAAGCAGCGCCTTTTTTGCGCTGTCGTTATACATGTCTAAGAGGGGCTTGGCCAGCACAGAGTCCATCGTCTTATACCACTCCACAGGAATTCCGTTTGGGCCTAGGGCTTTGCCTGACTGCAGCGCCTGTATTGCCAACTGGACCTCTCCCTCTGTGAGGTCTGCATCAAGTTCCTGCTGTGCTTCAGGTGTGAGTACGGGGACAGGGATGTGACCAAGTGATTCTGTGGCCTCCCGCTCAGTGACTGGTCGTGTCGGTGTGTAGATCCCCTGGAAGTGGCGAGCTAGAGTCTGGATTATTTGTTCCGGGTGAGTTTGCAGCACGCCGGTCGCATCGTAGAGCCCGTGTATCCCCTTGTTACTGCCACCTCGTTTGTCCAGCCATGCCAGCATCTTCCCCGCCTTATCGCCCACATCATAGATTCTGTGCGCCGTGTTCGCGAGGTGTCCTTTGGTGATCACAGTGAGGTGTGCCTGGTGCTGCTGCTGACGGAGCTGTAGTTCATGAAGCGTCTCTGGGGTGGGGTCTGCCATATGCGCAGTATTCGCCGTGTGTAATGCTAATTCCAGATTGGCCAATGTAGCCCTAGACTCCCTTTTATGCCCAGTAATGGCAGATATGGACGCCCCTCTGAGGACCGTCTTGTAAGCCTCCCACAGAACTGAGGGTGAGGTGACCGACCCTGTGTTCTCAGTGAAATAGTGTGTGGTGGTTAACTTGAGTTTTTTCCTAATGGTAGGGACCTGCAGATAATTGGGATAGATCGGGTACAGCCTAGCCCGTTTACAATCTTTGGTAGAAATGTGAAGGGAGACCGGGGAGTGATCGGAGATTCCTCGTGGTAGAATATCAATACTATCCACAGAGCTCAGTCCAACCCCCAGAAAGAAGAAGTAGTCAATACGTGAGAGGCTGTTGTGGGGTGCAGAGTAGTGTGTGTATTGCTGCGCTGTAGGGTTCAGGTGACGCCAGATGTCTGTGAGGCCCATCGCTGACAAGAATCCCGGAAGTGTGGCAGACCCTCTTTGGCGATCCCGCTGGGGAAAGGTGTCTAGTAGGGGGTCTGTGATGGCATTGAAGTCACCCCCCAGGATCATGTCCCCCTCTGGGAGATCAATAAGGAATCGGCTAAGTGCCGGCAAGGCTGTAGCATGCAGTGCTGGGGGGATGTATACAGATATCACATTCAAGGCCCTCCCCTCCCACTGGCCTGAGAGTGCTGCGAACCGTCCCTGATCATCTGTCTTGTGGCCAGTGACTAAGAAGGGGGAATTGTTTCTGAGGAGTATCCCGGTGCCCCTGGAACCTGAGGTAAACTCGGAGTGTACTGCCATGGTGTACCCACGCCTGTTCAGAGCCTTACAGGTGGTCCCTGCCAGATGTGTTTCTTGCAGCAGCACTAGGTCTGATCGATTACGTTTAACAGTTTGCAGCACCAGACCCCGTTTAATTTTGTCCCCCAACCCCCTGACATTCCATGTAAGGAGCTTCAGTGGGGGCACCATTGTCGTTACAGGGGTACCCAATGCGGGTGTAGCTCGATCATGTCGTGCCATTTGAGTGTATGAACCGTGTTCTCTATGTGCAGCAGGATAAGGACGCCAGAACGCGGAGGCGGTGCATGCCGCCCATAGTGAGTAGTGTTCCCGTGCCTTGTAAGATTGCAATGATGATGACCATAAAACTTAACTTTAACTTGAATCTCGTAACTCCCATCCCTCCACCCCCTCCCTGCTCCCCTGCACCACGGACGAAGTCCCGCCCGCATCCCCAACTTGGCAGAGTGCTTTTGTCCCCCCCCTATCTAGTCTTACTTGCTTGTGGGGTTGGTGAGTCCCCTACAGGCTCCGGCCAAACCCGCCCTACTCAGTTCCATCGGCCCAAGGTCCCAAGGGCTGTGTCCAGATCTTGGTGCTTCCAGTGTAGCCATTCAGCCCCTGCTAGGCTGACCCGAATCAAATGGGTCCCTCTCGAGATCGGATTCCAGGCCCCCGGCCGCGCCCTGCTCAGTGGCCGGGCTGGCCGCACGGTGTTCCGGTGTCTTCTCATTACGGCGGTCCTGGCGGTCTTTATGTGGGCGGTGAGGCTTGCCCGCCGGTCTCCAGCCATCCAGCCATTCTCGTGCCACCTCAGGATTGTCGAAGAACCATGTCCTCCCCTCGGCCACAATCCGCAGTTTGGCGGGGAAGAGCATTGAATAGGGTAGTTCCCTGTCTCGCAGCGTCTTTTTGACTTCATTGAAGGATTTTCGACGCCTGGCCACCTCGGCCGTGTAGTCCGGGAAGAATGCCAGCGTGGAGTTCAGGATTTTCACCGGCGGCGCCACCCTGGCCGCCTGCAAAATGGCGTCCCGGTCCCTAAAGTTGAAGAGCCTGGCCAGCACCGGTCGCGGTGCGGCCCCTGGTTTGGGCGTACCCCCCGGGACCCGATGAGCCCTCTCGATGGAGAAGAAGGCGGACAGGCCTTTAGGTTGCAGTTTGGTCTTAATGAGGTCTTCGATGTACAGGTCCATGGCCCCCTTCCCCTCCGATTCCGGAAGGCCTAGGATGCGGACGTTATTTCTTCTCGAGCGTCCTTCCTGGTCATCCAGTTTTTCTTGTAGTTGTTTAGTGGTCCTTTCTAGTCGCTCCATCGCCACCTGAAGGTCTGAAGTGTCTTCAATGAGGGATTTCGTGACCACCTCCACTTGCGACACCCTCTCCGACATTTTCTTAAAATCCGCTCGTAGCAGGTTCACCTCAGTGGAGATGGTGCCTACCGTCGCCTGGACGTCTGTGAGAGTTCTCATTATGGCTTCCAGTGTGACTTTTCCAGTGCCATTGGCGTCAGAGGAGGCACCGGCGGAGTGCCGTCCAGGTCCCTGTGAGTGGCCGTTCTGGGCATAGGCGAATTTATCAAGCTTTGCCTGCGTCGTTGTCATGCTCCTCGTGTTTTTGCCCGTCATGTTGGCTTGCTTGGGTTGACAGTGTCCGGTCCTTCAAATGTTCCCGGCCCGGCCACCCACCGTGTAGGCCTTCCCCTTGGTGGTCGCCGTCTAAGCAGTCGGTAAAGGAGCGGGAGCCTCAGGGCCCAGGTCGATCCCGGCCTGAAGTGTAGCCTTATTGTGGCTGCCGTTGGAGTCAGCAGAAGGGTTCTCGCGGTGCTGGTGGCGGCGTGCGCATCTCTCGCATGCCGCACTGTTTCCCCGCTCCACGTGGGTCGCGCCGCCGCCTTCTAGGGCTGCAATGGGTAACCGGGGACTGGCGCCACTACGGTGTATTCGGCCCTTCTGCCCCACGGTGGTCCGGAGTAATGTTCAGTGCTGTGGGGGGACTGCGTCGACCCAGGCGTCCTACCTTGCCGTATTTGTCTGGGCGTCCGCCCAGTGGCGCAGATCCAGGACTGCTTCGACGTTGTGCGGGGCCTCGCTCGCCCTTGATATCTTTGAAGTCTTGGCTCAGTGGGACCGGAGGTCGCTCCCAAGTGCAGCGTTATGAGAGCGCTGTGGTGGAACTGGGCGCCAGGCGGGGAGGAGCGGGCGCCGGCCGAGGCTGACTTCTTCCGGCCGGGCAAGGTGCGCTTCCGGTCGGCCTGTCTCCGTACGTTAGGCCGGTGCTGCTGAGTCGTCGTAGGCCTCGTCTCGCTGTCGGCGGACGGAGCACTTCCTGGCGTCGGATTTGCGCCGAGAGCGGCTCGTTGTGCGCCGCTCGGTTCCCGGAGCCGATTTCACCCCTTCAGGCAGGTCAGTATACGGATGTGCATGCGGATTATTGCGCGGGCCGGATTGCCTTGCGGAGCTCCCGAGTTAAGCTGCCGCCATGTTCGGCAGTTGGCCACGCCCCCTTGGGAAACCTTTTTAATCACAAACTAAGTTGGGCCCCGTTAATGAAGATACGAGTCCAGAGTGCTAGTCGCTCAATAGAGGGACTGTTCCGCTTCTGTGGCAAATTAGGCCAAAAACCTATTATACATCTAAAAACTCTGTATAAAGCTAAATGTTTGTCGATTGCTACCTACGGGGCAGGGGTTTGGGGGACAGATAGCCCTGACACAATACAGATTTTGGAAAACAAATTTCTAAAACGTGTATTGGCCATTCCACCAGGCTCCTCAAACAGATTTGCCCACAATGAAATAGGTCTAAGCTATGTGAGTGACATAATTCGTCTTTCGCCCTTATTGCTATGGGGCAAAATATGGTTATCGGAGGATCTCCAGCTTACCAAAGACATCCTCCAGGACTGTCTAAAATTGTCAAACATGAATCAAATCCCCTGGCTATCCTATGTAAACGAAATGTTCCATAAAATAGGCTTGGGTGATACCTTTGACAACCCTGAAAATATACAGGGAGATATTAAAAATGTAATTAAAACCCATTATTGGAAATCATCGGTTGTAAACTCCCTGGACAGTCCATATGCCCCTAAGGCTGTCTTACAGCACCAGTTTTATCTGACCTTCACAAATCATGTGCAATGGCGTTTTTATTTGACAAGATTTAGGCTACACACTTTGCATTTTCTTTTTGCATTTCCTATACAGAGGGGCTGGTGTGAAAAACTGCCCCCTTGTATCTGCAACAACAAAGATAGCCAAAACACAATGCATCTTGTTCTTTTTTGTCCCCTATATAAAGACCCGAGAATCAGGTTTATCAAACCGATTCTCAAGGGGAAACAACCATGCCATTATAAAGAGGGTTATGATTTTTTATTATCCCTGTCATCCCCTGCAGTCTGTTGTGCAATGTTGAATTTTATACGAGTGTCACTCCTGATTAGAAAACGGTATGGCTAAATCTTGCCCCAAGAAACTGACCAGTTGATATGTACACTTTATACTGTTGCATCGTGATCCTCCTTTTACTTGTTTTTTTTAAAAAACACCCTAGCTCAATGAACTATGTACCTCCCCGAATCAACTAATTGAAAGTAAAAATATGGTTTTGTGACTCCATCTGCCAATGAATTTTATAGTGCCATAAACTGTAAAACTGTCTTTCAAAATGAATTTTAAACTGTCTGTAAATGTACTTTTACTTTTATGATTCTTTGTATTGAATCGAATAAAGTTTTGAAATGAAATGAATGATATATGTAAGTGGGTGTGTATGTTTTGAACCGTACTTGGCTAATTGATTAGGCTCCCGCACATTAAATAAGATTTGTGTTTGCGGCCTTGGAAGCATCAACTACTAGAGGTTTGAAACCAACAAAAGCAACTCTGGGTAGTAGGTGGTTCACGTAAAACATAGGAGTGGCATATGAGAAACAGAGAAACCCGGGATTTCAACCAAGGTGCAGAGCAGGTTGGCAAGGGGTGGGTCAGCTTCTTGGGTGGCCACTAAAGGGGCAGAGAAAGACCAGGACTCGGAGCAATGCAGTATGAGCAACATTATGTATCACTATCACACATCAAATGTCTCGCTTACCGCCATGTTCATCATACACAAAATAAACCCTGAACATCTGCAGCACATGCAACCATGCAGTCGAAACCAAATAAAGATTCAATTAGCACTATTTGGGGTTGAACAGATGGTGCGTATACACTAGCGAATTTTCTAAATTAAAGAAACGTACCCCTAAAAAAACGGAGCTGCAGGTTGGAAACAAGTCGCAACAGCTTCGAAAATGATTAATTACTCACCTCGCGTGAATCTTTCCTCGATTCCATTGTGAAACAGCCCTCTCGCTCCCGATGACCAACCAAAACAAACAGGAAACTCTTCTTTAAAAATCCTATCTGTTTCAATGTTACAGGGAAAATCAGTCCACCCTCCCTTGTTCTCAGAAATTAAACGAGAATGAGAATAAAGGACAAACTTCTCAGAAATGAGAGTTAACCATTTCGGTCATGCTCAGTACAGAGAAAGAAACCACTACGCATGCTCCGTTGGAATTAACAGAACAAGCTTGAGTGATCCATGGCGATACTTCCTCTTTCTAGGACACTCAGACACTCTTTGTCTGCACATGCGCACTTCGCGAGGTGCTCCTTTCACCAGGCGCTGCTTACTACTTGCACGTCAACAAATGGTAGAGACGGACATTATTGGAAGACCAGTAAAACTGCCGCGAGAACGTCGACCTGTTCCCTGATTGGTCTATTCTGAGTCTTCCGTCTAATGGGTTGAAGTAGGTTTTTAGGCATCACCTAGGCAGAATTTGCAATGTCTTTTCGCAGGTGCGCAACTAGGTCTTAAATTCGGGGTGGGGGGGTGTTAACGTGTTAACGGGGGCGGGGCTAAAATGGCAGGCAATCAGGATCTGATAATGCTCAGGCCAAGCTAAAAAAAGAAGTGGCAAATTCTGCATTCAAAACTGGACAACAATCAGTTTTATGAAAAGTAAATTGGAGAACAGAGGGTAATGTGAACCATTTATATAACAGACAAGGGATTTGTTCATCTTGCAAGAAAGTGTCACTCAAATACATTATATTGTCTCACAACGAATTAAAATTACACCCTATTTTTTAATGGAATGCCCATGAAACTGGGCTAAAAGAGCCCAGAACATCATGCTACTCTCTGAAAAACCTAGACTGTTCACATATATAATTCACACAAAAAGGGGACTCTGTCCACCCCCCAAAGATGAAGAAGGAATTTGAGATTTTGCAATGTGTCCATTTGCAGTGTTGTTACAAACTATAGCCCCAACAAACATTAATTTATTGGCAGTGCAGACATTAAAGCATGGTGCTTTAATGTATAGGCAGTGCAAGTAGGGGCGGGTGGGGTGCTGTGCAGCAGCACCCCCATAATAACCATTCTGAAATTCAGAGGGTGCATGAGAAATAATAAAGCATTTACATTTTTATAATATCATGTCCAAAGCTGCCAAGGTTTCAGATTGCTATGTGTGACATTTTCATAATTCCAGTGAAATTATGAGTGACATTTCAATGACTATGTGTGACACTTTATCGCAAACAAAATCAAGCAAGGAAGACTAGGAAAACATATAAATAACAGCAATTGCACCCATTTGAGCAACAACACTCTCTAAGAAGATGTTTAAACTGTTGGAAATAACCAGAAACTGAAGCACCTAGTGCCCTTCTAAGCTGACCATACTGTTAAACAAAACAAGGACCCAGATATGCACCACTCATTGGCAGTGCGTGCCGCACCACTGCAAAGAAAAGAAGGTTTCTCTACATTTTAGCAACGGGAGTTATTGTAGTAGGGTCAGATTATGTGTTGCAAAACTTGCGCAATGTGCCACTTGCTCACCTCATGTACAGAATGAGAAATGACTGCTATAAGGGGGGGGGGGGGGGGGGGAAAGAAGGCGATGAGGACTGTTTTCCAGATTGGGTCTCATCACTTGAAATCATACATCATTGGTCGCTGGGGTACTGAATGTATCCGAGGCACAGACTCAGCTACCGAAATTTTTAGCAGGTGTTCCTCTTAATTTCTTCTGCTCTGACAAACGTTAAATTTTATTAAGAGCACTGATCGTTTTACGAGTTCACATGTTATAAGTAATGTTTAATGTTGCACTTGCTTACTTGGATTTGAGGCAGGCTGGTACATGATCTCACAGCTGCAGACAGCAGCCCGGCCCGAGTCACTGACCCCTAATACAGCTGGTCATGAATATACCACACTATGCATTGTGCACAGAGCAGCAGGCCAAAAGTGCATAGGTGAACAGTATTCTCTACAGTGATTAAGGGCGGCAGCAGGCTCACAACAGCGGGTCAGCAGCAGCCAACATAGGGGGGGCGGTAAACTTCAGAGAGGCAGAGGCATGCTGGTGGTGGTGCGAGCGCTGGCATGCTCCTCACCTCAGCTGCCCTGGATCTTTATCATAATAATCTGCTCCTGCCTCTTGTCATGAGTGATCCGTCCAGTGAACGTCGGTGTGCATTATTGAGGGGGCAGCATTGACAAAATAATGAATGCAGAGGGGTGGGCAGTGGCAAATGAAAGAAAAAACTACTGCGCTCACCCTGCCGCGCTGTCCGAGAGTTACAAATACATTGTCTGTTGCAATCACGTGACCTCACCATGTCACGTGATTGCCGTGGTAACCCCGGCCGGCGGTAGCAGCTGGGCTAATTATGAATGCTCATTGCTGCAGACAGGGAGGCAATGAGCCACCAGTTCGGCGCGATGCTCCTGACCTGAGCAGACTTTCACACTACTACAATCACACACTCTGCCAGAGCAGTATCATGCGGTACGCGTTGCGTGCTCATCGGGAGTGCACTGTTTGGCCAGGATAACGACTTCCTTTGCACCAGCGGTGGTGTCAAGGAGGCAATAGAAATGCGTGACTTTACATTTTCGTGCGGTGATGCGGATCACTGCACAAAAATGCGTTAGTATCACGCCTGATGCGTGATACTTGGCAGGGCTGTGTTACATTTGCTGTTCTTCACACTTACTGCCCCATATGAGGTGCTGAAGCGCTTTTTGGTGGGTAGCACGCTACTCTGGAACCCAAACAGAATTAGTAGGGACTGATATAGAGAAATATCAAATTAATCTGAGTGGTGGAGATCTTAGTCTGTTATTTGTATTGAAAAGGAATAGTGGAGCGAGAGAAGAAAGAAGGAAGGGTCTAGAATGTGTTTTTTGGGGGGGGGTCACAGCAGTAGGAGGGGGTTTGGGATGGAGGTGGAAGAGTCAGAGGGAAGGGTTTAGAAAGGCTTGTTTGGGCGATCTGAAAACTAAAATAGGTAGGAGATGATGGAAGGAGGGGTAGAGGAGAGAAGAGTATGGGGTTTAGAATGAATGAAAGAGTGTAGGTAGAGAATATACTGATAGAGGTATAGGGTTAGAAATAGGGCAGTGCATTGGAGAGAGTAGTAGAGTGAGGTTTGAGATGAGTCGGTGGAGGTAGGGAATATATTGTGAGAGATATATGGTGAGATCTAGGGTAGTGCAAAGTAATAAATATAAAGATACTTAAGTACATGAAAGGTATCTAAATGCATACGGAAGGGAATCTATGTAGAACAAAGTTGCATTTAATAAACTAAGACTTTCAAATGTTGTTGTACTTGTATGTTTGTGTAAGGTGTTAGATCATTCTGTACCATTGCAGACCACTATCCCGCCTGAAATAAAGGAAAAAGCTAAAAACCTGTATTTTCATACTATAGTTCCTTCCACCAAGATGAATCTGTTATCCGTTTTATATCTATAGCACAAAGAGGCTCCTAGCGTACATGTTTAACAAATGGCCAAATAATACTAAAGAATGAAGAAAATAACAAAATTAGACCACACACAAGCCAATTTATCTAGTAAAAAAATATGAAATGAAACTAAGAAAAATTAATTATCCTAGTCTAGACTCATGGCCTGGGAAAAAGCCTGGTGTTATATATCAGCTTAACACATTGGGCCTGGCTTCAGATAGAGAAAATTCTTACAAAGAACCAGTAGCGGTCGGTGGTGGGAGTGCTGCCAGGCGCGGTGCGTCCATTTGGGCGGGGGGCAGCTCCCCCCGCCCACAGCTCCCTCGGCGTCTTTGAACTTAAGTAAACTGATTCAGTTTACTTAAGTTCAAAGACACTGAGAGAGAACTGACAATCATGTCAGTCAGCATGACGTCGGACCGCCCACCCCCTTCAGAGTCTGAAGGGGGTGGGCGGTCTGGCGTCATGTTGACTGACATGATTGTCAGACAGTGGGAGCAACAGGCAGCAGCACAACACAAGTGCGCAGGAGTGGGGACGGAGGGCGAATTTTTGCACCGTGCCCACTCATGCGCACTTGTGTTTTGAGTTGTTTGCGCATGTTTGGGCGTGCTGCGGGCGAAGAATAGCTATGCCCTGGCACTGCTGGCAGCACCAGGATTGGCTGAGAGGGGCTGTAGTGGCGCCAACGGACCCAGGGCAGCGCAGACCTGCTCGGGACCGCAGGTAGGATTTTTTAAATGTATTTTAATAACACCCCCCGCGCGTCTGACCCCCCCCCCCCCCCTCCCCCCACCCACCGCGAGCCGCGATTGAATTACAGTGACTATTACCAGTGCAGTGCTTAAATTATGTCGGCAGGTGCAGGTGGGCCACATCAATACTCATTTTTGGAGACCGGGACTCGTTATTATTTCATTATCAGACGTTGCACCAGAGTAGGGGAGGGGAATTAAATAAACGGAGAAGGAAGGAGGAAGAGAAAAGTATGAGAGCAAGAGACAAAGGGAGAAGGAAAGGATAAAAGTAACCCGTTATTCTTTGCACGACATATAAACTGAACATGTGAATGAAAACACACACGTAAAATGTATGTTCTCCTTGCACGCGTTTTAGAAAATCTAAATGATTATGAGAAGAAGGGGACAGTTGGATAACAGGGCTACGTGACCCAAACGAGCAATTATCCGCGAGAAACCCATACAATTTCAGGAGGAATAGTGCTCACTAGGGAAAACGGATTTGTGAATCAGGCTCCCGCTCTAACGTTCAGATATAATTCACATGAAAGGCAGGAGTAAGATACTAGTCTCAGAAAAAGCTTTGATAATCAGACTAGGACAGTCCATTATCTGTCTTTCCGAGCAGGAAAAAATGTGCTGTGGAACCTTTTGGATGCATACGCTGTATAGCTCACATAGGAAAGATAACATATTTTAATAAATGATCACTGAAGCAAGGTCAGTATTTATTTTGAAAAGTGAAACACAATTGGAAAAAATAGCGTTTAGTTTGATGTTTTTCATACGAATTTAGCAGGGGAAAGGAAAACGAGGGCCAGAGATGGACTGGTTTTTGAAATGATGAAATTAAATTTAAATAGATGTAAGTGATTTGGGAGGTATTCTCTGGTACTCCAGAATGCAGAAGATGTGTACTTTATATTGCGTCGTTTTATTCTGTGCAATTTTCCAAAGCTCTACAATTTGATCTGTCTTAGGAAACGGTGTTTCCAATTTAAGATGCTGGAAGGCTTTTGTGCTGCTTGTCAATTACGCCTCACATAGACTAAATGATATGTTTGTCAAAAAAAGAGGGGAAAAAAACATCATCCGGCTGCCAGAAGCTTTCTTTGTACCTGGAGAGTCTACCTATTCCTCTCAAAAGTGCGTTCACACAATATGCAGCTTCTTGTTGAAACGCACATTGTAAGATACAATTAGGCATTGCAGGACAAGCCCTGATCGCCGCAAAGCCTAGTGCATCTTTGTTCAACTTTTTCCACCACAAAATGTTTTTTTTTTTTTTAAAGCATCGTGCCACAGCGCGGTATTGAGTGCAGAGAAGCTCATGGTCTTTTAGTGGTTTTTTTATTTTTTCATGCACACAGATCGCAGATTCGTTTTTTGGTAACCCATGCTTGGGAGCGATGTGCCTGTGTGAGTCCAGGGTTAGTGATGGCTGTGTGAGTGCAGGTTGAGCTGTGTGCCTGTGTGAGTCCAGGGTGAGTGATGTGCCTGTGTGAGTCCAGGGTGAGCGATGTGCCTGTGTGAGTCCGGGGTGAGTGATGTCTGTGTGTGAATGCAGGTTGAGCAGTGTGCCTGTGTGAGTCCAGGGTGAGTGATGTGCCTTTTGTGAGTCCAGGGTGAGTGATGTCTGTGTGTGAGTGCAGGTTGAGCAGTGTGAGTCCAGGGTGAGTGATGTGCCTGTGTGAGTCCAGGGTGAGCGATGTGCCTGTGTGAGTCCGGGGTGAGTGATGTCTGTGTGACTGCAGGTTGAGCAGTATGCCTGTGTGAGTCCAGGGTGAGTGATGTGGATGAGTGAATGCTGGCTTAGGGATCTGTCAGAGAAGGGTGAGTAATGGGTCTATGAGTAGAGGGTGACCGTGCCTATGTCAATGCAGGGAGAGTGATGTATCTGTGCAAGTGCAAAGAGACTTATCTGGCTACTTTCAGAGATGTGTTCGCCAAGCCACCTATTTTCTTTCTCAAATTTGCTTGAGAATGCAACATTTGCCAACTCTTTTTTTCAAAATTTTCTCGGGGGAGACCCCCGGAACCCCCCATAAGTGGTTCGGGCTCATTCTCTCGCCACAGTGCAGTATTTACATCCCACCACTTTCAAATGTCACCAGCTGCCCCTGAGTGCTGCCGGGCGGTGACGTGCGGTGACGTGGGGTGGAGTGGAGGAGGGGCAGGGTGAGGGGTAGAAAACTATGGAATACGGCCAAATACAGGTAAGTAAACATAAAAATAAATAAAAAGAAAGTGCGCACAACAAAATTTGTTTTATTTATTTTTATGTTCTTAAAATGTGTATTTTTTTTTTTGATTTCCAAAACCTTTATTAATACCTTATGTTGTTGAACACAGCTTGGGGCCTACAACCTTATTCAGGCAGGCAGCGTGGTTGATGGTCAAACAGTAAATTTAGATGAGGTGTGGAATTACACAGCAAACCGCCAACAACCACTTCGGGCCGGTCGCGTCCAACAAAACATGTGGTTACGGAATTTTGTTTTTTGTCGTTCGATACCAACACTTTTACGAGTTCATTATTCAAACACAAATTAACAAACTAACCGTGTGGCCGGTATGTTGCTTATTTCACATCTTAGGCTTGGCTCTTATATACAATAAATATCTATTGCACGTAATCAGGGCACCACTCCTTCTCAGTTATTTTAAAGTTCATGCTAACACCTGTCTCTCCCTTTTGTTTAGTCCTCGCTTTCCTCGTCATCTGAATTGGCAATGTCGTCCTCTGGTAAAGGATCACAAATCTCTCCCGATAGGCATTCCATGGAGTCCAGATTTTGTTCCACTTGCGTGGACTTGCCCTGGTTGTATACACTGCCCGTTCCGTAATCATCACCATATCCATATTTCTACACCATTGCGTTAACGTGGGTAGATCCGGTGCGCCCCATTTCTGAGCTATATCTCTCTTTGCGACCATCATGCCCACAGTAGCCCATATTTGACCATGCCTAGTTAGGTCGTTCAGATCCCATATATTCAAAAGACACTTGCGCGGCTCTGGACCTATAGAGATCTCCAGTGTTTGTGAGATGGTGCGTGTAGGAAGGGGGAGGCTCTAGTTGGCGCAGTGTGGCACTAGCGACAAGCAGGGACTCTCTCTTCCTCGTCAGGGCTGAGGGTTACCTTCCAGACAACCTCTGCTTACCCTCTAGGTAGTGTGGCTTAAGCAGTCTTAGGCTAATCTTTGGGGCACATAGGGTTAAACATTTGCAATATCACACCGTCACAACCAACCCACCACACAATGACACCAAACTGTATTCGTAAAAATATATATCTTTATATAAATTTCAAGCAGGCTTGTAAATACAGTTGTCAAACTTTCAATACGGTTCCAGGTTACTTAAGTTCAGGTTGCCACAGTTCTCTTTTAGCAATAAGCAATCTTTTGGGCCTTCTGCCCAGGTTCGACAAAGTCCAGTGTCTCGTAGCGCCTCAATGCGCTCTCTGCGTGGGCCTCGAGGGCCAGGAGCTGTGCGAGCCTCGGTTTCAGAGGCGGCTCGTGTTGAGAGCAGATAGCGCGGTGCGAGCCCGAGTCGCAGGTCGCTCGCACCGTGAGGATACAACACAGTACCTTTCGATTCTTTTGGAGCGGGCGGCTTTTAGGGGAGCTGTCCCACGTCGCGTTGCTTTTCCGGGGTCGCTGTTCGCTGCGGCTCTCAGCCGGGCAGGTCACGGGTCATCCGGGGCGGCGGTGCTCTGTGGCGGCAGGGTCCTTTCCTCGTCGTTCGCTCCGACCCTGGAGGCGGTGGCTGTGTGGTGGCGGCAAGTGGCAGTACGGTCCCCAAGTGCAGGACGTACCCAGCCAAAGTACCGGTTGCAGCTGTGCGCTCACAGCTGAGCTGTCGGGCAGGCTACCGACCAGGGGGGGTTATCACAGGGCAGCTGTCCGTCTTCGCAGGTGAATTGACGGCTCGAAGCGCAGTCAATTCGGGAGCTTGGACCGGACGGGTCCTCCTTTACTTTGCTCTCGGGCTCCCGGTGCAGTTGCGGTCACGGTGTTCGGGCCAGCGGCGGCTGGACCTCACGTTGCTCTCGCTGTTGCTTTGGGCCCCAGTCACGGTGTTCAGGGGGATGTCGATGCCTTGGTTACGGGGAGCGTGGCAGGCTTGCCCAGCGCTCCCAGACCCCTCTGTCAGTACTGCAGCGATAAGCAGCACACACAGTCGCTTTCTTCAGGATGTAGCGCCCACTGGTCCTGGGGCGCTGGTCAGGGGGGCAAGTTCAACAGCAAGCCCTTGGAGATCTCTTAGCAGAGTTTGGCACAAAGTTTCTCAAAGCAAAAGTCTTCTTGTAGTCTTTCCTTCTTCCTCTCCTTCTGCAGCAAGGCACCAGACACAGGCAAGAGCCAGCACTCTTCCTTGTCCTTCCCGGTCCTTCTCGTCGGGTAGAGTTCCTTCTGTAGCCCAAACAGGATCTAACTTTCAAGGAGCAGGGCTCCTTCTTTTATACGGTATTTCTTTTGTTCTCGCAGGCCAGGGGGGCCTTTGCATAGCCACTTTCAGTCCTTGAGTACTCCGGTGGGTGTAATCCGGCTTCTGCTTTCAGTGTGAGGGGCAGGCGCATCAGACGCCCCACAGAAGGTGGAGCCAGCATTGTGCGGACAGGGGCAGCCAGAGTACCTTGTTGATGGGGCTTCGCCCTTCCTGGGCCAGATGTCGGCTGAGTCATCAGTCGCTCCCCAGGAGGGTGGAGCCAGCATTGTGGTGGTAGAGCACAGCAAGATCCAGAGTCAAGAGCCACTCCTACCTCCCACTAAGGTGTAATCTGCGCATTCACCACCTGTCATCCTCCCAGCCCTGTCACTCACACATCCCAGACAGTCAGATACACATACCAGCAGAGGCGGGCTGAAATGGTTAGGCAAGCAAATGCTAACTTTCTAAAAGTAGCATTTGCAAACACAGGATACTAAAATAAACTTGACTACAAGAAATATTTTATCATCCTGAGTTCAGGCATACTGAACACGACTCGCTACCATGCTCCCTGAGCCTGTCGGGATTATAGGGTTTAATAATTCCGGCAGCTCAGTCTGGCCTAATGGAAGCAGGTAGCCTTCAATAGTGAAATACGATTTTGGTGGTAAGTCACTACTAGGACATGCCACACACATCAGGGCTTGTCCTACCTTATACCTACAATGCACCCTGCCCGCAGGCCTACCATAGGGGTGACTAATATGCAGTCAAGGGAAGGTTCAGGGGCTGGCGAGTGGGTGCACTCGCCCAGCTAGCGTGACAGTACGAGACCGCACGCGGGTTCTGCGGTCGCAGTCCCCAGACACATCTTTACGGCTGCTTCGGTGGGTGGCGCAACCAGCGCTGCAGGCCCACTAGCAGTATTGGCATCTACAAGCCCCGGCACTCCTAGTGCACTTTACTAGGGACTAACAGTAAATCCAATGAACCAATCATGGATACCAATCACATGTACAAGTTACAGTAGGGAGCACTTGCACTGCGGCACGGGTCGGCCGTGGCGCAGTGCCCTGAGTGTCGGAAAACCAGCAAAACATCGGAGGCACATCAGCAAAAAGTGGAAGGGAAACTCACGCCAAGGTGCCAGGTCTAACATGTGTCCCCTCCAGCTGAAATGTGGGGGGAACTACCCTTCCCCAGAGAGTTCCACATCACTAAGGCGGAAAAATCTGGACAGACCGTCAGCGTTGGCGTGATCGGTGCCAGGGCGGTGTTCCACCGTAAAGTCCATGCTCTGTAGAGAAATGGACCACCTCAACAGTTTCAGGTTCTCACCCCTCATTTGCATCAACCATCTGAGGGGCCTGTGGTCCGTCTGAACTCGGAAGTGAGACCCAAATAAGTAGGGTCTTAGCTTCTTCAGCGCCCAGACCACAGCAAATGCTTCACGCTCTATTGCACTCCACCTACTTTCCCGTGGAAGTAACCTCCTACTTATGAAGGCTACGGGTTGGTCAAAGCCCTCCTCAGTCATCTGTGAAAGAACAGCCCCTACACCATGCTCTGAAGCGTCTGTTTGCACTATGAATTCCTTGGAGAAATCAGGAGCCAGGAGCACGGGCGCCGTGCACATGGCAGTCTTCAGGGTGTCAAAAGCCTTCTGACAGGTGTCAGTCCAAATCACATTCCTGGGCTGCTTCTTCGAAGTCAGCTCTGTCAAGGGGGCCACAATCGTGCCATAGCCCTTGACAAACCTCCTGTAATACCCAGTGAGCCCCCGGAAGGCTCTCACTGCAGTCTGGGTCTTGGGGGGTTCCCAAGCCAGGATGGTCTCGATTTTGGGTTGCAAGGGTGCTACCTTGCCACTCCCCACTTGGTGTCCCAAGTACACCACGGAACCCTGCCCAATCTGGCACTTGCTTGCCTTGATTGTGAGGCCTGCTCTGCGCAGGGCCATCAACACTTCCCAGAGGTGTCGCAGGTGTTCTGGCCAGGTGCCACTGAACACCGCGATGTCATCCAGGTAGGCGGCACTGAACTCGTCCAGCCCAGCCAACACCTGGTTGACCAATCTCTGAAAGGTGGCAGGGGCATTCTTCATTCCAAATGGCATCTCCCGGAACTGGAAATGCCCATCTGGTGTAGAGAATGCCGACCTCTCTTTTGCCCCATCGGTCAAGGCGATCTGCCAGTACCCAGACGTCAAATCAAACGTACTGAGGAACCGGGCAGCCCCCAGCCGATCAATGAGCTCATCAGCTCTGGGGATGGGGTGCGCGTCAGTCTTCGTGACTGAATTGAGTCCTCTGTAGTCCACACAGAACCGTAGTTCGGGTGTGGCTCCCGGCGCAGCAGCCTTTGGGACCAAGACCACGGGGCTGGACCAAGGACTGCTGGAAGACTCAACCACCCCAAGGGCAAGCATCTTGGAGACCTCCTCCTTGATGCAGGCCCGGACCCTGTCAGTCACTCTGTAAGCCTTATGCTTCACAGGTAAGCTGTCTCCAGTGTCCACATCATGGACGCACCAATCTGTGACACTCGGAACCAGGGAGAACAGATCTGGAAACTGCCCCAGCAACTGGCGGCAGTCTTCCTGTTGTTCGGGGGTTAGGGTGGGTGAGAGGTTAACTCCATCCACTGACCCGTCTTTCTCACAGGCCACTAAGAGGTCAGGAAGAGGCTCCGTCTCCTCCTCCATTCCGTCATCAGTTGCCAACAACATGCCCACTTCGGACCGGCGTAAGTGGGGCTTGAGGCGGTTGACATGTAGGACCCTCAAAGGGTTCCTGGGCGTCTTCATGTCCACCAAGTATGTCACTGGGCTCTTGCGCTCCACAACCTCAAATGGGCCTGTCCACTTATCCTGAAGGGCACAAGGCTCCACTGGGGCCAGGACATACACCTCTTGTCCAGGCTGAAGCTCGACCAGAGTGGCATTCTGATCGTACCACCGCTTCATCTCCTCCTGGCTCGCTTCCAGATTTGCCTCGGCAAGTTGTCTGAAGCGTCTGGTTTGGTTTCTGAAGGCCAGCATGTAGCTATATACATTCTGGGGAGGTTTCCTGGGAGATTGCTCCCAGCCTTCCTTTACCAAACTCAGCGGTCCTCTCACGGGGTGACCGTACAGTAGCTCAAAGGGGCTGAACCCTAGGGACTTCTGTGGTACCTCGCGATATGCAAAGAGCAGGCATGGTAAGAGGACGTCCCACTTACGCCTCATTGGACCTTCTAGGCCCATGATCATGCCTTTCAGGGTTCGGTTGAATCTCTCAACCAACCCGTTACCTTGGGGATGGTAAGGCGTGGTGAACTTATACGTTACGCCACACTCTTGCCAAAGGGACTTCATATACTTGGATATGAAGTTGGTCCCCCTGTCGCTCACCACCTCTAGAGGGAATCCTACTCGTGAGAAAATTCCCATCAGTGCACGTCCCACCACGGGGGCCGTCACTGTCCTCAGAGGGATGGCTTCAGGGTACCGGGTGGCATGATCCACCAAGACCAGGATGAACCTGTTGCCCATGGCTGTCTTGGGGTCCAGAGGCCCAACGATGTCAATACCCACTCGCTGGAATGGCGTACCGACCACAGGGAAGGGTTGGAGGGGAGCCTTGTTCTTCCCCCCGGTCTTTCCACTTGCCTGGCAAGTCGGACAGGTTCTACAATGAGCGTCTGAGCTCTTGTGCATTTGGGGCCAGTAAAAGTGGGTGACAAGCCTGTCATAGGTCTTGTCCATACCCAAATGTCCCGCTAAAGGCACATCATGAGCCAGACCCAGTAGGAAGGCTCTGAACTTCTGGGGTACCACCAGCACACGGGCTGACCCAGGTTCAGCAGCCTTAGGCTCTGAATACAGGAGGTCGTTCTCCCAGTACACATAATGTGTTTTAGCCTGAACACCATTGGCCTGGTCTGCAGCCTGCTGCCGCATACCCACGAGAGAAGGGCATTCTTTCTGCTCCTTGCAGAATTCCTCCCTGGAGGGTCCTCCTTCTTGCTGCCAATGGGTCAGCTCAGGCAGGTCCCCCAGTTCGGCGATCTGTTCCCCTGTAGGCTCCAGGGCATCCCCCTCAAGGTCTGCTTCCTCCTGGACCGTGGGAACTTCAGGGACCGGTTTCCCGCGTCCCCTGCGCCTTCTCTCTAAGGCCGGTTCCTGGGCCTATCCTTCCGGCCCCAGGACCTCTTGATCACCCCTACTGGCTGCCATTGACCGGGTGGTCACGCACGCCCAGTCAGGCAGACCCACCATCCGCAGGTGAGTCGTTTTCTCCACCTTTTCCCAAGGGGAGTGCTCCAAGTCATTCCCTAGCAAACAGTCAACAGGCATGGTTTTTCTTACACAGACCTGCAGAGTACCAGAGACCCCCCCCCACTCGAAGGGAACTTGAGCCATCGGACACTGACTCTCCGAATTATCAGCGTTGATAACCCTACAGTAGGCATGGAGTACAACCTGCTCTTGAGACACCAGGTGCTGCCTCACTGCAGTCACACTGGCTCCTGTGTCTCTAAGAGCCTCAGCTTCCTTGCCATTGATGATCACCACCTGCCCATATTTCTTAGTGTTAGAGGGCAGGTAGTTCGTAGGGATCATCTCACTGTCTCCTAGCGAGACTAGGGTCATGTGAACGGGATCTCCACCCCCCGGGACCATCACTTCTTCTCCTAAGTGAACACTAGTCACTTGACGGGGCGGAGCACCAGTGGGTGCGGGTTTTCCAAACAGGCGACACTTGGGGTCACTGGATATGTGCCCAGGCTCGCCACATTTGTAACAATTGAAGGGCCCCTTTTGAACAGGCTTACCTGTCGGGGCCCCATTCTGCTTTGGGGGTGGGGGAGGCTGAGAACCTTTCTGCTGGTCCCCTTGGGGATTACTTTGGGGGCCTTTTTGGAACCCTTTCTGTTTTCCCTTGTCCCCCCCACTCTTCTGCTGGGGACCCTGCCCACTCTTGGCGGAGTCTCCCACTGGACCCTTGTGGACCCTGGTGCTGAGCCAGTGGTCCGCCTCCTCAGCAAGCTTCCTCGGGTTGGACAGCTTGCTATCGATCAGGTGTTGGCGTAACTCAGGAAAACAGTGATCAGACAAGTGCTCCCATGCAATTAAATCAAAGAGACCTTGAAAATCATTCACTTTGCTACCCTTCACCCAACCATCCAGTGCTCTGCAAAAGTAAGTCACATACTCCACATACGTATTCCCAGGCCGCTTAGTACATCCCCTAAACTTCTGTCTATACATTTCAGGGGTAAGCCCATACCTGTTCATTAAAGCTTCTTTCATGTGGGAATAGGATCTTTGGTTTTCAACGGGCAAATCTAGCAGGGTATCTCGCCCTTCGCTAAGGAACCTTCCTCACAACCCCGCTCCCCAATCCTTGTCAGGGACCCGGTGGGAGGACATGGCTACCTCGTATGCCCTAAACCACTGTCCTATGTCATCCCCCTTAAAGAACTCCTTAACTACATCTTTTGGGATGTGCACTCTTGACTCTACCTGCACTGGCGATGTGCTGCCACCAGAGGGAGGATGATCCAAGTTTCTCTCTTTTAGACTCATCTCCCTCATTTTCAATTCGTAATCCATTTGGTGCTTTCGCTCTTCCAGCGCCATTCTTTTGGTTTCAAGCTCCAGTTGGATTTTTAATTCTGCCAGCTTTCTTTCATGATCCCTTGTTTCCTTCCTGTCCGCCAGCTCCTCTGGCGACAGGCCTTTACCAAAGCTGTGCACGCTGTCTTGCCTTTCGAGATCCACCAGATCCATAGGTGCATTCTGCTCCTCAGTTGCATCTTGCTCCGCGAGGGCATCTTGATCCTCCGGGGCCTTTCTGGACTCTATCCAGGCTTTCAGGGCCTTGTAGAGCTCTGGCTTGTTCTTGCAACCGGCGTGCGGAACCTTGAGTTTCTTACAGAAAAACTTCAGTTCATTCTTTGAGTATTTGTCCAGCTTTGCGGCGTCCCACTCCACCTCCAACATCTCAGAGGTCGTGGACTCCGCTCCATCCAGGCTCTTCGTGCCCGGCATGGTTTCTTCGCTAGGGATCTTTTCTCGGCAAAATTACAACAAAAACCTGTGGCCAAGTAACTGGACTGAAATCACTGTGCAATGGTCAGAAGTTAAGGTATAGACACTGCAAATGTAAATTCGAAAATCCTCACCGCTGCTTCCAATGTAGGAAGGGGGAGGCTCTAGTTGGCGCAGTGTGGCACTAGCGACAAGCAGGGACTCTCTCTTCCTCGTCAGGGCTGAGGGTTACCTTCCAGACAACCTCTGCTTACCCTCTAGGTAGTGTGGCTTAAGCAGTAAACAATGAGTGTTGTACAAAGTTCCCCAATGGGAGCCAGAGATTTAGCTCAGCTTATCTTCTCTCTCACTAGTTAAAAAGGGATAAGTGCGTGGTGTAGACCCTTTTCAGAATATAAGGATACCTCACACAGACTACCGGCAGGACAGCAACTGTTGTCCCAGCCGATGACCGTCCAGCGTCATCATCGGTATCCTGCTCCTACGGCAGGCTGGCGGTGCAATACCCGTCGGGCAGCAGGGAGAGCTGCACTTTGGCGGAGATCTTCTATTCCGAGCCAACGGGTGTGTGTGTGTGAGGGGCCTAAGCTAAGTGCAATAGTGAGCGTGGGGGTGTGTATGTCTAAAAAAAGTCAGATAAGTCCCTTGGTGATAATTTTAATAGTCAGGCTTACTGCTTTGTTAAAAATAAAGGGGTATTAAGGAGTGGTGGGCAATGAAACCAATCCTTATTCAACCCTTGTGATGAATGCGGTCGACATGTTTCTTGCCTTAAGGGCAATTCGTCAGGACCATCGTGCTCATATAATTGCTGGGATCCTCTCAATCAAGAGGACACCGGTATACGACCTGTGGAGTATCGTACAGAATTGGTTCCTTGTGGGGGACCTCCTGGGAACTAAGGAAAAATAAGGAGACATTAATGATGTTAAAGTTATTAAGACCGGAATACATCATATCGTGCCTCTAATCATGGTGACAACACCCCCACGCTCACTATTGCACTTAGCTTAGGCCCCTCACACACACACACCCGTTGGCTCGGAATAGAAGATCTCCGCCAAAGTGCAGCTCTCCCTGCTGCCCGACGGGCATTGCACCGCCAGCCTGCCGTAGGAGCAGGATACCGATGATGACGCTGGACGGTCATCGGCTGGGACAACAGTTGCTGTCCTGCCGGTAGTCTGTGTGAGGTATCCTTATATTCTGAAAAGGGTCTACACCACGCACTTATCCCTTTTTAACTAGTGAGAGAGAAGATAAGCTGAGCTAAATCTCTGGCTCCCATTGGGGAACTTTGTACAACACTCATTGTTTACTGCTTCCTAGGACGAGTACATTGGACCCCACCAAAAATCGTCCGCCTTTATTCCCTCTGTTTGATACCAGTGTGGCTTAAGCAGTCTTAGGCTAATCTTTAGGGCACATAGGGTTAAACATTTGCAATATCACACCGTCACAACCAACCCACCACACAATGACACCAAACTGTATTCGTAAAAATATATATCTTTATATAAATTTCAAGCAGGCTTGTAAATACAGTTGTCAAACTTTCAATACGGTTCCAGGTTACTTAAGTTCAGGTTGCCACAGTTCTCTTTTAGCAATAAGCAATCTTTTGGGCCTTCTGCCCAGGTTCGACAAAGTCCAGTGTCTCGTAGCGCCTCAATGCGCTCTCTGCGTGGGCCCCGAGGGCCAGGAGCTGTGCGAGCCTCGGTTTCAGAGGCGGCTCGCGTTGAGAGCAGATAGCGCGGTGCGAGCCCGAGTCGCAGGTCGCTCGCACCGTGAGGATACAACACAGTACCTTTCGATTCTTTTGGAGCGGGCGGCTTCTAGGGGAGCTGTCCCACGTCGCGTTGCTTTTCCGGGGTCGCTGTTCGCTGCGGCTCTCAGCCGGGCAGGTCACGGGTCATCCGGGGCGGCGGTGCTCTGTGGCGGCAGGGTCCTTTCCTCGTCGTTCGCTCCGACCCTGGAGGCGGTGGCTGTGTGGTGGCGGCAAGTGGCAGTACGGTCCCCAAGTGCAGGACGTACCCAGCCAAAGTACCGGTTGCAGCTGTGCGCTCACAGCTGAGCTGTCGGGCAGGCTACCGACCAGGGGGGGTTATCACAGGGCAGCTGTCCGTCTTCGCAGGTGAATTGACGGCTCGAAGCTCAGTCAATTCGGGAGCTTGGACCGGACGGGTCCTCCTTTACTTTGCTCTCGGGCTCCCGGTGCAGTTGCGGTCACGGTGTTCGGGCCAGCGGCGGCTGGACCTCACGTTGCTCTCGCTGTTGCTTTGGGCCCCGGTCACGGTGTTCAGGGGGATGTCGATGCCTTGGTTACGGGGAGCGTGGCAGGCTTGCCCAGCGCTCCCAGACCCCTCTGTCAGTACTGCAGCGATAAGCAGCACACACAGTCGCTTTCTTCAGGATGTAGCGCCCACTGGTCCTGGGGCGCTGGTCAGGGCGCAAGTTCAACAGCAAGCCCTTGGAGATCTCTTAGCAGAGTTTGGCACAAAGTTTCTCAAAGCAAAAGTCTTCTTGTAGTCTTTCCTTCTTCCTCTCCTTCTGCAGCAAGGCACCAGACACAGGCAAGAGCCAGCACTCTTCCTTGTCCTTCCCGGTCCTTCTCGTCGGGTAGAGTTCCTTCTGTAGCCCAAACAGGATCTAACTTTCAAGGAGCAGGGCTCCTTCTTTTATACAGTATTTCTTTTGTTCTCGCAGGCCAGGGGGGCCTTTGCATAGCCACTTTCAGTCCTTGAGTACTCCGGTGGGTGTAATCCGGCTTCTGCTTTCAGTGTGAGGGGCAGGCGCATCAGACGCCCCACAGGAGGTGGAGCCAGCATTGTGCGGACAGGGGCAGCCAGAGTACCTTGTTGATGGGGCTTCGCCCTTCCTGGGCCAGATGTCGGCTGAGTCATCAGTCGCTCCCCAGGAGGGTGGAGCCAGCATTGTGGTGGCAGAGCACAGCAAGATCCAGAGTCAAGAGCCACTCCTACCTCCCACTAAGGTGTAATCTGCGCATTCACCACCTGTCATCCACCCAGCCCTGTCACTCACACATCCCAGACAGTCAGATACACATACCAGCAGAGGCAGGCTGAAATGGTTAGGCAAGCAAATGCTAACTTTCTAAAAGTAGCATTTGCAAACACAGGATACTAAAATAAACTTGACTACAAGAAATATTTTATCATCCTGAGTTCAGGCATACTGAACACGACTCGCTACCATGCTCCCTGAGCCTGTCGGGATTATAGGGTGTAATAATTCCGGCAGCTCAGTCTGGCCTAATGGAAGCAGGTAGCCTTCAATAGTGAAATACGATTTTGGTGGTAAGTCACTACTAGGACATGCCACACACATCAGGGCTTGTCCTACCTTATACCTACAATGCACCCTGCCCGCAGGCCTACCATAGGGGTGACTAATATGCAGTCAAGGGAAGGTTCAGGGGCTGGCGAGTGGGTGCACTGGCCCAGCTAGCGTGACAGTACGAAACCGCACGCGGGTTCTGCGGTCGCAGTCCCCAGACACATCTTTACGGCTGCTTCGGTGGGTGGCGCAACCAGCGCTGCAGGCCCACTAGCAGTATTGGCATCTACAAGCCCCGGCACTCCTAGTGCACTTTACTAGGGACTAACAGTAAATCCAATGAACCAATCATGGATACCAATCACATGTACAATTTACAGTAGGGAGCACTTGCACTGTGGCACGGGTCGGCCGTGGCGAAGTGCCCTGAGTGTCGGAAAACCAGCAAAACATCGGAGGCACATCAGCAAAAAGTGGAAGGGAAACTCACGCCAAGGTGCCAGGTCTAACAGTGCGTAATACCTGTTTCCAATATTCAGATATTGAGAGGACATTCCCAGAGAGTATGGATAAGTGTACCCTCTTCCCCACACCCACGAAGACAATATGTATGATGAGCCCGTTGTATTTTGTGAAGCGTGGTTCTGGTGTAATACACTCGATGTAAGATTTTAAGTTGCACCAGGCAAAGCTTTGCAGAGATCCCCACTTCCTTTGGCGAGGCCAAAGCTTTGTTCCATTCCGAGTCATCCATGTCACCTAATTCAGCCCCCCATTTTTCTCTTAATTTCAGTGTAGGATCTGGTAGGTTGTTAATGAGTTTCCGGTATGTCAGAGATGTGGCACTATGTTGCATATATTCAGTAAGTAAACGGTCCTCCAGAGGGGAGGCCTCCGGGACCTCTGTGTTCGCCGGTATTGCCGTCAGTAGGGCGTGCCTGATCTGTATATATCTGTATGATTCATTTGCTCCCAACTCGTATTGTTGCTGAAGTTGGGTGAACGGAACTACTGTGTCTTTGTCCCACAGGTCTCCTACCATGGAGATCCCAATAGTGTCCCAGTGTGTGAAACCTTTACTGTTTCTCAGGTGTCCCAATGCTTTGGAGTCCCATAGTGGGGTGAGCCTAGTGATCTTGCCCTTCCACCCCAGTTTGGCCTGTGCCGTATGCCATATGGTAGCTGGGTGTCGTGTAGGTCCTATCAGACCATTCGCCACTCGTTTGTCATAGAGCGCTGTGAGCAAGTTATTAGTGCCTTTCTGTACTCTATCGGCCCAATAGGCCGGGTCGTCCTGGGAGCATGGATCCATTGATTAATGGTTTTTAGCTGTGTTCCCCAGTAGTATAGTTGTAAGTTTGGCAGTGCAATCCCCCCTTATACCAACTTTTGTTCATCTTGGTGTGTGCTATTCGTGCTGGTAGATTGCTCCATAGCAGGTTGGATACTAATGCCGTAACCTGACGAAAGTATTTCGGTGATATTGGATAAGGTGTGTTGTCTAGAGCATACAGAAATCTTGGTAGGGGCATCATTTTATACAGAGCTGCTCTGCCTAACAGTGTCAATGGCAAAGTTGCCCAGTGTTTCACGCCGTGTCTTAACCTATCTAGCGGCGGTTTCAGGTTTTTATCGTAGAATACTGTTGGGTCTTGGGTGATGTGTATGCCAAGGTACTTGAAGGAGTCCACTGCAAGCCCAAGAGGGCAGTCAGCGGCGAGGGCGGGGGCTGGTCTCCTCAGAACGTATAGCACTGACTTTGCCCAATTAATTGTGTACCCTGAATATTTCCCTTGGGCATCACAGAGCGATAGAAGTGCCGGTATGCTCTGTTCTGGATCCATCAGATACACCAGCATATCGTCCGCATATAATGATAGACGGTCCTCCCAGCCCTCTTTCCATCGAATCCCTTTCAGCAGCGGGGTTGTTCTAATCAAGGTCGCTAGGGGTTCCAGCATTATCGCAAATAGTAAGGGCGACAGGGGACAGCCTTGACGTGTTTCCCTCGCTAACTGTATCTTGCGGGACAGATGGCCGTTCGCCACTATTTGGGCGATCAGATTAGTATAGAGGAGGCTAATCCATGCCAAAAATTTCGGTCCGAACCCCATATGGGACAGAACTTCAAAGAGGTATTGCCATTCGACCATGTCGAAAGCCATTTTCGCGTCAAGTTATGTTATGTTATGTTAATATGTGGTTTGTATAGCGCGCGGCTACTCAAGCAGAGTGTCCCGGCGCTGTATAGATCTGTGGAGAGACGTTGAGTGGAGAACAGGCGAACTAGAGGCTGAAAAGCCAGGTCTTTAGGCCCTTCCTGAAGGACAGGAGGTTGTCAGAGTTCCTCAGCGAGAGGGGGAGCTTGTTCCAAAGCTGCGGGGCACAGGCTCTGTAAGAGCGACCTCCAATGCGTGAATGCTTTACAGATGGAATGACAGCAAGGGCTTGTGTGGCTGAACGGAGTGATCTTGTGGGATGGTAGAACTGAACATGTTTCCTGAGGTAAACTGCACCGGTACCGTGTAAGGACTTATAGGTCACGGTCAAAGTCTTGAAGATGATACGTTTCCTTACCGGAAGCCAGTGGAGTGCCTCAAGGAGGGGCGAGGTATGAGATCTGCGGCTTAAACCGAAAATGGCCCTTGCAGCGGAGTTTTGGACAGACTGTAAGCGAGATAGGAGGTATTCTGGTAGCCCCAAATAGAGCACATTGGCATAGTCAAGCCTGGATCCAATCATTGCTTGAACAGTGATTCTCCTGTGAGCCAGAGACAATAGAGGAAGAAATTTCCTAAGTATACGTAGCTGGCCAAAGCATTGGCCAACCAAAGCAAGGATCTGGGGTTTGAAGGTAAGACCATTGTCAAATTTGACGCCCAGGTTCTTAGCGACCGCAGTAGGAGAGGAGGGAGGATGCATATCTGCCGGCCACCAAGATTTCCATTGAGTATCAGGAGAGCAGCCAAAAAATATAATTTCAGACTTGTCTGAATTACATTTAAGCTGGTTCAACTGAAACCAGGAAAAAACTGCCTCTAAGCAGCTTTTAATAGAGTCACCCGCGAAATCAGAGTTCTTGTCACAGGTAAATAGCAGCTGCGTATCGTCCGCATAGGACACGATACGCGCGCCAAAGGTCTCCACTAGTTCAGCCAGAGTGATAATATAACTGCTGGTTCTGTCAGTGATGAGGCCCTCGCCAAGACGCCGTTGGCTTGCCTAAGGTTAAGAGCGGTGTTCCTATTAGGCATAAAGCCCGACTGATCAAGGTGAATCATGAGTGGAAGGTGTGTTATCATTCTGTTAGCCAGGAGTTTTGCCAAAATCTTTGCTTCTGCATTTAGCAGCAAAATTGGGCGGTACGAGGCGCAATCTGCCGGTGGTTTGCCGGGCTTCGGGATTGCTACGATCGTTGCCGTTCTTTGATCCAAAGAGAGTTCAGCAGTTGTTAAACATTCAGTGAACATTGCCAGCAATGGCCCACTCAGTGTATCAGACATGAGTTTGTACCACTCTATGGGGATTCCGTTAGGACCCAGAGCTTTCCCTTACTATATTGTGTTTATGACCTGCTATATTTCATCAGTTGTGAGGTCTGCTTCCAGTTCATCCACTGCCTCCTGTGTCAGTGTTCAAGTCTGGATTAGGCCGAGCGATGTTCGTGCCTCTTCTGCTGTTACTTTCCTATCTGGGTTGTATATCGTTTCAAAGTGATTCGCCAGGGTCTGCACTATTTCTTCAGGTCGCGCCTGAATGACACCCTCCCTTGTGTACAGCTGTTGTATTCCCTTAACACCTCCCTCTTTCCTATCCAGCCATGCCAACATTTTCCCTGCCTTGTCTCCCAGATCATATATTCTGTGCTTGGTGGCCGTTATATTGTCAATTGTCTGTTGTTTCAGGTGTTCCTTGTATTGCTGTTGACGTAGATACAGTGTGTGCGTGATGTCTAGTGTGGGATCAGCATGTGGGCTACATTCGCTTCGTGTAATGCTAAATCTAGCTCCAACAGCCCCCTTTGTTGTGATCGTTTGTATCCAGTGATGGAGCAAGGGAAAGAACAAAATTTTGTTCAAACTTGCGAAGTTAATCTCTCCTAATAAAAAGTAAACAGACTAATAAGCTTGTGGTGAAATTATTAATCAACTTAGTTTAACCGCATCGCTGCGGCGGCTTTTCCAGCTGTGTGCAGCATTTTTAAATTTACCGCGTTACAGGACGAGCTCAGCTCGTCATCAGCACACGGCAGGTAAGCCTGATGACGAGCTGAGCTCGTCATCAGCATCGAAGTGGTTAAAAGATACAAACATGAAGTACACACGGGACTAATGTGCTTTCTGTTGCAAACGCAAAGAAAAATTTATAAACTTACCTTGTCTATTGTCTTTGTCGGTAATAAATGCGGCAGTTTAATTTAATGGCATGTGCTTATTTTATGTGCTTATGTCATGTCTTTTGTGATAAAAGCTCTTGGAGTTCCTGACATTCGAAAAGGACAGGTGAAAATAACGCTGCATATTCGTGCTTAAGCTAGGTAACATAATTAACAGGGTTAATTAGCAAAAGGGGAGGATACCAGAATGGGTCTCAATTCTTTAATTAATGGATGTCTTGTGTTTGTTTAATAATAGTTTCCGAAGTAAGGCCTAAAAGTTGGTGCAGAAATATGGCTTACAGAGCTGCTGACACGAAAGCTTGTCCAGAGTGATTTTCATGCACATGTGCAGCTGTGAAGAATCTTGCTGCAAAGTTCTTATGAAACAAGGAGCGATTTCTTTGTCGCGCTAAGTGTGCTCACGGAGGCAGCCAAGGACAGCATTTTGTTATGCCTGCCAAGGTTAGGAAGTAGATGTCCTAGGCTCGAAAAAAGTATCTTTCTTGAGGAAATTTAGGATGTGGAATAGAAATGACAATGGGCCTTATATGAAACCCGGATTGTGGTCAGGAGCCGAATGACCTAATAACTTTTATCATGGACTGACACGGAACAGCCAATGAAAGGCTTGGATTTTTATGAAAAAAGGTAAAATGTAGAAAGTTTAGCTAGAGAGAAAGGTATAAATTATGACACCATGAGTGGAGAAAAAACTCTTACTTTCCGATTCCTGAATGGTGCGTTATGCTGATGGACCTTTGGCGCATGTAAGGACAGCTGACTTTAATGATTTATTCCTTTCTAGGTAAAGAGAGATTTAGACAGGGAAATAGGATCAGAGAAATGGAAACTGTTATTTACTAATTCTTCATATTTCTGAGTTGACTTTGAAATGTCAGTTCTAATTTTCACTTCCTTATTAAAATGCTGCTTTCGTTATTGCTTAATAAATAAAGATTTTTTAAACGTAAAATGCTCCTTCTTATGAATAATAAAGTTAATAAAATTAGATTTTAAATGACAAGCTGGTCTTGTTTATTCATGGTCTAGTTTCCATTAGTTGATCCATCAACCATAGTGGTTTGATTTAAGTTAAAAATCGTTTTATATCATGATAATGAAGAATAAACTGCAGTTGTACATTTTAGTGTAAATATTATATGAATAGAATATAAATCAAATCACTTGATTCAGCTGCTCAATAATTGTCTCATTGGTGTTATGGGCCTGTATAAGTGTTTCATAATTAATGGTGAGTATTGAGGTGATAGGTAGCGTTTGTGAGACAGTTTTTCTATAGGAGCGCTGGATCACCAGCAATGGACGTTATTGCCTGTCCCCGAAGTACCGTCTTGTACGCCTCCCAAAGAACGGAGGGCGATTCTACTGATGCTGTGTTTTCGTCAAAATAGTGTTTAGTCATTGTCTTAAGCTCTTTTCTAATTTTGGGGATCTTGAGATAAGTAGCATGTATGGGGTATATTCTTTTGCACGATTTCTCCTGTGTGGATAGCGTTAGTAGCAGCGGTGAGGGATCTGATATCCCTCTGGTTGTCTCCCAGATCATATATTCTGTGCTTGGTGGCCGTTATATTGTCAATTGTCTGTTGTTTCAGGTGTTCCTTGTATTGCTGTTGACGTAGATACAGTGTGTGCGTAATGTCTAGTGTGGGATCAGCATGTGGGCTACATTTGCTTCGTGTAATGCTAACTCTAGCTCCAACAGCCCCCTTTGTTGTGATCGTTTGTATCCAGTGATGGAGCAAGGGAAAGAACAAAATTTTGTTCAAACTTGCGAAGTTAATCTCTCCTAATAAAAAGTAAACAGACTAATAAGCTTGTGGTGAAATTATTAATCAACTTAGTTTAACCGCATCGCTGCGGCGGCTTTTCCAGCTGTGTGCAGCATTTTTAAATTTACCGCGTTACAGGACGAGCTCAGCTCGTCATCAGCACACGGCAGGTAAGCCTGATGACGAGCTGAGCTCGTCATCAGCATCGAAGTGGTTAAAAGATACAAACATGAAGTACACACGGGACTAATGTGCTTTTTGTTACAAACGCAAAGAAAAATTTATAAACTTACCTTGTCTATTGTCTTTGTCAGTAATAAATGCGGCAGTTTAATTTAATGGCATGTGCTTATTTTATGTGCTTATGTCATGTCTTTTGTGATAAAAGCTCTTGGAGTTCCTGACATTCGAAAAGGACAGGTGAATATAACGCTGCATATTCGTGCTTAAGCTAGGTAACATAATTAAATGGGTTAATTAGCAAAGGGGGAGGATACCAGAATGGGTCTCAATTCTTTAATTAATGGATGTCTTGTGTTTGTTTAATAATAGTTTCCGAAGTAAGGCCTAAAAGTTGGTGCAGAAATATGGCTTACAGAGCTGCTGACACGAAAGCTTGTCCAGAGTGATTTTCATGCACATGCGCAGCTGTGAAGAATCTTGCTGCAAAGTTCTTATGAAACAAGGAGCGATTTCTTTGTCGCGCTAAGTGTGCTCACGGAGGCAGCCAAGGACAGCATTTTGTTATACCTGCCAAGGTTAGGAAGTAGATGTCCTAGGCTCGAAAAAAGTATCTTTCTTGAGGAAATTTAGGATGTGGAATAGAAACGACAATGGGCCTTATATGAAACCCGGATTGTGGTCAGGAGCCGAATGACCTAATAACTTTTATCATGGACTGACACGGAACAGCCAATGAAAGGCTTGGATTTTTATGAAAAAAGGTAAAATGTAGAAAGTTTAGCTAGAGAGAAAGGTATAAATTATGACACCATGAGTGGAGAAAAAACTCTTACTTTCCGATTCCTGAATGGTGCGTTATGCTGATGGACCTTTGGCGCATGTAAGGACAGCTGACTTTAATGATTTATTCCTCTCTAGGTACATAGAGATTTAGACAGGGAAATAGGATCAGAGAAATGGAAACTGTTATGTACTAATTCTTCATATTTCTGAGTTGACTTTGAAATGTCAGTTCTAATTTTCACTTCCTTATTAAAATGCTGCTTTCGTTATTGCTTAATAAATAAAGATTTTTTAAACGTAAAATGCTCCTTCTTATGAATAATAAAGTTAATAAAATTAGATTTTAAATGACAAGCTGGTCTTGTTTATTCATGGTCTAGTTTCCATTAGTTGATCCATCAACCATAGTGGTTTGATTTAAGTTAAAAATCGTTTTATATCATGATAATGAAGAATAAACTGCAGTTGTACATTTTAGTGTAAATATTATATGAATAGAATATAAATCAAATCACTTGATTCAGCTGCTCAATAATTGTCTCATTGGTGTTATGGGCCTGTATAAGTGTTTCATAATTAATGGTGAGTATTGAGGTGATAGGTAGCGTTTGTGAGACAGTTTTTCTATAGGAGCGCTGGATCACCAGCAATGGACGTTATTGCCTGTCCCCGAAGTACCGTCTTGTACGCCTCCCAAAGAACGGAGGGCGATTCTACTGATGCTGTGTTTTCGTCAAAATAGTGTTTAGTCATTGTCTTAAGCTCTTTTCTAATTTTGGGGATCTTGAGATAAGTAGCATGTATGGGGTATATTCTTTTGCACGATTTCTCCTGTGTGGATAGCGTTAGTAGCATCGGTGAGGGATCTGATATCCCTCTGGGTTGTATATCTACTTGTTCGATGTTGTGTAGTCCATTACCTAGCATCAGGAAGTAGTCTATTCTTGAGAGACTGTTGTGCACTGCGGAATAAATAAGTGTACTGACTCGTGGCCGGTTGTATGTGCCTCCATGTGTCTATCACTCCCATCGCCTCCAGGAATCCCCGGAAGTGAGATGGTCCGGGTGAATGAGCCCTAGCCGGGAATCTGTCTATCGTTGCATCAACCGTCGCATTGAGGTCTCCCCCTATGATGATATCTCCTGTTGGTAGAGTCAGGAGAAATTCTCCCAGTGCTGACAGTGCGACTGTGTGGAGCGCTGGCGGTATGTAAACCGACACTATGTTCAGGAGCCTACCTTCCCATTGGCCCTGGACTGCCGCAAAGCACCACTGTTTATCCACCCTAGTTTCCAGGATGACGAACGTGGACGACTTTTTAATTAGGATACCTGTCCCCCTTGAACCCGATGTAAATTCGGAGTGCACTGCCATTTTGTAGCCACGTCTGTCTAACGCCTGGTATGCTTTTCCCGTGAGGTCCGTTTCCTGGAGTAGGACCAGTGCCGGTCCCTGTCGTTTTATAGCTTGCAATGTCAGTCCCCTCTTAATTTTATCCCCCAGTCCTCTCACATTACAGGTTAATAGTCTTAGTGATGCCACTGGGGTCATCTGCATTACCCCGTCATGGGTGGTGGGTTGTGAGTCCTGTGCCATGGTAGATGTGTCGTATATGTGCCCTTTGTGTTTTTGTCGGTGCCCTTTGTCTGCCTCGCCCTTGTGTGTGTTGTGTGGGTGTACGTTGTCATATTGCGCCGCTACCTGTGCCACGTGTAAAACAAAAACCAACTTTCCCCTTTCCGCCCCCCTCCCTGCCTCCCTGCTTAACGGACATTGAACCGCCCGCCCCCCCAACTTAGCAGAGTGCTTAAACCATCCCTAAACCATTGTACTTGCTTGCTGGGGTAGAAGGTCTCACGGAGGAGGCGGCCCCTCCTGCCCTCTTCGGCTTCTCCCAGTCCACTATCCAGTGACAGCCCGATCTCCGATGGTCTTGGCAATTGTGCCAGTGGTGAGTACTGTGTATTCATTGTCCCGTATCATGGCCATTTTCCAGTGCCCGGGTTCCTGGTGAGTGTTATGTTATGTTATGTTAAAGGGGTACTTTTATAGCGCGCGGCTACTCCGAAGAGTGTCCCGGCGCTGAAAGAAACCTCACGGACCCAGAGTGGCGGGTAGAACGAGAGAAAGAGCATAGCACAGAATGGAATAAGTTATTGCGTGAAAAGCAGGGTCTTCAGATCCTTCCTGAATGCCAGCAGATTGGTGTTGGATCTGAGTGACAGAGGAAGAGGGATCTAGAAGGCAGATAGAAGCTGATCCGTTTCCGAAGATAACAGGCACCTGTACCATGAAGGGCTTTCAAGGCAATGGTCAGGGCTTTAAAAGTGATCCGCTTCTTAATGGGCAACCAGTGAAGGGTTCTGAGAAGTTCACTGGCCCTGGCTCTCCTAGTGAGGCCAAAGATGGCCCGGGCCGCAGAGTTTTGCACAACCTGGAGACGCGCAAGGAGGAAGTCCGGAAGGCCTAGGTACAGTACGTTGGAGTAGTCCAGGCAAGAGCCTATCAGGGCCTGTACCGTGATCTTTCTATGCTCTAAGGATAAGAGCGGCAAAAACTTCCTCAGCATCTTCAGGATCACAAAACACTTGCCGGCCAGACCAGACACCTGGGCCCTGAAAGAGAGGCTGTTGTCAATCTGGATACCCAGATTTTTAGCAGCCCCTGAATCGCTGGCAGGAGGGAACATGGCAGTAGGCCACCATTCTTTCCATCTGGGGTCCGCGGGGCAGCCGAAAAAAAGCACTTCAGACTTATCGGAGTTGCACTTGAGGCTGTTGCGACTAAACCAGTCAAACACAGCCCCAAGGCAACCTCGGATGGACGCCCCATCAAAATCGCAGCCCCTGTCGCAGGTGAACAAGAGTTGTGTGTCTTCCGCATACAACACGATCTGGGCCCCAAAATCTTCCGCCAGTGCCGCCAGAGGGGTCATATAGATGTTAAAGAGCGAGTGGTCTGAATTGTCCCGACCCAATGCTTGCGATCCAGCGTGTTCCTCATCTCGTGGGTTCCGACGGCTCCCGTTCGTGCGGTGTGATGGACCTACTTGTCTCCACCCTTCCAGCCAGTCATGTGCTGCATCTGGCGTGTCAAAGAACCACGTTTTATTGTCGGCCACTACTCTCAGTCTTGCCGGGAATAGCATTGAATATGGCAGTTCTTTCGCCCGTAATTCTTTTTTAACTTCAATGAAGGTTCTACTGCGTCGGGAGACCTCGGCTGTATAGTCCGGAAAGAAGGCGATCGTGGAATTGTGTATTTTTATAGATGGTGAGACTCTTGCAGCTTGTAAGATTGAGTCTCGATCCCTGAAGTTGAACAACCGGGTCAGTATCGGTCGTGGGGCTGCTCCTGGTTTTAGTTTCCCCCCGGGGACTCTATGCGCCCTTTCCACCGAAAAGAAGTGTAACAGACCTTTGGGTTGTAGACTTGTCTTGATTAACTCCTCCACATAGAGATCCGTCGCTCAGGTGCCTTCTGTCTCTGGAACCCCAAGAATTCTAACGTTATTTCTTCTTTAGCGCCCCTCTTGATCATCCAGCTTGTCTTTGAGTAGTTTGTTTTCAGTCTCCATGCGTTCCATCACTATTTGTAGTTCCGAGACGTCTTTTACCAGGGACTTCGTGACTACCTCGATCTCTTTTACTCGTTCAGTCATTTTATGCAGGTCAGCACGCAGCAGGGTGATATCTGTGGATATTGTTCCCACCATTGTTTGTACTTGCGATAGCGCCTTCATAACGTCCTCTAGCGTTATCTTTTTGGGCCCTTCTCCTTCTGTCGACTTCCCAGTGGGTGTGCGCGTCTCTGTCTGTGGTGGGTTGTGTTTTTCACTGGCGAATTTATCTAATTTTGCCTGTGTCGTGTTATGCCTCGGACCCCAGCCCGACATGGTGCTTGTCTTCTTGGTCTCACTGTTAGGTTGTCGGTATTCCCGTCTCTAAGCGCTGCGGCGGTGCACACTTCAAGGTTGTAGCGTGAGATTGGTCAGGGGTCTCGGGTGGTGTTTCTGTGCTGCTGATGAGGTCCGGTAGTGTGCGCCCCGGTTTGCGATTTGCAACCCCCTGATGACTGGTGTGCACGGCCACTGTACGTCTAGATGGTCATGCTGCGGTTGCGTGCTCCATTTTGTACCCCCATGCTAGTGTGGTGGTCTGCTAGTGCTTGCTTGCGGTGGTGTAGTGCCTTATCAGTGGGGTCGTTCCGTCACCATGTAGGCCGTTTTCGCGCCGTTCTAATATCTCTCTCCCTCTTGCAGTCTTGAAATTCGGTCGGTCCGTCTGTTGGTGCTTCTCGTGCCCTTCCCCCAGCACCGGCCCGCGCGTTGCTCTCGGGTGCCTGTCGGGACGTCGACGGGACTGCGCTGCTCCTGGGTGCCCGTCCGGGTGCTGGTGGGGGGGGGGGTTCTGCACGGTCTTCAGTGCCAACCGTTCTCTCGTGGGTGGGGGAGGCGATAGCGCTGGACGGAATGGTCCATGCACGCTGTTAGATTGCAATGCGCGTTGGCGTGCAATTCACCGATCCTCAGTCAGCAGGTTTATTTATTGCCGTTGGGGGCTCCGATAGTCCCAGTCGAGCCTTGGGTCTTTCGTTACCATGCCACACAATCACCGTTCTGGTGTCGATGTGCGTCGCGGGTCTGATTTCCGGTTGTGTATGCCCACACCGCACCGACTACCTGTCGGCTACCAGAGTTACTTTAGGCCGGTGTCCTCGCTTCATTTGTAGGCCTTTGCTGAGTGCTTGCTGGTTTCTGTACTTGCCGGTGTCAGTTTTTTCCCGGAGTTACTCCAATCGGTGCCGCTCGGTCCCGGACCTTGGGATCTGCCTTCCGAGGCTCACATATGCCGGATGTGTATGCGGATTGTCGGAGCAGGGCCGCCTCACTCTCGGATCTCCTCTTCTATGCTGCCACCATGTTCGGCCGGTAGCCACACCCCCCTAAAATGTGTATTTTGATGATGTAACAATTATATTACTGCACAGTGAATATTTAAGATTGGTAGGTATTATCGGTCTTTATTGAGATAGAGGGTGAATCGAAGAAAAACATGAAAATAACCTAAAAATCCACAAATAATCTTACGAACCTGTCTCCAATACACATACTCCCAATCCAAACCTAGGACATGGTAGACATATTCGGCCATCATCTGTTGTTACAGTACTGCAGACTACTTTAGAAAGGCCAACATACCCCTTGACTGGATGTATTAGAAGTGGGCCTCATATGCTTCAAACAACATCCCGGACAGGGACACCCCACCTGTGGCACCACTGGCCAGGCCAACTCTGCAGATAAGGGGGCGTGTTCTGCTTCACATCAGCATCACATCTCTTGCAAGGACATACCAGGGGCACTACCGCCTCAAGGCCACTTGCTGAAAATGCGGCTACGATCTGCTTCGCAACAGCATCCCTTGCAAGTACCACCCATCCATAGCACCTCTGCTTCGCAACAGCATCACTTGCAAGTACCACCCATCCATAGTACCTCTGCTTCGCAACAGCATCACTTGCAAGTACCACCCATCCATAGCACCTCTGCTTCGCAACAGCATCACTTGCAAGTATCACCCATCCATAGCACCTCTGCTTCGCAACAGCATCACTTGCAAGTACCACCCATCCATAGTACCTCTGCTTCGCAACAGCATCACTTGCAAGTACCACCCATCCATAGCACCTCTGCTTCGCAACAGCATCACTTGCAAGTACCACCCATCCATAGTACCTCTGCTTCGCAACAGCATCACTTGCAAGTACCACCCATCCATAGTACCTCTGCTTCTCAACAGCATCACTTGCAAGTACCACCGATCCATAGCACCTCTGCTTCGAAACAGCATCACTTGCAAGTACCACCCATCCATAGTACCTCTGCTTCTCAACAGCATCACTTGCAAGTACCACCCATCCATAGTACCACTGTCCGGCCCACTCAGCAGACACGGGGGCAGGTATGTGTGGCATCACTGCCCCAAGCCCACACAGCTGAACTGAGGCCTAGCACACGCCCCTGACCACCACCTCCATCACACTTGTGGTGTAAGGTGAGGACACACTAGGTGTTGCGCAACTTCACAGCCATCATTCACAATGCAGGATCTCTGCTCTCACTTCACCATGTTACCCTACAGCCCACCCAGGAGTGCAGAAACCAAATCCAAGCACCTACATCCATCGATGCACAAACATTGTGGGGAACCAGGGCCTAACATTTTATTTCCAACCAAGTAACACCCTTCAGTGGCAAGATTTGTTAAAAACAATAAAATTGGATTGATCATAGAACGGAGCAGTCAAGCATTAAATTAAAGAGTTGCTTTCCCCTTGGCTGCTAGCGCCTTCCTATTAGAAGTTGGGCCACTGCTGGCAGCATCTGGTGACAGCCCCACCCCAGGCACCAACTGTAGGTGCTTCCATTCTCCCTACCTCAATGTGCCGCTTTCATAGCCAGCACGAGTACTGAAACCAGTGCCAAAACCCACTAGGTGCTATATCCGTGCTTACGCACATTCACAGCTCCTCTCCACTCCAACAATCCCTTCCAACCAATGAAGGGGCCATAGGACGCAATGAGCAGCACTATCGTGCACCCATATTCACTGTGTTCAGTCAAGAAACTGATAATGCGTGTAAACATGGGATGTACTGTGCGCACAGCGGCGGGTCACATGAAGAATGCCCGTAAGGTACCCACAGGGCGCGAGTGTGATGCTCATCACACAGCCCTTTAACATTTACCATTGCAATGTATCTCTCCTCCTCATGGAGATCTGCGGTTTGAGCAACGCTCCAAGTACAGGCTTAATACAAGTAAGGACAGCTCCTGAAAAAAAAAATCAGATGAGGTGTTCCTTGAAAAGCTGTATCCAAAATGCCCAGTGTAGGCGGGGCCTCACTTGAGAGGTGAGTCATGAAACTCAAGCTCACACAACAGGACTCTTGGAGAAGAGAGTGCGAAGTGTGCACAGCAGGGGTAAAGGGCTGGCCAGTGCAGGTGACGCTTTTCCTTTGTAAAGGAATTCCTGCTGATGTCATATCCCCATGCTGTGCACATCTTCACACTCCATGCTGCACCGCACATCAAACGTGCTTAGGTGAAATCCCTGCTTCAGGCAAGGAAATCACCTCGGTGGCACCCCTCTGAAAGAAAACAACAAGCATTGGAAATGCAATAGGTCTCGCAGCATTAGAGTTAGTGCTTTTAGAATTGTTTATGGGTTTTTTTGTAAATCTTTAGCATTTTTGTTTCCTGTAGCCAATGCTAAAGAATTAAAAAAAAAAGCCATAAACATTTCTAAAAGCTCTAACTCAAATGCTCCGAGACCTATTGCACTGTGTGAGGGTGAGGGGTTGAGGGTGAGTGAGGGTGAGTGAGGGTGAGGGTGGGTGAGGGTGAGTGAGGGGTTGAGGGTGAGTGAGGGTGAGGGGTTGAGGGTGAGTGAGAGTGAGGGTGAGTGAGGGTGAGTGAGGGTGAGTGAGGGTGAGTGAGGGTGAGTGAGGGTGAGAGTGAGTGAGGGTGAGAGTGAGTGAGGGTGAGGGGTTGAGGGTGAGTGAGGGTGAGGGGTTGAGGGTGAGTGAGGGTGAGGGGTTGAGGGTGAGTGAGGGTGAGGGGTTGAGGGTGAGGGCGAGTGAGGGTGAGGGGTTGAGGGTGAGGGGTTGAGGGTGAGTGAGTGAGGGTGAGTGAGGGTGAGTGAGGGTGAGTGAGGGTGAGTGAGGGTGAGTGAGGGTGAGTGAGGGTGAGGGGTTGAGGGTGAGGGGTTGAGGGGGAGGGGTTGAGGGTGAGGGGTTGAGGGTGAGGGGTTGAGGGTGAGGGGTTGAGGGTGAGTGAGGGTGAGGGGTTGAGGGTGAGTGAGGGGTTGAGGGTGAGTGAGGGTGAGGGGTTGAGGGTGAGTGAGGGTGAGTATGGGTGAGGGTGAGGCTGAGGGATTGAGGGTGAGTGAGAGTGAGGGGTTGAGGGTGAGTGAGAGTGAGTGAGTGAGGGGTTGAGGGTGAGGGGGTGAGGGGTTGAGGGTGAGTGAGGGTGAGTGAGGGTGAGTTTGAGGGGTTGAGGGTGAGTGAGGGTGAGGGTGAGTGAGGGTGAGGGGTTGAGGGTGAGGGGTTGAGGGTGAGTGAGGGTGAGTGGCAGTGGCGGCTGGTCCATGGGGGCGTTTGGGCGCCGCCCCCCCTGTTTTCTCGCTGTGCGAGAAGGCAAACAAATGTAGTTATTATCACCAATGATAATAACTACCATTTGCTTCTGCCTTGCCTTCTTGCACGGCGAGAAAGTAGAATCTGTGTGGGCGGTGTTACTCGAGGGCAGGGGGGAGCGGCTTGCCCACTGTTGGTAATACTGTCTGTTTGGGCATCCTGAGAGGCTACCCAGACAGACAGTATTAACAGAGTAGGCAAGCCGCTCCCCCCTGCCCTCGAGTAACCCCTCCCACTCTCCCCGTCTCTCTGTATGCTGCTGTGCTGCAGCATACAGAGAGAAATGACGTCAGTAGGGGGCAGCCGGCCGAACCAATCCCAGAGCTGGCTGCTGTGGAGGGGAGGGAGGCTGCCTGCCGCCTTCTAATGACGTCGGAATTCTCCAGCAACTGCGGGATTCTGAAGTCTGGATCGGATCCTCAGTCAGGATTCAAAGAAAAGCGGGAAGCCGTCAACTAAGCCTTAGGTAAGTTTCGGAGACCCGAGCCAGCATTAATATTATTACTGCAGTGTGAGTGTGTACATTGAAATACACCTGCATCTTAAAGTACATTCCGTGCAAGTGCTGAGTCACCTGCAAGAGAAAGCCGCGTAAGGTTCGGAATATGAACAGTGACCGTGGTCTCCGTTCAGTGCTAGAATATCTGCTGCGCATTGTGCTCTGGTTCAGGGTAGATGGCCTCCCAGAGAGAACTCACTATTATTATTATATCTTATTTTGTTTCAGTAAATGCAAATGGTACTTTGGCTTTTGTTAATTCAAGTTATGGATATGGAAATACCTAACAAACACGCAGATAACATAGTGGATGTTATCCAGGAGCTAAGCTCATTCCATTCAACCATTAGGAACAGTAATTGTACTTAGTTTAAATCCACTTCAAAGTCGGCGGGCACAAGCATTTACATTGTTGATGTACACTGAGTCTAGACAATACCTCAGTCTGTACTAGTGTATTGTGTAAATCAACTTGTTGTTTCGCAAATTTTTTTGAGTAGACCTACTGCCTCTCCAGTCCACTGCCAGCACCAATCCCCCCCTCCCCCCCATCCCCCCCATCCCCCCCGGCCTGCCACCTACACATACACACAGGCCTGTGCTGCGTGACGGTGTACAATCCAGGCGCTATGAAGACGTGAAACTACTCCTGCACAACATAGTAGTGGAACCGCTATTTACGGAGGAGCTATTTCTCGTTTTATTTCTTTGAGTTGTTTATTATTATAGAGTGCGGTTGATGCACTGTATAAGGGGGCACGAATTAGTGGGTAGTTGCCTAGCGACCACGTCTCTGTCTCACCTTCACACATTTTTTTTCTTTCAATAATGCACTAGTACCTTGCGTTATGGGCGTTGGTTACATACATTATCGCCGTTCCTAATCTTGGGGGTATATTCATCAGTGTGTAAAGTCTTGACAGAAACGACACAAAGGAGGAAGTGCCTCGTCTGTTTTGACTGCAGCCGCGATAATCAGTCATCAGGCAGCTACAAGAGGAACTCTGGGAGTCATTTTAAGTCTTGCAGTTGTGAATGTTGTTTGCTCAGGGTATTGTAGTGAGGGCGAACACTTGCGGTCTTTTAGTCTCTGACCCCTAACATTTCTAGGTCTTAGATGCATGTATACAACTTCCAATACATTTCCTGGATATGTAGGGAACGAGGTTAAAGTTACTATCCCGTAAGAATGTTTTTCCTATGAACTTGCCAACTTATACACACACACACACACATTACTATCGCCATCAATGAAAAACGTTATTAAAGAGAGTTTATCATTCGGCACTCCCATCAGAAAAATAACATAATTCATAAAAAATAATAGATCCCTATAAAACTGGGTACTTTTTTATTGCGATCCAAATCCGAAATTCGCTAGTTATATTCATCTTGGTAGCCATAACCGTTTGAAAGCATTGCTCCTGGCTACCGATCTTCTTGTCATAGGTAAGATCAAAAATCACATCGTTGGTGATGCCATTAATGACGTCATTGAAGCCACTAGGGCTACTCGGCACAGGTGCACCGTATGCTTTAGGGACAGGTGCGCTGATCACAGGGCCTTGAAGGTCAGCTACAGACGAAGAATGCAGACTAGTGGGCTGTGCTCAGAGACTGCTGGTGGCTTCTGAATGCCTGGTCTAATTAGGCTATTGAACAGGCACTGCGTTAGAGCCCAGTGGGTGTGTTCGAAGAAGATCTGACCATCCAAGTCTTCTAGTCGGAAGGTGTGGGATGCTTTTTAAAAATATTTGCCTTTTTTAATGCAAATGCAAGGTTGGAGGTCTGCAGTCCCTTGCAGGCAGTGCTTAATTTGAGCCGGTGGTTGCTGTTGGGGCCCAAAAGTAATCATTTTTGGGAATCACCACTTATTTTTCCTCAACAAACACCACCCTCCCAAACCCCCTGGCACGCGACACTCATCCCCAACTTTTACGCCCTACCACTTTCAAATGTCACCAGCCGCCACTGGTGAGTGGCGTCGGTGCGGTGAGAGGCGGATGTGTGGCGACACAACAACAAAGAAGCAGCGAAAACAAAGCAACATATGGCTGGGGAGTTGCAAAGACCGTAAATTAATTATAAAGGGAGGTGAGATAATGAGAGCACGTGCTCAGTCCCCTTGAAGGGGAGGGGGCAATGGCGGGCGCGAGGCAGAGACTGCTGGCTCCTTGACATATTAAGCATGAAATTCCCTCCTTTGCCACTATAGAGAAGAAATAATGAGTGAAAACATTAAGCAGCTCTCTCAACCAGAATACAAATCTCGGTAGCGAAATTCGGAATCATGGCAATATTATAGGGCGCCTAGCGGTTTTGCTAGCACTTTAAGGTAAGGAATTTAAAGACACCATGGCAATAACTTTTAAACCATTAAAGTTTGGAGTGCAAAGCAAACTCACCACCGTTACGCTTGCGAGGAACGAAACTTTTAATCAAACAACATCCCCTTAATTGGTGAAGGAGGATCCTGTTCCGGGAACCGGTCAGATATATTCATTTATCTGAATGTAATCTGGCCCCACAATTACTGCAGTTGCGAACCAATAATAATATAGTCTCCCTTTTAAATTGAGCTCTGGAATGTGATGGCAATTTTGAAACAAAATGAATAAAATATAAAAGGCCAAAACACGAAAGAAAAGTGTAAACCCAGATAAAGAACAGAGCTAGGAATTAGTGTAATCAAATCACTACTCGTAGCAAAAGAGCATTTCAAGACCACTCAATGATAATCTTTTCATGAAACATCAGGGGTATTACAAGAATCACCTTAACTTCAGAAGCACTGAACCACATATCATATATAATTATATAATCTGCTTCCAAGAAACCTAGGCCACAAGCAATAGCTCATTAGTGGGCTATAGCGAACATTTCAAACCTGCTCTCAAACAACGTTGAAAAGGGCATGCAGTAGAAGGTTTATCACTGTGATTAATAACACTGCTGAGAGATGCTGGGACTGGTGCTGGGAAACATTTGTGCAGAGCAAGGCTGGCCCATGATGTCCGGGGGCGAGGCGATCCACAGGATGTGACAATCTACTCCTAGCACCGTGCATCGCCTAAAAAACGAGGAAAAAGAATACAGGAAGGGAATACCTGAAAGGAGAGAGACAAACGGAAACAAGCCTTTCGCCGTAACACGGCGGGCAGGGGAGGGGGCGGGCAGGGGAGGGGGCGGAGAGGGGAGAGGTGCGACACGGCAGGCAGGCAGGGGAGGAGAGTAGGAGGAGGAGGGGGGAGGAGAGTAGGTGAGGCACGGCCTAGCGGCAGGCAGGCAGGGGAGGAGAGGAGGAGGGGGGAGGAGAGTAGGGGAGGCACGGCCTAGCGGCCGTGCAATCAAGTAGTGAGGGGGCGGAGCTGGGGGAGGCTGTGGAAGAGAGTAGGCAAGGCGACACAGCGGGAGGGGGCGGAGCGGGTAAACAAAGACGGACATGCACGCGCCCGTGACTTTTAAGGTCAATGCGCATGCGCATAAGCTTAATGCGCATGCGCATTGACCTTAAAAGTCACGGGCACTGCAAGGAATCGCCACGATTCCTTGCAGTGTGGATAAAGAGTGGATAACTCGCAATACTCTCGCCTTGCTCGATGCGCATGCGCATCGACAGGCGAGACCTAAAAAGTAGGGGGCATGGAGGGTTGCTGAAACCGTCAGAGGATGGCTGCCTCCGGCTGGTTCTGGGCCTCTCTGAAGGGGTCATTAAAATCACAATCTCGGATTCTAAACCATCTGAGAATAAAAGTGGAGCCTTAATACAAATGAAAGTGGGAAAACGGTGTTCATACTTTCATTATTTTACATCATTGTAAATCAGGAAAGTATGTTGTGCTGTCATCTGAACCTTGGCAGCCCGGGCTGAAGATGACGACGGGGGGGCTGAAGCCTGTTCAGCCCAATGCGTGTTGCGCGCCTGTCTCTTCGTGATGTGTTGTGTTCAGAATAATGGCGTAACTTCCTGCCATTTTCCACCTATGTTTTCAATTGGCTCCTTTGACTGTTTTTTGAAAATAATTTTTTTCTTTGGTTAATTTGTTTATTAGTCCCGCCTTAATCTCCTTTTCTACTGTTGTTACACATAATGTTGCTCTGTCTGTTTTTTTTACAATTTGGGATCACTTTTTTCATTAATCACTTTTTCGTACATGCTGTTGCAGGCACGCCAGCTTTAGACCTCCCTGACCGCATTTTATGAGCACTGCTTTTCAGCATGTTTGTTTTCCTCTCTGCCCTCACATTGTCACAGCGTACGATACTGCTTACACTTCAGTTAATCTCCTTGGCTTCCCTAACAACACTTCCCTCCACCAGACTGCGCATAGTGTCATGAGCACCTGTGGCTGCCAGGCAGGGTCCGGTAAGGCAGCGAACATGCGCGTATGCAATGCCTGCATAGATCATGCCCTTTTTATGTCTCACGTGGCGTGGCAGCGCATGCGCTGCTCGCCTCGTGAGATTTATTGTTAACAAGGACTTTCAGAAGAGGGCTTTAAGCCCCGCCTCTCATTTCCATTGGCTGGCGGCACCTTTTATGCTAAACGGTGGCCTGCCATTGGAAATTAGGGTTTTCTGTAGCCTAAGAGCCGGACTCGGTGGCCTGCTTTGCATCTGTCGCAAAGCACTTTCTTATCTTAATGGGACCATGTCATTATAACACATGGCCCCATAAAGACAAGAGATCGAGGCTTGTTTTTGTCAGGGGCGAACCTATGGATTTCTTTCGCGAAGCAGTCAGTGGTGGTAAACGTGATTTTTCAGGGGTGCGTGCAAAGGTCTCGGCAGCTGTGCCTTCCCCGCATCATCTGTGCGGCTCGGCCCCTCGCTCTCACCCCTTCTGCTGGCTGGTGAGTGGACTTTAGGCTTTTGTCAGGAATGGGGAAGGCGGAAGGGCTCTCCAGGAGCCGTCTTTGTTTCTGCGGTTGACAGCGACGGGCCTTCCCCCTCCCTCAGAACGGGTTGAGAGAGCTTCTTGAGGGAATGGGGATTCGTGTGTTAGCAGCATTTCAATAAAATATAACGCGATAAGGTCCGGAGCGCACACTTGCACGATACAGAAACCTAGAGCTTTTACATGGAGAGGTGGCCTTCAGGCAGAGGCCCCCTCGAGGCACTGCCAGGTGTGGAATAATAGTATTTTAAGTTGGCACTTGTTCGACTTGACAGCGGGGCCTCTTTGATCAACAGGACGGGGTGAAGTTGGTTTCTATGCTTCAGGCGCACTCAGCCAGCAGCAGCCACAGTCTGCCTATGGCCCAGGCTTGACCAGTGTCCCTGCCGCCGCTGGGCCTCCCCTCCCACGGGCCGGGCCTCGACACCCATGGCCAGGCTCTCTCTGAGGCGCTCCTGCCCCGTCCGGCAGCGCCAAGAGCTGTGATTCGTAGCAAGAGCGCGCTGGGCTCTCAAGGAAGCTAGGAAAACGTCCTGCTGCCCACTAAGTGATACAACCAGTCGCAATTGGGTGCAGATGTCATGATTCGCTCCCTGAGCTCTTGTACCCACCACCTGGGGGCAGCATAGTGGGACTTTCCAATCTTCTAATAAGCTTCCAGACCCTTCCCTGTATGCATTCCCTGGCATCCAGCCATTTGGACACTTATTGGGAACTTTCAAGGAAACAAAAGGTCCTCAGCATAAATCAATAAATGCAAACAATGTTATATAGACCGCAATAGGCTGCTATATATTTCAGTCCCTTGTCCAGCCGGACAGGGAATTTAATAATCAAAAGAATCGTTCAAAGTTAGGGTACATATTAGCGACAAGCATTATGGTTACAGTAGGGCACAGTCCTGTACCGTACAGTGGAAAGTGAGAAAGTAGTAGAGTGAAAGAATATCAGGCAAACAAGGTGAGCTAACAGGCCACTGTCATAAATCAAAATTTGCAGTGTGTCCTGGAGTAAACCATACATACAATGATACAATAAGATGAAACGTATGTTTACTCAAAGGAGTCGACGTTTCGATCCCGCGCTCAATTTATAAAGGGATCATCTTCAGGACTTAAAGAATTATTTTGCCTGAAAGGGGTTTAAACGCCATTGGAGGCGAATTGCGGGACAACCGAATTATTTACAGCTATGCTGGATGGGCTGCTCTGTGGAAACTTCGGTTGTGAAGAATGGGCGTCCAGTTACAGGGATACGTGAAGCCTTCGTAAGGTCCTCCTGAGCGTCTGAACGTCTGGAAGAACAGAGTTGCAAGGGCTGCAGCGTGCACGTTGATGCCGTCTGCGGGAGCACGGCCGGAGTTATACTTCCGTGCGGGCTTCTGTTGGCATTATTAGGGTTGCAGATTAAGGCGCCGCGTTTTCTGTTGCTTGCTTTCAATGGCTAAACCCAGCGTCTAAGTAACCAGATCAAAGGAGGCGGCGTGGACATTGACGCCATCTGTGGAAGAGCGGTCAGTTCAATGACTAATCCGCCAGTGTTGAAAGGATGTCGGGACGCGGGTTGCGAGCTGTACCTTGCCGGATCGCTCGTGATTATGTATGTTACCTGCTTTCTTCCAAGTGTCCCCTGTGATTTCCTTACTTTCCTGTTAAGCACTCCTCCTTGCTAGCTCCTTGTCTTTTGTGCTTGTGTTTAGTTCTACCCCCTTGCTGTTACTGCCTTGCGTGTTCTTGTTTGATCACCAGGATCCGGGGGCTCAGCTGACTACCTAGGTGGTGTTCCTTGTTCACTGTGAGTATTGTCTTTGAGTTACATTTATAACATCACCATACGTATAAGCTCCACAGACCCTGCCTTTGCATGCATATCCTATATGTGGGTATTTACAGTAGGAATCTGTAACAGCAATTGTGGGTGAGAAACTTACAGAGCTTCAGTCTTACCTGTGGAGCTCCTGAGTGCTTTACCCCACACTCTCCTTTATTGTTAATGTTGTATTATATATATGTCCTGCACATCTGTCCTGGGTGTAGTTAGTCTGAATGCTAAATTGCCTCGTCAGTGCCCTTCCTTTCTGAGTCTTACCCATCTTGTTTACTTGTACAGGCTTCCACTTTGGATCCCTTTCTCTCCTCAAACTCCTTGTATGATTCTGGGCAGTGCTGTACTTCTCTTTCTGTGTACGTTTTCTACCCAGTTCCCAGTTCTTGCCCAAGTCCCTGACTGTGTTCCACACATAGTCCCGGACAGTCCCTGACAGCAGAGGCCCCGGTGGCGCTGCACCTGCCGCACCAATCAACGTGGCGCCCATTTTGGAGAGTGCCGATTCTAAGAGCCGAATATTGAAGGTTTTAATGATGGATATCGGCTTGTACCGGCAGTGATGTTCGGTAACAGCTCTGTCCAGGATGAAAGAGCAACTTATTTTAACAACGACATATTAACCATGTCCGTGCTGATGACGGAACCGCTCCATCATCAGCCGCGGTGGCGCTGTGCTGATGATGGAGCGGTTCCGTCATGGCCCGCCCGACGCGCCTGCGCGGCGTGGATTCCGCGCCTGCGCTGGGCGTTCTATTGAGCGGGCGGGGCCATGACGGAACGGCTCCGTCATCAGCACAACTCAACCGCGGCTGGTGACGGAGCGGTTTCGTCACCAGCATGGCCCCTCCGCTCGTCTCCTTAGCGCTGCGGCGGAATAGCCGCCGCAGCGAAGGTGTTAATCTTTAACCTGCGCAATCCGGATGTCCCATAATTATTTCGATGTTTTAAATACACTTGAAAGGTCTTGATAGCTAAAATGTCCGTTTTACGCTGGTTCTTGTGGAAATTCGTACCCGAAATATAAACTAGTCTTAGTAATTAATCTGCTGTAGATCTAACCCGCCGGAAAGTAGGCACCGTGACACAATGATGCAGCCTCAAAGATTATCAAGGTAAACAATGGCATTGACATCCTAGTTAAAATAATGTCTATTAGACTACGCGAGTGTTTAAATTAGAATTATTGTCTAGAATAGATATTTGACACTGCAGCAAAGAGATTCTGGTGCTACGGAAAGAAAAACTGCAGACATTCAACAGATCATACTCCGAATTGTAATAACAAACAACTACTCATTTTTATCCCTGGCTGGAAGGAGACAAGCGCTGAAACCCGTTTTGTTTACCTCCAGCCAACCAAGCACAGTAACCCAGATTGTGTAAAACGGTAAACAACGTTTAGAACAAAACTTTATCTCAACGGGGAATCACAACGCGGTTGTTATCACGACTGCATTGTGATTCCGCATACCATTACTTCGCAAGTCGGAACAACGACTTGCGGAGGGGGGGGGGGGGTGTTGGATTTAAAATCAAACACCTTCCCTAGTGTCCGCACAGACTGGAGTTGGAATAGTAAATTATACTATTCCAACTTCCAGCGGCCCCCCTCCGCAAGTCGTTGTTACGACTTGCGGAGTAATGGTATGCGGAATCACAATGCAGTTGTGATAACGACCGTGTTGTGATTCCCCGCGGAGAAAAAGAATGCGGGATGTCATCATATATTCGGTAAAAACACGTGCAGCGTTGTAGAAGTAAATCTTGCACGCACACGCTTGCTGTGATAAAATTAGGTAGGTAGTAAACCCTGTCTTTAGCTCCAGGAACCCCGCAGAACATTCTAGTCCACGTCATGTTTACTACATACATTTCTCACTATGAGATTGCGGCTTACACAGAGACGTTAGATGTGTGCGAGCCCTGTAAAGTCCGGGGCCTTTAGAAACAGCTGCTTTCTGAGAACACTGGTCGAGATGTGAAAATGCATGCGCGTGTGAACAGTGGAACTAAATATATCCTCGCTCCTTTGATTGCATTTATGTACTGCAGACAGAATCCGTCCTCGCAGTCCATTAAGGAGCATGTTTTACGCTATTAGAGAAAAAGCGTCAGTTCTAAACCCTGGCTGCAGGGGTTAATAGCTGGAAGGTGGCCAGGAACTCCAGTAAGCACACACTCTGCATGCTGTTCCCCCTAACAGAGACAAAACTCAGAATACATGCTATTTACTGTTTATTTTAGTGTAGTGCTCAGGTGGGGGTGCAGAAATTGGTCTATTTGAGCTGCAAATATGTTTTTTGTTAAAATGTACAAATAGAGCAACAAATGGCGGAATATGTAGCCAGTGGGACAAATTCATAATTCAATTACCCTTCTTAGCGGTGGCTTTGTCTGTGGAGAAGTGTGGCTCAGGGGTTAGAGGCGGCAGACCCGGAAGCTGAGATCGGCCCTGGACCAGAGTTCAATTCCCCGCCTCGGTGGGTCTTGGGCTAAAAATTCCACGGTCTCGATAATTCTCGCTCTGGCGCCTTCTCGACTCACGGGTTCACGCTCTGCGACTCTGGGCAATAGCTTGCTTAATCTCCACAACGGCCCCTTGCGGCGGGATGCCTGGCTTTCACCTTGTGGATACCCTGCCGGGGCCTCTCACAGGGGAATACCAGGACGGGTTCCCTAGGCAAGCGCCAGGATGCCTTTTGTGGTGACAGGTTGCGCTATATAAGTATACCTACATTTACATTTACATTTACATTTACATTATACTTCAGAGACTTTCAGTCATGAACATTCCCGGGTCATGATGAGGTAGACTCAAGGCATGCTGGGACTTGTAGTCTTGCTGTTTCCATGGTAAGAAAAGTCCTGCTGGACCCAGCATGCTTATGCTGCTTGAAAAATACAGGACTGGCTGAAAGTCGCCTTAATGTCCAAGGGCAGGCATGAGATCCATTCATGTTGTTCTGTTTCCAAAGGCAGCTCCCTGGGTTCTGGCTGTTTAAGCGATTCCACTGTCGAGGTGCGGTATGATCTCCTAACTCTGCCTCTCGTTCGTGTGCACTGCAGGTATTCTGGGACTTTGTGGAGAGGACAATGTTTACTATAACCATGGGCAAGGAGACAGTGACTCTCTGAAAAGATCGCACATTTCTGCGTTCCACTTCATTTTGCACATTTTAAAAATTGTTGAGTTTTCACCAGGGTCTCCAACCAGTAGTTCGTGAGCTACTGTTGCTCTCCAACTACCTCTGAGTAGCTCACCTGTGTGCAGCCCAGCTTAATAAATTAGAACACTTTTGCTTGGTTGAATTATTATACATATAAAAAATTGAAATTATATAGCACTAAGAATAGTAGTGGCTGTCAATGAGTTTCATTGAACACAAGTAGATCCCAGTACAAAAATGAGTTTAGGAAAGTCGTCTGTAAAGGTGAATAGATAGTAGTGAGCTACTTTTCCGACCCCTTATGGTTCAAAGGAGCAGACATAATATATATTTATTTAAAGAAACAATACAAGTTATCACTAAGGCAGTCATTCAAATCCAATGAAAAACCGTGCCTGTCTGAAATTATTTTTTTCACCTTGATATGCTTCTAATATCCTGTCAAGGGTAGAAGGAAAATTGCAAAAAACACAGTTGATGGACAGAATGTAGAACAATGTCATACATTCACCCCAGTACAAGGATCTGGGCCTAAATCCATCGTTTTTTTGCACTCCACACCACCCTGGGTTAGACACTGGCTATATGTAAATCAGCTCTGACCCTGTGCCTCATGGGAACAGTCCAGTCCGAACTACCAAGCCATGTCTTTCCCAGACCGGAATCAAGCATCCAAGGACCGGTTTCCGGCTATCAGCCTTCATCAGCCTGGATAGCTTGACTCCAGTGGTGTGGAGAGCCTGGGACTCACGTCTGAGTATACCCAGCACTCACGGGGTGAAAATTGCAAAAAACACAGTTGATGGACAGAATGTAGAACAATGTCATACATTCACCCCAGTACAAGGATCTGGGCCTAAATCCATCGTTTTTATGCACTCCACACCACCCTGGGTTAGACACTGGCTATATGTAAATCAGCTCTGACCCTGTGCCTCATGGGAACAGTCCAGTCCGAACTACCAAGCCATGTCTTTCCCTGACCGGAATCAAGCATCCAAGGACCGGTTTCCGGCTATCAGCCTTCATCAGCCTGGATAGCTTGACTCCAGTGGTGTGGAGAACCGGTCCTTGGATGCTTGATTCCGGTCTGGGAAAGACATGGCTTGGTAGTTCGGACTGGACTGTTCCCATGAGGCACAGGGTCAGAGCTGATTTGCATATAGCCAGTGTCTAACCCAGGGTGGTGTGGAGTGCAAAAAAACGATGGATTTAGGCCCAGATCCTTGTACTGGGGTGAATGTATGACACTGTTCTACATTCTGTCCATCAACTGTGTTTTTTGCAAGGGTAGAAGGAAAGCATTGCAAATGGGGAGGGAACACCCCAAAAAAAGCCTTTGCAAAGCCAATAGATTTGGTGTTTGTCAGTGATTGTTGTCATGGTTTTTACAAATCTTCATTGCTGGGAGAGTGCTTGGCTATCACCAATATCAAACTAAATAAAAAACAAACCAATAAAGCAAGATATCAAAAAGAACACATGGTCTTCTAACACAAATTTGCCTGCAGATGTGTTCCATGAATGCCATTCATGCTATATGCTGTAGTGAGCAGAAGAAAAAGTGAATGACACAACTGACTAAAGGGTAACGAGGGCTGACGTAACCCCCTATAAATAGGTATAATATATATTTAATTTTTAGCAAAATCAAAAGCTCTTGGATGCTACTAGACCTAAAAATTATGTGGGTGTAAACTCGGCTGTTTCTGTGCAGGAAACAATATTTTCCCCATGGGGAAACAAAGAAAAACGAAACGTGCAAATGTTGCAATGTTGAAACGAACACCTGGCTACAGTTTGCATACAAAAATGGATAGCACACTCAGGTACATCTAGGAATCGGCAAATGTTGTGGATTCGCAGTAAGTAGTGCTAATGAAATTCTTTGTGAATTTCAGAAAAGTTTGGTGCTTGTCCCAAACATAGGAGTAGCTATATGGAAGCGCTTTTCTGATCTATATATTTATTTAATATATAGGATATTTTGTGAATTGAGACCATCATATTTAGGTCTGGCTAGAGACAGCTTAAACTGCCAGCCTCTTGTAATCAAAAGTAGCCCTAAAAAACAAGCATTAAAAATGCAATAGGTCTTGCCTTTCATTAAGGTAAAGCCATTTGCTTTGCTATACAATACCATTAGCAAAGCAAATTGCTTTAACTTAATCAAAGGCGAGACCTATTGCATTTCCAATGCTTGTATTTTATAGCCTCTGGCCACGCCTGGCCAGAGCATGCACAAAGTATAGATGCGGGTAATTGATCCATAGCAGGGGTGGAGCCATGATAATTACATCCCTCCCCAACTTGGTGGTGACCTTTGCTGATGTATTTGACATGCAAAGTCTGAGCCGTTGGCTCAATGGTGGATTGGGCCATAGGTTATAACGCAGATGTTGTGACCAGCTGTCTATGCTTTGCAGCTCTTCAGGTGCTGTGAGAATCAGCTCCAGTGCTCGCTTTGATGTCTGACCTCTTAATAGTGGTGTGGCTAGGAGCAGATTCTTCCGGCTTCGTCTGCTGACAGGGGTTCACCCAGGTGATCTTTGCGTTCTCTGATTTGGGACTCTTTGGACTCCGGAAGTCCACCTTCTGGAAACATGACACATTCCTAGTGACTGTTTCTTGGCCTTTCTGGACAGTGATCATAGTCTCGTCCATGTGGATAACTGTCCATATGCCTCGTTCGAGTGGCATCCAAAACTTCCATTCCAGTTTCCTGTCTTTTATTAGCACTTGGTCCCCTGGCTGGAACTGACGGGGCTTAGGGTGTCGCTTAAGACTTGCATGTTCATTGGTTTGGGTTCTTTTGGCTTGAGCATTTACAGGCTTATAAGGAAGCGGCGTCCATTCTCGGGAGACGGGTAGACAGTGTCCTGCAGGTGCCCATTTAGCATCAGGGACCATTGGGTAGTGCAGTAAGGCGTTCCCTAGTATTCTCATAAGAATTGGTGCAGACTAAGCTCAGGGTTGGTGCCTTCGGTGACAGTGATTCTAAGTGCCTTGTTCAAAGAGCACTTTACTCCCAGGTTTGTGAGCAAGTCTCTGAATTCTGGCCCTTGAAACGCTGTCCTTTATCTGTTTTTATCTATTGAGGGAGGCCAAATAGTGCAAAGGTTCTTACCAACACTGGGCCACATTCACAAAAGCTGTTGTTGGACTTGGCCCTTCTGGCAGGTTCACCCCTAAAACTTTTTGCTTATGAATGTGAATTGGTGGTAGTGATTTTTGGTTTCTGCACACTTTCACTGTGTCCCAGTGGAAAGTGCGTGCGCACGAGTGCGTGGAGTAAGGTTGGCCTGCCCTCCCATAGGAATGCATGGGGAATGTCTGTGTCCCTGGTAGTACCTGATGCGTGAGGTGTGCATGCTCGAGTTTGGTATGTGCGAGCTCGTGTGATTGAATGCTTCGCAATGATGTATGTGGCATGATTGTGTCTTGTGCGGAAGTGCCACTTCTAGGAGTTGGCATATTAGCGTAAAATGTGTTTGGCGTGTGATTGGCTGGGATGCCAGGCTCCATGAGTCATAATGGGTCTGACCGGTGGTGAGTGGGAGATTAGCATGCTGATGGCTGGGGAGGAGTGAACCTGGGTCCTGAATAGGGCTGGGCTTTCCCCACACAATGCTGGCTCCGCCCCCTGTGGTGCGTCTAACGACCCTAGCCCTGCCAGTGAATAAAGTGAGGGGCTGAGCACATCAAGAGTGCTCACCAACCAGCTGCGACTGGTTTTCCCCGTCACCCTGTGCCAGAACAAAGGATGTAGTAGTATAAGAAGGGGCTGTGTCCCCTAACAAAATGTTCTCTTCCAGGATCCAATCTGAGGGGGGCTGCTGCTGCTGGAGGCCAGGAGGAACCGCCACTTGGGACCGACTTCCTGCCTGGAGGGCCCAGTGAGCTGGCTCCTGGCCCAGCCTTGTCCCCCCCTACCTTGCTCTGCTGAAGGACCTTTTGTCCTGGACTCTTTGGTTCCTACTAGCGCTTGGGAGCGCTTGATTTGCCTTCATAGCGATTGGGAGCGCTGTATTCACCCTTGAAGCGCCTGGAAGCGCTTTCTCTTTTCATAGCGCTTGGGAGCGCTTTATATTGTCCTACTAGCGCTTGGGAGCGCTTTGTGTTCCAGGCAGGTGCCCACCCTGCATTTCGCGCTGCCAGGGACCTTGCCGCTGTGGCTGTTGAGCGGATCCCAAGCGGCTGCCCACGCAGCAAATTGCCGTGATTTTTCCCGACTTGAGCCTCAGCAGTGCGACCAGAGCCGAGGGAGGTGGCTCGTCAGGGAGGCCGCGCTGCTATTAGCTGCAGAGTTAGCCTATGTCCAGCGAGAGAGGGGCAGGATGTCCCTCTCCCACCACAACCCGGAAGAGGATAGCCGCGTCACCACCGGGACTCCCATGAGCGAGGGAGAGCCCCGGTCTGCCTACTAGTGCCCGCGCCACCTGGGACCCGGAAGGAGAAAGAGGAGTCCGGCCTTGAGGCTCCCGTGTTGGGAAGAGAACCCCGCAGCCCAGGAGAGAAGGCTTCCCCTACCGCCGCCCAGGAGAGGAGCCAGCAGAGGAGGGAGCCAAGAGGTAGCCTACGACCCGGTGAGTGGGGTCTGGGATCAAGTCTGGAAGAGGAGGGCATCGGGGCACATTGCCGGTGCCCGCCACTCCCCTCCAGTGCGAGGGCCTGTGTGTTTGAGGCCCGCGGGGCCTCACTTTGCATTTGAGTCCCCCGAGGAGGGACTCCAACAACGGCCACATTTGGTGCTCGAGCCTGAAAGGCTCAGGGGCAATTTCTTCATTGAGAGCCTGAGAGGCTCACGGGACAATATTGCTGAAGCCCAGAGGCCCCAGTGGGCCGTTTGCGATCCTGATTACCCAGAGGATGGACTCCAACGCCCACAGGGCATTGTGTTGCGAGTCCAGAGAGGCTTGTGGGGGCATTTCCGTCTTTAGAGCCACGGAGGCTCAGAGGGGGCCTTTTATTGTGCAGAGCCCCGAGGCTCACCGCCCGCAATTGTTTGCAAAGAGCCCAGCGAGGCTCAAAGGGGCAAGTCATTTGTTTAGAGCCCTGAGAGGCTCAGAGGGGGCATTTTGTTGTGCAGAGCCCCGAGGCTCCAACGTTGGCCCCATCATCCTTGTCACAGCTGCCCTGCACTTCGTGGGCAGCTGCCACGTTTAGGCCCCCCTGACATTGGGACACAGGGCGTCCTAGCCCCAACAAGGCCAGAGGGCCTAGGGACAGTTACAGGTGGTGACTTATGTGAGTTTGGCGCAAATTGTGTTTTCCTTCCTTACACCTCTGAATGTGTTGTGATGCATCATGTGTAATGTGCTTATACCCCTACAGGTATTGTGATACTTAGGTGGTTGTTTTTCTCCTAGTACAGGTGTTGCTAGTGAGGTCCTGGTTCCCTGCGTGACATTCTCCTAAGGTGGTTAGGGTTGCATAGGTGGTACTTACCTGTTACCAGTAGTTGCTGGTTGTGTGCTCTATTTTTATATTTTGTGCTACAGTAATTTCATATTCTATGTTCTAAGTGCTAATTCTACCTAGTGCTAGTTCTAAAAGTGCCTATTCCTGACAGTGGTCCATGTGGCCCTGTCTTGTACATATCCCCTGTAAATTCTGCCCGTGCCTGTTGGCACATTGTAAAATGTGTGCTCTTATATAATGTGTTTTGGTATAGTACAAAGGCTATTTTTATATATAACCTTGTGTGGAGTTTCCTTTGTGGTGGGCCTTGGGTGTTGTTGCTGGGTGCGCGCGCAAACACTTAACCTACATAGCCTCCAAGTTTAGCCTTGCTGCTCGCACCACGTTACCTAGAGGGTGAGCAGGGGTTATCTTGGCGTGTGACTCCATTGCCCTGACTTAGGAGTGGTGGTCTCTGACTCACTTTGGCGCAAGCCCTGGCCAGCCAGGGATCCCATTTCTAACAGCCGTTGAGTCCACCACTTTAACAATGGGATATTTGGAGTAGCTGTCGATCACTACTACTGTTACCCACCCATCAGGGAAACTTCCAAAGTCGAGGTTTACTTGGGACCTTGGGATTGTGCACAGCTGTTCCGTGATGGCTGACGCTGGTGGTTCTTGGCAACTGGTGAGATCACATGAAGGGCATTGTCTCACTACGTCCTTGACTGCGACTTCTAGACCTGGAAACCAGACCTTTACTCTCATCTGAGATTTCCTCTAGACTGTCCCCTGGTGACCTCCGTGAGCTAGCATCATTACCTGTAGTTGTAGACTCTCTGGGATCACGATGCGTGCCCATCGCAGCAGAAGACCCTCAGGTGTTGTTCTTAGTTTGTTGCACACTCTCCACATCTTTCCCAGGTACTCTTTCTCTGGACCATGCCAACTGTTGGCACCTCACAGGAAATTCTGCCACAACCCACCTTGGAGGGTATCCATGACTTTTATTAGAACCGAGTCAGCTTTGGTTGCATCACTGATGTGCGGGATGTGGAGGGCTCGTGGGCACGCTCCTTGAGACACCATGCTTACGTATTCTTCAATGCCATCTCCACTATCGCTGCTGATGGCTGTGAATGACAGTGGATGCCTGGAAACGAATTCAGCAGGGTTCTGTCATGTTCGTCTGGTTCCTCACTTACCCCCATCACGTTTTCCTGTGCACGTAAGTTTGCCTCTGCGGGACGTGATTTTACTCACTTCGGGGGTCTGACGGTTAGCAGTCTAGTCGTCCGACCGGAACCACAGTAGCGTCATCAGCGCTTCCGGGGACTCCGCTTATCAGAGGCGGTCTCCCCCGGCTGAGCGCTTTGAATCAAAAATTAGCTAGCATTCGCGCCAAGAATTTTCAATTCTATTAAGGACACGGAGGCGAGGATTATGCTTCTCTTTCTTATATTTGCTACTCACAGCAGCCAATGAAAAACGTTTTGTATGCAAATAAAAACTACATTTCCCATGATGCTTGTACATACATCACATCCTGTATAGCCCCATAAGAGCTGCTGTACCCAATATCTCCTCCTCTTTCTTTGCTCGAACATATACAGTCCACACATTAATAAATCCAGTCCTTTTCACAGAATATGAGTCTCAATAACATCCTTCAACATGGAGAACCATCGTCAACTGGAAATATCACGTCTTCTAAGCCAGAAGAACACCTGCTCCTTGATCTTTACTCGAAGCTGAAAAGAATGAGACAGGAAAAACCCGTAACTTCTGCTGATACAGAATATCAAGTACATGCGGGTGGGCAATTATTACCAATACTGTAATAAACCGGGTGGGATAATCCTCGCCTCCGTGTCCTTAATAGAATTGAAAATTCTTGGCGCGAATGCTAGCTAATTTTTGATTCTATTACAGGACCGGAGGCTTCGGATTATGCTAGTTTAACGCTTATCAACACAACTACAGTCTCAAATCTCCCACCGGTACTATATATGCAGTTTAAATAGAGTCTGAGAAACTCCATCAGAAGAATTAAAACTTGCACAACAATGGGAATTATCAAAACAAGAATGGTAAGTATTGTACTTGAGCAAACTGCGTCTCACAATTGGTTCTAACACTCATTCCGGCAAAAGGCCCTCAATCATCGGCTGTAATATCCTCATACTCACATATAAAATGTCAATGATCATTAACAGACATATGAACACATACTCGAAAACCTCAGATAGTAAATCCGAGAATCCTCGTTGTAAGCCATGAGGCGTGTGAAGAAACACTCATAAAGTGCTTTATCTCGACTTCGTGTGACCAGGCCCTGACCACGTGCAGTTCAGACTTCGCTGACAGAGCAACTTTTAGAGTAGATACTGTACCTGTAAAACGCGGGCCCTGCCTTGCCATAGGAACACCTGAAGGCGGAATGCTTCGTAACACAGCCTGACAATATTTACTGTCCAGTCGACATACGATTGTATGCCTAGTAATAAAAAGGAAAACCCCGACGCAAGTTCAGCAACTCGCCTTGGAGCGAGAATGAGCCGCAGAAAAACGGTCAAAATGGAGGCTATAAGGTGCACGGTATTGAAGTCCCCGTACAATATTTGGAAAATAATTCACAAGTAGGGAAAACAGGCCTCACAAAGCCTGCCAAAAAGGCGTTACACATCAACAGAGCGACCCTCTATCGCTGAAACGTATGTCAGGAAGGAAGGACCCAGAGTACAAAATGAACGCCCTCAGCGCGTTTGAAAAACCAGAAAAGTATTGTATGTACCAGAAACTTGATCGTAAACAAAGTAAGTCGGAATACATACACCCTAGGGAAGAACTGTACTTACCACCTGGCCATGAGTCAAACCCAGACCCGTGCTTACTAAACGGCCACGATGAACCTGCGGGCCGTAGCTCCCCGGTGAACCATAAAGGCAACAGCCTTGATCTACATGAGCGCTACGACATGAGAAAAAGAAAAATAATACGGTCAGGCAGGAAACCGAACCTGCTTCCGCTAACCCAAGGGGCATTGAAATGTCAAAATGGAGTCCACCCTGCACGAAAGTTGCGACTCAGTCGCCGAAAATACCAAGAACCGGATGGAACAATCCTTTACCGTCATGAAGGCTAAGGAGGTATACCGCAACCTAAATATGAAAGTTTTGGCAGAATGGCCGGAGTCCTGGGACAAGACCACTTAAGAAGATGAGCTAAACGCCCATATCTGCTGATCGATCTCGCCGTCGAGATATTGCGATGCTGAACAGTAAGCCTCCAGGGGCGTGCACGATAAAGAGCCCGAATAGCTGAAGGATCGGAAACAATAATTGGACTGACGGTGTCCAACACACCGCTACCATGGCACCCCTATGAAGGGAACGCTGGCACTGATACCATCGGAAATTCTTCCTCGCAATGTAGATTGGGTCATACCACCCCTGCGTCGCGTAGGAAGGAGATAAGCCTGGGACCTAAACTAAGAGCCACAAATGCATGAAGGTAATAACCGGGCTAATCCAGCACATCAATCCGATGTCCGGAAAGGTTAGGCCAAGGCCTGTTAAGATAGACCCATCCATACAGAAAGGTATCCAGTTAATTTGAAAGGTAAATCAATTCGGTACTCGGAGGGTACTAGAGAGCTGAGAGCTTGGGACAACCTATACCTCGCCTCAACCATTAGAACCGCCACCGGAACAACAGCCATTGCAGGGAAGGAGGAGATCACCAGACTCACTCCTGAACGCTATATGCCAAAAGCTGCGGAAAACAATGGAAAAGAAGACCAACTAGTATGAATGTGACCACAAGCAAAAAACGTCTACCCTTTATACACTCAACGATAATAAATCTGTCCCATAGGGATCTGACGCAAAAGGCCCACCTGGATCTGGTGTGCTGGTGTCCAACCATATGAAAGGCTATGTGCCACTCGGCGATCTGGCGCAAAGGCGTTATACCGACGCCTATCGTGGCTGACTACAACCTAGATTCGCAGTCTGTCGAGTCTGGGAGTCCCTTTCTGAGATGACTAGAAAAAAAAGTCTGGCGACGCCGTCGGGCAATTCCTCAGCTATACCCCAAAAAAGGGGGGGGGGGGGTTGCACGCCCTAGGCTAAATCCCGTCACACGCGCGCTGCTGCCTTACGTGTTGGCGAAAAGAAATACGAAATGATAATAATAAATGAAATAATAAATAAAAGATAAAAAATCATTCTCAAGGATTTGTGGTAACAGAACGAAAAAGTGGGCGTCAATCAAGCCCTGTCACCCTTAGATAGGTAACGTCATACTCGAGGCCCTGTTGATCACACAAGAACGGGAAGAACTTGGGTGTCAACATAATTAGTCCAGGAGGCTCTTGCGCTCCTATCAGTAGTTGTCATCCTCCAATATATACATAGATATACACATGTCCCACCATCACCCTCAAGGGATATCCGTATTTAATATATATGGTAGTGCAAAGCACAGCGCAATGGAGGAGTAGCGGGGGAGCCAACCCTGTGCACACTAAAACAGAGAATGAATAATGTAGCGGCTCCTCAGCAAAGCTGTAGTCATTATACCAGCCCAGAGGGCGTCGGAGTCATTGTAAAATACAAGGAGCGTGTGCGCACTCCGAGGGCCAGCCTATTGTTAAAGCCTGGAGGCTACCAGGCACTCTGCTCAGATAAAGCAGGAGGCACTGAGACCTCAAAACAAAACAAACTGGGGACGCATGCGACGTGCGTAGGCCAAAGTGCCCAAAAGTAAGCCCAAAATAGTGCCCAAGTGGGTTACGCACACCGGAGCGTTATGACTCCATAACCGCACTCGGCTACTAGGGAAAGCCTTTGGCGGAGAAAGCGCGAGACCGCGCAATAATTCAACCAACCCTATGGAAGTGACAGGAAAATATATTGCAATGTGGAAACAGCATCGTTGGAACCCAATCTAGGAGCAAAAATTCTAGACACAAGCCATCGGTACCCATTTCATCATGGCGCCATGCCAGCGCCGCATTTCAGCTCCGGAGGGAGCGTTTGAGTCAGTTTGTGGCCGAGTCAGGCCTCCCACGAGGTTTAATGTCGCCGGCAAGAGCAGAGCGACCTCACCACTCCTGCCGGAGCGATCTGAAACTTGTATTGGTGGGTGAAATAAAAAACGCTACCAAGCGCACTACTGTCTTCCAGTATAAAAAATGAAAACATGCACCAGGGGAATATCAAACTTAAATAGTAATAAAAGTACGAAAATAGAATTATAAACATTAAATTTCATGTGGCAATTGGAAAATATGAAGTGGAGGCACCTGGGATCGAGCCCTGAACCATGGAGATAAGAGGCAACAGCCTTGCCCCGAGGCCACGTGTAAACCAATCATAGCGAAGCTAAGGAGGCTTTTCGGCCCTACTGTCTTCTAGTATAAATAATGAAAACATGCACCAGGGGAATATCAAACCTAAATAGTAATAAAAGTACGAAAATAGAATTACAAACATTAAATTTCATGTGGCAATTGGAAAAACATGAAGTGGAGGCACCTGGGATCGAATCCTGAACCATGGAGATAAGAGGCAACAGCCTTGCCCCGAGGCCACGTGTAAACCAATCAAACCAATTATGGCGAAGCTAAGGAGGCCTGAAGACCCCTGCAGGGCAGCACGGCTCTGGAAAACCAGCGGGAGTACAGGACGCCTGATAAGGCCACCCGCGTAGCGGCTACAATGCCGTACACACAGTCCCAGGAGACAACGAGGCGACGCGCGCCTGCCTTTATGAAAGGGAGCCATGCAGCTGTAACGTTCAGCGGCCAACAGGGACAGAAGCCGCGCCCGAACGGGCCAACCGAGGAAACCACAGACCTGCTGCGGGAGGAGGCTCAACACTCATACGCCGCCCCCTCGATAAACACTGCCATGCCCGCAGGCCCTCGGGGGACGGAAAACGTGGCCGGAGAGGCCGAACAGTCAATTAAGTAAAAGGGGGGCTTGGGGGAGGGAGCTGACCGCAGGGAGGTCCCCTCCCCGGGCGGTTTGGGAGGGCTGCGAGGGGTTCCAGTAGTTGCTGGAATGTTCTAGCTTTTGGGCTGGCCTAGTAGGGCTGGCCAGCCCAACTATAAGTTCCCTTGTCCCCGCCCCCTAGCCACCATTTTAGGTTTGGTGACCTGGTGGCTAGGAGGGCTGTAGCGTTTTTGTAGTGTTTTTGCGTAGAGAGATCTGCTAGGTGCTGTTAGGTAATTTTTATCCTGTGGCAGTTTATTTGCTGAGATGGAGGATTACCGCGTATTGGAAGCCATGCGACTGCTGTCGGAAGCAGGTTGCATGGATTTGTTGGTGGGAGGGGGGCCGGCGCGCCCCCAGCGCCAGGCCTCCGCCGGCGTGTCCGCTGCGGTTTTGGCGTGTTCTTCGCCTAAAAAGAGGCGTTCAGGCCAGGTAAGTGAAAGGGGCCGGTCCCGTACGAGGAAGCCGGCCCCTTCATTGCAGGCGCGTGTGGTGGCGGGGGAGGGGGAAGCCCCGGTAGCTTTGGGCGCTCCCGTGGTTAGTGTGGGTGACGCGCGTCCGGCTCCCGTAGTTCGCCCGAGTTTACAGGTTGGGGCGGGAGGTCCTCAGGCGGTAGGTCAGAAGGCTTCCATTCAGCCGGGTGAGGCGGCAGGCGCGCATGCGGTTTCTTTAGCGGGTCGGGAGGGACACGGCTTGGTTGCTGAAGCGTTCGCTTCAGATTATGTTGTAACGGCCAAGCGGGGAAGGGGGGGGCGTAGAGGGGGTAAGAAGCGTTCCGCTTCTGACCCCATAGGGGAGCGCCGCGTGGAGCCTGAATTAGTTGTGCCTGCGCGAGGGGGGCGCAGGGGCTCTGTACAATTGGAAGGTCGTCACGGAGCAGCTCAACAGCACGTTATGCCGGATTTGAATGTTTCACAACGTTTTGTGGCAGAGACACAGTTTACTGTTGACCCAAGCGCTCGCATGTTGTTAACCCCTGCTGTACCAAGTATCAATGTGTCTGATATTAGGGTTTCCAGTCAGTCTGTATCAGGTGGGATGGGAAGGCATGTTGGTTTGGAGCTTCAGGCTGGCCAGGTTGTTCTTCCACAAGATGTTGGTTCTCCACATGGGGATTTGGACAGTAATGTGGGCAGCCCGTTATTATTCTCTACCCCTGATTCCTCTGTGGGTGCTGCTTTGTCTGTTGGAGGGGGATCCAGGGGGGAGGCTGAGTGGGCACAGATGGGTGAAAGTAGTTCTATGTCTGGTGTTGTTTTGGGCCAGGATTGTTCACGGTCAGGGGGTTTTGTGTGTCCTGGTTTTCAGGAGGGGATTGACCATTTGCGGAGGGATGGCAGGAGGGTGTCTCAGGGGGGTCATGGAGCCTTTCATTGTGAGAGTCGTGGGTCAGGACCTGCGCATGGCCCAGGGTTGGGGGGACTTGGAAGGGCTGGTGTAGATGATTTTGTGAGGTTTTCTCATCCTGGTGTGCGGTTTGCAGGGGCTGTGGGTTTCTCGAGTACGTTTTTGGAGCGTGAGGGGATTTCCGGGCAGGTGAGTGGGGGGCCTGTTCAAGGGGATGCTAGAGGTCCTTATCTCATGTTTGGTTCTCCTGGATGGGAGCATTTCGGTACGGCAGGTTTGGCGCAGCGTGGTTTTCACAAGGATATTGAGGGCCACGTGGGGGATGCGGGGGCCCCTCTTCAGGCCTCTTCTTCAGCGGCAGCGGGCGGTAATTTGGATGAGAGTGACGATGAAGAAATGATAGGCGACTCTCCGATTAGGGGAGTGCCTTTGAGGGGTTGCATTAGGGGGCGTTCTTTGGAGAGGTTTCAGGGGACGATTGTTGATGCTAATTTACAGAGGTCAAGGTCTGTTTCAGGTGTTGTATTTAGGGACCCTAGCACACCAGTCCAAACTTTTTCTTTTCAGGATAGGAATAGGTGCGGCGGACCAGACTTGGCAGGGCGCGGTCCAGTCCACTTTCGCCAAGGGGAAGCGAGGAGAGTGCCTAGCGCGGCCCTCTCTGTTCCACCTAGGGAACCCGCCGCGGCCGGCACACGAGGGTCTGGCGTGACCCCGCTGGCCCCAACGAGTAGCAGGTATAGGTGTCCTACCTTGCCGGCGGCTATGGAGCCGCAGAGTCAACGCATGGGGAGGTACAGGCGTGGACAGTCTGCTCCCCCACATGGACGTTCTTCAAAAACATTTACATGTGATATTGTTGATACCGGGTTAGGTAAGACCCGCGGTGACATGTTGTCTACTGGTATGGATTCAGTGGTCCTTGATTATGACGAGGATAGTCCCGAAGAAGGTGAATTGCGGGACGTGCAGGGGGGGGTGCCCTCTCATGCTTCTTATAGTGTTTTTCAGGCTCCAGTGGTTCAGAGTCAAGTGCCAATGAGAAGAGAGCACGGCCCATCGGTCAGGGCGCCTCGCAGGCAAGACACGTTGACTTCAGCGCCACGGGCGGAGCCTTCAAGAGTGGTCTCTCTGTTGCCAGGTGAGCAGTTGGCTGCACAGGCCAAACCTACCATGGTGTCTGTGGGCACAGGTGAAGAAACTGTTGTTGTTGTTAGTGAAGGGAGACTGTGCAAAGGACGTTATGTCAAAGACACTGCTGTGGGCACTGATGATGTTGTGGAAGTCACAGGTAAAGTGGAAAGTGGTACTAACACTGGTGCTTCCAGTACAGTTAAAGAGCCTGTGGCCAGTAAAGAGTTGAAAATCAAAAAGTTACCTTACATGGGGGTCACAAAGCCTTTGGGTGCACATTTGATGTTAACGACAAAAGAGCGTATTTGGAACGGTGAGTATGTGGAACTCCTTAAGCTGCTACACCGGGAAGTCCGGTCCAAAGAGGGGTCTAAAGAAGAGGAGTTTGAATTGGCTAAACGTCCTAGAGTTCCCCTGAACATTGAAAATTGGACAGCTGCATTCCTTATCTATGCCAGCGTATACTGTGAAAAGTTCCCGGAGCGCAGCGTGTCCCTTTTTAAATACATGGATGTTATACGCAAGGCGCAGATTACTGGTGGGGGGTTTGCATGGTCCCAATATGATGATGAGTTTAGAGCCAGGATGGCTTGGGATCCTGAGGCCAAGTGGGGCGAGCTTGATCTTGACTTATGGCAGCATACCATGGGATCTGCGTCTGGGGGGAAGACTATTTTTACAGCGAGTGGTTTTCCTTTAGTTTACCGGCCCTTTCAGGGCAAGCCCACCCGGGGAGGGGTGGGAGCTACTTCAACCACACAGTCAGGGACTGGCACATGCTGGGAGTTTAACAAGGGATCTTGTACCAGGGAATATTGTAAGTTTAAACACGAATGTTCTGGCTGTGGTAGGAGACACCCACTTTCCAGATGTTGGGATAATCAGCCAGCAGGCAGCCAACAGGGGAAGCAGGGGAGTGCAGGTGGTTCAGGGACAACCTCACAGTTTTCAGGGAGTAGGGGAGCCAGAGGTGCTAAGGGTGCTGGGTCCAAGGGCTCGTACACCGGTTAAGTTAGAGAAGTTGCGCCTTGCGCTTCGAGACTATGAGGATGTAGCAATAAAGAAAAAATTGTTGGATGGTTTTGAGTTTGGTTTTCGGCTTGGTTACATGGGAGCAAGGGAGAGGAGATGGTCTGCCAATTTAAAATCAGCATCTGAGCATAGTGCAGTGGTGCAGGAAAAGCTAAATAAAGAGGTACATGAAGGAAGGATGGCTGGCCCTTTCCATGATTGGCCGATCCTTAATTTAATTATATCACCTGTTGGAGTTGTCCCGAAAAAAGATCCGGGGCAATTCAGGCTTATTCAGCACTTATCATGGCCAGAAGGGTCGTCTGTTAATGATTTTATTGACCCAGAGGCTGTTTCAGTCTCTTATTCCTCGGTTGACGTGGCCATGTCACTTGTTGTGACCGCGGGCGCAGCTGCTGAGATGGCCAAATGTGATATCAAGTCTGCTTTTCGGCTGTTGCCTGTCCACCCGGACGATTGGTGTCTCCTGGGTATTCAATTTGCAGGTCAATGGTATGTAGACAAGGCTTTGCCAATGGGTTGCTCCATTTCATGTGCTCTTTTTGAGTGTTTTAGTACTTTTCTGCAATGGTACTTTACTCAGCAGTCCTGTCACTCACTGGTAACGCACTACCTAGATGACTTTTTCTTTGTCGGATCCCCGGGCTCCACGGAGTGCCAGGCTGCTCTGGACACTTTCCAAGGGCTCATGGAGGATCTGGGAGTTCCTTTGGCTCCCGAGAAAACGATGGGTCCTGCCACTGTTTTGTCCTTTTTAGGTATTGAGATTGATTCTGTGGCGATGTGTGCTCGCCTGCCCGAGGACAAAAAAGTGAAAATGCTGGAGCTACTGGAGACCATGTTATCAAAAAGGAAAGTGTTGGTGAAAGATGTTCAGGTGTTACTAGGCCATCTTAATTTTGCCTGTAGGGTGGTGAGGGCAGGCAGGACTTTTTGTCGAAGATTGGGCAGGGCTCTTGCAGGTCATCAGTTGCCTCACCACCGTGTCCGTCTGTCTGCTGGAGTAAAAGAGGATTTGAGAATGTGGAAATTTTTTCTTTCCTCCTTTAATGGTGTTCCTTTGTTGTGGGACCTTGACTTTCAGTGGGATGTGCAGATGTTCTCGGATGCTGCTGGCAGTGATGGTTTTGGGCTCTATTGGAACGGAAGATGGTGTGCTGAAAGTTGGCCTGATGAGTGGTTGAATGGAGGTCGCAGCATTACCTTTCTAGAGCTTTTCCCTTTGCTGGTGGCTTTGACCCTCTGGGGGGAGGAATTGGCACACAAGAAGGTGCTTTTTCGTGTGGATAACATGGCTGTAGTGGAGATCGTGAACAGACAGTCTGCCAGGGATGAACAGGTTTTGAAGCTCATGAGAGTCTTCGTGCTGGGTTGCTTGAAACACGACATTCATTTTCGTGCCTTGCACATTCCTGGGGTGGACAATGACATTGCGGATGCTCTGTCTCGTTCACAGTGGGGGAGATTCCGTGGACTGGCGAGAGACGCAGACAGAACCCCGACCCCGATGCCGATTCATCTGTGGCACGTAGGCAAGGTTGGGTCGTACAACTGGTGGTAGGTTCTTTGTCTGTGTCTACGCGTTCCGCTTATTCTCTGACCTGGAGGGAGTTTCTGGAATCAGGTGCTTCTAGGCGGGAGGAAGTTGGGCGACGTTCTGAGGATGTGGTGAACTTCATGTTAGACCTAATGGATAGAGGGTTGACTAAGGTAACCATCGCGGGGAAATTGGCAGGGATAGCTTTTATGGGAAAGTAGTTGTGGGGTTATTCTCCGACAGCGGGGGAAATTGGCAGACGAATGCTAGAGGGTTGGGCCAGAGAACAGGGGCATGCTACTAGACTTAGGGCGCCTTTATCTTGGCAGATCCTAGCTAGGTTGATTACTATTCTACCTTCTGTTTGTTGGGATGACTTTGAGTCATGTTTATTTTCCATGTTGATGGCGTTCATGTTTTTTGGAGCTTTCAGGGTTTCGGAGTTGTTGGGTTCGAAACACAAGTGTGGCCTATTTTGGCGGGATGTTTTTTGTTCAGAGGAGGGGGTGCATGTCTGGCTGGCCAGCTCCAAGACCGATCAGACGAAAAAAGGGAAAGGTGTGTGGTTGAAGGCGTGTGCTCCAAGGCTTACTTGCCCTTTACTGTTGGCGCGGCGTTGGCGTTCACTTTGTGGGGGTGGTGATGAGGCGCTTGTTTTTCAGCATATTGATGGCACCCCTGTTACAACATACCAATTCCGAATGGTTTTGCGCAAGGCTTTGCAGCGCTTGGGACTGGATGGTAACTTGTATGGGACACATTCTTTCAGGATTGGTGCTGCAACCGAAGCCTTTAACAGAGGTTGGACTGACAGAGATATCATGAGATTGGGGCGTTGGTCTTCAAACTGTTTTCAGCGCTACGTGAGGAATCCTGCGGAGGAGGCGCATGCGTCATCTTCCTTCCCATGAGTCTAACTCTGTTTTCTTTTGTAGGATCGGTTGCTGGGCCTCGTTCTCCTGTGGTCACAGTCTGGATAGTTGGGCATTCCTTCGTAAAGTGGGCCCGAGTCCAGGCGGCACAAAGTTACTTTGGAGAACTCCTGGGATTTAATGCTAACATGTTTAATGTGGTCTGGAAGGGGAAAGGTGGGATGCTCTGGAGAGAGTTAATCCCTTGTCTTAATAACAATATGGTGGGCGGTCTATGTCCTGATGTTTTGGTCATCCATCTGGGGGAGAACGATCTCTGTGCTACCAAAGGTGTGGTGTTACTTAGAGCTATTAAAAGGGATCTGGGCCTTATTAAGGAGCTTTGGGCTGGGTGCCATGTCTTTTGGACGGAATTGATACCGCGTAGGATCTGGAGAGGGGCAGTTAATCCCAGGGCTGTGGACAGAGCCAGGAAGAAGGTAAACTCGGAAGTGTCCCGCTGCTGCCGTGGTCTTGGTTTTGGCAGGATTTCCCATAGGGAAATTAAATTCGAGACGGTGGAATTTTTCAGAGATGATGGGGTTCACTTGTCAAGAGTTGGAATGGATCTATACTTGTTAGAGTTGCGAGAGGTTTTGGCGCGTTCGCTTGCTATGCAGCGTTAGTATTGTTATGGTTTTGTTTCTAAGTTTTCTGTTTTGGGGGGGCAGAAAGGGAGGTGGGTGGTTTCTCCCCCCCTACCTTTCTGGGTGGCGGGGTTTTTGGTTGTATTGGTGCATTTTATGGTAGATTGTTTGAGTATTGGATCGATGTTTTGATTGTCAGGTTCAGGGGAATGTTGGTCATTGTAGGGCCATTCAGGTTTTGGGGGGTATTGGCAGGAGTGAAGGGTCAGGCAGGGTTTATGGTTATAGAGGGCCTGGATTTCAATATGTGATTGGGGGTTGATGAATAAAGGTTTTAATGATGACGTAAGGTTTGAATTTATGACGTAATGTTTTATTGATGATGTGATGTTTATAATGATGTTGTAATTTTGTAATGCTGTATTGTTGGGTGGGGGAGGGGCCAAAGAATGTTAGGGGAGGGGGTGGGGGGCGGGGTTTGCAGTTAATTATTTATTTAGTGAGGTATAGTTTTGTAAGGCGTTGCCAAGGTTTTATATTTGTAATGTGCACCTGTTTCCTAATAAAGCGGCCTTTTACACACTCAGAACAATCTCGGTCTACTTTACTCCCACCCCTCGCCCTCCCTCCCAAGGGGGACTTGGGGGAGGGAGCTGACCGCAGGGAGGTCCCCTCCCCCGGGCGGTTTGGGAGGGCTGCGAGGGGTTCCAGTAGTTGCTGGAATGTTCTAGCTTTTGGGCTGGCCTAGTAGGACTGGCCAGCCCAACTATAAGTTCCCTTGTCCCCGCCCCCAAGCCACCATTTTAGGTTTGGTGACCTGGTGGCTAGGAGGGCTGTAGCGTTTTTGTCCCACCCCCCCTCCCATTTATCCCCCTTTTTTCTGGTTTCTTGCTTACCTCTTTTTATCCAGCTGGGGTTTTTTCTCTTTTCTTTTTAATTCAATTTTATTTATGAAAGGCTGTTTTCTTGGGTATAGGTGTGCAGGGGTTTTTCTTGTACTTTGTATTGTCGCTAGGAACAGGTGCTGTGCGGGGTTTTTGGTTGTATTGGTGCATTTTATGGTAGATTGTTTGAGTATTGGATCGATGTTTTGATTGTCAGGTTCAGGGGAATGTTGGTCATTGTTTGACCATTCAGGTTTTGGGGGGTATTGGCAGGAGTGAAGGGTCAGGCAGGGTTTATGGTTATAGAGGGCCTGGATTTCAATATGTGATTGGGGGTTGATGAATAAAGGTTTTAATGATGACGTAAGGTTTGAATTTATGACGTAATGTTTTATTGATGATGTGATGTTTATAATGTTGTTGTAATTTTGTAATGCTGTATTGTTGGGTGGGGGAGGGGCCAAAGAATGTTAGGGGAGGGGGTGGGGGGCGGGGTTTGCAGTTAATTATTTATTTAGTGAGGTATAGTTTTGTAAGGCGTTGCCAAGGTTTTATATTTGTAATGTGCACCTGTTTCCTAATAAAGCGGCCTTTTACACACTCAGAACAATCTCGGTCTACTTTACTCCCACCCCTCGCCCTCCCTCCCAAGGGGGGCTTGGGGGAGGGAGCTGACCACAGGGAGGTCCCCTCCCCCGGGCGGTTTGGGAGGGCTGCGAGGGGTTCCAGTAGTTGCTGGAATGTTCTAGCTTTTGGGCTGGCCTAGTAGGACTGGCCAGCCCAACTATAAGTTCCCTTGTCCCCGCCCCCAAGCCACCATTTTAGGTTTGGTGACCTGGTGGCTAGGAGGGCTGTAGCGTTTTTGTCCCACCCCCCCTCCCATTTATCCCCCTTTTTTCTGGTTTCTTGCTTACCTCTTTTTATCCAGCTGGGGTTTTTTCTCTTTTCTTTTTAATTCAATTTTATTTATGAAAGGCTGTTTTCTTAGGTATAGGTGTGCAGGGGTTTTTCTTGTACTTTGTATTGTCGCTAGGAACAGGTGCTGTGCGGGGTTTTTGGTTGTATTGGTGCATTTTATGGTAGATTGTTTGAGTATTGGATCGATGTTTTGATTGTCAGGTTCAGGGGAATGTTGGTCATTGTTTGACCATTCAGGTTTTGGGGGGTATTGGCAGGAGTGAAGGGTCAGGCAGGGTTTATGGTTATAGAGGGCCTGGATTTCAATATGTGATTGGGGGTTGATGAATAAAGGTTTTAATGATGACGTAAGGTTTGAATGTATGACGTAATGTTTTATTGATGATGTGATGTTTATAATGTTGTTGTAATTTTGTAATGCTGTATTGTTGGGTGGGGGAGGGGCCAAAGAATGTTAGGGGAGGGGGTGGGGGGCGGGGTTTGCAGTTAATTATTTATTTAGTGAGGTATAGTTTTGTAAGGCGTTGCCAAGGTTTAATATTTGTAATGTGCACCTGTTTCCTAATAAAGCGGCCTTTTACACACTCAGAACAATCTCGGTCTACTTTACTCCCACCCCTCGCCCTCCCTCCCAAGCTTCCCCGGAGTACGCCGCTCCCAGCGGGAGCCGCTCCGCCTAATCATAAAACAAGCAATGGCGCCTGCGAGCGCTGGTTCAAGACAAAGCACGGTAAATCCGTTTTAGTCGACAAAAGATATGGTCAGCATTAAAAAAAAATTTACATAGCGCGATATAAGCGCAAAGCATTCAAATAGCGCAACATGAGCGCAAACATACAGGTAATAACATCAAAGGCAATCCAACAGCCAGGTAAAACATGTCATGGCACAATGTTGCGAGTACTTAACTGTCTGCGTGAGCAGCAAAGAAAGAGGAGGAGACATTGGGTAGAGCAGCTCTTATGGGGCTATACAGGATGTGATGTATGTACAAGCATCATGGGAAATGTAGTTTTTATTTGCATACAAAACGTTTTTCATTGGCTGCTGTGAGTAGCAAATATAAGAAAGAGAAGCATAATCCTAAGCCTCCGGTCCTGTAATAGAATTATCGTTTGCCACTGTTGGAAACTGGATATTGCCCGTAGGTAGTTTGTATGCTGTGTGCTACCCCCGCGCTGCAGCGCTTATCTCTGGTTCATCATTTCCTCCGCGCTGGAGCGCTGATGCACTGTTTGTTTGCTACCCTCCGCGCTGGAGTGCTGATGCACTATTTGTTTTGATGCCCCCGCGCTGGAGCGCTGATGCACTGTTTGTTTTGTCACCCCTGCGCTGGAGCGCTTATCTGTGATTGTTCGGTTCTTCCCACGCTAGAGCGCTGATGCACTGTTTGTTTTGTCACCCCTGCGCTGGAGCGCTTATCTGTGATTGTTCGGTTCTTCCCGCGCTAGAGCGCTGATGCACTGTTTGCTGCCCCCGCATTGGAGCACTGATGCACTGTCTGTTTTGTCACCCCCGTGCTGGAGCGCGAGGTATACCTTGCATACTGCCCAGGAGCGCTACCAGGTGCTTGTTCATGACATGTAGTGTAGCTAATCGCAGGCACCAACGTGGTACTTCCGAGCTGGTGCTCTGAGGAGTGTTATCGTGAATGTGTTTGCTTGTGTTACAACGCTGGTCCTTCACCTGCCTCCCAGCGCTGGTGCGACTGCTTGAAACCTGTGACTTTCTTGTAGCCGGGTTGCATTTCCTTCGCAGTTTATACTTGCCTCTGTACAAGGATCTATTGTACGTTTGTAGCGCAGGTGCGCTTCTTGACTTTCCTTATTCAGCGCAGGTGCGCTTCTTGATTTCCCTTTCCTTGCGCAGGAGCGCTACATCTTGGCAAGAGTTTTCAGTTCCAATTCGTGATGATAGCAGGTCTGCTGATGTCCACTTAGGAGGTAATCGTTGTTCCCGCATGAGTATATGTGTATGTGTGGTAGCTGTAGGAAGGTGGATACCTGACTATGGTTACCCCAGATTTTTTTCCTAGTGTTTAGCTGGTTTTTTACTTAGTTGGCCTGCGATCCTGCTAATCAGGGCCCCAGGCTATCTGCTCTCTCTTTAAAATGGACTCCATGTACCCTAGGTACATCTCCAATTGGATACTGGGTCACCTTATGAGCCCCTGTACAGTGCACTATAGGTACCCAGGGCATAGGTGCATCCAAGGCCTACCAGGGGCTGCATCATGTATTATGCCACCCCTGGCTGGCCACCCAAATTGACACAACTGGCTGATCACTCCGCTGGGGCAAGGTGGTGTAATCACCCTTTGCTTTAGATATAGTATACCTATATCTAGACACATATACACCTATACGTCACTCCTATGGCAGGCCTTAACAATCCTGGTGGCAGAGTGCTTGGGTTTATGTGAGATGGTGCTCTAGCATGAGCTGAGCCTGTCTGCAGCTTTCGGAACCATGTCCTTATAGCTGTTCAGGATATTGCCATACCATATAGTGCATTATGAACCTTGCGGTTAAATGCTAACTCTGGTTTGGCTTTCTCAAAACATGTCGAGTAAGGTGTCATAAGATTTGGAATACTACCCCCTCACCAGTTCTGGCAACGGGGGTTGCATTCCACCCTTCTAGAGGGAAAAGACATGTTGTTCCTACTATTCCCGGTTAAAGTTAACCAGAGCCTCAGCATCACAAAATGGATGCTGCTGCCACAGACACACGTCCGACCTCCTGCTGCTGGGAGTCCTTCCAGCGAGGGAGGCTTGGACAATAGGTTTCCTGCCTTGGGAGGTGCTAGCCCCACCCCAGACAGGCTATTGTGCATTGGGGCATGAGAGGGCTGAAAGAAATGAGACACTGCCTGGGGCACACAAGGTGTCTCATGCATAGTCTAGTTCAAACCAGTGCTGGGGCACTCTAGTCCCAGCTCTGGCGCGAAACTGGACAAAGGGAAAGGGGTGTAACCACCCCCTTCCCTAGTCCCACCCATAGGAGGGACCTAGCAGGTAATCCAGCCCCTAGATTTGGTATATAGGTAGGAGCTGAGTCCGAAGACTTTAGATTAATCCTGACTGAAACTCTGAAATGAAACTCTGGATCTTCGACGATCTACTTAGCAAGAAGACGACTGAAGAATCTCCCTTGTGGTCAAGGAGTGACCACCCTGCACAAGCAGGCACCATCCAGCGATCAACTGCTTGCTTTGTCGATGCTCCCGCCGGAGCCCGAGCACAGAGCCTGACAAGAACCGGACTTCCAGACATCCAATAGCCCGATCCACAGTCCCAGCAGAGCTGAGACCCGTGGAGGCGACGAGAGACGTGGGACCGGCCATCTTGAAAAGTCTGCGACTTGCTAATTGTGCAGCACCCGAGGCACCCTCGAAGCTGTGCATTGGGGATTGAGAAGCCCCAGCCCGAGCATCATCTGCACCGAAGATCAGCCCTGCACACTCCACGAGTTCTGCGTGGGGCCCTTCTGCATTTTCCTGCTCAACGCGTCTGCCCGGTCACTTGCCCGTTGGCTAGTGGCCATCTTGGCGACGAACCTTTGAATTTACACTGCTGGTCTGGTTGCTCCAGACTGGCCCTTGCTTCCCTCAAAAGAAGCAGCCCCTCAGACCTTGCTAGTCTGAGTAAGAAGCCAACTTTGTTTCCTGCGTGGGTTGCCTTTGCCAAGGCTTGTTGACTCAAATCCTGAAGCCGACAGCGAGAGCCTTCGTGGGACAGTCCGTGCCTGACACCTGGTTGTCGTCGACGCCTCCTGGTCCACATGTCTGCAGAGACAAGCTACACAACAGCACCTGATTGCTTCACGACATCGCCTCGTTCCTTCCCGGTTCCTTCCTGGTAACTCTCTAGTGACCCAGACTCTGTCCCCTCTGCTTTCAGGTCCTCTTCATCTTCGATCCACCCTTGGATCCACCTGGACACTTCTCTCCTGGTCGCCTGCAGCATCTTTCTTCCAGGCTCCATAGGATTCGACGAAGAAACCCGACACACTTTGACACCTATGCACCCGCTTCCTGTGGGTGAGGTAACGCGAGCACTTTGGTGCTCCTGTGGGTATCAACTATCCAACTGTCTAGGTTTCAAGTAACTTTCGCCGAGTCCAGTCAGAAGTGCCCTAAAAGAACTAGTTTGTAACTTTTACGTTCCCATTCATTCTCTATGGTAACCTGTGTGTGTGATTAGACACTGCACACGCCTCCTGTGGGTCTCCTGCTTCCTAACTCTTGGTAGCTCAGTGTAGCCCCAGCGATTCCCCAGGCCTATTCACTTTCCGTGTAGTGGTCCTTATACCACTATTTTAGTATATGGTTTAGCGTGCCCCTAGGGCCCTACTGTAATTTGTGCAACTTAATGTATTTTAATTGATTATCTTTTATTGTGCTTGTGCCTCTGACCTCATAAAGAGTTCAGAGGGTTTGTCTAGTAATAAATAACATATATATTTTATATATCCTGTGTGGTGTCCTTTCATTTGGTATTAAAGGGGTTACATATGGTAAAACAGCTGGCTTCACATGCCCTCTTGAGTTTAGCCTAAGACTGCTTTGTCCATGCTACCCCTAGGATAGCTGGTCTATAAGGTTGATTTTACAACCATCACCATAAGGGTTGTTTGGACTGGTGCAAGGTGCTCACTATAATAGTGAACATCATATACCAGGCCAACTTCTCACAGTAGCTAGTTGTTGCACTTATAGTGATAGTGTTCCTTTGTCTCCCTGTCCAGCTGGTGCCCACAGCCTATCAGAACTGAGGGATGTTTACCACTACCTCCTGACATCAGCCTGATCCTTTTAGCTACCATCCTCACTCCCATCTTCATCCTGCTTATTGTCATACCTATGGTAGGGTAAGGTGGGCGTGGGGGCGATAGCTCATGTCGTCTCTGCGAGATCTCTCCGCAAAAAGCAGGTAACATTGCGGGGAACCCGACAGAATTCAAAGCCCAAGTCATATATCTCGCCCGAACGACATGAGCGATCCCGAAATTTCTCTGCAAGACATAGCGGCTATGCTTGCTAACATACAGGCAGAGAACCTTAGTCTTCACCAAGACATGACGGCCTTACAGTGTCAAGTGGCGGCTGGGGTTACTAGTCCCTGGGGTCCTTCTCCTTCTGTTAGGGCGAGGCAGGAAGGACTACTACGGCCTCCCGTATTTACCTATGATAGCTCCTCTTCCACTACACCACAAGATAACACCATACATGTTATAGCACCTCATCCCGTGCAGTTAGCCCCACCCGAGCGCTTTTATGGCGATAGTACTAAGTATAGCATCTTCCTCCATCAATGCAACTTACACTTCATGGCTAGTGCAACGGCCTTCCCGGACGACGCTTCTAAGATCGCATTCATCCTCTCTTACATGGGTGGTGATGCTGCACAATGGTCCATCTCTTTGGTGGACAATGATGACCCCATGCTGTATAACCTGCCAATATTCAAAGAAGCCCTACGGCCTATGTTCGCCCGTCACACCTTTGTGCAAACCGCGGATAATGAACTGCTTAACCTGAAACAAGGCAACACTGACCTGCTCCATTATATAACGACGTTCAACCGGCTTGTCATAGAAGCCCGCTGGCATGAAAAAAAAAAGATATCTATTTTCTACAGGGGTCTACACGGCGACCTAAAGGACCTGATTTCCCAGATGCCTGATCCCCCGGATGTGATAGGGCCTTTTATCGACCTAGTGGTCAAAGTAAATTACAGAGTACAGGAGCGAAGAAATGAAATAACCAAAGGAGGAGAAAACCGGTTTCTGTCATTTAAGGAGAAATCAGAAGAAAAACCAACTCCTTCAGGTGACATGCCTGAACCCATGCAAATAGGCGGTATACAATGACCTCTCACCAACGCGGAGCGGGAGAAAAGAAGACAGAACCGATGCCTATAATGCGGTAAAAACGGGCACTACGTCAGGGAATGCCCGGTAAAGCCTAACAGAACAAGAGGAAGAAGACCATATGCACTACCCATCTCCAGTCAAGAAAAGGCAGGAAACGGGGCAACCCAGTAGGTAACGGGGTCCAGCTACTGGGTTCTTCATTAAAAAAAAAGACAACCCCTGCCTTTTTTAGTGGTAACCACCACCTGGTCGTGGATGTGGTCCTACGAGCCGGGACAGGGCAGGAATGGCAGGTGACCCGCCCTTCTTGATTCAGGCGCCACTGGCAATTTCATCGACACCCAGTTTATGAAGAACCTGGGTATAGCCACTATATCTAAGGCGAAACCTGAAACCGTAAAAGCAGTGGATGGTACTGATCTCACCTCTGGTCTCATTCAGCATCAAACAGAGGACTTATGTATGGAATTCATGAACAACCACACCGAAACCATTGCCTTTGTCGTTATAGATGCCCCCCAGTTCCGTGTTATATTGGGCCTGCCATGGCTGATGTGCCACAACCCACGTATAGACTGGACATCTGGAATATTGGTTTTGGATTCCTCCTACTGCGACACCTATTGCTATACACACACCGACTCCTCTTGTGGGCGAACCATCCAGGAGCACTCGCTAACCTTGACAGGAATGGGCATGACCATACAGAACGACATACCCGAAGAATACAGTGACCTGGCGGTGGTGTTCTACAAGAAAGGAGCCAATACACTTCCCCCGCATCGTCCGTTTGACTGCAGGATTGATCCGATCCCGGGCTCCACGCTTCCTTGTAGCCGGATATACTCCCTCACCGAAAAAGAGAACAAACACCTCCGCTCCTACTTGGAAGAATACCTCAAGAATGGGTTCCTACGCCATTCTAGAACCCCTGTGTCCTCTCCTCTGTTCTTCGTGGCTAAGAAGGAAGGTGATCTGAGAACTTGTATTGACTTTAGGGCTATGAACACCATAACCATCAAAAACAGGTACCCTCTGCTGCTGATCTCCAACCTACTGGACCTAGTAAAAAACGCCACCATCTTCACAAAGCTGGATCTCAGGGGAGCTTACCATCTAGTCAGAGTCCGAAAGGGTGACGAATGGAAGACCGCATTCCGGACAAGATTCGGCCTCTACGAGTACCAGGTCATGCCTTTCGGACTCTGCAATGCCCCAGCGGTGTTCCAGTTCTTCATCGAGGAAGTGTTAAGGGACTTCCTCAATATGTTCTGCATCGGCTATATCGACGATATACTGATCTATTCACAGACCATGACTGATCATGTGCAACACGTTCCTGCTGTCCTCCAACAGTTGGAACGAAATGGGCTGTACGTTAAATTGGAAAAGAGCATATTTCATACAGACTCTGTCGAATTCCTCAGACATGTCATCACTCCAGCTGGTGTCCAGATGGACAACAAGAAGGTTGAAGCCCTATTGCGCTGGCTGAAGCACATTCAGAGGTTTTTGGGGTTCGTCAATTATTAATGTCGCTTTATCACTGGCTTCTCCCAGATAGTCACCCCCATTACTCGCTTTCTACAAAAAGGGGCTCCTTATTGTTGGGATGATAAGGCCGAACACGCCTTCCAGGAGCTGAAACGACGATTCACCACGGCTCCCGTGCTGAGACATCCCGACTCCGAACAACCTTTCACTGTGGAGGTTGACGCCTCTCAGAATGCGCATGGAAGCGTGTTGTCGCAAAGAGATGCTGATACAGGTCTTCTTCATCCGGTGGCGTTCTACTCGAGAAAGCTCCTAACAGCCGAACACAACTTTACCATTTCTGACCGAGAGTTGTTGGCGATCAAAACAGCATTCGAAGAGTGGCGCCATTACTTGAAAGACGCCAAACATCCCGTGGTTATATACACGGACCACCGTAACCTACAGTTTCTTTGTTCAGCCCGTGCCCTCACTTCCAGACAATTACGATAGACTCTATTCTTTAATGAGTTCAACTTCCGTATTATGTATCGACCAGGAAAGGAAAACGCCAAGGGCCGACGCCCTATCCCGCCTGGAGTACTCCAACGATTCTCTGTGTTCCTCTGATCCTTTTCCCATCATTCCAGAGCATTGTTTTCAGGGTGTTGTGCTGTTCTCTGATTTCCTCACCCTTCTCCATGATGACCTAAAACAGATCAATCTGTCTGACTTTACAGCGAACCACAAGGGTGTTATGACACAGAACGGTTTCATTTATGAAGGAGACAAGTACTTTCTTCCTCTAGTAGCTCGCCAACAACAGGCCCTTTACATGTGTCATAACCATGTCCTGTCCAACCATCCTGGTTATCACAAGACCATGGATCTCTTACAAAGACACTTCCGGTGGCCCACATTAGAAGAAGACACCAGTATCCATATAGCGAGTTGTGTAATGTGCGCCCAGGGCAAGAACATGACTGGACCATCCGTTGGGCTGTTGCATCCCATACCTGTTCCTCCTCATCCTTGGCACACCATCTCCATGGATTTCGTAGTTGAACTACCTGCCACTGCATCCGGGTATCCTACTGTCCTTACTGTAGTGTATCACCTCACAAAAATGGCTCATTTCGTCCCCCTGAAGAAACTACCCTCGGCACCCGAACTGGCTTTAATTTTCCTACAGAACGTAGTTAGACTGCATGGTATCCCATCTGTGGTAATAACAGACCGGGGTACGCAGTTCGTGTCTCGCTTCTGGAATGAGGTATGTGCTGTCATGAACCTGGATGTGCATTTATCATCAGCATATCACCCTCAAACCGACAGCCAATCAGAGAGAACCAATCATACTATGGAACAATATCTGCGATGCGTACTTCTATCTACAGACAAAGAGTGGGCGGACGTTCTATGGATGGTGGAATTCGCGTACAATAACAACAAGCATTCTGCCACAGTATGTCACCCTTCTATTGCCTCCAAGAAAGACATCCCAGGACTATGCCAATGGAAGAGCCGCAGGCCAACCCCTTGCCCACAATACAAGAGTACCATGCTCGACTGTGCACGCTTTGGCAACAGGCCCGGTTTGAGCTGGCCAAGGCCAAAGAGTACTATAAACAGCACGCGGACGACATTAGAAGTTGGAACCCGCTTACAGAAAAGGGGACAGGGTGTGGCTCTCCATTCGTAATCTCAATGTGCATGGCCCCAAGAAACTTTTGCCCTCGTTTTGTAGGCCCATACGTCATTGAGAAAGTGGTCAACCGTGTGGCAATGAAGCTCTTGCTGCCACCTCAGATGAAGATACACCCTGTCTTCCTTATCTCCCTCCTGTCTCCTGTTCACCCTGACTGCAATGTATCCTCCCCTCCTGCTCCTATTCTTAGGGATGGTCACATTGAGTACGAGGTCAGTGCTATTCTTGGTCCCCGTCTTACACGGGGGAGGCTTTTTTACCTAGTAGATTGGAAGGGTTATGGTCCAGAGGAGAGGTCCTGGGAGCCCATGTTCGTCACGCCTCCCGATTGGTCTGCCCCTTCCACGTCAGTCACCCACTCAGCCCGCGTCTTGCCACCCCTGTGTGATTCTGTTGTTGCGGGCGGGGGTATGTTTTGGACGGGGGTGCTGTCATGTTAGTCTGGTTCCTCGCTTACCCCCATCACGTTTGCCTGTGTACGTAAGTCTGCCTCTGCGGGACGTGATTTTACTCACTTCCGGGTCTGCCGGTTAGCAGTCTAGTCGTCGGACCGGAACCACAGTAGCGTCATCAGCGCTTCCGGGGACTCCGCTTATCAGAGGCGGTCTCTCCCGGCTGAGCACTTCAAATTATCGTTTGCCACTGTTGGAAACTAGATATTGCCCGTAGGTATCTTGTACTCTGTGTGCTACCCCCGTGCTGGAGCACTTATCTCTGGTTTATCATTTCCTCAGCACTCCAGCACACTGTTTGTTTGCTACCCTCCGAGCTGGAGTGCTGATGCACTGTTTGTTTGCTGCCCCCGCGCTGGAGCACTGATGCACTGTTTGTTTTAATACCCTCCGCGCTGGAGCGCTGATGCACTGTTTGTTTTGTCACCCCCGCGCTGGAGCGCTTATCTGTGATTGTTCGCACTGTTTGTTTGCTGCCCCCGCGCTGGAGCGCTGATGCACTGTCTGTTTTGTCACCCCACGCTGGAGCGCTAGGTATACAATGCATACTGTGCAGGAGCGCTACCAGGTGCTTGTTCATGACATGTAGCGTAGCTAATCGCAGGCACCAACGTGGTACTTCCGAGCTGGTGCTCTGAGGAGTGTTATCATGACTGTGTTTGCTTGTGTTACAACGCTGACACAATAATCCATGTCTGGAGAAGGAAATGAATGTGTTTCTCTTTTTTGTGACAAAACTTTGTAAATATGCTGTATGGTATGTATTTACCAATGAAATAATCATTTTTATATAGAAAGTGTAAAAAAATATAAAAGATTAAAAAACATACCGAAATACTGCTTTTTGAAAAATAAAATATAATCAGAATTAGTCTCTTTCCTCTTGCATATCTGTGCTGTGTAATAAATGCTGTGAGTAGAGCTATTGCCACTCTAAATTAGATAGGCCTGGCAAGAGGTTGTTCTGTTTTGTATTTATACATTTTCCCCCTCCTCTTGGACCTCAAAGAAATGGGGGGTACCTTATTGTAATTGCATACCAATGGGGATAACACCACATCTGGAAGATTGCACCTCTTGGGGTACAGTCATCGCTGCCATCTATACTAAAACACATGGTGTTCCGACTATGGCGGTAATACCTGATGTCCTGAAACAAATTCAAAACAAATACGGGGTAGAGCCTGCTCTGAATTTAGGTATGAAGCAGCATCAGTGGCAATCCACCAGAAGTTAAGGGAATTTGATGTAACAGAACAACCACAAGAATTAGCCAGAATAATTGAAAAATCCTATGAAGAATTAGGCAGAGACAGTTTGGATGGGAAACCAGTTAAACCACAACTGTCTGAAGGTCCTGAGAAGGACTATATTAAACATACTCATATCTCTTCTAAAAATAAGTGGGAAAATAACAAACAAAATTCAAAAGAGAAGCGTTCTCAATCCTGAGGTAGGACTCCTCAAAAGCAGCCCTCTGAAAGGAGGTATAATCTCAGGAATAGGGATAAATTGAGAAAACCTGACAGGTATCAAGACACTGATACACGTTCCTCATGTACCTTACAGATATCGTCACAGACATCCAAAAGATGAGGAAGGTCAGACCACAAGGGAGAACACGTGAAGTCCAAAGACGATCAACATGTTCAGAAAAACAAACCAAAACCTAAATTCTCCAAAAAAGAAGGGAGCAGGTCTGAAGATCAGACATGCCGAGAATTCTGAGAATACAACTCAAGAACGGAGAATGGGCTCAGACAATGTTGGACAGTGCAGCAGAAGTAACAATAGCTCGCCAGAACCTGAAGGAACTTCTGGAGACAGTGGACTTGAATGAGTACATACAAGTAGAGACTGTAGACACCAGTGTGAGTTCTCCACAAAAGTTATATGAAATAACACTCCGGATGGGGGGGAGATATACAAGAAAAGGGAAAGCACTCTTTTGGGAGTTACTTTCAAAGGGTTATGATATACTTCTAGCAGAACAGGACTGGCCACGAGAATTTGTCAGGGAGTGCCCACATGGTGAAGACATCATTATGCCAGCCTTCTCCAACCATGTTCCAGTACATTTAAAATATACTTATGCCAGGAAATAGGCTGTGGCCCAAGCCCCAGCATTTTACAAAAATCATGTAGGATGGGATGAGGACTCACCCCATCATAAGATCCAGTTAAAAAATCAACCAACTGCACAAAGGCAGTATCCAATTAAGCAAGAAGCTAAAAAACAGGTCAGGGAGATCTTAGATCAACTTGAATACCAAGGGGTGATTGAAACATGCACCTCATCAATGAACTTTGTTTCCTGTTTCCAAACCAGACAATACATATCAACTAGTTTTGGATTACAGACACCTAAACTCTTGTTGTAAAACATTTGCAGTGCAAAATGCACACAGTACAGCATTAATGAATAACATTGTGCATAAAAAATATAAAACCACATTACATATTTCTAGCTTTCTCAATAATGGGGAACCATCTTCACTTCTGTCGACTACCACTGGGTTCTAGAACAGCCCAGGGTCATTCTCAGCAAGAGTAACAGAGTTACTACAAATTTAGGATGACGAGGCACTGTCATATGTCGATGATATCTATCTGACAGACGATGACCTGGACAGGCACTTGAACAGGGTGAACTCCATTATACTTGGCTTTGCCTCTGAGGGTTATAAATTCAATTACAAACAATCAAGAATTGCCCATCTAAATGTCCTTTTCCAGGATATGAAGGCAAAAACCTGGCAGCCAACTTTTTAGAAAAGTGTGTGCTGCTCCAACCTCCAAAAACGCTGAAAAACGTACAGTCAATTCTAGGTTTCCTGAATTTTGAAAGAACATACATTCTAAACTACGCAGAAAGGGTTAAACCTCTCTATGAATTATTCAAACCTGATTTTAAAATCACACATTGGACACAGGAACACACAGATATCCTGCATTCACTTCAAGCTGACACGTTAGCAACAAAACACTTACAAACACGCGTAAAAAGTACAAAACTTAGTGATCCAAATCATTCCGGGTCAATGCGGATTCACCTATTTAACTTTTAACGAAGGTGAAAAAGTACCAATTGCATATAAATCACATTAATTTGTATACACAAGCAGAAATGAAATTTACATCAACAGAAACAATTCTGACAGCAGTTCAAACCGCTGTAGCAAAAGAAAGAGCCCTAGCGCAGGGGAATTGCATTATGGTCGTAACCTCTGTACCAGCCTTAAAGGCAGTTACAAAAGCAAGCATTCCAAATGCAAAAGCTTTACATCCAAGATGGATACAATGAGTTAATTCACTTGCTGCAACTGATGTTGAATATGTTTTTGATCCTTATTTGAAAACACAAGCATTCCTGCAATACGAACACGAATGTCCTCTGCCTACTGAAATTCTACCTTTTGACCAGTACAAATTTATAATTTATACTGACGGATCTGCACAACCCGCTACGGGGGGGTAAGCAAGCTTATAGTGCAGCATGCGCGATCGTTAAAGGTCGTATGAGTGATGGCAAATTCAGACCAATGGTCAGAAAAACACAATCTCTAGGAGATTGTACAGCTACAAGCATTTAAAATGGCACTTGAAAATACGGATTGCGAATTCCCCACACTCATAGTGTATGATTCTTTTTACTGTGTTCAATCTTATAATGAATATTTGCAGAATTGGCTTCAAAATGGTTTCAAAGATGCAAAAGGTGGCACAATAAAGCACAAAATGCTTTGGGAACAAGTAGTTCAGTTGCGAAACGGACTACAAAACACTCACGTGATACACACGCTGAGTCATCAAAGTGATGGCATTCACGTTGAAGGGAATTCATTGGCTGATGAAGCCGCGAAGGGGGCTGTGCAAATGGCTTCCGTAGCTGCAATCACTCGTTCAAAAACAAAAATAGACAGTGAAATAATACTGGCTGTCAATGCTTCAAGCAAAGGCAGCGGTGCAGCATTACCTAAAAGGTTTCCACTCAAATACTCATATGCAATTGATGCGAACAATGTTCCGTTTGCTCGAATCCCTAGAGTGGGGGATAGGGTAATACCAAACATGGAACGAAGAGCAGCTTTGATTTACGAAGCACATCTGGGAGAGGGTCTGACACATCAGGGGATCTCTAAAACAATTTTAAAACTGAAAGAGATGTACTGGTGGCCAGGAATTAATACACTGATTCATATCTTCATCAATAACTGCATAGACTGCAATAGAGATCGCAGTACAGAACTCCACCAGACACTTGACTACAACATAGCCAGCCCAGTTCAGACACCATTATTAGACAGCATTAGATTATCTACGTGCAGGCGTTCTCTTGGACAAATGCAATCCCACAATCAACAAATCAAGGTTCCTATGGATGTGGCCTCAGCACTCGGCTGATGCTCGAACTGTTATAAAAAATGTGCACGTTTTTATCGGCACATATGCAATGAAGCCGGGTCTGGTGGCTCAGTGGACTAAAGCAGCCACTGCAGGGACCTGTGTTTGACCTCATGGTCACAGGTTCAAATTCCGGCGGGTCCACTCAGCCATTCTTCCATTTGAGGTTGATAAAATGAGTACCATTGAGTTGGGTAACAATAAACATCTGTTATTCAGCGCCAGGACACCTTCGGGTAATCGTGCGCTTTACAAATACACCTGTTATGTAATTGGCACACTACACTCTGACCAGGGCCCTGCGTTTAGCTCTCGAGCTTACAAAGAAGCCATGGCCAGTTTGGGCGTAGCATTGCAGTTTTCTTCTCTATTCCATCCTGAGGGAAATTCTGTTGTGGAAAGAAAAAAACGGGAAATAAAGCAGTCTATAACAGCTAGGGTATTAGGTCCGGGTGATGGGTGGGTCAAATGTCTTTATGGGGTCCAACGCTCATTAAACAATTTGCCAAGAAGTTCTCTAGGGGGTGTCACTCCATATGAGGTCCTATTTGGGACTAGAATGTTGGTACTGGACCTTGACATGAAAGGCACAGTGGTGGAAAATAAAGAATTTGATATCAACAATCGTTTAGCTGTTTTACAGGACTTAAATGAACTAAGATCGAAACAAAGCAACGTGTTCCTGAAGCCAACCACCACTGGGGGAAAAACCAACCATTCCAGCAAGGCCTGTCTGGATCCCAAAGCTTTGTGATCCAGTCAGAGAAAAGATCGAGGACAAGAAGGAATTTGGGCCTTCTTACAGACAACAAGTACCTGACCTAGCAATCCACGGATCAAGAACAGTACTTTTGCCACCCCTTGTTGGTAAAAAGGAGAAAAGATTTGTGTCCATCGACCTGATCAAACCACACTATGTGGCCGATACTAAGCAGTAGGCCAAGTGGACTCCAACAATGTAGCAGACACACTCCTCTAGCTACAATCCAAGAGGTTCAAACTGAGAGACTCATCACCTTTTAAAGATTCTATAGTGGGAAATGAAGGACTAAGCAACAAAGCTATGGAACTCGTTCCTCTTGAAACCCAAATAACAGTTTGTCCTGATACACCTGTCTACACCAACGTAACACGTAATCAACTGGTTCCAGCAATTTCAACGAATCCTGATGCGATTTGAACCATTGACAGAACTGCCTCTGCCTATTTCACTAACTTTGATACGTTTTCTGAGGATCCCAGTGAACCTGGAACAACGCCAGCACAAAGAACTTTCAAAGAACAAGCAACTGACTTTTTTCATCACCTGAAAAAGACTTATCAGGTTTCATCATGGATTGAATTATGGATTGTTTTGGGAATATTGTTCTTTCTACCTTAGTTAGCTCTGGTAATAACTCTGGGTATGCTGATAAATGGAAGATATGTTCAAATGGACACAGCAAGTAAAAGAGTGAACTTACTTCTCCAGCCACACAAATCATCCCATCGTGAAGCAAGAGACTTGTCAGCAGTGAACATCACAGCTGTTCCTATACCAGATGGTATTGTTTGGGACAAAACTGATTATGATATTTTTGGCCGGTCAGAACTCTTGAAGATTCCACACTTGTTTAAAATTTCTTTAAGTGACTTTATTACCTCTAGTACCTTTTCTGATGATTGGACTTCGAGACTGTTAATAACATAATTGTCTGATCTTGAATTGTCCACAGTATTCACAAATCATGAATATTTGGAGGGTTCATCAGACTATGAACAAATCTATTGTTATAACCACTATGGTCATCATTTCCTGCATAGAACTGCATCACCTAGAAATGTATTTATTTATAACCAATGGGAACATTGTCCTACACCTCAAAAGGTTAGCTCAAAGACTTTTGCAAACAAATGTACATATTTTTCAGTGTTCAAATTGTCAAATCCAGAAACGTTTTTCTTTAAAAATGTGAACAAGACAGGAACGAAAAATATGTTAACTAATACAAAACAGATTTATTCTGCCGCCCAACTGTCTGGACAAGGTTGCGACTTTTGGAAAGACCATATTGAGACAAAATCTGTCTGAGGTACAAAAGATTCGCAAGTGCAGGGGGTAGAAGCATTGTTTAAAGCCTGTATCATCCCTGAGCAAATTATGTTTTTGAATGACACTGTCCAACAAACGTCTTGCCTTGGGACGGCCAAGATCAAAGACATGAACACTCCGTCCATACCTGCACCTGCAAGCAACAGCACTACACAGAGGGAGGTCGACGTACATACTATCTTGCATCACACCAGATCAGATCCAGATTGGAACAAATGGTTGCTCTGGCCCACAGACACAAACAACTGTCAAGATCGATTCCTGAACAAAACTCAGGGTTTCACTATCAACAGCCCAGACCCACGCTATGTTCAAAGACAGCATCCAGGGGTAGTAACAACATACAGTGTAGGGAAACATTGACTTGATTGGCTACAGAAAGCTGCCTTAGAGGATGTGAAACAACACTTAACTTTACTTCAAGAAGGTGCAGACCTTAGGGATTCTTGCTAGGTCCAAGAAAACCTTATAAAAAATGTTTCATATATGCCGGTATCTTCGCTGCTTATAACGAAATATGGAAGGTTACCCAAGCAGAGACTGCAGAAAGAATAGGAGAAATTGATCGTATTAATTTAGAGAAATCTCTCGCTGTAGTTGACAATGGGTTAACAACTCTGTCGTCCAGGATATATTCATTGGACAGCATTGTATACTCTGCCATTGACATTATGGAACAAGACTTTGGGCCATATCTATCATTCAAAATTGCGATAGACAACGTCAAAATTCACAGGGCATGTATGTGTGCCACATGTGCACACATGCACATTACAGGGATGCAACAGGGTGTACTTTTGACACCCTGGCACCCTTGAAATACATTCTCAATTTGTGATTCTCTAATTGAGAATCGCAAATTGAGAATGTCTTCCCATTCATTCCTATGGGCCTCTAGGGAGGTATTCCTTAATTGCGAATTGCAATTTGCGATTGGCAATTAAGGAATATGTAGGATTCGCAAAATAATTTGCAAATCCTACATACATAGCGTTTTGCAATTCTCAAATAACGATTCCCAAAAAATCGCTATTTGAGAATCGCAAAACCAAACTTTCATACATATGGCCCTTGGTCATGTTGCAACATGGTCAATCTCAACTGCATTCTATCATGTTATCAGGCTGGACGCTACAAAACTTGCATGCAGGCTATGTGCCTTGGCATTTAATCAACACTACGTCACTGTTTTCAGAATTCAATCTCACTGATAAACAGATCAAACTGGCACAAAGGGGAGCAGACTATACGGTGCTGAGCATTAAAAAACTGGAAAAATTACCATTCACAGTGGCAGAAAAAACAGCTACTGAGTGGATCATACATGGTAAAATTACTCTGCCTGTTACAACTTTCCATTTTCAGTATTGCCTAAAATATATACCAGCAGGCAAATATGAAACGCTGGGTAAAAATACATAAAGACATCATGGGATTTACCTTACACACACACAGTGGGGGCGTTTGGGCGCCACCCCCCTGCTTTCTCGCCCTGCGAGAAGGCAGAAACAAGTGGTAGTTATTGCCGTAATAACTACCATTTGTTTCTGCCTTCTCGCACGGCGAGAAAGCAGAAGTTCCTGGTTGGGGGTGGGCGGAGTTGCTCGAGGACAGGGGGGAGTGGCTTGCCCACTGTTCTTCATACTGACTGCTTGGGCAGCCTGAGGCCGCCCAAATAGACAGCATTAACAATAGTGGGAAAGCCGCTCCCCCCTGCCCTCGAGCAACTCCGCCCACTCTTACTGTTCTCTCTGTATGCTGCAGCATACAGAGAGAAAATGACGCGGGTGGGGCAGCGGCCGCACCAATCAACAACACAGCGGGGGAGGGAGGCTGCCTGCCGCCTTCCCGATGATGTGCACAGGGCTGGAGGAATTCGAAACTAGAACGGCGGGAGTCGTGAGTCTCGGCAGTGACGGTAAGTTTACTTTATTTTTTATATATATTATTTCCATTAAACCCCTCCTGCCTCCCCACCATCCCTTCCGCAGCTCGACCCCCCCCCCCGTAATGCCGGCTGCGACTGCTTTGTACTTATAGTAACCTTGCGCTGTACTGCTTTAAAACCGGAAATACTACTTTGTGTGCGCTATTTCTGCAGCCTCCACGCCTTTGTTTTACCGAAAGTAGTCAGTCAGCAGTCCGGCACGCACTTTCTGTTTTCCTGGTTTCACTTGGAGTTGGTTCACGGTTTCTGCAGCTTCAATCATGGATGGTCTTAAAATGGTGTTTGAATTCGTCGTTGAGAGAAAAATCGCAATTGGTTATGGCATCATGGGGCTGATGACGATTGGGGGCCAACAGATGTTTTCTCTAGTTGCCTTTAAATGTCCATGTAGCCACCAGAATCTCACCTACGGAGCGGTGTTTCTTTTCGTCCCTGCCCTGGTACTGCTCATCACGGGGTACTTCCTGAACAGCAAAACTTGGAAACTCTTAACAGGCTGCTGTCCCAAACCATCAAAAATATTCCCCAGGGGCAACCGCTGCAGGGGCCTTCACATTTTTTGTCAGATTACGTCAACAGCTTTGTTTGCACCGGTGATTTGGCTTACCATGGCGCTGCTCAATGCGACGTTTTATGAGTGCGCCATGAGTGGCTGTCAGGTGGCGAGAAGTTCATGGACAGCATGTGTGCAGGGAAGTCGGGGAAGTGCCCGGATGAACTCCACAGAGTGGTGTACAGGAAAACAACCATGCCCGGGTCTGAAACAGAAGACATTTTGTTGATGCTGCATGCCCAGTCTCAGGTACATAAGACTGCAGCCGCCCCTTTATTTACCAAGATGGGCCAGTGCTTGTTTAGCAAAGGTTCTTTTGAAAAAACACGTGGCCTACCCATTTGTATGTATTGTGATGCAGTGTGTCATGATTTGCAAAACGAGATCAACCAAACACCCTGGTGAATGGGAAATTAATGCAGAGTCGGATTTGCCCATAGGCCAGTCTGGCAGTGCCTGAAGGGGTCTTGTAAATTAGTGTGTGGGCCTATTTTAGGGTCTGGCAGGCCGGTTTTACCATTATTATCTCTGATATTACCACAAATATTGACTGCAGCAAGCTCAGATGTGTGCATTCTCCCATACCTTGGTAAATATGTATACAGTGATTCTTTGGAAGTTCAAAACTGCTCCAATTTGCAAATGTGGGCAACTTTTTAGCTATCTGGCTCCCTAATGGGTCCCACTGCTATTGTGGTGCCCAGGCCTATTTTAAGTCCCTATCTGGCCCTGAATGAATGGCATACTGGCTGATTAAACCTTCCATGTAAACAACTATAGCTAGAGATTAAAAAAATATTAATGCGGCAAGAAAACGTGCTTCGTGTGGTGTGTGCTATGTAAATGGTTACTTTTATGATTGAACTAGTCTTTTTTGGTGCCCAAATCTGCTTAGCCGACTGTAATGCCGTCCCTCCCTCCCCCAATAGTCACCGTCCTTTTGAGCTGGGCCCCGGATCTCGTCGCGCTCAGAAGAGGAAGGCTCTAGCATTTTGTATTTGCAGGACTCGAAGCCCTCTATGGCAAGGTCCTGTAATAAAAGTATTTAGGGTTGAGTTCACTCGCTAAATTGCGTTGCCACCTCTTTCAAATGTCAGCAGCCGCGACTGCACACACAGATGTTGGAGTGGGGGGCGTGAAGTGTTTCTTAGCGGTACAAACTGTGAAAATGCACTAAGCGGTTCTCTCCTATGCCAGGGTTTTAATTTACATGGGGCCTGTGATGGTTCCACTAGAAAATTATCCTGCCACCTGCAAGGTTCACCAGCTGCAATGATTAATCCAATTTTTGGCCAACTTTCGAATGGAAGTCACCTTATGTTGAATGATTACAGATGCTGTGGCATGTTGCCAGGTATTCCGTATCTAGTAAGTTACACCCAGGGTCACTTGCTGTATGCAAGTCTTGTTCCCTCAGATCAAGACAGTCAGGGAGTTGCCTTTATGACCTTCACTGAACATCCATTCTATACGAATTGATACTCTAAGCAGAATGAAAGCCATTCTTTTACAACAAACAGTGCCTCTGACCTCGGCCAAAGAAACCTATGATCTACAAGTCGCAAGGACTTCAGCAGAGATACAAGCCCTTTTGTATACAAACTGCCCTATACATTTCTCAGAAATGTTAGAACGTATCTTAAACATGTCTGATACGAGCGGTATTGTGCATGTATTTAGTAACATGTGTTCAGGACTGTTAGCACCTTTCAAGCAGTCCTCGGAATACTTCTCAACTTCGTGCACTCTGTGTTTGGCGGACTGCCACTACTTCTACTTCTACTATATGGCAAGCCAAATCACCAGCGTCACTCCAAGCACCATAGAGAAAGCTCTACTGGAGATGAAGTGTTGTGAGCGCATCATCCAAATTTTGGGTTTACCTTGTCTACGAGAATTAAATACCACATGGTTTCTGTCATTCAGAACAATCTGGTAAGATTGCATCTTACCTATTCTACGCTGCCTGCTTTGCGGTGAAGAATGCATGCTAGACATCTGTCTAACACTCCCATCAGTCATGCTTACGGTATCGATACTCTGCTGGACCCGGTAACTGCCCATGCTGTGTGTTGTCCCCAGCGGCAACCAATCCTGATGACGGCATTCATTGAGATCTCATAGACGCAAATTGCTACTGCTGAGGTACGAGAGGAAACAACAGGCACACAGGTAACATCCAATACGAACATTGCTGATGCGACCAATGCTGAAGGGGATGCTTTTCATCTATGTGCAGTTAGTCTGCTAAACAACTAACCCAACTTTCAGAGACACTATGTCACCTTGTCAAGAACAACTGTTTTATGTAATCAATACATAAACGCAAAGGTGCACCACACAGTTTTTAAACTGCAATACTAATAATCACAGACGTGGATTATCTTGGTTGTGATTTTCTTTATTCCAAAACGGTGTACAATCAAAACACGGGTTTTCGCAGCCGACGCGTTTCGTCTTCTAGGGACTTCTTCAGGGCGAATTCTTTGGAATCCGGGAAGGAAGCCGTTTTCACGCGGTGCGGAACGAAGAAGGATGGTATAGGGAGCATAGGACTTTATTAAGAGTCACCCTTGCTGGTACAACCGTTTCTCTGACCATCTTCCTCTGAGCTTTAAACTATATAGCAACTATAGAGGAATGACTGTAAACCTCTTGTTAAATATTTGAAGACTACTTTCTTTGGACTACTTTTGCCCACAACATAACATATATGTGGCATCACAGTGTTATTACCTAAGAAATCTCTTTAGACGTTTGTGCTATAAAGAAAGAAAATATCTACCGAGTTAGACGACTATCCATGATCAAAAGAATTCGCCCTGAAGAAGTCCCTAGAGGACGAAACGCGTCGGCTGCGAAAACCCTTGTTTTGATTGTACACCGTTTTGGAATAAAGAAAATCACAACCAAGATAATCCACATCTGTGATTATTAGTATTGCAGTTTAAAAACTGTGTGGTACACCTTTGCGTTTGCGTTTATGTATTGACTACTTGAGTTCTTTGATGAACTAACACTGTGACAGTGGGTGTTAACCAGTGTGCACACACTTCGCCCATACAAACTATTGGGGGCGATTTAAAATTGGGAGTGACTTGGCTTAGGTGCTATAAATTAGGAAGGTTACACTGTCTCTCTTTCTTTTTGAAATTGTTTTATGTAACTTGACATGAAATGGTTTCGGCTTTTTCATCTGTATTTACGAGCTATATCATCATGTGTATATATATATGTATGTTCATTCATTTAGCATTCAATGCCAACTTATGTTTAGAATGAAACATTGCTTTAATATGTACAGCACCTTTGCATTTTTATGCATAGCAACATTTTTTATGCATTTTTTACAATGTATTTTAGACATGTTTTTAGCAATTCATGTGTAGCTATATTTTAGATATGTTTAGAATTTTGTAATGTTGTTCATACGAAACTGGAGTGAGTGTTGTGTGTCAATTTAGATACCGTATATAGGTTTCCAGATTTACGCCCTTATATAGGCACAATTCGCATTGCCCTAATAAAGGCATAAAAATCCTACCCTTATTTAGGCATTATCCATGCTAAGCAAATACAGGCATGGCCACCTACACCCGTCCATCCATGTCACAACGAGTTCTTGGAAAACCAGACTCTTAAGCCTTTAGGACTTCCCCTTGCTTGGATTATTGATTTCTCCAAGAACTCATTTATTATGCATGAACATCTATTCCTTAGGGGTTCATTCATGACTTTCCTCTGCCCGACTTTTATGTCAATACTGGCATTCCTAAATACCTTCAAGGTATAAATATACCTTCACCTGCCATGGCAAACCACGGTTTGGCTGCATACTTGCACGGTACGGCTCGTCACGGCAAGTTCGGAAGGAAGTTGAGTCCCCTCCTGACACACTGACCAGACGCTGCCATCCTCCTTGCAGAGAATCCAGCTCCAGTGTTTCTGACTCCCCTTGCGGGGTGTTAGAGATCAAGACCCGGAAAGAGATTCCAACCTCTCTCATTCTAAGGTATGGAGTAGACTAAAACCTAGAGGGACTTTTGGCAAATCTTGGCAACACCAATCTAAACTATAGCCCAACTAGACTATAGGAAGAAAAACAGCACCTACTTCTTAACTCGTACTACACTTAGGTTAGGTACACTGGGGTAGAACTAGCTAGAAGCACCAGATGAGTATTCACATTTTAGCCTGTGTTATTTATGTATGTATTTTTATGAATATATGTCATATCTACAAACCATGCTATTGCAGTATTATTTTATCTTACTGTTAACGCTGTACGTATTATACTTCGCATTCTGTCTTACGATTGTAGCAGTTCATATCTCTTGCAGGAGAAATAAGACTGTTCAATAAACCCTTTTTTATTGAAACGCTCATCTACATATTTCCGTGTAAACTCAGTAGAAACTAAGCATGCACTATTGACTGAGTGAAACTGTTATCTGTTGTTTCTACGATTCTGAGACTGTTTCTAAGGGAAACAAAGTTGTCATGTTTATGCAGTTGTCAGAAACGAATCCCTTCTTGTTTATTCAAGAAGTTTCTAGTGACCTCTGAGTTAGCTGGCACACACAAGTAATTAAGTTTAATGTACTCGATAGAGGCGTACTGACCCCAGTCCTATGCCAAAACTATAGTGTATATTATTCCAATGCGCAGAGCCTATCAGGGATATAGAAACTACACTACAACATAACATGCAAACGATACCAGCCCTAGGTCTACTGCCATGTGGCTCCCGACCAGTGTATCGGCTTCCCTGTCCACAAAGTGGATTGCAGTTGTGATTTCTCACTCTTCCGACTTTATTCTAACGGCCATCCTTCCTTTCAGCAGTAGCGTTGTCTGGCTCTCGTACGTGAAGATTTTGGTGGTCCTTGGCAATACTGATGGTTTCAGCTGGAGGTGCCAGTATTGTTGGATGCTCATCACGTTGACTGATGCCCCAGTAGCACTGAGGGCTTTGACGTTGGACCCCAAGATCTCCACTATGCACGTAGGCTGATGCCTTCTTGTTTATTGGAGGTCTCTTGTGAACAAGATTAGGAAAGCTTCATCCTCATCGTCTGGTAAGTAGTCTTCTAGCCGGAGTTGATGGCGGGGTAGTGGCTTTGATGTGCTTTGTCACTCCGATTGATCTAGGGATAGGTGACGTATTGTCCTCCTTGGTGCTCTACTTCCTCACATGTTCGGTCCCCTAGGGCCCCCTCTACGGTCGATGGTGAAGTGATTTGGTGTTCTATACTTCAAGCACGTCCGTCCATGTGCTGGGCATTCTTCAAGGGGGTGCTCGTCCCATCTGCAGTATCCACAGTGGGAACCGGACTGGGGATGTGTCGGTATTCTGGGTTTATTTGCCTTGCACCATTTGCTTATGGCGTCCACACGCTCCACCTTCACTGAGGGGTGTCCTTTCTGGTTGTTGAGTTATGTCCATTTCTGTGGCCCTTGTGGCAGATAGGTATGGGACCTGGCTAGAATGAGGATGTCATCCAGGGTGAAGTTGGGCTGCCTCAGGATGAGGCATTTCAGTGTTTTGTTTCTACACACCTGGATCATTTGCGCTCTCAATTTCTTGTGTTGGTCATCCGCGGTACAGGTGCTGGCCAACTTGTGCAGACTTGAGCAGAACATGTCTATGGATTTTCCTTTGCTTTGGCGGGCCTGGCAGAGCTTGAAGCATTTGAAGTCAGGGTTTAACTGCGCGTCAAAATGTTCACTGAGCGCCCTCACGGCTGCGTCATAGTCGGTCACTGCCCCCGTGTTGGGCAAGTGTTCAACCAATTTGTAGATTTTTTTCTCCTACGTAGTGGAGTAGGAGTGACCATTTGATGGCGCCATCCGTCTCTCGTGTTGTGACAAAGTAGGTATTTAGTCTTCCAACCCATGTCCTCCAGTGTGTCAAAGCGGTGGCGGGGCAAGCGAGTTCGCTGAATGGTGGTAGCGCGCCAACCAGCACATGCTGTGGAGCGGGCTGGCCCTGGGGTATCCTTGGCGGAGGCACGGCATTGTTGGCATTATTGACCATTGTTGTGGAGACTTGTGAGTATTACAGTAAGGCAGGTCTCAGATAAGGATGTAATTGTTCAAGTGTACTAAACAGGCTGGATGGCTTCCATTTCTGTAAAGAAGTGGACCCGGGTCAGTATGTTGGGGATAAGCCCAAGGCGACCAGGAGTACCAGACACGCGGTGAGCGTGGTCAAGTGCCAGCGGGAGGCATCTTCATCCCCTCTAATTTCTTGCGCAGGTCTGCCACGAAGGTCATGATGTCCGAGCCCTTAGCCCCAACGGGGTCCCTCCCCTTAGGCGCAAGTTATTGCAGTGGTCCTGGTTTTTTAAGTCCTCCTGCTTGATTTGAAGTTCGATGTGTTGTTCCTCCAAGATGGACAGATGCTGCCAAAGTTGCTCTTGGTCCTCCGTGCGAGCGTCCACTGTCTTTTCAAGGTCATCCACTCTTCCTCTAAGTTCCATGACATCTCTCCTGAGCTCCCTGACGCAAGATTGTGCCTCTGTTTGAAGGGAGCCAATTTCTGATTTAAGTTCTTGCATAAAGGCCATGAAGGATCGGGTGACAAGGTCAGAGTACCCGCCACCGATGATATCCACGACAGGAGTAGATCTTGGTTTATTCCACAGGGCAGTCACAGGGTTGTCCTTCGGGGGTGCAGCAGTGTCCTTCCCAGCCTTTGGTCAAGTCATGACCCCTCAGGATCCCACGTGTTGAGCAGGAGATCAAGGCCAGGGAGCACCACACGAGGCCGGATGGCTCCCCCGTGCAGGTGTTAGGGAGCACCACAGTAGGTGGTAGCTGAATGCTCCCCAGGCAATGGACGAGCAGCAGAGGGCCGATCCTCCAAAGTCCTGGGCCCCCCAAGTTCTCCACCAGCTGCATGGAAGAGTCATGGTCACAGGCTGGGGCAGCGCAGCTCCACAGGACACCAGGGCCAAGGCCAGGCAAGAGCCTAGACCCTGTGTTGTTCTTCTGTGTTTAGTGCGGGCGCAGGCTCGCGAGGTCTATAGGGGGTAGAATTACACCTCCCACATTCAGGGTTATTTTCACACTAAGTGTTGTCTTGTGTGGGTGTGCATATTGTTTCAGTCTTGTCAATTGTGTATTGTTTATTGTTGACTTCAGAATATGTCAGAGAGAGACACATTTGCATATAGCGAGGAACACATCCAGAAATTGATTAGCCTGCCACCGGTTTTCGCTTCTGCCACTTTAAGTCTAACAGCAAAGACACAAAATGAATCTGACAGACTGATCAGGTTACGGAAAAAACAGATCAGGACCGATTTACACGGCCATTTCTTGCTACAACATTTGCGTGCGAGCACAATCCCTTCGGGATTACAAATTAGAAATACACCCATGGTGTTTGTGGACGACCCAGAGTACAAAAAAGGTTTTAGTGGGATAGAAACAAATTGCAGTAGGGACTTAATGGTCCTGACTGTTGAAACAGTGCACAGGATTTCCTTAAAACAGCTGCAAGAAATCTCAGTTCTGGAAACGGAAATTCAAAATAACCAACTGATCTCGGACGCAAAAGGGCTTCTGGAAAAAATAGAGAAGGAAATACTAGAGTTTAAGGACTACTCAGTAACCCAGAAAGAGAACAAATTTGAATTGGACAAAAGATTTTTACACACAACAAAATCAGAGACAGTTCTTTAAGGACAATCAAGGACGTTCAAGGAACAAATTCTTGACTTTCTCAGACACGGCCTCCTCATCAGGTGGAGAGACTGATAAAAACGACACAAGGAGCAATTCGAGTTATAGAGGGAATCAGCACAATCAGCAACAGAACCCCCAGCCTTTTTTAGCCAGAGGCCGCCAGCGAGCAAGAGGCAGGTCACGCTCCAATTACCAACTATGGGAGATGAGGACCAGACGACAGTATTACAGGAGTTAAAACCATCACCACTATTTAACCTGTCAGATCGTGTGCTTACCACCTCAGAAATAGCTGTTCTTGAAAAAGGATTGTCATTTGTCCCCATAAGACCAACGGACTTTGTGACAATGAAATTGGAGGCAACGGAATTTTGCCGCAAAATACACCTTAAAACATTTTTTCTAGACGCACCAGAGACACACAACAAACTTTCGAAAGGACGTTATTGTCAGGTATATCAGCCCTCGACAAGAAGAGACAGTACATAAATTATAACTTATCAAGAGATGAGAAAGACGCCATCAATTCTCTCAAGAATGACAAATCGCTAGTGATCAAACAAGCGGATAAGGGGGGAGCGGTAGTCCTCTGGGACATCAACAAGTATAAAAATGAAGTTAGACGTCAATTAGAGGACCCGACTTGCTATAAAAAAATCAGCAATAACCCCACAAGAGAACTGCAAATAAGCTCTTTGCCATCCTTCAAGAGGGCTATGATCTAGGGATCCTGGGCCCTAAGGAATTTGAGTTTCTCCAAAACAAGAACCCAAGAATACCGGGATTTTACGTCCTTCCGAAGATACACAAGGACGCAAATGACCCACCAGGGCGCCCAATAGTATCAGGGTGCGAATCACTGACAGAACCGGTGGCAAAGTATATAGACTACTTCCTTAAACCATTAATTGAACAAATTCCGGCCCATTTAAAGGACACAACATCTTTCCTGAATGAAATAACATCGGTTCAGTTTGATGAGACCAGCCAATTAATGGTTACAATCAGACCCTCCAGCATTTCGCGATTTCGCGATTTGCAAAATAATCGCGAAATCAGCTGAAGGGTGCGATGGCCGCGATATTTAACATTTTTGCCGCGAAAATGGACTCCGGCTGGCAGCAAAAAAAATGGTGACACCTTATTGGCTGTACGCGCACACGTCACTACGTGGCGCTGTACAGCCGTAATCGCCGCCTCTTTACTCCTGCTGCGCGCCTGTACCGCATTAGGGGATTTAGGTCCATGCGCTTTGGAAGATGAGGCGAGTCTCTGAGAAAGCCGTGTTTGAATTTCGGCTTGAGAAAGTGCTCTTTCTGTTTGTATAAATAAAGCCACATTTCGGAATGATTACGGAGAGCGCAGGGCTCGGTACGTGTAAAATTACAACCCTTCCTCCCCCAGGAAGCCGAGTACTTGAAAGTTCTGTGGGGCAGCAGGGGCTTCTCCTACCTACCCAGCTCCCTGGGTCTCCCCTCGTCCGAGCTTGCTGGAAGAAAACCGTGACCTCAGCACGCGGTTCTTGCCTTCTCTCAAGTTTCATTCATTCGTTCCCACATTTAATCAATGAAAAATAGGAGAGGAACATTTTTTGGGGAAGGCATCTTTCTCGGGCATTTTCTGTTCCGTCGGCATGTTCAGGAATTAAGGGGGGGGGGGGTAGAGCATTGCTGGTCAGTGGTCCCTGGAGCCCTATGCCCCCCATCCAAGCTTGCTGAAGGAAGCCCGTGACTTCAGCAAGCGGTTCTCATCTCCTTCATTCGTTGCCTTGTGAAATGGATCCAAAAAAGAAAGAAGCATTTTGTTGGAAATGTGGTCTTTCTCTGGCATATTCTGTTCGAGCTGCAGCCTCGGGACGGCAGGGGTAAATAAATACAAGATACATTACAATACATGGGAAATAACTGCATGCAACTAGACATAGTGTTTGCAAAGTGACCAGTGTTTTCTGTCCCATGCAAAGACATTAGCGCCACTTCACAGAGTGGGCCAGTTAATAGCGCTGTCATTTTAAACTCTTTCCTGTAACAGCATTGTTGTTGGAAGAGAGGGTGAGGACATGATGTCTCCATGGTCCGAGGTGTCCCTGACGTCTTCATGGTCAGTGCTCAGTGGGTCTCCATGGTCAGGGGCGTCTCTGGGGTCTTCCTGTGCTTGACTGAGCCTATGATCCTGGAATGTTACCGCAAAGGAGAATATAGCAAATAAACTCTAATACCGTTAATAATGCCTATTGCATAGTTAAATACTCTGCTAAATTAGTTTGCATAGATTTAAGGCTAAAAAGGAATGATTAACAGTAAAATAAAGTGCCGCAATAATGCCGCTAAATTTTCATTTTTGTGCCGCTAAATTTCCATTTGTGTGCCGCTAAATTTGCAAATCTATGCCGCTATATCCTGGGGGGTCTGTACAATGGACGTGGTCTCCTTGTATACCCAAATCCCCCAGGAACAGGCATTAGAGACCTTAACATTTTTCTTGGATCAAAGAGAACAACCTACCAGAATACCTACAAGCTTCATATTGAGACTCGCTAAGATTGCCCTTCAAAATAATTATTTTCAGTTTGACACCGAATTCTTTTTTCAAACCAAGGGGGTGGCCATGGGCTGCCCCTTTGCACCGGAGCTAGCTGTATTATTTATGGGTCTGTATGAAATAAAAAGTATTTACTACAACAATCCATTTGCTGAATTCATTACAAAATACATCAGATACATCGATGATGTTTTCCTTATCTGGTCAGGGACCGAAGAGAGACTAAATGACTTTGTGACATGGCTCAACATGAGGACCGAAGACATCAAATTCAGCCACACTGCATCTAATAAAAAGATAACATTTTTAGATGTAGAGGTGTATGCAACGGAAGGTGCTTTGGGCACACCATTATTTCTGAAATCCACGGATAGGAACAAAGCCCTCCATTATTCAAGCCACCACCCGAGAAGCCTCAAGCAAAACTTGCCCTTTAGTCAATTCCTAAGAATTCGATGAAATTGTTCCAACAAAGACGAATATTTTAAACATGCGAACGGTTTGACGGAACGGCTAAGTGAAAGAGGCTACCCAAAAAAACTATTAAAACATGCAATGCAAAGATCGTGGTGGGTTCCTCGCGAAACTTTGTTACAAAAGAAGGAACGACCTGACCTAAAGAGGATTGTGTGTGTGACTACGTTTGGCCCTAGCTCACACCAACTGCGGAAGATGGTAACACCGAACTGGCATCTGGTAAAAAATCTACATGGCAACTTTCATGAACCGCCATTGTTCGCATTTAAAAAAGAAAAAAGTGTGGCGAACCACATTGTGCGGGCAACCTTACCCCATGAAATCAAACCCACATTAAGAGGAATGCTGGGGTTACCCGCAATAACGGGGCATCATAAATGTGGGAATTGTACATGCTGCGCCCAAACGGAGAAAGGTGAAGTATTCAGTTTTGATGAAATGCACTGGAAACACGACAAATTTACAAATTGTCAAACAAGAAATGTGATTTATGGAATCATGTGCCCGTGTCCCAAATTATACATTGGGAAAACCACACAGGAGGTACGCCAGCGGATCACGCAGCATAAATCCCGAATAAGAAGAGAGGTGCCGAATGCACTATTGGTCCAACATTGGAAGTTAAAACAACACAAAGAGGAGGATTTACGCTGGACTATTATCTCAAAAATTGAACAGGACCCCCGAGGTGGGGATATGGAGTTGAGGTTGGGACAGCGTGAGGCATTACTGATTATGAAGTACAATACCGCCGTCAATGGCCTGAATGAGATTTCTGAGATTTTTAAAGGGATTCCCTGAGAAAGGGTACCTGTCAAAGGAGGCATCGAATATTACTGGCAAGCTGCAAACTTTTCGTTGTAAATGGGGGGTTGAATAGTACACCCCACGATGATTGATCGTGAACTGGTGGTGTCATCAGGAAAACCAGGGAGCCCTAGGGCCCTTAACCTTCTCCCAACGTTTGCATATGAAAATAAACCGATGGATGTTGAGAGGCACTCCCATTGTTAGGTATGCACATTCGGTCTGCACACGCTACGCGTGGACACTTGACCATCAGTTGGTACCGTGCCAGGGGGAATGATGAGTAGCTAGGCCTGGTGAGTTTTTATATATTTCCCAGAATAGCAGAGTGCATTATGCGGGACAAAATGGATATCGAGGCGTCCTGTTTGTATCAAGGATAAGACCGGTCTGTGGTCTGTGAGTCTACATTTGTGGCTGTGGCCATCAATAAAGCTCGAGATAGTAAGAACAGTGAGACATTCATTTAAGACGGGAGGCTTGTCTGGTACGAGAACTGCGTGTTAATGTTCATCTTTTCGCCCTTTAATAAAGTTCTACAAAGGTGAGAAGGCGCTGGCACTTTAAGGAATACCCGATCACGTGATCGGAAGTACGTGTCAAAAACATTGAAGCCGGTAGTGCTCGGCAAACTAATGGACGATTCTTTCACGGAGAAACGTGGCAGATATAATTGTAAGTTAAGACGAGGAAGGAAGTATACTTCAGGCAAAGAGATTACCCCTCCCTGCAAGTTCTTTAATGCATTTCCTGCTCTTTTCGTAGTACGCTTAGGAAGTCATCACCCCGACCATGGGCGTAGGAAGTGTGGGGGACGCGGGGGACATATCCCCCCCAGATTTTGGAGTGGGGGGGACACGGGGGACAAGGGTGGGGGGGGACGAGGGGACAAAAGAATTTCCCCTCTCTCTCCTGTCTGTGGCAGGGCCATTAGCGCGGGAAAGCGCTACCTAATGGCCCTGCACTTGACCTGCCTGGAGTCAAAGAGGCCACCCGGCCTCTGCCCTTTGTTATGCTGCAGGAAGGCTAGGCGTTTGTTATGCTGCAGGACGGCTCGGCTGCGTTCTGTGAAGGGCAGAGAAGGTCTGTCTCGCTCCTGCTTAAGTTCTGATTTCAAGAGCTCTCATGTACTCTCTCTTGCATCACCTTTTCTTTATTTGTTTCTCTGTGAAATGGATCAAAAATGGGTGGACACTGGCTGGATATTTCCACATTTACTGACCGTTTTATAATTCCAAAGAAAAACCTCGGGACGGAGAGAAAAAAAATGAAATACCTAAATTAAGCAATACAGAGTGGTCAGCAGACAGGCCAGATTGTTATTTACATCCACACGTATTAGAACCACTTTACAGAGTTTGCCAGTGAAAGCGCTTTCTTTTTTACTTCTTTCTTTGAACAACATTGTTTTCCCATGGTGGGGAAGTGAACCATTCCTAAAGGGACTGCAATACCTGGTTGATGGGTGAAGTGGAAATGTTTAATACAATCGTTTTCAACTGTTTTAATTATTTTAGCATATAAAATGTGTACTGCGGCTCTGTGTTCGGGGATGTGATTTTTTTTTAAACCAAACTGCTCACATTTTGAAAGGATATAAGCAATGGACATTGAAACGGGTCCCTTCCTGGTCCTGTAGACGTGTCCTGAATTTTTCAGGAAAAATCACTTAAATTTCTGAATAATGAGTTTAAAACTGTTAAGGTAACCATGTTGTTCCTGAATACATTTCACATGATTTGCCTATTCTTGCATTCCTTTTGAGTGTTTGCTTTTTTCAGGGTGTCCTTAATTTTTTTTCAGGCAGCATTTTACTGTTGTTTAGTGCATAATTTGAATTTAGTTGCAGCACAATTGAGTTGTAGCTGGAGGCACTGCAAGTTTCTCTCAATGGGGCACTATGGTGTTCAGTGTGGGAGAGGATGAGGCACTCTGGCTAGAGATGCTGATTTTGGAACTGGCGCACCATTATCAGCCTTCATGACCAGTCCACCAGACCGCACTCCTGACCGAGCTCATTCCGATGCTACACCTTAGAAGGACCGATAGACCTTAGAAGCCCTGGTGTCTTAGCACCCGCAGGTGGACCCTAACGGTGGCAAGTGGGAGTTAACCTTGAAGGCCTATCCACCACAATCCATACTGCAGTTCACCTCCAGTCTTGCGAGCAGGCATACGAAGAAGCACACCCTAGATTGACAGTGACTGTCACTGAGGTCACAAGATCCTTGAGGCCAATCCACCGCATCCATTGGTACCTCCATTGGCCTTTTTCAGCAGTAGTGGTGCAACTTACCAGAGGTTGGCAATGTAGGATTTGCATGCACACCAAACTTAGGGGGAGAGGATGTGGCACTCTGGCCAGAGATGCTGATTTTGGAACTGGCGCACCATTATCAGCCTTCATGACCAGTCCACCAGACCGCACTCCTGACCGAGCTCATTCCGATGCTACACCTTAGAAGGACCGATAGACCTTAGAAGCCCTGGTGTCTTAGCACCCGCAGGTGGACCCTAACGGTGGCAAGTGGGAGTTAACCTTGAAGGCCTATCCACCACAATCCATACTGCAGTTCACCTCCAGTCTTGCGAGAAGCAATACAAAGAAGCACACCCTAGATTGACAGTGACTGTCACTGAGGTCACAAGATCCTTGAGGCCAGTCCACCGCATCCATTGGTACCTCCATTGGCCTTTTTCAGCAGTAGTGGTGCAACTTACCAGGGGTTGGCAATGTAGGATTTGCATGCACACCAAACTTAGGGGGTGATTATAATGGAGGTGGAACCGCCACATCACCCCGTCAGTGGTGGTCCCACTGCCATCGGTGACTGCATCTACGCCAACCATATTACAATGGCAGTGGTTCCCTGGTGGTTGGAAAGACCAACCGCCACGCACCCGACTGGCTCCTTGAGCCCGCTAGTGCGGCGGAGGGGCTCGTGGTTCCTACAATGCTGGTGGTACCTACCAGGTACCACAGTAAGGATTATGATACCCCTTACCCACCAGCCTATCCATGGCAGTTCACTCACCATGAAATTTTGGTGGAAAGGGACATTGGAGGCCCATAGCGGGCCCCTTTCCCCAGCCCCCAGACATGGGACCTGGGGAGCATCTAAGAAGCCCCCCTACATATCACTGCACCATGTGGCAGGCACCGCATTGTGCCTGCCACGTAGTGCAGTAATATATATAACATGTCAGTTTTTACATTGCGGCAGATGATGCAGCCAGCAGCACCTGCTGCAATGTAAAAGATAGGCACGGCGAACGCCATAGTGGCGGTCGCATTGTAATGCCTATCGTAGGGCCGCCACCTTGAAGGCCAGCGGTCCCATTCCCCGATTCAATGGCGGACGGACTGAAGTCCGCCTGCCTTCGTAATCAGCCCCTAAGTTTGCAAACTTCATGGTCTCTGCTTCATGCACAAACACTTTTAACATGTGCAGACTTCTTTCGGGCCACTGGAGTTATGCAGCAATGGAGGCCAAAATTATGTTGCAGTGTTGACTAAATGATGCAACAATAAAAAGGCTGCAGTGTGATGCAGTGCATTTTATGATACTTTATTATTTTAACATATTTATACATCCTAACAGCCTCTGCAAAGCTTTTGCCTCATTAGTACCTATGTAACATACAAATGCAGAAGAGGGAAAGGAGAGTAGTCAACCTTTGCAAAGGGCTCTGCACTTCACAGAAAAAAGTCACATTTCTTTTAGTAATTTTTGATCTGTTTGAGCTACAAAATTGTTTTGGGTCAAATTGTTAGATTATGCAGCAGATGATGTATTATGTGGCAAATATGATACAGACATAGTTAAGTTGAAAACGTTTTTTCCACTTAAAGTTCCCCAAACCCAAAAGTCGAGTTTGGGCACAATTTGCATTTTAAAAAAAGCCCTACAACACAAGGCTACTTTTAAACTGACCTCAGGCTTCAGCAGTGCACACATGCAAACGCAGAAAGGGCTGCTGGCCTCTAAACTGCCATGCCCTATTATATTCTAGGGACTTAAAGGTAGTTCTAATCTCCCTGCCCTATTATGAACTAGGGCCTTATAGGAGAGGTCATGCCAATCATAGGGATACCCTAATCCATAGTGCACCCTAGTGTACGTAGGTGTTTTACAGTATCTTTAAGTGTCTCTTTCAGAATAGCACTGGCCCTGTGCCTGTTCAGGCAGAGGCCAGGGTCAGTCAGAGTCAGGTACCACCAGTACCAGTCAGCAAAACGTTGGGGAGGGCAGAGGATGGCTTTGCAACACTAAAGAAGCACAAACTCAGAATTTAAAACATAACACCATGGTTGGGGGGTTCTCTTTAATAATCAGAATTGATTTCTATCCTAATGGACCCATTTTCCAACTTTAGGATAAGGAAAGACTGGGGAAAAATCTTAATGTTCTAATCTATACCTTGAAGTTTTCATGCAGCTCTTTGATTACGGTTAATAGCTCACTGTTTAATGTTAGGATTTTAACTTATAAACTGCAAATACCAAAAAAAATCTCTCAGGCAAAAGCAGTAACTCACTGACCAATTTACATGATATGCAATTTGTGATCTGCGTGCTACACATTCTTTGCAGCAGGCATATTAACCCACTGTGTCTACCTTACCAAGAGTCAAAACTTCCACTAGACAAACCTCCGATCTCTCTCAATAAAGAACATTAATCACCAAAGTTATCTTCACATTTTTATTGCTGGCTGAAAATTGCTGGAGACCAGGAATGCAGCAGCAGGTACTTTTAAAATCATAATGCACTTGCAAACACGACGCCCACACCCTAAGTCAGCGACCTATGTTTGCTTGGTGCAGCAAGATTCATATACATGGTTCTTTAACATTTGGTCTGATTACTATATGAATGTAAATAACAATAAAGCATACATGAAAACTGTGACAACATGCCTGCTTTTCTCAATATTTCACTTCGAAAGTATGCGATTGTATTTGTTTAACGGGCAGTGATTTGTATAGGGTCACTGGAAAGTCAACAAGGTTGTCCCTCTCCCCCCCAGAATTTTAGTGTCTTCTACGCCCCTGACCCCGACGATTATTGAACCCGGCATGGAGACAACAAACTGGACACCGGATAAGCCCAATACACGGGAGTATTACCCATGTCTACAGACTTTAGCATACATCGTTAGGAGTTTGGTATTAAATCTTGCCGCATATTCGTTTTTTAGGCATACCGAACCGCTTTCAGCCTCATCTAAGGTCAGTGCAGCTACGAGCAAGTTCAAACATAAGTCTTGCCATCCCCGTCAATGCCTGAATCATTCTTATTGTCTTTTCAGTCAGAGCTCAACACTATACATCGTGACTAAGGCGAGTGCCTCACATCGTATCTGAGTTACAGTTGAGCTATTTTGCAAACATGAGGATTGCCATAGTAAATGTCTCTATGTAACTGTGTTTCATGTCTAGAAATCTGTGACTACACCATATGACCCCCCATGGGACACCCATTCTACTAGAATTAAGGTAGGCGGAAGTGAGCCGGCTGGTGGCTGTTTGTTGTTTGATTATAAAACAGTTTGACGAATAGGTGACTTAATTTGGCACTGTTGTCTTCTGTCTTTTTGTAGAATTGTTTGGTCCTGAGGAGAACCCTGCAATTAGGGGGTTCGAAAAGCGTCGACCCTTACCTGGCCCTGTGTCAATGATAAGGATTAGAAGGACTATTTTGAATATTGTAATGCAACATGGTCCCACTGTGATTTCAACCAGGATTCATAAATTGTTCATTCGATTTGTACTGTTGGCTAAGGGCCACACTTTTTATGTTGTATGTCTGTTTTTGTTTGACTGAAGGATAAATGCTGGGCAAAGTTTGGAGTGGATGAGTTGTAAATAGGTATAGTGAGTGTTGATTATTGTTTTTCATTGTATTTTATTGTAGATTCTGTATATGCACAAAAATTGTTTCTTAAAAGAAAAAAAAGTCAAAAATAATTTGACCAATGAGAAAAATACAAAATAAACTAGTGACATTATAATAAACAGACCAGTATATGTTGTATTCATATAGGTGGTAAGAAATTTTTTAGAGTAAAGTCCAGTATTGGCATTTGTGTTGTTTATTACAGGCAAGTGGTGAGAGCAGGGGCCCCCGCAGGATCACACAGGAGTGGGCCACATGCACCATCCGAGGGCAGGGCCAGGAAGGAAGGGTGACAACGCAGGGCCCAGCTGCAGCGTGTGTTGCAGTCCTAGGGTGCACCGATCCAAAAACCATCGTCACACTCCTCAATTCAAGGAGTGGCGCCTCAGAGACCCCAGGGGATAAGAGGGTGGTACAGTCCATCTAGTGGCCTGAGGCTCGATACCCGGTGTTGCGCCAGCAGGCCAAGGTGTCAAAAGGCGCTGCAACTGGGGGGGCGATACATCTGCTATGAGGTAGAGCTGCACTCCCAGGCCACCAAGCCCTCAACCCAGTGCCCTGAGTGACGCGTAGGGCTCACCAATGCTCAGGAGGGTGTGGTGTTAAGGGGGCCTCTTCTCAGGAGCCCTCCAGGGCCCAGAAGGGACCCACATGGCAGCCGTAGGCACCCGTCTCAGGCTCTCCCCCCAGGTTCTGCAAGCACTGCCTCACCTTCAGCCAGAAGGGCACACCCGGCAGGCAGGGAATGCCCGGTCAACAATGGCCAATGCTCGATGTCCATGGGCCTCCAGCGGGGTCACTACGATGCAGCGAGAAGTCAGGTCGGGCACCCCAGTAGGCCTCCACAACCACGCGGGGGGCCCAAAATGATGACACAGGCTGTTGCTGCAGGTCAGCGCGCCCTTGATGCCCTAGTGCTGGGAGGCCCGGGCTTCGAGGCCACTGCCCCAGACTCCCGGAAGGGATAGAGGGCCCCCAGAGTAACGACGGGGAGACATGGCAGGCCCTCGCCGGGCAAAAGCTCCTCAGAGCCCGGGAATGCACAAGATGGTGGCTTTGATGGCTCTGTCCGGAGTCCGGCCCTGCGTAGGCTGGAGCGCCGCAGCCTGCCGTCCAAAGCTGCAGGTGGCTTCAGGGACCCTCCGGGGCCCAGCTGTAGATGCGGCATCCCCAGGGAGCAGTGGATGGCCCGGCCAGGACCCAGCTGTTCACGCCCGTGACCCACACCAAAAAGGCCCAAGATGGTGGCCTAGAGAGCCGCTGCAGATGAGTGCACCCTCCGTGCATCAGCGTTGGGGGCCCGGGCCTCCGGATCACCACCGCGGACGCCAGGAGCTCCGGCAGGATGCACAGGAGTAGTGGCAGGAGAGCGATGCAGGTACCTACTGGGCAGGGAAGCGCCAAGGCCCGGAGAACACAAGATGGTGTCTGCACACGCCCGGGCAGGGGTCCACTTCTATGTGGCCGCACACATCGCAGCCAGCAGCTCAAGGGTAAGCGCAAAGCCACCAAAAGCTGCCTGACCCTTCTACTGTCCAGACGCTCCAGGCAGTGTCACCAGCGAGACACCAACGCCGCTTTACAAACGTATAAAAGCAGTGGCTGTCCGGAGCCTCTAAGGCATGCGTCTCACTCCATGAGCAGTGAGACCATGACCCCAGTTCTCCTTTTTAAAGTGGGCCAATCCTTACATTACATAGGTGGGTGCTATTTGTGCTTCTTTATTTTCTACTTACATATGATATTGGGAACTATGTCATTGATTTTGTTTTCCTTTTTATAGATAAGAGCCACTAATCTCACTCAGACAGTTTTGTTACCCAGCAGAAGAGGGGAATTGCCTTTGTAGTTACACCACACAGCTATATCATTGTTATAACTTAGTGGTCATAACTTTTCAAATACTCATATGCTCTATTCACTTTTTCCCATGTAGGAGATCACTGTTTTCTCTCTTTACTTTTTCCCCTTTTCTCCTGATTTATCATTGGTGCTTTGATGAGGTTGGGCACAGTGGATGAATTGGTGAAGTTGGGACCTCCTTGTCTTGCATGTCATTCCTGCGAATACATAGGTTAGAGGTTTTTGACAGTTAGAATGAACTATGATTTCAATATATTTTATGTATGCTTAACTAGAACATCATTGATAGATTTGATTCTCTCTGACTAAATCTATTCTATTCACTGAAAGAACGCTGAGCGCAGCTTTAGCTCCTGTAAGAAGATCCTCTTGAGAACTTTAATCCATATGACTATTCTATAGCAACAATGTTTATTATACATTGGCGTGAATGTTTACCATGGGAATCAGGAGAAGAAGCAGCAGAAGTTTACACCATCGCATGAGCGGTTTTCATTGGATGAATGCGAACAATTATTACATTTCACTACATTATTGTGTGCTTTTATATTAATGACTGTTCCTAGGGAGTTGTTTTATAAACAAATAAAAAATTATTGAAGATATTATTATTAGGATTCCCATTTTTCCAGAATTACTCTGCTATCCTCCTCATTGCAGACAGCTATTGCTAAAGTTGACTTTATTTATTTTTTCCTTCCTCTGATCAATGATACAGCAACAATCAATCTCCTATCATTGATATTCTGATGGTAGTTGCTGCAACTGTGGGGAACTTGGATGCGTTTCCAGAACAACTCATTATGGAAAGTTCTCTCTCTATGCACCAGCATCCTGCTCTTTTCCATAAAGGGACTCTTCATGAGCTTCTCTAAGTAGTGTAGATTAGACTTTTAAATAGTTAGTGACTACTTTATGGGTCACTATGTATTTTATTTATTTATTTATAAAGTTTTATATAGCGCAAACCAGATCCCAAGGGATATCAGAGCGCTTTACAAATTGTCGCTAATCAATCTTTTCTTCGACATTTCTGTAAACCTGACTAATCTGCATAACATAACAAGATCATACCAATCCTTAAGAGAAATAAAGGTTTTGAAAACTTTTCCAATATCTCATCATGACTGAACATTAAGGATCAGGCAGAAGCTGATATTGCATACATTTTGTTCTAGTTCTAGCTCCATTCGAAATACTGTGGCAAAGGTTTATTGACCTTTCAAGCACCATGAGAATTTCCAAACTGATAAAATCTGTAAGTTGGGGTGTTTAGTCTTCAATACCATTTGACAAAATCCTTTAGGCACTAACATTTTCTTGTAGCAGAGGAGATAGTTTACACTCTGAATGGAGCATTAAAATAGTACTCAAGGGGGCGTGGCCAAGATGGCGGCGTGAGCGGTTGTGATTTCCCGAGCTCCCGCCGTCGGCCATTCTTAGCACGGGCTTATCGCTTTCTGGAACCCTTCATCAGCCTCGTTTGCGGGCCGCCTGAAGTCCCTTACTGCCCCTGGTGCTGGCGATGGTTGGAGGAGGGCATAGCGGGCTGGTCTGCTGAGATCGACGACGCGGCCTGCTCATCTGGCCACCACCACGGAGGTACGAAGGGGCATGGGCGGAGCCTGGCCCGGAGACTGCCGAGCCTAGGGGTGCCTGCCCCGGAGGAGCTTGACCCGAGGTGCGGTGTTGGTGGCGAGCGACGCGGGAGTGGCGGTGGGTCCGGCCCGCGTGAGTGCTGCGCGAGGCTCCGGAGGTGGGACCTCATGGGAGATGCTGCGGACCCACCGACGGCGGTGAGATCCGACCCACGTAGGCCCCGCACAAGGCCCAGCTGCGGCAGTGACAGGGGCTGCTGCCGACCGGCCGCCATTTCCTGATATCCCACCGGTGGCATGTAAGGGGAGCGGAGCGGAGGCCCAGTGGTCCTGGAGGCGGTCCTGACGGAGGTGGTTGGTGACCAGAGCCCTAACTGAAGAGTGGTGGTGAGGCCCGGTGAGTAGGCCCGGCAGGCAGCCTGTGTCTAAGGCTGCTCGCGGCCTATGGAGCACTTTGGTAGTTTGGGGATCGGCTGCGGGGACTGGTGGTGTATGGCCCACCCCACGCTTGAGGAAGTGGCCTGCAGGGCTCCTTGTGGTCGGTCGAGAGGGACAGAGGAGCCGCTTTGCACCCCTATGCCCCTTACTTGGATTGTTTGCGCGCTTCGCATGGGCCGGGAGACCTGGGAATTGCTGGAGCCCACAACGGGAGCGGATTGCGTTTGGTGGAGGCTGCGCTTGGTTGGCGCATGAGGTCGGCTGCTCCGGTGGGCCTTGCAGGAGAGGAACTGAGTGCTGTGGGCAGCCTTGGAGCCAGGCTGCCGACCTTGGACATGCGGTACAAGCAGAGTGAACGGGCCCTCGGTACTGGGGAGCCCCGGTGGCAGTGTAGGGCCACATCCTTCAGTTTGGAACTGGGACTTTTGGGACAAGCGGACTGCACTGGAGGCGGACCCCTGGTTGCGGAAGGGTGCTAGAGGAGCTCGGTCGGTGGCAAGAGAGTACAGCAGGACCGGGACGGCTTAGCTGGCAGTAGGCGCAATGGACGTGAGCTCTCAAGTGGATGCGGTGCCAGGCCAGGTAGGCGAGGACTGGGGGTTCGGTAGACACCCTCCTGGGTCCGGCTGGGGGCCCGTTAGTTCGTTTATTGGTTAAGCATCCTGAGAGTCGGTGGGAATGGCTTGCCCTGCGGAGACAACCTCCGGTGTCATATCTTTTGGGTAGGGAAGGATTGACGGGCTGCACTTGGAAATCGTAGCCCGTTCGGCGTAGGAACGGGCCCATTGCATTGCCCGGAGCCCGGGGAGGGGCAGACGCGGGCAATGTTCGCGGCCAGAGGACGGAGGGATAAAACCATCAAGGACATGTTCTCTAAAGTACCGGCAGAGAAGCAGACTGACCCTGTGGCAATGGCTGCCGGTCCGCCCACCTCAGGCCAGTCGGACGGTTCAGAGCCTATCACTAAAGCCTTTCTCCCTATTTAATACCCTACGAGATGACATCCACACTTGGAAGCGGGAACTCAAGGAGGAGATTAAGGAGGTCGTACGGGACACAGATGCCATAGGGAAACGAATGGCGGTTCTGGAGGGCAAGTGTGAAGGCCGGGATGCGGAAGTGGAGGCACTGCAGCAGGAAATCATTTGTATACATGACCAGCAAGTGGAACTTCAGACACACTTGGAGGATTTAGAAAATCGTTCCCGACGTCAAAATATCAGGATTAGATGCGTGAAAGTGACCAAGGACACTAAAGATCTTTTTCGTTTTGCTAGAGACCTGTTTAATCACATATTGGGGTGCCCCTCTAACGCGGAGCTGCGTATCGATAGGGCACATCGGGTGGGCCCCTGCGCTCGGCTTCCGCCCCACCTCCTGATATATTAGTTTGTGTACAAGACTTCCGCACAAAGGAGGAGATCCTTCAAAAGGCATGTCAATTGAACGCTCTTACCTTTGGGGACCCCTCACCGATTCTGTTTCAGGACTTGTCTGCCCTCACTCTGCAGAAGCACAGGACCTTTAAGCCAGTTACAGCCCTACTGCAGCAACGCAATATTCCCTATAGCTGGGGTCACCCCTTTCGGCTAGTGTGTAAATGGGACAATAAAGTTTACCAGCTGAGGTCCCTGACGGAGGCGTGCAGTCTTCTGGGCATTGACATGCCGACTGAGGACAAGGAGGAGCCTAACCGAGCGGCATACGGGGATGACTCCAGACCGCAATGGCGACAGCAGCGGAGGACGAGACGGGCGAGACGGCCCCTGCGTATTGATTGAGGAGGGCCAGTGGGCCGCAGTGGAAACTGCGGCGACAGAGCTGGCTTCGCCTCAATGTGGCTGAATCTTCAGATTGCATAGCCTATAATGTATACATTTCTTTTCTGCCAATGGCCGGCGGTGGGAGGGGGTATGGTGGAATTGCTCGAGTTACCCATATTGTTGTGTTGCCACACATCTGCAGATGATGGACACACTGTTCGGAAATAATGCTTTTCTCTTTTTTGGGGGTTTGGTGGAACAGGGAGGGAAGGGGGGGGGTTCAACGGTCCTTAGTCCATCAGGTTTTTGACTACCCAAGCCCGCTGCAGGGGGGATTGGATGCAGGAGGGGATGTGGGGCCTCTCATCGGTTAGTATGCTTCACTGGATACCCAATATATAGTGACTAGATGCCAGCAGCGAAATTGAAAATACTCACACTTAATGTGAGGGGACTGAATAATCCAGTCAAGCGTAGGGCTGTGCTACTCTACTTGGAACAAACTCATGCTGACATTTGCCTCCTGCAGGAGACGCATCTCTTACAGCGAGATTGCCAGCGTCTTTGGTCTAGAAAGTTTCCCCTACAGCTTTTCTCCTGCTTATCTGTAGATTTTCTTTAGGCTATACCCTTTTCTCTATTGGCTCGGTTTATGCACCAAATGAGGGGCAAGAGAGGTTTTTTCACACGATGCTTACAGAGGCCACTTCTACATCGGACCGCCACATACTGTTAGGGGGGATCTTAACCTGGTATTTGATAATGTTCTGGACAGGTCCTGCCAGTGTACCACACAGGCAGGAGCGATATCGGGTGAGGGTTTAGCCAGGTTGCATGAATTAGGCTTCAGGGATCTGTGGCGTAGTCTTCATCCAGGGGAGCGGGAATACTAAATCAATCAATCAATAATAAGCTTTATTCGATTTGTAAAAACAGAATCATAAGAGCATACATTTAAAAAATAGCATAAAAACTTCCAATACAAATAGATTGAATGCGTTAAAAAGCAGCTTTAAAAATATACAATGCTTGATGAAACATAAAAATCATATAAAACCGGGACATACTGCGCCTAATCATTCAATACATTCATTGTAAGGATACCTTTTACATTATCTTATCTCGTTTCAATTGTATTGGATTTACATCGAGTTCCTGAATCTAACAATCACCTTTAGATATGTAGATACGGCTACAATGGTATGTACATTATCCAAGGTTTTCAGTTTGTGATAAGCTCCTCTGCAGCTTCGTAGACCCCATGATTTAAGTAGAGGTTTTAACAACCTTTCCCTCTGGAAACTATCGAATCTGCAGAATAGTATACAATGGATAATAGACTGGTATGAAATGTTATCGCATGGGCAAAATCTGTCATCTCTTGTCCAGTTGTTGCAGTGTGGCAAAGTAATTATTCTAAAAAACGTGTCCATACGAAAACGGGTCAGAAGCATGAGGTTGAAGGGGGATGGTTCAATCAGCAGATATTGCTGTACCCCATCAGCAACGGTGATCAAATGATGTTCCATAACCGTGCTTTTGCCCTTTTCTACCCGCCATCTTTTACTCTCTAGATGCTGTAAGAGAAGTTTTTTCAAGCTTGTTCTGGACACCATCTCCATGCTTGCAGGATTGGAAAAATATTCTGGGTGCCCAATATCTTTCAACACTTCTTTAACATATCTAAACCATTTGATGTTATCAACGCCATCTAAGGCCAGACAATCCTTTATTACATCTCTATTCAGGGTTGTCTCTGGGTTTACCCAGACATTGTGCCACAAGACTGGGGAAGATTTTATAATGTCCGATATATATGGGAGAGCTAGTTCATTGTGAACCACGTATGTTGCTGTACTCTTTGGAATTGCCAATAAATAGCGAAGAAAATAGTTTTCAACGCGTTGGAGCGGGAATACTCATATTTTTCACATGCGCAAAAAACATATGCCCGCCTAGATTACTTGCTTGATACACTGCCCACACAAGCCTTAGCTACAAAGGCGGAGATTGGAGTCGCCTCCTTATCAGACCATGCCCCGGTAACCGTTAGCCTTGCTCTTCCTCCTCTCCATCGCGCGCAGCGGACATGGCGTCTTAGAGAGACACTACTGCATCGGAAGGATGTGATCTCACAAATTCAGCGCGCCCTCACAGAATATCTCTCCCATAATAGTAACACGGATACCACACTTGCGACTCAGTGGGCAGCCCTGAAGGCGGTCCTCAGAAGCAAATTTATAGCTATCTCGGCTGCGGATAATATAGAGAGGCAGCGCAAGCGGGAAGACCTTACACAGCAGGTTAGGGAGCTAGAGCAAATGCACCAGAGGACGGGTGAGCCCAGGATTTGGCGGCAGTTGAAGGCAGTACAGCAACAATTAGTGGCGTTAGACCAGGATAGAGCGGAGTTTGCTGCCCTCCATTTGCGCCACGCCTTCTACACGGGTGGGGATAGATGTGGGAGATTGTTGGCGCATAAGTTGAGGGAGACTAGACAGTGGCAGACAGTGCGGGAGATTGTTAGGAGGGATGGGAGGCATGTCACCGAGGATCACAACATAGCTGAAGCATTTAGGGATTCTTATGCCAATCTTTAGGGTGGTGAGCCCACGGGTGATGCGGAGGAGGAGGTCTTTTCAGATTCTATTTCCCTTCCGACACTTTCACGAGATCAGGTGGATCTTCTGGAAAGCGCTATCAGGCCGGAAGAGATCATAGCAGCCATTTCCCGCTTGAAAGCGGCCAAAACTCCGGGGCCTGAGGGTTCCCAGCGAGTTTTTATAAAACATTCTGTGCGCAAATTGTTCCCTTATTGGTGCCTCTTTTTAATTCCTTCTCAGAGACTAACGCGATCCAGAGTGATCTCTTGGAGGCCTCCATTGCGGTCATCCCGAAGCCGGGAAAAGACTGGACACATTGCGAGGCATATTGACCCATCTCCCTTCTCAACGTTGATTTGAAACTGTACACGGGGATTTTAGTGGCACGACGTAGGACACACATTGGGCGTCTGATTGACCCAGATCAGTCTGGCTTTATTCCTGAACGCCAGACCTCGGATAACTCAAAGAGGGCTCTACATCTTATTGAAAAGGCTACATGGATGCCTGGGGAATACATGATGCTGGCTATCGACGCCGAGAAGTTGTTTGATAGGGTCCATTGGCCCTATTTGGCGAAGGTCCTTGAGAAGGCTGGTAGTTGGCCGAAGTTTCATACTCACGTACTGAACTGTTACAAATACCCGACAGTGGCAATGCGAGTTAACGGTTTCACTTCCCCTCGGTTTGCTATAGAGAGAGGTATGAGTCAGGGATGCCCATTATCGCCCCTCCTTTTTGCTCTCTATATGGAGCTGTTGGCGCAAAAGGTTAGGTGCAATCCAGATGTCACAGGGATTAAATTTGGGGACTACGTGCATACGATTAGCCTGTATGCTGACGATGTCTTGATATTGTTTCCGCAACCCGCAGTCGCTCTACCGGCCTGTATGGCAGACTTGGAGTCATTCGGCCGAGTCTCCGGGTTTAAGGTCAATTTGAGCAAATCGGTAGCACTAGATCTATCCCTGGAGAAGTGCACCCGGGAGCTACTAGCTAAGGAGTTTCCCATCCATTGGGCAACTGAGACGGTTCCATACTTGAGGATCAAGCTGGCCCCCTCTCTGAGAGATATGGTGGACATCAATTATGCTCAGTTACGAGCTAAGATCCGGAAGGAATTGGTGCAGTGGAAGCACTAGCCTTAATCCTGGCTGGGCAGGGTTGCAGCAATAAAAATGACGGTCCTTCCCCCTATCTTGGATAATCCCGACTTTACCCGGGGTTAGAGGCCGTGGCCTTTGCGGGCTGGCGAGCGGCAGGATGTCGATTTCTTTTCCATCTATATGCAGCGGACGGGGTGATTCCCTTCTCTCATTTTCGTCAGGAATTTGGGCTGCCGGAAGGGGAAAGACTTCGCTACATGCAGGCACGTCATTGGGCTCTCAGTGAGCAAGTTCTCTCCGGGGCTGAGAGACAGCTTACTCCCTACGAATTTGGTTAATTACTCGTAAGACTGACAAGAAATTAATTTCTGACCTTTATAAGATGCTACTGATTAAATACGCATACGTCTACAGCACTAGTAGGGCTCGTTGGGAGAGGGAATTGGATAGGACTTTTACCCGCACTGAATGGGAAGATATTTATAATAGGGCGCGTCATTCCGCCTACCATATGGGACTTACTGCACCCCTGAACGTCTTCACGAAATGGATCATACAAGGGAGGCGTTTTGCCTGCGGGGTTGTGGACAGGTGGGGAATCTGGTGCATTTGCTCTGGGATTGTACACATCTTCAGGGCTACTGGAAACAGGTGTTAGATGAGGTGGATGCACACTTTGATACTGAGATTCCCCGTCTCCCATCATACGTCCTGTTGGGGCTCCCGAATCCTCTGATGTATCTGTTGCGCTCCCGTAGAGGTCGCCTGATCGCGATTGCACTGGGCTCAGCTTTGCAGAACATTGTAACTCACTGGCGGACTGCGATTGTTCCCACAATGCATGGATGGCTCCACCGTCTATGGATGGTGCTTGGCATGGAAAAACTCTCTTTAACAGCAGCTGGGGAGGGAGCAAGGTATACGGAATTATGGCAGCCCTTTTTGTCCCTGCTATCTTCAGAGTTTCGCGAGGTCACCTACCCACGGTACCTTAGATTGTTACGTCACTCTGACACGGATGATGGAAAATAGAGTTGGAGAGAAAGACGGCTCAAGTTGTTCGACTGGGTACAAGCGGAGATGTGGGTTGGGGAGGGTAGAGTAGGGGGTTAGGGGGGAGGGGTTCGGGGGAGGGTGTTCCTCCTTTTTTTCTGTTTCCTTTTTTTTCTCTTTGATGGCTTTAATGAGGGGGTTACATGTTCTTAAATAATGCACTGCTTTGGCCTGCGATTGATGCTTGGATGCAGTCTATCTAGTGTATTCTGCTTTGGTTAAGCTATTTCAAGTAATGTCACAGACATTTTGTGTATGCTTATTCTGTAGCGCTCCTTCAATAAAAATAATTTAATACTAAGATAGTACCCAAGCAATAATAATGAATCACTGATTTGAGTGTCCAGATCCACACGGTGTGGCAAAGCAGAAATTTAAGGCGGTGTGGTTTTGGTGGTTGCGGTTTCGAAGGTATGAGTATTAATAGGGCAAAAATGTAGTGGTTGTGAGCATTGTGGTTGTGAGTGCCTTTTTCTTTCAGGTGTATGAGTGAATGATAGAAGCACTGAGTTGATGAAAAGGAGTAGTTGAGTTTTAGGCTCCTTGAAATCAAAAGCTCTGTGTATAATAACAAAAGTTTTATACTTGTTTGCAGGGAATATGGAAGTGGAGTGTGGGGACAATCAGGTATCTGATTAACTTTGGTAATGTTATTGGAACCTTAGTTATCAAAGGGATGATCTGGGTGATTTTTCACTGATCGAGAAGTCACTTACAAGTGTAGAATACTCTTGAGTGGTTGTGATACTTTATTTGTTTACAAGAGCAAACAAAAAGTTATTTAAAGGAGATTTGGGCAGCTGTGAGCTGAATCCAAAGGAAAAATTGTAATGAAGGGTGACTGCTGCTAGGTCATCGTTTTTTGCGCTGGGATTGGACGGTTGGTGTGTTTTTCGTGCTGCAATTGGCTAAGTGGATTTCTAGAGTTGTGCTGTGATTGGGTATTGTCAATCTAAATACTATCTTCAGATTTAGACAGGAATTGTGTGAAATTAAAAGCTGTCATTTGATTGGTGAATCGGAATTTACGCATATGAAACAGAATCAAAACATTTGGTTTGCATGGGAAAAATTGGGAACATTTAATTAGCATCATGAAATATTTTCATGATTTTAAGAAATGGTAGGAGGAGATGTCACTATTCCCATATATCTAAAGTTGAGGCGGAACCTCCTGAGGGTTCTCCAGGATACATATGACAACCGAACATGGTTTAGGCTCATATTTGGGGCTTCGACAATGGAGTAGGCTCACAGAAAATCAGGGTGCTTCAATTCTTTGAGGTACGGAACATTCAATACCAGAATCCAAGATTTTTTAAGGGAAGATTGTACAAAATGGAGCCACCACCTCGAACCATGCTGTATGAGGCTTTCAATGCTTGGGAAAGAGTTGCACTGGAAAAAGAAAAGGAGAAAAATCAGAGAAGGACAGGAAGAGCAATGCAGAATTATGGAGGAAGAGCATTGTTGAAGAAGCCAGATAATATCCAGTCCTTACACCAGAGGGTGAGAAAAAGTGTAAGGATACTACTAGACAAGAAGGGGGTCAGTCAGCAGAGATTCAGGAGACAAGATATTAGATCAGATGCCGTTTTCCAGAAAACCACCTACTCTTTTCTCTGATCCAGGAGAGTTAAGTGCAAGTGCCAGTCAAACTATAGCTGCAGCTCTAGTGGACCCTCATCAATTTCCAATTGAACGACCTTTACAGGTTTTACTAATTGCTTCATTAGCTGTGAGACGACCACCATCTGTGGTTCCCATTGAGAATATTCCTGATGCGCCTCGAGTGGCTGCAAGAACAACGTTCCAGATTGAGACAAGACAAGAGGCCGTAATGACATCAGTTGTTGGAAATAAACTAACAACCCAGAACACACAGTTAGTTCTGTGGGGACCCCTACAAATGTTGCAGCCTCTGGTAGACGGAGGAGGGAGTTTTGTTTTTACGACTTTCTTAGCCCTTAGTAACAAGTGTAAATTAAGATGGATATATACCAGCATGACTTGAAGAGATTACTAGAGACAAAAAGGCAAAGATCACAGAAACCCCAAAAGAAAGAGACAAGAAAAGGCAGATTGTTGAATATTACAAAATTGAAGTTAGAAATAGAAGGGCTAATCAAGGGTTGTCTTGAGTTGGATCATCTAGATCAATACCAAAAAAATTAATCTACTTGTGCAAGGAGATTACTGGAAGAGCTGCAAGGCACATGACAAATTGGTAGGGATAGTGAAGAAGTATGACGTGGATCTTGCTAAAAAGTAAAATTTACATTGTAGCTATGGAGTTGAGTTGGATGCTCCTGCAATAGAAAACATTGATTACAGGAATGTGTCTGCACTTTATTCAACTGATCAAATGCATTTGCATATGGAAGGATGTGCAAATGTTGGAGCATAGATGGACGAAGAAACATAAAAAGTAAAAGGGGAGCAGAGGAAAACAGGATGAATTGAATAGGGATGAGGCAGCAGCATATCCATTATGTGAAAAAGCTGGAGGAACATACGTACATGTGTCTTGGAATAGAGATGATTTGACAGTATTTACAAACAATTTTCCAAATTGAGAGACAAGCCAGTGCAGTCGTATGCACAAGTGGAAAGGTTCATCCAAATTTCAAAGGTGTTGAGGATTGATTTGAATACGTTTTTCGACATGGGCCTAATGTAAGGTAACAGTACCGTGGCCAAAAGAAGAACCACCTAGAGAGAAAGGGACCGGTGCACCATCACCATTGGTGCTGGAGTAATATGAAGGTGTCCTTCCCATGTCTGAAAGGGAAAATACCTCAGAAGACACTGATTGGCTAAAGATTTTAAAAAACACACAAGAACTGAAGGAGACAGTTTATGAGTACTATGAAAGACACAAGAGACAGATTTGCTTTCACAAAAGAAGCATACTAAAAAGGACTAGACATGTAGGGATCAGCTGTTGTGAACACACATTTGAACTGATGGGGAACATGGCAAACATTACAGGGAGATGAAAATGCAATCTCATGAGTTTACTATATTTGTGGACAAATGCTTATTGCCTGCTGATACATAGGGTACTTGCTATCTAGGCATAATTATTCGTAAATGTTTCATGTTACTTAGATGCCTTAGCTGTGACACCAACACACAGATAGAAACGTAGCACAGGCAAAGGAGCTGGTTTAGTCGGAGATATATGTGGAGCAGTGATACCACCTGTAGAAGTAATCCTAAATGATGACAAAAATCAGGAAATTAGCTACTGTAGTTGATAAAATGGCCACCAACACTTCTGGAACTTTAATCTTGATTAACACTGAATTGGTTGCTATAAGGTGCATGGTTTTGCTGGACCGTCTTACTTTAGACATATTACTCGCTGAAAAGAGAGGAGTTTGCCACATGCTGAAATTAACCCATTGCTTTTCATTCATACCAGACGAGAGCAATGAGATAAAAGGTTATGCAAGAAATATTTCAGGTTTTGAACCTGAATTACATGATTTGGAAACAACAAGCTTGTATGAAAGTTTTGGGAACTGGCTAAGCACCGTTGGAAATTGTTTTTCGACAGCTGGGAAAGGTATAGTAAAAACAATATTAACCACTAGTAATAGCAGGGCTCTGTATACTATTTCTTTACCTTCTGTTACCTTATGTTACTAAGCTATAAATACTTCATGCACAAGACAGAGGAAAATATTCAGATGAAAATGTATAAATGGGACATGGGGTTACATGGTATCATGAATGACGACTACATGACATCACTAAGACAGAATAGGGGAATCAAACCTGAAGATTAAAGTGCTTTCTGGTCTTGAATTGGCATGTGAATCAGAATTGTGAGATAATTTAAAAATCATCAAAAGGGAGTGATTTGAGGGAAATAAATTCTAAAAACAAATTTTAGACTTGCAGATCATGTTGGAATGCACTTTGAGAGGCGTTTATACCATTGCGGAAATGTTTTCACACAGAAAATAGCAAGTAGGGAAAATGTGTCTACTTAAATGTATGTGAAAATAACAAGAAATTTCTTTGTACTACAGTATCATACTGAACTGTGCCCCTTTAACTAAGCCCATGTCTTTCCTATACAACTGCTGCTCATAGATAAGTATACATTTATTTAGGACATTTTGCCTAGCATTAGCATCCCGGTAAAGAATGTGCTAACTTCAAGCTTATGTTTCCTTAGACTCATCACACCATATTAGATCACCAGTACAACAATAAGCCTTGCTGTAATGCATAATGAATAGACTCTTAGATTGAACTATAATTTAGATATATTTAACTAGGACATCATTTATAGATTTGTTTCTTTGCATTTGACTTAATTTATTGTATTCACAATAAGAACTCTGAATGCAGCTTTAGCTTAGGTACGAAGGTTCTTATTCGAACTTTTGAAGGTTAACCAGTTTTGCGTTTGGAGCAGGGTTCTATTGAGTACTCCACAGTAAAGTACATAATTCAAAGTATATAACATAAGTATATCATCAAGTCCAAGTAGTAAGATCTGGGCATCTGTTTGTCCTTATCGAGATAATATCCACTTGATTAGTATCCTGAGGTAAAAAGACACCGGGGCTCAATGTTCAATCCTGGTAATATATCCAAGTGAGGTTTATTGGTAATTCTCCCTATCAAATAATATTCTCAGCAGCCAACACGTGTTTCGTCAAGCATTGTTATCATGCATCATTGACTTCATGAGGGCTGCAACCAAAGAAGATGTAATTAAGAAATATTCACTGAAAAAATATATAATTCACAATCTTCTACAAGCCTCAACATCACCTTCAGAGTACAAGAAAATGATTGAGGAAAGAGTGATCCACACCCTACTAAAATATATTGAGTATAGTACCAAAGTTGTGAAAAGGTCGAAGGTGATGTTGAGGCTTGTAGAAGATTGTGAAATATATATTTTTTCAGTGAATATTTCTTAATTACATCTTCTTGGGTTGCAGCCCTGATGAAGTCAATGATGCATGATAACAATGCTTGACGAAACACCTGTTGGCTGCTGAGAATATTATTTGATATGGAGAATTACCAATAAACCTCACTTGGATATATTACTAGGATTGAGCCCGGTGACTTTTTACCTCAGGATACTAATCGAGTGGATATTATCTCGCTAAGGACAAACAGATGACCAGATTCTTACTACTTGGACTTGATGATATACTTATGTTATATACTTTGAATTATGTACTTTACTGTGGAGTACTCAATAGAACCCTGCTCCAAACGCAAAACTGGTTAACCTTCAACCATCTCAAACTGAATGCCCTCAAAATGGAATTCCTCCTTATCTCCCCACCCACGCAAGCCCTCATCATGGAGAAATATATGGAAAATCTATCCGCTCTCAACTGCACACCACATATCATTGACTTCCACAAGATCTCTGTGAATAGTGCTGGATAAGAACTTGAACATGCAGGATCACATCAGCGCATCTACCAAAGGAGCAAGCTTCCAATAGAGCATCCTAGGGAGATTAAAACCCTTCCTTCCCCTAGGGACTTCAAGTCCGCTATGCAAGCATTAGTCATCTCACGGCTAGAATATGGTTGCGCAACTCTGTGCGGTCTACTGAGGTACAGACTGGCCCTTCTCAGGGCTTCACTGAATGCTGCTGCTAAGATCATCACAGGCTCCAAGAAAAGCAACCACAATTCCCCGGATTTGAAATATCTAAATTGGTTACCTTTTGAGGCAAGTATACAACTAAAACTGGCCTGCATGACCCATAATGCCTTTCACTTCAACACTCTGTACTTCGCAAACAAGCTGGAACTTTCTGGCAGTTCCCGTTTCTCCAGGAGCTCCAGTACCTTGCTGCTTAAACTAAAAAATAAAATAAAAATGGAAACCTACAATAGATCCTTCTCAGGTATTGCCCTGAGAACATGGAACTCCCTACCTTCATAAACTAGACTGATTTCATCAACAGTGTCCTTCAAAAAGGAAGTGAAAGCTTTACTGATGAGTACTTTTCTGAGTTAGAAGTTTAACCTCGGCCTTTTGTCCTGTCAGCCTAGATCTGACTGGTACTACTAGTCTAACAGCCGGCTCCTCCTCATTTATTGTCACAACAACGCCTCTTGCTGTATTTTACTCACATGTTCTTCTGCCTTCCTTGTCATGCCCCACTCCTCACATATGATTTCTTGCAATGCGGCGGTTCTGATACCCTCCTTTAATATGACGTTGCGTACCGGTTGTTAGTTTTGTATATTGCTGCTGTTTTGCCACAATTTTCTACGCTTATATGTGTCGCAATTCTTTGTAAAGTCTTCTGATACCCTCTAGGGTCATGTTTGCGCTATACAAAACTTTTTAAATAAATAAATAAATAAAGGTTGACTGAATATTAAGGATCCTGCAGTTGATGATATTGTAATAAATTGTGTTCTGGTTCCAGCTCAATTTGAAATACGCTGGCAAAGCTCCATTGAACCGTTAAGAGCCATCAGGATTTTCAAATGGATAAAATCTGTAACTTGGGGCTTTTAGTCTTAAATACCATTTAGCCAAATCCTCCAGATGCTAACAACTCAAAATGCGCACAGTAGAAGCAATACATCATTGTCCAGTATAATACTTACTTTTATGAAAAAACTGTCATATTTGTTTCTACCACTACCAACCCAAAGGAAATATACGCCGTTCACAAACAAGTACACAACCCCCCTGCGGTCAGGGCTCTAGTATGTCTTTAGGTAGTTTCCCCGGGTCCCACTCTATTGTCTATTCTAGCAGTAGTGGTTATTTCCCTTTCACTATAGACAGCATCCATGGGATGCTCCACTAGTAGTCCACGTCTCAAGAGTCCACTATGAATCTCTATTAAAGTCAACAGTGTTCCAGCGCCTGAATGCTAACTAGCAGTAAGTTCCCCATGGCCGATTGGCCTGTGGTTAGTCTTACCCTCACCTGAAGGCTAAATCTGGAAGTCCTGAGCACGCCACGTCCCCGGGAGCTTGGAGCTACAGCAGCTTATTCAGGTGAGTTTGCTGCACCTGGCCCAGGTGGGCTTCACTCAGCGGAGTCTCACTACTGAAGTGACTGGAAGTTCTTTGCGGCTCCTCCTTGCAGGGTAAATGTCCGATCCATCCCACAGTGTGGGTGTGGAGGTAGTGCGATAATCCTGAAGCAGGTCCCTCACCTTGGTAACAGTGCTGATGCTCCAATGGTTGCCTCACATCTTCAGAGAGGGTTGTATATCAAGTCACATGTCTTGTTCTCCAGGTGACCCCCTCTGGCATCCAGGGTCACTGTAGCTTCCCAGTGCATGGGCTCTCGTCAGTTCAGTACAGCGAAGTATCCAACAACTGTCCATCCTGGCATATGGGGTTGCAGCTCACTACGGCTCAAGGACTATGGATACCATTTCCTAAACACCTCGTAATGGGGGTCCACTTGACAGGGATCCTCACTGGGCCTTGCTCCTTCCAACACTCTCCTCTTCCTCACAGGGCACACTGGTCTTGGCAAGTAGGCAGGCTCTGGTGCTCAAGGGCAGGTGTTCTTAGATTCCCAGGTGATGTCCCCTCACCTGGCAGGGAGACTTGCAGGCCTTGGTCCCCAATCTTGGTCACAGGCAGAAATCTTGCAGAGCTTCCCCTCCTCCACCAACCAGTCTGGCTGCTCAGCAGATCACAATTTTTGGGGTCTCTGGTTCATAACTTACAGTCTATTTCCAGGCACCAAATGTGATTTCGAGTCTGAGTCATTGAGGTTTATGTTAGGGGTCTGCTTCTTTTTGAGTGCCCACTCCTCTGCCCTCTTCCTCTTAAAAACTGTCTGTCACAGCAGGAGTGACTTCAAAGGTGACAGCCCCACACCACAGTCCATGGATCGACTAAAGTTTACACCTAGATGTCAGCCACAGTGATATGTGCATCAAAAGATTAGCTCAGGGCCCAAGCCCTAGTCTTTATGATTCTATAATACCCCTATCTCCTTCACGAGACGTGTCCAGGACCCTTCTTTGTGACCTCTCACTGATTCAAAGAACATTCTTTGAAGTATACGGGGGAAGCTTGTCTCTCTCCTCCCTAGTATGTGTCCCACCCAGCCCACAGGAATGCAGCAATACACAAATATGTGTCGGAGGGATTTCTCTACCTCCTCTCCTCATCATACTAGCCTTTTTCTCCCAAATGCAACCCAGGGCCCTCCATGTATTGTACCATCCACACACATACACCCATTGCATGTGATAGTGCGAACAGGAGCCAAATTTAAATAATATGGTTCAACCTTTCAATTAACACTTACAGGATCAAGTCCTGTTCCCGCGCTGGGAAATACAATTACAATTTCAAGTTCAGTCAATGATGAGAGTTTGGCTAAGTTTTAAAAGCTTTATTCTCAGTTAGAGATTAGTAAGTTTCTTTTTATTATTTTATTTAAGTTAGTCAGTAAATCTTCAGTAGGTTTAGAGAAACCTCACAAAAAAGTTTTTTAGAACAGATATTCAAATATTGCATTTAGCATGTTCTAAAATAAACCAAAATCCCTATTATAAAGATCAGGATCAGAATTTGAAGTTAATGGAACACATGAAGAGCTCAAGTTCAAAAGGAAAAGAATGAGATCAAGAGAGCATACAACTCAAAGGCAAGTTAAAGGAGCTGAACTTCCCATAAAACTTAGTTCATGAAAATCAGCTGAGCCTCACAAATTTGAGCAAAGGATCTTGGAGTTGTGGCAGCAATCTGTAACAATAAAGCATCAAAATTGGGTATGGACAAACACAAGTAGCAGTAGCCACAACTGTCAGCAAGGGACAAAGGAATAGGCCTGCAAAAAAAGATTAAGAGCATCGCAACTAACTAGGAACATACACTAATATAAATGTCATGAAAACATATTGCAGACATTGTAGCACACTTCTTATTCTCTGGACAAATTGAATAACAACACTAATCTGTGAGCATGTTTAGCTCGTCGTTTCCCACAAAATAATATACGGCTTGCGAAGTTTTATCACAAAGATAGCTACAGACAATTTAGCATAGTTAAGTTCTGGAAACATAAACCACAGTTCCCATAGGCATACCTTCGAAATATTAAATGTTTCACTGCATGAACAATTAAATATGCTAAAGACGAGAAACATTAACTTTCAAAGTAACTGTAAGGTAATGTATTCCATTTAACATGAATTATTGTTTAAATGTACAACTATTCTATTCAAGCGTTATTTGAGACATGAGAAAGAATGTTCTGAAGTCAAGATGAATATTTCTAAATATGTCACATTAAGGTCAAGCTGTTAAATTACATTGTGTATATTTCAGCAATATTAGGTGCACTTCTATTTAAAGGAAACTTGCTTGTGAACATTCCTATGGTCTATACAAATAGATATGACTGCCTATTTCAGTTTGCACATTTTAAATGCAGGTCATTTCGGCTTTGCATTTTACTTTAATTATTACACATTCATTTAACTGCAAATCTGAATAATTAGCATTTTTATTGGGGGACCTTATTAGCCCCCGATCTGATGATTATCTGAACCATCACACTATCTTTATTTCACCTGTAAGTTCTGCTGAAAGAACACTTTTATCAGCTGTTGAATCCCGTCATTTCTGCTTCAAACGCTGGAATTTTAACGGCTTACGGTAGTCATCATTCATTTTTTTGTAAACAGATTTTATTAGGTTTTACACAAGGTGCATTTAGTTGTTAAGCCACAACCCTGCAAACCTATAAACGTACATTCAGCCAACTTGGGACATTGGTACAGATCATTAGTCAGTCCAGGATATCTGGTTCTTTCGAAACTCATTTGTGGTCCCACACACATGCTGACATCCAGCCCCGACGGAATCCTGCCCTCCCACAAATACCAAGTTGTGTCACTTACTCCTAGGCCTTTAATGTACTGTAGACCAGTGGCCCAATCCGAGTGCCACCCTTGACTGAACTGTTCCCATGAGGCACAGGGTCAGACTGATTTGCATATGGCCATGCCTGAACTGGGGTGGTGGAGTGAGCTAAAGAATGGTGATGGATTAAACCCAGATCAGTTGACTGGGGGTGAGTGCTTGATTTGCTCAAACGCTCTGTCCATCATCCCCTTTGGTATCCCCTTGACTGAAGTAGCATTATAGGAGATTGCATTCCATCCAGGCAGCAGAGGGCCGCTCTCAGTACCTTGCTTTCAGATCTCAGGACCCCCCCCCCCCCCTTCCTGCCGCTTAGTGTATGTTCGCTGGGGGAACACCTATAGAGTCCGCATCCTCATCTTCAACGGTAGTCATCATTCATGAGGTTATTTAAAACTAATTATTTTTCAAATCTCCTATTTCTTTCTCTTGTCTTTTTCTTGTGTAAGTAAATCTACAGCCTATATATAAAGACATAGCAAACAAAGCCCTATGATTAGTATTGGCATAAGTATAGCTTTTAAAATACCTCCTGCTACTGTTGTAATTCAATTCCCAATGGTATGAATCCCTTTCCCAAAATTGTCTAAAATGCTATGTGTTTCCAATTCTTCTAATTCAGGTTTTAACTCTCAAATGTTCTTTGCGAATTCCTCTATTTTCTTACTCCAATCAGTTTCGAAGGAGCAGAAATGGGTTAATTTAAGCGTCTTGCAGATTCCACCTTTCTCTACGAGTAAAATGTCTAATGCTAAAGGATCTTGCAAAACCATTGATCATATTGCTACAAGCTCAGTGTTTATTACTAATAAAGCTCCAGAATACTGGTTTCCAGATTGTTGACAGCAGTTGACAGTTTTCTAATCTTTTAAATATTTAATATGACTCCTACTGTTTGAATGATTGCACCAAATATGTCTCCGACTAATTCACCTCCACTTTCTGTATTATGGGTGTGTCTGTGCACTGGTGTCATTGTTAATGCAACTGTACTATTTACATCCTACATCCTAGGAAATAGCATAGCTAAATAGCAAATACCTCCCTAGGCAGGAGAAAATAAGCTTTATGTCTACAAACAAAATAAACTCCTAGAATTAAAGATTCTTCTTCATGTAAAATCTGCCATGTCCCTCTCATTAATTTGAATGTGTGTTCACATCTACTAATTTCTACATTTCTGGTTCACTTGAATGTCCTTCTGAAAATCCAATTTTTCGCTTTAATTTGATTGTCTAATCTCTATTTTCTTTTTAAATTCATGTACTTCTTTCTTCCAAACATTTCTCAAAACATCACTGTGTTCATCTTTACTACGTGTCATGTTAGTGTTTCTTTCTTCTAAAGCCATAATGAAAACTTTAGGGTTAGCATTAAGCAGGTGAAATAGTTTTGAAAAGCCTTAACAATAGCTATAGGTCTGTGTGGCATAAAATAGTACCAAGCTATGTCCATTTTATTTGTTTGAGGGTGGAAATTCATGCTGTCTGCTGAAGGCATTCTAGAGAGAATTAAACCATAGAATTGAAATATTCAAAATGTTTGCGTCTATATACAAATGAAAGCAGTACACTATATATGATAATGGCATGAGAAAATATGTGACCTCCTCTGATGCTGATGGGGCAAATGGTGTGTGTGTTTTCCTGTGCTAGTCTAATGTTAGTTGAGTAATCCTGTCGATTACATGCAACAAATGAAGCTTTTATTTGCTCTTCATCATTCAGGTATGCATGTTTTGTTGTGTTTGCATTTCTAGAGCCTTTCTTGGGTGCTAAATTGAATCCTACTAGCACTTTTGTAATCATCATTACTGTTGTTACAAAAATTAAGCACATGATATATGTAAATTTATTTCTAAGGTAACATGTGTTTCTCCAAAAGCAAATTAGATACAGTCAAGGTCAAACTTCAATGCAGAATTAAGTAAGGAACTTGGTTAAGATGGGTAACTTTCAGCAAAGCAATCTTTGTATAGAGAAAATCTTTTTTCAAACTCTTTATTTGAACATTGCTCATTATACAATGGTTACAAGTAATGAACAGAGACGTTCATCTGTTATACATGGCAATGAAGGCAGATAGTAACAAAGGCAAAGCGTGAATACACATTTGAACTGGCATTTTTACTGCCTGTAGCATATTGCACCAATGATAACTCCACAGTAGTGCTCTCGCCTCCCTCCCCAGCAACACTCCTCACATTCCATACCCTCAAAAGTCATGCCAGTTGCCCCATACTTTCTCCCACTTCTTGTGGCAGCCCCTGCTCTGATAGACTACCTGTTCCGCTCTCTGGCACCAGTCTAGGACGGACTCTCGGTCTTCAATTTGGGGGAACGTGCTGTGCCTCATGCCCTTGCTATATTACATTTGGCAACCCCAGCTGCAGCTACCAAACAGATTACTAATATTTTGGCCAGAGGGCTTCTCCTGCTATTGTCAGGAGGAGCCACTTTGCATCCATGGGAACCTCCAAAGTCAGGACCTGGGACATTCTCCCAAAAGGTTTTGCCAGTAATCTTGTATTGACGGGCCTCTCCAAAGGATATGGAAGATAGAACCCTCCTGGTCACGTCCCCAGGGACATAATGGTGAACCTGCCCATACTATCTTGTGTAATAGGACCCTAGAGTAGTGAGACATATGCAGATCCTTAGTGTCAAAGCCCAGCTCACCTGAGTATCCGGTTAGTTCTGTTGGATATTGAAGACAGTCTGTTCCCACCCTGAAACTGCTTGCTCCAGCACACTAGTTATTCACAGTGTGAAAATAACCATTAGCTCCAGGGGAGGGGGAAGTGGATAAAATAATAATAAGAGAAACAACACAGTTCCTGCGTCTTTCCCACTGGAGACGAGTTGAAACGATCTGTGATTCAATCAGACTTCTTAGGGAACAGGTGCCTAATAGAAAATGAACGAGAACAGGTAAATACAACCTAGCCCTAATAGTGTGCCTGACTTTTCCTTCTCTGTATAGTGTGCCGATATACCTCTCTATTCCTGGTCTCTAGCCTCCAGGTAAATGATTCTTTATGTTCTGGGATGTTTCTTGTATTCATGAAACTTCTAAAACAAAATAAATACTGTGATTAGGATTGCATACATTAATTCCTAAAATTAGACCTTTGACTCTTTTTGTAACACACTCACTTGTTTACTTGCCCTGAAGTTCTGCAAAAAATGGGTTCTGTACTTTTACTTCAAAGCACTTGCAACCTTTTTTAAAATAAAGCCTTATTTACTAAAAGTCTTGCAATTACTGATACTTGAAGAGGTTGTTTTTCTATCTAACCTTGTTCTTTTATCTTGCAGGTTTGTTCGCGAGTGATTGGGAGAAGAGACAGGATTCTTTGAAGCCGATTGCCGAAAGACGAATTAGCCTACGACCACGCCTTCTTGAAGCCAACGCAGAATCTGAAGGGTACAGGAGCACGAGTGCAGACAAAGAGGATCCGGTCTCTGGTAAGCAGGAAATAGACGAGCACAGGTGCTGGGTGGGGATCGGTGAGGTCTTTTATAGCCGGGGCTGGGTGTGGTTCTCTCGCGCTGCACGTGGATCATGAGATGCGTGCAGCTCTTCGGTTTTTATGTAAATTAGGTTTTATCATGAGAGGATTTTGCACATTTGTCTAGAGTGTGTTACAAGGAGAAAAGCCTTGGTAAAAGCAAGAATAATCAAACGAACAAAAGAGGAATCATCAGTCACATAAAAGCTAAAAACTAAAGCCTACCTAATGAGTTAGCACAGAGTACCTTAACACAGTGTGTGTAAATAGGAGGGGACAAGCTCTCTGTGGCTCACTAACCCCTAACCGTAAATAGAAGCTACTAAAGAGGTCATTACTGTACTGAGAGGGGACAAGCTCTCTGTGGCTCACTAACCCTAACACTTAGTTGTACCAGTCTGAACTGGACACGAATCACTATTTCCAGCGTGCTATTAAGGGTTTTTACCCAGTCGACAGCACCTATGTCTCCTAGGTCTTCTGCCCTGTCGTCTCTCAGCACCACAATCGGGTCAGGGAAATTATGAACCAGCTTTCTATAAATAATAGAAATCTCCTTAACGGTTATGGGCTCCGTGAATAAACGGTCTTCTAGTGGTGTCACCTCTTGTAATTGCGCCCCTTCTATTATATGTCTCCTAAGGTCATGTCCATGCTGTGGTCATCAATACCTCTTAGAATCTACCAGTTTGGGGAAGGGGGGCATTTCTCACATTTACCAATCATTAATCAATAACACCCCAACATCTCTAGATCAGTTACGTGTCCAATGGGAAGACTGGGTGGGCACTCAGGAGGAGGAGGATTGATGTGATGCCCTTGTGGCCCCAGGACAGTCACCGCCTCTGCCAAATTGCGTATGGTACAGCTATACTACCTACATGCAGCCTATCTGAGCCCTGCGAGCCTACATCGAGCAGAACTTTGCCCAACCCCCGCCCGCGCTAGATGTGGCTATGAGCCAGCCGACTTCTTCCATATGGTATGGGCCTGTCCACGCTTGACACGGTTATGGGGGGACATTGAGTAGGAACTTACAGAAATACTAGGGTGGGAGATCCCACATGACCCAAAACACATGATTCTAGGCATCACAGACGGACTGGATGGGTCTAGAAATGAGAAACCGTTTTTTACTACGGCAATGGTGGTGGCTAAACGCTACATGGCGGCCTCCTGGAAGTGCCCCGACCCCCCAAGCATTGAGAGATGGCGAGCCGGTGTTGACTGGTGTGCCATGCAGGAAAAAAACATATACGAGGCACATGGGTGTCCCAAGAAATACCGAAGGGTCTGGGGAAGTGGTTAGGGGAATGGTTTAGTCTTACCTGGAATGTTCGATCGTATATCGCTGTGTGTCCATCCTTCCCTGTAAAATGGGTTAACGAGAACGTTGCATATATTCCTGTGCTATTATGGTCTCATGATGTATGGTTGGTGCTTTCTGTCAAATCAAAAATAAATGGTTTATCAAAAAAGGATCTGCCAGTTTGTATTCTTGACATAGGATCTCGAATTGTATGAAGGCTTGTCCCCTGCAGACAACACCCAGGTGCTATATACCTATTCATTACCATTCCGAGAAGCCTGTCTATCTACCCACCTTCTGCAATAAACCACTGTCCCAGTGGGGTCAGATTGGTGAGCCTACCTCTCCAACCCAAGTAGCTCATTGCCTCCCTCCATATCATAACCATGGTCTGATATGTATCTGCAGTTCACATTCTTGTTTCTTTCGATAGAAGACCATCACATGGCCCTTGCAACCCATAGCCTCTCTATCCACTCAGTAGGCTGGCTCTTTACGGTCAACGAAAATTCTGTTGTTCACTACCACTAGTTGTGTTGCCCAATAGTATTTAAGCACATCTGGGAATCCAGTCCACCGTCGTAGACCCACCTCTCTGGAGCTTACAAAACGCAATATGTGATCTGCTTCCATTCCAAAGTAGGAAGAGGGCTTTGAGGTCTATTTTCCAGAAAAACTCCAGTGGGATCTGAAGAGTGTATTTTGAAGCACCTAGAGGAGACGTGGGAAAGTCATCCGGTAGCTTGTTTCCTTCCCAGTGAAAGAATTGGCTTGGTAGTTTGGTTTGCCCTGTTCCCATGATACACTGGGCCAGGGACAGACTAATTTGCATATAGCCAGGTTCTGAGCTGGGGTGGTGCAGTGAGCTAAAAAACGGTGTTGGATTAAGCCCTGATCTCTTGACTGGGTGAGAGTATTCTGCTTAATTCAAAGACTCTGTCCATCACCACCCCCTGTTGTTTAATTATCATTTTTTAAAGAGCTGCTCCGCCCATTATGGATAGCAGTAGATTCCTCCGGTGTGCTACAGCCCTACAGAGTCTATCAAGCTGCGAGAATAGGTTCCTTCGAAGGAATTCTTGTGGGTATCAGATAATATAAATCCCAAAATATCGAAAACCTTCTGACACCAATGGCGCCATACAGTAGGAAGGGAGCTTCAGGGTACCACCCGACAAGGAAAATATTTGGCATTTTGTCAAATTAATTGATACCCTGAGTGAGTCAATAAGATGTCACAGATCTGCAAAATTCTGGCTATGGAAAGGGTTTGCTGAGTGATATAAAGTGATACATGGTCAGCGTATAGGGAGATGTGTTCCTCCCAATCTCCACCACCACTCACTCCTTGTATAAGTGGATCCTGACAGACCCAGGCCATGAGCGGCTCTAGTGCTAGTGCAAAAACCATGGGGGAGAAGACATCCTCATCTTGTGCCCTTATGCAGGGCAAAGACACAAGATACTGCTCCATTAACCTTCACTCGCACCAGCATAACCCTCAGTTTAACCCAACCACAACATTTTGGCCCGAAGCCAATCCTGGTTAGAGTAGCAAAGATGTAGCTCTACTCAATACTGTTGAATGCTATTTTGGCATCCAAGGCCATCAGTACCGCCTGGTCTGTATGAGATGGTCTGGTCTAATGCAGCACTCCATAGAGGTGTCTCAGACTGAGGCGCGTGCTCCTATGTGGCATGAAGCCTTATTGGTCAGGGTGTATTACTGAGGTAAAAACCTTGTGTATCCTGGTCATCAGGGCGTTTGACAGTACTATGGCTTCTACGTTCAATAAGGATATGGGCCCGTAGGAGCCACAGTCTGTTGACCATTTACCTTTCTTGTGTAAAACAACAATAGTGGCAACTCGTTATTTTCCGGGAGGCTTCCCTCCTCATGCTGCATGGAACATGGCCAGCATATACCCGGCGACCTTATCTGCCACTCCCTTGTACAATTCTATAGGGAGGCCTTCCCAGATTAGAGGTCTTGTATTGTCAGTACAAGTTCTGTCGCCATCAGTTCTGCTTCTAGAGCCTCTCTCACCTCCCCTGCGAGTGTTTGGAGATTGATATCTTTCAGAAAATCAGCAAAATCTGCGTAAGTCATAGTTATCCCATATGCATATAGACCTTCATAATTGGTGGCAAGGGTGTCCGCTATGGTGACACTAGTCATTTGGCGCTTACAGTCACTGTCAGCAGCTTTCAGTACCCGAGTGTTTTTGTCCCTCCTAACTAGCCATGCCAACAGTTATTTAATACCTTGCTCAATCACTTTCCATCTGAGTTTGCTTTCTTTCTTCTTTCCCCCATCGCGACCTGGGTCTGGCCACGCATGACATCCTTGAACCCCTCCCAAAAGACACAAGATGAGTAAAAATAGATATCTGCTCCTTCCCTAAGTTTCTCTCTGATTTTCCTGTCATGCATGTACCTATTCTAGAGGCCATCACAAAGTATTGGGTTGGCCGGCTCAGCATGACCCCTATTGGGGAATGGTCGGCGATCTACTGTGCTTGGTGTGATGTGGCTCGGAATTTGCTTATGTGTGTATGTTGATTAAAGATATGGTCATGTGGTGTGATGCAGAAAATACACAACAAACGTATGCAGTCTACCGATCTCTATTGGTTTATGCGTAGACCAAACTGACACTCAAATCAAAAAGAAAATGAAGCAAAGACTGGACGTTCTGTTCAGGGAATGTCTTCTTCTCCTTGGTGTCTTTTTCCGGGTTTGTACTTCGGAGGGAGGGTCGTCGGAAACGTATGGAACAAAAAAAAACCCGAAGGAAAATGCACATCCATTAGTGCGAGGTACCGAAGACCGCTAATGAGAAGGGAGTGAGGGATGTAACACCCATTCAAGTGTTATACAGGGTGCAGGGGATATGGAGACCACCACCATGATGAAGAGGGATTGCAAACAACTCTCACGGCCTCTCTAACCCCTTCCATGCTCATGACGAGCTCAGCTCGTCATGAGGCACAGTTGAGCTGTGCTGATGACGAGCTGAGCTCGTCATGAACAATGGGAAATCTGGGAATGCAGCACTTTAGGAAAATATCGCTAGCAGCCAAGGTGCTAAGGGAGCCCTATGAGGAGTCTTCCTCGCCTCCCAGGGACGGTACTCCCATCCGCCTTCCTGCTCCCAGGAACCTTACACGTACCTGTGCAAGCCACGTCCCTCCGGGAACGTGATGGGGCACCTCTTGGAATCAGTGGCCTCCTGGTTTGCCTTCACAGGGCTCGTCACCGTCTCTCGGGTCTCCCGGCTCCTCTTCGGTTTGACTTGGCTGCAGGTTTCTTCTCGGTCTCTCTTCACGACTCTCTCCATGAACCTCCTCCTTTCGATACTGGACGACCTTCCCTTCTGCTTCCTGTTCTTTATCGTCCGAAAACACAGGGCAATCCCACATCCAGGGGGCCCGGTTTGTTACCACAGAGATGTGTTTCTTGGATCAACACTAGGTGGTCTGGGGCATGCTTAACTAATGTGTGCTTAATTTGACTTCCTAGACCATTCATATTCCATGTCCAGATGTTCAGCTCTCGCTGTGTGTGCACTTCCATTGGTGTAACAGTGATGAATATGTGGATCTCTGTACCTTCAGGAGATACCATGCCAGTCTGCTTCCACTCCTAAGCCTGCTAGTTAGTGCCGATCCGCAACTATTAGACCAACTAAACATAATTCAAAACAAGGCAGTTGATCTAAACTTAAGAACTCCCCCCTCCCTACTGCCCTGCATCATGAGTTTAAAACCACCCACTGCCCCAACTTACAGAGTGCCTGTCGCCCCAAAAGAACCATCAACTATTTTGGAAGGGCTAATGCAGCCATACCGAGTTACATCTGAATGTTTAATCAAATCATGTTATCGCAAATAGTTTATGTAAGAAAAATGTGCCCTGATTAAACGACTCCCCCTCCCCCCCCCCCAGTCCGCCCGCTCCCTCGCTCTTTGCCCACCCCATTTCATCTCTGCATCCCTACGAAATTAACCAGCTGTCCCTGTGTTGTTCGGTCACATTAGGCCAGGGTAGGAACACCACTAATTCACATGTTCATGTTTACAACTGACATCTTTTCCTGTACGTTGACATTTGACACGCATTTGCTTGCGTGCTTGTATGGGATAATGCTCCACGAAATAGCTTTCCTTACATGTACACATCTACATAGGCATATTATTGGCACCATGAACATTCTGTATGAAAGCTAAAGTTCACTGGCAACATGTTTTTGTTTGCTCTGCAACAGGTTTGTCAGGATAGGATAAGTAATGACAGCCTGATGGGGACTTCGGCATGGCAACAAAGGTGAAGTTTATTATGTAAAGAAAATCACTCCTTTGTGTAGTTAGAGGAGCATTAAGTTGACACTGTCAAAGTCATCCCATGTTCTATTTTGCAGCCCAGCTGAATCCTGTTTATCTCCTGAGAAGGATGGTGCCCAACTCTACACCAAGATGGACTCCCAGATGAAACATACCTACAGGTAACCGGGGACTTATAGGTATTCTGCTAAATACACCCACCTAGGTACACTAGGGTAGAGAGCGTAAGGTATGAGCACAAAGATAATTGTACTCAGATGCAAGCATATCTTTTATGTAAACGTACAATGGTTGAATTGTTCATTTTCTTTACCATTCTTGTGAAGCAGGTTACTCTGTTTTGTTTCCATCTATTGATAATTGCAGCGCATGTATTTTACACAAGGATCTTATTGCTTCATTGGCCGTGGCACATACCCTGCACTCACAGGTCCCACATTATACCAAGTTATTGGGGGGTTATCCTCCAAGATACAAGACCTTGCTGGAGGTCCATTTAGCTTATATTTCTGATTTTAATCACCATGATTTTTGTCCACATGGAAGCCTAAGTGGGGTGGAATTTGGAGGGGGGAGTTCTTTTAGGAGTTATTGTTGTCATTTTAGAAGATTTTTTCTGATTATGACCAATTGCAGACTGTAAACCAATCCAACTAATGTGATGAACTGTGCATATATATTGGACGCACGATTGGAATAGGGATCTGTAATTTGCAGTCCACCTAGATGAGATGTCCTAAACATTTGCATTTTTCATCTATGCTGCGAAGGTTTGCACACAGACAAAAGTCCTAGAATGATGAAGGATTTGTTTTAATCACCATGATTTTTGTCCACATGGAAGCCTAAGTGGGGTGGAATTTGGAGGGGGGAGTTCTTTTAGGAGTTATTGTTGTCATTTTAGAAGATTTTTTCTGATTATGACCAATTGCAGACTGTAAACCAATCCAACTAATGTGATGAACTGTGCATATATATTGGACGCACGATTGGAATAGGGATCTGTAATTTGCAGTCCACCTAGATGAGATGTCCTAAACATTTGCATTTTTCATCTATGCTGCGAAGGTTTGCACACAGACAAAAGTCCTAGAATGATGAAGGATTTGTTTTAATTATGTACATCTGTAGGCTGTGAAACGAGCCAGTACATGTAGTTAACTGTATGTGGATATGTGATGCTTGGTTAAAACACTGATCAGTAATTTGTGGCCCACATAGACATGTGAACACCTAATTGTTTGCTGTTATTGATTTTTTGCTACAAAGATTTGTACACGGTTATATTTTGTGAAATGCCAATAAAAAAATTCTAAAAAAAAAAGATCAAAAGGATCTTATTTCTTCAATAAATATCTAAACACCATTTTTGAATATTTTTTGGGTCCCTCTTTGGGGATGCATGAGCTACCAAATGAAAGGGTTCTAAATCTGTTTCCAAGATTTCCTTGGGGAGTCAGGGTTTTCATGTTTTCAGGTTGCACATACCACCTGTTGCCTTGCTAGCTTAGGGGTACAGATGGTGCACTGTGAGCTAGGCAGGACTCAGGCCAGCATATCCTGATGGTGTGCGTGGACTCAGTCTCATGCAGTTTTGACATTTATGTTGTCCAACAAATGCCAAGTTTTACTGAGAAAGTATGAACTGTACGACATGGGCCTGACAACGTTCCAGCTTGGGTACTTATTTATTGGGTCTCCAAAGTAGTTTTTCTTTTGTTTGTCAAAAGAGCCTACTCAGCTACTAACCGGAGATGTCCGTGGTGTCACCCCACATAGGTGCCCCCTCTGACTTTCATATATTTCAAATACTTCAATGGCTAATCCAGGACACGTGGTTCTACTAATTAGTTGCCGACATTAACACAAACATTATTACAACAAGGACTCCTGAGAAAGGGAGGGGATATTACCTTTGTGGTATAGGCCCACGAAGTGTACAAAACAGAGGTATTCTATTTATGGGTCACATTCCCGGCAGTAAATGCCAACTCAGGGAATTTGAACACATACAGTGAAGTAGCAGTACCAAATCAATATAGAGCATATGAGGAATTAGGAATCCCGCTCACTTATCAGAAACCCATGAATTGGTTTGTAGACGCCCTACCACATACATTGGAAAATGTCAGACTAGGTACTCTCAGCAATGAGAGAGCAACATGGCCAGTCTTAGCCAGCTACACAACATATATAGATATAGAAAACATTACAGACATAGAGCTAGGAAAACTATACAGAGAATTAGTTAATTTATTTCCTCTGTTTTATATAGCGCAAACTCGACCCAGAGGTATCCGAGTGCTTTACATGAGCACCAGTTGCATTATAGATGGACACATTAATTTTGTTGTTGTTGTTAGGCACATGGAGATCAAGTGATTGCCCAGAATCCCAGGATGTTGAGCGTCCCTGCTGAGACTCGAACCCTGTTCCCCAACTTTGATGTTGACCGCTATAGCTGTTAGACTATACTCTATACACTCTATAAACGTCTTGTGCACTTCATTATGAGAACCATAAGGCTAGCCCACAACGGGCTGCTCAAGCTGCACATCCACATTTGGCTATGCCTGGAATTAGTCCAGTAACCATTAATGCAATAATGGGTATGGTTCCCATTAGACGGGATGAGATTCCATTCTGGATTACACAAAAAACAAATCAGCTTGTAGCAGTGTTTCCCTATACGAGACCCCAAGAAAAACATGGAATTCTCACATCATGCCCGCCAATGGAGGATGGCTCCCCAGTGGAAGACTGAGCTACTTGGGGCACAGTCTTTGCTGCACCCTATACCAGAGCACACGGTACACCGTCATTAGCTATTTTGACTGAGGTGCTTAAGTAGATTTAGAATAAGTAAGGGGCAGCCTCTGCCCTGAATTCTGGGATGAAACTAATGGGCAATTTTGCCGTGTTGTATAAAAGGAGCGTTGGCTATACGCCAGCGATTCACACAGGTTGCTCCGGTAGATCAGGAGCGCTAATTACTTCAAATTATAGAGGAAAACTATACATCTATAAGTAGAGCTAATTGGGAGAGAGACATAACACACCACAAATTAAGGGTAATTCCGAAAAGGATAATTTGAAGCAGTTACCTGAGTCTTCGAAAAAGAAGTGGGATAATGAGAAAAATAAAGAAAAGACTAAAGCACAGGGTGGATCTCCTCAACAGGAGTCCGCTGCAAGCGCTATACTTTGCGCAACCAAGATTTAATTAAACAGCCTGATAGGTATCAGTATACTGATACACAGCCTTCTTGTTCCTTTCAGAAGTCATCCGAAAAATGCTAGGAGAGAGGAGGACAATCAGAGTGCAGATCAGAGAAGTACATCAAACTAAAATTAGTACTCACAATTCTATTCTGACTTCATAATAAAAAAGGAAGACTAACCTACACTGTCAAAGCCTCATTTAAAAAAATAAAATAAAGTGGCTATAATTAAAGCGCAGCATGCCACAGATATTGAGAACTCGGCTTTTGAACTTGGAATGAGCCCTGACCATGCTGGACAGCACAGCAGAAGCCATGATAGGTCGCCAGAATCTTATGGAGTGTCTGGCGTCAGTAGCAATGAGTGACTACGTCCAGGTGGAAACACCAAACTAGACACTGAGTGTTCCAAGTCAATTATATAAATTGCAACTCTGTATGGAGGACGATGATCAATGTACTATCAATGTTCTCTTTTCGGACAATTTGTAATCAGTTATGACACTCTCTTGGCTTAAAAAGATTGGCCACCTGAGTTTGTTAGGGAATGCCCACTGGGAGAAACAGTAATTTTACCAGCCTTTTCCAACCTCATTTCAGAAACGGTTTAACACACATACACCAAGGAGTGGGCCTTAGCACAAGCTCCGGTGTTATACCACAACCACGTAGGTTAGGATGAAGGATCCCCCTTACCACATTGTACCTGGAAGGTCCAGCCCAAAACCACAAAGGCAATACCCCATTAAACATGAGGCCAAATAACATGTTGGAGAGATACTCATACAACTTGAATTCCAGAGTGTAATAGAAAGTTGCACGTCACCAATGAATAATCCCTTGTTTCCAGTAATGAAACCAGACCATTCATGTAGTTTAGTGTTAGATTATAGACACTTGAAAACTGCTACATGCGCATTTGCTGTCTAAAACATGCATAACACAGCACTAATGAACAATATAGTGCTCAAAAAATATAAAACCACATTAAACACTTCAAATGGGTTTTTCTGCCAAAACGTAGCGTTGAAAGCAGGTACTTTTCTGAATTTAGTGCTTTCGGTTCTCAAAGACAGTTCTTGTCCCTTGCCCCTAATATATAAGAATAGCCCCTAGCTGTTTTGATCACATGTAACAGAACGTTTACAAAAATTTGATGACCAAGCATTGTCCTATGTCGATGACATATACATCCTATTTTATGACTTGATTCGTCCAGACTTTTCAATCACACATCTGAACACACATATATTTTACCTTCATTACAAGCTTTACAACACTTACGCCCATGAGTCAACAGCACAAACTTGCTGAGCCGCATAACTGTGAGTGCATCAGGATAAACTTATATCACATTCAATGAAGGAGACATTGTGTCAATTGCAAATAAATCACATTTATATACCCAACAGAAGTGTGTTTTGCACCGACAGAAAAGATCCTAACAGCGTTACTGACAGCTGTAATGAAAGAAAGATCAGATGAAATCTTGTGCTTTCAAGGTGATATGGCGAACGGCATGAAGTGCTCTGACATTTGGGGGTCTATTTACAAACCCCTATCACCGCCACAACGTCACTTTTAGTGGCGTGTTGGTGGTGTTAGGGGCTTCATCTTATTTTCAAGGCAGCGTTAAGCCACTTAATGTGACTTAACGTTGCCTTCTAAATAAGGCACCCTTTCAAGCTGTACTTAGCGTGAAAGGAGAGGGAAATGGGTGTTACGGTGGCCGTTCCACCGCAACACCCATTAATTTTGACACTGCCCCCAGTTTACAAGGGTGGCGTAAATTGGAGGAAATGCCAATATAAAGATCAGGGAAAACAGGCGGAACAATGAGAAATGCTTCATTTCCCCACGTTTTTACTGTTTTCATGTGTGCTGCAGTGTGCAGCACACATTGAAACAGCAAATTGCCAATGATTTTTTATGTGCGGGAAGGTGACCCTTCCTGCACATAAACAATCAGAAAAAAATTACGTTTTGCAACTTTATGTGTGCTGCATTAAGCAGCACACATAAAAGTTACAAAACACCATTTAAAGATTGTTTATGTGCAGGAAGGAAGACCTTCCTGCACATAAACAATCTTCCCCTTGACGCGGATACCCTTTCACTATGGTGCATGGGTGCCTGCATTTGGTGCTAGGCTGCTAAATTTAGTGCCAGGGCAGGAGGAAACACAGAGCTACACCATATTGCTGTAAATATGGTGCAGCCCTGCGTTTCTGAAGTGGAGGAGCGCAGCTTTAAGCCAAAGAGGCTAACGCTGCGCTCCATCACTTTGTTGTAAACATTAACCTCAGGGTCTTAGCTGTTTTCGTTCCACTTGAGTGCTGGCCATAGCAAGTCAGACATGCAACCCACATCACCCAAAGCAACAAAAAAACAAAAAAGAAAACGAGAAGCCTACATCACCTGGTATTCGTAGGCGGTCTCTGTAGGAAAGTAGGATCTGCTTCTTATGGTTACCTCCACTTTTTGCTTGATGTTACACTGTTTTTGACTAGTCTGACTGGGATCCTGTCTATCTGCTTTCTCCCTAAAAAATGTATGTCATGTACTTAGGTACACTCCAGATTGGATACTGTCAGTCCCTAGTATGTGGTACACATGTACCTAGAGCATAGGTACCCCAGAGGCCTCATATGGGCTGAAGCATGTATTATGCCACCCATGAGAGGCCATGCAAAATGGAACTTCCATTGCAGCCTGTGTATGATGGTGCATGCACCACTTACTTTAGATATATGTTTACTATATCTGTAGGTCACTGCACTTAGAACCTATAAGTAACCCCTATAGCAGGCCTTGACAATCCTGAAGGCAGGGTGCTGGGATTTACACGAGGGTGCCCCTGCATGAGCAGAGCACCCCTGCAGCCTTCAGAGACCATTCTTCCGGTTTGTTGCTGACGCAGCCTGACATATAAGTAGAGATGCATTATATGCTCGCGTAAAATGCTAGCTCGAAAAGGGCTGCAACAAACCATGTCATGTTTGGTATCAAACACCTTGGAATCATACCTCCACACCGGTAACCAGTGTGAGAGTTAAGATTCCACCCTTCAGAAGCAAGCCTCATGGGGTCCCTGGTCTTCTCGGTATCAGCCTTCTCGACCCCGGCAGCACAAAATGGTTGCTGCCGACCAGAGACACATGTCTGCCCTCCTGCTGCTGATCCAAGCTGGAGCAGGGGAAGGCAGCACAATAGGCATCCTGTCACAGGGAGGTGTGACCACCTTCTAGACAGGATTTAGTATATTGGAGCTGGGTGGGTGCACTAGCAAAGTGCCTGAAAGTCAGCACAAGGGGCACATTTGGTGTCCCTGTGCATAGTCCAGTTCAAACCAGTCCTGGGACCCGTTGCCTCCTGCTCTGGCGTAAAACTGGACAAAGGAGATGGGAGTAACCCCCCTGTCCTGACCCTCCCCAGGGAGGGTCCCCTGAATCTGTCTAACCCTCTGCCGTGGGTACAAAAGGGCTTACCTGGCTGTAGGACCCTAGATTCAACGTGGACAAGATTCTGAACAAGAAACCACTGACCTTCGACCGTCTGGACACTCTGGACTTCGCTGGACTTCAACTGGGACCAACTTTGATTCCCTCTCTGTCTAAAGTATTGTCTGTGCCCATGCACCATACAGGCTCCATGCAGGACCTATGGAGTATTAAGGACAACTGAAGGATCTCCCTTGGGGTGAAGGAGTCACTCCCCTGCATTCACAGGCAGTGTAACCAACTGACTGGTCTGCTGATCCTGAGCTCCTGTGGACTCCGAAGGCTCCAGCAACACAAGAGGTGGGTTCCTATGTTCCTAGAGGTTGAGCTGCCCTCTCACCAAGATGGAGGACAGTATCCCTCGTGGGGACCGCATAAACCCCTGTTTACAGCGTACATTTGCAAGTGCATATTCCTTATTCTTGTTGGCATTCCTCAACTAAGTGCATTGGGCTATTGATAGCCCCAACCTCTGTGTACATTTCATACAAAGGACTTTGGCCTCCTCACACTCTGTGCCCTGCACGCTATTGTTTTGTGAAACTGCAAGAGGTCCCCTCGCGACCCCAGTACCTTCGGCCTGTGGGTCCATTTGAGGGACAACACTGATTTTCTTGGGTCCCCTGGTTGCTCCAGGCCTGGTCTGACTTCCCTCACTGTGCTGAGTTTCCTGGTTCTTGCTGGGCCAGACCGTGACCTTCCTCGACCTTCTTCGTGGGTTGCCGCTGCCAAGACTTGTTGGTGCTTCCGCCGGACACCGACCCCTCAGCACTTGACTTCCTTCGTGGGACAGCTTGTATACTGCTTCTGGTCATCCTCGACATCTCCTGGTCCCCGCAGATGTAGAGTCAAGGTCTCCATCTTCACACCCGAAGTGCCCAACATCGGTAGGCATTTGTCTACCAAGGCCCTGGTCACTCCTGAGTGACCCAGACTCTGTCTCCTCTGCTTTCAGGTTCCTTCCTTCAGGAATACACCTGTGGGTCCCACCAGACGTTTTCTTCTTTCCAGCAGTTGCATTCCTCTGAAGACTCCCATTGAGAACAACGGCGGTTTCCGATGCCACTTCAGCCCTATGCACCCGGCCTCCCTGGGGTAGGTATCTCTGGTACTTCGGCATCCATTGGTGGGGTGGCTCTCCAACCTTCTATGTTCCAAAGGGTTTCCTGGTAATCCACTGGGAAGGGTCTTAAACTTTAAAACTGCTACCGCGACTCTCCCATTGAATTGTACCTAGCACATGGTCATGTTCTCACACTGCTCCTGTCCTCCATGGGGGTCCTTACTTACTCACCTTAGGTGGTTCCTTGGGGTCAGAGCGATTCTACACCCTCTAGACACTGTCTTGCCTTGAGTCGTGGTTCTTATACCACCATTTTAGTATATGATTTGGTCTCCTCCTGGAGCCCACTGTGTATTAGTGCTACTTACAATTGTTTCTGTGCTACAGTATTGTGTGCTTTGTAAACGATGAAGCTAGACAGTGGAACCCCATAGGCCACAGCACCTGACTCGCTATCCCTATAATATATATATATATATATATATATATATATATATATATATATATATATATATATATATATATATATATATATTCTGGAACTCTTCAGGAAGCACACCGTAAAACACCCACTGTCACAATGTAATACCAATCCAGGAATATCACAGTTTAAACAAAAGCAAGGGTGCACCAACAAGTAACCCAGACAAGGAAAAAGAATGTTTAAATCTGTGTCCACAAGTATATTCTTCCAAGTTCTTTTTTTTTCAAAAGCTTTATTTCGATAAAAGTCATTATCATAAAAGCAGATCAATATATAAAAAAATTACAGTTAAATACAACAGTAATAAATTTTAAAAAGAATTCATATCTCTGTTCCAAGCATTAAGGAAGGGCAATAGTTTCAAAGATTGCTTGTTCAATTAAGCTGGCCAGCTAGTTGGTTAAGTTATAAAGATTGAACAATTATGGCAGCATTTCCAGTTTAAGAAATTTTTCTAAAAAAGAATTAAACAGATTGTTTTAGCTTTTTGGCTCGAATAGCCCAGGCCCAAGATAGAAATTTGGCTAGGGCACAAGCATAGAGTACGTTACTGTCCGAAATAAGTATCCTGATTGCCACATCATGACTCCTAGTCCCCAGCTGCCGGCATAGGTTTTTGAGCCAGACCCTCCTTGGAGTAGCGTACTCACCGCAAACAAACAAAAAATGTGCTAATGTTTCCGGTTTAGCAAGGCACGATGGGCATAGATCAGACATTTCCATACAAGATTTCCATCTTTTAGTGAAGGTGTTAAGTGGTAAGGTTCCCGTTCTAAATCTGAAATACAAGGCCCTATCAAAGGGTTTTCCAATTGTATCCAGATATAGTTCCCGCCTGGGATAGTCTTTGAACATCAGAAAGTTCTCTGTTAGCCTGCCTAGGGATGTGCTAGAGTTTCTTTGAGAACAAATCCAGTCCCAATAAAGTTTTTTAAGTGTTTGCTTTGGGGGTGAAGTTCTACTTAGCCATGATTCAAGTTGGCCCAACTTAGTTAATAGGCTTTTCATGTCTTTTAGCCATTTGATTTTATACCAGCTTGGTGATGACATAATTTCCTTAAGGCCTCTGGCATACCCACTTAGTTCTTCTACCCGCCAAATACGGGCCCATAGTAGTAAAGGGCGAAATTTCGCGATTTCGCCAATCTGGGTACAGCCAAGGTCCATGAATAAAGGAAGTGTCGGGGTGCCTTGTGGAAGGGACATTATTTCTCTGCAGAATTTGTTCTCAGATCTTGCAGAGCGTCGGTGGACGAAAAGCCCCAAAGTTCCGCCCCATAGAGGGCAGAGCTAACACCTTTAGCTGTGTAAATCTCAAGGGCTGTACCTATAGGCCTTGTTGTACTGGAACGTTGCTCTCTCAAAAGGGCACCTGTAATCCTTTTGTGGCTCAGCAGCATTTTGTCTAGGTGTGGCGTCCAGTCCATTTTGTCCGAAAGGCGTATCCCAAGGTAATCAAAGACTTTTACCCTTTCCAGGAGCTCAGCGTTTAGGGTGGGGGAACACACATGTTGTTTCGGTGGATTGAGGACAAGGTACTTCGTTTTATTTGTATTTATTACCAGGCCTCGATTGGTGCAAAATGATTGGAAATTGTCCAAAAGTCTCTGGAGACCCATTGGGGTTTTGGAGATTAAAAGCGTATCATCCGCGAAGATGAGGGTCGGTATGCGTTCGCCAGCCAGGGATGGCTCGTCAGATGGATGTTTGAGGAGATGCTCAACCACCCCATTGATGTAGAGAGAGAAAAGGGTGGGAGCCAGAACACATCCCTGGCGGACTCCTCTCTCGACCGGAATACTGCCCGTTTTCTCCCCTCCAGGACCCCACCTGACTTGGGCAAAGCTGTCCTGGTGTAGTCTGACTAATAGGGATAGTAGATAATGTGGCAGCCCCATGTCAGCAAGTACTTTCCATAATAAGTCCCTAGGGACGAGGTCAAAGGCAGTCTTTAAATCGATAAACGCGAGATAAAGACTGCCCTTGCCTATAACCACGACCTTCCAATATACCATCATGAGCCTAAATGCTTGCTCAATCGTTCCAGTGCCTACTCTAAAACCCGCCTGGAAGTCGGAAAGGATTTTATTTTCTTCTACCCAGTTTAGGATTCTGAGTAACAGGACTTTGCCGACAACTTTTTGGCTGGTGTCTAGCAAGCTGATCGGCCTATAGTTAGATGGGTCGTCCCTCGAACCTTTCTTATGGATGGGGACCACCTCCGCCCCCTTCCACGATGAGGGAATAGGGGCACCCCTACAGATGGCAACAAGGAGGGAGTGAATCAATTTACCCCATTTGGCGCTATCGGATTTTAGCAGGTCCCCGGGAATCCCATCAGGTCCGGCCGCTTTTTGTGGAATGATGGAGCTTATTGCGTATTCCACTTCCTTTAGCGTAAAATCAAAGTCGGTGGGGCAAAATGTATAGTTTGAGGTAGGCGGGGATAAAACAGGCCTTCTCCCGTTGGAGCCGTCGTGGCAGGAGTAGAGTTTAGAGAAGTGATCCTCCCACACCTGACTTGGGATGTTGCAGGTTAGCAGATCACTGTCTGGTCTGTTACGTGCCCTTATAGTGTCCCAAAAACATTTAGAGTCTTTTTTCAAGCTGGCTTCTTTAAGGGTTAGCCAGTAGGCATCTTCCCACTCCCTTTTGGCTAACCACAAGACCTTTTTATGTTCCCTTCCAAGTTCTTCTTTTGAAGTTTTTTCCGTCCTGATACCTGTGACGAACGGACGTAAGGAGCCCGCATACCGACTGATCCTGGCCGGTCGTGGCAATTGTGCCAACCACTGTGGTTCCCCCTCACACACTGTTGGAGTATGGATTATTTCACCATGGAATGATTATATAAATTAATAGACAAGGTGCTCACCAAAAATAAGGCGAAACAATTTGACGCCTTCAACCAACGTGATATCATCAAAGGTTCCATCCTCTTTGATTATTTGAACTATTTCCTTCGCTCAATAGATGTGAAGAGCAATTTTGCCTATTCTATAAAATAGAAAAGCTGACAGAAGTATACCGGATCCTCGGCTACTTTCAATTTTTGGATTACTCTCTTCCCCAATAAGTGTACAGATTTATCTCGCCCTGAAGAAGTCCTTTGTAAGGACGAAACGGGTCGGCTGTATTTTTTATCGCCCTGACCGTGTTTCAAACCTGTATTACAATCATTAAAGAAGAACTTGGAAGAATATACTTGTGGACACGGATTTAAAGATTCTTTTTTTCTTGCCTGGGTTACTTGTTGGTGCACCCTTGCTTTTGTTTACATTGTGTGCTTTGTGTTTATCTGTGTGTAGCAGATACTGTGAGGTATTTAAGGTGTGCTATAGTAATAAAAATATATTCTTATTACTACTGTGTGGTTGCGCATGCACTTTACACTGGGCCACAGTGCTAAAGTGCGCAGAGGCCTAAAATCACTACCACCATGCCAGAGGCTAAAGGCAAAAAAGTTTTGGGGTGAACCTGCCAAAAAGGCCCAAGTCCAACACTTATTACTACTGTGTGGTTCTCCTTTCGTTTAACCAATACAATAAGATTGCATTCTGGTAAAACAAGCTGCGTAACATTCCTTCAAGACTAAGCCTGAAGGCTGCTCTCCACAGCTACCACTTTGATAGCTTTCTAAGATTATCTTTCACCTCTCAAATCACCATAAGGGTTGTTTGGACTGGTGTATTATGCCTACTTTAATTAGGGGACATCATATACCAGGCCAAGTTCTCACTCTCCCATCCAGGTATTGAGCAGGCCTGACCACACTTAACTTCTGAGATCAGACGAGTTCAAGTTCTTTCCGGGTAGGCTTGAAATTCATTGACATTTGGTTTCTGAGCTGGCCATAGCAGGTCAGACATGCCACCCACTTCACCCAAAACAACAAAAAAAGGTTGAAAACCTACAGGACCTGGTATTTCCAGGCAGTCTTCCATCCATATACTAACCATGCCCGAGCCTCCTTAACTGCTCAGATCAGATGAGATCAGGAGCTTTCAGGGTGGTATGGTTATAAGAATGAAGTGCTCTTATGTTTGGGTTCTCATTCCAGTTTAGTGCTCACCATAGCAAATAAAAAATGCCACCCACTTCACCAAAAACAACAGCAAAAGGATGAAAAGCCTACCACACCTGACATTCGCAGGCTGTCTCCCATCCAGGTACTAACCAGGCACGACCGCGCTTAACTACTGAAATCAGACGAGATCAGGTGCTTTCAGGATGGTACGGCTGTAGGCATGAAATGCAATGACGTTTTGGGTCTTAGCTGTTTTCATTCCAATTCGGTGCAAGTCAGATATGCCAACCACTTCACCCAAATCAACAATAAAAATAGATGTAAAGCCTACTGCACCTGGTATTCCCAGGGAGTCTCCCATTCAGGTACTAACAGGTACGAACGTACTTAACTTCTGAGATCAGGTGCTTTCATGGTGTTATGGCCGTAGGCATAAAGTACACTGACGTTTGGGGTCTTAACTGTTTTCATTCCACTTCAGTACTGACCATAGCAAGTCAGGCAAGAACCCATATCATACCAAGCAACAACAACAACAAAAAGATGAAAAGTCTACAGCACCTGGTATTTCCAAGTAGTCTTCCATCCAGGCACTAACCAGGCCCGACCGACTCTGATTGTCTTCTGAGATCAGATGAGTTAAGGTGCTTTCAGGAAGGTTTCGTTGTAGGCATGAAGTGCACTGACGTTTGGTGTCTTAGCTGTTCTCATTCCACTTCAATGCTGGCCATCGCAAGTCAAATATGCCACCCACTTCACTCAAAACAACAAAAACAACAACAACAAAAAGATGAAAAGCCTACTGTACCATTCCCAGTTGGTCTCCCATCCAAGTACTGACCCTGCCTAATTTCGGAGACCAGACAGGATCCGGTGCTTACAAGGTAGTATGGCCATAGCCATAAAGTCCACTGAACTTTGGGGTCTTAGCTATTTTCATTTCACTTCAGTTCTGGCAGTAGCAATTCAGACATGCTACCCACTTCACTCAAATCAGCAAAAGAAAATAGATGACAAGCCTACAGCACCTGGTATTCCCAGACGATCTCCCATCCAGTTACTAACCAGGCACAAACTTACTTATCTTCTGAGATCAGGTGCTTTCAGGGTGGTATGGCCTAGTCATGAAGTGCAGTGACATTTGGGGTCTTAACTGTTTTCATTCCACTTCAATGCTGGCCATAGCAAGTCAAATATGCCACCCACTTCACCCAAAACAACAACAACAACAAAAAGATGAAAAGCCTACTGTACCTGGTATTGCCAGTCGGTCTCCCATCAAAGTACTGACCATGACTGACCCTGCTTAATTTCGGAGACCCAGATCTGTTGACTCAGTGTGAGTGTTTGATTGGTTCAGATGCTCGGTCCATCACCACCCCCTTTTGTACCGCTTTGTCGCCATAAGTTGGCAGGGTATGCTCAGACGTGAGTCCCTTGCTCACTTTGCCACTGGATTCAAGCAAGCGTGGCTGAAGACGGTTGTAATGCCAGAAACCGGTCCTAGGAAGCTTGAATCCGGTTTACAGGGAAGGCATGGCTTGGCAGTTCGGGCTGGACTGTTCCCATGAGGCACATGGTCGGACTGATTTGCATATGGCCATGTCTGAACTGGGGTGGCAGAGTGGGCTAAAGAACGGTGATGGATTAAACCCAGATCTGTTGACTGGGTGTGAGTGTTTGATTGGTTCAGATGCTCCGTCCCTCACCACCCCCTTTTGTACCGCTTTGTCGCCATAAGTTGGCAGGGTATGCTCAGACGTGAGTCCCTTGCTCACTTTGCCACTGGATTCAAGCAAGCCTGGCTGAAGACGGCTGTAATGCCAGAAACCGGTCCTAGGAAGCTTGAATCGAGTCCAGGGAAGGCATGGCTTGGCAGTTCGAGCTGGAATGTTCCCATGAGGCACAGGGTCGGACTGATTTGCATATGGCCATGTCTGAACTGGGGTGGCAGAGTGGGCTAAAGAACGGTGATGGATTAAACCCAGATCTGTTGACTGGGTGTGAGTGTTTGATTGGTTCAGATGCTTCGTCCATCACCACCCCCTTTTTTACCGTAATTTCGGAGACCAGACAGGATCTGGTGCTTACAGGGTGGTATGGCATAGTCATGAAGTGCAGTGACATTTGGGGTCTTAACTGTTTTCATTCCACTTCAATGCTGGCCATAGCAAGTCAAATATGCCACCCATTTCACCCAAAGCAACAACAACAAAAAGATGAAAAGCCTACTTTACATGCTATTCCCAGTCGGTCTCCCATCCAGGTACTGACTGTGACTGACACTGCTTAATTTCGGAGACCAGACTGGATCAGGTGCTTACAGGGTAGTATGGCTGTAGCCACGAAGTCCACTGATGTTTGGGGTCTAAGCTATTTTCATTTCACTTCAGTGCTGGCCATAGCAAATCCAACATGCTACCCACTTCACCTGAAGCAACAAAAAAAAAAGGAGATGAAAATACCATAGGCACCTGGAATTCCCAGGCAGTCTCCCTTCCAGGTACTAACCAGGCCCGACGACTGTGATTAACGTCTGAGATTAGATGAAATCAGGTGCTTTCAGGATGGTTTGGCCGTAGGCATGAATTGCACTGACGTTTAGGGCCCGATGTAGGTAGCCCTTTACCGATCGGTAACGTCCGAAAATACCGATTTTCGGCCCTTACCGATCGGTATCCAGCCATCGAGATGTAGGGCGCAGAAAACCGTCCGATTCGGTATTTATACCGAATCGGTATAGTTACCGAATCGGAAATAATCCGAATCGGAAATACACTGATTCGTTAAAAGAACGAATCGGTAACATACCGAATCGGTAAAAATACCGATTCGGTCCATGTACCGAATCGGTAGGGACACCGAATCGGTAAATATTCCGATTCGGACTATCTACCGATTCGGTAGAGTTACCGAATCGGTAAATTACCGATTCGGACTGGGCAAAACTCTGATTGAGATGGAGGGAAGCACAGAAATATCGATTTTGCCTCAAAATCGGTATTTCAAAATCGGTATTTACCATGGATTCCAATCAGGTGGTAACCAACTGCAACCTATAAAAATAGACCCAAAATGCATTGCAACTTGCAGGATGGCGGCATTTTATGTCATTGCAAGGCGGCTACGGCTACAGCAGGAAGGAGAGAGGGAATGGCAAAGAGAGGAACAGGTCTGCAGACAGAGGATCACCCTGTTCATGCTCACAGAGGCAGAGATCCTACAGAGGTACAGGCTGGACTCAGACACCATTCTGGAGCTCATCAGGGACCTCAAACCACTGTTGGACCACCACATCCCAAGGGCACACGCCATCCCAACGCACGTGCAGGTGCTATGCAGCCTACACCTGCTTGCGTCTGGCAGCTATCAAAGTGGAGTCGCTGCGGTAGGAGGGGTGACCCAGAGCAGCCTGTCAAGGTTTTTCCACAAATTCCTTGACGCCATGATACAGAGGATGGACCAATACATATCTTTCCCTGCAACCCATGCGGAACTGGTACAAACAAAAGCAGACGTTTACCAGATGGCACAATTCCCCCAAATCATCGGCTGCATAGATGGCACGCACATTCCGATTTGCCCCCCTGCTGACACAGAATACATATACCGCAATAGGAAGTCTACGCACACCATCAATGTGCAGGTGATCTGCAATGCGAAGTGCACCATCACAGACCTGGTAGCAAAATTCCCAGGGAGTACCCACGACTCCTACATTTTTCAACACAGCGGCATCTATGCACGGCTGACGGTTGGGGAATTTGGTGAAGGATACCTCCTAGGTGAGACACATCATCAGACCCCCATAACACAAAGTAGCAATGTAAAATACATGTATGCATGTGAGTAATGTTACCCCTTTTCCTTCTAGGCGACAGTGCATATGCCCTCCGCTCATTCATACTCACCCCCTACCTCAACCCCTCTACACCCAGCCAAAGGAGGTATAACCGGGCCCACAAAAGCACAAGGAATGTAGTAGAACGGACCTTTGGAATCTGGAAAAGCAGATTCAGATGCTTGCACAAGAGTGGAGGTGCAAGGCAGTATACCCCCATCACCTGCTGCAAGATCATAGCTGTCTGTGCAATGTTACACAACCTTGCGGTGAAGAAGGGCACTGAGGTGGAGTTGTCAGACTACGAGGACCATGACGACGATGTTGCTGTGCCACAAACACAACCTGCTGGGGTGTCTACGCCAAGTGATGGCAGATACAGACGTGAGGAGATAACAGAAAACTATTTCTGAGTGAGTACAGATGCACAGACAGGTCAATGGATGTTTGAAAAAAAAAGATTTAATAATGTTGCAACAACGTTACTGCACTGATGTGCAACAAATGAAATAGGTAAACAATATGTGGGAAATGTAAATTGTCCGGGTTGCCTCACCCGCCCTGGCAGTCTTACTTCTTGCTGCGCTTAGCTGAGCCATTAGGATGTGGCTCACCCCCTTCTGTGTGTCCGGCAGCCTCAGCGAAGTGCCTGGTGCTCCGGCGCGGCTCAGACACAGCGCTGGCCGGGCTGCTGCGGCTGCTGCTATCCCCAGCCTCGCCCACGTCCAGGGCAGGATTCACCACCGTGTTAGATATGATCAGTGCCTCCATGGCAGTGGTGATGCGGGCCATGCCCCTAGTCACCTCTGCCGTGTTCTGGGTGAGGCAGTCCTCCATGTTAGCCCCACGGCGGCATAGCTGGGCGGTTGCTGCAGCAAGGCGGTTGATAGCCCGGTTCTGCACGCCGGCATCCATGCGCCTACAGTGCTCATGCTCCTCCATTTTACTGCATAGCTGGGTGATGGCAGTAGTCATTCGCCCCAGACCAGTTGCTATGTCCTTGTTGCTATCAACAAAAGTCTTGAATCCCTGTGTCATCTCCCCCATCTGCAGGTTGTGCACCCGCAATTGGCGCTGGCAAGTCAGGATTGATTTTGCCTGCATCCTTTGGATCCTGACCATACTCCCCTCCAGCCCTTGGAATACGCTGCCCTCCCGTGCTGAAAGAGCACTGCTGGATGTGCGTGGCCTGCGCGGATTGCTGCTGCCCTGCTGTGTGGGCTGGTGTGCCACAGGTGTTACAGGGTTGGTTGCTGGAGCCTGACCCGCTGCTCCCTCCATGATGTTTAATGGAGCAACAATGATCCTCCTGGCAGGAGATGTGGCAGGTGCAGGGTGGGTCTGTGGGGGTGAGTTCTCCGGGGAGAACTGCAATGGGGGCGTTAGAGACAGTCGGGGGGAGTGGGGAAATGTGAGGATATGTCCAGTGTCTTCCTCATTGCCCAGGGCACTGCTGTTCTCCTCCTCCTCCTCCTGTGATGGTACACTGGTGCTTGGCCCTGCCACCGCACTGGCTGATGGTGCTGGAGCTGGAGCTTGTGTAGCTGCTGCTCCCCCGCCTGATGGTGCCCCTAGGTATAAAGAAGCATTTGTGAACTGAGTGCTAATGTCTTACAGTCACTACAATAAAAGCATTGCGCATCTCATTTCCAATACTTTGATTCAGTTTTACAGTTCATTTTATGATGCTTCTGCACTGGCATTTTTTACTACTTTTGCTGACTACATTTACCATGATGCATTGCTCATGTCTGTTGCTAGCAGTACTGGGCTGGGGTTTGGCTGTGCATTGGGGCTAAAGGGGAGGTGTCTGGTAGGGTGTGTCAAGATGTGCATGCTTCTTACCTTTAGCTGTAGCTCTGGATGAGCTGTCCAGGTCCCCAACTCCCACCACACTCTCGCTCTCAATGGTCTATGACACAAGTTCCTCCAGGTCAGTGAGGGGTGGCGCCGGGTTCCTGCCTCCACCAGTTAGTCCTGCCTGCTTGTGCAGCTCGGCCAGTTTCCTCTTGGTGAGGCTGCGAATGTCGTAAAACCTCTTCTTGAGGTCGTCCAGGCTCCTGGGGGTGACACCAACTGCGTTCACTCTCTCCCCGATTGCACTCCACAGCTTCCTCTTGGTGCTCTCTGGGACAGTGAGGGACAGCCTCCCAAACAGCTGCCTGTGTACCCTCACCACCTCCTCCACCAAAACTTGCAGTTCCATGCTGCTGAACTTGGCCTTCCGCTTGCGCTCAGCCTTCTGGCTCTCAGAGCTGCTTGCCATTTTCACACAGATCTGGATAGTGCTACCACTGCTGCTCACTCTGAATGCTCAGCTCAGGCTGCCTCTCCAGAAAGTTCTAATGAGTTGCACCTGCCTGGGTAGCCACTCCCTGCTAGGGTGGGGGAGGGTGGTTCCACCTCATTGGCTGTTGTCATTAGTTTCAGTTTTACTTGCTCGCCGAATCGGCATTTACCGATTCGGTATTTACCGATTCGGCTAATACCGAATCGACTAATACTGATTCGGTAAATACCGATTCGGTATTTCCAATGCGTTCCTATGGGCCTTTTGCCCCATGGGGGTGTATTGCTATTACCGATTCGGTATTTGCCGATTCGGTATTCGCCGATTCGGTAAATACCGATTCGGTAATTGCCGATTCGGTACGTATCGAAACACGATACCGATTGCTACCGAATCGGTATTTTACCAATTTTTTTATCTACATATCATTTTCCGATTTCAAAATACCGATTCGGTATAAATCGGTATTTTAAAATCGGTAAATGGATTTTACCTACATCGGGCCCTTAGTGTCTTAGCTGTTTTTGTTCCACTTCAGTTCTGACCATAGCAAGTCAGATATGCCACCCACTTTACCAAAAACAACAACAACATCAAAAAAGAGGAAAAGCCAACCGTACCTGGTATTAACAGTCGGTCTACCATCCAAGTACTGACCATGACCGACCCTGTTTAATTTCTGAGACCAGACATGATTTGGTGCTTACAGGGTGGTATGGCCGTAGGCATGAAGTATACTCATGTTTGGGTTCTTAGCTGTTTTCATTCCACTTCCCAGTGCCGGCCATTGCAAGTCAGACATGCTACTCACAACACCCGAAACAACAAGAAAGAGATGAAATTACTACAGCACCTGGAATTCGTTGGAGGTCTACTTCCAGGTACTAACCAGGCACGGCCATGCTTAACTTCTGAGATCAGACAAAATCAGGTGCTTTCAGGGTGGGATAACCATAGGCATAAAGTGCACTGACGTTTGGGGTCTTAGCTGTGTTCATTGTACTTCATTGCTTGCCATAGCAAGTCAGGCATGCTACCTACTTTACCCGAAGACACAAAAAAATGAAAATCCTACAGCACCTGGAATTTGCAGGCGGTCTCCCATCCAGGTACTAACCAGGCTCGACTGTCCTTAAGTTATAAGATCAGACGAAATCAGATGCTTTCAGGGTGGTATGACCATAGGCATGAAGTGCATTGACATTTGGGGGTCCTAGCTGTTTACATTCCACTTCAGTGCTGGCCATAGCAAGTAAGATACACCATCCACTTCACCCAAAGCAACCTCCCAAAAATACAGGGTGAAAAGCCTACAGCACCTGGTATTCTCAGGCGGTCTCCCATCCAGGTACTAACCAGGCCCGACGATTCTTAACTTCTGAGATCAAGTGCTTTCAGGGTGGTATGGCTGAAAGTACGATGTACACTGACATTTTGGGTCTTAGCTGTTTTCATTCCATTTCAGTGCTGGCCATAGCAAGTCAGTCATGCCACCCACATCACCCAAATCAACGAGAAAAAAAGATGAAAAGTCTGCAGCATCTGGGATTCCAGGGGGTCTCCCATCTAGGTACTCCCTGGCCTGACCCTGCTCAACTTCTGTGATTAGACAAGATTCAGGTGCTTTCGGGGTGGTATGGCCATCGGTATGAAGTATATTGAGGTTTGAGGTCTTAGCTTTTTTCACTCGACTTGAGTGCTAGCCATAGCAGGTCAGACATGCCAACCACTTCACCTTACAAAAATAAAGTTGAAAAGCCTACAGCACCTAGTATACCCAGGCAGTCTCCCATCCAAGTAGTAAACGGGCCGACCCTGCTCAACTTCTCAGATCTGGTGCTTTCAGGGTGGTATGGACATAGGCATAGCGTATACTGATGTTTTGGGTCTTAGCTGTTTTCGTTTCACTTCAGTGCTCATCATAGCAAATCAGACATGCCACCCACGTTACCTAAAAGCAACCAAAAAAAAAAGAAATATCCTACAGCACCTGGTATTCCCAAGCCTCCCATACAGGTACTAACCAAGCCGACAGTGCTTAACCTCTGAGATTAGACGAGAACAGGTGCTTTCACCTCTGAGATTAGACGGGAACAGGTGCTTTCAGGGTGGTATGGCCGTAGGCATGAAGTGCCATGACGTTTGGGGCTTAGCTATTTTCATTCCACTTCCGTGCTGACCATAGCATGCCAGACATGCCACCCACTTCACCTAAAGCAACCAAAAAAACGAGATGAAATCCTACTGTACCTGGTATTACCAGGCGGTCTTCCAGCCAGGTGCTAACGAGGCCTGATCCTGCTTAACTTCTGAGATCACATGCTTTCAGTGTGGTATGGCCTTAGGCATGAAGTGCACTGACGTTTGGGGTCTTAGCTGTTTTCATTTAACTTCAGTGCTTGCCATTGCAAGTCAGACATGTCACCTACTTCACCCAAAGCAACAACAACATAAGAAGATTAAATCCTACAGCACCTGGTATCACTAAGCGGTCCCCCCTCCAGGTACTAGCCAGGCTCAACCCTGCTTAACTTAAGAGATCAAACGACTTGAGGGGCTTTCATAGTGGTATGGCCGTAGGCATGGAATGTACTGTATTGTATTGTATTGTATTGTATTATGTATTTCTAAAGCGCGGCTATCGCTCCGAAAGGTGCATCTTGGCACTATATAGACAGTATGCAAAAGTTATGGTTAGGAGACTAGATGACAGTCATTACATAATCATCGGGGAGGGAGTAGATCCATGTTTTAAGTTGCTTCCTGAACTGGTTTTCCTGGGTTAAGGATCTAAGATTATTGGGTATTGTATTCCAGCCTTTGGAGGATAGGAAGGATAAAGTCTTGCCTCCTTTAGTTTTATAGTTGAATTTTGGTATCTTGATCAAGTTTTGGCCTGAAGATCTTAAAGTCCTAGGAGGATTAAAGTGAGGGAATCGCCTGATAAGGTAGGTCGGGCCTGTGCGATTGAATGCACGAAAGGCTATGACTAGGATTTTAAACAGTATTCTCTTGTGTAGTGGCAGCCAATGGAGGGTCTACAGGAATGCACTGACTTTTGTGGTCTTAGCTGTTTTCATTCCATTTCAGTGCTGGGCATAGCAAGTGAGAGATGCCACCCACTTCACCCAAAACAACAGCAAAACAGAAAAAGATGAAAAGCCTACAGCACCTGTCATTCCCAGGCAGACGTCCATCCAGGTACTAACCAGACCCGACCCTTCTTAACTTCTCAGATCAGATGCTTTCAGGTGGGTATGGCTGAAAGTATGAAAGGGACTAATGTTTGGGATTTTTGCTGTTTTCGTCCACTTCAGTGCTGGCCATAGCAAGTCAGACATGCCACCCACTTCACTCAAAAAATAAAGAAAAAAGATGAAAAGCCTACAGCAGCTTGTGTTCCCAGGCGATCTCCCATCCAGGTACTAATAAGTCTTGACCCTGCTTAACCTCTTAGATCAGATGAGATCAGGAGCTTTCAGGATAGAAGGCTGTAGGTATGTAGTGCACTAACCTTTGGGGTCTTAGCTGTTTTCATTATACTTCAGTGCTGGCCATAGCAAGCCAGACATGCCACCCACTTCACCCAAAGCAACAACAACAAAAAAGATTAAAAGTCTACTTCACCTAGTATTCCCAGGCAGTGTCCCATCTAGGGACTTACCAGGCCCAACAATGCTTAACTTCTGAGATCAAATGAGTTCAGTGCTTTCAGGATGGTATGACTGAAAGCGTGATGGGCCCTGACGTTTTGGGTCTGAGCTGTTTTCATTCCATTTCAGTGCTGGCCATAGCAAGTCAGATATGCCAACCACTTCACCCGAATCAACCACAAAAAAAATAGATGAAAAGCCAACAGAATCTCGTATTCCCAGACAGTCTACCATCCAGGTACTCACCAGTCCCGAATTTACCTCTAAGATCAGACGAGATCAGGTACTTTCAGGGTGGTATGGCCGTAGGCATGAAGTGCATTGATGTTTGGAGATTTAGCTGTTTTCATTCCACTTTAGTGCCGGCCATAGCAAGTCAGACATGAACCCACTTAACCTAAAGCAACAATAACAACAACAACAATAAAAAAGATGAAAAGCATACAGTACCCAGGCAGGCATTGGGATTAAAGAAATTTTGGATTTATGAAACCAGCATTCCATTAATACTGCATTCTGGGAATTTAAGTTTGAACTTTTTGAAAAATGGATGATACAATATTGTGATGTAACAACAATATTAAAAATTGAAGCCAACAGAAGTTGTGTGTCTTATTGAACAATACGATAAAAAGTTGAAACCTCTTTGAAGGACTCTTTCACCTGTGCCCGGGGGACATACCCCACGTATATGGGGATGCAACCAGCTTGAATGCCAGGCAGTCTCCCATCCAGGTACTAACTACGCCTGAACTTACTTAACTTCTAAGATCAGACGAGTTCAGGTACTTTCAGGATGATTTGCCTCTAGGCATGGATTGCACTGATGTTTAGTGTCTTAGCTGTTTTCATTCCATTTCAGTGCTGGCCATAGGGGAAACAGCCTTTACAACGAGGTATATACATCATAGGCATTTGCCTCGCAGTTTTTAGCACCCCTCTCACCCCAAACTTACCTTAAATGCATGGTATTGGCATGCAATGTAAATGCATAATCGCTGTAAAAACGTGTGTGCTAAAAATTAGAGGAAAAGGTATGCAATGCATTTACCAGCGTTGTACCATCGTACAACCGGCCATTGCAAGTCAGATATGCCACCCAGTTTACCCAAAGCAACAACAACTAAAAAGATGAAAGGTCAGCCCTTACCTGGTATTCACAGTCGGTCTCCCACCCAAGTACTGACCATGACCAACCCTGCTGAATTTTTGAGACCAGACGTGATTACAGGTTAGTATGGTCATAGAGATGAAGTGCACTGATGTTTGGGATCTTAGCTGATTTCATTCCATCCAAATGCTGGCCATAGCAAGTCAGACATGCCACCCACTTCACCCAAAGCTAAAAAAAAAGATGAAAATCCTACAGCACTGGGTATTCACCGGCGTTCTACCATCCAGGTACTAACCAGGCCCAACCCTGCTTAACTTCTGATATTAGACAGGATCAGGTGCTTACAGCCTGGTACAGTCGTAGGCCTGAAGTACACTGATGTTTTTGGTCTTAGCTAGTTACATTCCATTTCAGTGCTGGCCATAGCAAGTAAGACATGCTACCCACTTCACCCAACCCTCACCCCCCCAAAAAACAGATGTAAATCCTACAGCTCTTGGCATTCCCAAGCGGTCTCCCATCCAGGTACTAACCGTAACTGAGCCTGACAATGCTTAACTTCTGAGATCAGTTGAGATAGGCATTGATAGAGCGCAGATTTTGCTCTTTCATTTGTAGGGATGCATTATACTCATGGGTAGCTCCTGCCCGCATATAATCCTTTGTGGTGTTAACATTGGGTTATTAGAACGTGTACTGTAATAACATGAAAAGTGAAGTGTTTGGGATATTTCACTGTGAATGTGAAGAAATTAATGTTGCAACTACATATGATTAGATGAAAACATTAACATGCAGAAATCGTACATGCGAGTATTCACACAATTGGTGTTATTATGCAACCTTGTTAACTTAGATGTGCTCAGTAAAATGTTCATTCCACATGTATACTTCTATAAGGCTATGTGCCATTTCTTACGTTGACCGATTTTGTGGGCCTGAATTGTGTTTTCCAGTGGAAGCTCTCGCCTTAGACTCGTTAGTTGATTTCATGTGCATAAGGAATTTGTCCTTTATCTCATTTCTTTTGCAGGAGGAGAAATTCATCTTACTTAGCTAGAACAATGTCTTTGTTTTAGGAGTTAGGCTTAGGGAGGAGAGGATACATTGAACAGCGATACTGATAATAAAGAACTGTTGTACTTTCTCATCGGAGTGAGCCTGGGAATCAAGGTCATCTAGCCATGGCCTAGGAGTATTGCTGCAGTGTGGAAAGTTACCTACAAGGAGGTGGCTTGCTTGGTTGGTGAGATGTCGCAATGCATTTTGGGATAAAACATGCAAGTTAATGTATTGAAGTTAAGGACAGTGCCTTGGGGACTTTTGCCTTGCCTTGAGAGAGAGAGCATCTTAGCACAAGCTTTGTAGCTTTATGCTACTTGACCCATCTATGCATGAAGAGGGTTCTTAGGAAGGCTTCACGTGCTGCTAACCGCTGTACAGAACTTGCCTTTGGGGAAATGCTAAGTAGGGATGTCACCTTAGTGGAAGTGTAGGGATAGACTTATGCTTTTCACCTACGAACCTCCAATGAAGGGAAATCTAGAAGTGGATGCCATCATTTTCTGTATCCTGATTTTGGAACGGGTTATTCTGTGCATGTTGCACCGCCTTAATTTCACTCATAGGTTTGGCTTTATATTAGTTCCAATGTATTTTTACTCACTCATCTTGAGGTGTTTGTATATCCAACTGTTCTTGGCTTTGTAAAAAACGATCTAAACTTAATTGGGAATTTGTGTTTCTTCTGAGTCATAGTTCATCGGAACTGTAATGATTGAGTTGCTTACGATTTTCCTACCCTTCAGACTTTCATGCAGAGAAAAAGAGACATCGGCCTAGGGTTCCAGAGTAGATCTAGAGCGGGAAACCCGGCTCCTTCAGTTAGTAGCAGTGTAGGATGGTTCTCATGAAGTGAGGCGAGAAGAAAACTCTAGAAAAGATATAGATCACTAAAGCCCAAAAATAGAGCCTAATGATCGAGTGCAGAGAACAACGGACGCTGGCGGAGGCCGACAGAGAATATGGTGCGGCGAGAACAGCATTGAACAGAGGAGTGAGTATGAATAGGGATGCATTGTGTGTTAGATTGTAGGAGTGTGTTGATTGTATGATTCATGGCAGAGTTTGTGTGAAAGTTGATGCTTTAAGGTATTACGGGATCTATGCAGGGAAGATCTGGGAGTGATAACTTGAGGGGGTGAGAAAGCACCACCCGAGGATACCCCAGCACATTACGTGGCAACAAATGTAGGACTCCATACTATAATTTGGCTTAAAAAGTGGAACAAAATTATGCAAAAAGAGGGAGATTTGGCTTTTCCACGTTATGGTTCATTTCGATTAGAGGTGTTTTATCAGTTGAGGGGAGTGATGTCTTTATTACGAACTCCACCTAGACCAACATAGTTTAAGGCATTAGATGCTTGGATGCAAGCAGTTCAGGCAAAGAACAGAGAAAGATGTCAGGGGAAGATGAGAAAGGCAATGAAAGCATATCAGGATGTGCATAGGGATGCACGACTAAAGAGATGGAGAGTAGACATTATTGAGGGAGAGAGATTGTACCCATTACTGGTAAAACCAGGAGATACTCAGAATAGGAATGGCGGAGGGGAGGGAAATGATGGGAGCGACACTGATGAGAGCTTGTTAAACACTCTCTTAGCAGAGCGTCCTCCACCTTACAATCCACTCTCAGAAGAAGGAAGGTGAGAACTGGCAAATGCAGCGAGTATGAAAAGACTAGTAACAGCACAGACAGGCCCTAGTGCAGGGGTAGTGGGAAGAATTTCAACAGGAGCTGAAGGGACAGGGACACCAGTGTTCGGAGGTGCATAGTTAAGTGGAGTCAATGCCGCTTTGCTGTTGCCGGAAGCCCTTACGCTACCGGTCACCATCAGACCTGTATTCTTTGTGTATGACCTACGTTTAGTGGGAAATGCTAGTCAACAGCAGCCAGAGTTTTGGGGAAGAGTCAGCTTAGAGGGAAATGTGACAATGAATGGCAACAACCCATTTCTGGTAGTATGTGGAGTCTGGGCACAATCAAGGCTGCAGTAAAGGGAAATTGCTAAACGTAGTAAGGTTAAAAGCAGAGGTGGATGAAATAATCAGTGGGAATTTTCCTTTGGAAAATATAGAACTTTATGAACAGGATGAACTATTGTTTTGGCAAAAGATGTAAATCGTAAAGTGAGGTGAGCACATGAGAAATTGACAGAATTGGCCCAAAAATATGAGGTGGATTTGTCCAAAAAGAAAATGTTACTGGGAAATCACAGGTTAAATTACAGAGATCTGGAATTAGAAGAGAAAAGAGCCACAGGTTTGAAAATGCTCATTCGGAAGCTGGTCATAGGGATATATGCAAGTTGATCACTTTGTGAAGATTTCAAGGGTGTTGTGGATTGACCTGAACACATTATTTGACATTGTGGTTCCTACTGATTTATGTTCTGCTTGTATCATTGTTATTGATTTGCCTTCTACTGACCCAGATAGGGATCCCATAATTCATGGTCCTTCACCTTACGTTATGAAAAAGTTCGAACAGGTAATTACTAGGCTGCAGTCTGAAATAGCTCCACAAGATAACAATTGGGTTAAGATAGACCTAACGACCCAGGAGCCCCAGGAATCAGTAAATGCTTACTATGAACTTCTCTTGCAATCCTTCAAGCAGTACAGTGGGTTAGATACTCTTGACCCGAAAGATATGGGACAGTTTGTCTCCAAAGTTATGCTAGGCTTGAGACCAGAGATTATGTTTTGATTCAACAGCATTCAATCTGCTGGCAGAACAAGTCTTTGAACGAAATTCTACGGTATGTCAGATATTATAGTGATGAAGGTAGATTCCAAGCACAGGAGAATGAAGGACACATTGATGGTGGTTCAGATGAGAAATGCAAACAGAATGGATCAGGTGCAGATGAATGGGGAAACCTAGGCCGAAATCAGGGAAAACAACCAAGGAGGGGAAAAGGAAAGGGTACAGATCCCAAGCTAGGGTTAGACCTCAATATGTTAAAGAGAACCACTGCTTGTTATGGGAAACAACCTTTACAGCGCAACTTTTACAACTCACTACCATTACAACAAAACTTTTGCAACGCAAGATCCATTACAACGCATGCCATTACAACGCAACCATTACAACGCATGACACTACAACGCATACCATTACAACGCATGTCATTACAACGCATACCATTACAACGCATAGTACCCTTGCACTATCCAAAACTTACTCTACTGTTGCACCCCCTGGAGTTAGAATAGTTATTTTTACCCCTACACTATCCAACACTTACCCTACTGTTGCACCCCCTGGAGTTAGAATAGTAATTTTTACCCCTACACTATCCAATACTTACCATACATGCAGTGTAATGGTATGCGTTGTAATGGTATGCGTTGTAAAGGTAGTATGCGTTATAATGGAATGCGTTGTAAAGGTAGTTTAAAAAAATTTGTTGTAATGGAATGCGTTGCAATGGATGTTGCATTGTAAAAAATGCATTGTAAAGGTATGCATTGTAAAAGTATGCGTTGTAACGTCATACATCCCTTGTTATTATTGTCGCAAAACCGGGCATTGGAAGCTCGAGTGTTGAACAAATTCAGCAAATCAGTGGCAGAAAGGATAAGTTACTTACCTGTAATCCTAGTTCTCTTCCAGGGGTATCCTCATCAAAGTCATAAGCACTGAATATACCCGCCCATGTGCGGGACCCCGTAAACAATATAAAAATATATATGTAAAAACCCATATATCTCGCTCCACATATATGTACGTACATATATTATTTTTCTCACACCAATGCAGCCCCAAAAATGAGGCTAAACAATGTAATCACATGCACATGTACTGCAATTAGTAAGGAAACAAAAACACATTAGGTCAAAATAGCCCTTGAACTTTGTGTTTTAATGAGTAAAACCACCCTTAAATCCTGAAAATTGCTCATAAATAGACATTTTTAGCCACAGGCTGCATTGAAAAGCAATACCGTAGAAAATGAAAGCATTTTCAACAAAAACTGGCACCGTGCCTTTAAGGCAGCCATGACCCCAGGCTTCCCATCATGCCTCAGGGGTGACAGTTAGGTCAGTTGTTCTTTGCATAATCCTGAAGTCAGGTCTAAACTACCAGTCATAGACGTATATCTCTCATTTACCTGAGGAGGCGGGTGGGTTGCTTATGACTTTGATGAGGATACCCCTGGAAGAGAACAAGGATTACAGGTAAGTAACTTATCCTTCTCTTCCAGGGGATCCTCATCAATAGTCATAAGCACTGAATAGAATAGCAAGCCCTACAACCACCTGCAGGTAAATGAGAGGTACATGACCCAACTTAAAAAGACCAACCATAACAGCCCAAGACCAGCTGTTAAACAGATTCCTCAAGGAGGCCTTGCCTACCTTGGTATCTGCTCTCGTGTCAGAATCGAGACAGTAATGTCTGGTAAATGTATGGACGGACTTCCAAGTAGGCGCCTTACAGATCTCAGACATGGGCACATTATTGAGAAAAGCCACAGTTGCAGCTCTCCCTCTGGTGGAATGCGCTTTGGGAGAAAGCCCTAGGGGTTTCTGCGCTAGCTGGTAAGCAAGCTTAATACATGAAATGATCGATCTTGAAATAGAACGTTTAGAGGCAGCATGAGCTGTCCTGATCGATCCATAGTTAACAAAGAGACAATCAGAGTGACGAATAACTTTAGACCTATCCAGGTAGAATTTTAAAACTCTTTTCAGGTCTAAAGAATGCAGAGCCCTCTCAGCTGGAGTAGAGGGATTAGGAAAGAAAGCGGGCAGAGAAATGGTCCGAGTTACATGAAAATCTGACACCACTTTAGGAAGAAAAGATGGATGCGTCCGCAGCACCACTCTATTCAAATGGAACACTGTATAGGGTTCAGAGGAACAGAGAGCTTGAATCTCGCTCACCCTGCGAGCTGACGTGATTGCTACCAAAAAAGCTGCTTTCCAGGAAAGATTTTGTAATGTAGCTTTATGAATGGGTTCAAAAGGAGGACCCATTAGCTTTGATAGCACCAGGTTCAACTCCCAGGGAGGAGAAGGAGGACGTACTGGAGGGTACACTTTTTTCAACTTTTGCAGGAAGTCCTTGACCGATGGTAACTGGAAAAAAGAGGTTTGAGAAGGTGATCGCCTGTAAGCGGTTATAGCAGCTAGGTGCACCTTGATGGAATTAAACTTTAAACCTGCTTTAACCAGATGTAACAGATAAGGAAGAACTGCTTCTTCCTGACATTGCACAAGATTATGACCATTCTGCATACACCACATATAAAATCGCTTCCACTTGCATGCATAAGAATGTCTTGTGGAGGGACGTCTTGCCTCTTTCAGGATGAGGATGCAGTCCTCTGGTAGCCCTAGATGGCCGTATTGTATGACCTCAGGAGCCATGCTGCCAAGCTCAATGACGGAAGATTGGGATGGTGAATTCTCCCGTTCATCTTGGACAACAGGTCCGGCCTGCGTGGTAGCCTCTTGTGAGGAGTCACTGACAGTTGAAGCAGGTCTGTGTACCACCATTGCCTCGGCCAGTCTGGGGCTATGAGGATCATCGTTGTGCACGAGTGCGTCAGTTTGCTCACCACCTTCGGTATCAACGGAAGGGGTGGAAAAGCGTACACAAACTTCCCGGACCAGTCGATCAAAAGAGCATTCCCTCTCGATCCTGGCCAGAAGAACCTGGAGGCGAAGTCTCGGCATTTGGTGTTTTGGTCGCCCGCAAACAGGTCTATGGTGGGGCGACCCCAGGATCAAAAAAGTTCTTCTACGACTGCGTCGTGGAGGACCCAGTTGTCCCTGTTGTCTAAATAACGGCTTAAAGCGTCCACCCTCACATTCTGCTCTCCTGGGAGGTGGACTGCTGTGATGGACAACTTGCGAGCTAGAAGACAATGCCAGATCCGTTGTGCTTCCAACAACTGAGTTCGTGAGCGTGTTCCTCCCTGCTAGTTCAAGTAGTACATTGTGGTGGTGGTGTCCATTTGTACTAGTACTGAAGCTTCTTGAATCGAGGGAAGGAACGCTTTGAGAGCTAGGTGGACTTCTCCCAACTCCAGCATGTTGATGTGGTAGGTACTTTCTTTGGGAGACCACAGACCTTGCACCTGCAGTTGACCCATGTGAGCTCCCCAGTCCAGAAGGGAAGCGTCCATGATCAATGCCTGCACAGGGGGAGGTTGATGGAATAGAACTCCCTTCTGCATATTTTGCTTTTTGGTCCACCAAGGGATGGAAGCTCGAGCTGCGTCTGAGAGAGTGATGTAATCGTCCCAGCGAGCCGATTGTTGGTCCCACTTGTCCTCCAGATCCTGCTGAAGAGGACGCATTTGAAGTCTGACATTCGGGACCAAGAAGATGCATGATGCCATCGACCCTAGCAGGGAGGCAATCTTGCGCACTTTCTGAGCCTTGTTGCGAAGCATCAGTTGACATTTGTTGGTCATCAAAAACTGTCTCTCCTCTGAAGATAACACTTTTCCTACCTCGGAGTCTAGCAGAGCTCCTAGGAAGTGAATCTTCTGGGTGGGTTGAGAGACTGATTTTCCGAAGTTGACAAGTAGACCTAGTCGCTGACAGAGCTCGATGCAAGTCTGGAATTGACTTCTTGCGCTGACTGGGGAAGGACCTTTCAACAGCCAATCGTACAGGTATGGATATACGAAGACCCCCCCCTGCGGCGTAGAGCGGCTGCTACCACTGCAACACACTTCGTGAACACCCGGGGAGCCGACTTCAACCCAAACAGCAGGACTTTGAACTGATAGTGGGAGGTCCCCACCCAGAACCGAAGAAATCTTCTGTCACTGGGGTGTATTGGAACATGAAAGTAGGCATCTTGAAGGTCCAGCGAATATATCCAATCTCCCCTCTTGAGATGTGGATATATTTGGTGAAGCGCTAACATGCGAAACCTTTCCTTTTTGACATGCATATTGAGTGTTCGCAAGTCCAGAATGGGTGTGTATTCTGCCTTTTGGCCCTTTTTTCTGATCAGAAAATATCGGGAGTACACTCCTTTTCCCCTTTGAGACGCTGGCACTCTCTCGATGGCTGACTTCTCGAGCAGAGTGGCTACTTCTTTCTTTAGAAGGTGTAACTGGTGATTTAATGTTGCCATCGGGGGAACAGGTGGAGGCAGATGACTGAAACGAAGACAGTATCCATTCTGAAGTGTAGACAACACCAATCTGTCTTTTGTGATGCTTTGCCACTCTTTCAAATGACCCACAAGGCTTCCCCCCACTGGAGTGGTCCACGGTGCCGGGGGAAGGAAAGACTCATTGCTTTGACTGGGATTTGCCGTTATTGTTGCCCTGGCGTTGATTCCCTCCTCCTCTGGAATTACGCTTACCTCGATACTGGGACTTTTGCTGTCCCTGCTGGTCTTGACTCTTCTGCCAGTGAGGGGTTTGAACCCGCTGTTTTGAAGAGCCCTTGTTGTAGGAGCGATATTTCTTTTTAAACCCCTTTTTCTTCTCAAGCCCTACCGCTTTGAGAGTGTCCAGCTTTGTCTTCATGCGCTGCATCTCCTCGTCCGTGCTCGCCCCAAACAACGAAGTCCCTGAAAAAGGCAAGTTCAAGATGCGCGCCTGCACTTCTGGTTTTAAAGCCGTTAGGCACAACCAGGATGATCGTCTTGCCGATATTCCATGGGCATATCCATGCGCCGCCAGGGTAGCCCCGTCCGCTGCAGCACTTATAACCTGGTTGGAGACTTGACTGCCTTTCAGAAGGATTTCCTCAAAGTCCTTACGGTCCTCTTGAGGGAGTTTCTCCACAAAACGTTGCAGAGAATCCCACAGGGACCAATCGTAATGCCCCATCAGGGCTTCCGCGTTGGAAAGTCTGAGAAAGGATGCAGACGTACTACAGACTTGTCTCCCCCACGAGTCTTGTGTCTTGCTGTCCTTGTCTGGAGGAACAGTGGAGGAGGAGGCGACCAAACTGGACTTCTTCGCTGCTGCGATAATCACTGAGTCCGGAGGCGAATCAGCCCTGAGAAACAGAGGGTCCTCCTCTGGGGATCTGTATTTTTTAAGGATCCTCGCCGGAGCCGCTTTGATCGTTGCTGCGGTGAGGAATACCTCCATCACTGGTTTAATAATTCCAAGCACCAACGGTAAAAGGGGTTTGGGTGTAGACCTGTGATGCAGCGTTTCAAAAATCACAGAGGTCTTGACCTGCGGAGTTGTTAGGGGAACTCCCAGCTTCAGAGCCCCTCTACCCAGTATGTCCTGAAAAGTGAAGATATCGTCGATCGGAGATACCCTTGATGGAGGGGAGTCCATCAATGTGGGTGAGTAGTCTCTATGGGACCGTGCCGGAGAAGAAGAGGTAGTAGAAGATCTTCGCTCTCTCCTTCTGCTTCTAGATCTTGATCTACGCCTGGGGGTTCGCACTCTGGATCGTGATCTTTCCCTATGGCGAGCCGGGGATCTTTCCCTGGGCCTCACCGGAGAGCGTGACCTTTCTCTAGGCCTAGAGATCGGTTGCTGCATTCCAGACGCTGTCTCCTTGTCTGTCGCCCAGTGATGTAGTGGCCCATACCATCACGGTTCCAGTCTGATGACAGACAACTTCTGTGTGGTGTCGCTCACTGGCGAGGGTGCAGGAGGTGTTACATCCTTTTGCCTATGAATAGGCGGTGTAGGATTATGCCTTGATCCCTCACTGCCCGATGTATAGATGATCACATCAGGACCGGAAGATGAGTCCGACGAGGAAGATAGGCTTCTTGTGCGACTGCGAGACACACTGTGTTCTGGCGTCCTCTTCCTCTTGGCAGTGTGACTGATGCTCACTGGAGGGCCTTTGTCACCTTCCGCAGTTGAAGTTGCCTGAGGTGTAAGCTCCTGACTCAAAGACGGAGCCGGCCGGCTCGACGTCTTGGTGTGCTGCGCCACCACTGTCTGAGGCTGTTCAGAGGACTGGTGAACTTGTGGGGAATTCGCTGGAGTTCCATGCCTCGGCGTCGAACGTCGGCGAGGTGATGTTGACGAGGGCCTTTTCGACATCGAGCGCCGATCACTGGACGCCGACGGAGGATGCCTGGATGCTGAATGCCCTCCACTGGACTGCGATGGCGACGTCGAACATCGATGTCCTGTCGACGACGGTGTATGCCTCGACGTCGAGCGTTGATGGTGCGATGCCGACGGAGGGTGCCTCGACGTCGATCGCTGATGGCCTGGCGATGACGGAGGGTGCCTCGACGTCGAGCCCCCTGGTGGGGACGCTGACGGAGGATGCCTCGACGTCGAGCGTCGATGATGGGATGCCGACGGAGGATGCCTTGACGTCGAACGCCGGTGTCTGGGCGTCGACGGAGGCTTCAACGTCGAAGACTGGATCTGGGGCTTCGACGACAGAGTTTTCGACGTCGAGCTCCTATGCTCCAATGTCAACCTTTCTCTCGACGCTGCACGTCGCCCGGTTGACGGCACCGGAGTTACCTTGACTCTCGACGCTGAAGTCTTCACTGTCGAGGGGAGTTGACTCGTCATCGTCAGTGGAACCTTCGACGCCGAACCCGATGCCGAAGGAGAGCAGGTCGGAACATCTTTCGACGTTGATCACGCCCTCTGCTTTTTCAGTCTCTTTGGAGACCTACCTCTCTCAGAAAGTCCATAAATTCTGGTCCTTTCTCTGTCCTTGATAGTTCTTCTTGACTTGCAGTGTTCACAAGATTCTGCGGAATGAGAGTCAGGTAGACAGAGGATACACACAGAATGTGTATCAGACCTAGCCTTCTTCTTCCCACAGGAAGGACAGGAGTCAAAAAGCGAAGGCATTTTGACAAAAAATTTACCTTTTTTGAGCCCAAAAAAGGTAGTACTATCTCTCTAAGGCAAAAAACCGTTGAGTGAATACGAAAATTGGAATAAATCACCAAAAATGTTTGACAGAAAGTCAAAAAGGTTGGGAGCTGTTAAACCAGGGTCCTGACAGAAGGAGCCGGAAAGAACAACTGACCTAACTGTCACCCCTGAGGCATGATGGGAAGCCTGGAGTCATGGCTGCCTTAAAGGCACGGTGCCAGTTTCTGTCGAAAATGCTTTCATTTTCTATGGTATTGCTTTTCAATGCAGCCTGTGGCTAACAATTTCTATTTATGAGCAATTTTCAGGATTTATGAGTGGTTTTACTCATTAAAACACAAAGTTCAAGGGCTATTTTGACCTAATGTGTTTTTTGTTTCCTTACTAATTGCAGTACATGTGCATGTGATTACATTGTTTAGCCTCATTTTTGGGGCTGCATTGAAGTGAGAAAAATAATATATGTACGTACATATATGTGGAGCGAGATATATGTGTTTTTACATATATATTTTTATATTGTTTCCGGGGTCCGCACATGGGTGGGAATATTCAGTGCTTATGACTATTGATGAGGATCCCCTTGAAGAGAAGGAGAGATTGCACAGGTTCCTGATATTAAAAACACAGTGACAAGACCCAGATCCTTTATTGGGAGAGGTCAGAATCAGCTAGTGCAAGTACCCCAACCTCCGAGAACTCAGCAAAGTAATCAAGCGTATCACCAAATGTCCCTTATGGAAACTCTGGATGGATTTGATCTGCATCTGTCACAATGACGGTGCCTGAGGGGGAGGAAGACAGTATAATTGGAGCAGTCTTAGAGGTAGACCAGAGCGGACCGTATGCAGAGGAAAATGTAGAAGGTAATCCCATTACATTCTTTATTGATACTGGTGCTACCTCTTCTACTGTGAGATCCTCAGTAGTCCCAAACCTACCCCTCTCAGGTCAATTGATCCAAATTGTAGAAGTTGCCAATAAAAAAATGACAAAGCCATTGACAGAAGAAATACCAGTGAAAATAGGGACTTTCCAGGATCAACACCAGTTTGTGGTGTGCAATTTAAATCCATTCTGTTTCTTAGGGCGTGATCTCTTGTGTAAACTAAATTGTACCATCTATTGTACGCCTGGGGGAATAGAACTACTGACTACGGATGATGACATTGCATTCAAATTGGCGAATAAGAACCACTGTGTAGACATGGTTTCCGTACTAGCAGTGGATGACATGCCATGGAACTTGAGAGACACTGTCTCTTCCCTGTTATGGGAGTTCACAGGGGAAGAGATGGGATTGATTCAGCTAACCCAGGACCACCTCTCCTTCAGGAAGCAACTCAAGACCTGGCTTTAGGAGCAGTAACGAACCCTCTCCCCCAGCGCCTTGAGACCCTTCCGGGTGAGTAGCGCGCTATACAAATGTCATGATTGATTGATTGATTGATTGATTGATTGATTGATTTGAAGAGTTGAGCCAGTTTGCATACAGATCAAGCGAAATGCAGAATTTCCAAGAACGCCTCACTACAACCTGACCCCAGAAACTGTGGCAGGGATTGTACCTGTGATTGAGTCCATGATCTCGCGGGGCATCTTGAAAGAAATAATAGGAATTCCATGCAATTCAACCAAAATGGGATTGCAGAAACTGAGCAGCAAAAAACGCATTGTTCAAGATTTGAGGAACGTTAACTGGATTGTGAGTCCATGTTGTCCTGTGGTACCGAATCCATCTGTGATCCTATTCCACATTCCTTGTGAGGCTGAATGGTTTACTGTGATTTACTTGTGCCAAGCGTTCTTTTCGATCCCATTACATGAGATGGCAATTTTTATTTGCTTTCCTGCTGGAGAACCGTGTGTTAACATGGTGTTGTATTCCACAAGGGTATACTGACAGTCCATCCATCTTTAACCAGATCCTGAAAAAGACCCTTGAGAGCTTGGTGTTGCCACAAAGTTCAGTGCTTGTGCAATATATTGATGACCTCCTGATTGCTTCAGTGACCGAGGAGGCTTATAGGGATGATACTCTATTGCTCTATTGAACCACTTGGCAGAAAATGGACATAAGGTGTCACCGAGCAAGTTTCTTGGTTCACACTTTCAGATAATACAGAATACCACTCTCCCACACAGTGGCTCAAACACGACAAAGCAATAAACATTACACAACACCACCTGGAAAGGGAATTCACTATATAAAATGGAGCACATCAAAGACTTTTCTCAGAATAAGGTTCAACCCTGTTTAACTTCTGAGATCAGACGAAATCAGGTGCTTTCAGGGTAGTATGGTCATAGGCATGAGGAGCACAGTGTTTGGGGCTCTTAACTTTTTTCATTCTACTTCAGTGCTCGCCATAGTAAGCAAGACAAGCCCCCCTCATTCACCTAAAGCAAAACAAAAAGCCTGCAGCACCTGGTATTCCCAGTCGGTCTCCAATCCAGTTACTAACCAGGCCCGACTTTGCCTATCTTCTTAGATCAGACGAGATCAGGAGATTTTACCGTGGTATGGCTTTAGGCATAAAGAGCATTGACTTTGGGTATCATAGCTTTTTTATTCTTCTTCAGTGCTGGCCATAGTAAACAAGATAAGCCATCCTCATTCACCTAAAGCAAAATAAATAAATAAAAAAAAAAACTACAGCACCTGGTATTCCCAGCCGGTCTCCCATCCAGTTACTAACCAGGCCAGACCATGCTTAACTTCTGAGATCAGATGATTTCAGGGGGGTAGGGCCCTAGGTATGAGAAGCACTGGCTTTGGGGCTCTTAACTTCTTTCAGTCTACTTCGGTGCTCACCATAGTAAGCAAGGCAAGCCACCCTCAATAACCTAAATCAAAACAAAAAGCATTCAGCACCTGGTATTCCCAGGTGTTCTACCATCCAGGCCTGACCTAGCTTAACTTCTGAGATCAGACAAGCGCAGGTGCTTTCAGGGTGATAAGGCTGAAGGCATGAAGATCACTGACTTTGGGGCTTTTGGCTTTTTCATTCTACTTCAGTTCTGGCCATAGTAAGCGAGACAAGCCACCCTCATTCACCTAAAGCAAAACAAAAAGTCTTCAGCACCTGGTATTCCCGGTCGGCTTCCATCCAGGTACTAAACAGGCCCGACCCAGCCTATCTTCTGAGATCAGACAAGATCAGGCACTTTTAGGGTGTATGGCCGTAGGCTGACATTGGGAAATTCAGCTTTTTTCATTCTGTTTCAGTGCTGACCACAGTACACAAGACAAGCCATCCTCATTCACCTAAAGCAAAAATAAAAAAGCCTACAGCACCAAATATTCCCAGCAGGTCTTCCATCCAGCTACTAACAGGGCCAGATCCTGCTTAACGTCTGAGATCAGATCCTTTCAGGATGGTATGGCAGTAGGCTAGAAAATCACTGACTTTGGGGTTCTTAGTTTTTTTCATTCTAATTCAGTGCTGGCCATAGTAAGTGAGAGAAGCCACCCTAATTCACCTACATCAAAACAAAAAAAAACAATAAAGCTTACATCACCTGGAATTCCCAGGTGGTCTCCCATCCAGGTACTAACTAGGTCAGACCCAGCTTAACTTCTGAGATCAGGTGCTTTCAGGGTGGTATGGCATGAGGCATGAAGAGCACTGACATTGGGGCTCTTCGCCTTTTGCATTCTACTTCAGTGCTGGCCATAGTAAGTGAGAGAAGCCACCCTCATTCACCTGAAGCAAAACAAAAAAATCAAAAAAAGCCTACAGCACCTGGTAGTCCCAGACAGTCTCCCATCCAAGTACTAACCAGGCCCAATGCTGCTTAACTTCTCAGATCAGACAAGCTCATGTGCATGTGCTTTAAATGGGGTATGGCCTTAGACATGTAGAGCACTGACTTTGGGGATCATAGCTTTGTTCATTCTACTTCAGTGCTGGCAATAGTACACGAGACAAGCCATCCTCATCCACGGAAAGTAAAAGAAAAATTAAAAAGCTGACAGCCCCTGGTATTCCCAGCCAGTCTGTCATCAAGGTACTAACCAGGCCAGACCCTGCTTAACTTCTGAGATCAGACAAAGAACAGCTCAGGTGCTTTCATGGTGGTATGGCAGGAGGCATGAAGATCACTGACTTTAGGGCTTCTAGCTTTTTTCATTATACTTCAGTGCTCGCCATAGTAAGCAAGACAAAGCCTCCCTCATTCAACTAAAGCAAACAAAAAGCATTCAGCGCCAGGTATTCCCAGGTGGAATCCCATCTAGGTACTAACCAGGCCTGACCCTGCTTAACTTCCGAGATCAGACAAGCTCAGGTGCTTTCAGGGTGGTAAGGCCGGAGGCATAAAGATCACTGACTTTGGGGATCATAGCTTTTTTCATTCGCCTTCACTGCTGGCCATAGTACACAAGACAAGCCATCCTTATTCACCTAAAGCAAAACAAAAAAAAACCTACAGCATCTGGTATTAGGTTTAGGGATTTGTAGAATGCATGGCTACCCTAGGGCATCCCAGTGCTAGTATGAAAGAAGATGGGGAGAAATTCGGCAGATACTTAGGGGAACAGCCAAGTTTTTAGTCTCTTTTTGAAGGACGCTTTGTTCTTGATCATTTGCAGCTCTGGGTCCATACTGTTCCACAGCTTGTGGACCAGGTATTTAAATGACCTTCCACCCCATCTAGATCTCTTGATTCTGGAGGTGTTAATCAGAAACGTTGATCCTGAGCTGAGCTGGCGACGTGGTGGGTACTGGGAGATTAGATCTCGTGCCAGCGTTGGACCTTTCCCGTGCATAGCTTTGTGGGCCAAACATAGAGACTTGAATTTGATTCTGGCCTTGACCGTAAGCCAGTGAAGCTCCCTAAGGGAAGCTCTTACAGATTGATTCCTGGGTATCTTCAGGAGCAGTCGGGCTACTGCATTCCGTACTACTTGTAGTCTGTCTGTAACGTATTTGGGCGAGCCCGATATTAGGACTTACCATAGTCAAGCCTTGACACCACAAAGGCTTGAACCACTGTCTTCCTTGAGTTTTCATGGAGCAGGCTCAATATTTTCCTAATCATTCAAAGCATACCAAAACAGGTGTTCGACAATTTTTTTGCTTGGATCTCCATCGTTAGGTTCTGGTCTAGCCACATCCCTAGGTTTTTATTGGAGGTTTTAGGTGGAGAGGGGGCCCATATTGCTGTCTAGGAGATCTCTGAGCGTGGGCTGAAGTTGCTACCCAGGATCATAAGCTCGGTTTTATCCCCATTTAGCTTAAGGCTGCAGTCGGCCATCCATGAGCCAATTTTTTCCAGGCAAGGGGCTAGTTGCCTGTGGTCTGAGTTGATGGAGTCAGAGATAAACAGCCTGATTCATCAATTCGAAATCGGCTCGCAAAGGGCCAGATTCTGAGTATATTATGCATACACTTATAGGCTAAGATTTGAGCCATAAATGGTGAAAAGCCGCACGGTAAAGAACCATTAAAGGTGATTTGACACTCTGTTACAAGGTTAGTTCAACGCTGGCGGGAAGGTCGTGTATCCCAGCGAGGAAATAAGTAAATAAATAAGTAGACATGCCATGCTCGACGAGTGCGCATGAGTCAGCGCCAGTCTGCGAGTCCCTGTTCCACTTACCCGTTGGGATTCCTCTTTGAAGCCTCACGAGCTGTCCAGGTGGGGCCAGCAGCGAGTGAGGAATTCCTACGGGGAAAGTAGCGCATTTAGCGGGATCGTAAGGGAGAACTTACCAGCCGGTAACCCAATAGCGAGAGTAGGCTTGCTGCGTGTATAGACAAGTGACAAGCTGTTTATCAGGGCTCAGATCCACACCTTACCTCAGAGGTCGCTGGTGGCGGGCATCTCTGCACCTACCCCTCCCACAGGAACTCAGATAACTGGACAGCCGGCACGGTAGTGAGGCAAGGTCCGGTCTAGATAAGGGAGAATGGAGCGCGCGCAGAGGGGTGTGTCCCTCTAGTTGCTGGGTTACGGCACGCTGGAGTAGAAAGCAAGGAGGGGTTAACTGTGGATAACGCGGCCCGAGCCACACTAAACTGGGGCCATCTTGGAATGGGTTTGGAAGTCTAGCAGGGCATGTTTAAGGCACTTGGAAGCGGACAACTAGTCCAGATTATTAATAACTGTCTGGAGTTACCGCGCCCACGGTTTGCCTTCAAAAGGACGGCTAACCTCAAGGTGCATTCCCACCATGCACTTAACCCCCACTTTTTTACTGAGTGAGAGAGAAGATAGGCTGAGCTAATTTTTTAGCTCCCATTGGGGAACTCTGTACAATACTTTTGGTTGCTGCTTCCTAGGACGAGTACATTGGACCCCACTCAAAAAATCGTCCCCCCCTATTCCCCCTGTTTGATACCAATAACTGGGCCCGACCCTGCCTAACCTCTGAGATCAGACGAGAACAGGTGCTTTATCGTTGGTTTGGCCGTAGGCATGAAGAATTCTGACTTTGGGGATCATAGCTTTTTTCATTCTTCTTCAGTGCTGGCCATACTACAAAAGACAAGCCATCCTTATTCACCTAAAGCAAAACAACAACAAAAAACCCAAAAAAGGATACAGCATCTGGTATTCCCAGACGGTCTCCCATCCAGCGACTAACCAGGCCAGACCCTGCGTAACTTCTGAGATCAGATGCTTTCAGGGTGGTATGGCAGTATGTATGAAGAGCACTGACTTTAGGGTTCTTAGCTTTTTTCATTCTACTTCTGCTGGCCATGGTAAGTGAGAGAAGTCACTCTCAATCACCTACATCAAAACACAAAAATCAATAAAGCCTACATCACCTGGTATTCCCAAGATTGTCTCCCATCCAGGTTCTAACCAGGCCAGACCCTGTGTAACTTCAGAGATCGGACTAGATCAGGGGCTTTCAGGGTGGTATGGCAGTAGGTATGGAGACTACTGACTTTGGGGCTCTTAGCTTTTTTCATTGTACTTTCATAGCTGGCCATAGTAGGTGAGAGAAGCCAACCTCATTCACCTAAAGCATAGGTCTTCAATCTATGGGGCGCGACCCCCAGGGGGGGCGTGGGGTCATTGGAAGGGGGTCGCGCATCCACCTGCCTCACTGCTGCCTCGAATCCAAAACGTTTACGTTTCGTTTTGGATTCGAACGAATTACATCTCTGGAGCCTCTCTGATTGCAGGACAGGGAAAAATAAGCCAATCAAAATGTGGATACGTCACCAATACCTGTCCTCCAATCAGAGAGACTGCAGCATACACATCAGGAAATGCCCGCGAACTTTGTACATAAAGATGAACCAGCACCTTCGCAATGCAGGCTGTATTTCCACTGAGTTCTGCGCCGTCACTGCTGCCTTTCACTGGATCCAGTTGTCTTTCTTGACCCTGGCAGCTTTCACCTCGTGTTCTTTTTTAAAACTCCTCTTCGTGGCTCATTGCTGCCTCCGGGCTGGTTTCCAAGGTAACCCAAAGCTTCCAGGAATAATTAAGTAAGCCCCCTCCTCATCCCCGATGCCCTGGCTTTTCAGCTGCAGATGACATGCACTGAATCTATCTTGCACGCAAAAACACACACACAGATTCTGATCTGTTTCCTTGATTGAGCCATGTGGGTAGGGGGTGGGGGACAGGAAAAAGTCTCCGGTTCATTTTCATGACTGTGGAATGGTGTTTATTTTCGGTGTACATTCTGTTTTTGTAACAGCAGCTTCATATTCATTTGTTTGACGTTGAAATGTTTATTTTCCGTGTCCTTTCTGTTTTTATTTTTGTAGCAGCAGATTAATATGATGCCTTTGTCCAACTACAGTTGCCACACTTTCCAAAAAAAAAGCGATGATTACTTGTTTATGAGTAAAGCATCCATGATTGCACCTTTCTTGATGTGGTGGTTTTTGAAGTACCAAAAACGTTATCACGTGGAGGAATCATTTAAAAACTGTCTGGGAGAGTTCATCTGAGGACAACCTTTTTTTTTATTGTCAAAAAGTTCTAAATAGTAAATATTCGCAATATATAAGACTGGTGGCCTCAATGGCGTCTCATGTCTTTTTATTACATGTAGTAGTATTTTTTAAATAGGTAAAATAACGTTTATTAAATTCACTAGGAGGTGCAATGAAATATTAGTGCAGATGTTGCAGAGAAAAGAGAGAATTCTAAAGGCACGGGAAAAGGAAGCAGTCCTTGAAATTAACTCTGCAATTTGGAATGAAGCTTGTAATCACACTCTTAAAATAGTGCGTGATGCAAATTGCAGAAACCTGCAGCCAATGACTGATCTATAATATCCTTGTATATCTTCATAAATGTAAACAGGAGATCACAAATTCATGTCCCTGATGTCAAGGCTATGTAGACTGGATCCACATTATATGTACTTTCCCAGTTCTCATCTATTAGCAGCAGGTTCTTATATATACTGGGCCAACTGTCTAGGTTTCGATCTAACACCTGAGGCAGTCTCAATATTCATAGGGTGTTCCACCCACTTATAGATTCCACCTAAAGGAGGGCATTGGTTGTGTTTATAACTTCGCTAATCACTAGATTGGTGAGTATGGGCTCATGGAAACCTTAATGGCCTTCTGAATTTCAGCTCTGGTTAGAAACAGATAATTATGTCCTGCAAAGAAATGTATTTTAAAGATATTGGTGCAATACACATTAGAAAAATGACGACATTTGCAATTACAAAATTACGTTTTATTCATGTGTTTTGCAAAGAAACAAGATTCAAAAACATGGAGTGTTTTAAACTGTGTAGTTCAAATATATTAAGAAAGCGTCTATAAATGACAAGCAATGGAAGTACTATTTGCGGTAATACAGCAAAACATAAAAATATGTCAAAAAATTTAGTCAACCATGTAGATACAACTACAGTTTCAATGCATAAGTATCTTCTCATGAGTCAAATCATAGCATTAGTCAGCAAACGTGGCAAAGCACTAACTCTAGAAATATCCATTTAGTTCATTCTTAACTTGTTCATACCTCTTTTACTATTCTGAACCCCCCCAAAACAAGCCTTTCTAAACCCTTCCCTCTCCGTCTCCCTTTTACTTATCCCAAGCCTCCTACTACTGCTATGAGTTCCAAAACATCCCTCCACTACCCTTCTCAATCCAAATAACATAATACCATATCCACCACTCAAATTACTTTCCTTTTTCGCTATACTAATTCACTACTAATCCGTTAAGGGTTCTGGTGAAGCGTGCTACTCCCTGAAAAAGTGCTTCGACACTTCGTCGGTGGTAATAAGCACTATATAAATGCAATTACAATACAATACAACATCTTTGACACACTGCAGCAGTGAATGCTTTGTGGATCATCAGTTCATATAGAACACATCCGCCATTTTGTTTGCAATGAGATTTTGTGTCTAAAACTAAGTACATGTGACTGTTGTCATTGTGGTTTTGAATAGCGATGTGTGCCAAAACTGTTCTCTCGTGGCATCATTTTCCATGACTGGCCTATAAGTTTGTCAGCAATAAATAGTCATAAATCACCCTGGTACCAGGGAAGGGAGAAGGAGGAGACAATGGCGTGCGGTAAACAGCTGTCTGTCTCATGTCAAGGCCATGCTCTGACAGATTCTCTGTGTGTGCTAATTTGGAGGCGATTCAGCTCCTCGCCGACTGCCTGTGTGATCTTGAATGATCTAGTTTACCTGTCTGTTAGATTACTGGACTCTGGGTACAATGAACTTCACCCACAAAAAAGAAACAACTGTTGTCTTTTGGCTTCCGTCTCTAGACGAGTGTGTTTTGCTACCTTTCACAACCTCTCTTCTGACCCTCACCCTGTGAAGAACCACAGTCGCCCACAAACCTTTGATTTCCTAAACACTGTTTAATACTATTTCTCCACTGTAAAATGATTTGCCGTGGCAATTGGGGGCGCTTTTGGTTGTCGATGATGATGAGTACCAAGTTCTATAATTTTTTGTCGGAGGGGGTCCTTACGCCTAACATTTTTTGACAGGGGGTCCCGGCATCAAAAAGTTTGAAGACCTCTGACCTAAAGCAACAAAAGAAAGCCTACAGCACCTGGTAGTCCCAGGGGGTCTTCCATCCAAGTACTAACAAGGTTCGACCCTGCTTAACTTTTCTGATCAGACAAGCTCAGGTGCTTTCAGGGAGGCATTACTGTAAGCAGGAAGAGAACTGACTTTGGGGCTCCTAGCTTTTTTCATTCTACTTCAGTGTTGGCCATTGTATGCAAGACAAGCCACCCTCATTCACCTAAAGCACAACAAAAAGCCTTTAGCACCTCGAATTCCCAGGTGGAATCCCATCCAGGTACTAACCAGGCCTGACCCTGCTTAACTTCTGAGATAAGACAAAGGCGAGCTCAGGTGCTTTGAGGGTGGTATGGCCGTAGACATGAAGAGCACTGCCTTTGTAGCTCTTTACATTTTTCATTCTACTTCAGTGCTGGCAATAGCAAGCGAGACAAGCCATACTCATTCGCCTAAAGCAAAACAAGAAGCCTTCAGCACCTGGTATATCCAGTCTGTCTCCAATCCAGGTACTAACCAGGCCTGACCCTGGCTAACTTCAGAGATCAGACGAGATCAGGTGCTTTAGGGTGGTATGGCCATAGGCATGAAGAGCACTGACTTTGTGAATCATAGCTTTTTCATTCTACTTCAGTGCTGGCTATAGTATGCGTGACAAGCCACCCTCATTCCCCAAAAGTGAAACAAAAAAAGACAAAAAAGACTCCAGCACCTGGTATTCCCTGGCAGTCTACCACCCACATACTACCCAGGCCTGACTCTTCTTAACTTCTGAGATCAGATGAGATCAGGTGCTTTGAGGGTGGAATGGCTGTAGGCATTAGGAGCACTGACTTTGGGGCACTAAGCTTTTTTCATTCTACTTCAGTGCATGTCATATTACACGAGACAAGCCACCCTTATTTACCTAAAGCAAAACAAACAAAAAATGAAACAGCCTACAGCACCTAGTATCCCCAGGTGGTCTCCCATCCAGGTACTAATCAAGCTGATTCTGCTTAACTTTTGAAATCAGACAAGCTCAGGTGCTTTCAGGTGGTATGAAGGCACTGAGTTTGGGGCTCTTGACTTTTTTCATTCTATTTCAGTGCTGGCAACAGTAACCAAGACAAGTCACTCTCACTCACCTAAAGCAAAACAAAAAGCCTAGAGCACCTGGTATTACCAGTCGGTCTCATAACCAGGTATTAACCAGGCCTGACCCTGCTTAACTTTTGTGATCAGACGAGACCAGGTCCTTTCAGGGTTGTCTGACCGTAGGCATGAAGAGCACTGACTTCGGGGATCTTAGCTTTTTTCATTCTACTTCAGTGCTGGTCTGGTAAGTGCGAGAAGCCTCCCTCATTCACCTAAAGCAATACAAAAAAAGATCAAGGGAGCATACAACACCTGGTACTCCCAGGCAGTCGCCCATCCTGGTACTAACCAGGTTCAACTCTGCTTACCTTCTGAGATCATAGGAGATCAGGTGGTTTTAGGGTGGTATGGCCCTAGGCATGAAGAGCACTGACATTGGGGCTCCTAGCTTTTTTTTATTCTACTCCAGTATTGGCCATAGTAATTGAGAGAAGCCACCCTCATTCACCTGAAGCAAAACAAAAAAAATAGCCTACAGCACCTGATATTGCCAGATCCTGCATAATTTCTGAGATCAGGTACTTACAGGGAGGTATGAAGAGCGCCGAGTTTGGGGATTATAGCTTTTTTCTTCAAAAATATTTTTATTGAAGGATACAGTAATACACAATGCAGTGACAGTCATAGCCAGAACTACAGGGTCCTCAAGGTAGGGAGAGCAGGCGTGTTGAGGACAGGGCAATCATGGAAAGCAACCATAGACAATGTCCACAAAACCTCCGACGGGGTGGGCAGTTCGCTGAAGGACCACAAGGGTCGACATATCCCGGCTGCTGAGTCAGCGAGGAAGGCTCCCCTACCCGGAGCATAAGTGCAAAAGTGCAAAAGTCAACAGGACCTCGAGAGTTGACGAGCGATAGATAGAATAGGTCCCGCCCATGATCGCTGAACATTACCTGGCAGGTTTGGGCTGACTAAATTGCCTCAACAGGAGGCCAACCTTGCATTTTGACAATTAAATGACCCCCCCAATCCCCCCCACCTCCCTCCCCTCCCCTCGTGATGGCGGCGAAGGCTAAAAGAAATGACGGAGAAGGTGAAACAAGAAAGAGTGGATCAAGACAAGGGCGGAGCGCAGCAGTGCCCCCACATATCACTCACAGTTGAAATAGGTGTAGAGTCCTAATGGTGGGGGGGCAAACTGCCGAAGGAAGTCCCTTAGAAAGGAAAGCCACTAGTGGGCCCCACCGAAATTCAAAGTTTTTAAAATCATCCCTAAAAATGTCTGACATCCGCTCCAAACTCAAGAGTTGCCATAGGCGGGCATGCCAGAGGGATATGGCTGGGGCTTCCTTCTTCTTCCAGGCCGCCGCCAGGGTGACCTTGGCCACCCCAATGCACAGCCACATAATCATTTTATCCGCCCGGGTCTGATGCAGTAGGGATGGGTCATGCAGTCCCAGCAAAACCCCTGCCATGTCAGTGGGAATAGGGTAACCTAGTATCTCCTTTATGTGCGCCAGTATTTCTTCCCAATACGGTCTAATAGAAGGGCAGTCCCACCATATGTGACGAAAGTCACCCAAGTGGCCACACCCCCTCCAATATCTGTCCGAGGCTTTGGGGAAGATTTTCCGGGGTCTGGAAGGGTGGAGATACCACTCCATCATAGTTTTGAGGTGGGCCTCTCTAAGAGCAACTGAGTGATTAAAGCGGTGGGTATCTACCCAGAGGTGCAACAACTCCTCCTCTCCAATGGGGCGCTGTAGGAGGGCCTCCCACATATTCATATATCTGGGCCGCGGCGAGGTAGTGGATTTGAGTAGTAATGCGTATATAAAGGAAATCACTCCCCTCATTGAGGAAGACTTAGCAAGAAATGCTTCAAATTTGGTCAGGGGGTGCGTAGCCGCCTCTCGGACCTCTGGGTGTAGGGCCCAGTGCATGAGCTGAGTGTAATGATACGCTTCTGAGTCAGGCTGGTGAAATTCGTCCTGGCATTCCTTAAAGGTGACCGGTTCCCCGTCCCGAAACAGATGTATCAGTGCTAGACAACCCCCTTGCTTCCAGGTATCAAAGGGCCCCTCGTTTAAAGCCGGGGGGAATAAAGAAGTGTGGTGAATCAGGGTGTAGGGGGAGGGGAAGGTAGTCCACCTATCCTCGCTGGCGACAGTATCCCATACCCGTAGCGTAGTATATGTAGGTGTACTCAGGTACGCATTCGGAGGTCTATCCCTACGAGGGCGCCAAGCCAGGTCCCAGACCGTTCTGCCCACGACGCTGCGGTCCATGTGGAGCCAATGTTTTTCAGAGTCTTTCTGGGTCCATTCAACCAATACTCTTAGTTGGGCCGCTTTATAGTACAGCTGGATATTCGGTAGACCGACCACTCCTTCCGTGCGGGGGCGACAGAGATGGGAGAATGAAAAACGTGATCGGCCGCCTTGCCAAATAAAGCGTGAAATCATGGTCTTGAGCCTCTGGAAAAAGTTGGCATCCAATCCTATGGGAAGTGCCTGGAAAAGGTAGAGGAGTTTGGGCAGGAGTGTTATCTTAATGGCGTGTATGCGCCCAGGCCAGGAAAGGAAGAGCGGCTTCCACCTCGCCAGTTCTGATTGAATTTGAGCGAGGAGAGGGGGAAAGTTGGCTCTAAAAAGCCCCTGTATCGTCAGGGTCAAGGACACCCCCAGATATTGGAGCGACTTGGGGGCCCAAGCAAGCGGGGTCGATGAGCGAAGGTCAGCAGCCCGGTCTGTGGGGAGGGAGAGGTTAAGAATGAAGGACTTCCCAGTGTTGACCTTGAAGCCTGCTAAAGCCTCAAACGAGTTAACTCCGTGTGTAAGCCTGGGAGGGAGCTCTCAGGTTCTGTAAGGGACAAGAGGATGTCGTCGGTAAATAGCGAGACTCTATGAGAGTCTCCTGCAAAGGGGATGCCCTTGATATCCGGGTTCCGCCACAATGAAATCGCCAAGGGTTCGATACTAAGCACGAAGAGGAGTGGAGAGAGGGGGCACCCCTGATGGGTCCCCCAAGAGTGTGTGAAGGCACCAGAGCGGGCTCCGTTGACCACCACTCTTGAGATGGGGGCGCGGTAGTTCGCCTGCACCATGGCGATAAATTGGGATGAAATGCCAAAAGCAGACATTGTTTTGAACAGAGAAGACCAGTTGACCCGGTCAAAGGCCTTCTCCGCGTTGAGGCCCACCATGATTGCTGGAATGTGAAGTTTATTAGCTTTTTCTATGAGGTGTATGATCCGACGGGTATTGTCATGTGTTTGTCTCCCTGAAATAAAGCCGGACTGGTCTGGGTGGATGAGGAGTGGCATAAGGTCGTTCAGGCATTTAGCGATGATTGATTAGTAGAGTTTGGCGTCCAGATTCAGCAGAGCGATCAGCCTGTAGGAGGCGCAGCTCTGTGGCTCCTTCCCAGGCTTAAGTATAACTGATATTACGGCTTCTGCCAGGGTGTTGGTTGACCTACTTTCGCCAGCAATTGCATTAAAAAGAGAGACCAGGGTTTTTCTCGAAGATGGCGGCGGAGTAGGACGCGTTTCTGAGTCCCTCCGGCGCCAGGCTCTCTATAAGCTTTGTTCAGCACCCTCTTGGGCTACCAAACGCCTGTGTTCCTCTGCCGCTCGCTCTCCCCGGACCCCGGTGACGAGCTTGGGGAGTCCCGGAGTTCCCGCGGCTGTTTGATCGTCGACGGCGTGAAGAGACCCGGAGGCCGACGCGGGCCTCGCCAGGGAGTGAGCAGTTGGGCCGCCCTTGCTGGGGCCATCGGAGCCGGCGCTCCGCTTTCTCACCCTCGGCCGGGTTTGGGGCAGATCCCGGACAGTGCCGAAGCAGCGACCCCCCGGCGACAGCGAGACAGCGCCCCTGGGCCCCTCAAATGCTCTGAGATACGGAAGGGCGGGCGGCTGCGCAGATATCGGCGGCACGAAAATTGAGCCCGGGGATCTCGGGCCTACGGAGATGCTGTATCCGGGCTTCCACCGCGCTGCTGCTTAGACCCCCGGCGGACTGGAGGAGCGGAGCCTTGGTGCCGGAGCCGGGCTCGCAGTGAGGAGCCTACAGTCAAAGCTCACGCCCATTGAAAAGACTGGTAGGGTCGGCCGCGGGGGCCAGGTCAGCGGACCCGTGGGGGGAGTAATCGACGGCCTGCTGGGGCCTGGTGGCTGGCCTGGATTGAGGGGAGACTGGATCCAGCAGTGAACGCCTACGCATAGAGGTGAGCGTCAGCGGGAACGGGGGGATCCCCACAGCCTGAAGAGGGGGAGCGGTTGGACCGCGGCGTGCGACCTCCCTGGCGACTTACCCCCACTTACGTTGCCAGCCTGGCCGAGGGCCGCTCGAGATCTCCCAGCAGGACTTGGCGGAGGGGGAACGGCGGGGCGCGACGTGTGCAGGTGCTGCCCGTTCCGAGATTGCCTGCCCCCCTCCTATCTCACCGGCCGGTTAGAGGTGTGTGGGTACCCATGTGTGCGGAGAGTGCCCATTGCTAGAAGCGGCACCCGAGGTGTGGACCCCCTGCCTTTTTTACCCTACTGCCTGGAAGTATAGCAAGGGAGTGTGGACCCTCCTGCGGCTTCTCGCTGACCCTCTATGCAGACGACGCTGACCGGGGGCCCCCGTCCTGAGTCTCGGCGGGTGGATATATCCCTGTGGAGTGCTGTACCTGGTGGCCGGTCGGCTGGGGAACTACGAGGCCAGCGTTGGGGCGCCTGGGCCCAACCCTACCCCTGGGTGAAAGTGCATACAATCAGAGAGGTCCTGGTGGCGCGTCTTGGCAACCATGGTGTCCAACAGGACGAAGAAAGAGAAACCTGGGAAAGAGGGGATCCCGAGGGGAACGGCGCCTGCTACCTCACCTATCCTGGACAAATCCCCAAAAAAGAGTGAAAACGATGAACCCGCGACCAAGGCCTTCATGATAGAACTCTTTGCATCCTTTAAAGAGGACATATCAGAGCTGCGCTCACAATTGGCCTCAGACTTGCGCGATGTGAGGAGGGATATGGACGAAGTAGGGGAGCGAGTGCGACATTGGAGGAGCACGACGTGGGTACGTCTGAGGACATTCACCAGCTCCAGCAGGACGTGATCCGCTTGACGGAGCAAAACCTGGACCTACAGGCCCACGCAGAGGACTTGGAAAACAGGTCCCGTCGCAACAATATTCGCATACGTTCGGTTCCCTGGAAGGGCGAGGGGGCTGACCTGAGGGAGTACGTTGAGTCGCTGTTCAAACACATTCTGGGAGAGGAGGACATCCAGACCATCCGCATTGACCGAGTGCACAGGGTGGGGCTGCCACGTGGAGCTCATGCGCCACCCCCTACATCTTAGTGTGCGTCCATGACTTTCAGCTGAAGGAACGGATACTCCGGAAAGCACGAGATCTGGCTCCCCTCCAGTTCCGGGACCATCGCCCCCAGTTGTACCAGGATCTGGCAGCCTCCACCCTGCAGAAGCGCAGGGACTTCCAGGAGCAAAAAGTGCCCTATTCTTGGGGGCACCCCTTCCGTCTCATCTTCCGCTGGCAAAATAAGCTGATCCAAGTATGTTCTCTGGAGGCGGCGATGGAGCTTCTGGGCCTGGACCGCCCGGAGCCGGCGTCTATGAGCGGTGGCTCGACTGGCAGACGATGACGGCGCTCGGCAGAGTGGCAAAGTGTGGGCAAGCCATTGCAGAAGGGGGGGTCAGACCTGTCTGCAAGGCTGCACGAACGGGGCGCAGCGGTCGCCTCGGTGGCCCAGGTCACTGAGGCAGCAGCAGATCCAGATGAAGCGGCTTTGTGAAACCAAGAGAGCCACCTGCAGGCGCCGGAGGGGGCCTCCACTCTGAGGTAACACTTGAGTTTTCTCTCCATGATCGTGAGGGAGTCCGAGGACGCGATCTGGAGGGGCAGTGACTGGTGTCATATCCCCATGTCCTTCAGACTTTTTCTAATTTGTGCAGTTTATTGTGTTCTTTCTTTGGGGATGTTGAGGGGGTAGGCGGGGTGGGTAGGGGGGGACAGTGGTGATAGCGAGGGTTGGCTCATAGCGCGTATTTCGTGGTCTATGCTGGCGGGGGGGTGGAGGGGGGAGGGAGGTGTTGGTGGCTTGGGGAACTTTCGTTATATTCTTGCTATTGCAATGCGGACTGTGTGGCAGCGCGAAATGGTTCACAGAGGCGGAATGGCTTGCAGTTTATTCTTTGCTCGGGGATGGGGGACTAGACGAGCCCGTAGACCCCATGGCATGCAAGAGGTATCCCCGCTCCTAAGATGCCACTCACCTTAGGGACCTGGAACGTGAAGGGGCTGAACTCCCCACAAAAGCGCCAGAAAGTCTGGAAATATATTATGGATCATCACTTAGTTGTGGTGGGGCTACAAGAAACCCATTTGTCTCGGAACGATGACTCCTGCCTCAAGCATAAACAGTTCCCCTTCATATATAGGTCCTCTGCCCCTACGAAGCACAGGGGGGTGGCTCTTATGTTCCGGGCGAACCTACACTTCCAGCCCACAGGAGTGCTTAATGACAAGGAGGGGCGCTGGCTGGGGGTCAAGGGAGTGCTTCGGGGTAGACTCTGTACATTCCTGGTCCTCTATGCCCCCAATGTAGGTCAGAACGGGTTTGTACAGGACCTGCTGAAGACAGTCCTAGACTTTGTGGAGGGTCCTCTAGTGGTAATGGAGGATTTTAACCTCATTTGGCAGAGGGATATGGACAGCACTCATCACCAGAGATCGGACACCAGCCTATTCTCCCCTGATACCCAACAAATGATCGCAGACATGGGGTTGGTGGATGGCTGGCGATCCTTGAACCCGCACTCCAGGGATTTTACTTTCTTCTCACATGTCCACCGCTCCTACTCGCGCTTGGACCACTTCTTCCTTAGCCAATCTCTCCGGGGGGACCTGCGCAAAGCCAAGATCTTCCCATTGTCCATCTCAGATCATAGTCTGGTAGCTATTTGCCTACATTGGGAAGCCCTGGATGCCACCTACCGTAGATGGTATTTTCCTGCCCCTCTGACTCGTGATGCAACCTCCTGCCAAGAGCTGAGAAAAGCTATAACCACTTTCTTTGAACTTAACGCTATAGGCGACACGTCGATTTACATCACGTGGGACGCCTTTAAAGCCTCTATCCGTGGCAGCTGCATAGCCCTCAACGCTGCCCTTAACAAACTACGAAGGAAGGAGCGGGAACAACTAGAGGATGATCTTTCCTCGCTTGAACTCGCCCACAAGAAGAACCCATCCCGGCGGGCAGAGCAGCAGTTAGCGGCAGTCAGGGGGAAGCTTAGGGCCCACTATAATAACAGAGCTGAGCTCACGCTACTGAAGCTGCGACAATTCTCATATTCCCAAGGTAATAAGGTGGGGAAACACCTGGCCTGCCAACTCCGAGACAAGCGGGGGAAGGAATAAATTGGGGGCATACGTGATGGGCGGGGCTCCGTCATTCATCACGATAGTACCAAGGCGGGACTCTTCGGAGACTTTTACAAAGCCCTCTACACCGGGGATTCCCCCAACATCGGGGCACAGGAGACATACTTGAAGACGCTTCCACTCCCTCAGGTGTCGGCGGAATGGAATGACCACCTGGTCGCCCCTTTCACCAGAGAGGAGGTCCTAGCGGCCATTAAATCCCTGAAACCCCATAAGTCCCCAGGGTCTGACGGACTCACTGCGACCATTTATAAAACTTTTGCCTCTGAACTGTTCGATTTTCTGGTCCAACTATTCAATTGCATGGCTGCCGAAGGGGTGTCCCCCGGGTCTATGGCTGAAGCGTTAATCTCAGTTATCCTCAAACCGGGGAAGGACCCGTCGCTGTGCGCATCCTATAGACCGATAGCCCTACTCAATCTGGACGCCAAGCTTTACTCGTCCATACTGGCAGGGAGAGTACAAGACCTGCTGCCAGCTCTCATCCACCCGGACCAGTCTGGCTTCATCAAGGGCAGACAAACCCAAGACAACACCCGACGGGTGGTACATCTCATCGAAAAAGCTAACAAGTTCAGGATCCCTGTGGTGCTAGTGGGTTTGGATGCTGAAAAAGCATTTGACAGGGTGGATTGGAGCTTCCTGTTCCTCACCCTGACATCCTTTGGCTCCTCCTCCAAATTTTTAACGATGCTTAAGGCCAACTTCAGCGCCCCCCGCTCTAGAGTAGTAGTCAATGGCCATGTCTCCGCGCCCTTCCTCCACTTCCGAGGCAGAAGCCAGGGGTGCCCCCTCTCCCCCCTGCTTTTTGCCCTGAGTATAGAACCACAGGCGGTGGCAGTGAGGGAGGATCCCGATATCCATGGCCTTCCTTTCACTGAAGAATCACACAAGATCACCCTGTTTGCAGATGATGTCCTACTCTCTCTTTCAGACCACGCCCACTCCTTACCCTACACTCAGGAGGCCTTGCTCCGCTTTGAAGAGGTGGAAGGCTTGAAGGTAAATTATGGGAAGTCCCAGGTCCTTAACCTCACTTTGCCCCCAACGGAGGCACTGCATCTTCAATCTACCACAACCCTATCGTGGACTCACACCTCTATACAGTATCTGGGGATCCAACTGACTCCCACAGTTGAGAAGCTCTATTCCGCTAATTTCTCGCCTCTGCTTGCATCCATCAAGACAACCCTAGCCCGGTGGAAATTGATGTTTATCTCCTGGCTTGGGCGCAATCATGCGCTCAAGATGACCCTTCTCCCTAAATTTCGACACCTTTTTCAAGCATTGCCCATCACCCCTGATGGGGACTTCTTTAGATGGGTCAAAATGCAGATACTCTGCTTTATCTGGCAGGGGGGTAGAGCCTGCTTCTCCTACGCTACTCTCCGTCACCCAAGGAGGGAGGGTGGAACAGGCCTTCCTGACATGCACTTGTACTTTAAGGCAGCACAACTCCGTGTCTTGGTAGAATGGTCCCAAAGAGAATCGGAAAAGCATTGGCTGCATATGAACAGAAGTGTAGCAGAACGGTCGATATGGGACCTGGTGTGGAAACCCAAAAACGATAGGCCCAGGAATGCCTACGTTAGCACCCCCACTAGCACTACCCTTAAGGTATGGGACTCGATCTCTGGTGATGACCGATGGACGACACTTCCTTCTCCATTTACCCCTATACACTTTAATCCAGCCTTCCCCCCGGCGGCACATGAGGGGCCCTTTGACAAGTGGAGGGAGGGAGGGTGTTTTGCCTTGACACACTTATTCCATGGCCATGCACCTCTCACAATTGACAACTGCATGCGGGACTATGGTATCCAACAATCCGAGAAGTACCACCACACTCAATTATTGCACTGGGCCCTCCCCCCCCCGGTGAGGGAGGCAGCCACCAGACCACCTACAACTTTTGAGTCCTTCCTTTTGAAGATCTCCACCATGCGACGGACAATCTCCTTCTTGTATAGCCTTCTTCTATCCACTACCATGTCCCCCAGACCTCGGTATATATCCATGTGGGAGGGAGTGATTGGACGTGATATCACTGAGGTAGAGCAGTCTCGTCTATGGTCCGATGTAGCGAAACACAACCATTCGATAGACCTCCGGGAGGCCCACCTCAAAATGATCATGGACTGGTATCTCTACCCGGCCAAGTTGAGACGGATCTTCCTGAACTCCTCAGACTAGTGTTGGCGGGTTTGTGGGCTGCTAGGGGACTTCCGCCATATTTGGTGGGACTGCCCCATCATCCGGCCTTATTGGGAGGAGATCTTGTCCCACATTAAAGAGATACTAGGCTATCCCATCGAGGAATCCATAGCTCATATATTGCTAGGCCTTCGAGACCCAGAGCTTGAGCATCAAACGAAAGCTGATAAGAGGATAATGTGGCTATGCGTGGGGGCAGCTAAACTAACCCTCGCGGCGGCCTGGAAGCAGAGAGAGGCCCCCGCGATCTCACTTTGGCATGCAAGGCTGTGGAAGTTGCTGAGTGTGGAGAGAATGGCTGACATTTTCCGAGACGATTTTAAAAACTTTATATATCGTTGGGGCCCCTTGGTTCAGTTTCTCTCCAAAGGTCTTCCCTCCGCAGTCTGTCCGCCTAGTGTGCGGGCACTTCATTTGTTCCAACTATGATTGCCACCATCCTTATGGTTTTCTACTTTTAAGAATACATGCTACCACCACTGGGGAGGGGGGCGGGGGGAGTAGGGGGGATTTATGTTTATGTTTATGCGAAGTCCCAGTCATAGGGACCTTGCGGAGCTCTCCCTCAAGAGGAGCCCACAACTTTCTACATGCTTTAGCACTTAGAATTTCTTTTCGGCCTATTCTATGAAGTAGCTCTTACCCTTCATTAGCAGTCGGCCTGGACGTGCCGCTACTGCATATAGACTGAGACAGTTCTATTTGAGATGGCCATGGTACCGCTCGGAATTAGAGATCCTCTTTTCACCCTGCTTTCATTTCTTGCCCCTGCGTGGGAAGTTGTGCGGGACTGTCACATCTTTTTTTCTTTGTCTTTATCAATCAATAAAAACACCTTTGCCAAAAAAAAAAAAGAGAGACCAGGCGCGGGGAGAGTTCAGGGGCAAACATTTTATAAAAGAGCGCCGTGTAGCCATCGGGTCCAGGGGCATTATTAGTTTTCAGTGAGGTGATTGCTGAAGTAACTTCAGCAAGAGTTATAGGGGCTGTAAGCCGAGCGTTCCAGTCTTCGGAGACCTGTGGAAATCCTAGGGAGTCAAGGAACGCCTGTTGGGCCTCACTGTCTAGGGGATCCCCTGTATAAAGATCTTCATTGAAGGATCCGAAGGTCGCAGCTTTCCCCTCGTCTCTGTAGGCTATCTGGCCCGTTGAGTCCAGTATCCCACCTATATATTCTCTCTCCCTCTTATCCCGTAATTGGCGCGCTAAGTGTTTGCCTATTTTATTGCTCTGCGAGTACGAAAGCTGCAGAAGCTTAAGGAGAGTAAGTTCTTTCCTGTTGGAATAAATAGCTCGGAGCTTGCCTCTGAGAGCCGTAAGCTGTTGTAGTTTCTGTCGTGTGGGGTCACTCTTGTAAGAGAGCTCGACAGCCGAAAGTTCATCCTCAAGAGCCTCGTGTTCCCGAGCGGGCAGTTTATTGAGAGCTGAGTTAAGAGCGATGCACTCGCCCCTAAGTACCGCTTTCAGAGCATTCCAGTTAATAAATTCGGATGTATCTTCCGGGGGATTTGTGGCGAAGAAAGTGGAGATGGCCGCGCGTAGTTTAAGACATGATTCCTTATCGCGTACTAGGGAAGGCGGGAAGTACCACTTGGGTGTGGTCGGCGCCGGCCCACGCCACTGCAGGCTAATCGAGTACAGGCTGTGGTCTGAGACCGAGAGGGGGAAAATCTTTGCATCCTGAAGGGTGCCTCACAAGGATTGGCTGATAAAGATATAGTCTAGTCGGGAGTATGTTCTGTGGACATGGGAAAAGAATGTGAAGTCGCGCGTTTGTGGGTAAAGAGCCCGCCAAGTGTCTAGAAGTCCTAGGTCCTGAATGCAATGTTGTGTTTCTACTGTGAATTTGAATTTGAATTTTTAGCAATTTGTAAAGCGCACATTCACTGAGCAGTTTCTTGGCGCTAAAGGATTCATGAACTGGGGAGGGTACCGGGACTATGGGCTAAAAGCTTGCTGAAACAGAAAAGTCTTAAGGGCTTTGCGAAACTCAGTGTAGGAAGGGGAGGATCTGACAGGGGGCGGAAGGGTGTTCCAGAAGGTGGGCGCAAGGACCAAAAATTTCTAGCCACCAGATCGTTTTTTCTTAAAGCGGGGGATGACTAATAAAGATTTAGTGGAGGAGCGTAGGTCTCTGGAAGGGCTGTAGTTGTGGATGGCAGAGTTAATGAAGGCGGGGGCAGTACCCGCCCGGGCTTGAAAAGTGAGGCAGCCAAGTTTGAAGAGGGCTCTTTGTTTATTAGGGAGCCAGTGAAGAGCCATGAGAAGAGGTGAAGAGTGATGATATTTAGATAGGCCATGCACCAGGCGGGATGCCTGGTTCTGCACCAGCTGAAGGCGTTGGAGTGCCTAGGCGGGGGCACCATTATAAATAATGTTCCCATAATCGATCTTGGATAAGACCATGGCCATTACAATCAGTTTAAGTGCGGAGGGAGAGAAGAACCGGGATACTTTCCTAATAATGCGCAAGGTAAAGAAACAAGAAGAAACAACAGAACTGATATGGGTGTGAAATGTCAAATGATGATTGAGTGTGATGCCAAGGGTCTTAACTGAGTGAGAGGGGATGGGAGGAGGACCAAGAGAGGGGGGCCAGAATGATGGCGACCAGGGGTTGCCACTGCCTCCAGTCAAAATCAGCTCTGTTTTATCCGGGTTGAGTTTGAGGTGGTTTGAGTTCATCCAATCCCGGATAAACAGCATGACGGACTGGAAGCTAGTGGAAATTAAAAATATGTTGTAGGTCATCAGCATAGTTGTAAACTGTGACCTCCATCTGTTGGAGTGCAAAAATAAGAGGAAAGATGTAAAGGTTAAATAAAAGGGGGGAGAGAGAGGAGCCCTGAGGGACACCGCATTTCACCCTGCGGGGCGGGGCCGCGAATTCGGCAAGGTGGACCGCCTGAGTGCGATCATCCAGGAAGGAGCCTATCCAGGCCAGAACCTGATCCCCCATGCCCGCCGCCTTGACACAGGACAAAAGAATGGAGTGGTCCACCGTGTCAAAAGCGGCAGACAGGTCCAGGAGGACCAGGGCCTGAGGGGTGTTGGTATCCAGTCCCTCCCTGAGCTGGTCCATGACTGAGATAACCACCTTCTCAGTAGAGTGGCTGGGGCGGAAGCCCGCCTGGCCGGGTGCGAGGTAGTTACTGTTCTCGATGAAGGAGGTGAGCACCTGGGTGACGTGGGACTCTGCTACCTTTCCCAAATAAGGGAGGAGGGATATAGGGCGGTAGTTTGCCAGGGAAGAGGGGTCAGCCCCCGGTTTTTTCAGTATAGGGAGAATTATAGCAGTCTTGAAGGAGGCCGGGACAAAGCCAAAGGTGAAACAATTATTCAGGAAAGTGAGGGCAGGGGATGGACATACAGTAAAAATCTGACAGAGAATGCGTGCCAGGCCGATGTCGACTGGGGAGCCCGACTTGACACCGCATTTCACCCTGCGGGGCGGGGCCGCGAATTCGGCAAGGTGGACCGCCTGAGTGCGATCATCCAGGAAGGAGCCTATCCAGGCCAGAACCTGATCCCCCATGCCCGCCGCCTTGACACAGGACAAAAGAATGGAGTGGTCCACCGTGTCAAAAGCGGCAGACAGGTCCAGGAGGACCAGGGCCTGAGGGGTGTTGGTATCCAGTCCCTCCCTGAGCTGGTCCATGACTGAGATAACCACCTTCTCAGTAGAGTGGCTGGGGCGGAAGCCCGCCTGGCCGGGTGCGAGGTAGTTACTGTTCTCGATGAAGGAGGTGAGCACCTGGGTGACGTGGGACTCTGCTACCTTTCCCAAATAAGGGAGGAGGGATATAGGGCGGTAGTTTGCCAGGGAAGAGGGGTCAGCCCCCGGTTTTTTCAGTATAGGGAGAATTATAGCAGTCTTGAAGGAGGCCGGGACAAAGCCAAAGGTGAAACAATTATTCAGGAAAGTGAGGGCAGGGGATGGACATACAGTAAAAATCTGACAGAGAATGCGTGCCAGGCCGATGTCGACTGGGGAGCCCGACTTGACACGCCTGAGTAAAAGGGGCAAGGATTCACTGGTCAGTGGGGGAATAGAGGTGAGGGACCGGTTATTGGCTGGAGGTTGGGGGTGGGTAAGAGTGAGCAAAGGGGGGGGGATGTTAGCTTTGATGAGGGCTATTTTTTCAATAAAGAACTCGTTAAGCGAGTCACATAGAACCTGGGAGGGGGGATCTTGGGTAGAGTTCTGTCCGATGATGCCAGCTCGTGGACGGTGGAGAAAATCTCGCGAGGCTGGCTTTCTGCAGCTAGAATGCGCCCAGAGAAATATTCGGTCTTAGCTGTCAGAATGGCTAGTTTATATTCACTGAGTAGAGCAGTGAAGTGTTGTCTGTGGGTGGGGCAATACGCTCTTCTCCAGGCTCGTTCGGCTTGCCGTAACTCTAGTTTCTTGGCTTTAAGACCAGGGCTGAACCACTTGTTGGCATTATGGGTACGGTTGATGGTAATCCGCTTCAGGGGGGCCACTGGGTCGCAGGCTTTGATAAGCCAATGGTCTAGGATGGTGGCCTGGGAGTGTGGAGCCGAACCCGATAGATCTGGGCAGGTGGCAGCTATCGAGTTACAGAGGGATGGAATGTCGACCATGTGCCAATTCCTTGCCCAGGTGTTTTTGGGGAGGGAAGGTGATGGTTTATGGCTCAAATCCAAGGAAAAAGCAAGCAGGGAATGATCCGACCAAAGACAGGGCGAGATCGTGGGAGTGGAAATCGGAATATTTAGTGTCCAAATCTGATCAAGGATGTGGCCCCGGTTGTGGGTGGGGCCTTGCACGTGCTGAGTGAAATTGAGGCTAAGAAGCAATTGAGTGAAGTCTTTGGACGTAGTGTCCTCGGCGGGGTCAGTAGGCCAAAAGTTGAAGTCTCCCAGAACGAGGACAGAGGCACTATTGACTACTAAGGTGGCCAGTAAATTCTGGAAGGCAGAGAGAAAGCCAAGGGATGACTGAGGTGGTCGATACGTAAGTACGCAGGAAATTGGGGTCTTAAGGGAGGTGGAGCGTACTACGAGGAAATCAGCTGCTGGTAGTATGGGGGATGCCAGTGTCTGAAAATGAAGACCTTTGCGAGCAATCAGGGCCACCCCGCCACCTGTTCTATTCTCAGATCGATCAGCACGGAGCATAGAATAGTGGGGCGGGAGGGAGGCCAGGACGCTTGGCAAGGAGTCAGATCTATACCATGTTTCGGTTAAAAACAGAAATTCTGGGGAATTGGAGTCTAAGAGGTAAAATACTTTGTTCTAGTGCTTAGCAGCTGATCTCATGTTGAGGAGAAGGGCAGTAGTGGAGGGGGGGGTCAGGCGTGATAGACATGGTTGAAGCAATGCCAAGATTTTGAGCAGAGGACAGTATAGCGGGATTTAGCGGCCAGATTTTTGTGAAGATGTGAAGATCCCTGAATCCGACCTCTGTGTGTGTGTACTGTCTAGGTCTTTTTGCCAAATAAGATTGAAGTCACCTAAGAGCAGGAGGGAGCCCTCTACGAAGCCCGCTATTTTCCCCAGTAAGCTGGACAGGAAGGGAACTTGGCCAGTGTTGGGAGCATATAGCGCTACAAAAGTGCAGATCTTTCCTCGCAGAACACCCTTTACCATTATCCATCGCCCCTCTTTATCTCTCTGGAGCCCAAGCGGTTGAAATTGGAGCGCAGTGCGGAAGAGCAAGGCTACCCCACAATGTTTTGTGACAGCTAAGGACCTATAAATAAGGGAATAATTTATGCTTAAGGCGCGATTCGTCTGTCCTAGCTAAATGTAGGGCAATCACATCCAGATGGTGGTCTACAATGTATTTCCACACCTTGATCCGTTTCTGCGGTGAGTTAAGACCCTTAAAGTTCCAGGTGGCTATGGAGATAGGAGGCATTCCACCACTAGTGAACCATCATCTATGTTATGGCTGTAAAGGACCCAATGAACCAGCGCCTGGTCAGCGTACCCAATCAGCCACCTACGCAAGCCACCACCTGCAGTGGAGAAGAAAGTAAAAGGCCCCCAGGAGAATAGCCGCCACCACGATGTCCCACCCACCCCCTCCCCCAACCCCACCCAGCCCGCCCAACAACCCCCCTGAAACCACCTCTTCAAACCCCCCAACAACCCAGGAAGAGAAAAGTCAGTACAAGGGAGGGCTCACAGTTCGGCACCCAACCCTGATGCCGGGTACTGTCCATTCTCGGGAGCGCGGAGAGTGGATATCACCGAACTCTCTCCCACCAGCCCCTCCCGGGACCACCCTGCAACATTAACCTGGCCAGTCCGTGGAGAGTCATGTCCCTGGCTCGCTGTCAGTTACCTGAGCCATGGAGGAGACAGCTGCCTCTCTTTCCAGGAGGCTTGCAGAGAGGTCAGGTCTCACCATCGCGGGGGATCGGCCCACCGTGATTCGGTGGAGCTTCTGCGTCGCCGGTGTTGATGTTGGGAGTCAGCCGGTTTCGTCGCTGGGTCTGCCCTCTCCAAGCCCAGGGCCTCGAATGCTGCATCCAGGGAACGTAGCTGTAGGAGCTTCCCCTTGAACTTGAAAATGATGTGAAACGGATGGCCCCATGAATAAGGTCTGCCCTGCTCCTTCAGATAGGAGGTGATAGGTTTGAAGCGGCGGCGCTTGACGAGTGTGGAGGCAGCGAGATCTTGATTTAGGACTAGATTATAGCTTTTTTCATTCTATTTCAGTGCAGGCCATAGGACACAAGACATCCCATACTCATTCACCAAAAGCAAAACAAAAAACAAAAAAAAGCATACAGCACCTGGTATTGCCAGCAGGTCTCCCATCCAGGTACTAAACAGGACTGACCCTGCTTAACTTCCAAGATCGGATGCTTTCAGGGTGGTATGGCAGTAGGCTGAAAGAGAACTGACTTTGGGGCTCTTAGCTTTTTCATTCTACTCCAGTGTTGGCCATAGTAATTGAGAGAAGCAACCCTTATTCACCTAAAGCAAAACAAAAAAATAGCCTACACCACCTGATATTGCCAGTAGGTCACCTTTCCAGGTCCTAACCAGGTCCAATCCTGCCTTACTTCTGAGATTAGACGAGGTCAGGTGTTCTTTAGGGTAGTATGGCCATAGGCATGAAGAGCACTGACTTTGGGTTTCTTTCTTTTTTCATTTTACTTCAGTGCTGGCCATAGTAATTGAGAGGAGCCACCCTAATTCACCTAAAGCAAATCAAAAAAAGCCTAGAGCTCCTTGTATTTAAAAATAGTCTACTATCCAGGTATTAACCAGGCCCAACCCTGCTTAACTGCTGCGATCAGAGTAATTCAGGTGCTTTCAGGGTGGTACGGCCCTAGGGATGAAGAGCACTGACTTTGGGGTTTTCAGCTTTTATCAATTCTACTTCAGTGCTGGCCATAGTAAGCAAGACAGGCCACCCTGATTCACCTAAAGCAAAACAAGAAGCCTTCAGCACCTGTTATTCCCAGGCAGTCTCCCATCCAGGTACTAACCAGACCCAACGCTGGTTAATTTCTGAGATCAGACAATCTCAGGTGCTTTCAGGGAGGTATGGCTGTAGGCATGGAGAGCACTGACTTTGTGGCTCTTTACTTTTGTCATTCTACTTCAATGCTGGCAATATTAAGCAAGACAAGCCACCCTCATTCCACCAGAGCAAAAAAAAAAAAAACTTCCACACCTAGATTTCCCAGTCGGTCTCACACACAGGTACTAACAGGCTCGACCCTGCCTAACTTCAGAGAACAGATGAGATCTGGTGCTTTTAGGGTGGTATGGCTGTAGGCATGAAGAGCACTGAGTTTGGGGATCATAGCTTTTTTCATTCTACTTCACTGCTGGGCATAGTATACAAGACACGCCATCCTCGTGCACCAAAAGCAAAAACAAAAAAACCATACAGCACATGGTATTGCCAACAGGTACTAATCAGGCCCAACCCTGCTTAACTTCTGATATCAGACAAGGTCAGGTGTTTTCAGGGTGGTATAGCAATAGGCCTGAAGTGCACTGACTTTCGGGCTCTTGGCATATTCATTCTACTCCAGTATTGGCCATAGTAATTGAGAGAAGCCACCCTAATTCACCTAAAGCAAAACAAAAACATAGCCTACAGCACCTGATATTGCCAGGAGATCACCTTTCCAGGTCCTAACCAGGCCCAATCCTGCTTAACTTCTGAGATGAGACGACATCAGGTGCTTTCAGGGTGGTATGGCCATAGGCATGAAGAGCACTTACTTTGGGGTTCTTAGCTTTTTTCATTCTACTTCATTGGCAGCCATAATAATTGTGAGAAGACATCCTCATTCACCTAAAGCAAATAAAAAAAAGCCAAAAAGCCTCCAGCACCATGTATTACCAGGCAGTCTACCATGCAGGTAGTAACTATGCCCGACCCTCTTTAACTTCTGCAATCAAACAAGATTGAATGCTTTCAGAGAGGTACGGTCGTAGGCATGAAGAGCACTGACTTTGTGAATCATAGCTTTTTTCATTCTATTACAGTGCTGGCCATAGTATGCGAGAGAACCCAATTCATTCACTTAAAGCAAAACAAAAAAAAGACAAAAAAGACTCCAGCACCTTGTATTCCCAGGCAGTCTACCACCAACATACTAACCAGGCCCGACCAAGCTTAACTTCTGAGATCAAATGAGATCCGGTGCTTTTAGGTGTAATGACTGTAGGCATTAGGAGCACTGACTTTGGGGCTCTTAGCTTTTTTCATTCTACTTCAGTGCTGGCCATATTATTTGAGACAAGCCACCCTCATTCACCTAAAGCAAAACAAAAAACCCACACAAAAAAGCATACGCCTAGTATTCCCAGGCAGTTGATAAGAGTGCTTACTGCACTCTAAATTGTATGGTTGCTTCATACTCATGGTTCAAATGCATCCATATATATTTTGTCGTTTGCAGTGTTTCATGATTATTAAAATGCATTTATTCAAGTCACATAAACATTTGTAATGTAGTATGCACATTTAAGTAGGATTTTGTCTGTATTAGAAAAGTTAGAATTCTCGATTGTACAATGTGCAGGAGGAAATTATATTCGTATAATGTAACTGTGTGTAGTTCAAGTTGCCTGCCTTCTAGGCCCAAATTGCTTTTTAGTTTCTATTCTCCTTGGTTGCTCAAGAAATAATTAAACAAATCCTTCTTGTATTCAGAGATAGTATGCTCTCATTTTACTACTGGTGCAGGAATTTGACCTTGTTATTCTTAGATTAAGGAGATACCCGGAATGTCTTTGAAGAAGACTGGAAGACGAAAAGGGAGGACGCCTTTCGTGTCTAGCCTATTTGAGAACCAAGGCCACTGGAGATGAGCTGAACAAACTAATACTCCTGGGGAAAATTACTAAAATGTTGCAATGAAAAGAGTCATTATGTGACGTGTTGGGGGCGGAACATTGCCTTTTTGTATGGTGCTCAGGAACAGATTCGAGAGAATTCTATTTTTTCGGAGAAACAGAAGCATCTTAGAATGAGCTCTGTAGCCTTAAGCTATCAGACCCAATTTGACTTGAGTACTTCTTAGGAAGTCAACACGTGCTGACACCTTTGGGGTATGATATAAAGGAGATAGGCAGGACCCTCATTTAGCGCAGTGTAGAGAAATATATTTTCGTTTACTTCTCAATGAAAAGAGAATTGGACTCAGCTTCTATTTTGTGTTGCATTTTGATTTTGGAGTTCATGACATTGTGCCTTTTATGCCGGATGAATTATATTCGTAGACTTGGCTCTGTATTGATTTTCATGTACCTATATACTCTGATATTGAGGTGAGTTTATATTCAATTATTTTTGGCCTTATAATAAATCCACAAATTGAAATTCGGAGTCTGTGGTCCTTTCAAACATGGCTAATTTTTAAGTATAATCTTGAATTGTTTTGCTCCCCCTCTACCACTTTTAGCAGGCAAATAAAAGACCATCAGTATTGGATTCAGTAGGTAAGGCAAGGAATACATTTAGCGTAATCAAATGGTAGCAGAGGATGGTTTGCCTCTAAAAAAGAAAGGAGAAGGAGGAATTAGAGTAGAAACAGAAAAACATAGGGCTCTGGACACAGAGTAAATGATGGGAAGTTGAAGATTGATGGAGGTCAGCGAATGCTGATGGTGCGGCAGACAATTGAGGTAGCATGAGTATGAAACTGTGTGGTGTGTTAGATTGCGGTGATGAATTAATTGTGTGATGTCTTGCGAAGTTGGGATACAAGTCGAGTGAGTGTGTGTTAATCGGTTTAGTGGTCCGGAGACGTGCGCATCAGGAAGTTTGGTGAGCGGACTCAAGAGATGTCCAAGATCCCGGGATAGTTGTATTTGTAATTGTCTGATCAATATTGTGGGTGTCATGAAGTGCTATCGACGATTCACTTGTGATAGGGAACTTTGTGTGAATGCAGGAGTACGTCGCGGTAGAAAGCCTCAGGTACTGTGGGTGGATTATGGTTGATTGAATGACCAACGCAGGTCGGGGGTCACAGCGGATGAATGTTCTTGTAAGAGTGCTCTGTCGATCTTTTAGCTGACGGACAATTATTTGTTTATGTAACTTTAAGTTGTGACTGTCGTAGGAAGTAGTTACTTGGTTTAATAACTTTTGGATATACAGTTACTTGTAGTACGGATGTGTGAGAGAGTGTATGAGGTGAAATTGTAAAGGAGGGTGTGCCGCTCCAAAGAGGGAGCAATGACGTCATAGGTCGGTTGATGTAACGCCGCGCTGGGATTGGTAGAGGTTCGCCCGAAGTAAAAAAAATTATATTTGGGCTGCAAATTATTGATTTCCATGATGAGATGTTTTAAAGTGTTGCGGGATTTGTGTAGAGGTGACACAGGGGTGGTGACTCGGGTAGGAGAAGGAGCTCCACCAGAGGATACCCCGGCACAATATATGTCAACGAATGTGGGACTCCGTACTATAGTGTGGCTGCAAAATTGGCATAAAATTAAAGAGAAAGAGGGAGAATTGGCGTTCCCTCTTTATGGGTCATTTCGAATGGAGGTGCTGTACCAGCTGAGGGGAGTGATGGCTTCTCGGAAACCTCCACCAAGGCCAACACAATTTGAGGCATTAGATGCATGGATGAGAGCAGCGATAGCGAAAGAAGAGAAGCGTCACAGGGAAGAATGAAAAAGGCAATGAAGGCATATCAGGATGCTAGGTAGGATGCACAATTAAAGAGATGGAGAGTAGATACCATAGAGGGAGTGCGCCTATATCCATTCAGATTGCTAAAAGGAGGGTCGGAAGAAAAGAGTAAGACAGAGGAGGACAGTGATACAGATGATAGCTTTTTAGAAAGACTGCTAGCAGAACGTCCTCCACCTTTTGACTCCAGGTTGGAGCCAGAAAAATCACAGCAAACAGAAGAAGCTTTAGGAGTGAGACGAATGGGTTCAGAGGAGCAGACAACAGGAGGGAGAATGTCAGTGGGAATAAGAATTCCGTGAGGATCCGGAGGAATAGGGTACGCAGCTCCTGAGCCAGACGACACAGCATGTACCATGCGCATGCCAGAAGCTCTTACAGTACCAGTTACTATTGGACCTGTAGTTTCAATATATAACTCTAGAGAGAGGACAGGTGGAAATCAATCGCAACCAGGAGAAGGGGAAGAGACTATATCTGGAGGGAGTCTTACAATGAGTGGAACAGGGATGGCTCAGATGCCAGTGGAAGCTAGTACTTCACTGCCAGCTACGGCTGACCCATCAAGGATGGACAGTGGGTCAGAACGAAGATGAACAGGAGCTTTGGAAAATTCTAGGTCAGGCATTTGAATGTGGGTTCCATGGGTGAGGGAGTCAATGATACAGAGAGAGCTATTGGATATGAGATGAGAAACACCTAAAGTACTGTCCGAACCACAGAATATATTTGAGGGTAACCATTGGAGAAGTCGAAGTTGTGAGAGAGAAAACCGCCCAGTGTTGAGAATGGAGGAGAGTGTAGGTCTAAGGAGAGCACAAAGTTGTGTCAGGGAGCAATCAGGAAGTGAAAGAGGTCAGAAAATTATACAAGTAACAATGAAGGCACCATTGATAGATGTGGTAAGATTGAAAGCAGAGATAGATGAGGTGATAGAAGGGAGCCTGCCATTGGAAAGAATTGAAACATATGACCCAAGCGATTTGTTATTTGTAGCTAAGGATGTTACAAAAAAGGCAAAGCGAGCCCACAAAGCATTGGTACAGTTGGCACGAAGGTATGAGGTGGATTTGACCAAGACAAAGTTGATGCAGGGAAGTTGTGGATTGAATTATACTGATTAATACTTAGAAGAAAATGGAAAGACAGGACTAAAGGCACAAATTAGATGATTAGGGATGTGACAGTGGAGAGAATTAGATAAATGGGAAGAAAGATGGTCTAAAAAGAAAAGTGCCAAGAAAGTGATAGGAGATACTCTGCCTCCTGGTGGAGGGATGGATGCAGCAGGAAATTACCCTTTGAGAGAAGTACAAAATGGGGGGTATGTCCATGTACCATGGAGCAGGGGTGATTGGCAGCATTCACTAATGATTTTCCTCGGCTGAGTGAAAAACCTGCTGATTGGTATAAACAGATTGACAGATTTGTTAAGATTTCGAAAGTGTTACGGATTATTTGAACACTCTGTTTAATATAGTGGTCCCGGGTGATTTGTGGGCGGCATACAAAGTTGCCATTCATTGGCCAACCACAGAAACAGCTAGAGATGAGGTGAGTCATGGTCCTTTACACGAGGTAATTAAGAAATATGAGCAAGTGATCACATGGCTGCAATACAAAGTAGCTCCTCAGACTGTCGATTGGCTTAAAATCAATCATACTACTCAAGATCCTAAGTAGTCGGTACATGACTATTATGAGAGACCTTTATGGCTTTTAAACAACATAGTGGATTAGACACCATTGAGCAGAAAGACATGGGACAGTTTGTCTCAAAGTTTGTATTAGGATTGAAATCTGATATTAGCTTGATGATACAGAATTATTTGATATGTTTGCAAAATAAGTCAGTGGATGAAATTCTGAGTTATGCAAAATACTGCAATGAGCAAGTAGAAGCAGCACAAAAGAAAATGAAAGATAAATTGATGCTGGTACAGTTGAGGAATGCCGAAAGGCCTGATTGAATGCAAGGGGTTGGAGGAGCGATGGGCCGAGGAAGAGGAAGTGGTAGGGGAATGAATCAACAAACTGTACCTCAACCTGGACAGGGAAGAGGAAGGGGTATGGATGCAGGTATGGGAAGTGATTGGGTGGCAAATCAAAAGAAGGTCACTGCTTGCCATTATTGTCACACAATCGGGGATTGGAAGTGCGAGTGTTAAATCCAGCAAATCAAATACAATATGAGGGAGAAGGACAGATGTCTGAGGGTTTGAACACTGTGACAAGACCTAGATCCATGTATGGGGGAGGTTGAGAGTTGCAAATGCAGATACCTCAGTCTCCAAGAATACCCATAAGTAATCCAGTATATCATCAGATGCCTTATTTTGAGATTCAAGACAGATTTGACCAAACTCAAAGATCTCATGAGTGTCAGAGGGGGTGCAGGTAGAGTGCACTTTGGGTATGGCTCTGGAAGTAGATTAGAGTGTACCATTTGTAGATGCTGAGGTGAATGGACATCCTGTTACCTTTTTGTTAGACACTGGAGCTGCGCGCTCCACTGTAAGGACAGAAGTGGTCCCACATGTATCCCTTTCAGGAAAATCGATCCAAGTGGTGGGAGTTACCAATTTGAAAATGACTAACGAGTTACCTGTGAGAATAGGACCATTCCAAGACAAACACCAATTTGTGGTGTGTGATTCAAGCCCAGTCTATTTATTGGGACGAGATCTTTTGTGTAAGCTAAATTGTACCATATCATGCACTCTGAGGGGTGTGGAGTTGCAAACCTATGATGACAATACTGATTTTAAAATAGCCAATATGAGCTTGTGTGCAGAAATGTTTGTGGTTCTCATGCCAGAGGAATTACCCCATGATTTGAGAGATTCAGTTTCACCGAAAGTGTGGGATTTTACAGGTGAGGAGATTGGTTTGATTCGAGGGGTTGAACCTGTTAAGATACAGGTCAAACCAAATGCTGAATTCCCACGAACACTGCAGTATAAATTGAATCCAGAAGCTGTGGCTGGAATAAGACCTGTAATTGAGTCTATGATTGCACAAGGCATTCTAAAGGAGATAAGAGGAAGTCCCCGTAACTCACCTATAATGGGACTATAGAAGCCTAGTGGCAAGTACAGAATAGTACAGGATTTGTGCATGGTTAATGAAATAGTGATCCCATGTTGTCCTGTGGTACTGAATCCAGCTATTATACTATTTCAAATACCAAGTGAGGCAGAATGGTTTACAGTCATTGATTTATGTCAGGTGTTTTTCTCCATACCACTCCACAAGGATAGCCAATTAATTTTCGCATTTAGGATGGATGATCGTGTGTTAACATGGTGTCGTATTCCTCAAGGGTATACAGAAAGCCCCTCTATCTTTACTCAATGTATGAAAAAGAATCTTGAAGGACTGTTGATGCCCCAGAGCTCAGTCCTGGTTCATTATATCGATGATCTTTTGGTCGCATCAGAGACTAAAGATGCTTGCAGGATCGACACAGTGGCTTTGCTGAATCATTTGACAGAGAATGGACACAAAGTGTCCCCAAACAAACTTCAGTATTGTCAGACTGAAGTTCAGTGTCTATGGCACCAAATTGAGAAAGGAAAACAGAGTGTGTCACCAGATCGCTTTGAGACAATTCTGCAAATGGGAACTCTGAAAACAGAGAAAGAAGTCTGCATGTTTTTGGGAAAGGTCGGCTATTGTCGACAGTAGATCTCAAATTTTTCCTTGCAAGCAAAACCACTGTTAAGGTTGACTCTTAAGGACATTAGTGATCCGGTACCATGGGATGACGATTGCTTGAGAGCCTTCCATGAGCTGAGAGAGAGCCTGTGTTGCGCCCCAGCTCTGGGAATGCCATATTACAACAAAGCGTTTTCGCTCTTCTTCCGTGAGAAGGAAGGATGTGCGTTAGCAGTCCTTGTACAGACACATGGAGGTGCCCGTTGACCATTGGCTTATTTTTCCGCTACGTTAGATCCCGAAGCTTCTGCATTGTCCGGATGTCTCAAATCCGTTGCTGCAACAGGTGTCAGCATTGAAAGATGTGAAAGCATAGTGATGGGTCACCCACTGATTGTTTGTGTGTCACATTCAGTAGAACTGTTAATGACAAGAACCAAGACACAGTATTTAACGAATAACAGACTCACAAAGTATGAGATGGTTATATTGGCCTCCGAAAATGTTACTCTGAAATGTGGTACCACTTTGAATCCTGCCACGTTGTTGCCTCTTTCGCAAGAAGAAGGAGAGGATTGTGAAGAGCATGACTGCCTAGATGTTACTGAGCTATTTACCAAACCCAGACCTGACAACCTGACGTTGTTGATGAACCCTTGCCTGAATCTGATTTGATTTTTTTGTTGTTGATGGTTCATGCTTAAGAGACAATGAAGGGTGTATGAGAGCAGCGTTTGCTGTGTGCACCATCTTGGGAGTGGTGGAAGCTGCAGGTTTGAGAATAGTATACTCTGCTCAGGTGGCTGAGATTATTGCTTTGATACGTGCCTGTACCATCCCGAATGGAGTCCGAGTGACTATCTATACGGACAGCCAATATGGGTTTGGAGTAGTCTGTAATGGAGAATTTGTGCGCCAATTGTTGGAAGCTTTGCAAAAACCTAAAGAGATTGCTGATATAAAATGTGCAGCCCATGGAAAGGGAGAGGACTTTGTTACAAAAGGAAATAACTATGCTGACAAAGTAGCTAGTTTTTGTGCCATACATGCTTGTGTTTTCGATGGTGAATATGTAGGTGAGAGCACCAAAGAGACCGAGCTCAGCATGATGTTAGCTGTAGCCCATACTTGGGATGAGGTGAAGCGGCTGCAGGATGAGGTTAAAGAGGAGGAAGCTGCATCATGGGTTAGAGCAGGCTGTGATGGTATTTGGGTATCGACAGATGACAGAGCAGTACTACCCAACTGTCTACTAAACCCAATGGCGAGACAGATTCAAGGGGCAGTTCATCTTGGAAGAGATGCAATAGTGCAAGTGTTCAGGCATACGTGGTTTAACCCATGATTTTGTGTGAATGCTGAAGCAGTGTCTCACAGGTGTGTTCTGTGTCAACAAATGAATGTTGTAAAGAGAACTGTGGTTGCAATGAGTCACATTGGAAGATCAGGAAGTCCTTTCAACAGGATACAATTGGATTTTATTGGGATGCTGAGATGCAATAGTCTGAGATATGTTTTGGTGGTGGTGTGTATCTTTTCACTTTGGGTTGAGGCATATCCAACTAGGTGATGTGACAGTCTCACAGTGAGGAAATTGCTCCTAAGGGAACTGATATCACGTTTTGGATTTCCGACCTCAGTGCAGACAAATAGAGGAACACACTTCCATAATGAAATCATGAAATTGTTGTGTACAGCCTTAAAAAATGATCAGAGATTGCACTGTAGCTACAGACCTGAGGCTTCTGGTCTAGTGGAGCAGATTAATGGCACAATCAAGATGAGGGTGTCAAAGGTTTGTTCGTCATCTTCATTGAAATGACCAGACGCGCTGCCGTTGGTATTGATGAGTTTAAGTAGTACTGCTGATAGGAGGACAGGGCTCCCTCCCCACTAGATATTGATGGGAAGAGCTAAGTAACTGTCTATGGAGCCAGCTACAGCATTAATAAACATCATAGATGATTTGGTTATGAATTATTGTAGGGGACTGGCTGATGTGGTTAATTCTGTATCCCACCAGGTCGAGGCTGCGACTGCATCCTCCTCGAGAGACCTGCTGCATGACCTTAGCCCTGGTGACTGGGTGCTTGTCCAAAAGCACGTGAGGAAGAGCTGTCTTGATGCTTGTTGGCGAGGACCATACCAGATGATTTTGGTCACAAGCACAGCAGTGAAGTGTGGAGGATTTCTAAACTGGATTCATGCTTCGCATACTCGTAGAGTTCCCGAGCCTGTTGAGGAAACGACTCCCCTTGTTCCGAGAAGTGCAAATGAGAATGCAACAGAAACAGAAGGAACAAGTCAGAGCATGAGAACTCCTGATGAGGCTGAACAATCAACCGAGCAAGAAAGAATAGATCAAACTGCTTCAGAGTTAATTTCAGATTCTGAGATAGATGAAATTGCAGAATTGAACTTCAAACTAGAGCAGAGTGAACAGCCTGGAGCCGAAAAATTAGATCTAGAGGAGGAAAGGAGATCAGATGCTGCAGCAGCAAGGTGGCCAACCAAGAAAGAAAGGTTGAACATAAAGCTTGCATCTGAGAAGAATATTGCTCCCATTCCTGAAACATCTCAATCAGATCAAAGTGAAAGCGAAGAAAGACCGGATGGTATAAGACGATCCGGAAGAGAAAGGGTCCCGTCACAAAAATACGCATCTCCTGAGTGGACATACCTGGCTGCAGATGCAGAGACTGGAGAGATCCGGGAGGTCGGGGACAGGCACAGTGAGCCACTGAGAGAGCACTTGTACAATTGATATTCAGTTGATAGTCCCTGGAGTTGATGCTTTTGGAATTCTGACTCTGACAGTTCCAGATCCACCAAGGCTGAGTGGTTTGCAATTTCTGATCCTTAACCAGGTTGCTTTCCCTACCTTTAGTCAACAGCCTACCGCACAAGAAAGGGGAGAGATTCGCGCAGAGATTCTGCAGCTTGTTCTTACCATGCTTGGATCTAATGTCATAAACGATGAAGCTTGAACTGTGAAAGAAGAACTTATTAGCCTTAGAAAGAAGGTAACCTAGGCCCAAGTGGAAGAAGATTTTAAGTAGGGACTTTCAATAGAAGAACTGAGAACTAGGGCTGACTATATCTCTTCAATAGGTTTAGTATTGTGAGACTGAAAATGGCAATAATCGAATGGAAAACAGAAAATAAAAAGACCTTATAAATAACAGGATAAAGCAAAAAAAAAAGAAGAAAAGAGACTTTGTGAATTTCGTTTGCGCTTCAAGAAATCTAACAGTGGTTCAACATGGAGTCTGGAAAGTCAGGACGCAAGCAGGAGTGCATCATTGGTACCCTTATTGTTGTGGTGCTTATCGTCTTAGCTGTGGTGATTGTTACATCATTGGTTGGGTCTCAGGATGATGAAAGGAATGGAGAACAGGCAACACTTACCCCACCTGTCTCAGATGAAGAAGGGGGTGCATCAGCAAAGGATAGAAATATGATCAGGGAGCCTAGTATAATGCTACATGTTGATTTGACGAAAGGCGATTTCACGCTGAATGCATATGCTTGTTTGTTGTATGAGTACGTTGATACAATGGAAGCAAAATACTGCTATGTATGTATGCAATTGCCAGCATCAGTAGAATAGGGCATTCAATATCATTGCTTAGCCTTGACGTATGGCATCACATGTAGTGTGTTGTTAAGCATGTTTTATAGTAAGGCACATTTTGAGTACTACCTCTCAAATTATGATGTGGTACTCTCAGAAGTTCCAGTTCTTAAGTACATGAATAAATATGATTACTATAAAGAGGTAGAGAGGATGTCTACATATTTTGTGCCTACTATTACGTTAGATACATCATATGCTCATAGACACAAATTGACTTGCAAATTATCTGACATCGAAAATAAATTTGTAGATCAGATAGAAGATTGGCATAGGCAGACTTTATTTAGACCCGATCCAAAGCATAAGGTTATTCCTTGGTCACAGGAAGAATCAGATCATAAGGCAAAGGAAAGTTCTGGTCCAATAGTTTTGGACTTTCAGCAGAAAGGGAAATTGTGTATTAGACACCCATCAACATATTATGACAAAATATATGTGGGTGAGAGTGCTAGTCAACACATCTTCTTAATTGAGGAGTCCATACGAAAAGCACTATTGGATAAATTAACCATAGTGCCAAATGTGTATTTTGTGTGCAGAAAAAGTGCTTATGTGAAATTGCCTAATACTTTGTATGGTACGTGTTATTTGGCTATAGTGTTCCCTAAAATCTTTCATGAAGATGATTTATGGCCTTTGGAAGGAAAAGGATCTCACAGAGGAAAACGTGGTGCAAGTGCTGGAGAAATTGTTGGAGATGTATTTGGAGCCATGATACCCAGTGTGGGTGTGATTCTGAATGATGTGAAAATTATAAAGTTGGAAACAATAGTGGCTAAGCTCTCCGTGAATACAGCTCAAACCTTACTACTTGTTGATGGGGAGATGGTTTCGATAAGGGCTATGGTCCTTCAAAATATTCTTGCTTTAGATGTGTTATTAGCAAAAGCCGGAGGAGTCTGTAAATTATTGAAAGTTCAACAGTGCTGTACATATATTCCTTACAACAGTCGGGATATTCAAAAATATATTAGTAACAACTCAGAGGTACATCAAGATTGCGTGATTTGGCTGCAGATGGAATTTGGGAACAAATTGGTAAGGGATTTGGGAAATTGGGAGCTGGTTTGGAAGTCTGGGACAAGGAATAATGGGATACATCTTGAAACCTATTATAATAACTGTCATTTGTATAATTCTTACTATTGGGAGCCATTAAGGCTTACAAACGGCAAAAGGCATGTCATAATGAAAACTCTTTGAAGAAACGAGAACAGTAGTTAGAACGACTGCAGGACAGTCATTATCTGCACCTTAAATAGTTAGAAAGATTTAGACAGGGAGGGCAAGCTACAATTTCTGTTTAGGTCGGTCTTTTCTACAAGGAGAAAATTGTGAGTGGGTAGATGTTGGTGTTATGACACTAGTCACAAGAGGAGGAACTTATAGAGCGCTTACATCTCTCTAAATTGTATGGGTGCTTTATACTCATTGTTCAAATGCATTCATATATATTTTGTCGTTTGCAGTGTTTCATGATTATTAAAATGCATTTATTCAAGTCACATTAACATTTGTAGTTCAGTATGCACATTTAAGTAGGATTTTGTATGTATTAGAAAAGTTAGTTTTCTCGTATGTATAATGTGCAGGAGGAAATTATACTTGTATAATGTAACTGTGTGTAGTTCAAGTTGCTTGCCTTGTAGGCCCAAATATTCTCCTTGGTTGCTCAAGAAATAATTAAATGAATCCTTTTTGTATTCAAAGATAGTATGTCCTCATTCGACCTCAGGAATTTGAATTTGTTATTCTTAGATTAAGGAGATACCCGGAATGTCTTTGAAGAAGACTGGAAGACAAAAAGGGAGGACTAATTTCGTGTCTGTCCTATCTGAAAACCAAGGCCACTGGAGAGGAGCTGAACAAACTAAGGCTCCTGTGGAAAATTACTAAAATGTTGCAATGAAAAGGTTCATTATGTGACGTATTGGGGGGCTGAAGATTGTCTTTTTGTATGGTGCACAAGGACAGATTGGGGAGACATATTTTTTCAGAGAAGAAAGAGCATCTTAGAACGAGCTCCATAGCTTTAAGCTGTCAGACCCAATTTGACGTGAGTACATCTTAGGAAGTCGATACATGCTGACACTATTGGGGTATGATATAAAGGAGATAGGCAGGACCCTCCTTTAGTGCAGTGTAGGGAAAGATATTTTCGTTTACTTCTCAATGAAAAGAGAATTGGACTCAGCTTCTATTTTGTGTTGAATTTTGATTTTGGAGTTCATCACATTATGCCTTTTATGCCAAATGAATTATATTCCTAGACTTGGCTCTGTATTGATTTTCATGTACCTATATACTCTGATATTGAGGTGCGTTTATATTTAATTATTTTTTGCCTTATCATAAATCCACAAATTGAAATTCGGAGTCTGTGGTTCTTTAAAACATGACTAATTTGTAAGTATAATCTTGAATTGTTTTGCTCCCCCGCTACCACTTTTAGCAGGCAAATAAAAGACCATCAGTATTGGTTAGGCAAGGAGTACATTTAGCGTAATCACAGTCTCCCATCCAGGTACTATCCAGGCCCTACCCTTCTTAACTTCTGATGTTAGACGAGATCGGGTGTTTTCAGGGTGGTATAGCAATAGACCTGAAGTGCATTGACCTCGGGGCTCTTAACTTGTTTCATTTTACTTCAGTGCTGGCCATAAAAAGTGAGAAAAGCCACCCTCATTCACCTAAAGCAAACAACAAAAACAATAAAAAAGGCTACAGCACCTGGTATTCCCACGTGATGTCCCATCCAGGTACAAACTAGGGGTGGGCAAAGCTCAACGAAAAGGTAAAAAATCTCTGCGAGCACGCAAAAGTTCAGCAAACAAGCAGATTTGCTTGTTCTGCCCGTTCGCAATGCTTTTTTCCTGTTCGCAAATGCTGTTTGCGTGCTCGGGAAGTAATATCTTGCGAACACACATTTTGAAAGAGCGAACAAGCAAAAAATTCCACGAAGCGGGGATCGCGGAATTCTTGGCAACTCCACGGAACGCCTATTTACCCAAATTCTGAAATTTCCGTGAGCGGAACGGAATTTACTGCCCAGGCCTAGTACAAACCAGGCCCAACTCTGTTGAACCTCTGAGATCAGACAAGATCAGGGGCTTTCAGGGTGGTATGGTAGAAGGCAGGAAGAGAACTGAATTTGGGTCTCTTAGCTTTTTTATTTTACTCCAGTGTTAGCCATAGTATTTGAGAGAAGCCACCCTCATAAGCCTAAAGCAAAACATAACAACCAAAATAGCCTAAAATACCTTGTATTCCCAGGCAGGGTACCATCCAGTTAGGAACCAGGCCTGACCCTGCTTAACTTCTGCGATCAAACGAGATCGGGTGCTTTCAGGGTTGTATGGCCATAGGCCGTAGGCATGAAGAGCACTGACTTTGTGAATCATAGCTTTTTTCATTCTACTTCAGTGCTGGCTATAGTACGCGAGAAAAGCCACCCTCATTCACCTAAAGTAAAAGGAAAAAAAGACAAAAAAAGCCTCCAGCACCTTGTATTCCAAGGCAGTCTACCACTAACATACTAACCAGTCCCGGTCCTGCTTAACTTCTGAGATCAGATGAGATCAGGTGCTTTTAGGGTGGAATGGCTGCAGGCATTAGGAGCACTGACTTTGGGGCTCTTAGCTTTTTTCATTCTACTTCAGTGCTGGCCATATTATTCGAGACCAGCCACCCTCATTCACCTAAAGCAAAAAGCTAGTATTCCCAGGCAGTCTCCCATCCAGGTACTATCCAGTCCCAACCCTGTTTAACTTCTGAGATCAGGTGCTTTCAAGGTGGCATGGCAGTAGGCATGAAGAACACTGACTTTCAGGCTCTTAGCTTTTTCATTCTACTTCAATGCTGGCCATAGTAATTGAGAGAGGCCACACTTATTCACCAAAAGCAAAACAGGAAGGAGGAAGCAAGATGGCGGATTGAAGCCACAGCGAGGACGCTCTAACAAGGACTCCCCGAGCTCTATGAGAACCTGAGTGAAAAACTCTCCATTACTTGAGACATTGATGTTTTCCAGCTAAGGCGAAGCAAAAGAAAAGTCTACTTTTGGCAAACGTATGCACAATACTTTAATCAGCTTTTACCTGCGCCCTGTGAAAGGAATTGTAAAACATTTCAGACCGCGAGGCTGCTAAGCGGCTGTCTAACAAGAGAAAGTGTGCCTGCAACTTCTGACGTCGGGAGATGCCGGGAGGAGAGTAATACATGTAAAAAACCAAAGACTTTAAAATTGTACTTACTTTTTCCGCTTGCCACTTTGCGATCTCGGCAACGCTGCAGCTGCCCTGTCTTAGCAGCTGGTGGAGGGAGTGGAGACGAAACGGAGTGAAGAGGCAGCAAGCCGCTACATAACAAAAAAAAGTGCACGCTTGCGACGGCAACTTCTTGAAAGACGCTGGGAGGAGTGCAAATCAGATTTTCATTTTTTTCCCACTTGCGTTTCCTGTACATCCTGTACATCCACAGGCTCCGGTAATCAGCTCCGGTAATCGCTGCGTTTTGGAGGCTGTGGCTCTGTCTTGGCAGCTGTTGGAGCGGAGAGGGAGCAGAGTGGAGCGGAGAGGTAACGGGAAGTAACGGGCGGCTAATTAGCAGAAACGCATGCTTGGTAGCTGGTGGAGAGGCTACTTAGCAGAAAACACACGTTTGTTAGCTGGCTGAACGGTGAGAAGCAGAGCGTTGGTGGTGGGCTGCCCGGTCAATCTACAACGATTTTCGATTTGTGAGGTCTGAACAGCAGGAGCTGAGACAGGTTCAAATTCACAATGGTGAGAACGAGGAGTAAGAAGAGACACAATAGTAACGGACTGATGGTGCCTAAAAGTGATAAAAATGGGAATAAAAATGTGCTGCAACAGAATAAAACTTCCAAAACCACTTCTGGACACGAAGAAACAGAGGAGCAGACTGCGACCCCCGTAAAACAATCAGCAGCCTCTGCAGCGAGTAAGACAGCAGCAACTGGTGGTAAGCAGCCCATTATCCGCCCTCCTCTTTTGTTGGTCTCTGGGGATAAGAGTACATCTAATAATAATTCTACTAAAGATAATACCACGGGCAACAAAGTACTTGCTAATCTGAAGGTCAGGGCTAATGGGCGTATAAAAACTAACGCTAAACCTGATCCCCGATCAACAAAGTGCCTATTGACAATATAACGGAGGCAGAGGGGGAGGTTGACAAAACTGTAAAAGATGCCCCAGTAGATATTCGTACAATAGAGCCTTGTACATTGCAGAGCTCGTCTCAAACCCAAGAGAGGAACGATTTGGAGGATGATGAGGGGGGTCGGGAGGGCCCGGATCCGGGAGCTGACCTGGACCTGGACTTAGACAGCTGCGGCGCTGTGGAGGTGGAGGTTATCACTGGTGATAAATCTGACTTACCAAGGGTACAAGCTGTACAAGTTACACAACCCCAGATAGTTACAATCTTGGCTCCTGAAAATACAAGTACTATAACTCAAGGTGGTGATGAGCTGGATAAGACGGATTTATCAGTTGCTGAATCTAACGAATCTAACGAGGATGAGTACGAGGAGGTGGTGGATTCGCTTGCTGGAGGAGGAGAGTTGGAAACAGAGGAAATGGAGGAGGACTCTACGGCAATGGGAGCCGGCAAAATTTCTGGTCTTAAAAAATGGAAGGGGAAAGCTAAGATCAAGATTAAGAAAGGCAGAAATACGAACCATAACATGTTAGCAGCAACATTGACCTCCGCTAGTGCCTGGGAGAAGTTTATCAAAGGTCAAAGTCCATTAAGGAAATGGATACAGGCAAAAGGGGGTGTTAAAAGTATGGCCTTGCGTTTATCCGGTAATAACCCTGTAGAAGGAGAAGGTATAAAGACCACTAAAGATACTCCCCTCAACAGCATTATCCCTATCTCTCCGGAACCTCTCCAGACTTCTTCAAAAGGAGTAGGAGGTGATGATCTGGTGACTACTGGTTCTACTATTATAAGGATATGAGAATAATGATTCTCCTCTTTCATCTACCACCACTCCATTAGAGGAGAGATGGCACCAGCCATAATTCATCAATGTGCTCCTGCCCCCTCGGAACCGCCGACACTAACCACATTGGATCTGATTCTGACGACACTGCTGGAACATCGGCAAGAGGTCCAGCAACATTTTATTCAGTTGAGAGAAGATAACAACAAAATGCAGACCTGCTTGCTAGAAGCTACAAGTAAATTGAGTAATGTTACAATGGAGATTGAAGAAATCCAGCAGAGGGTTGTCACTGTTGAGGAATCTTTAGCTGTGACTTCTACTAACCAACATGATAGAGATATTGGGATACTAAAGAATGAAGTTGAAGATCTAGAAAATCGGCAAAGGCGCCAGAACCTGAGACTCTTTGGAGTACCCGAGGGATCGGAGGGTGCGGATGTCCGAGCAAACCTGGTCAAGCTTCTTCCAAAAGCATTCCCCGATCTATCTGATTGGGATTGGGACACACAAATACACACAAATACAGCGAGCCCATAGATTACCTATGTTTACCAGAAACAAAGAGAGCAAATTTCCACGACCAATATTGATGTATTTAGGTAATTTTCTCTTACGACAAGCGGTCGCTATCAAGGCGAGGCCAAATAAACCAGTGACGGTTGATGATGTAATTTTCTTCGTAAAATCAGACCTTAGTAAGGTTACGATGGAAAAACGCTGGGGTTTACATAAAATGATTGATCCTTTTAAATCTGTGGGAGCAGTGGTATATCTTCAAGAACCGATTTTGGAAAAGGGGGTGGTGATGGACAGAGTTTCTGAATGATGCAGAATACTCTTACCCAGTCAAGAGATCAGGGCTTGATCCATCACCGTTTTTTAGCTCACTGCACCATCCCAGCTCAGAACCTGGCTACATGCAAATTAGTCTGTTCCTGTCCCAGTGCATGATGGGAACAGGGCAAACCAAACTACCAAGCCAATTCTTGTACTGGGAAGGAAACAAGCTTCCGGGGACCGGTTTCTGGCATTTCAGTGGTCGTCTGCCCGGCTTGCTTGAATCCTGATGGTGCAATGATCAAGGGACTCACGTCTGAGTATACCCTCCCACACTTAGGGGCTCATTAGGATGGCGGACGGAAGTGCCTCCGCAGCCCTGGAGTATGCGGAACATGCCTGATCTGCGTCCGCCTGACGCGGTCACTCCGTCCGCCATATCAGGATAGGAAAGATTGCCCAAATTCCATCCGCGACGGAAGAGCACACTCCGCGGGCCATCTACACCCGACCATGCGGCGGACGTAACCAATCCAGAGACTCCGCCGTACGGACTGACGTGTAGGACTGTCCTCCAAATCAAGATGGGGGAAAATATACATAAAAGCGTTGCGGACAAACAACCTGCCTGAACACTGCGGATGCCCCACAGCGAACATACCCACCACGAGCTGCTCGCCGACATGGACCCAGCACTAAACGCTTACCCGATACTCTTCGCGATCCACCACGTCCTAGTCCTGGCCCACTACCGAGGACGACGCAGGAACGCTACAAACCATTCGCTGTCTGGAGGGGAGTACCTGCAAGGGTCGTGACTTCGGAAGGGGGAGTGTCAGGTATCTGAACCCACTGATTAGAAGCAAATTCAAAAACACACCTGTATCACACACGCAGGAATAACTCCGACAAAGCACGACACATGATTGACTTGCTTTATTACACATAATGGGGTATAATCACAGTGTATGCATGAGCATGGGCATGGTGGCCACCACAGCAGGTACATCAGAGGCAGTACATGAGAGGGCAGACTGCAGTATCAGAACACCAACAGGGTATAGTCGACATCAGAGCAGGTACATCAGAGGCAGTACATGAGAGGGCAGACTACAGTATCAGAACTCCAACAGGGCATTGTGGACACCAGAGCAGGTACATCAGAGGCAGTACATGAGAGGGCAGACTACAGTATCAGAACTCCAACAGGGCATTGTGGACACCAGAGCAGGTACATCAGAGGCAGTACATGAGAGGGCAGACTGCAGTATCAGAACTCCAACAGGGCATTGTGGACACCAGAGCAGGTACATCAGAGGCAGTACATGAGAGGGGCTAAGTGCATCAACAGTCCATTGCACTGAACAGGTCCATCAGAGGCAGTACATGAGAGGGGCTAAGTGCATCAACAGTCCATTGCACTGAACAGGTCCATCAGAGGCAGTACATGAGAGGGCAGACTACAGTATCAGGACACCAACAGGGCATAGTCGACATCAGAGCAGGTCCATCAAAGGCAGTACATGAGAGGGCAGACTGCAGTATCAGAACATCAACAGGGCATAGTCGACATCAGAGCAGGTACATCAGAGGCAGTACATGAGAGGGCAGACTGCAGTATCAGAACTCCAACAGGGCATTGTGGACACCAGAGCAGGTACATCAGAGGCAGTACATGAGAGGGCAGACTACAGTATCAGGACACCAACAGGGCATAGTCGACATCAGAGCAGGTACATCAGAGGCAGTACATGAGAGAGCAGACTGCAGTATCAGAACTCCAACAGGGCATAGTCGACATCAGAGCAGGTACATCAGAGGCAGAACATGAGAGGGCAGACTGCAGTATCAGAACTCCAACAGGGCATTGTGGACACCAGAGCAGGTACATCAGAGGCAGTACATGAGAGGGCAGACTGCAGTATCAGAACTCCAACAGGGCATTGTGGACACCAGAGCAGGTACATCAGAGGCAGTACATGAGAGGGGCTAAGTGCATCAACAGTCCATTGCACTGAACAGGTCCATCAGAGGCAGTACATGAGAGGGGCTAAGTGCATCAACAGTCCATTGCACTGAACAGGTCCATCAGAGGCAGTACATGAGAGGATTGGTGACGGTACAACGCGTACCGTCACAACGCGTGCTGTTACAACGCGTCCCTTACAACGCAAGTCGTTACCACGACTTGCGTTGGGGGCGCGGATATCGAATAGTATAATTTACTATTCTAACACCAGTCCCCGTGGACACTAGGGAAGGTGTTGGAATAGTAAATTTACTATTTTTAATCTTCTAGCGCCCTCCAGCGCAAGTCGTGGTAACGACTTGCGTTGTTACGGACGCGTCGTAACAGCACCGCGTTGAAACATCCGCGTTGTAACGGATGTTTCCGACATGAGAGGGCAGACTACAGTATCAGGACACCAACAGGGCATTGTGGACACCAGAGGAGGTACATCAGAGGCAGTACATGAGAGGGCAGACTACAGTATCAGGACACCAACAGGGCATAGTCGACATGAGAGCAGGTACATCAGAGGCAGTACATGAGAGGGCAGACTGATGTATCAGAACACCAACAGGGCATAGTCGACATCAGAGCAGGTACATCAGAGGCAGCACAAGTACGTATTCAAAGCAACCCGTCCCAAGGACCAAAACAGTGGAAGTCTACACAATGGACAATGTACACACCATGTGCTATGACATGTGAGTGAACTGAACAGCACCTCACATCACACTATCATGTGGATTGCGTGAGGTACCTGCATCGGACAGACTGCCAGCACCAGAAACTGGAGTGTGAGACACAGCCACAGCTCGAGTGACTGACACATGGGCCACAGACCCAGACACACTGCCAGCACCAGAAACAGGAGTGTGACACACAGCCACAGCTCGAGTGACTGACACATGCGCCACAGACCCAGACACACTGCCAGCACCAGATACAGGAGTGTGAGACACAGCCACAGCTCAAGTGACTGACACACGCGCCACAGACCCAGACACACTGCCAGCACCAGATACAGGAGTGTGAGACACAGCCACAGCTTGAGTGACTGACACATGCGCCACAGACCCAGACACACTGCCAGCACCAGATACAGGAGTGTGAGACACAGCCACAGCTCAAGTGACTGACACACGCGCCACAGACCCAGACACACTGCCAGCACCTGATACAGGAGTGTGAGACTCAGCCACAGCTCGAGTGACTGACACATGCGCCACAGACCCAGACACACTGCCAGCACCAGCAACAGGAGAGGGCACAACTGATATAGTGCTACTACATGATGCATGACAGCAAACAACAGACACTGTGCCACTATCTGACACATGAGAGTCAACTGCAGCTGCGCCACTGGGACCACTGAAATGATGAGCCAAGGGGCTGTATGGGCCAGGAGGCAGGGTGGCTCTGGGAGCTGGTGATAGTTGGACTTGACCGACATCGGGGTGGGCATGTGTCAATGGTGTGTGTCTACGTCTCTTGGGGATATGTGAGTGCGCCCTGGACAGGACAGGACTGACAAGTGGTTCGGACGGACATGAAATGTCACCCACCATGGGTGGTGCATCTGCTGCCGGGGGTATGCTCTCTGGGGACGTTCTGGAGCATGCATGTCGTTTGCTGTGTGGCTGCCTTCTGGCCTCTGCAACATGTGTCGTGGGTGATGCTACAACAGGGCCCACATTCCTCTGCTCCTGACGGGCCCTGATGGGAGTGGAGGTAAGGGGCGTCTCCACCGCGGAAACATCTGTATTCCGTTCCCTCAACAACATCAGCCTTAGTGCAGCAAGGGGTGATGTATGCCTGTCCTTGACAGCGCCAGTGTCCATGGGAGAAGCCTTGTCCCTTGGATGTTCCTTTTCCGGAGGAGGAATGCTGTCTCTGGACTTTCCCTGTTCACTGGATGGTGCCCTGTTCCTGGCAGCAGACTTGTCGTCTCTGGTGTACCTGTCTCCTGAACACACCTTCTCCCTGTGTGTGTCCATGCCCTTGGGAGAGTCCCTGCTCTTCTTAGGGGCCTTTGTCTTTTGACTGACCTTGTCCCTGCCCTTGGGAGTGGCTCCTTCCTTACTAGTGTCCCTGTCCTTGGGAGTTTCCCTGCTCTTATGAGGAGCCTTTGTCTTTTGACTGTCCTTGTCCCTGCCCTTGGGAGTGGCTCCTTCCTTACTAGTGTCCCTGTCCTTGGGAGTGTCCCTGCTCTTATGAGGTGGCTTTGTCTTTTGACTGTTCTTGTCCCTGCCCTTGGGAGTGGCTCCTTCCTTAGTAGTGTCCCTGTCCTTCGGAGTGTCCCTGCTCTTATGAGGTGCCTTTGTCTCCTGACTGTCCTTGTCCTTGCCCTTGGGAGTGGCCCCTTCCTTACTAGTGTCCCTGCCCTTGGGAGTGTCCCTGCTCTTATGAGGTGCCTTTGTCTCCTGACTGTCCTTGTCCCTGCCCTTGGGAGTGGCCCCTTCCTTACTAGTGTCCCTGCCCTTGGGAGTGTCCCTGCTCTTATGAGGTGGCTTTGTCTTCTGACTGTCCTTGTCCAAGGTAGTGTCCATGGAAATGGGAGTAACCCTTGTCTTGGGAGTACCTTTTGTGTGGGATGCCTGTGTAGCATGTGGAGGCATTTCCCCCAACACCACTTGTGGATCCCGTGTGTGTACTCCAGTGTATCTGACATTGTCTTTGTGAACAGATTTTGCTGACCTAGGGTATGGTGTCTGAGCCCTCCATGCCCTGACGTGCTGGCTGATGCTGCTTCTAGTGCAATAACCTGTATTGGAGTCCTGGTCAGAATGTACACTCCCCCCTGACACATCCAGTGTGGTAGATGGGGAAACAGAAGTAGCACCCAGTCCATGCGACTGTACAATGGCAGACGACACTCTGCTAGCCAATGACTGAACTGTCCTGTGTAGACCAGCAAGATCTCCATGCATCCCTTCCATGAATGCCACCACCTGCCCCAACTTCCTATCGTGGTCTTGGAATGCATTTATCATATTGGTCTGCCCCACACACAGCTGTCGCAGCAGATCAACAGCCTCAGCACAAAGTGCATTTTGGCTCACCGAGGCTGGGGCAGCGGTGCCGACACCGAACGTCACTCTGCTCCCCCTACTCCTGCGTGCACGAACAGTACATGGTGCATTTGGCGGCAGTGTGGGCCCTGTGTGCTGTGTCCCGACCGAAGGTGTTGATTGGCCACTCCCAGTCTGTGACAACAGTGCAGACTCACCAACACTGTCGGAAGATGAGGACGATGTTGTCTCCACATGCGAGTCCTCAGGGACGGTCCTGTCCCCCTCACCGGCGCTGCCCTCTTCTGTGTCAGTCTGCGTGTGCGTGAAGTCTGATCCGGATGAATTGCCTCCAATCATCTCCGCCTTCTGTGGCTGAGTGGCCTCTGCCAAAGCTGAAAAGCACAGAAAAGAGGTGTAAGTCATGGGCACACTCACGTACAGTAGGCGAAGGAATCCCTAATGCAATAGCTGACAAAGTACATGTAGCCCCCAACCTGCACACGGCCCACCCCTACCAGTCATCCTCACATGAAATAAGCGCTGTTGGCCGTGTAACCTGTACAGCATGCGGACAGGGCAGGAGCACGTACATCTGCACACATGTCTTGCCATGGGACGACGGACCACTACAGCATGTGCATCAACACTCAACTGCTTAGCGAGTGGCGTATCAACATGCCGGACCTGGAAGTGACCTTTGACTCCGCCAATGGCACCCACATGCCATTGCAACGATACATACGCTACACTGGAGTCACTAATGTGTCTGGGCAACAATACATGCATTGCACTACCATGCAACATACACAGACAGTATGCTTACCGCTACTTTGCTGTTGATCCACACGCAGCCGGTCGGACAGGTCAGGATGCGTCACAGCAATAATACGATGCATGAGAGGGGTCATTGAGCGTCGGGCCAGACGTGGCGTTCTTGGAATAATCCCTAGTGTCACTTCCGCTACATTCTTGCTCAGCCTGGAAATGTCGTCCCAGCGTTTGTGGCAGTGTGTATGTCGTCTATTGGACACCCCCACTGCCCGTACATCACGTGCAATGCTCCTCCACACGTCCTTGCGAAGGTGCAGCTTCACCTACCATGAAGGGAGACAAAAGGGTGCAAGTCAGTGGACAGTTGGCCAGTCACACAGATAGGGACAACACGTATCTCTCAGCAGACATGCACATTCCGACAATCGTGTTGGGCCCACAGCACACCGCCAAGATTGCAGAGGCCAGGTGTAATGGACCACCTCATGCACACCAACATGTCCCCCACTGCACTTACCACCTGTCCGGGTGCGCCGTACAGCCGTCCAAAGTTGCGGAGCACACCGTCCACGAGGACATCCAGCTCCGCGGCGGTGAAGGGACGAGACCGGATCTCTTTGACTATCGACATGGCAAGTTCACGGAGTATGGCACTAGAGCAGCAGTCGGTGGTCAACTTCGCAGCAGCAGGTCGAGGTGATGGTCACAGGCAGCATTCGGTGGCCGGCTCCGCAGCAGCAGGTCGAGGTGATGGTCACAGGTAGCAGTCGATGGTCAGCTCCGCAGCAGCAGGTCGAGGTGATGGTCACAGGCAGCAGTCGGTGGTCAGCTCCGCAGCAGCAGGTCGAGGTGATGGTCACAGGCAGCAGTCGGTGGTCAGCTCCGCAGCAGCAGGTCGAGGTGATGGTCACAGGCAGCAGTCGGTGGTCAGCTCCGCATCAGCAGGTCGAGGTGATGGTCACAGGCAGCAGTCGGTGGTCAGCTCCGCAGCAGCAGGTCGAGGTGATGGTCACAGGCAGCAGTCAGTGGTCAGCTCCGCAGCAGCAGGTCGAGGTGATGGTCACAGGCAGCAGTCGGTGGTCAGCTCCGCAGCAGCAGGTCGAGGTGATGGTCACAGGCAGCAGTCGGTGGTCATCGTAGAATGTGTGCTTTTGCAAATCACACATATATAGGGCCCTGAGGCAATGTCAGTGGCATACGTCGCCAGCCATTGGTCAGCCCTGGATGCGTGTTTGGAAAAGGGCCAATGACTGGCCCTGGTGTTGCGGTGCACACCATACGCTACATTCGATTGGGCATACGCGGGCCTTGTTCACACTTCCCATTAGCTGCACGTGCACATACCGTCACGGTCACACACCGGCACCCGCATGTGGTAGCCTCCGGGACGGATGCTTCACTTGCAACAATATTCAATCACTGGCGCCAACATGGTGGGGCACGTATTCAGGGGGGGAGGTGCAGGCCAACACATCCTTTAGCTGATGTCAATGGACATGGCAGGTCATGACCCCCCTTACAGTTACATTGCATCATCCACCGTACACCGGCCGGCACAGCCCGGCCCAGGACCGCCGTGCCAGGCCCCGTCCACTACCGCCGTGCCAGGCCCCATCCACTACCGCCGTGCCAGGCCCCGTCCACTACCGCCTGGCACCTCCCCCGCCAAATACGTGCCCCGCCTGGCACCTCCCCCACCAAATACGTGCCCCGCCATGTTGGCACCAGTGATTGAACATTGTTGCAAGTGAAGCATCCATCCCGGAGGCTACCACATGCGGTTGCCGGTGTGTGACCGTGACGGTCCGTGCACATGCAGCCAATGGGAAGAGGGAATGCGGGCCGCGTATGCCCATTCGTAAACAGCGGAAGCAGTGCACCGCCATGGCGGCGCCAATGATTGTATCTTTTCTGACGATGCACCGTGTTGTATTGTCTGCAGTTGCGTTATGACGGGTGTGTGCGTGATTGGGTGACTTCATATGCCATGCTCTATTCCATGTGTGTCCATACTATGCCCATGGGTGTGCAAACAATGTGCATCACATGTGCATGTCGACGTCGGGTGTTTCCCTACACACGTTTCTAGTTCTTCACATCTACACAGTACATCCCGGATGTGTCGGCAAATTCTGATTCTGTTGTCAGTGCGTGGTATATGTGAGCTAATGACTATGGTGGGGGTGCACATGTCTTCAGTGCATGTGTGTTGCCTATTGTGTCACCATGCATGTAATGTACTTATGCCCACCATTATTGGTGTTGCCATTGGTGCATGATGAGATGGTGTGTATGTATCTTTATCGTTTGTGTGCATGCACTTGCATGTGTGTATGTGATGTCGCTCCTACACATTTGGGTCATGACATGTCTTGTTGGCAGTAATGTTGACCTGAGACTAAGTAGCATTGCACATGTTGAGACACATCATGTTGCTAGTGGCTGCACATTGGCCCGCAACATGTCGGTGTTCTTCACAGAGTCCTGGTGGGCACGGTCTGCCTGTGCCTGCCCACGCTCGTAGTTTGCCTGGACCCTGGCTAGGGCTTCCAATGACTGTGCCACGGGATTGGGTGGGTGTCCTTCCTCTGCACGTTGTTGCCTTGTGCTCCTGCCTGCCTGATGTGGCCTGGGCTCTCTGGTGTGCCGCACACTCTCCCTGCGTGGCTGGGATGGCGCAGGCCCGGCGTCGTGCGGTGGGTTAGGCAGGGTGGCAGAGGCAGGAGTGGTGGTACTGGTGGTGGTGGAGGTGGTGGTGGCTGTGCAGGTCACAGTGGCCGGTGTGGTGGGAATTGCAGAGGCCGTAGTAGTCGGTGCTGGAATCACCTGGGAGCCAGATGGCCCTGGCTGCCTGCTTGTGCCCGCACGATCCTCCGCACCGGAGCTGGCTGTGGAATCGTCCCCAGAGAGTCCTGAGTGAGGCGAGTCTTGAGGCCGGATGGTGGTTCCACCTGTGAGATTACGATCACCTGGAAAACAAAATTGTGCAAATAAGTACTGTGGGCATTACGTGTTATTTTCAAATTGATGACTTTTCAGTGTACAGTCGCACTCACCCCACCCACCACCACCGCCCTCCCTATGGACATGGGGGCCTGTTGGGAGTTGTAGTGCCATCCCCTCACACACCCCACCCACCACCACCGCCCTCCCTATAGACATGGGGGCCTGTTGGGAGTTGTACTAGTGACCTCTCACACACCCCACCCACCACCACCACCCTCCCTATGGACATGGGGGCCTGTTTGGAGTTGTACTAGCGACCTCTCACACACCCCACCCACCACCACCGCCCTCCCTATGGACATGGGGGCCTGTTGGGAGTTGTACTAGTGACCTCTCACACACCCCACCCACCACCACCGCCCTCCCTATGGACATTCGGGCCTGTTGGGAGTTTTAGTGCCATCCTCTCACACCCCACCCACCACCACCGCCCTCCCTATAGACATGGGGGCCTGTTGGGAGTTGTACTAGTGACCTCTCACACACCCCACCCACCACCACCGCCCTCCCTATGGACATGGGGGCCTGTTGGGAGTTGTACTAGTGACCTCTCACACACTCCACCCACCACCACCGCCCTCCCTATGGACATGGGGGCCTGTTGGGAGTTGTACTAGTGACCTCTCACACACCCCACCCACCACCACCGCCCTCCCTATGGACATGGGGGCCTGTTGGGAGTTGTAGTGCCATCCTCTCAAACACCCCACCCACCACCACCGCCCTCCCTATGGACATGGGGGCCTGTTGGGAGTTGTAGTGCCATCCTCTCACACACCCCACCCACCACCACCGCCCTCCCTATGGACATGGGGGCCTGTTGGGAGTTGTACTAGTGACCTCTTGTCGCAGGGTTTCCGTTCTCTCACAGAACTGTGCACAGAGACCTAGAACCTGGGTGAGTTAGGGTGACCCACAACTCACCTTTGTTTCAGAAATCCCCTTACCTAGCTAGCTACAGTGTCGCATCGGTAGTAATTACTTCCCAATGACTTAGACAATCCAGAACATGAACTTAGAATACCTCAGGTATCGTGGAACACATGAACACTCTTTCGTTATATTATCATTCCAAACCGAAACTGGGAGGCAATGAAAACACGTGCAAGTTTGAAATGTTTATTTTTCAATGCAGCATTCTCAAACGCAGTATCTTGTATAATATCAACATACATATTATAAAAATCAGAGTCAGCAGCATCGTCACTAATCCATAGTAAGCAAAAGGTGATAACATGTTATGATGCAAAATCTATAGAATTCTGTGTCACCTATATTTCGCGCACCCTAATTAGCATATTATATTATATCTAAGAAGGTCTCATCTGGGTTCTTAGCAGGGCGGACCCATACCTCTAATTCTCAGTAGTAGGAGATCACATCAACAGCTACCAGCTCTCAGCATGCTCAGCATCAAGTGTGTTTATTCATTCCCTGTAACTGTATCTTAAACCCACGTAGAGCCAACTATTGGCACAAACATTATTGGTGTTATGACTAACGTGGTGCGAGGATCAGGCCTACAGCAACCTTGTGTTAGGTTATTCTGAGAGTGTGCAGTTCTCAGTGTGCAGACAGTTGTACCAAGTGTACCAAGCACGACTGATATCATTGCAATAACATAGTATTCTCAAATAAATCACATCTTTCGTCTAGGTTAAAAGCTGCAATAACAATTAGGTGTCGTGTGCAAAACCGAAGCAGAAAGAAAATATGGCCTTTAAACATTTAATAAGCACATGCTAACTTAACACAATATATAGAAATGTAGTAACCATATGACACACCCCCAATGATCCGAGGACGGTTAAAAAAGAAAAATATAAGCCAATACTCTATGAGAGGCAAGACATGAAAGCAGAGTTCAATGATATTGAGCCAAGCCAAATGTATGTAAATGTATGTAAAATTTAAAAACACAAAAATGTATGTATGAATGCCTACAGTGGCCACACAAAACATAAAAAGTCGAACTTGAGGCCTGATTTCAATCAACAGGCCTAGAACATATGAAAAATTCGAATGTTCATATTAAAAAAGGCACCATTCAGAATTACTAAAAAGTCACGTGCCAGATGGAAGTATTCAGAGTCATTCCTCGTTGAATGAATATGCAAAATATGTAGCTACAGCTTCCAACATGAAATCACTGCCATCATCCGAAAACAGTTCAGCCATCCAATTAAGCAATGGGAAAGAACATACGTTCTCCTCCAACACTGATTCCTCTAGCAACATCAGAGGACAACTCAGTGGGTTCTCGAGAACGCTCTGTGCCAGAAAGTCATGCGCCGCTGCGAATATGTCCCACTGACCCATTAGTCCATGCATCGCTGCTACAGCCATAACCCTTTCGCCAGAACAGACCAACTCGTGAGCCACTACGGGGTACATCAGCTGATCAAAGTTGACGTCAGGAGAAGTCGGTAAACAGAGACACAAATCAATGGCCCAGTCGAAATCACAGCTCAGGCAATGAAACACAGGCTGGACACAGGTAAAATAGGAAAATCTGAAGGATAATCCAAAAGCCGTGCTCAATGTCGCAAGCGGCAAGGATCCATAGTAATCAAGCATCCGGTTGCGAAACCACATCAGTAGGCACTGTGCGTTTCCTTGCGCATGATGGGCATCCATGTTTTATAAAATAAAATATCACCAGAACGCCTGCAGCCAAAGCCAGCAAAACAGGAAATCCGCCAAACAGGCTAGCAAATATAGAGTGAAAGAACGCAGGGATAATACCAAATACTTTTTCAAACGTAGTCACGAGACCACTGCTAACCATTTTAAAAAAATGAGCCAGGCTCGTTGTGGAGGAGGCATTGAAGATTTGATGAACCAGCTCGCAAAAATGAAAAGGCAAATCAGTACTTAAAAGTGCTTGTACTTCTGTGCGCGTGTTTGCTATGTGAAGGACATATGTTTCGCGTGCAGAGCTCAGGGCCACCTGTTTTTGAGACAAAAGGGCTCTTATACGGCCTAAACCATTGAACTCAGCTCTCAAGGTTGGTATTCTTGGCCAAATTAAAACTTCTGAATTCCCATGCGTGGGTGGATACAACACATTCTTGCAGCAAACCACCCTCTCTGACACGGTAACCACATATGCGATACCGGCCTCTAACCCACAACAAAACTCGTTATTCAAAAGTAAATACCTACCGTTGGACAACAACGTGAACGTGGGAACAATTGCAGGAACTGGTGTCCCTTTCAAAACACAGGCCAAATTTGGTTTGTCCTGATTACAAGAACCATGCAACTGGATGTGTCTGCATATTAGTGAGCGGTCAGGCGACTGTGTACATTCCTCACCATTCAGATTCACTTCATTTCCCTCCTTAAGGCATCTGTAAGTGTATGGTAAAGACCATGTCTCATGGAGAAAAGCACTGCCTAATGGTTCATATCGCCCAATGGCTATATATTTCATACAATTTGTAAATTTATACAAAGCAAAAGGTAATGTTATAACACCATGAATAAGCCACGTTGCAGCAGTCACTTCAGCCACAGAAAATGGCAAGGATTCTAATTTTTCAATATGTAACATAGAAAATGTTGCATCTCTCATTGACAGCATACGCTGTTTTTCAGTCAGATTAAAAGGGGCAAACAATGATGAGACGTTCATAAAAGTCCATGGCACTCGACCAGACTTAAGAGTCTGTAGTGTCCATGCAAATTGCATCACAGAACGTAATTGATTTTGACCATGATATAACACGGACACTTCATCATGTACAATGTCAACAACAGAAGACACAATATTATTTAACGTGTAAATTCGGGAAGAAAGCGTGTTAATGCTGTTATCAACAACTGCAAGCACCTTCTCTAAATTTGCTTGATCAATAGCTCTCAGGCGTTTAGCAGCCTCAACCTGGGTAACTTTCCAAATTTCATTGTAAATCGCATACAGCCATCGTTTAGATCTACCTTTAGCTGGGCCTTTTATAAAATCATTCAAATCCACATTATCATTTAATAGAGACAGATGTATTTTAACTGCAGCTAAAGTGGAATGTTGTAACCAATTCTGACACAGCTTCCCCACAGAATAAGTAGTGACAGTGTAGTCTTCTTCAAAACGGGGATCGAGTCTGACTTTTGTGAACCCCTTAGCCAAACCCAGAAAACGGCGTTGGCAAGAATCAGCACTTTTATGCCACATCAGCCAACCTTTCGAATCCAAACTGGATATGTTAAAGGACAAATTGTGTATAAGAGTTTGCAACTCATGAACGGACAAATCAGTAAAATTACCCCAACCTGTATATTCCTCCAAATCTGGGATGGTTGGTGTATTCAATTTTTTAGAAGTAGCCAATCCAAAGCATGTTGTTTGGAAAATGGATGAATTTAAAAACAACATGTGATTCGGGATGAGACATGCACGGTGCAAAGCCTCAGTGCCTTGTACCTGCCAATCTTTGGTACCCCAAATCGATTTAAGGTCAATTGTTCCTTTCCAAAACTCGTAGCCATCTACAGCCAACCTGTCTAGAAAGGACTTCGAATACAGCAATTTTGTATCGGTAAGTCTAACTTTGGACATGGACATTTGTGTCGTTTTAAAATAAAATGACTCGGGATTAGATTGATTAAAGTCTGTAAAATAGGTGTATTTTTTCAGAAACGTATTGGAACTGCCCCCAAATGGAGTAGGGCAATGTTCCCATTGTGTATAATTAACAGCAACCCTCCTGGAGTTTGTTTTATGTAAAAAATGATTACCATAGTGTTGAAAACAAAACAAATCACCATAATTAATAGAATCTGTGTACAGATCCTCAGCATCGAAGGCAGCATAATACTTTAAATCAGAGAATAATGCTTCTATGGCCTGAATATCCCAATCATCAGAGCGTATATCTTGTTTAATTACATCTCCCATGTTTACTCTAAGCACATTTGGAACATTAATCACTTCAGTAGGCCCATGTATCTAAAACCTAACCGCATCCCACACAATCCCATCAAGGACAGGCCAAGCAGTAATGTTAACTGTATTTAAGTTTCGTTTCAGTCTGTGCGCTGAATGTGAAGAGGAAAGAGGGGCCAATGTTCCATTAAGGTACCGAATTCCTGTTCTTTCTTTAATGTAGTGACCATCAATCAGGCGGAAAAAATAAAACACAAAACCAATTGACATAAAAAGATAAAATGAAAATAGGATCAACCAAATGTATGTCCAAGGCGGAATTAAAAAATGTTTTTTGAACAATGTGGCATATCTGGCAATGTTTGTGGGTTTCTTTGAAGTTTCCGAAACAGAGTCAAAAGAGAATCTGGACTGGCCTGCCAAACGGGTCTGCAAATCAGGCATCGATAAATCAGCAGGATAAGTGTAGCTAGCTCATCAATGTTAGTATCAGGAATAGTATTTAATAAAGGACTGGATATGGCAGGCATCTCGAGGGACACCTCCTGTTCTGCACCAGATGTAATAGCCAGCACAGAGTCCCTCACCATGGAAGGACAGGATACAGCCGGTGTCATGCTATGAAGAATCGGCCACCCTGTGTGTCTTGACATTGTCAATAGAAATAAATCTGTTTTCCTTACGACCTGGAAGTGGTGGTAAAATGACTGTTCTTGTGCCCTTCACTCCAAGAACTCGAACCGGTGCTCGATATGAGGGACCAAACTCTTTCTTGTTATCGATCTTCTCTCGAACCAGTTCTCCAACTTGGGGTAGCCAGCCAACTACCGGGATCTGCAGCGCATCATCCGATGTGGAGGGCAAATGTTCCTTTGCAAGACTGTCTCTGGTCTTTTGTAGATTCTGTAAAACATTGCAATGTTCATCTACGTCAAAGGCCGTGGCCTGGGCCTTGCTGTCTAGCCCATCGAGGTCAGGTACATACATCTTGATACCAAAGAGCATTTCGTATGGGGTCCGCCCACCCAGAGACCTTCTAGGGAGATTATTAAGCGCACGCTGCACGCCTATAAGGTGGGCTAACCAGTTTCTGCCAGTGCCTATAACTCGAGCTGTCAAAGATTGCTTTAAGTCGCGGTTCATTCGTTCAACTACACTATTACCCTCAGGTCTGTAGGGACTCGAAAATTTGACTTGGACCCCCATCGAAACCATAGCATCCTTAAACGCCTTAGAGGCAAATGCCGGACCCTGATCCGAATGGAAGGTACCAAAGGCAAAAATTCCCACAAAGACTCGCAAATCCTTAATGACAGTACGTGAATCAGCGCTCCGATGCGGCCATACCCACACAAAGCGTGTGCATGAATCAACTGCTACTAAGATGTACTTATATGCAGTATCAGAAGAAAATGGACCGCAGTGATCCAAATAAACACATCCAAGTGGTTTATTCGAGATGTACAACTGTGTTTGAGGCGGACGCGCAGCAGTTGAAGGCTTAATCTGCTGGCAAATGTCACATTGAAGAACATATTCACGCGTCTGTTTGTACAGACCCCGCCACCAAAATCTCTGTTGTAGCTGAGTTACAGTGGCCGAGACGCCCGCATACGCAGACGCCACACCTTCATGAGCCGCTGTAATCAAAGCAGCCCTGCGATCCGAGTTGGGAACTAGACGTTCACCAACTTCAGGGATTTTCACATAAGGAACCTTATCGGGACTTAAGTGGTATGTGTACTTCGAAGGGAACCCCGCAGGATATTTACCTCCCTTCTGTGTTGCAGCAACAGCTGCCAAGATGTCATCATCTATTTTGCTTCTGGATCTCGTGACTGCTGCAACTAGGTATTTCGATACCGCTGACTTCGCTGCTTCATCAGCAAGCGAGTTGCCAACAGCGTGAACCCCCACGCGCTGATGACCGAGAGTATGAATCACAAAGACAAGTGGCAGCTTCTCTTTAAGTTCCGCCACTCGTACCCAGATCGTCTTGTGTTTTATTGTGCTACCTTCGGAGTCACGAAAATCATTCTGAATCCAAAAGAACAAGTTTTCATTGTAAGACTGGACACAGTAGTAAGAGTCACTTACGATTAAAGTCGTCACACTATGATCTGCGTACTCTAATGCAAGCATCAGCGCACGAAGCTCTGCTGATTGTGCGGTGCAGTCCCCAAGTGTCTGCGTGTGCACGACACTGGACTCGAACTCATCGTTCACCATGGCACCGACCACAATGGCGCGAGCGGAAACATAGGCATGTTTAGAGCCATGTGCAACCTGCGCCGAACCATCAGTGTAAATGATGCAATGGAAATCCTCCAACGGCCGCATTGCTAACGGAGCAGGATGAACAAATTCATACTGTAAATACTCCTGCGACCCTAAAGTGGCGTCAAAAATAAACGTGACATCCTGGGACGTCAAGGATGCAGCCCATTGAATCCACCGAGGGTGCAAAGCTTTGGAATTAGGTACACTGGCTTTCGTAACCGCCTCTAAGGCAGGACACGGGGTAACAACCAACATGCGCTTTCCTTGTGACAGGGCACGTTCCTTAAGAATTGCCATCTGTACAGCCGTTAAAACCTTCTCCACAGTGGAAAACCGCAATTCAGCCGAAGTGTACAGGTGTGACTTGTAAGCAATAGGTACTGTGTCTCCTTCATTAAAAGTCAGGTACGTGAAACCCACCGCCCCAGGGATAATTCTTATCACCAGGTTGGTTTGGTTATCACAAGTCTGTAAGTATTCAGAAGCGAGCAAATCAGCCTGCAAAGACTGCAGAATGGCCGAATGCTCAGGCAGCCAGCATGATTTGGAAAAAGATGGTTGTATCAAAGCATACAAAGGCTTGATACGCTGGGCATATTCCGGAATGTATGTCCTTCCGAAATTCAAAAAGCCCAGTAGAGATTGTAATTTTTTCAGTGTTGTCGGAGAGCACAATTGTGCACATTTCTCCAGGAAATGGGGTGCTAAACCCTTCCCTTCGTTGTTAAGCTCGTAACCAAGAAACAACACTGTGTACTCTGCAATGTGCGACTTTGCAAAGTTAAATTTGTAACCCACGTCAGCAAAGTTACAAATTATGCTATTTACTCGACACAGATGCTCCCAAAGATCGTCGTCTGTGAGATAAATGTCATCCACATACGAACAAGCAACTGGGTCGAAGCTCTCCAGCAGAGAGACAATGTGTGCGGAAAACACTCCAGGACTATTCTTGTAGCCCATTGGGAGCCGTTTAAACTTTTTTTGTACACCGCCGCATGTAAAACTGGTCCATTGGGAACTTAGACCATCTAATCTATGGGCGTAAAAACCATTGGAAATGTCAAGCGTAGTTTTGAATCGTTTACGCTCAAGACTATTCACTAACGCAGAGCCATGCGTATTCTGTACTGCACAGTTACGGGAATGCGAGTTCAAATGCCTATAATCCAAAACCAAACGATATGAGCCGTCCGGCTTGTTCACAGTAAAAAGGGGGTTATTCATCGGTGACACACACGTTTCAATTACACCTTGCTATTCCAATTGTTCAAGGATAGCTGCGACTGAAGCTTTCGCCTCACGCCGTATGGGATATTGAGGTTGAGGCTGTGGCTGTGACCGCAAAGGAATCTCGTGGCTTGGTGACAATTTATCCCATCCACACTGATTGCGGTACACAGCCGGCGCAAGCGCCAGAGCCCACTCTTCTGCAAAATGCAGCGCCTCCACCCTCGGCACAGTGTGCGCGAAGCTGGGCAGGATTACCTCCTCCCCTCGCGGAGCTGCAAGAACAAAAGGTGGGGGCCAGTCAGCCTCCGAAAGTAAAATGTCATACGTAGACGAGAGATTTTCCCAAAATACCCCTTTAACAGTTCGCTGCATGTCACCTTCAATTAACAGGACAATTTCAAAAAGTCTTTCAGGGGGAGCAACATGCGTATCAGCAGTTTCAATTACAACATAAGAATCAGTCGCTGTCACCTTCAACAGTGGACGGAGGGCCTCTCTCACTATGGTAATCTCGGCTGCGCTGTCCAGCAAGGTCAGAGCCCACGTCAGATTCCGAAGCCGCGTTCTCACTATCTGGGGCATAACGATGCGCGGTCAGGGCGGCGACTTTCTTCGTAGCAAACTGTGGTCTCTTGGGCGTAGAGCCTTCCTGCTGCTCTCCACCGTTGCGCGGGCGGGGCTGACCACGTCCTTGCTGGCCACCCCGGCCCCTGCCGCCCCCTCCACCACCGGTTGACGGTGCCGATGAGTCCTGAAAGGAACGAGGAGAGCGTTGGTCAGAAGCCTGAAACCTCTCAGGTGATTTAATCATCGCGCGGTCGCGCAAATCATAAACACGATCCGACTGCTCAGGCAACGGAGACGCAGGAGTAGAAACTTGTGTTTGCTGTTGCTGTTGCTTACCCTGATTCTGCTTTTTAGGCCAATTTTGCTTTTTGGACTTTTGTTGACCACTAGTTTCCGATGTCTGACCCTGGGGCTGTTTCTTCTCCTTATCCGGAGAAGCTTTAACCCCCTTCGCATTGCGGCCAACCATTTTGTAAGCAGTCACAATAATCTTTGCCAACTGTCAGGGCCGGTCTGCCTCTTGAACCAACGCCAACGCGTTAGCTACCTGAAAGTTCACTGCATCCCCCTTGACGTTCACAAGGATCAGATCGCAAACTACTTCAAATGAGCCACACAGGCGCATGCCCAATTCAACAGCCGCCTCTGGTCCGTCTTGAACCCGTTTAAGGACCCCACCTAGATTGGTCACAGACGGGGAGCCATAGCACCTCGAATAGACCACCGCAAAAGTTTTTCCCCAGGTTTCACAGTCAGCAAGGTCAGGAGCCAGATCTTTCGGCAAACTTAGTGTAAGAATCCGGTGTTTATCACCCGGACTCGTATTGGGAAACACAGCTTCCAGCTGGCCGAATTTCTCAGCAAGCCAGAAAGGAAAATCATCCTTTTCTTGGGGCTTCTTACCCATCACGGAATTAACCATGACCGGATTGATTTTCAGACCAGCATGTTCTGCACGAAGCTGTGCGCCCCTAGGGGCCGCGTCCTGAACATTACGGCTAGTGTAATGAACAAGTGCTCTAATCACTTCCACAGCGACTTCATGAAGCCGCCGCAGATCTGCCACGTTACAAGTGGCACGTCGGGGGTGAGGAGTAAACCCAGCCAAAGCGGGCCACGGAGTGCCCGGAATGGACAATGGACCCAACCTCGGAGCGGTTAAAACGTGCGGTAGAGCGCCACCAAACCAAACTCCATGCTGCCAAGCGTCTATAGGTACTTCCAGTGCTCTGTACGGAGCGTACGCAGCCGGTACATCTGAAGCAGTGTATGAGTGGAACACACCAGAATTAGCGTCCACCGGCGGAAATGTCACCCACGAATAAAACAGTTCGTACGGGTAAGCATGTTCCGCACTCACCACTAATATCACAGCCAAGCCTTCTATAGGAACATCATACATCCGCAAATGGTCACGCACCGCAATGCGACTATGCTGCGGGATGTCCACGGCTTGAGCCATGTCAGCACAGGAACGAGAAAAAACAAAGAATACTTTGTAGCACAACTGGGTAGTAATCCAAAGAAACCGTTTTAGATAGATTCAAGCTTGAATAAGACCTATTTCAAAAATAGGTAGGTTTTACCGACACCGCCGTTTTCCGGAAACGGGAATGTAGGCGTTAAGGTTTGAATGATATACTACTCGAGTGTCATGATATAAGGCCAATCAACGTATGGGCGCCATGTCGCAGGGTTTCCGTTCTCTCACAGAACTGTGCACAGAGACCTAGAACCTGGGTGAGTTAGGGTGACCCACAACTCACCTTTGTTTCAGAAATCCCCTTACCTAGCTAGCTACAGTGTTGCATCGGTAGTAATTACTTCCCAATGACTTAGACAATCCAGAACATGAACTTAGAATACCTCAGGTATCGTGGAACACATGAACACTCTTTCGTTATATTATCATTCCAAACCGAAACTGGGAGGCAATGAAAACACGTGCAAGTTTGAAATGTTTATTTTTCAATGCAGCATTCTCAAACGCAGTATCTTGTATAATATCAACATACATATTATAAAAATCAGAGTCAGCAGCATCGTCACTAATCCATAGTAAGCAAAAGGTGATAACATGTTATGATGCAAAATCTATAGAATTCTGTGTCACCTATATTTCGCGCACCCTAATTAGCATATTATATTATATCTAAGAAGGTCTCATCTGGGTTCTTAGCAGGGCGGACCCATACCTCTAATTCTCAGTAGTAGGAGATCACATCAACAGCTACCAGCTCTCAGCATGCTCAGCATCAAGTGAGTTTATTCATTCCCTGTAACTGTATCTTCAACCCACGTAGAGCCAACTATTGGCACAAACATTATTGGTGTTATGACTAACGTGGTGCGAGGATCAGGCCTACAGCAACCTTGTGTTAGGTTATTCTGAGAGTGTGCAGTTCTCAGTGTGCAGACAGTTGTACCAAGTGTACCAAGCACGACTGATATCATTGCAATAACATATTATTCTCAAATAAATCACATCTTTCGTCTAGGTTAAAAGCTGCAATAACAATTAGGTGTCGTGTGCAAAACCGAAGCAGAAAGAAAATATGGCCTTTAAACATTTAATAAGCACATGCTAACTTAACACAATATATAGAAACGTAGTAACCATATGACACTCTCACACACCCCACCCACCACCACCGCCCTCCCTATGGACATGAGGGCCTGTTGGGAGTTGTAGTGCCATCCTCTCACACACCCCACCCACCACCACCGCCCTCCCTATGGACATGGGGGCCTGTTGGGAGTTGTAGTGCCATCCTCTCACACACCCCACCCACCACCACCGCCCTCCCTATGGACATGGGGGCCTGTTGGGAGTTGTAGTGCCATCCTCTCACACACCCCACCCACCACCACCGCTCTCCCTATGGACATGGGGGCCTGTTGGGAGTTGTAGTGCCATCCTCTCACACACCCCACCCACCACCACCGCCCTCCCTATGGACATGGGGGCCTGTTGGGAGTTGTAGTGCCATCCTCTCACCCACCACCACCGCCCTCCCTATGGACATGGGTGCCTGTTGGAGTGGTTTAGACGTTGGTGAGTATGTGGAGTGCATCCATGGGTTGGGGTCTGGGAGATGTGTCTTCTGAGTTGTGTGAGGCACACCATGTCGTTGTGCTTGTGGTGCTTGGTTTGTACTTACCAGCCTCTTCTCCTTCCTCAATTCCTTCAAGGGTCTCTGGGTGCAGTATGCTCAGCACCTTGTCCTCCCAGTCGGTGTAGGGTAAGGGCTCCGGGGGGGTTCCACCGCCAGTGTGATGTGCCCGGAGATGGTTTTTGGCACGGATTGCTTTAACACGGGTCTTGAGGTCATGCCACCGCCTCTGAATCTCCTGCTTGGTCCTCGGCACGGTCCCAGACGCATTCACCCTAGTGACTATCCTGTCCCACATGTGATTTTTCCTGGCTACGCTGGTCTGCTGGACTAGTGCCCCAAATAAGTGGGGTTCTACAAGGATGATTTCATCCACCATTACCTTTAACTCTGTGTCTGTGAATTTGGGGTTCTTTTTTGGTGCCATGGTGTGTGGTGCTCGGGGTGGGTTTGAGTGATTTGGGAGGTGCAGGTGTGTGGTGTGTAGGAATGGTGTGGTGGGTCTTTGTGTTGTGGGTGTGTTTGGGTGGTAGTTATGTGTATTCTATCGGTGTGTGCTGTATATTCTCTTGTCTCTTGCTAGCAGCTATGCTGTGATGCAGAGGATTTCGGGAGTGGGTGGGAGTTCTTTTATAGTGTGTGTCTTGGTCCTGTCTCAATGGTTATTGGCAGTCAGGTGCTAGGTGGGTGTGTTGACTGGTGTGCATTATGTGGTACTTGGGGGTGGGTTATTGTGTCTTGTGATTGGTTTTGATGTTTCAGGTGGATGGGAGTTCAGTTTCCTGTGTTTGGTATTTACTTCTGTCGCACTGTTTGGCATTGGTTTGACGGTAGGGATGTTGTTCGTGTTGGCCTTCCGCTGTGAAGCACGGTTTCTCGTTGCATTGTTACCGCAGCGGACGTGGATTGCGGTGCCTACCGGGGTACTTGCGGAGTTATCCTAATCGCGGACACGGAGACTACGCAGGTATAGCGGGAGATGTGGATGTTCTCGCGGTCATGGGCGTACGCGGCGGCCGGTGTTTCTTCGGTTCCGTCCTCTTGCGGCGGTCTCAGGTGTACTCCGACCGCCGCGGACGGAGTTTGGTGTGCTCCGTCCACCGCGATCGGTGTTTCGTTCATATATTATCCTAATCGCTATAGCGGTTTATCCGCGGACCGGTCCGGAGTATCTTGCCACCTTCCTTGGCGGACGGAACACGTTTCCGTCCGCGATCCTAATCGACCCCTTAGTGTGGACAAAATAGATTTTGGAAAAGGGGGTGGTGATGGACAGAGTTTCTGAATGATGCAGAATACTCTTACCCAGTGACGAGATCAGGGCTTGATCCATCACCGTTTTTTAGCTCACTGCACCATCCCAGCTCAGAACCTGGCTACATGCAAATAAGTCTGTTCCTGTCCCAGTGCATGATGGGAACAGGGCAAACCAAACTACCAAGCCAATTCCTATATTGGGAAGGAAACAAGCTTCCGGGGACCGGTTTCTGGCATTTCAGCCGTCGTCGGCCCGGCTTGCTTGAATCCTGATGGTGCAATGAGCAAGGGACTCACGTCTGAGTATACCCTCCCACACTTAGTGTGGACAAAATCGATTTTGGAAAAGGGGGTGGTGATGGACAGAGTTTCTGAATGATGCAGAATGCTCTTACCCAGTCAAGAGATCAGGGCTTGATCCATCACCGTTTTTTAGCTCACTGCACCATCCCAGCTCAGAACCTGGCTACATGCAAATTAGTCTGTTCCTGTCCCAGTGCATGATGGGAACAGGGCAAACCAAACTACAAAGCCAATTCTTATACTGGGAAGGAAACAAGCTTCCGGGGTCCGGTTTCTGGCATTTCAGCCGTCGTCGGCCCGGCTTGCTTGAATCCTGATGGTGCAATGAGCAAGGGACTCACGTCTGAGTATACCCTCCCACACTTAGTGTGGACAAAATCGATTTTGGAAAAGGGGGTGGTGATGGACAGAGTTTCTGAATGATGCAGAATACTCCTACCCAGTCAAGAGATCAGGGCTTGATCCATCACCGTTTTTTAGCTCACTGCACCATCCCAGCTCAGAACCTGGCTACATGCAAATTAGTCTGTTCCTGTCCCAGTGCATGATAGGAACAGGGCAAACCAAACTACCAAGCCAATTCTTATACTGGGGAGGAAACAAGCTTCGGGGGACCCGTTTCTGGCATTTCAGCCGTCGTCGGCCCGGCTTGCTTGAATCCTGATGGTGCAATGAGCAAGGGACTCACGTCTGAGTATACCCTCCCACACTTAGTGTGGACAAAATCGATTTTGGAAAAGGGGGTGGTGATGGACAGAGTTTCTGAATGATGCAGAATACTCTTACCCAGTCAAGAGATCAGGGCTTGACCCATCACAGTTTTTTAGCTCACTGCACCATCCTAGCTCAGAACCTGGCTACATGCAAATTAGTCTGTTCCTGTCCCAGTGCATGATGGGAACAGGGCAAACCAAACTACCAAGCCAATTCCTATACTGGGAAGGAAACAAGTTTCCGGGGACCGGTTTCTGGCATTTCAGCCGTCGTCGGCCCGGCTTGCTTGAATCCTGATGGTGCAATGAGCAAGGGACTCAAGTCTGAGTATACCCTCCCACACTTAGTGTGGACAAAATTGATTTTGGAAAAGGGGGTGGTGATGGACAGAGTTTCTGAATGATGCAGAATACTCTTACCCAGTCAAGAGATCAGGGCTTGATCCATCACCGTTTTTTAGCTCACTGCACCATCCCAGCTCAGAACCTGGCTACATGCAAATTAGTCTGTTCCTGTCCCAGTGCATGATGGGAACAGGGCAAACCAAACTACCAAGCCAATTCTTATACTGGGAAGGAAACAAGCTTCCGGGGACCGGTTTCTGGCATTTCAGCCGTCGTCGGCCCGACTTGCTTGAATCCTGATGGTGCAATGAGCAAGGGACTCACGTCTGAGCATACCCTCCCACACTTAGTGTGGACAAAATCGATTTTGGAAAAGGGGGTGGTGATGGACAGAGTTTCTGAATGATGCAGAATACTCTTACCCAGTCAAGAGATCAGGGCTTGATCCATCACCGTTTTTTAGCTCACTGCACCATCCCAGCTCAGAACCTGGCTACATGCAAATTAGTCTGTTCCTGTCCCAGTGCATGATGAGAACAGGTTTACGTAAATTGATTGATCCTTTTAAATCTGTGGGAGCAGTGGTATATCTTCAAGAACCGATTTTGGAAAAGGGGGTGGTGATGGACAGAGTTTCTGAATGATGCAGAATACTCTTACCCAGTCAAGAGATCAGGGCTTGATCCATCACCGTTTTTTAGCACACTGCACCATCCCAGCTCAGAACCTGGCTACAAGCAAATTAGTCTGTTCCTGTCCCAGTGCATGATGGGAACAGGGCAAACCAAACTACAAAGCCAATTCTTATACTGGGAAGGAAACAAGCTTCCGGGGTCCGGTTTCTGGCATTTCAGCCGTCGTCGGCCCGGCTTGCTTGAATCCTGATGGTGCAATGAGCAAGGGACTCACGTCTGAGTATACCCTCCCACACTTAGTGTGGATAAAATCGATTTTGGAAAAGGGGGTGGTGATGGACAGATTTTCTGAATGATGCAGAATACTCCTACCCAGTCAAGAGATTAGGGCTTGATCCATCACCGTTTTTTAGCTCACTGCACCATCCCAGCTCTGAACCTGGCTACATGCAAATTAGTCTGTTCCTGTCCCAGTGCATGATGGGAACAGGGCAAACCAGACTACCAAGACAATTCTGATACTGGGAAAGAAACAAGCTTCCGGGGACCGGTTTCTGGCATTTCAGCCGTCGTCGGCCCGGCTTGCTTGAATCCTGATGGTGCAATGAGCAAGGGACTCACGTCTGAGTATACCCTCCCACACTTAGTGTGGACAAAATCGATTTTGGAAAAGGGGTGGTGATGGACAGAGTTTCTGAATGATGCAGAATACTCTTACCCAGTCAAGAGATCAGGGCTTGATCCATCACCGTTTTTTAGCTCACTGCACCATCCCAGCTCAGAACCTGGCTACATGCAAATTAGTCTGTTCCTGTCCCAGTGCATGATGAGAACAGGTTTACGTAAATTGATTGATCCTTTTAAATCTGTGGGAGCAGTAGTATATCTTCAAGAACCGATTTTGGAAAAGGGGGTGGTGATGGACAGAGTTTCTGAATGATGCAGAATACTCTTACCCAGTCAAGAGATCAGGGCTTGATCCATCACCGTTTTTAGCTCACTGCACCATCCCAGCTCAGAACCTGGCTACATGCAAATTAGTCTGTTCCTGTCCCAGTGCATGATGGGAACAGGGCAAACCAAACTACCAAGCCATTTCTTATACTGGGAAGGAAACAAGCTTCCGGGGACCGGTTTCTGGCATTTCAGCCGTCGTCGGCCCGGCTTGCTTGAATCCTGATGGTGCAATGAGCAAGGGACTCACGTCTGAGTATACCCTCCCACACTTAGTGTGGACAAAATCGATTTTGGAAAAGGGGGTGGTGATGGACAGAGTTTCTGAATGATGCAGAATACTCTTGCTCATTGCACCATCAGGATTCAAGCACACACTAAGTGTGGGAGGGTCGATACGTTGTTTACTGTCCTTTTGTACTGGACTTCAAGCCTGAAGCACTTGTGCTATTGACGTTCACGCCGTGAACGCACAAAGATTTGTCCAAAAAAAAGTTGACCCGATCGTGAAGCTTCAGATGTAGTCTGCCGCCGCTGTTTACTACCTGGCAGCGTATCATTAGAACAGACGAAGGACTTTTAAATCTGACACCGCCGCCGGTCAGTAAGCACACTGACGGTTTAACTTAGATGCGAGAGGATTGGAATACTGGGCGGTGAGTCAGTTTGCAGCTTTTTGATGGCACACTAAGGCAAAATTACAAAACGTAACGGCAACAGTTACAGTCTTTCTCTTCTCGTATTCACAGCATCGTGAAGAGTTACATTTGCGTGATCGAGACGCTGCTGCTTAGACACGCAGGTATTTAACGCCGTCCTCTTTGTTTTTCAATCCGTTTCCTTGCGTTTACCGAGCGTTACATTGATAGTAACTATTTGTTTCATTAGGTTTTTCTTCATGCACACACGTTTTACTGGCAGGTGAGCCGCTTTGTTTTCATCTTTTGTGAAGTGTACATGTAGCATTTGTTGACACTGAGCAACATGCATTTATATAAATTATCTTCTTCCTCATAGATGCAAACTTGACTAATGGACAGGTAACATGCAAATTCTCTTTTAATTCAGCTCCCAGAGCAAAATAAGACACTGCTTGAATGAGTTCCTTTAATATTGCTATTTTTTCGCTCTTTCAGAAATTGTTTGGTTAAATAGGAGCTACTACACACAGGTTACACTTCTGTTTTCATTCATTAGGTAAGCCATGACTTATAATACATGGGGTAATAAGTGCTCATACATTGTGATACACTGATATGCTTTAGCCTCCTTGTTTTCCTTTTCTTTTTCAGACCCCCGACGAAGGGGCTATTGCCCCGAAATGCATTGGGTTTTTTCTTTTTGTATTGTTTTGTGTTTACCCTATACTGAACCTGTGTATTGATAAAATGTTGCCTTTGTTGTTCACAATTTAATCATTTGACTATGATGTTTTTAGCATTTATGTTAGAAAATACCAACTAAGGAAAATAATGAGTACATTATTTGTTTGATGTTTCTTCAAAAAAAAGGTTTAAAATAAACTGAATGATATAAATCTCTAAAAAAATGTTGTTGTAGTGCGTACTAGAGTCCTAGTGACTTCTGGCACTAGGCCTTATACATTGTTTTATACCAGTTGGCAGGCACTAATCTGGTACAGCACACGTATCGCCATATAGGATTAAAACCGCAGCGTTACACACGAGTGCAGCACCCCACTCCATTAATATCTACTTCAACTGCACCTTTAGGGCGCTTGCACCAAACCAAAAATGTCTTTCGACTCGATTGCTTCAATCACTGATAATCGGGCAAACACAAAAGCCTATACAGCTGATGAGGCCAGTCAAATCTATAAACTTATTAAAGAAGCCAAAACATTTGACACACAAGGAGGATCAGTTGAACAACAATTAAAACAACTAGAGTACTTAACCCGACGAGAACTCAACCAGCGTTTGCATGCTACAACTTTAATCCAGTACCATCGGGTCAGAAGAATCCCCAGAGGTCTCAGATTGGCAATCCGACCTATGCTATATAGACTCAACAACAATCCAAAATTTATGGAAAAATGGTTCGAGATTCTAAATAAATGCTCCTTGGACCTAATTCTGCTGCTTGTTGAGGAGCTTGCAAAAACAATAAAAGATCTTGAGGAAGAAATCTTCAATGTCAAGCGCAAACTATCAGAGCGTTTAGAAGAAGTACAATGGGCAAGAATATTAGAAGACATAAACACACGTCTTCATAAGTATGGAAAAGAGTTACAGGAAACTAAGCTACGCAAATTTAAGCGTGATACCATCGACTACAAGCTTAACGAGGCATATACGTGGGCAGAGGTTTATGCAAAAAGGAGGTTTATTGGCAAAAAACAGCAGCCAGCTTCTTCAGATGAAAGTGTGGTTTCCGACAGCGAATTAAGTACTACTAGACAACCAATTGTGCCCCAACCAACACAAAGAACAAGTCAGACTACTGACTCAACGGCAACAACATCTACAGCATCACCGGTTGCTTTTTTAGAAAAGGACCAACCATCCAGCAGACCACCGGACCCACCTCTGGCACAACCAGAAAAAAGACGAGAAGAGGACAAGGAAAGGGAAAAGGAGAAAGAGAAGGACAGGGAGCAACTCAAAAAACCATAATTACGGAGCCAGACCAAAACCTTGTCATAAATATTTCAAACTACTCACTGTCAGATTTTGAAAAAAAACTTCTGAATAAAGGAATTTCTTTCGTCAGAACATATCAAACCAATGAATTAGAAACAGAAATATCTTTTTTCAAATTTATGAGAGTTCTAAGGCTGAAATTTTTCTTCATGGCATTGAATCCCACAGATAATCAGGATGACACGGACAAACCTTTCAAACCAAAAAGCAACTTTATGGCGCCAATATCCCATAAAAGTCTGGACACCTTTGAAACCCTAGTCAAAACGGATTTGAGTAAAATACATTATAAAAGGAAGCTAAACAACCTGACGAGAGCAGAACAAAGTGCCATACAAAGATTGGCAAGAAATAAGGACATCACAATACAAAAAGCTGACAAAGGTGGTGCACTTGTGATAATGGACTCCACTTTCTATAAGCAAAAGGGAGATGAGCACGTAAATGACATAAACACTTATGCTCTTTTAGAACAAGACCCAACAACAAGTATCGCCCACAGTCTTGATGAAATCTTGGAAAATGCAGAAAAATTGAACTGGATAGACAATATCACAAAACGGTACCTTAAGCAGATTTATCCACGGAGGCCGAAAATTTATTTTTTGCCAAAGGTTCACAAAAATATTGATAATCCACCGTTTAGGCCTATAGTATCAGGCTGTTCGTCTATTTTTGAGAATCTCGGTACTTTCATTGACACCCATATGCAGCCATTTATTCAGAACTGGCCCACATATTTGCAGGACACCTTGGACTTCCTCAGGAGTCTGGCAACTATTGACACAACTGATTGTAGCGAATGGATTCTTTGCACCATAGACGTCACGTCACTGTATACGTCAATACCGCACAAACAAGGGATAGAGGCCATGGAATGGGCCCTCCTTAAAACTGATAAACCACATGGACTACAGATTTTTCTTTTACAACTACTGGAATTCTGTTTGGTTAACAGTTATTTCCTCTGGCAGGACAAATACTATAATCAACTGACAGGTACGGCCATGGGTTTCCCAGGAGCATGTATATATGCAAATATTTATATGGCGAAATTTGAACTGGACTTCATTCTGGAAGATCTAACTTGGCAACAAGGTTTGATTTACTATAAGCGTTACATAGATGACATTTTCATCATATGGAAACGCTCCAAAGCTGACCTTTTAAAGAACATTGGCAGTCTGAATCTTGTAGACCCAAGGATCCAATTCACAAACAACACAAGCAGTGAAGCACTACCATTTTTGGGTGTTTTAGTTGAAATTAAGGACAAGTCCATACAAACGAAACTGTACAAAAAAGCAACTGACAAAAATACTGCGCTACTTTATAGTAGTTTTCACCCAGCCAGTTTAATAAACAACTTGCCAGTTTATCAATTCACGAGAATCAAACGCATATCCTCTAATCCCGACCAATGTGATAAGAGTCTCAATGATCAAAAGCATAGATATCTTGCCAGAGGTTATCCTAAGAAACTATTGGAGGCACATTTAGAAAAGATAAAAACAATACCGAGAACAGAACTTCTGAAAAAGAAATCGAAGGATTCAAATAAAAGAATGGTTTTTGTGTCAAAGTACTCAACTGCTTCTAGGGACATTAAAAGAACCATATCAAAAAGATGGGAAATTCTGCTTGCTGAACAAGACTTTGGAACATTATTTAGTGAACGACCACTGTTCGCATATAAAAGAGCTCAAAATCTGAAGGAACTCCTTAATCAACCGACGCCTATGCAACAGGAACAAATCTACAAAGGAACGATGAAGTGTTTTAATTGCAAAAATTGCAATAACGTCATCCCAGGAAATATACTTCTACATCCAAGGACGGGAGAAAAAATAATGCTTAGACATACTACGAGCTGCGACTCTGAACATATAGTATACTCTATTAAATGCCCATGTGGCCTATTATATATAGGCAAGACAGACAGAAAGATGAAAACAAGACTCTCCGAGCACAAGAGCCGCATAAGAAACAAAAACGTAACGTCACCATTGGCTCAACACTGGATAGATGAAAACCACAATATAGCACAACTCCGCTTCCAAATCATAGAGCTGATACCCCAGAGGCTAGGTATGGACAACGCCAAAATTCTACTTCAAAGAGAAACTTATTGGATTCGCAAATTGCAAACTATGACCCCTCTTGGGTTAAATGATAAAATAGAAATGGCTTGCTATCTTTGAAACTTTAGATCTCTTAAACTATCATGTCATTCCAGATAAATCACACTATTCAACTGATAACAGGGAATATTTATAAATGTAATTATTTTATTTCTACATTGTTTCAGAATCGGAATTACACACATGTATTAGCATCACTATAAATGCAATTAGTTGTCAGCTACTGTGTGGTACTTGTTTATAGTTTGTAAATAGGCAGGAATGTTTGTTTCTTCTGGTGCAGCTAGAATGTTTATTGTTACCATTAGGCATGTACACCACTATTACCATAATCAATTCGCACCCATGATTAGCAACTTGTTTATAGTTTGGAAATAAGCAGAATAAGATTATGTCTCATAGTACTTTAATATTCACTTTTTGATTTTGCATAAGCACACATATCACCTTAAAAAGTCATTAGACTAGATGCCCTAACACACATCTTCCACCTATCTTTAGATACACACGCTACAGGAATCGGACAGGCATCCTACTGTGTCGCGTTTTATTGATTGTCTATATGGCCGCATCGACGGATTCAGCATTAAATTACTGTTTTGCATTTCTCATCTACCCTCGCAGATAGTGACCCCTGTGATTCACTATAGTTTTCTTTTATTCTGTCAGTTAATTTATCTGGTTGATGATCCACACGTGTTATTATCACCCATAAAAGCTCGATACGTTGTTTACTGTCCTTTTGTACTGGACTTCAAGCCTGAAGCACTTGTGCTATTGACGTTCACGCCGTGAACGCATAAAGATTTGTCCAAAAAAAAGTTGACCCGATCGTGAAGCTTCAGATGTAGTCTGCCGCCGCTGTTTACTACCTGGCAGCGTATCATTAGAACAGACGAAGGACTTTTAAATCTGACACCGCCGCCGGTCAGTAAGCACACTGACGGTTTAACTTAGATGCGAGAGGATTGGAATACCGGGCGGTGAGTCAGTTTGCAGCTTTTTGATGGCACACTAAGGCGAAATTACAAAACGTAAGGGCAACAGTTACAGTCTTTCTCTTCTCGTATTCACAGCATCGTGAAGAGTTACATTTGCGTGATCGAGACGCTGCTGCTTAGACACGCAGGTATTTAACGCCGTCCTCTTTGTTTTTCAATCCGTTTCCTTGCGTTGACCGAGCGTTACATTGATAGTAACTATTTGTTTCATTAGGTTTTTCTTCATGCACACACGTTTTACTGGCAGGTGAGCCGCTTTGTTTTCATCTTTTGTGAAGTGTACATGTAGCATTTGTTGACACTGAGCAACATGCATTTATATAAATTATCTTCTTCCTCATAGATGCAAACTTGACTAATGGACAGGTAACATGCAAATTCTCTTTTAATTCAGCTCCCAGAGCAAAATAAGACACTGCTTGAATGAGTTCCTTTAATATTGCTATTTTTTTCGCTCTTTCAGAAATTGTTTGGTTAAATAGGAGCTACTACACACAGGTTACACTTCTGTTTTCATTCATTAGGTAAGCCATGACTTATAATACATGGGGTAATAAGTGCTCATACATTGTGATACACTGATATGCTTTAGCCTCCTTGTTTTCCTTTTCTTTTTCATACCCCCGACGAAGGGGCTATTGCCCCGAAATGCATTGGGTTTTTTCTTTTTGTATTGTTTTGTGTTTACCCTATACTGAACCTGTGTATTGATAAAATGTTGCCTTTGTTGTTCACAATTTAATCATTTGACTATGATGTTTTTAGCATTTATGTTAGAAAATACCAACTAAGGAAAATAATGAGTACATTATTTGTTTGATGTTTCTTCAAAAAAAAGGTTTAAAATAAACTGAATGATATAAATCTCTAAAAAATTTTTGTTGTAGTGCGTACTAGAGTCCTAGTGACTTCTGGCACTAGGCCTTATACCTTGTTTTATACCAGTTGGCAGGCACTTATCTGGTACAGCACACGTATCGCCATATAGGATTAAAACCGCAGCGTTACACACGAGTGCAGCACCCTGCTCCATTCATACCATCAGGATTCAAGCAAGCCGGGCGGACGATGGCTGAAATGCCAGAAACCGGTCCCCGGAAGCTTGTTTCCTTCCCAGTATAAGAATTGGCTTGGTAGTTTGGTTTGCCCTGTTCCCATCATGCACTGGGACAGGAACAGACTAATTTGCATGTAGCCAGGTTCTGAGCTGGGATGGTGCAGTGAGCTAAAAAACGGTGATGGATCAAGCCCTGATCTCTTGACTGGGTAGGAGTATTCTGCATCATTCAGAAACTCTGTCCATCACCACCCCCTTTTCCAAAATCGATTTTGTCCACACTAAGTGTGGGAGGGTATACTCAGACGTGAGTCCCTTGCTCATTGCACCATCAGGATTCAAGCAAGCCGGGCCGACGACGGCTGAAATGCCAGAAACCGGTCCCCGGAAGCTTGTTTCCTTCCCAGTATAAGAATTGGCTTGGTAGTTTGGTTTGCCCTGTTCCCATCATGCACTGGGACAGGAACAGACTAATTTGCATGTAGCCAGGTTCTGAGCTGGGATGGTGCAGTGAGCTAAAAAACAGTGATGGATCAAGCCCTGATCTTTTGACTGGGTAGGAGTATTCTGCATCATTCAGAAACTCTGTCCATCACCACCCCCCTTTTCCAAAATCGATTTTGTCCACACTAAGTGTGGGAGGGTATACTCAGACGTGAGTCCCTTGCTCATTGCACCATCAGGATTCAAGCAAGCCGGGCCGACGACGGCTGAAATGCCAGAAACCGGTCCCCGGAAGTTTGTTTCCTTCCCAGTATAAGAATTGGCTTGGTAGTTTGGTTGCCCTGTTCCCATCATGCACTGGGACAGGAACAGACTAATTTGCATGTAGCCAGGTTCTGAGCTGGGATGGTGCAGTGAGCTAAAAAACGGTGACGGATCAAGCCCTGATCTCTTGACTGGGTAGGAGTATTCTGCATCATTCAGAAACTCTGTCCATCACCACCCCCTTTTCCAAAATCGATTTTGTCCACACTAAGTGTGGGAGGGTATACTCAGACATGAGTCCCTTGCTCATTGCACCATCAGGATTCAAGCAAGCCGGGCCGACGATGGCTGAAATGCCAGAAACCGGTCCCCGGAAGCTTGTTTCCTTCCCAGTATAAGAAATGGCTTGGTAGTTTGGTTTGCCCTGTTCCCATCATGCACTGGGACAGGAACAGACTAATTTGCATGTAGCCAGGTTCTGAGCTGGGATGGTGCAGTGAGCTAAAAAACGGTGATGGATCAAGCCCTGATCTCTTGACTGGGTAAGAGTATTCTGCATCATTCAGAAACTCTGTCCATCACCACCCCCTTTTCCAAAATTGATTTTGTCCAAACTAAGTGTGGGAGGGTATACTCAGACGTGAGTCCCTTGCTCATTGCACCATCAGGATTCAAGCAAGCCGGGCCGACGACGGCTGAAATGCCAGAAACCGGTCCCCGGAAGCTTGTTTCCTTCCCAATATAGGAATTGGCTTGGTAGTTTGGTTTGCCCTGTTCCCATCATGCACTGGGACAGGAACAGACTAATTTGCATGTAGCCAGGTTCTGAGCTGGGATGGTGCAGTGAGCTAAAAAACGGTGGTGGATCCAGCCCTGATCTCTTGACTGGGTAAGAGTATTCTGCATCATTCAGAAAGTCTGTCCATCACCACCCCCTTTTCCAAAATCGATATCTTCAAGAACCTGCACGACTCAAAGTTGTGAAAGCTGGGCATACTCATTTAGTTACTGAAGTTAAAGAGGCTGAGGAACTGCTCTCTAAGATGGCATCGGAGAATTAGATGTTAGATATTTAATGGTCATGGTCTTACTATAAAAGATCTCTTTTTTTTTCCCTTCTTCACTTCTGCTCTCTTTTACATATCTTTTCTCATTTTCTTTGCTCCATCTATGAGTGTTATATAGAGGGAGGGGGGTCCTTGAAGAGACCTCGCTGGTAGGCTGCCCATTCATCGGCAGCCGTTGATAGAGGGAGGCTTCCTGGTAGGTACTTTGGGGGTGGGGGGGAGCTCTAGGGGTTGGAGGATAGGGCTAGGAGATGAAGTTTGGAGGGGAGGGGGATTTTCAGGGGGGGGAAAGATGACACAAGCAGAAAAGACTTAAGGAACAGATTGAGTAAGAAACTGTTTATTTTTTCTATAACTAAAACAGTTAATCAGAACATATTTGAATTAAGATATGTATCAAGTTAGCTGCTTAGCCTGGAATGTTTCAGGTCTCAACAATAAAAGTAAAAGACAACTTGTATTTGAAGAACTTAAAATGTATAATCCCCATTTTGTACTTTTAAGTGAAACCCATATTCGTTTCCAAGATAGAAAAATGTTAGAACAAGGGGGGTTTGAGCTACTAATATGTACTCCATTAAATGCATCAATCCGGGGAGTGGCTATACTTAAGAAAAAATCACTGAAGGTAGAAGTTCTTAGAGCTGCTGCTGATAAAACCGGTAGGTGGGCAATTGCACAATTAATGTTATCAAACCGTAAATGTATCTTATGTGCAGTGTATGGATCAAATTATGACGATGCGGCAGTCTTTGACCGACTTAATATTGAATTACTAGATTGGGAGGGGGAGCTAATGTTAATGGGAGATTTCAACTGTGTAATTAACTATGCAAAAGATACTACGAAGGGCACCCCCTCACAACGTATGCCTAAAACAAGGGCTGCCATTTTAGAACTTGCACGCATACATAACCTAAAAGATGTTTGGAGAAATCTCCATCCGACACTGGCTGGATATACTTACTATTCAATACCGCATAAAATGTGCTCCAGCATTGATGTGGTTTGGTCTACGGATAATATACTTAAAGGTAGTAGAATGGAGATCTGTCCTAAAGTAACTTCAGACCACAATCCCATTCTGTTCAGTTTTAATATCTTATCTAAAAAACAGGAACCCAGGCTATTCTCATTTCCAAGACACTTGCTATCCAACTCCCTATTCATCAATCAGCTGAAGGAACATATAAAAGAATTTTTGGAGTTTAAAATTGACTCGGCTCTACCTATTACTGTATGGGATGCTTGCAAAGCAAGTATTAGAGGCTTTGCCCAGCAATTTTTTATTCAGCAGAATGCTAATCAAAAAGAGGAGATACGGGGCATTACATCTAAGATCAGGGCCTTGGAAGAACATTTGGCTGAAATTACTAAGCCGGAGGATGCAGGGTTAACTACTAATTTGAATAAAGCAAGGCTGGAACTTAAACTAATTACTTTACGCGGCGAGACCAAAAAATTCCTTAGGGATAGAGTTAGTGCTAAGCTGCACAAGTATAAACTATCACAATATGAGAGCGGTGAAAGAATCAGCAAAATTCTTGCCTATAAGGTTGCAGATGATAGAGCTACCTCTTTAATTAAGAGCATAAGAGGAGCCGATGGAATTAATTATACTCTACCCGAGCAGATTCTGCAACAATTTGTTAAATATTATACTAAACTCTATATCCCCGAGAATTTACCTCCGATAGAATCTATTCAAAGGTACATTAGAAATAATTGGCCAGTAGAAACAGATGCAGAAGCAATGGAAAAATTGGAAGATTTTAGCCTTGCTGAATTGAAATTAGCTATCTTTTCCTTCCCTCCAGGAAAGCTGCTGGTGATGATACACTTCCGATAGAAATATACAAAAGCTGTAGTGAGGAGCTTCTTCCTTTTCTTTGCTCTATTAGAAATCAAATAGGGATAACTAATAAGGCTCCGAGTTCTTGGAATACCGCTAAAATAATTTTCTTTCTAAAAAAGAATAAAACTCCTTTAGAGTGTGGGTCCTACAGGCCCATTTCCCTGATTAATTCAGATGCCAAAGCATATGCTAAATTAATTGCTACAAGATTATCTCCTCTTATGCCCAAATTAGTTAGCCAACATCCACACGGTTTTGTGGTAGGGAGAGACACAACATTGCATGTTAACATGGCTATCACTGCGTTTGATGTTGCTACAACAAATTCCTCCCCACTCGGCATGGTATTACTCGATGCTGAAAAAGCATTTCACCGAGTGGGGTGGGGATATCTTTGGGCTACTCTTAAAGAAATTGGATTTAAAAAACACTTCCTAATGAAAATACAAGCACTTTATGATTGTCTAAATGCTATAATAGGGTACGATAATCTGCTGTCCTCTAGATTTCCAATTTTAAGAGGGACACGTCAGGGGTGCCCGTTATCACCTCTTTTATTTGCTCTTGCTATGGAGCCCTTTATTAATGCTATACAATCTCAGGAACATATAAAATCATTTAACTTTGGCACTAATTCACTTAAAATTACAGAATACGCTGACGACTTAGCGATCTATACAACAGATGTCGCAGAAGCCATGGACGGAATTATTAAAGAAGCGGACACCTTTGGTGCAGTATCGGGCTACAAATTAAATTGAAATAAAACACAAATCATAGTTAATTATAAACCACGGATCCCAGTCGCTGGCATATGCCACACAGCTACCTACTTAGGTATTAAAATTACATCCAACATCAAGTGTATTACTGCACTGAATTATGATGTTTTATTAAAAGACACTAGCATTCTTCTTAAAAAATGGCATAAGGTTCCTCTAAACCTTATTGGTCGAATAAATCTCATTAAAATGAACATTCTGCCAAAGTTTCTGTATTTATTTAGGTGCATTCCTTTAAAAATTACCAAATTATTCTTTAGAAAACTTGATGGCATTCTAGGCAGCTTTATATGGGGGTTTAAAAAAAACCGCAGATCAATATCTACCCTAAAGCTACCCCAGCAACAAGGACGCCTTCAAAAACGCCATCCGTACTCACCACCAACTGATCCGAAAAGCCAAAAAAACAGCATTCAAGGATCGACTCGACAACAACGCCCACAACAGCAAGGAACTTTTCAACATCATCAAGGAATTTTCCAACCCCTCGACCAACTCCAACGACATCACCCCCTCTCAAGCCCTCTGCGACTCCCTAGCCTCTTTTTTCCACAACAAGATTGCTGACATCCACAACAGCTTTGACAACCAACCCGGAAGCCAACCCACCCTACCATCAGCTGACTATCCTCCCCCCGTTAACACCCTCATCGCCTGGAACCCTATCACCACTGAGGACACCATCCGCCTGATGAATTCCATCCACTCTGGATCCCCCACAGACCCATGCCCTCACCACATCTTCAACAAAGCAGATTCCGTCATAGCACCGCACCTCCGAGACGTCATCAACTGCTCCTTCAACTCCGCTACCTTCCCAGAAGACTGGAAACACGCTGAACTCACCGCCCTTCTGAAAAAACCAACAGCAGACCCCACCGAACTCAAAAACTACCGCCCCATCTCACTTCTTCCATTCCCGGCCAAAGTCATCGAGAAAGCGGTCAACAACCAGCTCGCCGCCTTCCTCGAGGCCAACAAATCCCTCGACTCCTCACAATCTGGCTTCCGTGCAAAGCACAGCACTGAGACCGCCCTCATCGCAGCAACAGACGACATTCGAACTCTACTGGACAATGGAGACACAGTCGCCCTCATCCTCCTCGACCTCTCTGCAGCCTTCGACACAGTCTGCCACAGCACCCTTTTACAGCGCCTCAGAAACATCGGAATCCAAGGAAAGGCACTGGAATGGATCACCTCGTTCCTCTCCGGAAGAACCCAGAGAGTCCGCCTCCCACCATTCAAGTCCGAGGCCTCTGAAATCATCTGCGGCGTACCACAAGGATCCTCTCTCAGCCCCACCCTCTTCAATGTATACATGAGCCCCCTCGCGACCATCGCCCGCCAACACAACCTCAACATCATCTCTTACGCGGACGACACTCAACTGATCCTTTCTCTCACCAATGACCCCAGCACCGCCAAAACTAACCTACACGAAGGAATGAAAGAAGTCGCCGAATGGATGAAACAAAGCCGTCTGAAACTGAACTCAGACAAAACAGAAGTCCTCATCTTAGGTAAATCCCCCTCTGCATGGGACGACTCCTGGTGGCCGGAAGCCCTCGGAAAAGCACCCATCCCGACAGACCACGCACGGAACCTTGGCGTCATCCTGGACTCTTCACTTTCAATGAACAGACAAGTCAGTGCCGTATCCTCATCCTGCTTCAACATCCTTCGCATGCTCAGAAAAACATTTCGCTGGATCCCCACAGAAACAAGGAAAACAGTCACCCATGCTCTGGTCACGAGCCGACTGGACTACGGAAACACCCTCTACGCAGGTACCACCGCCAAACTACAGAAGAAACTACAACGAATCCAAAACGCCTCAGCCAGGCTAATATTAGACATCCCACGCAACGAACACATCTCTGGTCACCTTAAAGACCTACACTGGCTACCCGTCAATAAGAGGATCACTTTCCGACTGCTTACCCACGCACACAAATCACTCTACGACATCGGACCAGATTGCCTCAACTCTCGACTGTCCTTCTACACCCCCTCCCGCCAACTTCGATCTTCCAGCCAAGCTTTCGCCACTGTCCCTCGCATCAACAAAACCACCATGGGAGGCAGATCCTTCTCATACCTGGCTGCCAAAACATGGAACTCACTCCCCGCCTACCTTCGTCTCACCCAGAATCATCTAGCGTTCAGAAAACAACTTAAAACGTGGATATTTGACAAATAATCCCCCTCCCCTCCCCAAGCGCCTTGAAACCCTCCGGGTATGTAGTGCGCTATATAAATTTTATGACTTGACTTGACTTGACTTCAGTAAGGGCGGCCTTAATTTTCCAGACTTTAGAACTTATTTTTTTGCATCCTTTTTGGGACGTCTACAGAGCCTTTTTAATTCCAATAATCCTTATTACTTTCACCAACTTATGCTTGGTACCGACTCGATTCAATTCCTTGCTAGAACCAATGATCCAAACTATTTTAAAAGAGTCAGGTTTAAGAACGCTAAAGACATAATAAATATATGGAATATAATACTGGTACTTAACAAAACGTCAATCTTTCACCCTGATTTAACTCTCTGGAACAATCCGGGTTTACCAGGTATTTTTAGTGACTTGGGGTGCAGGATCTGGTCCAATTTAGGCATAACCAAACTGGGCGATTTATACGGCTCCTCAGGCTTGTTAGAGTTTGAAACACTTAGGAAACTATATAAACTAAAGCGTACTTTAAATACATACAAATCCGAGATTTTCTTATTGGAAAACTAAGGCTTAAAAAGATCTTAGATTCAGATTTTTGGATATGTATGTATGGAGGAGGCGGTAAGAACAAAGCTATGATCAGCCTAGGGTATAAATGTTTCAGTCAATATAAGATAGATGACTGCCTTAAATTGGCTCAGAAATGGACCTTAAAATTCACGACCGGTATTTCATCAAACATTATTTTCTCATTTTTAAATAATATTGATACTTTAGTTCATTCGACCAGTTTAGAACTCCAAGCTTATAAGACCATCTGCCAGCTTTATTACACCCCGCAACAATTTTGTAAATGGTCTTCTAATAATGTTCATAATGATCGTATGAAATGCCCAAAATGTCAACTACAGGCTGCTGATCTAGAACATATGATTGTTTCATGTCCGGTTTTGTTTTCATTTTTGGATAGTTTAGAAAACATTCTGAAACAGAAATTATTAATTGACACATCATTACGACCTGAAATGATTCTTCTTGGTATTCAACCTACTATTTCCACATTTCAAGATGTTGTTTTTATTTTGTTATCATGCGCAAGATTGGTTATTGCAAGGGCATGGATCTCGGACCAACCACCTCATGTGAACGAATGGTGGTTTTTGGTGAAGGAAATATATGATATGGAATTATCTTTAGCTAGGAAAAGGGGTGATAAAGCACTTAAGAAAATTGACAGAATATGGGGATGTCTTTTTACTTGATCAAATATGAATTGATTTAATTAAGGGTTTTGTCTACCTTGATATTTTATTATTTGTCTTTTAGTTGATATCTGATTACTTGATGTCTTTTTTTTCTCTTTTCTTTTCTTTTTATGTATTACGCTCTGTATTACGAAGAAGTTCAAGACACAATATGTACTGATCAAATGCATTTTTGTTTATACTTTTCCTTTTGTTTTTCTTTTTTTATTAAATATTGGCTGCTTGTGTTATCAATAAAAAAAATGTTTAAACAAAAAAAAATTATTCGAGACCAGACACCCTCATTCACCTAAAGCAAAAAGCTAGTATTCCCAGGCAATCTCCCATCCAGGTACTATCCAGTCCCAACCCTGTTTAACTTCTGAGATCAGGTGCTTTCAAGGTGGCATGGCAGTAGGCATGAAGGACACTGACTTTGGGGCTCAAAGCTTTTTCATTCTACTTCAGTTCAGGCAACAGTAAGGAAGACAAGCCACCCTCATTCACCTAAAGCACAAAAAAACAATAAAACCTACATCACCTACTATTCCCAGGCTGTCTCTCATCCAGGAACTAACCAAGCCCGACCCACCTTAACTTCTAAGATCAGGTGCTTTCAAGGTGGCATGGCAGTAGGCATGAAGAACACTGAATTTCGGGCTCTTAGCTTTTTCATTCTACTTCAATGCTGGCCATAGTAATTGAGAGAAGCCACACTTATTCACCAAAAGCAAAACAAAAAAAAGCCTCAATCACGTGGTATTACCGGGCAGTCTACCATCAGGTATTAACCAGGCCTGACCCTGCCTAAAGTTTGCAATCAGAGGAGATCAGGTGCTTTCAGGATGGTATGGTTCTAGGCATGAATAGTACTGAATTTGGGGTTCTTAGCTTTCTTCATTCTAATTCAGTGCTTGCAACAGTAAGCGAGACAAGCCACCCTCGTTTACCTAAAGCTATACAAAATGCCTACAGCACCTTGTATTCCTAGTCGGTCTTCCATCCAGGTACTAACCAAGACCGACCCCCTGCTTAACGTCTGAGATCAGATGAGAACAGATGCTTTCAAGGTGGTATGGCCCTAGGCATGAAGAGCACTGACTTTGGGGTTCTCAGCTTTTTTCAATTCTACTTCAGTGCTGGCCATAGTAAGCAAGACAGGCCACCCTCATTCACCTAAAGCAAAACAAGAAGCCGTCAGCGCCTGGTATTCCCAGGCTGTCTCCCATCCAGGTATTAACCAGGCCCGACGCTGGTTAATTTCTGAGATCAGACAATCTCAGGTGCTTTCAGGGAGGTATGGCCGTAGGCATGGAGAGCACTGACGTTGTGGCTCTTTACTTTTGTCATTCTACTTCAATGCTGGCAATATTAAGCGAGACAAGCCACCCTCATTGACCCAGAGCAAAAACAAAAAAACAACAAAAAAAGCCTACCACACCTAGTTTTCCTAGTCGGTCTCATATCCAGGTACTAACAGGCCCGAACCTGCCCAACTTCAGAGATCAGATGAGATCAGGTGCTTTTAGGGTGGTATGGCCGTAGGCATGAAGAGCACTGAGTTTGGGGATCATAGCTTTTTCCATTCTATTTCACTGCTGGCCATTGTACACAAGACAAGCCATCCGTTCATCAAAAGCAAAAAAAACACCAAAAAAAACATACTGCACTTGGTATTGCCAGCAGGTCTCCCATCCAGGTACTAATCAGGCCCAACCCTGCTTAACTTTTGAAATCAGATGAAATCAGGTGTTTTCAGGGTGGTATAGCAATAGGCCTGAAGTGCACTGAACTCGGGACTCTTAACTTGTTTCATTCTACTTCAGTGCTGGCCATACAAAGTGAGAGAAAGCACCCTCATTCACCTAAAGCAAAACAAAAAAAATAGCCTAGAGCACCTGATATTCCCAGCGATGTTCCATCCAGGTACTAACCAGCCCCACTCTGTTTAATTCCTGAGATCAGACAAGATCAGGTGCTTTCAGTGTGGTACAACAGTAGGCAGGAAGAGAACTGACTTTGGTGCTTTTAGCTTTTTCATTCTACTCCAGTATTGGCCATAGTAATTGAGAGAAGCCACCCTCATTCACCTAAAGCAGAACAGAAACATAGCCTACAGCACCTGATATTGCCAGGAGGTCACCTTTCCAGGTCCTAACCAGGCCAACTCCTGCTTAACTACTGAGATGAGACGAGATCAGGTGGTTTCAGGGTGGTATGGCCGTAGGCATGAAGAGTACTGACTTTGTGAATCATAGCTTTTTTCATTTGATTTCAGTGCTGGCCATATTACTAGAGACAAGCCACCCTCATTCACCTTAAAGAAAAACAAAAAAAGCACAAAAAGCATACAGCACCTCGTATTCCCAGGCAATCTCCCATCCAGGTACTATCCATGCCCAACCCTTCTTAACTTCTGATATCATATGAGATCAGGGGATTTCAGGGTGGTATAGCAATAGGCCTGAGTTGCACTGACTTCGGGGCTCTTAACTTGTTTCATTCTACTTCAGTGCTGGCCATAAAAGGAGAGATAAGCTATTCTCATTCACCTAAAGCAAAACAAAAACAATCAAGAGAGCCTACAGCACCTGGTACTCCCAGGCAGTCTCCCATCCTGGTACTAACTAGGCCCGACCCTGCTTACCTTCTGAAATCAGAAGAGATCAGGAGCTGTCAGGGTGGTATGGTCCTAGGCATGAAGAGCACTGACTTTGGGGCTCCTAGCGTTTTTTCATTCTACTTCAGTGCTGGCCATATTATTTGAGACAAGCCACCCTCATTCACCTAAAGCAAAACAAAAAAAAAAGTCTACAGGACCTGGCATTCCCAGCCGGTCTTCCATCCAGGTACTAACCAGGTCTGACCTTGCTTAACTTCTGAGTTCAGACGAGATCAGGTGCTTTCAGGATGGTATGGCTGTAGGCATGAACAGTGCTAACTTTGAGGCTCTTAGCTTTTTCCATTCTACTTCAGTGCTGGCCATAGTAAGCGAGACAAGCCATCCTCCTTCACCTAAAGCAAAACAAAAAGCCTATTGCACCTGATATTCTCAGAGTTAGGCCAGGTTAGTACCTGGAAGGTACTAACCTGGCCTAACCCTGCTTAACTTCTGAGATCAGTGAGGATCAGGTGCTTTTAGGGAGGTATGGTTAACATGAAGAGCACTGACTTTGGGCCTCCCAGCTTTTTTCATTCTACTTCATTGCTGGCCATAGTAAGTGAGACAAGCCACCCTCGTTCACGTAAAGCAAAACAAAAAAAACAAAAAACTACAGGACCTGGTAATATCAGGCAGTCTCACATGAAGCTACTATCCAGGCCCGACCTTCTTAACTTCTGAGATCAGATGCATTCAGGGTGGTATGGCCATAGGTATGAAGAGCACTGACTTTGGGGCTCTTAGCATTTTTAATTCTACCTCAGTGCTGGCCATAGTAAGCAAGAAAAGACACCCTCTTTCACCTAAAGCAAAACAAAAAGCCTACAGCACCTGGTCTACCCAGGCAGTCTCCCATCCAGGTATTAACCATGACCGACGCTGCTTAACTTCTGAGATCAGACATGATCAGGTGCTTTCAGGGTGGTCTGACCATAGGCATGAAGAGCACTGACTTTGGGGCTCTTAGCTTTTTTCATTGTACTTCAAAGCTGGCCATAGACAGCGAGACAAGCCACCCTCATTTACCTGAATAAAAAAAAAAACAGCACCTGGATGTTGCCAGGCGGGCTCCCATCCAGGTATTAAACAGGCCCGATCCTGCTTAATTTCTGAGATCTGACAAGATCAGGTGCTTTGAGGGTGATATGGCCATAGGCATGAAGAGCACTGAGTTTGAAGATTATAGCTGTTTTCATTTTACTTTAGTGCTGGCCATAGCACACGAGACAAGCCTTCCCCATTCACCAAAAGTAGAACAAAAAAGGAAAAAAGCATACAGCACCTGGTATTGCCAGTAGGTCACCTTTCCAGGTCCTAACCTGGCCCTATCCTGCTTAACGTCTAAGATGAGATGAGATCAGGTGCTTTCAGGGTGGTATGGCCATTGGCATAAAGAGCACTGACTTTGGGGCTCTTAGCTTTTTACATTCGATTCAGTGCTGGCCTTAGTAAGCGGAACAAGCCTCCTTCATTCGCCTAAAGCAAAAAAATAAAAAGCTATAGGATTTGGTATTCCCAGGCGGTCTCCAATGAATTTCCTAACCAGCCCCGGCACTGCTTAACTTATGAGATCAGGTGCTTTGAGGGTGGTGTGGCCATAGGTATGAAGAACACCTACTTTGGGGCTCTTAGCTTTTTTTATTCTACTTCAGTGCTGGCCATAGTAAGCAAGACAAGACACCCTCATTAACCTAAAGCAAAAGAACAACAAAAACAAAAAGCCTACAGCACCTGATCTTGCCAGGTAGTCTAACATCCCGGTATTAACCAAGCCCGACATTGCTAAACTTCTCAGATCAGATGAGCTTGGGTTCTTTCAGGGTGGTATGGCCATAGGCATGAAGAGCACTGGTATGGGGCTCTTAGCTTTTTTCATTCTACATCATGTGCTGGCCATACTAAGCGAGACAAGCCATCCTCATTGACCTTAAGCAAAAGAAAAACAAAAACCTACAGCACCTTGTATTCCAAGGAGTTCTCCCATCCAGGTATTAACCACTCCCAACCCTGCTTAACTTCTGAGAACAGACAAGATCAAGGGCTTTCAGGGTGGTATGGCCATAGGAATGAAAAGCACTGGCTTTTTGGGGCTCTTAGCTTTTTTCATTATACTTCAGTGCTGGCCATAGAAAGCGAGACGAGCCATCCTCATTAACCTAAATAAAAAAAAAACAGAACCTAGTATTCCCAGGCGGCCTACCATCCAGGTACTAAACAGGCCCAACCGTGCTTAACTTCTGAGATCTGATGAGAACAGGTGTTTTAGGTTGGTTTAGACAAATGCATAAAGATCACTGACTTTGGGGCTCTTAGCATTTTTCATTCTACTGCAATGCTGGCCATGAAAAGCTAGATAAGCTATCCTCATTCACCTAAAGCAAAACCAAACAAATTATAAATAGCCTACAGCACTAGGTATTCCCAGGCGGTCTCTCATCCAGGTACTAACAAGGCCTGATCTTGCTTACCTTCTGAAATCAGACAAAATCAGGTGCTTTCATGGCAGTATGTCTGTAATCATGAAGAGCATTGACTTTGGGGCTCGTAGCTTTTTTTATTCTACTTCAGCGCTGGCCATAGAAAGCGAGACAAGCCATCCTCATTTTCCTAAATAAAAAAAAAAACACCTAGTATTCCCAGGCTTGCTTCCATCCATGTACTAAACAGGCCTGACCCTGCTTATCTTCTGAAATCAGATGAGATCAGGTGCTTTCAGAGTTGTATGGCTGTAGGCATGAAGAGCACTGACTTTGGGGATCTTAGCTTTTTTCATTCTACTTTAGTGCTGGCCATAGTAAGCGAGAAAAGCCACCCTCATTCACCTAAAGCAAAACAAAAAATCCTACAGTACCTGGTATTTCCAGGCAGTCTCCCATCCAGGTACTAACAAGGCCCGACCCTGCCTAACTTCTGAGCTCAGATGAAATGAGGTGCTTTCAGGGGGGTATGACCAGGCATGAAGAGCACCGACTTTGTGGGTTCTTAGCTTATTTCATTCTACTTCACTGCATTCCATAGTAAACAAGACACGCCACCTTCATTCACCTAAAGCAAAACAAGAAGCATTCAGCACCTGGCATTCCCAGGCGGTCTCCCAACCAGGTACTAACCAGGCCCAACCCTGCTTAACTTCTGAGGTCAGACAGGATCAGGTGCTTTCAGTGTGGTATGGCCGCAGGCATGAACAGCACTGACTTTGGGGCTCTTAGATTTTTTCTTTCTACTTCAGTGCTGGCCATAGTGAAGGAAGTGGCCCAATAAGGTTTACCCGGGTCACTCACGACCACATCCCAGCCTTCCATACCAAATGAAGAGTTGGTCAGACAGTAGAGAATACAAACCAATATCTGTTTATTCAGGTAAACTCAGAGCGGAGCCTGGTTTGCCCAGTAACTTAGGAGTGCTGCAGAGGGACTGTTGTCAGCAAGCATAAAGATACATTATGTACATCCCAGAACAAACAAAGGCACACCCATTGCGGAATTTTCCAAGCAAATTCAGCAAAACAGTGAAGTACAAAGAATACGTTTTGATTCTAACACCGGGCACACACTGTCTACTACTCAAGGTCACTTTGCCCATGCCAGTGACTAGACAATGGGGAGAAGGCCTTTATCTAAAGGGAAAGCTATGCGCTAATAAGAACAGTATATTCATTAGTGAAGCAAAACTCGGCTTTGGAGAAATGCTACTCAGCTTAGGCCTTTTCTCGGAAAAAGCAAAGGATCAGTTTCAATCATGATTCAAAGTGGCACCCAAATAGAAAATAAATGTTGTAGCAAATGCTAACTTACATACGATAATACATGAACAAAATCATTTCCATTCTAACAGACCCTCCTTTTAGCATGAGCTAAACCATTTTCCAATAATAGCAAAGAACAGACAAAATAATAAAACAGGAAGTCATGAGTACATTACTTATGAACACTCCATACTGTCAACATCAGGAAGGAAAACTTTAAGGAGGGAAGAAATCTCAAAAATATTCTCATCTATCTGCATCATGTCATCTATTTCCTTTTGAACCATAATTGCAGCATTGGTATCATGAATCGAAATTTTCCTCGCAGGAGTGAGAAGAGTGGTGCAATAAGAACAACAAAAGGAAAGGCATTTAACAAGGACACAGCAAGAGACCAAGATCACAATGAAATAAATCACCTTTTCAAGGATCCAACCCCAGCTGCCAAAAGGAGACCAACTCCAGTTCCCACTTTCCATTCCTTTAATATTTTCTAAGATGTCTAAAATGTGTTGGGTAATATTCTTTTCCATATTTGTGACCCCGACTACACACTGGTCTCCTACTACCCCGCAAACACCACCACTTTTAGCTAGGATGAAATCAACTGCATATCTAGTCTGCCCGGAATAGATTTGCATGCTTTCCAATTGGGTGGTGATGTCACGCCAAGCTGCTATTATACAATACAATATTTGCAGCTTACACCCAAAATGTTCTCTAGCTTTCTCACCCCTGGCTATGGCAGTACCACCAAATGTAATTATGGAGGAAAGAATGTATCTAAAGGTAATACCATTACTATAGTTATTGGCTCCGTCACAAAATTCTTTGGTCAATGTCCTTTTAATGCATCTTACTTTAGGCTTCGCATGTTTGCAAGGTACACCCAAATCGCTACCATCCCAAGTGTCATCCATACTATTATGGACATTCGAATAAGTCCAATTAGACAAAAAGAAGAACCCTGGGTGTGCATACACCGGTCTATCGTAATCTACTGCAGAATACCTTGAATTCCTTCCAAAGGTACTGGGGTCCTTTGTGTTTATCAAATAGTATGTGCTTGTGAGAAGTTGACCCAATATGCAGTGCTCACTATTCTAGTGATCACTATGCATCGGTCCAAACGACCCTTATGGTGATTGGTTGTAAGTCAACCTTAGACCAGCTATCCTAGTAGCGTGGATACGAGCAGTCTTCGGGCTAAACTCTAGAGGGCGTGTTAAGCCAGCTGTTATACCATCACATACCCCTTGAACACCAAGTGAAAGGACACCACACAAGTGTTATGAAAATAAACAGTGTATTTATTAGAATCACAACAGCCCTGTACTCTTTATGAGGACAGGGTACTAAGCACACAACGAAACTCTTAGGAAAATACTTCAAGTGCACAATCAATACAAGTGCCCGAGGGCACGGAAAGTTTAGTGGTCTCGGGCGGACCCGATAAGGCAAGTCGGAAGCGATAGGGACTCGGGACCCTTAAATAAGGAGGCTATGCGGGCACCGAAATGCCGAAGTTACCTAGCCCCAAGGGCTGCGGCTGCACAAGTCTTTACAGACGTCGGGAGTCTTCGCTGACGAGCCAGGAGCCGGAAGGAAGAAGTTGCTGGCCGGCGACCAGTGGAAATAGTTCGTAGCGATCCAAGCCTGAATCAGAGATGGATGACACCTGAAAGCAGAGGGGACCAAGTTCGTAACTACTAGCCAGTAGTCAGAGGGTACCAGGAGGGCACCGGATGATCGTCACCTCGACTAGGTGAGTGGGCGACGCTAGGCTCTGCAGTCTCACGGACCAGGAGGCGTTGTCGGCGACCAGGATGGAGGTGCGAGCTGTCCCACGAAGGTTGATGCTGTCGGCGTCGCTGGGCCCAGGATTGGGGCAACAAGCCTTGGCAAATTTCAGGGCCACATGGTGGGCCTAAAATGGCGTCTTGAGTGGACCAGGAGGGTCCGGGTTGCTCCTCTCTCAGAAGGGAGAAAAGGCCAGTCTGGAGCAACCAGACCAGCAGCGTTGGTTGTCGGGTGTCGTCAAGGAGGTCACAAGCCAGCGGCTAGTGATCAGACAACGTGCTGAACAGCAGAGAGCAGAAGGGCCCCACGCAGATCGTGGAGATGCTGGGAGGCTGCGCTTCGATGCTGGAGCTGCTCAGGGTCGGGGCTTCTCGGACCCCAGAGCACTCACCAGAGGATCCCTCGGTGGTCGTGCCGGTTAAGAAATCGTGCAGGTCTTGATGATGGCCGGTCCCTCGAGGTCTCGTCGCACCCACAGATCTCAGCTGAGCTGACGATGTGGGTAGAGGTCAGAGGTGCCAGGGAAGCCGGTTCTCGTCGAGCTGGGCAGTCGGATTCCTGAGGAAGGACTTGCAGCAAACCGCAGAGTTCTTAGATGGTGCCTGCGGATGCAGGGTGACTACTCCTTAGCCACAAGGGAGAAATCTTGAGAAGAGTCGAGAGTTCCTTTCGTAGAAAGTATTCTTGATTCAAAGATGATCTAATTTGGAAGGGTCCCCGCTCCTGCCTTTATCCTAAAGAAAGGGGTGGGTACGTGACTAGGAACTGCCCTAGGGGTGGGACCAGGAAGGGGGGTGGTTACACCCCTCTCCCATGCCGGACTTTCCCCAGGTCAGGGGCTGGCGCGCCCCTGGAACTGGTTCTAGCCGGCAGATGCGTAGTGAGCACCGGGGTGCCACTCCGCAGTCACCTTCTTGTAAAGCCCTGCCTACCCAGGATACACAAAACCCTGTCTGGGATGGTGCGAACACTGCCCCGGACAGGAAACCCTTTGTCCAAGCTCTCCTCGCTGGAAGGACTCCCAGCAGCAGGAGGTCAGACTCGTGTCTGTGGTGGCAGCATCCATTTTGTGGAGCTGAGGCTTTAGTTAACTTTAACCGGGGTTCACAGTTACGTCCATGTCGTGTCCCTCTAGAAGGGCGGAATGCTAACCTCGTCGCCAGCATTGGTGAGGGGTCAGCATCCCGATTCGTATGACACCTTACTCGACATGTCTTGATAACGCGATACCGAAGTTACCAATATGGTACGCGTTATCATGGAACAGCCATTGGGTCTTGGTTCCACAAGCTGCAACCGTGCTCGGCTCGTGCCAGAGCCCAATTCACATGATTCCATGCACTCTGCCTTCAGGATTGTCAAGGCCTGCCATAGGAGTGGCTAATAGGAATTCGGGTGTCCATTTGAGGGTTAGATATAGGCATACTATACCTAAAGCGACGGGCGAGTACGCCACGTTGCCCCAGCTGTCGCGCAGCCAGTTGTGTCAGATTTAGATGGCCATCCAGGGGTGGCATAATACATGCTTCAGCCCCTGGTAGGCCCTGGGTACGCCGATGCCCTGGGTTACAGGGTCTGACAAGGTGGCCCAGTTCCAATTGGGTAATGCACCTAAGGTACACACATCAATTTAGCGAGAGAACAGCTAGGCTGTGGGTCTGATTGGCAGGCCCACAGCCCGAGAAAGTCGTAAACCAGTGAAACAAAAGCAAAAAATCTGGGTGATCATAGGATTGCAGACCCTACTCTCCTACAGTGCTCTTACGCAGTACTATCCCTGAACAATTGACATACAATATAGTGTCAGTAAAATTAATAATTGGACAACAAGCAGGGTAATAACCAGCTTCTCGGGGGACTGTCAATTCTTTCTACTGGTAACCCACCAAAGTTTTTTCATATAGAAGTTGTCGTAATAAGTGTTGTTGTCACACCCCTGATAATCCAGTATAGGTATAATTGACAATAAATATGCTGTCTATAGACTATTTATGGTTTCAGAGGGGTAACAAGGAGTCCCTTCTCCAAAGAACCTCTTGTATGTATCTAAAAACACATTGCTTCGGGCTGTCCTTTTCTTTCAAACTGTAGGAACAACCTTATCCTGACTATGCAAAGGTACACTTTGATCACGTTCCAAAACCCATGATACCCAACATCACAGGATTAACAGCAAAATCACAAGGGCAATACATATTAAATTTTGTTTACGGGCCCACACTGCATTGTGCAGGCCAATAGGAATCACTGGCTGCTCTTCCTCAGCAACCATTCTACCAAAGGGATGCATGTTGAATGGAGAAATAGGGCAAAATGCAAAGGTAATATTCAAGTTCCCGGTGTCCGTCAGAGCCTCACTGTACCGGCTCCTAGTGTTCATCAAATATGGTGGAGCTTGCTCTGTCGTGTGCTCGTATCCCATGTCGGCCAAGGTGGTATACCTTCAGGGTCTACTTTTAGTCCTCTCCACCTAATGCTCAAGCAACTAAACTAAGATAAGCAAAAATTCTTCACAAAGCTCAATAAACCTCCGTTGGTACTATAACTTCAGTGCAACCTATCTTACACAGTCCATCCCTAATCTCTTTTCTCCTTAGATGCAATTTCCCTCAGGTGAAGGCGAAAATTGTACCTGGCAGCCCCAGACACTGTAGGATCAACAAACAACAGCTCTTTGGTAAGTCGTATTTCCGGTGGAACAGCCGCATTCAGCAGATTTTCATTCTCCTGATCCATTTGAGTCCAAATCAGCTGGGCATCGCTAAACGGAATAAACCGAGGCACCTGCTCAGTGATGGAGTCCCCAATGCCGTCCTTCACCCACTGATCATAGGGCAAAGACAGAGGAACCCTGCAACAATGAGTCGCATGTATCCAGTTCTTACAGCCAGCAACATTTACTGTGGTGCGGTTTGCTAACAGGACCTGTTCTGGCCCCCTCCAATGTGACTCCAAAATTTTCTTCATCTGGAATTTTTTTTCACCAAAGCATAGTCTCCAGGCTGAATGTCATGGCCAGACCCCTCTGGTATTGGCGGTAGGAGTCCCTAACCTGTTGTTGAATAAAACACAAACTGTCTCTTAACTGGGAAAGATAATCAAGCAACAATGGGTACTTGTTAGACCTGGTACCATTGGCGTGAGTTTCCCTTCCATTTTTTTACTGATTGCCTCCTCTGTTTTTGATATGTTTTGCTGGTTTAGATGCTTTGGGCACTGTGCCACTGCTATTCAGTGCCACAGTGCAAGTGCTCGCTATTGTAAACTTGTGTATTGATTAGTGACTCCATGATTGGCTTATTTGATTTTCTTGTCAGACCCTAGTACAGTGCACCATGTAGGCCCAGGGCCTGTAAATCAAATGCTGCTGGTGGGTGGGCAGCACTGGTTATGTCACCCACAGAAGCAGCTTGTAAAGTGTGTCTCAGGCCTGCCATTGCACAGCCTGTGTGCAGTCTGTGACTGCCATGTCGATTTGGCAAGTGAACCTACTTGCCAGTCCCTAAACCTTCCCTTTTCTACATTTTAGTCTTCCCTAAGGTAGGCCCTAGGGCAGGGTGCTTTGTATGTAAAAGGTAGGTCATGCCCTGATGTCTGTGGCATGACCTGAATTACAGCCTATTTAGTTTTTCACTGTTGCAAGGCCAGAATGGGCAGTGTGATTATAACATCTTGTAATCCTAACTGACCCAGGGAACATGGTAGAAATTCGAATTTAGTATGCCGCCTGAACTCAGAATGATAAAATACATCTTTTAGTGAAGTTGGTTTTAACATTCTGTGTTTGAAAATACCACTTTTAGAAAGTAGATATTTTCTTGCCTAACCCTCCAGCCTGCCTCTGCTAGCTTGTGTATTGTATGTCTGGTGTGTGAGTGACAGGGGCTGGGGTGGCTCTAGAAGACAGGGTGAGTCTGCACAAGGCTGAATAGACCTATCTGCATGTAGAGTGATGAGAGGAGTAGCACCTGGGCCTGAATAGGGCTGTGCCTGCTTTCCAAAATCCCGGCTCCACCTCCTGTGAGGTGTTTGATGACCCAGGCCCACCCTGCCAAAGGAAAGAAGGAGTCATGTAAACAAAGTGCTCCAGGACTGCCCAGAACTGGTTTGGACTAGGTACATGCCCCACTGCCTTCGGAGGACAAAGAATTTTACAGTATAAATATGGGGACCCAGACCCCAAGACTTTAGATCACTTCTGGAACACCTAGACAAACCTTTGCCAAGGAGAAGAACCAAGTAAATTGCAGGAGGTTTGACTGACCCCCTGCCAGTGTGCTGTGTTGCTGGGTTGGCCTGCAGTGGTTTCTTTATTGCCAAGGAAAGGAGAAGGAACTTTTAAAGAACTTTCATCATCTTGCAGAATATTTCTCCAAGGGTTTGAACGTGTGCTTGCCTCCTGCTGAAGTCTCAGGGACAAAAGACTTCACCACCAGCTCCCTTCTGAATTTCCTTGCTGAGAATCCTGTCTGCAGAAGCCTGCATGTCGCTGGGAGCTGGAAGCGCGATGCAACGAGAAGAAGCGTGTCGCAGCTGTTGCCGTCGCATTGCCGGAGAAGCATGTTCCCGCTGCAGAGGTCGCAGCCGCATCCCTAGAGAAGCGTGCCTTCGTCGCAGCTGTTTACTGATGCATCACCGGAGAAGTATGTCGCCACCCGAGGGTCGGCGTCGCATCCCCGGTGAAGCGTGTCACAGGACCTGTCATGGCTCCAAAGTTACAGAGTTTGCCGCACAGCCGCCGGGCGTGCTCGCATCGTCTTCACATCGTCGCATTGCATCAAGGGCGCCATCTTATTGCATCGCACCGGATTGTCGCATCACTTTGAGGCGTCACCTTGCTGCATTGTAACCGGAATGCAGTACGAAAATCAACGCATCACCTCCTCTTTGGTAAGGAACAAGACGCAACCCCTACTCTGCGCAAGCATTGAGGAGCGACGCATCACCTCCACTGAAGTAAGGAACCGACACATCTCTCTCCTGGCAAACCTTTTGTTTGTTTTGCGTTACGCATCCAGGTACTGTTGTGAGAAAAGTTTCGCATTTATCATCAACTTGAACTAAGTTACTGTAACGGGGGAGAGGTCGGAAGGCTTACCCCGAGAGAATGGTGGTGTCCGCGTCCCTCTGACCCTGATCCTCCTCCTTCATTCCAGACTGACCCATGGAGGAACGATCAGTTCGACAGTGACGTGGAAGGCGATCTCAGCGGCCCCTTTAACTGGGCGTTTGCTTCCGAGAAGGGGGAACCGCCCCCTGAGGACGTCAGCAGCACCGGAATGGTCAAAGGCCAGGATGTGATGTATGGAGGGGGTGTTTACACCCCGGAGGAGCGGAAGGAGGAAGACGTGTCGGTGGCGAGCGGAGAGAAGGACGGAAACGGAGAAGAAAAGACCCCGAAGGAACATCGAGGAGGCGAGGTGGAGTCGGAGAAAAGAGGAGAGCCAGGAGGCCAACGACCCCGTGATCCGCCGTGCCACACTCCCGAGGGAGGAGTGTGGCTGTCACAGGTACGGCGGCGTTGGGCAGCCTGGGTGGGGAGCCGGAGTGCTCACGTGTAAATTAGTGTACAAAGCCCTTGTTTGTTTCCTCCCCTTCGTGTCACCATTCCCTCCACTACCCGCTTCCTTCCCTGTACCTCACTTCCTATCCCGACCCTTCGTTCACCGTGCACCGCTTTGAATGAGCACTGTACAATAAGGTTGTCCTCACTACCCCGGTCCCTGAAAGGTGCATAAACTGAGAAGGGCATATTATAACGGCATCCCTCTCTCTGGTCTCTTCCATGTAACGGAGCTGGTCGGAGTCCCTCCAAGCACCTTCCCCAAAGACCATCGAGAAGCAGTGGAAGCCTCAACCACGGATCCCAGCGCCTTCTCCTGAGACCGCCTGACCCAGAGGAGGAGAAAGACTTTTGTGTACAAAAGCACTTTGAAAATAAAGCCGTCTTTGCCTGTAACACCTGGTGTCAAGGTCGTCCCTGTACCCCCGCCTACACTGGTGTCAGAAGTGGGATCTTCCCCAACAGAACCGGCCATGGCAATGGACCAGGTGATACAAACACTGATCGACGGGCAACAGATCAACACAGCAGACGCAGATAGGGAGCTGTTTCGCACAACAATAAGCCAGCAGATGGATAGCATTCAAAAGACCGTACAGGCCCCAGGCTCTGCAACAACGGCTGATAGAAGACCCATAGGTCCACACCCCTCCGGAGTGGCGCTACAGAAATACGTGGCGGGGGAAGACCCCGATGCTTTTCTCCTAAATTTTGAACGGGCCGCTAGAGCTTGCGGGTGGACAGAGGAGAAATGGCCCTTTCTTTTTGGCCCCGCTACTGACAGGAGAGGCCCAAACAGCCTATCAGGTAGCCAACCATTCCGGAACCGCTTCCTACTATGAAGTCAAAGAGGTGATACTGGACCACTTGGGAATGGACGCAGAGGCCACAGGCTCCGGTTTAGAAAAGAAAAGGGAAACACCGGGGAGAACCCAAAGACACTGTACCTGAGAATCAAGATTTCAGCCGAGAAATGGCTGAGACCGGGTAGCAGAAGTAAGGAAGAAGTTATGACCAGTATCATCTTGGAACAGTTCATGGAGGCCTTACCCTATGGCACCCAGAGGTGGTTGCGACAACATCCGGGACTGACCGCCGCTCAGGCTATCGAGATGGCGGCCAACTATACCAGGGCCGCCCCTCGGTCGTTCCCTTGGGATATGGACAAAGGCGGTAAGACCAGCGCCCCAACGCCAAAACCGGACAGAAGAAAGACAATCCCCGAGCCTCTCAAACCGCGGCCCTACCGGCAGGAGCCCCCCCCTCTGAAAGGGCCTCAATGCTTTGACTGTGGGGAATGGGGACATATAGCACGGATGTGCCCCCACAGAAAACCAACGGAGGAGCCCATGGAGGTCGGCTACATACCGAGAGCCGTGATGTACACAGCGGAAATGGGACCCTCGTTTTATGTAAGAGTCCTAGTGAATCAGAAACCAGTAAAAGCCCTGTTGGATTCGGGTTGTAGACAATCTGTCATCCAAGAGCGGTTGTTGCACCCCGCTCAGGTAGGCCACGAAGGCATAGTACACATTAGGTGTGTGCACGGGGACGTAAAACCCTACCCCTTGGCCCGCATCACCTTGCACCCGAAGGGTAGGGAGCCCTGCTCGGTAAAAGTAGGAGTGGTGGGTTCTTTGCCTGAAGAGTTAATCATAGGAGTGGATAATCCAGACTTCCTAGCCATGTTCAAAAGGGAACTGAGAGACAGCCCGGCAGGAGCTTACCTATCAATAGAACCCTGGGCCTTGGATATGGGGTTCAAGTTCGCCCAGGCCAACGATCCCTCGCTTATGAACGCGTGGGAGGCGGCTCACGTGGCACAGAACAACCAGACATCAGCATACCCACGATTCAGGATAGAAAAATACCTACTGTATAGGGAAGTGAAGGCGGGTGAACCAAGCCAACTAGTGGTACCAAAAGACTGCAGGGAGCAGATACTGTTCTATTCTCACACGCACTTAACAGCCGAGCATAGCGGAACCGAAAAAAACAACCCAAAATATATTGCGTCTGTTCTACTGGCCAGGCATATAAAAAGAAGCAGAATCCTACTGTAGACAATGTGAGGTGTGCCAAAAAAAGAACCTTACTAAACCCCCTGCCGTTCCACTACAACCGCTACCCATTATAGGCAACCCCTGGGAAAGGGTGGGGATGGATCTAATTGGTCCTTTGCCTCGCACTGCCAGAGGACACACATATGCATTGGTAGTGGTTGACTACAACACAAGGTTCCCGGAAGCCTTCGCCATCAGGGCTCCTACCACCAAGAATGTGGCTGATAAATTGGTGGAGCTATTCCCGAGGGTGGGGTTTCCGAGGGAGATCCTCACCGATCAAGGGACCCCGTTCGTGTCCAGGATGATGCAAGAAGTATGCAAGTTGCTGGACCTACGCCACATCCGCACCTCCGCCTACCATCCCCAAACAGATGGCCTCGTAGAGAGGTATAATAGGACCCTGAAAACAACGTTAAAAAAACTGTTGAACACAGAGGCTAAGGATTGGGATAGGGTGTTACCCTTGGCCCTCTATGTCGTAAGAGCCCAAGTCCAGAGTAGTTTGGGGTTTTCACCGTTCGAGCTCCTGTACGGTAGACAGCCTAGATCCCTCCTGGAAATCACCAGGGAAGCATGGGAGGGTGAAGAGGCGGCAGAACAGAGAACCCTACTGGAATACACCCAGCAGTTGAGGTCTCGCCTGGGCAAGCTTCGAGACCTCGCCTATTCCAACCTGGAAAAAGCACAAAACAGCCAAAGACATCAATATGATAAAGGAAAGAAATGGAGGACACTAGAGAAAGGGGATTGGGCGTTGGTACTCCTAACCTCATCCACCCAAAAGTTCAGGAGCGAGTGGAAGGGGCCATACAAGGTAGTAGAAACCATAGGCCGCACAACATACAGGTTGCTACTGTCCCCATCCAGGAGACAAACCTTCCATATCAATCTCCTAAAAAAATGGCTAGGACCCCCCCCCAGCTCTGCCAATCTAGCCCTTCCGTCTAGCACACAATAGTCGACCTTAGAACACCTTCCCGTGAATCCGGAGATAAACGACAAAGAAAGACAGGAACTGATGGAGGTCTTACGCCCCTTTTCCCCATTGTTTTCAGACACCCCCGGATGCACCCATATGGCGGAGCATCAAATACACACCAAAGAGGGACAGATCATCAAACAAAGGGCCTATCGTATTCCTGCGCCAAAAGGGCCGACGTAAGAAAGGAAGTACAAGACATGCTTAGACTAGGGGTGATTAGGCCTTCGAGAAGTAACTGGGCATCTCCCATAGTCATGGTGCCAAAACCCGACGGGTCAACCCGTTTTTGCATGGACTTCAGGGCGTTGAACGCGATCTCCTCTTTTGACGCGTTTCCCATCCCAAGGGTGGATGAGCTCATAGAGCGAATAGGGGAAGCCCGCTACATCACGACTTTTGACCTGACCAAAGGGTATTGGCAGGTGCCTCTGCGGGAGGCGGATAGGCACAAAACGGCCTTCACAACCGAGGACGGGCTGTTCGAGTTTAACGTGCTACCTTTTGGGCTCCATGGAGCCCCGGCCACTTTCCAGAGGTTGATGAATACGGTGTTGGCTCCCCATACCAAGTACAGCTCGGTATACCTGGACGACATAGTCGTCTTTAGTCCAACCTGGGAGACACACTTGGGTCACGTTGCCAGAGTCCTTCGTGCTCTTCAAACGGCCGGCCTGCATGTAAACGCTCGGAAATCCAGAGCGGCTTATTCCAAGGTGAAGTACCTGGGGTTTATGCTGGGGGACGGAGTAATAGCCCCTCAGGAAGAGAAGATAAAAGCCATCACCAAAACGCCGTTCCCTACGACTAAGAGAGAATTAAGGGCCTTTCTGGACCTTATCGGCTATTACAGGCACTTTATCAAGAACTTTGCTGCCCTCTCAACACCTTTGACGGACCTCCTGCAAAAGCAGGTTCGGAATTCCCTGCCATGCCCTCCCTCGGAAGAGGCATGTACGGCTTTTCACGCCCTGAAAGCGGCCATCACATCAAGCCCCGTACTGATTTCTCCCGACTTTGAGAAACCCTTCACCTTGGCAACAGACGCATCAGACACTGGCATAGGCGCGGTGTTGTCTCAGGAAGGTACGGACGGACTTGAACACCCCATCCTGTACGTGAGCCGAAAACTACACCCAAGGGAACAGAAGTATCCCACGGTGGAGGAGTGCCTGGCGATACGATGGGCTGTGGATAAACTCAGGTATTACCTGGAGGGTAAAGCCTTCACCCTCTATTCCGATCATGCCCCTCTGCAGTGGATGCACAGAAACCTTTCCCATAATGCAAGGATCCTGAGGTGGTTTTTATTTCTCCAACCATTTGCCTTCACAGTAAAGCATAGGAAAGGGATCGATAACGGCAACGCAGACTTCCTGTCCCGAATGCCCGTTCTCCCCGAGCGGGCGAATCCAGGGGGGGAGGAGTGTAACGGGGGAGAGGTCAGAAGGCTTACCCCGAGAGAATGGTGGTGTCCGCGTCCCTCTGACCCTGATCCTCCTCCTTCATTCCAGACTGACCCATGTACAACGATCAGTTCGACAGTGACGTGGAAGGCGATATCAGCGGCCCCTTTAACTGGGCGTTTGCTTCCGAGAAGGAGGAACCGCCCCCTGAGGACGTCAGCAGCACCGGAATGGTCAAAGGCCAGGATGTGATGTATGGAGGGGGTGTTTACACCCCGGAGGAGCGGAAGGAGGAAGACGTGTCGGCGGCGAGCGGAGAGAAGGACGGAAACGGAGAAGAAAAGACCCCGAAGGAACATCGAGGAGGGGAGGTGGAGTCGGAGAAAAGAGAGCCAGGAGGCCAACGACCCCGTGATCCGCCGTGCCACACTCCCGAGGGAGGAGTGTGGCTGTCACAGGTACGGGGGCGTTGGGCAGCCTAGGTGGGGAGCCAGAGTGCTCACGTGTAAATTAGTGTACAAAGCCCTTGTTTGTTTCCTCCCCTTCGTGTCACCATTCCCTCCACTACCCGCTTCCTTCCCTGTACCTCACTTCCTATCCCGACCCTTCGTTCACCGTGCACCGATTTGAATGAGCACTGTACACTAAGGTTGTCCTCACTACCCCGGTCCCTGAAAGGTGCATAAACTGAGAAGAGCATATTATAACGGCATCCCTCTCTCTGGTCTCTTCCATGTAACGGAGCTGGTCGGAGTCCCTCCAAGCACCTTCCCCAAAGACCATCGAGAAGCAGTGGAAGCCTCAACCACGGATCCCAGCGCCTTCTCCCGAGACCGCCTGACCTAGAGGAGGAGAAAGACTTTTGTGTACAAAAGCACTTTGAAAATAAAGCCGTCTTTGCCTGTAACACCTGGTGTCAAGGTCGTCCCTGTACCCCCGCCTACAGTTACTTCTACCATCTTTAAGCCTATATTGAGTACAGTATTGTGGATTTTTGTCGTTTATAGTCTTCTTTTAAATGTAAAGAATACTTATTTTTGTGGTGCCTATCTGTAGTGTTTTCACTGTATTACTGTGTGTTCACAAATGCTTAACACACTGCCTTTGAGATAAGCTTGTCTGCTCGTGCCACGCTACCAAGGGGGTGAGCAGGGGTTATCCAGGAGTGTAATCCCCTTTACCTGACTTAGAAGCAAGGGTCCCTATTTAGTCAAAGGTGTATACCATTGCCAACTAGAGACCCCCAGTTCTAACAGTACTCAATATCAGAAAACTGCAGAGTGCGGGGGACGCCCAGACATTTGCCGGACATCCCAACACGACCTCATATGGTGACAATCCAGTTCTAGAATATTCTGCCTTCTCATTGACAAAAGAGCTAACTGTAAAGCATCTGGCCACTTTAACTTTTTGGTCTTCTGAATTTTTGCCAGTTTGATCTTGATAGTACCATTGGACTTCTCAACCAAACCTGTTGACTGTGAGTGATTGGCAGCATGGAACATTTGCTTTATGTGTAACCCATCACAAATCAATTGGATCCCTTTAGCATTAAAATTACTTCTGTTATCACTACAAATCAATCGGGCAACCCGAAACAAGGAAAGAACTCCTTCAGGAGTACCTTTGCAGTCTTAATGGCTATATTGTCTTTAGTGGGATAAGCCTCAATCCATTTACTAAATGCACATACAACCACCAATACATACTTCAAATTATTGCATCTCTCTAGTTAAATGTAGTCCATTTAAAGGACTTCAAAAGGAAAAGTGGGCAGTGCAAAGTTACCAGGCAGTGTAGGGGTACCCTTTCGAGGATTGTGCATCATGCACACCATACAGTATTTCACCAAATGTGCAGCTGTCTTAGGGCTATTGCCATTCTGCCATACAGCGTCCAACAACTTGCAAATACCCTTAGCACTAAGATGGGCTGGACCATGGGCCATCGTAACCACAGGGAGAACATATGCATCAGGCAACATCCATCTCTGTTTCCCTGACTTATCAATCCAACATCCCTCATTGTTCAATTGTGCTGTACTTTTCTGCCATACGGCTAACTCTTCTACCGTGGCTTCGCTTGGTATCTCTTTTACATTCTCAAGAGTGTCATCAAACATAACAACTTCAGGAACCCACCTAGCTGCACCTGCTACATACATTATTTTTCACCTTTGTCCGAGCAGTTTCCTAAGCTGTCTCATCTGCAAAAGCATTTTCCTACCCACGTCATTAGTAACCTTCCTGTGGGCACTACACTCCACAATTGCCAGTTTCTTCTGGAATGTCAAAGCAGAATAAAAGCCATGAGAAGTAAGCAGTAGGCCAAAATTATGTGCGACACCGAAGGCATACTGGCTATCAGTATAAATATTGACAACCAGTCCCACACTTAATTTGCAAGTTTGAATAAGGACAGCTAACGCAGCAGCTTGAGCTGACTGATAAGGGACAGGTGATGTCTCTACTACTCTGCGCAGTGTGATGATAGCGTAAGCTGCAGTGGTAGTGCCATCTGGTAATTTAAAACAAGAGCCATCAACATATAGTTCCCCTTGTGGGTCTGATAAGGGAACATCAGTCAAGTCTAACCATCCTTTCATCCCTTCTTCCGTCCGGAAGATACAATCATGTTTGTCAACTACATCACTCTCAGAAGGGAGGGGCAGTAACGTGGCTGGATTCAGAGTAGCACACCTTTTGATCGTAATATGTTTGGCCAACAATGTCAATTCATGGCCAGTAAGACGTGCACTGGTGAGGTCCTGTGTCTTTGTCTTATTCAAAAGTGTGTCCACAGCATGGGGTACCATAACTGTGAGGTCGGTATCCAGTACAAGTCTAGCTCATTGTCTGATCGAAGTGGCCATGGCCACGACCGCTCTTAGACTGCTTGAGAGGGCTCTTGTGACTGGATCAAGGACAGCAGAGAAAAATGCACACAGTCATTGCTTAGCTCTAAATGTTTGTGTTAGTACCGAAAGTGTGTGACCAGCCATCTTATGCACGTACAACACAAACGGTTTGCCATAATTGGGGGTGCCAAGTACTGGAGCCGAACAAAACACAGTTTTCAATTGCTCATAAGACTGCTGACATTCAAGCGTCCAAGACAAAGGCTCATGCACTTCTTTCGTCATTAAGGCAAGCAAGGGTTTGATTAGTAGAGAGTAGTTAGGTATCCACTGCAACAGTAGGAAGTGAAACCTATAAAAACGCGCACATTTTCCTGAGTCTGTGAAATAGGCTTTTTAACAATGGTACTGATGTGCTCAGGGTTTATCCTCCTTCGACAGTAGGTGACCGAAGTAGGTGACCTCCTGTTGACAATACTGAAATTTAAAAAGGGAACCTTTTGTCCATGATAAGTTAAATGCAACAATAACTGAACCGTACTGTCTTTACAACCTTGTACGGTATCAGAAGCAATAAGGAGGTCATCAACATATTGCACCAATACATTACCTGTAGGAAGGGAAAGGGAATCCAATTGACCTTTTAATGGTTGGCTATAAATGCTCGCACTCTCTGCATAGCCCTGAGGAGCTCAACAGAATCTAAAGCTCCTACCATCTAGGGTAAAACCAAACAGATACCTACTATCGGGAAGGGTAGAAATACTAAAGAATAAAATTTTCAAGTTAATAATAGAAAAGAAGGTAGCAGTAGAAGGAATCATGGTCAGAAGCATATGATATCAGGATCCACCGGAAACTGAGGAACCACAATCTTGTTTACTTTGCGCATGGCAATCACAAACCAATAAACATCCTCATGTTCATCAGAGGAACCTGAGGGTGTCCATTTAGGAATCGGAAGAATAGGACTATTACAAATATTGCCAGACGTCTCTTCAACTGCATAATTTTGTATCAATTCCTGAATAATCTATAGACGGGCTCGTTCCCCAGCCTGAGGTGTCTTATACTGAGGAATTTGAGGCAAAACAGCATTGTCTTTCACCTGTATTGAAACTGGTGGTATGTGCAACTGTCCTACATCTGTATCACCGGTTGCCCACAATGTGGATTGTATATTAGCAAATTCAACGGGAAGAGGGTGAGACAAACACTGTTTAGTACACACATTGGGGCCCATCGTCCTATAAACACCATCCAGGGAACAATGGGGCTCACAACCAGTATGCCTGAAGAGCCTACCAAAACATTATTATGGCAAGACAGAGCTGCCCAGGGACCATATTTTGAGAAACAGAACTTTTTGTCGCACCTGTGTCCACCATATATTCCTTATTCGATCCTTGCAGTTCTGCTGTTCATAAGGACCACGCTGGTCTAAGCGTATGGGAATTGGTCTCCCACTCTGTCCCTGGCTGTCCTAGCTATAAGACATGCCTGTCACTTCATATCATGGTCATCATGGTAGTATTGACTAGCACAAGGGTCATCAAAATAATTGTTATCAGAACGACCCTATGAAGCCGCAGCACCTTGAGCTCTATCAGCACCACAATCTCGTCCACGAGAACCTCGTCCTCTAGGGACCACCACCTTTTGCAAAAGAGCTGGACTCTCGCTACGCCAGTGGCCCTCCTCCTTACAATAGGCACACTGATTCGGATCCAAAGGTGTTGTTGCCGACTGTCTACATGTGCGAGGAAGCTGCCTGTCAGGAACACCACGTCCACTACCATTGCCTCTAAAAGTTTGCTGCAACAATACCTTCGTCTTTAAATGCTTATTCTTTTTATCAACCTTTTCTTTCTTTTACCGATCATGGTGCTCATAATATTGACAATCAGTGAAAGCTGAACCTTCTCGCTCTCAAAAGTTCTAAGTTTGAGGTGAAATGGTACCCAAAAGGTGGTTAGGTGCTACCTGGGTTCCTCCTTCTGAGTCTTGGAGGTGAACTAATATTTATGATAGCGCCATTCCAGTCGGGAATGGCGTCCCCAGAAGCACACTGAATCAAAAAAATTCCTTCCAAGATTTGATACTTTCAGAATAAAGTTTTATTGAAGCTTTTTAAATTTTTCTTATTGTATTCCTTGATACTCCATATAGTTCATAAATCAAAATTATATATAGCCCAATGCATTTCGGGCAATGCTGCCCTTCATCAGAGGCATTGATTTTCTGAGTAAGTAGAAAGCCACCATCAGGCTAGAAGCGTGAGCGGTGTCGTACGGGTTTTGCGAACCGCGTTCTACTGTCTGGCGTTTCGTTGCACACATGTATAATCCTGTCGTGTGTTCGAAGAAGCAGTTTAACCAACTGTAATTTATCCAGCAGTTTGTTATAAATAATGGAACAAAAGCAGCAACAACTTAGCCAAATTACATGACAAATTATTAAGCAGCGAGGTAAAGTTACCTCCTGTATTGAAAAGATAAAATATCAAATCTTGATAAGGATAAATACAATTAGAAAAAATTATCGTACTATAGCAGCACCATATACTTTATATAAAGTGCATCCCAGAGCAGCAAAATCATTTCCTTAGGACTTATAAAACCTAGTTTAGTGCAAACAGCAATGAGATAACAATAGTCATGAGTATATGTTTTCAAGAAAAGAAAATAAATACAACAGGTTGAAGAAACAGAAAGCTTGAAGCTTTAAAATCAGTATAATAGGAAAACTAATTAAATGCATAGCCAACGATATTCGGACACTAATTCATAAAAGTTGAAATATATTCATAAACTCCCTAAAAAAGTTACAAAGTTTTATGCATCCTGTTTCATTTTTAGGACAAAACAGAAATTCTCGAGCAGACGAAACACTCTTGATACCACTCTTGATAAACATTGGTTGAAGCCACTTAAAATGAAATGAAGTCAAAGCCGGACATATAAGCAAAATATGATCAAGGTTCTGAATACCCTGTTTACAAAAGTTGCAATTTTTTTCACCTTTACTATTAGAAGACCAATTTACAGTTAAACTATTCAGTGGTAAGAGATTCATATGGCTGAGAGTAAGCCCCCGGCGGGTGCCGTGGCTTAAGTTTCAGGAGAGATACTTCTGGGGAACTCTCGGGGAAGAATCCTTAGCTATTGTTTCTAGTCTGACCCTTGCTCTGCATATAATAACGTCCATCCGATGGCTAATTACGCTGCTTGAGATCTTTAAAAAGGATTTCAATTTTGTGAAGGAGAGAGACATCACAAGATCCTCTTGCACAATAAAATATTGCAGTGCCAAGTAGAAATCGCTAAATGTATTTATACATTTGCTCTAAAAAAAATCCTGATGCATAAAACTCATCAATGAAGAAGGATCGCAATTCTTTAGCTGATAACCCCAACGTATTACCCTAGTTAAACCTTGTAAAAAATAATTTACCAAGCCAAATTCTAGCCTAATAGCCGCTGTTGGAACAAGGGTATTAGAATTACATAATTTATGGAAGATTTGGCCTTCAATCTTATCTAAAGAGCTCCATTTATGTACTGATATCAATTCAATTGTATATAACAAGGTGGGAGGGATTTTGGCTTTAAAAACTAAAAGCAGATGTAAAAAGTGTCTTCGATCCATAGCACTATAAAATAGACGTAAGACATTTGCATGCAATATATCTTTACAAGAGCTATGTTCAGTATGGGGACTGCTCCTTGTATTACTAGAAATGACTTTTCCCAGATAAAGATAAGAAGCAACAATCTCCAATTTTTTGGGGCCAATTCTCCAGTTAAAATTGCAAACTTTCCTGTTATTTCCTCGTTTCCTAAGCAAAACTTACTTTTAGAGACATGTATCTTCAGAAATTGTGCAGACATATCATTCTGTAGTTGTAACAATTTTTTGTTTAGACCAATAGGTGTCAGGTCCATAATTACAATATCATCTGCATACAAAAGGCAAGTGAATGAACGGCCACCTATCTTTGGTGCATCCACTTCTGATAAGGAAACATAATCCGGTAAATCTCTTACATATAGAGAGAACAGTAGAGGTGCTAATAGGCACCCTTGTTTCAAGCCATTTTCCATGGAAATAACAGAAGATAGGCCCTGAGTACCCTCCATTAGTACCTGCCACCATGTTTGGGAGTGTAGGGCTATGACAAAGGATAACAGAGTTAAAGGCATCCCCATTTTATATAGCTTTTTCCAGAGAAGAGGCCAGTCTACCTTATCGAAAGCAGTAGAAAAGTCTATAAATGCTACATAGACATTTATCCTGCGAAAGACCGTATATTTCTCTTCTATTAATTTCACCAAACAGATGTTGTCTAAAGTGGAATGGTTTTTCCTAAACCCTGCTTGCTCAATAGGGAGAGTTTTCCCCTCTACTACCCAATCAGTAAGATTATCAATAACACTGCGGGCAAAAAATGTCCCCACTGCGTCCAATAAAGCTATTTTAGTTACCTGGAAGATGTCTTTCACCTTTTTTGTATAATGGAATTAGGATACTACCAGACCACGATGAAGGGGTCCGCCCATTCAGATAGCAATACTCAAACAGTGGGGCTATATATGTTGCCCACAGTATTGGCTCTTTTTTTATGACTGACATAGGGATTTCATCTGGGCCCATTGCCCCGAAGGCTCTCATTTTTTAAATTAGTCTAACAACTTCCTCCTTAGAAGGCACATTATTATAAACTGACATTTTTGTGGAGTTTGTTAGAGAAAAGTCAGGCCAGGAAGAATTTAAATTTGCAGAGTAAAGTTCTAATTAGTGGGATTTCCATTCTTCCTCGTTTATAGGAATGGGAAGAGATCTAATTCTAGTGCCACAAATTTCTGCAATTATTTCCCAGTAGCGTTTTGAGCTATTTTTAGAAGCAGCGTCCTTTTAGAAGCAGCGTCCTTTAATTGGACCCATTCGTAGTCTTCCTTTTTTTGTTTTAGAGAGCTTTTTTTAGTTGTCTTTTCCTCTTTAATAGACATATTAGGCTATTTTGTTCAAGTGAATAATTCAAGAGCTGAGCCCTCACTAATTTGTTTAAATCCTTGTTAATTTGAAGTAATGGGTTAAAACCAGTTCTTTGTTTAATTTTTGTATGGTTGGATTTACAAGACATACCATAAGGTTTATACTATGGCTATAATATTCCAGTAAATTATTTTGAGGGTGGTCTAAGTTTTATGTTACTGTGAGCTGCTTATCGCCAATTAACCCCTTGTGTGCGCAGCGAATTTTCACGCTGTGCGGCCGTTTCAAAGAGTGGGCGGGTTCATGACGGCCCCCAGTCATCATCAGCACACGCTCATCGTGATGCATGACGGACGGGGGCCGTCATCAGCATGCAAGGGGTTAAAATAGTTAAGGAGTCTTTTAGTTTTGACAAAGGATTCCAAAAATTCTGGCATTTGCTTTGTTAAACGCTACAGTTTTTTCCTTAAAATTCCAATAGGACTCCCCAACACAGGATGCATCTATTTTTAAGCTAATCACTATATGGTCACCAAAATGATTTTCTAAAATTTCCATATTTGATAATCTATTTTAAAAAAATCAGCTGAGGTAATTACATAGTCAATAATGGAGCCACCATTCGGTCCCTTATGTGTATTTTTTGCTGGAATATCTTTTTCTAATCTCTCATGGACTACTAATGCCTCCAAATTTCTTAAGACTTCTAATACAATTGTTCCTCTTTTATCAGTTCGACTATGATTTGGGAATTGAGCTGGTGGTAAATTTAATGCTTCCTCCTTAGCAGAGTTAGCAAAAAGCCCAATACTATGGGTGGAGACCTTAGCATTCAGGTCTCCAGCCAGCATTAGGTTCTTACATTCTGTACTTTCGAGGATGGGCGGGACAAAGGTAAGCAGATCTTTAAGTAAATATATATTAGATGAGTCCTGTCTCTAACTTGATTGCCTGAAATAGATTAGAGGCATGTGGGATTGTTTTATATGGAGGCTTGATCTAATCAAAATTGTGCTGCCTCCTTTCGCATGTCCCCTGCTCACCGGTAGCGCAGGCCTGCTCAGCACATAATAATCTTCTATGGACCAGTTCGTTATAATCTAGGACTCTTGAATACATATTACGTAGGCGTTTTGTTCCTTCAAGAACAGCCATTTATTTTTATTTGTGCTTAAGCCAGGTGCATTCCATGAGACTAATTTAAGGACCTTGCTAGGAAGAATTCCCAAACCGTAGGCCAACTGAACTATTTATATTCAGGGCCCTGCCACCCAACTCCATTTCTTGTTTTCATCTTCTATTGGTAGTACTCCATCACTCTTTTTCTCTGGTTGTAGAGCTACTCTCCTTCCATCCTTCCAGGAGAAATCTGTAATACCCTTTCTCTTTTCAAATGGTGAGCATCAAGAGACAATAGATCTTGTCTAATGGGAAGCTGTCTATTAATGGACTCATTCATTTTTTTCATTTGAATTCTTTATTTGATGATTAGAAATCACCATAAAAGTACAAACAATCATTATACATTAGGTTCATCCCTTTTAAAACAATCAATCAAGTTGGCATGTAACCCAATGTAAATACAGCAACAAAATCACAGTAAAATAAGTAAACTTTATGATCCATAAAAACCAATCACTGAATTCTCATCACCCCCCCCCCCCTCTAGTTGCTCTTAATCGTACAGCTACTTTAAAAAAGTTAATAATGCAGCACAATGTTAGTTGGTCCGAAGCTTGTTGTAAAAAGATCAAGGCCTCTTTTGCACATTTGATATTTGATCTTTTTAAAATATCTACCAAAAATCTACGTCTGGGTTCTGAATAAAACGGACATATTAATACAAAATGAAGGGAATCCTGCAGAGACCGATTGTCGCAGCCGCAGGTTCCCCTCTGCTCAATAGTGGGTAAGTACCCTAGTGGTGATCCCAATAAATAAGGTAAAAAATTGAGCCTAAAACGGGTCATAAAAAACCTTTCCTGTGCGTTATGTAGCAAATATAAATAGGGTTCCATTCCTTCTGTGATCTTTACAAGGTTGTATGCACCCACCGTAATGTTAGCCATTTATTGTTCTGCTCTTTGTTCGGCTCTGAGCGCAAAAAATGCTTTTTTAACAGTTGTCTTGTGCTGAGGGGTGATCGCAGTCGGGTCATTAAAGAGATTCCCTAGGCCCAGAGTTACCAATACTGATTTTACATAGCTGAACCACGGGATTCGCGACCATTTTTCTCTGCCCAAACAATCCTTCAGTATTTCCCTGCTTAGGCTTGCCTCTTGGTTTGTCCAGAGCTTTAGCCAGGCTAGAATTGGCTTAACCTTTTTCGAATCTTCAAGGTGAAGGATCCCTAACTCCCTGTGTGCTATTGAGGCAGTTACACTATGTGGGACTTTCAGGACGGATCGTAGATGTTTATTCTCCTACCGCTGCAGATGACAGACATTAGCAAAGCCCCATAGGTGACTTTAGAGCAACATATTGAGTTATATAGGATCATTACCTGTTCAGGGCACCACCTCCCCAACCTTCGACCATAACCGGCTATTGCTCCATTGGCCGCAATCAATTTGCGACAACGATCCTCTATCAGGGCGTTAAGATTTAGTAACCCATCAAACAGAATGCCTAGATATGAGAATGACTTAACCTTCTCAACCTTATGACTCCCTATTGTAAAGATACATTTGTTAGAGGGTTTTTTGCCCACAGTTAAAACGTAAGATTTACTCAAATTGACAGAAAGGTCTAATGAACCCATAAAGGAAACAAAACCATCAATTAAAATCTGTAGACTCTTTGGTGTGCGCCCGAGTAGGACCGCGTCATCTGCGTAAAGTAACACTGGAACATGGCGCGACCCTACTCGTGGACAGTCGGCTCCCAACTGTAAAAGGTGCTGTTCAAGGTTGTTAATATAAAGAGAAAATAAAAAAGGCACCAAGATACAACCATGACGGACCCCACTATTACATTGGAAGGAGTCTGTGCATTCCCCTTGCATATTATACCTAACTTGTGCAGATGTGTTGCTATGCAGTTCCCTTAATATGTTAATGAGGCCAGCCTCTATCCCCATGATAGTCATCATGTTCCAGAGCTTGCCTCTGTTAACATGATCAAAGGCAGCTGCCAGATCCATAAACCCCAAATAGATGGATTCTTCACTAGCCATGGTGTATTTAGCTGCTAAAATATAAAGGTTCAAGCATTGGTCGCTCGTAGAGCGACCCCTACTGAAACCGTACTGTACGTCTGAGATTATATTATTTGTTTCTGTCCACTTAGACAGCCGGTTTAGTATCCCCCTTCCCTCTTTTTCAGGGGCTTTCTTTTCTTTGGGAACCAAAACATCAATACCACAGCACCGTAGTCTATCAGAATTTTAGATAATTAAATGGGAGGTTACTTTGGCCTAAATATCACTCTGGCACCCCCAAGATTGCCATGTTTTAAAACTTGAACCAAAGCCAAATCACTGCTCCTGATAATTTTTAAATCATATATTTCAGCCAAACAACTTAATAAATAAGACCTATTCATATATAACTCAAAATCAAAGATAAAAACAAAATCCAACGGAAGAGTTACAGACTCTGAGTGCTAACATGATAGTTTCCCTTAGTCAATTTTCTTGGATTATAAATCACATCACTACAAATAGCAGATGAAAATAATACAGCGTCAGGGTTCAAACCACATTTTGCACCCAATGCAGTACTTAGATCTGTATTATTGGCTTCTTGATGCACCAAGGTTGCAGCTCAGCTGATGTGTGTTCAAGTCTGTTGGAGAAACTTCCACTTGAACTTCTACCATTATCTGATCTTTTACAACAGAAGTCGGAGGTAAGTTAAGATTTATATAAGGGTTGAAACAGATTTGTTTAGCCCTTTTTTTCTTTATCCTCCGGATGTTTCTTCTTTTTGATTTCTTCTTTCTACTATCAGATTTTCATTCTTTTTTTAAGGCCTTTTCTTCTAGTTAAATATGATTAGATTTTGGTTCCTTCATAGTAGAATGAACAATTTTATGAAACCCTTTTTTTTTATTGGGTAATCTTTACGTTGTACAATATCTTTGTCCTTTCCTGTAGTCAAAAAAGGAGAATTAACAGGGAGCGACAAAAAAGGCTCAAACTCAAAAAATTGCTGTACCGAAAAGAGCTGAGATTCATCAAATAAATCCACACTTTCTTTATCTTTATGTATTAAGGGACCAAAGAACATATCCACCTGAGTGCCAAAGTCACGATGATTCAAATTTGTACCAAAGCTCGTTTGGGTAAATTTCATTGGGTTCAGATTAAATACCTGTGTGTGTGAAGGAGGGATCTCTAGACAAGATTTAGACTTATCCGATAAAGGGACGGGGTTCTTACTGATTGGGTGAATATGGTCTGAAAATATTGATTTGGTCAATGCCATAAGTGAAACAAGGATGTGATCAGAATTGGTTACAGATCTTTCCATAAGAGCTAGAATAGACAATAAGACTCATTCAAAACAAAACAAGGATTCCGACAACAATATTTTATCATTAGACTCCTTAATTGAGATCGGGGGTGATAAAGGGTCTAGAGCTTATTGAGTCCGCTCCACTCGGCGTACTACTGAAAAGACGCATTTTAATGGAAGAACCTGGAGGTGTGGAAAGTGAGGAGTAATCTGGATCTTCACACCCCTCACTCCACTCTCCACTTTCCTCTCCTTACCACTCTCCGATCTGCTCTCCAGTCAACAGACGCCAACCACTGGTTTCCGGTCACTACAGCCCTCCTCAGATAGGAGTCTTGGCTGAAGCTGAGGCTATCCAGGTGCCCGGATTCTTCAGGTCGCACTTAGAGTCTTCAAGAGCGCAGAGAAGACAGCGAACGTCAGAAATTACAAAAGCCCCGGGAGGGTGAGGAACACTCACTCACTGCAGCCAGCGGTCAAGAAGACAAGACATTCAGACAGAGATAGAGATTATGGGGGCGCGAGGCTAGCGCTGAGAGTGAGCAGCAAGCAGAGAGCTAATAATTGCTACAATGTTGCTACACAGGACCTCCTCGATCACACCTTGATTTCTCTTCCTGGCCGCACATGCTGCATGCCACACACACCGCAGTTCAGCTCGGCTCGGCTCCCCCAGGCTCCTCCAGGGGCCCTCAGGCACCGGTCGTCCCAAAGCGGCCTCAACCAAGAAGCCTGCATTCCTGCATACTTGTGGAACACTCACCGAAAAATGGACCCAGTCACAACGGTCAACTCCGGGAGAAAACACCCTGCGATGGAGTGGGCAATCCTCCACAGCAATCCTCTGTGGCAGGTAATCCTCTGCAGCGGAAGAGAGGGCGGGTGGTGGGCTGACTGCAACTCACAGAGGCTCGGAGCGCAGAGAGCGAAAAGCAGCACAGCATCACCGCACGAGCTCCTCCTCCTAAGATGCGTCACAATGCGTTGTTCTCTCATCACACAAGGGCCACCAATGATATCACATATTTCAGGAAGTAAGTTAGAAACAAACCTATCGACGAACAATCTGTTAGAAATGGGATTTTTAGTTGGCTAGGGCATGTGCCTAAACCAGGCAGAAAGCACCAATCTAGTCAGGGCAAGGAGTTACATACCGAAGATAACCCCTACTCACCCCCTTGGTAGCTTGTCAGAGCAGTCAGGCTAATCCCAGAGGCAATGTGTAAAGTTTTTCCGCAACACACACACACAGCAGCGACACACTAGGCACACCACAAAAGAAACTCCACACAAGGTTGTATCAAAAATAGCCTTTGTATCACTCATAATACACATTAGAATGCAATCACATATGTAAACTGTGCCACCTTGCACTTAGTATAACTTCACAGGGATTATATACCCAATAGGGCCTATCGGGCTGCTGTCAGAACCATCATATGTCACGGTTAGTGCAGACAACCAGTAACTAGTGGTAATATTACACTTAGCATGAACACATTAGGCATACATCATAGTATTACCTAGAAGAGCATATTACACCTTTACAGCCTCAGAGCACCATAGTAAACACTGGTCACAGTACACCTCTAATGGGCATATCTCAGGTGGAAACGTAACTGCTCATAGGGTGCACACCTTGCCACAACAGCACACCCAGGTGCCCCTTCCTGACAATTGCACGTTTTGTGCCCCAACAGCACATCATAATGTCAGGGCACACGTATGGCACCATCAGAGGGAGGAATTGTCCATAAAATCCCCTCAGCAGTGCACCTCAGGGCACAACACTGGCCTGAGCTCATCGTGCAGTACTTTTCCACCAGAAGATGCCCCCAACACCCAGAGTGGGTGCAACTGCCCGCAACCATGCGGCGCAGCAGGGGGTCACTGTTAGACTGGCAGGGCCCGTCACCCCCACGGCCTCGGTTTAAGCGCAAGAAAAGGAGGCTCAGCCCCACTCACCCTCCCCGGGGGGGCTGAGCAAGATAAGGCATTGCCGCATGCATCAACCAGCAGTCATGGGCTCCCAGCGTAAGGCAGTCCCAGGCAGTGGTCCAATCCTGTCCGGGGGCTTGGTCGACTTGGGCACCGCCTATGTCCTCCTATCCTCTGGCTGCTGCTACAGCGGGAGTCGGAACACGCAGCGAGATCTCCGCCTGCTCCTTCAGTGGAAGGCGGCCCCGCCCACAACCAGGCTTCAGTGCTGCCAGCCTTCCGGAGTATTACTGGGCAATGCTGGGGGGGGCTCCTCCTAGCCACTCTTCTACCAGCCGACTCTTCCACCACTTTGATGGCAGCCCAAAACTGCAGAAGCGAAGAGTATCCTAATCCACTACCCACACCTTAGTCGCTACCTCCCTATTAACATATAAGGGAGACCACTCACCAAGGCGTTGGGAGAAGAAAAGGGGAAACAGGGATGAGGAGATAAGCGATATCCAACTGGCGCCTCCCTCAGCCTCTCTGCACAACCCTCAATAGGAAGGAAGGAAGGAAGGGGCAGGAATCCCTAAAGAAAAAGAGGCAAACAATGTATTATGCAAATATACATTCACACAACAACATACAAGATGAGGTGCACTTACATGTGGGAAAAAATGCATTCTTTTACCCTGTATAAGTAGCCGTTACCCTTTGCCAAACAGGGCATTCTACCATCAAGTTATCTTCTGTGGTCCGTACATAAAAAAGGCAATGGGGTACTTCTCTTCTTGCAGGCAAGTGGTCAAAACAACGAAGGTCCCCAATCCAAGCCCAAAACAAAAAGGGGGGAAAAAAAGACTATACAGGCCAAAAAACACCCAATCCCGGAAATGAAAGTATGACGGGAACGCAGCCACGTTGTTTTCACCCGTACTTTCAATTTTCTTCTCTGAACCCGATAAAACTCAGGCCCCAGTAATGAGATCATGCGAATTAAAAAGCAGTCTTCCGATTGCTCTGACAACAATCTTTCCGGGAATCCAATATGGCAGCTAAGAGACGTGGCTTACTTGCTCAGAGCATGGCTGGCGTGCAGATGATGAAGAGCGTGACAACGTAAGCACTGCAGCATAGCTGCCAAGGTTTTAAATTGCTATGTGTGACATTTTCATAATTTCAGTGAAATTATGAGTGACATTTCAACGACTACGAGTGACACTTTCTTACTTGCTAAATCAAGCATCGAAATCAAACAATGAAAACGAAGGAAACATAAATACCACAAATTACACCCAAAGAAAATGTTCCACAGCGGATCAAACGACCAGCACCTCAAATTTCCAACGTCCCTTAAAGTATTCAGTCTTGTTGTGCTGACAACCTCCAGGACCTGCTGCGGTTCGGTCCCACTGGAATTCCAGATAGAAGATTTGGAGAAGAATGGAGGCAGCACCAAGTACGAAGTAAATCAACAGGACCAGAGTTGTATCAAAAAATATATTTTTCTTTTTATTTTCGTATTTTCAAAGTGCACAGGACAGCCAACGCGTTTCGCTCCCCAACCATGGGAGCTTTGTCAGGGCTGAAAACAACATGAAATATACACATATATTAATGACATATACTGACATAAAACAATCACAGCAAAAAAAACATACAAGTATTAAAAACAACAGATCAGGCATTCGGAAGCCAAGGAGATGACACAACACCTAAGGGGACACAATAACAATCCTACTAACTGGAGGGCATGTTACCCCAATTCAAGATGTACAGACGGAGATGATGGTACAACATGGTAAATACAGTAACCACATCGTTAAGCGAAATAATATACAACCATTTATTGCATCTAAGATTTAAGAAAATGGGTCGGTGAAGAGAATAGGGTAGGGCAGAGTTCAAAAAAGGAGGAAGCAAGAGAGGAATAAAAGTAAAAAATAGAATACATTTAAATAATTAATAAGAAATCGGGGACCGAGCAAGGTATGGAATGATAACCAGTTCTAATAAATACGCAATTGACTAATCCCATTTGTTCCAGAGTATATACATTGTATTTCTCACCAAAAGTACTGGATGGTTAGTCTTGCTGTAGCGCAGTAAAGTTGACAAAGGTGCTGGCAAGTGTAATGATAAAGATACTGAAATAACAGAGGACAGGATATATTAATGTAGAGGTAAAAGCGGAATTGTTAAATCCTCAAATGACAAACACCTAAAATATGAAGTCATCAATACTATAAAGTAAGAGAGAATAATGTCTAATCAGGATATATTAATATAGAAGTAAACGCAGAAATGTAAAATCCTCAATTGAAAAACACCTAAAATATGATGTCATAAATACTATGAAGTGAGAGAGAACAATGTCTAATCAGCCTAGGCCCCTAGGAGAGACTAAGAGGTGGGAGACTAAAAAATCAATCAAACAATAAGTACCGTAGACTCTTAATAAGGTACACCCCTTGACCATGGTGATAATATGGAAAATGTGATTAACATAAGGGGTAGACTTAAATTCCTTGTCTCCTCACCTAGTGCAGAAATTCCAATATTGGGAATAGAAGTGTCAACAAGCGTCACGGGCCGTTGGGTTGTTCACGCCAGTTGCATGAAAGGTTATCTCTCTAGAAAAATAATAAAATAGAGAAGTGTCATAAATATTGCGACACACAGGTAGAATAACCCAAATCAGGAATGCCGGTGGTTCCACTGGTATTGGTCCTATTGTGCTTCCAGGGCAATACACATAGTGCAAGGTTGTGAACCCGATAGAGATTATTTTCAAAAAGGGGTGGGGGCGGGGGGGCGCCCGGGGGTCGGTCTAAAGAGTAAAAATAATAAGAGATAACTCACATTAATATCCTAGATCGACAAATTACACCCATTTGAGCAACAAGAAACTCCAAGATCTTTCAACTTCTGAAAAGCACCGTAAATAGAAGGGCACTAACCACTCTGTCAATGCAGCCCAGCCCACCCCGCTGTGACGGCCTTATAGCAGGTATATCCATGTCACCCTTTTGCGCCCCCTTCTTCCCAGGCAGCGTGATTGGCAGGTGCAGACTGCAGTAAGCTCTCATGCGCCAATTTCTGCAGTGCAACACAAGGAGTTCTAATCCGCCCAACCTCCCCCCAACCCAGCAAGGCTCCAAAGGGTGCAGACAGGTGACAGGGCAGATAACTCCGCTCCTATCATGGCAAATGAAATATGGGGAGCTCTGAAAGAGATGGTACGCAACAAAACACCAGGTTCCTTCCGAATTACTCCCGCTGGAGTTTTACTATGCATACGCCACTAAACTATTCCCACATCTGGAAAAACGCTATAACACTTCCCTTGATACAGGCACTCTCCACAAAAGAGGCGATGGGAACATTGCTGCTGAAGCTTGGGAACTCCCCGGGGGAGCTATAGTTTTATTGACCATTGTCGATTTATTTTAAACACAGAATAGAAACTACTCTGCAAGATCCTCGCCAGTCGACTGCTTCCGTTGCTTCCACAACTAATACATATGGACAGTGTGGGTGTGTTCCACAGAGGAACACCTCTTTGAATATTCAGCGATTGTTTAAGACAATGGGATGCAAGCCAAGACCATTGCACACAGATGCCTCTCATTGGATGTTCAGCAAGCTTTCAACTCCTTGAGCTGGGATTTCGTCCCGGCACGATTCGGGATACCCCAACCTATATTTAATGGGTAAAATTGCTTTTTACTGCCCCCACGGCCTGAGGGAGAACAGGCCTGTATATATCAGATGCATACCAGGTATGGTGAGCCACCCAGCAGGGCTGGCCCTGTCCCCCTTCTTTTTTTTACTGGCAATTAAACCCACTGCACAAATAGTTTGACAAGAGGCAGGGCACTGAGGGATCCCCATAGGTAATCGCTCTACCCTGATATGATTTTGTACTTTAGAAATTTTCAGCAGGGGCAAGCGGAGATGGCCCAATTGCTGCCCACATTTGGAGATCCCTCGGGACTCCACATCAATGCGGATAAATCGGATAAATCGTGTGCTTACTCCTTTTCCGGCTCATATGTGGAGCCCATTCTCCATTTCTGAGACTCACAGATACCGGTGGCCATTACACCCTACAGTATCATAGTGGTCAAATTTACAGGGAAGGCCCCGATTTATTGGAAGGTAACTTAACTTGTGTGATTACAGCCCTCTCTGGTGGCCTTTTAGGTTTCGTTGGCTCTTTCTGTGGCCTGCAGTCTGGTCCTGGCAACGGTTGTGATGTTTTCACGCCTGTTGTATCATTTTGTGAATCTACAATTGTAATGCCGGCCTGGATGCTTACATTATTGAATACTATACTGATTGACCTGGTGTGGGAGCAGGAACACTGCAGAGTCATCCTAGTGAAATTACAATTGCCGCCAGATAGAGGTGGAATGGGGGCCCAAGACTTCAAAGCCTATTGTATAGACGGCAACTACAGTGGTTGTCCTACTGGCTGGCTGGTCATAATCTACCCCAAATAGATTACACGGAGGCCCAACTCAAGCGCGACCAGTTAAATAGATTGCTGTGTCTTAATGCCCCGTCACTGCCCACGCACACGTTGCTCTTACTTATTGCTCTAACTACTGGCGATGAAAGACACGGCTATCCCAATGCTTTATGTACCCAATATATCCCTCTGCCACCTCCCCACCACTTCTTGCACTTTGATGAGACATAGACTAGACTCCTGGAAGCAGGTTGGTGTCACTACGGTGGGGGAACTGTTTATGGATGGCACTTTGATGTCCTACGCAGATTTCGTAAGCACTTATGGTTTCCCTGACTCCCTGTTCCTCACTCATGTCAGTATTCTTTGATATGTATGTAAATAATGGATGGCGGATGGACAGGAGCCCCCAGCTCAGTAGCTCCTCTGGGCGCTTCACACAATTGGGCATGGTCGACACTTGGTACACTGGCTGTTCAGGGGAGTCAGGAAACACCTTTTGGCATCACTCACTTCCTTGAAATGCAGCTGGGAGAAGGACCTGGCTAGGGAACTCACGGATAAGGAATGGGCCCATATGTTAGAATATACAAAGAAAATAACTCGCAACTTGACATTCAAATTCATCAAATTTTCCATCCTGCACAGATTATATTTGACACTGCACAAAATAAACCAGATGTACCCCTCGCATGGGGCAGACCTGATGCGCTCGCTATGGGCATGCCCCCAATGTAGGAAGCTGGCTCTGCATATACTATACCTAAGTGAGGTATAGTGTGTAACGTCCAGTGGAACCCAAAAGGTAGGCAGAGGTAAAGTAGATAGCACCTCACTCTCTATTTGTGGTAGTGTGGTCAAGCAGTAAGGCTTTTTCAGAGGTCAGTTTTAAGCATTTGTTGTACCCACTCAGTCAGCAAATGAATTCACACACTCAAAGAGTGAACTTCAGACCAATTGTTTTTGTATAAAAATATATGAGTTATTTTATTTTCTAGAACCAATCAAGCCTGGCACAGGTAAGTGATAAATATTTTTCAGTAAATATACAGTTGTAATACAATAGTGTTACTGAGAAATGCAATGCTTTGTAAATAAAGTACAGATACAATGAATGGGCTTTTTAGTAAAATGACCAGTACATTACTTTACGATTACTTTTTACACAGTGTGGTATAGCTGGATACTACACTGCCACATTTCCTGTAAACAGGTAAGTAAAATTGTTTTTGTTAGTTAGTACAATTTTAAAGAATTTCTTTAGGTTTTCCAACTCCACACTTCGAAACGTTTCATAGAAAAACAGTCAATGTTATCCTATAGAGCGAAATAGTGTTACGGCTTACAGGTAAGTACTTTGCTGTGGGAGTTGGTGTTCTAGGGTTAGACTCAGGGGTCCCCCAGGGTCAAGGGTGCACTCTAGTTACACCCTCAGCAGCACTAGGGCAGCGGGTACAGAGTGTTGAGGCCCAATGTTATACAACGGGGGATAGGGGGCATCCGGTTCGTGGCTGCTGACGAGCAGGCCACTGGGTTGTGGGAGCAAAGCTCCTGGACATATGCTCAGGGCAAATGGGGGTTTAGGCTAGCACAAAAAATGCACCCTCAGCGGCACTGTGGCGGCTGGTTGCAGAGTGCTGTTGTGGCATGGGGAGTCTCTGGTTTGCGAAAGCACTGCAGGCTCGGGGACGAAGGCCTTCTGGGTGCGACCACCACTTGGAAAGGGAAGTTGGGATCTTGGGGGTTGGTTAGGCACTGTCGGTTGGGCCACCCAAGCCCGTGGGGCGTCGGGTGCAGGGGTGCCTTTTAAGGTAGGATCTTCTTACCAGCTCCTGGTCGCGGTTTGGGGGACCTTCCGGTTCGAGGCTGCAGGCGTCGGCTGGAGGCTTAAGGCAAGTCGGGGATCACTGTATCTCGGGTCAGGATTCCCGGGGAGACCTCCTCATGGTGTTGGGCCCCCCAAACTCGGGCCGTGGGCGTCCGGTGCAGAGTGGTGCAAACTCACGGATCCTTGCGGAGCTGGTCTGTTTGAAAAAATCCGGTGTTCACGGGAGATAGAGTCTTTGGGATTGAAGGCAGGCAGGTCCTATGGGTTTCTTGAGGTTGCTGGCTGCAGGACACAGTGGGATTTCACTGGAGCAGGTTCGAGGTGGGGAGAGGCCAGTAGGGCTGGGGCCAAGTCAGTGGGTGTCCTCCTCTTGTTAGCTTCGGCACGGCTGTTAAGTCCTTCTTCTTTTCTTCTTGCAGGTTCTTGTCTGAGGAAACAAGTTTTAGGGGTGCCCCTAAATACTAGATTTAGGGGCATTACAGGTAGGTAAAAAGGTTGGGACCAATGGGTCCCTTCCTTGGGGTGGGTACACCCCCTATTATGCCATCCTCCAGTGGGAGGGGGCATAGGCCTTTTCCCGGTTGGCTGGGTCCCCCCCATCTGTAAGATGGCAGGGACTGAAAGTTGTGCTTCACCTCGCCTCCCCCACCTGAGGGGTGGAGTTGGCACAGGTGGGCATACCTCTATTCCTCACTTGTTTTTTCTGCTGCTTCTCCTTCCCAAAGTGGGGTCAGAACCAGTGGGCACCAGTTGCTGAAGCCAGCAAGGAGCCTGGGGAAGCTCACAAAGGCGGTAAGCCTTTGAAACTTCCCCTTTGTGATCTCTGCCCATCCTGGGAAGAGGCTTGGCACCTCATACCAGGATGTGCATTGTTTCAGGCCCCCAAGAGTAGCAGGCTCTCGACCCAGGAGTTTAGAAACATATCTGGTGGTGGCAGCTGAAAGCAGCCACTCAGCCTGGACACTAGTGATAGGTCGTTTTTCTGGGGGCATCGGTAAGATGTCCTATGTGTGCACTTTTCATTAAATCCCACACTGCCATTAGTGCGGGTTTAATGTGCTGAGAAGTTTGATACCAAACTTCCCAGTTCTCAGTGTAGCAATTATGGTGCTGTGGAGTTCATAATGACAAGCTCTGAGCACCATATACTTTTAATAGCTGCAACACACTTACAATGTCTAAGAATGGACATAGACAGTGTAGGGGTAGAGGGCTCATGAACCTGTACCCTCACCAGTGATATAGTGCACCCAGCTAGAGGGGTGACTGGCCTATGCCAGGGCAGCCGGTTGTAGGATAGCACACAGGGATGTGTGCCATATTGACTCTTCACTTTGTTCTGCACCAAAACATGCAGCCTGCCAAGGAAGTGTGTGAGTGTAAAGGTACTTAGCCTCTAAGGGTGGCACAATAAGTGCTGTAGCCCTTAGAGGTCTTCACTGGTCACAGTGCCCTGGGTACCTGTGGTACCATTTACCAGGGGCTAACCTGTGGCCAAAGATGCCACTTGGGTTTTGTTTTCAATGCAGTTTTAGGAAAAGCACATAGGCCCTGGGTACCTGATTAGCAGGTGCCCAGGGCACACTCAGTCAAAGCACATCAGCAATTCAGCAACATGTGGGGGCAACTATGCAGAAAGAGGGCACTTTCTCACACTCAACTTTCAGGTTGTTAGGCGGGAATAGCAGCAGCATTGGGTGAGCTAATGGCACAGAACATTTAGGATAGCCTAAAACGGTGTATACTTGGGCTACCCATAAGAGCAAGGGGCTTTAAGGTGGAAGCTCGGTTCACAAATTTGGCACTATTACTAGTGAAGCGCTGGAAGTTCCCAGTGACTCTCAGGGTGGAGGACTGGTGGGAGGAGGTACACTATTAGTGACATCCTGAGAGTGAGGCCCTCAGACAAGATGGATTCAGAGGAATGCATAAAACACCCATCTCCATAAATTGAGATTCGCTGTTGGAGAGCTTCATTACACAAGGACCAGAACCCTGATGTGATTCTGTAGTGAGGCTGGGATGGGTGAATAGGGCTCAACACTAACTGCACCATTAGGATTCTGCATATTTCTGAGGTTCGCATAACAGCAGATTTACACAGTCTGTAGCCAGACCCCATCACTTACAAACATATTCTTCCCCTTAACAATAGATAGATTCATTACTTGGTGACAGGGGATCCGGGTGGGGGCAGGGTATACTATAAGATTGTTTGTTTTTTCTTTCTTTTTCTTCTTCCCTTCTTCATTTGCATGACCACAGAGAAGACTGAAAACCTCATCAATAGCAATATAGATATAGCTCAACGAATCACTCCAAATGCTCGTACTTGTTTACTGGAATGGCTTACTGCTGTAACAAACCTGTAGTGAAAATGAAATACAGTTTGTGTATGAGGAAGGTCTGCGGGTTTCATAACAGATTAAAGGAGTGAGAGCAGAAGCATACTGCTCTGGGATTATCCGGTAGCTAGGCTTTGCCCGGTTCGCTAGGCAGCAGCCCTTCGGTCTCGAGCAGTGCTTGGGGAGGAGAGCGTTTTTCAGCATGGGGACAATAAACCATTTATGCCTTTTCAATTGTTGGCAATACCGCGAAAAGTGCTGGCTCTTATTGGCTTGGATGCGTGCAGTATTAGAACGCACTTCTTAAGAATAGGTATGGCTACAGAAGCAGGTAGGCAGGGTTGGGATTGGGTGACCATAATGGACCTGAGTAGATGGTCATCAATTGTTTCCAATGCTATGTTAGATGGGGAGGGGCTTTGCATTTACACACTAGCATCATTCCCTTTATTAGAACTTACAAGTGATGTTAGAGGTAAAACCAAAATGTACAGAGACACCTTTCACTAGACTCTAAGCATTTGGAAGGCCTCTCTTAAGTATTGTAAAAAATAAATATCTTGAAGCTCAGAGTGAGTGTAAAAGACAGTCTAGGTCAGTGGCATTTCCGGTTTGTCTGCAGACATTAATCAAAATATCCACAACAAACTTATAGGTAGAAAAGCAATTAAATATGAGTTCTAGTATTTTTTAATAATTCTGAGCTTCCAACGTATGTTTTTTTTCCATTGGAATGTTAATTTCCAGTTTAAGTATTTTCCCTATAAACTTTAGAATACTTTAATTACCGCATGTCTTCCAACGTTTACCGCCATGAACCTAGGAAGGAGTTTATTGCAAAAGGTTGCAACCTGCAAATGTGGGCCACATTTTTATTTTGCTGCCCATGCCAAACTGTTGCCAAAATCCAACCCTGGGCGGGGGCAGAAAAAGGACGCACTTGTGAGCCCCTCTTTTCTGCGCGACAGTTGGCAGATAAGTTGCAATGGTTTTCCGAAGTTTAATGTTGTTGTCAACGGCAAGTCAGGCTGATAATGAACGGGTAGCAAGTTCGCGCCTGGATGAGCCAGGACGTTTAAAGTTCTGTAGGAAGTTTAATTGGTTAAGAGGTTAATAGATAAAAAGGGAGGTGGAGTTTAAAGGTCTCATTTGCAGTTGACCAGGTCTTGAGCAAGTATGATACTGTTGAATTAAGTTGTGTGGGGGGGAGATTTTAGGGGTAGCGGTAGCTTAACAAAGGCAACTTGGTATAGTGAGTTTGTTGTGTTCAAAGGCAAAGATCACGGTTGTTTTTGTGATGTGCACTTGTTTCAATAGAGCGGCCTTTTTCATACAAAACTTGTGTGAGGGGTCTGGACTGCTCCCCTCTTCCCCAAAGGTCCGACCAGGCATGTGATGGGAAGCCTTTGTGCCGCCTAAATAAGTTACTAATGCAACAGTACCACTGGCAACCAATCGGATTGCGCCGAGCTTGTGTTCTACTTAACTAGCTCTTGGCATAATATGTGTAATCATAACTGCGGAATCCTTCCCTTCACACCAGAGAGGAGGAAGAAAACAATCAGTGGATTATAAAATTTTAGTTAGCAAAGAGAGATATGAGCTCATTGTTCAGAGGTGCAGTTTGTGGTCGCATGGAACCCTGGGATATATTCACGTTTCTTTGTTGTAGATGGCTTATCATGGAATCTGTAAATGATTTGCCCTCAGGAGTCTGTGTCTTCACAATAGTCACACATGTTCCCGCTTACATAGTCTTCTTAGAAGTAAACAAGGCTTCAATGGGGGGGAACAGCGGTGGGCTGTGCTTTGCAGAGGGGCCTCCTCAAGTTTCGTCATGCCACTGACGAAACCCAAACTATTCTGCAAGTTGCTTAGAAATCATTTACAGTCAGGGCTTTAAGTGGGCCCGGTCCCACTGGTGCTCAGCAATGGCAGTTCTAAAAAGCAGGTGCTGAAATGGGTTTCTATTGCGCTCTCATTTTCGCCATCACCAGCGTAAAAAAAAATATTAACCGCAGCAGTGCCATCCTTCACTACTTGAAGCATTTTCGATGTTATATACAACGAACCTGTAGTTGATGCTTATTTATGTTATGCAACTAATGATGCAGCGGGTCTAACATAAAACCCTTTACCTGTGTCACCAATTCAGGAAGAGAAACTCGCACTATTTACTCATCGGTGGGGCCCATAACACCTAAAATCACACACTCTCACACAGTTCCTGAATCAATGATAATTCGACGAACTGCAAGACATGCGGGTACCTTATTAACCTATACAATAATTATATACATTTGACCTTAATAGCTATCAATTCAATTAATACATCAAGGTACTCCTCTATTTGGTCGGACCAACTAGTGGGAATCAGTTGATGGCGAATAAGTCCAGCTCAATCACAATCAAAACCTTAGCATCTATTTATCATGACTTTTATTCCACAGACTCAAGTTTATTTTTCATAAGATTTTATTTAAATTCTTTTAACGATAATTCAAAGTCGATTAAGATTTATTAGGCAAATACATCTAAGCAATTTATTTTAACACAATCAAGCATAGGGAAATTAGAAAATAGAAAATACTCATTACCCCTTGGCCATGAAGCAATGAAGAGAATGGTTCAACAGAAAATGAACCGCAGATCACAAGATAGGTTCCCAAGCTGACTGTCTGTCCCTCTAACCTCCTCGGACGTCTCCCTCCCGAGATAGAATTCCCGCAACGTTCTCATTCTTTTTACCCATCAGAGTTCAGAGTCCAAAATCTTTCAAAGTCTTTGCACCATAAAGAAAATCGTCTCAACTGACAGCATGTCGTGCTGAGCAAAGGTACGAAACATAAAACCACGATCGCACACACCCTAAGCACAGGCTCCTTTTATACCCTCTCACTAACTTTCTATACCCGAAATTGAAACGTTTAGGGGCTACATCCACTTCTGATTGGTTCGTTGGAGGGGTGGTGATGGTAACCTCATTGTCCTCCTAGCTCAAACCAGTTCACAATTTCCAGAGTCATTCTGAATTTTCACATTACTTCATACATATTTTCATTTATATTTTGTTAAAATTCTTTGTATCACTTTTCATGGTCATGCTTCTGTTCATCCTCTGGGGCACAGTTCTCTCATCCGTTCCCATGCTTATTGAATAGTCTCTTTGGCACAACTCCTATTGCAGGTCAAGTTGTCCTGGACATCTCTCACTCCGGACATAGGCCATACACTCTAGACTGAACATCCATTCTGACCATGCCCGGGGGCCATCTATATTTTCTCACGCGCCAACGACGCATTTCACATCAGCCATTTTCGAACAAGGCCTAGCAGAACCAAATCGGAACTGATATGAAAGCAAACATAACAGAAATTAGATGTAGAATATAAGCCCTTCTGTTTACCACCCACCATTCTAATTACCCATGTTCGGTATTACCTTGCAAAAGCGACAATCAAAGCTATTATAATTACCATCTGCATTCTTTGCCACAAAAAATTCTACTTACAGACAAAATACATGCACTTTACTCTTCTTTTCTACCTAATCACAAACCTATATTCATTTAATTCATACTTTATTAATAAATTAGATTTTGCAATATAGCAGTTAGTTTCCCATGTGTAATGTCTAAATAAAAGTAGCAATTGTTGATTAATTCACATGCTTCACACAGTTAATATTATTAAAGTTATGAGGGCATTAACTTTGAAGGGGGTACAACATTTTTTTGTATTTCCCCTGCTCCATCGACTCTTCCCTTTGGTGATGTTAAACATCACCACAAAACCGCTTCTTACATTTATCTGAATCATGCTTCTTGTCCTTTTTTCATTTTGTTTTAGCTTAAACAATAGTATCTTTCACATTCTGTCTCTTAGATTTGTTGTACAAATTTTCTTTACTCTCTTCTAGTTCAATTTCTCCAATTTCTCATTTTGTTTGTTTTTCTCAATTTGCATTTTTGTTTTATTTTCTGCTTTTCGTTTCTTAATACACACACAGACTAATACTAACATCAATGTCATTAATATTGCTATTGTTACTGGTATTCATATCTTTCTCACTAATGAACTACCTGTTTCTGCAAACCATTTCTTCACTGTGGAAAAACGCTTACCAAGTTTCTCTAGAACACCATCAACCTCCAGTGAAGCAATTTATTTACGCAATTCAGTAATATTCTTAATATACCTTTGTATATTTTGACTTTTGTCAAGAATGTAAGTACAACAATGTTGCACTTTCAACACTCCAGAGACTCCTCCTTCTTTTGCTAGAAGAATGTCAAGAGCAAGTCGATTTTGCATCACCATAGCTCTCATAGCAATCAGCTCAGTATTTACCATTAAGAACCCTCCTGCAGTATTTGTTGATAAACGATCTACTATTGTTGACAGTTTCGGAATCTTATTTGCATTTAATGATATACCCACTGCTGGTATCAGTGCTCCAAAAATATCACCTACTATTTCTGAAAAACTTTCCCTCTTTCTATGTGTTAGTGGTTTACCTATCTCGTGATTTCCTTTAGTCCCTCTATCTACATGAAACATTTTTGGAAAGACTAGGACTAGGTAGCATGTTCCGTACCAATGGTCCGGCAACCTGTAATAAGCTTTGTTTCCACATATAAAATAGATCCCTGGAAATACTTTATCTTTTCCTCCTTTGAATCCGCATCCCCCTGTAATTCTGTATGTGTCTTTGCATTCACTGGCACCCACGAAATAGTTGTCATACATAGTGTTATCTCTACGAATACACAATTTTCCTTGCTGTGGCAAGTCAAATCCTGTTGCTATATTATCATCACTCTTATCATAATTCCCTTCCTCAAAACCCTAAGGTGGAGTTTTCTTCTTTTCTCCAGTTGCTTTTCTGTGGAATTCTACCCTTCTATCTTCCACCATATCTAGAAATGCCTTTTCTTCTTTTCTCAATTTACAAGTAAGATTATATCTAAATGCATAATCTAGAGTTCATTATTTTGTTTCTAAGAAAATTTCTCCAAAAACTTTACCAGGCTTCACTTTGTTTTAGTTCAGAAACTATAGAGACTTTAGCAAAAACATCATCCATATCAGAATAATAATATTCGAATTTGCTTGTTCTATAAATTAAACTAGCTAATAAACTACAAGTTATTCCATACGTCAAAGGAAGGTGATGGTATGTTACACCTACTGACACAGACGTGGGTAACTGCATGCATACATAGCAATCTCTCACATCCATTGTCTCAACGTATTCGTACAAATGTTTTATGAAAACATTCTTTGAAAAGTCATTAATTGACCTATTTCTATGAATTTCAGCATTATCTACAATATCTACAATATTCTTTGTTGTATGCGCCTTATTACTATTTGTGTTCATTCCAGACACATTTTCTGCATTTATTCTAAATGGAATAATTATTGCTAAAAAGAACCAAATAAGCATCAGTTAACCTGTACAATAAAATCACATTCTACACCATTTGCGTAAAAACCTGCACCTAGATTTTCTATTTTCATTCTCTGCCATAGTAAATTATTTGATCTCCAAATATATATACTGAAGAAAATATGTATCTTTCCATACTTGGAAGTATGTCCTTTGAGCCAACTGCTCTTTTAGCTTATATTTCAGTCCTTCAATATTTCTTTTGATTCTCCATCTTTAAATTTGTCAATTTTATCCTTATTTTTGTTTCTCCAGTCTTTTCTGTATGAATACAGTTCAATTTCAGTCCTTTTACTCACAATTTTCGCTTTGGTTCTCTAGACTGCTTTCCAAATGTCCTTTATTCTCTTTTGTTTGACTCTCTTAACATTGTTATTTCATTCACTTGTTCCTCCTTTTCTTTATTCACATTTATTATTTTAAATTTCAGTTCTTTATTTTCTTTGGGCCAATTATCTCCTTTTCTCTGTCTTTTTTTTACAGTCTCTGTTATTTCTTGTTCCACTTTCCAAGCTCTCTTTCTTGGACTTCTCCTTTGTTTTATTTCTCCTTCACTTTCCTCTGAATCTGTTTCAGACCTTATTTCACTTCCTTTTAATTTGAACCTTATGATCTCAGATTCTTCATCTGAATGTTGATCCTCTTTTGTTATCTCAGTTCTTGCAGGAGGAATTTCACCAAAGCTTGTACTCGGTTGCTCATCATCACTGTGAGTTATTTCTGTTTCACCAGTTTCAATATCTTTCAGGATTTTCTGTTTGCTTTGGAGAGTCCTTAATCTGTTTTTCACCAGTTTCAAATTGTCGTGTGTCAGTTGCTGAACTAGTTTTCGATTTTTCCAGATATCGACTTACAGGTCGATCTTCAAGATCTGGAACTCTGATTATTTCAGTCCTCTTCAGATGCTCAACTTGTGTCTGATATTGCCAGATGTCGACTTACAGGTCGAGCTCCCAAATCTGGAATTCTGTTTGTTTCATTTTCTGTATCAGATTCAGAATTGGTGTCTGTTATTTCCAGATGTCGACTTACATGTCGATCTTCAGGTTCTGGAATTCTGATTATATGGCTGGCCTGGATCCACTTTTTCACACCTGCACACTTTACTGCTGTGGTGGTGACCAGGATCACTTGGCGTGGTTTATCCCAGCAAGGAACCAGGCAATTTCTTCTTCTGTGTACCTTTATACAGACCCAGTCTCCGGGACTCAGATCATGAGCTGGGTGTCTCTCAAGAGTGTTCACACCTGTTTCAACCTGATGAAAAACAGAATGTACCACACCAGCCAATCCTTTGCAATAGTTCAGAATCAGATCATAAGTTATAGTTAGCAGCGTGTTGACAGGTACAAATGTGTAGTGAAGGAGGTCCACTCAGGAAGGTTGTAATTCAAGATGCTTTATTCATAAAGACAACAGGTTGTAAGGTACAGGACATCATGTTGATAAGTGGTAGATCAGAGCCCCACCAGGAGCTGCCTGTCAGCTGCTCAGCCCATGACCAACTGTCCCTGCCTCACTCAGTCCCAACATTCTGAGGCATCATCAGACTCCAACATTCTAATGAGACAGAGCACAGGCACTGGCAGAGCAGGGCTGGTAAAACACCTTACAGTGTAATATGCAGGATACTACATATCCCCTTTCGTTCGAACAGAAGCATTAAACCAATACGTGAATAACAACTAGAGAGAGAGAACCAAGGGGGAGATAATAAGGAAGAATAGCAGAGGAAACAGAAACAACGACAAAGAAAGGTGTAAGCAAAGCAGCGTGAAGAGACGGGTGGAAGAAAATGAGGAGGAGGAAGAGAAGAGTAAAGCGGAAACCGATAGAGATAAAACCGACTCACAGACATAGAAAAGATGAGAGAAAAACGAGTAATCAGAAAAAGGAAACAACATGGGGCAGAAGAACTCACACGCACCATGGACCAATCCCCAAACGCACCAACTGGCCAAGTAGGCAGGAAGGGAAGAAGGTACAAGGCACAACGGAGAATGAACACCAGCCTACACACAGACACAGGAAAGTAGGGTAGCAGGTTCCCTCCAGAACAGGAAAGAAAAGAATCGAAATAGGAACAAAGGAAGGCTGGAGATAAAAGACGACAACAAGAAGTGTGGATCCAGAAACCAGGGATGACAAAGAGAATGACACCACGAGGAAAGCTGGACGAATAGAAAAACAGAGAAAAGGCAAAGTAGATACATACAGTATGACTACAACTTCCCTCTGTTTCCAATAAACATAATAAATACGACGTAAGTGTGGTATTGCGTTATTTAAAACAGCAAAATTACAAAATGTAAATAGACAATAACAGTCAGAGGGACTACAACCATGACCGTCCTCTGCTCCTCTGCAAGAATGTGAGGAGCATTGTAAATGGGACTGAAACCCATGTGAAGCCCTATGTAGGGTGACCATTTAAACGTAAATGAAAATGTAACCCCTAACACACCCTGTGTGAGGGTGAAAATTCAAATGGGACTATGACCCATCATACACCCTGTGTAAGAGTACAAATTTAAATGTAAATGGGACTGTAACCCATAATAAGCCCTGTGTGAGGGTGTTCGTGTAGAAGTAGAAAGGGCGGTGACCCTAGCTACAGTGCCCTTGTGAGGCTAAAAGTTGTATGTTACCTAAGTAGGCAAATGTATATGGGCAAATGGGGCTATAACCCATTCCCATCCCTTTATAGGGTAAAATTGTAAACATATGTAGGCAAATGTATGTGGGCAAATGGGGCTATAACCCATTCCCATCCCTTTGTAGGGTAAAAATAGTATGTAACTGTGCCCCTTATGAGGGTGAAAACCGTGAATAGCCTGTGTAGGCACGTATATGGGCAATTGGGGCTAGAACCCATACCCATCCCTATGTAGGGTGTAAAATATAGTGTTTTAATACCTGAAAATGAGCACTAAGTTCTCCCTATGTAGGGAAGTGAAAAGTGTGTGGTATACACAAGTTAAATGAACATTGAACCCCTAAAAATGTGTGCTCAAAATTCCTAAACACATTATGTCAGCAATGAAAAATAATGTGCCATCATGTTATATGGTTTTGTTTGTAAGCGCTTGAAGCTAGATCAGTCCCATCGGAGCTTGCACATTGTAAATACAATGACTCGGCACAAATAAACTAATGCAAATGTAGACGTTGTGTTATAGGATTAACAACCAACAATAATGGTGCACGTTTTCTCTGCCCTGGGCTGCTCTCCTGTATGCACATCATGTATGCATACAACATTTGTTAGGTCTAGCGTTATTCAAGACCTTTTGATTTTAATAAAATGGTATGTATAATACACTTACCGAGGCTTTCAGTCAGCCCTCTTTAGCCATTGGTCTGTTCTTGTGTCATTCCCATTTTACTTCCATCCACTACAGCATACACGAGTCAGCCCACTTAAGACATGGCTAACTTCCCTGTGAGAGAAAGCATTCTACTCTTTCAGAAGAAGCATGTCCACATGTAAAGTAGTTCCTGCCTGAGGTTTAGCTCTAAATTAGAATATTGGCAGGGGCTATCTGTGCAAGGACATAATCAAGGTCATTATAGTAGTTGGAAACTACGACATTTTCTCTTTTATGGCTATCCTTCTACTTTGAGTAAACAGACATTTATGTAAAAAAAAAAATGTCCTGCATTGCATAAAATATATACCTGTGAAATTTCCACTGGATGCACTGGCACTGAACAATTTATAAACAATAAAGAAAATAGGTGTGTGTGTCACCATCGTCCCGTTATACTAACTGGAAAGTCACAGGCATAATAAAATGTAACCGTGTGTTAAACATTTTTTTCTTTGCTCTTTGAATGTGCCAGAATAAGAACAGCACTCTTAGAAAAGTCCCCATGTACTATTAGCGATTTCGAAAAGGAAAACAGCTCAAAGTCAAATTCTTACTTTTGGCACCCAAAACTAGACAGGAGTAGTTGCATTTCAAAAGCCATTATTTGATGCCTCGACGTGAAGCAAAGAGGCTTAGCAAAACGTCTGCGCCGATATTTTTCCCAAACCATGGCTTAATTGCAAACTGCCAAAGCCTCATGTAAATGACAGCACGTCCAGGGCGCACCGCCGGAAGGCTCACGGCACGTTGCAGCAGGCAGACGTAATGCAGCATCAAAGGCAGAATCCATAGCCATACGTCATAGAGTGAACTCCTCGTCGATGAAGTCCGTGCAGCAAAACAAAATGAGGAGAACAGCGCGCGCAGGAGCCCAACTGAAATAACTGTCATAACAGCTACAATACCAGTAAGGCAAATAAATGATGTGGAGAATGGCAGGGCTGTTATGTAAAAGTACAATGGAGACCTGAATGCACGCGAAAATAGAATTACTAGAGTCGCCAGCCAGAACTTGTTCAGCGTGATGAAATGGAAAATGTTCATTACGAAGCACAGCTGTGAAAGAAAATGATGAAAGAGCGCAATTTTCCAAAGATGCTGACAGGAATAGTAGACTCAGGGTCATGAAGTGTCTCTAGCAGGGGATGCACATACAATACCCAAATTAATGTAAAGGCAGTAAATAGATGGGTTTGATAGCATAAGCAGTACTCATTATTCCAAAGTCCAAAAATAAGTAAAGTGGATGTGCTCAGGATCACACAGCTCTATGTAGACGAAAGCATACTGTAATGCAACATCTTCCTACCGCTAGTTTTGAAATCAAGGTGAAATGTATGTATTGTAGATGCGCACAAGATCACACAGCGTTGGCAGCAACATGACTTAATTACACGCTGCATTGTAGTTGTAGTTCTACAAGTTCGTAGACTAAGTGTCAGGGAATGCACCATGAAAATGTCACCTGTGAGGTTGGTGTGCTGGTAGGCACAAGCTGTGGCTGTAACGCCAAAGTCCAAAATGAGTTACAAGGATGAGCACAACATGCCTGGGCTAGGGCTGGCCGGTGATGAGGCCGCTGGTGGGGCTAACAGGCGTAGTGTTTTGTGCTTACTTGTTTCTTGTTGTCTTCTTTTTCTTTTCTTTGAAGTTCTTGTTTCTTCCTTGCAGTTGTCTTCATTGTACTGTGTAGAAAACACATTTTTCTTCTTCTTAGTTAATTCCTTCTTGTGGTTACCTCTTCTTCTGTAAATTGTGGTTGTTGCCACTGTGGTTTCTGTAAGTTGCGCCATCTCCAGGTCCACTTTTAAATCAGGTACCTGAGATTTGCTTGTAGCTGTAGGTTCTTCGTCACCTCGTCGCCAAAATATGTAGTGAAGGAGGTCCACTCAGGAAGGTTGTAATTCAAGATGCTTTATTCATAAAGACAACAGGTTGTAAGGTACAGGACATCATGTTGATAAGTGGTAGATCAGAGCCCCACCAGGAGCTGCCTGTCAGCTGCTCAGCCCATGACCAACTGTCCCTGCCTCACTCAGTCCCAACATTCTGAGGCATCATCAGACTCCAACATTCTAATGAGACAGAGCACAGGCACTGGCAGAGCAGGGCTGGTAAAACACCTTACAGTGTAATATGCAGGATACTACAAAATGCTTGTCTCATTACTCTTCCCGTTATTAATTCACGAGGGCTCAAACCTGTTGTTCTATCAGGTACACTCCTTAGGGTCATGAGAACAAGTGGAAAAGCATCTGCCCATTTGAGTCCTGTGGCCAGACTCATATTCTCAGGCTGTTTTTGATTGTGCCGTTAACCTGCTCAACCACTCCAGAAGCCTCTGGTCTGTAGGCACAATGCAATTTCTTCTGAATGTCCAAGGCCTCACATATCAGTTGAATAATTTCATTCTGGAAATGACATCCTCTATCTGTTTCTATCATTACTGGGAAACTATACCTAGGAATGAATTCTCTCAGCAGGAGTTTGGCTACTGTAACTCCATAATTTCTTCTGGTCGGGTATGCTTTTACCCACCGAGAGAACAAACAAATAATCACCAGAACATATCTCAATTGGTTACATGGTGGCATTTCAATAAAATCGAGTTGCATTCTGGTAAAAGGACCTCCTTCTCGTCCTATTGTTCCTAAACTCACAACTGTATTTCTTCCTGGATTCAATTGTTGCCATATAAGACATCTTTGACACAGACTCTCACCATTGATCGTAAACTTCGGGTTATACCAAGTTTGTTTGAAAAGTCTGATCATTGCATCCCTGCCAATGTGTGCCTGTCCATGGGACATCCGTACCATGTTCGAGATCATGCTATCAGGCATAACTGGTCTTTCATCTCTGTAAACCCAAACTTCATCCTCCTCTCTTTGTATGCATCCTGATTTTATCCATCTTTCTTTTTTTCCCTCATCTTGCAACTGTTTCACTTCTTCCCAGGTTTCAACTACCTTAGTAAGCATTAAAGGACACAAAACATGTTCTTTTTCCCTTCTCCAATTCATTGAGCTCATATGTCTAGCACAATATTGAGCTATTGTATCTGCAAATGTATTTCCTTCCGTGATGTAATCATCTCCATTCTTGTGGGCTGCACACTTCACAATCACAAACATTTTAGGCAACTGTATCGCCTCAAGCAACACTCTCACAAACCTTTTCTTATTGGAGATCCAGAAGAAGTCATGAATCCCCTCTGGGACCAGATTTGTCCGAAATCATGCACCACTCCAAAGCTGTACTGGCTATCCGTGATACAAAAGGGGGTGGTGATGGACGGAGCATCTGAATCAATGAAACACTCACACCCAGTCGAAAGATCTGGGTTTAATCCATCACCACCCCCGTTTGTACCGCTTTTAGCCGCCATAAGTGTGGCAGGGTATGCTCAGACGGGAGTCCCTTGCTCACTTTGCCACTGGATTCAAGCAAACCGGGCTGAAGACGGTTGGAATGCCAGAAACCGGTCCTCGGAAGCTTGTTTCCGGTCCAGAGAAGACATGGCTTGTCAGTTCGGGCTGGACTGTTCCCATGAGGCACATGGTCAGACTGATTTGCATATAGCCATGTCTGAACTGGGATGGCAGAGTGGGCTAAAGAACGGTGATGGATTAAACCCAGATCTTTTGACTGGGTGTGAGTGTTTGATTGATTCAGATGCTCCGTCCATCACCACCCCCTTTTGTACCGCTTTTGGCCGCCATAAGTGTGGCAGGGTATGCTCAGACGTGAGTCCCTTGCTCACTTTGCCACTGGATTCAACCAAGCCGGGCTGAAGACAGCTGGAATGCCAGAAACCGGTCCTCGGTATCTTGTTTCCGGTCCAGGGAAGACATGGCTTGTCAGTTCGGGCTGGACTGTTCCCATGAGGCACATGGTCAGACTGATTTGCATATAGCCATGTCTGAACTGGGGTGGCAGAGTGGGCTAAAGAACGGTGATGGATTAAACCCAGATCTTTTGACTGGGTGTGAGTGTTTGATTGATTCAGATGCTCCGTCCATCACCACCCCCTTTTGTACCGCTTTTGGCCGCCATAAGTGTGGCAGGGTATGCTCAGACGGGAGTCCCTTGCTCACTTTGCCACTGGATTCAAGCAAACCGGGCTGAAGACGGTTCGAATGCCAGAAACCGGTCCTCGGAAGCTTGTTTCCGGTCCAGGGAAGACATGGCTTGTCAGTTCGGGCTGGACTGTTCCCATGAGGCACATGGTCAGACTGATTTGCATATAGCCATGTCTGAACTGGGGTGGCAGAGTGGGCTAAAGAACGGTGATGGATTAAACCCAGATCTTTTGACTGGGTGTGAGTGTTTGATTGATTCAGATGCTCCGTCCATCACCACCCCCTTTTGTACCGCTTTTGGCCGCCATAAGTGTGGCAGGGTATGCTCAGACGTGAGTCCCTTGCTCACTTTGCCACTGGATTCAACCAAGCCGGGCTGAAGACAGCTGGAATGCCAGAAACCGTCCTCGGTAGCTTGTTTCCGGTCCAGGGAAGACATGGCTTGGCAGTTCGGGCTGGACTGTTGCCATGAGGCACAGGGTCAGACTGATTTGCATATAGCCATGTCTGAACTGGGGTAGCAGAGTGGGCTAAAGAATGGTGATGGATTAAACCCAGATCTTTAACTGGGTGTGAGTGTTTGATTGATTCAGATGCTCCGTCCATCACCACCCCCTTTTTTACCGCTTTTGGCCGCCATAAGAGTGGCAGGGTATGCTCAGACGTGAGTCCCTTGCTCACTTTGCCACTGGATTCAAGCAAGCCCGGCTGAAGACAGCTGGAATGCCAGAAACCGGTCCTCGGAAGCTTGTTTCCGGTCCAGGGAAGACATGGCTTGGCAGTTTGGGCTGGACTGTTCCCATGAGGCACAGGGTCAGATTGATTTGCATATAGCCATGTCTGAACTGGGGTTGCAGAGTGGGCTAAAGAACGGTGATGGATTAAACCCAGATCTTTTGACTGGGTGTGAGTGTTTGATTGATTCAGATGCTCCGTCCATCACCACCCCCTTTTGTACCGCTTCTGGCTATCCGTGATTACAGTGATTCCGAATTTTTTTCGCAGTTTGCAAGCTCGAATCAGAGCAATCAGCTCAGCAACTTGGGCTGAACGAATTCCTCTCAAACAAGATGCTTCCATTATGGCTGCCACTGTACATACAGCATACGCAGCACTCAAAACTCCATCTGTCCTCAAACATGATCCATCCACAAACATCACATAATCTGATTCTTCTAGAGGTTCATCTCTAATATCAGGTTGGGGCTTTGTACAGAATTCAAGTACATCCAAACAATCGTGATCAACATCATCTTTGACTTCTGCATTCACTGCATCAGGGAATAAGATGGAAGGATTCACATTTATACATCTCACAATTGTCACATTGTCTGCACCCAAAATCACTTTCTCATATCTAGTCATTCCACTGTGGGTCATGAACTTGGGTTTTGGTTCTGGTTAGAAGGATTTCAACTGACTGTGGGACATATACCTTCACAGGATATCCCATTACAATGCCTTCACTCTGTTCCAAACTTACACAGGTAGCTGCTACAGCTTTCAGGCATCCATGTAATGCTTTTGCCACAGGGTCCAAAACAGCTGAAAAATAGGCTATAGTTTGTCTCATTCTTCCATGCCTTTGTACTAATACTGAAAGTGCACATCTGTCTATTTCCCTGCAGTTACTTAAAATTCTTTCTCATAATCAGGCATTCCCAAAGAGGGGTGTGGCTTGACGCTGGCGATGGTGGCTGCCTGAACGGGGAGCTCCGCAACCGAGCCCCCATTTATCCTCTTCCACCGGCGCTTGGGCCCCCACCTCCCGCACAGCGGTAGAGGAGGGGACAGCCCTCATCCGGGGCCATAAATCGGAGAGGGCGGATGGCCCGGTGACCTGCTGGGGCCCAACTGCGGACTGCCGGGATGCCGCGAGAGGCGCGCCCAAGATGACGCCCGCGAAGGCTCGATGCGGGACTGGCGGAGCCGCGCTGATGAGCGCAACGGCCTCGCCCGGAGCGGTGAGCACCAGTGAAAACGTCCGGAGACCCCTCCGATCTACGAGGTGGTCCGGAGTTGCGGCCGGGGACACCATTGCTGCGGGCTGCACCGCGGGGCACAGGAGGCCTTGCGGGGGCCCCCCTTCCCCCACCCCCCGGAGCCGTGACCGCCTCATGAGGAGACCACCGACTAACGGGGGAAGAGCTGAGAGCGGATGCCTGACTGCTGAATGCTGCCCCAGGCTAAATTGGCGCTGGGTCCTGGCACGCTGGAGCCAAGAGGCCTGAGCGGAGGGGACAGAGAACTGGTGACCGATGAGCAAGGGCAGGGGCTGCAACTACAGGTGCTAGCCAGGTGGCGGTGTGAGCCCCCCCCCCCCCCGCTTGCGCGGAGGAGGACGTCCCTTGGGGGCCCCACGGAGGCCGAGAGGGGTCGAGTGGAAGTTGGGGAGATTGCCCTGGAAAGAATCTCACCTGGGGAGCCAGACGGCCGGCGGAACACTTGAGGCCCAGCAGCCTGTGGAGCCCTAGAACCCACGGCCAGGGATGGGCGGGGAGACCGCGCCGGGTGCTTGAGAGTTTTGACCACTCTGCGGCTAGATCTGGCATGCTGGCGGCCTAGATGGACCATGTCTGGTAAGCTGCTGGACCTCTTGGAAGGGATTGAATAACAATGACCAGTGACTCTTCCGGCGGTGGAGGAGGTAGCCACCGATGCCCTTGAGACGGCCGGCACCCCGCAGAGTGCTGTGTCGGATTGGCACATGCTCTGCTGCAGTTGAGGCCTGAGGAGTGGAACGAGTGGGATGGACATCTGCGGACAGCAATAGTTGGACCACATGGCACAACCATGACCCCCCCTGCTGAGGCTGAAGTAGTGTGCCGAGACCCGACGGGAGCTGCGGAGCGGCCTTGCAGAGGATTAAGAGCGCCCGCCTGACGGTGGTGCGGGGCTCCGCCGATAACGAACGGAGAGAGGCCTTTATCTGTGCAGTATTGGGTTCAAGAGGGCCGTGGCACGACAGGAAGAACGACCTTAGTGAAGGTCGCACTCACTATGCCGGATGGCCTGCGGAGAACATAAGTCCTAACTACGCGCTGAAGCAGAGACCCTGGCCTGAGCCCTAGACCTACAGGAGGACCCGCCTAAGTTATCCGGGTACGAGAGGAACCTAGTGGCTGGGCCCAACAAGATGGTGGACGCGGAGGCTCCTGCCTAGGTCGAGCCCAGAACAGCTAACGGAGATCGAACAGTGGAGGCGGATAACTAGTGCGGTGCCGGCTGCTGCTGGTGCTGCCCTCTTGCATCGGGCCCGGAATTCCGCGTGGGGCTGCGTCGTGCTCGCGTATGCCTTGCCGCACCTACGGCAGAACCCTCCTGAAGAGCGGGCCGGAAGCGCCGGGGTCCTACAGCCGATAGTTGCTGGCACACGCGACCCGTTGAGGCGGTGCAAGTGTTGGTTGCTCGGAGCACGCTCCACCATGGGGAAACTGAAAGGGGGCAGAGGCGGAGCGCAGTCGTCCATGGAGGGAGAGCCTACAGATGGTGGAGAACAAGCGGGGCCCGATCCGGTGAGAGACCCCAACCTGCAGCAGCAGCTGGACAAAATCCTGGCGGCCATAGCTGATTCCCGCACGGCGCTCCAGCAGGACATTTCGCAGGTAGCCACAGGTCTGGGATTATTAAAAGCTGATCATGGAAAACTGGTAGATCGAGTTAAACTGGTGGAAAGCACGCTGCAAACCATTGAACCAGCGCAAAAAGACCTCGGAGCTACTATGGCAAACGTGATGGAACGGGTCAACGCCCTAGAAAGAAGAGCGGAAGATGCCGAAGGACGCAATCGGCGGAACAACATTCGGGTAGTAGGTTTGCCAGAGAAAATCGAAGGGTCGGACATGGTACAGTACCTCGAGGATTGGATAAAGACAGTGGTGGCACGGGAGGGCCTGTCCACCTTCTACACCTTGGAGAGGGCCCACCGGGTGCCGGCACGGCCGCCTAAACAAGGGAGGCCGCCGCGGCTGGTGGTGGCCCGGCTACTGCACTTTCTGGACCGAGGCCTCATTTTACAGAAGGCACGCGTAGATGGCCCTTTCCAGGTGGACAACAGCAGGGTCAACATCTTCCCGGACTACACCTATGAGACCCAGCGCCGGAGAACCTCTTTTCTAGCCGTTAAGAGGGAATTGCGCAGCGAGGGTATCCAGTACTCCCTCTTAATCCCAGCCTAGCTTAGAGTCATATTGGACGGTAAAACGTGGTTCTTCGATACCCCGGATGATGCTGCTGCCTGGCTGGAACTGTATAAGGCAGGAAAGGATGATGCTAGAAATGGCGCACTGATTGCCTCAGCGGGACTGCTGCCGCGAAAATCACTACGGAACCGGAGCAGACGGAGGGGACTGAGAAAGCCTACATCGTCCCAGACAGCAGCCGAGAGGCAAGATGTGTTGGAGGTGGTGTCCACATTGTCGGGTGCGCAGGAGACCCCTTCACTGGAGGGCACGGACTCGGAGAAGGAAGGTAATCGATCTGAATCCGAACATTCTGAAGCAAACAGTGAACACCTACCGAAGGTAACTCGGGAGATGGCGGAGGGAATGCTGGACGAGGGGTGAACGGACCTGGGGGGCAGCTCGGGAGGCGAACTTGGAGCTGGTGTGGACTCCAGAATAGGACCTGTTTGGGGGTCTCGGCTCTGCGGGGTTTGGGGGGTGCCTAAGGGTTTTCATTATAGAGGGCTCGGTTGAACTGTGAGGTCTGGTAGAGTAGGGCGGCTCGACGTTGGAGCATTGTTCCCCCTCATCGCCCTTAAGACATACCCACAGCAACTGCTGTTGGATTTCGTAGTTGTTTGGTAGATTTACCGGTTTGGATGGGGACTAGATGGGAGACGCTAGGTCCTGTTCTTGGGAGGGTGGGTGGGGTTGAGTGTTAGGGGGGAAGTTGGGGAGGGGTAATCACTGATGCAAGCACAGAGTCGAGATTACAATTGTGCAGGGAACAATGGGAAAATGGCTGATCCAGCTAGTTCTAATATGTATAACCTGGAATTTAAGAGGGCTTCATACAATGACAAGACGCCATAAGATTCACACCTATCTAGTTCGCAGGGGGGTACACATTGCACTACTCCAGGAAACACATTTAATGAAAGCGGAAAGTGTAGCGCTACAATGAAGGTGGAGGGGCCAAGTGTATAGTACCACATACTCAGCTTTTGCGAGAGGAGCCCTGATCTGGATTAGGGTGGACGTCCCTTTTCAGATGACTAGGCAGATGATAGACCCTGAGGGCCTGTTTGTGGCGTGGAAGGTAAACTGAGGGGTAGGGACATTGCCTTCTGTAGTATATATGCACCTAACGTTGATCAGTTGAGCTTTCTAGCGAGGGTATCTGGATCACTGGTGCACTATCTCGGGGGCCCCTTGATGATGGGGGGGGACTTCAACTCTATTACGGATGTGTCCCTGGATAGATTGCACCCCCCCTTGACCGACTCTCCAACGCATCGCTTGACCAAGGGTAGGCTAGATTGGCAGACACTTTGGGGATTATTAGATGTTTGGCGTGCGCAACACCCAAGGGACCGAGACTACTCCTATTTTTCTGGCATGCATGAGCTGCACATGAGATTAGATGCGGTGCTGTGCTCACCCGCGGTACTGCCAGCTATTGTACAGACTGAATATTTAGCCAGGACAATATCTGATCATAACCCGCTGCTAGCTACTATGCATTGGGTGACTGGGATCTCGCGTGTCCCCACATGGAGATTGCGCCCCGACACGCTAGAAGACCCGCTCTTCCAGGTGGCGCTGGAGGAGGGGATTACCCATTATTTCGCACAAAATGCTGGTTCGACCGCGTCGCGGGCCACGGAATGGGATGCCTTCAAGGTAGTTCTGCGGGGGCTCTGTATAGGGAAACACGCAGGGGTACGGAAAGTCCTATTAGGCGATTTGACCACGGCTGAAGATAAACTCCGCCAGGTAGAGCTACTGCGACCGGGCCACCCCGAACTACAGGGGGAAGTTAACACAGCAAAGGAGGCGGTGGCTGCGGAGGTGGAGTGATTGGATAGTTTTGACTATAAGGCTCACACGGTGAGGGCCCATGCGGAAGGAGACAAGGCTGGTACTTTACTGGCCTGGCTCGCCAACCCTTCGAAAAGAAGCTCCCCCATCCTGGCTCTCGAAACGGAGGAGGGAGAAGTGGTCTACACCCAAACTGAGATCCTGCAGTGTTTCACGCGCTACTATGCGGAACTTTATAAAAGTAAGCTGGTGGCAGGGGACTCTGCTATTGATTGTTTCCTGGAAGGAATGCGCCTACCGCAACTAGAGCAAGAACAGGCGAAAGACTTGGGTAGAGACATAGGGGAGATCCGAAGTGCCATTAAACAAATGGCCCGTAACAAAACCCCAGGGCTGGATGGGCTGCCCATAGAATTTTATGGGAAGTATGTTGATCTCTTTGGCACCGAAACTTCAGGAAGTATATAGGGAGGCGAAGGTGACGGGGCAGCTGCCCCAGTCAATGCAGGAAGCGCTGGTGATCCCATTGTTGAAACCAGGGAGGGAGAGTGAGAACCCGGCCTCTTACAGACCACTGTCAATGTTAACCACCGACTACAAGATCCTGAGCAGCATTTTAGCTACCCAGTTGTTAAGTTATATGACCGCGCTTGTTCATGAAGATCAGGCTGGCTTCATTCTGACACGGAACATGACCACGAATATCAGGCGGTTGGTGCGCCTACTAGAGGAATACCACCCGAGGGCGCGTCGACCAATGGTATTGTCGGTGGATATTGAGAAGGCTTTTGATAGTTTAGAGTGGAAGTATCTGTATGAAGTAATGGGGCGTTTCGGATTGGGCGGCGATTACCTGCAATGGACAAAAGTCTTATATACAGCAGCGGTGTCTAGAGTGAGAGTAGGCACGCTGATATCCTCGCAATATCCGGTAGAACGAGGGACGAGACAGGGATGCTCGCTATCCCCATTGCCGTTCGCCTTGGCAGTAGAACCCCTCGCGATTACGATACGAACGGGAGACCACTATGAGGGACTGGAGAGTAGAGCAGGTCAACAGTACGTGTCGCTATACGCGGACGACCTGCTCCTCTTCCTTGAGGATGCAGACAGGGCGCTGACGGGAGCTGAGAACTTGCTATCGAATTTTGGAGCACTCTCGGGCCTGAGGGTTAACTGGTCAAAAACATGCATGTTCCCGGTGAGACAGGGGGAGCCGAGTCCGGAAACGATCCGGGAAGTGAGGTGGGAGTCCACCTGTTTGAAATACCTGGGAGTACACATTTATCACACGGCAACAGATATGCTGGAGGGTAATGTGGGCCGCGGTGTGAGAGCGCTGAAAGGCAGCATGGCCTTTTGGGCCACCCTCCCACTATTGGTGATGGGCCGCATAGCCCTATTAAAAATGATAGCGCTTCCTCGCTTCCTATATTATTTTTGGACACTACCAGTGTGGATACCGAGCTCCACGCTTAAAACATTGAAGTTCTCTCATAGTATCTTTTCTCTGGGGTACAGGCAGATGTAGGGTAGCGCAGGCGACGCTCATACGACCTAAGATTGAGGGCGGACTGGCAGTTCCAGACTTTGAGTTGTATTATCTAGCGGCCCAATTGCAGATCTTCACGCAGGAAGTGGCAAGAGAATTTAGAGGGCCGGATCATAAGAGAGGAACAGGGATACAGCGCCACAAACTCTCTTTTATTGCGCTGCAGCTGAGGTTAGACCTCAAGGGACTCGTAACAGAAGAGAAAACGCTCAGACTCTGTTGAAATCGCTCCCAACGCAGGGCGGGAGTGTTACACCCGTACGCACCTGAAATCCCTCTGGGAATGGTGACGGCGTTACCACACAGAGGAGATTGGTCGCAATTGCAGGTTTGGGAAGAAGCTGGACTCCAGGTGCTGGGGGACCTATACGAGGACCGGGCTATGCTGCCTTACCAGATGCTCCGAGAGAGGTTTGATTTGCCAAGAGGGGGCTTCTTGTTGCACGCGGCGCTGACGAGAGCGATACAAGCGCACTCGCGGGAAGGGCTGATGGAGCCTAAGACGTCGATGGCCTGCCAATATACCATGATGGCCGCAGGGACGTTCAAAACGGTCACATGCCTGTACTCCAGAATGCTCAATGAGGGGTTAGCTCCCCTGTACACGCTGAATGGAAAGTGGGAGATAGATCTAGGGAAACCCATCCCTGATGTGGCCCAGGCACAGATAGTGAGAAGGGCTTGGAAGAGCACGAGGAACGCAAGATTTCAGCTAGTGCACTTCTATATACTCCACAGAGCATACCTGATGCCAAGAAAAATCCAGAAATATTTTCGAGTGGCAGAGGCGGCATGCCCCAGATGCACGAGAGTTGGAGTACAAATAGAACATATTTTGTGGTCCTGCCCAACGATGGGCCCTTATTGGGAGGAAGTAGGAAGCACCTTAAATGCGATAACAGAGAGAAGATTGGTGTTTGATATGGCCACTAGCATATTACACTGGTTCCCCCACACCTCCAAGAATAAAATCAAGAGCAAGTTTGTGGACATGGGGCTTATACTAGTAAAACGGGAAATCACGAAGCACTGGAAGGCAGCAGTAGGACCCAGCTACACAGGGTGGAAGGGTGAGCTCCTAAAGTGGGCTAACAGTGAGAGCGCGTTGCGATATCAGCTGGCGCATAGGCGTAACAATGATAAAGAGCTAGAGGCAGCGACGGCGTGGGTGGTCTTAGTGCAGGCGCTACGAGAGTATGAGCCACAGGATGACGGAGAGGAGGGGGTAGCTGAATGAGGGTAGCCCCGAGACATGACAGGTACATACTACGATTTCATACATGACGACTCCTGAGCACAAATGATAAGGGAAATGGAACGGGATGTGCGCATCGGTGATCGGGGGGAGTGGGAGGGTATAGTCTTGATAGTAGGGAGTTGGGGGTACAATTTGCAGGACGTTGTTTAATTTGGTGAATTGATTGTACAGAGCTGACAAATAAACTTACCAAGTGTTGAACAGTTGATGGGGGGTTTCCGATGGGCTCTAAGAGGCTGATATGGCAATTGTGATGTAAAATGTAACAATGTTTTTCTTTTTCTTTTTGCATAAAAAATCAATAAACTACGTCTTTAAACAAAATCAGGCATTCCCAACGCTGGAGCTTCACACAAACTGTTTCTCAATTGCTCAAAAGCTTCCATTTCTTTCACAATCACAATTGGGTCTTTTACATCACCTTTTTTGTTAATCGCTGCAAAAGTATTGCAATCAATGAAAATCCATGTATCCACTGTCGGCAATAACCAAATATTCCAAGGAACATTCTCACCTCTTTCTGTGTTGGGGTCTCATTCCTTTGATAATCAAGATTCTTTCTGTCGTCACCTTTCTCATCCCTTTTTCAATTTTATGACCTAAATACTGTACTTCTTGTTGACAAAACTGTGGTTTAGGTGGGGACACTGTAGTGGGCTTGTCCCACAGGTCCAGGTGTAAATAGGTAGACACGGCAGACCAGAACAGGTGCTTATAGATGGTAGTTTATTAGCAGATAAGATGGTACAAGTTAACAGGTTAACAGCCCCACCAGGAGCAGACCTATTCGCCGCTCAGCCCATCCTCAACTGTGTCTCTCATGCGTCCAACATTCCACCACACCAAGATTCCAGAGAGAACTCTCACACAGGGCTGATCAGCTAGATGCAGGTACACAGAAATAACATGAGGATACTACATTATCCTCTCCCTATAATAATGGAAAACAAAAAGAGCAAATAACTAAGGGGAAAACTATGCACATAAAATATACAACCTTTCAAGAAAACTGTAACCCAGAGATGGATAATAAAATGCACCACATGAGGGAAAACAGAGATCCAAATTATTAAAGAAGGAAGAAAGCAAAGCAAAAAGAAAACACTTACACATCCTCCTCCTTTAATAACGAACATTTTTTTAAAAAAACAAGGCGTAAATTTTTGAGCTAACATATAATCAATCAAAAACTAAGTCAAAAATATGCAAAGGGTGAACCAAAACACAAGAAAGTGCTTCTCACATGAGAAGACTGTAACGTAGCCAAAAACGCCACCCTCCTTTTTAAGGGACACTATGGGACTCAAACCCTAGTATAACATTGTTCAGGTGGGACTGACACTCCCTAAAAACCAAGGTGGGACTAAAACCCCCTCACCAAAATGATCATTTAATTATTTTTAAAACTAGCGTAAGCCAAGGGTAAATGGGACTAACAACCCACTCCCAAAAAAACTAGCGGGACTAGAAACCCACTGCACAGGGTAATGGGACTAATAACCCACTCCCTAAGTCATGGGACTGATAACCCACTCCTTAAAGTAGAAATAACCTAAGGAGAAAACATATTGCCAACAGGCATACAGGGATGGCGGGACTTAAAACCCTCTCCCAACACTAGGAAATAGGACTAATACAACCCATTCCCAAACCCCTGAAAAACATCTAGTGAACACCATTAATTAAGTAGGCATGTAGACAAACCAGATAAAAACTGTAGAGTATTCTTTTACATAAGAAAACATTTAATGAATAACTGTAAAATGAAGCGTAAATACCATTTAAAGACATATGATGGTAGCAAAATCGTGCCCAAGTAAGGCAAGCAAGTATGGAGTAAATGCGACCACTAAGTATGAAAACTCCATAATAAACCCAATGCTCACAACTTCAATACGTATAAATATTCATAATATGATACCAAAAAAAAAAGTGTGTGCACGAAAAACAAACAATGTAAAACAAAACACAGTAGTGTACTTTGAAAAAAAAACGAAATGTAGAAATGTAACATTCTTTTACATGTGAGAAAACATTTCATACACCATTGAGAAAATATTTCATGCACCATAACGAAAAGAAAAACTAGAAGGCAATGTAACCTTTCACTTTGCATTGTACTACTGATCGCGTTTGAAAATCTTAGTCTCAAAGTAATCATTTTAGTCTTTACTGAATAAGACATGTTAAGCTGCCAAAAAGAAGAATCCTTAAAGGAATGAAATTCGACTTCACAATCACTGAAAAGAACAAAAAAACGCTTCTGCTGGAAAACGAAGAAGACTGTGCATGTATGGTTTCCTCGGCCAAAGTAATTAGCACAAAGTGAGGGCTACACCATCAATCCACAGTCCTCTCAATTACCCGCTTCAGGCATTTCATCCAAAAGCCATGTGAACTTCAAAAGCATTTCGCACTGCCATTGCTAGCAGATAGTCACTGTTATTTGACTTACGTTGCTTCCTGGCATCTCCCCTGACTAAGTCAAATCTGCCCTGCTTTGGTCTTCAAATTCAAGACCTCTACGTTTTGTGAGCTTGTGCGTGTTTGGTGTCACTTTCAAAACTTATGAAAAGCCCGTTTCCCCTGTTTTCTATTAATTATCTTGAGCAAAGACGCTGCGACTTGGCAGATTACTAGAGTACCTTGCAGTAAGTCAAAAGGCTGGTCAGAACATAACATACATTCTCGGAGGATGCAGATGAAGAAATCAACACAAACATGTTGGTTTTAAAAAAAAACGATGACTCTTGTGTAAAGCCAGGACAGTTAGTTGAAAGCACGGACACTCGAGGGAGAAATCGACCTTCCGACTTTGGAGGAATAACCTATCTCGGAGAGCAGGAGACAAAATGGCAGGACGTACGGAGGACGCATACCGAGTGGCTCTCGGCGCGCACATGCATCAAGACGTCCTTAAGCAGCATAACAGTTCCAGAAGACTCGAAGACGTCATGTGAGGCTGATGCAACTGAGAAGGTGAGATGCGCGAGCCAATTTCAAACATGAATTCAATGAGTAACTGATATTCCAATGCTTGCAGCATGAGGCTTGTATATTACAAAAGGTGTAAAAAACATGAAATGGCAATTCTCTTTCACAAAGACACTACTTTCATGCTTGACAGCTTGAGTTCACTTTCCGGTTTGCCTCTGATTTCTTTCACTCTTGTTAAGTATAAAATGACAGTTTCTTTTCCACTGAGCCTGCTCATACCTTTCACACTTGGTTGCTTGAGCGTTATTATTGTATTTAACTGAGATAATTCTTAACAGTATCATACATGAAAAATCACTCGACTTCAGTAAAGCTCAGATTTGTAGTTAGATATTTTTCTTTACTTCACACGCTTCCATTTGTTCCTTGATAATGTTATTTAAGTGTACAGTCATAAAATCGAAAACTGGATGCCTTCTTGCGCCAAAATTACACACAGCCACTGTAATTTACCTTGTCTTCTTGTGGGCTGGAGACGCTTCTTTTCTTTTTTTGTTGGCATTGGCATTTCTTTCAAGGCTTCCTTAAGATGACAGTACACAGCACGCCTGTTGATGAGCTGTCCGTTGTGCTGGACTCTGGTGGGGCAAACAGGCGTGACCTCTGACATACATGACATGTTAAACTTCTTAAGTACGCTTTTTCTTCCTTTTGCTTGACTCTTGAGTGTAGATCTTCATCATTGGTAGGTTCTTTAAGTCCGACGTCGCCAAAATGTAGTGGGCTTGTCCCACAGGTCCAGGTGTAAATAGGTAGACACGGCAGACCAGAACAGGTGCTTATAGATGGTAGTTTATTAGCAGATAAGATGGTACAAGTTAACTGGTTAACAGCCCCACCAGGAGCAGACCTATTCGCCGCTCAGCCCATCCTCAACTGTGTCTCTCACGCGTCGAACATTCCACCACACCGAGATTCCAGAGAGAACTCTCACGCAGGGCTGATCAGCTAGATGCAGGTACACAGAAATAACATGAGGATACTACAGACACCTTATGTCCTCCTTCTGCCAAATGGTTCAATAATGCCATTGTGTCAGAAATGCAAGCTTCTTTTGTTCTTGATGCCACCAATAGTTCATCAATGTATTGAACCAACACACATTTCTCTGGCAATCTTAAGCTCTCTAAGGATTTCTTCAGTATCTGATTAAAAATGGAAGGACTTTCAGTATACCCTTGAGGGATTTGGCACCATGCCAAAATACGCTCACCAAACCTGAAGGCAAAAATTGGTTGACTATCAGGGTGTAATGGAATTGAAAAGAATGCATTGCACAAATCAATGACTGTGTACCATTCTGCATCGTGCGGAATTTGGTACAAAATTACAGCAGGATTTGGCACGATTGGACAACAGGGGACAACAATTTTATTTACCTTTCTCAAATCTTGTACTATTGTAAAAGTTCAGTTAGGTTTTTTCAGTCCCATTATAGGTGAATTACATGGACTACTCATTATTTCTTTTAAAATTCCTTGTTTAATCATTTTATCATATACTGGTGTTACTCCTTCAACTATTTCTGGTGTCAATATGTATTGTGGGGAATTCGGGTAAACTGCTTCTTCTTTTATAGTATTTTTTACAGGATTTACTCCTTTCATTAAACCTATATCTTCGCCTGTAAAGTCCCACACCTCATTCTTAACTGTTCTTTTCAAATCAATGGGAATTCTTTCTTTATCAAACACAGGAAAAGTGTCACCTTTTCCTGAATCAATTACTGACATGGTAATTTTATACAAAACATCGTCATCTGATGTCTGGAAAGCAATGCCATCTGGGGTGCAGTTAATGGCACAATTCATTTTACATAATATGTCACGTCCCAGCAGATTTACATGACTGCTCTCACACACCACAAAACAATGCATTTCTTTAAAGGGACCGATTTCCACCTCTACTGGTCGTGTAGGAGGGGCTTTAATTTGTCTGTTTGCAACACCTACAACTTGGATATTTTCTCCTGAGAGAGGAAGGTTTGGAATTTCTACTGATCTAATAGTAGAACGGGTAGCACCAGTGTCCACAAGGAAAATAACATTTACACCATTCACCTTTCCATCCACAAAGAGACCTGACTGATCGACCTGTAGAGCTGCGCCAAGCACGCACTCTTGCTCTTCTCCTAGGCACCATCATAAACTTTCATCCGATTCATTTCCATCCGGTCGTAACCAATACTGCGTAACAGCAGCTGTGCGCTGCAATTTCTTTACCTGCTCTCCACCGTAGAATCCTGTCTCTGCACTGTATCTTTGAGGATTTACACTCTGTGGGAGAGTGGCTGTGGCACCTGACTCTGTTGAGTAACAACCTGTTGCTGTGGTGGTGATTGGTAACTCACCTCATTCTCCACCTGTGGATTCAATTATTTATTTTCGGTATATATTTTTGGAGGTAATTTACACTCGCCCTAATTTTCGGCAACTATGACATTGCCATTTGTTCTTAGCGTCTTCTATATCTGCTTGACCTTTTCCTTTACCAATGTTGGGTTTCAATTTTGCCTGCCCTTTTTCATTAAATTGATTAATTATCTGAGCTTCTTGCTGCTCTGCAACTTTCACCTGTGCCCACATTGCCTTTTCTTTGAGCTTACATTGTCTAGCGTCAATGTCATCACTACAATATTTTGCATATCTCAGTACTTCATCTACTGTACTTGATTGCCAACACAACATGTGCTGTTTGATCATTTCATTTATCTCAGGTCTCAACCCAAACACAAATCAATATACAAAGTGACGCATATCCTTTTCACTCAGGGTCTCATATCCACTATACTGTTTGAAAACTAAAAGTAGCCTTTCATAATAAGCATGCACAGATTCTTTAGCTTCTTGAGTTGTTCTATCAATCTTTACCCAATCTGTTTCTTTTGGAGGAATCTTATTTTCCAAAACTGTTATGACCTGTTCATATTTTCTCATTACTGCCAGACCAGGAGCTCCTGTTTTTGTATCTCTAGGGTATTCTTCCTTTGGCCAGTCAATTGTAATTTTACATTTTGTCCATAAATCAGAGGGAACAACAATATCAAACAATCCATCCAAATCTTCCCACAAAACTTTTGTGACCTTTACAAACCTTTCTACTTGTCTGTACCACTCTACAGGTTTTTCTCGCAATCTTGGGAAATCATTTGTAAATGACGATATATCTTGTCTGGACCATGGGACATGTACATAACCTCCTCCCGGAATTTCTCTCACTGGACATTCTACTATCACTGGTTATTCTTTTTTTACAGAGAAAGCTAACATTGCTTTATCAGTTGTCTTGTGTTTTTTCTTTATCCACCTAATTCTCCATCGGTCTACATCTCCCCATTTTCTCAGCAATACAATCAATTCTTTTATCTGAGTTAACCGTCCTGAGGTGTTCGAATTCTCTATTTCTTTCTCTGTTAAATCTACTCTGTAAGGTTTCTGTAATCCTCTAATTTTTGCAAAATCTACTCCTTACTCAATTGCTGTTTCTTCCAATTTGTTATGCAAATTCTGGGCTCTCCAAGTAATACTTTTGCACATAAACATGAATTTGTCATCTTGATATGTTTTTAATCTATCTGTACTAATTGTTCCGCTAATCAGTTCTTCCATATCTATTTTTAATCTAACCACATCCAAAGGTTGTTGTTCTTTATCATTCTTTTGTAAAGTTTTAACCCACTCATTTAATTCTTCCGCAGTTGGACCTACAGGTGTTTTAGTTAAATCTATCCTATCCACATTTTTCCCTGGTGTTTCCGTTGCTGATTCAGTTCCCATAGGAATTCTGTCCCGGAGCAGCTCATTAACTTCTCGCGCCTCCCGCTTCGCGGGAGACGCATCGCAACAAGCGCTAGGGGACTGCTGCTGGAGAACAGAGACCACACAGCCCAGGAGACATCAGGGCCACTGAGCACACCCGCAGCCCCTCCCTCACCTGTCCCCTAGCAGCTCATTAACTTCTGGTGCCTCCCGCTTCGCAAGAGACGCATCGTAACAAACGCTGGGGGACTGCTGCTGGAGAACAGAGACCACAGAGCCCAGGAGACATCAGGGCCACTGAGCACACCTGCAGCCCCTCCCTCCCCTGTCCCGGAGGTATTTGAGCATGCCCAACCTCCCGCCACGCGCGCGGATGGCGCCGGGCTAAGCCCGGGCGAAGGGCAGGCCCGTCTGAGCCCGTCCGAGACTGACCAAGGCTGGGATGGGCCATTTCTCTTGGTTTTCAATTGTGAAGTGTGATAAGCAGAAATAGTATTGAGTTGCTGGCCTCCCTAACATATTTAAGCGTCACCTTTATGGGTAAGGTTTTTTATTTAAAAGCCTTCCCGAATTCTGATTGATTACTTGAGTATTATTATTGTAACTTAGGCTTTGGGTTTGTGGTATATGTGATTTTACAGTTTAATTTGTTTTTAGAAAATGTCTAAGAGTAAGGGAAACAAAACCCCTGTTGAGCATGCGGGTGCAACTATTGATACTTAATAAAAGCAGTGAGTGCTATAAATGTTGAGATTGATAAGGCCGAACATCGACTTTCGCTGGGTTTGAATAGCCTGACGGCTCTGCCCCTGGTGTCATTGCCTGTACCCCCTGAAGAGTGTGGTGACTCTTCTAGAATAGGTGATGAACCAGATAAAGTAAGAGACGAGGTAGTCTCTACATTATTGCCTGATGAGCATATTGATGTCCTCAGTTTGTCTATCCCTGCTTCCAATTTAGATGAGCGATTAGCTGACACTAATTCTGGGGCCCTAAATGGTATACAGATGGATGAGATTATTAATGTATTGGCTGCTAAAATTGGCAGTTATCTTAAACCACTATCTGATAAATTAGACTCACTGAGTAGAGAAGTCACCAGGTTAGGTGGGGAGCTAACTCTCCAAAATAAGTTACTTATGGCGTTAAAACTGGCACCGGTGAATGCCCTAAAAATACCAGCATTGCAACCACAGAAAAATTACCGACAGAGGTAATAGGTAATGATGGACGGGAGAATGACGTCAAAGGGGGGGGGGGGATAGCAATCAAGTTATTTGTAATATGGAGAATATTCAGGATACAGAATCCCAGGAGGGAAAACGTAGTAATACAATAAACCTACCGCCAGATTGTGCCCCGTACGTGGCAGTTTTGATGAATGTCCCGGCCCTAAATCGAACCCAGGCGGAAACACATGATTCGCTTAAGAAAAAAACAGTACACTGGCTAAATTACAATTGCGGGTTTCCAGTGAATCGTTCTGACCAGATCCTTACAACTAGAAGGGTCAATTGGATAGGACAATCCAAAAAGAGTAGACTGTGTTATTATCAACTTTAAAAATCCCCATTATGCTAGCACGTCCTTGCTTAGAGTAGCAACGTTACCATTTAAAGCACAGGGCATTACGCTACACCCACTTGTTTTTTTTTATAGTCCACAAATGTATGAAACCAGGGGAGGGACATCATTGGACCCCCATCTAAACAGAAGGGCTTTACCATCAGAATCCCTGTTTGAGGTACCTGTGTCCAATTGATTTCAACTACTTGGTACCCTCGACATGAATGATTGACAGGTTTTGGACTGCCCTACATTGGATATGGTGGCTATTCATAGGCCCATTGCTACAGAGGGGGAATATTTAGATGGACAGGATGCCGTGATTGGGGATACCCCAAGGGTTGGTACATATCTAAGAGGTGAAAGCAATATTAATATAAGGGAGGGGGCCCCCATGAAGGAAATACCACCCTACTAATAGAGCCGGAAGCAATAAGTAACACCAAAGGGATATCTATAGCTAGCTGGAATATAGCTGGGCTGGCATCAAAAAGAGAAAAGTTGGGTTGGATGGACTTCCTTAGTTCCCATGATATTATTTGTCTACAAGAGACTTGGTGTACTGAACTGGTTAGTTATGATGGGTATGTCATGTATCATTTACCAGCACAGGGTTCGGTGTCTGGTAGAGCAAAGGGCGGCCTCTTAATTCTTGTTTTGACAAGCCTGCCATTAGAAGTGAAAAGGCATTTGAACATCGGGGCTCACTTGCAGATTCTCTGGCTTTATCAAAACAAGCATTTGCAAAGCAATAGGTCTCGCATTTGCACTAGTTGGAGCTATTAGCATTGTAAATGACAATGCCTTTTATTCTTTTGTTTTGGAAACCTACAAGCCATGCATTAACATGCACTTTGTACGTATAGTCCTTGCTTACGAGAAGCAAGGCTGTCAGTAAAAGAGACTGCCAGCTTTGCTTCTCATAAGCAAGGACTACAATTACAAAGTGCTTGTTTACGCACAGCTTGCAGGTTTTCAAACGCTTTTAATAAAAGGCATTGCCATTTACAATGCCAATAGCTTAGACTCTCGCAAATGCAAGACCTATTGCATTGCAAATGCTTGTTTTAATGAACTGTGCAACTACAGGTTTGACTCTAGTGAGTCCCCGCCTGTGGCGGCGCAGAGTACTGTGAGCCACAGCATCCCAATGCTAGCCGTGCCAGGGGAAGGCCAGATTCCGACAGAGACTGGTATCCCTGAGACAACATAGAAGGAACAGTTCCACAGTGTGAGGAAGCCACCCGAGCCCTGTGAGCCACGGATTTCTCACCAGAGCCTGTGGCCGGGCAGAGAAAAGCAGTGAGCCATGGTGGCACAGAGCTACCTTAGACCGTGGCAGGGCATCCTTTTAAGATGAAGTTTCGTGCAGCTCTGTCCTAAATGCACCAAAATGATTACAAACACAAAATTGTTTTTTTCCCCAAGGACTTGTGAGTCTAATAGGCACCAGAGAGGCACCAGTGCCACCGCATTCACACTTATAAACATTTGCATAGCTCCCACGCGGTTGTCTCTTGAGAGGCGCTGTATCAGCTGTGCGTTTTCCTGCAGACCCCGTCCAGAATGCACTAGCTGTAGTGCAGTGGGAGGGCAGCACCAGCCCAGACCCCTCTGCGGAGGACGCCTCCTGACCAGCTGTGCGGGGCTAACAGAATGCGGGTGGGATATTAAGCCGGCCTTTGATTAGTAATTAGTTATATGGGAATCCCAGCATATGTCATGATAATCCACATTTGTAAAGCGGCACAATCACCCTTAAGGGTCTCTAGGCGCTGGGGGCCGTCGGGGAGATTAAGCAAGCTGTTGCCCAGAGTCATGATGGTAATTTGGAAACGTTACTATTGATGCCAAGCCCCTCCAGAGATCAGCCCCAGCCCGCTTTGAGAAGGTTGCAAAAGTCCCTCTGAAGCCCCCTCGAAGGGATTCCTCAGATCTTGCGGTTGTCGAAGTGCACATAAATCTGAAAGGCGCTGCTTCTGAGCGCTCCATAAAATCATAGCTCCCCGCCCCTTCCTCCGGGAGAGCCCCCTCTCCTGACCATTCACCCACTCCCCGCCTTGTGTTAATTTGTAGGCAGATGCATTCAGGGGCCGGCGGCACTCAGTGGGGCTGTGTGGCAGCCCCCCCTAATTGGCGTTAAAGCACTGAGTACTTGGGAGCATATGCGAGGAGGGGGCTCCCAAGTCCCATCGAGCAGCGCACCCACCCGCAGGACCCTCAACCCGGAGGGGAAAGGCAGAGCAGAAGCTGAAAGTGTCAGGGTGTGAGGGAGCGGGAACTGGTACGGACCGAGGGACATTACCCCTTGCATTCCGCAGGTATTGGTGCAGGAAGGGGGTTAATGGAGACCTGCCTTCTACAGGCAGAGAAATCTCGCTATAAGCCCCACAGGCCAGGCCACGAGGAAGGGCCAGTTGTTCTGCACTCTGGCTCTGCAGTACAAATGGGAAAGGGTTGGGGGGATGCGCACCCCATGGGGGGCATCGATGGAAGGACATTACCCCCTGCATTCCACAGACGGGGCCCAGTGAGGGGGGTTCATGCGCAGGTGCCCTCTACAGGCAGAGACATCGCGCTATAAGCCTCACAGGCCAGGCCAAGAGGAAGGGGCAGTGGCTTTGCACTCTGCACTACAAATAGGAATGGGTGGATACGCACCCCATGGGGGTCCTCGATGGAGGGACAGTGGTTTGGTTCCCCTCAGTCAAAGAGCCCGGAGGGGATCTTGGCGAGCTGCACTGTAGAGGCAGGGCCTAGAATGAGGGCTGCGGGCATCGGACTGAGCGCCACACAGGCAAAGCCCCAGAGAGGGTGCTTCAAGGCTTTGCGCCCGCATGCAGGGGCCCAATGGGATGTGAGGGGGCTCAATACCTCAGAGAAGAGGTCTGCTTGAATCTCACAGGAAGGGCCATGAGAGGCTGGGAGAAAGTCCCAGAGGATAAAGGCGGTGGTCTCACCCGGCATAAAGAGGCCACTAAACAGGGTGCATCCAGCTCAGAGAGCCTGCAGTGAAGTCTGCCCAACAGGTGGATCCAAGGAAGACAGGATCTCGCACAGCTGAGGCAATCTTTTTTCCTCCTAAAACAGTCTATAAATGGTAACGTTTGTCTAAGGCTATAAGAGTAAATACATTTACCATTCAGGTCTGAGTGAGCGTTGGAACTTCAGACTGAGGTGAGCTGGGGCAGAGCAGAAAGTGTGTCTCTCGAAGAAGAAGAAACCTAGTTTGGGATACCGGCTCCCCACTTCATCAGCTTGTGTGATTCTTGGCCTAGCGCGCCTCCTTGTATACAGCAACATTCGCAGCTCTTTAAAATGTAAATATTCTTATCTAGCTAATTGAAAGCTTAGAGTGCATCAAACAAAGTTTGTAGACACTACTGAGAAACTCTGCAAGCAAATGCCAACCACAACAAGCAACGTACCTTTCTTGGATTGAGCTTTTCCGGTCCCTCTGCACGGGTGAGACACAGGAAGCAAGGCTGGACTGCCCGGGACTGCCTGCTTGAGGGCGGGGCCACCAGCACAGACAGGAAGCGGACGGGAGCCTACCCCGCGCTCCTGTGAACGGAAGGGAGCTAGCCGCCTACGAATCCCGTGCAGCGCCACTACCACGGGACAGAACGAGAGGAGTATGAGAGACCCGGTGAGTGGGGGCGTCGGGGCACATTGACGGCTAGACTGATAGACGAAAGTCATTAGGCGCTGTCATTAGGCACGTTTGGCACGTTCACAACACCAGAGCTGCAGCGCCCAGGAGAGTCTGAACACGTGATGCGAGCCCGTCAGCTGAAGCGCGTCCTCGAGGTGAAATCGCAGAGGTTATGCGCGTAACCACCCCCTCTCAGCCATTCCCAGGAAACCCACAACAATAGGTCTTTCGCTGGAGCAGCGATATGCACTGCTAACACCAGCGAGACCTAAAAAGCACCAATCACATTAGTTCACAACAGCTGAACGGAAGCGCACAGGAGAGTGTGCACAGGGCCAGCAGAAGCGGCAGTGAGGCGGCTTTCTACATAACTTGTTGATTTTAAATAATTCCATAACATGAGAGCCCACAGTGGTTAAATAAAAATCACCAATCACATTAGTTCACAACAGCTGAACGGAAGCACACAGGAGAGTGTGCACAGGGCCAGCAGAAGCGGCAGTGAGGCGGCTTTTTACATAACTTGTTGATTTTAATTAATTCCATAACATGAGAGCTATCATAGATATGATATATTGTAAGCCGTTCTTTTAACCGAAATGGTGTCAGCGACAAGAAGGGTTACGAAGTTTGAGACGTGGTAATGCTTTGGAATTTAAAAGCAACCATAGTCCCAGTGAGGCGGCTTTTAACATACCTTTGCGACTTTTAACACTGTGGTTAAATAAAAATCACCAAGCACATTAGTTAACAACATTTGAACAGAAGAGCACAGGAGAGTCTGCACACGGCCAGCAGAAGCGCGTGCCACTTGCCTAAAATAATTAGAGACGCGGAAGTCATCACAACAACAGATCTGCAGCGCCCTGGAGAGTCAAGCGCGTGCAACTTGCCTAAAAGAAATGCGAGGCAGGGAAGTCATTAGGCGCGATCACAACAAAAGATCTACAGCGCAGATCTGCAGCGCCCTGGAGAGTCAAGCGCGTGCCACTTGCCTGCAAAAAAAAAAAGCGCGTGCAACTTGCGTTAAAAAAAACGAGACACGGAAGTCATTAGGCGCGATCGCAAAAACAGATCTGCAGCACCCTGGAGAGTCTGCACACGTGATGCAAGCCCGACTGCAGAAGCACGTCCTCAAGATGAAATCGCCCAGGTGAAGCGCGTAACCACCCCCTGTGCCCCATTCCCGGCAAACCCACAATTGGTCTTTCGCTGGAGCAGCGCTTCGCGCTGCTAACACTAGCGAGACCTAAACATGCCCGGGATGTCCTCTTAATTCATTTTTATAACAATATTTTTGATAATACACGTTCCAAAGCCATTTAGGATTTAGAGAACGTGATTGAGAAAATTTAATTTTTAATTTTATTTGGGTTGGAGATTTCAACATTTCCATATGTCCTATGTCTACATCAAGGGTCTGTGGGGTGCGGAGAAATTTAGGAGAAGATGACTTCCACTTCCCTCACAATTTATATGGTGAGTCATTAAATAAAATTATGGCAGATTATGATTTGGAATTATTGCAACCTGCAAGAGATGGATGTGGTAATGTGATCCCTACTTTTACTGGTAGGAATTCTAATTCTACTATTGATCACGCTCTAGTATCCTCCAATATCTCCCCTTTTTCTATGACCCCCAGGATAGAAGAATCCTTACTTAGTGACCACAATTGTATTATCTTAACAACTGTAATCTGGGAATCCAGGTCTGTTAATATTACGAGAAATGTGGGTAACATTGAACCGCATAGACCAAATGGCACTAGGATAAAATGGAAAGGGGAGAATGCGGACAAAGTGTTAAAAAATATAGTAACGGATTGTTCTATGGAGATAAATGACAATTTGAATACTAATAGTGAGCCTGCATCGATTTTAATGAATTTTATTAAAATTAATCATTCTATAGATACCATTTTTACACGGTCTGATAACAGGAGAACCATCCATAACAAGGGATTGTTTGACCATACTTGTACCACTTTGCTTACACAGTTAAAGCAGGCGTTAATGAATAGACCGAGAGACCTGACGCTTATAGCTAATTTAAGAATAGATTATAAATTGGCTCTTAAACGGAGGTGAAAGGAGTTGCAACAAGAGGCATGGGACAAACTCACACAGGCGGCAGAGACATCAAATTGTCAACTGTTCTGAGTGACAGTTAACTCGCCATTTTTAAAAGATTATCTGGTCCCAGAGTTACTGTCCCATGTAAGCAGTGAGGCTTGGGTAACCCATTTCTCTGGTATATTTAAAGCAAGCTATGTTCCTAGTGCCAATACCGGTCCTTGGCCAACAGTACCGTTAAACTTCACTCTAGATGAAGTGGAACAGGGCATCAAAGTAAGTAAGGGAGGAAAGGCACAGGGCCCAGATGGGGTACCCATTGATGTCTATAAATCTGTCCCTGCACTATGGGGTCCCTTATTAACAATTGTTTTTAATACTACTGTAAGTAACGGAGTCCCACCTACATGGGGAGAATCCATCATTATTCCTATTTATAAGAAGGGGGATAAATCGGATGTTAGAAATTATCGTCCAATTTCCCTTCTTGACTCATCCGTTAAAATTATGAGTAGGATTCTGTTAGTTAGGTTAGACGAGTGGGCAGAGATCAACAGGATTTTAGCTAACACTCAATATGGTTTTAGGAAAGGCAAAGGAACACTTGAACAGTGCATAAACTTAGAATGAATAATTGGGAAATATACTTATGCCAAACAAGGCTCCCTCTTCGCAGATTTATCAGTCCAGATGCGTTTCGGGGTATGGGTACATTATTCCGATAGCAGTTTACAAATTGAGGAAAATAATTTCCTCAAAAAACTGCTATGTTTACCAACCTCCGCCCCAACAGAACTACTCCACAGAGAAGTCGGGATTAGCTATCTGTCAGATCTGATAGCTTTAAGACCTTTAATGATCTGGCGATCCATTTGGCAAAAAGAGGAGACTGCTTTTAATAGACTAATAATTAAAGATTGCCTTGAATTGGATAACTATCTTATGATACCCTGGCAAAAGTACATTGTACATAGTTTTAAAGAAATGTAAGATTTAAATATTCTGGTTGATCCTCACGCTGCAGCAGAGATGCCCAAAACAGTAGTGTAAAACACGTTTCTGTTATATAGAGCAAAAAGGCGGTCCTATAATAGTGGGCAACTAATGACATGTATGTTCTATAACAGATATCTAGTTTTTGAAGGATTCTAGACATATTTGAGCCAGGTGACAAGAATTTCACATAGATATGTTCTTAACAGATTAAGGTTTGGGCTGGTGCACCACCTGGTAGCTTTTCCACATCTTAAAAAGCACCCGGTAGGTCCATGCCCTTGTGATGGTAAAACTAAGCAATATACAGTGCACTTTCTTCTTATTTGAAATCTTTATATGAATTATCGCATTGCTTACTTGAAACTTATGTTTTTAAAATATGGTATTTTTAACGTGGATGCAGCGATGAGGCTGCTTTTTATGATGCAGGAACCCGATATTTGCTTTTTTACTGCCACTTTTCTACTCAAGTCTATTAATGCAAGGAAAAGTATGATATTTTAAATTGTGGTTTTTACAAGATGATTATCTCTGTACTAAATTGTTCAAACTTGTATAATGATGTATTATTATCTATGTGCTTTTATGGTTGTTTTTACACAAACCGAATAAAGCTTTATGAAGTGAAGTGACTTGTACTTAGGTGGTTGTCTATTTACTTACTTATATACTATTGTGTGACCTCCTCTGACGTGTCTATAAAACTTACCTTTAGTCCCAAAGTTTTGTCCTGAATTTTGACCTTTTGTTCTGAATTTTGTCCCTTTGTCCTGAATTTTTACACTTACCGTCCTGAATTTGCGCCTATGCCAGTTGGTCACCCTAGTTATGTGTGGTATGTTTACTGTCCAAGGTGTTTTAAAACCATAATCATACCACTCAGTTCATCTCTGGTGTCTCTGGAGGCTCTAGTCTAGACCTTCACGCAATGCGGAGAACCTACTGCTTGAACCTCCCACTTTCAAGAAGGAAAGAACGATGGCCCAATCCTTCTCAGGCAACGCAGTGAGAATCTGGAACTCCTTACCGCCTCAGCTCCGGACCACCGCCTCCCCCCAGGCCTTCAAAAGCGACCTCAAAGTTCTCCTCCTCCAGAGACACCTCCAAAAGTACTTCACTTCTTCTTTGTTATTTGAAGGAAGACCTCCCACTACTGAATACTCTACTCTCCATGACCATGGTAGAGCTTCCCCAGTGTGTTCCTGTGGTTGGAATGCCTGCCTTTTTTATGCAGTATTTTCCATATACTTGTGTTTGGTACCATGGTTGTTGTAACATGCACACACCACTTGGCCCTTGTAACACACGGTTTGCTACCTCTCACATGTTTCTGCCTTAGATACCTGCACAAGGGCCTCCTTTGCCTATTTAACGCCTGTTCTTGTGCCTGAGTGTCTAGCTCATATTGCAGTATTATACCTGTAACTATACCTTGATTTCTCCTATATCCTGCACTCTTGTCACTTTTTCCTCTTGTGCACTCTTTACTACCTCATGTATTTTTGGTTGCTCACATTTTTTACTACCTCATGTGTTTTATTTGCTCACAATTGCCACTTTTACCTTATGTAATGGAACGTCTACTTTTTACTACCTAATGTATTTTTGGTTGCTCACAATTTTTACTACCTCATGTGTTTTTTTGCTCACAATTGTCACTTTTACCTTATGTAATGTAACGTCTACTTTTGTAATCGGTTCCTGTGTAATGTTCTCATCATGTTTCATTTGTGATCCTATTGTGAAGCGCTCTGACGCCTTCGGGTAAAGTCCGCGCTATATAAAAATGCATAAATAAATAATAAATAAATAAATAAATCCTCATGTGGTGTGCGGCACCATCTTCTCTCATGCTCCTGACAAACAAAATGCCTACACTTCGAGGGTTAGAACGTCTAAAAAATGTCACTTCATCCTCATTGTAGAGTCCACAGACCCGCAGCCTTATTTTATAACATTTCCTAAATAAATATCCCGTAGAGTGAACTCTCCCAAAAGCTGCACAATTGTCTTAATCAAGCCATTTACAAATCTGGAGTAGGTAAGCTCACCCAATGGAAGTGGGATTCATGAGCGTAGCAATAGCACGGATTCCTCAAAAATACTCCACTGTTATCGAAAACAAATCTTAGCTGGATCTGTTAGGTCGTCAATCACAGAAAAGTTAAGTATCAACAAATTCACTTTCTGACCCAGACCACCCAGTTTCCAACTACCGACCAGTACCACACCCTTAGCCTAAAAAAAAGAAACTGAGCATGCGCAAAGAAATGATACTGCTCACTGGAACACGCTCTGTGAGAAACAGATCAATCCAGAAGGGGCCGTTTTTCCTGAAAACAAAGAAGATCACACAGTGCGGGTACTCGGCGTCTCGGCAGATGGCATGTGCAGAAAGTTTGAATGAGAGTCACACTTGAAGTGTAGTGTCTATGTTCTGCGCAAGCCCGTGTGTTTCGGAGCGGGATCACATGCACGAATTACAAGAAATAGACAAGACCACACAGCAGTTTGTTTTTCTTTAAACAGGATTGGTTGGGTAGTTGGCAAAACTGTTGTTTCTGCACCGACCCTGTCTGTGACGGTTCTGTGTGGCACAATGAAATCTCGGAAAGAAAAGTCCAAACGGGATTCGGAGGAGGTGAGTAATAAAAACCATGCTGGGCATCTCTCCCAGAAGTGCGCCCTTGATCTTTATGTCTTCCATTAATCATGGAGCTAATATGTTGTCAGATCGGTGAACAGAGGCACAGGAGATTGTGATTTGCCCAGGATCAAACTGTTTATTTAGTGGTACCTGAGAACAGAACACACATACATGCCATCACTTCAGAGCAGGAAAGGGCGATATTTTGAAAAATATCGGGGGAATGTATTATTCCCGTTGACTTCTATTGGCACAAAAGCAATTTCAGGCGGGAGACCGGTAAAATAAAGCAATTTTTGGCTTTGAAAATCAAGAGTCTCCCTCCTGGATCCGGTCTGTTGGAATGTATGCTTCCTGCAAAGGGTATACAGTCACCACTAGATTGCATGTGGGTGAATATACCCAGGGCACAAGTCCCAAGAAAAGAAGTGGGGGGACTAACCTAGTTGGGCAGTATGCAAGTGACATCTTGTCGCACAACATCACGGCGGACGACATCACGGCGCATAATATCACAAGAATTGAAATCATAGGAAGTGGCATTACAAGCTACGACTTTACAGGAAGTGGAATCACAAGACGTCACCTCCGATCTAAACCCCTCACATATATGTTTAGCAGGTCTATCATGTGTGCGTTTGAGCTCATTGCTTGGATAATAGCTCTGTGAGCTATGGGAGAGGATATTTGACTTCTACACCTTGCAATTCCCCAGTTTTATGCAACATCCTGTACATTCATTTACAAACATGTAATTTATTGTACTTGTAATATGCACAAGTTGCTATAAAGCGCCCTGACACCCACATTGGAATGAGTAGGGCTATACGAGGCAAAATAGTGGTATTTAAATTATTTCAACACCTCATCAAAGGAAGTAAGCTCAATATAAATGCAATTTGCTTTGTGTAAATACTGAGAAACACCAACATGTCGGATATTCTTACACTACATGCATATCTCCTAAACAGGTACTGAAAAAGTGAAAATCTGCCTCTCTAAGTTCGTGTAAAGTGCTAACAAGGTGTGAGCCTTTGTTTACCCTCTGCTTCATTTGCATCAGGCATGAGGCTCCCGACTGCTCCCAGCCAAAAGACTCCAACAAAAGGAGGCCTGATGACCCCTCAAATTCGGCCTTTGTTATGGGCCCAGCAGGAGTCTTAAATAAGAAAGCCATGTCCACGCCTGCATGTTGTTGCTTGTTGCATAAGGAAAGCAGACAACGTGCAGGCGCTGCTGAAAGTGCCTCGGTGTTTGGAAATTACACCTGGACGAGTTCAGCACATTATTCAGTGGGGCCCAAATTCGTGGCAGGGTGGCGGCGTTCACCCTGTGAAAGAAGTGGGTGGGCGCCGTCCACCCGCGTGTACCCACGACTCGTGCCTTGAATATACCACAAGACTGGGCACTTCTCTCCTCTCCCAGGTAATATCCTGCCATTTTTTTTGGCTACACGCGTAGCAATCTGTACTGATTCTCAATACTCCTAATGTTGGCAAAAAGAGCAGAGGTAAATGTTCAACAAGTTATTGCCTAAGAGCACCCAATCTAGCCAAACTCGAGGCTGCGGGCTCTTCTTTTTCAACTAGTACATATACTGCCAATGGCATGGCAGTGTTTCTTATTGCAAGGCCAAGAGACTGTCCTTCCAGGAGAAATGTCACTGTGTTATGGGCTCTTCCCAGCTTTTGAACACATTGTTTATTTCCAGCATATTTAGGGGTAAAGGTGATATTTGATGACAAATATCCAAGTTCCATTGTTGAAATGCACTCACTGGACTAGGTCCAGGTGGATGACTGTATAGTGTGCGTGTTAGAAACTGATATTTTTACAATTGGTGCTTCAAGGTGTCGAACACTATTTAATTCCCTATGGATTCCTGAGTTGTTCATTTTCAAAACTTGTTTCTCAAAAGTTGTACCTGCGAGCCGTCACGGCTTACTCTTTGAGGTGGAAAAGGCACTACAAATTCAAATAGAGTATGAATAGTAATTACATTAAAGTTTTTTTTTTGTTTGAAGTTTTTATTTTTATTTTTATTATGCTTGATTAATTAAAACCATTGCATACAGAGGATAAAATTTCTCATGGTAGGTATTAAAAATATAATAAATGGTTTTACATCATATTAAAATAACACGAATAATTAAAACATTCTATACATTAGCCATGTTCGATACCAATATTGTTTTAACTATGGCTGTTCCTGTTACATTCCAGTTGGTTCGGGTGGTAATTAGTCTTTATGCCACTCAGTCCAGTGTTTTAATCTTTTTGCAGTTATATCAAGCAATTTAATTAGCCGGCAATTTAACTGAACCAAGTCGGGGTTGAAGCACATCATTAACGCTTGTCTGCATAATCTGGCACCGTACTGTTTGAGTGCTGGCTTTAACAGAGTAACCCTTATGTCTTTTAACATGTTGCAGATGCATGTAACATGGATTGCGTCCTCAATACCGCTGCCGCATAAACAACACTGCTGGACTCCTTCCTTTCTCTCCCAAGGCGGCAGGAATTGATTAAAGCGGCCTACCCCCATTCGGAGTTTTAGGAATTTTTCCTTGATGTTAATTTTTAATCCCATATTCAGGTAGAGCTGGGGTTTTAGTTTGTATGTATGTAGAACCATCCAGCCGTGTGATCATTTGGCTAAGGTTTTCTTGTCCTCAATTGCGGATAGTAAGCAAGTTACTTTTGTCACCGTTTTTTTGAATGTTAGATGGTTTATCTGGGCGTTCCACAGCTCTCTTAAACCTAGATGTTTAATAGATTCCTCAAGGTAAACGCTCGCTGGTGATTTTCCTGGGTGCGAGAGCTCCATCCAAAGTTGCTCGTTCAGGGTTCCGTTTTCATCGCCTTTGACTTTATGCCAACATTTCAAGTATGCTCCCATGCGTTGAAAGGACTGTTTTTGTAAACCAAATTCCAATCATATTTGGGCAGGGGAGACCATTCCGGGGAGTTGGAAGATTGCACGATTTGATTTTGATATTATATTATCAAGAGCTAATGAATCTTTTCCCTTAAGCACTTCACTCCCGTAAGTAATTGTTGGCTGAAGTTTTGCTTGTAGGACCCTTATTAGAGGGTCGAATGTCATGTCCGGTAAAAGCTTCTTTAAGGGCTTTATGGCTAGGTAGGCCGTTGCACCCTTTCTCCGGAGGGAATCTAACTGTGGTTTGAATGAATTGTTTTGGTCCAATATTACCCCTAGATATTTATAGCTTGCTCCTTGTTCCAAGCAATGACCATCAAGGAACCAGCTCAGATGTTTCTTCCTTCGGTAATTAACTACCATTATTAGGTCTCGCCTGTCGATGCGCATGCGCATCGAGCAATGAGAGAGTATTGGCACTTATCCGCTCTTTATCCACACTGCAAGGAATCGTGGCGATTCCTTGCAGTGCACGAGAAATTTAAGCTCAATGCGCATGCGCATTGAGCTTAAATGCGCGTGCACATGCCCCCAGCCGCCTGCCTTGCCTACTCTCTTCCACAGCCTCCCCCAGCTCCGCCCCCTCACTACTTGATTGCACGGCCGCTAGGCCGTGCCTCCCCTACTCTCCTCCCCCCTCCTCCTCTCCTCCCCTGCCTGCCTGCCGCTAGCCTTGCCTCCCCTACTCTCCTCCCCCTCCTCCTCCTACTCTCCTCCCCTGCCTGCCTGCCGTGTCGCACCTCTCCCCTCTCCGCCCCCTCCCCTGCCCGCCGTGTTACGGTGAAAGCACATGGTTATTGGTGTGTCTAGGCTCTAAAACAAACGTGGTCCGCTGAAGGCATTTTTTTAAAACACAAAGGCATTCACTTTTCCTTTTAATTTTCAATGGGGAGAGCTGATACCGAGAACCCGTCCACACTCTGTTAATACTGAACAGGAAGGTATTAGAGACTAGATGCAGCTTTCCATTGTCACCGCTAGCTTCAGCCTCCCCTTTTGCGCTCCTCCTCCCTCAGATTCATTTGCTCCAGAGCCAAAACACCGGCCAGGAAAGCAGACCACCACTTCCTGGAGAAGTCCTGGCTCCAGCATTCAGAGTCCCCTCCCACCGAAGCTAGTTCTCCCTCCCATTGTTTGACTGGCTTTGGGCTTCTCCAGAGCGCCCTTCCTGCAGCTCCAATGAAGGTAGGCATGGTATAAGCAGCTGCCTTAAAGTCACAACAATGCACTGCAAAAAAGGGCGCACATAGAGCCAGGAACACATATACTCCAGCCTGACCGGAGGAACCATGTGCTGCACGCAAACACACTGTGTAGAGCGCCTCGCCAGCCGCCCAATAATCATTACCAGCAGTGCAGCGCGTGAGTCAGAGTTGAGGGGTTGGTGTGTTGTATTTTATTGTTATCGTTGATTTGGAGTGAGTTGTTCGGCACTCTTCTTAAGGGCAGCTTCTAAGTCACAGGTATGCTTAGCTGACTAGAGAGTCGGCTTTTTGTGGCAGGTGATATCTGTATGTTTAAACTATTCTGTGTTTTTAGTCGGTTTTCACATGATGTTTACTTCTTTTTCTATGTTTTCTATGTACCTGAGCTCGAGTGGAAGCTATTGAAGGATTTTACAAAAGCAACACTTATATAATAGAAGGGCACGTTCATTTTGCTTTAGGCACGGGGAAATTAAGTGACTTGCCCAGAATCTCAGGTTTTGAACAGACGCAAGGACTAAAGCCTGGTTCCACAGTTCCAAAAAACGGCAGCTGTAGCCCTTCCTACAACTGCTCAATACGTCAGTTGCAGCATCTCACCCTCACATTATCCAGTGCAGCATCTCACCCTCCCATTATCCAGTACATGATCTCACCCTCACGTTACTCTTTCTACGTGTTCTTCACCCATCACCTATGTTCCTTCCCCCTCCCGTGCCCTCATATGGTTTTACAAAATGCCGTCTCTGATTCCTTACAACCCCCACATTGTTATTGCTCTCTCCTCCCGCTCCACAGTTTTGTTTTTCTATACCAGTCAAACTCAAACCAGCAAGCAAAATCTTTTTTATTTAAAACTGCCTGTGTGTAGGTGCATGCATGCTTGGTGCTTGCGCCTACAAATTACAAAGCCGACTGCTTGTACCCTTTTTCCTGTTATTAAAAAAAAAAAGCAGCGCTGTACAAAATCGGGATGCTGTACGACAGGGCTTACAATCTTAGCAACGTCAATTGGGGCAAGGGCGAGATATATTGACTTTGCCAAGAGCGGTTTTTGTACTAATATCCCCTTCTCTGACATCTCAGACATGCCCAATAATCCCTATAAAATCTCTCACTTATCAGCAAATCTCATGTTGAGGCGATTACTATTAGGTCTTCTCTCTGGGACTTTGCTTATCACACATGTTGGTGTTACAGAGAGAGCCTTCAGTGTCTCTGTTTCACTTTACAGTTGTTTTCACTTCACCCTGTGATGTTTTTTCACATGTTCATACTGGGGACCCAAATGTTTGGGTTATGCTTTACAAGGGTTTCACTACGCTCTGATTAGTTGTTTTTTTAAAATAATTAACAGACGTTTTTACTATCTCATGTGTTTTATTTAACATGTTCACATTGGGGATTTTGGGAATTCCACTTTAAAAAGGTTTACTACACCTTAAGGTCTTAATACTCCTTATGATGTGTTTAACCTACTTGTTTTTGTGCAACTGCGGATTCCAGTCCTTACATTTTACATTTTAGAGGTTTTGTTTCGCACCCACCACTGTCAACAAAATGCGTCTGTCTTCTATTTCTGCAAATCGCAATGCCGAGAGCATTTCCAAGCCGGCCGACTTACTGCTTCCTTCCTTTCCATTTCTTTTCACGGTTTCTTTCATTCGCCCATCTCTCACTTTTTAATTAGTGCTCTGTTTTCTTCATTATTTTTCTTTATTTTAATATTTCCCTTTAAATTACCTTTCTTCTCTCTGATCCTCATTGTAACCTCTATTCGCTCTGTGTGTCGTCCCTTTCGCAGGCATCCCACCCCCTCCCTCTCCAGCGCCTGCCTTCTCTCTGCCCACGCATCACTCTCTCACGTTCCATTATTCTCCAGCTGCCTCAGTCTGCCTCGTCTTCCTCATCCTCCCTATGACAGTCCTTCTCTCACTTCAGGGCTTACTTCTTCTTTCCCTGTACTCCACAGTTTCCTTCTCTCAATGCGTAATTCTTTTTCTTCCTTCTTTTTTCCCTTTAAATTACCTTTCTTACGACTCTGAAACAACGCACAAGGAACAGTCGCACGGGCAATTGTTTAACTCACAATCACCACAAGAAGCCTTCCATCCGTTTCTAAAAAACACGAAAGACCCAAAACTGTAGCAAATGCAGACATACCGAATTTGTGTACTAAACTCACCAACAAACATTGACATGCGTATAAAACAATACAAGACAACACTGAAGGATTAAAGAAGAAAGTTAATCCACCCGAAAACTAACTGACAATCAGAAACATTATAACTAAACGTGCGACACTGGTTATAGCAGTGTATATTGAACTAAATGCAGAAAAACAGCCTACACTTTAACTGTAATAATACTAAGAAAATAGAGACTAATTTATTTTATATGTGCACATAAACCCAGCTGCTCATTTTATCGACCGCAGAAACATGAGAGGCTGCGTCGGCCCTAAGGGTCTCCAGCGTGTTAACTGCATATCACAGGTAGATCGGTCGTCAGCGCTTTAACCCTCTGAGCTAGCTTTATTAATCCAGCTATCAGCAAACAACAAATTGCACATTCATGAACTGTACATATATTGTGGGAGTAACCCAACATCATTTCTTGGCCTTTCATCATGTATAATTTACGTGTAATCTGGGGTCATTTGAGCACGAACACTAGTACAGATGAGTGGAAATAAATAAAAAAGCACTCTGCTTGCATGCTACTTTCGCGGCTCCTTTGATGTGCGTCCATTTGCCACCAGCCACTTAGCCACTTAGCCAATTTGTGTGCAGGCGCCGTCTCTGCTGGCGCGCGCCGCCTCTGCTGCCAGGCTTCAGCACACCAGGCTGCACACCCCTCACCCCCCAGTCACTTCATCCGCGCCCACTTCACACGCGCTCTGCAGGTCATAAACAGGACCATCTGCTCCACTCCCAGCACTGCATGACCATCTTCAAAGCAAGCTTGTAACACGAGCTGCCCTCAGACGTTCCAAGACACACACTTTTAATGCTTCTGAGGTCGATAACATGAGCCCCGTTGCATTGACACACACTGCCCTCACACACACAAGTTACTGTCACACACACACCCTCAACCCCTCACCCTCACTCACCCTCACCCTCACTCACCCTCAACACCTCACCCTCACTCACCCTCAACCCCTCACCCTCAACCCCTCACTCACCCTCACTCACCCTCAACCCCTCACCCTCACTCACCCTCAACCCCTCACCCTCACTCACCCTCAACCCCTCACCCTCAACCCCTCACCCTCAACCCCTCACCCTCACTCACCCTCGACCCCTCCCCCTCGACCCCTCCCCCTCAACCCCTCACCCTCCCTCACTCACCCTCACTCACCCTCACCCCCTCACCCTCACTCACCCTCACTCACCCTCACCCTCACTCACCCTCAACCCCTCACCCTCACCCTCAACCCCTCACCCTCAACCCCTCAACCCCTCACCCTCAACCCCTCACCCTCACTCACCCTCACCCTCACTCACCCTCACCCTCACTCACCCTCAACCCCTCACCCTCACTCACCCTCAACCCCTCACCCTCAACCCCTCACCCTCACCCTCACTCACCCTCACTCACCCTCAACCCCTCACCCTCACTCACCCTCAACCCCTCAACCCCTCACCCTCAACCCCTCACCCTCAACCCCTCACCCTCAACCCCTCACTCACCCTCACCCTCACTCACCCTCACTCACCCTCACTCACCCTCACTCACCCTCACTCACCCTCACCCCCTCACCCTCACTCACCCTCACCCTCACCCTCACTCACCCTCAACCCCTCACCCCCACTCACCCTCAACCACTCACCCTCACTCACCCTCAACCCCTCACCCTCACTCACCCTCACTCACCCTCACCCTCACTCACCCTCAACCCCTCACCCTCACTCACCCTCAACCCCTCACCCTCACTCACCCTCAACCCCTCACCCTCACTCACCCTCAACCCCTCACCCTCACTCACCCTCAACCCCTCACCCTCACTCACCCTCAACCCATTACCCTCCCTCACCCTCAACCCCTCACCCTCACTCACCCTCAACCCCTCACCCTCACTCACCATCAACCACTCACCCTCAACCCCTCACCCTCAACCCCTCACCCTCACCCTCACTCACCCTCACCCTCACTCACCCTCACCCTCACTCACCCTCAACCCCTCACCCTCACTCACCCTCAACCCCTCACCCTCAACCCCTCACCCTCACCCTCACCCACCCTCACTCACCCTCAACCCCTCACCCTCACTCACCCTCAACCCCTCAACCCCTCACCCTCAACCCCTCACCCTCAACCCCTCACCCTCAACCCCTCACTCACCCTCACTCTCACTCACCCTCAACCCCTCACCCTCACTCACCCTCACTCACCCTCACTCACCCTCACCCCCTCACCCTCACTCACCCTCACTCACCCTCACCCTCACTCACCCTCAACCCCTCACCCTCACTCACCCTCAACCCCTCACCCTCACTCACCCTCACTCACCCTCACCCTCACTCACCCTCAACCCCTCACCCTCACTCACCCTCAACCCCTCACCCTCACTCACCCTCAACCCCTCACCCTCACTCACCCTCAACCCCTCACCCTCACTCACCCTCAACCCCTCACCCTCACTCACCCTCAACCCCTTACCCTCCCTCACCCTCAACCCCTCACCCTCACTCACCCTCAACCCCTCACCCTCAACCCCTCTCCCTCACTCACCCTCAACCCCTCACCCTCACTCACCCTCACCCTCAGTCACCCTCACCCACCCTCACTCACCCTCACTCACCCTCAACCCCCCACCCTCACTCACCCTCACTCACCCTCACCCTCACTCACCTTAAACCCCTCACCCTCACTCACCCTCACCCTCACTCACCCTCACTCACCTTAAACCCCTCACCCTCACTCACCCTCAACCCCTCACTCATCCTCACTCACCCTCAACCCCTCACCCTCACTCACCCTCACCCACCCTCAACCCCTCACCCTCACTCACCCTCAAACCCTCACCCTCACTCACCCTCACTCACCCTCAACTCCTCACCCTCACTCACCCTCACTCACCCTCACCCACCCTCAACACCTCATCCTCACTCACCCTCACCCTCACTCTCCCTCAACCACTCACACTCACTCACCCTCACTCACCCTCAACCCCTCACCCTCAATCCCTCACCCTCACCCTCACTCACCCTCACTCACCCTCAACCCCTCACCCTCAACCCCTCACCCTCAACCCCTCACTCATCCTCACTCACCCTCAACCCCTCACCCTCACTCACCCTCAACCCCTCACCCCCTCACCCTCACCCCCTCACCCTCACCCCCTCACCCTCCACCCTCACTCACCCTCAACCCCTCACCCTCACTCTCCCTCACCCTCACTCACCCTCAACACCTCACTCACCCTCAACCCCTCACCCTCACTCACCCTCACTCACCCTCACCCTCACTCACCCTCACCCTCCCTCACCCTCACTCACCCTCACCCTCACTCACCCTCCCTCACCCTCACTCACCCTCAACCCCTCACCCTCACTCACCCTCAACCCCTCACCCTCACTCACCCTCACTCACCCTCAACCCCTCACCCTCACTCACCCTCAACCCCTCACCCTCACTCACCCTCAACCCCTCACCCTCACTCACCCTCACTCACCCTCAACCCCTCACCCTCACTCACCCTCAACCACTCACCCTCAACCACTCACCCTCAACCACTCACCCTCAACCACTCACCCTCAACCACTCACCCTCAACCACTCACCCTCAACCACTCACCCTCAACCACTCACCCTCACTCACCCTCACTCACCCTCACTCACCCTCACTCACCCTCACCCACCCTTACCCACCCTCACCCTCCCTCACCCTCACCCTCCCTCACCCTCACCCTCACTCACCCTCACCCTCACTCACCCTCACTCACCCTCACCCTCCCTCACCCTCACTCACCCTCAACCCCTCACCCTCACTCACACTCAACCCCTCACCCTCACTCACCCTCACTCACCCTCAACCCCTCACCCTCACTCACCCTCAACCCCTCACCCTCACACAGTGCAATAGGTCTCAGACCATTTCAGTTACAGCTTTAAGAAATGTTTATGGCTTTTTTTATTTGTAATTCTTTAGCATTGGCTACAGGAAACAAAAATGCTAAACATTTACAAAAAAAACCCATAAACAATTCTAAAAGCACTAACTCTAATGGTGCGAGACCTATTGCATTTCCAATGCTTGTTTTTGTTTTGTTATAGTTTATTTTTAGGGCATTTTCTTGTGAGTATGTATGTGTAACATTCAGTAGGTGCTGGAGACCAATTGGGGTCCTGCTTATCAGTACTAAATCGTCCGCATAAAGCAGGTTTGACAAAGTAGCATTCCCAAGTTTTGGTGCATGAGCTGCACATCTATTCAGCTTTTCTGGTAGGTCCGCTAGGAATAGATTGAATAGCGTAGGGGCTAGAACGCACCCTTGTTTAAGTCCATTTGACGTGGGAATTTTTTTTGATATTTGTCGACCGTCGCCGAGCTTTATCCTGACCCATGTTTTGGTGTGTAGATTCCTTAATTGAAGTAGGAGGCTTGACGGAATCCCCCAGCCATCTAGTTTTTGCCAGAGTTTAGTTCGGTCTACATGATCGAATGCTGGAACAAAGTCTATGAAACAGAGGATGAGCGGATATTTTCCCTGTTTGGCTTCATCTATAAGGAGGGTTAGGGTCATTATGTTTGTTATTGGTCCTTGCCCTTTTTGAAATCCAGTTTGTGTTAAAGGTATTATTTGATTCTTTTCAGACCAGGTGGTTATATCGTTTAAGAGAAGCCCTGCAAAATATTTAGCCTCGATGTCGATTAAAGTTATTAAACGATAGTTTTTCGGCTCAGCCCTTGTTCCTTGTTTGTAAATAGGGCTTATAATAGAACCTCTCCACGATTCGGGAATTGTGGATTTTATAACTGCATAGTTGAAAACGGGTTCAATTGCGTTACTCCAGTATTCCGGGTCATTTTTAAACAGCATATGTGGAATTCCGTTAGGACCCGGGGCTCCAGCCAGTCGACCCCTTGCTATTTGTTTCGTTATCTGTTTAGTTGGTTTGGTGGTGAGCCCCATCTTTAATCTCCAATCGGCATTTAGTGCTTGTGTTTCTGTTGGTTCTCGTTAGTCTTGTCTTAATGCTGATCTATTGTTATCCTCTTTAGGAGATTGGCAGAGTGATATTGGCTCCTTTGCGCCACTACTGCAGTTCACTGGCTCTAGCTAGACATTTGAGTTGGAGAACTGTTTCTTCTTTTTTATTGAAATGATTAAAGAGAAACGCTGTCCAAGTCTCTTCAGAGATGTAGGAATTGATTCTGTGGTGGTTTGGCCGATGCACCTTATTTACTGTTTGCCAAAATGTTGTGCTGTTTTTTTGTTTGGCATCGTGTAGTAGTTTAGCCCAAAATAAGTTGTTCGCAGTCGTTTTCCTAGCCCCTCTTCTTCTCTTAAGAATGGCCTTTGAGGCACGTAGCGACTGCTGCAGATTTTGATTGCCAGGTGATTTCCGGAGTTGCTGTAGAAGTTGGTTTATAGATGTTTTCAATTTTTTTGACACTGGGGTCGTTGCTGTCAAATTTGGAGGGTCGTTTGCGTTCTTTCGTTTTGGTCCTTTGCTGATGGAAAATTTGTTGCCAAGAGCGACTGTGAATTTTTACCAAGTTTCCAACGGGTGACCTAAGTGGTCGTGTACTTCCTTATGCACTTCTTTTGCTATTCCTGCTACTGTTTCATTGTTTGTTGAATTACACCTGATTCGATGAAGATTGGTTGTTCCTATAAGCGCTTAGAGACCAATCGGTGATAATGCGCTATACAAATGTAATAAATAAATAATTAAATAAATAAATAAATATTGTGACAATAGATTTTTCGGCCTGCTGATATATTGTAGCTGTAGTTTTAAGTATCATTTCTTGTGGCATGTGATCACTTAGTGTGCTGTTCCCTATTTGAAATGAGGCTATCTTGTCAAACACAGTCAGTGTTGTAAATGTGAAGTCAAGGTAGGAAGATACATTTGAACATTGGAATGTTGGGAGCTCCATTTCAGACAATGGAGCTCTCCCTGCTTCTACGGGCCGGTAAAGGCCCGCAGAGCAACATTCCAATGTTCTACAAAGACTTCTCGAAGTTCGAGGGGATTTATATCCCCTCGAGCTTCGAGAACCCTTTGTTTAATAAGTTAGAACATTCTGCCCTCTAGTGGCAGAATGTTCTAATAGCCTTCTAGCCTGCCGTAGCGGGCTATACCGGCTATTAACGGCCCGCTGTTTCGTTAACGATTCAGCGGGCCTTTAATAGCCGGTATAGCCCGCTACGGCGGGCTATAAGGCTATATTAGATGAATGAAATGTAAGTGCTGGGGGATTATCTTCCTTGAAGCGGCCGTTAACTGCCCTCAAATTCAGATGTTCTAATTCTGAGAGTAGGTAATTTGATCTCTTTGATGGTTTTGTTACTGTTGGGCAGCCCTGGGTCAGGATATCCCATATACCAGTTAGATCCTGCGTGAGGTCGTCTTCCTGGCTGTTCCCTAAAAGATGCATATTAAAATCTCCTGCCAAGATGACTTTGTCAGTGCCAGCCTCTTCTATTATTCTCGTTACTTCTTTGACTACTTCTTTGGATGCTTGTAATTCGTGTTTGGGATGAAGGTAGATGTTTATTAGGATTACCTTTTGAGCTGTCTGATTGAAGAACAGCATAACCGTTGATGCCTGAAAACAGCTTGGGGCGGAGATATATGTTTTTATAGGATGCATCTCACCAATTTTTGTTATAGAGGAGAGAAGGAGTAAGCCCCCCGATCGACGTCCAAAATTGGAGAGTTTGTAACTACACTGGATAAGCTCAATCTCCAGTTAAGTTATAACTTTTGGGTGACCTGATTGAGAGTATGAGGATGAAACCTCAAAATGCAGTATATGACTCAGTCACCCTGCTCCCCAATGAACGCCTACTGATGTCTACACGCGTGGAAAGTGTTTCCACATGTGCAGTGTGTCTCCACTTGAGCAAAGTGTCCTGCAAATTCATAACAGAATGTTGGTCACCTTACTGGCCGTGCATGTGGTAATTAAGAATAACACATTGCATGGCCATATAAAATATTTTCTTGAGATGTTGCTTGCTGTGTATATGAGTTGGGAAGAAGCATGGTAAATGTATAGGTTTTACTGCGATGTAGCATTTACCAATATATGTATACATGTGTTGTTTAGGGGCACTCTGATTCTAATAAGTGTTGTATGTCCTATCAGAACATACAATGCTTTATTTGCTAATTTACTTACGGCTATTTGTTTTATTATGATTTCAATGTGTATGCAGGTGACTTGTCTTTGTGTCTTTATTCTGAATCTCAGCCATATATGTATAAAATGTTATACTGCTCAATGAACGTACTAAAGTCTGTTTCATTACAACCACCAAATGTTAAGACACACCTATATGGTACTTAAGATAAGTTTAAATGACAATATACTGTACTTAAGCATGCTTCCCATGTATGTCACTATTCGCTCTCTACAGTTACTAAGTCTGCTGACTTCTTGTTTCAGGTGGCCCATACATTTTGTGATGTTGTTGCTTGTTTCTCTGAAGAGGAGTGGGAGCTTTTACAGTGCTGGCAGAAGGAACTTTACAGATCCGTGATGAAGGAAATTCACCAGGCTCTGAGTTCACTGGGTGAAGTTACACTTGTAATTGTTACAACAGCTAAGGCATAACAGGAACACGTTATAGCTTGTGTCTTGTCGTGAATTGAAGCATTTGCAGGGCCAATCAGTCATTTGTTGCTTTATTCAACATTTAAAGGGGAAACGAATGAATTGCAGGTTAGAATCTGAAAAGGAAAATGCTTGAAATTGCTTCAACCAACACGAAAACCCCCATAGCCTGCAATTAGTTCATTCGTCTTGCAAACCCAAAGTTAGTTCACTTCAGTTGAGGTCAATGTGGTTACTCTCTGAAAAATTGGGCTGCAGCTTCTTTGACGGATCCACTGGCTGATAGCTATTACCGTCCTTAATGCTGTTCCTATGTGTCTAGTGGTTAAGCAAAGTAAGGCTTTTAACAAAGTCACAAATTTCCTGAATTTAGTTTTACAACACCGTGTACTGTAGTGAAGACATGAATGAGTGTGGTGCCTACGAAATGAATGAGTGTGGTGTCTACCCTGGGTTAATGTCTCAGTGGTGTTGTTTTTTGGGCACTAGGCATCTTACTATGTTAAATAAAGATTTTGAGATTTAGCATGAGTGATCCCTGTCATTGTATTTGCATAATCATAGGGTTGTTTTAATTTGGTGGACTACTTGATTCCCTTTGTCAATTTATATATTGCACAATCAAAATATTATCCATCCTTATTAAAACTGAACACCTGACGTGTTTCCCCCATCAGATTAATGACTTCTAAATCCTTGGACATCAGTTTAAGACAGTTGATGTGCACCAGCATCTCTTGCTCCTCCAATACCATAAAAGTCCTGTTACACAGGCAAACTCAACAGGAAAATGATGGTCCTATATTAAGCCCTATGTGGGCTCTAGGTTGGCAGAGGTCCGTGCATCCACCTTCACAGCAGAGGACCGCCTGCCTCATTTAAAGATCTATTTTACTGAAAGTACATCTAGCAGTGTTTACTGATACATATCCACAAAAGCTCATTGCCGCCATGTTGTTGTGGCATACTCTGCATACTTTTGACTTAAAAAAAAACAACTCCTGAAGCAGAGATTCCTTTCTGAAAAAGAAAAGACATTGGGGCCTACATTTAAGGGGCCATTGTTTATTTTCAGATTACCAAGTTCACCATGCCATATATTTCTGACCTAGGCAAGGAAAAAATGCATTGGGAAGTCCACCCTAAATAGTGTTGTTGTCCTATTGTATAAAGGCAGTGAGTGACCTTATGGCAGGCAGGCTACTGCCAACAATTGACTGCCAGCAGATCTGGCAGAGTTCCACATAGCAGCCAATCAGTGGTTCACTTGCTTCTACGTGAGGCAGGGGATCTGTGGATGTGGCCGTCTGGGAGCCCCGCTGATTTGCAGTAGTGCTCCTGTTCCACCCAACTTCAATGAGGATTTCTTTCTTAAAAGCGCCTTAAATATTGTAACAGATGGTCAGTCATTTCGGAAAGTACCAACACTTTGCCCTAGCCTTGGCATCATTTATTTGAATGCTCTCCAGATGAATAGAGAATTCAAGATAAATATGGAGACCCCGTATTCCTTGGAATCTAGACAAGAGAGTTGGCCCTTCAGATGAGTAATATACAGTGAAGTTTGTCAATTAACAAGCATTGTTTTAAATCATCTAGCAAGAAAACTAAGTTTAAAAAGATAAAAAAAGGAAGCTTCATAACAAATGTGAGTTGTCGGTTCAGAGTGCAAGTGCAACTAACATGTGTGATCAGAAAGTATACAATCCCACGTAATAAAAATACATTATTTTGGTTGAGCTTTTCTTTAGATAACTCAGAAGCAGAGGATAAATCATATTTCATGTTTTCTGAAGTGTTTGTAGGGTTATAAAATATACCTTCATCAGGTCAATTCCTTAATTATTATTTGCTGCAGCAACTCTTGAGAGTATATAAAGGGTAAGAGTAATTATTAGGAATACCACCTTTCAACCAGTCAGTGCTAAAGTGGTCTAAAATGGACTAAATGGGGCTTGTCCCTCATCAGTATGCATCATTTAATTGTGTTTTGATAGATATATGGATAGTAATTTTCCACAATTTAAAACAGACCAGAGAACAGTGTACATTTCAACAATTTTACAGGGCAGTCATCATTAATATGAGCAAATGAACTTTGATGTGTAATTGCATGGGATTTGTTACACAATTGTAACTTATTTCATTCTTAGTAAAGGCATTAATGTTTTTATGCCATGTGGGTCTTATAATATTGAATACAGACGGTAATAATTAAGGAACAACATATTTTTCACCATCTTGATCCACGAAGTGGAGAAAATATTAGATAGTGGAAAATATTAGATAGTGTGGCCATTCCTGAGAGATACATTATTAGCGAGTATACATCTGCCATATACAATTACAAAGAACAAGTTTCATAACAGCAGATGAATTCTGGTGTTTATGTGTTGCGACTACACTGACCCCCCACTCCGTAGAGTGGGAGGCTCTTTGCCCCTACATCACAGAGAAATAGCGCAGTAAATGTTCGTTCTGCAGCTACTTCTTATAAACCACGCTCATCTTCACTCCATCCTCCAAACATCCAGGTTGGCAGTGCCAACCCAATCAAACCCCGGGTTTCTGAGAGGTCCATGTATCCATGGCCTGCCCCATTTGCTGGGCATCTCTACTTTAGTAAATTAATTTCTGATGGAAATAACACAATATATGGCCATGCTCCATTGATCCAGGGTTGGTGGAGTTGGAGAGTCCCAGTGTTGGACAGTGTTTCTTTTGGCAACCACTATGCTCACCCTGTATAGTATTTTAGTATAGCATGGTAATGTAATGTCTCCACATACATCAAGTTTCCTAGTTTTTGTGGTGAGGGTTCTTTCAATCCAGTAATGTTTGAGAGGCAACTTTCCACCCCCGTTCAGAACGCTCTCAACATCAACACTCCAAGAGGGTGAGCAGTAAGGTCCCTCTCAGACTGCCGCAGTGAAGGCAGCTATCATCCGGAGCACCCTTGATCCTGGCCAGGATCGATCCTGTGTGGTATTTTCTGTGAAGGATCTTTAATTGTACTAATCTAAAACCTGGCTGTATGGCCATCTCCTTTGGTGGCACTACAGCTTCTGCCCACTCCGTGTCGTTAAAGAGCCATTTCTTTTGTCCATTTACCTTAAGATCTGTCAAGGGGTTTACGTTATTAATGATAATGGTGAGATCTAGAAGGGAGCTAGCTTTCTGCAGAATTCCCCACTTGAAAAGTTGGCCTTGAGTGGGGACATTTGCCCTCAGTGCATGGCTAAACTGCAGGGGTTTAAACGCCTGGAAGTCTGCTAAATCAAACTCCTCCTGTAGGTCGCCAAAGGTCTTTGGACTGTCAATACCCCACACCTCCCAATTTGCTAATCCCAATCAGATCCCTGCGTAAGAACCCCGCAGAGTCCCTACCTTCCGGAGTAAGCCATTGTCCCAGAGGTGTTTCCCTCGTGAGGGCCCTGTTGCACCGGAGGCAGCTTATAGCCCCATCCCATTACCGCACCTCTGCAAGTGTATGTTGAGGGAGGGAAGCTCGGCCTCCCTATTTTATAAATGGCCCCTGTGTATCGCTAATCCTCATTACATGTCTGTCTATTCGTATGAAGTGTTCATCGAGGGGGACAAAAGCCCATTCACTAATGACCGTTAGATGGGAGGCCCAGTAGTATGTACTACCTGTATGTATGGGAGTACAATCCCTCCTTCATATACTCCCTTGCCAATTTTCCTAGGACTATTCTGCCTGGCTTTCCATTCATCAAAAATGTCAGAATTTCCGTCGCTACCCATCGGAAGAATTCTGCCGGCACCCAGTAGGGGGTATTTTGGAGTTCATAGGTGAATTTCGGGAGCGTGATCATTTTAATTAAACATGGGGGCCTTGCCCAAGGGAGAGACGCTACAGACGGCGCAGTGTGCTGTGGATGGCGATTGTTGACCATTCTAAAGCTTGTTTCAAATGTAGAGCACCTCATTCTTGGTATTAGTTCAAAGTTATTGTATTCTGCCAGTGGTCAGCCTAACCATTTACCATGACAGTTGCTGCCTGAGTACCACGTAATTACAGTGTTCCAAAGATGTACCATTCCAACGTGTATCATACTTCACTGGTATCTTGAAAATACCAAATCAAACAATTAAAATGTTTTAAAAAAAACTATTTTCCACGTAAACATAGTTTGAATTTGATTCATGTTTCTAATATTTAGAAAAGTAGACCTTATTATGACAAAGTTGAAGTGTTAGTTTAAGCAGAAGTGAACACACTTCTATCCTAAATGCATATACCGACGCCCCAGCTAACAGCAACCATGATACACAATGTGGCAGTACAAGCCACAGGAAGGCAGTTTTAAAATGCGTAGACCTACTCTGTGGAGAATTCAGAAACATTCATCCAGGATTAAAGACTAGGTAATGTGACTTTGGAGACCGTGTTATTTGTTAGATAAATATATCCAGAAGGGCCAATCAAATTCCTATTCGCAATATTGGAAGGGGCAGAAAGTAGTGCTTGTCTTTAGTTTTAATGCTAGATTTGCATAGACGCATTAAGTCAATGTTAAATCAATTTAGGAGAATCGTATAAGGCAGAATTGGCCCGTAAAAGCATAGAGAACCCCAAAATGTGGACTTTGGAAGCAATGATCACTGAAAATCATGTGTTTTTAAATAGGTACCACATTTTGCTATGTCTTTGCTTGTTGTACATAATCAGCCACTTCAATTGTTTCTTGTAGCTGCTAGGGCTCCAACTTCTCGTATTTACCTAAAGCACTTTATTTCACAATATCATGAAGTGCCAAGTCCTTTCCTTTGATCAAGTTCATTCCAGTTGGTACCTGTTGGGTTTAAGTACATCATTCAGTTTGTGTTTACATTCTGAGATCTATAATCAAGTGTTTGTATTGGGGAAAGTACAACTACACCGAGTACCAGAAGGCAAAGAATAAAATCCAAGACTGTATACTCTTGCTTTTATATGGAGGCACCCGAGAGCTCTACATCTTGTAATGTAATCTCTTGTGATTTCACTATTGTTTTTAAGGTCATGTAAATTAATTTCACATGATGTAATCGTAATGCAAAATATGGTTTTCAACCCTGAAAAATCCTACCTCTTTTGGCCCCAGAATGTTGGCAAGTATAACAAGCACTGGCGTTGCCAATAGGTCTCGCAGTAGGAAAGTTGGAGCTATTACAATTGCAAATAACCATGCCTTTTATTTTTGTTTTCATTTTAAAAACATAAAGGGCTTTGTCATTTACAAAACCAATAGCTGCAACTTTCCTACTGCGAGACCTATTGGCAACGCCAGTGCTTGTTCTTGTTGGAATATCGCCAGCGGCCCAGTGGGTGTCTTAGTGGCCTTTCTAGTGGCAAATGGGCGCTCATTACCTCCGTTTAGCAACAGGAAGAGGTGTCACACTCCCTTTGTCTCGCTGGGCCGGCCCATTAATGTGTGCACATATTGAGCGGGGGCAGGGGGCCTGAATAGAAGGGGCCTCACTTGTTTTCAGGTGTGTTTCTCCAGTGCAAATGAATGCGTGCATTTTTTTTACCCCCTTCTTTGAGGAAAGGCATTATGCAAATGTGGCCGATTTTTTTGTGTACCCGGGCCGATTTTCAATCCCAATCCGACCCTGCCACTACATGAGTGACAAGACTAGAGCAACAGGGTTTGAGCTGCTTATGTGATTAGAGGCAGGTAACGCTGTAAGAAACTGAGACCAGCTGAATAATGCCAGGACAGGACTCCGAGACAAAACCTTACATCATCACTAGTTACACAAGACTGCATGCTGTACCCAATCACCACAACAAAGGGGTCCAGCTCAGATCATTTGTACGCGCATGTATTTGAACAGCTGCGGAAATGCAACCACACGGAAATACTGGTGAAAACACGGACAGTGCAGTTCAAGCTCCAGGAGACACACCATTCCACCTAGGCACCGTCACATCTGTCTGCTTAGACCTTTTGCAGACGGAGAAATATTCTCTTTCATGCTATTTGTTGTTAATTTCCCGTCTAGAATTTCTAATATCCATTTTCTCAACATTCATCTTCCGTAAATCGCGTCCAATAGCATTCTGGTTTTCCATCCTAAACTACATTGTCCGCGTTGAAATAATAGGCGTTGACATTAGTGTACTTTTCAGTGCAATGTGCGCACTGTGCCTTGAGAGCACGAGAGCTAAATGACGGCAAATAACCGCAGTACAATGTTGCTGCTCAGGGGTGAGAAGCAAAAAAGCCACACGCTCGTGGCACCTGGAGAGCCCTTTGATGGCGCCAAGTGCACGACGGGAGCGCCATCCGGGTGAATGCAAACGTGTTAGTCAATCTCAAACAGCAATCACAAACTGTTAGCAACACGAACTCAATGTCAAAACAAACAAACAGAGTGCCTGCTACCAGAAAACCACCCACACTGAAGTGAAAATGGACTGGAAAAAATGTCCCTTGGATTACTGCAGGGATGTCAAAACCGCGTGTCACCCAACAATGTGAAACGTGAATAAAATGCGTACCACGCAGTATGTGATCGAGTAGCGTTGTATGGTGGTTATTGGCACTAGCGCCCCGTGCTCAAACCCCTTAAAACCTGTCCTAGAAAACAACGACAAATGAGATAAATCGACTGCGTGGAGTTCATGACACATAAGGAGCGGCTCCAGATGCCCAGCCTGCGCGGACGCCATGGTTTATTCAAGTGCGTGGACGTGGCAATTAATTTCAATAGTATACTTTGCCCTCGCGCTTTCGTGTGCGGCCATTGCTCTGTTCATCATCACGCGCATGAAAGCAATTTGTCCAAAAATGACACTTCAAACAATTGCTCTAAAGACCATTTGTGCTGAGATAGAAACGCGTTTTGCATGAGTGATGAGGCTGCGGGAGGTGCTGCATGAACGGACATTCATGAAGAGGCAAGGTGTTACAACCGTATTGGAAAATGAATGCACTAAAACGTTCGAGGCAAATGTGACGCTATACTTCACAGTAATATACATATGGATTGCCTTAGGAGGATGTTTTAGGTGAGTACTGTTTAAGTCATGTTGTAAAGTGTCCTAAATGTACCAATTACGAGATTCTACGAGAAAATGTATACAAGTAAACTATTCTGAGACTATTTATTTAGAAATACACTAACAGGGACCAAAGAGGCACACAGAAGCGAATGCAATGAAGCGACATTGCTTAATCTGTTATGTCCACAAGCCATCTTGGTCAGCTAAAGGATACAAGCTGGACAAGGAAAGGGTTATCAGATGTTTTTCTTATGTGTCACTCAAATGCAGGCAATGCAAACACAAGCATGCACGTTTCGACAACAGCAACATTTTGTCAGGTGCACTATATCCACGCACTTCAAGCTTAAGAAGAAAATATTATAGAAAACCTGATACATTCTCGCTTCAGTGAGCAGCCGAGCAACTATCGGGGGCTGGGTAAAAATGCAATGCACGAGGTGTCTTGTGACGGAAGCCGGATGGGGGTGGGAGAGCCTGGGGTGGGATTCCGAGTGAGGGGAGGCAGGCAGATTAGGAGGGAAGCTGTATGGGGGCGGGAGAGCCTGGTGGAGGGGCGTGAATAAACAAGCGTTGCCGGGAAACTGAAAGTACGGCCGGCCTGTGGCCGGCCATGATTCAATTAGTGGAGGAGAAGCCGCAGAGCGCACGCTGGGCGAAGCCCTTTGATGTGCTCTGCGGCCGTGAATGCGCGTGCTTGTTTGGTCATGTGATTCACGTGAACTCAATGGAAACCGCAGCGCAAGAAGCCCTTGGTTTCACGAGGATTTTCGAGACATGAATTCTCACTCTGCTCAATTCGCTTGCGCGCATTGATAGGTCGCGAGACCTAAAAAGGAACCATCCCACATAATTTCTAAACTGTATCTAGGAACAGACTAGTACCTCGACGTAAGGTCTGACAATTCAGTGACATCTTAAGGATTTAAAGGGCCCTGGGCAATATTTATTTTGGCCTCTAAGCTCTCAATAAGATTCTTAGGGCCTGATTCACAAAGGTAACTCTCAGGTTTGAGTAATTTACACTTTTGAGTAAGGTACATTTTTTTTGATTGTATGACTTAGGCATGCATGGCTGCTCCACGTGTGTCTTCTACAATGCCCTCCTAACCACGAATGCGTCTAAATCACGCATTTGTTTACCACACATGCCAATATCACACAATTTTGTGGTAAAGGGATGTGCATGGTAAAGATTACCACTACCCAAACTCCACTACCCAATTTTCCCCTACCCGCCGTAAGCCCTAAAACCTATCCCCCTACCTCCCCGCCACCCTGAGGCCTAAAACCTACCCTGCCCTGCCCTTACAACTACCCCTTCCCCGCCCTGAGGCCTAAAACCCAAACCCCTGCCAAAAACGACCCTGACCCCAGCTCCCTCGCTCAGAGCCCTAAAACTTACCCCTGCACTGTCCTTAAAACTATCCCTACTCCTTCCACTGACATGAGGCCTACAACCCTTCCCCCATTAAATAAACTACCTAACCCGCCTGCCATGATCCCTAAAACCGATCCCCACCCCTAAAAACTGCCCCAAACCCAGCTCTTAAAACCGCCCCTCCCCTTAAGTCGTAAAACCCTGCCACCCTTCCAAAAACTACCCTGACCCCCTCCCGCCCGAGCACTAAACAAACCTCACACCTAAAGACTACCCCACCCCCCCAAACCTGGCTCCAGCCATACTTACCTGTCTGAGTCTGGAGCTTCCTGTTCCGACCCTTCTGCTTCTTCTCGCCACCCATCTTAACACTAGACTGCTGATGCGTGGTTCATGCAGGCACAGTTATGCCTGCAGGAAAACTGCACCTGTGGCTCACTCCGTGTTGTAAAGACCTTTTTCCAATTTTTATGGCTTCTCTCAAAATCAGAATGTAAGTTAGTAATAAAAAAACAGCTGTGAGTCCAGCACAACACATTGCCAACCACTTGTACTACAACACCCTCTCATTGAAAATAATGGAAGCAGGGAATTAAAATAAAAGCTCACTGGAAATATTAAATTACATCATTTAAAATAGTTAAAAATATTCCTACATAAAATGTAATGTTAAAGTAATGTATAAAATAGTAATTATTTATTATTTTATTATAATATACTTGAATACCCTATTTTTAATGTAAAAAACATAGAACAATTATAACAATGTACATTAAAATATACCTACCTTCTAATTTATTTATATATCCCTTTAAATAATCATTAATGCATAGTAAAAATATTCCACAAAATAATCTACATTAAATATATTTCAATAAATTGGCATGGCGCTAGAGGGCGTGCTGCGAGATGGCTGCGCGATAGTGCAGCTCCGTGGTTCGGAACAATTATCTGACGGAATGGAGCGTTTACAGCACCCACAAATATGTAAACACCAGAAATTGTTTATCGGAGTACCAGTTCTATCACGCTATGTAAGCGGAGGACGCTTTTAGGGCTTGGATTGCCCGAAAACGATATTGCATCGACGCGACCCGAGACCGGGGCTCGGCTCAAGATGGAGGCTCCCACCTTGAACTGACTCAGCGAGGAGATCCTCCCACCTACTGCCGCCTCCTAAGCACCAATATCCACTGGGTTTTGTTAGCAGACTACGACATGGAGCGCCCCGATAGAGGTCTGATGCTGTAAGACTATGGTCACACTCTCCAGTGTTGGCCATTAAGCAAGGCGGGAGACGGCACTGTTGAAGGTGGCAAATGGCGGCTGAGTGCACCGGCAGGCTTGGTGTGGTGGTACGACTCTACAAACGAGCACATAACTAACCGGTACGTTAGCGGCCAACGCAGAAACTTCGTGAGCAAGTGCATTTACGCGGCATCAACCGCAAGTAACAATGCAGCGATTAAAAAGGCAAGGGCGGCACTCCAGGCGCGGGAAGGAGATTTGGCGCCATAGGACGCGTTGAGCCCCCATTGGTGGGTAGACCACCCACATAAATGCTACCAGCAGAGACTTGCCTCTATCACTGCACCATTTTCATGCCCTTATCACCGATACTGCACATGTATGCCCCCATGTGTCTAGATCACCCTCAGTGAACCAGGGGCTATGTGTAGACACTGGGGCAAACCATCAATGCATGAGTAATGGTGAAGACCACGCTGTGGAAGCCGAAAGACACCTCAAAACACTCGAATTTAGAAGCACACATTGTTGCATAAAAGCACTTTCATTCACCGCCAAATACGACTATCGCAGAAATTGTTTGCCCTATTGATGGTGCCACGTGCGATACGAAGCTCATCTGTATCATTGCGATAAAGACTGGCACTGCTGAACCTGACCACAACGCGCAGCACGACCCGTGGCTTCACAACAGAGTGACCGCCCAGCATACACTTACTGCAACACACCTTCCCTAAAATGGGCAAAACGGACAAACATCAACCCAAAATTTAATTCGAGGCGCGACTCGCACCCATGACAACATCGACACATTCGGACACCAAATTGGATGCAGACAACGCCAAAGACTCAAACATGGAGACCTCATTGCGTGCAATTCAACAAAGCTTGCAAGCCATTGATGGCAAAATTGACACTCTCACGCTTCGGGTGGACAGCATGGCTGCAAAAATCGATAAGCAAGGTGAGCGCTTAGATGCAGCGGAACTGCACATATCAGCAGTCAAAGATTAATCTAGCGCCACGGCCAAGAAATGTACTACAATGGAAAAACTACTGGAAATCATTTTAAAAACAAAAATGAAGATTTAGAAGCAAGATCTCGCCGGAATAACATACGAATAATGGGAATACCAGAAAGCGCAAACACTAGGCGCCTAGAAACCCATGTTGAGGATATGCTGCACAAAATCTTCGGATAAGACAGTTTATCCCAACTACTTATCATTGAACGTGCACACCATTTGCCAGGTGACAGACAGACGTGCCCTTAGGGCATGTCTGTGTGCCACATTGCACACATGCCCGTTTTAGGGGTGCTAGAGGGTGTCAAAGTGACACCCCCTGCACCCATGCCAAAGTCGGTATTTACCGATTCGGTAAATACCGATTCGGTATTTGACTTGAATCCTATGGGCTTCAAAGGCCCATAGGATTCAATAGCAAATACCGATTCGGTATTTACCGCATCGGTAGATACCGAATTTGTAAGGAATCGGTAACAATTCCAGATGTTGGGACCTTCATCCCATTTACCGATTTTGAAATACCGAATCGGTAGCATTCGGTATTTCAAAATCGGTAAATGGGATTTACCTACATCGGGCCCTTAATGTAGGTAATTTAGATTTACCGAATCTAAAATACCAAATTTTACTGATTCGGTATTTTAGAATCGGTAAATCTGATGTGGGTAATAATTCGGTATTTTTTACCGAATCGGTAAGATTCGGTATTTACCGATTCGGTAAATACCGAATCGGTATTTGCTATTGAATCCTATGGGCCTTGAAGCCCATAGGATTCAATAGCAAATACCGATTCGGTATTTACCGAATCGGTAAAAATACCAAATTGCAAAGGGGGACAGGGTGTCACTTTGACACCCTGTTGCACCCCTGTAACTGGCTTGTGCGCCATGTGGCACACATACATGCCCTTAGGGCATGTCTGTGTGCCACATGGCACAGGTGTACATGCACAGATGTGCATGTACACAAGAATTCGTTATTTACCATGCAATTGTATTACATGGTAAATAACGAATTCTAAAGGCCCTATAGCACTGTTAGAAGTGCTACCTAAATAGGAAAATACAGATTCGGTAATTTTACCGCTCTGTAAATTTACCGAATTGGTAAAATTTACAGATTCTGTAATTTTACCGAATCGGTAATTTTACCGATTTGGTAAAATTACCGATTCGGTAAAATTACAGAATATGTATGTTTTTAGTGCCCCTACATACCAATGTCAAAATACCGGTCGGAAACGGCCGAAAATACCGATTTTCCCGAAAGGTATTTTGACACCTACATCTGGCCCTAAATCCCACAAAGGCCTTGTGACCTTTCTGAACAAGTTTAATTCATTTTGTCAGGTTCATGGCCTTGTAATCAATGCAACCAAACAAAATTCATGGCTATTTACCCACACAGAGGTTTCAGAGGGGTACTAACTTTGAAAAGGAGCGAAGTTCGAAAACGTATTCGATTTTGAATATCTTAATAATAATAATAATAATAATAATAATAATAATAATAATAAAGTTTGTAAAGCGCCTGGTTACACTGGCTAGTGTGTCCCCACGCTGCAGTCAGAAAGAAAACATAGGGAGGAGTCAGAAAGGATGGAGCAGTATAGCTCATGGGAGGCAAAGATTTTAATCCTGGAAAAGCCAAGTTTTCAGTTTTTTCCTAAAGATATTCTCCGACTGTTCCACGCGGAGGTCTAGAGGAAGAGCGTTCCATTGCTTAGCGGCCAGGTGGCAGAAAGAGCGGCCTCCCATTCTCGATTTTTTTATAACTGGGACTTTCACCAAACCTGCCTGTTGGGAACGTAGGGCTCTGGTAGGTCTATAGGGGGTCAGTAGACTGTGCAAGTACTCTGGGCCTTTCCTCAACATAATTCGCTGGCTTCGCTCACATCGTTTTGAATATGATTCTTTCTCTTACAGGGAGCCAGTGGAGAGTAGTACGTGCCTTTTTAGACAAGGCTCTTCTGGGAAGCATCTGGACCAGGCGGGCGGCGGCATTCTAGATGTACTGTAGTCTTTGCACGCTCTTTTTATTGGCCCCTATATAGAGTGCATTCCCATAGTCCAAGCGAGAGGTGACAAATGCGTGGATTAGATTTTTCCTGGCTGCTACTGGGAGCACATCTAAGATTTTCTCAAGGGCCTTCATTATGCCAAAGCACTTTCCTGCCACCGTCCTAGTATGGTGATCATAAGAAAGGGTGGGGTCTAGCCATATCCCCAGGTTTTTGACCTCCTTTTTGGGGATGGGGTGGCGCCCAGAGTCTGCGGACACCAGCTCGTCGACCATATCTCTGGAGTGTTTCCTACAATGAGGACCTCAGTCTTCCCGCCATTAAGCTTTAGACAGTTGTTAGCCATCCAGACTGAGAGCTCTCGGAGGCAGGCCGAGAAGTTAGCGGCAGCTTCTTCCTGAGATTGGGACAAGGATATGACAAGCTGCGTGTCATCCGAGTATGACACGATGCTTATGCCGTATTTATCAATAATGTTTGACAGAGGGGCGATGTACAGATTAAAAAGCGTAGGTCTTAATATTGATCCCTGGGGGACCCCCTGATGTTCCTTCAATAGTACTGCCCTTGGGATACTTGAAAGCTCCTGTCCTGTAGGAAGGAGCTAAGCCACTTTGGTTATTTTGCTCTCCTTAAGGCGCTGAATCAGCACAGGATGGGACACGGTATCAAAGGCCGCGCTGAGGTCCAACAGAATCAGCGCCACTGTCTGTCCAGCATCGACCAGCCGACGGATGGTTTCAGTGGACAGAAGCAGCGCCGACTCTGTGGAATAAGAGGCTCGAAAGCCGGATTACGTGGGGTGGAGTTGGCTGGCTTGATTCATATGATCCGTTATCTGAGCATTCACCACCTTCTCTGCAATTTTTGCGAAGAAAGGTAGGAGAGATATAGGTCGAAGATTCTCCAGATGGCTGGCACTAATCCCTGGTTTTTTTCTAATGGGAACAACCACTGCCGCCTTCCTTCTTTGGGGGACTGCTCCTTCCTCAAAGGAGAGTTTGATAAGGTGTCTAATGTACGGCGCTAGAATGTCCATACTCTCCCTCATGTTATCTGGTTTAATGAGGTCTTTCGGGGACCCCGACTTTATGAGCAGAGCTATAGATTTTAGTTCATCTAAGGAGGGGAGGCTGAAGCTGGAAAGACAGGAGGCTTCTTCCAAATTGCAAACTCCAGTCAGCTTTTCCTACTACGGGCTTCCTCCGGGAAAGTGGAGTAGATTTTCTCCACTTTATCGGAGAAGTAATCTGCAATCAGATTGCAGGATTCAATGGAGGCCTTACTAGGGGCGGAGGTTCTGTCCAGGAACGAAAGTTCTTTAAAAATCACAAACAATTCTCCAGAGGAGTTGTTGGCAAGTTTAATCTTCATATTATAGTGTGCCGCACGGGTCTTCCTTATGAGAGAATGATACATTTTTAAGTTAGTTAGATATGTGGCCTTCCTGTCTTCCAAGAAGTCTTCCTTCCACCTACGCTCCAGACGTTTACAGCCAGATTTCATTACCTTCAGCTCCTCATTGAACCAGGGCGCGGATCTGGATTGTCTTCTAGGAGTGTTAGTGGCCCAGGGTGCCACCCTGTCAAGTGCATCACAAATGCATTGGTCAAGAGCATTGCATGCCCCTTCGACATTGCTCCCTTCAGGTTTCCCTACCTGCAGAAGAGCAAGATTAAATTTGGTAGCCGTAAACTTGGACCACTTCCTTTGGGGTTGGTTAGTGTCTGGTTTGGGCTTAGATTGGGCCTTGGTTATAGGGATTCTGAAGGAAATAATGTAATGATCAGTCCACGGGACTGGGATAGGAGCGTTAACCTGGAGCTCTCCCCAGTTAGCAAAGATGTGGTCTAGTAAGTGCCCATGCTGATAAGTCGGGAGGGTGGATTGTAATATAAGTTGGAGTGCCTCCAGCTCCTGACTGAGCTCTTGCGCCGGGGCATTGTCCTTGTCGTCTAAGTGTAAGTTAAGATCACCCAACACCAGCACCTTAGCATAGCGTAGTGCTAGTTGGATGATGTGCTCCCTGAGGCTGATAGCAAATTGTAAGGCTGAGCCCGGTGGCCGGTATATCAGGAGGCCTTTTATGACATGGATATTGTCCACTGTGATAGTAAAGCGCCCAGCTTCACTGTTCTCTATCAGCATAATCTCCAGGGCACATTCCACTGCTAATTTATGGATCATGGCTATCCCGCCTCCTCTATTTCCCGGGTGATCAAGTCTAAGGATCCCATAATTAGGGGGGAGGGCTTGGAGAATGGCAGGCGCCGAGTCATCATTCAGCCAGGTTTCAGTTAAAAACATAATATCGGGTTGGGTATCCAGGAGAAGGTCATGAAGTTCATGTTTATGCTTGCTAAGTGACCTACAGTTTACCAATATCAGGTGGAACTCATATTCCTTACCAGCAGCTCCCTGGTTGGTTGTCAACATATAGGGGCAGTGACTGCATTTTTGTTCCCTGCAGTCCGGTTGTATACTATGTGAGCATATATTAGGTATGGAGGAGCGCATCATATAAAGTTCTTCAGAGGAGTAGGAGCAACTGCTCAAAAAATGGGCAGGGGTGCTGGCCCCAGGCCCCGGCTGGCCACGGACGGGTGCAGACGGGCTTGCCTTTGGTGCGCCCGCTGCGCGTCCTTCCCGTCATGGGCTCTAAATAGCCCCTCCTGCCTGCACACTAGACCGCACAACGGGCCAGATGCAGGGCGACTGGAAGTCCTACTCCTTCCTCCCTGCCGTCCGTTCAATCGGCACAGAACACGCTGTGACCGACCGGGACGGGATTTCAGGCAGCGGGTCAGGATTTAACAATTTTAAAAATGAGCAGCGCGAGTTTATAAAAACAAATTGCAGCATGCACTAATACATGCCCCAGAGAAGAGTGACACACTAGCAGCTTCCGACAGACTCTGCCACCGTCTGTCTGACCGCAGCGCGCCCGCCTCAGTGAGTGCCCTAAATAGCCCCTCCTGCCTGCACACTAGACCGCACAACGGGCCAGGTGAAGGGCGACCCGAAGTCCTACTCCTTCCTCCCTGCCCTCCGTTCAATCAGCACAGGACACGCCGTGACGGACCGGGGCTGGATTTCAGGCAGCGGGTCAGGATTGAACAATTTTAAAAATGAGCAGCGTGAGTTTATAAAAACAAATTGCAGCAAGCACTAATACATGCCCCAGAGACGAGTGAAGCACTAGCAGCTTCCGACAGACTCTGCCACCGTCTGTTTGACCGCCATCTGATCTTGGCATTTGATTATCTACTGCCCATCCTTGGGGTAACCGGGCTACAAAAGCACCCTGATTCTAAAGCATAGGGTGGCCAACATTCAAAAAGATACTAATAAAACTACACTCCATCCAAGTGTACAAACTACACTCCATCTCCCCCCTTCTTGAAGTCTGGAGGGCCAAAGCTGTAGCAGCCGCAGTCTATGGAGCAGAACACTGGGGTTATGTTAACCTAAAAGCACTGGAGGTTGGTGGGAAATTCTTTTTTGAAAGCAGTACTAAAACTTCTGCAAAGTTCCCCACTTGTTTTTAAACAAGACCTAGGTATTCAATCTATAGCTCCCCTAGCCCGATTGAAACCAATCCTATATTGGGTTCAAGTTTGGTCTAACCCTGAGTTAGTGCATTATAGGGCAGGATTAAGAGATGTTTTAGACAGGTCCCAGCGACGGGTGTTGTTAACTTGGTTGGTCTATGTAAAACAGTCTGTTTACTCTATAAACCTGTATGAGTATTGGTTGGACCCAGACTCCATTTTCCCATCTGCATTAAAAAAGTTGAATTGTCCACACTGGGAACATGAGGAGGTAAAGTTCTCCAAACAGTTTGGTTTAGGGCAGATGAACGGACGTTTTTTAGAGTTCAAGCCTATCTTGCTTTTTGAAAATTACATTGACGACGCAGACCACCTATTTGCAAAAGCTCTTTATGTAAGGTTCAGGTTGGGCACATTCCTTCTTGCTAGGCCTACTGCTAAATGGAATGGAGGTCAAGGAGGTGGCGAAATTTGCCCTGCTTGTAGAAGTAGCGAAGAAACAGATGAACACCTATTGAGCTTCTGCCCTATTTACTATAAGCAGTGCAAGCTCTCGATTGTCCTCCTGTGCCATTCCTTAGTTGTTGGCCAAAACAGGGTCGCCCTGAGAATATGCAGAGCAGACACATCATCGATTATTGTCTTTTCTGTAGATAAATGTTTAGAAAGTATCTGGCCAATATGGCAAAACATCTCCTTTACTCCTGATCCTTAATCATAGCCATGCTTCAGCCGGTTAACAATCCGGCCCTGGGCAATTTAGACTTGGACACAATTTATTTATAAAGTGTATTGCGTCGTTTTAATATTTTTATTGCAATAGTGCTGCTATTTTGTAATCTCAATTTTAGTTCAAATTATTTTAATGATCCAGTAAGATCTGATGTATTTGATGGTCTGTACTTTAATGGTAGAAGACCAAAATAAAGTATTCAAACAAAAACAAAAAAGTGTGCAATTAGGATTAAAGTGTATTCACTGCATAAATGAATTATTTAAGGAATGAACCGATTTATAGAGAGCACAGCTGTCCCATGACGTTCTGGTGCTAGAGTCCAACAAAAATATCTAGTGTCCATTGAACAGCCAGGTCTTCTGCTGTCTTCTCAAATGGTCCTCATCTGAGGTAAGCTGCCAGGCAAGTGTCAACATGTTCCATGTCTTAGCAGCCAGAAAGGTGAAAGAGCTGCAGTCTTTCCTGGCTATCCTAATCCTGGGAGTCTTTAAAAGATGACCCCCTGAGGATCTTAATAATCTTGGGGGCAGTATTTCTTGAGCCTACTGCTCAGATATTTGGGCCCTTGCTTGCGTAAAGCTCTGAAGGACAGTTCCATGGAGACCACCTCTCCCAATCCCAGCCCAAAAAGCCAAAAACGTAGGCATTACCATAGATGACAAACTGAACTTTAATAAGCATATCAGTTCAGTTGTGTCATCCTGCTTTAACACTTTGAGAATAACCAGGAAGATTCTTACTGTTATTCCTCCCACCTCCAGAAAACCAGTCATTTCCTTTTTAATATTCACAAAGTTGGATTACTGTAACTGACTTTTTGTTAAGCTCCAAAAACAATACGTGGAGAAACTTCAAAGCATGCAGAATGCGGCCTCCAGGCTTATTCTTGATCTTCCCCAATTCCATCCGGTTTCAGCCTCCTTTAAGGAACTTCACTGGCTTTCAGTGAATAACTGCATTAAATTCAAGGTATTATGCCTTACCTATAAAGCCTTGCATGATCTAGGTCTTAGCTACCTCAAATAGTCCCTCTCCTGGTACACACCCAACAGAGACCTACGATCCAAAAACTCCTTGACGGTCTCTCGTCCCAGTTTCAAGAGATTCAAATGTGGAGGCAGTTGAAATTCTTCTGAAGCCCCGGCCCTCTGGAACGGTCTGCCTATGGATATTAAAGCAGCTCCCATATTATCGAGTTTTAGGAAACTAATAAAAACCTGGCCTTTTAACCTCTAGTCTCCCTCTGCTCTCACCTGTACTGATTTTCCCTACCAGCGCCAAGACACACATGGGTAATCGAGCACTTTAGAAACATTTTAACATAACATAACACCTGGACAAGAGTAAAGTTCAAAAGCATTGCATGCAGTACAGTTGAAAAGCTCCCTGCTTGAAGCTCTTGCTCCAATAGTCCATTACATTTGCATCCTATCGGCATTCCAATCGAAGTTGAACTGATATTTTGTATACCACAGCGTGCTTTATTGGTAAGAGAAGGCGAGACAAAAATCGCCAGCAGAAGTGGAGGAAGTGTCAGAGTGTATTTCAAACAGACAGCACCATGGTTAACCTGATGGTTGGAGCAAGGGAGTCCAGTCTCTTAAACAATTCTCTTTATATTTCTATTTTTCTCGTTTTACATCTCTCTATTAACACCACTGGTGTGATTTGTCCTTTTGCAATGCATTGTATTCATGGTGGTTTTCCTTTTTTGTTAGGCCCTCTGATTGCCACCTCTGTCTTTTCGTTAAGACCAAAGGATAAGGAAGATCTGTGTCCTGAGGACCTTCAGGACTTGGATATAAGAGCCATTAACAGTCGTTCCTCAAGTGAGTAGATAAAGCAGATTCAATCTGTTGAGATTTGGGAGAAGCAGTGGTGATGGGTTTTTCCACAATTGATGTTACGCAGAACTTTAATATCATAGCATCTGCCCCTGCCCTGCTATCTGTGCCAGCGACCTGCTATCTGTGCCAGCGACCTGCATTCTGCCCTGCTATCTGTGCCAGCGACCTGCATTCTGCCTGGTATCGTTGCCTGCATTGATTACAATTGTGCCAGCTATTTGTGCCTGCGACCGCATTCTGTGCCATTGATTGTGCCAGTGATTGTTTTTTGTGTCCACGACCTCCTTTGTGCCAGTGATCTCGCCCAGCATTGCTGTTGTGCCCTTAGCCCGTCCAAGCCGCTGCTCCCCCGCGGCCCAACCCCCGCTCCCTCCAGCTCCTACTGACCCTACCCACTCGCCACCCCGCTACCGCCTCCCAGCTGCTCCTCCCTCCCTCCGCCCCCCTCCACTATCCACTTATGTCAGAGCAACATACGCGCAGCGTCCACGCGCAGCGCCGAAGGCGCGCCAAAGGTAAGCCCGTCTACGACCGTCCGCGCCTGGACCGCGCCCAGCGCCAGACCCCCTTCCCCCCGCAAAATCCACTCCACCCGCCTAACGTACGACGCCGCAACCCTCTCTGCACTCAACATCGGCCGTCTCCCCGACTGTCACCAAGCCGCCCCAGGACGCACCCATGGACCCTTCACCTGCCAATCCTGCACGTTCGACTGCTTCAAGACCCACACTATATCCACAAACGCCAAACAGAGCTCCGACAACAACCACCTGAAGTGCATCCTGCTCAACACCCGTTTGATCCACAGACACGCCATTGAACTATGGAACCTACTAGACCACACCACCCGGACTTCGCCTTTCTTACAGAAACTTGGATGAACGCCTCATCAGCGCCCGACATCGCCATAGCCATCCCGGACGGTTACAAGATCATCCGAAAGGACCGCATCAACCAGACAGGAAGAGGCATCGCCATCGTCCACAAGAAAACCATCCACATCACGACCAGCTCCGACGACACCCTCACAGCCGCCGAACACCTCCACTTCCAGATACACAACGACCCCAAAACCACACTTGGAGGCACCCTCATCTACAGACCACCAGGACCCCGCACACAATTCTGCGAAGACATCACTGACTTCATCAGCCCACACGCTCTCCCCTTCGTGGACTACATTCTCCTAGGGGACCTCAACTACCACCTGGAAAACAACAACGACAGCAATACCATCACCCTTCTGGACAACCTCTCCAATCTCGGACTCAAACAACTGGTGAATACCCCCACCCACTACGCCGGACACACGCTCGACCCGATCTCCTCCAGCAAGCACATCTCCTTCAATCATGCCACAGGACTCCACTGGACGGACCACAGCTGCGTACATTTCAACTTCAGAAAGACCACGACCCACCACCACCCACAACAAGTCCCCCGCAGAAACTGGAACAAACTTACCACCGACCAGCTCACCACATCGCTAAACCAAAACTCTCTCGCCAAATCATCGGACCCAAATCAAGCAGCCATCAATCTCGCACAATGGATCACCCACTGCGTCGACAAATTAACTCCCCTGAAAAAGCAACACAACAAGCCAGGTAGCAAAAAAGCCTCTTGGTTCAATGACGACCTCAAGAACTCCAAAAAGAACTGCCGCACCCTCGAGAAAGCCTGGCGAAGAAACCCAACCACAGACAACATGACCGCCCTCAAGGAGGCCGCCCGCAAACACCACCAGCTGATCTGATCCACCAAGAAATCAGCATTCAAGGAGCGACTCGACAACAACGCCCACAACAGCAAGGAACTCTTCAGCATCGTCAAGGAGCTTACCAATCCCAGCGCCGACACCAACAACATCACTCCCTCTCAAGGCCTCTGCGACTCTCAAGGCCTCTGCGACTCTCTAGCCTCGTTCTTCCACAGTAAAATCGCTGACATACATAACAGCTTCGGCGACCAGTCCACCCCCCTTACCACCGAACTGAAGCCCCCCACCACCACCCTTGACGCCTGGAACCCGATCAGCACCGAAGACACCATCCGCTTGATGAACTCCATTCACTCCGGATCACCAACCGACACATGCCCCCACCACATCTTCAACAAGGCCAACTCCATCATCGCACCCCACCTCCGGAATATCATCAACTGCTCCCTCAACACCGCTACCTTCCCGGAAAGCTGGAAACATGCCGAACTCAGTGCCCTCCTGAAGAAACCTACATCAGACCCCACTGAACTTAAGAACTACCGCCCCATCTCGCTCCTCCCTTTCCCTGCCAAAGTCCTAGAGAAGGCTGTCAACAATCAGCTCGCCGCCTTCCTCGAGTCTAACGGCTTCCTCGACCCCTCACAGTCCGGTTTCCGAGCCAAACACAGCACCGAGACCGCCCTCATCGCAGACACAGACGACATCCGGTCACTACTCGACAACGGGGAAACAGCTGCCCTCATCCTCCTGGACCTCTCCGCAGCGTTTGACACGATCTGTCATAGCACCCTTGTACAACGCCTCAACAACATCGGAATACAAGGAAAAGCATTGGATTGGATCATATCGTTCCTCGCCGGAAGAACCCAGAGAGTCCGCCTCCCCCCTTTCAGATCAGAGGCCACCGAAGTAATCTGCGGCGTTCCCCAAGGCTCCTCGCTCAGCCCCACTCTCTTCAACGTCTACATGAGCCCCCTTGCATCCATCGCACGCCAACACAACCTCAACATCATCTCCTACGCTGACGACACACAGCTGATCCTCTCCCTCACCAAAGACCCAAACACCGCCAAAACCAACCTACACGAAGGGATGAAAGACGTAGCCGAATGGATGAAGAACAGCCGCTTAAAACTAAATTCAGACAAGACGGAAGTCCTCATCCTAGGATCATCACCCTCCGCTTGGGACGACTCATGGTGGCCACCAGCCCTCGGCAGCGCGCCCAAACCAACGGACCATGCTCGCAACCTGGGATTCCTTCTAGACTCCTCCCTCTCGATGACCAGACAAGTCAACGCCATCTCATCATCATGCTTTAACATCCTACGCATGCTCAAAAAGATCTTCCGATGCATCCCCACCGAAACAAGAAAGACGGTCACTCAAGCACTTGTTACAAGCCGACTGGACTACGGAAACACCCTCTACGCTGGAACCACAGCCAAATTACAGAAAAAACTCCAACGCATTCAGAACGCCTCCGCCAGACTCATCCTAGACATACCCCGCCACGACCACATTTCCGGTCACCTGAGAGACCTTCATTGGCTCCCCGTCAACAAGAGAATAACGTTCCGTCTTCTCACCCACGCACACAAAGCCCTCTACGACCTAGGACCCAAATACCTCAACACGCGCCTGACCTTTTACACCCCCACCCGCCAACTACGATCGTCCAATCAAGCCCTCGCCACGATTCCACGTATCCGTAAAACCACCATGGGAGGAAGATCTTTCTCCTACCTGGCGGCCAAAACCTGGAACTCTCTCCCCACCCACCTCCGCCTTACACAGAACCACCTCTCCTTCAGAAAACAACTCAAAACTTGGCTATTTGATAAGTAACACCCCCCCCCCCCCTCAAGCGCCTTGAGACCCTCCGGGTGAGTACTGCGCTATACAAATTTTGACTTGACTTGACAGCCCTCCTCTCTGCTGGTCACCTTCCTGGTGGGCCCGCATACTGAAGAGCCCGCGTACTGAAAGCGCGCTTTCACCCCTGCTCACTCTGCAGTGTCGGCTCCTTTACATCCGCAGAACATTATGAGTTCTTGGAGTCCTACCTTTGGCTCTTCAGTACTTGATAACCAATAATGTGCAATCTTGTGAAAGCGCACACTCTTTTACAAACAGGAATAAGTACACAAATATTCACACTCTGACAAATGATTGGAGAATCTGAAACCCCACAATCTCCGGTTACATTTTATATATATATGTTTATAAGGTTTAGACAGAGTTGTTTATGGCACGGTCATTTAGGAACAGCAGGCAGTTACATGTTTTTCTGGAAGGTTCCATTCCTGGGTCAAAGAGGGCTGATGTAATTTTTCAGCTCTCTGTGATCGTGTATAAAGATGGGTTCAAGAGTTCTGAAATGTCCTCTTTAGATTTCGGTGTTGCTGATAGTGAATTGATTGGCTGGAGGCCGACAGCCAGCCCCATTCATGAGCTCTAGGGACATTTTGCTTTTTCTGATAAAAAAGACTTGAATTTGATGCATTAAATATTTTTCCTTCTCTCAGAGAGGTTCGAGGTGAAAAACTAAAAGCCAATATATTAACATGACAACCCAATATATTAAAATGACATTGTGAGACACAAAAATCTTTGCCACTCACGGTATCAGCAGTGCAATATTTTGTGAATGGCATGGAGAAGGGGGTAGCATGACCTGAACCCCATTTCTGGCAATTAAGATTCAAATATGGTAATGGATTCCGACTGCTCTGATGGCCACGAAAAATGTAAGGTTACCAATTACTCGTGAAGCATCGATTCCTTTATAAAATTGTCAGCTGAGGGGATTAGGAGATCAGCAGAAGTCACAGGGTACACTTTGCTCACCCTGATATCACTTTGGGAAGCTTCCACTTTCCTTGTAGCGCTGGAATACTGGTGCGTTGCGGACACAGAGGTGGAGGTTTCTTGCAGGACTCAATCTCTGCAGTTGTGACTGGTTACTAAGTACCACAGATGGGGAGGCGTGGCTTGGCCGGCTACAAGATGGCCGCACTCTAAGTAGGCTCTGCCGGTCAAGCTCTTTCATCCGCAAGAATCCTGCTGGCATTGTCGCATTTTCCTCACCACACTGCCGAGTCCTGAATCGGGGGAGCACTGTGCACCTAGCTGTTACACTTTGGTGCTTCTACGTGGCCCCCCTGGCCGAGATCCTCTCCCTGTTGCCGGCGCTGGGCCTCTGCGCTGGGTGTCCGCCGGCGCCTCCCCGGAGCTGCTCCTGTCTGCGAAGCCACTGTGCGGCAGTGCTGACGCAAGGGACCGGACGCTGCCTTCCGTGGTGAGTCGCGCCATAGCTGAGAGGGTTCTCCGGTGGGGCTGGGGGCCGCTTGCTGTGCAGCCTGGTTGCGCTGAGGCCTGGCTGTGGCCTAGTGCTCCTCCCCGGCCTCGAGTAGGTGAGGCGCCGCCTGTGCTGGGCTATGGGAGCGACGTACCCCCCTCGCCGGGAAACAGCGTTTACAACGCAACTTTTACCACACAGTACCTTTACCATGCAACTTTTACAACGTAAGTCGTTACAACGACTTGCCCTGGGGGGCGCTGTAGGATAGGGAATAGTTTAATTTACTATCCAAAACCTTCCCTACTATCCACGGGGACTGGAGTTGGAATAGTAAATGTAACTATTCACTATCCAGCGCCCTCAACCCAAGTCGTTGTAACGACTTGCGTTGTAAAACCTGCGTGTTAAAGGCATGCGTTGTAAAAGCATGCGTAGAAACGACATACATCCCCCCTCGCCTCACCCGCTGGTGTTTCCCCCTTGGTGAGTCCTGCTTGACCCCTTCTGAGCGGCGCTGTGGAGATCGCCTGCCCCTGCGGTCAGGCCGCCCTGGGCGCCCTCTCATCTGTGCCTCGCTGAGGCCCACCTGCCACGCCTGGCCCCCTGCTCCGAGACCTGCTCCCGGGGGTAAGGCGGAGAGTCCGTTTCTGCCCCTCCTTCTAGCGAAAATTCTTGGCTCCCGCTTGCCGGGGTCTGGCCCGCCCGGGTACGGACCTTGCTGACTTGGTGGCGCCGTGTGGATATCTCCTCTAAGTGAGGCCCCCTGGGGACTGACTCCCTCGCTGGCGGACTCTTGACGGCGACTGAGCCCTGCGGGTAGCCGCTGGGGCCCCTCCTCACCTGCTTCTGCCCCAGCCCTCCCGGGTGCCTGACGCATTGCCACACGGCCCACTGGTGTGCCCCTGGGCCCTCCACTCTGCAACTGCCTGGGGCCGGAAGGGGGCCCTCTTCTGCTTACAACTGGGGCGCAACGCCCTCCATGATTTGCCACCCACAACTCTGCGGCTCCCTGGGACTGTGTGCTTCTCCTTCTGCTCTAGTGGAGCGTCCTAATGTGTGGTGTCTACGCTGCCCCGGTGTTCCTGCCTGGGGTGCCCCGTGCCCCGCCGTGGCCCAGTCTTATTCCTCTCTTCTCCTGCTGATGGCGGCTGGCCAGAGGACTGTTTTGCAGCCCCAGCTCGTTTCTGCGCTGTTCTGAGGGGGGACACGCCTGTAGACCTGCTGGTACTGCCTCCCTCTGGCTTCCTGGATCGTGCTCCCTGATGGACTCTACCCCACTGGCAGCTGACTGCTTGTAAAACATCCCATATCACCGGCTTGCTCTCTCTCTTGGGTGTTTAGGTGCCCACCAGGACTCCACATCGCTATGGGGAAATCAGACCCAAAGCAGCCCAAGATCGCCTTCGAACTCTGGAGATCCTCACGTCAGGACGGCGCGGGCTCAGACGGTGCCGACTCCGCTGGGATGATGGGCCCCCCGAGCCGAGATGACGACCTTAAGGCTATAATGCTTGAGATCAAGTCGACCGTCACCGGCATCACTTCCCAGCTTGATCAACTATCCGCTCGCCTTGACTCCATGAAAGCTCGGGTAGATTCCCACGACAACAGACTTCTCCATGTGGAATCCAGGGTATTTGACGCCGAGGACGCTGCCACCCAAGACAGGCAGAAGTAACTCCAGATGGATAAGATCTTGGCTGTTATTTGGTAGAAGAATGAACATTTGGAGGCCCGCTCCCACCGGAGTAACCTCCGCATCACGGGCCTTACCGAGTCAACCAACATCTACAAGATGGAAGACTTTGTCGAGCAACTCACCAAGGAAATCTTTGGGGAAATCTTATCTCCATTCTTCGTCGTGGAACTCGCCCATTGTTCCCTGGGCCCGCGTCCTGTTCCTGGTCTGCCTCCCCGCCCCATAGAGGCGAAGATCCTGAACTTCTGAGATCGCAATGCCATTCTCCGGGTGGCGCGCAATAAGGGGACCATCACGCACCAGGGGAACGCCCTTTACTTCTATCCGGACTACACCTTGACCGTTCAGGCCGCCAGGAGAGAGATTTTGCCGGCCAAGCGCATCCTCCAGAAGCATCAGGTTTCTTACTCTTTGGCCTATCCGGCGAAGCTGAGGGTCCGACAGGGCTCCAAGACACTTGTTTTTCCCAATCGCAAGAGGCCCTCGCTTTTTCTAAGAGACTGGACAAAGAGTCCAGATCCTCCCCTCCTAAGTCTCCACTCAAAGCTGCCGACCGCTTAAGTGACAATGACTAATTGTGCGGACAGTGGTTTTTCTCGCTTTCACCTGAGACCTGTTTTTGATGTTGCTATTCTACTACAGCTACTCTGCAGGGGTGTCCGCCGAGTCCTGCCATGCCCCCACCGGGATGATTTCCATTGTTCACTTTGTGTTGCCCTCTCGCAGTTGTGGGTTCACTGGGTGGAGTGGGTGGTATTCTCAGCCTGATTGGGAGGTTGGTGTGGGTGCGGGGTTGTTGGTTTCTTTTCTTTTTGGGTTGGTGGGGGTGGTTGAGGGTGGGGGGTGGTCAGGTTGTTGGGTTCCTGCTTGTTTGTTTTTGACACTGCATTGTGCCCCCTACATAGCACAGTTGCAAGTGTACCTAAATCCGCAATCTGCCTTGCTTGGTCTTTTGCACAGCACACCGTCCTCCAATTTGTTTTGATTGTCCTTACTCGACATGTCTCACAGCCACACATGCTACTTCCCTGGTCTTTTCCTCCCTCTATAGGTCGTGCCTTGCACGCCCGCCCCGCGCTGCCCCGGAGGCTGCTGCCCATTGATCGCTGCTGTTTTTACTTACCTGTGTTACTCCCCTCCTTTGCACCCCCTCGCCACGGTGGTCTCCCTGATTCACTTGAGCGCCCCGCTGGTCTGCGCTCCCTGTTGTCTGCCCCACCTAGTGCTCATTCCCGTCCTGCCCCAATATGGCTGACATAGTCTGCTGGACTTGGAACATCCGTGGCCTGAATGATTTCCGCATGGCTCGCCTCATCCATTCACACCTACATCGCCACAAAGTAGATATATGTCTCTTACAGGAGACGCACTTGCTGCCAGGCTCCGTCTCCAGACTCCAGTCCCACTACTGAGGGGAATCCCACTCTTCCACTTACTCATCCTATGCTAGAGGAGTTTCCATTTTTCTGCGCCGTGGCCTTCCTTGGCAGACCTCACATTTTCTCCTCGATCCAGAGGGTAGATATGTAATTCTCCACGGCTTACTTCCAGCCCAGCCCGTCACGATCGCCACAGTATACGGCCCCAACTCGGATGACCCGGAATTTTTTCATCATATTTGGCATGTCATCTCCTCCTGTGGCACCGCGGCGGTGATTTGGGGTGGTGATTTTAATGTTGCTCTTTCAGCGACCTTGGACCGCTCAGGATCTTACTCATCTCACCCGCGTGCTGTTTCAGCTCTTAAGTCCATTTTAAACGATAATGCACTTTATGACGTGTGGCACCATCTCCGCCCTGACGAGCATGAGGGCACTTGCGTGACGGGGGCGAGAGGTTGCTGGTTGCGAACCGACCTCTGGCTGACCTCGCCGGATGTCCTGTCTTGGCTCACTGATGCTGAACACATGGCCCTACCTTCTCCGATCTAGCGCCGGTCCAGATTCGTCTTAGGCTTCCTTTCTCCCAGCGTCGGGCCTTTACGCGGCGTCCCCCTCCCAAAGCCCTCCGGGATACTGTGTTCTGCTCGGAAATTCACACGGCGATCACTAATTATTTTGAGCTTAACGCAGGCTCTGTCGATTCCGCTTGTACCCTATGGGAGGGTTTCAAGGTTGCCATCCGAGGTGAGTGTATTTCCCGACAGGTGGGCGTCCTTCGCGCTATTCGCTCCACACTGGCAAGGCTCGAGGGTGAATTTAGGGATCTGGATGCAGCCCAGACAGCGTGTCCCGACCTGGAAACGCTTGCGCTCCTTCGCCAAAAGCACACCGAATTCTCAGATGAAGCAAGCCCTGAGCTGTCCTTTCTTGGCAGAGAGGGTCGGGCGCGTCGCTTCGGTGAGGGAGACCGCCCGGGACGTACCCTTGCTAACCTTTTGCGCCCACCACGTGCAGCCTCCTATATAACCGCCCTCAGCGATGGTGACCTGGATAGGACAAACTCCCCAGAGGATATCGAATCCCGCTTTATTGATTTTTACTCGCAACTTTACTCAGCCGGTAATCCTCTGCCACGGGAGGAGTTTGATCAGTATTTCAAATCCATTGCCCTGGCCTGGCTCGAAGATTATCACCGCAAATTTCTGGATGAGCCCTTTTCTAGGGAAGAAATACTGGCAGCCATAATCAGCCTCCCTGGCGACAAGGCCCCGGGTCTAGATGGCCAGCCCGCCTCGTTTTACAAAACATTTGCTGATATCCTGGAGCCGCATCTGGCGGCCATGTACAACGAGGCTTTTGACACTGGTCTTTTCTCGCCGTCGCTGCACGAGGCCCTGATTACCCTGCTCCTTAAGCCTGACAAGCCGGCTGACCGTCAGGATTCCTACCGCCCCCCTCTCCCTTATTATTATTGATAACAAAATTGATCGCCTCTCACCTTCTCCTGTTAATGCCCACTATTGCCCTTCCCGATCAATCCGGCTTTATGCCCGGGAGGGCAACCTCCCATAATCTGCGTACCATATTTTACGTCTTGCATCAAATGAATCCCACCCTGCCGGCAGTGGCCGCCCTTCTCGATGCCACAAAGGTGTTCGATACTCCTACTGGAGTGGCCCTTATTTTTTTACATCCTACCGTGTATGGGTTTTAGCGACATCTTTCCGTGCAAGATCAGACTTCTTTATGCTAATCCATCTGCGCGCCTCGATATTAATGGCCAGGTTTCTGATCCCATCTGCATCGCCCGCTGTACCCGACAGGACAGGGATGTCACTTATCGCCCATGCTCTTTGCCATCGCTAAGGAGCCCCTGGCCGCTAGGTTACGTCAGCACCATACGCACAGGGGCATCGTTTTCTCGTCTCGCTCCCTTCTTGTCTCCATGTACGCGGATGATGTCACTCTATATGTCCGCCATCCACAGGACAACCTCAGCCCTTTAATCCGGGAAATCATATGAGTTAGTGAGCTCTCAGGCATTCAGGTGAACTTGATCAAGTCTGTTCTGTTCCCCCTTAAACAACGCCACTTTCCCTTTCTCACCTGACTTCCTGTTTAAGTGGGCATCCGGCCCCACGCGCTATCTGGGCATTTGGCTTAGCAGGGATCTGGATGAGCTGTGGAGGGCTAACTTTGGGCGGGCGGTGGACTGGTTAGAATCCAGGGTCCCCTCGTGGAGCCGACTACCGCTGTCCCTGGTTGGCCGGATCGCCATTGCCAAAATTGTGGTTCTTCCTAAATTCCTTTACCTTTTCTCGAATATACCTATCCTCCTCACATCTCACTTTTCCCGAAAATTGCGCTCTCTGATCATCTCGCTTGTTTGGACGGGTAAACAACCCAGGGTGGTGTACGATATCCTAACTCTCCCTATGTCTGCTGGAGGGCTGGGCGCGTTTGATTTCCGTATCTATGCCCTATGCACCCAGGCCAATTTTTTACATTTTTGGATCCACCCCACCCCCCTATCAGCCTCACGTCGCGGTGGAGACCGACCTGGCTTCCCCCTGGCCTCTGTCAACCACACTGTTCGCGCCCACGGTACGCCACCGGGTGGAGGTTGACAAGGTTGAGGCGCTACGTTGGGCTTGGTCTTGCCTGCGCTGGCACTCAGGCCTTTCCCTTCTCTCTGCTAATTCCATGTCAATTGTTAATCACCCTGACTTCCTTGCGCTTCAGTCGTCCAGCATGTCCCATCATGCGGTGCGCTTGGGCCTCAGGACAGTGGCGGATCTGTACCCAGAGAACTCCTTTTACTCTCTTCCGGAGTTGCAAGATACACTGCTATTTTATCAGCTGCGTGCCACTTGCCAGAAACTGCACCCTACCTTCCCCCGGCCCCCGCCTACCCTTTCAGCTTTGGACTTCATCATATACTCCTCTTCCTCGCCGCACAAGTTAGTTACCAAGCTTTACGCTTTCTCTCTTGCGTCTGCTCACATATCTTCTGATCGGGCGTGGGAGGCATGGAGTGCGGACCTGGGCTTTGGATATATTGGAGGCCGACTGGCTTTACTGTTGTAATCAAACCAAAAAGCTGTCCTCGAACTATCGGCTCTACCTAATCCACTTCAAGTACTTGCACAGGCTGTACCGCACCCTCGTGCAGCTCCATCGACTTGGGCTTGTCCCAGGGGACAACTGTCTGCGCTGTGCTGCCACTTGGCGTGGCTTTGTCCTATGGTTTCCGAGTTCTGGCTGGCGGTGTGCTCCACCATCTCTGACATTACTGGCTCTGTCGTACAACCTGATCCCCCCCCCGTGCCTCGTGGGATTTGTCAAGTTCTGCCCTGATGCCTCTCGCCGCCTCATCTCGATGCTATTGGTGCTCGCCAGGCGAAGGGTGGCCATGTGTTGGGGGCGTCGACCTGCTTCCAAGATTGAGAATTGGCTTGAGGATGCCTCTCGGTGCCAGACTCTCCTGTCTGTGTTCTGGGACTTAATGCCTGCCAGATCTCGCCCTGTTGACATCTGGGCCCCATTGGTCTCCTGCCTTCTCTCCCATTCCCACCCCAGTGGCACTTCCTCTCCCGCGGTCCCCGCCGACCCTGAGTCCGCGGCGGCCGCCGGTGCTGGTCAGTGACTGCTCCCCACCCCTTTTCTCTCCACCTGCGCCCCTGTTGCTTCAGATTCCCTACTAAGTACGCTTTTTCATGTGTGCTTCCTCCTCCGGAGGGCTGAGAATCCAATACTGTTTAGCTGTGTCTTTATATGCTGGATTCACCATGATGCTGTGACTGTTACCTAATTGTAATCTGCCACATTTTTTGTAATGCATCCTGTCGTTACGTGCGTTGGTGCTGCATGGTGTACTGTGCCTGATGTGCCTTTAATCTTTAATAAAGGTTTTTGAATTTTTTTTTTAAAAAAAAGTACCGCAGATGGAATCCTGCTCATAAATATTTGCGAGGAAACATTTCTGTAAATCCTAGTGACCATGCATCTAACATAACACAAACAATTGTTCAGGTCACATTGTAAATGCTGCGTGCACAGTGATGTGGCCAAAATACACTTGTCCCACTGTTGATAAATGTTAGACTTTTTTCTCTTGTTTTAATACAATAGTTTTCAAACATCTGTTTTTCATATTTAGCTTTCTTTGTCTATATCCTCTCTGTGTATGGTCATCAGGTAATTTATGAATGAATGTGTGTGTGTGATTTAATTGATTCCGTGCATTATGAAATTGCATTTATATAGTGCTTACTACCCCTGACGAGACCTATGAGCGCTGGCTTTTGACAGAATAAAATTTGAAGCAGCCTAAATAATTACCATAGTAAATTTAAATTCTTACCTGTTAAAGTGCAAATCATAGATTTTATCTTTATTGAATAGGCGATTCCGACGTGTTATTCAGACAACACCATCTGCAGAGTTCTCAGGATACCGATGAGAAGGCAAACCATGATGCCCTAAGCAGAGGTGAGGAATGCAGTGTGTTATTTTGAATAAAAGAAACTTCTTAAGAATCATCCTCTTTAAAAATAGCGCCTTACTTAATTTGAGACTCCCACTTCATAGAAGAAGTGATTGTGTATCCAAATAAACAAGTCAGTAAAGTTAAAGTCCAGCATCTTGCATGCCTTATGCAGCATTATTGTATGAAACCAGAAGGATCCTACTTCTGCATGAAAGAGCTGGATAAAGAAACAAGAAAAGAATGACCTGAACAGCAGAAAACAATACTTCTGCGTTAAAATAAAAATGGACTTTCTAGTAGTCACGATCAATGTTCGTGCACATTATGTTAAAGGATCTTATTTTTCCTGCTATTTGCATCTTATTGACGACAGAGGAGGGATCCAGGAAAACGAAGTAAGATTTCCTAAGAAGTGAAGTAAACAAATCAACAAACCACATGAAAGAGGGTGACTGAGTGGGAGAGAAACGGAAGCATACTTAAGGTTCAGAGAAATAAACTACAGACTACATAAAGGAATGTTTTGACTGAGTCAATATTAAGTTTTAGTCGATTTGGAGTAAGGTGAGCCATCATATCCTCCTGCAGTAGATTAAGAAGAACATATTGAGCAGATCACTCCTGGTCTTCCTTGATCTCAATATACTGGCACGACAAGGAGCTTTAGCTACCACTACCCATTTCAAGCCCATTGCCAGAAATTGCCTTCTTATTTATGACAGTTTTCATCCCCGGCATCTGAAAGAAAACCTCCCCTTCGGGCAATTCTTACGCCTGAGGAGGAACTGCACTGACAAACCGGACTACAACTCACAGGCTAAATATCTTAGTGAGAAACTGCTGAGCCGCAATTACCCTAAACACCTAGGGGTCGATTCCGATCCTGGAAAAAAACCGTCCATACGATTCGTATCTGGAGCCCTTTCCGTACAAATCGTAAACATGCCGTACGACCCGACGAGTACGATCCGGACCGGGGTATGAGAACGCGATTCGTACGGTCCACGTCAGGTAAGGGCGATTCGTACGGAAAAGCACACAATCACATACACACCGTACGGTCCGTACACCCCATGATCGCGGGATACGGTGCGTACCCCTGCGATCATGGGGTGTACGCACCGTACCCCTGCAATTACAGGGTGTACGCACCGTGCACACAGCGAACATGGGGTACGGTCCGTACACCCCATGATCGCAGGGGTACCGTGCGTACACCCCATGATCGCAGGGGACGCATCGTACCTCTGCGATCATGGGGTGTACGCACCGTACCCGGGGGGGGGGGCGTTCCGTACCTGTTGCGGGGCAAACTCTGCTTTTATGGCTGTTTTCAGCTCCCGTAGAAAAAGGGTCATACAGTGTGTACCCGACACGAATCGTACTTGCTGGGTCAGAAAAACCTAGCCGCGAACCGTACAGATGTCTCGTTCAGTGGGTTCCGAGGGAGATCTGTACGGGGATTTGATTCGTACGGTCTCTGTACGATTCGTACGGAGTCCAGCTCCTGGTACGAATCGTACTTCGTCGTACGTACGGGGGGCATTGCAGGGTACGATTCGTATGGGAAAAACGCTACAAACGGCTATTGGAAGCAGTTTTTCCCGAATCTGAATCGACCCCCTGGTGTCAAAATCAAAAAAGAGGGCCTCTAATAACAATAGGGAAGCCCTGATAGAGCCCAAAGTTAACAACGCCACCGAAACTAAGAGACCTATCTGCATTAGCACATTTAATGTTAAGTCTGGCAAAGTGACTAAGATAGTCAAGAAACACTGGCGCGCACTTAACAGTGGGGGCCTGAACACACCTACACCTATGTTCAGCCACAGATGAGGCATGAACCTGAAAAATCACTTAGTACATACACGACCCAATGCCACCAATGAGGAAGAAGGGAGTGTACGACGACTGCACCCACTACCCCTAGGACACTACCCTTGCAGTAACTGCAGTGTCTGCCACCTCACTTCAGCCACCAAGACAGTGAACCTAAATAATAACACCACATGGGAATTGAGACAATTCACTAACTGCAACACGACAGGGGTGGTGTACCTAATTACGTGCACATGTATTCTCCACTACGTAGGGATGACTACTAGGAAAGTCAGCACCCGAATAGTTGAACACCGGAGTAACTTACGCTGCAAGCGTACCACCAAGAGATTGACTACCCACTTTCTCGAGAAACAGCACACACCTAACGACATGAGGTGGGTGGTACTAGAACACATCAAAAATAAAGATAACCTAAAGAAAAATTACATGAGAAAGAACAGCGCTGGGTTTTCAAACTTCGTACCAACACCCACGGCCTCAACAATGACATCCCCTGGGGTCAGTTTTGCTAAATGGCATCCTCAAGTCATGATCTGTCAGACAGAAAATGAAAGGAGACCCATGAAGAAGTTTACCATTGGAGGTTTCACCTATGAGGTCGGTGGCAGATACCTCGTGTACCCACTGCAACTGTAAACATACACATTTTTGATCAACTGAGCCCCTTTAGTTAGGACAGATATTTTTGGATGTCATGACACCGAGGGAAACTCTCTTTAGCCAGCCACGCAGCATCAACACATGTGACATAATCATGACATTCCCTGTTTAAATCTACACCACCACGTGGCTTCAATATCCAGGTAGTACTAGGATGAACCCCATCCCATGACATAATTCGCTTTCTACAGACAGCGAGTGTGCTCATCTTTTTTATGGCATGACACCGAGGGAAACACTCTTTAGCCAACCACGTGGCATCAACACCTGTGACATAATCATGACATTCCCTGGTTAAATCCACACCACCACATGGCTACAATATCCAGGCAGTATAAGGATGTACCTAATCCTGTGATATCATTCGTTCTCTACACACAGTAAGTGTGCTCATCTGTACTGTGTACATTTTACCGACGTAAATCTTTACCTACATAACTACAACTTTTTCAGGGTCCCTAAAAAGCCACAGCTTTATCAATATCCTAATCAATTGTTGCTTTGTAAACAATACAAAATTATACTCCTACTAATAACAGGTTATTACATGAGGATACCGCGGGAGCCGACTCGCGTATCCTACCAGCATGACCGCCACCTTTGCCATCGGCAGCGGCCATTTTGTAAACTTCTCCCGAGGTCTAGTTCTTACAGACCTCGTCGCGGGAGAATGCGGAAGTATTTGATCAGTCCCCCGCCGGAGACATGCTAAGATGCGGTCTGGATGCTGTTTTTCCTATTCTGAAGTAAGTGTTGCTTTACCTCCACAGGAACCAGATAACCGGACAGATGTCCGTATCTACTACCCGGGGGTTTCTCTAACGCAAACGCTAACAATTTCCTACCCGTTTTTCATCTTATTGGCAGATAATTTCTCAGGAAAACACTGCCCCCCATGAGTCCATCAAGCACAGTTCTGCTCACAACTAAGTATGTGCTTACAATCGGATATAACACCTTTTTTCTGTCTGTATGTGTGTCGTGTGAAAGTCACCTCATGTATGTTGTGTGTTTTTAAAGATAACCAACTACCACACAGCACTTTTGTCGGGCATGTTTATACCTTTCAGGTTGCAACCACGCTCTGAACCTGGACGACTGCACGCGCCATTAAGGAGCACCTCTCCAGCATGGAAGTACATTACAATGTGTACCCACCTACTCAACAAGAGAGAGGGGGCTGATCTCAAACCATGTCTTTCTTTACTGTTAAAGATACACTACGTGACATAGTGATTGTATGTATAACCACGCATGCTTTATTAGTTGCAGCGTTTTGTTGATTTAATATTTCAATTCCACATTTAAGTTTAATAGGAGTGGCAAACACAGGGCTGGTCCCTGTGTGGTCCTGATGAGGAGCTAGGAGTAGGCTCGAAACATGTTGATCTTACACTGAACTCCTACCCATTATAGTTATGTTTTTCCGTGTAATACCCGCTTTTAGATATACCAACCTAGGAGCGATAATAAAGTATTTTAGCCCACTAGCAAGGTATTTTTGATCACTTTAACCCACTCCACCACACTGTGCACCACACATATTCTTCCACTATAAGTGCTCCTACGTATTTTCCACAAGTCGTAGCACGCCCCAGTTCGTAGAGAACTGGGATGGCCCCAATGATGAAGCATATCACCGTGGGGAAACCCTGGTGAGTGAGGGGATTCAAGACTGACATTTTTCTTTCCTGAAGGCAATCTCTGATCATATTGATTGGGAGCCTCTTCCTTTGACTAGGTCCTTAAACCCGAGACCTCGGGTTTCATTTGGAGTTATTAAAAAAATAAACACAAACATAATGATCTATGTATATATATATATATATATTTACTTTAAAATAATAGCTATAATTTTTAATTTATGTTGAATGTTTAAAATAATATAAAAAAAAAAAATATTTATTAATGATTTAAAATATAAAAAAATTAAAAATCAATAATACATTAAAAGATTAAACTATTACAATATATTTCATCTGAAATTTCACAATACAATCAGTGCAACAGTAGGGAAAGTGTTGGATAGCAAAGGGGTAAAAATAACTATTCCCATTCCAGTGAGTGCAACAGTAGGGTAAGTGTTGGATAGCTGAGAAATTACATTTTCTATTCCAACTCCAGTGACTGCAACAGTAGGGAAAGTGTTGGATAGCAGAGAGGTAAACATTTTGATTCCCACTCCAGTGAGCTAAACAGTAGGGAAAGTGCTGGATAGCGAAGGGGTACAAATTACTATTCCCACTCCAATGAGTGCAAAAATAGCGAATGTGTTGCATAGTGGAGAATTAAACATAACTATTCCAACTCCAGTGAGTGCAACAGTAGAGAAAGTGTTGGATTGTGGAGGGGTAAGATTTACTATCCCGACTTCAGTGAGAGCAACAGTAGAGAAAGTGTTGGATAGCGGAGGGGTAAAAATAACTATTCTCATTCCACTAAATGCAACAGTAGGATAAGTGTTGGATAGCGTAGGGGTAACAATTACTTTTCCCACTCCAGTGGGTGCAAAAGTAGGGAAAGAGCTGGATAGCGAAGGGGTAAAAATTACTGTTCTCACTCCACTGAGTGCAACAGTAGGATAAGTGTAAGATAGCTAGGGGTAAAAATTACTGTTCTCTCTCAACTGAGTGCAACAGTAGGATAAGTGTTAGATAGCGGTGTGGTAAACATTACTATGCCCACTCCAACAAGTGCAACAGTAGGGAAAGTGTTGGATAGCGGGGGGGGGGATAAAAATTACTATTCTCACTCCACTGAGTGCAACAGTAGGATAAGTGTTGGATAACAGAGGGGTAACAATTACTATTCCCACTCCAGTGCGCAACAGTAGGGAAAGGGCTGGATAGCGAAGGGATAAAAATTACTATTCCCACTCCAGTGAGTGCAACAATAAGGAAAGTGTTGGATAGCGGAGGGGTAAAAATTCCTATTCCAACTCCAGTGAGTGCAACAGTAGGGAAAGTGTTGGATAGCCGAGAGGTAAGATTTACTATTACCAATCAAGTGAGAGCAAAAGTAGAGAAAGTGTTGGATAGTGGAGGGGTAAAAATTACTATTCCCACTCCACTGAATGCAATAGTTGGATAAATAGTGGATAGCTGAGGGGTAAAATGTTTAATCTCCATTCCGGTGAGTGCAACACTAGGGAAAGTGTTAGATAGAAAATGGGTTAAAATTACTATTCCTACTCCAGTGAGTTCCACAGTAGGTAAAGTGTTGGATAGCAGAGGGAGAAAAATTACTATTCCAACTCCAGTGAGTGCAACAGTAGGGAAAGTGTGGGATAGCGGAAGGGTAAAAATTACTGACCCACATGCATCATCCCGGGATTTTGCGAGTTCTAAAGTGCGAAAAATAGCGATTCGCATTTTAGAATTCGCAAAACGGGATGCATGATTATTTTCGGTAAATTTATGCGATTCGGTAAAAATCGCAATTTTTACCGAATCGCATAAATTACCGAAAAACACATTTGCGAATTCGCTATTCCCATTGGTTCCTATGGGCCAAAAGGCCCATAGGAAGCAATGGGAAGGCATTAGCAAATTGCGATTTTCACTTTGAAAGTCGCAATTTGTTAATGCATTTCATGGGTGCAGGGGGGGGGTCCAAAGGACCCCCCCATGCACCCCTGAAATGTATTTTTCGCATCATGTTTCACACACACATGTCCTAAGGACATGTGTGTCCGTAACATGAATGTTGACAAAAATGCATTTTCAGCGTTTTAAACACTTTTTGCAAATTTACAGAGTGGTTTAACCACTCGGTAAATTTGACCCCCTAATTGCGATTTCGCAATTTTAAAAGTAATCATGCATTGCTTTTAAGAAATCGCAAATTTGCGATTTCTTAAAAGCAATCGCAATTTTAGAAATCGCAAAAATGTTGCGATTTCTAAAATTGCTTGATGCATCCAAAAAAGCATTTTTGGAATCGCAAACGGCCGATTTTAAGGAATCGCACCGTTTGCGACTGCAAAAATGCTTGATGCATGTGGGCCACTATTCCCACTCCAGTGAGTGCAACAGTTGGGAACCTGTTGGATAGCGGAAGGAAAAAAAATACAATTCCCACTCCAGTGAGAGCAACAATAGACAAAGTATTGGATAGTGGGGAGGGGGGTTAAAATTACTATTCCCACTCCCAAAAAGTGCAGCAGTAGGGAAAGTGTTGGATAGCACAGGGGTAAAAATTACTATTCTCACTCCACTGAGTGCAACAGTAGGATAAATATTGGATAGCCGAGGGGTAAAATGTACTATTCCCTCCCCGCTTAGTGCAACAGTAGGGAAAGTGCTGTTAAGCAAAATGATAAAAATTACAATTCCCACTCCAGTGAGTGTAACAGTAGGGAAAGTGTTGGATAGCAGAGGGGTAAAATTAACTATTCCCACTTCAGTGAGTACAAATGTAGGGAAAGGGTTAGCTAGCAATGGAGTAAATATAACTATTCCAACTTTAGTGAGTGCAACAGTAGGGGAAAGTGTTGGATAGCGGAAACAATTAATTTACTATTCCAACTCCAGTAAGTTCATTAGTAGGGAAAGTGTTGGATAGTAGAGGTGTACAAATTACTATTCACACTCCAGTGAGTGCAACAGTAGGGATAGTGTTGGATAGCAGAGAGGTCAAAATTACTATTCTCACTCCACTGAGTGCAACAATAGGATACATGTTGGCTAGCGGAGGAGTCAAATTTACTATTCCCTTTCCACTGAGTGCAACAGTAGGGAAAGTGATGGATAGTGAAGTGGTAAAAATTACCATTCCCACTCCAGTGATTGCAAAAGTAGGGAATGTGTTGGATAGCAGAGGGGTAAAAATTACTATTCCCACTCCAATGAGTGCAACAATAGAAAATGTGTTGCATAGCGGAGGATTAAACATAACTATTCCAACTCCAGTGAGAGCAACAGTAGAGAAAGTGTTGGATAGCGGAGGGGTAACAATAACTATTCTCATTCCACTGAATGCAACAGTAGGATAAGTGTTGTATGGCGTAGGGATAACAATTACTGTTCTCACTCCACTGAGTGCAACAGTAGGATAAGTGTTAGATAGTGCAGGGGTAAAAATTACTATTCCCACTCCAACCAATGCAAAAGTAGAGAAAGTGTTGGATTGGGAAGGAGTAAAAATTACTGTTCTCACTCAACTGAGTGCAACAGTAGGATAAGTGTTAGATAGCGGACGGGTAAACATTACTATGCCCACTCCAACAAGTGCAACAGTAGGGAAAGTGTTGGATAGCGGGGGGAGCGGGGTTAAAAATGACTATTCTCACTCCACTGAGTGCAACAGTAGGATAGGTGTTGGATAGCAGACGGTTAATAATTACTATTCCCACCCCAGTGAGTGCAACAGTAGGAAAAGTGCTGGATAGCGAAGGGGTAAAAATTACTCTTCCCACTCCAGTGAGTGCAACAATAAGGAAAGTGTTGGATAGCGGAGGGGTAGAAATTCCTATTCCAACTCCAGTGAGTGCAATAGTAGGGAAAGTGTTGGATAGCCGGGGTAAGATTTACTATTCCCAATCCAGTGAGAGCAACAGTAGAGATAGTGTTGGATAGTGTAGGGGTAAAAATTACTATTCCCACTCCACTGAATGCAACAGTTGGATAAATGTTTGATAGCTGAGGGGTAAAATGTTTCATTTCCACTCCGGTGAGTCCAACACTAGGGAAAATGTTAGATAGAAAATGGGTTAACATTACTATTCCTACTCCAATGAGTTCCACAGTAGGGAAAGTGTTGGATAGCAGAGGGGGGAAAATGACTATTCCAACTCCAGTGATTGCAACAGAAGGGAAAGTGTGGGATAGCGGAAGGGTAAAAATTACTAATCCCACTCCAGTGAGTGCAACAGTAGGGAAAGTGTTGGATAGCAGAATAGTTAAATTTACTATTTGACGTCCAGTGAGTGCAACAGTAGGGAACGTGTTGGATAGCGGAAGGAAAACAAATACAATTCCCACTCCAGTGAGAGCAACTGTAGGGTAAGTGTTGGATAGCGGAATAATTAACTTTACTATTCCAACTCCAGTGAGTGCAACAGTAGGGAAAGTGTGGGATAGCGGAGGGTAAAAATTACTATTCCCACTCCGGTGAGTGCAACAGTAGGTAAAGTGTTGGATAGCGGAAGGAAAAAAAATACAATTCCCACTCCAGTGAGAGCAACAATAGAGAAAGTATTGGATAGCGGGGAGGGGGGTTAAAATTACTATTCCCACTCCCAAAAGTGCAGCAGTAGGGAAAGTGTTGCATAGCTCAGGGGTAAAAATTACTATTCTCACTCCACTGAGTGCAACAGTAGGATAAATATTGGATAGCCGAGGGGTGAAATGTACTATTCCCTCTCCACTTAGTGCAACAGTAGGGAAAGTGCAGTTAAGCAAAGTGGTAAAAATGACAACTCCCACTCCAGTGAGTGTAACAGTAGGGAAAGTGTTGGATAGCAGGGGGGGTAAAACTAACTATTCCCACTTCAGTGAGTACAAATGTAGGGAAAGGCATGGCTAGCAATTGAGTAAAAATAACTATTCCAACTTTAGTGAGTGCAACAGTAGGGGGAAGTGTTGGATAGCGGAAACATTTAATTTACTATTTCAACTCCAGTGAGTGCAACAATAAGGAAAGTGTTGGATAGCGGAGAGGTAGAAATTCCTATTCCAACTCCAGTGAGTGCCACAGTAGTGAAAGTGTTGGATAGCCGGGGTAAGATTTACTATTCCCAATCCAGTGAGAGCAACAGTAGAGAAAGTGTTGGATTGTGGAGGGGTAAAAATTACTATTCCCACTCCACTGAATGCAACAGTTGGATAAATGTTGGATAACTGAGGGGTAAAATGTTTCATCTCCACTCCGGTGAGTGCAACACTAGGGAAAGTGTTAGATAGAAAATGGGTTAAAAATACTATTCCTACTCCAATGACTTCCACAGTAGGGAAACTGTTCGATAGCAGAGGGGGAAAAATGACTATTCCAACTCCAGTGATTGCAACAGAAGGGAAAGTGTGGGATAGCGGAAGGGTAAAAATTACTATTCCTACTCCAGTGAGTGCAACAGTAGGGAAAGTGTTGGATAGCAGAATAATTAAATTTACTATTCGACCTCCAGTGAGTGCAACAGTAGGGGACGTGTTGGATAGAGGAAGGAAAAAAAAATACAATTCCCACTCCAGTGAGAGCAACAGTAGGGTAAGTGTTGGATAGCAGAATAATTAAATTTACTATTCCAACTCCAGTGAGTGCAACAGTAGGGAAAGTGTGGGATAGCGGAAGGGTAAAAATTACTATTCCCACTCCAGTGAGTGCAACAGTAGGGAACGTGCTGGATAGTGGAAGGAAAAAAATACAATTCCCTCTCCAGTCGGAGCAACAATAGAGAAAGTATTGGATAGCGGGGAGGGGGGTTAAAATTACTATTCCCACTCCCAAAAAGTGCAGCAGTAGGGAAAGTGTTGGATAGCTCAGGGGTAAAAATTACTATTCTCACTCCACTGAGTGCAACAGTAGGATAAATATTGGATAGCCGAGGGGTGAAATGTACTATTTATTTATTTTTATTTATTTTATTCGATTTATATAGCGCGTTATAACCCAGGGGCCTCTAAGCGCTTGTCAGGTAAGCACAGCAGAAATTCCTAAAAAAGCCCAACCAGGAATTATAGCCCAGCCCAGGCCTTCTGGAAAAGAACCGTTTTCAGCTTCTTCCGGAAGGACATCAAATTAGATTCCTTCCGCAGATCCGCCGATAGATTATTCCAGACTGCTGGGAGAGTATTGGAGATGGCGCGGCCACCCACTGTAGCCAATCTGAAGCGTGGTTGGGTAAGAAAAGTTGCTTCAGCAGATCTTAACAACCTACCCGGTTTGTATGGAGTCAGGCGGGTCTTAATATATCTTGGCGCCTTTCCATAGAGCGATTTATGTGCGATGCAGAGCCCTTTAAAGAGCACCCTCTGCCTTATTGGCAGCCAGTGTAGCTCGCGCATAAGTGGGGACGCATGCGAGCTCCTTGGTTTCTTAAAAATGAGCCTGGCGGCATCATTCATCACCACTTGAAGTTTGTCCAAGAGTTTTTGGGGCAGACCAAGATAAAACGAATTGCCATAGTCCAACCTTGATAATATCATTGCGGACACCGCCCGTCTCAAGGTGGAGAAGGACAATAATGGCGCAATTTTTCTGAGTTGTCGGAGAAGGCCGACACAGGTTCCTACCACCGTGGTGACTTGCTTCCGCATGGATAGTTTATCATCCACATGGATGCCTAGGCTTTTTACCTCCACTGCAGGTTCTGGGGGTGGCCCAAGTTCCCTTGGCCAAAGCCCGTCGTGCCATGGATTACCAGCGATGGTGATAGGTAGAACCTCTGTCTTGTCCGGGTTGATTTTTAAAGAGTTCAACGACATCCAATTGGCTGTTTGTTTGAGAATGTTTTGCAGCCTTGCTGATGCCCCAGGAGCATTATCCATTTGCATAATGATGTGGGTGTCGTCAGCGTAGTTATATACCTGGCAATCCATTTGATTGAGGAGTGAAATCAATGGTTGGAGATATATATTAAATAGGAGGGGCGACAGGGCAGACCCCTGCGGCACTCCACAAGAAATTGGTGTTGCAGTGGAGAGCAATTCTCCCAGCTGTACTCTTTGCGTCCTCCCTTGTAGGAAAGATGCAAACCAGGCATGAGCTGTGCCCTGAATGTCGAAATCCCTCAACCGCGACAAGAGTTGTTTATGACACACAGTGTCAAACGCCGCGGAGAGGTCTAACAACACCAGGGCACCGGGTATCTTCTTATCTGCCCTATCCCTGAGCTCATCCAGGATAGACAGCATGACCAGTTCCGTGCTGTGATTCGCACGGAACCCCGATTGATTTGGTTCCAACAGACCATTCCTTTCCAGATGGTCGGAGAGATCGGACAAAACATGCTGTTCTAGCACTTTGGCAAGGAAAGGAATCTGCGAGATAGGCCTGAAGTTTTTCAGGCACTTCACGTCTGCCCCAGTTTTTTTTAACAGAGGGATCAGTCGTGCTTCCTTGAAGGCTGTCGGAACCTTGCCTAATGCTAAAGATGAGTTCAGGAGAGCCAGGACCTCTTCTTCTATTCCTGGCATGACCAGTTTGAAGACTTCAGGAGGGCAGGGATCAGCCTGGGAGCCAGACTTAACTCGCCCCATAAGCAGGGACAGTTCATCCTTCGCAATCAAGGGTAGGGTGTCCAGAGGTCTGTCCACCAGCTTCTTGGCCGGGGTGGTCTGTAGGGGGCAGGCATGCATGGGAGTACGAGCAATTTCTGAGATGAGGTCTGTGATTTTGCTAGTGAAGAAGTCCTGAAACCTCTGACAGTCCTCTAACGTGAACTCCGGCCTCTGATCTTTTGCTTTCCTGAGTTCATTTAGGACTCGAAAGATTTCTTTTTGTGGATCTTTGGCTGTAATGATCCTTTCCTCATAGAACTCAGCCTTGCTAGCTGTTATTGCCCGTTTATAGGTCGCTAGTTCTAGCATATAGAGACTTCGCGCATTAGTGTCATAGGCTCTGCGCCTATGACACTACTATTCCCTCTCCACTTAGTGCAACAGTAGGGAAAGTGCAGTTAAGCAAAGTGGTAAAAATTACAACTCCCACTCCAGTGAGTGTAACAGTAGGGAAAGTGTTGGATAGCAGGGGGGTAAAATTAACTATTCCCACTTCAGTGAGTACAAATGTAGGGAAAGGCATGGCTAGCAATGGAGTAAAAATAACTATTCCAACTTTAGTGAGTGCAACAGTAGGGGGAAGTGTTGGATAGCGGAAACATTTAATTTACTATTCCAACTCCAGTAAGTGCAACAGTAGGGAAGGTGTTGGATAGTGGAGGGGCACAAATTACTATTCCCACTCCAGTGAGTGCCACAGTAGGGAAAGTGTTGGATAGCAGAGGGGCAAATATTACTATTCCCACTCCAAAGAGTGCAACAGTAGGAAAGTGTTGGATAGCGAAGGGGTAAAAATTACTATTCCAACTCACAACAGGTGCAGCAGTAGGGAAAGTGTTGGGTAGCAGAGGCGTCATATTTACTATTCCCTCTCCACTGAGTGCAACAACAGGGAAAGTGCTGGATAGCGAAGGGGTAATAATTACTATTCCCACTGCAGTGAGTGCAACATTAGGGAAAGTGTTGGATAGTAAAGGTGTAAAAATAACTATTCCCATTCCAGTGAGTGCAAAAGTAGGGTAAGTGTTGAATAGTGGAATAATTAAATGTACTATTCCCTCTCCACTTAATGCAACAGTAGGGAAAGTGTTGGCTAGCAATGGAGTAAAAATAACAATGCCAACTGCAGTGAGTGCAACAGTAGGGGAAAGTGTTGGATAGCGGAAACATTTAATTTACTATTCCAACTCCAGTAAGTGCAACAATAGGGAAAGTGTTAGATAGCAGAGGGGCAAATATTACTATTCCCACTCCAAAGAGTGCAACAGTAGGCAAAGTGTTGGATAGCAGAGGGGTCAAAATTACTTTTCTCACTCCACTGAGTGCAACAGCAGGATAAATGTTGGCTAGGGGAGGAGTCAAATGTACTATTCCCTTTCCACTGAGTGCAACGGTAGGGAAAGTGATGGATAGTGAAGTGGTAAAAATTACTATTCCCACTCCAGTGAGTGCAACAGTAGGGAAAGTGTTGGATATCAGAGGGGTAAAAATTACTATTCCCACTCCAATGAGTGCAACAATAGGGAATGTGTTGCATAGCGGAGGATTAAACATAACTATTCCAACTCCAGTGAGAGCAACAGTAGAGAAAGTGTTGGATAGCGGAGAGTAAAAATAACTATTCTCATTCCACTGAATGCAACAGTAGGATAAGTGTTGGATGGCGTAGGGATAACAATTACGGTTCTCACTCCACTGAGTGCAACAGTAGGATAAGTGTTAGATAGTGGAGGGGTAAAAATTACTATTCCCACTCCAACAAGTGCAACAGTAGAGAAAGTATTGGATAGGGAAGGAGTAAAAATTACTGTTCTCACTCAACTGAGTGCAACAGTAGGATAAGTGTTAGATAGCGGAGGGGTTAAAATTACTATGCCCACTCCAACAAGTGCAACAGTAGGGAAAGTGTTGGATAGCCGATGGGGGGGGGAGGGGGTTAAAATGACTATTCTCACTCCACTGAGTGCAACAGTAGGATAAGTGTTGGATAGCAGACAGGTAACAATTACTATTCCCACTCCAGTGAGTGCACCAGTAGGGAAAGTGCTGGATAGCGAAGGGGTAAAAATTACTATTTCCACTCCAGTGAGTGCAACAATAAGGAAATAAGGAAAGTGTTGGATAGCGGAGGGGCATATATTACTATTCCCACTCCAGTGAGTGCAACAGTAGGGAAATTGTTGGATATCAGAGGGGTAAAAATTACTATTCCCACTCCAATGAGTGCAACAATAGGGAATGTGTTGCATAGCGGAGGATTAAACATAACTGTTCCAACTCCAGTGAGAGCAACAATAGAGAAAGTGTTGGATAGCGGAGGGGTAGAAATAACTATTCTCATTCCACTGAATGCAACAGTAGGATAAGTGTTGGATGGTTTAGGGATTAAAATTACTGTTCTCACTCAACTGAGTGAAACATTAGGATAAGTGTTAGATAACGGAGGGGTAAACATTACTATGCCCACTCCAACAAGTGCAACAGTAGGGAAAGTGTTGGATAGCCGGTGGGGGTGGGGGTAAAAATGACTATTCTCACTCCACTGAGTGCAACAGTAGGATAAGTGTTGGATAGCAGACGGGTAACAATTACTATTCCCACTCCAGTGAGTGCAACAGTAGGGAAAGTGCTGGATAGTGAAGGGGTAAAAATTACTATTTCCACTCCAGTGAGTGCAACAATAAGTAAAGTGTTGGATAGCGGAGGGGAAAAAATTCCTATTCCAACTCCAGTGAGTCCAACAGTAGGGAAAGTGTTGGATAGCCGAGGGGTAAGATTTACTATTCCCAATCCAGTGAGAGCAACAGTAGAGAACGTGTTGGATAGTGGAGGGGTAAAAATTACTATTCCCACTCCACTGAATGCAACAGTAGGATAAATGTTGAATAGCTGAGGGGTAAAATGTTTAATCTCCACTCCGGTGAGTGCAACACTAGGGAAAGTGTTAGATAGAAAATGGGTTAAAATTACTAATCCTACTCCAATGAGTTCCACAGTAGGGAAAGTGTTGGATAGCAGAGTGGGAAAAATTACTATTCTGTAGTAGGGGATCTCTGTGTATAGTCATAATCTAGTGAATAGTCCCGCCCCATGTGCGCGGACCCCGGAGCAATCAAAAATAATCTCTTAAGTTGTCAAAACATGCAGACCTGCACAGACACTTAACCCCTTCGATGCTCATGACGAGCTCAGCTCGTCATGAGGCACAGTTGAGCTGTGCTGATGACGAGCTGAGCTCGTCATGAAACCATAGTATTCAAGCAGATTCAGCACAGGAGGGGAAAACACCTAGCAGCCAAGGTGTTAAGAGAGAATTTAAAGACAGATAATGCAGCCTATATCCACAGGCTACACTGTCCAGTACTTCAACTAGAAATTCCACCAAAATCCACAAACAGCACAGTCTATCCAGGGTTTTCCATAGAGAAAACCTTGCCTTTAACAGCAAAACCCTCTGGAATGATAGAGAGGAAGAAGTGGACAGACAAGCCCCATAGGCTGCCATTATGTGGCTCAAAACAGGATACTGTGCCTTTAAGAGAACTTTCCAGAAGCCTCACAGTATCCCAGAATGCAGTGCAGGTCCCTTTTACCTTCAGTTCTTTTTTCCGGCTCCTGCTAGCAGGACCCTGGAGCATTAGCTCTTCTTTTTTGAGTTTTTTCTATACAATTTTTGTGATAATGTTGGATTTTTCTAACTTCACTCGACGTCTTTGGCCTTTATCTACATTCTGCTGTGTTTTTTTGGCAGAATTTCTGCAGTCTTCTTGTCTTTAGACTATTTCTAGTCTGACAAGTGCTTCGTCTGCAGCTGAACTAAAGACCAAAGCTGAAGCTCACAGGGTTTGTACTCTGTGCTTGCCTGTGTCTTTTGACACCTGTCTTCTCTGTACCTTCTTTTCTATGAGGCTTCGGCTCCCAGGTTTCAAACAGAGGAGTTTGAAGGCATCTTCAGCCTCTGGGTAAGGAGAGGGTAGGTCCTCTACCGAGTTCCATGCTGTGATCTCTGGGGTTCTCCCCAGAAAGGGCACGTCTGAGCTATGACGCGGTTCCGGTCTGCGTCGGGCCGTCATGGAGGGCCTCGACGTCATGGAGGTCCTCGACATCATGGGGTGCCTCGACGTCATGGGGTGCCTCGACGTCATGGGGTGCCTCGACGTCATGGAGTGCCTCGACGTCATGGAGTGCCTCGACGTCATGGACTGCCTCGACGTCATGGAGCAGTGATGCTCGACGTCATGGAGCAGTGATGCTCGACGTCATGGAGCAGTGATGCTCGACGTCATGGAGCAGTGATGCTCGACGTCATGGAGCAGTGATGCTCGACGTCATGGAGCAGTGATGCTCGACGTCATGGAGCAGTGATGCTCGACATCATGGAGCAGGGAAGCTCGACGTCATGGAGCAGGGATGCTCGACGTCATGGAGCAGGGATGCTCGACGTCATGGAGCAGGGATGCTCGACGTCATGGAGCAGGGATGCTCGACGTCATGGAGCAGGTATGCTCGACGTCATGGGGCAGGGATGCTCGACGTCATGGGGCAGGGATGCTCGACGTCATGGGACAGTGAGGCTCAAGGTCAGGGAGCGGTGAGGCTCGACGTCATGGAGCAGTGATGCTCCTTTTGGGGCGTTGGTCGCTTGGGCTCTGCTCTCTTCCTTTGGGTCCGGACGTCAGCGTTAGGGATGGCTCGGCGTCTCCGTGTTTGACACCGTAGTGACATTTTGACGTCTGAGTGTTGGTTGTCGTAGAGACAGTCACTGTCTTAGTGATGGTGACGTCGTAGTGAGGTCGACGTCATGGGTTGCAGCCGCAGAATACTGCCGGCGCTTGACGCCTGGGTCTTGTTCCAGGCCTCGCTCCGTGATGAGCCTCTCTTCGTAGGAGGGGATTTTGTGTTCCCGGCACCGTCCACTCACGACGCAGAGCAGTTGCTCAGCGTCGAGGAACCCCTCTGATGGGGAGTTTGTGGCTACTCACCACGTGTAAGCGAGGGACGTTGGTCCTTTTGCTTAGTTTTGAGTATTTGCATACCTACTCATCGGCTAGGTCGCCTCCTGCTCAACCACCACTGGTGAGACCACCGGGAATGTTTCGGAATTCTCTCGGTTCCCTCTCCCGCCCACCACCCCAGGGGCCTTTGGCCTCTCAGTCTGCGAACCCCCGTGCCTTGATGCCAGGGATGCGTCTTCCATGAGTACGGGGAGTCTCTCTCCGACTCTTAACTGGTTGGCGGGACTTAACTTTCGTCCACTACCACCTGACAAGAGGTTCTGGCTCCGACCGTGCTCCTGACTTGGTCGCAGGGGTGGCGGCATGTAGACATCATGCTGTGGCCCGCTGTTGCTGGACCGTGGTGGTAAGCTCCCTCTGTGGGGGTGTTTTCTTCACCGATTTGTGGTTCCCCTGCCGAGAGACAGGAGGGAAGCCTTACAGGAGATGGTCTAATGGGCCTGATAGTTTCGGATCTAAGCATCAGTGTCGGAGCGGAGTTTTCTCTCCTGCCGACCCCCAGGTATTGTAGGTTTGTCCTACGTTGCCATACTTTTATTCGTCTGACGTCTCTGCAGCCTGCGGCTCAGCAGTGTGCTTCTACTCTCCCGTTCTTTGGGCAACCCTTGGGCTGCCATGAGAGTAGTGAGTGGCTCGCATGAAGTCTGACTCGGAGACTTTTGGACGGCTGTAGGTTTGGGGCGTGGAGAACGGCTTGATGCCTTCTGCCCTTTCTAGCTGCGTTTTTCCTCCCAGGATTTGCCTGTGGTCCCGGGCCGCCATTTAATGCTTTACAAGTATATTGTGCGCATACGCGGGAGAGCTTGTTGCTCCTTCGCGAACAAAGGCCGGTCGGGTCTAAGTCAGGCTTCGGTTCATCGGCCCTCCTCCAGCAATTCCTCCGGTCAGCTCGCGGTTTCAGCTGCGCGAGCTCCAAGCAGAGGCCGATATCCTGTTAAGGAAAAGGGCGATAGAGGACGTACCTCTGTCTCAAAGGGGAAGAGGTCTGTACTCCCGGTTCTTTCTGGTTCGCAAACAGGACAAGAACGAGTTCAGGCCCATTCTGGATTTGCGACAAGCAAACAAGTGGATTCGCAGAGAGGAATTTCGCATGCTGTCGTTGCATCAGGTTTATACTCAGCTGCAACAGGGAGATTGGCTCTGTGCCATAGATCTACAGGATGCGTACTTCCATGTGCTCATTGCACACAAACACAGGAAGTTCCTACGATTCTAAGTCGGCGCCCATCATTATCAGTACACAGTACTGCCAGTCGGGCTGAAGTCTGCGCCCAGAACATTCTCGAAGTGCATGGCAGTGGTAGCTGCACGCCTGAGGAAAAACGAGGTGTTGATCAAGGCCTCCTCCTTCTCGGAAGCTCAGGCACACTTCCAGAGGACGGGCGTTCTCTTGAACAAGCTGGGGTTGCCCATCAACATGTCCAAGTCTGTCCCGATTCCGGTCCAGTGCATACAGTACGTGGAAACCTCCATCAATACGCTGTCAGCAAGCGTGTCTCCTTCGGAGGAGAGACGATTATCACTCCTTAGGAAGGTTCAGGCTCTTGTGACTGCTCCATCTACAACAGTGAGGACGGTGTCTTCTCTACTGGGGTCGATGGCCTCTTGTATCTTCCTCACGCCACACGCACGGCTGCTCATGAGATCTTTGCAGGAGTGCTTGGAGGATCAGTGGGATTAGAGGAAAGGATCTTGGGGCGACAAGATACGACTGTCTCTGCGTGCTCTTTAGGTCTCTGAAGTGGTAGTGTTCAGCGAAGAATCTCCTCAGAGGGGTTCCCTTTCACTAGGACATTTCCACACAGACTATCGTGATGGATGCGTCTCCCCACGGCTAGGGGGCGCTTTCCGGAGACTTGCAGACACTAGGAACGTGGTCCCCGATGGAGTCCACGTATCACATCATTTTCCGGGAACTCAGAGCTGTTCAGTTGGCACTGAAGGCGTTTCTTCCGTCCTTCCAGACCAACTCTCTGCTTGCACAGACGGACAATACGACCACAATGTATTACCTCAACAAGCAGGGGGGTTCGAGATCGCGCACTCTGTCGCAGGAGGCGCGGGCGATCTGGCGCTGGTTTCTAGCCAGAGGACTGTCGATAACAGATACCCATCTGCCAGATGTGCAGAATGGTCAGGCAGACGTGCTGAGCAGACTGATTCAGGAAAACCACGAATGGGTCATAAACTACGAAGTACTACGAGAAGTCTTCGCAAGGTGGGGGACACCGCCGAAACAGCAAATGTTGAGACTTCGCCTCCAGGTACTACCAGCAGGGGACGCTGGGGAATGCGTTATGGATTAACTGGTCGAACAGCTTTCTGTACGCTTTTCCACCCTTTCCTCTGATTCCGGCGGTGCTCATCAAGCTGTCCCAGTCCAGGGCGCGGATGATCCTGATTGCCCCGGAATGGTCCAGACAGTGGTGGTTCACAGAACTGCTTCACCGGTCTCTCCTTCCTCACATACGGCGGCCGTGCAGGCCGGACCTTCTCACAAAGTTCAGGGGGCAGATGTTGCACCCCAACCTCTCGTCTTTGAGTTTGGCTGCATGGCTCCTGAGATAGTGCAATATGGCCATTTGAATCTACCAGAAGTTTGTATGGACATACTGAAGGAGGCTAAGCAACCTTCCACTAGGACTTCTTATGCTTACAAGTGGAAGAGGTTTTGCATCTGGTGCAAGTCCAAGGACCATGACCTGACGACGTGTAAGGAAGATGTCATCCTTCTGCATCTTCTACACCTGGTGCAGTCTGGCCTTAATGCCCAATCCATTAAGGTTCATCTTGCTGCGCTGACTGCCTACAGGAAATGACCTTCGCAGACTTCCTTCTTTCAGATCCCTGTGATCAAAGGTTTTTTGGAAGGCTCAAAGAAAGTGTTCCCTCCTGTCCAGCTTCCTTCGCCTTCATGGGAATTGAACGTTGTGCTGTCCAGATTGATGAAGGAGCCTTTTGACCCTTTTCATAAGGCTTCGTTGCAGCTCCTGTCCTGGAAGGCGGCATTCCTTTTGGTCATTACATCGGCCCGCAGGGTGAGGGAAATTCAGGCGTTGTGTTGCCAAGAACCTTATACTGTATTTCATGCTGCTAAGGTTGTTATGCATACTCTCCCTATATTTCGTCCAAAGGTTATGTCTGATTTCCATGGTAACCAGACTATAACTTTACCTATGTTTTTTCAGAATCCTTCATCTCCATCGGAAAGGTCTCTGCATTCCCTGGTTGTTAGGAGGGTGTTGAAGTTTTATTTGGATAAAGCCAAAGATATTCGTAGGTCATTCCAATTGTTTATCAATTGTGGATCAGTCAGGACCAGTCTTGCTACCTCTAAACAGTCCATCTCGAGGTGGATTGTGTCCTGTATACAATTGGGTTGCCAAAAGGCTGATTCCACCAGGTGCAAAGCTGCCGCGACTGCTTTGCTCCGTAATGTTCCAATTGTAGAAATCTGCAAGGCGGCCACTTGGAAGTCGGTCCATACCTTTGTTAAGCTTTACTGTCTGAACACTGATGCCAGGGCAGATGCTCAGGTTGGGCAGGCTTCGCTGCGAAATCTGTTCGCACAGTGTTGGTGTTATTTCTCGGTTCTCCACTGCCGCTTTGGTGTGGGGATGGGCTTGCCATTCTATTCACTAGATTATGACTATACACAGAGATCCCCTACTACAGAAGAAGTAGTTTCTGTCCTGTAACTCCAGTTCTGTAGTAGGGGTATCACTGTTATAGTCATAAGCGCCCACCCTCCTCCCCGGTGGAGAGAGATATTCATGTAAGAAATGCTACAGGTCTGGCGTGTTACGCCTTCAAAAAGAACTGAAGGTAAAAGGGACCTGCACTGCATTCTGGGATACTGTGAGGCTTCTGGAAAGTTCTCTTAAAGGCACAGTATCCTGTTTTGAGCCACATAATGGCAGCCTATGGGGCTTGTCTGTCCACTTCTTCCTCTCTATCATTCCAGAGGGTTTTGCTGTTAAAGGCAAGGTTTTCTCTGTGGAAAACCCTGGACAGGCCGTGATGTTTGTGGATTTTGGTAGAATTTCTAGTTGAAGTACTGGACAGTGTAGCCTGTGGATATAGGCTGCATTATCTGTCTTTAAATTTTCTCTTAAGTGTCTGTGCAGGTCTGCATGTTTTGACAATATAAGAGATTATTTTTGATTGCTCAGGGGTCCGCGCACATGGGGCGGGACTATTCACTAGATTATGACTATAACAGAGATACCCCTACTACAGAACTGGAGTTACAGGACAGAAACTACTCCTTCCAACTCCAGTGATTGCAACAGTAGGGTAAGTTTTGGATAGCAGAAAAATTACATTTACTATTCCAACTCCAGTGAGTGCAACAGTAGGGAACGTGTTGGATAGCTGAAGGAAAAAAATACAATTCCTACTCCAGTGGAAGCAACAGTAGGGTAAGTGTTGGATAGCGGAGTAATTAAATTTACTATTCCAACTCCAGTGAGTGCAACAGTAGGGAAAGTGTGGGATAGCGGAAGGGTAACAATTTCTATTCCCACTCCAGTGAGTGCAACAGTAGGGAAAGTGTTGTATAGCTGAATAATTAAATTTACTATTCCAACTCCAGTGAGTGCAACAGTAGGGAAAGTGTGGGATAGCGGAATGGTAACAATTTCTTTTCCAACCCCAGTGAGTGCAACAGTAGGGAACCTGTTGGATAGCGGAAGGAAAAAAAATACAATTCCCACTCCAGTGAGAGCAACAATAGACAAAGTATTGGATAGTGGGGAGGGGGGTTAAAATGACTATTTCCACTCCCAAAAAGTGCAGCAGTAGGGAAAGTGTTGGATAGCACAGGGCTAAAAATTACTATTCTCACTCCATTGAGTGCAACAGTAGGATAAATATTGGATAGCCGAGGGGTGAAATGTACTATTCCCTCTCCACTTAGTGCAACAGTAGGGAAAGTGCAGTTAAGCAAAGTGGTAAAAATTACAATTCCCACTCCAGTGAGTGTAACAGTAGGGAAAGTGTTGGATAGCGGGGGGGGGGGGGGGAAAAGTAACTATTCCCACTTCAGTGAGTGCCACAGTAGGGAAAGTGTTAGATAGCAGAGGGGCAAATATTACTATTCCCACTCCAAAGAGTGCAACAGTAGGAAAGTGTTGGATAGCGAAGGGGTAAAAATTACTATTCCAACTCCCAACAGGTGCAGCAGTAGGGAAAGTGTTGGGTAGCAGAGGCGTCAAATTTACTATTCCCTCTCCACTGAATGCAACAACAGGGAAAGTGCTGGATAGCGAAGGGGTAATAATTACTATACCCACTGCAGTGAGTGCAACATTAGGGAAAGTGTTGGATAGTAAAGGTGTAAAAATAACTATTCCCATTCCAGTGAATGCAAAAGTAGGGTAAGTGTTGAATAGTGGAATAATTAAATTTACTATTCCAACTCCAGTGAGTGCAACAGAAGGGAATGTGTTGGATAGGGAAGGGATAAAAATGACTATTCCCACTCCAGTGAGAGCAACAGTAGCGAAAGTGCTGGATAGTGAAGGGGTGAAAATTAATATTCCCACTCCAGTGAGTGCAACAGTAGGGAAAGTGTTGGATAGCAGAGGGGTAAAATTAACTATTCCCACTTCAGAGAGTGCAAATGTAGGGAACGTTTTGGATAGCAATTTTAGTAAAAATAACTATTCCCACTCCAGTGAGTGCAACAGTAGGGAAAGCATTGGATAGTGGAGGGGTACAGATTACTATCCCCACTCCAGTGAGAGCAAAAGTAGGGAAAGTGTTAGATAGCGGAGGGGGCAAATATTACTATTCCCACTCCAAAGAGTGCAACAGTAGGAAAATTGTTGGATAGCGGAGGGGTAAAAATTACTATTCCAACTCCAAAAAGTGCAGCAGTAGGGAAAGTGTTGGATAGGAGAGGGGTAAAAATTAGTATTCTCACTCCACTGAGTGCAACAGCAGGATAAATGTTGGATAGCGGAGGAGTAAAATGTACCATTCCTACTCCACTGAGTGCAACATAAGGGAAAGTGCTGGATAGCGAAGAGGTAAGAATTACTATTCCCATTCTAGTGAGTGCACCATTAGGGAAATTGTTGGATAGCAGAGGGATAAACATTACTATTCTCACTCCACTGAGTGCAACAGTAGGATAAATGTTGGATAGCGGAGTGGTAAAATTGACTATTCCCTCTCCACTGAGTGCAACCGTTGGGAAAGTGCTGGATAGTGAAGGGGTAAAAATTACTATTCCCACTCCAGTGAGTGCAACAGTAGGGAAAGTGTTGGATAGTAATGGGGTAAAAATAACTATTCTAACTCTAGTGAGTACAACATGAGGGTATGTGTTGGATAGCGGAATAATTTAATTTACTATATCAACTCCAGTGAGAGCAACAGTGGGGAAAGTATTGGATAGTGGGGGGTAAAAATTACTATTCCCGCTCCCAATAAGTGCAGCAGTAGGGAAAGTGTTGGATAGCACAGGGGTAAACATTACTATTCTCACTCCAGTGAGTGCAACTGTAGGGAACGTGTTTTAATAGCGGAGTGATAAAAATGACTATTCGCACTCCAGTGAGAGCAACAGTAGGGTAAGTGTTGGATAGCGGAATAATTTAATTTACTATATCAACTCCAGTGAGAGCAACAGTAGGGAAAGTATTGGATAGTGGGGGGTAAAAATTACTATTCCCGCTCCCAATAAGTGCAGCAGTAGGGAAAGTGTTGGATAGCACAGGGGTAAACATTACTATTCTCACTCCCCTGAGTGCAACAGTAGGATACATTTTGGATAGCGGAGGGGTAAAATTTACTATTCCCTCTCCACTTAGTGCAACTGTAGGGAAAGTGCTGGTAAGCGAAGGGGCAAAAATTACTATTCCCACTCCAGTGAATGCAGCAGTAGAGAACGTGTTGGGTAGCAGAGGGGAAAAATTAACTATTCCCACTTCAGTGAGTGCTAGTGTAGAGAAAGTGGTGGCTAGCATTGGAGTAAAAATAACTATTCCCACTCCAGTGAGTGCAACATTAGAGTAAGTGTTGGATAGCAGAAATATTTAATTTACTATTAGCGGAGGGGTAAAAATTACTATTCCAACTCTAAAAAGTGCAACAGTAGGGAAAGTGATGGATAGCGAAGTGGTAAAAATTACTATTCCCACTCCGGTGAGTACAACAGTAGGGATAGTGTTGGATAGCAGTAGGGTAAAAATTACTATTCCAACTCCAGTGAGTGCAACAATAGGGAAAGTGTTGGATGGCGGAGGAGTAAGATTTACTATTCCCACTCCAATGAGAGCAACAGTAGAAAAAGTGATGGATAGCGGAGGGGTAAAAATTACTATTCCCTCTCCACTGAATGCAACAGTAGGATAAATGTTGGATAGTGGAGGCGTGAGATTTTTTATTTCCACCCCGGTGAGTGCAACAGTAGGGAACGTGTTGGATAGCGGAGGGGTAACTATTACGATTCCAGCTCCAGTGAGTGCAACAGTAAGGAAAGTGTTGGATAGGAGAGGGGTAAAATTAAATATGCCCACTTCAGTGAGTGCAACAGCAGGGAAAGTGCTTGATAGCAGAGAGGTAAAAATTACTGTTCCCACTCCAGTGAGTGCAACAGAAGAGAAAGTGCTGCATAGCGAAGATGTAAGAATTACTATTCCCACTCTAGCGAGTGCAACATTAGGGAAAGTGTTGGATATGGGAGAGACCAAAATTACTATTCACACTCAAAACAGTTATAAAAAAAATATTATAAATAAAAAAAGTCATAAAAATAAATACACATTATTTAAAAAATGAAAAATCAAATATATTATATATATATAAAAAGAAAACATATAATATTAATTACATATCACAAAAACCTGCAAGTATTATATAAAATAAAGGAATTAATAAATTAATGTTTTTTTTTTTAACTAGAGAATATTTACAAACAAAAAAATTAATTATTCCATAAATGTATGTTCGAAATGAATGAAATGAAATGAAAAGAACATTTATAAAGCGCTGTAGCTACCCTCGGGCGTCCTAGCGCTGCGGTCAACCCTTTTTCTCACTGGGAGCCAGTGGAGTTCCTTCAGTCTGGGTTTGACTGGGAGCCGGCGGGGGATTTGAAGGACAGTTCTGGCTGCACAGTTTTGAATGATCTGCAGTTTGTTCAAGGTAGTCTGGGGCGCGCCTAGGTAAAGGGCGTTTCCAAAGTCCAGACGAGATAAGATCAGACCCTGGATCATTATCTGTCTGGCATTGAAAGGCAGCAGAGGAAGAATTTTTCGAAGGAGCCTTAGTAGCCCAAAGCAGATGGCTGAGAGTTTAGATGCGTGGAAGTTGAAATTGAGGGATTTGTCAAGCCAAATGCTTATGCTTTTGATCGTGTTTTTATGTTCTGGGGCAGGACCGAGGCATGGGGGCCAGAAGGGGTCGATGTTATTATAGATGGGGTTGCCAAGGAGCATAAGCTCCGTCTTGTCCCCATTCATTTTAAGGCAGGAAGATGTCATCCATTCAGCGACTGCCTCCAGGCAATTTTTTAGACCGTTGGACGTGCCTTGCGGGGGGTTGAGTGCCACCACTAGCTGAGTATCGTCCGCATAAGTGACTATCTTCACTCCAAAGGGGCGGACGATCTCAGCTAGGGGGCTCATATAAAGATTAAATAAAGTAGGGCTCAGGGATGAGCCCTGAGGCACCCTAGAGTCAAGGGGTTTGCTAGGGGAGATGATGTCACCCTCAAAAACCTGAAAGGAACGGTTAGAGAGGAAAGACCTGAGCCAGGTAAGCGCTGTTCCTGATATTCCCTTGCTGCTGAGTCGGTGCAGTAGGATGTCGTGATTCACAGTGTCGAAGGCGGCACTTAGATCAAGGAGGATGATGGCTGCAGAGCCTCCCTGGTCTAAGATTCTCCTTGTCTCCTCCGTCACTGCGAGCAGAGCGGTCTCTGTCCCGTGTAGGGGGCGGAAGCCTGTCTGCGTGGGATCTAGGAGATTGTTGGCTTCCAAAAACTCTGTCAACACTGTATTGGTATGTTTCTCCAGGATTTTACTAAGCCAGGGGAGCAGGGAAATGGGTCGGTAGTTTGCTGGGTTGTTGGGGTCAAGGTTGGGTTTCTTAAGGAGAGCCTTGACCATTGCTTGTTTCCATGGAGGAGGAACAATGCCGGTGGATAGCGAGGCAATAAGTAGTTCCAGAATGATGGGCCTGCAACCTCTGCCTGCCTATCGACCACGAGAGCAGAGACTGCAACGCCTGCTCCATCTTCAAGCTGAAGACGCTCCGAGTTCGAGAGAAGCAGAGGACAGCTCATCACACGATGCAGGGCAAGGGCCAGGCCCGACGCTTTACGAACTGGGCCTCTCCACCGACGAAGAGGACATCGCCGAAGGTCCAGATGACTGCACGGTCGCAGAGACCGATAAGAAAACGCCTGACAAGGTAGGAGAGTCTACGACCTTGAAAACTCCCTCAGGGCCTCGAAGGCCAGAGGCGGAGCCTCGAAATGCAGAGTCCAAAGTCTCGAAAGGAGCACCGGTGCCGAAAAGTTCGACGGCCGAAGCTGCATCCTCTGAAAAAGAGCCCAGCGGATCCTTCGACAAGGACTCCCGGAGGACGAAGACCAGCGAAAAGCAAAGGTCGTCGAAGCAAGCCCCCGAAAAAGGGTCTTCGACTTCGAAGGAAAAGGAGCTGGAGAAAGCTTCGACGTCGACGATGACGCCGAAGAGAGCGGCCGAAACGCTCGACGACGACCAGGCCGCAGAGATGCTGAGAAAGAAAAGGAGGCTCGAGGCCTAAATGGAGAACATCCTCCAGGGAAAGAAAGACTCCGACGAAAAAATGAGAAGTATCAAGATTCCCTCGAGGCCGGCAACGTCCGTCGCCGAGGTGACAGAACAGGAGGAGTTCGACGTCGAAGAGCCGCCGAAAACTCCGGAGCTCTCGGAGCACGAAGAGGAAGAGGACCACTATTATAATGAAGGTGATTACGGGGACCAGCAGTCAAGCTACGGCTCGGGTTCCTCGACGGCCCAAGACCAGGAGTGGCAGGACATCGAGGCCGAAAACCCGGAGGAGGCGGTGGAGACATATCCGTCGAGGCCTTCGCCACCGGATGACATCGGGGCATACAACAAGGTCGTCAGGAAGGCAGCAGCAGCTTATGGGGTTAAGCTAGAGGAGGAAAAGCCAAAAGCAGATTTCCTGCTAGAAACATTGCTCCCCACACAGACAAGAAGCCAATTCCTTCCCATGCTGAAAAGTATCACAGACCAGGGGAAGGAAGCCTTCAAGGACCCGGCTACATGCAGATCAGTAACGCCGAGGACGGAAAAGAAATACAAATTCTCCTCACAGGACCCGGCTTATATCAAGGGGTCCGTCACAGCAGATTCTTTTATCGCTGCGACGGCCAGAAGAAGGGCCAACGTCCCAACAACATCTGGGCCTCCACCTGACAAGGAAAGCAGGAGGATGGACCTAACTGGGAGGAAAATAGAGAGAAACGCCGCAACGCACTGGCCGATGGCGAACTGAAACGCCCTCCTAAACAGACATCAATACCAACATTGGGATGAGATGAGGCAATTGCTCAAGCACCTCCCGGAACAATACCGTGAGAGGGCATCACACCTTGTGGAAGAAGGGAAAAGCATTGCAAACTCGTGCCTGAAGACAGCCTTGGATGGGGCTGAAACATTCAGCAGATTGATGGCTATAGGCATCACAGAGAGAAGGCAAGTCTGGCTCAGGATCTCAGGTTTCAAGGCTGAGGTGCAGAACAACATCCTGAACACACCCTTCAATGGTGAAACATTGTTCGGAGCCCCAGTTGATGAGAAGCTCACACAACTGAAGAAGGACAACGAGACAGCAAGGTCCATGGGGGCCCTGCAACTCAGGGGGATGAGAAGGGGCACTCCTACGCGGAGGCCAAACGGCAGAGGTGGAAACCAGCGAGGAGAATCACACCAGGCGTTCCACCAGGGACAACAGAGTGACAACCAAGGTCACCAGGGCCAGCAGAGGCAAAACTGGAACTACCAGAACAGGGGCCAGTCCTTTCGATCAAGAGGAAACGGACGAGGACAAAGAAGAAGAGGCGGTGAACAACCCCCCTCTAAGTGACTACTCACGAGAAAAGGTGTTCACCCACCCGAACCCTCCGGGGGAAGAGCACGGAAAAACAAAGAGGAGAGGGATACACCGACAGGACACAAAAGATCATATAACTCCAGTAGGAGGCAGGCTAAGATTTTTTCTCCAGGAGTGGAGAAAAATCTCCACAGACAAGTGGATACTGAACATCATGCAGTTTGGATACTGCATAGAGCTGCTAAAGAATCCACCAAACAGAAAGCCAAAGAGAAGAGAGCACTTGGGAACAGAGCTGCGACTGCTCCAAAAGGAAGCCCTAGAACTACTCCTCAAAGAGGCCATCGAAACAGTCCCATTCAAAGAACGGAACAGAGGAGTGTACTCAAACTACTTCCTGGTACCGAAAGTGGACGAAAGCCTAAGACCCATCCTGGACTTAAGGTTCCTAAACAAATATGTAAAGACCCAGAAATTCAAGATGACGTCCCTGCAAGAAGTCATCCCACAGATAAAGGCCGGGGACTTCCTGTCCACCATAGACCTCAAGGATGCGTACCTGCACATCCCCATGAACAGGCAGCACAAGCACATGCTAAGGTTCACAGTGAACAACGATCACTACCAGTTCACAACCCTGGCCTTCGGTCTAAAATCCGCACCAAGTGTGTTCACAAAATGCCTCGCGGCAATGGCCGCTCATCTGCGAAGGGAGAGGATACACGTGTACCCCTACCTAGACGACTGGCTCGTAAAGGCAAGCTCGTACAGGACATGCAAAGATCACGCACAGCAAGTCACGAGAACGCTAACAGGCCTGGGTTTCTCCATACACTGGGGAATATGCTCAATGGAACCGGAGCAGGTGAAGATCTTCTTGGGTGCTCAAATCGACACCGTCCAATGCAGGGTGTCACCCAGAGAAAAGGGAGCACTCAGCCTACTGAGGGAGAAACGTCACTACCAGAAGGGGCGAGCTCTGACAGTGAGGACAGTGAACAAGATCTTGGGGATGATGGCGTCGTGCATACACCTGGTCCCCAATGTTCGCCTACAGATGAGACCGCTCCAAGAGTGGCTACAACAGCAATGGTCACAAGCTACAGGAAGTTGGGAGGATCTAGTGGTTGTAACGCACAGGGTGCAGGAAGAAATAAGGTGGTGGACCAAGGAAAGGATAACAGTAGGGAAACCTATAACACCACCGAACCCAACAGTGACCATTACCACAGACGCATCCCAGAAGGGGTTGGGCGCACACATGAACAAGCTCAGAGTGAGGGGCCTGTGGAGCCCTACAGATGCGGTCAGACACATCAATTACCTGGAGCTGAAAACAATGTTGCTAGCACTCAAGGCCTTCCAGAAACACCTGTACAGCCAGAAGGTGCTGAGACAACACCACAACGATGTTTTACATAAACAAACATGGGGGAACTAAATCATTACCCCTGTCAAGCTTGGCACAGGAGATCTGGAGATGGGCAATACCACTCAAAATAGACCTGCTAGCCATACACCTGCCAGGGAAGGCCAATGTAGAAGCGGATTGGCTCAGCAGGCAAACTTCAGCATCCCACGAGTGGGAACTCAATATACAGGAGACAGAGAAACTATTCAGGAGGTGGGGCACTCCGACAATAGACCTATTTGCAACACGCCGGGATGCAAATTGCCAATACTTTGCATCCAGGCAACCAGAGGCACTATCACAGGGGAATGCCCTATGGATAAACTGGTCAAAGACATTTGCCTACGCTTTTCCCCCGATACCACTGATCCCCAGGGTTCTGAACAAATGCATGACAAGCAACATGACGCTGAACCTGGTGGCACCACAATGGGCCAGGCAGACCTGGTACTCTCAGATAATGGAGATGGCGCATGGGGCCCCCCCACAAGTTCTCAAAAAGAAGAGACCTACTCTCTATGGAAAACGGAGAAGTTCTACACCCAGAGCCGGAGAGCCTCAACCTCTCAGCCTGGCTCCTGAGGACTTAGAGTTCGCACATCTAAAACTACCAGAGAGCACCCTGAGAGTGCTGCGAGAGGCAAGAAGGCCCAGCACACGCAAATGCTATGGGGCAAAATGGGAAAGATTCACTCAGTGGTGTCACAAGAAAAAACTACACAGAAAACTGACAAGGGAATCTACGGTGCTAAGGTACCTCACGCACATTATAAAGGCTAAACTAAGCTCATCCTCGCTAAGGGTACACTTGGCAGCGATTGTGGCATACACAAGAGGAGAAACGGGGAGAAGCTTTTTCACATCTCAGGTCGTGAAAAGATTCTTGGAAGGGGCTAAAAGAGTAGCACCACCAAAAAGAATGCCACCACCGGCTTGGAACCTGAATGTAGTACTGACAGAGCTCATGAAAGCACCTTTCGAACCTATCCACAAAGCATCTCTGCAAATGCTGACTATGAAAACTGCCTTTCTGGTAGCAATCACATCGCTACGGAGAGTGAGCGAACTGCAGACTCTAACCCTACAGGAACCCTACATTCAGATACACAGTGACAGGGTAGTAATGAGAACGGACCCGCACTTCATGCCGAAGGTGGTGTCAAGGTTCCACATGAATCAGAGTATTCAGATCCCTAGCTTCTTCCAAAACCCCACTACAAGCGCTGAGAGAGCACTCCACACTCTAGACGCAAGAAGGGCAGTGATGCACTGCATTGAAAGGACGAAAGGACACAGGAAGACAAAACAGTTCTTTGTATCCTTCGCAAACAGTTACATGGGTAAACCAGTGACAAAGAACACCATAGCTCGATGGATCGCACAGACTATACAATTCTGCCACAAGCAAGCGGGCCAGGAGCTAACAGGAGGGGCACAGGCCCACTCAACCAGGAAGAAAGGAGCAACAATTGCCTTTCTGGCCAACACACCAATTCAGGACATATGCCTGGCGGCAACATGGGCTTCAGTGCCCACGTTCACTAAGCACTATTGCGTGGATGTTCAAATGAACAAGGAAGCACAAGTAGCACAAAAGGTGCTTCAACATATTTTCAACAACCAACGCTCATCTTCCACCCTGCCGCCACAAAAGTAACAAAAACCGCTATAAAATCTATGCACAGCATAGTGAATCCAGAAAGATTCACGCTGCAAAACGAATAGTTTCTTACCTGTCGGTGTAGTTTTGCAGCTTGAAGATCTTTCTGGATTCACTAGCGAACCCACCCGCCTCCGCCAGAAAGATGAGGCCAGAAAAGAAGGTGGAAATGCATAGAAAAGGAAAGGAAAGAAAGTTAAAGCTTGCAAGATACGTGAAAAGAATCACGTAAAAAAAAAACAAAAAAAGATTAACATACATAGCCATGGGTTCACTACAAGCAGAAAAGACAAAAAGAGACAGAAAAAAAGAATCCGAAGATGGCGCCCAAGGGTGGTAGCTTACGCCGGAAGCATGCCGACGTCACCGAAGGTACACCAGAAGGTGGGACGTCGGCTATGAAAAAAAAAAAAAAGAGAAAAAAGACTACGATTCCGGACCCACCCACAAGATTGCGGAATATGCACAGCATAGTGAATCCAGAAAGATCTTCAAGCTGCAAAACTACACATACAGGTAAGAAACTATTTGTTACGTGAAATGTGTCCCCACTCGCTCCATCTAAAACACTGAGGACCCATGTTAACGGGGCTATTGACTTTCGGGAAGGGTTTTGGACTGGTTTTGGGTGCATAGAGGGGTCGTTTCTCTCCTCTCTCTGTGGAAGTTCTCGGGGTAGGTTTGGGAAAATTAATAGGGGCTCTGCCTGTGGGCGCTTTAAAGTCAGGAGACCGATGATAGGCACAAGCCAGTTCAATGGCTGATTGGGTTGTCAGTCCCGGATGTTGTTTTAGCCATGCTCTGGTGTTAGTGGGTAAGGCTTCCAGATATTGCTCGAGATAGATGTGTTTAGTGACTTCTTCCATTGAGGAAGCATGAGGTTTGAGCCACCGATTCCCCAGGTCTCTAACTCGATAATATAAGGCCCGAGAATTGTCTCCTGTAACCCATCTTTCTTTTTGAAAGCGGGACCGGTAATACTCATGGTCACAACCCAATCTTTCTAATATTGCCTTCTTTATGTCTTGATATGGGGTCACTCAGCTGGGTTAGCCGCTTGGTACGCTGCTTGTAATTCTCAAGATAGGTGTGGTGCTATATATTGGCCCCATCTCTCAGGTGGCCAACTAGCAGTAGCAGCTACCCGTTCAAAGTTAGTGAAGAAGAAATCAGGATCTTCTCCTTCTTGAAACTTCTGCAACACACTCCCGGGTATGTTAGGTTGTACGCGAGTATTAGAAATGACATCCGTGAGTCGCAGAATGGCTGCATCTTGAACTTTCTGATTATTAGTTAACAGAGCAGCCTGTTCTTTCATTGCCGTTTGGAAAGACTCTCATTCTTTTTGAGCATGTTGATTCTGTTGCTGCTCTAGTACCAATTGCAAATGTCTCTGTCCCTCTGCCAATTGGGTTATCATATCCTGTACTGTTACAGGTTGTGACATCTTGTTTCAGACGTCAGTATCCCGCTTCTGACACCACTGTGATGGTTTTTGCTCTAACTAAGGAGGGAGATAGGAAGGGTTTGCTTATAGCCTTCGCATTGAGACACACTTCTTCCAAACAGTCACTTATTTATTTATTACAGATCAGATAGTTGGAGTGTATCATTTATCCACAACGAAGACGGAACTATTTAATCCAGGAGGACCCTCTTGGTGTATAGTCTCTCAGGGTGGGCTTTCTCCTCTGGCTGTGCTGCTTCCACGCTGTAACCCAGGCCGGTACTTCCCAAGAGGCAAACCGAGAAAAGAAAGGACACGACAGTCACTTATCTATCCGCATTATTTATAGACTATAAGGTGCTCGCCTTCACCAATATTCTAAGGTCACCACAACGAAGTGAGGTATGGAAGGTATTGGGTAAGAACAGGTAAAGGTTGTGCTGAACAGTTGCAAGCAAGTGCCCTTATTTAAGCCAAAACCCCCACCAACCCTTTTCTACCAACCTCCGTTTCCACCCTTCCTTCCCCGTCACTTGCCTGGGGCTACGGTCCCCTTGGACCGTAGCATTGGGTATCTCGGCGTCCTGTGCCTTCAGGGAACTACCGGATACGAGCCCGTTGTATGTTGGGGTTCTTTTCTCTCGTCCTGCTGCGTCGACTCCTCTGCACTCCCCTACAGTCTCCACACGTTCCTCCACGTTCACCACCGCTCTCCCCGTTCGTGCTCCTCCTCTCTCCCCTTCCCCGAAGCTCCTCAATCCTGATTCCCCACACCTGGAATAACCGTCGTTCTCTCCCTCTCTTCTCTGCAAGCGTGGACCGCTGGACGTTGAGTTGAAAGGCGCCCAGCCTGGCGCCATCTTGAAATTCTCGGTGTTCACAGGTTCTGGCCAGCCTATATTACAATACCTCACTCGGGACCGGCCACCACCTGGAGGGTCTAATCGAGAAAACCCCAAAAATTACTTTACAAAGACAAGGGTCTCCTCATGCAGGATGTCTCCTCAGCAAAATTCCACTCTTTCGTCAAGACCACTCCTTTGGATGGACGCATCTCAGATGAGGCCCCACGAGTCGGACGCCAAACTGTGGAAATGTGCCTTTTAATGGGCACACCGGTGCAGGGGTCACCCTTCTCTGTCCACGGGTCCGTAGACCAACAAATTAGAGATTGGCACTGAAACTGGAATTCAAATAACAAGTTTATTAATCACTCATGAGTAGGACTACTTCTATACAACACCTGCAAGTGTTCCAGGAGGCAGTACATTGAATACAAGGACGTCGGTGTTTATATACAGTTTGTTGCAGAGTAAGCATGTAGTTACAAATAGAAGGTACAAGCATACACAAGAATAACTACCGACAAACATGGTTAGATGGGAGATCACTTAATCAGCAAAGTGGGAGGGGGAACAGAACCGTTTACAACAGCAGAAAATAGTTGACCGTTACATCTTTAAAATCTTAACCAGGTGCATTTCAGCAGCTACAGGCCTTTTCTCAGCACACACATTGCTTTGGCCCAGTACAGAAAGAGTTAACTAAAGCTGATGACTCAAGCAGAATAGAAGGGCAAGCAACAGTGAAGACAGAAGAATTACATAGCTAACAAAATGGATGCCACAACCAAAATTGCTTCAACTTATGCTAACGGAAATTATTACACTTTTTCCACAGAACCATAAGAACTCAGTAAGTGATTTGGATCTACTCGGTCCTGGATGTCCCCATGTGAGTGACCAGGTGTCACTTTGATAGATACAAGGAGAAACAGTGAACAATGTTTCCAGTGAATGCAATTTGAGACTCGGATGAAGTTGGGGTGGTCAGCGCTGTTAAGGGTAGATGAGATGCCCAATAATATCATCTGTGGTTTGCAAAGTAGCTGTCTCTGTGCGCAATCTGAAGCTGAATTGAGAGCAGGGTGGAGATGGTGTTGGTATGACTTTTAGTTTTGAATAGGCTGCTTTTCCGATTACTTTTGCCAATAAAGGGTAGATGAGTGGGGGTGGTAGTTGGAAAAGTCTTACTTGTCTAGTTTGGGTTTCTTCAGGAGTACCCTGAGAAAATGTTTTGAGTGAGCCAAATCTGGCCGGCTTTCTTGCCCTGCTTCCTACATTCGTGCCCATCTTTTCTACCAAAAGTTGTGTTTGCATTCCACATGGCTCAGTCTATAACCATTCCATCCTTTTTATTTCCTCCTCAGCCTCCCGAGGAGGAGAAGCAATAGCATAGACTGAACCCCAGCATGCATGTATTTATTGACCACACAAGGCAGGACCAGGTTATCAACAGGTTTGACTGGATCTAAGAAAGGCAAAGTGGTGGGCAAGCTTACTATTCTGAATTGGGTCAGCCTTTGTATAAAGATATCCTACACTTTGGCCCAAACAACTCCTCAGGCTAGCATTCAGGTTCACTCCATGAAATGGCAGCTTTTATTGCACTTGCCGGGGGCTTCCAGTCATACCTTTAAATAAACATTACTGTCTTACAGCTCAGAGAACAGTGACAGGTATTTATTTCGCAAGGGCTGTGTTGCATGACTTCCTAAATGGGTGGTTAATCAGCATTACTCAATTCCACCTTCTGTTTTGGGGTGAGGGAGTGTTTGGGAGGAATGGATCGGTAGGAAATTGCCTTGGGATTCATTAATGAGGTGAGAAATCACAGGAAGAAGTATCTATCAGAAGAAAAAGTTATTTACCTTCAGTATGATACTATATCCTTCTGCATATTCCTCGCTGCCTCCCTCCTCCCCTTGTGAGAAATGGCAGTTCATAACAAGGTCCCAAAATCTACAATTTATCATCTGCTGGTGTTATACTCTCTCAGTTTGTCTCTACATGTCATGTTTTGGCAAGCGAAAAATGTAAGGAACTGAGAAGGTACACAAGATGACACCTCAAAAAGTCCAATATCTTCCACATTAAAGGTGGATGGAGCCTTGTCTGGCGTAACCTGGCAAAACTTGGCGCCACAAAAGAGCTGTGGCATTATAGTGCATTTTCAAACTTGGCTACCTTTTGGTCAGATTTGGGAGCATCATAAAACAAGGGTCTGTTTTTGTAAGAATATGTGAGATTAGTAGAGAGATTTTTCAATGTTTAGCTAAAAAGTAATTTACATAGGTGAATGTGAAGGCAAAATCAGTTTTGGTGTGGAAAATCTTTGTAGTGTCTGATGTGTACGGATGGGTGTGCAGAGGGTCTTTCAGTTGTTTTTCTTTGCATTCATTTGTAGGTTGGCCAGTCCTCAGCTGGAGAATTTTTTTTAATGAATTCATTGTATAGAAGATCGAAGTAGATTATTAGATGCAATATTGTGTCTATGAGTGTATGGTATGTGTATGCTTGTTTTATTGGGATGTTTCCAGGATTTGTGTTGATGTGGTGGAGGTGTTTCCAATGTTTATGTTAGTGCAGTAGCTAACAGTGCTGTATGTTTTACAGTAGTGTGCCAACAATTTGACTTTGGTGCCATGTCCTGCAACGGTGTGTATTAGGGTGGGGACTAGTGTGTGAAGTTTGAGGACAGCCGTTTGAAGATTCTCCCGGAAGGGTGCTGTGTAATGATATGATATTGTTGAGTGTAGGGTTCTGCTTGATATCAAATGAAACCCAGAATGTAAGATATCAGAAATGTGTTGGTTATGTATTTGGTAAGGACTGTCTACAATGTAATAATTGGGTAAATAAGTCTTTGTGTTGGTTGGTATGCGCTTTTTAAATAAACAGCTAGTCTCTGTTTTTGAGTTGCTTATGCGTATATCTGATGTTAGGCATTGCCTCCTAAAGAAGTAGAGATCGGTCTTGTAAGACAGAAGCAAGGAAAATAAGCACCGCAGCCACATAGAGTGCAGCAATGCAGTGTTCGAATCATTACTACATGGCTAGTTGAAGTAGTGCCATCTATGTCTAAAGAGTGTGATTTAGAGATGACATTGTCCAATGAGTAATGTTTGAGTGATATGGAGGTTTTTGTTTTTTAAAACAGATTTTATTGACAGATTGCACATATATTGCAGCACTCCCGACTCCGAAGTTAACTGCACATCAAATATAGAGCATCAAGAAATTGGCAATCCATACAGCATTTTGGATGCAAATGATTAATCAAACTGAACAATATCCCCCCCCCCCCCCTCCCTCCAGACCCACTCCCCCCACCCGGATCCCACCCATCCCGGTCGCACGACATCATGTCTCAGGTCCTCCAACGCAAACTGCAGTCCAGCATAGCATGTATACCTTCCATGTGACCCTCCTATCCCACCTCCTGATCCATCCTTCGGTCCACCGGAGGCTCCAGCCAAAGGCCCCTACACTCTGCCCATCTCTTCCATATCTTGTAGTGCTTTCGTGGGCACCCGCGAGCTACAAATATTGTCTGTTCCAGCCCCATACAGAAATCTAGTCCCTTCTTCCACACCAAGACTGAGGGAGGCCGGGGGTCTTTCCATGCTTTGAGCACATCCCTCTTGGCCAAGGTGAGACCCAGCAACAGGAGATGCCTTTTATATATGTTGCCCCCACCCCTTCTAGAACATGTAGCAAGCCTAATTGCGGTGTGCGTGGAAGCTCCCACCCTAGGACTTCCGTCAGGCAATCCCACACCCCATTCCAAAACCTGGCCAGCGAAACACAGCTCCATACCGTGTGTATCAATGTCCCCACTTCCCTGCCACACCGGAGATAATCTGGGGAAGCAACAAGACCTGTCTCCAAATTTGAAAAACCACCTGGGTGGCCTGCGGCGGCCCCTTTCGCATCTGCGCCGCATAGAGGACCGTATGTAGAGTATCCCATGAGGTGTCGCTCCAAGGCGTATGCCGGGTCTCCCCTATCACCATACCACCACTCATTCAGAACCAAGAGGTGAGAGGTCTGATAGTATGAAAGGACATCGGAGGTGCCAAACCTCCATCGTAGGTGGACAGAAAACAGGTGCGCAGCGCCACCCGCACCGCTCCCCCGGCCCACAAAAACTGCCCCAGTGCCGAATCCACTTGCCGGAACCACTGGGTTGAGATCGGGTATGGGTGATTTTGTAGTTGGTAAAGTAAGCAGGGAAGGGCTACCATTTTAAAGATGGCCCACCTGCCGTAAATAGTAAGGGGCATTCGGGACCACATCCTCAACTCCGACCGGACCCTGTTCCAAACCGGTACCAGATTGCACTCCCAGGATAACGCAGGGCTCGCTGAGATGAACACCCCCAAGTACTTGATTCCCCCCACCGCCACCTGCAGTGTGGACGCCCAGTCCCCAACATCCGAGCTCCCTCCTAGCACCCACAGGGTCGATTTACGAGGATTCAGATACAACCCAGAGGTTTCACCAAAGATCTGCATAATTTCAAGTAGGCGCGGCCCGACCTGCCAAGATGTGTGAGAAAGAACAGGATGTCATCGGCATAGAGAGCGATCTTATCAGTGGCGCCCTGCTCCCATACAAAGCTGTGGAGCTGTGCATCTAATCACACCCAAGCCGCCAGAGGCTCCATGGCCAGGGCTAACAGGTAAGGTGAAAGGGGGCATCCCTGTTGTGTGCCGCGCCCGATGGAGAATTTGGAAGATATGGCCCCTGCAATTCTGACCGAAGCTTCAGGTCTGTATATAAGAGTTTCAAATAGGATATGAAGTGAGGCCCCAGGTTGAGTCAAGGTAAAAGCGCGAATAAATAAACCCAGCTCAGGGAATCAAAGGATGTGCCTATATCTGCCAGGAGAAGCGCCGCCTGGACCCCAGTGCCCTGTATTGCTGCTACCGCAACATGAGCCCTGCGTATATTGTGCCTAGTTGCCCTATCGGGCATGAACCCGGCCTGGTCTGAATGCACTAACCCTGTAATATGGGGTAAGAGACGATTAGCCAGCGCTTTAGCCAAAATTTTTGCTTCAACATTTAGGAGGGATATGGGGCGGTACAAGGCATGCTGCTCCGGAGGCCTGCCTGGTTTATGGAATACCACCACCTCTGCAGGGCGCCAATCTGCGGGGAGGCTACCCCTCTCCCTTGCCTCTTCCAGTGCAGCTCTATAGTGCGTACCTAACTGTAGGTGATTCCTCTTATAGAATTCACTAGGGAACCCGTTTGGCCCAGGGGCTTGCCCGGTGTTAAGCTCCCCCAGTGCTTGTCCCAACTCCTCTTCCGTTAGGGGGAGCTCCAGGCGATCTCGTACTTCATCCGTCACTGCCCGTGGTGGCAAATCCGCAATAAATTTGTCCACCATATCTGCCGGTAGGCATTCATTCGGGGCATATTAGGTTGCGTAAAATGGCGCTAAACTCTCGGCTAGTTTCCGAGGATCCATAATCTGATCTCCCGCCATATCCAGGAGTCCCGGTAGGGTCTGCGCCTGGAAAGCGTTCTGGCAGGGACGGTGCAACATCGTCCCCGACTTGTCTCCCCATTGATAAATCCTGCTACGTGTCGCCAACCACACCTGCCGTGCCTCTTCCAACAGTATCGACGCATAGGATTGCCTCGCTAAGAGAAGCTGCCCTACCGCCTGATTGTCCCCACCTACACTGCAGCGGCGCTCCAGGGCCTCCACTTCTGATCAAGGCTGCCCTACGTTGCCGGCGCGCCGCCGCAGACCATGCAATATCTACTCCCCGCAGTGTGGGCTTCAGGGCCTCCCACATTGTCCCGGCCTCAGAGACTGATCCAGCATTTTCCACCCAATAGTGTGCTATGGCCTCCCGCATGTGTTTCTGGTAGTCCTCATCCTGTAGGTGCCATGTAGAGAGGCGCCATCGAAACGGCTGCCGCCCCTTATCTAAAGCAAGTTCACAGGAGATTCAGTCTTTGAAGTGAAGGCAGGCAGGTCCTCCAGGGTTTTTGAGGTTGCTGGCTGCAGGACACACCAGGATTACGCAGGAGCAGGTTCGAGGGGAGACTGGGCTGTAGGGCTGAGGCCAAGTCAGTGGGTGTTGACCTATTGCTAGCTCTGCAGGGCTCTTCGTCCTTCTTCTTATCTTCTTTTCTTGTCGTTTCTGGATCTGAGGAATGAGGGTTCAGTGTGCCCCCTAAATAGTAAATGTAGGGGCATAACAGCTAGGTAAAGGGCAGGGACCATTGGGTCCCTCCCCTGGGGTGGGTACACCTTCATCCTTCATAAGATCTTATCCAGCCAGTGCCCCCAGATTTTACAGGGCCTTTGCCAATTGTATGTACCCACACTGGCTCTGCGCTCTGCTGACCTGCACCTGGCCTGCACTCCTAGAGTGCGCAGGTGCAGAGCAGGAGGGCGCTCTTTTAGGTCTCTAGCCCCTCTGCTGTGGAACTCTATCCCGATCGCGGCCCGTCGCACACAAGACCATTTGGCCTTCAGAAAACTGATTAAAACCTGGTTGTTCGCTTCTATCTAGCAGGGCTGCTCTCTACCCCTGCTGTGCCTGCTCTGCGGGCTTTCGACTCCCTAGCTCCCTCTCTACCTATGATGCGTAACCTGCTAGCGCTGGGACGCCCCGTTGCTGGGGTAGCCATGCGCTCTATAAATTTTGTTAACATAACATAACATACACCCCCTATTCTGCCACTCTCCAGTGGGAGGGGGGCAGGATTCTGTCTCTGGTTGGCTGGGTCCCGCCATCCTCAATATGGCGGGGACTCGAGGTTGTGCTTCACCTCGCCTCCCCAACTGAGGGATGGAGTTGGCAGAGGTGGGCACACCTCTCTTCCTCTCTTGTTTTTCCCGCACAAAGTGGGCGGAAGAACCAGTGGGGACCAGTTGCTGAAAGCAGCAAATGGTCTGGAGAGGCTTATAAAGGCAGCATGCTTTTGAAGCTTCTCCTTCGTGAACCCTGCCCATCCTGGGGGAGGAGGCTTGACACCTTATCCCAGGATGTGCATTGTTTCAGGCCCCAGAGAGCAGCAGCTCTCGACCCAGGGGTCCAGAAACATGTCCGGTGGTGGCAGCCTAGGCAGCCACTCAGTCAGGTCACTAGAAGTTGGTTGAGTTTCAGGGGGCATCTCTAAGGTGCCCTCCGTTGCACATTTTACATTAAATCCCACACTGGCATCAGTGTGGGTTTAATGTGCTGAGAAGTTTCATACCAAAGTTCCCAGTCTTCAGTGTAGGCATTATGTTGTTGTGGAGTTCGTAATGACAAACTCCCAACACCATATACTTTTAATGGCAGCACTGAACTTACAGTGCCCAGGAATGGACTTGGGCACTGTAGGGGTACAGGGCTCATGTACCTGTTCCCTCACCACTGGCATAGGGCACCCAGCTAGAGGGGTGACTGAGTTATGCCAGGACAGTGGTTTGTGAGTATGGCACAGAGGGATGAGTGCCATGTCGACTCTTCCATTTGTTCTGCACCAAAACACGCAGCCTGCAAAGGCAGTGTGTGAGTGTCAGGGTACAGGGCCTCTAAGGGTTGCACAATAAGTGCTGCAGCCCTTAGAGGCCTTCTCTGGTCACAGTGCCCTGGATACCTGTGGTACCATTTATCAGGGGCTGACATGTGGCCAGATATGCCAGTTGGGTTTAGGCTTCTATGCAGTTTTAGGGAAGGAACATAGGCCCTGGGTACCTGACTAGCAGGAGCCCAGGGCCCACTCAGTCAAAGAACATCAGCAATTCAGCAAAATGTGGGGGCATACCATGCAAGAAAGAGGGCACTTTCTCACACAACCCCCCCCCCCCCCCCCCCCAACGAAAGATGATGAGACTGACATTGCCCTAGAGAGTCTTCATAGTCTAAGTGGAAGAACCTGGAAAGTCCATCTGCATTGGAGTGGAGAAGTGTGGCTCAATGATTAGAGCGGCAGACCCTGATGCAGAGGTCTAGCCTGGGACCAGGGTTCAATTCCCCGCCTTGGCGGGTCTTGTGCTCAAAATTCCACGGACCTGATAATTCTCGCCTCAGTGCCTATTCCAATCATGGAGTCCCACTCTGCAACTCTGGGCAATAGCTTGCTTAATCTCCACAATGGCCCCCACAACGCTAAGGATGCCTGGCCTTCACCTTGGGGGTGCCCAGGAGTGGACGCCTCACAGGGAAAGCCAGGATGGGTTCCACAGCGGTATTCGTACAAGCGCCTTGAGACCCTTGCGGGTGAGTAGTGCGCTATACAAGTATCAATTTACATTTACAATTTACATTTACATTGGCATGGGCAGTCCCAGGTCTGTGCTCCACTTCAAAGTACTGTAATGCAAATGAGGTCTTATATAGCGCAGCTGTCACTCCAAGGAGCATCTTGGCGCTGAAAACGGAACACCAGGGGTGGTGAAGAGACACTGCTTTGCTGCTCCTATGAGAGGAGATAAGGCATTCAGAGCAGAGCTTTACACAGTGTGTCAGGTGCACTGTAAATCCAGGTTTTAAGTACCCTCCTAAAAACCGATTCGGATGCAATTTGGCGGAGATGGAGTGGGAGTTGATTCCATGCCTTAGACCCTATGACCGCCAGAGATTTTCCTCCCTTTGAGATCAGTCTAAAGGTTGGAATGGTCATCAAATTTGCATTGGATGATCTTAGATTACGGGACGGGAAGTAGCGTTTGAAACCCGTTTGGAGATATTTAGGACCTCGTGAGTGAAAGGCCCTAAAAGTAATGATTAGGACCTTAAACAAAACCCAATTATGAATTGGCAGCCAGTGAAGGACATCCAGTGCAGCTGTGGCAGAGGATTTCCTGGGCCACCTCAATACCAGCCGGGCAGCTGCATGCTGGACCCTCTTTAGCTTCTGCATGACTGCTTTGTTGGTTCCCTCATTAAGGCTGTTACAGTAGTCCAGCCTAGATGTTATGAGGGCAACCACAACCGTTTGTCTGGCTGATTATGGTAGCAGGTCGAAGAATTTCCTTAGGCTTTAAAGGATGTGGAAGCAAGTGCCCGCAACTGCCAGGAACTGTTGTTTAAAAGAGAGAGTGGTATCAAATTTGATTCCTAAATTCCTGGCATCATTTATTGTGTTGTGGGGGGTGGCATTCTCAGGCCACCAGAGTTTAGGCACAAAGAGATTTTGTTGGCCAAAAGGCAGAATTTCTGTTTTTTCTGAGTTACACCTCAAATGGTTGTTGTTCATCCATTCGAAGGTGGCTGAGAGGCAGTTTTTGAGATTTTCTTCTGCATCCGTTGTATCATTGTCCAGGACCAGAATAAGCTGCGTATCATCTGCATAAGAGATTGTATTAATCTTGAAGGACGATATTAGCTTGATCAAGGGGGCCATATTTGCATTAAAGAGGTTCGAGCTCAGGCTTGATTCCTGAGGGACCCCTTAGGTGAGCGCTTTTTCTTCTGAGCTGAACTGCCCTAGAGTGATCACTTAGCGTCTGTTTTGTAGAACGTTCGTGATCCACTCCAGGACATTACCAGCTATGCCAGATGTTGATAGACGGTCTATAAGAATGGCGTGAGAGACTGTGTCAAAGACAGCGGATAGGTCTAACAGCACCAGAACTGCCTTCTTTCCCTGATCCATGGCTATACTTAGGGTTTCCATGGTGAACAAGAGGGCGGATTCTGTAGAGTGTTGGGCTCTGAAACCCGATTGGTTGAAGTGCCATACATTAGTATCTTCTAAAAAAGTAGTGAGTTGTCTGTTCACAAATTTTTCGGTTAGCTTACACAATGTGGGAAAAAGCGATATATAGGCCGTAGGTTAGAAAGGGTTGTGGGATCTGCCAATTGCTTCTTCTGGAGTGGTTTTACCTCCGCAAGTTTCCATTCTATAGGAATCTTTGCTGTACAAAGTGAGGAATTTATTATATTGTGGATGGTGCAGTTGACAATGTCAATGAGGGTCTGTAATAGAATGGGGGGGGGGCAGGGGTCAAAAGGAGAGCCTGATTTAATAGACAGGATAGCCCGACGAGTTTCCTCCAAGGTGATGGGCAGGAAAGTTTTCATACAGGCTGTATTTGTGCCTGCAGTGATCCCCTCATCTGAAATAGATGGCATGGGAGGGGGGAAATCTTTAGTGAGGGTCAGAACTTTGTCTTCAAAATAGTCTGCAATGTTGTTGCAAAGACTCTGGGAGGGAGGGATCTCTTGCAGAAGGCTTTTAGGGTTCGTAAATAGATTTACTATTTTGAAAATCTATTTCTGTTTGCTATTGGTGGTTTTTATGGTCTCCGTGTAGTAGTTTATTTTAGTGGTCTTGATCAGGGCATGATATTTTCTGTGTGTGGATTTGTAGATGTTAACTTCATTAATTTCGTAGTTTCAGCGCCATCTACGTTCTAGCGCCCTTACTTCACCTTGCTTTTCTTTTAGGGATTGTGAAAACTAAGGCACGGACAGTTTCTTTTTTAGTGGCCTATGAGTCTGAACTATAGGAGCCGACTGATCTCTTAATCCGAGCATCCAGTGCCCGAAAAGCTGGTTGTCAGTTATAGGGTGGGTCTCCAGTCATATTGAGCCTACCTTCGAGGGCTTTAGGAATAAGATCTGGGAGCCTTATGATTGATTTTCAGCTGGCTTTATCCTGCTGAGAAGTTTTAGTTTTATCTTTGCTTGGGGGGCTATCCTTTATCAGGAGTTCAAAGGGGATACGTTTATGGTCAGACCATGTTTGCGTGACTGGGGACTTTACTTTGAGATTTCCCAGATTGGAGCAGATGCATTCCAATATGTGGCCTGCGCTGTGTGTGGCATATAGCGTGAGTTGTTGTAAGCCAAGAACATTATCTCCTTGAAGCAGGTTGCCCCCAAATCTTTAAGGGATTCAAGGTGAAAATTTACATTGCCTAGTAGCGTGAAATTGGAAAACCTAAGAGCCAGGGTACTGACCACATCTCCAATGCTTTCTAAGAACTCATTGTGCAGTCCTGGAGGTCGGTAAACTAGTGCCCCTGCAAAGGTGATGGAGTCATGGACCTGAATGCAAAAACTGATGCTTTCAGCTCCTTTCAGAATGGGGACCTGATCTATTGTGCATTTCAGGATGTCTCGATAAATTATTGCGAGGCCACCTCCACGTTGCTCTGATCTGTCTGCCCTTTGAATTAGATAACCGGGGGAAAGGGTGTTTACGATGTCTGGGTTGCACCAAGTTTTTAACCATGTCTTGGTTATAAAGAGGCAATCTATTTCTCCATCAACTATAATGACAAAGATATGCAGTGCATGTTTGCACATTGATCTTGCATTTATAAGCCCCCCATGCAAACCTCTGTATGGACCCTTCTCCAGTGGCGTATGTGTTTGAGTAAAATTGAAGGCCTTTTTACAATGGTTACAGCTGATTGGTCCCTCCCATGTGGCCACATTTAGGGACTGATGGCATTTGTTTGTATCGTTATTTAAAGATAGTATAAGATCTCTAAAGAGAGACTGTTTCGGGCATGGAGAGGCAGCATGTCTGGCCCTAGGCCCGGTCGTGGCGCGGACGGGCGCAGATGGGCTTGCCTCTGGTGTGCCTTTGGCGCACAGGCGGCGCGCCCGCTGCGTGTCGGCGTCATCTGCGCTTCAAATAGGAGGCTGAGATCGGTCCTAGTCAGAAGACTAGACCGTCACCTTAGCCAAAATGGCCCCCTCTAATGTGCCACAGGAAGTGAGTATTACTCAAAGTGGGTCGCGCTTTGTAACCTCCCTCCACACAAACAGCACAAGCTTCAGTGGACCGAGGAGAGAAAAGCGGCTCCCAACACAGTAAGAATTTAAAATGTAGGTATTGTGCACACAAGAAAAACGTGAATAAAAACAGGTAACTGTGCTGAATTGTAATCATTCGGCAAAGCAGTTTTAGTCTGAGAAATAACGATAAAAGACTCCTAGACGTGTATAAAGCGTGCCCCTTACAAGAAGCTCAGCAGAATACCAGAATTCTTAAGGAGCAGCTGTTCCGCTGCGCCTCGGCTCCATTTGCGCTTCAAATAGGAGGCTGAGATCGGTAATAGACCGTCACCTTAGCCAAAATGCCCCCCTTTAATGTGCCACAGGAAGTGAGTATTACTCACAGTGGGTTGCGCTTTGTAACCTCCCTCCACACAAACAGCACAAGCTGCGGTGGACCGGGGAGAGAAAAGCAGCGCCCAACACAGTAAGAATTTAAAATGTAGGGAGATGGACCACCTCAACAGTTTAGGATTTTCCCCTTTCATTTGCATTAGCCATCTGAGAGGTCTGTGCTCAGTTTGAACTAGGAAGTGAGTATCACACAAGTATGGTCTCAACTTCTGCAGGGAACAAACAACAGCAAAGGCCTCCCTCTCAATGGCCCTCCAACGCTGCTCCCTGGGGAGAAGCCTTCTGCTTATAAAAGCAACAGTTTGGTCTTGGCCTTCATAATTGGCCTGGGATAGGACCGCTCCTTTCCCTAGCTCAGAGGCATCAGTCTGCACTATGAACTGCTTGGTATAATCTGTAGCCTTCAGAATTTATGCTGAGCACATTGCTTCTTTCAGGGTGTCAAAAGTCTTTTCGCAACTAACTGTCCAGTTATTCTTTTTCGGCATCTTCTTGGAGGTGAGTTCTGTGAGGGGAGTCACCATGGACCCATATCCCTTCTCAAACCTCCTATAGTACCCAATCAAGCCAAGGAATGCCCTGACTTGGGTCTGGGTTGTTGGAGCGGCCAGTCCAGAATGGCCTGGATCTTGGGCTGTAAGGGCTGTACCTGGCCTCCACCAATAAGGTGGCCCAAGTACACCACAGTGCCCTGCCCTATCTGGCATTTGGATGCCTTGATATTTAGACCTGCAGTTTGCAGGGCTTTTAAAACCTTCCCAAGGTAGATTAAGTGATCCTGTCAGGTGGAACTAAAGACAGCAATATCAAGATAAGCTTCACTAAAGGACTCCAACCCAGCAAGGACTTGATTCACCAACCTCTGGAAGGTGGCAGGGGCATTCTTTAAACCAAAGGGCATAACAGTGAACTAATAGTGCCCATCAGGTGTGGAGAATGCTGTTTTCGCTTTTGCTCCTGGGGCCATTCCAATGGGCCAGTACCCTGCAGTTAAGTCAAAGGTGCTTAGAAATGTGGCTGCCCCCAATTTGTCTATCAAGTCATCTGCTCTTGGGATAGGTTGTGCATATGTCTTGGTGACAGAGTTGAGCCCTCAGTAGTCCACACAGAACCTCATTTCTCTCTTTCCACCCTGTGGATGAGGTTTGGGGACCCTAACCACCGGCGCTAGCTCAGGGGCTCTCAGAGGGTTCAATAACCCCTAACTCCAGCATCTTGCTGACTTCAGCTCTGATGCTTTCCTTGACTTGGTTGACTGTCGATAGATTTTGTTTTTGACAGGTACACTGTCACTAGTGTCTACATCATGGGTACACCAGTTTGTCAGACCAGGGGACAAAGAAAAGAGATTAGCATACTGCTGCAAGACATGCTTGCAGTCAGTCTGCTTTTGGGCAGAGAAGGTGTCTGAAAAGACAACTCCATCCACTGACCCATCTTTTGGGCTGTAGGAGAGGAGGTGAGGGAGAGGTTCACTCTCTGCTTCCTGTTCCTCATCACTCACCATCAGCATGGTGATGTCAGTCCTGCCATTGTAGAGCGTTAGGCGGTTCACATGGATAACCCTTTTGGATGTCCTGCTTGTGCCCAGGTCAACTATGTAGGTGACATCACTCTTTTTCTCTGGGATAGGGTAAGGGGCACTCCATCTGTCCTGAAGTGCCCTTGGTGCCACTGGCTCCAAAACCAACAGCATTTGCCCAGGTTCAAATTCAATCAGTGCAGCTTTTTGGTCATAGCCGTGCTTCTGAAGATCCTGGCTTGCCTCAAGATTTTTGGATGCTTTTTCCATGTACTCAGCCATTCTGGACCTTAGGCCAAGCACATAGTCCACAATTTCTTGTTCGGGTTCTTGGAGAGGTCTCTCCCAACCCTCCTTTACAAGACAGAGTGGTCCCCTCACAGGATGGCCAAACAGAAGTTCAAAGGGGGAAAACCCTATTCCCTTCTGTGGCAGGTCTCTGTAAGCGAAAAGCAGGCATGGTAAGAGGACATCCCATCTCCTTTTGAGTTTCTTAAGGAGCCCCATAATCATACCTTTCAATGTCTTGTTGAACCTCTCAACAAGGCCATTCGCTTGTGGGTGATAGGGTGTAGTAAACTTGTACTACACTCCACATGTGTTTGAGGTAAGCAGACATGAAGTTGGAACCCTGTCTAAAACCAACTCCTTAGGAAACCCTACCCTGGTGATGACACCAATAAGGGCCTTGGCTACTGCAGGAGCTGTAGTAGACCTAAGTGGAATTGCTTCAGTGTACCTTATGGCATGATCCACTACCACTAGTATGAATTTGTTCCCTGAGGCTGTGGGAGGTTCAAGTGGACCCACTATGTCTATACCTACCCTTCCAAAGGAACCCACACCACAGGCAGTGGTATCAGGGGGGCCTTTGGGTGGCCCCCTGTCTTGCCTCTGGCCTGACCGGTAACACAGGAGCTGACAAACTCCTTCACCTTTCGGTGTATCCGGGGCCAGTAAAAGTGGCTAACTAGCCTTTCCCAAGTCTTGGTTTGGCCCTGGATGTCCAGCTATGGGGGATGTCATGAGCTAAAGTTAAGAACTCCCTGTACTTCTGTGGCACTACTACTCTCCTGGTGGCTCCAGGATTGGGGTTTCTTGCCTCAGTGTACAGTAATCCCTCTTCCCAATAACTCTGTGGGTACCACTGACATCTACCTTTGCTTCTGAAACATCTTGCTGCCTCAGGCTTTCAAGAGTGGGACTGTCCTGCTGCCCCTGTCACAGCTTTTCCCTAGAGGGTCCTCCTGGGCCTAAGAGTTCAACCTGGTAAGGGTCAATTTCTATAGGCTCAGTTCCCTCTGGTGTGTCCGAGTCCTCTCTCTGAGGAGAGGGGTCTTGATCCTTTTGATGAACAGAAGCTGGTCCCTCAGTCTTCTTACCTTTTCTCTTGGTAGGTTGGACCATTCTTTCAGGCTCCAACACAATTTTTTCACCCTGCCTTTTGCTCTCTGCTCTTGTTTTTACACACACCAATTCAGGGATATTGAGCATTGCTGCATGGGGTTTTAGTTCAACCTCAGCCCAGGCTGAGGTTTCCAGGTCATTACCAGGGAGAGATGCAGCTGGTAGCTTTGGAGAGACCCCTACCTGAATCTGGCCAGTAACCCCCCCCCAGGTCTAATGTCACCGTAGCCATTGCATGATTAGTGGTAACACTGTCAGCATTGGTGACTGGGTAAGTACGGCCAATCAAATATTGCACAGGGGTAACCAGTGTGTCTCTCACTATAGTGCCACTGGCATCTGTATCCCTCAGAGCCCCTATCCAAGTTCCCTTAATCCAAGGGTACTGTAAGTATTTCTTTAAGTTGGGAGGCCACACAGCTACAGTGGCAAACTCAACTTCCCCTTCTGAAACTAGAACTGCTTCAGTGTGCAACCTGATTTGCTCTGTGCACACTGTTGATCCCATCTAGAGACTGGTTACACCAAAAGTAGCTGTAGGACATGGGGCCTTCTTGCTAGGGCAAGCGTTGTCTCCAGTTAAGTGTCCCAACTTCTTACAGGTGTTACACCAGGCCTTTAAAGGATCAAAGTTCTTCCCCCTATAGGGCTGTGGAGTATAGAGAGTGTTTTGGGACCCACCCCCCTGTGCAGGTTTTTGTGGCCCTTTATAAGACTCAGACTTTTTATCTTGGGGGTTCTCACCACCTTTCCCCTGGGGATGTTTTTGTAACCCCTTTCTTTTGGTCACCCCCAGTGGTAGTCTTGGTCACTCTAGTCTTGACCAAGTGGTCTGCCTTCTTTCCCAATTCTTGGGGAGAAATTAGATCTAGTCCTACCAAATGCTGATGTAACTTTTAATTCGTACAATTACTTAAAATATGTTCCTTCATAAACAAAATGTAAAGTCCTGTTAAGTCATGCAGATTGTGTCCAGTTAACCATCTAGTGTCTTTACTGAGTAGTCTACAAAATGAATTCAAGACTGGTTCTGGGTTTTGTGAGCCCCTCTGAACTAATTCTGCACTCCTCAGTTGTGAGTCCAAGTCACTCAATCAGAGTTTTGCAGCTTGAATCTTTCTGGATTCACTATGCTGTGCATTTTTCTGCCATCTAGTAGTTGGGTTCGTAATTGTAGTCTTTTTTCTCTTTTTTTCCCTCGTGGCCCAGATTGGCGTCGACATACCACCATTTGGTGTCCTTCGTGACGTTTACGTGCTTTCTCCGGAAGCTCCCATCTTTGGTCGCCATCTTCAGGTTCTTTTTTCTGCCATTGGGGCTGGATCGTTGCCAGGGAGTTCCAGAGTTTTGGAAAAGGATTCAACGGAAAACTCAAAAAATCCACAAAATCGAGGATTATCATCACACCCCACTACAGACCGGGTAGCCGGGGCTACTAAGGAGAAGAAAATTTCAAGAGAACTTTGCGTCACATGAGAATGTGCACACAGGGGGCTGGCTCCCTGAGCGCAGGAATGGACAAAACCCCCTCCAAGTTTTGCACCAACTGCCACCACAAATACGCCCAGAAGGACCAGCACCAGTCTGCAACCTCTGCCTGCTGCTCGACCACAACAGCGAGGACTGCAACACGTGCTCGGCGTTCATATCCAAGACCCTCAGGGTGAGAGAGATGCAGAGAAGGGCGAACCACACCATGCAGGGGCAGGGGCCACCTCCATCGCTCCGAGACTTGGGCCTCTCCAGTAGAGAGTAGGACAACATCTCTGAAGGACCAGAGGACTGCACGTTTGTCGAAGTCCATAAGAAAACGTCGAAGGAGGTAAGAGAGGCGACGACCCCCAAACACTCGCCTGACACTCAAAAGAGTGAAACAAAGTCCTCGAAGGGAACAGTGCCATCGAAACACTCAACGAAAGCAACTGCACCCAAGGCCAATGAGCCCAGCGGATCCTTCGAAAAGGACTCCCGGATGGCTAAGACCCACGAAAAATCAGGGTCTTCGAAGGAAGCCCCCGAAAAGGACTCCTCGACGCAGAGAAAGGAAGTGACTGCTTTGACTACAACGTCGACGACGACGACCACAAAGTGAAGCGCTCAAGCCCTTGACGTCAAACAGGCTGCCGAGATGGAAAAGAAGAAAACGAGGGTCGAGGCCGAAAAGGCGAGCATCCTGCAGCAGCAGAATGGCTTCGATGACAAAATGAGTCAGTACACCATCCCGCCGAAGCCCGCCGCTGAGGTCGAAAGGGGCTTCAAAGACCATGAACCGCTGAAAATGCCTGAACGAGTCGAAGAACAGGAGGAAGAGACCCTGTATTACTTCGAGGGAGAAGGCGAGTAGTAACAGCTAACCTACCAGGACTCGTCGTCCTCGAAGGCGCAAGACTTAGAGTGGCATGACCTCAATGCTGAAATGCCAGAAGAAGGAGTAGACACAAACCCTTAGAGGTCTTCACCACCAGACGATATAGGGTTCTAAAGTATGGTGGTCAAGAATACTGCACAGACATATGGGGGAAAATTGGAGGAGAAACCCAAGGCTTGCTTTCTCCTGCAGGCTCTCTTACCCTTACAAACAAAAAGTCCTGCCCATGCTCCCTAGTATGCTGGACCAGGGCAGAGAGGCCGGCAGGGAGCCAGCTATATGTAAATCTGTGACCCCAAGAACAGGGAAGAAGTACAAGCACTCCTCAAAGGACCCTGCATACATTCAAGGATCAGTGCCAGCCGATTAAATAATTACTGCAACGGCTAGGAAAAGGGCCAATGTGCCCACAAATGCAGGACCACCCCCTGACAAGGAGAGTAGGAGAATGGACCGCACAGGGAAAAAAGTAGAACGGAGTGCGGCAATCCAATGGCGCGTCGCCAACTCCAACGCCCTGATCAACAGACATGCATACCAGCACTGGGAAGAAGTAGGGCAACTCCTGAAGCAGTACCAGCAAAGGGCAACCTCCCTGGTAGAGTAGGGGAAAAACATGGCAAACACATGTTTAAAGTCGGTCATGGACGCAGCGGAGAAGTCCAGCTGGCAGCTGGTGACAGAGAGAAGGCACTCATGGCTTAGGATTTCGGGCTTCAAGCCTGAGGTACATAATAACATCCTGAACCCGCCCATCAACGGAGAACAACCTTTTGAGGCACCAGTTGACGAAAAGTTAACTCAACTCAAAAAAGACAACTGAACTGCAAGGTCCATTGGAGTACTGCAGTTCTGAGGAATAAGAAGGGGTATTCCCTCAAGAAGGCCAAATGGTAGGGGAGGCAACCAATCAAGTACCTCGCACCAAACCTTCCAACAAGGTTATCAGGGAAACGTCGAGGAACAGCAGCAACAGGGACAACTGAAGCAGAACTGGCAGTACCAGCCACAGGGCCAGTCCTTTCGAGGTCGCTCAAACAGATGAGGACTGGCACAGAGAGGAGGGCAACTTCCCGCCTACAAGTGACTTTGCCAAAAGGCAGACGCCCACCCAAATAACACCACAAGGGGCGCATCAAAAGAGAAAAAAAGTCCAACTACAGGTTTCACAAGACAAACAGTTTCCCGAACATACAACACCAGTAGGCGGCAGAATAAGGGACTTCCTCCAAGAATGGAAGAAGGTCACAACGGACAAATGGATACTAAACATCATACAATATGGATACTGTATAGAACTAATAACACAACCTGCAAACAAGAAGCCAAGCAACAAGTCACACTCGGCAAAAGAACTTTCACTCTTGCTACTCGAGGCACAGAAACTGCTCAACAAGGAGGCAATAGAGATAGTACCGCAGATGGAAAGAAACAAGGGTGTTTATTCCAACTACTTCCTCGAACCAAAGGTAGGCGAAACACTAAGGCCTATCTTGGACCTAAGGTTCTTAAACAAGTTCTTAAGGACACAAACATTCAAAATGACATCTCTGCAAGAAGTAATACCCCAGGTACAGGAAGGGGATTACATGGCAACTATAGATTTAAAGGACGAATACTTACACTTCCCCATCAACAGAGGACACAAACGCCTTCTAAGATTTTTGATCACCAACACTCACCACCAGTTCATAGTGCTCGCATTCGGGCTCAAATCAGCTCCAAGGGTTTTTACAAAATGTCTAGCAGCAGTAGCAGCGTACCTAAGGAGGCAGGAAATACATGTATACCCCTACCTCGACGAATGGCTCGTGAAAGCAAGCTCCTACAGCCAGTGCAAACAACACATCCAGTAGGTGATATTACACTAATCCAACTAGGTTTTTTAATCCATTGGGGAAAGTCGTCAATAGAACCATAACAGGTGAAGATATTCTTAGGTGCAGAGATCAACACCATACAAGGCAAGGTGTTCCCCAGCACAAAGAGGATTTTGGCAATACTGAAGGAAACACATCCAGCAGGTGATACAAACACTAATCCAAATCGGTTTTTCAATCCATTGGGGGAAGTCGTCAATAGAACCGGAACAGGTGAAGATATTCTTAGGGGCAGAGATCAATATCATACACGGCAAGGTGTTCCCCAGCAAAAAGAGGATTTTGGCAATACTGAAGGAAACATGTCTATACTGCAAGGGCAAGTTCTAACAGTGAGGATGATGAGCAAACTAATAGCGTCTTGCATACACCTGGTCCCAAATATTCGACTCCACATGAGACCATTCCAGGAATGGATACAGCAGGAATGGTCAAAGGCATCAGGGAGTAGGGAAGATCGAGTAGTTGTCACACATGCAGTGCATCAGGAAATAGCGCGGTGGAACAAGGAAAACATATCACAGGGGAAACCATTCACACAACCAACTCCAACAGTGAGCGTCACAATAGACGCCTCCCAGATGGGGTGGGGCGCGCACATGAACAAACTCGAGGTGAGGATGCGAACAGGCAAATCAACTTCCTAGAGCAAAAAACTGTGTTCCTAGCCTTAAAAGCCTTTCAGAAGGAGCTGTACAGAAACAGGGTGTTGATCCAAACGGACAACACAACCACCATGTTCTACATCAACAAACAAGGTGGAACACAATCAGTAGCACTATCAGGGCTAGCACAGGAAATATGGACATGGGCCATTCCACTGAAAGTAGATCTACTAGCATACATCTCCCAGGGAAGGACAATGTGGAAGCAGACAGACTCAGAAGGCAGACGTCAGCATCCCATGAATGGGAGATCAACCAACAAGAAATACAAAGGGTATTCCGGAAGTGGAGGACACCGCAAATAGACCTATTTGCAACACACCAAAATGCAAAATGACAACACATTGCATCCAGACAACCAGACCATCTGTCACAAGGGAATGTGCTATGGATAAGTTGGTCAAATACATTTGCTCATGCCCAATACCACTGATACACAGGTTACTCAGCAAATGCAGGATCAGCAACATGTCCATAATACTAATAGCACCTCAGTGGGCCAGACAGTCCTGGTTCTCAAAAATAGAGGAAACGGCGCAAGCACCAGCACACAGATTCTGAAGAAGGGACCTTTTAACAAGTCAGAACGGAAGGGTGCTACACCCAGAGCCAGAGAGCCTCAGCCTTGCTGCATGGCTCCTGAAGACCTGAATTTGCACACCTCAAACGAGCAGCAAGCACAATGGCAGTGCTCAGGGAGGCAAGAAGACCCACCACAAGAAAGTGCTACGTAGCAAAGTGGAAAAGATTCTCCGAATGGTGCATTAGGGAGAAACTGCAAAGAAGAATCACAAAGGAATCAACAGTGCCAAGATACTTAACACATCTACCACAAAGTAAACTAAGCTATACATCCCTAAGGGTGCACTTAGCAGCGATAGTGGCTTACACAAGAAGAGAAACAGGGAAAAGTTTCTTCACCTCCCAAGTAGTAAAAAGATTTCTAGAAAGAGCAAAAAGAATCAAACCTCCAAACAGAATGCCAGCACCAGCATGGAACCTCAACGTAGTGCTAACTCAATTGATAAAGGTACCATTTGAGCCTATTCACAAGGCTACACAGCACATCCTCACTCTAAAGACAGCCTTCTTAGTGGCTATCACGTTGCTACGAAGAGTATGTGAATTGCAAACGCTAACACTTCAAGAGCCCTACCTGCAAATACACAATGATAGGATTGTGATGGGAACAGACCCACACTTCATGCCAAAGGTGGTGTCACGGTTCCACATCAATCAAACAATCCAAATACCTAGTTCTTTCCAAAAACCAGTCACAAGCACAGAAAGGGCGCTACACACACTGGACGCCAGGAGGGCTGTAATGCACTATATAGAAAGGACAAAGGAGTGCAGAAAGACAAAGCGGTTCTTTGTTTTCTTTGCCAGCAGTTTTTGTGACGACCAGTTACCAAAAATACCATTGCACTGTGGATTGCACAAACCATACAACTCTGCCACAAACAAGCAGGACAGCTGTTACAAGGAGCAGCTCATGTTCACTCAATAAGGAAGAAAGGAGCAACAATTGCGTTTCTAGCTAACACACCAATTCAACACATTTTCCAAGCTGCAACATGGTCTTCAGAAAACATTTTCACTAAGCACTACTGTGTAGATATCCAAATGAACAAGGAAGCGCAAGTGGGATAGAAGGTCTTACAACACATATTCAGTAACCAGAGCTCATCTTCCACCCAGCCATCACAATAAGGACAAACAGCTACAAAGTCTATGCACAGCATAGTGAATCCAGAAAGATTCACGCTACAAAACGTATAGTATCTTATCTGTGTAGTTTTACAGCTTGAAGACTTTCTGTATTCCCTAGCTAGCCCACCATCCTCCGCCAGACAGATGAGACAGGAGGAAAGGGATTAAAACTGGAGAAAGACTTTAAAAGATTAAAAGGAGAAACAAAAGTAACACAAGACAAGAAAAAAGAATCCGAAGATGGCGACCAAAGGTGGGAGCTTCCGGAGGAAGCGCGCCAACGTCACGATGGACACCAAATGGAGGTATGTTGACGCCACCTGGGCCACGAACATAAAAAAGAGAAAAAAGACTTCAATTCCGGACCCAACCACTAGATGGGGGAATAATGCACAGCATAGTGAATCTCGAAATTCTTCAAGCTGCAAAACTACACCAACAGGTATGAAACTAAACGTTCTCTTCATGAGGTCATAAGACCCAGCATCTGGCCCAGAAGAGGGTGAGGCGTCTGTCTCTGCAGTTACCAGAGAACAGTTCCCAGAGGAGTGCCCCACAGAGAGGTTTCTTCACCTTTCTCATGCACATCCCTCTCAAAGGCTGTGAACCATTTAGTGTTGTCATCACCCTCCTCAAATTTAGGGACAACCCCTTTGGGGATTTTAGGATCATAAGATTGCTCTTTGTCCTTATTATTTGGATTGCTACCACCAATGATGGGTGCTAAACCCATCTCCTTTCTTTCTTTTTCTAGAGCCAGGAGTCTGGACTCTAGATCCAATCTTTTGGCCAGCCTTGCTAAAAGGCTGCCCTCCTCATTGAGGCTGTCCTCAATGCTCTCACCAGGACCTGAACCACCTGTGTGGCCTCTGGGTCCCCAGAGGTTAAATCTTGGAAGTAAGTTGCATTGGATTGACCCTTCCACGCCTGCGGCCGCTGTACTCCTGGATGCTGAAAAGGCATTCGACTCCCTCGAGTGGCCTTTTTTCTTGTCTTTCATGCGTCGTATGGGCATGCCGGAATGCTTTGTCTCCACAGTGGCTCTTTTGTATACCAGCCCAACCGCCAGACTGCACCTAAACGGCACTCTTTCCGACCCTTTCACTTTGTCGCGCTGTACGAGACAGGGGTGCCCTTTATCTCCGCTACTTTTTATTCTGGGCATGAACCCTCTGGTGCGCCATTTTCAGGAGAACCATCTGCACCGTGGCCTTCAATTTCGAACGGGTCGCTTCTTAATTTCACTGTATGCGGATGACACTGTCTTATATGTTCGGATGCCCCATGTCAATTTGGAACCCCTGATTCTGGAAATCATTAGATTCTGGAAGTTTTCTGGGCTCGGCATCAACTGGCATAAGTCAGTTATTTTCCCTCTCACAGTTAGCACGACTGCTTGGCCTTGCGAGTTTCCACTGGAGAGGTGTAGTGACGCAGTTAAGTACCTTGGGATTCATGTCCATCTTTTTACTGCTACAATGATTAGACTCGACTATGGCAGAGCGATTAGCTCCCTGGAATCCCTGACTGTGAAATGGCTACAAAACACATAATAGAGCAGAACAGGTCTGGAGATGGTGTGTAACTGAACCGGTAACCGTGAAGCAACAGGATGCATGAGCGAACCAATGCTGTTGGAAAATTTTGGAAACCGCATGGCTGGTACAAGACCCATCAGACCACCCTTACGGTGGAGTTTACGTCACGTGGGAATTGCTGATAGAACCAACCCACAACCAGCCAATCAGTGCTGGTGTGGGAATGGATGTCAGATATTCAGCCATGATGTTTACCATGGAGTGGACTTAATGGTGTGCAGTGCTTTGGTGGTAATGGTGACTAAAATTGGCTACACAGATACTGGAGGAACGTGTATACAGAGATCTATGTGTCAAGGTTTAAAAGCACGCCTGGTAGTAAGACTACCTCATGGCGCTGTGCAGGTTGGTCGACATGTTTCAGCTAGCAGGGAATTACCCCAGCTTTCTTCAGGACCCTAAGTATAAACTTGCTACTGCAACTATGACTACTAAGTGATGTATTAGGTGAAAAACAATAATAAGTATTACTAATAGATAGATTCATAGATACATATCTACCAGAAACCTCAGTGCTTGAGCGTCCACTGGCGGGAAAGAAGCAAGTCTTCTTCCTATCAAAAAACAAAGATAATTGTACAACAACACTAGTTCACGCATACAACATCATGAGCATCCAGAGAGACCGTAAAGAAAAACACACCTGCATGAATACTTGACATTCTGCATAATATATATATATAGGAAAAGCATAATAGCTTAATCACGGAGAGGCATTTCCTCCCAGTGATACTCACCCAGCCTTGTGTGGGTGAAGACCTCACCTCACCCGGCAACCGCTCGGGAGTATGAGGCCCCGCTCTACGGTGTAGAAAAAAGGGAACAGTGAGGAACTCTACCATGCCCAAGCCAATTGCTCTACACACATAACCCAAAAAACGCATGGAGGAGCCCGTCTGTCAAGGCAACCACCACCCACACCCTCCTGTATGACACATAACATGTTTAATATCCAACCTCACATAACAAAGTGCAGGCAAATAAAAGTGCCTCTAGGTAGTCTTGTATAGAGTTATCAAGCAGTTGTATAGACCATAGACTACTACATAGCCCAATCAGAGGAAGGGCATAAATGGAAAGGGTAATTGACTGTCAAAGAGTGCTAGGTAACATAGTGCTAGGTCACAGGGTCCCCTCTCGTGGTACTATGTATCAAAACTAAAGACCCATCCAAGCTAACTCTGCTGGTGTGTAGTTAGCCCAAGCTGACTGGTACTTCCAAATCTGTCTAAGCTACTAAAACGAAGAGAGTCCAATGGGACACTCACCTGTCCGTCGGTACCTCTGGTCGTTTGGCCGAGCGGAAGTGGAGGTGATTGTGGGGCCGCCCTTCATGTTTAAGTAGTAACCGAGGGGTGGAAAGGGCGTTCACTCTGCCTAGCTGCTGGAGCAAACGCGGAAGCAGACAGTACTTTGTCGCGCATGCGCAATTGTTAGGACTCTGTCGCGCATGCGCAATTGTTAGGACAAGCGTGATGGAGGTTAGAGACGCTGTGCATTCTTTTTTATGAAATCAGAGTTAGATTGGCTCACCGCTGAAAAAACGAAGTATTGAGCGCCTGCTGTTCGAAAAGTGCCTGTAGTTAAACTGGTATCTTACTTTAAGCTCGCGCGCATAAACACATCGAGAGACACTACTCTCATGAGCATGCGCCCGGCGAAAAGCGTTTTTCTATGCTTGAGGGACACCGCAAAAGAGTGTTGGCGGATACGCATCTCCAATCAATTACCAGGAAAGTGGTATTAACAGCATCAGAACTTCAAAATGCTGTGATTCTCGTCGTGGCTATGTCTACATAGCGTCCAGGACAAGTTTATTTACTTTGCTGAAATCGCATATTCTGCAAAAATCTACCAGTCTATGCCGGAATGCATATGGAAGGAAAATGCAAATTATTCCAAAATAAGGTCAAAACCATTCTAGTGGGTGTGTGGTCCACCCAAGAATTATTCCGTGATGATAAGTCACTAAACCTCATGGGGGGTTGAATACTGAAACAGTGAATATCCTGAAGTTAATGCACATGAATAAAGTAATGTGGGTGTTGTTAAAGTGTCTTAAAAGGGGGGATAGCAGTAGTGACAGGACAGACAAAGGCGACACACACAATTAATTTGGGTGAGCCATAAAGGTGCAAATAAAATTTGTTCGCAACCCAATTATATAGACCCGCAACTGAAAAGTTGCTCTTAATACAAAAAAACAGACGTTGTGGAGGGTCAAGGGGATTATATTTAATGACCTGTCTGCTCACACCCCTATTAACAGACACAAAACACATAATAGAGCAGAACAGGTCTGGAGATGGTGTGTAACTGAACCGGTAACCGTGAAGCAACAGGATGCATGAGCGAACCAATGCTGTTGGAAAATTTTGGAAACCGCATGGCTGGTACAAGACCCATCAGACCACCCTTACGGTGGAGTTTACGTCACGTGGGAATTGCTGATAGAACCAACCCACAACCAGCCAATCAGTGCTGGTGTGGGAATGGATGTCAGATATTCAGCCATGATGTTTACCATGGAGTGGACTTAATGGTGTGCAGTGCTTTGGTGGTAATGGTGACTAAAATTGGCTACACAGATACTGGAGGAACGTGTATACAGAGATCTATGTGTCAAGGTTTAAAAGCACGCCTGGTAGTAAGACTACCTCATGGCGCTGTGCAGGTTGGTCGACATGTTTCAGCTAGCAGGGAATTACCCCAGCTTTCTTCAGGACCCTAAGTATAAACTTGCTACTGCAACTATGACTACTAAGTGATGTATTAGGTGAAAAACAATAATAAGTATTACTAATAGATAGATTCATAGATACATATCTACCAGAAACCTCAGTGCTTGAGCGTCCACTGGCGGGAAAGAAGCAAGTCTTCTTCCTATCAAAAAACAAAGATAATTGTACAACAACACTAGTTCACGCATACAACATCATGAGCATCCAGAGAGACCGTAAAGAAAAACACACCTGCATGAATACTTGACATTGTGCATAATATATATATATAGGAAAAGCATAATAGCTTAATCACGGAGAGGCATTTCCTCCCAGTGATACTCACCCAGCCTTGTGTGGGTGAAGACCTCACCTCACCCGGCAACCGCTCGGGAGTATGAGGCCCCGCTCTACGGTGTAGAAAAAAGGGAACAGTGAGGAACTCTACCATGCCCAAGCCAATTGCTCTACACACATAACCCAAAAAACGCATGGAGGAGCCCGTCTGTCAAGGCAACCACCACCCACACCCTCCTGTATGACACATAACATGTTTAATATCCAACCTCACATAACAAAGTGCAGGCAAATAAAAGTGCCTCTAGGTAGTCTTGTATAGAGTTATCAAGCAGTTGTATAGACCATAGACTACTACATAGCCCAATCAGAGGAAGGGCATAAATGGAAAGGGTAATTGACTGTCAAAGAGTGCTAGGTAACATAGTGCTAGGTCACAGGGTCCCCTCTCGTGGTACTATGTATAAAAACTAAAGACCCATCCAAGCTAACTCTGCTGGTGTGTAGTTAGCCCAAGCTGACTGGTACTTCCAAATCTGTCTAAGCTACTAAAACGAAGAGAGTCCAATGGGACACTCACCTGTCCGTCGGTACCTCTGGTCGTTTGGCCGAGCGGAAGTGGAGGTGATTGTGGGGCCGCCCTTCATGTTTAAGTAGTAACCGAGGGGTGGAAAGGGCGTTCACTCTGCCTAGCTGCTGGAGCAAACGCGGAAGCAGACAGTACTCTGTCGCGCATGCGCAATTGTTAGGACTCTGTCGCGTATGCGCAATTGTTAGGACAAGCGTGATGGAGGTTAGAGACGCTGTGCATTCTTTTTTATGAAATCAGAGTTAGATTGGCTCACCGCTGAAAAAACGAAGTATTGAGCGCCTGCTGTTCGAAAAGTGCCTGTAGTTAAACTGGTATCTTACTTTAAGCTCGCGCGCATAAACACATCGAGAGACACTACTCTCATGAGCATGCGCCCGGCGAAAAGCGTTTTTCTATGCTTGAGGGACACCGCAAAAGAGTGTTGGCGGATACGCATCTCCAATCAATTACCAGGAAAGTGGTATTAACAGCATCAGAACTTCAAAATGCTGTGATTCTCGTCGTGGCTATGTCTACATAGCGTCCAGGACAAGTTTATTTACTTTGCTGAAATCGCATATTCTGCAAAAATCTACCAGTCTATGCCGGAATGCATATGGAAGGAAAATGCAAATTATTCCAAAATAAGGTCAAAACCATTCTAGTGGGTGTGTGGTCCACCCAAGAATTATTCCGTGATGATAAGTCACTAAACCTCATGGGGGGTTGAATACTGAAACAGTGAATATCCTGAAGTTAATGCACATGAATAAAGTAATGTGGGTGTTGTTAAAGTGTCTTAAAAGGGGGGATAGCAGTAGTGACAGGACAGACAAAGGCGACACACACAATTAATTTGGGTGAGCCATAAAGGTGCAAATAAAATTTGTTCGCAACCCAATTATATAGACCCGCAACTGAAAAGTTGCTCTTAATACAAAAAAACAGACGTTGTGGAGGGTCAAGGGGATTATATTTAATGACCTGTCTGCTCACACCCCTATTAACAGACACAAAACACATAATAGAGCAGAACAGGTCTGGAGATGGTGTGTAACTGAACCGGTAACCGTGAAGCAACAGGATGCATGAGCGAACCAATGCTGTTGGAAAATTTTGGAAACCGCATGGCTGGTACAAGACCCATCAGACCACCCTTACGGTGGAGTTTACGTCACGTGGGAATTGCTGATAGAACCAACCCACAACCAGCCAATCAGTGCTGGTGTGGGAATGGATGTCAGATATTCAGCCATGATGTTTACCATGGAGTGGACTTAATGGTGTGCAGTGCTTTGGTGGTAATGGTGACTAAAATTGGCTACACAGATACTGGAGGAACGTGTATACAGAGATCTATGTGTCAAGGTTTAAAAGCACGCCTGGTAGTAAGACTACCTCATGGCGCTGTGCAGGTTGGTCGACATGTTTCAGCTAGCAGGGAATTACCCCAGCTTTCTTCAGGACCCTAAGTATAAACTTGCTACTGCAACTATGACTACTAAGTGATGTATTAGGTGAAAAACAATAATAAGTATTACTAATAGATAGATTCATAGATACATATCTACCAGAAACCTCAGTGCTTGAGCGTCCACTGGCGGGAAAGAAGCAAGTCTTCTTCCTATCAAAAAACAAAGATAATTGTACAACAAAACTAGTTCACGCATACAACATCATGAGCATCCAGAGAGACCGTAAAGAAAAACACACCTGCATGAATACTTGACATTCTGCATAATATATATATATAGGAAAAGCATAATAGCTTAATCACGGAGAGGCATTTCCTCCCAGTGATACTCACCCAGCCTTGTGTGGGTGAAGACCTCACCTCACCCGGCAACCGCTCGGGAGTATGAGGCCCCGCTCTACGGTGTAGAAAAAAGGGAACAGTGAGGAACTCTACCATGCCCAAGCCAATTGCTCTACACACATAACCCAAAAAACGCATGGAGGAGCCCGTCTGTCAAGGCAACCACCACCCACACCCTCCTGTATGACACATAACATGTTTAATATCCAACCTCACATAACAAAGTGCAGGCAAATAAAAGTGCCTCTAGGTAGTCTTGTATAGAGTTATCAAGCAGTTGTATAGACCATAGACTACTACATAGCCCAATCAGAGGAAGGGCATAAATGGAAAGGGTAATTGACTGTCAAAGAGTGCTAGGTAACATAGTGCTAGGTCACAGGGTCCCCTCTCGTGGTACTATGTATCAAAACTAAAGACCCATCCAAGCTAACTCTGCTGGTGTGTAGTTAGCCCAAGCTGACTGGTACTTCCAAATCTGTCTAAGCTACTAAAACGAAGAGAGTCCAATGGGACACTCACCTGTCCGTCGGTACCTCTGGTCGTTTGGCCGAGCGGAAGTGGAGGTGATTGTGGGGCCGCCCTTCATGTTTAAGTAGTAACCGAGGGGTGGAAAGGGCGTTCACTCTGCCTAGCTGCTGGAGCAAACGCGGAAGCAGACAGTACTCTGTCGCGCATGCGCAATTGTTAGGACTCTGTCGCGCATGCGCAATTGTTAGGACAAGCGTGATGGAGGTTAGAGACGCTGTGCATTCTTTTTTATGAAATCAGAGTTAGATTGGCTCACCGCTGAAAAAACGAAGTATTGAGCGCCTGCTGTTCGAAAAGTGCCTGTAGTTAAACTGGTATCTTACTTTAAGCTCGCGCGCATAAACACATCGAGAGACACTACTCTCATGAGCATGCGCCCGGCGAAAAGCGTTTTTCTATGCTTGAGGGACACCGCAAAAGAGTGTTGGCGGATACGCATCTCCAATCAATTACCAGGAAAGTGGTATTAACAGCATCAGAACTTCAAAATGCTGTGATTCTCGTCGTGGCTATGTCTACATAGCGTCCAGGACAAGTTTATTTACTTTGCTGAAATCGCATATTCTGCAAAAATCTACCAGTCTATGCCGGAATGCATATGGAAGGAAAATGCAAATTATTCCAAAATAAGGTCAAAACCATTCTAGTGGGTGTGTGGTCCACCCAAGAATTATTCCGTGATGATAAGTCACTAAACCTCATGGGGGGTTGAATACTGAAACAGTGAATATCCTGAAGTTAATGCACATGAATAAAGTAATGTGGGTGTTGTTAAAGTGTCTTAAAAGGGGGGATAGCAGTAGTGACAGGACAGACAAAGGCGACACACACAATTTATTTGGGTGAGCCATAAAGGTGCAAATAAAATTTGTTCGCAACCCAATTATATAGACCCGCAACTGAAAAGTTGCTCTTAATACAAAAAAACAGACGTTGTGGAGGGTCAAGGGGATTATATTTAATGACCTGTCTGCTCACACCCCTATTAACAGACACAAAACACATAATAGAGCAGAACAGGTCTGGAGATGGTGTGTAACTGAACCGGTAACCGTGAAGCAACAGGATGCATGAGCGAACCAATGCTGTTGGAAAATTTTGGAAACCGCATGGCTGGTACAAGACCCATCAGACCACCCTTACGGTGGAGTTTACGTCACGTGGGAATTGCTGATAGAACCAACCCACAACCAGCCAATCAGTGCTGGTGTGGGAATGGATGTCAGATATTCAGCCATGATGTTTACCATGGAGTGGACTTAATGGTGTGCAGTGCTTTGGTGGTAATGGTGACTAAAATTGGCTACACAGATACTGGAGGAACGTGTATACAGAGATCTATGTGTCAAGGTTTAAAAGCACGCCTGGTAGTAAGACTACCTCATGGCGCTGTGCAGGTTGGTCGACATGTTTCAGCTAGCAGGGAATTACCCCAGCTTTCTTCAGGACCCTAAGTATAAACTTGCTACTGCAACTATGACTACTAAGTGATGTATTAGGTGAAAAACAATAATAAGTATTACTAATAGATAGATTCATAGATACATATCTACCAGAAACCTCAGTGCTTGAGCGTCCACTGGCGGGAAAGAAGCAAGTCTTCTTCCTATCAAAAAACAAAGATAATTGTACAACAACACTAGTTCACGCATACAACATCATGAGCATCCAGAGAGACCGTAAAGAAAAACACACCTGCATGAATACTTGACATTCTGCATAATATATATATATAGGAAAAGCATAATAGCTTAATCACGGAGAGGCATTTCCTCCCAGTGATACTCACCCAGCCTTGTGTGGGTGAAGACCTCACCTCACCCGGCAACCGCTCGGGAGTATGAGGCCCCGCTCTACGGTGTAGAAAAAAGGGAACAGTGAGGAACTCTACCATGCCCAAGCCAATTGCTCTACACACATAACCCAAAAAACGCATGGAGGAGCCCGTCTGTCAAGGCAACCACCACCCACACCCTCCTGTATGACACATAACATGTTTAATATCCAACCTCACATAACAAAGTGCAGGCAAATAAAAGTGCCTCTAGGTAGTCTTGTATAGAGTTATCAAGCAGTTGTATAGACCATAGACTACTACATAGCCCAATCAGAGGAAGGGCATAAATGGAAAGGGTAATTGACTGTCAAAGAGTGCTAGGTAACATAGTGCTAGGTCACAGGGTCACCTCTCGTGGTACTATGTATCAAAACTAAAGACCCATCCAAGCTAACTCTGCTGGTGTGTAGTTAGCCCAAGCTGACTGGTACTTCCAAATCTGTCTATGCTACTAAAACGAAGAGAGTCCAATGGGACACTCACCTGTCCGTCGGTACCTCTGGTCGTTTGGCCGAGCGGAAGTGGAGGTGATTGTGGGGCCGCCCTTCATGTTTAAGTAGTAACCGAGGGGTGGAAAGGGCGTTCACTCTGCCTAGCTGCTGGAGCAAACGCGGAAGCAGACAGTACTCTGTCGCGCATGCGCAATTGTTAGGACTCTGTCGCGTATGCGCAATTGTTAGGACAAGCGTGATGGAGGTTAGAGACGCTGTGCATTCTTTTTTATGAAATCAGAGTTAGATTGGCTCACCCCTGAAAAAACGAAGTATTGAGCGCCTGCTGTTCGAAAAGTGCCTGTAGTTAAACTGGTATCTTACTTTAAGCTCGCGCGCATAAACACATCGAGAGACACTACTCTCATGAGCATGCGCCCGGCGAAAAGCGTTTTTCTATGCTCGAGGGACACCGCAAAAGAGTGTTGGCGGATACGCATCTCCAATCAATTACCAGGAAAGTGGTATTAACAGCATCAGAACTTCAAAATGCTGTGATTCTCGTCGTGGCTATGTCTACATAGCGTCCAGGACAAGTTTATTTACTTTGCTGAAATCGCATATTCTGCAAAAATCTACCAGTCTATGCCGGAATGCATATGGAAGGAAAATGCAAATTATTCCAAAATAAGGTCAAAACCATTCTAGTGGGTGTGTGGTCCACCCAAGAATTATTCCGTGATGATAAGTCACTAAACCTCATGGGGGGTTGAATACTGAAACAGTGAATATCCTGAAGTTAATGCACATGAATAAAGTAATGTGGGTGTTGTTAAAGTGTCTTAAAAGGGGGGATAGCAGTAGTGACAGGACAGACAAAGGCGACACACACAATTAATTTGGGTGAGCCATAAAGGTGCAAATAAAATTTGTTCGCAACCCAATTATATAGACCCGCAAATGAAAAGTTGCTCTTAATACAAAAAAACAGACGTTGTGGAGGGTCAAGGGGATTATATTTAATGACCTGTCTGCTCACACCCCTATTAACAGACACAAAACACATAATAGAGCAGAACAGGTCTGGAGATGGTGTGTAACTGAACCGGTAACCGTGAAGCAACAGGATGCATGAGCGAACCAATGCTGTTGGAAAATTTTGGAAACCGCATGGCTGGTACAAGACCCATCAGACCACCCTTACGGTGGAGTTTACGTCACGTGGGAATTGCTGATAGAACCAACCCACAACCAGCCAATCAGTGCTGGTGTGGGAATGGATGTCAGATATTCAGCCATGATGTTTACCATGGAGTGGACTTAATGGTGTGCAGTGCTTTGGTGGTAATGGTGACTAAAATTGGCTACACAGATACTGGAGGAACGTGTATACAGAGATCTATGTGTCAAGGTTTAAAAGCACGCCTGGTAGTAAGACTACCTCATGGCGCTGTGCAGGTTGGTCGACATGTTTCAGCTAGCAGGGAATTACCCCAGCTTTCTTCAGGACCCTAAGTATAAACTTGCTACTGCAACTATGACTACTAAGTGATGTATTAGGTGAAAAACAATAATAAGTATTACTAATAGATAGATTCATAGATACATATCTACCAGAAACCTCAGTGCTTGAGCGTCCACTGGCGGGAAAGAAGCAAGTCTTCTTCCTATCAAAAAACAAAGATAATTGTACAACAACACTAGTTCACGCATACAACATCATGAGCATCCAGAGAGACCGTAAAGAAAAACACACCTGCATGAATACTTGACATTCTGCATAATATATATATATAGGAAAAGCATAATAGCTTAATCACGGAGAGGCATTTCCTCCCAGTGATACTCACCCAGCCTTGTGTGGGTGAAGACCTCACCTCACCCGGCAACCGCTCGGGAGTATGAGGCCCCGCTCTACGGTGTAGAAAAAAGGGAACAGTGAGGAACTCTACCATGCCCAAGCCAATTGCTCTACACACATAACCCAAAAAACGCATGGAGGAGCCCGTCTGTCAAGGCAACCACCACCCACACCCTCCTGTATGACACATAACATGTTTAATATCCAACCTCACATAACAAAGTGCAGGCAAATAAAAGTGCCTCTAGGTAGTCTTGTATAGAGTTATCAAGCAGTTGTATAGACCATAGACTACTACATAGCCCAATCAGAGGAAGGGCATAAATGGAAAGGGTAATTGACTGTCAAAGAGTGCTAGGTAACATAGTGCTAGGTCACAGGGTCCCCTCTCGTGGTACTATGTATCAAAACTAAAGACCCATCCAAGCTAACTCTGCTGGTGTGTAGTTAGCCCAAGCTGACTGGTACTTCCAAATCTGTCTAAGCTACTAAAACGAAGAGAGTCCAATGGGACACTCACCTGTCCGTCGGTACCTCTGGTCGTTTGGCCGAGCGGAAGTGGAGGTGATTGTGGGGCTGCCCTTCATGTTTAAGTAGTAACCGAGGGGTGGAAAGGGCGTTCACTCTGCCTAGCTGCTGGAGCAAACGCGGAAGCAGACAGTACTCTGTCGCGCATGCGCAATTGTTAGGACTCTGTCGCGCATGCGCAATTGTTAGGACAAGCGTGATGGAGGTTAGAGACGCTGTGCATTCTTTTTTATGAAATCAGAGTTAGATTGGCTCACCGCTGAAAAAACGAAGTATTGAGCGCCTGCTGTTCGAAAAGTGCCTGTAGTTAAACTGGTATCTTACTTTAAGCTCGCGCGCATAAACACATCGAGAGACACTACTCTCATGAGCATGCGCCCGGCGAAAAGCGTTTTTCTATGCTTGAGGGACACCGCAAAAGAGTGTTGGCGGATACGCATCTCCAATCAATTACCAGGAAAGTGGTATTAACAGCACCAGAACTTCAAAATGCTGTGATTCTCGTCGTGGCTATGTCTACATAGCGTCCAGGACAAGTTTATTTACTTTGCTGAAATCGCATATTCTGCAAAAATCTACCAGTCTATGCCGGAATGCATATGGAAGGAAAATGCAAATTATTCCAAAATAAGGTCAAAACCATTCTAGTGGGTGTGTGGTCCACCCAAGAATTATTCCGTGATGATAAGTCACTAAACCTCATGGGGGGTTGAATACTGAAACAGTGAATATCCTGAAGTTAATGCACATGAATAAAGTAATGTGGGTGTTGTTAAAGTGTCTTAAAAGGGGGGATAGCAGTAGTGACAGGACAGACAAAGGCGACACACACAATTAATTTGGGTGAGCCATAAAGGTGCAAATAAAATTTGTTCGCAACCCAATTATATAGACCCGCAACTGAAAAGTTGCTCTTAATACAAAAAAACAGACGTTGTGGAGGGTCAAGGGGATTATATTTAATGACCTGTCTGCTCACACCCCTATTAACAGACACAAAACACATAATAGAGCAGAACAGGTCTGGAGATGGTGTGTAACTGAACCGGTAACCGTGAAGCAACAGGATGCATGAGCGAACCAATGCTGTTGGAAAATTTTGGAAACCGCATGGCTGGTACAAGACCCATCAGACCACCCTTACGGTGGAGTTTACGTCACGTGGGAATTGCTGATAGAACCAACCCACAACCAGCCAATCAGTGCTGGTGTGGGAATGGATGTCAGATATTCAGCCATGATGTTTACCATGGAGTGGACTTAATGGTGTGCAGTGCTTTGGTGGTAATGGTGACTAAAATTGGCTACACAGATACTGGAGGAACGTGTATACAGAGATCTATGTGTCAAGGTTTAAAAGCACGCCTGGTAGTAAGACTACCTCATGGCGCTGTGCAGGTTGGTCGACCTGTTTCAGCTAGCAGGGAATTACCCCAGCTTTCTTCAGGACCCTAAGTATAAACTTGCTACTGCAACTATGACTACTAAGTGATGTATTAGGTGAAAAACAATAATAAGTATTACTAATAGATAGATTCATAGATACATATCTACCAGAAACCTCAGTGCTTGAGCGTCCACTGGCGGGAAAGAAGCAAGTCTTCTTCCTATCAAAAAACAAAGATAATTGTACAACAACACTAGTTCACGCATACAACATCATGAGCATCCAGAGAGACCGTAAAGAAAAACACACCTGCATGAATACTTGACATTCTGCATAATATATATATATAGGAAAAGCATAATAGCTTAATCACGGAGAGGCATTTCCTCCCAGTGATACTCACCCAGCCTTGTGTGGGTGAAGACCTCACCTCACCCGGCAACCGCTCGGGAGTATGAGGCCCCGCTCTACGGTGTAGAAAAAAGGGAACAGTGAGGAACTCTACCATGCCCAAGCCAATTGCTCTACACACATAACCCAAAAAACGCATGGAGGAGCCCGTCTGTCAAGGCAACCACCACCCACACCCTCCTGTATGACACATAACATGTTTAATATCCAACCTCACATAACAAAGTGCAGGCAAATAAAAGTGCCTCTAGGTAGTCTTGTATAGAGTTATCAAGCAGTTGTATAGACCATAGACTACTACATAGCCCAATCAGAGGAAGGGCATAAATGGAAAGGGTAATTGACTGTCAAAGAGTGCTAGGTAACATAGTGCTAGGTCACAGGGTCCCCTCTCGTGGTACTATGTATCAAAACTAAAGACCCATCCAAGCTAACTCTGCTGGTGTGTAGTTAGCCCAAGCTGACTGGTACTTCCAAATCTGTCTAAGCTACTAAAACGAAGAGAGTCCAATGGGACACTCACCTGTCCGTCGGTACCTCTGGTCGTTTGGCCGAGCGGAAGTGGAGGTGATTGTGGGGCCGCCCTTCATGTTTAAGTAGTAACCGAGGGGTGGAAAGGGCGTTCACTCTGCCTAGCTGCTGGAGCAAACGCGGAAGCAGACAGTACTCTGTCGCGCATGCGCAATTGTTAGGACTCTGTCGCGTATGCGCAATTGTTAGGACAAGCGTGATGGAGGTTAGAGACGCTGTGCATTCTTTTTTATGAAATCAGAGTTAGATTGGCTCACCGCTGAAAAAACGAAGTATTGAGCGCCTGCTGTTCGAAAAGTGCCTGTAGTTAAACTGGTATCTTACTTTAAGCTCGCGCGCATAAACACATCGAGAGACACTACTCTCATGAGCATGCGCCCGGCGAAAAGCGTTTTTCTATGCTTGAGGGACACCGCAAAAGAGTGTTGGCGGATACGCATCTCCAATCAATTACCAGGAAAGTGGTATTAACAGCATCAGAACTTCAAAATGCTGTGATTCTCGTCGTGGCTATGTCTACATAGCGTCCAGGACAAGTTTATTTACTTTGCTGAAATCGCATATTCTGCAAAAATCTACCAGTCTATGCCGGAATGCATATGGAAGGAAAATGCAAATTATTCCAAAATAAGGTCAAAACCATTCTAGTGGGTGTGTGGTCCACCCAAGAATTATTCCGTGATGATAAGTCACTAAACCTCATGGGGGGTTGAATACTGAAACAGTGAATATCCTGAAGTTAATGCACATGAATAAAGTAATGTGGGTGTTGTTAAAGTGTCTTAAAAGGGGGGATAGCAGTAGTGACAGGACAGACAAAGGCGACACACACAATTAATTTGGGTGAGCCATAAAGGTGCAAATAAAATTTGTTCGCAACCCAATTATATAGACCCGCAACTGAAAAGTTGCTCTTAATACAAAAAAACAGACGTTGTGGAGGGTCAAGGGGATTATATTTAATGACCTGTCTGCTCACACCCCTATTAACAGACACAAAACACATAATAGAGCAGAACAGGTCTGGAGATGGTGTGTAACTGAACCGGTAACCGTGAAGCAACAGGATGCATGAGCGAACCAATGCTGTTGGAAAATTTTGGAAACCGCATGGCTGGTACAAGACCCATCAGACCACCCTTACGGTGGAGTTTACGTCACGTGGGAATTGCTGATAGAACCAACCCACAACCAGCCAATCAGTGCTGGTGTGGGAATGGATGTCAGATATTCAGCCATGATGTTTACCATGGAGTGGACTTAATGGTGTGCAGTGCTTTGGTGGTAATGGTGACTAAAATTGGCTACACAGATACTGGAGGAACGTGTATACAGAGATCTATGTGTCAAGGTTTAAAAGCACGCCTGGTAGTAAGACTACCTCATGGCGCTGTGCAGGTTGGTCGACATGTTTCAGCTAGCAGGGAATTACCCCAGCTTTCTTCAGGACCCTAAGTATAAACTTGCTACTGCAACTATGACTACTAAGTGATGTATTAGGTGAAAAACAATAATAAGTATTACTAATAGATAGATTCATAGATACATATCTACCAGAAACCTCAGTGCTTGAGCGTCCACTGGCGGGAAAGAAGCAAGTCTTCTTCCTATCAAAAAACAAAGATAATTGTACAACAACACTAGTTCACGCATACAACATCATGAGCATCCAGAGAGACCGTAAAGAAAAACACACCTGCATGAATACTTGACATTCTGCATAATATATATATATAGGAAAAGCATAATAGCTTAATCACGGAGAGGCATTTCCTCCCAGTGATACTCACCCAGCCTTGTGTGGGTGAAGACCTCACCTCACCCGGCAACCGCTCGGGAGTATGAGGCCCGCTCTACGGTGTAGAAAAAAGGGAACAGTGAGGAACTCTACCATGCCCAAGCCAATTGCTCTACACACATAACCCAAAAAACGCATGGAGGAGCCCGTCTGTCAAGGCAACCACCACCCACACCCTCCTGTATGACACATAACATGTTTAATATCCAACCTCACATAACAAAGTGCAGGCAAATAAAAGTGCCTCTAGGTAGTCTTGTATAGAGTTATCAAGCAGTTGTATAGACCATAGACTACTACATAGCCCAATCAGAGGAAGGGCATAAATGGAAAGGGTAATTGACTGTCAAAGAGTGCTAGGTAACATAGTGCTAGGTCACAGGGTCCCCTCTCGTGGTACTATGTATCAAAACTAAAGACCCATCCAAGCTAACTCTGCTGGTGTGTAGTTAGCCCAAGCTGACTGGTACTTCCAAATCTGTCTAAGCTACTAAAACGAAGAGAGTCCAATGGGACACTCACCTGTCCGTCGGTACCTCTGGTCGTTTGGCCGAGCGGAAGTGGAGGTGATTGTGGGGCCGCCCTTCATGTTTAAGTAGTAACCGAGGGGTGGAAAGGGCGTTCACTCTGCCTAGCTGCTGGAGCAAACGCGGAAGCAGACAGTACTCTGTCGCGCATGCGCAATTGTTAGGACTCTGTCGCGCATGCGCAATTGTTAGGACAAGCGTGATGGAGGTTAGAGACGCTGTGCATTCTTTTTTATGAAATCAGAGTTAGATTGGCTCACCGCTGAAAAAACGAAGTATTGAGCGCCTGCTGTTCGAAAAGTGCCTGTAGTTAAACTGGTATCTTACTTTAAGCTCGCGCGCATAAACACATCGAGAGACACTACTCTCATGAGCATGCGCCCGGCGAAAAGCGTTTTTCTATGCTTGAGGGACACCGCAAAAGAGTGTTGGCGGATACGCATCTCCAATCAATTACCAAGAAAGTGGTATTAACAGCATCAGAACTTCAAAATGCTGTGATTCTTGTCGTGGCTATGTCTACATAGCGTCCAGGACAAGTTTATTTACTTTGCTGAAATCGCATATTCTGCAAAAATCTACCAGTCTATGCCGGAATGCATATGGAAGGAAAATGCAAATTATTCCAAAATAAGGTCAAAACCATTCTAGTGGGTGTGTAGTGACAGGACAGACGTAAACTCCACCGTAAGGGTGGTCTGATGGGTCTTGTACCAGCCATGCGGTTTCCAAAATTTTCCAACAGCATTGGTTCGCTCATGCATCCTGTTGCTTCACGGTTACCGGTTCAGTTACACACCATCTCCAGACCTGTTCTGCTCTATTATGTGTTTTGTGTCTGTTAATAGGGGTGTGAGCAGACAGGTCATTAAATATAATCCCCTTGACCCTCCACAACGTCTGTTTTTTTGTATTAAGAGCAACTTTTCAGTTGCGGGTCTATATAATTGGGTTGCGAACAAATTTTATTTGCACCTTTATGGCTCACCCAAATTAATTGTGTGTGTCGCCTTTGTCTGTCCTGTCACTACTGCTATCCCCCCTTTTAAGACACTTTAACAACACCCACATTACTTTATTCATGTGCATTAACTTCAGGATATTCACTGTTTCAGTATTCAACCCCCCATGAGGTTTAGTGACTTATCATCACGGAATAATTCTTGGGTGGACCACACACCCACTAGAATGGTTTTGACCTTATTTTGGAATAATTTGCATTTTCCTTCCATATGCATTCCGGCATAGACTGGTAGATTTTTGCAGAATATGCGATTTCAGCAAAGTAAATAAACTTGTCCTGGACGCTATGTAGACATAGCCACGACGAGAATCACAGCATTTTGAAGTTCTGATGCTGTTAATACCACTTTCCTGGTAATTGATTGGAGATGCGTATCCGCCAACACTCTTTTGCGGTGTCCCTCAAGCATAGAAAAACGCTTTTCGCCGGGCGCATGCTCATGAGAGTAGTGTCTCTCGATGTGTTTATGCGCGCGAGCTTAAAGTAAGATACCAGTTTAACTACAGGCACTTTTCGAACAGCAGGCGCTCAATACTTCGTTTTTTCAGCGGTGAGCCAATCTAACTCTGATTTCATAAAAAAGAATGCACAGCGTCTCTAACCTCCATCACGCTTGTCCTAACAATTGCGCATACGCGACAGAGTCCTAACAATTGCGCATGCGCGACAGAGTACTGTCTGCTTCCGCGTTTGCTCCAGCAGCTAGGCAGAGTGAACGCCCTTTCCACCCCTCGGTTACTACTTAAACATGAAGGGCGGCCCCACAATCACCTCCACTTCCGCTCGGCCAAACGACCAGAGGTACCGACGGACAGGTGAGTGTCCCATTGGACTCTCTTCGTTTTAGTAGCTTAGACAGATTTGGAAGTACCAGTCAGCTTGGGCTAACTACACACCAGCAGAGTTAGCTTGGATGGGTCTTTAGTTTTGATACATAGTACCACGAGAGGGGACCCTGTGACCTAGCACTATGTTACCTAGCACTCTTTGACAGTCAATTACCCTTTCCATTTATGCCCTTCCTCTGATTGGGCTATGTAGTAGTCTATGGTCTATACAACTGCTTGATAACTCTATACAAGACTACCTAGAGGCACTTTTATTTGCCTGCACTTTGTTATGTGAGGTTGGATATTAAACATGTTATGTGTCATACAGGAGGGTGTGGGTGGTGGTTGCCTTGACAGACGGGCTCCTCCATGCGTTTTTTGGGTTATGTGTGTAGAGCAATTGGCTTGGGCATGGTAGAGTTCCTCACTGTTCCCTTTTTTCTACACCGTAGAGCGGGGCCTCATACTCCCGAGCGGTTGCCGGGTGAGGTGAGGTCTTCACCCACACAAGGCTGGGTGAGTATCACTGGGAGGAAATGCCTCTCCGTGATTAAGCTATTATGCTTTTCCTATATATATATATTATGCAGAATGTCAAGTATTCATGCAGGTGTGTTTTTCTTTACGGTCTCTCTGGATGCTCATGATGTTGTATGCGTGAACTAGTGTTGTTGTACAATTATCTTTGTTTTTTGATAGGAAGAAGACTTGCTTCTTTCCCGCCAGTGGACGCTCAAGCACTGAGGTTTCTGGTAGATATGTATCTATGAATCTATCTATTAGTAATACTTATTATTGTTTTTCACCTAATACATCACTTAGTAGTCATAGTTGCAGTAGCAAGTTTATACTTAGGGTCCTGAAGAAAGCTGGGGTAATTCCCTGCTAGCTGAAACATGTCGACCAACCTGCACAGCGCCATGAGGTAGTCTTACTACCAGGCGTGCTTTTAAACCTTGACACATAGATCTCTGTATACACGTTCCTCCAGTATCTGTGTAGCCAATTTTAGTCACCATTACCACCAAAGCACTGCACACCATTAAGTCCACTCCATGGTAAACATCATGGCTGAATATCTGACATCCATTCCCACACCAGCACTGATTGGCTGGTTGTGGGTTGGTTCTATCAGCAATTCCCACGTGACGTAAACTCCACCGTAAGGGTGGTCTGATGGGTCTTGTACCAGCCATGCGGTTTCCAAAATTTTCCAACAGCATTGGTTCGCTCATGCATCCTGTTGCTTCACGGTTACCGGTTCAGTTACACACCATCTCCAGACCTGTTCTGCTCTATTATGTGTTTTGTGTCTGTTAATAGGGGTGTGAGCAGACAGGTCATTAAATATAATCCCCTTGACCCTCCACAACGTCTCTTTTTTTGTATTAAGAGCAACTTTTCAGTTGCGGGTCTATATAATTGGGTTGCGAACAAATTTTATTTGCACCTTTATGGCTCACCCAAATTAATTGTGTGTGTCGCCTTTGTCTGTCCTGTCACTACTGCTATCCCCCCTTTTAAGACACTTTAACAACACCCACATTACTTTATTCATGTGCATTAACTTCAGGATATTCACTGTTTCAGTATTCAACCCCCCATGAGGTTTAGTGACTTATCATCACGGAATAATTCTTGGGTGGACCACACACCCACTAGAATGGTTTTGACCTTATTTTGGAATAATTTGCATTTTCCTTCCATATGCATTCCGGCATAGACTGGTAGATTTTTGCAGAATATGCGATTTCAGCAAAGTAAATAAACTTGTCCTGGACGCTATGTAGACATAGCCACGACGAGAATCACAGCATTTTGAAGTTCTGATGCTGTTAATACCACTTTCCTGGTAATTGATTGGAGATGCGTATCCGCCAACACTCTTTTGCGGTGTCCCTCAAGCATAGAAAAACGCTTTTCGCCGGGCGCATGCTCATGAGAGTAGTGTCTCTCGATGTGTTTATGCGCGCGAGCTTAAAGTAAGATACCAGTTTAACTACAGGCACTTTTCGAACAGCAGGCGCTCAATACTTCGTTTTTTCAGCGGTGAGCCAATCTAACTCTGATTTCATAAAAAAGAATGCACAGCGTCTCTAACCTCCATCACGCTTGTCCTAACAATTGCGCATACGCGACAGAGTCCTAACAATTGCGCATGCGCGACAGAGTACTGTCTGCTTCCGCGTTTGCTCCAGCAGCTAGGCAGAGTGAACGCCCTTTCCACCCCTCGGTTACTACTTAAACATGAAGGGCGGCCCCACAATCACCTCCACTTCCGCTCGGCCAAACGACCAGAGGTACCGACGGACAGGTGAGTGTCCCATTGGACTCTCTTCGTTTTAGTAGCTTAGACAGATTTGGAAGTACCAGTCAGCTTGGGCTAACTACACACCAGCAGAGTTAGCTTGGATGGGTCTTTAGTTTTGATACATAGTACCACGAGAGGGGACCCTGTGACCTAGCACTATGTTACCTAGCACTCTTTGACAGTCAATTACCCTTTCCATTTATGCCCTTCCTCTGATTGGGCTATGTAGTAGTCTATGGTCTATACAACTGCTTGATAACTCTATACAAGACTACCTAGAGGCACTTTTATTTGCCTGCACTTTGTTATGTGAGGTTGGATATTAAACATGTTATGTGTCATACAGGAGGGTGTGGGTGGTGGTTGCCTTGACAGACGGGCTCCTCCATGCGTTTTTTGGGTTATGTGTGTAGAGCAATTGGCTTGGGCATGGTAGAGTTCCTCACTGTTCCCTTTTTTCTACACCGTAGAGCGGGGCCTCATACTCCCGAGCGGTTGCCGGGTGAGGTGAGGTCTTCACCCACACAAGGCTGGGTGAGTATCACTGGGAGGAAATGCCTCTCCGTGATTAAGCTATTATGCTTTTCCTATATATATATATTATGCAGAATGTCAAGTATTCATGCAGGTGTGTTTTTCTTTACGGTCTCTCTGGATGCTCATGATGTTGTATGCGTGAACTAGTGTTGTTGTACAATTATCTTTGTTTTTTGATAGGAAGAAGACTTGCTTCTTTCCCGCCAGTGGACGCTCAAGCACTGAGGTTTCTGGTAGATATGTATCTATGAATCTATCTATTAGTAATACTTATTATTGTTTTTCACCTAATACATCACTTAGTAGTCATAGTTGCAGTAGCAAGTTTATACTTAGGGTCCTGAAGAAAGCTGGGGTAATTCCCTGCTAGCTGAAACATGTCGACCAACCTGCACAGCGCCATGAGGTAGTCTTACTACCAGGCGTGCTTTTAAACCTTGACACATAGATCTCTGTATACACGTTCCTCCAGTATCTGTGTAGCCAATTTTAGTCACCATTACCACCAAAGCACTGCACACCATTAAGTCCACTCCATGGTAAACATCATGGCTGAATATCTGACATCCATTCCCACACCAGCACTGATTGGCTGGTTGTGGGTTGGTTCTATCAGCAATTCCCACGTGACGTAAACTCCACCGTAAGGGTGGTCTGATGGGTCTTGTACCAGCCATGCGGTTTCCAAAATTTTCCAACAGCATTGGTTCGCTCATGCATCCTGTTGCTTCACGGTTACCGGTTCAGTTACACACCATCTCCAGACCTGTTCTGCTCTATTATGTGTTTTGTGTCTGTTAATAGGGGTGTGAGCAGACAGGTCATTAAATATAATCCCCTTGACCCTCCACAACGTCTGTTTTTTTGTGAAATGGCTACGCCTTCCCCTTTCTATGGCCGGGAGAGTTGCCATAATTAAGATGGTGGTCCTGCCCCGGTTTCTCTACCTTTTCAATAATGTCCCTATCCCTCTTACGAAGACCTTCTTCTCGCAACTGCGTACGTTGTTGATACGACTCGTGTGGGGAGATAAGACTCCTCTGGTGTGCTGGCGGACCTTGACTCTACCACATGAGAGGGGGGTTTCGGGGTTCCTGATTTTTATTTGTACTACCTGATAGCACAATGTTGCTATGCACATGTCTGGTTTCACCCGGACGTGCATGTCCCGTATTTAAAGCCGGAGGCGGACTTGGTGCTCCCACGCCAGCTTGCTACTATTCTTCCTACAGGATTCCCTCAAGACCCGCGAGATGTTCAAACTGTCTCTACCACATGCTGGGCATGGGAAAAACTGCATCGGTTGCTGGGACTAGAGTCGCTGTACTCTCCTGAGTTGCCTCTTTTGGTCTCAAAAATATACAAGCAGTGTAGTGTGATCCGGCCAGTGTCCGACTCGAAGGTGCGGGCAGCTTGGGAGGTAGATCTGGGTAAACCTATTTCCGACGATCAGTGGAAACAATGTTGTAGGGCCACCAAGGAGGTCTCATTGAACAGCAGACACAAACTACTCCATTTTAAATTTCTCAGCAGAATGTACCGCACCCCCGCACGCTCCCACAGAATAAATCACACCAGACCCCACCACTGCCAGAAATGCTGATCTCCCTTTGCCGATTTTGCGCACCTCGCCTGGACTTGTCCTAGGATACATCAATTCTGGACCCTCGTCCACTCAACACTGGGGGACATGCTATCCATGCTGCTTTTACCCACTCCTGAGATTGCGTTGTTGGGTTATGTGTCCAACTTCCCTCGGAAGGTCAGGAAACTGGCTGCCTTGGGCTTCCTGTTGGCCAAGCAGGAGATTGCGTTGTGGGGTAGCAGGAGAGTCCCCACTCTACAGGCTTGGCTCAGGAGTTTGGCATTTTGAAATGTAAATTGTGAGGAGTTTTCCACTTTAATCCCTAGCTCGTGAAGACTGGTGGACATATGGTGCCCATACCGGGAATACATTGCCAGACGCAGGACGATTCAGCGCAGGACTCGCAGTTGGCAAGTGGCATAGTCCCTGAGGGGGTTGGCTAGGTGTCAACTATTAGTTGCATATTGGGGGAACTGTCTGTATTTGCTCATTGTCTCTGTTGCGATATTGCTGTCTGGTTGATTTTGTTTGCCACGGACGATCTGGTCTCTTTCCAACATGTATCGCTGTATTACTGGGTTGTTTGAACAATGTATGTCCTCGATGCGTAGCTATATTTCACCGCTCACTTTCATTGATATGTATGAACATGCCATGCATGATTTACTATATATGTGCTTTGTTACCATCATTGTTGCAATCTGCAATGTCACATCTTTATAACGCCTGTTTATCAAATCTGGAAAATAAAGTAAAAAAAAAAAAAAAAAATCTTGGAAGTAAGGGTAAAGGGACTTTTTCCTTTCTTCCCTAGAAAGTGTTGGAGGTGGGTACCTATCTCCACCCTCCTCACCTCCTTCCTCTTCTGCATGGTCATTACCATTCTCAAAAGCATACACAGCCAGCAGCTCCTGAAGCCTTTGTTTGGTTGGATGTGGGTGTAGGAAGGTGGAATCTGACTGCATGGTTGCCCCCACTATTTCCTTGTGTTTTGAAGGTTTTCGACTTAGTATGGCTGGGATCCTGCTATTCAGGGCCCCTGCCTATCTGCTTTCCTCTCTAAAATGATTGCATGTACTTTAGGTATACTCCAGATTGATACTTGGTTACCCTTGTGAGTCCCTAGAATATGGTACCTTAGGTACTAAGGGCATAGGTACCCCAGAGACCTACCAGGGGCTGAGGCATGTATTATGCCACCCCTAGGAAGCCCTCCAAAATGACACCACGGTCTGCTACTGCAGCCTGGGTAAGGTGGTGCATGCACCCCTTACTAAGATATAGGTTACCTATATCTACCTTTAATCACTGACACATATAAAGCTATAAGTCACTCCTATGGCAGGCCTTATCAATCCTGAAGACAGAGTGCTTGGTTTTGTGCGAGAGGGTGCCCATGCATGAGCAGGAACCGTTTGCAGCTTTCGTAGCCTTTTCTCTGAGGCTGTTCTGTGATGCAGCCAGACCATGTACTCTTAAGTGCATTATAAGCTCGCGGTAAATGCTAACTTTGGAACGGCTGCATAGAAACATGTTGTGTTTGGTGTCAAACACTTTGGAATCGTAACTCCCCATCCCCCCCGCCAGTCCTGGCGGCAGGGGTAGAATTCCACCCTTCTAGAGGGAGAGACATGTACACACTGACCTTACCGGTAATAGTTTAAAAGAGCCCCAGCATCATAAAATGGATGCTGCAGCCACAGATACGGGTCTGACCTCCTGCTGCTGGATGAAACTCCAGCAGGGGAGGCCTGGACAATAGGTTTCCTGTCACAGCGAGGTGTAACCACCTCCCAGACAGGCTTTAGTGTATTGGGGATGGGTGGGTGCATTCAGAGAATGCTTTTCAGACAGTGCTGGGGGCACACCTGGTGTCCCTGTGCATATGCCAGTTCAAACCGGTTGCAGGGGCACTCAGCCCCTGCTCTGGCGCGAAACTGGACAAAGGGAATGTATGAAACCACCCCTCTTCCCAGACCCTCCCATAGGTGGGTCCCCAGAGTATTTCCAACCCCCTTTCTTAGTATAAGTATGGGACCTCAGTCCTTAGGACTTCGGATTACACTTGGACGAAACTCTGATACATATATCCTGAACTTCGACATTCTACATGACTAGAAGGCGGAAGAATCTCCCTTGGGGACAAGGAGTGACTCCCCTGTTCAAACAGGCACCAAAATAGTATCTTGTCGGTTTGCATTTCCAAGGCTCCTGTCGGACCCCAAAGTATTTGCAACACAGGACACGGACTTCAGACTTCTCAGAGGATGACACGAGATCCCACCAAAGCTGAGACCCGCAGCCCTCACGAGTGACGTGGGACCAGAACTCCTGGACACCATGCACATTTGCTAGTGCATTCACTTCCTGAGTTTTCCCAAAGTTGTGCATTGGGCTACTTGTAGTCTAAGCCTTGAGCACCATGTGCACCGAACATTGTTGGCCTACACTCCACGAGTGTTCCGTGAGCTCGCTTCTAGCATTTCTGCTCAAGACCCCTTCGCGGTCCCTGGTCCTTCAACTGGGACCCACAAAGGTAACTCTTCTTTCCTTTGGGCTTCCCTTGTTGCTCCAGATGTGCCCTGACTCCCAACCAAGAGGTAAGTCCATCAGACCTTGCTGGTATGCACCAAAGCCAATCTCTGCTTTCTGTGTGGGTAGTTGTTGCCAAGGCTTGTTGGGTCCAATCCTGAAACCACCACCGCAGCACTCAACATCCTTCGTGGGACAGCTCGAATCCAGCACCTGGTCATCGGCGTCGCCTCCTGGTCCTCATGGCTGAAGAGTCAAGTTTCACCTTCTTCACCTGAAATCACCCAACATCGGTGGGCAACCGCTCATCGCCTTCATGGTCACTGGCAAGTGACCCAGACTCTGTCCTCTCTGCTTTCAGGTTCTTCACATCTCCGATCCACCCTTGGATCCACCTGTACACTTTCCACTTAGTCGCCAGCAACACTTTGCTGCAGCATGCCATTGAAATTGACGACGAAATCCGACACGAAAAGACACCTATGCACCCGGCTTCCCTGGGTGAGGTAGTTCGAGTACTCCTGTGCTCCCGTGGGTGTTGACTCTAGAACCTCCTAGTTCTAAAGGGGTTTGCTCCAAGTCCTCTTCTAAGTGTCCCTAATCTTTAAATTTCCAACCGCTACTTTCCCCATAGAAGTTAATGGTGATTCGCGGCTGTGTTTAGACACTGCACGCGTCCCCGTGGGTCCCCTGTGTCACTACCGTGGGTGGTTCCTGGTAAACCAGCGGTTCTAAAGGCTCTAGTGGCCAGATGTAGGTAATTCCTATTTACCTACTCTTAAATACCGAATCATACCGATTCGGTATTTAAGAGTAGGTAAATAGGAAGGGGGCAGATGTAGGTAATTCTTATTTTAGAATTACCGAATCGGTATGATTCAGCATTTACCGATTCATAAATACCGAATCGGTATTTCCTATTGATTCCTATGGGCCTTGAAGCCCATAGGAATCAATGGGAAATACTGATTCGATTTGACACCCTGTAGCACCCCAATTCCAGGCTTGTGTGCCATGTGGCACACATACATGCCCTAAGGGCATGTCTGTGTGTTACATGGCACAGGTGTACATGCACAGATGTGCATGTACACCTGAATTTGGTATTTTACCACCCAATTGTATTGGGTAATAAAATACCGAATTCTGTAGGCCTGTAGCACTGTAAACAGTGCTACCTACATCTAGGATTTACCGAATCGGTAAAATTACCGATTCGGTATTTTACAGAATCTGTAAATTTACCGATTCTGTAAAATAATGGCCCCTACATCTCAAAAACCAATTACCGGTCGGTAACGGCTGAAATCGGCCGTTACCGGCCGATAATTGGCGACCTACATCTTGCTCTTGGTCTTGTATCTATGTCAGTCGTGGTTCTTATACCACTTTCTTAATATTTGGTTCGGTACGCCCCTTGGGCTCAACGTATATTTTGCTAATTTACTGTGTGCAAATTAAGTTTACTGAATGTACTTTTGCCTCTAGCCTCATAAAGAGACTAGAGGGATGTGTTTAGAATAAATACATATATTTTATATATATACCTGGTGTGGTTCTCCTTTCATTTGGTTATTCATGAGATTATAGACTGGTAAAACAAGCTGCTTTACATTCCTTCAAGACTTAGCCTGAAGGCTGCTCTCCACAGCTACCACTAGGATAGCTTTGTATATAGGTTGTCTTTAAACCTACCATCAATAAGGGTAGTTTGGACTGGTGCTAGGTGCCCACTAGAATAGTGAACAGCATATGCCAGGCCAACTTCTCACAGTGGGCCCATTGCTATGTTTTTAGTTCTGGATATGGACCTTACTTCCTGAAAAGACAAGTGAAGGTAAGGGGTGAGGTCAAGCTCCTCAGCCATGTCCTCTATGCTATAGTGGTTATCTTCACTAATAGCTGGGTTCTGTTTTTGAGACATTCCAACAAAAATTCGAACCCCTCTACCCTTGACTATAGTGACTTTTTATTTTCTAAAATTCTAAAGGGACTTAAGCAAGGCCCTAACAAGACTTTTAGTAGTTTGGTAAAAATGCCAATTTGAAAAATCTGAATTCTTAAGCCAATTTAAGAGTTCTGTTGTGTGATCAGGTGGTAACCAAGTAGTCCAACAAATGCAAGTTGTGTATCCCACCGCTGATCCACCGATGTAAGAAACTGGCCCTAGATATACTACACCAAAATGAGGTATAGTGTGTATAGAGTCCAAGTGTCCCCAGAGGTAGGCAGAGGGTAACGTTAGATAGAACCTTACTCTATTAGAGTGGTAGCTTCATCGAGCAGTACGGCAGTGTTAAGCATTTGATGTACACACTCAGTCAGCAAATGTATTCACACACTCAATAACTGAACTCAAGGCCAATTGGGTATGTATAAAAATATACTGTTGTTTATTTTTAGAACCAAGCAAGCCTGGTACAGGTAAGCATTAAATACTTTTCAGTAATATGTTGCTGGATATAGAACAGTTTGAAAATGCAATCAAAATTTTACTTTGTTTGATTTACAGGGGAGCAGTAGTATTCAACACTTAGCAAATACAGTACATTGTAATGAATAGGCTTTTTCAGTAAATTGCAGGTAAGTTACTTTTTAGGTTACTTTTCTAACTCAGTGCTGGATACCTAGATTCAGGACTGGGGCTTTTCCTCGAAACAGGTAAGTAATTACGTTTTGGGTATTCGCATGATTTTTAAAGAATATTTTCAGATTTCAAAACTCCACACTATTGAAACTTTTTGGAGCAGTACATTGAAATGAATAGGCATTTACAGTAAATTGCAGGTAAGTTACTTTTCACGTTACTTTTCTAACTCAGTGCTGGGTACCTAGATTCAGCACTGGGACATTTCCTGCAAACAGGTGAGAAAACACGTTTTGGTTGTTTGTGCGATTTTTAAGGAATAATTTTAGATTTCAAAACTCCACACTTTTTGGAGAAAAGGTGTCAATGTTATCCTATGGGAGGAAAACAGGTTAACGGTTCACAGGTAGGTAAACAACTGTGGGAGTTAAGGTTCTGGGGTTAGACTCGGGGATCCCCCAGGGTCAGTGATGCACTGTTGTTGCACCCTCAGAGGTACCTGGGCGGCCGGGTGCAGAGTGTTGTGCCCCAATGTTATCCAATGTGGGATAGGGGCCCTCCGGTTTTTGGCTGCTGGCAAGCAGGCCACTCGGTTGTGGGAGTAAAGCTCCTAGGGTTAAGGTCAGGGCAAATGAGGAACCAAAGTAGCACAAAAGCTGCACCTTTAGCAGCACTGGGGTGGCCGGTGCACAGTGCTGTTTCGACTTCAGGCGCCCTGTTGTTTTCTACGGAGAATCTCCGGTTTGCAAAAGCACTGCAGGCAGGGAGACGAAGGACTTCTGGGTGCGACCACCCCTTGGAGAGGGAAGTTGGGGAGATAAGGGTTGGCTGGGCACCATCGGTTTGGACACACAAGGCTGTGGGGCATCGAGTGCAGGGGTGCCTTTTGGGGTCGGATCTTCTTACCAGCTCCTGGTTGCGGTTGGGGGGGGCCTTCTGGATTTAGGCTGCAGGGGTGGGCTGGAGCCTTGAGGCAGGTCGGGGTCGCCGGATCTCGGGTCCAGATCGCTGGGGTGACCTCCTCGTGGTGTTTTTCCACGCAACCTCGGGTCGGGTTCGGCGGGTGCAGAGTGGGCTGGATTCGCGGTCTCTGCCCGGCACCAGAAGCTGTAGTTTGAACAAGTCCGGTGTTCACTGGAGATTCAGTCTTTGAAGTGAAGGCCGGCAGGTCCTCTGGGGTTTTTGATGTTGCTGGCTGCAGGACACACCCGGATTTTGCAGGAGCAGGTTCGAGGTGAGACAGGCCTATAGGGCTGGGGCCAAGTCAGTGGACGTCGTCCTCTTGTTAGCTCTGCACAGCTCTTCGTCCTTCTTCTTATCTTCTTTTATTGTCATTTCTGGATCTGAGGAAGGAGGGTTTAGGGTGCCCCCTAAGTACTAAATTTAGAGGTGTTACAGGAAGGTAAAGGGCAGGGACCAATGTGTCCCATCCCTGGGGTGGGTACACCCCTTATTCTGCCACTCTCCAGTGGGAGGGGGGCAGGAGCCTGTCTCTGGTTGGCTGGGTCCCACCATCCTCAATATGGCGGGGACTCGAGGTTGTGCTTCACCACGCCTTCCCCACCATGAGGGATGGAGTTGGCAGAGGTGGGTACACCTCTCTTCCTCACATGTTTTTCCCGCCCAAAGTGGGGGGTAGAACCAGTGGGGACCAGTTGCTGAAAGCAGCAAATGGTCTGGAGAGGGTCACAAAGTCGTCATGCCTTGGAAGCTTCTCCTTTGTGTACCCTGCCCATGGGAGCTTGGCACCTCGTCCCAGGATGTACATTGATTCAGGCCCCGAGAGCAGCAGCTCTCGACCCAGGGGTCCTGAAACATGTCTGGTGGTGGCAGCCTAGGCAGCCACTCAGTCAGGTCACTAGAAGTTGGTCGAGTTTCAGGGGGCATCGCTAAGATGCCCTTTGTTGTGCATTTTGCATTAAATCCCACACTGGCATCAGTGTGGGTTTAATGTGCTGAGAAGTTTGATACCAAATTTCCCAGTCTTCAGTGCCATTATGGTGTTGTGGAGTTCGTAATGACAAACTCCCAGCACCATATACTCTTAATGGCAGTACTGTGCACAGGAATAGACATGGGCACTTTAGGGGTACAGGGCTCATGCACCTGCACCTTCACCACTTGCATAGGGCATCCAGGTAGAGGGGTGACTGAGGTAGGCAGTGGTTTGTGGGCATGGCACACAGGGATGTGTGCCATGTTGGCTCTTCACTTTATTCTGCACCAAGACACGCAGCCTGCAAAGGCAGTGTGTGAGTGTCAGGGTACAGGGCCTCTAAGGATGACACAATAAGTGCTGCAGCCCTTATAGGTCTTCTCTGGTCACAGTGCCCTGGGTACCTGTGCTCCCATTTACCAGGGGCTGACATGTGGCCAGAGATGCCAATTGGGTTTAGGCTTCAATGCAGTTTTAGGGAAGGAACATAGGCCATGCGTACCTAATTAGCAGGAGCCCAGGGCACACTCAGTCAAAGAACATCAGCAATTCAGCAAAAAGTGAGGGCATACCATGCAAGAAAAAGGGCACTTTCTCACACCCCTTACGTATTTGGTCTAGCCTCAAAGGTGGCAGGGAGCATGTAGTGGAGACTCCACAAGTTGAGCACCGAAGAAAGTTAGCATAATCCAAGATGGTATGAATATTCACTATGGGGCTACTAACTCCTCTCACTTTACTCCAACACATGCTGGCAGGCCATAATACGCCATGTGATATCACTTTTCCCATGGCCAATCAGCATGTGTGTGTGCAAGACATAATGAAAGAAGAAATGAACCATAACACAGCTCATTTCTCTGTCATAACTGAACAACTTTTCAACAAAGCGGACCAACCATCCTTAACCTCAAGCCCTTGATCCTCAGATTAACCTCCCATTAAGGATTATCCCCAGCCATCTGATACATTTTTTTTCTTTTTAGAAAGATATTTTATTGCAAGAAAAGCAACCTAAATAACAGTGACAGCAAGCATTACACAATGTAGCATCAACACACAATTCGGTAAACTCGAACCTCCACCTCCACTTCCGCTCGGCCAAACGACCAGAGGTACCGACGGACAGGTGAGTGTCCCATTGGACTCTCTTCGTTTTAGTAGCTTAGACAGATTTGGAAGTACCAGTCAGCTTGGGCTAACTACACACCAGCAGAGTTAGCTTGGATGGGTCTTTAGTTTTGATACATAGTACCACGAGAGGGGACCCTGTGACCTAGCACTATGTTACCTAGCACTCTTTGACAGTCAATTACCCTTTCCATTTATGCCCTTCCTCTGATTGGGCTATGTAGTAGTCTATGGTCTATACAACTGCTTGATAACTCTATACAAGACTACCTAGAGGCACTTTTATTTGCCTGCACTTTGTTATGTGAGGTTGGATATTAAACATGTTATGTGTCATACAGGAGGGTGTGGGTGGTGGTTGCCTTGACAGACGGGCTCCTTCATGCGTTTTTTGGGTTATGTGTGTAGAGCAATTGGCTTGGGCATGGTAGAGTTCCTCACTGTTCCCTTTTTTCTACACCGTAGAGCGGGGCCTCATACTCCCGAGCGGTTGCCGGGTGAGGTGAGGTCTTCACCCACACAAGGCTGGGTGAGTATCACTGGGAGGAAATGCCTCTCCGTGATTAAGCTATTATGCTTTTCCTATATATATATATTATGCAGAATGTCAAGTATTCATGCAGGTGTGTTTTTCTTTACGGTCTCTCTGGATGCTCATGATGTTGTATGCGTGAACTAGTGTTGTTGTACAATTATCTTTGTTTTTTGATAGGAAGAAGACTTGCTTCTTTCCCGCCAGTGGACGCTCAAGCACTGAGGTTTCTGGTAGATATGTATCTATGAATCTATCTATTAGTAATACTTATTATTGTTTTTCACCTAATACATCACTTAGTAGTCATAGTTGCAGTAGCAAGTTTATACTTAGGGTCCTGAAGAAAGCTGGGGTAATTCCCTGCTAGCTGAAACATGTCGACCAACCTGCACAGCGCCATGAGGTAGTCTTACTACCAGGCGTGCTTTTAAACCTTGACACATAGATCTCTGTATACACGTTCCTCCAGTATCTGTGTAGCCAATTTTAGTCACCATTACCACCAAAGCACTGCACACCATTAAGTCCACTCCATGGTAAACATCATGGCTGAATATCTGACATCCATTCCCACACCAGCACTGATTGGCTGGTTGTGGGTTGGTTCTATCAGCAATTCCCACGTGACGTAAACTCCACCGTAAGGGTGGTCTGATGGGTCTTGTACCAGCCATGCGGTTTCCAAAATTTTCCAACAGCATTGGTTCGCTCATGCATCCTGTTGCTTCACGGTTACCGGTTCAGTTACACACCATCTCCAGACCTGTTCTGCTCTATTATGTGTTTTGTGTCTGTTAATAGGGGTGTGAGCAGACAGGTCATTAAATATAATCCCCTTGACCCTCCACAACGTCTCTTTTTTTGTATTAAGAGCAACTTTTCAGTTGCGGGTCTATATAATTGGGTTGCGAACAAATTTTATTTGCACCTTTATGGCTCACCCAAATTAATTGTGTGTGTCGCCTTTGTCTGTCCTGTCACTACTGCTATCCCCCCTTTTAAGACACTTTAACAACACCCACATTACTTTATTCATGTGCATTAACTTCAGGATATTCACTGTTTCAGTATTCAACCCCCCATGAGGTTTAGTGACTTATCATCACGGAATAATTCTTGGGTGGACCACACACCCACTAGAATGGTTTTGACCTTATTTTGGAATAATTTGCATTTTCCTTCCATATGCATTCCGGCATAGACTGGTAGATTTTTGCAGAATATGCGATTTCAGCAAAGTAAATAAACTTGTCCTGGACGCTATGTAGACATAGCCACGACGAGAATCACAGCATTTTGAAGTTCTGATGCTGTTAATACCACTTTCCTGGTAATTGATTGGAGATGCGTATCCGCCAACACTCTTTTGCGGTGTCCCTCAAGCATAGAAAAACGCTTTTCGCCGGGCGCATGCTCATGAGAGTAGTGTCTCTCGATGTGTTTATGCGCGCGAGCTTAAAGTAAGATACCAGTTTAACTACAGGCACTTTTCGAACAGCAGGCGCTCAATACTTCGTTTTTTCAGCGGTGAGCCAATCTAACTCTGATTTCATAAAAAAGAATGCACAGCGTCTCTAACCTCCATCACGCTTGTCCTAACAATTGCGCATACGCGACAGAGTCCTAACAATTGCGCATGCGCGACAGAGTACTGTCTGCTTCCGCGTTTGCTCCAGCAGCTAGGCAGAGTGAACGCCCTTTCCACCCCTCGGTTACTACTTAAACATGAAGGGCGGCCCCACAATCACCTCCACTTCCGCTCGGCCAAACGACCAGAGGTACCGACGGACAGGTGAGTGTCCCATTGGACTCTCTTCGTTTTAGTAGCTTAGACAGATTTGGAAGTACCAGTCAGCTTGGGCTAACTACACACCAGCAGAGTTAGCTTGGATGGGTCTTTAGTTTTGATACATAGTACCACGAGAGGGGACCCTGTGACCTAGCACTATGTTACCTAGCACTCTTTGACAGTCAATTACCCTTTCCATTTATGCCCTTCCTCTGATTGGGCTATGTAGTAGTCTATGGTCTATACAACTGCTTGATAACTCTATACAAGACTACCTAGAGGCACTTTTATTTGCCTGCACTTTGTTATGTGAGGTTGGATATTAAACATGTTATGTGTCATACAGGAGGGTGTGGGTGGTGGTTGCCTTGACAGACGGGCTCCTCCATGCGTTTTTTGGGTTATGTGTGTAGAGCAATTGGCTTGGGCATGGTAGAGTTCCTCACTGTTCCCTTTTTTCTACACCGTAGAGCGGGGCCTCATACTCCCGAGCGGTTGCCGGGTGAGGTGAGGTCTTCACCCACACAAGGCTGGGTGAGTATCACTGGGAGGAAATGCCTCTCCGTGATTAAGCTATTATGCTTTTCCTATATATATATATTATGCAGAATGTCAAGTATTCATGCAGGTGTGTTTTTCTTTACGGTCTCTCTGGATGCTCATGATGTTGTATGCGTGAACTAGTGTTGTTGTACAATTATCTTTGTTTTTTGATAGGAAGAAGACTTGCTTCTTTCCCGCCAGTGGACGCTCAAGCACTGAGGTTTCTGGTAGATATGTATCTATGAATCTATCTATTAGTAATACTTATTATTGTTTTTCACCTAATACATCACTTAGTAGTCATAGTTGCAGTAGCAAGTTTATACTTAGGGTCCTGAAGAAAGCTGGGGTAATTCCCTGCTAGCTGAAACATGTCGACCAACCTGCACAGCGCCATGAGGTAGTCTTACTACCAGGCGTGCTTTTAAACCTTGACACATAGATCTCTGTATACACGTTCCTCCAGTATCTGTGTAGCCAATTTTAGTCACCATTACCACCAAAGCACTGCACACCATTAAGTCCACTCCATGGTAAACATCATGGCTGAATATCTGACATCCATTCCCACACCAGCACTGATTGGCTGGTTGTGGGTTGGTTCTATCAGCAATTCCCACGTGACGTAAACTCCACCGTAAGGGTGGTCTGATGGGTCTTGTACCAGCCATGCGGTTTCCAAAATTTTCCAACAGCATTGGTTCGCTCATGCATCCTGTTGCTTCACGGTTACCGGTTCAGTTACACACCATCTCCAGACCTGTTCTGCTCTATTATGTGTTTTGTGTCTGTTAATAGGGGTGTGAGCAGACAGGTCATTAAATATAATCCCCTTGACCCTCCACAACGTCTCTTTTTTTGTATTAAGAGCAACTTTTCAGTTGCGGGTCTATATAATTGGGTTGCGAACAAATTTTATTTGCACCTTTATGGCTCACCCAAATTAATTGTGTGTGTCGCCTTTGTCTGTCCTGTCACTACTGCTATCCCCCCTTTTAAGACACTTTAACAACACCCACATTACTTTATTCATGTGCATTAACTTCAGGATATTCACTGTTTCAGTATTCAACCCCCCATGAGGTTTAGTGACTTATCATCACGGAATAATTCTTGGGTGGACCACACACCCACTAGAATGGTTTTGACCTTATTTTGGAATAATTTGCATTTTCCTTCCATATGCATTCCGGCATAGACTGGTAGATTTTTGCAGAATATGCGATTTCAGCAAAGTAAATAAACTTGTCCTGGACGCTATGTAGACATAGCCACGACGAGAATCACAGCATTTTGAAGTTCTGATGCTGTTAATACCACTTTCCTGGTAATTGATTGGAGATGCGTATCCGCCAACACTCTTTTGCGGTGTCCCTCAAGCATAGAAAAACGCTTTTCGCCGGGCGCATGCTCATGAGAGTAGTGTCTCTCGATGTGTTTATGCGCGCGAGCTTAAAGTAAGATACCAGTTTAACTACAGGCACTTTTCGAACAGCAGGCGCTCAATACTTCGTTTTTTCAGCGGTGAGCCAATCTAACTCTGATTTCATAAAAAAGAATGCACAGCGTCTCTAACCTCCATCACGCTTGTCCTAACAATTGCGCATACGCGACAGAGTCCTAACAATTGCGCATGCGCGACAGAGTACTGTCTGCTTCCGCGTTTGCTCCAGCAGCTAGGCAGAGTGAACGCCCTTTCCACCCCTCGGTTACTACTTAAACATGAAGGGCGGCCCCACAATCACCTCCACTTCCGCTCGGCCAAACGACCAGAGGTACCGACGGACAGGTGAGTGTCCCATTGGACTCTCTTCGTTTTAGTAGCTTAGACAGATTTGGAAGTACCAGTCAGCTTGGGCTAACTACACACCAGCAGAGTTAGCTTGGATGGGTCTTTAGTTTTGATACATAGTACCACGAGAGGGGACCCTGTGACCTAGCACTATGTTACCTAGCACTCTTTGACAGTCAATTACCCTTTCCATTTATGCCCTTCCTCTGATTGGGCTATGTAGTAGTCTATGGTCTATACAACTGCTTGATAACTCTATACAAGACTACCTAGAGGCACTTTTATTTGCCTGCACTTTGTTATGTGAGGTTGGATATTAAACATGTTATGTGTCATACAGGAGGGTGTGGGTGGTGGTTGCCTTGACAGACGGGCTCCTCCATGCGTTTTTTGGGTTATGTGTGTAGAGCAATTGGCTTGGGCATGGTAGAGTTCCTCACTGTTCCCTTTTTTCTACACCGTAGAGCGGGGCCTCATACTCCCGAGCGGTTGCCGGGTGAGGTGAGGTCTTCACCCACACAAGGCTGGGTGAGTATCACTGGGAGGAAATGCCTCTCCGTGATTAAGCTATTATGCTTTTCCTATATATATATATTATGCAGAATGTCAAGTATTCATGCAGGTGTGTTTTTCTTTACGGTCTCTCTGGATGCTCATGATGTTGTATGCGTGAACTAGTGTTGTTGTACAATTATCTTTGTTTTTTGATAGGAAGAAGACTTGCTTCTTTCCCGCCAGTGGACGCTCAAGCACTGAGGTTTCTGGTAGATATGTATCTATGAATCTATCTATTAGTAATACTTATTATTGTTTTTCACCTAATACATCACTTAGTAGTCATAGTTGCAGTAGCAAGTTTATACTTAGGGTCCTGAAGAAAGCTGGGGTAATTCCCTGCTAGCTGAAACATGTCGACCAACCTGCACAGCGCCATGAGGTAGTCTTACTACCAGGCGTGCTTTTAAACCTTGACACATAGATCTCTGTATACACGTTCCTCCAGTATCTGTGTAGCCAATTTTAGTCACCATTACCACCAAAGCACTGCACACCATTAAGTCCACTCCATGGTAAACATCATGGCTGAATATCTGACATCCATTCCCACACCAGCACTGATTGGCTGGTTGTGGGTTGGTTCTATCAGCAATTCCCACGTGACGTAAACTCCACCGTAAGGGTGGTCTGATGGGTCTTGTACCAGCCATGCGGTTTCCAAAATTTTCCAACAGCATTGGTTCGCTCATGCATCCTGTTGCTTCACGGTTACCGGTTCAGTTACACACCATCTCCAGACCTGTTCTGCTCTATTATGTGTTTTGTGTCTGTTAATAGGGGTGTGAGCAGACAGGTCATTAAATATAATCCCCTTGACCCTCCACAACGTCTGTTTTTTTGTGAAATGGCTACGCCTTCCCCTTTCTATGGCCGGGAGAGTTGCCATAATTAAGATGGTGGTCCTGCCCCGGTTTCTCTACCTTTTCAATAATGTCCCTATCCCTCTTACGAAGACCTTCTTCTCGCAACTGCGTACGTTGTTGATACGACTCGTGTGGGGAGATAAGACTCCTCTGGTGTGCTGGCGGACCTTGACTCTACCACATGAGAGGGGGGTTTCGGGGTTCCTGATTTTTATTTGTACTACCTGATAGCACAATGTTGCTATGCACATGTCTGGTTTCACCCGGACGTGCATGTCCCGTATTTAAAGCCGGAGGCGGACTTGGTGCTCCCACGCCAGCTTGCTACTATTCTTCCTACAGGATTCCCTCAAGACCCGCGAGATGTTCAAACTGTCTCTACCACATGCTGGGCATGGGAAAAACTGCATCGGTTGCTGGGACTAGAGTCGCTGTACTCTCCTGAGTTGCCTCTTTTGGTCTCAAAAATATACAAGCAGTGTAGTGTGATCCGGCCAGTGTCCGACTCGAAGGTGCGGGCAGCTTGGGAGGTAGATCTGGGTAAACCTATTTCCGACGATCAGTGGAAACAATGTTGTAGGGCCACCAAGGAGGTCTCATTGAACAGCAGACACAAACTACTCCATTTTAAATTTCTCAGCAGAATGTACCGCACCCCCGCACGCTCCCACAGAATAAATCACACCAGACCCCACCACTGCCAGAAATGCTGATCTCCCTTTGCCGATTTTGCGCACCTCGCCTGGACTTGTCCTAGGATACATCAATTCTGGACCCTCGTCCACTCAACACTGGGGGACATGCTATCCATGCTGCTTTTACCCACTCCTGAGATTGCGTTGTTGGGTTATGTGTCCAACTTCCCTCGGAAGGTCAGGAAACTGGCTGCCTTGGGCTTCCTGTTGGCCAAGCAGGAGATTGCGTTGTGGGGTAGCAGGAGAGTCCCCACTCTACAGGCTTGGCTCAGGAGTTTGGCATTTTGAAATGTAAATTGTGAGGAGTTTTCCACTTTAATCCCTAGCTCGTGAAGACTGGTGGACATATGGTGCCCATACCGGGAATACATTGCCAGACGCAGGACGATTCAGCGCAGGACTCGCAGTTGGCAAGTGGCATAGTCCCTGAGGGGGTTGGCTAGGTGTCAACTATTAGTTGCATATTGGGGGAACTGTCTGTATTTGCTCATTGTCTCTGTTGCGATATTGCTGTCTGGTTGATTTTGTTTGCCACGGACGATCTGGTCTCTTTCCAACATGTATCGCTGTATTACTGGGTTGTTTGAACAATGTATGTCCTCGATGCGTAGCTATATTTCACCGCTCACTTTCATTGATATGTATGAACATGCCATGCATGATTTACTATATATGTGCTTTGTTACCATCATTGTTGCAATCTGCAATGTCACATCTTTATAACGCCTGTTTATCAAATCTGGAAAATAAAGTAAAAAAAAAAAAAAAAAATCTTGGAAGTAAGGGTAAAGGGACTTTTTCCTTTCTTCCCTAGAAAGTGTTGGAGGTGGGTACCTATCTCCACCCTCCTCACCTCCTTCCTCTTCTGCATGGTCATTACCATTCTCAAAAGCATACACAGCCAGCAGCTCCTGAAGCCTTTGTTTGGTTGGATGTGGGTGTAGGAAGGTGGAATCTGACTGCATGGTTGCCCCCACTATTTCCTTGTGTTTTGAAGGTTTTCGACTTAGTATGGCTGGGATCCTGCTATTCAGGGCCCCTGCCTATCTGCTTTCCTCTCTAAAATGATTGCATGTACTTTAGGTATACTCCAGATTGATACTTGGTTACCCTTGTGAGTCCCTAGAATATGGTACCTTAGGTACTAAGGGCATAGGTACCCCAGAGACCTACCAGGGGCTGAGGCATGTATTATGCCACCCCTAGGAAGCCCTCCAAAATGACACCACGGTCTGCTACTGCAGCCTGGGTAAGGTGGTGCATGCACCCCTTACTAAGATATAGGTTACCTATATCTACCTTTAATCACTGACACATATAAAGCTATAAGTCACTCCTATGGCAGGCCTTATCAATCCTGAAGACAGAGTGCTTGGTTTTGTGCGAGAGGGTGCCCATGCATGAGCAGGAACCGTTTGCAGCTTTCGTAGCCTTTTCTCTGAGGCTGTTCTGTGATGCAGCCAGACCATGTACTCTTAAGTGCATTATAAGCTCGCGGTAAATGCTAACTTTGGAACGGCTGCATAGAAACATGTTGTGTTTGGTGTCAAACACTTTGGAATCGTAACTCCCCATCCCCCCCGCCAGTCCTGGCGGCAGGGGTAGAATTCCACCCTTCTAGAGGGAGAGACATGTACACACTGACCTTACCGGTAATAGTTTAAAAGAGCCCCAGCATCATAAAATGGATGCTGCAGCCACAGATACGGGTCTGACCTCCTGCTGCTGGATGAAACTCCAGCAGGGGAGGCCTGGACAATAGGTTTCCTGTCACAGCGAGGTGTAACCACCTCCCAGACAGGCTTTAGTGTATTGGGGATGGGTGGGTGCATTCAGAGAATGCTTTTCAGACAGTGCTGGGGGCACACCTGGTGTCCCTGTGCATATGCCAGTTCAAACCGGTTGCAGGGGCACTCAGCCCCTGCTCTGGCGCGAAACTGGACAAAGGGAATGTATGAAACCACCCCTCTTCCCAGACCCTCCCATAGGTGGGTCCCCAGAGTATTTCCAACCCCCTTTCTTAGTATAAGTATGGGACCTCAGTCCTTAGGACTTCGGATTACACTTGGACGAAACTCTGATACATATATCCTGAACTTCGACATTCTACATGACTAGAAGGCGGAAGAATCTCCCTTGGGGACAAGGAGTGACTCCCCTGTTCAAACAGGCACCAAAATAGTATCTTGTCGGTTTGCATTTCCAAGGCTCCTGTCGGACCCCAAAGTATTTGCAACACAGGACACGGACTTCAGACTTCTCAGAGGATGACACGAGATCCCACCAAAGCTGAGACCCGCAGCCCTCACGAGTGACGTGGGACCAGAACTCCTGGACACCATGCACATTTGCTAGTGCATTCACTTCCTGAGTTTTCCCAAAGTTGTGCATTGGGCTACTTGTAGTCTAAGCCTTGAGCACCATGTGCACCGAACATTGTTGGCCTACACTCCACGAGTGTTCCGTGAGCTCGCTTCTAGCATTTCTGCTCAAGACCCCTTCGCGGTCCCTGGTCCTTCAACTGGGACCCACAAAGGTAACTCTTCTTTCCTTTGGGCTTCCCTTGTTGCTCCAGATGTGCCCTGACTCCCAACCAAGAGGTAAGTCCATCAGACCTTGCTGGTATGCACCAAAGCCAATCTCTGCTTTCTGTGTGGGTAGTTGTTGCCAAGGCTTGTTGGGTCCAATCCTGAAACCACCACCGCAGCACTCAACATCCTTCGTGGGACAGCTCGAATCCAGCACCTGGTCATCGGCGTCGCCTCCTGGTCCTCATGGCTGAAGAGTCAAGTTTCACCTTCTTCACCTGAAATCACCCAACATCGGTGGGCAACCGCTCATCGCCTTCATGGTCACTGGCAAGTGACCCAGACTCTGTCCTCTCTGCTTTCAGGTTCTTCACATCTCCGATCCACCCTTGGATCCACCTGTACACTTTCCACTTAGTCGCCAGCAACACTTTGCTGCAGCATGCCATTGAAATTGACGACGAAATCCGACACGAAAAGACACCTATGCACCCGGCTTCCCTGGGTGAGGTAGTTCGAGTACTCCTGTGCTCCCGTGGGTGTTGACTCTAGAACCTCCTAGTTCTAAAGGGGTTTGCTCCAAGTCCTCTTCTAAGTGTCCCTAATCTTTAAATTTCCAACCGCTACTTTCCCCATAGAAGTTAATGGTGATTCGCGGCTGTGTTTAGACACTGCACGCGTCCCCGTGGGTCCCCTGTGTCACTACCGTGGGTGGTTCCTGGTAAACCAGCGGTTCTAAAGGCTCTAGTGGCCAGATGTAGGTAATTCCTATTTACCTACTCTTAAATACCGAATCATACCGATTCGGTATTTAAGAGTAGGTAAATAGGAAGGGGGCAGATGTAGGTAATTCTTATTTTAGAATTACCGAATCGGTATGATTCAGCATTTACCGATTCATAAATACCGAATCGGTATTTCCTATTGATTCCTATGGGCCTTGAAGCCCATAGGAATCAATGGGAAATACTGATTCGATTTGACACCCTGTAGCACCCCAATTCCAGGCTTGTGTGCCATGTGGCACACATACATGCCCTAAGGGCATGTCTGTGTGTTACATGGCACAGGTGTACATGCACAGATGTGCATGTACACCTGAATTTGGTATTTTACCACCCAATTGTATTGGGTAATAAAATACCGAATTCTGTAGGCCTGTAGCACTGTAAACAGTGCTACCTACATCTAGGATTTACCGAATCGGTAAAATTACCGATTCGGTATTTTACAGAATCTGTAAATTTACCGATTCTGTAAAATAATGGCCCCTACATCTCAAAAACCAATTACCGGTCGGTAACGGCTGAAATCGGCCGTTACCGGCCGATAATTGGCGACCTACATCTTGCTCTTGGTCTTGTATCTATGTCAGTCGTGGTTCTTATACCACTTTCTTAATATTTGGTTCGGTACGCCCCTTGGGCTCAACGTATATTTTGCTAATTTACTGTGTGCAAATTAAGTTTACTGAATGTACTTTTGCCTCTAGCCTCATAAAGAGACTAGAGGGATGTGTTTAGAATAAATACATATATTTTATATATATACCTGGTGTGGTTCTCCTTTCATTTGGTTATTCATGAGATTATAGACTGGTAAAACAAGCTGCTTTACATTCCTTCAAGACTTAGCCTGAAGGCTGCTCTCCACAGCTACCACTAGGATAGCTTTGTATATAGGTTGTCTTTAAACCTACCATCAATAAGGGTAGTTTGGACTGGTGCTAGGTGCCCACTAGAATAGTGAACAGCATATGCCAGGCCAACTTCTCACAGTGGGCCCATTGCTATGTTTTTAGTTCTGGATATGGACCTTACTTCCTGAAAAGACAAGTGAAGGTAAGGGGTGAGGTCAAGCTCCTCAGCCATGTCCTCTATGCTATAGTGGTTATCTTCACTAATAGCTGGGTTCTGTTTTTGAGACATTCCAACAAAAATTCGAACCCCTCTACCCTTGACTATAGTGACTTTTTATTTTCTAAAATTCTAAAGGGACTTAAGCAAGGCCCTAACAAGACTTTTAGTAGTTTGGTAAAAATGCCAATTTGAAAAATCTGAATTCTTAAGCCAATTTAAGAGTTCTGTTGTGTGATCAGGTGGTAACCAAGTAGTCCAACAAATGCAAGTTGTGTATCCCACCGCTGATCCACCGATGTAAGAAACTGGCCCTAGATATACTACACCAAAATGAGGTATAGTGTGTATAGAGTCCAAGTGTCCCCAGAGGTAGGCAGAGGGTAACGTTAGATAGAACCTTACTCTATTAGAGTGGTAGCTTCATCGAGCAGTACGGCAGTGTTAAGCATTTGATGTACACACTCAGTCAGCAAATGTATTCACACACTCAATAACTGAACTCAAGGCCAATTGGGTATGTATAAAAATATACTGTTGTTTATTTTTAGAACCAAGCAAGCCTGGTACAGGTAAGCATTAAATACTTTTCAGTAATATGTTGCTGGATATAGAACAGTTTGAAAATGCAATCAAAATTTTACTTTGTTTGATTTACAGGGGAGCAGTAGTATTCAACACTTAGCAAATACAGTACATTGTAATGAATAGGCTTTTTCAGTAAATTGCAGGTAAGTTACTTTTTAGGTTACTTTTCTAACTCAGTGCTGGATACCTAGATTCAGGACTGGGGCTTTTCCTCGAAACAGGTAAGTAATTACGTTTTGGGTATTCGCATGATTTTTAAAGAATATTTTCAGATTTCAAAACTCCACACTATTGAAACTTTTTGGAGCAGTACATTGAAATGAATAGGCATTTACAGTAAATTGCAGGTAAGTTACTTTTCACGTTACTTTTCTAACTCAGTGCTGGGTACCTAGATTCAGCACTGGGACATTTCCTGCAAACAGGTGAGAAAACACGTTTTGGTTGTTTGTGCGATTTTTAAGGAATAATTTTAGATTTCAAAACTCCACACTTTTTGGAGAAAAGGTGTCAATGTTATCCTATGGGAGGAAAACAGGTTAACGGTTCACAGGTAGGTAAACAACTGTGGGAGTTAAGGTTCTGGGGTTAGACTCGGGGATCCCCCAGGGTCAGTGATGCACTGTTGTTGCACCCTCAGAGGTACCTGGGCGGCCGGGTGCAGAGTGTTGTGCCCCAATGTTATCCAATGTGGGATAGGGGCCCTCCGGTTTTTGGCTGCTGGCAAGCAGGCCACTCGGTTGTGGGAGTAAAGCTCCTAGGGTTAAGGTCAGGGCAAATGAGGAACCAAAGTAGCACAAAAGCTGCACCTTTAGCAGCACTGGGGTGGCCGGTGCACAGTGCTGTTTCGACTTCAGGCGCCCTGTTGTTTTCTACGGAGAATCTCCGGTTTGCAAAAGCACTGCAGGCAGGGAGACGAAGGACTTCTGGGTGCGACCACCCCTTGGAGAGGGAAGTTGGGGAGATAAGGGTTGGCTGGGCACCATCGGTTTGGACACACAAGGCTGTGGGGCATCGAGTGCAGGGGTGCCTTTTGGGGTCGGATCTTCTTACCAGCTCCTGGTTGCGGTTGGGGGGGGCCTTCTGGATTTAGGCTGCAGGGGTGGGCTGGAGCCTTGAGGCAGGTCGGGGTCGCCGGATCTCGGGTCCAGATCGCTGGGGTGACCTCCTCGTGGTGTTTTTCCACGCAACCTCGGGTCGGGTTCGGCGGGTGCAGAGTGGGCTGGATTCGCGGTCTCTGCCCGGCACCAGAAGCTGTAGTTTGAACAAGTCCGGTGTTCACTGGAGATTCAGTCTTTGAAGTGAAGGCCGGCAGGTCCTCTGGGGTTTTTGATGTTGCTGGCTGCAGGACACACCCGGATTTTGCAGGAGCAGGTTCGAGGTGAGACAGGCCTATAGGGCTGGGGCCAAGTCAGTGGACGTCGTCCTCTTGTTAGCTCTGCACAGCTCTTCGTCCTTCTTCTTATCTTCTTTTATTGTCATTTCTGGATCTGAGGAAGGAGGGTTTAGGGTGCCCCCTAAGTACTAAATTTAGAGGTGTTACAGGAAGGTAAAGGGCAGGGACCAATGTGTCCCATCCCTGGGGTGGGTACACCCCTTATTCTGCCACTCTCCAGTGGGAGGGGGGCAGGAGCCTGTCTCTGGTTGGCTGGGTCCCACCATCCTCAATATGGCGGGGACTCGAGGTTGTGCTTCACCACGCCTTCCCCACCATGAGGGATGGAGTTGGCAGAGGTGGGTACACCTCTCTTCCTCACATGTTTTTCCCGCCCAAAGTGGGGGGTAGAACCAGTGGGGACCAGTTGCTGAAAGCAGCAAATGGTCTGGAGAGGGTCACAAAGTCGTCATGCCTTGGAAGCTTCTCCTTTGTGTACCCTGCCCATGGGAGCTTGGCACCTCGTCCCAGGATGTACATTGATTCAGGCCCCGAGAGCAGCAGCTCTCGACCCAGGGGTCCTGAAACATGTCTGGTGGTGGCAGCCTAGGCAGCCACTCAGTCAGGTCACTAGAAGTTGGTCGAGTTTCAGGGGGCATCGCTAAGATGCCCTTTGTTGTGCATTTTGCATTAAATCCCACACTGGCATCAGTGTGGGTTTAATGTGCTGAGAAGTTTGATACCAAATTTCCCAGTCTTCAGTGCCATTATGGTGTTGTGGAGTTCGTAATGACAAACTCCCAGCACCATATACTCTTAATGGCAGTACTGTGCACAGGAATAGACATGGGCACTTTAGGGGTACAGGGCTCATGCACCTGCACCTTCACCACTTGCATAGGGCATCCAGGTAGAGGGGTGACTGAGGTAGGCAGTGGTTTGTGGGCATGGCACACAGGGATGTGTGCCATGTTGGCTCTTCACTTTATTCTGCACCAAGACACGCAGCCTGCAAAGGCAGTGTGTGAGTGTCAGGGTACAGGGCCTCTAAGGATGACACAATAAGTGCTGCAGCCCTTATAGGTCTTCTCTGGTCACAGTGCCCTGGGTACCTGTGCTCCCATTTACCAGGGGCTGACATGTGGCCAGAGATGCCAATTGGGTTTAGGCTTCAATGCAGTTTTAGGGAAGGAACATAGGCCATGCGTACCTAATTAGCAGGAGCCCAGGGCACACTCAGTCAAAGAACATCAGCAATTCAGCAAAAAGTGAGGGCATACCATGCAAGAAAAAGGGCACTTTCTCACACCCCTTACGTATTTGGTCTAGCCTCAAAGGTGGCAGGGAGCATGTAGTGGAGACTCCACAAGTTGAGCACCGAAGAAAGTTAGCATAATCCAAGATGGTATGAATATTCACTATGGGGCTACTAACTCCTCTCACTTTACTCCAACACATGCTGGCAGGCCATAATACGCCATGTGATATCACTTTTCCCATGGCCAATCAGCATGTGTGTGTGCAAGACATAATGAAAGAAGAAATGAACCATAACACAGCTCATTTCTCTGTCATAACTGAACAACTTTTCAACAAAGCGGACCAACCATCCTTAACCTCAAGCCCTTGATCCTCAGATTAACCTCCCATTAAGGATTATCCCCAGCCATCTGATACATTTTTTTTCTTTTTAGAAAGATATTTTATTGCAAGAAAAGCAACCTAAATAACAGTGACAGCAAGCATTACACAATGTAGCATCAACACACAATTCGGTAAACTCGAACCTCCGCCAGCCCCTAAAACCCTCTCGCCCCCCACCCTCCATCAGTTCACAGGGCAGCATTTGGGTCGTGACACTCTGAACCCCCAGGATTAAAACCAGTACTGTCAATACCATGTGATACTTTTGAAGAATCGTAGCACCTCTTTAACAGCCCACTGTCCCACCTTACTTAAAGGGAGAGAGTTCTCTGACCATCATATTCACTGTGAGCGTTCGACACCAAAGCAAGACTTGTACACTTGGACCACCATTTTCACCCCACTTAAAGCACAGCTGTTGTATCTAGTTGAAAGTGTCTCAAAATGTGCATCCCAGCGACAGCCATAGCACCAGTGATATATGGCTTCTAGCCCCACAAGACCCATGGAGGGAGGTGGAGAACTATGATCAACAGCAGGTTAATCACAGAGTAAATAAGTAGGGCTTGAACCCTTGACCCTTACTTACCATACCAGGACTCTCAGTGCTCAAGTCTGAAGAAAAAGAGCGCCTTGTATCTATAGCACTCACCACTCCAGCTCCTGCTCAAAGCTGAGAGGGCATCTTCAAGGGGGAAGGTGGAAGATCTAAAACTGGTATACTGTATGTGATGGTTAGAACAAAAGTGGAAACATTAAGGGACCGGGTCCGAGATACACCTGCTGATTTTGCCAGGAGATTTGAAAGCCTTTATTGCCCAAAGGGAAAATAACATAATAAGCTTCAGGAAGGCAGAAAGGAGTGTATGAGGAAGGGCTCCTTGTCTAGGTTGCGTGTTTTCCCTAAATGATGTTTGTGGTACACCAGAGCCGATAAACGTAAGCATTCCAAACTCTTTAAAAAATATATATATATATTTAAAATTCTGGTACAATGTTTCCCATTATCACTAATGGCTGAGTCAAGAAAGCATTGGTGCCTAACAGAGCCTGGTCTTAGGCCACAGGAATCCTCTGCTCTCTGAAAAGCTTCCTACCATACTAACACTTGAGCCTTGACTGTGTTTAACCTGCAGGCTAGATTTACTTTTGACTTCATGTCTGGATAGTCAGTGCTCGCAGAAAGCCACATGGGAAACTCAACCCTACAACGGGTATTGCTTCCATCCTGGCTGCCTACACTGCTAGGTCCCATTGTCAGGTTCAACAAAATCTCTCACCTTACCCACCAAATTCCCAATTCACAACCAGAAATGGAGCCGGTGCCAGTAGAGAAGGGTTCAGCAAGAATATATGAGAAAGTGATTATTGAAGTCTGCAATGAAAAGGGTGATGCAGAGGCCAGTGCGGGCCATCCTCGCACAACCTCCCATCTGGTCATCATTCTGAGCCATGATCCCAGTTAACAAGAGTAAAGGATGGATCCACAATACCCCTGGGAGTTGCAACCAAAGACCTATAGCGCCACCACCAGACAGCATTGCATATTAAGACAAGTGAGTAGAATGCAATCACAGCTATCTCTGTGCAGTCCCTGTGGCTTCCCTGAGCATTCCACTTCTCAAAACAGATCTAGAACCACCAGGTGGAAACACAGGGAGGTCAGCTGACTTGTATGTCAGGCCAATAAAACATCATACAGAAAGATAGCCTGTGCCTTATAGAAACCACATTTCAGAGGCTTCCCTTGGACACACAAGTCCGGTCAACCAACCAATTCCATTAAAGAAGGCTCACCAAATTCATCTTCCACCATCCCACTTTGACTGTGGTGTTACTCCAATGTCCCTAATAACAAAAAGGACTGGCAGGTATGGTCTTGAAACACACTCTATTCTGTTTACATTTTATCAAAATATAGGCGTTTTCACATAGGGAGATGGTGAACAATCTCACTTGGAAAGAGGAGTTCCTGGAATTGTACATGCTCTTACATCATTAAACGACTCCATTTTGAACATCGCTTCGCCCTCTCTACAGAAACCGCTTACCCTCTGCCCTGCTCTGCTCCTTTATGTGGAAAGATATAAACCACGCTTCTCCAAAGAGTAGCTGGTGAGCTACTGTGGCACTTGTACGTAGCTCTCCATTGTGAAGCCCTGCCTAATACATTACAGGTTTTTGTTTAATTGAAATAATACATGCATCCCAAAACTGAAAACCATGTATTCCAGGTGAACATTTTTGTTGTTTCCAAACTCATCAGCTGATGTTTAGAGCAAATTACCAAAATATATTTAAAGCTGTGTGATTGGAGAGAATTATTACTTACATTATTACTTTGGTGCCAGGGGCATTGCAGCTTTGGCTCTCATGTACTACCCACTGAAAGCCATTGCAAATTGATGAAGTGTTTGTTATTTACTGGTGTTTTTATACATCACCCTGACTGATCCACTGAGGTGGGATTGCTGCTAATAATACATAGGATGGCCTCTAATGTTATCTTGCCCGATACAGTCACTATTGAATGAATGAATAATTTATTGTGTGGTTACTCAAAACCATTACATTAAAACCAAAGTTCAAAGCTACAAAAGTTAAAAAGGATCAGAGAAATCATATTCTTTAAAACAAGTCTGTATGCTCAAGATCTGGGTGCCTGTAAACAAAGAGGGTTAGAGTCTATTTTCTTGCGGAACGACATGCATCGGGTAAGGCTCTGGACGTTTAGCTCGTGATGGCCATCAACTTGGAACGAGTCTGTTGAATGAATTTGCCAAATGTGGCCATCTGTTTAACTGAGTTCAATGTGTACAATTGATAGACCGCCTCCTTTGTGGTTTGCGTCCCCAGTTGTAAGATGATGGGCCTGAGGTAGAGGCAACGGGCTGTGTGCAGGGTCGGGCAACAAAATAGGATGTGGCTCAGGGACTCCCGTTTGTAGATACAGAGCCTGCATTCCTTGTTCCCTAAGCCTGTTCCTTCAGTGGGATATAATTCTTTGTGGGGCAGGGGGTGTAATCTGTAGGCTAGAATTTTATATAGAGCTGGGAGGCCCACTGCCTGCGTAAGATGTTGTTTAGCGTTGTACGCCGTGTGTGGCAGGCTTTGGGTCTCATGGAAACCTCTTTTGCCAGGGACTCCAAGTCCAGTGCACGAGAGCGGAGGCGGACTTGTTTTTTAATTGCATTTTTTAATAGCAGATTAGTTGACTTGCTCAGAGCCCCAGTTCTCCGTGGCTAAGCTATACAGTCACTATTGCAACACTATTAATAGAACTCTGGATGATTTCCATTGAACAAAAGTTGCTCTTATTACAAAACAAGTTGGAAACCCCTGATCTAAAGTCTGCTCTCTCTTAGACCTTTTTGATCACTTTGTCTATATTTGTTCCATTTGACCCTGGCCAGCTATTGCTGATCACAATATTCCCATAAAATTTACTTTAGAATTTCTCAAACCAAAACCTGAACTTTGAAGTAACTGCATGTTTTTTTAAGCAGGTGATCCAATCCTTAATTCTGGAAACGTTTTGAGAAAAGAAGAGTTTCATTCGAGTCTCGTGGATTCTTATTGTGGAGTAGAAGGAGAAAGTAAATCTGCCCATAACATAGGTAAAAGTTGTTTTATGAATTTCTGGTTTGCAGACAGTGTCCCAATCTGCCACCTATTGAATTCAGCAAAGATATTGATTGAACATATTTGCACGGGTGTCCGACATATTCAGATCTGTCCTAGACAACACTTTAGCTGTCTCAAAAGTCTCATGGAATAAAAACAAATAATTAATAAAAAAATAAACAAATACATACTTAAGTGAGCTTTTAATGGGCATTCTTCATCTTCTATTGGTTTGTCGGACTGTTATTCAAATTTTTCTTCTGCCCACAGCAGCATACAGTATGGGGCAATGACTCAACCCACTTTAGTCATTGGCTCTCTTGCACTCTCCGTTTGTCTGATCACATTTGCACAAAAAGAAATGTACTTAAGTGACAGGGCTGGTGGACTAATACTTTACTTTGCAAATGTTTTCCTCTGCCTTTTCTGTGTGCCACTATGAATTGTGTTTTCCTGTGATGTGCTAAGTACATGTATTGATTACTTTCTTTTTAAATTACACTTTTTATTGCAAGGACCTGACCACCATGTTCAAGTGGCGGCATGTTTTCTTTATTTTCTTCTTTGTATTTTTGTGGCATATGCTTGCAATAAAAATTAAATACAAAATATAACCATCCCACCCAAATTGCCAAGGAGAGTCATTTGGTATTGTCAGTGCTTGTTTAACACCATTTCAGCAAGTGGGACATGTGACAACCTCTGCTTCTTCTTGTACCAGAGCACGAAGCCAAATGTGTTTCGGAATGTTTGCATGCCGGTAGAACTTTGGCTTTTTAAAAGGTACTCCGATACATAGCTTCCCCTCGGACCGCATCTCAGCTAGGTAATACCACGCGGCATTGCTGACTAGGAACATTGTTTCCATCGAGGCGATACCGCCCCCCCTAAGAGACCATGATGTGCCATTAAGCACCTACAAATGTTCACCATTGAGCAATACATCCGCCTAAAAAGCCAAGCGTATGTACTCTGAACCACGCGTGTACCAAGTAGGAACAGCGTCATCCACTGTAAATATTTTCGCACTAATAAATTCTTTAATCCTAAATCTAGGTTTTGTAGGAGTGGTATTATACAGGGCTGGTCCCTGTATGGTCCTGACGAAACGCTAGGGGTAGCGTGAAACATGTTGACCATATACTGAACCCACCTACATCACTGGTTGGTACACAGTATGAACCCCACTTTTAACATACCGGTCTAGGAGCAGAATAAAACATTGAGGCCCACTAGCACGGTATTTTTAACACTCACACACACATCCACTCCACTCTCTTCACACCACACATAGTCCTTCACTTTAACAGTGCTCCTACGTAGTTCGCAAGTTGTAGCACGCCCCTTTTCGTAGAGAACTGGGATGACCCCAATGATGAAGCATGTCACCGTGAGGAAACTCCGGTGAGTGAGGGGAAAACAAGAAAGAATTTTTTTTTCTTTCGTTAAGAGCTACACTAATACACCATTTTAAGGTAGCCACTACACAAGACAGGTCCCTGAGCCCAGATATTGGTCTGCTTATCCTCACATCAGATGTAACTACTGCTCTCCCTGTAATATTCGAAATTGCTCGGGGGTTTGGTCGGATATCAGGGTACCAGATCAATACATCAAAGACAGAGATGTTGGTTTGGAACGATGATGTGAGTGCATTGGAAGTACAGGCGGGCGAATCAATGCGTTATATGGGCCTAAACATAATAAAGGATCTCAATAAACTCGCTATAGTAAATCTCACAGCAGTTGCTAAAGAATGTAGGAAGTTAATGCAGTCATGGTCCCACCTTCAATTGTCCTTGATTGGGAGAGTAAACTTGATTAAAATGTCCATTCTGCCCAAAATCTCATTTCTTTTCAATAACATTAACCTTTATTTTGATCAGACTTATATATCTAAATTACAGTCAGATATCACTTCTTTTATTTGGAACAAACAATTACCGAGAATAGCCTGGAAGAAGCTTAGAAGGCGATGGCAGAAGGGGGGCTTAGCAGCCCCAGATCTAAAACTATATGCTTGGTCGTTTCAGTTGTCTCATACTCGAATGCTACTAAAAAGGCCTACTGACCATGGGGTAGGCTTAATGTTTTCAGCCATGTTGGATGGGGAAGGTCTCAGCCAGTCGGGTTATCTATTTAAATTTGGCAACCCGAAATTCTTTAAAAAGATCAAACTGAAGGTTCTATATGGATTGGCGAAAATGTGGTGTAAGGTAACAAATTCAATCAAACAGGGGTATTTTTGTGATAAAACACCGCTTTGGGGGTTACCTGAAAGCCCAGCCTGGCTAGAAGATATCCCAGCCATGCCTTTAAAAGAGGCAGGCCTTAAAGTATGGGGGGACCTCTTCTATGAGGGGGATTTGCTTTCGTGGGAGCACCTCCAGAATAGGATAGGTCCAACTATTTCGAGGTTCAAATACTTACAAATGAGTAGTTGGACACAGGCTTATAAAATATCACCTTCAAAAAGAAACAGGTTCCCTCTTGGAGGGTATAGTCAATTAATAACCAACTTAGTGAGTATTGGTCCGACTAAAGGCGAGATCTCACAATGGTATAAACTTCTACTTGAGGAATCTGATGGAGAATTTAAGCTACCAGTCCAGCTGTGGGGCATTTTAACAACTGAACAAGATGTACAAAAACTTTGGTCCACCTCATGTGAGCTCTTAAAGAGTATAGTAAAGCCTTCATGGCTTCGCAGGAACCATCTCTATACCCTCCATAGGGCGTATTACTCTCCCCAGAGATTATCTAAATTTGCCATAGGTAATCCAGTGGCATGTGAAAGGTGTGGGTTGCAGGCAGCATCAGACATTCACATGTTTTTTGAATGCCCTCGGATTGCTACATTTTGGGAAGCTATTGGTAAGACTCTTACAGCGTCGTTGGGTTTCCCAGTTATCATTGATCTACCTTTAGTGATTTTTGTGATCCTGATAGGATCACAGAATGCAGCTAGAAGCCTAGTGTTTTATACGGTCCTCTTGGCAAGGAGGGAGATTTGCAGGAGGTGGATGGACCCTCTACCCCCTTCCCACGGGGACTGGCTGGCATCTAGTCTACAGACGGCACGAATGGACCTAGCTAGGCCGGGGAATCAAAGCAAAAGAGCTTTTTGGCACATGCTTGTTTGGGCACAATAAAGATCCGGGTTTTTTTTTTTCCCCCCGGGTCCAATGATTACACTACTATGGTGCCTATGTTTAGCCATAAGCATAGCAGATATCCGATCGTAGCCCAGTACAGGCCCTGCTGTAGGCTTCCCCAATGGTAGCCAAGAATGAGACTAAGCTAGTGACAGCTGAGGGATGCGTGGTCCCCCCACTTAGTTTGATCCCATCCAGTTATAACACTGAGACAGCTGATCTATGGCTTGTTTTATATGGCTTTCTTATACCATGGTGGATATGAGGACACAAAAAAAACCACAAAAAAAAAAACACAATTCAAAGGGATATTTACCCGTTTAGCTGAATGGAGTAAACCTGTAGGCTGTGATGCTGTACTGTAATTGCACCATCCATTTGAGACCTTTTGGTCTTGCAAGTTGTATGCCCTTCTTCAACGTCTTATTCATGTCCTTCACAGTACCATTCATTTCCAGGTGGAATAAGGAGCTTTTATTTGTGCTCAAAACCATAGCCTTTTTGAAAATAACTCCAGGGGTGCGGAATTTAATAAAATATCTACTTGTCTATGGGGCAGGTTGCTTCATAAATCTGCTTGTCCTGTAACAAAATCCACTTGTCCCTTTGGTGCAATGTAGTGCGGCTACAAATTATAGCAGCAATCTCATTATATAAGAGATCTGATATAGCCCCTCTGATTATGCCAGGACTCATACCATAGTAGTGTTTGAATACTTGCAACCCCCTTATGTTGCCACGTTTCTGCAGGGCTACATACTGGGGCTGAAGGTAGTGGTAAGCAATAGTTCCAGGGTTAGAATGCCCTTTTGAGTCTGTGCAAACCTACTAACTTGCATGTTTTAAGGGTTTTCAACATCTCTTCTCTATTTTTTCCCATACCGAGAAATGTTGGAAATGTTCTCCTGACAAAGGCAGACATAAACATTACTCCAAAGTTGGGACACAAGTGGTGGGATGGAAAGTGAATATGCAAACACTCAGATTTTCGCATGAGCAAATCTAAACATGCATATTTGCTCATGCTAGAACGCAGTTCACAAATATATTCTAGGAGTACTATTCTGTAAATTCTTGGGAATTCACAAAAGCTATATAGCTGCACTTAATGCACTGACCTATACCAGGGGTGCACTTTTGAGGCTTTCTTTAATAATTGAGCCCCTAATTTGGTCTGCGTTGACCATGACCTTTTGGGTTTAATAAAATTCTGTCTCTCTTTCTGTATTGGCTGGCTTCACTGTGAGTGACAGCATTCTGCTCTTCCACAAGGAGCATATCAGCACACAAAGTAGATTTGTTCAGTGCCAGTAACTACTGTGACGGTGTGTGCTTTTTGAGACCAAAAACAAGTTTTGCTTTTGCCAATGTTTGTTATAATGGTGAGGGCCTGGCAGCTCCCACACCAATAAGGTGTTACAAAAACCATGCCAAACAATTCACTCATTGACAAAGCTGACCACCAATTTCAGACCTAGTGGCTTTGCCAATTTTTATTTTTGTTTCCCATAATCTCATTAAAACTGTTTATACTCATTTGGATTATGAATATTTTGGGGAAATACCAGCATGCATCAATGCCCGTTACTAAATGATGCTGCAAAGAAATGGTACCTGAAATTTTACAGTAGTTTAGCAAAATGTTTTTTTTCCTGCTTTCATTTTTTATGAGCATTTTATTTTGAAAGAAAGCAAAGAATCATCAATCTTGCTTTCAACTTCTGCAGATATTTGCATCAAATCAGAGAGCATTCTGGGAGCATTGTACATAGCCTTATATTGCGAAACTATGAAAACGTGTGTACACATTTTTATACTGGAACCACTGTCAGTACTACAGTCAAGGATTACAACATTTACTTAGAGTGCCCACACTAATAATAAAGGCTTTCAATTAATGAACCATAAATAATTTGCAGTGGACCTATGTATTCTCTACCTTAGAGTGTTTCCAGTCATATCCCTCCTGTGTAGATAGAAGATAACTCTAATGACTAATATCCTATGTGATTCTTAGATTGTATCCATGTGTATCCCCTCCCTGTGTTTAGAGCTATAGCTACAACGACTAGTCGCTGGTGTGACTGTTGGAATATAGCCAGGTATCCCTTTCCCCGTGTGTTTAGAGTTATAGCTGTAACGACTAGTCGCCGGTGTGACTGTTGGAATATAGCCAGGTGTATCCCTTCCCCTGTGTGAAGAGATAACCCTATTCATTAGAACAAAAGAAATGTGTTCTTGAAATGTGTAATGTAACTGATGCTATGTAAAGTGCCTTGATAACATGTAACGGAACTGGTGCTATGTAAAGCGCTTGGATAACCTAATCGGTTCAAGTTCCTGGAATGTGTAACGTAACTGATCTTATGTAAACTGCTGTGATAACATGTAACGGAACTGGTGCTATGTAAAGCGCTCTGATAACCTAATCGGTTCAAGTTCGCGCTATAGAAAACTCTAAAAATAAAATAAATAAATAAATTAACATATGGACAAAAATATTTCCTTAACTGCAGACAGTGCCCTTCACTGATCCATAATGTGGCCTGCAAACTGGCAACCAAAGATTTTGTGCTGCAGGGGGTTGGGCCTACTTGTCCCAAGGACAACATACGCATGAAAACTTGTTGCCTTTGACCCCAAACAATATTTCCTGGGCGTCGGGCTATAGGAATTCCACATCCCTGTAACTCTTAATCTTGACAGAGCAAATTTGGACACCATTGTCAGATAGAGAATAGTGGGAAAGATTTAGCATCTTGATATAACCTGGTTATACCATTAGTGGAAATGTCCTTTACTTCTACCCTCCTAGAATAGAAACCCATGAAGACTAATAGAGAGGGTGTGGCCAGTTTACCCCTTATCGTTCCAACCAGATAAATGGTTACCTCCTCTCAAGGATAATTGAGCAGTACCCTACACAGGGTGCATCTGTCTGACCTCCAACCCTTTGTTGGAGTTCTTGCACTCCATATACTTCAAGAATTTTCTAAGGGACGTATGCACACCAATTCATGCTTTTTAAAAAAAAATTATCCAATCTTAGATATAAATGCGTGCAGTTTGGGTTGGTGCCATGCACAATGGGCAACTCGGTAAGATACATTTTCACATTTGGCTGAATCAACACCCCAACCAAACGCATAGCTGGACTCACCTGTTTAGGCCGTTATCTTCTTTTTCAGATTAGTCCGTGTATTCCAATTTAATCAAATTATTTTAACCTTTTTTGTCCTACTTTTTTATCCAACTTTTTTTCACAGTTTTCGCTCCACATGCTGAATGGATTTGCCAATTTACAAATTTTCACATGTTTAAGCTGGGCCTCCCGAACCTATTGCATGAAACACAAAAGGAGCAATTTCGTCTGAGGCAGTGTTGTTTATTTTACAATACACAATGCATTTCGAGCCACTAGTGCTCTTCTTCAGTGGTTACTGAAGTAACAAATAAAATTACCAGTATTACCGTTTACATCTCTGCCAACATGAATGTTACTAGATTAATATGTAATCAAATTTGAAGCTCATGTGAATTAACATGCTTTTCAATGATTCCAATGTTACCAATGTACCTCTTTAAACTGACGGGATTCTGCAACATTCTCCCACTATTTTCTCCCACCCACAATGCTCTCTGAACAAAGCATCTATATAATCGCCAGTCCCTTCTGTGATCGTTCCTGCATTTAACATTTCATACTTTGGTGATGCGACTCCATATAGTTCACCATGACCTCGACCTCTAAGTCTGAACCTAGCCATCAGAAGTATGTTATCATTGTCTCTTTTGTTTTTACAATTTCCAAATGTTCCTCAGGTGCGAAATTCAACAGCTTGATCCTGATTCCACTTCTTCACTGACACCTCATTCCTCACTATTCATAACACTTCTCACTTCTTGCAGCTGTCTCTATATCCACTCACTGACCTGTACAACTATAACTACCTTAGATAGGACACACTATTTAGCCATTTACTTACTCCATCCTCTCTCCACCGCACCAAACGTCACTGTGTACATTCTCACATCCTCATCCAACGCCTCTTCCACCTAACTTTCCTCCATGCTTTCTACTACTAACCACACTAAACAGCCACCTGAACTATTTCTTACTCCAGGCACGTACGCTACTTCAAAACATAAATCTTGGAGTGATATCAAACATCTCCTAATTCTTTTTTTTTTTTTTTTAAATATATTTTTATTTTATACTTCAAAATAAAAGCACACATTTTAAAAGAATACAAATTTTCCTCTTACATTTGTTCATCTCACAGTATGAAAGGGAATCTTAAATCAAAACAAAATAAACTCAAGAGAAGGAAGCCATTGCATCAATGTATCATATTATAACATTTTGATAAAAATCAGAAAATCATCAACCAATCAATCAATCAGTGACACTTATAAAGCGCGCTACATACCCGTAGGGTCTCAAGGCGCTGGGGAGGGGGGGTGCCGCTACTGCTCGAACAGCCAGGTCTTCAGCTTCTTCCTGAAGGAGAGGTGGTCTTGGGTCAGGCGCAGGTCGGACGGGAGGGAGTTCCAGGTCTTGGCGGCCAGGTAGGAGAAGGACCTTCCTCCTGTAGTCGCTCTTCGGATGCGGGGGACGGCGGCGAGGGCGTGGTTGGCTGATCGGAGGTGGCGTTTGGGAGCGTAGAAGTTGACTCGGCTGTTGAGGTAGCTCGGGCCTTGGTCGTGTAGGGCTTTGTGTGCGTGGGTGAGGAGGCGGAAGGTGATTCTCTTGTTGATGGGGAGCCAGTGAAGGTCTCTCAGATGACCGGAGATGTGGCTGGATCGTGGGATGTCGAGGATGAGTCTGGCTGTCGAGGATGAGTCAACAAATCCTATCAGCCTATTCCTGTTCTCCACTTCTCCAAGGGTCCCCATATTTTGATACCTCGGGCTCTCCCCATCCTACCCTTTCTTGCATATATATGTTTCTCTAGATTATGTATAGCAATAAGATTTGATAACCATGTTTGCATGGATGGGGGACTCTTATCTAGCCATACTCTAGCTAACATTAATCTAAAGACAGCAGCTACCATAAACAAAAACATTGCATCGCCTGAATCCATTGGAACGTTTCCCGCGTCAACTCCCAACATAATTAAACTTGCTGTAAGGGTTATCTTTATCCTTAGTGAGTTGTCTAAAAAATGCTCAATATCCTTAATTAATGTATATAACTGAGGACATGTAGCAAACATGTGGACAATATCTGCCTCAGTGGAGTTACATCTGGGGCAAGTAATACCCTCGGTACCCCCCCATTTCGCAATCCTGGCTGGAGTGTGATACAATGAGAACAAGGTTTTGTAATGTTGGGATTGCAAGGGGGCAGAGCAGAGCATGGACCGACCTAGTTCCAGGGATTCGTTAAAAGATTCAGAAGTAGCCTCTATTCTCTCCCCCCATTTATCCCTATGCTTATCCAGGTCGTCTGGTCTATTTTTTGCCAAAGCAGCATATATTGACCTAATGGAGTGTTCCTCCCCCGTGGTTATCCCTTCCATCAATTCATTAGGTTGAAAACCCACCGGCCCCCCTTGTTTGTTTCTTAAAAAACTCCTAACCTGAAGGTATTTAAAAAAGTCCCTTCTGTTTATTTTATATACATTTACCAGATCCTCAAATTGTACAATCGCCTCTGAATTTATTAAATCCCCAATTTGATGTATCCTTTTGTCTTCCCAACCCGCCATTACTGAATCAGCAAAAATTTCTTCAGGGAAGGATTTATTTTTATAGACTTTGGTATATCTATTGAATCTTCCCATGCCTGTCTTCAAAAAGGAGCTCCAGATTTTAAGTGTCGCCCTAAGAGTCTTATATGTCTGTCTTGTAAGATAGCCCAGATCCGTAAAGTACAGGAAGCAGTTTTCTGCATTTTGGCCTAGTACCACTGTGTAAGCTTCAGTTGACATATTAATGGATTTTGATAATCCCCCGCCTCCTCCTATTAGTCCCTGCATATACTGGAGAGCAGCAGCCAAATAATATAATCTAAAATCCGGTGCACCCCAACCCCCTCTACCCTTTGGCAAAGTAATGAATTTATAAGCCCTACGAGTTTTTCCTTGGGCCCAAATAAATCTGTTAGCTACACTCTCCAACATATTGAACCATTTGTTCTCAAAAATTAAAGGTATTGACCTAAATAAATACAAAAATTTAGGCAAGACCATCATTTTCAACACATTAGTGCATCCAACCAATGAAAGGTGCAAGTTATTTATCCTTTCCAGGTCACTTTTTACCTTCGCTATCAGTGGATTCATATTGCGCTCGACTATCTCCTCCAAATTTGCAGAAATATCAGTCCCTAAATATGTTGCGCTGTTGACCACCCTGTTATCCAGACTAGTTGCAAACCTATTCATGATTATCTGGGTTTTTGTTTTGTTTAGGCTGTATCCTGAGACCAGCCCAAAGCCATGCGCCTCTGCTTCTACTCCCACCATAGCTATATCCGGATTCGGAGTCAGTATAGCCACGTCATCAGCGTAGGCGAGAGTTTTCACAGTGCAGCCATTTAATGACAGACTGAATTTCAGGGTTTCCCTCTAATTTGCGGAGTAGTGGCTCTATATATAGGGCGAAAAGCAGTGGGGAAGACGGACAGCCCTGGTGAGTCCCTCTTTGTATATGAACTAGATCTGAGTGCCCTCCATTTACTCTAATTTTTGCGACCGGGTCTCTATATAGGGCTTGTATGGCCAATATATATCCTGGCCCGATACCACACCACTTCATAACTTCCCATAGATATTCCCAGTCGACCCTATCAAAAGCCTTCTCGGCATCTAAGAAGAGTGCTGAAATAGGGTCGCCTGTGACCTCTACCGCATCAATCATAGTAATCGCTGTCCTAATATGCTGTGTAGTACCCTTCCCGGGTATAAAGCCATGCTGTGATGGGCTCACCAAATGTTCGATACAGCCTGCTAACCTCTTTGCCAACATCTTTGAGTATACCTTAACATCTGAGTTCATCAGAGTGATTGGCCTGTAAGATCCAGGGAGAGTTAAGGGCTTCCCTTTTTTAGCAATGACAATTATATCGGCCCCTCCCCATGAATCCGGTGATTGCCCCCCTTGTTGTACATATAACATAACCTCAAACATATAAATCAACAAACAATCACGAAATACTTTGTAAAACTCAACCGGAATTTGATCAGGTCCAGACGCCTTTCCTGATGGTAAACTACTTAATGCATCGATGAATTCCTCCAGGCCTAGGATAGATTCTAACATTTCTCCTTCTTCCTTTGAGATAGATGAGGGGACTATGTCTTTAAGATAATTACTAATTTCCACTATTCCCCCTGTGTCTTCCCGTGTGTACAATTTTTCGTAAAATACTCTAAAAACCTCTCTTATCCTATCCGGATCTGTAACAGTGACACCCATTGGATCCAATATCTCTTTTATCTCTGCAGCTGCCCTCTGCTGTCTAACTTTAACCGCAAGGATGTGACCCACTTTCTCACTACACTCGTAAGCCTCTTCTTTTTTAGCCAAGTATTTTTCTGCCAGCTTTATAGAAAAGCTTTCTACAGCTTCTGCCTTCAATGCTACCAATTTTAGTAATACGTGTTCCAAGCTGGATTTAGATTCTACTGCAGCAGCTAATTTTCCTTCCTCTATAATCAACTTTTGCCGGATAGCTTCAATCTTTAACCTCTCTTTCTTGCGTCTTGTCAATACATAGCACAATGTTTCTCCTCTAACCCCAGCTTTGAAGCAATCCCAAGTTTGTCCTATAGAGGCAGTACCATGATTGATCTCCCAAAAGGACCTAATCCACCCCTCCATGTGCTTCCTATATTCGGCATCTTGAAGAAGACTCCTCTCAAAAGTCCATGTTGACCTCTTACTCTGTGATTGCGGAACCCTCACTGTCAATATTAATGGACTATGATCGGAAATAATCCTTGGTTGCTTTTCAATCAATGTCTCCAAAGCCAAAGACCTTGAGACTAGAAAGTAGTCTAATCTTACCAACACCTGATGTGGTGCCGAGAAAAAAGTACTGCTATCCAACAGTGGATGTTGCATCACCCAGGGATCTACCCAAAAATTATGGTTAACCATGTTGGCAATAGCCCTATATACCTTTCTCTTTCTACCACTGTACACCGCTCCTGTATTCATAAATGAACTTGTAGGGTCATGTAGATTAAAATCGCCACAGCATATTACTGGTTCAGGCCACTGTGCTAATTCTGTATCTATAAATTGCCATATCTCCGGATCATCCTCAGTAAATGTATGTAAATGTATAGGCATTTATATAGCGCACTACTTACCCGTAGGGTCCCAAGGCGCTTCGACTGCTGCGAAACCCTTCCTGGCTTCCCTGAGAGATGGTCCCTTAATGGGTATCTCCAGGGTGAGACCAGGCATCCCTGGCGGTCTGGTGGGGCCGTTAGTGAAGATGAGGCAAGCTAATGCCCAGAGTTGCCGAGTGTGATCGCTGATCAGAGTGGACACCGAGGCGAGAGAATTATCAAGTCCGCTGACCCTGGTCCAGAAACCTGCCGCGCCGGGAATCGAACCCTGGTCCCGGGCCGTCCTCTGCTCTCGGGTCTGCCGCCTCTAACCAGTGAGCCACACTACTTCACTAGATCCATATATGGTTACTAATGTTAACCTGAGACCTTTAAAACATAGTTCCACCATAGCCCATCTCCCCCATTGGTCTTCTTTCTTTCTTTTAACTATCACATCTCTTCTTCTCCCCAGGATTGCAACTCCCCTTGTCCTAGATCCTTGCCTACTGGCTGCAAGTACATCAAAGCCCAATTGATTCATTAAATATATCTGCTTTTCCTCTATATGCGTTTCCTGTAAACATACTAAGTCTACTTGTAGAGTTCTAATATAAGCTGCTACATTCGCCCTTTTCCTTGGATCATTTAAACCACATACATTTATAGAGACTAACTTACATGACATTGTGCATTGTTGAAAAAAACTTTTCTTCGTATCCCAACTATTTCTTTAGCCATCCTTTCCCCCTTTCCAATCTTTCTCCTCCCTTCTCTATTCAAAGATATAGACAACAAACTATATATGTAATCAATGTGTGCTAAAAAACATAGCCAATCTATACACTTCCACTGGTTTTTGGTCTCCCGCCCCCTCCCCCCCCCCTCCCCTCCCCTTCCCTTCCCTACCCCCCTCCCTACAGGCAAATAGGTCAACAATGACCTATGTGTGGCCGCTTCCTGGTTGTGTTAGTCGCACCCCTCTCCCACCTTCTCCAGAGTCCCCCCCTTTCTACCGCTTAAACCTCTCTTCAAAAGTCCATAGTATTAATTTGAAGATCTTCAACCATCTTAACGGAGATCAATCTCTTATTTCTTCTCCCTTTCCAACTCCTGAATAAACTCCTGTGCTTTCACTTCAGACATAAACATCCTGACTCTGCCCTTTGTGATCACTTTCAGTCTAGCTGGGAATAGCAAATATGCCTCTGATCCTAAGGCCTGAAACTGCGAGATCATTTTCCTGAGCCTCCACCTCCTCTCAACTGTCACATGACAAAAGTCTGGTCTAGAAAAGAAGGTAACACCCTCCACAGTTCTTTTACTGTCAGGTCTGGCTTTCTGAATAATTTCTTCTTGGAGCAGAAAGTTTCCAACATACACTAATATTGCTCTGGGGAGTGGTGCTTTAGAGCCTCCTTCGGCTCCATATGTCTTACGCTGGACAAAGGGGAACCTATGCGCCCTCTGGATCTCTGACTCCCACTGCCACTGGGACTCAGGAAATGCACCCTTTAGTAGTTTGACCACAAACCCCCTAGGTTCCTGCCCTTCAAGCCCTTCTGCCACCCCCAAAATGCGAACATTATTGCGTCTTTGACGATTTTCAAAATCCTCCATCTTCCAAAGAAAATCGTCTGCCTTCTTTTCCTGTTGTGTTTTAAATTCGCTAAAGCTGCGGAAGTCATCCTCCATCTTGCCTGTTCTTTCCTCCACCTCAGCAACTCTCCCCGCCAAGCCTTCATATAATTTGTTTGTTTTCCGAAGCGTCGTTTGAATCTTCTTGAAGTCTTGTCTTGTTTTTCGACTTGTAGATCTCGCTTCAGTTTGAATTTGTTTCAACATGTTGAATACCATTCCTAGTGCATCATCTTGCCTTGGGCCTGTTTCTTGCTCTTCCTGATATGTCTGCGATGTTGCTGAATAGTCCCAATCCAGTCTCCTCTCAGCTCCTCTTGTGGGCGATCTTTCGTGCCTGCATCGCCTTATCTGTTTCCTTTTTTGTGTAGAGTCTTTGCCTATATCAGTTCCTGAGGAGGTAGAGGCTGACCATGAATCCTCTTCATCTTCATCCTCTTCCTTCTCCGCCTCCTCTTCCTCCTCTTCATCTGTTATTTCCCCCTCCTGTTGTACAGAGTCGGAATCCTCATTTACTGAGAAGAAATGCTCCCCCTCCAGTAAGCATACATCTTCCTTCTCCCTGGGATGTCCGCCTTCTACCTTTTCTGCCACCAAACTTACAGAACTTCCCCATGTGGGGTTAGGGGATTTAGCCAATAATTCTGCTTCCACCTGCATGATTGCCTGCAACATATCTGCATTTTCTTGCCCCCTTGGCTCCCCCTTACCGCTTTCCTTATCCACAGTAATCCCTTCTTCAAACACCGTCCTCTGCAGAGTCTCCTTCTCTCCTTTTTTTACGGCACATTTCTCAGCTCTCTGCCCTGCATTCTCATCTGCCTTCTCATCTGTGCTCCTGTCGGCGTTCTGTTCGAAGCTAGCAGAGAGCGGTTGCCTAGTAACAGCCGGCTCGGCGTCTGTCACGTCTCCAACTCCCGTTGTTGCTGCTGCCGCTGCGTCCTTGAGGACGCTCCGTTGACTGACTCCAGGATCGGATTCAGCATCGCCGGGGACTTCTGCTGCCAAATCCGCCGTCTCTGAATTGGCTGGACGGGTAAATGACTCCGGTAAGGTGGGCTGCCTAAGGGGGGTTCCTTTATTTTTTATTTTCAAGATCGCTGGCTTTTCTAATACTTTGGTGCACCCTTTCGCTGTAGCGCTCTCCTCTCCGCCCAGTGGTTTCCCTTTTTGGTCCAGTTTCTTTTTTGTCGGAGGCGCAATCACTTTCTTAATAGCGCCCGGGTTCCTCACCGGTATCTGTCTTCAGCGCGACGGGTGTCTCCAGTTCAGTGGGGGTTGATTTACTGATCTCAATCCCGTCTCTAGTTTTCATCTTGTCAGCCTTTGCAGATCTAAGTGGCATTTTTGTATGCAGCGAGTCGCTTAAATCCTTTATTCCTTGTTCTGATATGTTCTTAACTTGCTTCAGCAGGCTACCTGTGAGTGCTCTCAGTTTCCTTGTGAGCCTGCCGAATTCAGCCACCACCCTGTCTCTAAGCCGGCCAGTAGTTGACTGTGCAGGATTGAGTAAAATGCACTCCCCAGCTCCGAATCCGACTTTCATACGAGCAAGGTCAACAGCCATCCGAAGGGTCTAGCGCTATCATTATAGCGCCCAGCTACTTCATGTTGTTGCGTCCGGATGGGAGAGAGGTTTTGGTGCGACTGCTCACCACAACCCACCCGCTGCCATCTTGCCTCGTGCGCAAACATCTCCTAATTCTTGATAAAAATGAGTCAAGCCACTTTCTCTGTAGAAGCACCGTACCCAGCCCTCACATCCTACTTGTAAAATCGTAACTTAATTAATCAACCTCACACTTTATCATGAATCATTCTTACCCTTGCTACAACTGTACTTAAAAAAGATCCCCCTTTTCACAACTATTACATACAAGATTTATAGTTGGACAGTCCTTTACATTGACTTTGAGCCCATCGTTTCCACTCTGGAATCACACACCCTCAAAACTTTTCTTGCTGTCAGGTGTATCTTCTTTTTGTTTTAAAGCACAAATGCTACGCTCTTTTAAGTCTTCATAAACCACCTTCTCTTTTTACTCTACTTAGCTTAGTTTTACATTTTAACATGTGTCTTCCATCCTTTTCACAATGCTTACTATGTTGTTATTTGTTGCTTGATATGTCGCACAACTCATCCGGGCAGGGACATCTCAGCGCATGGATGGCAGATAGCTGACACAGAGGTAGTATTTTAGAACACCCAGTTCTTAAGATGCTTCTTGAATTCCGCAAACCTAGGCGACGTGTGTATGGTCAGCAGTAGTTTGTTCCATTGGAGCGGCCTCAGGTGTGAAAAGGCGCAGCCTCCATATTTAGCTGTACGAATCCAGCAGAGGCATAGAAAGGATTGGTTGCTAGATCACAATTTCTGCTAGGGACATAATGAGTAAGCCTGTTTTGCAGGTCTTTTGGGCCTGTGCCTGATAGGGATTTGTAGGTTACACAAAGCCGTTTGAACAGGGCTGTCTTGCGAATCGGGGGGCAATGTAAGGCTCTTAGTGTAGCGGCAGATGGACGCCTTGGTGGCAGCTTGTTGTTTGTAAGCCACATGGGAAACTCAACCCTACAACGGGTATTGCTTCCATCCTGGCTGCCTACACTGCTAGGTCCCATTGTCAGGTTCAATAAAATCTCTCACCTTACCCACCAAATTCCAAATTCACAACCAGAAATGGAGCCGGTGCCAGTAGAGAAGGGTTCAGCTAGAATATATGAGAAAGTGATTATTGAAGTCTGCAATGAAAAGGGTGATGCAGAGGCCAGTGTGGGCCATCCTCACACAACCTCCCATCTGGTCATCATTCTGAGCCATGATCCCAGTCAACAAGAGTGACCAAAGACCTATAGCGCCACCACCAGACAGCATTGCATATTAAGACAAGTGAGTAGAATGCAATCACAGCTATCTCTGTGCAGTCCCTGTGGCTTCCCTGAGCATTCCACTTCTCAAAACAGATCTAGAACCACCAGGTGGAAACACATGGAGGTCAGCTGACTTGTATGTCAGGCCAATAAAACATCATACAGAAAGATAGCCTGTGCCTTCTAGAAACCACATTTCAGAGGCTTCCCTTGGACACACAAGTCCGGTCAACCAAACAATTCCATACAAGAAGGCTCACCACTTTCATCTTCCACCAACCAACTTTGACTGTGGTGTTATTCCAATGTCCCTAATAACAAAAAGGACTGGCAGGTATGGTCTTGAAACACACTCTATTCTGTTTACAATTTAGCAAAATATAGGCGTTTTCACATAGGGAGATGGTGAACACTCTCACTTGGAAAGAGGAGTTCCTGGAATTGTACATGCTCTTATATCATTAAACGACTCCATTTTGAACATCGCTTCGCCCTCTCTACAGAAACCGCTTACCCTCTGCTCTGCTCTGCTCCTTTATGTGGATAGATGTAAACCACGCCTCTCCAAAGAGTAGCTGGTGAGCTACTGTGCCACTTGTACGTAGCTCTCCATTGTGCAGCCCTGCCTAATACATTACAGGTTCTTCTTTAATTGAAATAATATATGCATCCCAAAACTGAAAACCATGTATTTCAGGTGAACATTTTTGTTGTTTCCAAACTCATCAGCTGATGCTTAGAGCAAATTACCAAAATATATTTAAAGCTGTGTGATTGGAGAGAAATATTACTAATATTATTACGTTGGTGCTAGGGGCATTGCAGCTCTGGCTCTCATGTACTACCCACTGAAAGCCATTGCAAATTGATGAAGTGTTTGTTATTTACTGGTGTTTTTATACATCACCCTGACTGATCCACTGAGGTGGGATTGCTGCTAATAATACATAGGATGGCCTCTAATGTTATCTTGCCCGATACAGTCACTATTGAATGAATGAATAATTTATTGTGTGGTTACTCAAAACCATTACATTAAAACCAAAGTTCAAAGCTACAAAAGTTAAAAAGGATCAGAGAAATCATATTCTTTAAAACAAGTCTGTATGCTCAAGATCTGGGTGCTTGTAAACAAAGAGGGTTAGAGTCTTTTTTCTTGCGGAACGACATGCATCGGTTAAGGCTCTGGACATTTAGCTCGTGATGGCCATCAACTTGGAACGAGTCTGTTGAATGAATTTGCCAAATGTGGCCATCTGTTTAACTGAGTTCAATGTGTACAATTGATACACCGCCTCCTTTGTGGTTTGCGTCCCCACTTGTAAGATGATGGGCCTGAGGTAGAGGCAACGGGCTGTGCGCAGGGTCGGGCAACAAAATAGGATGTGGCTCAGGGACTCCCGATTGTAGTTACAGAGCCTGCATTCCTTGTTCCCTAAGCCTGTTCCTTCAGTGGGATATAATTCTTTGTGGGGCAGGGGGTGTAATCTGTAGGCTAGAATTTTATATAGAGCTGGGCGGCCCACTGCCTGCGTAAGATGTTGTTTAGCGTTGTACGCCGTGTGTGGCAGGCTTTGGGTCTCATGGAAACCTCTTTTTGCCAGGGACTCCAAGTCCAGTGCACGAGAGCGGAGGCGGACTTGTTTTTTAATTGCATTTTTAATAGCAGAATAGTTGACTTGCTCAGAGCCCCAGTTCTCCGTGGCTAAGCTATACAGTCACTATTGCAACACTATTAATAGAACTCTGGATGATTTCCATTGAACAAAAGTTGCTCTTATTACAAAACAAGTTGGAAACCCCTGATCTAAAGTCTGCTCTCTCTTAGACCTTTTTGATTCCTTTGTGTATATTTGTTCCATTTGACCCTGGCCCGCTATTGCTGATCACAATATTCCCATAAAATTTACTTTAGAATTTCTCAAACCAAAACCTGAACTTTGAAGTAACTGCATGTTTTTTTAAGCAGGTGATCCAATCCTTAATTCTGGAAACGTTTTGAGAAAAGAAGAGTTTCATTCGAGTCTCGTGGATTCTTATTGTGGAGTAGAAGGAGAAAGTAAATCTGCCCATAACATAGGTAAGAGTTGTTTTATGAATATTTGGTTTGCAGACAGTGTCCCAATCTGCCACCTATGGAATTCAGCAAAGATATTGATTAAACATATTTTCATGGGTCTCCGACATATTCAGATCTGTCCTAGACAACACTGTAGCTGTCTCAAAAGTCTCATGTAATAAAAACAAATAATTAATAAAAAAATAAACAAATACATACTTAAGTGAGCTTTTAATCGGCATTCTTCATCCATTGGTTTGTCTGACTGTCATTCAAATGTTGCTTCTGTCCACAGCAGCATACAGTATGGGGCAATGACTCAACCCACTTTAGCCATTGGCTCTCTTGCACTCTCCGTTTGTCTGATCACATTTGCACAAAAAGAAATGCACTTCAGGGACAGGGCTGGTGGACTAATACTTTACTTTGCAAATGTTTTCCTCTGCCTTTTCTGTGTGCCACTATGAATTGTGTTTTCCTGTGATGTGCTAAGTACATGTATTGATTACTTTCTTTTTAAATTACACTTTTTATTGCAAGGACCTGACCACCATGTTCAAGTGGCGGCATGTTTTCTTTATTTTCTTCTTTGTATTTTTGTGGCATATGTTTGCAATAAAAATTAAATACAAAATATAACCATCCCACCCAATAGCCAAGGAGAGACATTTGGTATTGTCAGTGCTTGTTTAACACCATTTCAACAAGTGGGACATGTGAGAACCTCTGCTTCTTCTCGTACCAGAGCGCGAAGCCAAATGTGTTTCGGAATGTTTGCATGCCGGTAGAACTTTGGCTTTTTAAAAGGTACTCCGATACATAGTTTGGAGCAGCATGCTAAGCCAATAGCTTCCCTTGAGGAATGATACAAAAAGGAAATGAATCGAAGTATTCCTTATACCTGTATAAATGAAACGAAAAAGTATTCTTTGTTAGAGCTAGGGTGACTGTTAGAGAAAATAATGTATGATTTACTTTATATAAACAAAACGGCACAATTGGTTCGGTACCACCTTTGGTAAAAATGATCTAAATGCCACCATTGGATTGAAGATACTTACTCCCCTCTTAGTTTTAATCTACCCATCGGGGACACCCAACAACGTTTTTTAATAGTCCTCTACGAGGAAGTTTTACTGATTCACATTCACAACTATGCACTCTGCACAACTCATCCACACCTCTCGCTCACATGGGGACCCTGCCATAGTAGAAGACAATACTCCAAGAGTACCTTCCTCCAATTCTTGAAATTGGAGGCAATTGTAGTCCACACCTGAGTCTTTGGTTCTTGGGTGATTTCTAAGCTGGCAATGACTAGAAGATACATCACGCTTCTTTCCCCTGTACATTACAAAATAGACGTTACAGTGTTGGATAGATCAATAATGTCTGCAAAGAAAAGTTAACATTTTATTATGCAATAATACTGCATCTAATTAAAATATGTACAAATATGAACATGCAAAGCAGAAACCAATCAATTCACAACAAAATCTTGCAGATTTTATGGCTTCTTTACCATTCACTCCCTCCTTCTGAGAACGTTCCCTTTCAGTCCACAACCATGCCCAACCCTTACGTCCGACCCCTTGGCTCACTCATCACCATTCTCTCTCCACCAGACTTCTCCATCCAGGGGCCTATTCACAACAACCCTTCTCTTTTTCCAGATCATTCCACCCTCCTTCTTGATTGCATTTTTGAATAGCTTCACCACTCTCGGCTCTCATGAACTTAGACTAACCCCTGCACTGCAGAGGTGTACTCATTTTAACCCCTTCAGTGCTCATGACGAGCTGAGCTCGTCATGAGTCACGGTGCTCGTGACGAGCTGAGCTCGTCATGAACACACCCATTTTCATTATGGCAGCACGGCAGAAGAATCTCCCTAGCAGCCAAGGTGTTAATATAATCATCCATATTGGTCCTAGTGACTTATACACTTCCTTTTATCAGACCTTTCTTTTCTTTTGACTTGGAGATCCTTCTCTTTCTCTCTCCCACGCCATGGACTTTCAAACCCTTAATATATGTTATCAAACCTGTACTCATCTTGGTACGAGTAGCATGGTCTTTAAACAATTCTAAGGGATATTTACCCGTTTAGCTGAATGGAGTAAACCTGTAGGCTGTGATGCTGTACTGTAATTGCACCATCCATTTGAGACCTTTTGGTCTTGCAAGTTGTATGCCCTTCTTCAACGTCTTATTCATGTCCTTCACAGTACCATTCATCTCCAGGTGGAATAAGGAGCTTTTATTTGTGCTCAAAACCATAGCCTTTTTAAAAATAACTCCAGGGTTGTGGAATTTAATAAAATATCTACTTGTCTATGGGGCAGGTTGCTTCATAAATCTGCTTGTCCTGTAACAAAATCCACTTGTCCCTTTGGTGCAATGTAGTGCGGCTACAAATTATAGCAGCAATCTCATTATATAAGAGATCTGAAATAGCCCCTCTGATTATGTCAGGGCTCATACCATAGTAGTGTTTGAATACTTGCAACCCCCTTATGTTGCCACGTTTCTGCAGGGCTACATACTGGGGCTGAAGGTAGTGGTAAGCAATAGTTCCAGGGTTAGAATGCCCTTTTGAGTCTGTGCAAACCTACTAACTTGCATGTTTTAAGGGTTTTCAACAACTCTTCTCTATTTTTTCCCATACTGAGAAATGTTGGAAATTTTCTCCTGACAATGGCAGACATAAACATTATTCCAAAGTTGGGAAACAAGTGGTGGGATGGAAAGTGAATATGCAAACACTCAGATTTTTGCATGAGCAAACCTAAACATGCATATTTGCTCATGCTAGAACGCAGTTCACAAATGTATTCTAGGATTACTATTCTGTAAATTCTTGGGAATTCACAAAAGCTATATAGCTGCACTTAATTCACTGACCTATACCAGGGGTGCCCTTTTGAGGCTTTCTTTAATAATTGAGCCCCTAATGTGGTCTGCGTTGACCATGACCTTTTGGGTTTAATAAAATTCTGTCTCTCTTTCTGTATTGGCTGGCTTCACTGTGAGTGACAGCATTCTGCTCTTCCACAAGGAGCATATCGGCACACAAAGTAGATTTGTTCAGTGCCAGTAACTACTGTGACAGTGTGTGCTTTTTGAGACCAAAAACAAGTTTTGCTTTTGCCAATGTTTGTTATAATGGTGAGGGCCTGGCAGCTCCCACACCAATAAGGCATTACAAAAACCATGCCAAACAATTCACTCATTGACAAAGCTGACCACCAATTTCAGACCTAGTGGCTTTGCCAATGCTTATTTTTGTTTCCCATAATCTTATTAAAACTGTTTATACTCATTTGGATTATGAATATTTTGGGGAAATACCAGCATGCATCAACACCCGTTACTAAATGATGCTGCAAAGAAATGGTACCTGAAATTTGACAGTAGTTTAGCAAAATGTTTTTTTTCCTGCTTTCATTTTTTAGGAGCATTTTATTTTGAAAGAAAGCAAAGAATCATCAATCTTGCTTTCAACTTCTGCAAATATTTGCATCAAATCAGAGAGCATTCTGGGAGCATTGTACATAGCCTTACATTGCGAAACTATGAAAACGTGTGTACACATTTTTATACTGGAACCACTGTCAGTACTACAGTCAAGGATTACAATGTTTACTTAGAGTGCCCACACTAATAATAAAGGCTTTCAATTAATGAACCATAAATACAAGTTTGAACAGCATTAACATATGGACAAAAATATTTCCTTAACTGCAGACAGTGCCCTTCACTGATCCATAACGTGGCCTGCAAATTGGCAACCAAAGATTCTGTGCTGCAGGGGGTTGGGCCTACTTGTCCCAAGGACAACATACGCATGAAAACTTGTTGCCTTTGACCCATAAACAATATTTGCTGGGCGTCGGGCTATAGGAATTCCACATCCCTGTAACTCTTAATCTTGACAGAGCAAATTTGGACACCATTATCAGATAGAGAATAGTGGGAAATATTTAGCATCTAGATATAACCTGGTTATACCATCAGTGGAAATGTCCTTTACTTCTACCCTCCTAGAATAGAAACCCATGAAGACTAATAGAGAGGGTGTGGCCAGTTTACCCCTTATCGTTCCAACCAGATAAATGGTAACCTCCTCTCAAGGATAATTGAGCAGTACCCTACACACGGGGCATCTGTCTGACCTCCAACCCTTTGTTGGAGTTCTTGCACTCCATATACTTCAAGAATTTTCAAAGGGAGGTATGCACACCAATTCATGCTTTTTAAAAAAAAATTATCCAATCTTAGATATAAATGCGTGCAGTTTGGGTTGGTGCCATGCACAATGGGCAACTCGGTAAGACACATTTTCACATTTGGCTGAATCAACACCCCAACCAAACGCATAGCTGGACTCACCTGTTTAGGCCGTTATCTTCTTTTTCAGATTAGTCCGTGTATTCCAATTTAATCAAATTATTTTAACCATTTTTGTCCAACTTTTTTATCCAACTTTTTTTCACCGTTTTCTCTTCACACGCTGAATGGATTTGCCAATTTACAAATGTTCACATGTTTAAGCTGGGCCTCCCGAACCTATTGCATAAAACACCAAAGGAGCAATTTCGTCTGAGACAGTGTTGTTTATTTTACAATACACAATGCATTTCGGGCCACTAGTGCTCTTCTTCAGGGGTTACTGAAATAACAAATAAAATTACCAGTATTACCGTTAACATCTCTGCCAACATGAATGTTACTAGATTAATATGTAATCAAATTTGAAGCTCATGTGAATTAACATTCTTTTCAATGATTCCAACGTTACCAATGTACCTCTTTAAACTGACGGGATTCTGCAACATTCTGCCACTATTTTCTTACACCCACAATGCTCTCTGAACAAAGCATCTATCTAATCGCCAGTCCCTTCTGTGATCGTTCCTGCATTTAACATTTCAAACTTTGGTGATGCGACTCCATATACTTCACCATGACCTCGACCTCTAAGTCTGAACATGGCCATCAGAAGTATGTTATCATTGTCTCTTTTGTTTTTACAATTTCCAAGTGTTCCTCAGGTGCTAAATTCAACAGCTTGATCCTGATTCCACTTCTTCACTGACACCTCATTCCTCACTATTCATAACACTTCTCACTTCTTGCAGCTGTCTCTATATCCACTCACTGACCTGTACAACTATAACTAACTTAGGTAGGACACACTATTTAGCCATTTACTTACTCCATCCTCTCTCCACCGCACCAAACGTCACTGTGTACATTCTCACATCCTCATCCAACGCCTCTTCCACCTAACTTTCCTCCATGCTTTCTACTACTAACCACACTAAACAGCCACCTGAACTATTTCTTACTCCAGGCACGTACGCTACTTCAAAACAAAAATCTTGGAGTGATCTCAAACATCTCCTAATTCTTGATAAAAATGAGTCAAGCCACTTCCTCTGTAGAAGCACCGTACCCAGCCCTCACATCCTACTTGTAAAATCGTAACTTCATTAATCAAACCTCACACTTTATTATGAATCATTCTTACCCTTGCTACAACTGTACTTAAAAAAGGCCCCCCTTTTCACAACGATTACATACAAGATTTATAGTTGGACTGTCCTTTACATTGACTTTGAGCCCATCGTTTCCACTCTGGAATCACACACCCTCAAAACTTTTCTTGCTGTAAGGTGTATCTTCTTTTTGTTTTAAAGCACAAATGCTACGCTCTTTTAAGTCTTCATAAACCACCTTCTCTCTTTACTCTACTTAGCTTAGTTTTACATTTTAACAAGTGTGTTCCATCCTTTTCACAATGCTTACTATGTTGTTATTTGTTGCTTGATATGTCGCACAACTCATCCCGGCAGGGACATCTCGGCGCGTAGATGGCAGATAGCTGACACAGAGGTAGTATTTTAGAACACCCAGGGCCAGATGTAGGTGGCCGTTTGAGGCCATTTACCGAGCGGTAACGGCCGATTTTGGCCGTTACCGATCGGTAAATTGGTGACAAGTATGTAGGGGGCATTATTTTACCGAATCGGTAAAATTACAGATTCGGTAATTTTACCGATTCGGTAAAATAAAAATTCGGTAATGTTACCGATTCTGAGTGACCCAGATGTAGGTGGGACTCTTCAGAGTCCCAGAGGCCTTACCGAATCGGTATTTTACCATCAAATCCAATTTGATGGTAAAATACTGATTCCGGTGTGCATGCACATGTGTGCATGCACACCTATGCCATGTGACAGGCAGACCTGCCCTTAGGGCATGTATGCCTGCCACATGGCACCCAAGCCTGTTTTGGGGGTGCCAGAGGGTGTCAAAGTGACACCCCCTGCACCCTTGTGAAAATCGGTATTTACCGATTCGGTAAATACCGAATCGGTAATGCCCATTCATTCCTATGGGCTTCAAAGTCCATAGGAATGAATGGGCATTACCGATTCGGTATTTACCGAATCGGTAAATACCGAATTCTTCCGAATCGGTATTCCAGCACATCTGGAATACCTACATATCCACCCCTTAGATTTACCCATTTTTAATTACCGAATCGGTAAAATTCGGTAATTAAAAATCGGTAAATCTATTTTACCTACATCTGGCCCCCAGTTCTTAAGATGCTTCTTGAATTCCGCAAACCTAGGGGACGTGTGTATGGTCAGCAGTAGTTTGTTCCATTGGAGCGGCCTCAGGTGTGAAAAGGCGCGGCCTCCATATTTAGCTGTACGAATCCGGCAGAGGCATAGAAAGGATTGGTTGCTAGATCACAAGTTCCTGCTATGGACATAATGAGTAACCCTGTTTTGCAGGTTTTTTGGGCCAGAGCCTGATAGGGATTTGTAGGTTATACAAAGCCGTTTGAACAGGGCTGTCTTGCGAATCGGGGGGGCAATGTAAGGCTCTTAGTGTAGCGGCAGATGGACGCCTTGGTGGCAGCTTGTTAACCATACATGCTGCTCTATTTTGAACGACTTGCAGTTGGGACAGAAGGGATTCATTGGAGGCAAGGAACAAGGCATTACCATAATCTAGTCGGCTAATGGTCGCCCCTGGGTGAGTGTTTTACGTGAGTTTAATGGAAGCCATTTAATCATATTTTTAAAGAAGGTCCATGGTGCCAAAACAGGTACCATATGTGGAGGATAAATGGTCTCAAATTGAAACTTGATTGTCTAGGAGTATGCCTACATTTCTTGCGATTATACTGGGCAAAGGGGTGGGGCCCAATTCTGCCGGCCACCAGTCATCAGTCCAGAGATTTTGGGCTTTGCTGAACGAGAGAATTTCTGTTTTGCTCCCATTGAGTTGGAGACAGTTATAGGACATCCAGGAAGCAATCGCCCTCATGCAGGTAGAGAATCTGTTTGACATTCTCGATGTCCTGCCCGAATGCGATGACCAACTGCGTGTCATCTGCATATGATAGTGTCTCGAATCCAAACGATTTAATCAGTCGGGCCAAGGGAGCTGCGTATACATTAAAGAACCCTGGGGAACTCCTTTGTTCAGGGAAAAGGTCCTGGAGTGGTACGGACCCTTAGAAACTGTTTGGACTCTGTATTTAGGGAAGTCTCTCAACCAGTTAATGGCTGAACCCCTGATGCCTAGCTGCTGCAGACGTGATAGAATTGTGTGTGAGATGGTGTTGAATGCTGCTGATAGATCAATCATCACCAGCATAGCTGGTCCTTCTGTCATCAAGTAACAGTCTAATGGTGTCTACTACTGCAAGTAGAGCAGTCTCTGTGCTGTGGAATGGTCTAAAACCTGACTGTGAGATGTCCAACAAATTGTTCTGCTCTGGGTAAGCTGTTTGTTAATATGGATCTCTAATGTCTTTCCTAGCAGAGGGAGGAGAGATATGGGGCGGTAGTTGTTTTGAGTCCTTGAGGTCCGTGGTTGGTTTCTTCAAGATGGGCGCTACGTGGGCTGCTTGCCATTGCCTCAGGACCGAGGCTAGGGTCAAAGATTGGTTGCATATTTCAGTAATTGTCGGGGCAAGATGAGGGGAGAGAAATGAATTGATTTTTGGAGGGCAGGGATAGGAAGGCGACCCTGATTTTCCTTTAGCTAATGAGTCTAACATTTGGGTTCGAATGTCACAAAGCCCGAGTAATGTTTCCTAGCGGGGTAAGAAGGATATATAGATTGAAAACTATTGTAGATGGTGTTATGAGTTGCCAGGGTGTCACAGAAAACTAGGGTTGCTGGGGCATCAGTAGAACAGGCCCGTGGTTGGGCACAGGTTTTTACAATTTAAAAAAGTTCCTTGGAGGAGTTACCGGCTTGTTTGATTTTAAGAACAATATATTGTTTACGAGCAGGCTCTATTTCATCATGGTAGGAACGAAGTGCATCTTTAAATATTGTTTTTCAGAATTGCTTTTAGACAGCCTCCAGATGCACTCAAGCCTTTTGCAGAGGGTCTTATCAGTTTTTTGGTCCGCCAAGTACCAAGGTGCATTTGGTCTGGGATATTTCCTAGTGAGGGGGCCACGATGTTGAATGGCTGCGAAAGGGAATTGTTGAACTGTGCAAGAGTTGCCTTGATATCTGACGGGTTATTTGGTTTCAAAGTGGAGAAGGCTGCTTTAAAAGAGTCACCAGTGATCTGCTTCCAGGGTCTCATGATGGACTGGTGCTTGGCCTTAGATGCATTGGGCATTATAGTAAGTGAAATTAGAAAGCTGATCAAAAAGTGATCTGTCTATGTCAGTGGGGTGTCAATTTATGGGAGCTTAATGGTAGAGAAAATGAGGTCCAACGTATGTCCTCCTTGGTGGGTGGGGCCGAGTTTTATTAACTGTAGATTTAGCACTTCAAGATGTGTTAGCAAGATAGGGACCTCGGGGTCTGTGATAACATCAACATGCTAATTAAAATCTCCAATAGTAAGATAAATAATTTTCGTTTCAGCTCCATTAAACTTTGTTATTCGGTTTAAAAAACCATACAAGATACAAATTGCATACATTTCATACGTGTTAAATAAAAATCCAATATACAATACAATACAAATTTACAATCCCACACATATTAATTCAGATCTGGTTACCAAAGACTTGTTTTAAAAATTATAAAGATTGGGCACAGTTATGGATGTAAAGGGACATTGCTTATAAAGAATAATACTATAATGTCCATTCCATTTTAAAAACAATAAAGTGCACAATCATTCATAAAATTGATAAAGTGTAAAAGCATCAATCACATTATCCACTAATAATTGCGAGAACAGGGCACCAGGTAAAAACATACCATACTAAAATGAGTGATAAAAAAAGAAACGGGCAACAATATGTTAACATTTCAGTCCCTTTCTCTTATGTACTAAGTTTATGGCGAATAAGTATTTACTTAGGCTGAAGACAATTTTCTGAGATGTATCTGTTTCTAAAATTCTTAATGCTCCTAAATATGACCTAATTTCCATATTACGACAAATTGGTTTCATCTATTTTTTCTAGAAATGGCATACGCTGGGCAAAAAAATTATATATGGGGATCGCTTTCTACAGCATTTATTGATCATACGGTGCAGAAAACCACTCTGCCATCAGTATTTTTGCAAGACCACTTGTATGTGTTAGATTTGATCTGTAAAACATCAAAGCGAAACTTCATGTGCAGGTACTTAGCCAATTGAGGTTGTATTTCATCCACGTATACTTCAAAAGAGGGGGATGGTTTTATGGATAAAAAGTGCGAAGTCAACCCTCCTATTTTTGGGCAATGATGCATACTGTTTTGAGTGTACGTCCAGTAGGTGTTTTCCAAAACTCTTTTTGAAAGATGTGTTAATGAGTAAGCAGCAGCCCAAATGCTAGTTAGGCTTAGTTTATAAAACCAAGTACGCACATGTGGAGCCATGTAGTGTTGTAATCAAGTCTCAGTATCCCAATCAACCCTTCTTTATAACTTTTGAGCTCTAGTATGGTCCACACGTGGGCCCAGAGCAGCAAGGGTCTTGGGGCTCAATTCGCCTAATCTTTTTATCTTAGACTAGCAGCCCGCCCCAGCGTTGCCTGGGGTAGAAGGGGGCTGGGGGCTGCATTTCAGGTTTGCGTGCTCTCCCGTCCAGGCCCCCGCCCACCACGACATTGTCTGTGTCCCGGAGAAATGTTGTGGCGGGCGGGGGCCGGGGCGGGAGAGCACGCAAACCTGAAATGCTGGCTTCCCCTACCCCCGCCTGCCCTGACATTCCCCAGCAGCCCGTGCCCCGCCCGCCCGCCCCGACCCTGGCTGCCCCGGATTCTTACCTTGCCTCAGCTGCTCACACCGCCGGTCCATATTTCTCCACTCCGCCGCTCTGCCACTCACCACCTGTCCGCCGCCGCTCCTCCCCGCGCCATATCCGCCTCTCCGCTCCGCCGCTGGCCTCACTTCACCGCTCCTCCCCTGCGCTCCATGTCCGCCGCTCCTGGGACGCTGCTCCTCCCCTGCTCCTGACGTGACGACGCACAGTCGCGGCCAGCGCTACTTTGGGGGAACTACTTTTTGTAAAAATGTCACTTTTTATATAACGTTTATTTTTAAAATGTTTAAAGCCTTTGACCATCTACACACCCTGCCGATTTCAACGGTGTATCGGGTGTGTAGATTGGCGCTGTGGTTCCCGAGTTTACCTTGCCTAAAGGTGTAAGTTCTCTCCTTATAATAGTAGTATAGATAATAGGGATCATAGGTGTGTGTACTGGGAGCCACAATAACATACTTATAAATGTGTTTTCTTCCACATTAATCATATTCTGACTATTGTTAGCCCCCCAGAGTTCTGCATCATAAAGGATTGCAGTTTGCGCCCTACACTTATAAACTTCCAGGGCAGTTGACACTGCCTAGGATGCGCTTTTCTGTTGCTTTTTCATGATTGTAATGGTATTTTGGAGCAGAGTAGGCTCAACTCAAAAGCTTTATCTACTACACTGTCAATATGTTGTTTTTGCTTATAAGCTGTTGATCTTCTCTTATACTGTTTTAAATTCTTTATTAAATTTGAAATTACTCTACATCTAAACGTTCTTTTTCTTATATCTTTATACTGTTTCTACCTTTTTGTTAGATGAGTGGAGAAGTGCGGCTCAATGGTTAGAGCGGCAGACCCTGATGCAGAGGTCTAGCCCGGGACCAGGGTTCAATTCCTGCCTCGGCGTGCCTTGGGCTCAATTTCCTCAGACCTGATAATTCTCGCCTCGGTGCCTATTCTAATTCATGGGTCCCACTCTGCAACTCTGGGCAATAGCTTGCATAATCTTCATAACGGCCCCAAAAACGCTAGGATGCCTGGCTTCACCTTGGGGATGCCCAGGAGTGGGCACTTCACAGGGAAAAGCCAGGTTCCACAGCGGTATGCGTACAAGCGCCGAGATACCTCATGGGTGATTTGTGCGCTATACAAGTACTACTACATTTACATTTACATTTTACAATTCGATGTTCTTTGAACATGAGAAATCCCTTACCGTTTGTTACTTGTGGTTAAAGTTTTATTTTATTTTCAACATTTTCCACAGTTTTCATTCTTCTTAAAACTGCTTAGTTCTCTTACCAGAAGGCTTTTTCCCCTCTACAATATTGTGTCCATCATTCATTTTCTTCTTTTCACTCTTTTTTAAGTAATATTGTTTTTTTCAGCCCTTCTCTTTTAAGTTTTCTTGTCATCTTTAAGTCTTTTGCTTTAAGTAAACTAAATATCTAAAACAGAAAGAAGACTTTTAATAGTTTGTTACATAGTATAATCATTTGAAATTATGTATATAAAATTATTCATAACAATCACTAACCAGTTCCTTAAATTAGTCTAATATTTTCCCCATTCATGATAGGTATGTAGGATTTCTAACTATGCACATTAGGAAATCTGTAATGCTTGAAAGTCTGTCAGAAAAGTTGTATATGTTAGTACATCCTTTAATTATGAACATGGATAATTTTCTACTTATTATACAGGACAGCCAGGTATGAACCTGTGTTTTCAAATGCTTCCATGTGTCCTGCCTAGCAAACAGATCTGTGTTTGACATTGAAAGGTGAAATAGTCCTGAAAATATTTCCCCAGTGGCATGATAGGCCGTATGGTTTGTAAATTAGGGTCATCAGCTGTACTACACAAGTCAGACTACTTGTAGAAGTCAACACATATATAAGACATAGTTGCAGTCAGATATTCAAACTTGACAGAATATGCTTTCAGTTTCAAGCAGAGACATCACTATCTATGGCTTACTTTCAGTGTACCTTTGCGGAAAGTTATATGCACTAGGATAGAACGTAATCCACTTGACAACATGTTTTAAATCTCACATTTGTGTACCAGTTTTACTACAGAGACAGAGCTCATAGTGCCAGGCCTCACCCAAAACGAAAGGCTGTCTCCTATCATGCCAGTTTTATTAGTGTCAGCATCTTTCCAGAGATAACAAGGAGTGTGTCATGACTTTTAGGGGTGAGATAGCACATGTAAAGTAGGCTATAGGAACTAGGCTACCTCTGTTTCACACCGCATTCTCCCGAAATGTGTATAGTAGAAGCTGCATGGATCACTTTCTGCTCATTATACAGGGCAGCCAGATATGAAGCTGTGTCTTCAAGAGCTTACTTGACGCCTGCCTAGCTAACAGATCTATGCTTCTGGGACTGAATGCTGAAGTAGGGCTGACAATTTTTGTCAAGAGGAATTATAGACTGTATAGTTTTTAAGTTAGGGTCATCCGCCTCAGCACATGTGTCAATCTACATGTACAAGTAGACATTCAAACATGACAGAGTATGCTTTCAGGTACGTTTTCAGTTTAAGACACACACCTCACTATCTACGACCTTCTTGCAGTGTGCTGAAACTTTTATGGATTTGAACGGAGCTCAATACATCTGGCAACATGTTTTTAACTCACTCTTCTCTACCAGTTTCATTAGAGAGGCAGAGCTCACAATGCCAGGCCAAAATGAAAGGCTGACTCCTGTCATGCCACTCTTCGGAGTGTCCGCATCTTTCCAGAGACCTCAATGAGTGTGTCAGGGCCTTTTAGAGGGAAGATAACAGATCTAAAGAAGCCTAAATGTACAAGACTACCTCTGTTTCACATTGTATGCAGGGATATGATAGACTGTATATTGCTGTGGCTGATTACGCTATCTTAAAAACGATACAGTCTGTCATTCCCTTGGACAAATATTATCAGAGCTACTTCAGTATTCAGTCCCACAAGTACAGATCTCCAAGCTAGGCAGATGTCACTGAAGCACTTGAACACAGCGCTTCATACCCAGCTGCATAATGAGCCGAAAGTGACCCATGCTGCTACATCTACACACATTTAGAGAGCATAGTAAAACAGAGGTAGTCTAGTACTTATAGGCTTCTTTATTTGTGTTATATTGTCCCTAAGAACGCACAGACACACTCAGTGAGCTTGCTAGAAAGATGCTGACACTCTGAAAAAAGCAAAAACAACAGTTGATGGACAGAATGCAGAACAATGTCATACATTCACCCCAGTATAGAGATCTGGGCCTAAATCCATGTGTTTTTTTTCACTCCACACCACCCCAGTCCAGCCCGAACTGCCAAGCCATGTCTTCCCTGGACCGGAATCAAGCATCCTAGGATCGGTTTCTGGCTATCAGCCATCATCAGCCAGGATAGCTTGACTCCAGTGGTGTGGAGAGCACAGTACTCAGGTCTGAGCATACCCATCCCACTTGGAGTGACAAATGCAAGAACAACAGTTGATGGACAGAATGCAGAACAATGTCATACATTCACCCCAGTACAGAGATCTGGGCCTAAATCCATTGTTTTTTTTGCACTCCACACCACCCCAGTTCAGACATGGCCATATGCAAATCCGCCTTGACCCTGTGCCTCATGGGAACAGTCCAGCCCGAACTGCCAAGCCATGTCTTCCCTGGACCGGAATCAAGCATCCTAGAACCGGTTTCTGGCTATCAGCCGCCTTCAGCCAGGATAGCTTGACTCCAGTGGCGTGGAGAGCACGGGACTCACGTCTGAGCATACCCGTCCCACTCGGGGTTGACAAATGCAAAAACAACAGTTGATGGACAGAATGCAGAATAATGTCATACATTCACCCCAGTGCAGAGATCTGGGCCTAAATCCATCGTTCTTTTGCACTCCACACCACCCCAGTTTAGACATGGCCATATGGAAATCAGCCTTGACCCTGTGCCTCATGTGAACAGTCCAGCTGGAACTGCCAAGCCATGTCTTCCCTGGACCGGAATCAAGCATCCTAGGACCCGTCTCTGGCTATCAGCCGTCTTCAACCAGGAAAGCTTGACTCCAGTGGCGTGGAGAGCACAGGACTCAGGTCTGAGCATACCCGTCCCACTCGGGGTGACAAATGCAAAAACAACAGTTGATGGACAGAATGCAGAACAATGTCATACATTCACCCCAGTACAGAGATCTGGGCCTAAATCCATTGTTTTCTTGCACTCCACACCACCCCAGTTCAGACATGGCCATATGCAAATCAGCCTTGACCCTGTGCCTCATGGGAACAGTCCAGCCCAAACTGACAAGCCATGTCTTCCCTGGACCGGAATCAAGCATCCTAGGACCGGTTTATTGCTATCAGCCGTCTTCAGCCTGGATAGCTTGACTCCAGTGGCGTGGAAAGCACGGGACTCACGTCTGAGCATACACGTCCCACTCGGGGTTACAAATGCAAAAACAACAGTTGATGGACAGAATGCAGAACAATGTCATACATTCACCCCAGTACAGAGATCTGGGCCTAGATCCATCGTTTTTTTGCACTTCACACCACCCCAGTTCAGACATGGCCATATGCAAATCAGCCTTGACCCTGTGCCTCATGTGAACAGTCCAGCTGGAACTGCCAAACCATGTCTTTCCTGGACCGGAATCAAGCATCCTAGGACCCGTCTCTGGCTATCAGCCGTCTTCAGCCAGGATAGCTTGACTCCAGTGGCGTGGAGAACACAGGACTCAGGTCTGAGCATACCCGTCCCACTCGGGGTGACAAATGCAAAAACAACAGTTGATGGACAGAATGCAGAACAATGTCATACATTCACCCCAGTACAGAGATCTGGGCCTAAATCCATCGTTTTTTTTCACTCCACACCACCCCAGTTCAGACATGGACATATGCAAATCAGCCTTGACCCTGTGCCTCATGGGAACAGTCCAGCCCGAACTGCCAAGCCATGTCTTCCCTGGACCGGAATCAAGCATCCTAGGACCGGTTTATGGCTATCAGCCGTCTTCAGCCAGGATAGCTTGACTCCAGTGGCGTGGAGAGCACGGGACACGCGTCTGCGCATACCCGTCCCACTCGGGGTGACAAATGCAAAAACAACAGTTGATGGACAGAATGCAGAACAATGTCATACATTCACCCCAGTACAGAGATCTAGGCCTAAATCCATCGTTTTTTTGCACACCACACCACCACAGTTCAGACATGGCCATATGCAAATCAGCCTTGACCCTGTGCCTCATGGGAACAGTCCAGCTCGAACTGCCAAGCCATGTCTTTCCTGCACCAGATTCAAGCATCCTAGGACCGGTTTCTGGCTATCAGCCGTCTTCAGCCAGGATAGCTTGACTCTAGTGGCGTTGAGAGCACGGCACTCACGTCCGAGCATACCCATCCCACTCGGGGTGACAAATGCAAAAACAACAGTTGAAGGACAGAATGCAGAACAATGTCATACATTCACCCCAGTACAGAGATCTAGGCCTAAATCCATCATTTTTTTGCACACCACACCACCACAGTTCAGACATGGCCATATGCAAATCAGCCTTGACCCTGTGCCTCATGGGAACAGTTCAGCCCGAACTGCCAAGCCATGTCTTCCCTGGACCGGAATCAAGCATCTTACAACCGATTTCTGGCTATCAGCCGTCTTCAACCAGGATAGCTTGACTCCAGTGGCGTGGAGAGCACGGGACTCATGTCTGAGCATACACGTCCCACTCGGGGTGACAAATGCAAAAACAACAGTTGATGGACAGAATGCAGAACAATGTCATACATTCACCCCAGTACAGAGATCTGGGCCTAGATCCATGTTTTTTTTTGCACTCCACACCACCCCAGTTCAGACATGGCCATATGCAAATCAGCCTTGACCCTGTGCCTCATGGGAACAGTTCAGCCCGAACTGCCAAGCCATGTCTTTCCTGGACCAGATTCAAGCATCCTAGGACCGGTTTCTGGCTATCAGCCGTCTTCAGCCAGAATAGCTTGACTCTAGTGGCGTTGAGAGCACGGGACTCACGTCCGAGCATACCCATCCCACTCGGGGTGACAAATGCAAAAACAACAGTTGAAGGACAGAATGCAGAACAATGTCATACATTCACCCCAGTACAGAGATTTAGGCCTAAATCCATCGTTTTTTTGCACACCACACCACCCTAGTTCAGACATGGCCATATGCAAATCAGCTTTGACCCTGTGCCTCATGGGAACAGTCCAGCCCGAACTGCCAAACCATGTCTTCCCTGGACCGGAATCAAGCATACTACGACCGATTTCTGGCTATCAGCCGTCTTCAGCCAGGATAGCTTGACTCCAGTGGCGTGGAGAGCACTGGACTCACGTCTCAGCATACACGTCCCACTCGGGGTTACAAATGCAAAAACAACAGTTGATGGACAGAATGCAGAACAATGTCATACATTCACCCCAGTACAGAGATCTGGGCCTAGATCCATCGTTTTTTTTTTACCTCACACCACCCCAGTTCAGACATGGCCATATGCAAATCAGCCTTGACCCTGTGCCTCATGTGAACAGTCCAGCTGGAACTGCCAAACCATGCCTTCCCTGGACCGGAATCAAGCATCCTAGGACCCGTCTCTGGCTATCAGCCGTCTTCAGCCAGGATAGCTTGACTCCAGTGGCGTGGAGAGCACAGGACTCAGGTCTGAGCATACCCGTCCCACTCGGGGGGACAAATGCAAAAACAACAGTTGATGGACAGAATGCAGAACAATGTCATACATTCACCCCAGTACAGATATCTGGGCCTAAATCCATTGTTTTCTTGCACTCCACACCACCCCAGTTCAGACATGGCCATATGCAAATCAGCCTTGACCCTGTGCCTCATGGGAACAGTCCAGCCCAAACTGCCAAGCCATGTCTTCCCTGGACCGGAATCAAGCATCCTAGGACCGGTTTCTTGCTATCAGCCGTCTTCAGCCAGGATAGCTTGACTCCAGTGGCGTGGAGAGCACGGGACTTACGTCTGAGCATACCCATCCCACTGGGGATGACAAATGCAAAAACAACAGTTGATGGACAGAATGCAGAACAATGTCATACATTCACCCCAGTACAGAGATCTGGGCCTAAATCCATCGTTTTTTTGCACTCCACACCACCCCAGTTCAGACATGACCATATGCAAATCAGCCTTGACCCTGTGCCTCATGGGAACAGTCCTGCTCGAACTGCCAAGCCATGTCTTCCCTGGACCAGAATCAAGCATCCTAGGACCGGTTTCTGGCTATCAGCCGTCTATAGCCAGGATAGCTTGACTCCAGTGGCGTGGAGATCACGGGACTCACGTCTGAGCATACCCGTCCCACTCGGGGTGACAAATGCAAAAACAACAGTTGATGGACAGAATGCAGAACAATGTCATACAATCACCCCAGTACAGACATCTGGGCCTAGAGCCATCGTTTTTTGCACTCTACACCACCCCAGTTCAGACATGCCCAAAAGCAAATCAGCCTTGACCCTGTGCCTCATGGGAAGAGTCCAGCCCGAACTGCCAAGCATGTCTTCCCTAGACCGGAATCAAGCATCCAAGGACCGATTTCTGGCTATCAGCCGTCCTCAACCAGGATAGCTTGGCTCCAGTGGCGTGGGGAGCACAGGACTCACGCCTGAGCATACCCGTCCCACTCGGGGTGACAAATGCAAAAACAACAGTTGATGGACAGAATGCAGAACAATGTCATACATTCACCCCAGTACAGAGATCTGGGCCTAGATCCATGTTTTTTTTGCACTCCACACCACCCCAGTTCAGACATGGCCATATGCAAATCAGCCTTGACCCTGTGCCTCATGACAACAGTCCAGCTCGAACTGCCAAGCCATGTCTTTCCTGGACCAGATTCAAGCATCCTAGGACCGGTTTCTGGCTATCAGCCGTCTTCAGCCAGGATAGCTTGACTCTAGTGGTGTTGAGAGCACGGGACTCACGTCCGAGCATACCCATCCCACTCGGGGTGACAAATGCAAAAACAACAGTTGAAGGACAGAATGCAGAACAATGTCATACATTCACCCCAGTACAGAGATCTGGGCCTAAATCCATCGTTTTTTTGCACTCCACACCACCCCAGTTCAGACATGACCATATGCAAATCAGCCTTGACCCTGTGCCTCATGGGAACAGTCCTGCTCGAACTGCCAAGCCATGTCTTCCCTGGACCAGAATCAAGCATCCTAGGACCGGTTTCTGGCTATCAGCCGTCTATAGCCAGGATAGCTTGACTCCAGTGGCGTGGAGATCACGGGACTCACGTCTGAGCATACCCGTCCCACTCGGGGTGACAAATGCAAAAACAACAGTTGATGGACAGAATGCAGAACAATGTCATACAATCACCCCAGTACAGACATCTGGGCCTAGAGCCATCGTTTTTTGCACTCTACACCACCCCAGTTCAGACATGCCCAAAAGCAAATCAGCCTTGACCCTGTGCCTCATGGGAAGAGTCCAGCCCGAACTGCCAAGCATGTCTTCCCTAGACCGGAATCAAGCATCCAAGGACCGATTTCTGGCTATCAGCCGTCCTCAACCAGGATAGCTTGGCTCCAGTGGCGTGGGGAGCACAGGACTCACGCCTGAGCATACCCGTCCCACTCGGGGTGACAAATGCAAAAACAACAGTTGATGGACAGAATGCAGAACAATGTCATACATTCACCCCAGTACAGAGATCTGGGCCTAGATCCATGTTTTTTTTGCACTCCACACCACCCCAGTTCAGACATGGCCATATGCAAATCAGCCTTGACCCTGTGCCTCATGACAACAGTCCAGCTCGAACTGCCAAGCCATGTCTTTCCTGGACCAGATTCAAGCATCCTAGGACCGGTTTCTGGCTATCAGCCGTCTTCAGCCAGGATAGCTTGACTCTAGTGGTGTTGAGAGCACGGGACTCACGTCCGAGCATACCCATCCCACTCGGGGTGACAAATGCAAAAACAACAGTTGAAGGACAGAATGCAGAACAATGTCATACATTCACCCCAGTACAGAGATCTAGGCCTAAATCCATCGTTTTTTTGCACACCACACCACCACAGTCCAGACATGGCCATATGCAAATCAGCCTTGACCCTGTGCCTCATGGGAACAGTCCAGCCCAAACTGCCAAGCCATGTCTTTCCTGGACCAGATTCAAGCATCCTAGGACCGGTTTCTGGCTATCAGCCGTCTTCAGCCAGGATAGCTTGATTTTAGTGGCGTTGAGAGCATGGGACTCACGTCCGAGCATACCCATCCCACTCGGGGTGACAAATGCAAAAACAACAGTTGAAGGACAGAATGCAGAACAATGTCATACATTCACCCCAGTACAGAGATCTGGGCCTAGATCCATCGTTTTTTTGCACTTCACACCACCCCAGTTCAGACATGGCCATATGCAAATCAGCCATGACCCCGTGCCTCATGGGAACAGTCCAGGCCCAACTGCCAAATCATGTCTTCCCTGGACCAGATTCAAGCATCCTAGGACCGGTTTCTGGCTATCAGCCGCTTTCAGCCAGGATAGCTTGACTCCAGTGGCATGGAGAGCACGGGACTTACGTCTGAGCATACCCGTCCCACTCAGGGTGACAAATGCAAATACAACAGTTGATGGACAGAATGCAGAACAATGTCATACATTCACCCCAGTACAGAGATCTGGGCCTAAATCCATCATTTTTTTGCACCCCACACCACCCCACTTCAGACATGGCCATATGCAAATCAGCCTTGACCCTGTGCCTCATGGGAACAGTCCAGCCCGAACTGCCAAGCCATGTCTTCCCTGGACCGGAATCAAGCATCCTAGGACCGGTTTCTGGCTATCAGCCGCCTTCAGCCAGGATAGCTTGACTCCAGTGGCGTGGAGAGCACGGGACTCACGTCTGAGCATACCCGTCCCACTCGGGGTTGACAAATGCAAAAACAACAGTTGATGGACAGAATGCAGAATAATGTCATACATTCACCCCAGTGCAGAGATCTGGGCCTAAATCCATCGTTCTTTTGCACTCCACACCACCCCAGTTTAGACATGGCGATATGCAAATCAGCCTTGACCCTGTGCCTCATGTGAACAGTCCAGCTGGAACTGCCAAACCATGCCTTCCCTGGACCGGAATCAAGCATCCTAGGACCCGTCTCTGGCTATCAGCCGTCTTCAGCCAGGATAGCTTGACTCCAGTGGCGTGGAGAGCACAGGACTCAGGTCTGAGCATACCCGTCCCACTCGGGGGGACAAATGCAAAAACAACAGTTGATGGACAGAATGCAGAACAATGTCATACATTCACCCCAGTACAGATATCTGGGCCTAAATCCATTGTTTTCTTGCACTCCACACCACCCCAGTTCAGACATGGCCATATGCAAATCAGCCTTGACCCTGTGCCTCATGGGAACAGTCCAGCCCAAACTGCCAAGCCATGTCTTCCCTGGACCGGAATCAAGCATCCTAGGACCGGTTTCTTGCTATCAGCCGTCTTCAGCCAGGATAGCTTGACTCCAGTGGCGTGGAGAGCACGGGACTTACGTCTGAGCATACCCATCCCACTGGGGATGACAAATGCAAAAACAACAGTTGATGGACAGAATGCAGAACAATGTCATACATTCACCCCAGTACAGAGATCTGGGCCTAAATCCATCGTTTTTTTGCACTCCACACCACCCCAGTTCAGACATGACCATATGCAAATCAGCCTTGACCCTGTGCCTCATGGGAACAGTCCTGCTCGAACTGCCAAGCCATGTCTTCCCTGGACCAGAATCAAGCATCCTAGGACCGGTTTCTGGCTATCAGCCGTCTATAGCCAGGATAGCTTGACTCCAGTGGCGTGGAGATCACGGGACTCACGTCTGAGCATACCCGTCCCACTCGGGGTGACAAATGCAAAAACAACAGTTGATGGACAGAATGCAGAACAATGTCAAACAATCACCCCAGTACAGACATCTGGGCCTAGAGCCATCGTTTTTTGCACTCTACACCACCCCAGTTCAGACATGCCCAAAAGCAAATCAGCCTTGACCCTGTGCCTCATGGGAAGAGTCCAGCCCGAACTGCCAAGCATGTCTTCCCTAGACCGGAATCAAGCATCCAAGGACCGATTTCTGGCTATCAGCCGTCCTCAACCAGGATAGCTTGGCTCCAGTGGCGTGGGGAGCACAGGACTCACGCCTGAGCATACCCGTCCCACTCGGGGTGACAAATGCAAAAACAACAGTTGATGGACAGAATGCAGAACAATGTCATACATTCACCCCAGTACAGAGATCTGGGCCTAGATCCATGTTTTTTTTGCACTCCACACCACCCCAGTTCAGACATGGCCATATGCAAATCAGCCTTGACCCTGTGCCTCATGGCAACAGTCCAGCTCGAACTGCCAAGCCATGTCTTTCCTGGACCAGATTCAAGCATCCTAGGACCGGTTTCTGGCTATCAGCCGTCTTCAGCCAGGATAGCTTGACTCTAGTGGTGTTGAGAGCACGGGACTCACGTCCGAGCATACCCATCCCACTCGGGGTGACAAATGCAAAAACAACAGTTGAAGGACAGAATGCAGAACAATGTCATACATTCACTCCAGTACAGAGATCTAGGCCTAAATCCATCGTTTTTTTGCACACCACACCACCACAGTCCAGACATGGCCATATGCAAATCAGCCTTGACCCTGTGCCTCATGGGAACAGTCCAGCCCGAACTGCCAAGCCATGTCTTTCCTGGACCAGATTCAAGCATCCTAGGACCGGTTTCTGGCTATCAGCCGTCTTCAGCCAGGATAGCTTGATTTTAGTGGCGTTGAGAGCATGGGACTCACGTCCGAGCATACCCATCCCACTCAGGGTGACAAATGCAAAAACAACAGTTGAAGGACAGAATGCAGAACAATGTCATACATTCACCCCAGTACAGAGATCTGGGCCTAGATCCATCGTTTTTTTGCACTTCACACCACCCCAGTTCAGACATGGCCATATGCAAATCAGCCATGACCCTGTGCCTCATGGGAACAGTCCAGGCCGAACTGCCAAATCATGTCTTCCCTGGACCAGATTCAAGCATCCTAGGACCGGTTTCTGGCTATCAGCCGCTTTCAGCCAGGATAGCTTGACTCCAGTGGCATGGAGAGCACGGGACTTACGTCTGAGCATACCCGTCCCACTCAGGGTGACAAATGCAAATACAACAGTTGATGGACAGAATGCAGAACAATGTCATACATTCACCCCAGTACAGAGATCTGGGCCTAAATCCATCATTTTTTTGCACCCCACTTCAGACATGGCCATATGCAAATCAGCCTTGACCCTGTGCCTCATGGGAACAGTCCAGCCCGAACTGCCAAGCCATGTCTTCCCTGGACCGGAATCAAGCATCCTAGGACCGGTTTCTGGCTATCAGCCGCCTTCAGCCAGGATAGCTTGACTCCAGTGGCGTGGAGAGCACGGGACTCACGTCTGAGCATACCCGTCCCACTCGGGGTTGACAAATGCAAAAACAACAATTGATGGACAGAATGCAGAATAATGTCATACATTCACCCCAGTGCAGAGATCTGGGCCTAAATCCATCGTTCTGTTGCACTCCACACCACCCCAGTTTAGACATGGCGATATGCAAATCAGCCTTGACCCTGTGCCTCATGTGAACAGTCCAGCTGGAACTGCCAAGCCATGTCTTCCCTGGACTGGAATCAAGCATCCTAGGACCCGTCTCTGGCTATCAGCCGTCTTCAGCCAGGATAGCTTGTCTCCAGTGGCGTGGAGAGCACAGGACTCAGGTCTGAGCATACCCGTCCCACTCGGGGTGACAAATGCAAAAACCACAGTTGATGGACAGAATGCAGAACAATGTCATACATTCACCCCAGTACAGAGATCTGGGCCTAAATCCATTGTTTTCTTGCACTCCACACCACCCCAGTTCAAACACGGCCATATGCAAATCAGCCTTGACCCTGTGCCTCATGGGAACAGTCCAGCCCAAACTGACAAGCCATGTCTTCCCTGGACCGGAATCAAGCATCCTAGGACCGGTTTATTGCTATCAGCCGTCTTCAGCCAGGATCGCTTGACTCCAGTGGCGTGGAGAGCACGGGACTTACGTCTGAGCATACCCGTCCCACTCGGGGTGACAAATGCAAAAACAACAGTTGATGGACAGAATGCAGAACAATGTCATACATTCACCCTAGTACAGAGATCTGGGCCTAAATCCATCGTTTTTTTTCACTTCACACCACCCCAGTTCAGACATGGACATATGCAAATCAGCCTTGACCCTGTGCCTCATGGGAACAGTCCAGCCCGAACTGCCAAGCCATGTCTTCCCTGGACCAGATTCAAGCATCCTAGGACCGGTTTCTGGCTATCAGCCGTCTTCAGCCAGGATAGCTTGACTCTAGTGGCGTTGAGAGCACGGGACTCACGTCCGAGCATACCCATCCCACTCGGGGCGAAAAATGCAAAAACAACAGTTGAAGGACAGAATGCAGAACAATGTCATACTTTCACCCCAGTACAGAGATCTAGGCCTAAATCCATCGTTTTTTTGCACACCACACCACCACAGTTCAGACATGGCCATACACAAATCAGCCTTGACCCTGTGCCTCACGGGAACAGTCCAGCCCGAACTGCCAAGCCATGTCTTCCCTGGACCGGAATCAAGCATCCTACGACCGATTTCTGGCTATCAGCCGTCTTTAACAAGGATAGCTTGACTCCAGTGGCGTGGAGAGCACGGGACTCATGTCTGAGCATACACGTCCCACTCAGGGTGACAAATGCAAAAACAACAGTTGATGGACAGAATGCAGAACAATGTCATACATTCACCCCAGTACAGAGATCTGGGCCTAGATCCAAGTTTTTTTTGCACTCCACACCACCCAGTTCAGACATGGCCATATGCAAATCAGCCTTGACCCTGTGCCTCATGGGAACAGTCCAGCCCGAACTGCCAAGCCATGTCTTTCCTGGACCAGATTCAAGCATCCTAGGACCGGTTTCTGGCTATCAGCCGTCTTCAGCCAGAATAGCTTGACTCTAGTGGCGTTGAGAGCACGGGACTCACGTCCGAGCATACCCATCCCACTCGGGGTGACAAATGCAAAAACAACAGTTGAAGGACAGAATGCAGAACAATGTCATACATTCACCCCAGTACAGAGATTTAGGCCTAAATCCATCGTTTTTTTGCACACCACACCACCCTAGTTCAGACATGGCCATATGCAAATCAGCTTTGACCCTGTGCCTCATGGGAACAGTCCAGCCCGAACTGCCAAACCATGTCTTCCCTGGACCGGAATCAAGCATACTACGACCGATTTCTGGCTATCAGCCGTCTTCAACCAGGATAGCTTGACTCCAGTGGCGTGGAGAGCACTGGACTCACGTCTCAGCATACACGTCCCACTCGGGGTTACAAATGCAAAAACAACAGTTGATGGACAGAATGCAGAACAATGTCATACATTCACCCCAGTACAGAGATCTGGGCCTAGATCCATCGTTTTTTTTTTACCTCACACCACCCCAGTTCAGACATGGCCATATGCAAATCAGCCTTGACCCTGTGCCTCATGTGAACAGTCCAGCTGGAACTGCCAAACCATGCCTTCCCTGGACCGGAATCAAGCATCCTAGGACCCGTCTCTGGCTATCAGCCGTCTTCAGCCAGGATAGCTTGACTCCAGTGGCGTGGAGAGCACAGGACTCAGGTCTGAGCATACCCGTCCCACTCGGGGGGACAAATGCAAAAACAACAGTTGATGGACAGAATGCAGAACAATGTCATACATTCACCCCAGTACAGATATCTGGGCCTAAATCCATTGTTTTCTTGCACTCCACACCACCCCAGTTCAGACATGGCCATATGCAAATCAGCCTTGACCCTGTGCCTCATGGGAACAGTCCAGCCCAAACTGCCAAGCCATGTCTTCCCTGGACCGGAATCAAGCATCCTAGGACCGGTTTCTTGCTATCAGCCGTCTTCAGCCAGGATAGCTTGACTCCAGTGGCGTGGAGAGCACGGGACTTACGTCTGAGCATACCCATCCCACTGGGGATGACAAATGCAAAAACAACAGTTGATGGACAGAATGCAGAACAATGTCATACATTCACCCCAGTACAGAGATCTGGGCCTAAATCCATCGTTTTTTTGCACTCCACACCACCCCAGTTCAGACATGACCATATGCAAATCAGCCTTGACCCTGTGCCTCATGGGAACAGTCCTGCTCGAACTGCCAAGCCATGTCTTCCCTGGACCAGAATCAAGCATCCTAGGACCGGTTTCTGGCTATCAGCCGTCTATAGCCAGGATAGCTTGACTCCAGTGGCGTGGAGATCACGGGACTCACGTCTGAGCATACCCGTCCCACTCGGGGTGACAAATGCAAAAACAACAGTTGATGGACAGAATGCAGAACAATGTCATACAATCACCCCAGTACAGACATCTGGGCCTAGAGCCATCGTTTTTTGCACTCTACACCACCCCAGTTCAGACATGCCCAAAAGCAAATCAGCCTTGACCCTGTGCCTCATGGGAAGAGTCCAGCCCGAACTGCCAAGCATGTCTTCCCTAGACCGGAATCAAGCATCCAAGGACCGATTTCTGGCTATCAGCCGTCCTCAACCAGGATAGCTTGGCTCCAGTGGCGTGGGGAGCACAGGACTCACGCCTGAGCATACCCGTCCCACTCGGGGTGACAAATGCAAAAACAACAGTTGATGGACAGAATGCAGAACAATGTCATACATTCACCCCAGTACAGAGATCTGGGCCTAGATCCATGTTTTTTTTGCACTCCACACCACCCCAGTTCAGACATGGCCATATGCAAATCAGCCTTGACCCTGTGCCTCATGACAACAGTCCAGCTCGAACTGCCAAGCCATGTCTTTCCTGGACCAGATTCAAGCATCCTAGGACCGGTTTCTGGCTATCAGCCGTCTTCAGCCAGGATAGCTTGACTCTAGTGGTGTTGAGAGCACGGGACTCACGTCCGAGCATACCCATCCCACTCGGGGTGACAAATGCAAAAACAACAGTTGAAGGACAGAATGCAGAACAATGTCATACATTCACCCCAGTACAGAGATCTGGGCCTAAATCCATCGTTTTTTTGCACTCCACACCACCCCAGTTCAGACATGACCATATGCAAATCAGCCTTGACCCTGTGCCTCATGGGAACAGTCCTGCTCGAACTGCCAAGCCATGTCTTCCCTGGACCAGAATCAAGCATCCTAGGACCGGTTTCTGGCTATCAGCCGTCTATAGCCAGGATAGCTTGACTCCAGTGGCGTGGAGATCACGGGACTCACGTCTGAGCATACCCGTCCCACTCGGGGTGACAAATGCAAAAACAACAGTTGATGGACAGAATGCAGAACAATGTCATACAATCACCCCAGTACAGACATCTGGGCCTAGAGCCATCGTTTTTTGCACTCTACACCACCCCAGTTCAGACATGCCCAAAAGCAAATCAGCCTTGACCCTGTGCCTCATGGGAAGAGTCCAGCCCGAACTGCCAAGCATGTCTTCCCTAGACCGGAATCAAGCATCCAAGGACCGATTTCTGGCTATCAGCCGTCCTCAACCAGGATAGCTTGGCTCCAGTGGCGTGGGGAGCACAGGACTCACGCCTGAGCATACCCGTCCCACTCGGGGTGACAAATGCAAAAACAACAGTTGATGGACAGAATGCAGAACAATGTCATACATTCACCCCAGTACAGAGATCTGGGCCTAGATCCATGTTTTTTTTGCACTCCACACCACCCCAGTTCAGACATGGCCATATGCAAATCAGCCTTGACCCTGTGCCTCATGACAACAGTCCAGCTCGAACTGCCAAGCCATGTCTTTCCTGGACCAGATTCAAGCATCCTAGGACCGGTTTCTGGCTATCAGCCGTCTTCAGCCAGGATAGCTTGACTCTAGTGGTGTTGAGAGCACGGGACTCACGTCCGAGCATACCCATCCCACTCGGGGTGACAAATGCAAAAACAACAGTTGAAGGACAGAATGCAGAACAATGTCATACATTCACCCCAGTACAGAGATCTAGGCCTAAATCCATCGTTTTTTTGCACACCACACCACCACAGTCCAGACATGGCCATATGCAAATCAGCCTTGACCCTGTGCCTCATGGGAACAGTCCAGCCCAAACTGCCAAGCCATGTCTTTCCTGGACCAGATTCAAGCATCCTAGGACCGGTTTCTGGCTATCAGCCGTCTTCAGCCAGGATAGCTTGATTTTAGTGGCGTTGAGAGCATGGGACTCACGTCCGAGCATACCCATCCCACTCGGGGTGACAAATGCAAAAACAACAGTTGAAGGACAGAATGCAGAACAATGTCATACATTCACCCCAGTACAGAGATCTGGGCCTAGATCCATCGTTTTTTTGCACTTCACACCACCCCAGTTCAGACATGGCCATATGCAAATCAGCCATGACCCCGTGCCTCATGGGAACAGTCCAGGCCCAACTGCCAAATCATGTCTTCCCTGGACCAGATTCAAGCATCCTAGGACCGGTTTCTGGCTATCAGCCGCTTTCAGCCAGGATAGCTTGACTCCAGTGGCATGGAGAGCACGGGACTTACGTCTGAGCATACCCGTCCCACTCAGGGTGACAAATGCAAATACAACAGTTGATGGACAGAATGCAGAACAATGTCATACATTCACCCCAGTACAGAGATCTGGGCCTAAATCCATCATTTTTTTGCACCCCACACCACCCCACTTCAGACATGGCCATATGCAAATCAGCCTTGACCCTGTGCCTCATGGGAACAGTCCAGCCCGAACTGCCAAGCCATGTCTTCCCTGGACCGGAATCAAGCATCCTAGGACCGGTTTCTGGCTATCAGCCGCCTTCAGCCAGGATAGCTTGACTCCAGTGGCGTGGAGAGCACGGGACTCACGTCTGAGCATACCCGTCCCACTCGGGGTTGACAAATGCAAAAACAACAGTTGATGGACAGAATGCAGAATAATGTCATACATTCACCCCAGTGCAGAGATCTGGGCCTAAATCCATCGTTCTTTTGCACTCCACACCACCCCAGTTTAGACATGGCGATATGCAAATCAGCCTTGACCCTGTGCCTCATGTGAACAGTCCAGCTGGAACTGCCAAACCATGCCTTCCCTGGACCGGAATCAAGCATCCTAGGACCCGTCTCTGGCTATCAGCCGTCTTCAGCCAGGATAGCTTGACTCCAGTGGCGTGGAGAGCACAGGACTCAGGTCTGAGCATACCCGTCCCACTCGGGGGGACAAATGCAAAAACAACAGTTGATGGACAGAATGCAGAACAATGTCATACATTCACCCCAGTACAGATATCTGGGCCTAAATCCATTGTTTTCTTGCACTCCACACCACCCCAGTTCAGACATGGCCATATGCAAATCAGCCTTGACCCTGTGCCTCATGGGAACAGTCCAGCCCAAACTGCCAAGCCATGTCTTCCCTGGACCGGAATCAAGCATCCTAGGACCGGTTTCTTGCTATCAGCCGTCTTCAGCCAGGATAGCTTGACTCCAGTGGCGTGGAGAGCACGGGACTTACGTCTGAGCATACCCATCCCACTGGGGATGACAAATGCAAAAACAACAGTTGATGGACAGAATGCAGAACAATGTCATACATTCACCCCAGTACAGAGATCTGGGCCTAAATCCATCGTTTTTTTGCACTCCACACCACCCCAGTTCAGACATGACCATATGCAAATCAGCCTTGACCCTGTGCCTCATGGGAACAGTCCTGCTCGAACTGCCAAGCCATGTCTTCCCTGGACCAGAATCAAGCATCCTAGGACCGGTTTCTGGCTATCAGCCGTCTATAGCCAGGATAGCTTGACTCCAGTGGCGTGGAGATCACGGGACTCACGTCTGAGCATACCCGTCCCACTCGGGGTGACAAATGCAAAAACAACAGTTGATGGACAGAATGCAGAACAATGTCAAACAATCACCCCAGTACAGACATCTGGGCCTAGAGCCATCGTTTTTTGCACTCTACACCACCCCAGTTCAGACATGCCCAAAAGCAAATCAGCCTTGACCCTGTGCCTCATGGGAAGAGTCCAGCCCGAACTGCCAAGCATGTCTTCCCTAGACCGGAATCAAGCATCCAAGGACCGATTTCTGGCTATCAGCCGTCCTCAACCAGGATAGCTTGGCTCCAGTGGCGTGGGGAGCACAGGACTCACGCCTGAGCATACCCGTCCCACTCGGGGTGACAAATGCAAAAACAACAGTTGATGGACAGAATGCAGAACAATGTCATACATTCACCCCAGTACAGAGATCTGGGCCTAGATCCATGTTTTTTTTGCACTCCACACCACCCCAGTTCAGACATGGCCATATGCAAATCAGCCTTGACCCTGTGCCTCATGGCAACAGTCCAGCTCGAACTGCCAAGCCATGTCTTTCCTGGACCAGATTCAAGCATCCTAGGACCGGTTTCTGGCTATCAGCCGTCTTCAGCCAGGATAGCTTGACTCTAGTGGTGTTGAGAGCACGGGACTCACGTCCGAGCATACCCATCCCACTCGGGGTGACAAATGCAAAAACAACAGTTGAAGGACAGAATGCAGAACAATGTCATACATTCACTCCAGTACAGAGATCTAGGCCTAAATCCATCGTTTTTTTGCACACCACACCACCACAGTCCAGACATGGCCATATGCAAATCAGCCTTGACCCTGTGCCTCATGGGAACAGTCCAGCCCGAACTGCCAAGCCATGTCTTTCCTGGACCAGATTCAAGCATCCTAGGACCGGTTTCTGGCTATCAGCCGTCTTCAGCCAGGATAGCTTGATTTTAGTGGCGTTGAGAGCATGGGACTCACGTCCGAGCATACCCATCCCACTCAGGGTGACAAATGCAAAAACAACAGTTGAAGGACAGAATGCAGAACAATGTCATACATTCACCCCAGTACAGAGATCTGGGCCTAGATCCATCGTTTTTTTGCACTTCACACCACCCCAGTTCAGACATGGCCATATGCAAATCAGCCATGACCCTGTGCCTCATGGGAACAGTCCAGGCCGAACTGCCAAATCATGTCTTCCCTGGACCAGATTCAAGCATCCTAGGACCGGTTTCTGGCTATCAGCCGCTTTCAGCCAGGATAGCTTGACTCCAGTGGCATGGAGAGCACGGGACTTACGTCTGAGCATACCCGTCCCACTCAGGGTGACAAATGCAAATACAACAGTTGATGGACAGAATGCAGAACAATGTCATACATTCACCCCAGTACAGAGATCTGGGCCTAAATCCATCATTTTTTTGCACCCCACTTCAGACATGGCCATATGCAAATCAGCCTTGACCCTGTGCCTCATGGGAACAGTCCAGCCCGAACTGCCAAGCCATGTCTTCCCTGGACCGGAATCAAGCATCCTAGGACCGGTTTCTGGCTATCAGCCGCCTTCAGCCAGGATAGCTTGACTCCAGTGGCGTGGAGAGCACGGGACTCACGTCTGAGCATACCCGTCCCACTCGGGGTTGACAAATGCAAAAACAACAATTGATGGACAGAATGCAGAATAATGTCATACATTCACCCCAGTGCAGAGATCTGGGCCTAAATCCATCGTTCTGTTGCACTCCACACCACCCCAGTTTAGACATGGCGATATGCAAATCAGCCTTGACCCTGTGCCTCATGTGAACAGTCCAGCTGGAACTGCCAAGCCATGTCTTCCCTGGACTGGAATCAAGCATCCTAGGACCCGTCTCTGGCTATCAGCCGTCTTCAGCCAGGATAGCTTGTCTCCAGTGGCGTGGAGAGCACAGGACTCAGGTCTGAGCATACCCGTCCCACTCGGGGTGACAAATGCAAAAACCACAGTTGATGGACAGAATGCAGAACAATGTCATACATTCACCCCAGTACAGAGATCTGGGCCTAAATCCATTGTTTTCTTGCACTCCACACCACCCCAGTTCAAACACGGCCATATGCAAATCAGCCTTGACCCTGTGCCTCATGGGAACAGTCCAGCCCAAACTGACAAGCCATGTCTTCCCTGGACCGGAATCAAGCATCCTAGGACCGGTTTATTGCTATCAGCCGTCTTCAGCCAGGATCGCTTGACTCCAGTGGCGTGGAGAGCACGGGACTTACGTCTGAGCATACCCGTCCCACTCGGGGTGACAAATGCAAAAACAACAGTTGATGGACAGAATGCAGAACAATGTCATACATTCACCCTAGTACAGAGATCTGGGCCTAAATCCATCGTTTTTTTTCACTTCACACCACCCCAGTTCAGACATGGACATATGCAAATCAGCCTTGACCCTGTGCCTCATGGGAACAGTCCAGCCCGAACTGCCAAGCCATGTCTTCCCTGGACCAGATTCAAGCATCCTAGGACCGGTTTCTGGCTATCAGCCGTCTTCAGCCAGGATAGCTTGACTCTAGTGGCGTTGAGAGCACGGGACTCACGTCCGAGCATACCCATCCCACTCGGGGCGAAAAATGCAAAAACAACAGTTGAAGGACAGAATGCAGAACAATGTCATACTTTCACCCCAGTACAGAGATCTAGGCCTAAATCCATCGTTTTTTTGCACACCACACCACCACAGTTCAGACATGGCCATACACAAATCAGCCTTGACCCTGTGCCTCACGGGAACAGTCCAGCCCGAACTGCCAAGCCATGTCTTCCCTGGACCGGAATCAAGCATCCTACGACCGATTTCTGGCTATCAGCCGTCTTTAACAAGGATAGCTTGACTCCAGTGGCGTGGAGAGCACGGGACTCATGTCTGAGCATACACGTCCCACTCAGGGTGACAAATGCAAAAACAACAGTTGATGGACAGAATGCAGAACAATGTCATACATTCACCCCAGTACAGAGATCTGGGCCTAGATCCAAGTTTTTTTTGCACTCCACACCACCCAGTTCAGACATGGCCATATGCAAATCAGCCTTGACCCTGTGCCTCATGGGAACAGTCCAGCCCGAACTGCCAAGCCATGTCTTTCCTGGACCAGATTCAAGCATCCTAGGACCGGTTTCTGGCTATCAGCCGTCTTCAGCCAGAATAGCTTGACTCTAGTGGCGTTGAGAGCCACGGGACTCACGTCCGAGCATACCCATCCCACTCGGGGTGACAAATGCAAAAACAACAGTTGAAGGACAGAATGCAGAACAATGTCATACATTCACCCCAGTACAGAGATTTAGGCCTAAATCCATCGTTTTTTTGCACACCACACCACCCTAGTTCAGACATGGCCATATGCAAATCAGCTTTGACCCTGTGCCTCATGGGAACAGTCCAGCCCGAACTGCCAAGCCATGTCTTCCCTGGACCGGAATCAAGCATCCTACGACCGATTTCTGGCTATCAGCCGTCTTCAGCCAGGATAGCTTGACTCCAGTGGCGTGGAGAGCACGGGACTCACGTCTGAGTATACACGTCCCACTCGGGGTTACTAATGCAAAAACAACAGTTGATGGACAGAATGCAGAACAATGTCATACATTCACCCCAGTACAGAGATCTGGGCCTAGATCCATCATTTTTTTTTACCTCACACCACCCCAGTTCAGACATGCCCAAAAGCAAATCAGCCTTGACCCTGTGCCTCATGGGAAGAGTCCAGCCCGAACTGCCAAGCATGTCTTCCCTAGACCGGAATCAAGCATCCAAGGACCGATTTCTGGCTATCAGCCGTCCTCAACCAGGATAGCTTGGCTCCAGTGGCGTGGGGAGCACAGGACTCACGCCTGAGCATACCCGTCCCACTCGGGGTGACAAATGCAAAAACAACAGTTGATGGACAGAATGCAGAACAATGTCATACATTCACCCCAGTACAGAGATCTGGGCCTAGATCCATCGTTTTTTTTTACCTCACACCACCCCAGTTCAGACATGGCCATATGCAAATCAGCCTTGACCCTGTGCCTCATGTGAACAGTCCAGCTGGAACTGCCAAACCATGCCTTCCCTGGACCGGAATCAAGCATCCTAGGACCCGTCTCTGGCTATCAGCCGTCTTCAGCCAGGATAGCTTGACTCCAGTGGCGTGGAGAGCACAGGACTCAGGTCTGAGCATACCCGTCCCACTCGGGGGGACAAATGCAAAAACAACAGTTGATGGACAGAATGCAGAACAATGTCATACATTCACCCCAGTACAGATATCTGGGCCTAAATCCATTGTTTTCTTGCACTCCACACCACCCCAGTTCAGACATGGCCATATGCAAATCAGCCTTGACCCTGTGCCTCATGTGAACAGTCCAGCTGGAACTGCCAAACCATGCCTTCCCTGGACCGGAATCAAGCATCCTAGGACCCGTCTCTGGCTATCAGCCGTCTTCAGCCAGGATAGCTTGACTCCAGTGGCGTGGAGAGCACAGGACTCAGGTCTGAGCATACCCGTCCCACTCGGGGGGACAAATGCAAAAACAACAGTTGATGGACAGAATGCAGAACAATGTCATACATTCACCCCAGTACAGAGATCTGGGCCTAAATCCATTGTTTTCTTGCACTCCACACCACCCCAGTTCAGACATGGCCATATGCAAATCAGCCTTGACCCTGTGCCTCATGGGAACAGTCCAGCCCGAACTGCCAAGCCATGTCTTCCCTGGACCGGAATCAAGCATCCTAGGACCGGTTTCTGGCTATCAGCCGCCTTCAGCCAGGATAGCTTGACTCCAGTGGCGTGGAGAGCACGGGACTCACGTCTGAGCATACCCGTCCCACTCGGGGTTGACAAATGCAAAAACAACAGTTGATGGACAGAATGCAAAATAATGTCATACATTCACCCCAGTGCAGAGATCTGGGCCTAAATCCATCGTTCTTTTGCACTCCACACCACCCCAGTTTAGACATGGCGATATGCAAATCAGCCTTGACCCTGTGCCTCATGTGAACAGTCCAGCTGGAACTGCCAAGCCATGTCTTCCCTGGACCGGAATCAAGCATCCTAGGACCCGTCTCTGGCTATCAGCCGTCTTCAGCCAGGATAGCTTGACTCCAGTGGCGTGGAGAGCACAGGACTCAGGTCTGAGCATACCCGTCCCACTCGGGGTGACAAATGCAAAAACAACAGTTGATGGACAGAATGCAGAACAATGTCATACATTCACCCCAGTACAGAGATCTGGGCCTAAATCCATTGTTTTCTTGCACTCCACACCACCCCAGTTCAGACATGGCCATATGCAAATCAGCCTTGACCCTGTGCCTCATGGGAACAGTCCAGCCCAAACTGACAAGCCATGTCTTCCCTGGACCGGAATCAAGCATCCTAGGACCGGTTTCTGGCTATCAGCCGCCTTCAGCCAGGATAGCTTGACTCCAGTGGCGTGGAGAGCACGGGACTCACGTCTGAGCATACCCGTCCCATTCGGGGTTGACAAATGCAAAAACAACAGTTGATGGACAGAATGCAGAATAATGTCATACATTCACCCCAGTGCAGAGATCTGGGCCTAAATCCATCGTTCTTTTGCACTCCACACCACCCCAGTTTAGACATGGCCATATGGAAATCAGCCTTGACCCTGTGCCTCATGTGAACAGTCCAGCTGGAACTGCCAAGCCATGTCTTCCCTGGACCGGAATCAAGCATCCAGGACCCGTCTCTGGCTATCAGCGGTCTTCAACCAGGATAGCTTGACTCCAGTGGCGTGGAGAGCACAGGACTCAGGTCTGAGCATACCCGTCCCACTCGGGGTGACAAATGCAAAAACAACAGTTGATGGACAGAATGCAGAACAATGTCATACATTCACCCCAGTACAGAGATCTGGGCCTAAATCCATTGTTTTCTTGCACTCCACACCACCCCAGTTCAGACATGGCCATATGCAAATCAGCCTTGACCCTGTGCCTCATGGGAACAGTCCAGCCCGAACTGCCAAGCCATGTCTTCCCTGGACCGGAATCAAGCATCCTAGGACCGGTTTATGGCTATCAGCCGTCTTCAGCCAGGATAGCTTGACTCCAGTGGCGTGGAGAGCACGGGACACGCGTCTGAGCATACCCGTCCCACTCGGGGTGACAAATGCAAAAACAACAGTTGATGGACAGAATGCAGAACAATGTCATACATTCACCCCAGTACAGAGATCTAGGCCTAAATCCATCGTTTTTTTGCACACCACACCACCACAGTTCAGACATGGCCATATGCAAATCAGCCTTGACCCTGTGCCTCATGGGAACAGTCCAGCTCGAACTGCCAAGCCATGTCTTTCCTGGACCAGATTCAAGCATCCTAGGACCGGTTTCTGGCTATCAGCCGTCTTCAGCCAGGATAGCTTGACTCTAGTGGCGTTGAGAGCACGGCACTCACGTCCGAGCATACCCATCCCACTCGGGGTGACAAATGCAAAAACAACAGTTGAAGGACAGAATGCAGAACAATGTCATACATTCACCCCAGTACAGAGATCTAGGCCTAAATCCATCGTTTTTTTGCACACCACACCACCACAGTTCAGACATGGCCATATGCAAATCAGCTTTGACCCTGTGCCTCATGGGAACAGTCCAGCCCGAACTGCCAAGCCATGTCTTCCCTGGACCGGAATCAAGCATCCTACGACCGATTTCTGGCTATCAGCCGTCTTCAGCCAGGATAGCTTGACTCCAGTGGCGTGGAGAGCACGGGACTCACGTCTGAGCATACACGTCCCACTCGGGGTTACAAATGCAAAAACAACAGTTGATGGACAGAATGCAGAACAATGTCATACATTCACCCCAGTACAGAGATCTGGGCCTAGATCCATCGTTTTTTTTTTACCTCACACCACCCCAGTTCAGACATGGCCATATGCAAATCAGCCTTGACCCTGTGCCTCATGTGAACAGTCCAGCTGGAACTGCCAAACCATGCCTTCCCTGGACCGGAATCAAGCATCCTAGGACCCGTCTCTGGCTATCAGCCGTCTTCAGCCAGGATAGCTTGACTCCAGTGGCGTGGAGAGCACAGGACTCAGGTCTGAGCATACCCGTCCCACTCGGGGGGACAAATGCAAAAACAACAGTTGATGGACAGAATCCAGAACAATGTCATACATTCACCCCAGTACAGATATCTGGGCCTAGAGCCATCGTTTTTTGCACTCTACACCACCCCAGTTCAGACATGCCCAAAAGCAAATCAGCCTTGACCTTGTGCCTCATGGGAAGAGTCCAGCCCGAACTGCCAAGCATGTCTTCCCTAGACCGGAATCAAGCATCCAAGGACCGATTTCTGGCTATCAGCCGTCCTCAACCAGGATAGCTTGGCTCCAGTGGCGTGGGGAGCACAGGACTCACGCCTGAGCATACCCGTCCCACTCGGGGTGACAAATGCAAAAACAACAGTTGATGGACAGAATGCAGAACAATATCATACATTCACCCCAGTACAGAGATCTGGGCCTAGATCCATGTTTTTTTTGCACTCCACACCACCCCAGTTCAGACATGGCCATATGCAAATCAGCCTTGACCCTGTGCCTCATGGCAACAGTCCAGCTCGAACTGCCAAGCCATGTCTTTCCTGGACCAGATTCAAGCATCCTAGGACCGGTTTCTGGCTATCAGCCGTCTTCAGCCAGGATAGCTTGACTCTAGTGGTGTTGAGAGCACGGGACTCACGTCCGAGCATACCCATCCCACTCGGGGTGACAAATGCAAAAACAACAGTTGAAGGACAGAATGCAGAACAATGTCATACATTCACCCCAGTACAGAGATCTAGGCCTAAATCCATCGTTTTTTTGCACACCACACCACCACAGTCCAGACATGGCTATATGCAAATCAGCCTTGACCCTGTGCCTCATGGGAACAGTCCAGCCCAAACTGCCAAGCCATGTCTTTCCTGGACCAGATTCAAGCATCCTAGGACCGGTTTCTGGCTATCAGCCGTCTTCAGCCAGGATAGCTTGATTTTAGTGGCATTGAGAGCATGGGACTCACGTCCGAGCATACCCATCCCACTCGGGGTGACAAATGCAAAAACAACAGTTGAAGGACAGAATGCAGAACAATGTCATACATTCACCCCAGTACAGAGATCTGGGCCTAGATCCATCGTTTTTTTGCACTTCACACCACCCCAGTTCAGACATGGCCATATGCAAATCAGCCATGACCCTGTGCCTCATGGGAACAGTCCAGGCCGAACTGCCAAATCATGTCTTCCCTGGACCAGATTCAAGCATCCTAGGACCGGTTTCTGGCTATCAGCCGCTTTCAGCCAGGATAGCTTGACTCCAGTGGCATGGAGAGCACGGGACGTACGTCTGAGCATACCCGTCCCACTCAGGGTGACAAATGCAAATACAACAGTTGATGGACAGAATGCAGAACAATGTCATACATTCACCCCAGTACAGAGATCTGGGCCTAAATCCATCATTTTTTTGCACCCCACACCACCCCACTTCAGACATGGCCATATGCAAATCAGCCTTGACCCTGTGCCTCATGGGAACAGTCCAGCCCGAACTGCCAAGCCATGTCTTCCCTGGACCGGAATCAAGCATCCTAGGACCGGTTTCTGGCTATCAGCCGCCTTCAGCCAGGATAGCTTGACTCCAGTGGCGTGGAGAGCACGGGACTCACTTCTGAGCATACCCGTCCCACTCGGGGTTGACAAATGCAAAAACAACAGTTGATGGACAGAATGCAGAATAATGTCATACATTCACCCCAGTGCAGAGATCTGGGCCTAAATCCATCGTTCTTTTGCACTCCACACCACCCCAGTTTAGACATGGCGATATGCAAATCAGCCTTGACCCTGTGCCTCATGTGAACAGTCCAGCCCGAACTGCCAAGCCATGTCTTCCCTGGACCGGAATCAAGCATCCTAGGACCCGTCTCTGGCTATCAGCCGTCTTCAGCCAGGATAGCTTGACTCCAGTGGCGTGGAGAGCACAGGACTCAGGTCTGAGCATACCCGTCCCACTCGGGGGGACAAATACAAAAACAACAGTTGATGGACAGAATGCAGAACAATGTCATACATTCACCCCAGTACAGATATCTGGGCCTAAATCCATTGTTTTCTTGCACTCCACACCACCCCAGTTCAGACATGGCCATATGCAAATCAGCCTTGACCCTGTGCCTCATGGGAACAGTCCAGCCCGAACTGCCAAGCCATGTCTTCCCTGGACCGGAATCAAGCATCCTACGACCGATTTCTGGCTATCAGCCGTCTTCAGCCAGGATAGCTTGACTCCAGTGGCGTGGAGAGCACGGGACTCACGTCTGAGCATACACGTCCCACTCGGGGTTACAAATGCAAAAACAACAGTTGATGGACAGAATGCAGAACAATGTCATACATTCACCCCAGTACAGAGATCTGGGCCTAGATCCATCGTTTTTTTTTTACCTCACACCACCCCAGTTCAGACATGGCCATATGCAAATCAGCCTTGACCCTGTGCCTCATGTGAACAGTCCAGCTGGAACTGCCAAACCATGCCTTCCCTGGACCGGAATCAAGCATCCTAGGACCCGTCTCTGGCTATCAGCCGTCTTCATCCAGGATAGCTTGACTCCAGTGGCGTGGAGAGCACAGGACTCATGTCTGAGCATACCCGTCACACTCGGGGGGACAAATGCAAAAACAACAGTTGATGGACAGAATGCAGAACAATGTCATACATTCACCCCAGTACAGATATCTGGGCCTAGAGCCATCCTTTTTTGCACTCTACACCACCCCAGTTCAGACATGCCCAAAAGCAAATCAGCCTTGACCCTGTGCCTCATGGGAAGAGTCCAGCCCGAACTGCCAAGCATGTCTTCCCTAGACCGGAATCAAGCATCCAAGGACCGATTTCTGGCTATCAGCCGTCCTCAACCAGGATAGCTTGGCTCCAGTGGCGTGGGGAGCACATGACTCACGCCTGAGCATACCCGTCCCACTCGGGGTGACAAATGCAAAAACAACAGTTGATGGACAGAATGCAGAACAATGTCATACATTCACCCCAGTACAGAGATCTGGGCCTAGATCCATGTTTTTTTGCACTCCACACCACCCCAGTTCAGACATGGCCATATGCAAATCAGCCTTGACCCCGTGCCTCATGGCAACAGTCCAGCTCGAACTGCCAAGCCATGTCTTTCCTGGACCAGATTCAAGCATCCTAGGACCGGTTTCTGGCTATCAGCCGTCTTCAGCCAGGATAGCTTGACTCTAGTGGTGTTGAGAGCACGGGACTCACGTCCGAGCATACCCATCCCACTCGGGGTGACAAATGCAAAAACAACAGTTGAAGGACAGAATGCAGAACAATGTCATACATTCACCCCAGTACAGAGATCTAGGCCTAAATCCATCGTTTTTTTGCACACCACACCACCACAGTCCAGACATGGCCATATGCAAATCAGCCTTGACCCTGTGCCTCATGGGAACAGTCCAGCCCAAACTGCCAAGCCATGTCTTTCCTGGACCAGATTCAAGCATCCTAGGACCGGTTTCTGGCTATCAGCCGTCTTCAGCCAGGATAGCTTGATTTTAGTGGCGTTGAGAGCATGGGACTCACGTCCGAGCATACCCATCCCACTCGGGGTGACAAATGCAAAAACAACAGTTGAAGGACAGAATGCAGAACAATGTCATACATTCACCCCAGTACAGAGATCTGGGCCTAAATCCATCGTTTTTTTGCACTTCACACCACCCCAGTTCAGACATGGCCATATGCAAATCAGCCATGACCCTGTGCCTCATGGGAACAGTCCAGGCCGAACTGCCAAATCATGTCTTCCCTGGACCAGATTCAAGCATCCTAGGACAGGTTTCTGGCTATCAGACGCTTTCAGCCAGGATAGCTTGACTCCAGTGGCATGCAGAGCACAGGACTTACGTCTGAGCATACCCGTCCCACTCAGGGTGACAAATGCAAATACAACAGTTGATGGACAGAATGCAGAACAATGTCATACATTCACCCCAGTACAGAGATCTGGGCCTAAATCCATCATTTTTTTGCACCCCACACCACCCCACTTCAGACATGGCCATATGCAAATCAGCCTTGACCCTGTGCCTCATGGGAACAGTCCAGCCCGAACTGCCAAGCCATGTCTTCCCTGGACCGGAATCAAGCATCCTAGGACCGGTTTCTGGCTATCAGCCGCCTTCAGCCAGGATAGCTTGACTCCAGTGGCGTGGAGAGCACGGGACTCACGTCTGAGCATACCCGTCCCACTCGGGGTTGACAAATGCAAAAACAACAGTTGATGGACAGAATGCAGAATAATGTCATACATTCACCCCAGTGCAGAGATCTGGGCCTAAATCCATCGTTCTTTTGCACTCCACACCACCCCAGTTTAGACATGGCGATATGCAAATCAGCCTTGACCCTGTGCCTCATGTGAACAGTCCAGCTGGAACTGCCAAGCCATGTCTTCCCTGGACCGGAATCAAGCATCCTAGGACCCGTCTCTGGCTATCAGCCGTCTTCAGCCAGGATAGCTTGACTCCAGTGGCGTGGAGAGCACAGGACTCAGGTCTGAGCATACCCGTCCCACTCGGGGTGACAAATGCAAAAACAACATTTGATGGACAGAATGCAGAACAATGTCATACATTCACCCCAGTACAGAGATCTGGGCCTAGATCCATCGTTTTTTTTTTTACCTCACACCACCCCAGTTCAGACATGGCCATATGCAAATCAGCCTTGACCCTGTGCCTCATGTGAACAGTCCAGCTGGAACTGCCAAACCATGCCTTCCCTGGACCGGAATCAAGCATCCTAGGACCCGTCTCTGGCTATCAGCCGTATTCAGCCAGGATAGCTTGACTCCAGTGGCGTGGAGAGCACAGGACTCAGGTCTGAGCATACCCGTCCCACTCGGGGGGACAAATGCAAAAACAACAGTTGATGGACAGAATGCAGAACAATGTCATACATTCACCCCAGTACAGAGATCTGGGCCTAAATCCATCATTTTTTTGCACCCCACACCACCCCACTTCAGACATGGCCATATGCAAATCAGCCTTGACCCTGTGCCTCATGGGAACAGTCCAGCCCGAACTGCCAAGCCATGTCTTCCCTGGACCGGAATCAAGCATCCTAGGACCGGTTTCTGGCTATCAGCCGCCTTCAGCCAGGATAGCTTGACTCCAGTGGCGTGGAGAGCACGGGACTCACGTCTGAGCATACCCGTCCCACTCGGGGTTGACAAATGCAAAAACAACAGTTGATGGACAGAATGCAAAATAATGTCATACATTCACCCCAGTGCAGAGATCTGGGCCTAAATCCATCGTTCTTTTGCACTCCACACCACCCCAGTTTAGACATGGCGATATGCAAATCAGCCTTGACCCTGTGCCTCATGTGAACAGTCCAGCTGGAACTGCCAAGCCATGTCTTCCCTGGACCGGAATCAAGCATCCTAGGACCCGTCTCTGGCTATCAGCCGTCTTCAGCCAGGATAGCTTGACTCCAGTGGCGTGGAGAGCACAGGACTCAGGTCTGAGCATACCCGTCCCACTCGGGGTGACAAATGCAAAAACAACAGTTGATGGACAGAATGCAGAACAATGTCATACATTCACCCCAGTACAGAGATCTGGGCCTAAATCCATTGTTTTCTTGCACTCCACACCACCCCAGTTCAGACATGGCCATATGCAAATCAGCCTTGACCCTGTGCCTCATGGGAACAGTCCAGCCCAAACTGACAAGCCATGTCTTCCCTGGACCGGAATCAAGCATCCTAGGACCGGTTTCTGGCTATCAGCCGCCTTCAGCCAGGATAGCTTGACTCCAGTGGCGTGGAGAGCACGGGACTCACGTCTGAGCATACCCGTCCCATTCGGGGTTGACAAATGCAAAAACAACAGTTGATGGACAGAATGCAGAATAATGTCATACATTCACCCCAGTGCAGAGATCTGGGCCTAAATCCATCGTTCTTTTGCACTCCACACCACCCCAGTTTAGACATGGCCATATGGAAATCAGCCTTGACCCTGTGCCTCATGTGAACAGTCCAGCTGGAACTGCCAAGCCATGTCTTCCCTGGACCGGAATCAAGCATCCTAGGACCCGTCTCTGGCTATCAGCCGTCTTCAACCAGGATAGCTTGACTCCAGTGGCGTGGAGAGCACAGGACTCAGGTCTGAGCATACCCGTCCCACTCGGGGTGACAAATGCAAAAACAACAGTTGATGGACAGAATGCAGAACAATGTCATACATTCACCCCAGTACAGAGATCTGGGCCTAAATCCATTGTTTTCTTGCACTCCACACCACCCCAGTTCAGACATGGCCATATGCAAATCAGCCTTGACCCTGTGCCTCATGGGAACAGTCCAGCCCGAACTGCCAAGCCATGTCTTCCCTGGACCGGAATCAAGCATCCTAGGACCGGTTTATGGCTATCAGCCGTCTTCAGCCAGGATAGCTTGACTCCAGTGGCGTGGAGAGCACGGGACACGCGTCTGAGCATACCCGTCCCACTCGGGGTGACAAATGCAAAAACAACAGTTGATGGACAGAATGCAGAACAATGTCATACATTCACCCCAGTACAGAGATCTAGGCCTAAATCCATCGTTTTTTTGCACACCACACCACCACAGTTCAGACATGGCCATATGCAAATCAGCCTTGACCCTGTGCCTCATGGGAACAGTCCAGCTCGAACTGCCAAGCCATGTCTTTCCTGGACCAGATTCAAGCATCCTAGGACCGGTTTCTGGCTATCAGCCGTCTTCAGCCAGGATAGCTTGACTCTAGTGGCGTTGAGAGCACGGCACTCACGTCCGAGCATACCCATCCCACTCGGGGTGACAAATGCAAAAACAACAGTTGAAGGACAGAATGCAGAACAATGTCATACATTCACCCCAGTACAGAGATCTAGGCCTAAATCCATCGTTTTTTTGCACACCACACCACCACAGTTCAGACATGGCCATATGCAAATCAGCCTTGACCCTGTGCCTCATGGGAACAGTTCAGCCCGAACTGCCAAGCCATGTCTTCCCTGGACCGGAATCAAGCATCTTACGACCGATTTCTGGCTATCAGCCGTCTTCAACCAGGATAGCTTGACTCCAGTGGCGTGGAGAGCACGGGACTCATGTCTGAGCATACACGTCCCACTCGGGGTGACAAATGCAAAAACAACAGTTGATGGACAGAATGCAGAACAATGTCATACATTCACCCCAGTACAGAGATCTGGGCCTAGATCCATGTTTTTTTTTGCACTCCACACCACCCCAGTTCAGACATGGCCATATGCAAATCAGCCTTGACCCTGTGCCTCATGGGAACAGTTCAGCCCGAACTGCCAAGCCATGTCTTTCCTGGACCAGATTCAAGCATCCTAGGACCGGTTTCTGGCTATCAGCCGTCTTCAGCCAGAATAGCTTGACTCTAGTGGCGTTGAGAGCACGGGACTCACGTCCGAGCATACCCATCCCACTCGGGGTGACAAATGCAAAAACAACAGTTGAAGGACAGAATGCAGAACAATGTCATACATTCACCCCAGTACAGAGATTTAGGCCTAAATCCATCGTTTTTTTGCACACCACACCACCCTAGTTCAGACATGGCCATATGCAAATCAGCTTTGACTCTGTGCCTCATGGGAACAGTCCAGCCCGAACTGCCAAGCCATGTCTTCCCTGGACCGGAATCAAGCATCCTACGACCGATTTCTGGCTATCAGCCGTCTTCAGCCAGGATAGCTTGACTCCAGTGGCGTGGAGAGCACGGGACTCACGTCTGAGCATACACGTCCCACTCGGGGTTACAAATGCAAAAACAACAGTTGATGGACAGAATGCAGAACAATGTCATACATTCACCCCAGTACAGAGATCTGGGCCTAGATCCATCGTTTTTTTTTTACCTCACACCACCCCAGTTCAGACATGGCCATATGCAAATCAGCCTTGACCCTGTGCCTCATGTGAACAGTCCAGCTGGAACTGCCAAACCATGCCTTCCCTGGACCGGAATCAAGCATCCTAGGACCCGTCTCTGGCTATCAGCCGTCTTCAGCCAGGATAGCTTGACTCCAGTGGCGTGGAGAGCACAGGACTCAGGTCTGAGCATACCCGTCCCACTCGGGGGGACAAATGCAAAAACAACAGTTGATGGACAGAATCCAGAACAATGTCATACATTCACCCCAGTACAGATATCTGGGCCTAGAGCCATCGTTTTTTGCACTCTACACCACCCCAGTTCAGACATGCCCAAAAGCAAATCAGCCTTGACCTTGTGCCTCATGGGAAGAGTCCAGCCCGAACTGCCAAGCATGTCTTCCCTAGACCGGAATCAAGCATCCAAGGACCGATTTCTGGCTATCAGCCGTCCTCAACCAGGATAGCGTGGCTCCAGTGGCGTGGGGAGCACAGGACTCACGCCTGAGCATACCCGTCCCACTCGGGGTGACAAATGCAAAAACAACAGTTGATGGACAGAATGCAGAACAATGTCATACATTCACCCCAGTACAGAGATCTGGGCCTAGATCCATGTTTTTTTTGCACTCCACACCACCCCAGTTCAGACATGGCCATATGCAAATCAGCCTTGACCCTGTGCCTCATGGCAACAGTCCAGCTCGAACTGCCAAGCCATGTCTTTCCTGGACCAGATTCAAGCATCCTAGGACCGGTTTCTGGCTATCAGCCGTCTTCAGCCAGGATAGCTTGACTCTAGTGGTGTTGAGAGCACGGGACTCACGTCCGAGCATACCCATCCCACTCGGGGTGACAAATGCAAAAACAACAGTTGAAGGACAGAATGCAGAACAATGTCATACATTCACCCCAGTACAGAGATCTAGGCCTAAATCCATCGTTTTTTTGCACACCACACCACCACAGTCCAGACATGGCCATATGCAAATCAGCCTTGACCCTGTGCCTCATGGGAACAGTCCAGCCCAAACTGCCAAGCCATGTCTTTCCTGGACCAGATTCAAGCATCCTAGGACCGGTTTCTGGCTATCAGCCGTCTTCAGCCAGGATAGCTTGATTTTAGTGGCGTTGAGAGCATGGGACTCACGTCCGAGCATACCCATCCCACTCGGGGTGACAAATGCAAAAACAACAGTTGAAGGACAGAATGCAGAACAATGTCATACATTCACCCCAGTACAGAGATCTGGGCCTAGATCCATCGTTTTTTTGCACTTCACACCACCCCAGTTCAGACATGGCCATATGCAAATCAGCCATGACCCTGTGCCTCATGGGAACAGTCCAGGCCGAACTGCCAAATCATGTCTTCCCTGGACCAGATTCAAGCATCCTAGGACCGGTTTCTGGCTATCAGCCGCTTTCAGCCAGGATAGCTTGACTCCAGTGGCATGGAGAGCACGGGACGTACGTCTGAGCATACCCGTCCCACTCAGGGTGACAAATGCAAATACAACAGTTGATGGACAGAATGCAGAACAATGTCATACATTCACCCCAGTACAGAGATCTGGGCCTAAATCCATCATTTTTTTGCACCCCACACCACCCCACTTCAGACATGGCCATATGCAAATCAGCCTTGACCCTGTGCCTCATGGGAACAGTCCAGCCCGAACTGCCAAGCCATGTCTTCCCTGGACCGGAATCAAGCATCCTAGGACCGGTTTCTGGCTATCAGCCGCCTTCAGCCAGGATAGCTTGACTCCAGTGGCGTGGAGAGCACGGGACTCACGTCTGAGCATACCCGTCCCACTCGGGGTTGACAAATGCAAAAACAACAGTTGATGGACAGAATGCAGAATAATGTCATACATTCACCCCAGTGCAGAGATCTGGGCCTAAATCCATCGTTCTTTTGCACTCCACACCACCCCAGTTTAGACATGGCGATATGCAAATCAGCCTTGACCCTGTGCCTCATGTGAACAGTCCAGCCCGAACTGCCAAGCCATGTCTTCCCTGGACCGGAATCAAGCATCCTAGGACCCGTCTCTGGCTATCAGCCGTCTTCAGCCAGGATAGCTTGACTCCAGTGGCGTGGAGAGCACAGGACTCAGGTCTGAGCATACCCGTCCCACTCGGGGGGACAAATGCAAAAACAACAGTTGATGGACAGAATGCAGAACAATGTCATACATTCACCCCAGTACAGATATCTGGGCCTAAATCCATTGTTTTCTTGCACTCCACACCACCCCAGTTCAGACATGCCCAAAAGCAAATCAGCCTTGACCTTGTGCCTCATGGGAAGAGTCCAGCCCGAACTGCCAAGCATGTCTTCCCTAGACCGGAATCAAGCATCCAAGGACCGATTTCTGGCTATCAGCCGTCCTCAACCAGGATAGCGTGGCTCCAGTGGCGTGGGGAGCACAGGACTCACGCCTGAGCATACCCGTCCCACTCGGGGTGACAAATGCAAAAACAACAGTTGATGGACAGAATGCAGAACAATGTCATACATTCACCCCAGTACAGAGATCTGGGCCTAGATCCATGTTTTTTTTGCACTCCACACCACCCCAGTTCAGACATGGCCATATGCAAATCAGCCTTGACCCTGTGCCTCATGGCAACAGTCCAGCTCGAACTGCCAAGCCATGTCTTTCCTGGACCAGATTCAAGCATCCTAGGACCGGTTTCTGGCTATCAGCCGTCTTCAGCCAGGATAGCTTGACTCTAGTGGTGTTGAGAGCACGGGACTCACGTCCGAGCATACCCATCCCACTCGGGGTGACAAATGCAAAAACAACAGTTGAAGGACAGAATGCAGAACAATGTCATACATTCACCCCAGTACAGAGATCTAGGCCTAAATCCATCATTTTTTTGCACACCACACCACCACAGTCCAGACATGGCCATATGCAAATCAGCCTTGACCCTGTGCCTCATGGGAACAGTCCAGCCCAAACTGCCAAGCCATGTCTTTCCTGGACCAGATTCAAGCATCCTAGGACCGGTTTCTGGCTATCAGCCGTCTTCAGCCAGGATAGCTTGATTTTAGTGGCGTTGAGAGCATGGGACTCACGTCCGAGCATACCCATCCCACTCGGGGTGACAAATGCAAAAATAACAGTTGAAGGACAGAATGCAGAACAATGTCATACATTCACCCCAGTACAGAGATCTGGGCCTAGATCCATCGTTTTTTTGCACTTCACACCACCCCAGTTCAGACATGGCCATATGCAAATCAGCCATGACCCTGTGCCTCATGGGAACAGTCCAGGCCGAACTGCCAAATCATGTCTTCCCTGGACCAGATTCAAGCATCCTAGGACCGGTTTCTGGCTATCAGCCGCTTTCAGCCAGGATAGCTTGACTCCAGTGGCATGGAGAGCACGGGACGTACGTCTGAGCATACCCGTCCCACTCAGGGTGACAAATGCAAATACAACAGTTGATGGACAGAATGCAGAACAATGTCATACATTCACCCCAGTACAGAGATCTGGGCCTAAATCCATCATTTTTTTGCACCCCACACCACCCCACTTCAGACATGGCCATATGCAAATCAGCCTTGACCCTGTGCCTCATGGGAACAGTCCAGCCCGAACTGCCAAGCCATGTCTTCCCTGGACCGGAATCAAGCATCCTAGGACCGGTTTCTGGCTATCAGCCGCCTTCAGCCAGGATAGCTTGACTCCAGTGGCGTGGAGAGCACGGGACTCACGTCTGAGCATACCCGTCCCACTCGGGGTTGACAAATGCAAAAACAACAGTTGATGGACAAAATGCAGAATAATGTCATACATTCACCCCAGTGCAGAGATCTGGGCCTAAATCCATCGTTCTTTTGCACTCCACACCACCCCAGTTTAGACATGGCGATATGCAAATCAGCCTTGACCCTGTGCCTCATGTGAACAGTCCAGCCCGAACTGCCAAGCCATGTCTTCCCTGGACCGGAATCAAGCATCCTAGGACCCGTCTCTGGCTATCAGCCGTCTTCAGCCAGGATAGCTTGACTCCAGTGGCGTGGAGAGCACAGGACTCAGGTCTGAGCATACCCGTCCCACTCGGGGGGACAAATGCAAAAACAACAGTTGATGGACAGAATGCAGAACAATGTCATACATTCACCCCAGTACAGATATCTGGGCCTAAATCCATTGTTTTCTTGCACTCCACACCACCCCAGTTCAGACATGGCCATATGCAAATCAGCCTTGACCCTGTGCCTCATGGGAACAGTCCAGCCCGAACTGCCAAGCCATGTCTTCCCTGGACCGGAATCAAGCATCCTACGACCGATTTCTGGCTATCAGCCGTCTTCAGCCAGGATAGCTTGACTCCAGTGGCGTGGAGAGCACGGGACTCACGTCTGAGCATACACGTCCCACTCGGGGTTACAAATGCAAAAACAACAGTTGATGGACAGAATGCAGAACAATGTCATACATTCACCCCAGTACAGAGATCTGGGCCTAGATCCATCGTTTTTTTTTTACCTCACACCACCCCAGTTCAGACATGGCCATATGCAAATCAGCCTTGACCCTGTGCCTCATGTGAACAGTCCAGCTGGAACTGCCAAACCATGCCTTCCCTGGACCGGAATCAAGCATCCTAGGACCCGTCTCTGGCTATCAGCCGTCTTCAGCCAGGATAGCTTGACTCCAGTGGCGTGGAGAGCACAGGACTCAGGTCTGAGCATACCCGTCACACTCGGGGGGACAAATGCAAAAACAACAGTTGATGGACAGAATGCAGAACAATGTCATACATTCACCCCAGTACAGATATCTGGGCCTAGAGCCATTGTTTTTTGCACTCTACACCACCCCAGTTCAGACATGCCCAAAAGCAAATCAGCCTTGACTCTGTGCCTCATGGGAAGAGTCCAGCCCGAACTGCCAAGCATGTCTTCCCTAGACCGGAATCAAGCATCCAAGGACCGATTTCTGGCTATCAGCCGTCCTCAACCAGGATAGCTTGGCTCCAGTGGCGTGGGGAGCACATGACTCACGCCTGAGCATACCCGTCCCACTCGGGGTGACAAATGCAAAAACAACAGTTGATGGACAGAATGCAGAACAATGTCATACATTCACCCCAGTACAGAGATCTGGGCCTAGATCCATGTTTTTTTGCACTCCACACCACCCCAGTTCAGACATGGCCATATGCAAATCAGCCTTGACCCTGTGCCTCATGGCAACAGTCCAGCTCGAACTGCCAAGCCATGTCTTTCCTGGACCAGATTCAAGCATCCTAGGACCGGTTTCTGGCTATCAGCCGTCTTCAGCCAGGATAGCTTGACTCTAGTGGTGTTGAGAGCACGGGACTCACGTCCGAGCATACCCATCCCACTCGGGGTGAGAAATGCAAAAACAACAGTTGAAGGACAGAATGCAGAACAATGTCATACATTCACCCCAGTACAGAGATCTAGGCCTAAATCCATCGTTTTTTTGCACACCACACCACCACAGTCCAGACATGGCCATATGCAAATCAGCCTTGACCCTGTGCCTCATGGGAACAGTCCAGCCCAAACTGCCAAGCCATGTCTTTCCTGGACCAGATTCAAGCATCCTAGGACCGGTTTCTGGCTATCAGCCGTCTTCAGCCAGGATAGCTTGATTTTAGTGGCGTTGAGAGCATGGGACTCACGTCCGAGCATACCCATCCCACTCGGGGTGACAAATGCAAAAACAACAGTTGAAGGACAGAATGCAGAACAATGTCATACATTCACCCCAGTACAGAGATCTGGGCCTAGATCCATCGTTTTTTTGCACTTCACACCACCCCAGTTCAGACATGGCCATATGCAAATCAGCCATGACCCTGTGCCTCATGGGAACAGTCCAGGCCGAAATGCCAAATCATGTCTTCCCTGGACCAGATTCAAGCATCCTAGGACCGGTTTCTGGCTATCAGCCGCTTTCAGCCAGGATAGCTTGACTCCAGTGGCATGGAGAGCACGGGACGTACGTCTGAGCATACCCGTCCCACTCAGGGTGACAAATGCAAATACAACAGTTGATGGACAGAATGCAGAACAATGTCATACATTCACCCCAGTACAGAGATCTGGGCCTAAATCCATCATTTTTTTGCACCCCACACCACCCCACTTCAGACATGGCCATATGCAAATCAGCCTTGACCCTGTGCCTCATGGGAACAGTCCAGCCCGAACTGCCAAGCCATGTCTTCCCTGGACCGGAATCAAGCATCCTAGGACCGGTTTCTGGCTATCAGCCGCCTTCAGCCAGGATAGCTTGACTCCAGTGGCGTGGAGAGCACGGGACTCACGTCTGAGCATACCCGTCCCACTCGGGGTTGACAAATGCAAAAACAACAGGTGATGGACAGAATGCAGAATAATGTCATACATTCACCCCAGTGCAGAGATCTGGGCCTAAATCCATCGTTCTTTTGCACTCCACACCACCCCAGTTTAGACATGGCGATATGCAAATCAGCCTTGACCCTGTGCCTCATGTGAACAGTACAGCTGGAACTGCCAAGCCATGTCTTCCCTGGACCGGAATCAAGCATCCTAGGACCCGTCTCTGGCTATCAGCCGTCTTCAGCCAGGATAGCTTGACTCCAGTGGCGTGGAGAGCACAGGACTCAGGTCTGAGCATACCCGTCCCACTCGGGGTGACAAATGCAAAAACAACATTTGATGGACAGAATGCAGAACAATGTCATACATTCACCCCAGTACAGAGATCTGGGCCTAGATCCATCGTTTTTTTTTTTACCTCACACCACCCCAGTTCAGACATGGCCATATGCAAATCAGCCTTGACCCTGTGCCTCATGTGAACAGTCCAGCTGGAACTGCCAAACCATGCCTTCCCTGGACCGGAATCAAGCATCCTAGGACCCGTCTCTGGCTATCAGCCGTCTTCAGCCAGGATAGCTTGACTCCAGTGGCATGGAGAGCACAGGACTCAGGTCTGAGCATACCCGTCCCACTCGGGGGGACAAATGCAAAAACAACAGTTGATGGACAGAATGCAGAACAATGTCATACATTCACCCCAGTACAGATATCTGGGCCTAAATCCATTGTTTTCTTGCACTCCACACCACCCCAGTTCAGACATGGCCATATGCAAATCAGCCTTGACCCTGTGCCTCATGGGAACAGTCCAGCCCGAACTGCCAAGCCATGTCTTCCCTGGACCGGAATCAAGCATCCTACGACCGATTTCTGGCTATCAGCCGTCTTCAGCCAGGATAGCTTGACTCCAGTGGCGTGGAGAGCACGGGACTCACGTCTGAGCATACACGTCCCACTCGGGGTTACAAATGCAAAAACAACAGTTGATGGACAGAATGCAGAACAATGTCATACATTCACCCCAGTACAGAGATCTGGGCCTAGATCCATCGTTTTTTTTTTACCTCACACCACCCCAGTTCAGACATGGCCATATGCAAATCAGCCTTGACCCTGTGCCTCATGTGAACAGTCCAGCTGGAACTGCCAAACCATGCCTTCCCTGGAACGGAATCAAGCATCCTAGGACCCGTCTCTGGCTATCAGCCGTCTTCAGCCAGGATAGCTTGACTCCAGTGGCGTGGAGAGCACAGGACTCAGGTCTGAGCATACCCGTCACACTCGGGGGGACAAATGCAAAAACAACAGTTGATGGACAGAATGCAGAACAATGTCATACATTCACCCCAGTACAGATATCTGGGCCTAGAGCCATCGTTTTTTGCACTCTACACCACCCCAGTTCAGACATGCCCAAAAGCAAATCAGCCTTGACCCTGTGCCTCATGGGAAGAGTCCAGCCCGAACTGCCAAGCATGTCTTCCCTAGACCGGAATCAAGCATCCAAGGACCGATTTCTGGCTATCAGCCGTCCTCAACCAGGATAGCTTGGCTCCAGTGGCGTGGGGAGCACAGGACTCACGCCTGAGCATACCCGTCCCACTCGGGGTGACAAATGCAAAAACAACAGTTGATGGACAGAATGCAGAACAATGTCATACATTCACCCCAGTACAGAGATCTGGGCCTAGATCCATGTTTTTTTTGCACTCCACACCACCCCAGTTCAGACATGGCCATATGCAAATCAGCCTTGACCCTGTGCCTCATGGCAACAGTCCAGCTCGAACTGCCAAGCCATGTCTTTCCTGGACCAGATTCAAGCATCCTAGGACCGGTTTCTGGCTATCAGCCGTCTTCAGCCAGGATAGCTTGACTCTAGTGGTGTTGAGAGCACGGGACTCACGTCCGAGCATACCCATCCCACTCGGGGTGACAAATGCAAAAACAACAGTTGAAGGACAGAATGCAGAACAATGTCATACATTCACCCCAGTACAGAGATCTAGGCCTAAATCCATCGTTTTTTTGCACACCACACCACCACAGTCCAGACATGGCCATATGCAAATCAGCCTTGACCCTGTGCCTCATGGGAACAGTCCAGCCCAAACTGCCAAGCCATGTCTTTCCTGGACCAGATTCAAGCATCCTAGGACCGGTTTCTGGCTATCAGCCGTCTTCAGCCAGGATAGCTTGATTTTAGTGGCGTTGAGAGCATGGGACTCACGTCCGAGCATACCCATCCCACTCGGGGTGACAAATGCAAAAACAACAGTTGAAGGACAGAATGCAGAACAATGTCATACATTCACCCCAGTACAGAGATCTGGGCCTAGATCCATCGTTTTTTTGCACTTCACACCACCCCAGTTCAGACATGGCCATATGCAAATCAGCCATGACCCTGTGCCTCATGGGAACAGTCCAGGCCGAACTGCCAAATCATGTCTTCCCTGGACCAGATTCAAGCATCCTAGGACCGGTTTCTGGCTATCAGCCGCTTTCAGCCAGGATAGCTTGACTCCAGTGGCATGGAGAGCACGGGACTTACGTCTGAGCATACCCGTCCCACTCAGGGTGACAAATGCAAATACAACAGTTGATGGACAGAATGCAGAACAATGTCATACATTCACCCCAGTACAGAGATCTGGGCCTAAATCCATCATTTTTTTGCACCCCACACCACCCCACTTCAGACATGGCCATATGCAAATCAGCCTTGACCCTGTGCCTCATGGGAACAGTCCAGCCCGAACTGCCAAGCCATGTCTTCCCTGGACCGGAATCAAGCATCCTAGGACCGGTTTCTGGCTATCAGCCGCCTTCAGCCAGGATAGCTTGACTCCAGTGGCGTGGAGAGCACGGGACTCACGTCTGAGCATACCCGTCCCACTCGGGGTTGACAAATGCAAAAACAACAGTTGATGGACAGAATGCAGAATAATGTCATACATTCACCCCAGTGCAGAGATCTGGGCCTAAATCCATCGTTCTTTTGCACACCACACCACCCCAGTTTAGACATGGCGATATGCAAATCAGCCTTGACCCTGTGCCTCATGTGAACAGTCCAGCTGGAACTGCCAAGCCATGTCTTCCCTGGACCGGAATCAAGCATCCTACGACCGATTTCTGGCTATCAGCCGTCTTCAGCCAGGATAGCTTGACTCCAGTGGGGTGGAGAGCACGGGACTCACGTCTGAGCATACACGTCCCACTCGGGGTTACAAATGCAAAAACAACAGTTGATGGACAGAATGCAGAACAATGTCATACATTCACCCCAGTACAGAGATCTGGGCCTAGATCCATCGTTTTTTTTTTACCTCACACCACCCCAGTTCAGACATGGCCATATGCAAATCAGCCTTGACCCTGTGCCTCATGTGAACAGTCCAGCTGGAACTGCCAAACCATGCCTTCCCTGGACCGGAATCAAGCATCCTAGGACCCGTCTCTGGCTATCAGCCGTCTTCAGCCAGGATAGCTTGACTCCAGTGGCGTGGAGAGCACAGGACTCAGGTCTGAGCATACCCGTCCCACTCGGGGGGACAAATGCAAAAACAACAGTTGATGGACAGAATGCAGAACAATGTCATACATTCACCCCAGTACAGATATCTGGGCCTAGAGCCATCGTGTTTTGCACTCTACACCACCCCAGTTCAGACATGCCCAAAAGCAAATCAGCCTTGACCCTGTGCCTCATGGGAAGAGTCCAGCCCGAACTGCCAAGCATGTCTTCCCTAGACCGGAATCAAGCATCCAAGGACCGATTTCTGGCTATCAGCCGTCCTCAACCAGGATAGCTTGGCTCCAGTGGCGTGGGGAGCACAGGACTCACGCCTGAGCATACCCGTCCCACTCGGGGTGACAAATGCAAAAACAACAGTTGATGGACAGAATGCAGAACAATGTCATACATTCACCCCAGTACAGAGATCTGGGCCTAGATCCATGTTTTTTTTGCACTCCACACCACCCCAGTTCAGACATGGCCATATGCAAATCAGCCTTGACCCTGTGCCTCATGGCAACAGTCCAGCTCGAACTGCCAAGCCATGTCTTTCCTGGACCAGATTCAAGCATCCTAGGACCGGTTTCTGGCTATCAGCCGTCTTCAGCCAGGATAGCTTGACTCTAGTGGTGTTGAGAGCACGGGACTCGCGTCCGAGCATACCCATCCCACTCGGGGTGACAAATGCAAAAACAACAGTTGAAGGACAGAATGCAGAACAATGTCATACATTCACCCCAGTACAGAGATCTAGGCCTAAATCCATCGTTTTTTTGCACACCACACCACCACAGTCCAGACATGGCCATATGCAAATCAGCCTTGACCCTGTGCCTCATGGGAACAGTCCAGCCCAAACTGCCAAGCCATGTCTTTCCTGGACCAGATTCAAGCATCCTAGGACCGGTTTCTGGCTATCAGCCGTCTTCAGCCAGGATAGCTTGATTTTAGTGGCGTTGAGAGCATGGGACTCACGTCCGAGCATACCCATCCCACTCGGGGTGACAAATGCAAAAACAACAGTTGAAGGACAGAATGCAGAACAATGTCATACATTCACCCCAGTACAGAGATCTGGGCCTAAATCCATCGTTTTTTTGCACTTCACACCACCCCAGTTCAGACATGGCCATATGCAAATCAGCCATGACCCTGTGCCTCATGGGAACAGTCCAGGCCGAACTGCCAAATCATGTCTTCCCTGGACCAGATTCAAGCATCCTAGGACAGGTTTCTGGCTATCAGACGCTTTCAGCCAGGATAGCTTGACTCCAGTGGCATGCAGAGCACAGGACTTACGTCTGAGCATACCCGTCCCACTCAGGGTGACAAATGCAAATACAACAGTTGATGGACAGAATGCAGAACAATGTCATACATTCACCCCAGTACAGAGATCTGGGCCTAAATCCATCATTTTTTTGCACCCCACACCACCCCACTTCAGACATGGCCATATGCAAATCAGCCTTGACCCTGTGCCTCATGGGAACAGTCCAGCCCGAACTGCCAAGCCATGTCTTCCCTGGACCGGAATCAAGCATCCTAGGACCGGTTTCTGGCTATCAGCCGCCTTCAGCCAGGATAGCTTGACTCCAGTGGCGTGGAGAGCACGGGACTCACGTCTGAGCATACCCGTCCCACTCGGGGTTGACAAATGCAAAAACAACAGTTGATGGACAAAATGCAGAATAATGTCATACATTCACCCCAGTGCAGAGATCTGGGCCTAAATCCATCGTTCTTTTGCACTCCACACCACCCCAGTTTAGACATGGCGATATGCAAATCAGCCTTGACCCTGTGCCTCATGTGAACAGTCCAGCCCGAACTGCCAAGCCATGTCTTCCCTGGACCGGAATCAAGCATCCTAGGACCCGTCTCTGGCTATCAGCCGTCTTCAGCCAGGATAGCTTGACTCCAGTGGCGTGGAGAGCACAGGACTCAGGTCTGAGCATACCCGTCCCACTCGGGGGGACAAATGCAAAAACAACAGTTGATGGACAGAATGCAGAACAATGTCATACATTCACCCCAGTACAGATATCTGGGCCTAAATCCATTGTTTTCTTGCACTCCACACCACCCCAGTTCAGACATGGCCATATGCAAATCAGCCTTGACCCTGTGCCTCATGGGAACAGTCCAGCCCGAACTGCCAAGCCATGTCTTCCCTGGACCGGAATCAAGCATCCTACGACCGATTTCTGGCTATCAGCCGTCTTCAGCCAGGATAGCTTGACTCCAGTGGCGTGGAGAGCACGGGACTCACGTCTGAGCATACACGTCCCACTCGGGGTTACAAATGCAAAAACAACAGTTGATGGACAGAATGCAGAACAATGTCATACATTCACCCCAGTACAGAGATCTGGGCCTAGATCCATCGTTTTTTTTTTACCTCACACCACCCCAGTTCAGACATGGCCATATGCAAATCAGCCTTGACCCTGTGCCTCATGTGAACAGTCCAGCTGGAACTGCCAAACCATGCCTTCCCTGGACCGGAATCAAGCATCCTAGGACCCGTCTCTGGCTATCAGCCGTCTTCAGCCAGGATAGCTTGACTCCAGTGGCGTGGAGAGCACAGGACTCAGGTCTGAGCATACCCGTCACACTCGGGGGGACAAATGCAAAAACAACAGTTGATGGACAGAATGCAGAACAATGTCATACATTCACCCCAGTACAGATATCTGGGCCTAGAGCCCTTGTTTTTTGCACTCTACACCACCCCAGTTCAGACATGCCCAAAAGCAAATCAGCCTTGACTCTGTGCCTCATGGGAAGAGTCCAGCCCGAACTGCCAAGCATGTCTTCCCTAGACCGGAATCAAGCATCCAAGGACCGATTTCTGGCTATCAGCCGTCCTCAACCAGGATAGCTTGGCTCCAGTGGCGTGGGGAGCACATGACTCACGCCTGAGCATACCCGTCCCACTCGGGGTGACAAATGCAAAAACAACAGTTGATGGACAGAATGCAGAACAATGTCATACATTCACCCCAGTACAGAGATCTGGGCCTAGATCCATGTTTTTTGCACTCCACACCACCCCAGTTCAGCCATGGCCATATGCAAATCAGCCTTGACCCTGTGCCTCATGGCAACAGTCCAGCTCGAACTGCCAAGCCATGTCTTTCCTGGACCAGATTCAAGCATCCTAGGACCGGTTTCTGGCTATCAGCCGTCTTCAGCCAGGATAGCTTGACTCTAGTGGTGTTGAGAGCACGGGACTCACGTCCGAGCATACCCATCCCACTCGGGGTGACAAATGCAAAAACAACAGTTGAAGGACAGAATGCAGAACAATGTCATACATTCACCCCAGTACAGAGATCTAGGCCTAAATCCATCGTTTTTTTGCACACCACACCACCACAGTCCAGACATGGCCATATGCAAATCAGCCTTGACCCTGTGCCTCATGGGAACAGTCCAGCCCAAACTGCCAAGCCATGTCTTTCCTGGACCAGATTCAAGCATCCTAGGACCGGTTTCTGGCTATCAGCCGTCTTCAGCCAGGATAGCTTGATTTTAGTGGCGTTGAGAGCACGGGACGTACGTCTGAGCATACCCGTCCCACTCAGGGTGACAAATGCAAATACAACAGTTGATGGACAGAATGCAGAACAATGTCATACATTCACCCCAGTACAGAGATCTGGGCCTAAATCCATCATTTTTTTGCACCCCACACCACCCCACTTCAGACATGGCCATATGCAAATCAGCCTTGACCCTGTGCCTCATGGGAACAGTCCAGCCCGAACTGCCAAGCCATGTCTTCCCTGGACCGGAATCAAGCATCCTAGGACCGGTTTCTGGCTATCAGCCGCCTTCAGCCAGGATAGCTTGACTCCAGTGGCGTGGAGAGCACGGGACTCACGTCTGAGCATACCCGTCCCACTCGGGGTTGACAAATGCAAAAACAACAGGTGATGGACAGAATGCAGAATAATGTCATACATTCACCCCAGTGCAGAGATCTGGGCCTAAATCCATCGTTCTTTTGCACTCCACACCACCCCAGTTTAGACATGGCGATATGCAAATCAGCCTTGACCCTGTGCCTCATGTGAACAGTCCAGCTGGAACTGCCAAGCCATGTCTTCCCTGGACCGGAATCAAGCATCCTAGGACCCGTCTCTGGCTATCAGCCGTCTTCAGCCAGGATAGCTTGACTCCAGTGGCGTGGAGAGCACAGGACTCAGGTCTGAGCATACCCGTCCCACTCGGGGTGACAAATGCAAAAACAACATTTGATGGACAGAATGCAGAACAATGTCATACATTCACCCCAGTACAGAGATCTGGGCCTAGATCCATCGTTTTTTTTTTTTACCTCACACCACCCCAGTTCAGACATGGCCATATGCAAATCAGCCTTGACCCTGTGCCTCATGTGAACAGTCCAGCTGGAACTGCCAAACCATGCCTTCCCTGGACCGGAATCAAGCATCCTAGGACCCGTCTCTGGCTATCAGCCGTCTTCAGCCAGGATAGCTTGACTCCAGTGGCATGGAGAGCACAGGACTCAGGTCTGAGCATACCCGTCCCACTCGGGGGGACAAATGCAAAAACAACAGTTGATGGACAGAATGCAGAACAATGTCATACATTCACCCCAGTACAGATATCTGGGCCTAAATCCATTGTTTTCTTGCACTCCACACCACCCCAGTTCAGACATGGCCATATGCAAATCAGCCTTGACCCTGTGCCTCATGGGAACAGTCCAGCCCGAACTGCCAAGCCATGTCTTCCCTGGACCGGAATCAAGCATCCTACGACCGATTTCTGGCTATCAGCCGTCTTCAGCCAGGATAGCTTGACTCCAGTGGCGTGGAGAGCACGGGACTCACGTCTGAGCATACACGTCCCACTCGGGGTTACAAATGCAAAAACAACAGTTGATGGACAGAATGCAGAACAATGTCATACATTCACCCCAGTACAGAGATCTGGGCCTAGATCCATCGTTTTTTTTTTACCTCACACCACCCCAGTTCAGACATGGCCATATGCAAATCAGCCTTGACCCTGTGCCTCATGTGAACAGTCCAGCTGGAACTGCCAAACCATGCCTTCCCTGGAACGGAATCAAGCATCCTAGGACCCGTCTCTGGCTATCAGCCGTCTTCAGCCAGGATAGCTTGACTCCAGTGGCGTGGAGAGCACAGGACTCAGGTCTGAGCATACCCGTCACACTCGGGGGGACAAATGCAAAAACAACAGTTGATGGACAGAATGCAGAACAATGTCATACATTCACCCCAGTACAGATATCTGGGCCTAGAGCCATCGTTTTTTGCACTCTACACCACCCCAGTTCAGACATGCCCAAAAGCAAATCAGCCTTGACCCTGTGCCTCATGGGAAGAGTCCAGCCCGAACTGCCAAGCATGTCTTCCCTAGACCGGAATCAAGCATCCAAGGACCGATTTCTGGCTATCAGCCGTCCTCAACCAGGATAGCTTGGCTCCAGTGGCGTGGGGAGCACAGGACTCACGCCTGAGCATACCCGTCCCACTCGGGGTGACAAATGCAAAAACTACAGTTGATGGACAGAATGCAGAACAATGTCATACATTCACCCCAGTACAGAGATCTGGGCCTAGATCCATGTTTTTTTTGCACTCCACACCACCCCAGTTCAGACATGGCCATATGCAAATCAGCCTTGACCCTGTGCCTCATGGCAACAGTCCAGCTCGAACTGCCAAGCCATGTCTTTCCTGGACCAGATTCAAGCATCCTAGGACCGGTTTCTGGCTATCAGCCGTCTTCAGCCAGGATAGCTTGACTCTAGTGGTGTTGAGAGCACGGGACTCACGTCCGAGCATACCCATCCCACTCGGGGTGACAAATGCAAAAACAACAGTTGAAGGACAGAATGCAGAACAATGTCATACATTCACCCCAGTACAGAGATCTAGGCCTAAATCCATCGTTTTTTTGCACACCACACCACCACAGTCCAGACATGGCCATATGCAAATCAGCCTTGACCCTGTGCCTCATGGGAACAGTCCAGCCCAAACTGCCAAGCCATGTCTTTCCTGGACCAGATTCAAGCATCCTAGGACCGGTTTCTGGCTATCAGCCGTCTTCAGCCAGGATAGCTTGATTTTAGTGGCGTTGAGAGCATGGGACTCACGTCCGAGCATACCCATCCCACTCGGGGTGACAAATGCAAAAACAACAGTTGAAGGACAGAATGCAGAACAATGTCATACATTCACCCCAGTACAGAGATCTGGGCCTAGATCCATCGTTTTTTTGCACTTCACACCACCCCAGTTCAGACATGGCCATATGCAAATCAGCCATGACCCTGTGCCTCATGGGAACAGTCCAGGCCGAACTGCCAAATCATGTCTTCCCTGGACCAGATTCAAGCATCCTAGGACCGGTTTCTGGCTATCAGCCGCTTTCAGCCAGGATAGCTTGACTCCAGTGGCATGGAGAGCACGGGACTTACGTCTGAGCATACCCGTCCCACTCAGGGTGACAAATGCAAATACAACAGTTGATGGACAGAATGCAGAACAATGTCATACATTCACCCCAGTACAGAGATCTGGGCCTAAATCCATCATTTTTTTGCACCCCACACCACCCCACTTCAGACATGGCCATATGCAAATCAGCCTTGACCCTGTGCCTCATGGGAACAGTCCAGCCCGAACTGCCAAGCCATGTCTTCCCTGGACCGGAATCAAGCATCCTAGGACCGGTTTCTGGCTATCAGCCGCCTTCAGCCAGGATAGCTTGACTCCAGTGGCGTGGAGAGCACGGGACTCACGTCTGAGCATACCCGTCCCACTCGGGGTTGACAAATGCAAAAACAACAGTTGATGGACAGAATGCAGAATAATGTCATACATTCACCCCAGTGCAGAGATCTGGGCCTAAATCCATCGTTCTTTTGCACACCACACCACCCCAGTTTAGACATGGCGATATGCAAATCAGCCTTGACCCTGTGCCTCATGTGAACAGTCCAGCTGGAACTGCCAAGCCATGTCTTCCCTGGACCGGAATCAAGCATCCTACGACCGATTTCTGGCTATCAGCCGTCTTCAGCCAGGATAGCTTGACTCCAGTGGGGTGGAGAGCACGGGACTCACGTCTGAGCATACACGTCCCACTCGGGGTTACAAATGCAAAAACAACAGTTGATGGACAGAATGCAGAACAATGTCATACATTCACCCCAGTACAGAGATCTGGGCCTAGATCCATCGTTTTTTTTTTACCTCACACCACCCCAGTTCAGACATGGCCATATGCAAATCAGCCTTGACCCTGTGCCTCATGTGAACAGTCCAGCTGGAACTGCCAAACCATGCCTTCCCTGGACCGGAATCAAGCATCCTAGGACCCGTCTCTGGCTATCAGCCGTCTTCAGCCAGGATAGCTTGACTCCAGTGGCGTGGAGAGCACAGGACTCAGGTCTGAGCATACCCGTCCCACTCGGGGGGACAAATGCAAAAACAACAGTTGATGGACAGAATGCAGAACAATGTCATACATTCACCCCAGTACAGAGATCTGGGCCTAGATCCATGTTTTTTTTGCACTCCACACCACCCCAGTTCAGACATGGCCATATGCAAATCAGCCTTGACCCTGTGCCTCATGGCAACAGTCCAGCTCGAACTGCCAAGCCATGTCTTTCCTGGACCAGATTCAAGCATCCTAGGACCGGTTTCTGGCTATCAGCCGTCTTCAGCCAGTATAGCTTGACTCTAGTGGTGTTGAGAGCACGGGACTCGCGTCCGAGCATACCCATCCCACTCGGGGTGACAAATGCAAAAACAACAGTTGAAGGACAGAATGCAGAACAATGTCATACATTCACCCCAGTACAGAGATCTAGGCCTAAATCCATCGTTTTTTTGCACACCACACCACCACAGTCCAGACATGGCCATATGCAAATCAGCCTTGACCCTGTGCCTCATGGGAACAGTCCAGCCCAAACTGCCAAGCCATGTCTTTCCTGGACCAGATTCAAGCATCCTAGGACCGGTTTCTGGCTATCAGCCGTCTTCAGCCAGGATAGCTTGATTTTAGTGGCGTTGAGAGCATGGGACTCACGTCCGAGCATACCCATCCCACTCGGGGTGACAAATGCAAAAACAACAGTTGAAGGACAGAATGCAGAACAATGTCATACATTCACCCCAGTACAGAGATCTGGGCCTAAATCCATCGTTTTTTTGCACTTCACACCACCCCAGTTCAGACATGGCCATATGCAAATCAGCCATGACCCTGTGCCTCATGGGAACAGTCCAGGCCGAACTGCCAAATCATGTCTTCCCTGGACCAGATTCAAGCATCCTAGGACAGGTTTCTGGCTATCAGACGCTTTCAGCCAGGATAGCTTGACTCCAGTGGCATGCAGAGCACAGGACTTACGTCTGAGCATACCCGTCCCACTCAGGGTGACAAATGCAAATACAACAGTTGATGGACAGAATGCAGAACAATGTCATACATTCACCCCAGTACAGAGATCTGGGCCTAAATCCATCATTTTTTTGCACCCCACACCACCCCACTTCAGACATGGCCATATGCAAATCAGCCTTGACCCTGTGCCTCATGGGAACAGTCCAGCCCGAACTGCCAAGCCATGTCTTCCCTGGACCGGAATCAAGCATCCTAGGACTGGTTTCTGGCTATCAGCCGCCTTCAGCCAGGATAGCTTGACTCCAGTGGCGTGGAGAGCACGGGACTCACGTCTGAGCATACCCGTCCCACTCGGGGTTGACAAATGCAAAAACAACAGTTGATGGACAGAATGCAGAATAATGTCATACATTCACCCCAGTGCAGAGATCTGGGCCTAAATCCATCGTTCTTTTGCACTCCACACCACCCCAGTTTAGACATGGCGATATGCAAATCAGCCTTGACCCTGTGCCTCATGTGAACAGTCCAGCTGGAACTGCCAAGCCATGTCTTCCCTGGACCGGAATCAAGCATCCTAGGACCCGTCTCTGGCTATCAGCCGTCTTCAGCCAGGATAGCTTGACTCCAGTGGCGTGGAGAGCACAGGACTCAGGTCTGAGCATACCCGTCCCACTCGGGGTGACAAATGCAAAAACAACATTTGATGGACAGAATGCAGAACAATGTCATACATTCACCCCAGTACAGAGATCTGGGCCTAGATCCATCGTTTTTTTTTTTACCTCACACCACCCCAGTTCAGACATGGCCATATGCAAATCAGCCTTGACCCTGTGCCTCATGTGAACAGTCCAGCTGGAACTGCCAAACCATGCCTTCCCTGGACCGGAATCAAGCATCCTAGGACCCGTCTCTGGCTATCAGCCGTATTCAGCCAGGATAGCTTGACTCCAGTGGCGTGGAGAGCACAGGACTCAGGTCTGAGCATACCCGTCCCACTCGGGGGGACAAATGCAAAAACAACAGTTGATGGACAGAATGCAGAACAATGTCATACATTCACCCCAGTACAGATATCTGGGCCTAAATCCATTGTTTTCTTGCACTCCACACCACCCCAGTTCAGACATGGCCATATGCAAATCAGCCTTGACCCTGTGCCTCATGGGAACAGTCCAGCCCAAACTGCCAAGCCATGTCTTCCCTGGACCGGAATCAAGCATCCTAGGACCGGTTTCTTGCTATCAGCCGTCTTCAGCCAGGATAGCTTGACTCCAGTGGCGTGGAGAGCACGGGACTTACGTCTGAGCATACCCATCCCACTGGGGATGACAAATGCAAAAACAACAGTTGATGGACAGAATGCAGAACAATGTCATACATTCACCCCAGTACAGAGATCTGGGCCTAAATCCATCGTTTTTTTGCACTCCACACCACCCCAGTTCAGACATGACCATATGCAAATCAGCCTTGACCCTGTGCCTCATGGGAACAGACCTGCTCGAACTGCCAAGCCATGTCTTCCCTGGACCAGAATCAAGCATCCTAGGACCGGTTTCTGGCTATCAGCCGTCTATAGCCAGGATAGCTTGACTCCAGTGGCGTGGAGATCACGGGACTCACGTCTGAGCATACCCGTCCCACTCGGGGTGACAAATGCAAAAACAACAGTTGATGGACAGAATGCAGAACAATGTCATACAATCACCCCAGTACAGACATCTGGGCCTAGAGCCATCGTTTTTTGCACTCTACACCACCCCAGTTCAGACATGCCCAAAAGCAAATCAGCCTTGACCCTGTGCCTCATGGGAAGAGTCCAGCCCGAACTGCCAAGCATGTCTTCCCTAGACCGGAATCAAGCATCCAAGGACCGATTTCTGGCTATCAGCCGTCCTCAACCAGGATAGCTTGGCTCCAGTGGCGTGGGGAGCACAGGACTCACGCCTGAGCATACCCGTCCCACTCGGGGTGACAAATGCAAAAACAACAGTTGATGGACAGAATGCAGAATAATGTCATACATTCACCCCAGTGCAGAGATCTGGGCCTAAATCCATCGTTCTTTTGCACTCCACACCACCCCAGTTTAGACATGGCGATATGCAAATCAGCCTTGACCCTGTGCCTCATGTGAACAGTCCAGCCCGAACTGCCAAGCCATGTCTTCCCTGGACCGGAATCAAGCATCCTAGGACCCGTCTCTGGCTATCAGCCGTCTTCAGCCAGGATAGCTTGACTCCAGTGGCGTGGAGAGCACAGGACTCAGGTCTGAGCATACCCGTCCCACTCGGGGGGACAAATGCAAAAACAACAGTTGATGGATGGACAGAATGCAGAACAATGTCATACATTCACCCCAGTACAGATATCTGGGCCTAAATCCATTGTTTTCTTGCACTCCACACCACCCCAGTTCAGACATGGCCATATGCAAATCAGCCTTGACCCAGTGCCTCATGGGAACAGTCCAGCAAGAACTGCCAAGCCATGTCTTCCCTGGACCGGAATCAAGCATCCTACGACCGATTTCTGGCTATCAGCCGTCTTCAGCCAGGATAGCTTGACTCCAGTGGCGTGGAGAGCACGGGACTCACGTCTGAGCATACACGTCCCACTCGGGGTTACAAATGCAAAAACAACAGTTGATGGACAGAATGCAGAACAATGTCATACATTCACCCCAGTACAGAGATCTGGGCCTAGATCCATCGTTTTTTTTTTACCTCACACCACCCCAGTTCAGACATGGCCATATGCAAATCAGCCTTGACCCTGTGCCTCATGTGAACAGTCCAGCTGGAACTGCCAAACCATGCCTTCCCTGGACCGGAATCAAGCATCCTAGGACCCGTCTCTGGCTATCAGCCGTCTTCAGCCAGGATAGCTTGACTCCAGTGGCGTGGAGAGCACAGGACTCAGGTCTGAGCATACCCGTCACACTCGGGGGGACAAATGCAAAAACAACAGTTGATGGACAGAATGCAGAACAATGTCATACATTCACCCCAGTACAGATATCTGGGCCTAGAGCCATAGTTTTTTGCACTCTACACCACCCCAGTTCAGACATGCCCAAAAGCAAATCAGCCTTGACCCTGTGCCTCATGGGAAGAGTCCAGCCCGAACTGCCAAGCATGTCTTCCCTAGACCGGAATCAAGCATCCAAGGACCGATTTCTGGCTATCAGCCGTCCTCAACCAGGATAGCTTGGCTCCAGTGGCGTGGGGAGCACAGGACTCACGCCTGAGCATACCCGTCCCACTCGGGGTGACAAATGCAAAAACAACAGTTGATGGACAGAATGCAGAACAATGTCATACATTCACCCCAGTACAGAGATCTGGGCCTAGATCCATGTTTTTTTGCACTCCACACCACCCCAGTTCAGACATGGCCATATGCAAATCAGCCTTGACCCTGTGCCTCATGGCAACAGTCCAGCTCGAACTGCCAAGCCATGTCTTTCCTGGACCAGATTCAAGCATCCTAGGACCGGTTTCTGGCTATCAGCCGTCTTCAGCCAGGATAGCTTGACTCTAGTGGTGTTGAGAGCACGGGACTCACGTCCGAGCATAACCATCCCACTCGGGGTGACAAATGCAAAAACAACAGTTGAAGGACAGAATGCAGAACAATGTCATACATTCACCCCAGTACAGAGATCTAGGCCTAAATCCATCGTTTTTTTGCACACCACACCACCACAGTCCAGACATGGCCATATGCAAATCAGCCTTGACCCTGTGCCTCATGGCAACAGTCCAGCTCGAACTGCCAAGCCATGTCTTTCCTGGACCAGATTCAAGCATCCTAGGACCGGTTTCTGGCTATCAGCCGTCTTCAGCCAGGATAGCTTGACTCTAGTGGTGTTGAGAGCACGGGACTCGCGTCCGAGCATACCCATCCCACTCGGGGTGACAAATGCAAAAACAACAGTTGAAGGACAGAATGCAGAACAATGTCATACATTCACCCCAGTACAGAGATCTAGGCCTAAATCCATCGTTTTTTTGCACACCACACCACCACAGTCCAGACATGGCCATATGCAAATCAGCCTTGACCCTGTGCCTCATGGGAACAGTCCAGCCCAAACTGCCAAGCCATGTCTTTCCTGGACCAGATTCAAGCATCCTAGGACCGGTTTCTGGCTATCAGCCGTCTTCAGCCAGGATAGCTTGATTTTAGTGGCGTTGAGAGCATGGGACTCACGTCCGAGCATACCCATCCCACTCGGGGTGACAAATGCAAAAACAACAGTTGAAGGACAGAATGCAGAACAATGTCATACATTCACCCCAGTACAGAGATCTGGGCCTAAATCCATCGTTTTTTTGCACTTCACACCACCCCAGTTCAGACATGGCCATATGCAAATCAGCCATGACCCTGTGCCTCATGGGAACAGTCCAGGCCGAACTGCCAAATCATGTCTTCCCTGGACCAGATTCAAGCATCCTAGGACAGGTTTCTGGCTATCAGACGCTTTCAGCCAGGATAGCTTGACTCCAGTGGCATGCAGAGCACAGGACTTACGTCTGAGCATACCCGTCCCACTCAGGGTGACAAATGCAAATACAACAGCTGATGGACAGAATGCAGAACAATGTCATACATTCACCCCAGTACAGAGATCTGGGCCTAAATCCATCATTTTTTTGCACCCCACACCACCCCACTTCAGACATGGCCATATGCAAATCAGCCTTGACCCTGTGCCTCATGGGAACAGTCCAGCCCAAACTGCCAAGCCATGTCTTCCCTGGACCAGATTCAAGCATCCTAGGACAGGTTTCTGGCTATCAGACGCTTTCAGCCAGGATAGCTTGACTCCAGTGGCATGCAGAGCACAGGACTTACGTCTGAGCATACCCGTCCCACTCAGGGTGACAAATGCAAATACAACAGTTGATGGACAGAATGCAGAACAATGTCATACATTCACCCCAGTACAGAGATCTGGGCCTAAATCCATCATTTTTTTGCACCCCACACCACCCCACTTCAGACATGGCCATATGCAAATCAGCCTTGACCCTGTGCCTCATGGGAACAGTCCAGCCCGAACTGCCAAGCCATGTCTTCCCTGGACCGGAATCAAGCATCCTAGCTCTGGTTTCTGGCTATCAGCCGCCTTCAGCCAGGATAGCTTGACTCCAGTGGCGTGGAGAGCACGGGACTCACGTCTGAGCATACCCGTCCCACTCGGGGTTGACAAATGCAAAAACAACAGTTGATGGACAGAATGCAGAATAATGTCATACATTCACCCCAGTGCAGAGATCTGGGCCTAAATCCATCGTTCTTTTGCACTCCACACCACCCCAGTTTAGACATGGCGATATGCAAATCAGCCTTGACCCTGTGCCTCATGTGAACAGTCCAGCTGGAACTGCCAAGCCATGTCTTCCCTGGACCGGAATCAAGCATCCTAGGACCCGTCTCTGGCTATCAGCCGTCTTCAGCCAGGATAGCTTGACTCCAGTGGCGTGGAGAGCACAGGACTCAGGTCTGAGCATACCCGTCCCACTCGGGGTGACAAATGCAAAAACAACATTTGATGGACAGAATGCAGAACAATGTCATACATTCACCCCAGTACAGAGATCTGGGCCTAGATCCATCGTTTTTTTTTTTACCTCACACCACCCCAGTTCAGACATGGCCATATGCAAATCAGCCTTGACCCTGTGCCTCATGTGAACAGTCCAGCTGGAACTGCCAAACCATGCCTTCCCTGGACCGGAATCAAGCATCCTAGGACCCGTCTCTGGCTATCAGCCGTATTCAGCCAGGATAGCTTGACTCCAGTGGCGTGGAGAGCACAGGACTCAGGTCTGAGCATACCCGTCCCACTCGGGGGGACAAATGCAAAAACAACAGTTGATGGACAGAATGCAGAACAATGTCATACATTCACCCCAGTACAGATATCTGGGCCTAAATCCATTGTTTTCTTGCACTCCACACCACCCCAGTTCAGACATGGCCATATGCAAATCAGCCTTGACCCTGTGCCTCATGGGAACAGTCCAGCCCAAACTGCCAAGCCATGTCTTCCCTGGACCGGAATCAAGCATCCTAGGACCGGTTTCTTGCTATCAGCCGTCTTCAGCCAGGATAGCTTGACTCCAGTGGCGTGGAGAGCACGGGACTTACGTCTGAGCATACCCATCCCACTGGGGATGACAAATGCAAAAACAACAGTTGATGGACAGAATGCAGAACAATGTCATACATTCACCCCAGTACAGAGATCTGGGCCTAAATCCATCGTTTTTTTGCACTCCACACCACCCCAGTTCAGACATGACCATATGCAAATCAGCCTTGACCCTGTGCCTCATGGGAACAGACCTGCTCGAACTGCCAAGCCATGTCTTCCCTGGACCAGAATCAAGCATCCTAGGACCGGTTTCTGGCTATCAGCCGTCTATAGCCAGGATAGCTTGACTCCAGTGGTGTGGAGATCACGGGACTCACGTCTGAGCATACCCGTCCCACTCGGGGTGACAAATGCAAAAACAACAGTTGATGGACAGAATGCAGAACAATGTCATACAATCACCCCAGTACAGACATCTGGGCCTAGAGCCATCGTTTTTTGCACTCTACACCACCCCAGTTCAGACATGCCCAAAAGCAAATCAGCCTTGACCCTGTGCCTCATGGGAAGAGTCCAGCCCGAACTGCCAAGCATGTCTTCCCTAGACCGGAATCAAGCATCCAAGGACCGATTTCTGGCTATCAGCCGTCCTCAACCAGGATAGCTTGGCTCCAGTGGCGTGGGGAGCACAGGACTCACGCCTGAGCATACCCGTCCCACTCTGGGTGACAAATGCAAAAACAACAGTTGATGGACAGAATGCAGAATAATGTCATACATTCACCCCAGTGCAGAGATCTGGGCCTAAATCCATCGTTCTTTTGCACTCCACACCACCCCAGTTTAGACATGGCGATATGCAAATCAGCCTTGACCCTGTGCCTCATGTGAACAGTCCAGCCCGAACTGCCAAGCCATGTCTTCCCTGGACCGGAATCAAGCATCCTAGGACCCGTCTCTGGCTATCAGCCGTCTTCAGCCAGGATAGCTTGACTCCAGTGGCGTGGAGAGCACAGGACTCAGGTCTGAGCATACCCGTCCCACTCGGGGGGACAAATGCAAAAACAACAGTTGATGGATGGACAGAATGCAGAACAATGTCATACATTCACCCCAGTACAGATATCTGGGCCTAAATCCATTGTTTTCTTGCACTCCACACCACCCCAGTTCAGACATGGCCATATGCAAATCAGCCTTGACCCAGTGCCTCATGGGAACAGTCCAGCAAGAACTGCCAAGCCATGTCTTCCCTGGACCGGAATCAAGCATCCTACGACCGATTTCTGGCTATCAGCCGTCTTCAGCCAGGATAGCTTGACTCCAGTGGCGTGGAGAGCACGGGACTCACGTCTGAGCATACACGTCCCACTCGGGGTTACAAATGCAAAAACAACAGTTGATGGACAGAATGCAGAACAATGTCATACATTCACCCCAGTACAGAGATCTGGGCCTAGATCCATCGTTTTTTTTTTACCTCACACCACCCCAGTTCAGACATGGCCATATGCAAATCAGCCTTGACCCTGTGCCTCATGTGAACAGTCCAGCTGGAACTGCCAAACCATGCCTTCCCTGGACCGGAATCAAGCATCCTAGGACCCGTCTCTGGCTATCAGCCGTCTTCAGCCAGGATAGCTTGACTCCAGTGGCGTGGAGAGCACAGGACTCAGGTCTGAGCATACCCGTCACACTCGGGGGGACAAATGCAAAAACAACAGTTGATGGACAGAATGCAGAACAATGTCATACATTCACCCCAGTACAGATATCTGGGCCTAGAGCCATCGTTTTTTGCACTCTACACCACCCCAGTTCAGACATGCCCAAAAGCAAATCAGCCTTGACCCTGTGCCTCATGGGAAGAGTCCAGCCCGAACTGCCAAGCATGTCTTCCCTAGACCGGAATCAAGCATCCAAGGACCGATTTCTGGCTATCAGCCGTCCTCAACCAGGATAGCTTGGCTCCAGTGGCGTGGGGAGCACAGGACTCACGCCTGAGCATACCCGTCCCACTCGGGGTGACAAATGCAAAAACAACAGTTGATGGACAGAATGCAGAACAATGTCATACATTCACCCCAGTACAGAGATCTGGGCCTAGATCCATGTTTTTTTGCACTCCACACCACCCCAGTTCAGACATGGCCATATGCAAATCAGCCTTGACCCTGTGCCTCATGGCAACAGTCCAGCTCGAACTGCCAAGCCATGTCTTTCCTGGACCAGATTCAAGCATCCTAGGACCGGTTTCTGGCTATCAGCCGTCTTCAGCCAGGATAGCTTGACTCTAGTGGTGTTGAGAGCACGGGACTCACGTCCGAGCATAACCATCCCACTCGGGGTGACAAATGCAAAAACAACAGTTGAAGGACAGAATGCAGAACAATGTCATACATTCACCCCAGTACAGAGATCTAGGCCTAAATCCATCGTTTTTTTGCACACCACACCACCACAGTCCAGACATGGCCATATGCAAATCAGCCTTGACCCTGTGCCTCATGGCAACAGTCCAGCTCGAACTGCCAAGCCATGTCTTTCCTGGACCAGATTCAAGCATCCTAGGACCGGTTTCTGGCTATCAGCCGTCTTCAGCCAGGATAGCTTGACTCTAGTGGTGTTGAGAGCACGGGACTCGCGTCCGAGCATACCCATCCCACTCGGGGTGACAAATGCAAAAACAACAGTTGAAGGACAGAATGCAGAACAATGTCATACATTCACCCCAGTACAGAGATCTAGGCCTAAATCCATCGTTTTTTTGCACACCACACCACCACAGTCCAGACATGGCCATATGCAAATCAGCCTTGACCCTGTGCCTCATGGGAACAGTCCAGCCCAAACTGCCAAGCCATGTCTTTCCTGGACCAGATTCAAGCATCCTAGGACCGGTTTCTGGCTATCAGCCGTCTTCAGCCAGGATAGCTTGATTTTAGTGGCGTTGAGAGCATGGGACTCACGTCCGAGCATACCCATCCCACTCGGGGTGACAAATGCAAAAACAACAGTTGAAGGACAGAATGCAGAACAATGTCATACATTCACCCCAGTACAGAGATCTGGGCCTAAATCCATCGTTTTTTTGCACTTCACACCACCCCAGTTCAGACATGGCCATATGCAAATCAGCCATGACCCTGTGCCTCATGGGAACAGTCCAGGCCGAACTGCCAAATCATGTCTTCCCTGGACCAGATTCAAGCATCCTAGGACAGGTTTCTGGCTATCAGACGCTTTCAGCCAGGATAGCTTGACTCCAGTGGCATGCAGAGCACAGGACTTACGTCTGAGCATACCCGTCCCACTCAGGGTGACAAATGCAAATACAACAGCTGATGGACAGAATGCAGAACAATGTCATACATTCACCCCAGTACAGAGATCTGGGCCTAAATCCATCATTTTTTTGCACCCCACACCACCCCACTTCAGACATGGCCATATGCAAATCAGCCTTGACCCTGTGCCTCATGGGAACAGTCCAGCCCGAACTGCCAAGCCATGTCTTCCCTGGACCGGAATCAAGCATCCTAGGACCGGTTTCTGGCTATCAGCCGCCTTCAGCCAGGATAGCTTGACTCCAGTGGCGTGGAGAGCACGGGACTCACGTCTGAGCATACCCGTCCCACTCGGGGTTGACAAATGCAAAAACAACAGTTGATGGACAGAATGCAGAATAATGTCATACATTCACCCCAGTGCAGAGATCTGGGCCTAAATCCATCGTTCTTTTGCACTCCACACCACCCCAGTTTAGACATGGCGATATGCAAATCAGCCTTGACCCTGTGCCTCATGTGAACAGTCCAGCTGGAACTGCCAAGCCATGTCTTCCCTGTACCGGAATCAAGCATCCTAGGACCCGTCTCTGGCTATCAGCCGTATTCAGCCAGGATAGCTTGACTCCAGTGGCGTGGAGAGCACAGGACTCAGGTCTGAGCATACCCGTCCCACTCGGGGGGACAAATGCAAAAACAACAGTTGATGGACAGAATGCAGAACAATGTCATACATTCACCCCAGTACAGATATCTGGGCCTAAATCCATTGTTTTCTTGCACTCCACACCACCCCAGTTCAGACATGGCCATATGCAAATCAGCCTTGACCCTGTGCCTCATGGGAACAGTCCAGCCCAAACTGCCAAGCCATGTCTTCCCTGGACCGGAATCAAGCATCCTAGGACCGGTTTCTTGCTATCAGCCGTCTTCAGCCAGGATAGCTTGACTCCAGTGGCGTGGAGAGCACGGGACTTACGTCTGAGCATACCCATCCCACTGGGGATGACAAATGCAAAAACAACAGTTGATGGACAGAATGCAGAACAATGTCATACATTCACCCCAGTACAGAGATCTGGGCCTAAATCCATCGTTTTTTTGCACTCCACACCACCCCAGTTCAGACATGACCATATGCAAATCAGCCTTGACCCTGTGCCTCATGGGAACAGACCTGCTCGAACTGCCAAGCCATGTCTTCCCTGGACCAGAATCAAGCATCCTAGGACCGGTTTCTGGCTATCAGCCGTCTATAGCCAGGATAGCTTGACTCCAGTGGCGTGGAGATCACGGGACTCACGTCTGAGCATACCCGTCCCACTCGGGGTGACAAATGCAAAAACAACATTTGATGGACAGAATGCAGAACAATGTCATACATTCACCCCAGTACAGAGATCTGGGCCTAGATCCATCGTTTTTTTTTTTTACCTCACACCACCCCAGTTCAGACATGGCCATATGCAAATCAGCCTTGACCCTGTGCCTCATGTGAACAGTCCAGCTGGAACTGCCAAACCATGCCTTCCCTGGACCGGAATCAAGCATCCTAGGACCCGTCTCTGGCTATCAGCCGTCTTCAGCCAGGATAGCTTGACTCCAGTGGCATGGAGAGCACAGGACTCAGGTCTGAGCATACCCGTCCCACTCGGGGGGACAAATGCAAAAACAACAGTTGATGGACAGAATGCAGAACAATGTCATACATTCACCCCAGTACAGATATCTGGGCCTAAATCCATTGTTTTCTTGCACTCCACACCACCCCAGTTCAGACATGGCCATATGCAAATCAGCCTTGACCCTGTGCCTCATGGGAACAGTCCAGCCCGAACTGCCAAGCCATGTCTTCCCTGGACCGGAATCAAGCATCCTACGACCGATTTCTGGCTATCAGCCGTCTTCAGCCAGGATAGCTTGACTCCAGTGGCGTGGAGAGCACGGGACTCACGTCTGAGCATACACGTCCCACTCGGGGTTACAAATGCAAAAACAACAGTTGATGGACAGAATGCAGAACAATGTCATACATTCACCCCAGTACAGAGATCTGGGCCTAGATTCATCGTTTTTTTTTTACCTCACACCACCCCAGTTCAGACATGGCCATATGCAAATCAGCCTTGACCCTGTGCCTCATGTGAACAGTCCAGCTGGAACTGCCAAACCATGCCTTCCCTGGAACGGAATCAAGCATCCTAGGACCCGTCTCTGGCTATCAGCCGTCTTCAGCCAGGATAGCTTGACTCCAGTGGCGTGGAGAGCACAGGACTCAGGTCTGAGCATACCCGTCACACTCGGGGGGACAAATGCAAAAACAACAGTTGATGGACAGAATGCAGAACAATGTCATACATTCACCCCAGTACAGATATCTGGGCCTAGAGCCATCGTTTTTTGCACTCTACACCACCCCAGTTCAGACATGCCCAAAAGCAAATCAGCCTTGACCCTGTGCCTCATGGGAAGAGTCCAGCCCGAACTGCCAAGCATGTCTTCCCTAGACCGGAATCAAGCATCCAAGGACCGATTTCTGGCTATCAGCCGTCCTCAACCAGGATAGCTTGGCTCCAGTGGCGTGGGGAGCACAGGACTCACGCCTGAGCATACCCGTCCCACTCGGGGTGACAAATGCAAAAACAACAGTTGATGGACAGAATGCAGAACAATGTCATACATTCACCCCAGTACAGAGATCTGGGCCTAGATCCATGTTTTTTTTGCACTCCACACCACCCCAGTTCAGACATGGCCATATGCAAATCAGCCTTGACCCTGTGCCTCATGGCAACAGTCCAGCTCGAACTGCCAAGCCATGTCTTTCCTGGACCAGATTCAAGCATCCTAGGACCGGTTTCTGGCTATCAGCCGTCTTCAGCCAGGATAGCTTGACTCTAGTGGTGTTGAGAGCACGGGACTCACGTCCGAGCATACCCATCCCACTCGGGGTGACAAATGCAAAAACAACAGTTGAAGGACAGAATGCAGAACAATGTCATACATTCACCCCAGTACAGAGATCTAGGCCTAAATCCATCGTTTTTTTGCACACCACACCACCACAGTCCAGACATGGCCATATGCAAATCAGCCTTGACCCTGTGCCTCATGGGAACAGTCCAGCCCAAACTGCCAAGCCATGTCTTTCCTGGACCAGATTCAAGCATCCTAGGACCGGTTTCTGGCTATCAGCCGTCTTCAGCCAGGATAGCTTGATTTTAGTGGCGTTGAGAGCATGGGACTCACGTCCGAGCATACCCATCCCACTCGGGGTGACAAATGCAAAAACAACAGTTGAAGGACAGAATGCAGAACAATGTCATACATTCACCCCAGTACAGAGATCTGGGCCTAGATCCATCGTTTTTTTGCACTTCACACCACCCCAGTTCAGACATGGCCATATGCAAATCAGCCATGACCCTGTGCCTCATGGGAACAGTCCAGGCCGAACTGCCAAATCATGTCTTCCCTGGACCAGATTCAAGCATCCTAGGACCGGTTTCTGGCTATCAGCCGCTTTCAGCCAGGATAGCTTGACTCCAGTGGCATGGAGAGCACGGGACTTACGTCTGAGCATACCCGTCCCACTCAGGGTGACAAATGCAAATACAACAGTTGATGGACAGAATGCAGAACAATGTCATACATTCACCCCAGTACAGAGATCTGGGCCTAAATCCATCATTTTTTTGCACCCCACACCACCCCACTTCAGACATGGCCATATGCAAATCAGCCTTGACCCTGTGCCTCATGGGAACAGTCCAGCCCGAACTGCCAAGCCATGTCTTCCCTGGACCGGAATCAAGCATCCTAGGACCGGTTTCTGGCTATCAGCCGCCTTCAGCCAGGATAGCTTGACTCCAGTGGCGTGGAGAGCACGGGACTCACGTCTGAGCATACCCGTCCCACTCGGGGTTGACAAATGCAAAAACAACAGTTGATGGACAGAATGCAGAATAATGTCATACATTCACCCCAGTGCAGAGATCTGGGCCTAAATCCATCGTTCTTTTGCACTCCACACCACCCCAGTTTAGACATGGCGATATGCAAATCAGCCTTGACCCTGTGCCTCATGTGAACAGTCCAGCTGGAACTGCCAAGCCATGTCTTCCCTGGACCGGAATCAAGCATCCTACGACCGATTTCTGGCTATCAGCCGTCTTCAGCCAGGATAGCTTGACTCCAGTGGCGTGGAGAGCACGGGACTCACGTCTGAGCATACACGTCCCACTCGGGGTTACAAATGCAAAAACAACAGTTGATGGACAGAATGCAGAACAATGTCATACATTCACCCCAGTACAGAGATCTGGGCCTAGATCCATCGTTTTTTTTTTACCTCACACCACCCCAGTTCAGACATGGCCATATGCAAATCAGCCTTGACCCTGTGCCTCATGTGAACAGTCCAGCTGGAACTGCCAAACCATGCCTTCCCTGGACCGGAATCAAGCATCCTAGGACCCGTCTCTGGCTATCAGCCGTCTTCAGCCAGGATAGCTTGACTCCAGTGGCATGGAGAGCACAGGACTCAGGTCTGAGCATACCCGTCCCACTCGGGGGGACAAATGCAAAAACAACAGTTGATGGACAGAATGCAGAACAATGTCATACATTCACCCCAGTACAGATATCTGGGCCTAAATCCATTATTTTCTTGCACTCCACACCACCCCAGTTCAGACATGGCCATATGCAAATCAGCCTTGACCCTGTGCCTCATGGGAACAGTCCAGCCCGAACTGCCAAGCCATGTCTTCCCTGGACCGGAATCAAGCATCCTACGACCGATTTCTGGCTATCAGCCGTCTTCAGCCAGGATAGCTTGACTCCAGTGGCGTGGAGAGCACGGGACTCACGTCTGAGCATACACGTCCCACTCGGGGTTACAAATGCAAAAACAACAGTTGATGGACAGAATGCAGAACAATGTCATACATTCACCCCAGTACAGAGATCTGGGCCTAGATTCATCGTTTTTTTTTTACCTCACACCACCCCAGTTCAGACATGGCCATATGCAAATCAGCCTTGACCCTGTGCCTCATGTGAACAGTCCAGCTGGAACTGCCAAACCATGCCTTCCCTGGAACGGAATCAAGCATCCTAGGACCCGTCTCTGGCTATCAGCCGTCTTCAGCCAGGATAGCTTGACTCCAGTGGCGTGGAGAGCACAGGACTCAGGTCTGAGCATACCCGTCACACTCGGGGGGACAAATGCAAAAACAACAGTTGATGGACAGAATGCAGAACAATGTCATACATTCACCCCAGTACAGATATCTGGGCCTAGAGCCATCGTTTTTTGCACTCTACACCACCCCAGTTCAGACATGCCCAAAAGCAAATCAGCCTTGACCCTGTGCCTCATGGGAAGAGTCCAGCCCGAACTGCCAAGCATGTCTTCCCTAGACCGGAATCAAGCATCCAAGGACCGATTTCTGGCTATCAGCCGTCCTCAACCAGGATAGCTTGGCTCCAGTGGCGTGGGGAGCACAGGACTCACGCCTGAGCATACCCGTCCCACTCGGGGTGACAAATGCAAAAACAACAGTTGATGGACAGAATGCAGAACAATGTCATACATTCACCCCAGTACAGAGATCTGGGCCTAGATCCATGTTTTTTTTGCACTCCACACCACCCCAGTTCAGACATGGCCATATGCAAATCAGCCTTGACCCTGTGCCTCATGGCAACAGTCCAGCTCGAACTGCCAAGCCATGTCTTTCCTGGACCAGATTCAAGCATCCTAGGACCGGTTTCTGGCTATCAGCCGTCTTCAGCCAGGATAGCTTGACTCTAGTGGTGTTGAGAGCACGGGACTCACGTCCGAGCATACCCATCCCACTCGGGATGACAAATGCAAAAACAACAGTTGAAGGACAGAATGCAGAACAATGTCATACATTCACCCCAGTACAGAGATCTAGGCCTAAATCCATCGTTTTTTTGCACACCACACCACCACAGTCCAGACATGGCCATATGCAAATCAGCCTTGACCCTGTGCCTCATGGGAACAGTCCAGCCCAAACTGCCAAGCCATGTCTTTCCTGGACCAGATTCAAGCATCCTAGGACCGGTTTCTGGCTATCAGCCGTCTTCAGCCAGGATAGCTTGATTTTAGTGGCGTTGAGAGCATGGGACTCACGTCCGAGCATACCCATCCCACTCGGGGTGACAAATGCAAAAACAACAGTTGAAGGACAGAATGCAGAACAATGTCATACATTCACCCCAGTACAGAGATCTGGGCCTAGATCCATCGTTTTTTTGCACTTCACACCACCCCAGTTCAGACATGGCCATATGCAAATCAGCCATGACCCTGTGCCTCATGGGAACAGTCCAGGCCGAACTGCCAAATCATGTCTTCCCTGGACCAGATTCAAGCATCCTAGGACCGGTTTCTGGCTATCAGCCGCTTTCAGCCAGGATAGCTTGACTCCAGTGGCATGGAGAGCACGGGACTTACGTCTGAGCATACCCGTCCCACTCAGGGTGACAAATGCAAATACAACAGTTGATGGACAGAATGCAGAACAATGTCATACATTCACCCCAGTACAGAGATCTGGGCCTAAATCCATCATTTTTTTGCACCCCACACCACCCCACTTCAGACATGGCCATATGCAAATCAGCCTTGACCCTGTGCCTCATGGGAACAGTCCAGCCCGAACTGCCAAGCCATGTCTTCCCTGGACCGGAATCAAGCATCCTAGGACCGGTTTCTGGCTATCAGCCGCCTTCAGCCAGGATAGCTTGACTCCAGTGGCGTGGAGAGCACGGGACTCACGTCTGAGCATACCCGTCCCACTCGGGGTTGACAAATGCAAAAACAACAGTTGATGGACAGAATGCAGAATAATGTCATACATTCACCCCAGTGCAGAGATCTGGGCCTAAATCCATCGTTCTTTTGCACTCCACACCACCCCAGTTTAGACATGGCGATATGCAAATCAGCCTTGACCCTGTGCCTCATGTGAACAGTCCAGCTGGAACTGCCAAGCCATGTCTTCCCTGGACCGGAATCAAGCATCCTACGACCGATTTCTGGCTATCAGCCGTCTTCAGCCAGGATAGCTTGACTCCAGTGGCGTGGAGAGCACGGGACTCACGTCTGAGCATACACGTCCCACTCGGGGTTACAAATGCAAAAACAACAGTTGATGGACAGAATGCAGAACAATGTCATACATTCACCCCAGTACAGAGATCTGGGCCTAGATCCATCGTTTTTTTTTTACCTCACACCACCCCAGTTCAGACATGGCCATATGCAAATCAGCCTTGACCCTGTGCCTCATGTGAACAGTACAGCTGGAACTGCCAAACCATGCCTTCCCTGGACCGGAATCAAGCATCCTAGGACCCGTCTCTGGCTATCAGCCGTCTTCAGCCAGGATAGCTTGACTCCAGTGGCGTGGAGAGCACAGGACTCAGGTCTGAGCATACCCGTCCCACTCGGGGGGACAAATGCAAAAACAACAGTTGATGGACAGAATGCAGAACAATGTCATACATTCACCCCAGTACAGATATCTGGGCCTAGAGCCATCGTGTTTTGCACTCTACACCACCCCAGTTCAGACATGCCCAAAAGCAAATCAGCCTTGACCCTGTGCCTCATGGGAAGAGTCCAGCCCGAACTGCCAAGCATGTCTTCCCTAGACCGGAATCAAGCATCCAAGGACCGATTTCTGGCTATCAGCCGTCCTCAACCAGGATAGCTTGGCTCCAGTGGCGTGGGGAGCACAGGACTCACGCCTGAGCATACCCGTCCCACTCGGGGTGACAAATGCAAAAACAACAGTTGATGGACAGAATGCAGAACAATGTCATACATTCACCCCAGTACAGAGATCTGGGCCTAGATCCATGTTTTTTTTGCACTCCACACCACCCCAGTTCAGACATGGCCATATGCAAATCAGCCTTGACCCTGTGCCTCATGGCAACAGTCCAGCTCGAACTGCCAAGCCATGTCTTTCCTGGACCAGATTCAAGCATCCTAGGACCGGTTTCTGGCTATCAGCCGTCTTCAGCCAGGATAGCTTGACTCTAGTGGTGTTGAGAGCACGGGACTCGCGTCCGAGCATACCCATCCCACTCGGGGTGACAAATGCAAAAACAACAGTTGAAGGACAGAATGCAGAACAATGTCATACATTCACCCCAGTACAGAGATCTAGGCCTAAATCCATCGTTTTTTTGCACACCACACCACCACAGTCCAGACATGGCCATATGCAAATCAGCCTTGACCCTGTGCCTCATGGGAACAGTCCAGCCCAAACTGCCAAGCCATGTCTTTCCTGGACCAGATTCAAGCATCCTAGGACCGGTTTCTGGCTATCAGCCGTCTTCAGCCAGGATAGCTTGATTTTAGTGGCGTTGAGAGCATGGGACTCACGTCCGAGCATACCCATCCCACTCGGGGTGACAAATGCAAAAACAACAGTTGAAGGACAGAATGCAGAACAATGTCATACATTCACCCCAGTACAGAGATCTGGGCCTAAATCCATCGTTTTTTTGCACTTCACACCACCCCAGTTCAGACATGGCCATATGCAAATCAGCCATGACCCTGTGCCTCATGGGAACAGTCCAGGCCGAACTGCCAAATCATGTCTTCCCTGGACCAGATTCAAGCATCCTAGGACAGGTTTCTGGCTATCAGACGCTTTCAGCCAGGATAGCTTGACTCCAGTGGCATGCAGAGCACAGGACTTACGTCTGAGCATACCCGTCCCACTCAGGGTGACAAATGCAAATACAACAGTTGATGGACAGAATGCAGAACAATGTCATACATTCACCCCATTACAGAGATCTGGGCCTAAATCCATCATTTTTTTGCACCCCACACCACCCCACTTCAGACATGGCCATATGCAAATCAGCCTTGACCCGGTGCCTCATGGGAACAGTCCAGCCCGAACTGCCAAGCCATGTCTTCCCTGGACCGGAATCAAGCATCCTAGGACCGGTTTCTGGCTATCAGCCGCCTTCAGCCAGGATAGCTTGACTCCAGTGGCGTGGAGAGCACGGGACTCACGTCTGAGCATACCCGTCCCACTCGGGGTTGACAAATGCAAAAACAACAGTTGATGGACAGAATGCAGAATAATGTCATACATTCACCCCAGTGCAGAGATCTGGGCCTAAATCCATCGTTCTTTTGCACTCCACACCACCCCAGTTTAGACATGGCGATATGCAAATCAGCCTTGACCCTGTGCCTCATGTGAACAGTCCAGCTGGAACTGCCAAGCCATGTCTTCCCTGGACCGGAATCAAGCATCCTAGGACCCGTCTCTGGCTATCAGCCGTCTTCAGCCAGGATAGCTTGACTCCAGTGGCGTGGAGAGCACAGGACTCAGGTCTGAGCATACCCGTCCCACTCGGGGTGACAAATGCAAAAACAACATTTGATGGACAGAATGCAGAACAATGTCATACATTCACCCCAGTACAGAGATCTGGGCCTAGATCCATCGTTTTTTTTTTTACCTCACACCACCCCAGTTCAGACATGGCCATATGCAAATCAGCCTTGACCCTGTGCCTCATGTGAACAGTCCAGCTGGAACTGCCAAACCATGCCTTCCCTGGTCCGGAATCAAGCATCCTAGGACCCGTCTCTGGCTATCAGCCGTATTCAGCCAAGATAGCTTGACTGCAGTGGCGTGGAGAGCACAGGACTCAGGTCTGAGCATACCCGTCCCACTCGGGGGGACAAATGCAAAAACAACAGTTGATGGACAGAATGCAGAACAATGTCATACATTCACCCCAGTACAGATATCTGGGCCTAAATCCATTGTTTTCTTGCACTCCACACCACCCCAGTTTAGACATGGCCATATGCAAATCAGCCTTGACCCTGTGCCTCATGGGAACAGTCCAGCCCAAACTGCCAAGCCATGTCTTCCCTGGACCGGAATCAAGCATCCTAGGACCGGTTTCTTGCTATCAGCCGTCTTCAGCCAGGATAGCTTGACTCCAGTGGCGTGGAGAGCACGGGACTTACGTCTGAGCATACCCATCCCACTGGGGATGACAAATGCAAAAACAACAGTTGATGGACAGAATGCAGAACAATGTCATACATTCACCCCAGTACAGAGATCTGGGCCTAAATCCATCGTTTTTTTGCACTCCACACCACCCCAGTTCAGACATGACCATATGCAAATCAGCCTTGACCCTGTGCCTCATGGGAACAGACCTGCTCGAACTGCCAAGCCATGTCTTCCCTGGACCAGAATCAAGCATCCTAGGACCGGTTTCTGGCTATCAGCCGTCTATAGCCAGGATAGCTTGACTCCAGTGGCGTGGAGATCACGGGACTCACGTCTGAGCATACCCGTCCCACTCGGGGTGACAAATGCAAAAACAACAGTTGATGGACAGAATGCAGAACAATGTCATACAATCACCCCAGTACAGACATCTGGGCCTAGAGCCATCGTTTTTTGCACTCTACACCACCCCAGTTCAGACATGCCCAAAAGCAAATCAGCCTTGACCCTGTGCCTCATGGGAAGAGTCCAGCCCGAACTGCCAAGCATGTCTTCCCTAGACCGGAATCAAGCATCCAAGGACCGATTTCTGGCTATCAGCCGTCCTCAACCAGGATAGCTTGGCTCCAGTGGCGAGGGGAGCACAGGACTCACGCCTGAGCATACCCGTCCCACTCGGGGTGACAAATGCAAAAACAACAGTTGATGGACAGAATGCAGAACAATGTCATACATTCACCCCAGTACAGAGATCTGGGCCTAGATCCATGTTTTTTTTGCACTCCACACCACCCCAGTTCAGACATGGCCATATGCAAATCAGCCTTGACCCTGTGCCTCATGGCAACAGTCCAGCTCGAACTGCCAAGCCATGTCTTTCCTGGACCAGATTCAAGCATCCTAGGACCGGTTTCTGGCTATCAGCCGTCTTCAGCCAGGATAGCTTGACTCTAGTGGTGTTGAGAGCACGGGACTCACGTCCGAGCATACCCATCCCACTCGGGGTGACAAATGCAAAAACAACAGTTGAAGGACAGAATGCAGAACAATGTCATACATTTACCCCAGTACAGAGATCTAGGCCTAAATCCATCGTTTTTTTGCACACCACACCACCACAGTCCAGACATGGCCATATGCAAATCAGCCTTGACCCTGTGCCTCATGGGAACAGTCCAGCCCGAACTGCCAAGCCATGTCTTCCCTGGACCAGATTCAAGCATCCTAGGACCGGTTTCTGGCTATCAGCCGCTTTCAGCCAGGATAGCTTGACTCCAGTGGCATGGAGAGCACGGGACTTACGTCTGAGCATACCCGTCCCACTCAGGGTGACAAATGCAAATACAACAGTTGATGGACAGAATGCAGAACAATGTCATACATTCACCCCAGTACAGAGATCTGGGCCTAAATCCATCATTTTTTTGCACCCCACACCACCCCACTTCAGACATGGCCATATGCAAATCAGCCTTGACCCTGTGCCTCATGGGAACAGTCCAGCCCGAACTGCCAAGCCATGTCTTCCCTGGACCGGAATCAAGCATCCTAGGACCGGTTTCTGGCTATCAGCCGCCTTCAGCCAGGATAGCTTGACTCCAGTGGCGTGGAGAGCACGGGACTCACGTCTGAGCATACCCGTCCCACTCGGGGTTGACAAATGCAAAAACAACAGTTGATGGACAGAATGCAGAATAATGTCATACATTCACCCCAGTGCAGAGATCTGGGCCTAAATCCATCGTTCTTTTGCACTCCACACCACCCCAGTTTAGACATGGAGATATGCAAATCAGCCTTGACCCTGTGCCTCATGTGAACAGTCCAGCTGGAACTGCCAAGCCATGTCTTCCCTGGACCGGAATCAAGCATCCTAGGACCCGTCTCTGGCTATCAGCCGTCTTCAGCCAGGATAGCTTGTCTCCAGTGGCGTGGAGAGCACAGGACTCAGGTCTGAGCATACCCGTCCCACTCGGGGTGACAAATGCAAAAACAACAGTTGATGGACAGAATGCAGAACAATGTCATACATTCACCCCAGTACAGAGATCTGGGCCTAAATCCATTGTTTTCTTGCACTCCACACCACCCCAGTTCAGACATGGCCATATGCAAATCAGCCTTGACCCTGTGCCTCATGGGAACAGTCCAGCCCAAACTGACAAGCCATGTCTTCCCTGGACCGGAATCAAGCATCCTAGGACCGGTTTATTGCTATCAGCCGTCTTCAGCCAGGATAGCTTGACTCCAGTGGCGTGGAGAGCACGGGACTTACGTCTGAGCATACCCGTCCCACTCGGGGTGACAAATGCAAAAACAACAGTTGATGGACAGAATGCAGAACAATGTCATACATTCACCCCAGTACAGAGATCTGGGCCTAAATCCATCGTTTTTTTTGCACTTCACACCACCCCAGTTCAGACATGGACATATGCAAATCAGCCTTGACCCTGTGCCTCATGGGAACAGTCCAGCCCGAACTGCCAAGCCATGTCTTCCCTGGACCAGATTCAAGCATCCTAGGACCGGTTTCTGGCTATCAGCCGTCTTCAGCCAGGATAGCTTGATTTTAGTGGCGTTGAGAGCACGGGACGTACGTCTGAGCATACCCGTCCCACTCAGGGTGACAAATGCAAATACAACAGTTGATGGACAGAATGCAGAACAATGTCATACATTCACCCCAGTACAGAGATCTGGGCCTAAATCCATCATTTTTTTGCACCCCACACCACCCCACTTCAGACATGGCCATATGCAAATCAGCCTTGACCCTGTGCCTCATGGGAACAGTCCAGCCCGAACTGCCAAGCCATGTCTTCCCTGGACCGGAATCAAGCATCCTAGGACCGGTTTCTGGCTATCAGCCGCCTTCAGCCAGGATAGCTTGACTCCAGTGGCGTGGAGAGCACGGGACTCACGTCTGAGCATACCCGTCCCACTCGGGGTTGACAAATGCAAAAACAACAGGTGATGGACAGAATGCAGAATAATGTCATACATTCACCCCAGTGCAGAGATCTGGGCCTAAATCCATCGTTCTTTTGCACTCCACACCACCCCAGTTTAGACATGGCGATATGCAAATCAGCCTTGACCCTGTGCCTCATGTGAACAGTCCAGCTGGAACTGCCAAGCCATGTCTTCCCTGGACCGGAATCAAGCATCCTAGGACCCGTCTCTGGCTATCAGCCGTCTTCAGCCAGGATAGCTTGACTCCAGTGGCGTGGAGAGCACAGGACTCAGGTCTGAGCATACCCGTCCCACTCGGGGTGACAAATGCAAAAACAACATTTGATGGACAGAATGCAGAACAATGTCATACATTCACCCCAGTACAGAGATCTGGGCCTAGATCCATCGTTTTTTTTTTTTACCTCACACCACCCCAGTTCAGACATGGCCATATGCAAATCAGCCTTGACCCTGTGCCTCATGTGAACAGTCCAGCTGGAACTGCCAAACCATGCCTTCCCTGGACCGGAATCAAGCATCCTAGGACCCGTCTCTGGCTATCAGCCGTCTTCAGCCAGGATAGCTTGACTCCAGTGGCATGGAGAGCACAGGACTCAGGTCTGAGCATACCCGTCCCACTCGGGGGGACAAATGCAAAAACAACAGTTGATGGACAGAATGCAGAACAATGTCATACATTCACCCCAGTACAGATATCTGGGCCTAAATCCATTGTTTTCTTGCACTCCACACCACCCCAGTTCAGACATGGCCATATGCAAATCAGCCTTGACCCTGTGCCTCATGGGAACAGTCCAGCCCGAACTGCCAAGCCATGTCTTCCCTGGACCGGAATCAAGCATCCTACGACCGATTTCTGGCTATCAGCCGTCTTCAGCCAGGATAGCTTGACTCCAGTGGCGTGGAGAGCACGGGACTCACGTCTGAGCATACACGTCCCACTCGGGGTTACAAATGCAAAAACAACAGTTGATGGACAGAATGCAGAACAATGTCATACATTCACCCCAGTACAGAGATCTGGGCCTAGATCCATCGTTTTTTTTTTACCTCACACCACCCCAGTTCAGACATGGCCATATGCAAATCAGCCTTGACCCTGTGCCTCATGTGAACAGTCCAGCTGGAACTGCCAAACCATGCCTTCCCTGGAACGGAATCAAGCATCCTAGGACCCGTCTCTGGCTATCAGCCGTCTTCAGCCAGGATAGCTTGACTCCAGTGGCGTGGAGAGCACAGGACTCAGGTCTGAGCATACCCGTCACACTCGGGGGGACAAATGCAAAAACAACAGTTGATGGACAGAATGCAGAACAATGTCATACATTCACCCCAGTACAGATATCTGGGCCTAGAGCCATCGTTTTTTGCACTCTACACCACCCCAGTTCAGACATGCCCAAAAGCAAATCAGCCTTGACCCTGTGCCTCATGGGAAGAGTCCAGCCCGAACTGCCAAGCATGTCTTCCCTAGACCGGAATCAAGCATCCAAGGACCGATTTCTGGCTATCAGCCGTCCTCAACCAGGATAGCTTGGCTCCAGTGGCGTGGGGAGCACAGGACTCACGCCTGAGCATACCCGTCCCACTCGGGGTGACAAATGCAAAAACTACAGTTGATGGACAGAATGCAGAACAATGTCATACATTCACCCCAGTACAGAGATCTGGGCCTAGATCCATGTTTTTTTTGCACTCCACACCACCCCAGTTCAGACATGGCCATATGCAAATCAGCCTTGACCCTGTGCCTCATGGCAACAGTCCAGCTCGAACTGCCAAGCCATGTCTTTCCTGGACCAGATTCAAGCATCCTAGGACCGGTTTCTGGCTATCAGCCGTCTTCAGCCAGGATAGCTTGACTCTAGTGGTGTTGAGAGCACGGGACTCACGTCCGAGCATACCCATCCCACTCGGGGTGACAAATGCAAAAACAACAGTTGAAGGACAGAATGCAGAACAATGTCATACATTCACCCCAGTACAGAGATCTAGGCCTAAATCCATCGTTTTTTTGCACACCACACCACCACAGTCCAGACATGGCCATATGCAAATCAGCCTTGACCCTGTGCCTCATGGGAACAGTCCAGCCCAAACTGCCAAGCCATGTCTTTCCTGGACCAGATTCAAGCATCCTAGGACCGGTTTCTGGCTATCAGCCGTCTTCAGCCAGGATAGCTTGATTTTAGTGGCGTTGAGAGCATGGGACTCACGTCCGAGCATACCCATCCCACTCGGGGTGACAAATGCAAAAACAACAGTTGAAGGACAGAATGCAGAACAATGTCATACATTCACCCCAGTACAGAGATCTGGGCCTAGATCCATCGTTTTTTTGCACTTCACACCACCCCAGTTCAGACATGGCCATATGCAAATCAGCCATGACCCTGTGCCTCATGGGAACAGTCCAGGCCGAACTGCCAAATCATGTCTTCCCTGGACCAGATTCAAGCATCCTAGGACCGGTTTCTGGCTATCAGCCGCTTTCAGCCAGGATAGCTTGACTCCAGTGGCATGGAGAGCACGGGACTTACGTCTGAGCATACCCGTCCCACTCAGGGTGACAAATGCAAATACAACAGTTGATGGACAGAATGCAGAACAATGTCATACATTCACCCCAGTACAGAGATCTGGGCCTAAATCCATCATTTTTTTGCACCCCACACCACCCCACTTCAGACATGGCCATATGCAAATCAGCCTTGACCCTGTGCCTCATGGGAACAGTCCAGCCCGAACTGCCAAGCCATGTCTTCCCTGGACCGGAATCAAGCATCCTAGGACCGGTTTCTGGCTATCAGCCGCCTTCAGCCAGGATAGCTTGACTCCAGTGGCGTGGAGAGCACGGGACTCACGTCTGAGCATACCCGTCCCACTCGGGGTTGACAAATGCAAAAACAACAGTTGATGGACAGAATGCAGAATAATGTCATACATTCACCCCAGTGCAGAGATCTGGGCCTAAATCCATCGTTCTTTTGCACACCACACCACCCCAGTTTAGACATGGCGATATGCAAATCAGCCTTGACCCTGTGCCTCATGTGAACAGTCCAGCTGGAACTGCCAAGCCATGTCTTCCCTGGACCGGAATCAAGCATCCTACGACCGATTTCTGGCTATCAGCCGTCTTCAGCCAGGATAGCTTGACTCCAGTGGGGTGGAGAGCACGGGACTCACGTCTGAGCATACACGTCCCACTCGGGGTTACAAATGCAAAAACAACAGTTGATGGACAGAATGCAGAACAATGTCATACATTCACCCCAGTACAGAGATCTGGGCCTAGATCCATCGTTTTTTTTTTACCTCACACCACCCCAGTTCAGACATGGCCATATGCAAATCAGCCTTGACCCTGTGCCTCATGTGAACAGTCCAGCTGGAACTGCCAAACCATGCCTTCCCTGGACCGGAATCAAGCATCCTAGGACCCGTCTCTGGCTATCAGCCGTCTTCAGCCAGGATAGCTTGACTCCAGTGGCGTGGAGAGCACAGGACTCAGGTCTGAGCATACCCGTCCCACTCGGGGGGACAAATGCAAAAACAACAGTTGATGGACAGAATGCAGAACAATGTCATACATTCACCCCAGTACAGAGATCTGGGCCTAGATCCATGTTTTTTTTGCACTCCACACCACCCCAGTTCAGACATGGCCATATGCAAATCAGCCTTGACCCTGTGCCTCATGGCAACAGTCCAGCTCGAACTGCCAAGCCATGTCTTTCCTGGACCAGATTCAAGCATCCTAGGACCGGTTTCTGGCTATCAGCCGTCTTCAGCCAGTATAGCTTGACTCTAGTGGTGTTGAGAGCACGGGACTCGCGTCCGAGCATACCCATCCCACTCGGGGTGACAAATGCAAAAACAACAGTTGAAGGACAGAATGCAGAACAATGTCATACATTCACCCCAGTACAGAGATCTAGGCCTAAATCCATCGTTTTTTTGCACACCACACCACCACAGTCCAGACATGGCCATATGCAAATCAGCCTTGACCCTGTGCCTCATGGGAACAGTCCAGCCCAAACTGCCAAGCCATGTCTTTCCTGGACCAGATTCAAGCATCCTAGGACCGGTTTCTGGCTATCAGCCGTCTTCAGCCAGGATAGCTTGATTTTAGTGGCGTTGAGAGCATGGGACTCACGTCCGAGCATACCCATCCCACTCGGGGTGACAAATGCAAAAACAACAGTTGAAGGACAGAATGCAGAACAATGTCATACATTCACCCCAGTACAGAGATCTGGGCCTAAATCCATCGTTTTTTTGCACTTCACACCACCCCAGTTCAGACATGGCCATATGCAAATCAGCCATGACCCTGTGCCTCATGGGAACAGTCCAGGCCGAACTGCCAAATCATGTCTTCCCTGGACCAGATTCAAGCATCCTAGGACAGGTTTCTGGCTATCAGACGCTTTCAGCCAGGATAGCTTGACTCCAGTGGCATGCAGAGCACAGGACTTACGTCTGAGCATACCCGTCCCACTCAGGGTGACAAATGCAAATACAACAGTTGATGGACAGAATGCAGAACAATGTCATACATTCACCCCAGTACAGAGATCTGGGCCTAAATCCATCATTTTTTTGCACCCCACACCACCCCACTTCAGACATGGCCATATGCAAATCAGCCTTGACCCTGTGCCTCATGGGAACAGTCCAGCCCGAACTGCCAAGCCATGTCTTCCCTGGACCGGAATCAAGCATCCTAGGACTGGTTTCTGGCTATCAGCCGCCTTCAGCCAGGATAGCTTGACTCCAGTGGCGTGGAGAGCACGGGACTCACGTCTGAGCATACCCGTCCCACTCGGGGTTGACAAATGCAAAAACAACAGTTGATGGACAGAATGCAGAATAATGTCATACATTCACCCCAGTGCAGAGATCTGGGCCTAAATCCATCGTTCTTTTGCACTCCACACCACCCCAGTTTAGACATGGCGATATGCAAATCAGCCTTGACCCTGTGCCTCATGTGAACAGTCCAGCTGGAACTGCCAAGCCATGTCTTCCCTGGACCGGAATCAAGCATCCTAGGACCCGTCTCTGGCTATCAGCCGTCTTCAGCCAGGATAGCTTGACTCCAGTGGCGTGGAGAGCACAGGACTCAGGTCTGAGCATACCCGTCCCACTCGGGGTGACAAATGCAAAAACAACATTTGATGGACAGAATGCAGAACAATGTCATACATTCACCCCAGTACAGAGATCTGGGCCTAGATCCATCGTTTTTTTTTTTACCTCACACCACCCCAGTTCAGACATGGCCATATGCAAATCAGCCTTGACCCTGTGCCTCATGTGAACAGTCCAGCTGGAACTGCCAAACCATGCCTTCCCTGGACCGGAATCAAGCATCCTAGGACCCGTCTCTGGCTATCAGCCGTATTCAGCCAGGATAGCTTGACTCCAGTGGCGTGGAGAGCACAGGACTCAGGTCTGAGCATACCCGTCCCACTCGGGGGGACAAATGCAAAAACAACAGTTGATGGACAGAATGCAGAACAATGTCATACATTCACCCCAGTACAGATATCTGGGCCTAAATCCATTGTTTTCTTGCACTCCACACCACCCCAGTTCAGACATGGCCATATGCAAATCAGCCTTGACCCTGTGCCTCATGGGAACAGTCCAGCCCAAACTGCCAAGCCATGTCTTCCCTGGACCGGAATCAAGCATCCTAGGACCGGTTTCTTGCTATCAGCCGTCTTCAGCCAGGATAGCTTGACTCCAGTGGCGTGGAGAGCACGGGACTTACGTCTGAGCATACCCATCCCACTGGGGATGACAAATGCAAAAACAACAGTTGATGGACAGAATGCAGAACAATGTCATACATTCACCCCAGTACAGAGATCTGGGCCTAAATCCATCGTTTTTTTGCACTCCACACCACCCCAGTTCAGACATGACCATATGCAAATCAGCCTTGACCCTGTGCCTCATGGGAACAGACCTGCTCGAACTGCCAAGCCATGTCTTCCCTGGACCAGAATCAAGCATCCTAGGACCGGTTTCTGGCTATCAGCCGTCTATAGCCAGGATAGCTTGACTCCAGTGGCGTGGAGATCACGGGACTCACGTCTGAGCATACCCGTCCCACTCGGGGTGACAAATGCAAAAACAACAGTTGATGGACAGAATGCAGAACAATGTCATACAATCACCCCAGTACAGACATCTGGGCCTAGAGCCATCGTTTTTTGCACTCTACACCACCCCAGTTCAGACATGCCCAAAAGCAAATCAGCCTTGACCCTGTGCCTCATGGGAAGAGTCCAGCCCGAACTGCCAAGCATGTCTTCCCTAGACCGGAATCAAGCATCCAAGGACCGATTTCTGGCTATCAGCCGTCCTCAACCAGGATAGCTTGGCTCCAGTGGCGTGGGGAGCACAGGACTCACGCCTGAGCATACCCGTCCCACTCGGGGTGACAAATGCAAAAACAACAGTTGATGGACAGAATGCAGAATAATGTCATACATTCACCCCAGTGCAGAGATCTGGGCCTAAATCCATCGTTCTTTTGCACTCCACACCACCCCAGTTTAGACATGGCGATATGCAAATCAGCCTTGACCCTGTGCCTCATGTGAACAGTCCAGCCCGAACTGCCAAGCCATGTCTTCCCTGGACCGGAATCAAGCATCCTAGGACCCGTCTCTGGCTATCAGCCGTCTTCAGCCAGGATAGCTTGACTCCAGTGGCGTGGAGAGCACAGGACTCAGGTCTGAGCATACCCGTCCCACTCGGGGGGACAAATGCAAAAACAACAGTTGATGGATGGACAGAATGCAGAACAATGTCATACATTCACCCCAGTACAGATATCTGGGCCTAAATCCATTGTTTTCTTGCACTCCACACCACCCCAGTTCAGACATGGCCATATGCAAATCAGCCTTGACCCAGTGCCTCATGGGAACAGTCCAGCAAGAACTGCCAAGCCATGTCTTCCCTGGACCGGAATCAAGCATCCTACGACCGATTTCTGGCTATCAGCCGTCTTCAGCCAGGATAGCTTGACTCCAGTGGCGTGGAGAGCACGGGACTCACGTCTGAGCATACACGTCCCACTCGGGGTTACAAATGCAAAAACAACAGTTGATGGACAGAATGCAGAACAATGTCATACATTCACCCCAGTACAGAGATCTGGGCCTAGATCCATCGTTTTTTTTTTACCTCACACCACCCCAGTTCAGACATGGCCATATGCAAATCAGCCTTGACCCTGTGCCTCATGTGAACAGTCCAGCTGGAACTGCCAAACCATGCCTTCCCTGGACCGGAATCAAGCATCCTAGGACCCGTCTCTGGCTATCAGCCGTCTTCAGCCAGGATAGCTTGACTCCAGTGGCGTGGAGAGCACAGGACTCAGGTCTGAGCATACCCGTCACACTCGGGGGGACAAATGCAAAAACAACAGTTGATGGACAGAATGCAGAACAATGTCATACATTCACCCCAGTACAGATATCTGGGCCTAGAGCCATAGTTTTTTGCACTCTACACCACCCCAGTTCAGACATGCCCAAAAGCAAATCAGCCTTGACCCTGTGCCTCATGGGAAGAGTCCAGCCCGAACTGCCAAGCATGTCTTCCCTAGACCGGAATCAAGCATCCAAGGACCGATTTCTGGCTATCAGCCGTCCTCAACCAGGATAGCTTGGCTCCAGTGGCGTGGGGAGCACAGGACTCACGCCTGAGCATACCCGTCCCACTCGGGGTGACAAATGCAAAAACAACAGTTGATGGACAGAATGCAGAACAATGTCATACATTCACCCCAGTACAGAGATCTGGGCCTAGATCCATGTTTTTTTGCACTCCACACCACCCCAGTTCAGACATGGCCATATGCAAATCAGCCTTGACCCTGTGCCTCATGGCAACAGTCCAGCTCGAACTGCCAAGCCATGTCTTTCCTGGACCAGATTCAAGCATCCTAGGACCGGTTTCTGGCTATCAGCCGTCTTCAGCCAGGATAGCTTGACTCTAGTGGTGTTGAGAGCACGGGACTCACGTCCGAGCATAACCATCCCACTCGGGGTGACAAATGCAAAAACAACAGTTGAAGGACAGAATGCAGAACAATGTCATACATTCACCCCAGTACAGAGATCTAGGCCTAAATCCATCGTTTTTTTGCACACCACACCACCACAGTCCAGACATGGCCATATGCAAATCAGCCTTGACCCTGTGCCTCATGGCAACAGTCCAGCTCGAACTGCCAAGCCATGTCTTTCCTGGACCAGATTCAAGCATCCTAGGACCGGTTTCTGGCTATCAGCCGTCTTCAGCCAGGATAGCTTGACTCTAGTGGTGTTGAGAGCACGGGACTCGCGTCCGAGCATACCCATCCCACTCGGGGTGACAAATGCAAAAACAACAGTTGAAGGACAGAATGCAGAACAATGTCATACATTCACCCCAGTACAGAGATCTAGGCCTAAATCCATCGTTTTTTTGCACACCACACCACCACAGTCCAGACATGGCCATATGCAAATCAGCCTTGACCCTGTGCCTCATGGGAACAGTCCAGCCCAAACTGCCAAGCCATGTCTTTCCTGGACCAGATTCAAGCATCCTAGGACCGGTTTCTGGCTATCAGCCGTCTTCAGCCAGGATAGCTTGATTTTAGTGGCGTTGAGAGCATGGGACTCACGTCCGAGCATACCCATCCCACTCGGGGTGACAAATGCAAAAACAACAGTTGAAGGACAGAATGCAGAACAATGTCATACATTCACCCCAGTACAGAGATCTGGGCCTAAATCCATCGTTTTTTTGCACTTCACACCACCCCAGTTCAGACATGGCCATATGCAAATCAGCCATGACCCTGTGCCTCATGGGAACAGTCCAGGCCGAACTGCCAAATCATGTCTTCCCTGGACCAGATTCAAGCATCCTAGGACAGGTTTCTGGCTATCAGACGCTTTCAGCCAGGATAGCTTGACTCCAGTGGCATGCAGAGCACAGGACTTACGTCTGAGCATACCCGTCCCACTCAGGGTGACAAATGCAAATACAACAGCTGATGGACAGAATGCAGAACAATGTCATACATTCACCCCAGTACAGAGATCTGGGCCTAAATCCATCATTTTTTTGCACCCCACACCACCCCACTTCAGACATGGCCATATGCAAATCAGCCTTGACCCTGTGCCTCATGGGAACAGTCCAGCCCAAACTGCCAAGCCATGTCTTCCCTGGACCAGATTCAAGCATCCTAGGACAGGTTTCTGGCTATCAGACGCTTTCAGCCAGGATAGCTTGACTCCAGTGGCATGCAGAGCACAGGACTTACGTCTGAGCATACCCGTCCCACTCAGGGTGACAAATGCAAATACAACAGTTGATGGACAGAATGCAGAACAATGTCATACATTCACCCCAGTACAGAGATCTGGGCCTAAATCCATCATTTTTTTGCACCCCACACCACCCCACTTCAGACATGGCCATATGCAAATCAGCCTTGACCCTGTGCCTCATGGGAACAGTCCAGCCCGAACTGCCAAGCCATGTCTTCCCTGGACCGGAATCAAGCATCCTAGCTCTGGTTTCTGGCTATCAGCCGCCTTCAGCCAGGATAGCTTGACTCCAGTGGCGTGGAGAGCACGGGACTCACGTCTGAGCATACCCGTCCCACTCGGGGTTGACAAATGCAAAAACAACAGTTGATGGACAGAATGCAGAATAATGTCATACATTCACCCCAGTGCAGAGATCTGGGCCTAAATCCATCGTTCTTTTGCACTCCACACCACCCCAGTTTAGACATGGCGATATGCAAATCAGCCTTGACCCTGTGCCTCATGTGAACAGTCCAGCTGGAACTGCCAAGCCATGTCTTCCCTGGACCGGAATCAAGCATCCTAGGACCCGTCTCTGGCTATCAGCCGTCTTCAGCCAGGATAGCTTGACTCCAGTGGCGTGGAGAGCACAGGACTCAGGTCTGAGCATACCCGTCCCACTCGGGGTGACAAATGCAAAAACAACATTTGATGGACAGAATGCAGAACAATGTCATACATTCACCCCAGTACAGAGATCTGGGCCTAGATCCATCGTTTTTTTTTTTACCTCACACCACCCCAGTTCAGACATGGCCATATGCAAATCAGCCTTGACCCTGTGCCTCATGTGAACAGTCCAGCTGGAACTGCCAAACCATGCCTTCCCTGGACCGGAATCAAGCATCCTAGGACCCGTCTCTGGCTATCAGCCGTATTCAGCCAGGATAGCTTGACTCCAGTGGCGTGGAGAGCACAGGACTCAGGTCTGAGCATACCCGTCCCACTCGGGGGGACAAATGCAAAAACAACAGTTGATGGACAGAATGCAGAACAATGTCATACATTCACCCCAGTACAGATATCTGGGCCTAAATCCATTGTTTTCTTGCACTCCACACCACCCCAGTTCAGACATGGCCATATGCAAATCAGCCTTGACCCTGTGCCTCATGGGAACAGTCCAGCCCAAACTGCCAAGCCATGTCTTCCCTGGACCGGAATCAAGCATCCTAGGACCGGTTTCTTGCTATCAGCCGTCTTCAGCCAGGATAGCTTGACTCCAGTGGCGTGGAGAGCACGGGACTTACGTCTGAGCATACCCATCCCACTGGGGATGACAAATGCAAAAACAACAGTTGATGGACAGAATGCAGAACAATGTCATACATTCACCCCAGTACAGAGATCTGGGCCTAAATCCATCGTTTTTTTGCACTCCACACCACCCCAGTTCAGACATGACCATATGCAAATCAGCCTTGACCCTGTGCCTCATGGGAACAGACCTGCTCGAACTGCCAAGCCATGTCTTCCCTGGACCAGAATCAAGCATCCTAGGACCGGTTTCTGGCTATCAGCCGTCTATAGCCAGGATAGCTTGACTCCAGTGGTGTGGAGATCACGGGACTCACGTCTGAGCATACCCGTCCCACTCGGGGTGACAAATGCAAAAACAACAGTTGATGGACAGAATGCAGAACAATGTCATACAATCACCCCAGTACAGACATCTGGGCCTAGAGCCATCGTTTTTTGCACTCTACACCACCCCAGTTCAGACATGCCCAAAAGCAAATCAGCCTTGACCCTGTGCCTCATGGGAAGAGTCCAGCCCGAACTGCCAAGCATGTCTTCCCTAGACCGGAATCAAGCATCCAAGGACCGATTTCTGGCTATCAGCCGTCCTCAACCAGGATAGCTTGGCTCCAGTGGCGTGGGGAGCACAGGACTCACGCCTGAGCATACCCGTCCCACTCTGGGTGACAAATGCAAAAACAACAGTTGATGGACAGAATGCAGAATAATGTCATACATTCACCCCAGTGCAGAGATCTGGGCCTAAATCCATCGTTCTTTTGCACTCCACACCACCCCAGTTTAGACATGGCGATATGCAAATCAGCCTTGACCCTGTGCCTCATGTGAACAGTCCAGCCCGAACTGCCAAGCCATGTCTTCCCTGGACCGGAATCAAGCATCCTAGGACCCGTCTCTGGCTATCAGCCGTCTTCAGCCAGGATAGCTTGACTCCAGTGGCGTGGAGAGCACAGGACTCAGGTCTGAGCATACCCGTCCCACTCGGGGGGACAAATGCAAAAACAACAGTTGATGGATGGACAGAATGCAGAACAATGTCATACATTCACCCCAGTACAGATATCTGGGCCTAAATCCATTGTTTTCTTGCACTCCACACCACCCCAGTTCAGACATGGCCATATGCAAATCAGCCTTGACCCAGTGCCTCATGGGAACAGTCCAGCAAGAACTGCCAAGCCATGTCTTCCCTGGACCGGAATCAAGCATCCTACGACCGATTTCTGGCTATCAGCCGTCTTCAGCCAGGATAGCTTGACTCCAGTGGCGTGGAGAGCACGGGACTCACGTCTGAGCATACACGTCCCACTCGGGGTTACAAATGCAAAAACAACAGTTGATGGACAGAATGCAGAACAATGTCATACATTCACCCCAGTACAGAGATCTGGGCCTAGATCCATCGTTTTTTTTTTACCTCACACCACCCCAGTTCAGACATGGCCATATGCAAATCAGCCTTGACCCTGTGCCTCATGTGAACAGTCCAGCTGGAACTGCCAAACCATGCCTTCCCTGGACCGGAATCAAGCATCCTAGGACCCGTCTCTGGCTATCAGCCGTCTTCAGCCAGGATAGCTTGACTCCAGTGGCGTGGAGAGCACAGGACTCAGGTCTGAGCATACCCGTCACACTCGGGGGGACAAATGCAAAAACAACAGTTGATGGACAGAATGCAGAACAATGTCATACATTCACCCCAGTACAGATATCTGGGCCTAGAGCCATCGTTTTTTGCACTCTACACCACCCCAGTTCAGACATGCCCAAAAGCAAATCAGCCTTGACCCTGTGCCTCATGGGAAGAGTCCAGCCCGAACTGCCAAGCATGTCTTCCCTAGACCGGAATCAAGCATCCAAGGACCGATTTCTGGCTATCAGCCGTCCTCAACCAGGATAGCTTGGCTCCAGTGGCGTGGGGAGCACAGGACTCACGCCTGAGCATACCCGTCCCACTCGGGGTGACAAATGCAAAAACAACAGTTGATGGACAGAATGCAGAACAATGTCATACATTCACCCCAGTACAGAGATCTGGGCCTAGATCCATGTTTTTTTGCACTCCACACCACCCCAGTTCAGACATGGCCATATGCAAATCAGCCTTGACCCTGTGCCTCATGGCAACAGTCCAGCTCGAACTGCCAAGCCATGTCTTTCCTGGACCAGATTCAAGCATCCTAGGACCGGTTTCTGGCTATCAGCCGTCTTCAGCCAGGATAGCTTGACTCTAGTGGTGTTGAGAGCACGGGACTCACGTCCGAGCATAACCATCCCACTCGGGGTGACAAATGCAAAAACAACAGTTGAAGGACAGAATGCAGAACAATGTCATACATTCACCCCAGTACAGAGATCTAGGCCTAAATCCATCGTTTTTTTGCACACCACACCACCACAGTCCAGACATGGCCATATGCAAATCAGCCTTGACCCTGTGCCTCATGGCAACAGTCCAGCTCGAACTGCCAAGCCATGTCTTTCCTGGACCAGATTCAAGCATCCTAGGACCGGTTTCTGGCTATCAGCCGTCTTCAGCCAGGATAGCTTGACTCTAGTGGTGTTGAGAGCACGGGACTCGCGTCCGAGCATACCCATCCCACTCGGGGTGACAAATGCAAAAACAACAGTTGAAGGACAGAATGCAGAACAATGTCATACATTCACCCCAGTACAGAGATCTAGGCCTAAATCCATCGTTTTTTTGCACACCACACCACCACAGTCCAGACATGGCCATATGCAAATCAGCCTTGACCCTGTGCCTCATGGGAACAGTCCAGCCCAAACTGCCAAGCCATGTCTTTCCTGGACCAGATTCAAGCATCCTAGGACCGGTTTCTGGCTATCAGCCGTCTTCAGCCAGGATAGCTTGATTTTAGTGGCGTTGAGAGCATGGGACTCACGTCCGAGCATACCCATCCCACTCGGGGTGACAAATGCAAAAACAACAGTTGAAGGACAGAATGCAGAACAATGTCATACATTCACCCCAGTACAGAGATCTGGGCCTAAATCCATCGTTTTTTTGCACTTCACACCACCCCAGTTCAGACATGGCCATATGCAAATCAGCCATGACCCTGTGCCTCATGGGAACAGTCCAGGCCGAACTGCCAAATCATGTCTTCCCTGGACCAGATTCAAGCATCCTAGGACAGGTTTCTGGCTATCAGACGCTTTCAGCCAGGATAGCTTGACTCCAGTGGCATGCAGAGCACAGGACTTACGTCTGAGCATACCCGTCCCACTCAGGGTGACAAATGCAAATACAACAGCTGATGGACAGAATGCAGAACAATGTCATACATTCACCCCAGTACAGAGATCTGGGCCTAAATCCATCATTTTTTTGCACCCCACACCACCCCACTTCAGACATGGCCATATGCAAATCAGCCTTGACCCTGTGCCTCATGGGAACAGTCCAGCCCGAACTGCCAAGCCATGTCTTCCCTGGACCGGAATCAAGCATCCTAGGACCGGTTTCTGGCTATCAGCCGCCTTCAGCCAGGATAGCTTGACTCCAGTGGCGTGGAGAGCACGGGACTCACGTCTGAGCATACCCGTCCCACTCGGGGTTGACAAATGCAAAAACAACAGTTGATGGACAGAATGCAGAATAATGTCATACATTCACCCCAGTGCAGAGATCTGGGCCTAAATCCATCGTTCTTTTGCACTCCACACCACCCCAGTTTAGACATGGCGATATGCAAATCAGCCTTGACCCTGTGCCTCATGTGAACAGTCCAGCTGGAACTGCCAAGCCATGTCTTCCCTGTACCGGAATCAAGCATCCTAGGACCCGTCTCTGGCTATCAGCCGTATTCAGCCAGGATAGCTTGACTCCAGTGGCGTGGAGAGCACAGGACTCAGGTCTGAGCATACCCGTCCCACTCGGGGGGACAAATGCAAAAACAACAGTTGATGGACAGAATGCAGAACAATGTCATACATTCACCCCAGTACAGATATCTGGGCCTAAATCCATTGTTTTCTTGCACTCCACACCACCCCAGTTCAGACATGGCCATATGCAAATCAGCCTTGACCCTGTGCCTCATGGGAACAGTCCAGCCCAAACTGCCAAGCCATGTCTTCCCTGGACCGGAATCAAGCATCCTAGGACCGGTTTCTTGCTATCAGCCGTCTTCAGCCAGGATAGCTTGACTCCAGTGGCGTGGAGAGCACGGGACTTACGTCTGAGCATACCCATCCCACTGGGGATGACAAATGCAAAAACAACAGTTGATGGACAGAATGCAGAACAATGTCATACATTCACCCCAGTACAGAGATCTGGGCCTAAATCCATCGTTTTTTTGCACTCCACACCACCCCAGTTCAGACATGACCATATGCAAATCAGCCTTGACCCTGTGCCTCATGGGAACAGACCTGCTCGAACTGCCAAGCCATGTCTTCCCTGGACCAGAATCAAGCATCCTAGGACCGGTTTCTGGCTATCAGCCGTCTATAGCCAGGATAGCTTGACTCCAGTGGCGTGGAGATCACGGGACTCACGTCTGAGCATACCCGTCCCACTCGGGGTGACAAATGCAAAAACAACATTTGATGGACAGAATGCAGAACAATGTCATACATTCACCCCAGTACAGAGATCTGGGCCTAGATCCATCGTTTTTTTTTTTTACCTCACACCACCCCAGTTCAGACATGGCCATATGCAAATCAGCCTTGACCCTGTGCCTCATGTGAACAGTCCAGCTGGAACTGCCAAACCATGCCTTCCCTGGACCGGAATCAAGCATCCTAGGACCCGTCTCTGGCTATCAGCCGTCTTCAGCCAGGATAGCTTGACTCCAGTGGCATGGAGAGCACAGGACTCAGGTCTGAGCATACCCGTCCCACTCGGGGGGACAAATGCAAAAACAACAGTTGATGGACAGAATGCAGAACAATGTCATACATTCACCCCAGTACAGATATCTGGGCCTAAATCCATTGTTTTCTTGCACTCCACACCACCCCAGTTCAGACATGGCCATATGCAAATCAGCCTTGACCCTGTGCCTCATGGGAACAGTCCAGCCCGAACTGCCAAGCCATGTCTTCCCTGGACCGGAATCAAGCATCCTACGACCGATTTCTGGCTATCAGCCGTCTTCAGCCAGGATAGCTTGACTCCAGTGGCGTGGAGAGCACGGGACTCACGTCTGAGCATACACGTCCCACTCGGGGTTACAAATGCAAAAACAACAGTTGATGGACAGAATGCAGAACAATGTCATACATTCACCCCAGTACAGAGATCTGGGCCTAGATTCATCGTTTTTTTTTTACCTCACACCACCCCAGTTCAGACATGGCCATATGCAAATCAGCCTTGACCCTGTGCCTCATGTGAACAGTCCAGCTGGAACTGCCAAACCATGCCTTCCCTGGAACGGAATCAAGCATCCTAGGACCCGTCTCTGGCTATCAGCCGTCTTCAGCCAGGATAGCTTGACTCCAGTGGCGTGGAGAGCACAGGACTCAGGTCTGAGCATACCCGTCACACTCGGGGGGACAAATGCAAAAACAACAGTTGATGGACAGAATGCAGAACAATGTCATACATTCACCCCAGTACAGATATCTGGGCCTAGAGCCATCGTTTTTTGCACTCTACACCACCCCAGTTCAGACATGCCCAAAAGCAAATCAGCCTTGACCCTGTGCCTCATGGGAAGAGTCCAGCCCGAACTGCCAAGCATGTCTTCCCTAGACCGGAATCAAGCATCCAAGGACCGATTTCTGGCTATCAGCCGTCCTCAACCAGGATAGCTTGGCTCCAGTGGCGTGGGGAGCACAGGACTCACGCCTGAGCATACCCGTCCCACTCGGGGTGACAAATGCAAAAACAACAGTTGATGGACAGAATGCAGAACAATGTCATACATTCACCCCAGTACAGAGATCTGGGCCTAGATCCATGTTTTTTTTGCACTCCACACCACCCCAGTTCAGACATGGCCATATGCAAATCAGCCTTGACCCTGTGCCTCATGGCAACAGTCCAGCTCGAACTGCCAAGCCATGTCTTTCCTGGACCAGATTCAAGCATCCTAGGACCGGTTTCTGGCTATCAGCCGTCTTCAGCCAGGATAGCTTGACTCTAGTGGTGTTGAGAGCACGGGACTCACGTCCGAGCATACCCATCCCACTCGGGGTGACAAATGCAAAAACAACAGTTGAAGGACAGAATGCAGAACAATGTCATACATTCACCCCAGTACAGAGATCTAGGCCTAAATCCATCGTTTTTTTGCACACCACACCACCACAGTCCAGACATGGCCATATGCAAATCAGCCTTGACCCTGTGCCTCATGGGAACAGTCCAGCCCAAACTGCCAAGCCATGTCTTTCCTGGACCAGATTCAAGCATCCTAGGACCGGTTTCTGGCTATCAGCCGTCTTCAGCCAGGATAGCTTGATTTTAGTGGCGTTGAGAGCATGGGACTCACGTCCGAGCATACCCATCCCACTCGGGGTGACAAATGCAAAAACAACAGTTGAAGGACAGAATGCAGAACAATGTCATACATTCACCCCAGTACAGAGATCTGGGCCTAGATCCATCGTTTTTTTGCACTTCACACCACCCCAGTTCAGACATGGCCATATGCAAATCAGCCATGACCCTGTGCCTCATGGGAACAGTCCAGGCCGAACTGCCAAATCATGTCTTCCCTGGACCAGATTCAAGCATCCTAGGACCGGTTTCTGGCTATCAGCCGCTTTCAGCCAGGATAGCTTGACTCCAGTGGCATGGAGAGCACGGGACTTACGTCTGAGCATACCCGTCCCACTCAGGGTGACAAATGCAAATACAACAGTTGATGGACAGAATGCAGAACAATGTCATACATTCACCCCAGTACAGAGATCTGGGCCTAAATCCATCATTTTTTTGCACCCCACACCACCCCACTTCAGACATGGCCATATGCAAATCAGCCTTGACCCTGTGCCTCATGGGAACAGTCCAGCCCGAACTGCCAAGCCATGTCTTCCCTGGACCGGAATCAAGCATCCTAGGACCGGTTTCTGGCTATCAGCCGCCTTCAGCCAGGATAGCTTGACTCCAGTGGCGTGGAGAGCACGGGACTCACGTCTGAGCATACCCGTCCCACTCGGGGTTGACAAATGCAAAAACAACAGTTGATGGACAGAATGCAGAATAATGTCATACATTCACCCCAGTGCAGAGATCTGGGCCTAAATCCATCGTTCTTTTGCACTCCACACCACCCCAGTTTAGACATGGCGATATGCAAATCAGCCTTGACCCTGTGCCTCATGTGAACAGTCCAGCTGGAACTGCCAAGCCATGTCTTCCCTGGACCGGAATCAAGCATCCTACGACCGATTTCTGGCTATCAGCCGTCTTCAGCCAGGATAGCTTGACTCCAGTGGCGTGGAGAGCACGGGACTCACGTCTGAGCATACACGTCCCACTCGGGGTTACAAATGCAAAAACAACAGTTGATGGACAGAATGCAGAACAATGTCATACATTCACCCCAGTACAGAGATCTGGGCCTAGATCCATCGTTTTTTTTTTACCTCACACCACCCCAGTTCAGACATGGCCATATGCAAATCAGCCTTGACCCTGTGCCTCATGTGAACAGTCCAGCTGGAACTGCCAAACCATGCCTTCCCTGGACCGGAATCAAGCATCCTAGGACCCGTCTCTGGCTATCAGCCGTCTTCAGCCAGGATAGCTTGACTCCAGTGGCATGGAGAGCACAGGACTCAGGTCTGAGCATACCCGTCCCACTCGGGGGGACAAATGCAAAAACAACAGTTGATGGACAGAATGCAGAACAATGTCATACATTCACCCCAGTACAGATATCTGGGCCTAAATCCATTATTTTCTTGCACTCCACACCACCCCAGTTCAGACATGGCCATATGCAAATCAGCCTTGACCCTGTGCCTCATGGGAACAGTCCAGCCCGAACTGCCAAGCCATGTCTTCCCTGGACCGGAATCAAGCATCCTACGACCGATTTCTGGCTATCAGCCGTCTTCAGCCAGGATAGCTTGACTCCAGTGGCGTGGAGAGCACGGGACTCACGTCTGAGCATACACGTCCCACTCGGGGTTACAAATGCAAAAACAACAGTTGATGGACAGAATGCAGAACAATGTCATACATTCACCCCAGTACAGAGATCTGGGCCTAGATTCATCGTTTTTTTTTTACCTCACACCACCCCAGTTCAGACATGGCCATATGCAAATCAGCCTTGACCCTGTGCCTCATGTGAACAGTCCAGCTGGAACTGCCAAACCATGCCTTCCCTGGAACGGAATCAAGCATCCTAGGACCCGTCTCTGGCTATCAGCCGTCTTCAGCCAGGATAGCTTGACTCCAGTGGCGTGGAGAGCACAGGACTCAGGTCTGAGCATACCCGTCACACTCGGGGGGACAAATGCAAAAACAACAGTTGATGGACAGAATGCAGAACAATGTCATACATTCACCCCAGTACAGATATCTGGGCCTAGAGCCATCGTTTTTTGCACTCTACACCACCCCAGTTCAGACATGCCCAAAAGCAAATCAGCCTTGACCCTGTGCCTCATGGGAAGAGTCCAGCCCGAACTGCCAAGCATGTCTTCCCTAGACCGGAATCAAGCATCCAAGGACCGATTTCTGGCTATCAGCCGTCCTCAACCAGGATAGCTTGGCTCCAGTGGCGTGGGGAGCACAGGACTCACGCCTGAGCATACCCGTCCCACTCGGGGTGACAAATGCAAAAACAACAGTTGATGGACAGAATGCAGAACAATGTCATACATTCACCCCAGTACAGAGATCTGGGCCTAGATCCATGTTTTTTTTGCACTCCACACCACCCCAGTTCAGACATGGCCATATGCAAATCAGCCTTGACCCTGTGCCTCATGGCAACAGTCCAGCTCGAACTGCCAAGCCATGTCTTTCCTGGACCAGATTCAAGCATCCTAGGACCGGTTTCTGGCTATCAGCCGTCTTCAGCCAGGATAGCTTGACTCTAGTGGTGTTGAGAGCACGGGACTCACGTCCGAGCATACCCATCCCACTCGGGATGACAAATGCAAAAACAACAGTTGAAGGACAGAATGCAGAACAATGTCATACATTCACCCCAGTACAGAGATCTAGGCCTAAATCCATCGTTTTTTTGCACACCACACCACCACAGTCCAGACATGGCCATATGCAAATCAGCCTTGACCCTGTGCCTCATGGGAACAGTCCAGCCCAAACTGCCAAGCCATGTCTTTCCTGGACCAGATTCAAGCATCCTAGGACCGGTTTCTGGCTATCAGCCGTCTTCAGCCAGGATAGCTTGATTTTAGTGGCGTTGAGAGCATGGGACTCACGTCCGAGCATACCCATCCCACTCGGGGTGACAAATGCAAAAACAACAGTTGAAGGACAGAATGCAGAACAATGTCATACATTCACCCCAGTACAGAGATCTGGGCCTAGATCCATCGTTTTTTTGCACTTCACACCACCCCAGTTCAGACATGGCCATATGCAAATCAGCCATGACCCTGTGCCTCATGGGAACAGTCCAGGCCGAACTGCCAAATCATGTCTTCCCTGGACCAGATTCAAGCATCCTAGGACCGGTTTCTGGCTATCAGCCGCTTTCAGCCAGGATAGCTTGACTCCAGTGGCATGGAGAGCACGGGACTTACGTCTGAGCATACCCGTCCCACTCAGGGTGACAAATGCAAATACAACAGTTGATGGACAGAATGCAGAACAATGTCATACATTCACCCCAGTACAGAGATCTGGGCCTAAATCCATCATTTTTTTGCACCCCACACCACCCCACTTCAGACATGGCCATATGCAAATCAGCCTTGACCCTGTGCCTCATGGGAACAGTCCAGCCCGAACTGCCAAGCCATGTCTTCCCTGGACCGGAATCAAGCATCCTAGGACCGGTTTCTGGCTATCAGCCGCCTTCAGCCAGGATAGCTTGACTCCAGTGGCGTGGAGAGCACGGGACTCACGTCTGAGCATACCCGTCCCACTCGGGGTTGACAAATGCAAAAACAACAGTTGATGGACAGAATGCAGAATAATGTCATACATTCACCCCAGTGCAGAGATCTGGGCCTAAATCCATCGTTCTTTTGCACTCCACACCACCCCAGTTTAGACATGGCGATATGCAAATCAGCCTTGACCCTGTGCCTCATGTGAACAGTCCAGCTGGAACTGCCAAGCCATGTCTTCCCTGGACCGGAATCAAGCATCCTACGACCGATTTCTGGCTATCAGCCGTCTTCAGCCAGGATAGCTTGACTCCAGTGGCGTGGAGAGCACGGGACTCACGTCTGAGCATACACGTCCCACTCGGGGTTACAAATGCAAAAACAACAGTTGATGGACAGAATGCAGAACAATGTCATACATTCACCCCAGTACAGAGATCTGGGCCTAGATCCATCGTTTTTTTTTTACCTCACACCACCCCAGTTCAGACATGGCCATATGCAAATCAGCCTTGACCCTGTGCCTCATGTGAACAGTACAGCTGGAACTGCCAAACCATGCCTTCCCTGGACCGGAATCAAGCATCCTAGGACCCGTCTCTGGCTATCAGCCGTCTTCAGCCAGGATAGCTTGACTCCAGTGGCGTGGAGAGCACAGGACTCAGGTCTGAGCATACCCGTCCCACTCGGGGGGACAAATGCAAAAACAACAGTTGATGGACAGAATGCAGAACAATGTCATACATTCACCCCAGTACAGATATCTGGGCCTAGAGCCATCGTGTTTTGCACTCTACACCACCCCAGTTCAGACATGCCCAAAAGCAAATCAGCCTTGACCCTGTGCCTCATGGGAAGAGTCCAGCCCGAACTGCCAAGCATGTCTTCCCTAGACCGGAATCAAGCATCCAAGGACCGATTTCTGGCTATCAGCCGTCCTCAACCAGGATAGCTTGGCTCCAGTGGCGTGGGGAGCACAGGACTCACGCCTGAGCATACCCGTCCCACTCGGGGTGACAAATGCAAAAACAACAGTTGATGGACAGAATGCAGAACAATGTCATACATTCACCCCAGTACAGAGATCTGGGCCTAGATCCATGTTTTTTTTGCACTCCACACCACCCCAGTTCAGACATGGCCATATGCAAATCAGCCTTGACCCTGTGCCTCATGGCAACAGTCCAGCTCGAACTGCCAAGCCATGTCTTTCCTGGACCAGATTCAAGCATCCTAGGACCGGTTTCTGGCTATCAGCCGTCTTCAGCCAGGATAGCTTGACTCTAGTGGTGTTGAGAGCACGGGACTCGCGTCCGAGCATACCCATCCCACTCGGGGTGACAAATGCAAAAACAACAGTTGAAGGACAGAATGCAGAACAATGTCATACATTCACCCCAGTACAGAGATCTAGGCCTAAATCCATCGTTTTTTTGCACACCACACCACCACAGTCCAGACATGGCCATATGCAAATCAGCCTTGACCCTGTGCCTCATGGGAACAGTCCAGCCCAAACTGCCAAGCCATGTCTTTCCTGGACCAGATTCAAGCATCCTAGGACCGGTTTCTGGCTATCAGCCGTCTTCAGCCAGGATAGCTTGATTTTAGTGGCGTTGAGAGCATGGGACTCACGTCCGAGCATACCCATCCCACTCGGGGTGACAAATGCAAAAACAACAGTTGAAGGACAGAATGCAGAACAATGTCATACATTCACCCCAGTACAGAGATCTGGGCCTAAATCCATCGTTTTTTTGCACTTCACACCACCCCAGTTCAGACATGGCCATATGCAAATCAGCCATGACCCTGTGCCTCATGGGAACAGTCCAGGCCGAACTGCCAAATCATGTCTTCCCTGGACCAGATTCAAGCATCCTAGGACAGGTTTCTGGCTATCAGACGCTTTCAGCCAGGATAGCTTGACTCCAGTGGCATGCAGAGCACAGGACTTACGTCTGAGCATACCCGTCCCACTCAGGGTGACAAATGCAAATACAACAGTTGATGGACAGAATGCAGAACAATGTCATACATTCACCCCATTACAGAGATCTGGGCCTAAATCCATCATTTTTTTGCACCCCACACCACCCCACTTCAGACATGGCCATATGCAAATCAGCCTTGACCCGGTGCCTCATGGGAACAGTCCAGCCCGAACTGCCAAGCCATGTCTTCCCTGGACCGGAATCAAGCATCCTAGGACCGGTTTCTGGCTATCAGCCGCCTTCAGCCAGGATAGCTTGACTCCAGTGGCGTGGAGAGCACGGGACTCACGTCTGAGCATACCCGTCCCACTCGGGGTTGACAAATGCAAAAACAACAGTTGATGGACAGAATGCAGAATAATGTCATACATTCACCCCAGTGCAGAGATCTGGGCCTAAATCCATCGTTCTTTTGCACTCCACACCACCCCAGTTTAGACATGGCGATATGCAAATCAGCCTTGACCCTGTGCCTCATGTGAACAGTCCAGCTGGAACTGCCAAGCCATGTCTTCCCTGGACCGGAATCAAGCATCCTAGGACCCGTCTCTGGCTATCAGCCGTCTTCAGCCAGGATAGCTTGACTCCAGTGGCGTGGAGAGCACAGGACTCAGGTCTGAGCATACCCGTCCCACTCGGGGTGACAAATGCAAAAACAACATTTGATGGACAGAATGCAGAACAATGTCATACATTCACCCCAGTACAGAGATCTGGGCCTAGATCCATCGTTTTTTTTTTTACCTCACACCACCCCAGTTCAGACATGGCCATATGCAAATCAGCCTTGACCCTGTGCCTCATGTGAACAGTCCAGCTGGAACTGCCAAACCATGCCTTCCCTGGTCCGGAATCAAGCATCCTAGGACCCGTCTCTGGCTATCAGCCGTATTCAGCCAAGATAGCTTGACTGCAGTGGCGTGGAGAGCACAGGACTCAGGTCTGAGCATACCCGTCCCACTCGGGGGGACAAATGCAAAAACAACAGTTGATGGACAGAATGCAGAACAATGTCATACATTCACCCCAGTACAGATATCTGGGCCTAAATCCATTGTTTTCTTGCACTCCACACCACCCCAGTTTAGACATGGCCATATGCAAATCAGCCTTGACCCTGTGCCTCATGGGAACAGTCCAGCCCAAACTGCCAAGCCATGTCTTCCCTGGACCGGAATCAAGCATCCTAGGACCGGTTTCTTGCTATCAGCCGTCTTCAGCCAGGATAGCTTGACTCCAGTGGCGTGGAGAGCACGGGACTTACGTCTGAGCATACCCATCCCACTGGGGATGACAAATGCAAAAACAACAGTTGATGGACAGAATGCAGAACAATGTCATACATTCACCCCAGTACAGAGATCTGGGCCTAAATCCATCGTTTTTTTGCACTCCACACCACCCCAGTTCAGACATGACCATATGCAAATCAGCCTTGACCCTGTGCCTCATGGGAACAGACCTGCTCGAACTGCCAAGCCATGTCTTCCCTGGACCAGAATCAAGCATCCTAGGACCGGTTTCTGGCTATCAGCCGTCTATAGCCAGGATAGCTTGACTCCAGTGGCGTGGAGATCACGGGACTCACGTCTGAGCATACCCGTCCCACTCGGGGTGACAAATGCAAAAACAACAGTTGATGGACAGAATGCAGAACAATGTCATACAATCACCCCAGTACAGACATCTGGGCCTAGAGCCATCGTTTTTTGCACTCTACACCACCCCAGTTCAGACATGCCCAAAAGCAAATCAGCCTTGACCCTGTGCCTCATGGGAAGAGTCCAGCCCGAACTGCCAAGCATGTCTTCCCTAGACCGGAATCAAGCATCCAAGGACCGATTTCTGGCTATCAGCCGTCCTCAACCAGGATAGCTTGGCTCCAGTGGCGAGGGGAGCACAGGACTCACGCCTGAGCATACCCGTCCCACTCGGGGTGACAAATGCAAAAACAACAGTTGATGGACAGAATGCAGAACAATGTCATACATTCACCCCAGTACAGAGATCTGGGCCTAGATCCATGTTTTTTTTGCACTCCACACCACCCCAGTTCAGACATGGCCATATGCAAATCAGCCTTGACCCTGTGCCTCATGGCAACAGTCCAGCTCGAACTGCCAAGCCATGTCTTTCCTGGACCAGATTCAAGCATCCTAGGACCGGTTTCTGGCTATCAGCCGTCTTCAGCCAGGATAGCTTGACTCTAGTGGTGTTGAGAGCACGGGACTCACGTCCGAGCATACCCATCCCACTCGGGGTGACAAATGCAAAAACAACAGTTGAAGGACAGAATGCAGAACAATGTCATACATTTACCCCAGTACAGAGATCTAGGCCTAAATCCATCGTTTTTTTGCACACCACACCACCACAGTCCAGACATGGCCATATGCAAATCAGCCTTGACCCTGTGCCTCATGGGAACAGTCCAGCCCGAACTGCCAAGCCATGTCTTCCCTGGACCAGATTCAAGCATCCTAGGACCGGTTTCTGGCTATCAGCCGCTTTCAGCCAGGATAGCTTGACTCCAGTGGCATGGAGAGCACGGGACTTACGTCTGAGCATACCCGTCCCACTCAGGGTGACAAATGCAAATACAACAGTTGATGGACAGAATGCAGAACAATGTCATACATTCACCCCAGTACAGAGATCTGGGCCTAAATCCATCATTTTTTTGCACCCCACACCACCCCACTTCAGACATGGCCATATGCAAATCAGCCTTGACCCTGTGCCTCATGGGAACAGTCCAGCCCGAACTGCCAAGCCATGTCTTCCCTGGACCGGAATCAAGCATCCTAGGACCGGTTTCTGGCTATCAGCCGCCTTCAGCCAGGATAGCTTGACTCCAGTGGCGTGGAGAGCACGGGACTCACGTCTGAGCATACCCGTCCCACTCGGGGTTGACAAATGCAAAAACAACAGTTGATGGACAGAATGCAGAATAATGTCATACATTCACCCCAGTGCAGAGATCTGGGCCTAAATCCATCGTTCTTTTGCACTCCACACCACCCCAGTTTAGACATGGAGATATGCAAATCAGCCTTGACCCTGTGCCTCATGTGAACAGTCCAGCTGGAACTGCCAAGCCATGTCTTCCCTGGACCGGAATCAAGCATCCTAGGACCCGTCTCTGGCTATCAGCCGTCTTCAGCCAGGATAGCTTGTCTCCAGTGGCGTGGAGAGCACAGGACTCAGGTCTGAGCATACCCGTCCCACTCGGGGTGACAAATGCAAAAACAACAGTTGATGGACAGAATGCAGAACAATGTCATACATTCACCCCAGTACAGAGATCTGGGCCTAAATCCATTGTTTTCTTGCACTCCACACCACCCCAGTTCAGACATGGCCATATGCAAATCAGCCTTGACCCTGTGCCTCATGGGAACAGTCCAGCCCAAACTGACAAGCCATGTCTTCCCTGGACCGGAATCAAGCATCCTAGGACCGGTTTATTGCTATCAGCCGTCTTCAGCCAGGATAGCTTGACTCCAGTGGCGTGGAGAGCACGGGACTTACGTCTGAGCATACCCGTCCCACTCGGGGTGACAAATGCAAAAACAACAGTTGATGGACAGAATGCAGAACAATGTCATACATTCACCCCAGTACAGAGATCTGGGCCTAAATCCATCGTTTTTTTTGCACTTCACACCACCCCAGTTCAGACATGGACATATGCAAATCAGCCTTGACCCTGTGCCTCATGGGAACAGTCCAGCCCGAACTGCCAAGCCATGTCTTCCCTGGACCAGATTCAAGCATCCTAGGACCGGTTTCTGGCTATCAGCCGTCTTCAGCCAGGATAGCTTGACTCTAGTGGCGTTGAGAGCACGGGACTCACGTCCGAGCATACCCATCCCACTCGGGGCGAAAAATGCAAAAACAACAGTTGAAGGACAGAATGCAGAACAATGTCATACTTTCACCCCAGTACAGAGATCTAGGCCTAAATCCATCGTTTTTTTGCACACCACACCACCCCAGTTCAGACATGGCCATATGCAAATCAGCCTTGACCCTGTGCCTCATGTGAACAGTCCAGCTGGAACTGCCAAACCATGCCTTCCCTGGTCCGGAATCAAGCATCCTAGGACCCGTCTCTGGCTATCAGCCGTATTCAGCCAAGATAGCTTGACTGCAGTGGCGTGGAGAGCACAGGACTCAGGTCTGAGCATACCCGTCCCACTCGGGGGGACAAATGCAAAAACAACAGTTGATGGACAGAATGCAGAACAATGTCATACATTCACCCCAGTACAGATATCTGGGCCTAAATCCATTGTTTTCTTGCACTCCACACCACCCCAGTTTAGACATGGCCATATGCAAATCAGCCTTGACCCTGTGCCTCATGGGAACAGTCCAGCCCAAACTGCCAAGCCATGTCTTCCCTGGACCGGAATCAAGCATCCTAGGACCGGTTTCTTGCTATCAGCCGTCTTCAGCCAGGATAGCTTGACTCCAGTGGCGTGGAGAGCACGGGACTTACGTCTGAGCATACCCATCCCACTGGGGATGACAAATGCAAAAACAACAGTTGATGGACAGAATGCAGAACAATGTCATACATTCACCCCAGTACAGAGATCTGGGCCTAAATCCATCGTTTTTTTGCACTCCACACCACCCCAGTTCAGACATGACCATATGCAAATCAGCCTTGACCCTGTGCCTCATGGGAACAGACCTGCTCGAACTGCCAAGCCATGTCTTCCCTGGACCAGAATCAAGCATCCTAGGACCGGTTTCTGGCTATCAGCCGTCTATAGCCAGGATAGCTTGACTCCAGTGGCGTGGAGATCACGGGACTCACGTCTGAGCATACCCGTCCCACTCGGGGTGACAAATGCAAAAACAACAGTTGATGGACAGAATGCAGAACAATGTCATACAATCACCCCAGTACAGACATCTGGGCCTAGAGCCATCGTTTTTTGCACTCTACACCACCCCAGTTCAGACATGCCCAAAAGCAAATCAGCCTTGACCCTGTGCCTCATGGGAAGAGTCCAGCCCGAACTGCCAAGCATGTCTTCCCTAGACCGGAATCAAGCATCCAAGGACCGATTTCTGGCTATCAGCCGTCCTCAACCAGGATAGCTTGGCTCCAGTGGCGAGGGGAGCACAGGACTCACGCCTGAGCATACCCGTCCCACTCGGGGTGACAAATGCAAAAACAACAGTTGATGGACAGAATGCAGAACAATGTCATACATTCACCCCAGTACAGAGATCTGGGCCTAGATCCATGTTTTTTTTGCACTCCACACCACCCCAGTTCAGACATGGCCATATGCAAATCAGCCTTGACCCTGTGCCTCATGGCAACAGTCCAGCTCGAACTGCCAAGCCATGTCTTTCCTGGACCAGATTCAAGCATCCTAGGACCGGTTTCTGGCTATCAGCCGTCTTCAGCCAGGATAGCTTGACTCTAGTGGTGTTGAGAGCACGGGACTCACGTCCGAGCATACCCATCCCACTCGGGGTGACAAATGCAAAAACAACAGTTGAAGGACAGAATGCAGAACAATGTCATACATTTACCCCAGTACAGAGATCTAGGCCTAAATCCATCGTTTTTTTGCACACCACACCACCACAGTCCAGACATGGCCATATGCAAATCAGCCTTGACCCTGTGCCTCATGGGAACAGTCCAGCCCGAACTGCCAAGCCATGTCTTCCCTGGACCAGATTCAAGCATCCTAGGACCGGTTTCTGGCTATCAGCCGCTTTCAGCCAGGATAGCTTGACTCCAGTGGCATGGAGAGCACGGGACTTACGTCTGAGCATACCCGTCCCACTCAGGGTGACAAATGCAAATACAACAGTTGATGGACAGAATGCAGAACAATGTCATACATTCACCCCAGTACAGAGATCTGGGCCTAAATCCATCATTTTTTTGCACCCCACACCACCCCACTTCAGACATGGCCATATGCAAATCAGCCTTGACCCTGTGCCTCATGGGAACAGTCCAGCCCGAACTGCCAAGCCATGTCTTCCCTGGACCGGAATCAAGCATCCTAGGACCGGTTTCTGGCTATCAGCCGCCTTCAGCCAGGATAGCTTGACTCCAGTGGCGTGGAGAGCACGGGACTCACGTCTGAGCATACCCGTCCCACTCGGGGTTGACAAATGCAAAAACAACAGTTGATGGACAGAATGCAGAATAATGTCATACATTCACCCCAGTGCAGAGATCTGGGCCTAAATCCATCGTTCTTTTGCACTCCACACCACCCCAGTTTAGACATGGAGATATGCAAATCAGCCTTGACCCTGTGCCTCATGTGAACAGTCCAGCTGGAACTGCCAAGCCATGTCTTCCCTGGACCGGAATCAAGCATCCTAGGACCCGTCTCTGGCTATCAGCCGTCTTCAGCCAGGATAGCTTGTCTCCAGTGGCGTGGAGAGCACAGGACTCAGGTCTGAGCATACCCGTCCCACTCGGGGTGACAAATGCAAAAACAACAGTTGATGGACAGAATGCAGAACAATGTCATACATTCACCCCAGTACAGAGATCTGGGCCTAAATCCATTGTTTTCTTGCACTCCACACCACCCCAGTTCAGACATGGCCATATGCAAATCAGCCTTGACCCTGTGCCTCATGGGAACAGTCCAGCCCAAACTGACAAGCCATGTCTTCCCTGGACCGGAATCAAGCATCCTAGGACCGGTTTATTGCTATCAGCCGTCTTCAGCCAGGATAGCTTGACTCCAGTGGCGTGGAGAGCACGGGACTTACGTCTGAGCATACCCGTCCCACTCGGGGTGACAAATGCAAAAACAACAGTTGATGGACAGAATGCAGAACAATGTCATACATTCACCCCAGTACAGAGATCTGGGCCTAAATCCATCGTTTTTTTTGCACTTCACACCACCCCAGTTCAGACATGGACATATGCAAATCAGCCTTGACCCTGTGCCTCATGGGAACAGTCCAGCCCGAACTGCCAAGCCATGTCTTCCCTGGACCAGATTCAAGCATCCTAGGACCGGTTTCTGGCTATCAGCCGTCTTCAGCCAGGATAGCTTGACTCTAGTGGCGTTGAGAGCACGGGACTCACGTCCGAGCATACCCATCCCACTCGGGGCGAAAAATGCAAAAACAACAGTTGAAGGACAGAATGCAGAACAATGTCATACTTTCACCCCAGTACAGAGATCTAGGCCTAAATCCATCGTTTTTTTGCACACCACACCACCACAGTTCAGACATGGCCATACACAAATCAGCCTTGACCCTGTGCCTCACGGGAACAGTCCAGCCCGAACTGCCAAGCCATGTCTTCCCTGGACCGGAATCAAGCATCCTACGACCGATTTCTGGCTATCAGCCGTCTTTAACAAGGATAGCTTGACTCCAGTGGCGTGGAGAGCACGGGACTCATGTCTGAGCATACACGTCCCACTCAGGGTGACAAATGCAAAAACAACAGTTGATGGACAGAATGCAGAACAATGTCATACATTCACCCCAGTACAGAGATCTGGGCCTAGATCCAAGTTTTTTTTGCACTCCACACCACCCCAGTTCAGACATGGCCATATGCAAATCAGCCTTGACCCTGTGCCTCATGGGAACAGTCCAGCCCGAACTGCCAAGCCATGTCTTTCCTGGACCAGATTCAAGCATCCTAGGACCGGTTTCTGGCTATCAGCCGTCTTCAGCCAGAATAGCTTGACTCTAGTGGCGTTGAGAGCACGGGACTCACGTCCGAGCATACCCATCCCACTCGGGGTGACAAATGCAAAAACAACAGTTGAAGGACAGAATGCAGAACAATGTCATACATTCACCCCAGTACAGAGATTTAGGCCTAAATCCATCGTTTTTTTGCACACCACACCACCCTAGTTCAGACATGGCCATATGCAAATCAGCTTTGACCCTGTGCCTCATGTGAACAGTCCAGCTGGAACTGCCAAGCCATGTCTTCCCTGGACCGGAATCAAGCATCCTAGGACCCGTCTCTGGCTATCAGCCGTCTTCAGCCAGGATAGCTTGACTCCAGTGGCGTGGAGAGCACAGGACTCAGGTCTGAGCATACCCGTCCCACTCGGGGTGACAAATGCAAAAACAACATTTGATGGACAGAATGCAGAACAATGTCATACATTCACCCCAGTACAGAGATCTGGGCCTAGATCCATCGTTTTTTTTTTTACCTCACACCACCCCAGTTCAGACATGGCCATATGCAAATCAGCCTTGACCCTGTGCCTCATGTGAACAGTCCAGCTGGAACTGCCAAACCATGCCTTCCCTGGACCGGAATCAAGCATCCTAGGACCCGTCTCTGGCTATCAGCCGTATTCAGCCAGGATAGCTTGACTCCAGTGGCGTGGAGAGCACAGGACTCAGGTCTGAGCATACCCGTCCCACTCGGGGGGACAAATGCAAAAACAACAGTTGATGGACAGAATGCAGAACAATGTCATACATTCACCCCAGTACAGATATCTGGGCCTAAATCCATTGTTTTCTTGCACTCCACACCACCCCAGTTCAGACATGGCCATATGCAAATCAGCCTTGACCCTGTGCCTCATGGGAACAGTCCAGCCCAAACTGCCAAGCCATGTCTTCCCTGGACCGGAATCAAGCATCCTAGGACCGGTTTCTTGCTATCAGCCGTCTTCAGCCAGGATAGCTTGACTCCAGTGGCGTGGAGAGCACGGGACTTACGTCTGAGCATACCCGTCCCACTCGGGGTGACAAATGCAAAAACAACAGTTGATGGACAGAATGCAGAACAATGTCATACAATCACCCCAGTACAGACATCTGGGCCTAGAGCCATCGTTTTTTGCACTCTACACCACCCCAGTTCAGACATGCCCAAAAGCAAATCAGCCTTGACCCTGTGCCTCATGGGAAGAGTCCAGCCCGAACTGCCAAGCATGTCTTCCCTAGACCGGAATCAAGCATCCAAGGACCGATTTCTGGCTATCAGCCGTCCTCAACCAGGATAGCTTGGCTCCAGTGGCGTGGGGAGCACAGGACTCACGCCTGAGCATACCCGTCCCACTCGGGGTGACAAATGCAAAAACAACAGTTGATGGACAGAATGCAGAACAATGTCATACATTCACCCCAGTACAGAGATCTGGGCCTAGATCCATGTTTTTTTTGCACTCCACACCACCCCAGTTCAGACATGGCCATATGCAAATCAGCCTTGACCCTGTGCCTCATGGCAACAGTCCAGCTCGAACTGCCAAGCCATGTCTTTCCTGGACCAGATTCAAGCATCCTAGGACCGGTTTCTGGCTATCAGCCGTCTTCAGCCAGGATAGCTTGACTCTAGTGGTGTTGAGAGCACGGGACTCACGTCCGAGCATACCCATCCCACTCGGGGTGACAAATGCAAAAACAACAGTTGAAGGACAGAATGCAGAACAATGTCATACATTCACCCCAGTACAGAGATCTAGGCCTAAATCCATCGTTTTTTTGCACACCACACCACCACAGTCCAGACATGGCCATATGCAAATCAGCCTTGACCCTGTGCCTCATGGGAACAGTCCAGCCCGAACTGCCAAGCCATGTCTTCCCTGGACCAGATTCAAGCATCCTAGGACCGGTTTCTGGCTATCAGCCGCTTTCAGCCAAGATAGCTTGACTCCAGTGGCATGGAGAGCACGGGACTTACGTCTGAGCATACCCGTCCCACTCAGGGTGACAAATGCAAATACAACAGTTGATGGACAGAATGCAGAACAATGTCATACATTCACCCCAGTACAGAGATCTGGGCCTAAATCCATCATTTTTTTGCACCCCACACCACCCCACTTCAGACATGGCCATATGCAAATCAGCCTTGACCCTGTGCCTCATGGGAACAGTCCAGCCCGAACTGCCAAGCCATGTCTTCCCTGGACCGGAATCAAGCATCCTAGGACCGGTTTCTGGCTATCAGCCGCCTTCAGCCAGGATAGCTTGACTCCAGTGGCGTGGAGAGCACGGGACTCACGTCTGAGCATACCCGTCCCACTCGGGGTTGACAAATGCAAAAACAACAGTTGATGGACAGAATGCAGAATAATGTCATACATTCACCCCAGTGCAGAGATCTGGGCCTAAATCCATCGTTCTTTTGCACTCCACACCACCCCAGTTTAGACATGGAGATATGCAAATCAGCCTTGACCCTGTGCCTCATGTGAACAGTCCAGCTGGAACTGCCAAGCCATGTCTTCCCTGGACCGGAATCAAGCATCCTAGGACCCGTCTCTGGCTATCAGCCGTCTTCAGCCAGGATAGCTTGTCTCCAGTGGCGTGGAGAGCACAGGACTCAGGTCTGAGCATACCCGTCCCACTCGGGGTGACAAATGCAAAAACAACAGTTGATGGACAGAATGCAGAACAATGTCATACATTCACCCCAGTACAGAGATCTGGGCCTAAATCCATTGTTTTCTTGCACTCCACACCACCCCAGTTCAGACATGGCCATATGCAAATCAGCCTTGACCCTGTGCCTCATGGGAACAGTCCAGCCCAAACTGACAAGCCATGTCTTCCCTGGACCGGAATCAAGCATCCTAGGACCGGTTTATTGCTATCAGCCGTCTTCAGCCAGGATAGCTTGACTCCAGTGGCGTGGAGAGCACGGGACTTACGTCTGAGCATACCCGTCCCACTCGGGGTGACAAATGCAAAAACAACAGTTGATGGACAGAATGCAGAACAATGTCATACATTCACCCAAGTACAGAGATCTGGGCCTAAATCCATCGTTTTTTTTGCACTTCACACCACCCCAGTTCAGACATGGACATATGCAAATCAGCCTTGACCCTGTGCCTCATGGGAACAGTCCAGCCCGAACTGCCAAGCCATGTCTTCCCTGGACCAGATTCAAGCATCCTAGGACCGGTTTCTGGCTATCAGCCGTCTTCAGCCAGGATAGCTTGACTCTAGTGGCGTTGAGAGCACGGGACTCACGTCCGAGCATACCCATCCCACTCGGGGCGAAAAATGCAAAAACAACAGTTGAAGGACAGAATGCAGAACAATGTCATACTTTCACCCCAGTACAGAGATCTAGGCCTAAATCCATCGTTTTTTTGCACACCACACCACCACAGTTCAGACATGGCCATACACAAATCAGCCTTGACCCTGTGCCTCACGGGAACAGTCCAGCCCGAACTGCCAAGCCATGTCTTCCCTGGACCAGAATCAAGCATCCTACGACCGATTTCTGGCTATCAACCGTCTTTAACAAGGATAGCTTGACTCCAGTGGCGTGGAGAGCACGGGACTCATGTCTGAGCATACACGTCCCACTCAGGGTGACAAATGCAAAAACAACAGTTGATGGACAGAATGCAGAACAATGTCATACATTCACCCCAGTACAGAGATCTGGGCCTAGATCCAAGTTTTTTTTGCACTCCACACCACCCCAGTTCAGACATGGCCATATGCAAATCAGCCTTGACCCTGTGCCTCATGGGAACAGTCCAGCCCGAACTGCCAAGCCATGTCTTTCCTGGACCAGATTCAAGCATCCTAGGACCGGTTTCTGGCTATCAGCCGTCTTCAGCCAGAATAGCTTGACTCTAGTGGCGTTGAGAGCACGGGACTCACGTCCGAGCATACCCATCCCACTCGGGGTGACAAATGCAAAAACAACAGTTGAAGGACAGAATGCAGAACAATGTCATACATTCACCCCAGTACAGAGATTTAGGCCTAAATCCATCGTTTTTTTGCACACCACACCACCCTAGTTCAGACATGGCCATATGCAAATCAGCTTTGACCCTGTGCCTCATGGGAACAGTCCAGCCCGAACTGCCAAGCCATGTCTTCCCTGGACCGGAATCAAGCATCCTACGACCGATTTCTGGCTATCAGCCGTCTTCAGCCAGGATAGCTTGACTCCAGTGGCGTGGAGAGCACGGGACTCACGTCTGAGTATACACGTCCCACTCGGGGTTACTAATGCAAAAACAACAGTTGATGGACAGAATGCAGAACAATGTCATACATTCACCCCAGTACAGAGATCTGGGCCTAGATCCATCGTTTTTTTTACCTCACACCACCCCAGTTCAGACATGGCCATATGCAAATCAGCCTTGACCCTGTGCCTCATGTGAACAGTCCAGCTGGAACTGCCAAACCATGCCTTCCCTGGACCGGAATCAAGCATCCTAGGACCCGTCTCTGGCTATCAGCCGTCTTCAGCCAGGATAGCTTGACTCCAGTGGCGTGGAGAGCACAGGACTCAGGTCTGAGCATACCCGTCCCACTCGGGGGGACAAATGCAAAAACAACAGTTGATGGACAGAATGCAGAACAATGTCATACATTCACCCCAGTACAGATATCTGGGCCTAAATCCATTGTTTTCTTGCACTCCACACCACCCCAGTTCAGACATGGCCATATGCAAATCAGCCTTGACCCTGTGCCTCATGGGAACAGTCCAGCCCGAACTGCCAAGCCATGTCTTCCCTGGACCGGAATCAAGCATCCTAGGACCGGTTTCTGGCTATCAGCCGCCTTCAGCCAGGATAGCTTGACTCCAGTGGCGTGGAGAGCACGGGACTCACGTCTGAGCATACCCGTCCCACTCGGGGTTGACAAATGCAAAAACAACAGTTGATGGACAGAATGCAGAATAATGTCATACATTCACCCCAGTGCAGAGATCTGGGCCTAAATCCATCGTTCTTTTGCACTCCACACCACCCCAGTTTAGACATGGAGATATGCAAATCAGCCTTGACCCTGTGCCTCATGTGAACAGTCCAGCTGGAACTGCCAAGCCATGTCTTCCCTGGACCGGAATCAAGCATCCTAGGACCCGTCTCTGGCTATCAGCCGTCTTCAGCCAGGATAGCTTGTCTCCAGTGGCGTGGAGAGCACAGGACTCAGGTCTGAGCATACCCGTCCCACTCGGGGTGACAAATGCAAAAACAACAGTTGATGGACAGAATGCAGAACAATGTCATACATTCACCCCAGTACAGAGATCTGGGCCTAAATCCATTGTTTTCTTGCACTCCACACCACCCCAGTTCAGACATGGCCATATGCAAATCAGCCTTGACCCTGTGCCTCATGGGAACAGTCCAGCCCAAACTGACAAGCCATGTCTTCCCTGGACCGGAATCAAGCATCCTAGGACCGGTTTATTGCTATCAGCCGTCTTCAGCCAGGATAGCTTGACTCCAGTGGCGTGGAGAGCACGGGACTTACGTCTGAGCATACCCGTCCCACTCGGGGTGACAAATGCAAAAACAACAGTTGATGGACAGAATGCAGAACAATGTCATACATTCACCCCAGTACAGAGATCTGGGCCTAAATCCATCGTTTTTTTTCACTTCACACCACCCCAGTTCAGACATGGACATATGCAAATCAGCCTTGACCCTGTGCCTCATGGGAACAGTCCAGCCCGAACTGCCAAGCCATGTCTTCCCTGGACCAGATTCAAGCATCCTAGGACCGGTTTCTGGCTATCAGCCGTCTTCAGCCAGGATAGCTTGACTCTAGTGGCGTTGAGAGCACGGGACTCACGTCCGAGCATACCCATCCCACTCGGGGCGAAAAATGCAAAAACAACAGTTGAAGGACAGAATGCAGAACAATGTCATACTTTCACCCCAGTACAGAGATCTAGGCCTAAATCCATCGTTTTTTTTGCACACCACACCACCACAGTTCAGACATGGCCATACACAAATCAGCCTTGACCCTGTGCCTCACGGGAACAGTCCAGCCCGAACTGCCAAGCCATGTCTTCCCTGGACCGGAATCAAGCATCCTACGACCGATTTCTGGCTATCAGCCGTCTTTAACAAGGATAGCTTGACTCTAGTGGCGTTGAGAGCACGGGACTCACGTCTGAGTATACACGTCCCACTCGGGGTTACTAATGCAAAAACAACAGTTGATGGACAGAATGCAGAACAATGTCATACATTCACCCCAGTACAGAGATCTGGGCCTAGATCCATCGTTTTTTTTTACCTCACACCACCCCAGTTCAGACATGGCCATATGCAAATCAGCCTTGACCCTGTGCCTCATGTGAACAGTCCAGCTGGAACTGCCAAACCATGCCTTCCCTGGACCGGAATCAAGCATCCTAGGACCCGTCTCTGGCTATCAGCCGTCTTCAGCCAGGATAGCTTGACTCCAGTGGCGTGGAGAGCACAGGACTCAGGTCTGAGCATACCCGTCCCACTCGGGGGGACAAATGCAAAAACAACAGTTGATGGACAGAATGCAGAACAATGTCATACATTCACCCCAGTACAGATATCTGGGCCTAAATCCATTGTTTTCTTGCACTCCACACCACCCCAGTTCAGACATGGCCATATGCAAATCAGCCATGACCCTGTGCCTCATGGGAACAGTCCAGCCCGAACTGCCAAGCCATGTCTTCCCTGGACCGGAATCAAGCATCCTAGGACCGGTTTCTGGCTATCAGCCGCCTTCAGCCAGGATAGCTTGACTCCAGTGGCGTGGAGAGCACGGGACTCACGTCTGAGCATACCCGTCCCACTCGGGGTTGACAAATGCAAAAACAACAGTTGATGGACAGAATGCAGAATAATGTCATACATTCACCCCAGTGCAGAGATCTGGGACTAAATCCATCGTTCTTTTGCACTCCACACCACCCCAGTTTAGACATGGCGATATGCAAATCAGCCTTGACCCTGTGCCTCATGTGAACAGTCCAGCTGGAACTGCCAAGCCATGTCTTCCCTGGACCGGAATCAAGCATCCTAGGACCCGTCTCTGGCTATCAGCCGTCTTCAGCCAGGATAGCTTGACTCCAGTGGCGTGGAGAGCACAGGACTCAGGTCTGAGCATACCCGTCCCACTCGGGGTGACAAATGCAAAAACAACATTTGATGGACAGAATGCAGAACAATGTCATACATTCACCCCAGTACAGAGATCTGGGCCTAGATCCATCGTTTTTTTTTTACCTCACACCACCCCAGTTCAGACATGGCCATATGCAAATCAGCCTTGACCCTGTGCCTCATGTGAACAGTCCAGCTGGAACTGCCAAACCATGCCTTCCCTGGACCGGAATCAAGCATCCTAGGACCCGTCTCTGGCTATCAGCCGTCTTCAGCCAGGATAGCTTGACTCCAGTGGCGTGGAGAGCACAGGACTCAGGTCTGAGCATACCCGTCCCACTCGGGGGGACAAATGCAAAAACAACAGTTGATGGACAGAATGTAGAACAATGTCATACATTCACCCCAGTACAGATATCTGGGCCTAAATCCATTGTTTTCTTGCACTCCACACCACCCCAGTTCAGACATGGCCATATGCAAATCAGCCTTGACCCTGTGCCTCATGGGAACAGTCCAGCCCGAACTGCCAAGCCATGTCTTCCCTGGACCGGAATCAAGCATCCTACGACCGATTTCTGGCTATCAGCCGTCTTCAGCCAGGATAGCTTGACTCCAGTGGCGTGGAGAGCACGGGACTCACGTCTGAGCATACACGTCCCACTCGGGGTTACAAATGCAAAAACAACAGTTGATGGACAGAATGCAGAACAATGTCATACATTCACCCCAGTACAGAGATCTGGGCCTAGATCCATCGTTTTTTTTTTACCTCACACCACCCCAGTTCAGACATGGCCATATGCAAATCAGCCTTGACCCTGTGCCTCATGTGAACAGTCCAGCTGGAACTGCCAAACCATGCCTTCCCTGGACCGGAATCAAGCATCCTAGGACCCGTCTCTGGCTATCAGCCGTCTTCAGCCAGGATAGCTTGACTCCAGTGGCGTGGAGAGCACAGGACTCAGGTCTGAGCATACCCGTCCCACTCGGGGGGACAAATGCAAAAACAACAGTTGATGGACAGAATGCAGAACAATGTCATACATTCACCCCAGTACAGATATCTGGGCCTAGAGCCATCGTTTTTTGCACTCTACACCACCCCAGTTCAGACATGCCCAAAAGCAAATCAGCCTTGACCCTGTGCCTCATGGGAAGAGTCCAGCCCGAACTGCCAAGCATGTCTTCCCTAGACCGGAATCAAGCATCCAAGGACCGATTTCTGGCTATCAGCCGTCCTCAACCAGGATAGCTTGGCTCCAGTGGCGTGGGGAGCACAGGACTCACGCCTGAGCATACCCGTCCCACTCGGGGTGACAAATGCAAAAACAACAGTTGATGGACAGAATGCAGAACAATGTCATACATTCACCCCAGTACAGAGATCTGGGCCTAGATCCATGTTTTTTTTGCACTCCACACCACCCCAGTTCAGACATGGCCATATGCAAATCAGCCTTGACCCTGTGCCTCATGGCAACAGTCCAGCTCGAACTGCCAAGCCATGTCTTTCCTGGACCAGATTCAAGCATCCTAGGACCGGTTTCTGGCTATCAGCCGTCTTCAGCCAGGATAGCTTGACTCTAGTGGTGTTGAGAGCACGGGACTCACGTCCGAGCATACCCATCCCACTCGGGGTGACAAATGCAAAAACAACAGTTGAAGGACAGAATGCAGAACAATGTCATACATTCACCCCAGTACAGAGATCTAGGCCTAAATCCATCGTTTTTTTGCACACCACACCACCACAGTCCAGACATGGCCATATGCAAATCAGCCTTGACCCTGTGCCTCATGGGAACAGTCCAGCCCAAACTGCCAAGCCATGTCTTTCCTGGACCAGATTCAAGCATCCTAGGACCGGTTTCTGGCTATCAGCCGTCTTCAGCCAGGATAGCTTGATTTTAGTGGCGTTGAGAGCATGGGACTCACGTCCGAGCATACCCATCCCACTCGGGGTGACAAATGCAAAAACAACAGTTGAAGGACAGAATGCAGAACAATGTCATACATTCACCCCAGTACAGAGATCTGGGCCTAGATCCATCGTTTTTTTGCACTTCACACCACCCCAGTTCAGACATGGCCATAAGCAAATCAGCCATGACCCTGTGCCTCATGGGAACAGTCCAGGCCGAACTGCCAAATCATGTCTTCCCTGGACCAGATTCAAGCATCCTAGGACCGGTTTCTGGCTATCAGCCGCTTTCAGCCAGGATAGCTTGACTCCAGTGGCATGGAGAGCACAGGACTTACGTCTGAGCATACCCGTCCCACTCAGGGTGACAAATGCAAATACAACAGTTGATGGACAGAATGCAGAACAATGTCATACATTCACCCCAGTACAGAGATCTGGGCCTAAATCCATCATTTTTTTGCACCCCACACCACCCCACTTCAGACATGGCCATATGCAAATCAGCCTTGACCCTGTGCCTCATGGGAACAGTCCAGCCCGAACTGCCAAGCCATGTCTTCCCTGGACCGGAATCAAGCATCCTAGGACCGGTTTCTGGCTATCAGCCGCCTTCAGCCAGGATAGCTTGACTCCAGTGGCGTGGAGAGCACGGGACTCACGTCTGAGCATACCCGTCCCACTCGGGGTTGACAAATGCAAAAACAACAGTTGATGGACAGAATGCAGAATAATGTCATACATTCACCCCAGTGCAGAGATCTGGGCCTAAATCCATCGTTCATTTGCACTCCACACCACCCCAGTTTAGACATGGCGATATGCAAATCAGCCTTGACCCTGTGCCTCATGTGAACAGTCCAGCTGGAACTGCCAAGCCATGTCTTCCCTGGACCGGAATCAAGCATCCTACGACCGATTTCTGGCTATCAGCCGTCTTCAGCCAGGATAGCTTGACTCCAGTGGCGTGGAGAGCACGGGACTCACGTCTGAGCATACACGTCCCACTCGGGGTTACAAATGCAAAAACAACAGTTGATGGACAGAATGCAGAACAATGTCATACATTCACCCCAGTACAGAGATCTGGGCCTAGATCCATCGTTTTTTTTTACCTCACACCACCCCAGTTCAGACATGGCCATATGCAAATCAGCCTTGACCCTGTGCCTCATGTGAACAGTCCAGCTGGAACTGCCAAACCATGCCTTCCCTGGACCGGAATCAAGCATCCTAGGACCCGACTCTGGCTATCAGCCGTCTTCAGCCAGGATAGCTTGACTCCAGTGGCGTGGAGAGCACAGGACTCAGGTCTGAGCATACCCGTCCCACTCGGGGGGACAAATGCAAAAACAACAGTTGATGGACAGAATGCAGAACAATGTCATACATTCACCCGAGTACAGATATCTGGGCCTAGAGCCATCGTGTTTTGCACTCTACACCACCCCAGTTCAGACATGCCCAAAAGCAAATCAGCCTTGACCCTGTGCCTCATGGGAAGAGTCCAGCCCGAACTGCCAAGCATGTCTTCCCTAGACCGGAATCAAGCATCCAAGGACCGATTTCTGGCTATCAGCCGTCCTCAACCAGGATAGCTTGGCTCCAGTGGCGTGGGGAGCACAGGACTCACGCCTGAGCATACCCGTCCCACTCGGGGTGACAAATGCAAAAACAACAGTTGATGGACAGAATGCAGAACAATGTCATACATTCACCCCAGTACAGATATCTGGGCCTAAATCCATTGTTTTCTTGCACTCCACACCACCCCAGTTCAGACATTGCCATATGCAAATCAGCCTTGACCCTGTGCCTCATGGGAACAGTCCAGCCCAAACTGCCAAGCCATGTCTTCCCTGGACCGGAATCAAGCATCCTAGGACCGGTTTCTTGCTATCAGCCGTCTTCAGCCAGGATAGCTTGACTCCAGTGGCGTGGAGAGCACGGGACTTACGTCTGAGCATACCCATCCCACTGGGGATGACAAATGCAAAAACAACAGTTGATGGACAGAATGCAGAACAATGTCATACATTCACCCCAGTACAGAGATCTGGGCCTAAATCCATCGTTTTTTTGCACTCCACACCACCCCAGTTCAGACATGACCATATGCAAATCAGCCTTGACCCTGTGCCTCATGGGAACAGACCTGCTCGAACTGCCAAGCCATGTCTTCCCTGGACCAGAATCAAGCATCCTAGGACCGGTTTCTGGCTATCAGCCGTCTATAGCCAAGATAGCTTGACTCCAGTGGCGTGGAGATCACGGGACTCACGTCTGAGCATACCCGTCCCACTCGGGGTGACAAATGCAAAAACAACAGTTGATGGACAGAATGCAGAACACTGTCATACAATCACCCCAGTACAGACATCTGGGCCTAGAGCCATCGTTTTTTGCACTCTACACCACCCCAGTTCAGACATGCCCAAAAGCAAATCAGCCTTGACCCTGTGCCTCATGGGAAGAGTCCAGCCCGAACTGCCAAGCATGTCTTCCCTAGACCGGAATCAAGCATCCAAGGACCGATTTCTGGCTATCAGCCGTCCTCAACCAGGATAGCTTGGCTCCAGTGGCGTGGGGAGCACAGGACTCACGCCTGAGCATACCCGTCCCACTCGGGGTGACAAATGCAAAAACAACAGTTGATGGACAGAATGCAGAACAATGTCATACAATCACCCCAGTACAGAGATCTGGGCCTAGATCCATGTTTTTTTTGCACTCCACACCACCCCAGTTCAGACATGGCCATATGCAAATCAGCCTTGACCCTGTGCCTCATGGCAACAGTCCAGCTCGAACTGCCAAGCCATGTCTTTCCTGGACCAGATTCAAGCATCCTAGGACCGGTTTCTGGCTATCAGCCGTCTTCAGCCAGGATAGCTTGACTCTAGTGGTGTTGAGAGCACGGGACTCACGTCCGAGCATACCCATCCAACTCGGGGTGACAAATGCAAAAACAACAGTTGAAGGACAGAATGCAGAGCAATGTCATACATTCACCCCAGTACAGAGATCTAGGCCTAAATCCATCGTTTTTTTGCACACCACACCACCACAGTCCAGACATGGCCATATGCAAATCAACCTTGACCCTGTGCCTCATGGGAACAGTCCAGCCCGAACTGCCAAGCCATGTCTTTCCTGGACCAGATTCAAGCATCCTAGGACCGGTTTCTGGCTATCAGCCGTCTTCAGCCAGGATAGCTTGATTTTAGTGGCGTTGAGAGCATGGGACTCACGTCCGAGCATACCCATCCCACTCGGGGTGACAAATGCAAAAACAACAGTTGAAGGACAGAATGCAGAACAATGTCATACATTCACCCCAGTACAGAGATCTGGGCCTAGATCCATCGTTTTTTTGCACTTCACACCACCCCAGTTCAGACATGGCCATATGCAAATCAGCCATGACCCTGTGCCTCATGGGAACAGTCCAGGCCGAACTGCCAAATCATGTCTTCCCTGGACCAGATTCAAGCATCCTAGGACCGGTTTCTGGCTATCAGCCGCTTTCAGCCAGGATAGCTTGACTCCAGTGGCATGGAGAGCACGGGACTTACGTCTGAGCATACCCATCCCACTGGGGATGACAAATGCAAAAACAACAGTTGATGGACAGAATGCAGAACAATGTCATACATTCACCCCAGTACAGAGATCTGGGCCTAAATCCATCGTTTTTTTGCACTCCACACCACCCCAGTTCAGACATGACCATATGCAAATCAGCCTTGACCCTGTGCCTCATGGGAACAGACCTGCTCGAACTGCCAAGCCATGTCTTCCCTGGACCAGAATCAAGCATCCTAGGACCGGTTTCTGGCTATCAGCCGTCTATAGCCAGGATAGCTTGACTCCAGTGGCGTGGAGATCACGGGACTCACGTCTGAGCATACCCGTCCCACTCGGGGTGACAAATGCAAAAACAACAGTTGATGGACAGAATGCAGAACACTGTCATACAATCACCCCAGTACAGACATCTGGGCCTAGAGCCATCGTTTTTTGCACTCTACACCACCCCAGTTCAGACATGCCCAAAAGCAAATCAGCCTTGACCCTGTGCCTCATGGGAAGAGTCCAGCCCGAACTGCCAAGCATGTCTTCCCTAGACCGGAATCAAGCATCCAAGGACCGATTTCTGGCTATCAGCCGTCCTCAACCAGGATAGCTTGGCTCCAGTGGCGTGGGGAGCACAGGACTCACGCCTGAGCATACCCGTCCCACTCGGGGTGACAAATGCAAAAACAACAGTTGATGGACAGAATGCAGAACAATGTCATACAATCACCCCAGTACAGAGATCTGGGCCTAGATCCATGTTTTTTTTGCACTCCACACCACCCCAGTTCAGACATGGCCATATGCAAATCAGCCTTGACCCTGTGCCTCATGGCAACCGTCCAGCTCGAACTGCCAAGCCATGTCTTTCCTGGACCAGATTCAAGCATCCTACGACCGGTTTCTGGCTATCAGCCGTCTTCAGCCAGGATAGCTTGACTCTAGTGGTGTTGAGAGCACGGGACTCACGTCCGAGCATACCCATCCAACTCGGGGTGACAAATGCAAAAACAACAGTTGAAGGACAGAATGCAGAGCAATGTCATACATTCACCCCAGTACAGAGATCTAGGCCTAAATCCATCGTTTTTTTGCACACCACACCACCACAGTCCAGACATGGCCATATGCAAATCAACCTTGACCCTGTGCCTCATGGGAACAGTCCAGCCCGAACTGCCAAGCCATGTCTTTCCTGGACCAGATTCAAGCATCCTAGGACCGGTTTCTGGCTATCAGCCGTCTTCAGCCAGGATAGCTTGATTTTAGTGGCGTTGAGAGCATGGGACTCACGTCCGAGCATACCCATCCCACTCGGGGTGACAAATGCAAAAACAACAGTTGAAGGACAGAATGCAGAACAATGTCATACATTCACCCCAGTACAGAGATCTGGGCCTAGATCCATCGTTTTTTTGCACTTCACACCACCCCAGTTCAGACATGGCCATATGCAAATCAGCCATGACCCTGTGCCTCATGGGAACAGTCCAGGCCGAACTGCCAAATCATGTCTTCCCTGGACCAGATTCAAGCATCCTAGGACCGGTTTCTGGCTATCAGCCGCTTTCAGCCAGGATAGCTTGACTCCAGTGGCATGGAGAGCACGGGACTTACGTCTGAGCATACCCGTCCCACTCAGGGTGACAAATGCAAATACAACAGTTGATGGACAGAATGCAGAACAATGTCATACATTCACCCCAGTACAGAGATCTGGGCCTAAATCCATCATTTTTTTGCACCCCACACCACCCCACTTCAGACATGGCCATATGCAAATCAGCCTTGACCCTGTGCCTCATGGGAACAGTCCAGCCCGAACTGCCAAGCCATGTCTTCCCTGGACCGGAATCAAGCATCCTAGGACCGGTTTCTGGCTATCAGCCGCCTTCAGCCAGGATAGCTTGACTCCAGTGGCGTGGAGAGCACGGGACTCACGTCTGAGCATACCCGTCCCACTCGGGGTTGACAAATGCAAAAACAACAGTTGATGGACAGAATGCAGGATAATGTCATACATTCACCCCAGTGCAGAGATCTGGGCCTAAATCCATCGTTCTTTTGCACTCCACACCACCCCAGTTTAGACATGGCGATATGCAAATCAGCCTTGACCCTGTGCCTCATGTGAACAGTCCAGCTGGAACTGCCAAGCCATGTCTTCCCTGGACCGGAATCAAGCATCCTAGGACCCGTCTCTGGCTATCAGCCGTCTTCAGCCAGGATAGCTTGTCTCCAGTGGCGTGGAGAGCACAGGACTCAGGTCTGAGCATACCCATCCCACTCGGGGTGACAAATGCAAAAACAACAGTTGATGGACAGAATGCAGAACAATGTCATACATTCACCCCAGTACAGAGATCTGGGCCTAAATCCATTGTTTTCTTGCACTCCACACCACCCCAGTTCAGACATGGCCATATGCAAATCAGCCTTGACCCTGTGCCTCATGGGAACAGTCCAGCCCAAACTGACAAGCCATGTCTTCCCTGGACCGGAATCAAGCATCCTAGGACCGGTTTATTGCTATCAGCCGTCTTCAGCCAGGATAGCTTGACTCCAGTGGCGTGGAGAGCACGGGACTTACGTCTGAGCATACCCGTCCCACTCGGGGTGACAAATGCAAAAACAACAGTTGATGGACAGAATGCAGAACAATGTCATACATTCACCCCAGTACAGAGATCTGGGCCTAAATCCATCGTTTTTTTTCACTTCACACGACCCCAGTTCAGACATGGACATATGCAAATCAGCCTTGACCCTGTGCCTCATGGGAACAGTCCAGCCCGAACTGCCAAGCCATGTCTTCCCTGGACCAGATTCAAGCATCCTAGGACCGGTTTCTGGCTATCAGCCGTCTTCAGCCAGGATAGCTTGACTCTAGTGGCGTTGAGAGCACGGGACTCACGTCCGAGCATACCCATCCCACTCGGGGCGAAAAATGCAAAAACAACAGTTGAAGGACAGAATGCAGAACAATGTCATACTTTCACCCCAGTACAGAGATCTAGGCCTAAATCCATCGTTTTTTTGCACACCACACCACCACAGTTCAGACATGGCCATACACAAATCAGCCTTGACCCTGTGCCTCACGGGAACAGTCCAGCCCGAACTGCCAAGCCATGTCTTCCCTGGACCGGAATCAAGCATCCTACGACCGATTTCTGGCTATCAGCCGTCTTTAACAAGGATAGCTTGACTCCAGTGGCGTGGAGAGCACGGGACTCATGTCTGAGCATACACGTCCCACTCAGGGTGACAAATGCAAAAACAACAGTTGATGGACAGAATGCAGAACAATGTCATACATTCACCCCAGTACAGAGATCTGGGCCTAGATCCAAGTTTTTTTTGCACTCCACACCACCCCAGTTCAGACATGGCCATATGCAAATCAGCCTTGACCCTGTTCCTCATGGGAACAGTCCAGCCCGAACTGCCAAGCCATGTCTTTCCTGGACCAGATTCAAGCATCCTAGGACCGGTTTCTGGCTATCAGCCGTCTTCAGCCAGAATAGCTTGACTCTAGTGGCGTTGAGAGCACGGGACTCACGTCCGAGCATACCCATCCCACTCGGGGTGACAAATGCAAAAACAACAGTTGAAGGACAGAATGCAGAACAATGTCATACATTCACCCCAGTACAGAGATTTAGGCCTAAATCCATCGTTTTTTTGCACACCACACCACCCTAGTTCAGACATGGCCATATGCAAATCAGCTTTGACCCTGTGCCTCATGGGAACAGTCCAGCCCGAACTGCCAAGCCATGTCTTCCCTGGACCGGAATCAAGCATCCTACGACCGATTTCTGGCTATCAGCCGTCTTCAGCCAGGATAGCTTGACTCCAGTGGCGTGGAGAGCACGGGACTCACGTCTGAGTATACACGTCCCACTCGGGGTTACTAATGCAAAAACAACAGTTGATGGACAGAATGCAGAACAATGTCATACATTCACCCCAGTACAGAGATCTGGGCCTAGATCCATCGTTTTTTTTTACCTCACACCACCCCAGTTCAGACATGGCCATATGCAAATCAGCCTTGACCCTGTGCCTCATGTGAACAGTCCAGCTGGAACTGCCAAACCATGCCTTCCCTGGACCGGAATCAAGCATCCTAGGACCCGTCTCTGGCTATCAGCCGTCTTCAGCCAGGATAGCTTGACTCCAGTGGCGTGGAGAGCACAGGACTCAGGTCTGAGCATACCCGTCCCACTCGGGGGGACAAATGCAAAAACAACAGTTGATGGACAGAATGCAGAACAATGTCATACATTCACCCCAGTACAGATATCTGGGCCTAAATCCATTGTTTTCTTGCACTCCACACCACCCCAGTTCAGACATGGCCATATGCAAATCAGCCTTGACCCTGTGCCTCATGTGAACAGTCCAGCTGGAACTGCCAAACCATGCCTTCCCTGGACCGGAATCAAGCATCCTAGGACCCGTCTCTGGCTATCAGCCGTCTTCAGCCAGGATAGCTTGACTCCAGTGGCGTGGAGAGCACAGGACTCAGGTCTGAGCATACCCGTCCCACTCGGGGGGACAAATGCAAAAACAACAGTTGATGGACAGAATGCAGAACAATGTCATACATTCACCCCAGTACAGAGATCTGGGCCTAAATCCATCATTTTTTTGCACCCCACACCACCCCACTTCAGACATGGCCATATGCAAATCAGCCTTGACCCTGTGCCTCATGGGAACAGTCCAGCCCGAACTGCCAAGCCATGTCTTCCCTGGACCGGAATCAAGCATCCTAGGACCGGTTTCTGGCTATCAACCGCCTTCAGCCAGGATAGCTTGACTCCAGTGGCGTGGAGAGCACGGGACTCACGTCTGAGCATACCCGTCCCACTCGGGGTTGACAAATGCAAAAACAACAGTTGATGGACAGAATGCAAAATAATGTCATACATTCACCCCAGTGCAGAGATCTGGGCCTAAATCCATCGTTCTTTTGCACTCCACACCACCCCAGTTTAGACATGGCGATATGCAAATCAGCCTTGACCCTGTGCCTCATGTGAACAGTCCAGCTGGAACTGCCAAGCCATGTCTTCCCTGGACCGGAATCAAGCATCCTAGGACCGGTATCTGGCTATCAGCCGCCTTCAGCCAGGATAGCTTGACTCCAGTGGCGTGGAGAGCACGGGACTCACGTCTGAGCATACCCGTCCCACTCGGGGTGACAAATGCAAAAACAACAGTTGATGGACAGAATGCAGAACAATGTCATACATTCACCCCAGTACAGAGATCTGGGCCTAAATCCATTGTTTTCTTGCACTCCACACCACCCCAGTTCAGACATGGCCATATGCAAATCAGCCTTGACCCTGTGCCTCATGGGAACAGTCCAGCCCGAACTGCCAAGCCATGTCTTCCCTGGACCGGAATCAAGCATCCTAGGACCGGTTTATGGCTATCAGCCGTCTTCAGCCAGGATAGCTTGACTCCAGTGGCGTGCAGAGCACGGGACACGCGTCTGAGCATACCCGTCCCACTTGGGGTGACAAATGCAAAAACAACAGTTGATGGACAGAATGCAGAACAATGTCATACATTCACCCCAGTACAGAGATCTAGGCCTAAATCCATCGTTTTTTTGCACACCACACCACCACAGTTCAGACATGGCCATATGCAAATCAGCCTTGACCCTGTGCCTCATGGGAACAGTCCAGCTCGAACTGCCAAGCCATGTCTTTCCTGGACCAGATTCAAGCATCTTACGACCGGTTTCTGCCTATCAGCCGTCTTCAGCCAGGATAGCTTGACTCTAGTGGCGTTGAGAGCACGGCACTCACGTCCGAGCATACCCATCCCACTCGGGGTGACAAATGCAAAAACAACAGTTGAAGGACAGAATGCAGAACAATGTTATACATTCACCCCAGTACAGAGATCTAGGCCTAAATCCATCGTTTTTTTGCACACCACACCACCACAGTTCAGACATGGCCATATGCAAATCAGCCTTGACCCTGTGCCTCATGGGAACAGTTCAGCCCGAACTGCCAAGCCATGTCTTCCCTGGACCGGAATCAAGCATCTTACGACCGATTTCTGGCTATCAGCCGTCTTCAACCAGGATAGCTTGACTCCAGTGGGGTGGAGAGCACGGGACTCATGTCTGAGCATACACGTCCCACTCGGGGTGACAAATGCAAAAACAACAGTTGATGGACAGAATGCAGAACAATGTCATACATTCACCCCAGTACAGAGATCTGGGCCTAGATCCATGTTTTTTTTTGCACTCCACACCACCCCAGTTCAGACATGGCCATATGCAAATCAGCCTTGACCCTGTGCCTCATGGGAACAGTTCAGCCCGAACTGCCAAGCCATGCCTTCCCTGGACCGGAATCAAGCATCCTAGGACCCGTCTCTGGCTATCAGCCGTCTTCAGCCAGGATAGCTTGACTCCAGTGGCGTGGAGAGCACAGGACTCAGGTCTGAGCATACCCGTCCCACTCGGGGGGACAAATGCAAAAACAACAGTTGATGGACAGAATGCAGAACAATGTCATACATTCACCCCAGTACAGATATCTGGGCCTAGAGCCATCGTTTTTTGCACTCTACACCACCCCAGTTCAGACATGCCCAAAAGCAAATCAGCCTTGACCTTGTGCCTCATGGGAAGAGTCCAGCCCGAACTGCCAAGCATGTCTTCCCTAGACCGGAATCAAGCATCCAAGGACCGATTTCTGGCTATCAGCCGTCCTCAACCAGGATAGCTTGGCTCCAGTGGCGTGGGGAGCACAGGACTCACGCCTGAGCATACCCGTCCCACTCGGGGTGACAAATGCAAAAACAACAGTTGATGGACAGAATGCAGAACAATGTCATACATTCACCCCAGTACAGAGATCTGGGCCTAGATCCATGTTTTTTTTGCACTCCACACCACCCCAGTTCAGACATGGCCATATGCAAATCAGCCTTGACCCTGTGCCTCATGGCAACAGTCCAGCTCGAACTGCCAAGCCATGTCTTTCCTGGACCAGATTCAAGCATCCTAGGACCGGTTTCTGGCTATCCGCCGTCTTCAGCCAGGATAGCTTGACTCTAGTGGTGTTGAGAGCACGGGACTCACGTCCGAGCATACCCATCCCACTCGGGGTGACAAATGCAAAAACAACAGTTGAAGGACAGAATGCAGAACAATGTCATACATTCACCCCAGTACAGAGATCTAGGCCTAAATCCATCGTTTTTTTGCACACCACACCACCACAGTCCAGACATGGCCATATGCAAATCAGCCTTGACCCTGTGCCTCATGGGAACAGTCCAGCCCGAACTGCCAAGCCATGTCTTCCCTGGACCAGATTCAAGCATCCTAGGACCGGTTTCTGGCTATCAGCCGCTTTCAGCCAGGATAGCTTGACTCCAGTGGCATGGAGAGCACGGGACTTACGTCTGAGCATACCCGTCCCACTCAGGGTGACAAATGCAAATACAACAGTTGATGGACAGAATGCAGAACAATGTCATACATTCACCCCAGTACAGAGATCTGGGCCTAAATCCATCATTTTTTTGCACCCCACACCACCCCACTTCAGACATGGCCATATGCAAATCAGCCTTGACCCTGTGCCTCATGGGAACAGTCCAGCCCGAACTGCCAAGCCATGTCTTCCCTGGACCGGAATCAAGCATCCTAGGACCGGTTTCTGGCTATCAGCCACCTTCAGCCAGGATAGCTTGACTCCAGTGGCGTGGAGAGCACGGGACTCACGTCTGAGCATACCCGTCCCACTCGGGGTTGACAAATGCAAAAACAACAGTTGATGGACAGAATGCAGAATAATGTCATACATTCACCCCAGTGCAGAGATCTGGGCCTAAATCCATCGTTCTTTTGCACTCCACACCACCCCAGTTTAGACATGGAGATATGCAAATCAGCCTTGACCCTGTGCCTCATGTGAACAGTCCAGCTGGAACTGCCAAGCCATGTCTTCCCTGGACCGGAATCAAGCATCCTAGGACCCGTCTCTGGCTATCAGCCGTCTTCAGCCAGGATAGCTTGTCTCCAGTGGCGTGGAGAGCACAGGACTCAGGTCTGAGCATACCCGTCCCACTCGGGGTGACAAATGCAAAAACAACAGTTGATGGACAGAATGCAGAACAATGTCATACATTCACCCCAGTACAGAGATCTGGGCCTAAATCCATTGTTTTCTTGCACTCCACACCACCCCAGTTCAGACATGGCCATATGCAAATCAGCCTTGACCCTGTGCCTCATGGGAACAGTCCAGCCCAAACTGACAAGCCATGTCTTCCCTGGACCGGAATCAAGCATCCTAGGACCGGTTTATTGCTATCAGCCGTCTTCAGCCAGGATAGCTTGACTCCAGTGGCGTGGAGAGCACGGGACTTACGTCTGAGCATACCCGTCCCACTCGGGGTGACAAATGCAAAAACAACAGTTGATGGACAGAATGCAGAACAATGTCATACATTCACCCCAGTACAGAGATCTGGGCCTAAATCCATCGTTTTTTTTGCACTTCACACCACCCCAGTTCAGACATGGACATATGCAAATCAGCCTTGACCCTGTGCCTCATGGGAACAGTCCAGCCCGAACTGCCAAGCCATGTCTTCCCTGGACCAGATTCAAGCATCCTAGGACCGGTTTCTGGCTATCAGCCGTCTTCAGCCAGGATAGCTTGACTCTAGTGGCGTTGAGAGCACGGGACTCACGTCCGAGCATACCCATCCCACTCGGGGCGAAAAATGCAAAAACAACAGTTGAAGGACAGAATGCAGAACAATGTCATACTTTCACCCCAGTACAGAGATCTAGGCCTAAATCCATCGTTTTTTTGCACACCACACCACCACAGTTCAGACATGGCCATACACAAATCAGCCTTGACCCTGTGCCTCACGGGAACAGTCCAGCCCGAACTGCCAAGCCATGTCTTCCCTGGACCGGAATCAAGCATCCTACGACCGATTTCTGGCTATCAGCCGTCTTTAACAAGGATAGCTTGACTCCAGTGGCGTGGAGAGCACGGGACTCATGTCTGAGCATACACGTCCCACTCAGGGTGACAAATGCAAAAACAACAGTTGATGGACAGAATGCAGAACAATGTCATACATTCACCCCAGTACAGAGATCTGGGCCTAGATCCAAGTTTTTTTTGCACTCCACACCACCCCAGTTCAGACATGGCCATATGCAAATCAGCCTTGACCCTGTGCCTCATGGGAACAGTCCAGCCCGAACTGCCAAGCCATGTCTTTCCTGGACCAGATTCAAGCATCCTAGGACCGGTTTCTGGCTATCAGCCGTCTTCAGCCAGAATAGCTTGACTCTAGTGGCGTTGAGAGCACGGGACTCACGTCCGAGCATACCCATCCCACTCGGGGTGACAAATGCAAAAACAACAGTTGAAGGACAGAATGCAGAACAATGTCATACATTCACCCCAGTACAGAGATTTAGGCCTAAATCCATCGTTTTTTTGCACACCACACCACCCTAGTTCAGACATGGCCATATGCAAATCAGCTTTGACCCTGTGCCTCATGTGAACAGTCCAGCTGGAACTGCCAAGCCATGTCTTCCCTGGACCGGAATCAAGCATCCTAGGACCGGTTTCTGGCTATCAGCCGCCTTCAGCCAGGATAGCTTGACTCCAGTGGCGTGGAGAGCACGGGACTCACGTCTGAGCATACCCGTCCCACTCGGGGTTGACAAATGCAAAAACAACAGTTGATGGACAGAATGCAGAATAATGTCATACATTCACCCCAGTGCAGAGATCTGGGCCTAAATCCATCGTTCATTTGCACTCCACACCACCCCAGTTTAGACATGGCGATATGCAAATCAGCCTTGACCCTGTGCCTCATGTGAACAGTCCAGCTGGAACTGCCAAGCCATGTCTTCCCTGGACCGGAATCAAGCATCCTACGACCGATTTCTGGCTATCAGCCGTCTTCAGCCAGGATAGCTTGACTCCAGTGGCGTGGAGAGCACGGGACTCACGTCTGAGCATACACGTCCCACTCGGGGTTACAAATGCAAAAACAACAGTTGATGGACAGAATGCAGAACAATGTCATACATTCACCCCAGTACAGAGATCTGGGCCTAGATCCATCGTTTTTTTTTACCTCACACCACCCCAGTTCAGACATGGCCATATGCAAATCAGCCTTGACCCTGTGCCTCATGTGAACAGTCCAGCTGGAACTGCCAAACCATGCCTTCCCTGGACCGGAATCAAGCATCCTAGGACCCGACTCTGGCTATCAGCCGTCTTCAGCCAGGATAGCTTGACTCCAGTGGCGTGGAGAGCACAGGACTCAGGTCTGAGCATACCCGTCCCACTCGGGGGGACAAATGCAAAAACAACAGTTGATGGACAGAATGCAGAACAATGTCATACATTCACCCGAGTACAGATATCTGGGCCTAGAGCCATCGTGTTTTGCACTCTACACCACCCCAGTTCAGACATGCCCAAAAGCAAATCAGCCTTGACCCTGTGCCTCATGGGAAGAGTCCAGCCCGAACTGCCAAGCATGTCTTCCCTAGACCGGAATCAAGCATCCAAGGACCGATTTCTGGCTATCAGCCGTCCTCAACCAGGATAGCTTGGCTCCAGTGGCGTGGGGAGCACAGGACTCACGCCTGAGCATACCCGTCCCACTCGGGGTGACAAATGCAAAAACAACAGTTGATGGACAGAATGCAGAACAATGTCATACATTCACCCCAGTACAGATATCTGGGCCTAAATCCATTGTTTTCTTGCACTCCACACCACCCCAGTTCAGACATTGCCATATGCAAATCAGCCTTGACCCTGTGCCTCATGGGAACAGTCCAGCCCAAACTGCCAAGCCATGTCTTCCCTGGACCGGAATCAAGCATCCTAGGACCGGTTTCTTGCTATCAGCCGTCTTCAGCCAGGATAGCTTGACTCCAGTGGCGTGGAGAGCACGGGACTTACGTCTGAGCATACCCATCCCACTGGGGATGACAAATGCAAAAACAACAGTTGATGGACAGAATGCAGAACAATGTCATACATTCACCCCAGTACAGAGATCTGGGCCTAAATCCATCGTTTTTTTGCACTCCACACCACCCCAGTTCAGACATGACCATATGCAAATCAGCCTTGACCCTGTGCCTCATGGGAACAGACCTGCTCGAACTGCCAAGCCATGTCTTCCCTGGACCAGAATCAAGCATCCTAGGACCGGTTTCTGGCTATCAGCCGTCTATAGCCAAGATAGCTTGACTCCAGTGGCGTGGAGATCACGGGACTCACGTCTGAGCATACCCGTCCCACTCGGGGTGACAAATGCAAAAACAACAGTTGATGGACAGAATGCAGAACACTGTCATACAATCACCCCAGTACAGACATCTGGGCCTAGAGCCATCGTTTTTTGCACTCTACACCACCCCAGTTCAGACATGCCCAAAAGCAAATCAGCCTTGACCCTGTGCCTCATGGGAAGAGTCCAGCCCGAACTGCCAAGCATGTCTTCCCTAGACCGGAATCAAGCATCCAAGGACCGATTTCTGGCTATCAGCCGTCCTCAACCAGGATAGCTTGGCTCCAGTGGCGTGGGGAGCACAGGACTCACGCCTGAGCATACCCGTCCCACTCGGGGTGACAAATGCAAAAACAACAGTTGATGGACAGAATGCAGAACAATGTCATACAATCACCCCAGTACAGAGATCTGGGCCTAGATCCATGTTTTTTTTGCACTCCACACCACCCCAGTTCAGACATGGCCATATGCAAATCAGCCTTGACCCTGTGCCTCATGGCAACAGTCCAGCTCGAACTGCCAAGCCATGTCTTTCCTGGACCAGATTCAAGCATCCTAGGACCGGTTTCTGGCTATCAGCCGTCTTCAGCCAGGATAGCTTGACTCTAGTGGTGTTGAGAGCACGGGACTCACGTCCGAGCATACCCATCCAACTCGGGGTGACAAATGCAAAAACAACAGTTGAAGGACAGAATGCAGAGCAATGTCATACATTCACCCCAGTACAGAGATCTAGGCCTAAATCCATCGTTTTTTTGCACACCACACCACCACAGTCCAGACATGGCCATATGCAAATCAACCTTGACCCTGTGCCTCATGGGAACAGTCCAGCCCGAACTGCCAAGCCATGTCTTTCCTGGACCAGATTCAAGCATCCTAGGACCGGTTTCTGGCTATCAGCCGTCTTCAGCCAGGATAGCTTGATTTTAGTGGCGTTGAGAGCATGGGACTCACGTCCGAGCATACCCATCCCACTCGGGGTGACAAATGCAAAAACAACAGTTGAAGGACAGAATGCAGAACAATGTCATACATTCACCCCAGTACAGAGATCTGGGCCTAGATCCATCGTTTTTTTGCACTTCACACCACCCCAGTTCAGACATGGCCATATGCAAATCAGCCATGACCCTGTGCCTCATGGGAACAGTCCAGGCCGAACTGCCAAATCATGTCTTCCCTGGACCAGATTCAAGCATCCTAGGACCGGTTTCTGGCTATCAGCCGCTTTCAGCCAGGATAGCTTGACTCCAGTGGCATGGAGAGCACGGGACTTACGTCTGAGCATACCCATCCCACTGGGGATGACAAATGCAAAAACAACAGTTGATGGACAGAATGCAGAACAATGTCATACATTCACCCCAGTACAGAGATCTGGGCCTAAATCCATCGTTTTTTTGCACTCCACACCACCCCAGTTCAGACATGACCATATGCAAATCAGCCTTGACCCTGTGCCTCATGGGAACAGACCTGCTCGAACTGCCAAGCCATGTCTTCCCTGGACCAGAATCAAGCATCCTAGGACCGGTTTCTGGCTATCAGCCGTCTATAGCCAGGATAGCTTGACTCCAGTGGCGTGGAGATCATGGGACTCACGTCTGAGCATACCCGTCCCACTCGGGGTGACAAATGCAAAAACAACAGTTGATGGACAGAATGCAGAACACTGTCATACAATCACCCCAGTACAGACATCTGGGCCTAGAGCCATCGTTTTTTGCACTCTACACCACCCCAGTTCAGACATGCCCAAAAGCAAATCAGCCTTGACCCTGTGCCTCATGGGAAGAGTCCAGCCCGAACTGCCAAGCATGTCTTCCCTAGACCGGAATCAAGCATCCAAGGACCGATTTCTGGCTATCAGCCGTCCTCAACCAGGATAGCTTGGCTCCAGTGGCGTGGGGAGCACAGGACTCACGCCTGAGCATACCCGTCCCACTCGGGGTGACAAATGCAAAAACAACAGTTGATGGACAGAATGCAGAACAATGTCATACAATCACCCCAGTACAGAGATCTGGGCCTAGATCCATGTTTTTTTTGCACTCCACACCACCCCAGTTCAGACATGGCCATATGCAAATCAGCCTTGACCCTGTGCCTCATGGCAACCGTCCAGCTCGAACTGCCAAGCCATGTCTTTCCTGGACCAGATTCAAGCATCCTACGACCGGTTTCTGGCTATCAGCCGTCTTCAGCCAGGATAGCTTGACTCTAGTGGTGTTGAGAGCACGGGACTCACGTCCGAGCATACCCATCCAACTCGGGGTGACAAATGCAAAAACAACAGTTGAAGGACAGAATGCAGAGCAATGTCATACATTCACCCCAGTACAGAGATCTAGGCCTAAATCCATCGTTTTTTTGCACACCACACCACCACAGTCCAGACATGGCCATATGCAAATCAACCTTGACCCTGTGCCTCATGGGAACAGTCCAGCCCGAACTGCCAAGCCATGTCTTTCCTGGACCAGATTCAAGCATCCTAGGACCGGTTTCTGGCTATCAGCCGTCTTCAGCCAGGATAGCTTGATTTTAGTGGCGTTGAGAGCATGGGACTCACGTCCGAGCATACCCATCCCACTCGGGGTGACAAATGCAAAAACAACAGTTGAAGGACAGAATGCAGAACAATGTCATACATTCACCCCAGTACAGAGATCTGGGCCTAGATCCATCGTTTTTTTGCACTTCACACCACCCCAGTTCAGACATGGCCATATGCAAATCAGCCATGACCCTGTGCCTCATGGGAACAGTCCAGGCCGAACTGCCAAATCATGTCTTCCCTGGACCAGATTCAAGCATCCTAGGACCGGTTTCTGGCTATCAGCCGCTTTCAGCCAGGATAGCTTGACTCCAGTGGCATGGAGAGCACGGGACTTACGTCTGAGCATACCCGTCCCACTCAGGGTGACAAATGCAAATACAACAGTTGATGGACAGAATGCAGAACAATGTCATACATTCACCCCAGTACAGAGATCTGGGCCTAAATCCATCATTTTTTTGCACCCCACACCACCCCACTTCAGACATGGCCATATGCAAATCAGCCTTGACCCTGTGCCTCATGGGAACAGTCCAGCCCGAACTGCCAAGCCATGTCTTCCCTGGACCGGAATCAAGCATCCTAGGACCGGTTTCTGGCTATCAGCCGCCTTCAGCCAGGATAGCTTGACTCCAGTGGCGTGGAGAGCACGGGACTCACGTCTGAGCATACCCGTCCCACTCGGGGTTGACAAATGCAAAAACAACAGTTGATGGACAGAATGCAGGATAATGTCATACATTCACCCCAGTGCAGAGATCTGGGCCTAAATCCATCGTTCTTTTGCACTCCACACCACCCCAGTTTAGACATGGCGATATGCAAATCAGCCTTGACCCTGTGCCTCATGTGAACAGTCCAGCTGGAACTGCCAAGCCATGTCTTCCCTGGACCGGAATCAAGCATCCTAGGACCCGTCTCTGGCTATCAGCCGTCTTCAGCCAGGATAGCTTGTCTCCAGTGGCGTGGAGAGCACAGGACTCAGGTCTGAGCATACCCATCCCACTCGGGGTGACAAATGCAAAAACAACAGTTGATGGACAGAATGCAGAACAATGTCATACATTCACCCCAGTACAGAGATCTGGGCCTAAATCCATTGTTTTCTTGCACTCCACACCACCCCAGTTCAGACATGGCCATATGCAAATCAGCCTTGACCCTGTGCCTCATGGGAACAGTCCAGCCCAAACTGACAAGCCATGTCTTCCCTGGACCGGAATCAAGCATCCTAGGACCGGTTTATTGCTATCAGCCGTCTTCAGCCAGGATAGCTTGACTCCAGTGGCGTGGAGAGCACGGGACTTACGTCTGAGCATACCCGTCCCACTCGGGGTGACAAATGCAAAAACAACAGTTGATGGACAGAATGCAGAACAATGTCATACATTCACCCCAGTACAGAGATCTGGGCCTAAATCCATCGTTTTTTTTCACTTCACACGACCCCAGTTCAGACATGGACATATGCAAATCAGCCTTGACCCTGTGCCTCATGGGAACAGTCCAGCCCGAACTGCCAAGCCATGTCTTCCCTGGACCAGATTCAAGCATCCTAGGACCGGTTTCTGGCTATCAGCCGTCTTCAGCCAGGATAGCTTGACTCTAGTGGCGTTGAGAGCACGGGACTCACGTCCGAGCATACCCATCCCACTCGGGGCGAAAAATGCAAAAACAACAGTTGAAGGACAGAATGCAGAACAATGTCATACTTTCACCCCAGTACAGAGATCTAGGCCTAAATCCATCGTTTTTTTGCACACCACACCACCACAGTTCAGACATGGCCATACACAAATCAGCCTTGACCCTGTGCCTCACGGGAACAGTCCAGCCCGAACTGCCAAGCCATGTCTTCCCTGGACCGGAATCAAGCATCCTACGACCGATTTCTGGCTATCAGCCGTCTTTAACAAGGATAGCTTGACTCCAGTGGCGTGGAGAGCACGGGACTCATGTCTGAGCATACACGTCCCACTCAGGGTGACAAATGCAAAAACAACAGTTGATGGACAGAATGCAGAACAATGTCATACATTCACCCCAGTACAGAGATCTGGGCCTAGATCCAAGTTTTTTTTGCACTCCACACCACCCCAGTTCAGACATGGCCATATGCAAATCAGCCTTGACCCTGTTCCTCATGGGAACAGTCCAGCCCGAACTGCCAAGCCATGTCTTTCCTGGACCAGATTCAAGCATCCTAGGACCGGTTTCTGGCTATCAGCCGTCTTCAGCCAGAATAGCTTGACTCTAGTGGCGTTGAGAGCACGGGACTCACGTCCGAGCATACCCATCCCACTCGGGGTGACAAATGCAAAAACAACAGTTGAAGGACAGAATGCAGAACAATGTCATACATTCACCCCAGTACAGAGATTTAGGCCTAAATCCATCGTTTTTTTGCACACCACACCACCCTAGTTCAGACATGGCCATATGCAAATCAGCTTTGACCCTGTGCCTCATGGGAACAGTCCAGCCCGAACTGCCAAGCCATGTCTTCCCTGGACCGGAATCAAGCATCCTACGACCGATTTCTGGCTATCAGCCGTCTTCAGCCAGGATAGCTTGACTCCAGTGGCGTGGAGAGCACGGGACTCACGTCTGAGTATACACGTCCCACTCGGGGTTACTAATGCAAAAACAACAGTTGATGGACAGAATGCAGAACAATGTCATACATTCACCCCAGTACAGAGATCTGGGCCTAGATCCATCGTTTTTTTTTACCTCACACCACCCCAGTTCAGACATGGCCATATGCAAATCAGCCTTGACCCTGTGCCTCATGTGAACAGTCCAGCTGGAACTGCCAAACCATGCCTTCCCTGGACCGGAATCAAGCATCCTAGGACCCGTCTCTGGCTATCAGCCGTCTTCAGCCAGGATAGCTTGACTCCAGTGGCGTGGAGAGCACAGGACTCAGGTCTGAGCATACCCGTCCCACTCGGGGGGACAAATGCAAAAACAACAGTTGATGGACAGAATGCAGAACAATGTCATACATTCACCCCAGTACAGATATCTGGGCCTAAATCCATTGTTTTCTTGCACTCCACACCACCCCAGTTCAGACATGGCCATATGCAAATCAGCCTTGACCCTGTGCCTCATGTGAACAGTCCAGCTGGAACTGCCAAACCATGCCTTCCCTGGACCGGAATCAAGCATCCTAGGACCCGTCTCTGGCTATCAGCCGTCTTCAGCCAGGATAGCTTGACTCCAGTGGCGTGGAGAGCACAGGACTCAGGTCTGAGCATACCCGTCCCACTCGGGGGGACAAATGCAAAAACAACAGTTGATGGACAGAATGCAGAACAATGTCATACATTCACCCCAGTACAGAGATCTGGGCCTAAATCCATCATTTTTTTGCACCCCACACCACCCCACTTCAGACATGGCCATATGCAAATCAGCCTTGACCCTGTGCCTCATGGGAACAGTCCAGCCCGAACTGCCAAGCCATGTCTTCCCTGGACCGGAATCAAGCATCCTAGGACCGGTTTCTGGCTATCAACCGCCTTCAGCCAGGATAGCTTGACTCCAGTGGCGTGGAGAGCACGGGACTCACGTCTGAGCATACCCGTCCCACTCGGGGTTGACAAATGCAAAAACAACAGTTGATGGACAGAATGCAAAATAATGTCATACATTCACCCCAGTGCAGAGATCTGGGCCTAAATCCATCGTTCTTTTGCACTCCACACCACCCCAGTTTAGACATGGCGATATGCAAATCAGCCTTGACCCTGTGCCTCATGTGAACAGTCCAGCTGGAACTGCCAAGCCATGTCTTCCCTGGACCGGAATCAAGCATCCTAGGACCGGTATCTGGCTATCAGCCGCCTTCAGCCAGGATAGCTTGACTCCAGTGGCGTGGAGAGCACGGGACTCACGTCTGAGCATACCCGTCCCACTCGGGGTGACAAATGCAAAAACAACAGTTGATGGACAGAATGCAGAACAATGTCATACATTCACCCCAGTACAGAGATCTGGGCCTAAATCCATTGTTTTCTTGCACTCCACACCACCCCAGTTCAGACATGGCCATATGCAAATCAGCCTTGACCCTGTGCCTCATGGGAACAGTCCAGCCCGAACTGCCAAGCCATGTCTTCCCTGGACCGGAATCAAGCATCCTAGGACCGGTTTATGGCTATCAGCCGTCTTCAGCCAGGATAGCTTGACTCCAGTGGCGTGCAGAGCACGGGACACGCGTCTGAGCATACCCGTCCCACTTGGGGTGACAAATGCAAAAACAACAGTTGATGGACAGAATGCAGAACAATGTCATACATTCACCCCAGTACAGAGATCTAGGCCTAAATCCATCGTTTTTTTGCACACCACACCACCACAGTTCAGACATGGCCATATGCAAATCAGCCTTGACCCTGTGCCTCATGGGAACAGTCCAGCTCGAACTGCCAAGCCATGTCTTTCCTGGACCAGATTCAAGCATCTTACGACCGGTTTCTGCCTATCAGCCGTCTTCAGCCAGGATAGCTTGACTCTAGTGGCGTTGAGAGCACGGCACTCACGTCCGAGCATACCCATCCCACTCGGGGTGACAAATGCAAAAACAACAGTTGAAGGACAGAATGCAGAACAATGTTATACATTCACCCCAGTACAGAGATCTAGGCCTAAATCCATCGTTTTTTTGCACACCACACCACCACAGTTCAGACATGGCCATATGCAAATCAGCCTTGACCCTGTGCCTCATGGGAACAGTTCAGCCCGAACTGCCAAGCCATGTCTTCCCTGGACCGGAATCAAGCATCTTACGACCGATTTCTGGCTATCAGCCGTCTTCAACCAGGATAGCTTGACTCCAGTGGGGTGGAGAGCACGGGACTCATGTCTGAGCATACACGTCCCACTCGGGGTGACAAATGCAAAAACAACAGTTGATGGACAGAATGCAGAACAATGTCATACATTCACCCCAGTACAGAGATCTGGGCCTAGATCCATGTTTTTTTTTGCACTCCACACCACCCCAGTTCAGACATGGCCATATGCAAATCAGCCTTGACCCTGTGCCTCATGGGAACAGTTCAGCCCGAACTGCCAAGCCATGCCTTCCCTGGACCGGAATCAAGCATCCTAGGACCCGTCTCTGGCTATCAGCCGTCTTCAGCCAGGATAGCTTGACTCCAGTGGCGTGGAGAGCACAGGACTCAGGTCTGAGCATACCCGTCCCACTCGGGGGGACAAATGCAAAAACAACAGTTGATGGACAGAATGCAGAACAATGTCATACATTCACCCCAGTACAGATATCTGGGCCTAGAGCCATCGTTTTTTGCACTCTACACCACCCCAGTTCAGACATGCCCAAAAGCAAATCAGCCTTGACCTTGTGCCTCATGGGAAGAGTCCAGCCCGAACTGCCAAGCATGTCTTCCCTAGACCGGAATCAAGCATCCAAGGACCGATTTCTGGCTATCAGCCGTCCTCAACCAGGATAGCTTGGCTCCAGTGGCGTGGGGAGCACAGGACTCACGCCTGAGCATACCCGTCCCACTCGGGGTGACAAATGCAAAAACAACAGTTGATGGACAGAATGCAGAACAATGTCATACATTCACCCCAGTACAGAGATCTGGGCCTAGATCCATGTTTTTTTTGCACTCCACACCACCCCAGTTCAGACATGGCCATATGCAAATCAGCCTTGACCCTGTGCCTCATGGCAACAGTCCAGCTCGAACTGCCAAGCCATGTCTTTCCTGGACCAGATTCAAGCATCCTAGGACCGGTTTCTGGCTATCCGCCGTCTTCAGCCAGGATAGCTTGACTCTAGTGGTGTTGAGAGCACGGGACTCACGTCCGAGCATACCCATCCCACTCGGGGTGACAAATGCAAAAACAACAGTTGAAGGACAGAATGCAGAACAATGTCATACATTCACCCCAGTACAGAGATCTAGGCCTAAATCCATCGTTTTTTTGCACACCACACCACCACAGTCCAGACATGGCCATATGCAAATCAGCCTTGACCCTGTGCCTCATGGGAACAGTCCAGCCCGAACTGCCAAGCCATGTCTTCCCTGGACCAGATTCAAGCATCCTAGGACCGGTTTCTGGCTATCAGCCGCTTTCAGCCAGGATAGCTTGACTCCAGTGGCATGGAGAGCACGGGACTTACGTCTGAGCATACCCGTCCCACTCAGGGTGACAAATGCAAATACAACAGTTGATGGACAGAATGCAGAACAATGTCATACATTCACCCCAGTACAGAGATCTGGGCCTAAATCCATCATTTTTTTGCACCCCACACCACCCCACTTCAGACATGGCCATATGCAAATCAGCCTTGACCCTGTGCCTCATGGGAACAGTCCAGCCCGAACTGCCAAGCCATGTCTTCCCTGGACCGGAATCAAGCATCCTAGGACCGGTTTCTGGCTATCAGCCACCTTCAGCCAGGATAGCTTGACTCCAGTGGCGTGGAGAGCACGGGACTCACGTCTGAGCATACCCGTCCCACTCGGGGTTGACAAATGCAAAAACAACAGTTGATGGACAGAATGCAGAATAATGTCATACATTCACCCCAGTGCAGAGATCTGGGCCTAAATCCATCGTTCTTTTGCACTCCACACCACCCCAGTTTAGACATGGAGATATGCAAATCAGCCTTGACCCTGTGCCTCATGTGAACAGTCCAGCTGGAACTGCCAAGCCATGTCTTCCCTGGACCGGAATCAAGCATCCTAGGACCCGTCTCTGGCTATCAGCCGTCTTCAGCCAGGATAGCTTGTCTCCAGTGGCGTGGAGAGCACAGGACTCAGGTCTGAGCATACCCGTCCCACTCGGGGTGACAAATGCAAAAACAACAGTTGATGGACAGAATGCAGAACAATGTCATACATTCACCCCAGTACAGAGATCTGGGCCTAAATCCATTGTTTTCTTGCACTCCACACCACCCCAGTTCAGACATGGCCATATGCAAATCAGCCTTGACCCTGTGCCTCATGGGAACAGTCCAGCCCAAACTGACAAGCCATGTCTTCCCTGGACCGGAATCAAGCATCCTAGGACCGGTTTATTGCTATCAGCCGTCTTCAGCCAGGATAGCTTGACTCCAGTGGCGTGGAGAGCACGGGACTTACGTCTGAGCATACCCGTCCCACTCGGGGTGACAAATGCAAAAACAACAGTTGATGGACAGAATGCAGAACAATGTCATACATTCACCCCAGTACAGAGATCTGGGCCTAAATCCATCGTTTTTTTTGCACTTCACACCACCCCAGTTCAGACATGGACATATGCAAATCAGCCTTGACCCTGTGCCTCATGGGAACAGTCCAGCCCGAACTGCCAAGCCATGTCTTCCCTGGACCAGATTCAAGCATCCTAGGACCGGTTTCTGGCTATCAGCCGTCTTCAGCCAGGATAGCTTGACTCTAGTGGCGTTGAGAGCACGGGACTCACGTCCGAGCATACCCATCCCACTCGGGGCGAAAAATGCAAAAACAACAGTTGAAGGACAGAATGCAGAACAATGTCATACTTTCACCCCAGTACAGAGATCTAGGCCTAAATCCATCGTTTTTTTGCACACCACACCACCACAGTTCAGACATGGCCATACACAAATCAGCCTTGACCCTGTGCCTCACGGGAACAGTCCAGCCCGAACTGCCAAGCCATGTCTTCCCTGGACCGGAATCAAGCATCCTACGACCGATTTCTGGCTATCAGCCGTCTTTAACAAGGATAGCTTGACTCCAGTGGCGTGGAGAGCACGGGACTCATGTCTGAGCATACACGTCCCACTCAGGGTGACAAATGCAAAAACAACAGTTGATGGACAGAATGCAGAACAATGTCATACATTCACCCCAGTACAGAGATCTGGGCCTAGATCCAAGTTTTTTTTGCACTCCACACCACCCCAGTTCAGACATGGCCATATGCAAATCAGCCTTGACCCTGTGCCTCATGGGAACAGTCCAGCCCGAACTGCCAAGCCATGTCTTTCCTGGACCAGATTCAAGCATCCTAGGACCGGTTTCTGGCTATCAGCCGTCTTCAGCCAGAATAGCTTGACTCTAGTGGCGTTGAGAGCACGGGACTCACGTCCGAGCATACCCATCCCACTCGGGGTGACAAATGCAAAAACAACAGTTGAAGGACAGAATGCAGAACAATGTCATACATTCACCCCAGTACAGAGATTTAGGCCTAAATCCATCGTTTTTTTGCACACCACACCACCCTAGTTCAGACATGGCCATATGCAAATCAGCTTTGACCCTGTGCCTCATGTGAACAGTCCAGCTGGAACTGCCAAGCCATGTCTTCCCTGGACCGGAATCAAGCATCCTAGGACCCGTCTCTGGCTATCAGCCGTCTTCAGCCAGGATAGCTTGACTCCAGTGGCGTGGAGAGCACAGGACTCAGGTCTGAGCATACCCGTCCCACTCGGGGTGACAAATGCAAAAACAACATTTGATGGACAGAATGCAGAACAATGTCATACATTCACCCCAGTACAGAGATCTGGGCCTAGATCCATCGTTTTTTTTTTTACCTCACACCACCCCAGTTCAGACATGGCCATATGCAAATCAGCCTTGACCCTGTGCCTCATGTGAACAGTCCAGCTGGAACTGCCAAACCATGCCTTCCCTGGACCGGAATCAAGCATCCTAGGACCCGTCTCTGGCTATCAGCCGTATTCAGCCAGGATAGCTTGACTCCAGTGGCGTGGAGAGCACAGGACTCAGGTCTGAGCATACCCGTCCCACTCGGGGGGACAAATGCAAAAACAACAGTTGATGGACAGAATGCAGAACAATGTCATACATTCACCCCAGTACAGATATCTGGGCCTAAATCCATTGTTTTCTTGCACTCCACACCACCCCAGTTCAGACATGGCCATATGCAAATCAGCCTTGACCCTGTGCCTCATGGGAACAGTCCAGCCCAAACTGCCAAGCCATGTCTTCCCTGGACCGGAATCAAGCATCCTAGGACCGGTTTCTTGCTATCAGCCGTCTTCAGCCAGGATAGCTTGACTCCAGTGGCGTGGAGAGCACGGGACTTACGTCTGAGCATACCCATCCCACTGGGGATGACAAATGCAAAAACAACAGTTGATGGACAGAATGCAGAACAATGTCATACATTCACCCCAGTACAGAGATCTGGGCCTAAATCCATCGTTTTTTTGCACTCCACACCACCCCAGTTCAGACATGACCATATGCAAATCAGCCTTGACCCTGTGCCTCATGGGAACAGACCTGCTCGAACTGCCAAGCCATGTCTTCCCTGGACCAGAATCAAGCATCCTAGGACCGGTTTCTGGCTATCAGCCGTCTATAGCCAGGATAGCTTGACTCCAGTGGCGTGGAGATCACGGGACTCACGTCTGAGCATACCCGTCCCACTCGGGGTGACAAATGCAAAAACAACAGTTGATGGACAGAATGCAGAACAATGTCATACAATCACCCCAGTACAGACATCTGGGCCTAAATCCATCGTTTTTTGCACTCTACACCACCCCAGTTCAGACATGCCCAAAAGCAAATCAGCCTTGACCCTGTGCCTCATGGGAAGAGTCCAGCCCGAACTGCCAAGCATGTCTTCCCTAGACCGGAATCAAGCATCCAAGGACCGATTTCTGGCTATCAGCCGTCCTCAACCAGGATAGCTTGGCTCCAGTGGCGTGGGGAGCACAGGACTCACGCCTGAGCATACCCGTCCCACTCGGGGTGACAAATGCAAAAACAACAGTTGATGGACAGAATGCAGAACAATGTCATACATTCACCCCAGTACAGAGATCTGGGCCTAGATCCATGTTTTTTTTGCACTCCACACCACCCCAGTTCAGACATGGCCATATGCAAATCAGCCTTGACCCTGTGCCTCATGGCAACAGTCCAGCTCGAACTGCCAAGCCATGTCTTTCCTGGACCAGATTCAAGCATCCTAGGACCGGTTTCTGGCTATCAGCCGTCTTCAGCCAGGATAGCTTGACTCTAGTGGTGTTGAGAGCACGGGACTCACGTCCGAGCATACCCATCCCACTCGGGGTGACAAATGCAAAAACAACAGTTGAAGGACAGAATGCAGAACAATGTCATACATTCACCCCAGTACAGAGATCTAGGCCTAAATCCATCGTTTTTTTGCACACCACACCACCACAGTCCAGACATGGCCATATGCAAATCAGCCTTGACCCTGTGCCTCATGGGAACAGTCCAGCCCGAACTGCCAAGCCATGTCTTCCCTGGACCAGATTCAAGCATCCTAGGACCGGTTTCTGGCTATCAGCCGCTTTCAGCCAAGATAGCTTGACTCCAGTGGCATGGAGAGCACGGGACTTACGTCTGAGCATACCCGTCCCACTCAGGGTGACAAATGCAAATACAACAGTTGATGGACAGAATGCAGAACAATGTCATACATTCACCCCAGTACAGAGATCTGGGCCTAAATCCATCATTTTTTTGCACCCCACACCACCCCACTTCAGACATGGCCATATGCAAATCAGCCTTGACCCTGTGCCTCATGGGAACAGTCCAGCCCGAACTGCCAAGCCATGTCTTCCCTGGACCGGAATCAAGCATCCTAGGACCGGTTTCTGGCTATCAGCCGCCTTCAGCCAGGATAGCTTGACTCCAGTGGCGTGGAGAGCACGGGACTCACGTCTGAGCATACCCGTCCCACTCGGGGTTGACAAATGCAAAAACAACAGTTGATGGACAGAATGCAGAATAATGTCATACATTCACCCCAGTGCAGAGATCTGGGCCTAAATCCATCGTTCTTTTGCACTCCACACCACCCCAGTTTAGACATGGAGATATGCAAATCAGCCTTGACCCTGTGCCTCATGTGAACAGTCCAGCTGGAACTGCCAAGCCATGTCTTCCCTGGACCGGAATCAAGCATCCTAGGACCCGTCTCTGGCTATCAGCCGTCTTCAGCCAGGATAGCTTGTCTCCAGTGGCGTGGAGAGCACAGGACTCAGGTCTGAGCATACCCGTCCCACTCGGGGTGACAAATGCAAAAACAACAGTTGATGGACAGAATGCAGAACAATGTCATACATTCACCCCAGTACAGAGATCTGGGCCTAAATCCATTGTTTTCTTGCACTCCACACCACCCCAGTTCAGACATGGCCATATGCAAATCAGCCTTGACCCTGTGCCTCATGGGAACAGTCCAGCCCAAACTGACAAGCCATGTCTTCCCTGGACCGGAATCAAGCATCCTAGGACCGGTTTATTGCTATCAGCCGTCTTCAGCCAGGATAGCTTGACTCCAGTGGCGTGGAGAGCACGGGACTTACGTCTGAGCATACCCGTCCCACTCGGGGTGACAAATGCAAAAACAACAGTTGATGGACAGAATGCAGAACAATGTCATACATTCACCCAAGTACAGAGATCTGGGCCTAAATCCATCGTTTTTTTTGCACTTCACACCACCCCAGTTCAGACATGGACATATGCAAATCAGCCTTGACCCTGTGCCTCATGGGAACAGTCCAGCCCGAACTGCCAAGCCATGTCTTCCCTGGACCAGATTCAAGCATCCTAGGACCGGTTTCTGGCTATCAGCCGTCTTCAGCCAGGATAGCTTGACTCTAGTGGCGTTGAGAGCACGGGACTCACGTCCGAGCATACCCATCCCACTCGGGGCGAAAAATGCAAAAACAACAGTTGAAGGACAGAATGCAGAACAATGTCATACTTTCACCCCAGTACAGAGATCTAGGCCTAAATCCATCGTTTTTTTGCACACCACACCACCACAGTTCAGACATGGCCATACACAAATCAGCCTTGACCCTGTGCCTCACGGGAACAGTCCAGCCCGAACTGCCAAGCCATGTCTTCCCTGGACCGGAATCAAGCATCCTACGACCGATTTCTGGCTATCAGCCGTCTTTAACAAGGATAGCTTGACTCCAGTGGCGTGGAGAGCACGGGACTCATGTCTGAGCATACACGTCCCACTCAGGGTGACAAATGCAAAAACAACAGTTGATGGACAGAATGCAGAACAATGTCATACATTCACCCCAGTACAGAGATCTGGGCCTAGATCCAAGTTTTTTTTGCACTCCACACCACCCCAGTTCAGACATGGCCATATGCAAATCAGCCTTGACCCTGTGCCTCATGGGAACAGTCCAGCCCGAACTGCCAAGCCATGTCTTTCCTGGACCAGATTCAAGCATCCTAGGACCGGTTTCTGGCTATCAGCCGTCTTCAGCCAGAATAGCTTGACTCTAGTGGCGTTGAGAGCACGGGACTCACGTCCGAGCATACCCATCCCACTCGGGGTGACAAATGCAAAAACAACAGTTGAAGGACAGAATGCAGAACAATGTCATACATTCACCCCAGTACAGAGATTTAGGCCTAAATCCATCGTTTTTTTGCACACCACACCACCCTAGTTCAGACATGGCCATATGCAAATCAGCTTTGACCCTGCGCCTCATGGGAACAGTCCAGCCCGAACTGCCAAGCCATGTCTTCCCTGGACCGGAATCAAGCATCCTACGACCGATTTCTGGCTATCAGCCGTCTTCAGCCAGGATAGCTTGACTCCAGTGGCGTGGAGAGCACGGGACTCACGTCTGAGTATACACGTCCCACTCGGGGTTACTAATGCAAAAACAACAGTTGATGGACAGAATGCAGAACAATGTCATACATTCACCCCAGTACAGAGATCTGGGCCTAGATCCATCGTTTTTTTTTACCTCACACCACCCCAGTTCAGACATGGCCATATGCAAATCAGCCTTGACCCTGTGCCTCATGTGAACAGTCCAGCTGGAACTGCCAAACCATGCCTTCCCTGGACCGGAATCAAGCATCCTAGGACCCGTCTCTGGCTATCAGCCGTCTTCAGCCAGGATAGCTTGACTCCAGTGGCGTGGAGAGCACAGGACTCAGGTCTGAGCATACCCGTCCCACTCGGGGGGACAAATGCAAAAACAACAGTTGATGGACAGAATGCAGAACAATGTCATACATTCACCCCAGTACAGATATCTGGGCCTAAATCCATTGTTTTCTTGCACTCCACACCACCCCAGTTCAGACATGGCCATATGCAAATCAGCCTTGACCCTGTGCCTCATGGGAAGAGTCCAGCCCGAACTGCCAAGCCATGTCTTCCCTGGACCGGAATCAAGCATCCTAGGACCGGTTTCTGGCTATCAGCCGCCTTCAGCCAGGATAGCTTGACTCCAGTGGCGTGGAGAGCACGGGACTCACGTCTGAGCATACCCGTCCCACTCGGGGTTGACAAATGCAAAAACAACAGTTGATGGACAGAATGCAGAATAATGTCATACATTCACCCCAGTGCAGAGATCTGGGCCTAAATCCATCGTTCTTTTGCACTCCACACCACCCCAGTTTAGACATGGAGATATGCAAATCAGCCTTGACCCTGTGCCTCATGTGAACAGTCCAGCTGGAACTGCCAAGCCATGTCTTCCCTGGACCGGAATCAAGCATCCTAGGACCCGTCTCTGGCTATCAGCCGTCTTCAGCCAGGATAGCTTGTCTCCAGTGGCGTGGAGAGCACAGGACTCAGGTCTGAGCATACCCGTCCCACTCGGGGTGACAAATGCAAAAACAACAGTTGATGGACAGAATGCAGAACAATGTCATACATTCACCCCAGTACAGAGATCTGGGCCTAAATCCATTGTTTTCTTGCACTCCACACCACCCCAGTTCAGACATGGCCATATGCAAATCAGCCTTGACCCTGTGCCTCATGGGAACAGTCCAGCCCAAACTGACAAGCCATGTCTTCCCTGGACCGGAATCAAGCATCCTAGGACCGGTTTATTGCTATCAGCCGTCTTCAGCCAGGATAGCTTGACTCCAGTGGCGTGGAGAGCACGGGACTTACGTCTGAGCATACCCGTCCCACTCGGGGTGACAAATGCAAAAACAACAGTTGATGGACAGAATGCAGAACAATGTCATACATTCACCCCAGTACAGAGATCTGGGCCTAAATCCATCGTTTTTTTTCACTTCACACCACCCCAGTTCAGACATGGACATATGCAAATCAGCCTTGACCCTGTGCCTCATGGGAACAGTCCAGCCCGAACTGCCAAGCCATGTCTTCCCTGGACCAGATTCAAGCATCCTAGGACCGGTTTCTGGCTATCAGCCGTCTTCAGCCAGGATAGCTTGACTCTAGTGGCGTTGAGAGCACGGGACTCACGTCCGAGCATACCCATCCCACTCGGGGCGAAAAATGCAAAAACAACAGTTGAAGGACAGAATGCAGAACAATGTCATACTTTCACCCCAGTACAGAGATCTAGGCCTAAATCCATCGTTTTTTTGCACACCACACCACCACAGTTCAGACATGGCCATACACAAATCAGCCTTGACCCTGTGCCTCACGGGAACAGTCCAGCCCGAACTGCCAAGCCATGTCTTCCCTGGACCGGAATCAAGCATCTTACGACCGATTTCTGGCTATCAGCCGTCTTTAACAAGGATAGCTTGACTCCAGTGGCGTGGAGAGCACGGGACTCATGTCTGAGCATACACGTCCCACTCAGGGTGACAAATGCAAAAACAACAGTTGATGGACAGAATGCAGAACAATGTCATACATTCACCCCAGTACAGAGATCTGGGCCTAGATCCAAGTTTTTTTTGCACTCCACACCACCCCAGTTCAGACATGGCCATATGCAAATCAGCCTTGACCCTGTGCCTCATGGGAACAGTCCAGCCCGAACTGCCAAGCCATGTCTTTCCTGGACCAGATTCAAGCATCCTAGGACCGGTTTCTGGCTATCAGCCGTCTTCAGCCAGAATAGCTTGACTCTAGTGGCGTTGAGAGCACGGGACTCACGTCCGAGCATACCCATCCCACTCGGGGTGACAAATGCAAAAACAACAGTTGAAGGACAGAATGCAGAACAATGTCATACATTCACCCCAGTACAGAGATTTAGGCCTAAATCCATCGTTTTTTTGCACACCACACCACCCTAGTTCAGACATGGCCATATGCAAATCAGCTTTGACCCTGTGCCTCATGGGAACAGTCCAGCCCGAACTGCCAAGCCATGTCTTCCCTGGACCGGAATCAAGCATCCTACGACCGATTTCTGGCTATCAGCCGTCTTCAGCCAGGATAGCTTGACTCCAGTGGCGTGGAGAGCACGGGACTCACGTCTGAGTATACACGTCCCACTCGGGGTTACTAATGCAAAAACAACAGTTGATGGACAGAATGCAGAACAATGTCATACATTCACCCCAGTACAGAGATCTGGGCCTAGATCCATCGTTTTTTTTTACCTCACACCACCCCAGTTCAGACATGGCCATATGCAAATCAGCCTTGACCCTGTGCCTCATGTGAACAGTCCAGCTGGAACTGCCAAACCATGCCTTCCCTGGACCGGAATCAAGCATCCTAGGACCCGTCTCTGGCTATCAGCCGTCTTCAGCCAGGATAGCTTGACTCCAGTGGCGTGGAGAGCACAGGACTCAGGTCTGAGCATACCCGTCCCACTCGGGGGGACAAATGCAAAAACAACAGTTGATGGACAGAATGCAGAACAATGTCATACATTCACCCCAGTACAGATATCTGGGCCTAAATCCATTGTTTTCTTGCACTCCACACCACCCCAGTTCAGACATGGCCATATGCAAATCAGCCATGACCCTGTGCCTCATGGGAACAGTCCAGCCCGAACTGCCAAGCCATGTCTTCCCTGGACCGGAATCAAGCATCCTAGGACCGGTTTCTGGCTATCAGCCGCCTTCAGCCAGGATAGCTTGACTCCAGTGGCGTGGAGAGCACGGGACTCACGTCTGAGCATACCCGTCCCACTCGGGGTTGACAAATGCAAAAACAACAGTTGATGGACAGAATGCAGAATAATGTCATACATTCACCCCAGTGCAGAGATCTGGGCCTAAATCCATCGTTCTTTTGCACTCCACACCACCCCAGTTTAGACATGGCGATATGCAAATCAGCCTTGACCCTGTGCCTCATGTGAACAGTCCAGCTGGAACTGCCAAGCCATGTCTTCCCTGGACCGGAATCAAGCATCCTAGGACCCGTCTCTGGCTATCAGCCGTCTTCAGCCAGGATAGCTTGACTCCAGTGGCGTGGAGAGCACAGGACTCAGGTCTGAGCATACCCGTCCCACTCGGGGTGACAAATGCAAAAACAACATTTGATGGACAGAATGCAGAACAATGTCATACATTCACCCCAGTACAGAGATCTGGGCCTAGATCCATCGTTTTTTTTTTTACCTCACACCACCCCAGTTCAGACATGGCCATATGCAAATCAGCCTTGACCCTGTGCCTCATGTGAACAGTCCAGCTGGAACTGCCAAACCATGCCTTCCCTGGACCGGAATCAAGCATCCTAGGACCCGTCTCTGGCTATCAGCCGTCTTCAGCCAGGATAGCTTGACTCCAGTGGCGTGGAGAGCACAGGACTCAGGTCTGAGCATACCCGTCCCACTCGGGGGGACAAATGCAAAAACAACAGTTGATGGACAGAATGTAGAACAATGTCATACATTCACCCCAGTACAGATATCTGGGCCTAAATCCATTGTTTTCTTGCACTCCACACCACCCCAGTTCAGACATGGCCATATGCAAATCAGCCTTGACCCTGTGCCTCATGGGAACAGTCCAGCCCGAACTGCCAAGCCATGTCTTCCCTGGACCGGAATCAAGCATCCTACGACCGATTTCTGGCTATCAGCCGTCTTCAGCCAGGATAGCTTGACTCCAGTGGCGTGGAGAGCACGGGACTCACGTCTGAGCATACACGTCCCACTCGGGGTTACAAATGCAAAAACAACAGTTGATGGACAGAATGCAGAACAATGTCATACATTCACCCCAGTACAGAGATCTGGGCCTAGATCCATCGTTTTTTTTTTACCTCACACCACCCCAGTTCAGACATGGCCATATGCAAATCAGCCTTGACCCTGTGCCTCATGTGAACAGTCCAGCTGGAACTGCCAAACCATGCCTTCCCTGGACCGGAATCAAGCATCCTAGGACCCGTCTCTGGCTATCAGCCGTCTTCAGCCAGGATAGCTTGACTCCAGTGGCGTGGAGAGCACAGGACTCAGGTCTGAGCATACCCGTCCCACTCGGGGGGACAAATGCAAAAACAACAGTTGATGGACAGAATGCAGAACAATGTCATACATTCACCCCAGTACAGATATCTGGGCCTAGAGCCATCGTTTTTTGCACTCTACACCACCCCAGTTCAGACATGCCCAAAAGCAAATCAGCCTTGACCCTGTGCCTCATGGGAAGAGTCCAGCCCGAACTGCCAAGCATGTCTTCCCTAGACCGGAATCAAGCATCCAAGGACCGATTTCTGGCTATCAGCCGTCCTCAACCAGGATAGCTTGGCTCCAGTGGCGTGGGGAGCACAGGACTCACGCCTGAGCATACCCGTCCCACTCGGGGTGACAAATGCAAAAACAACAGTTGATGGACAGAATGCAGAACAATGTCATACATTCACCCCAGTACAGAGATCTGGGCCTAGATCCATGTTTTTTTTGCACTCCACACCACCCCAGTTCAGACATGGCCATATGCAAATCAGCCTTGACCCTGTGCCTCATGGCAACAGTCCAGCTCGAACTGCCAAGCCATGTCTTTCCTGGACCAGATTCAAGCATCCTAGGACCGGTTTCTGGCTATCAGCCGTCTTCAGCCAGGATAGCTTGACTCTAGTGGTGTTGAGAGCACGGGACTCACGTCCGAGCATACCCATCCCACTCGGGGTGACAAATGCAAAAACAACAGTTGAAGGACAGAATGCAGAACAATGTCATACATTCACCCCAGTACAGAGATCTAGGCCTAAATCCATCGTTTTTTTGCACACCACACCACCACAGTCCAGACATGGCCATATGCAAATCAGCCTTGACCCTGTGCCTCATGGGAACAGTCCAGCCCAAACTGCCAAGCCATGTCTTTCCTGGACCAGATTCAAGCATCCTAGGACCGGTTTCTGGCTATCAGCCGTCTTCAGCCAGGATAGCTTCATTTTAGTGGCGTTGAGAGCATGGGACTCACGTCCGAGCATACCCATCCCACTCGGGGTGACAAATGCAAAAACAACAGTTGAAGGACAGAATGCAGAACAATGTCATACATTCACCCCAGTACAGAGATCTGGGCCTAGATCCATCGTTTTTTTGCACTTCACACCACCCCAGTTCAGACATGGCCATAAGCAAATCAGCCATGACCCTGTGCCTCATGGGAACAGTCCAGGCCGAACTGCCAAATCATGTCTTCCCTGGACCAGATTCAAGCATCCTAGGACCGGTTTCTGGCTATCAGCCGCTTTCAGCCAGGATAGCTTGACTCCAGTGGCATGGAGAGCACGGGACTTACGTCTGAGCATACCCGTCCCACTCAGGGTGACAAATGCAAATACAACAGTTGATGGACAGAATGCAGAACAATGTCATACATTCACCCCAGTACAGAGATCTGGGCCTAAATCCATCATTTTTTTGCACCCCACACCACCCCACTTCAGACATGGCCATATGCAAATCAGCCTTGACCCTGTGCCTCATGGGAACAGTCCAGCCCGAACTGCCAAGCCATGTCTTCCCTGGACCGGAATCAAGCATCCTAGGACCGGTTTCTGGCTATCAGCCGCCTTCAGCCAGGATAGCTTGACTCCAGTGGCGTGGAGAGCACGGGACTCACGTCTGAGCATACCCGTCCCACTCGGGGTTGACAAATGCAAAAACAACAGTTGATGGACAGAATGCAGAATAATGTCATACATTCACCCCAGTGCAGAGATCTGGGCCTAAATCCATCGTTCATTTGCACTCCACACCACCCCAGTTTAGACATGGCGATATGCAAATCAGCCTTGACCCTGTGCCTCATGTGAACAGTCCAGCTGGAACTGCCAAGCCATGTCTTCCCTGGACCGGAATCAAGCATCCTACGACCGATTTCTGGCTATCAGCCGTCTTCAGCCAGGATAGCTTGACTCCAGTGGCGTGGAGAGCACGGGACTCACGTCTGAGCATACACGTCCCACTCGGGGTTACAAATGCAAAAACAACAGTTGATGGACAGAATGCAGAACAATGTCATACATTCACCCCAGTACAGAGATCTGGGCCTAGATCCATCGTTTTTTTTTACCTCACACCACCCCAGTTTAGACATGGCCATATGCAAATCAGCCTTGACCCTGTGCCTCATGTGAACAGTCCAGCTGGAACTGCCAAACCATGCCTTCCCTGGACCGGAATCAAGCATCCTAGGACCCGACTCTGGCTATCAGCCGTCTTCAGCCAGGATAGCTTGACTCCAGTGGCGTGGAGAGCACAGGACTCAGGTCTGAGCATACCCGTCCCACTCGGGGGGACAAATGCAAAAACAACAGTTGATGGACAGAATGCAGAACAATGTCATACATTCACCCCAGTACAGATATCTGGGCCTAGAGCCATCGTGTTTTGCACTCTACACCACCCCAGTTCAGACATGCCCAAAAGCAAATCAGCCTTGACCCTGTGCCTCATGGGAAGAGTCCAGCCCGAACTGCCAAGCATGTCTTCCCTAGACCGGAATCAAGCATCCAAGGACCGATTTCTGGCTATCAGCCGTCCTCAACCAGGATAGCTTGGCTCCAGTGGCGTGGGGAGCACAGGACTCACGCCTGAGCATACCCGTCCCACTCGGGGTGACAAATGCAAAAACAACAGTTGATGGACAGAATGCAGAACAATGTCATACATTCACCCCAGTACAGAGATCTGGGCCTAGATCCATGTTTTTTTTGCACTCCACACCACCCCAGTTCAGACATGGCCATATGCAAATCAGCCTTGACCCTGTGCCTCATGGCAACAGTCCAGCTCGAACTGCCAAGCCATGTCTTTCCTGGACCAGATTCAAGCATCCTAGGACCGGTTTCTGGCTATCAGCCGTCTTCAGCCAGGATAGCTTGACTCTAGTGGTGTTGAGAGCACGGGACTCACGTCCGAGCATACCCATCCCACTCGGGGTGACAAATGCAAAAACAACAGTTGAAGGACAGAATGCAGAACAATGTCATACATTCACCCCAGTACAGAGATCTAGGCCTAAATCCATCGTTTTTTTGCACACCACACCACCACAGTCCAGACATGGCCATATGCAAATCAGCCTTGGCCCTGTGCCTCATGGGAACAGTCCAGCCCAAACTGCCAAGCCATGTCTTTCCTGGACCAGATTCAAGCATCCTAGGACCGGTTTCTGGCTATCAGCCGTCTTCAGCCAGGATAGCTTGATTTTAGGGGCGTTGAGAGCATGGGACTCACGTCCGAGCATACCCATCCCACTCGGGGTGACAAATGCAAAAACAACAGTTGAAGGACAGAATGCAGAACAATGTCATACATTCACCCCAGTACAGAGATCTGGGCCTAAATCCATCGTTTTTTTGCACTTCACACCACCCCAGTTCAGACATGGCCATATGCAAATCAGCCATGACCCTGTGCCTCATGGGAACAGTCCAGGCCGAACTACCAAATCATGTCTTCCCTGGACCAGATTCAAGCATCCTAGGACCGGTTTCTGGCTATCAGCCGCTTTCAGCCAGGATAGCTTGACTCCAGTGGCATGGAGAGCACGGGACTTACGTCTGAGCATACCCGTCCCACTCAGGCTGACAAATGCAAATACAACAGTTGATGGACAGAATGCAGAACAATGTCATACATTCACCCCAGTACAGAGATCTGGGCCTAAATCCATCATTTTTTTGCACCCCACACCACCCCACTTCAGACATGGCCATATGCAAATCAGCCTTGACCCTGTGCCTCATGGGAACAGTCCAGCCCGAACTGCCAAGCCATGTCTTCCCTGGACCGGAATCAAGCATCCTAGTACCGGTTTCTGGCTATCAGCCGCCTTCAGCCAGGATAGCTTGACTCCAGTGGCGTGGAGAGCACGGGACTCACGTCTGAGCATACCCGTCCCACTCGGGGTTGACAAATGCAAAAACAACAGTTGATGGACAGAATGCAGAATAATGTCATACATTCACCCCAGTGCAGAGATCTGGGCCTAAATCCATCGTTCTTTTGCACTCCACACCACCCCAGTTTAGACATGGCGATATGCAAATCAGCCTTGACCCTGTGCCTCATGTGAACAGTCCAGCTGGAACTGCCAAGCCATGTCTTCCCTGGACCGGAATCAAGCATCCTAGGACCCGTCTCTGGCTATCAGCCGTCTTCAGCCAGGATAGCTTGACTCCAGTGGCGTGGAGAGCACAGGACTCAGGTCTGAGCATACCCGTCCCACTCGGGGTGACAAATGCAAAAACAACATTTGATGGACAGAATGCAGAACAATGTCATACATTCACCCCAGTACAGAGATCTGGGCCTAGATCCATCGTTTTTTTTTTACCTCACACCACCCCAGTTCAGACATGGCCATATGCAAATCAGCCTTGACCCTGTGCCTCATGTGAACAGTCCAGCTGGAACTGCCAAACCATGCCTTCCCTGGACCGGAATCAAGCATCCTAGGACCCGTCTCTGGCTATCAGCCGTATTCAGCCAGGATAGCTTGACTCCAGTGGCGTGGAGAGCACAGGACTCAGGTCTGAGCATACCCGTCCCACTCGGGGGGACAAATGCAAAAACAACAGTTGATGGACAGAATGCAGAACAATGTCATACATTCACCCCAGTACAGATATCTGGGCCTAAATCCATTGTTTTCTTGCACTCCACACCACCCCAGTTCAGACATGGCCATATGCAAATCAGCCTTGACCCTGTGCCTCATGGGAACAGTCCAGCCCAAACTGCCAAGCCATGTCTTCCCTGGACCGGAATCAAGCATCCTAGGACCGGTTTCTTGCTATCAGCCGTCTTCAGCCAGGATAGCTTGACTCCAGTGGCGTGGAGAGCACGGGACTTACGTCTGAGCATACCCATCCCACTGGGGATGACAAATGCAAAAACAACAGTTGATGGACAGAATGCAGAACAATGTCATACATTCACCCCAGTACAGAGATCTGGGCCTAAATCCATCGTTTTTTTGCACTCCACACCACCCCAGTTCAGACATGACCATATGCAAATCAGCCTTGACCCTGTGCCTCATGGGAACAGACCTGCTCGAACTGCCAAGCCATGTCTTCCCTGGACCAGAATCAAGCATCCTAGGACCGGTTTCTGGCTATCAGCCGTCTATAGCCAGGATAGCTTGACTCCAGTGGCGTGGAGATCACGGGACTCACGTCTGAGCATACCCGTCCCACTCGGGGTGACAAATGCAAAAACAACAGTTGATGGACAGAATGCAGAACACTGTCATACAATCACCCCAGTACAGACATCTGGGCCTAGAGCCATCGTTTTTTGCACTCTACACCACCCCAGTTCAGACATGCCCAAAAGCAAATCAGCCTTGACCCTGTGCCTCATGGGAAGAGTCCAGCCCGAACTGCCAAGCATGTCTTCCCTAGACCGGAATCAAGCATCCAAGGACCGATTTCTGGCTATCAGCCGTCCTCAACCAGGATAGCTTGGCTCCAGTGGCGTGGGGAGCACAGGACTCACGCCTGAGCATACCCGTCCCACTCGGGGTGACAAATGCAAAAACAACAGTTGATGGACAGAATGCAGAACAATGTCATACAATCACCCCAGTACAGAGATCTGGGCCTAGATCCATGTTTTTTTTGCACTCCACACCACCCCAGTTCAGACATGGCCATATGCAAATCAGCCTTGACCCTGTGCCTCATGGCAACAGTCCAGCTCAAACTGCCAAGCCATGTCTGTCCTGGACCAGATTCAAGCATCCTAGGACCGGTTTCTGGCTATCAGCCGTCTTCAGCCAGGATAGCTTGACTCTAGTGGTGTTGAGAGCACGGGACTCACGTCCGAGCATACCCATCCAACTCGGGGTGACAAATGCAAAAACAACAGTTGAAGGACAGAATGCAGAGCAATGTCATACATTCACCCCAGTACAGAGATCTAGGCCTAAATCCATCGTTTTTTTGCACACCACACCACCACAGTCCAGACATGGCCATATGCAAATCAACCTTGACCCTGTGCCTCATGGGAACAGTCCAGCCCGAACTGCCAAGCCATGTCTTTCCTGGACCAGATTCAAGCATCCTAGGACCGGTTTCTGGCTATCAGCCGTCTTCAGCCAGGATAGCTTGATTTTAGTGGCGTTGAGAGCATGGGACTCACGTCCGAGCATACCCATCCCACTCGGGGTGACAAATGCAAAAACAACAGTTGAAGGACAGAATGCAGAACAATGTCATACATTCACCCCAGTACAGAGATCTGGGCCTAGATCCATCGTTTTTTTGCACTTCACACCACCCCAGTTCAGACATGGCCATATGCAAATCAGCCATGACCCTGTGCCTCATGGGAACAGTCCAGGCCGAACTGCCAAATCATGTCTTCCCTGGACCAGATTCAAGCATCCTAGGACCGGTTTCTGGCTATCAGCCGCTTTCAGCCAGGATAGCTTGACTCCAGTGGCATGGAGAGCACGGGACTTACGTCTGAGCATACCCATCCCACTGGGGATGACAAATGCAAAAACAACAGTTGATGGACAGAATGCAGAACAATGTCATACATTCACCCCAGTACAGAGATCTGGGCCTAAATCCATCGTTTTTTTGCACTCCACACCACCCCAGTTCAGACATGACCATATGCAAATCAGCCTTGACCCTGTGCCTCATGGGAACAGACCTGCTCGAACTGCCAAGCCATGTCTTCCCTGGACCAGAATCAAGCATCCTAGGACCGGTTTCTGGCTATCAGCCGTCTATAGCCAGGATAGCTTGACTCCAGTGGCGTGGAGATCACGGGACTCACGTCTGAGCATACCCGTCCCACTCGGGGTGACAAATGCAAAAACAACAGTTGATGGACAGAATGCAGAACACTGTCATAAAATCACCCCAGTACAGACATCTGGGCCTAGAGCCATCGTTTTTTGCACTCTACACCACCCCAGTTCAGACATGCCCAAAAGCAAATCAGCCTTGACCCTGTGCCTCATGGGAAGAGTCCAGCCCGAACTGCCAAGCATGTCTTCCCTAGACCGGAATCAAGCATCCAAGGACCGATTTCTGGCTATCAGCCGTCCTCAACCAGGATAGCTTGGCTCCAGTGGCGTGGGGAGCACAGGACTCACGCCTGAGCATACCCGTCCCACTCGGGGTGACAAATGCAAAAACAACAGTTGATGGACAGAATGCAGAACAATGTCATACATTCACCCCAGTACAGATATCTGGGCCTAAATCCATTGTTTTCTTGCACTCCACACCACCCCAGTTCAGACATGGCCATATGCAAATCAGCCTTGACCCTGTGCCTCATGGGAACAGTCCAGCCCGAACTGCCAAGCCATGTCTTCCCTGGACCGGAATCAAGCATCCTACGACCGATTTCTGGCTATCAGCCGTCTTCAGCCAGGATAGCTTGACTCCAGTGGCGTGGAGAGCACGGGACTCACGTCTGAGCATACACGTCCCACTCGGGGTTACAAATGCAAAAACAACAGTTGATGGACAGAATGCAGAACAATGTCATACATTCACCCCAGTACAGAGATCTGGGCCTAGATCCATCGTTTTTTTTTTACCTCACACCACCCCAGTTCAGACATGGCCATATGCAAATCAGCCTTGACCCTGTGCCTCATGTGAACAGTCCAGCTGGAACTGCCAAACCATGCCTTCCCTGGACCGGAATCAAGCATCCTAGGACCCGTCTCTGGCTATCAGCCGTCTTCAGCCAGGATAGCTTGACTCCAGTGGCGTGGAGAGCACAGGACTCAGGTCTGAGCATACCCGTCCCACTCGGGGGGACAAATGCAAAAACAACAGTTGATGGACAGAATGCAGAACAATGTCATACATTCACCCCAGTACAGATATCTGGGCCTAGAGCCATCGTTTTTTGCACTCTACACCACCCCAGTTCAGACATGCCCAAAAGCAAATCAGCCTTGACCCTGTGCCTCATGGGAAGAGTCCAGCCCGAACTGCCAAGCATGTCTTCCCTAGACCGGAATCAAGCATCCAAGGACCGATTTCTGGCTATCAGCCGTCCTCAACCAGGATAGCTTGGCTCCAGTGGCGTGGGGAGCACAGGACTCACGCCTGAGCATACCCGTCCCACTCGGGGTGACAAATGCAAAAACAACAGTTGATGGACAGAATGCAGAACAATGTCATACATTCACCCCAGTACAGAGATCTGGGCCTAGATCCATGTTTTTTTTGCACTCCACACCACCCCAGTTCAGACATGGCCATATGCAAATCAGCCTTGACCCTGTGCCTCATGGCAACAGTCCAGCTCGAACTGCCAAGCCATGTCTTTCCTGGACCAGATTCAAGCATCCTAGGACCGGTTTCTGGCTATCAGCCGTCTTCAGCCAGGATAGCTTGACTCTAGTGGTGTTGAGAGCACGGGACTCACGTCCGAGCATACCCATCCCACTCGGGGTGACAAATGCAAAAACAACAGTTGAAGGACAGAATGCAGAACAATGTCATACATTCACCCCAGTACAGAGATCTAGGCCTAAATCCATCGTTTTTTTGCACACCACACCACCACAGTCCAGACATGGCCATATGCAAATCAGCCTTGACCCTGTGCCTCATGGGAACAGTCCAGCCCAAACTGCCAAGCCATGTCTTTCCTGGACCAGATTCAAGCATCCTAGGACCGGTTTCTGGCTATCAGCCGTCTTCAGCCAGGATAGCTTCATTTTAGTGGCGTTGAGAGCATGGGACTCACGTCCGAGCATACCCATCCCACTCGGGGTGACAAATGCAAAAACAACAGTTGAAGGACAGAATGCAGAACAATGTCATACATTCACCCCAGTACAGAGATCTGGGCCTAGATCCATCGTTTTTTTGCACTTCACACCACCCCAGTTCAGACATGGCCATAAGCAAATCAGCCATGACCCTGTGCCTCATGGGAACAGTCCAGGCCGAACTGCCAAATCATGTCTTCCCTGGACCAGATTCAAGCATCCTAGGACCGGTTTCTGGCTATCAGCCGCTTTCAGCCAGGATAGCTTGACTCCAGTGGCATGGAGAGCACGGGACTTACGTCTGAGCATACCCGTCCCACTCAGGGTGACAAATGCAAATACAACAGTTGATGGACAGAATGCAGAACAATGTCATACATTCACCCCAGTACAGAGATCTGGGCCTAAATCCATCATTTTTTTGCACCCCACACCACCCCACTTCAGACATGGCCATATGCAAATCAGCCTTGACCCTGTGCCTCATGGGAACAGTCCAGCCCGAACTGCCAAGCCATGTCTTCCCTGGACCGGAATCAAGCATCCTAGGACCGGTTTCTGGCTATCAGCCGCCTTCAGCCAGGATAGCTTGACTCCAGTGGCGTGGAGAGCACGGGACTCACGTCTGAGCATACCCGTCCCACTCGGGGTTGACAAATGCAAAAACAACAGTTGATGGACAGAATGCAGAATAATGTCATACATTCACCCCAGTGCAGAGATCTGGGCCTAAATCCATCGTTCATTTGCACTCCACACCACCCCAGTTTAGACATGGCGATATGCAAATCAGCCTTGACCCTGTGCCTCATGTGAACAGTCCAGCTGGAACTGCCAAGCCATGTCTTCCCTGGACCGGAATCAAGCATCCTACGACCGATTTCTGGCTATCAGCCGTCTTCAGCCAGGATAGCTTGACTCCAGTGGCGTGGAGAGCACGGGACTCACGTCTGAGCATACACGTCCCACTCGGGGTTACAAATGCAAAAACAACAGTTGATGGACAGAATGCAGAACAATGTCATACATTCACCCCAGTACAGAGATCTGGGCCTAGATCCATCGTTTTTTTTTACCTCACACCACCCCAGTTTAGACATGGCCATATGCAAATCAGCCTTGACCCTGTGCCTCATGTGAACAGTCCAGCTGGAACTGCCAAACCATGCCTTCCCTGGACCGGAATCAAGCATCCTAGGACCCGACTCTGGCTATCAGCCGTCTTCAGCCAGGATAGCTTGACTCCAGTGGCGTGGAGAGCACAGGACTCAGGTCTGAGCATACCCGTCCCACTCGGGGGGACAAATGCAAAAACAACAGTTGATGGACAGAATGCAGAACAATGTCATACATTCACCCCAGTACAGATATCTGGGCCTAGAGCCATCGTGTTTTGCACTCTACACCACCCCAGTTCAGACATGCCCAAAAGCAAATCAGCCTTGACCCTGTGCCTCATGGGAAGAGTCCAGCCCGAACTGCCAAGCATGTCTTCCCTAGACCGGAATCAAGCATCCAAGGACCGATTTCTGGCTATCAGCCGTCCTCAACCAGGATAGCTTGGCTCCAGTGGCGTGGGGAGCACAGGACTCACGCCTGAGCATACCCGTCCCACTCGGGGTGACAAATGCAAAAACAACAGTTGATGGACAGAATGCAGAACAATGTCATACATTCACCCCAGTACAGAGATCTGGGCCTAGATCCATGTTTTTTTTGCACTCCACACCACCCCAGTTCAGACATGGCCATATGCAAATCAGCCTTGACCCTGTGCCTCATGGCAACAGTCCAGCTCGAACTGCCAAGCCATGTCTTTCCTGGACCAGATTCAAGCATCCTAGGACCGGTTTCTGGCTATCAGCCGTCTTCAGCCAGGATAGCTTGACTCTAGTGGTGTTGAGAGCACGGGACTCACGTCCGAGCATACCCATCCCACTCGGGGTGACAAATGCAAAAACAACAGTTGAAGGACAGAATGCAGAACAATGTCATACATTCACCCCAGTACAGAGATCTAGGCCTAAATCCATCGTTTTTTTGCACACCACACCACCACAGTCCAGACATGGCCATATGCAAATCAGCCTTGGCCCTGTGCCTCATGGGAACAGTCCAGCCCAAACTGCCAAGCCATGTCTTTCCTGGACCAGATTCAAGCATCCTAGGACCGGTTTCTGGCTATCAGCCGTCTTCAGCCAGGATAGCTTGATTTTAGGGGCGTTGAGAGCATGGGACTCACGTCCGAGCATACCCATCCCACTCGGGGTGACAAATGCAAAAACAACAGTTGAAGGACAGAATGCAGAACAATGTCATACATTCACCCCAGTACAGAGATCTGGGCCTAAATCCATCGTTTTTTTGCACTTCACACCACCCCAGTTCAGACATGGCCATATGCAAATCAGCCATGACCCTGTGCCTCATGGGAACAGTCCAGGCCGAACTACCAAATCATGTCTTCCCTGGACCAGATTCAAGCATCCTAGGACCGGTTTCTGGCTATCAGCCGCTTTCAGCCAGGATAGCTTGACTCCAGTGGCATGGAGAGCACGGGACTTACGTCTGAGCATACCCGTCCCACTCAGGCTGACAAATGCAAATACAACAGTTGATGGACAGAATGCAGAACAATGTCATACATTCACCCCAGTACAGAGATCTGGGCCTAAATCCATCATTTTTTTGCACCCCACACCACCCCACTTCAGACATGGCCATATGCAAATCAGCCTTGACCCTGTGCCTCATGGGAACAGTCCAGCCCGAACTGCCAAGCCATGTCTTCCCTGGACCGGAATCAAGCATCCTAGTACCGGTTTCTGGCTATCAGCCGCCTTCAGCCAGGATAGCTTGACTCCAGTGGCGTGGAGAGCACGGGACTCACGTCTGAGCATACCCGTCCCACTCGGGGTTGACAAATGCAAAAACAACAGTTGATGGACAGAATGCAGAATAATGTCATACATTCACCCCAGTGCAGAGATCTGGGCCTAAATCCATCGTTCTTTTGCACTCCACACCACCCCAGTTTAGACATGGCGATATGCAAATCAGCCTTGACCCTGTGCCTCATGTGAACAGTCCAGCTGGAACTGCCAAGCCATGTCTTCCCTGGACCGGAATCAAGCATCCTAGGACCCGTCTCTGGCTATCAGCCGTCTTCAGCCAGGATAGCTTGACTCCAGTGGCGTGGAGAGCACAGGACTCAGGTCTGAGCATACCCGTCCCACTCGGGGTGACAAATGCAAAAACAACATTTGATGGACAGAATGCAGAACAATGTCATACATTCACCCCAGTACAGAGATCTGGGCCTAGATCCATCGTTTTTTTTTTACCTCACACCACCCCAGTTCAGACATGGCCATATGCAAATCAGCCTTGACCCTGTGCCTCATGTGAACAGTCCAGCTGGAACTGCCAAACCATGCCTTCCCTGGACCGGAATCAAGCATCCTAGGACCCGTCTCTGGCTATCAGCCGTATTCAGCCAGGATAGCTTGACTCCAGTGGCGTGGAGAGCACAGGACTCAGGTCTGAGCATACCCGTCCCACTCGGGGGGACAAATGCAAAAACAACAGTTGATGGACAGAATGCAGAACAATGTCATACATTCACCCCAGTACAGATATCTGGGCCTAAATCCATTGTTTTCTTGCACTCCACACCACCCCAGTTCAGACATGGCCATATGCAAATCAGCCTTGACCCTGTGCCTCATGGGAACAGTCCAGCCCAAACTGCCAAGCCATGTCTTCCCTGGACCGGAATCAAGCATCCTAGGACCGGTTTCTTGCTATCAGCCGTCTTCAGCCAGGATAGCTTGACTCCAGTGGCGTGGAGAGCACGGGACTTACGTCTGAGCATACCCATCCCACTGGGGATGACAAATGCAAAAACAACAGTTGATGGACAGAATGCAGAACAATGTCATACATTCACCCCAGTACAGAGATCTGGGCCTAAATCCATCGTTTTTTTGCACTCCACACCACCCCAGTTCAGACATGACCATATGCAAATCAGCCTTGACCCTGTGCCTCATGGGAACAGACCTGCTCGAACTGCCAAGCCATGTCTTCCCTGGACCAGAATCAAGCATCCTAGGACCGGTTTCTGGCTATCAGCCGTCTATAGCCAGGATAGCTTGACTCCAGTGGCGTGGAGATCACGGGACTCACGTCTGAGCATACCCGTCCCACTCGGGGTGACAAATGCAAAAACAACAGTTGATGGACAGAATGCAGAACACTGTCATACAATCACCCCAGTACAGACATCTGGGCCTAGAGCCATCGTTTTTTGCACTCTACACCACCCCAGTTCAGACATGCCCAAAAGCAAATCAGCCTTGACCCTGTGCCTCATGGGAAGAGTCCAGCCCGAACTGCCAAGCATGTCTTCCCTAGACCGGAATCAAGCATCCAAGGACCGATTTCTGGCTATCAGCCGTCCTCAACCAGGATAGCTTGGCTCCAGTGGCGTGGGGAGCACAGGACTCACGCCTGAGCATACCCGTCCCACTCGGGGTGACAAATGCAAAAACAACAGTTGATGGACAGAATGCAGAACAATGTCATACAATCACCCCAGTACAGAGATCTGGGCCTAGATCCATGTTTTTTTTGCACTCCACACCACCCCAGTTCAGACATGGCCATATGCAAATCAGCCTTGACCCTGTGCCTCATGGCAACAGTCCAGCTCAAACTGCCAAGCCATGTCTGTCCTGGACCAGATTCAAGCATCCTAGGACCGGTTTCTGGCTATCAGCCGTCTTCAGCCAGGATAGCTTGACTCTAGTGGTGTTGAGAGCACGGGACTCACGTCCGAGCATACCCATCCCACTCGGGGTGACAAATGCAAAAACAACAGTTGAAGGACAGAATGCAGAACAATGTCATACATTCACCCCAGTACAGAGATCTGGGCCTAGATCCATCGTTTTTTTGCACTTCACACCACCCCAGTTCAGACATGGCCATATGCAAATCAGCCATGACCCTGTGCCTCATGGGAACAGTCCAGGCCGAACTGCCAAATCATGTCTTCCCTGGACCAGATTCAAGCATCCTAGGACCGGTTTCTGGCTATCAGCCGCTTTCAGCCAGGATAGCTTGACTCCAGTGGCATGGAGAGCACGGGACTTACGTCTGAGCATACCCATCCCACTGGGGATGACAAATGCAAAAACAACAGTTGATGGACAGAATGCAGAACAATGTCATACATTCACCCCAGTACAGAGATCTGGGCCTAAATCCATCGTTTTTTTGCACTCCACACCACCCCAGTTCAGACATGACCATATGCAAATCAGCCTTGACCCTGTGCCTCATGGGAACAGACCTGCTCGAACTGCCAAGCCATGTCTTCCCTGGACCAGAATCAAGCATCCTAGGACCGGTTTCTGGCTATCAGCCGTCTATAGCCAGGATAGCTTGACTCCAGTGGCGTGGAGATCACGGGACTCACGTCTGAGCATACCCGTCCCACTCGGGGTGACAAATGCAAAAACAACAGTTGATGGACAGAATGCAGAACACTGTCATAAAATCACCCCAGTACAGACATCTGGGCCTAGAGCCATCGTTTTTTGCACTCTACACCACCCCAGTTCAGACATGCCCAAAAGCAAATCAGCCTTGACCCTGTGCCTCATGGGAAGAGTCCAGCCCGAACTGCCAAGCATGTCTTCCCTAGACCGGAATCAAGCATCCAAGGACCGATTTCTGGCTATCAGCCGTCCTCAACCAGGATAGCTTGGCTCCAGTGGCGTGGGGAGCACAGGACTCACGCCTGAGCATACCCGTCCCACTCGGGGTGACAAATGCAAAAACAACAGTTGATGGACAGAATGCAGAACAATGTCATACAATCACCCCAGTACAGAGATCTGGGCCTAGATCCATGTTTTTTTTGCACTCCACACCACCCCAGTTCAGACATGGCCATATGCAAATCAGCCTTGACCCTGTGCCTCATGGCAACAGTCCAGCTCGAACTGCCAAGCCATGTCTTTCCTGGACCAGATTCAAGCATCCTAGGACCGGTTTCTGGCTATCAGCCGTCTTCAGCCAGGATAGCTTGACTCTAGTGGTGTTGAGAGCACGGGACTCACGTCCGAGCATACCCATCCAACTCGGGGTGACAAATGCAAAAACAACAGTTGAAGGACAGAATGCAGAGCAATGTCATACATTCACCCCAGTACAGAGATCTAGGCCTAAATCCATCGTTTTTTTGCACACCACACCACCACAGTCCAGACATGGCCATATGCAAATCAACCTTGACCCTGTGCCTCATGGGAACAGTCCAGCCCGAACTGCCAAGCCATGTCTTTCCTGGACCAGATTCAAGCATCCTAGGACCGGTTTCTGGCTATCAGCCGTCTTCAGCCAGGATAGCTTGATTTTAGTGGCGTTGAGAGCATGGGACTCACGTCCGAGCATACCCATCCCACTCGGGGTGACAAATGCAAAAACAACAGTTGAAGGACAGAATGCAGAACAATGTCATACATTCACCCCAGTACAGAGATCTGGGCCTAGATCCATCGTTTTTTTGCACTTCACACCACCCCAGTTCAGACATGGCCATATGCAAATCAGCCATGACCCTGTGCCTCATGGGAACAGTCCAGGCCGAACTGCCAAATCATGTCTTCCCTGGACCAGATTCAAGCATCCTAGGACCGGTTTCTGGCTATCAGCCGCTTTCAGCCAGGATAGCTTGACTCCAGTGGCATGGAGAGCACGGGACTTACGTCTGAGCATACCCGTCCCACTCAGGGTGACAAATGCAAATACAACAGTTGATGGACAGAATGCAGAACAATGTCATACATTCACCCCAGTACAGAGATCTGGGCCTAAATCCATCATTTTTTTGCACCCCACACCACCCCACTTCAGACATGGCCATATGCAAATCAGCCTTGACCCTGTGCCTCATGGGAACAGTCCAGCCCGAACTGCCAAGCCATGTCTTCCCTGGACCGGAATCAAGCATCCTAGGACCGGTTTCTGGCTATCAGCCGCCTTCAGCCAGGATAGCTTGACTCCAGTGGCGTGGAGAGCACGGGACTCACGTCTGAGCATACCCGTCCCACTCGGGGTTGACAAATGCAAAAACAACAGTTGATGGACAGAATGCAGAATAATGTCATACATTCACCCCAGTGCAGAGATCTGGGCCTAAATCCATCGTTCTTTTGCACTCCACACCACCCCAGTTTAGACATGGCGATATGCAAATCAGCCTTGACCCTGTGCCTCATGTGAACAGTCCAGCTGGAACTGCCAAGCCATGTCTTCCCTGGACCGGAATCAAGCATCCTAGGACCCGTCTCTGGCTATCAGCCGTCTTCAGCCAGGATAGCTTGTCTCCAGTGGCGTGGAGAGCACAGGACTCAGGTCTGAGCCTACCCATCCCACTCGGGGTGACAAATGCAAAAACAACAGTTGATGGACAGAATGCAGAACAATGTCATACATTCACCCCAGTACAGAGATCTGGGCCTAAATCCATTGTTTTCTTGCACTCCACACCACCCCAGTTCAGACATGGCCATATGCAAATCAGCCTTGACCCTGTGCCTCATGGGAACAGTCCAGCCCAAACTGACAAGCCATGTCTTCCCTGGACCGGAATCAAGCATCCTAGGACCGGTTTATTGCTATCAGCCGTCTTCAGCCAGGATAGCTTGACTCCAGTGGCGTGGAGAGCACGGGACGTACGTCTGAGCATACCCGTCCCACTCGGGGTGACAAATGCAAAAACAACAGATGATGGACAGAATGCAGAACAATGTCATACATTCACCCCAGTACAGAGATCTGGGCCTAAATCCATCGTTTTTTTTCACTTCACACCACCCCAGTTCAGACATGGACATATGCAAATCAGCCTTGACCCTGTGCCTCATGGGAACAGTCCAGCCCGAACTGCCAAGCCATGTCTTCCCTGGACCAGATTCAAGCATCCTAGGACCGGTTTCTGGCTATCAGCCGTCTTCAGCCAGGATAGCTTGACTCTAGTGGCGTTGAGAGCACGGGACTCACGTCCGAGCATACCCATCCCACTCGGGGCGAAAAATGCAAAAACAACAGTTGAAGGACAGAATGCAGAACAATGTCATACTTTCACCCCAGTACAGAGATCTAGGCCTAAATCCATCGTTTTTTTGCACACCACACCACCACAGTTCAGACATGGCCATACACAAATCAGCCTTGACCCTGTGCCTCACGGGAACAGTCCAGCCCGAACTGCCAAGCCATGTCTTCCCTGGACCGGAATCAAGCATCCTACGACCGATTTCTGGCTATCAGCCGTCTTTAACAAGGATAGCTTGACTCCAGTGGCGTGGAGAGCACGGGACTCATGTCTGAGCATACACGTCCCACTCAGGGTGACAAATGCAAAAACAACAGTTGATGGACAGAATGCAGAACAATGTCATACATTCACCCCAGTACAGAGATCTGGGCCTAGATCCAAGTTTTTTTTGCACTCCACACCACCCCAGTTCAGACATGGCCATATGCAAATCAGCCTTGACCCTGTTCCTCATGGGAACAGTCCAGCCCGAACTGCCAAGCCATGTCTTTCCTGGACCAGATTCAAGCATCCTAGGACCGGTTTCTGGCTATCAGCCGTCTTCAGCCAGAATAGCTTGACTCTAGTGGCGTTGAGAGCACGGGACTCACGTCCGAGCATACCCATCCCACTCGGGGTGACAAATGCAAAAACAACAGTTGAAGGACAGAATGCAGAACAATGTCATACATTCACCCCAGTACAGAGATTTAGGCCTAAATCCATCGTTTTTTTGCACACCACACCACCCTAGTTCAGACATGGCCATATGCAAATCAGCTTTGACCCTGTGCCTCATGGGAACAGTCCAGCCCGAACTGCCAAGCCATGTCTTCCCTGGACCGGAATCAAGCATCCTACGACCGATTTCTGGCTATCAGCCGTCTTCAGCCAGGATAGCTTGACTCCAGTGGCGTGGAGAGCACGGGACTCACGTCTGAGTATACACGTCCCACTCGGGGTTACTAATGCAAAAACAACAGTTGATGGACAGAATGCAGAACAATGTCATACATTCACCCCAGTACAGAGATCTGGGCCTAGATCCATCGTTTTTTTTTACCTCACACCACCCCAGTTCAGACATGGCCATATGCAAATCAGCCTTGACCCTGTGCCTCATGTGAACAGTCCAGCTGGAACTGCCAAACCATGCCTTCCCTGGACCGGAATCAAGCATCCTAGGACCCGTCTCTGGCTATCAGCCGTCTTCAGCCAGGATAGCTTGACTCCAGTGGCGTGGAGAGCACAGGACTCAGGTCTGAGCATACCCGTCCCACTCGGGGGGACAAATGCAAAAACAACAGTTGATGGACAGAATGCAGAACAATGTCATACATTCACCCCAGTACAGATATCTGGGCCTAAATCCATTGTTTTCTTGCACTCCACACCACCCCAGTTCAGACATGGCCATATGCAAATCAGCCTTGACCCTGTGCCTCATGTGAACAGTCCAGCTGGAACTGCCAAACCATGCCTTCCCTGGACCGGAATCAAGCATCCTAGGACCCGTCTCTGGCTATCAGCCGTCTTCAGCCAGGATAGCTTGACTCCAGTGGCGTGGAGAGCACAGGACTCAGGTCTGAGCATACCCGTCCCACTCGGGGGGACAAATGCAAAAACAACAGTTGATGGACAGAATGCAGAACAATGTCATACATTCACCCCAGTACAGAGATCTGGGCCTAAATCCATCATTTTTTTGCACCCCACACCACCCCACTTCAGACATGGCCATATGCAAATCAGCCTTGACCCTGTGCCTCATGGGAACAGTCCAGCCCGAACTGCCAAGCCATGTCTTCCCTGGACCGGAATCAAGCATCCTAGGACCGGTTTCTGGCTATCAGCCGCCTTCAGCCAGGATAGCTTGACTCCAGTGGCGTGGAGAGCACGGGACTCACGTCTGAGCATACCCGTCCCACTCGGGGTTGACAAATGCAAAAACAACAGTTGATGGACAGAATGCAAAATAATGTCATACATTCACCCCAGTGCAGAGATCTGGGCCTAAATCCATCGTTCTTTTGCACTCCACACCACCCCAGTTTAGACATGGCGATATGCAAATCAGCCTTGACCCTGTGCCTCATGTGAACAGTCCAGCTGGAACTGCCAAGCCATGTCTTCCCTGGACCGGAATCAAGCATCCTAGGACCGGTTTCTGGCTATCAGCCGCCTTCAGCCAGGATAGCTTGACTCCAGTGGCGTGGAGAGCACGGGACTCACGTCTGAGCATACCCGTCCCACTCGGGGTGACAAATGCAAAAACAACAGTTGATGGACAGAATGCAGAACAATGTCATACATTCACCCCAGTACAGAGATCTGGGCCTAAATCCATTGTTTTCTTGCACTCCACACCACCCCAGTTCAGACATGGCCATATGCAAATCAGCCTTGACCCTGTGCCTCATGGGAACAGTCCAGCCCGAACTGCCAAGCCATGTCTTCCCTGGACCGGAATCAAGCATCCTAGGACCGGTTTATGGCTATCAGCCGTCTTCAGCCAGGATAGCTTGACTCCAGTGGCGTGCAGAGCACGGGACACGCGTCTGAGCATACCCGTCCCACTTGGGGTGACAAATGCAAAAACAACAGTTGATGGACAGAATGCAGAACAATGTCATACATTCACCCCAGTACAGAGATCTAGGCCTAAATCCATCGTTTTTTTGCACACCACACCACCACAGTTCAGACATGGCCATATGCAAATCAGCCTTGACCCTGTGCCTCATGGGAACAGTCCAGCTCGAACTGCCAAGCCATGTCTTTCCTGGACCAGATTCAAGCATCTTACGACCGGTTTCTGCCTATCAGCCGTCTTCAGCCAGGATAGCTTGACTCTAGTGGCGTTGAGAGCACGGCACTCACGTCCGAGCATACCCATCCCACTCGGGGTGACAAATGCAAAAACAACAGTTGAAGGACAGAATGCAGAACAATGTTATACATTCACCCCAGTACAGAGATCTAGGCCTAAATCCATCGTTTTTTTGCACACCACACCACCACAGTTCAGACATGGCCATATGCAAATCAGCCTTGACCCTGTGCCTCATGGGAACAGTTCAGCCCGAACTGCCAAGCCATGTCTTCCCTGGACCGGAATCAAGCATCTTACGACCGATTTCTGGCTATCAGCCGTCTTCAACCAGGATAGCTTGACTCCAGTGGCGTGGAGAGCACGGGACTCATGTCTGAGCATACACGTCCCACTCGGGGGTGACAAATGCAAAAACAACAGTTGATGGACAGAATGCAGAACAATGTCATACATTCACCCCAGTACAGAGATCTGGGCCTAGATCCATGTTTTTTTTTGCACTCCACACCACCCCAGTTCAGACATGGCCATATGCAAATCAGCCTTGACCCTGTGCCTCATGGGAACAGTTCAGCCCGAACTGCCAAGCCATGTCTTTCCTGGACCAGATTCAAGCATCCTAGGACCGGTTTCTGGCTATCAGCCGTCTTCAGCCAGAATAGCTTGACTCTCGTGGCGTTGAGAGCACGGGACTCACGTCCGAGCATACCCATCCCACTCGGGGTGACAAATGCAAAAACAACAGTTGAAGGACAGAATGCTGAACAATGTCATACATTCACCCCAGTACAGAGATTTAGGCCTAAATCCATCGTTTTTTTGCACACCACACCACCCTAGTTCAGACATGGCCATATGCAAATCAGCTTTGACCCTGTGCCTCATGGGAACAGTCCAGCCCGAACTGCCAAGCCATGTCTTCCCTGGACCGGAATCAAGCATCCTACGACCGATTTCTGGCTATCAGCCGTCTTCAGCCAGGATAGCTTGACTCCAGTGGCGTGGAGAGCACGGGACTCACGTCTGAGCATACACGTCCCACTCGGGGTTACAAATGCAAAAACAACAGTTGATGGACAGAATGCAGAACAATGTCATACATTCACCCCAGTACAGAGATCTGGGCCTAGATCCATCGTTTTTTTTTTATCTCACACCACCCCAGTTCAGACATGGCCATATGCAAATCAGCCTTGACCCTGTGCCTCATGTGAACAGTCCAGCTGGAACTGCCAAACCATGCCTTCCCTGGACCGGAATCAAGCATCCTAGGACCCGTCTCTGGCTATCAGCCGTCTTCAGCCAGGATAGCTTGACTCCAGTGGCGTGGAGAGCACAGGACTCAGGTCTGAGCATACCCGTCCCACTCGGGGGGACAAATGCAAAAACAACAGTTGATGGACAGAATGCAGAACAATGTCATACATTCACCCCAGTACAGATATCTGGGCCTAGAGCCATCGTTTTTTGCACTCTACACCACCCCAGTTCAGACATGCCCAAAAGCAAATCAGCCTTGACCTTGTGCCTCATGGGAAGAGTCCAGCCCGAACTGCCAAGCATGTCTTCCCTAGACCGGAATCAAGCATCCAAGGACCGATTTCTGGCTATCAGCCGTCCTCAACCAGGATAGCTTGGCTCCAGTGGCGTGGGGAGCACAGGACTCACGCCTGAGCATACCCGTCCCACTCGGGGTGACAAATGCAAAAACAACAGTTGATGGACAGAATGCAGAACAATGTCATACATTCACCCCAGTACAGAGATCTGGGCCTAGATCCATGTTTTTTTTGCACTCCACACCACCCCAGTTCAGACATGGCCATATGCAAATCAGCCTTGACCCTGTGCCTCATGGCAACAGTCCAGCTCGAACTGCCAAGCCATGTCTTTCCTGGACCAGATTCAAGCATCCTAGGACCGGTTTCTGGCTATCAGCCGTCTTCAGCCAGGATAGCTTGACTCTAGTGGTGTTGAGAGCACGGGACTCACGTCCGAGCATACCCATCCCACTCGGGGTGACAAATGCAAAAACAACAGTTGAAGGACAGAATGCAGAACAATGTCATACATTCACCCCAGTACAGAGATCTAGGCCTAAATCCATCGTTTTTTTGCACACCACACCACCACAGTCCAGACATGGCCATATGCAAATCAGCCTTGACCCTGTGCCTCATGGGAACAGTCCAGCCCAAACTGCCAAGCCATGTCTTTCCTGGACCAGATTCAAGCATCCTAGGACCGGTTTCTGGCTATCAGCCGTCTTCAGCCAGGATAGCTTGATTTTAGTGGCGTTGAGAGCATGGGACTCACGTCCGAGCATACCCATCCCACTCGGGGTGACAAATGCAAAAACAACAGTTGAAGGACAGAATGCAGAACAATGTCATACATTCACCCCAGTACAGAGATCTGGGCCTAGATCCATCGTTTTTTTGCACTTCACACCACCCCAGTTCAGACATGGCCATATGCAAATCAGCCATGACCCTGTGCCTCATGGGAACAGTCCAGGCCGAACTGCCAAATCATGTCTTCCCTGGACCAGATTCAAGCATCCTAGGACCGGTTTCTGGCTATCAGCCGCTTTCAGCCAGGATAGCTTGACTCCAGTGGCATGGAGAGCACGGGACTTACGTCTGAGCATACCCGTCCCACTCAGGGTGACAAATGCAAATACAACAGTTGATGGACAGAATGCAGAACAATGTCATACATTCACCCCAGTACAGAGATCTGGGCCTAAATCCATCATTTTTTTGCACCCCACACCACCCCACTTCAGACATGGCCATATGCAAATCAGCCTTGACCCTGTGCCTCATGGGAACAGTCCAGCCCGAACTGCCAAGCCATGTCTTCCCTGGACCGGAATCAAGCATCCTAGGACCGGTTTCTGGCTATCAGCCGCCTTCAGCCAGGATAGCTTGACTCCAGTGGCGTGGAGAGCACGGGACTCACGTCTGAGCATACCGGTCCCACTCGGGGTTGACAAATGCAAAAACAACAGTTGATGAACAGAATGCAGAATAATGTCATACATTCACCCCAGTGCAGAGATCTGGGCCTAAATCCATCGTTCTTTTGCACTCCACACCACCCCAGTTTAGACATGGCGATATGCAAATCAGCCTTGACCCTGTGCCTCATGTGAACAGTCCAGCTGGAACTGCCAAGCCATGTCTTCCCTGGACCGGAATCAAGCATCCTAGGACCCGTCTCTGGCTATCAGCCGTCTTCAGCCAGGATAGCTTGACTCCAGTGGCGTGGAGAGCACAGGACTCAGGTCTGAGCATACCCGTCCCACTCGGGGTGACAAATGCAAAAACAACATTTGATGGACAGAATGCAGAACAATGTCATACATTCACCCCAGTACAGAGATCTGGGCCTAGATCCATCGTTTTTTTTTTACCTCACACCACCCCAGTTCAGACATGGCCATATGCAAATCAGCCTTGACCCTGTGCCTCATGTGAACAGTCCAGCTGGAACTGCCAAACCATGCCTTCCCTGGACCGGAATCAAGCATCCTAGGACCCGTCTCTGGCTATCAGCCGTCTTCAGCCAGGATAGCTTGACTCCAGTGGCGTGGAGAGCACAGGACTCAGGTCTGAGCATACCCGTCCCACTCGGGGGGACAAATGCAAAAACAACAGTTGATGGACAGAATGCAGAACAATGTCATACATTCACCCCAGTACAGATATCTGGGCCTAAATCCATTGTTTTCTTGCACTCCACACCACCCCAGTTCAGACATGGCCATATGCAAATCAGCCTTGACCCTGTGCCTCATGGGAACAGTCCAGCCCGAACTGCCAAGCCATGTCTTCCCTGGACCGGAATCAAGCATCCTACGACCGATTTCTGGCTATCAGCTGTCTTCAGCCAGGATAGCTTGACTCCAGTGGCGTGGAGAGCACGGGACTCACGTCTGAGCATACCCGTCCCACTCGGGGTTACAAATGCAAAAACAACAGTTGATGGACAGAATGCAGAACAATGTCATACATTCACCCCAGTACAGAGATCTGGGCCTAGATCCATCGTTTTTTTTTACCTCACACCACCCCAGTTCAGACATGGCCATATGCAAATCAGCCTTGACCCTGTGCCTCATGTGAACAGTCCAGCTGGAACTGCCAAACCATGCCTTCCCTGGACCGGAATCAAGCATCCTAGGACCCGTCTCTGGCTATCAGCCGTCTTCAGCCAGGATAGCTTGACTCCAGTGGCGTGGAGAGCTCAGGACTCAGGTCTGAGCATACCCGTCCCACTCGGGGGGACAAATGCAAAAACAACAGTTGATGGACAGAATGCAGAACAATGTCATACATTCACCCCAGTACAGATATCTGGGCCTAGAGCCATCGTGTTTTGCACTCTACACCACCCCAGTTCAGACATGCCCAAAAGCAAATCAGCCTTGACCCTGTGCCTCATGGGAAGAGTCCAGCCCGAACTGCCAAGCATGTCTTCCCTAGACCGGAATCAAGCATCCAAGGACCGATTTCTGGCTATCAGCCGTCCTCAACTAGGATAGCTTGGCTCCAGTGGCGTGGGGAGCACAGGACTCACGCCTGAGCATACCCGTCCCACTCGGGGTGACAAATGCAAAAACAACAGTTGATGGACAGAATGCAGAACAATGTCATACATTCACCCCAGTACAGAGATCTGGGCCTAGATCCATGTTTTTTTTGCACTCCACACCACCCCAGTTCAGACATGGCCATATGCAAATCAGCCTTGACCCTGTGCCTCATGGCAACAGTCCAGCTCGAACTGCCAAGCCATGTCTTTCCTGGACCAGATTCAAGCATCCTAGGACCGGTTTCTGGCTATCAGCCGTCTTCAGCCAGGATAGCTTGACTCTAGTGGTGTTGAGAGCACGGGACTCACGTCCGAGCATACCCATCCCACTCGGGGTGACAAATGCAAAAACAACAGTTGAAGGACAGAATGCAGAACAATGTCATACATTCACCCCAGTACAGAGATCTAGGCCTAAATCCATCGTTTTTTTGCACACCACACCACCACAGTCCAGACATGGCCATATGCAAATCAGCCTTGACCCTGTGCCTCATGGGAACAGTCCAGCCCAAACTGCCAAGCCATGTCTTTCCTGGACCAGATTCAAGCATCCTAGGATCGGTTTCTGGCTATCAGCCGTCTTCAGCCAGGATAGCTTGATTTTAGTGGCGTTGAGAGCATGGGACTCACGTCCGAGCATACCCATCCCACTCGGGGTGACAAATGCAAAAACAACAGTTGAAGGACAGAATGCAGAACAATGTCATACATTCACCCCAGTACAGAGATCTGGGCCTAGATCCATCGTTTTTTTGCACTTCACACCACCCCAGTTCAGACATGGCCATATGCAAATCAGCCATGACCCTGTGCCTCATGGGAACAGTCCAGGCCGAACTGCCAAATCATGTCTTCCCTGGACCAGATTCAAGCATCCTAGGACCGGTTTCTGGCTATCAGCCGCTTTCAGCCAGGATAGCTTGACTCCAGTGGCATGGAGAGCACGGGACTTACGTCTGAGCATACCCGTCCCACTCAGGGTGACAAATGCAAATACAACAGTTGATGGACAGAATGCAGAACAATGTCATACATTCACCCCAGTACAGAGATCTGGGCCTAAATCCATCATTTTTTTGCACCCCACACCACCCCACTTCAGACATGGCCATATGCAAATCAGCCTTGACCCTGTGCCTCATGGGAACAGTCCAGCCCGAACTGCCAAGCCATGTCTTCCCTGGACCGGAATCAAGCATCCTAGAACCGGTTTCTGGCTATCAGCCGCTATCAGCCGCCTTCAGCCAGGATAGCTTGACTCCAGTGGCGTGGAGAGCACGGGACTCACGTCTGAGCATACCCGTCCCACTCGGGGTTGACAAATGCAAAAACAACAGTTGATGGACAGAATGCAGAATAATGTCATACATTCACCCCAGTGCAGAGATCTGGGCCTAAATCCATCGTTCTTTTGCACTCCACACCACCCCAGTTTAGACATGGCGATATGCAAATCAGCCTTGACCCTGTGCCTCATGTGAACAGTCCAGCTGGAACTGCCAAGCCATGTCTTCCCTGGACCGGAATCAAGCATCCTAGGACCCGTCTCTGGCTATCAGCCGTCTTCAGCCAGGATAGCTTGACTCCAGTGGCGTGGAGAGCACAGGACTCAGGTCTGAGGATACCCGTCCCACTCGGGGTGACAAATGCAAAAACAACATTTGATGGACAGAATGCAGAACAATGTCATACATTCACCCCAGTACAGAGATCTGGGCCTAGATCCATCGTTTTTTTTTTTACCTCACACCACCCCAGTTCAGACATGGCCATATGCAAATCAGCCTTGACCCTGTGCCTCATGTGAACAGTCCAGCTGGAACTGCCAAACCATGCCTTCCCTGGACCGGAATCAAGCATCCTAGGACCCGTCTCTGGCTATCAGCCGTATTCAGCCAGGATAGCTTGACTCCAGTGGCGTGGAGAGCACAGGACTCAGGTCTGAGCATACCCGTCCCACTCGGGGGGGACAAATGCAAAAACAACAGTTGATGGACAGAATGCAGAACAATGTCATACATTCACCCCAGTACAGATATCTGGGCCTAAATCCATTGTTTTCTTGCACTCCACACCACCCCAGTTCAGACATGGCCATATGCAAATCAGCCTTGACCCTGTGCCTCATGGGAACAGTCCAGCCCAAACTGCCAAGCCATGTCTTCCCTGGACCGGAATCAAGCATCCTAGGACCGGTTTCTTGCTATCAGCCGTCTTCAGCCAGGATAGCTTGACTCCAGTGGCGTGGAGAGCACGGGACTTACGTCTGAGCATACCCATCCCACTGGGGATGACAAATGCAAAAACAACAGTTGATGGACAGAATGCAGAACAATGTCATACATTCACCCCAGTACAGAGATCTGGGCCTAAATCCATCGTTTTTTTGCACTCCACACCACCCCAGTTCAGACATGACCATATGCAAATCAGCCTTGACCCTGTGCCTCATGGGAACAGACCTGCTCGAACTGCCAAGCCATGTCTTCCCTGGACCAGAATCAAGCATCCTAGGACCGGTTTCTGGCTATAAGCCGTCTATAGCCAGGATAGCTTGACTCCAGTGGCGTGGAGATCACGGGACTCACGTCTGAGCATACCCGTCCCACTCGGGGTGACAAATGCAAAAACAACAGTTGATGGACAGAATGCAGAACAATGTCATACAATCACCCCAGTACAGACATCTGGGCCTAGAGCCATCGTTTTTTGCACTTTACACCACCCCAGTTCAGACATGCCCAAAAGCAAATCAGCCTTGACCCTGTGCCTCATGGGAAGAGTCCAGCCCGAACTGCCAAGCATGTCTTCCCTAGACCGGAATCAAGCATCCAAGGACCCATTTCTGGCTATCAGCCGTCCTCAACCAGGATAGCTTGGCTCCAGTGGCGTGGGGAGCACAGGACTCACGCCTGAGCATACCCGTCCCACTCGGGGTGACAAATGCAAAAACAACAGTTGATGGACAGAATGCAGAACAATGTCATACATTCACCCCAGTACAGAGATCTGGGCCTAGATTCATGTTTTTTTTGCACTCCACACCACCCCAGTTCAGACATGGCCATATGCAAATCAGCCTTGACCCTGTGCCTCATGGCAACAGTCCAGCTCGAACTGCCAAGCCATGTCTTTCCTGGACCAGATTCAAGCATCCTAGGACCGGTTTCTGGCTATCAGCCGTCTTCAGCCAGGATAGCTTGACTCCAGTGGCGTGGAGAGCACAGGACTCAGGTCTGAGCATACCCGTCCCACTCGGGGTGACAAATGCAAAAACAACATTTGATGGACAGAATGCAGAACAATGTCATACATTCACCCCAGTACAGAGATCTGGGCCTAGATCCATCGTTTTTTTTTTACCTCACACCACCCCAGTTCAGACATGGCCATATGCAAATCAGCCTTGACCCTGTGCCTCATGTGAACAGTCCAGCTGGAACTGCCAAACCATGCCTTCCCTGGACCGGAATCAAGCATCCTAGGACCCGTCTCTGGCTATCAGCCGTCTTCAGCCAGGATAGCTTGACTCCAGTGGCGTGGAGAGCACAGGACTCAGGTCTGAGCATACCCGTCCCACTCGGGGGGACAAATGCAAAAACAACAGTTGATGGACAGAATGCAGAACAATGTCATACATTCACCCCAGTACAGATATCTGGGCCTAAATCCATTGTTTTCTTGCACTCCACACCACCCCAGTTCAGACATGGCCATATGCAAATCAGCCTTGACCCTGTGCCTCATGGGAACAGTCCAGCCCGAACTGCCAAGCCATGTCTTCCCTGGACCGGAATCAAGCATCCTACGACCGATTTCTGGCTATCAGCTGTCTTCAGCCAGGATAGCTTGACTCCAGTGGCGTGGAGAGCACGGGACTCACGTCTGAGCATACCCGTCCCACTCGGGGTTACAAATGCAAAAACAACAGTTGATGGACAGAATGCAGAACAATGTCATACATTCACCCCAGTACAGAGATCTGGGCCTAGATCCATCGTTTTTTTTTACCTCACACCACCCCAGTTCAGACATGGCCATATGCAAATCAGCCTTGACCCTGTGCCTCATGTGAACAGTCCAGCTGGAACTGCCAAACCATGCCTTCCCTGGACCGGAATCAAGCATCCTAGGACCCGTCTCTGGCTATCAGCCGTCTTCAGCCAGGATAGCTTGACTCCAGTGGCGTGGAGAGCTCAGGACTCAGGTCTGAGCATACCCGTCCCACTCGGGGGGACAAATGCAAAAACAACAGTTGATGGACAGAATGCAGAACAATGTCATACATTCACCCCAGTACAGATATCTGGGCCTAGAGCCATCGTGTTTTGCACTCTACACCACCCCAGTTCAGACATGCCCAAAAGCAAATCAGCCTTGACCCTGTGCCTCATGGGAAGAGTCCAGCCCGAACTGCCAAGCATGTCTTCCCTAGACCGGAATCAAGCATCCAAGGACCGATTTCTGGCTATCAGCCGTCCTCAACTAGGATAGCTTGGCTCCAGTGGCGTGGGGAGCACAGGACTCACGCCTGAGCATACCCGTCCCACTCGGGGTGACAAATGCAAAAACAACAGTTGATGGACAGAATGCAGAACAATGTCATACATTCACCCCAGTACAGAGATCTGGGCCTAGATCCATGTTTTTTTTGCACTCCACACCACCCCAGTTCAGACATGGCCATATGCAAATCAGCCTTGACCCTGTGCCTCATGGCAACAGTCCAGCTCGAACTGCCAAGCCATGTCTTTCCTGGACCAGATTCAAGCATCCTAGGACCGGTTTCTGGCTATCAGCCGTCTTCAGCCAGGATAGCTTGACTCTAGTGGTGTTGAGAGCACGGGACTCACGTCCGAGCATACCCATCCCACTCGGGGTGACAAATGCAAAAACAACAGTTGAAGGACAGAATGCAGAACAATGTCATACATTCACCCCAGTACAGAGATCTAGGCCTAAATCCATCGTTTTTTTGCACACCACACCACCACAGTCCAGACATGGCCATATGCAAATCAGCCTTGACCCTGTGCCTCATGGGAACAGTCCAGCCCAAACTGCCAAGCCATGTCTTTCCTGGACCAGATTCAAGCATCCTAGGATCGGTTTCTGGCTATCAGCCGTCTTCAGCCAGGATAGCTTGATTTTAGTGGCGTTGAGAGCATGGGACTCACGTCCGAGCATACCCATCCCACTCGGGGTGACAAATGCAAAAACAACAGTTGAAGGACAGAATGCAGAACAATGTCATACATTCACCCCAGTACAGAGATCTGGGCCTAGATCCATCGTTTTTTTGCACTTCACACCACCCCAGTTCAGACATGGCCATATGCAAATCAGCCATGACCCTGTGCCTCATGGGAACAGACCTGCTCGAACTGCCAAGCCATGTCTTCCCTGGACCAGAATCAAGCATCCTAGGACCGGTTTCTGGCTATAAGCCGTCTATAGCCAGGATAGCTTGACTCCAGTGGCGTGGAGATCACGGGACTCACGTCTGAGCATACCCGTCCCACTCGGGGTGACAAATGCAAAAACAACAGTTGATGGACAGAATGCAGAACAATGTCATACAATCACCCCAGTACAGACATCTGGGCCTAGAGCCATCGTTTTTTGCACTTTACACCACCCCAGTTCAGACATGCCCAAAAGCAAATCAGCCTTGACCCTGTGCCTCATGGGAAGAGTCCAGCCCGAACTGCCAAGCATGTCTTCCCTAGACCGGAATCAAGCATCCAAGGACCCATTTCTGGCTATCAGCCGTCCTCAACCAGGATAGCTTGGCTCCAGTGGCGTGGGGAGCACAGGACTCACGCCTGAGCATACCCGTCCCACTCGGGGTGACAAATGCAAAAACAACAGTTGATGGACAGAATGCAGAACAATGTCATACATTCACCCCAGTACAGAGATCTGGGCCTAGATTCATGTTTTTTTTGCACTCCACACCACCCCAGTTCAGACATGGCCATATGCAAATCAGCCTTGACCCTGTGCCTCATGGCAACAGTCCAGCTCGAACTGCCAAGCCATGTCTTTCCTGGACCAGATTCAAGCATCCTAGGACCGGTTTCTGGCTATCAGCCGTCTTCAGCCAGGATAGCTTGACTCTAGTGGTGTTGAGAGCACGGGACTCACGTCCGAGCATACCCATCCCACTCGGGGTGACAAATGCAAAAACAACAGTTGAAGGACAGAATGCAGAACAATGTCATACATTCACCCCAGTACAGAGATCTAGGCCTAAATCCATCGTTTTTTTGCACACCACACCACCACAGTCCAGACATGGCCATATGCAAATCAGCCTTGACCCTGTGCCTCATGGGAACAGTCCAGCCCGAACTGCCAAGCCATGTCTTTCCTGGACCAGATTCAAGCATCCTAGGACCGGTCTCTGGCTATCAGCCGTCTTCAGCCAGGATAGCTTGATTTTAGTGGCGTTGAGAGCATGGGACTCACGTCTGAGCATACCCATCCCACTCGGGGTGACAAATGCAAAAACAACAGTTGAAGGACAGAATGCAGAACAATGTCATACATTCACCCCAGTACAGAGATCTGGGCCTAGATCCATCGTTTTTTTGCACTTCACACCACCCCAGTTCAGACATGGCCATATGCAAATCAGCCATGACCCTGTGCCTCATGGGAACAGTCCAGGCCGAACTGCCAAATCATGTCTTCCCTGGACCAGATTCAAGCATCCTAGGACCGGTTTCTGGCTATCAGCCGCTTTCAGCCAGGATAGCTTGACTCCAGTGGCATGGAGAGCACGGGACTTACGTCTGAGCATACCCGTCCCACTCAGGGTGACAAATGCAAATACAACAGTTGATGGACAGAATGCAGAACAATGTCATACATTCAACCCAGTACAGAGATCTGGGCCTAAATCCATCATTTTTTTGCACCCCACACCACCCCACTTCAGACATGGCCATATGCAAATCAGCCTTGACCCTGTGCCTCATGGGAACAGTCCAGCCCGAACTGCCAAGCCATGTCTTCCCTGGACCGGAATCAAGCATCCTAGGACCGGTTTCTGGCTATCAGCCGCCTTCAGCCAGGATAGCTTGACTCCAGTGGCGTGGAGAGCACGGGACTCACGTCTGAGCATACCCGTCCCACTCGGGGTTGACAAATGCAAAAACAACAGTTGATGGACAGAATGCAGAATAATGTCATACATTCACCCCAGTGCAGAGATCTGGGCCTAAATCCATCGTTCTTTTGCACTCCACACCACCCCAGTTTAGACATGGCGATATACAAATCAGCCTTGACCCTGTGCCTCATGTGAACAGTCCAGCTGGAACTGCCAAGCCATGTCTTCCCTGGACCGGAATCAAGCATCCTAGGACCCGTCTCTGGCTATCAGCCGTCTTCAGCCAGGATAGCTTGTCTCCAGTGGCGTGGAGAGCACAGGACTCAGGTCTGAGCATACCCGTCCCACTCGGGGTGACAAATGCAAAAACAACAGTTGATGGACAGAATGCAGAACAATGTCCTACATTCACCCCAGTACAGAGATCTGGGCCTAAATCCATTGTTTTCTTGCACTCCACACCACCCCAGTTCAGACATGGCCATATGCAAATCAGCCTTGACCCTGTGCCTCATGGGAACAGTCCAGCCCAAACTGACAAGCCATGTCTTCCCTGGACCGGAATCAAGCATCCTAGGACCGGTTTATTACTATCAGCCGTCTTCAGCCAGGATAGCTTGACTCCAGTGGCGTGGAGAGCAAGGGACTTACGTCTGAGCATACCCGTCCCACTCGGGGTGACAAATGCAAAAACAACAGTTGATGGACAGAATGCAGAACAATGTCATACATTCACCCCAGTACAGAGATCTGGGCCTAAATCCATCGTTTTTTTTCACTTCACACCACCCCAGTTCAGACATGGACATATGCAAATCAGCCTTGACCCTGTGCCTCATGGGAACAGTCCAGCCCGAACTGCCAAGCCATGTCTTCCCTGGACCAGATTCAAGCATCCTGGGACCGGTTTCTGGCTATCAGCCGTCTTCAGCCAGGATAGCTTGACTCTAGTGGCGTTGAGAGCACGGGACTCACGTCCGAGCATACCCATCCCACTCGGGGCGAAAAATGCAAAAACAACAGTTGAAGGACAGAATGCAGAACAATGTCATACTTTCACCCCAGTACAGAGATCTAGGCCTAAATCCATCGTTTTTTTGCACACTACACCACCACAGTTCAGACATGGCCATACACAAATCAGCCTTGACCCTGTGCCTCACGGGAACAGTCCAGCCCGAACTGCCAAGCCATGTCTTCCCTGGACCGGAATCAAGCATCCTACGACCGATTTCTGGCTATCAGCCGTCTTTAACAAGGATAGCTTGACTCCAGTGGCGTGGAGAGCACGGGACTCATGTCTGAGCATACACGTCCCACTCAGGGTGACAAATGCAAAAACAACAGTTGATGGACAGAATGCAGAACAATGTCATACATTCACCCCAGTACAGAGATCTGGGCCTAGATCCAAGTTTTTTTTGCACTCCACACCACCCCAGTTCAGACATGGCCATATGCAAATCAGCCTTGACCCTGTGCCTCATGGGAACAGTCCAGCCCGAACTGCCAAGCCATGTCTTTCCTGGACCAGATTCAAGCATCCTAGGACCGGTTTCTGGCTATCAGCCGTCTTCAGCCAGAATAGCTTGACTCTAGTGGCGTTGAGAGCACGGGACTCACGTCCGAGCATACCCATCCCACTCGGGGTGACAAATGCAAAAACAACAGTTGAAGGACAGAATGCAGAACAATGTCATACATTCACCCCAGTACAGAGATTTAGGCCTAAATCCATCGTTTTTTTGCACACCACACCACCCTAGTTCAGACATGGCCATATGCAAATCAGCTTTGACCCTGTGCCTCATGGGAACAGTCCAGCCCGAACTGCCAAGCCATGTCTTCCCTGGACCGGAATCAAGCATCCTACGACCGATTTCTGGCTATCAGCCGTCTTCAGCCAGGATAGCTTGACTCCAGTGGCGTGGAGAGCACGGGACTCACGTCTGAGTATACACGTCCCACTCGGGGTTACTAATGCAAAAACAACAGTTGATGGACAGAATGCAGAACAATGTCATACATTCACCCCAGTACAGAGATCTGGGCCTAGATCCATTGTTTTTTTTTACCTCACACCACCCCAGTTCAGACATGGCCATATGCAAATCAGCCTTGACCCTGTGCCTCATGTGAACAGTCCAGCTGGAACTGCCAAACCATGCCTTCCCTGGACCGGAATCAAGCATCCTAGGACCCGTCTCTGGCTATCAGCCGTCTTCAGCCAGGATAGCTTGACTCCAGTGGCGTGGAGAGCACAGGACTCAGGTCTGAGCATACCCGTCCCACTCGGGGGGACAAATGCAAAAACAACAGTTGATGGACAGAATGCAGAACAATGTCATACATTCACCCCAGTACAGATATCTGGGCCTAAATCCATTGTTTTCTTGCACTCCACACCACCCCAGTTCAGACATGGCCATATGCAAATCAGCCTTGACCCTGTGCCTCATGGGAACAGTCCAGCCCAAACTGCCAAGCCATGTCTTCCCTGGACCGGAATCAAGCATCCTAGGACCGGTTTCTTGCTATCAGCCGTCTTCAGCCAGGATAGCTTGACTCCAGTGGCGTGGAGAGCACGGGACTTACGTCTGAGCATACCCATCCCACTGGGGATGACAAATGCAAAAACAACAGTTGATGGACAGAATGCAGAACAATGTCATACATTCACCCCAGTACAGAGATCTGGGCCTAAATCCATCGTTTTTTTGCACTCCACACCACCCCAGTTCAGACATGACCATATGCAAATCAGCCTTGACCCTGTGCCTCATGGGAACAGACCTGCTCGAACTGCCAAGCCATGTCTTCCCTGGACCAGAATCAAGCATCCTAGGACCGGTTTCTGGCTATCAGCCGTCTATAGCCAGGATAGCTTGACTCCAGTGGCGTGGAGATCACGGGACTCACGTCTGAGCATACCCGTCCCACTCGGGGTGACAAATGCAAAAACAACAGTTGATGGACAGAATGCAGAACAATGTCATACAATCACCCCAGTACAGACATCTGGGCCTAGAGCCATCGTTTTTTGCACTCTACACCACCCCAGTTCAGACATGCCCAAAAGCAAATCAGGCTTGACCCTGTGCCTCATGGGAAGAGTCCAGCCCGAACTGCCAAGCATGTCTTCCCTAGACCGGAATCAAGCATCCAAGGACCGATTTCTGGCTATCAGCCGTCCTCAACCAGGATAGCTTGGCTCCAGTGGCGTGGGGAGCACAGGACTCACGCCTGAGCATACCCGTCCCACTCGGGGTGACAAATGCAAAAACAACAGTTGATGGACAGAATGCAGAACAATGTCATACATTCACCCCAGTACAGAGATCTGGGCCTAGATCCATGTTTTTTTTGCACTCCACACCACCCCAGTTCAGACATGGCCATATGCAAATCAGCCTTGACCCTGTGCCTCATGGCAACAGTCCAGCTCGAACTGCCAAGCCATGTCTTTCCTGGACCAGATTCAAGCATCCTAGGACCGGTTTCTGGCTATCAGCCGTCTTCAGCCAGGATAGCTTGACTCTAGTGGTGTTGAGAGCACGGGACTCACGTCCGAGCATACCCATCCCACTCGGGGTGACAAATGCAAAAACAACAGTTGAAGGACAGAATGCAGAACAATGTCATACATTCACCCCAGTACAGAGATCTAGGCCTAAATCCATCGTTTTTTTGCACACCACACCACCACAGTCCAGACATGGCCATATGCAAATCAGCCTTGACCCTGTGCCTCATGGGAACAGTCCAGCCCGAACTGCCAAGCCATGTCTTTCCTGGACCAGATTCAAGCATCCTAGGACCGGTTTCTGGCTATCAGCCGTCTTCAGCCAGGATAGCTTGATTTTAGTGGCGTTGAGAGCATGGGACTCACGTCCAAGCATACCCATCCCACTCGGGGTGACAAATGCAAAAACAACAGTTGAAGGACAGAATGCAGAACAATGTCATACATTCACCCCAGTACAGAGATCTGGGCCTAGATCCATCGTTTTTTTGCACTTCACACCACCCCAGTTCAGACATGGCCATATGCAAATCAGCCATGACCCTGTGCCTCATGGGAACAGTCCAGGCCGAACTGCCAAATCATGTCTTCCCTGGACCAGATTCAAGCATCCTAGGACCGGTTTCTGGCTATCAGCCGCTTTCAGCCAGGATAGCTTGACTCCAGTGGCATGGAGAGCACGGGACTTACGTCTGAGCATACCCGTCCCACTCAGGGTGACAAATGCAAATACAACAGTTGATGGACAGAATGCAGAACAATGTCATACATTCACCCCAGTACAGAGATCTGGGCCTAAATCCATCATTTTTTTGCACCCCACACCACCCCACTTCAGACATGGCCATATGCAAATCAGCCTTGACCCTGTGCCTCATGGGAACAGTCCAGCCCGAACTGCCAAGCCATGTCTTCCCTGGACCGGAATCAAGCATCCTAGGACCGGTTTCTGGCTATCAGCCGCCTTCAGCCAGGATAGCTTGACTCCAGTGGCGTGGAGAGCACGGGACTCACGTCTGAGCATACCCGTCCCACTCGGGGTTGACAAATGCAAAAACAACAGTTGATGGACAGAATGCAGAATAATGTCATACATTCACCCCAGTGCAGAGATCTGGGCCTAAATCCATCGTTCTTTTTTTTAATTATTTTTTTTTTTATTGTATTTATTATGAAAAAGCACAGCACAATGTAAACGCAATCACTTGCCTACAACCCATCCCGGGCCGGCAACAGGTCTCCATGCAACAACAAATACAAATACCATGACACATTAACATCATAGAGTCCAGTGTGAGAATTCGTTGGAGGTCAGCCGGAGACAGGCCTCCTCTGTAGGCTCGTACCATCTGCAAAGTAGTGTGCAATTCGAATAAATTGGCAAAGCAAGACAGTTTTATATATTTTTCCCCCCCCAACCAACCCCAACCCTCTAAACACCCCCCCCCCCCTCAACTGGTCCCTCATACGTGCTCCCCGAGCCGCCTGTAGACGTCTCTATCACCTGTGGCAGCTAGTGCGGCCTACCGCCCTCCCCCTATCCGGTGTGCCTCCCCCCTGTTCTCACTTCTAGTAGGATGGAGAAATCCCTACCGCTTACAGTACATTAGTTGTGCGGAGGAGCACCCTAGTCATGTGTATCCGGTGGCTCTTGCACGTCACTCCCTCGGTCTCCCCCCTCGCCCTCCTCCGAGACTTCCCCGTCCAGCTTGGAGGACAAGTAGGTCTGGTACAGCCCCCAGAAGTTCTTGGGGCGACTCCCGGGCGGTAGGAGCTCACTGTATGTGTCCGCCTGCGTGTTGCAGTATTTCATGTCGCTAACCCATCGCTTGAGCGTAGGTAATGGCCCCCTCATCCAGCATAACGCGACTACCCTCTTCGCCAGGAGCAGTCCCATGCTCACCAGTTTCCTAACCGCGACGGGAATCGATTTGGTGTACCCCAGTAGAGCAAGGGTTGGGTCCATTGCTAGGTCCAAGTCCGCTATAGCGCTCAATTCAGCGAAGACGCTGGCCCAATACCTCTGGACTCCCGGGCAGCCCCAGGCCATGTGCAGGAAGTCCGCAACCTGGGCCCGGCACCTCTCGCAGTGTGGGGTGTCACGGAGACCGTACCTGTGGAGCCTCTCCGGTGTGTGGTATACCCTCTGTAAGAACTTAAAGTGGACCAACCGGTGCCTCCCGTTCAGGGAAATGCGCCTGGTGGCCGCACAGCAGTAGGCCCACATGCCGTCATCGATGTGTGTACCCAGGTCAGTCTGCCAGGCCAGTCGCGCCCTCGTGTAGAGCAGGGCCGTGTGCTCGTGCCCTATCCTGTATAATCTAGTAATCAGCTTCTTCGGAGATACGGTGTCAATGACATACACCAGTTCCGGGACCGCAGGGGGTTCCTCCATGTCGGGGCCCAGCAGCTCCAGCAGGGCGCTACGGACCCGATGGTACTGAAAGCGTTGGAGCAGTGTGGGGCTCTCCCTCCGATGTGAGATCTGTGCCCACGTCTTCACCTGTCCATGCTCGAATAGGTCCCCCAAAGTAAGAGCACCCAATTCGTGAAGGGCCCTATGGACACCCGGTTCCGCTAAGGTTGGCAGCCAGAGCGCCCATTGTAGAGGCATGTTGGGAGCGTACATCAGCTCTTTGTTTTGCCTCTGCAGAATGGAGTGCCATGCATGGTTGGTAGACAGGAGGGAGTCTAGTACGCCAACTCTGCGGTCTTGTGGGCCACAAATGGTAGCCGGAAGCGGAGTAGGGTCCGCGAACAGCCGCTCCAGTATCACGTGTGGAACATCTCGGCTGCCATGTATCCAGGTGTGGAGGTGGGAGGCCTGCGCTATCCTGTAGTAGCGTTCCAGGTCCGGGGCAGCTAAGCCCCCCTGCTCATACGGTAATTGCAGAACCTTCCACTGCACCCTAGGTTGTTTCCCAGCCCACGCTAGTCGCACCAAGAGTTTGTTCAGGGTAGCAAAGAAGGCTTTCGAGAGGACAATCGGGAGATTATTGAACAGGAACAGAAACCTCGGGAGAATGACCATTTTCATTAAGGCAATCCTCCCCATCAGAGATAACGGGAGTTTAATCCAGAGCTCTACGTCATCCGCAAGTTTGCTGTAAGCGACCCCGTAGTTTTCCCTCAGCGTAACGTCAGGGTCCGTGTGGAGCATGATGCCCAGATACCTTATCGGTTCAGTGGACCATTGGAGCGGGTAGTCCATCTCGAAGGGGACAGTGATTGGGGTTAGTGGGAAGGCAACTGATTTCGCCCAGTTAACCTTCAGTCCGGAGAGCGCGCCGAACCTCACAACTTCCCTCAGCACCGACGCAAGGTTATTGGCCGGGTCCCTGACATAAAGCAGGGTGTCGTCCGCATATGTGGAAATGCCCAATTTGTAGGTGGGGTAGTTGATGGCTTCATACGAGTGGTATTCCCGAATCGCACACGCCAGTGGCTCTGCCACAAGGGCGTAGAGTAGCGGGGAAAGGGGGCATCCCTGTCTCGTGCCCCTGGGGATGGGGATCGGCTCCGAGACTGCATCCCCCAATCTGACTCTGGCCGTGGGCTCGTGATAGAGGGCGCCCAGCAGTTGGAGGAAAAGTTCTCCTAGCCCCAACTTTTGCAGCACCTTGCGCATGAAGGGCCACCCCACAGAGTCAAAGGCCTTCTCCATGTCTAGAAAGACCGCAATGGCTTTAGTGTCATGCCTGGTATGCTGCATGGCCCCCATGACCGTGCGGATATTGTAAGTGAGGTTCCTGGCCGGGATAAACCCAGCCTGCTCCGGGGCTACCAGCCCCGGCGCCACTAGTGCCAGCCTGGTAGCCAGCACTTTTGCGTAGAGCTTAGCGTCAACATTAAGAAGGGACAGTGGGCGGTACGAGCCTGGCAGGTCGCTGGGCTTACCAGGTTTGAGTATGGTGACAATCAGCGCCTCTCGCATGGAGAGTGGCATAGCGCCGTTCTCGCAGATTTCGTCAAAGAGGGTGGAGAGGTGGGGTAGCAACTTATCCTTATACGCCTTGTAAAAGGCCACCGTTAGACCATCTATCCCGGGGGCACTGTCCGCTCTCATGGTGGCCAGCGCATCGGATATCTCCTCACGGTGTATGGAGGACATCAGGAATTCCCTCTGCCAATTCTCAAGGAATGGCATCCTGATATAGGCGAGGTAGTTGTCAATTTGGTCCTCGACCCCCGAGATTTTAGTGGTGTAGAGCTCCTCGTAGAATCTCCTGAATTCCGCCAGAATGTGTGTCTCCTCCGTGAGCGTCTCCCCCCCTGAGTTACGCATTTCCGCGATGGTCTGTTTGCGCCTAGTGCCTTTCATGATCCTGGCAAGCAGTGCACCCGGGCGGTCCCCCTCGCCATACGCGCGCGCTGTCGCGTATTTTCCTAAATGTCGCACTTCCCTGTCCGCTTCCTCGTGGAACTCACTCAGAAGGTCTTGCAGGGTCCCATCCCCAGGCAGGTTCGGGTCAAGCTGCTGGCGGCGCTCGTAGTCCGCTATCTGCCCCTCCAGATATTTCAGCCTGCTTCTAATTGCCTTTAGTATCCCTGAGTGTTTCGCCATGACCACCCCCCGCACGTACACCTTAAATGTCTCCCAAACCGTCCCAAAGCTGTCCACTGATCCCAGATTGGTGTCGAAGAAGGTATCTATGTCCTCCCCCAGGTCAGCCCTGAAAGCCTCATCCAGCAGCGAGTAGGGTGGAAAGCGCCACGTGAATGGCGGGATTCTCTGCTGGGGAGTACGCAGCGCCAACAGCACCGGGGAGTGGTCCGACAGAGTGCGGGGAAGCACACTGCAGCCCCTGACCATGGTGAGCAGGAAGTGTGAAGCCAACCAGTAGTCAATCCTGGTATGGATGTTGTGGTACGCTGAGTAATGCGTGTACCCCCCCTTGGCGCTATTTCTTTCCCTCCACACATCTACCAGACCCAGTTTCAACATTTCCGCCTGCATGCACTGCGCCGCCGCCGCCGGGCGCCTGGCAGGACCCGCAGACCTATCTAGCTCAGGGCTAAAGGTGAAATTGAAGTCCCCACCCCAGATCATATTACCAGCGGCCCATTCAGTACAATGTTCCGCAACCGTTGTATAAAAATCAGGGGAGTCATAGTTCGGGCCATAGACATTCATGGCCAGCAGGTTGTGGCCCTTGCCCGTGCACTTGCTTAACAAAAACCTCCCCTCCGGGTCCGCCTTTACCAGGGCGAGGGATAACTTGGATTTCGGATTGACCCAGGTGAGGACCCCTCTGGCATGGGTGGTGAAGCCTGCGTAAGTGGAGTGACCCTGGATCCCCCTGTGCATTAGCATCTTACTGTTGTTGGGCAGATGCGTTTCCTGCAGCAGCGCCAAGTCTATGTGGTGTCTCTGTAGATAGTGTAGCACCTTACGGAGTTTCCGATAATCATTCAAACCCCTCACATTCCAGGTAAGAGCCCTGAGGGACTCTGTATCGCTCAGTGAGTCTGCCTGTGGTGTGTTAGCCATTAACAGTGAAGGAGGACAACAATTGTAGTGCAGCGTCGAGGACCCCCCCCCGCCAGTGGCAGCAGCCGCCCACCCATCCTATAGAACATAACATTTTAGAGCACATGTCGGACCTTTCCCCAAACATCCCAAACTTCCCCGAACTCAGAACCCCCATTGCCCCCCACCGCCCACAGTCAACCAACCCCAACCTGGTGTGACCGAAATCCCTACATTCACCCCCCCCACCCATCTTCAAACTCCCCCAAGCAGTCTCAAGTAGAGCCGCAAGCACTATGAGCGCCAGGGCAGAGGTAGCACGCTCAATGTCTCAATCGACCAACGTCCGGTCGTCGCTTCTGCGCAATGTCTTATGGCCGCCCCTACGCCAGCGCCCCCATTTGCCAGTGCGGCTTTTAAGTAACAAGAACAATATCGTACCCGCCGTACCACCCCCCGACCCCCCCCCCCCAGACCCCATCGACCTCTCCCTGTCGTAGGACGTTATCAACACCACCCCCGGGCAGGCTATTAGAGTCATGGAGAGTGCCGCCCACCACCTTAACCCGTGTGGCCCGTACAGATCTCACCCGTGATACCATGTCCAGAAGTCCGCTCACTGCAGTGGAGAGCCCAGACTGGGCATCCTCCGGGCCAAGAGGCTTGGATCATGGCACGGCCTCAAGTGGCCAGGTCCCCGGGAGAGACCACTGCGCCCCTCCGTCACACTAGTCTTGCTCATCCAGATCCTCGGTGCCAGCGCCCTCCTCCGCAGACGCCGTCCGGCTCTCTTTATGCTCCTTGATCCACTGCTTCAGGGATTTTTGCAGCTCCTTCGGGTCGGGGAAAAAATGTGAGTGGCCCTGCCTATTGATGCGCAGCCGTGCCGGATACAACATGGCATAGTCCAAGCCCAGGTCTCTGAGCTGCTGCTTATAGGGGACGAATCGCCGTCTCTCCTCCTGTACCTTGGAGGTGAAGTCAGGGTATAGCGAAATGTTCATTCCCTCGTACTGCAACTCCCCCTTCTCTCGAGCAGCACGGAGGGCAGCATCCCTGTCCCTGTAGTTGAGGAGTTTCGCTATTATCGGCCTAGGGTTCGCCCCTGGAGCGGGCCTCGGGCCCAGGGTGCGGTGGGCTCGCTCCACTATGAACATGGGAGAGAAGGTGTCGTCTCCCAATAGAGTTTTAAGGAGTTTCTCAACAAATAGCTCCATTTTCCCTGTCTGGGTCGACTCCGCCACGCCCGTGACGCGTATGTTGGACCGCCTGGAGCGAGCCTCTAAGTCCTCCGATTTTTCTTGTATCACCTGTAGCAGCCTCCCAAACTGCTTGCGGTCAGCGTCCCACGTTGTCTGCGCCTCCTCCGCCTCCGTCAGCCTGCGCTCTGCCATGTCCAGCCTCTCCGCATGCTTATCCACCCTCTCCGTCATGCGATCCATTCGATACGCCAGGGCGTCAATCTTGGTGCCGATGGCCGTCATGCCCTCCTGTAGGCCTTTCTCCATCGTGTTGAGCATGCCTCTAATTTCTGTGCACAGCGCGGTGTTCGGGTCCGCAGTTGCTCCCGGGGACTGGGCCGCCGGCGGCTCCGGTGCCTTCTGTCTCCTCTGGTCAAACGAAAGTTTCGTTTGCGTCCTATCGGTCTTGCCCATCGCTGCTGCTGATAGGGAGGCCAGTGTCCACAGACCTTGTAATGTCAACGGTGCCCCAATGGGACGATGCGGGAGCTGACCTCGAAATCCATCGTTCTTTTGCACTCCACACCACCCCAGTTTAGACATGGCGATATGCAAATCAGCCTTGACCCTGTGCCTCATGTGAACAGTCCAGCTGGAACTGCCAAGCCATGTCTTCCCTGGACCGGAATCAAGCATCCTAGGACCCGTCTCTGGCTATCAGTCGTCTTCAGCCAGGATAGCTTGTCTCCAGTGGCGTGGAGAGCACAGGACTCAGGTCTGAGCATACCCGTCCCACTCGGGGTGACAAATGCAAAAACAACAGTTGATGGACAGAATGCAGAACAATGTCATACATTCACCCCAGTACAGAGATCTGGGCCTAAATCCATTGTTTTCTTGCACTCCACACCACCCCAGTTCAGACATGGCCATATGCAAATCAGCCTTGACCCTGTGCCTCATGGGAACAGTCCAGCCCAAACTGACAAGCCATGTCTTCCCTGGACCGGAATCAAGCATCCTAGGACCGGTTTATTGCTATCAGCCGTCTTCAGCCAGGATAGCTTGACTCCAGTGGCGTGGAGAGCACGGGACTTACGTCTGAGCATACCCGTCCCACTCGGGGTGACAAATGCAAAAACAACAGTTGATGGACAGAATGCAGAACAATGTCATACATTCACCCCAGTACAGAGATCTGGGCCTAAATCCATCGTTTTTTTTCACTTCACACCACCCCAGTTCAGACATGGACATATGCAAATCAGCCTTGACCCTGTGCCTCATGGGAACAGTCCAGCCCGAACTGCCAAGCCATGTCTTCCCTGGACCAGATTCAAGCATCCTAGGACCGGTTTCTGGCTATCAGCCGTCTTCAGCCAGGATAGCTTGACTCTAGTGGCGTTGAGAGCACGGGACTCACGTCCGAGCATACCCATCCCACTCGGGGCGAAAAATGCAAAAACAACAGTTGAAGGACAGAATGCAGAACAATGTCATACTTTCACCCCAGTACAGAGATCTAGGCCTAAATCCATCGTTTTTTTGCACACCACACCACCACAGTTCAGACATGGCCATACACAAATCAGCCTTGACCCTGTGCCTCACGGGAACAGTCCAGCCCGAACTGCCAAGCCATGTCTTCCCTGGACCGGAATCAAGCATCCTACGACCGATTTCTGGCTATCAGCCGTCTTTAACAAGGATAGCTTGACTCCAGTGGCGTTGAGAGCACGGGACTCACGTCCGAGCATACCCATCCCACTCGGGGTGACAAATGCAAAAACAACAGTTGAAGGACAGAATGCAGAACAATGTCATACATTCACCCCAGTACAGAGATTTAGGCCTAAATCCATCGTTTTTTTGCACACCACACCACCCTAGTTCAGACATGGCCATATGCAAATCAGCTTTGACCCTGTGCCTCATGGGAACAGTCCAGCCCGAACTGCCAAGCCATGTCTTCCCTGGACCGGAATCAAGCATCCTACGACCGATTTCTGGCTATCAGCCGTCTTCAGCCAGGATAGCTTGACTCCAGTGGCGTGGAGAGCACGGGACTCACGTCTGAGTATACACGTCCCACTCGGGGTTACTAATGCAAAAACAACAGTTGATGGACAGAATGCAGAACAATGTCATACATTCACCCCAGTACAGAGATCTGGGCCTAGATCCATCGTTTTTTTTTACCTCACACCACCCCAGTTCAGACATGGCCATATGCAAATCAGCCTTGACCCTGTGCCTCATGTGAACAGTCCAGCTGGAACTGCCAAACCATGCCTTCCCTGGACCGGAATCAAGCATCCTAGGACCCGTCTCTGGCTATCAGCTGTCTTCAGCCAGGATAGCTTGACTCCAGTGGCGTGGAGAGCACAGGACTCAGGTCTGAGCATACCCGTCCCACTCGGGGGGACAAATGCAAAAACAACAGTTGATGGACAGAATGCAGAACAATGTCATACATTCACCCCAGTACAGATATCTGGGCCTAAATCCATTGTTTTCTTGCACTCCACACCACCCCAGTTCAGACATGGCCATATGCAAATCAGCCTTGACCCTGTGCCTCATGTGAACAGTCCAGCTGGAACTGCCAAACCATGCCTTCCCTGGACCGGAATCAAGCATCCTAGGACCCGTCTCTGGCTATCAGCCGTCTTCAGCCAGGATAGCTTGACTCCAGTGGCGTGGAGAGCACAGGACTCAGGTCTGAGCATACCCGTCCCACTCGGGGGGACAAATGCAAAAACAACAGTTGATGGACAGAATGCAGAACAATGTCATACATTCACCCCAGTACAGAGATCTGGGCCTAAATCCATCATTTTTTTGCACCCCACACCACCCCACTTCAGACATGGCCATATGCAAATCAGCCTTGACCCTGTGCCTCATGGGAACAGTCCAGCCCGAACTGCCAAGCCATGTCTTCCCTGGACCGGAATCAAGCATCCTAGGACCGGTTTCTGGCTATCAGCCGCCTTCAGCCAGGATAGCTTGACTCCAGTGGCGTGGAGAGCACGAGACTCACGTCTGAGCATACCCGTCCCATTAGGGGTTGACAAATGCAAAAACAACAGTTGATGGACAGAATGCAAAATAATGTCATACATTCACCCCAGTGCAGAGATCTGGGCCTAAATCCATCGTTCTTTTGCACTCCACACCACCCCAGTTTAGACATGGCGATATGCAAATCAGCCTTGACCCTGTGCCTCATGTGAACAGTCCAGCTGGAACTGCCAAGCCATGTCTTCCCTGGACCAGAATCAAGCATCCTAGGACCCGTCTCTGGCTATCAGCCGTCTTCAGCCAGGATAGCTTGACTCCAGTGGCGTGGAGAGCACAGGACTCAGGTCTGAGCATACCCGTCCCACTCGGGGTGACAAATGCAAAAACAACAGTTGATGGACAGAATGCAGAACAATGTCATACATTCACCCCAGTACAGAGATCTGGGCCTAAATCCATTGTTTTCTTGCACTCCACACCACCCCAGTTCAGACATGGCCATATGCAAATCAGCCTTGACCCTGTGCCTCATGGGAACAGTCCAGCCCAAACTGACAAGCCATGTCTTCCCTGGACCGGAATCAAGCATCCTAGGACCGGTTTCTGGCTATCAGCCGCCTTCAGCCAGGATAGCTTGACTCCAGTGGCGTGGAGAGCACGGGACTCACGTCTGAGCATACCCGTCCCACTCGGGGTTGACAAATGCAAAAACAACAGTTGATGGACAGAATGCAGAATAATGTCATACATTCACCCCAGTGCAGAGATCTGGGCCTAAATCCATCGTTCTTTTGCACTCCACACCACCCCAGTTTAGACATGGCCATATGGAAATCAGCCTTGACCCTGTGCCTCATGTGAACAGTCCAGCTGGAACTGCCAAGCCATGTCTTCCCTGGACCGGAATCAAGCATCCTAGGACCCGTCTCTGGCTATCAGCCGTCTTCAACCAGGATAGCTTGACTCCAGTGGCGTGGAGAGCACAGGACTCAGGTCTGAGCATACCCGTCCCACTCGGGGTGACAAATGCAAAAACAACAGTTGATGGACAGAATGCAGAACAATGTCATACATTCACCCCAGTACAGAGATCTGGGCCTAAATCCATTGTTTTCTTGCACTCCACACCACCCCAGTTCAGACATGGCCATATGCAAATCAGCCTTGACCCTGTGCCTCATGGGAACAGTCCAGCCCAAACTGACAAGCCATGTCTTCCCTGGACCGGAATCAAGCATCCTAGTACCGGTTTATTGCTATCAGCCGTCTTCAGCCTGGATAGCTTGACTCCAGTGGCGTGGAAAGCACGGGACTCACGTCTGAGCATACACGTCCCACTCGGGGTTACAAATGCAAAAACAACAGTTGATGGACAGAATGCAGAACAATGTCATACATTCACCCCAGTACAGAGATCTGGGCCTAGATCCATCGTTTTTTTGCACTTCACACCACCCCAGTTCAGACATGGCCATATGCAAATCAGCCTTGACCCTGTGCCTCATGTGAACAGTCCAGCTGGAACTGCCAAACCATGTCTTCCCTGGACCGGAATCAAGCATCCTAGGACCCGTCTCTGGCTATCAGCCGTCTTCAGCCAGGATAGCTTGACTCCAGTGGCGTGGAAAGCACAGGACTCAGGTCTGAGCATTCCCGTCCCACTCAGGGTGACAAATGCAAAAACAACAGTTGATGGACAGAATGCAGAACAATGTCATACATTCACCCCAGTACAGAGATCTGGGCCTAAATCCATCGTTTTTTTTCACTCCACACCACCCCAGTTCAGACATGGACATATGCAAATCAGCCTTGACCCTGTGCCTCATGGGAACAGTCCAGCCGGAACTGCCAAGCCATGTCTTCCCTGGACCGGAATCAAGCATCCTAGGACCGGTTTATGGCTATCAGCCGTCTTCAGCCAGGATAGCTTGACTCCAGTGGCGTGGAGAGCACGGGACACGCGTCTGAGCATACCCGTCCCACTCGGGGTGACAAATGCAAAAACAACAGTTGATGGACAGAATGCAGAACAATGTCATACATTCACCCCAGTACAGAGATCTAGGCCTAAATCCATCGTTTTTTTGCACACCACACCACCACAGTTCAGACATGGCCATATGCAAATCAGCCTTGACCCTGTGCCTCATGGGAACAGTCCAGCTCGAACTGCCAAGCCATGTCTTTCCTGGACCAGATTCAAGCATCCTAGGACCGGTTTCTGGCTATCAGCCGTCTTCAGCCAGAATAGCTTGACTCTAGTGGCGTTGAGAGCACGGGACTCACGTCCGAGCATACCCATCCCACTCGGGGTGACAAATGCAAAAACAACAGTTGAAGGACAGAATGCAGAACAATGTCATACATTCACCCCAGTACAGAGATTTAGGCCTAAATCCATCGTTTTTTTGCACACCACACCACCCTAGTTTAGACATGGCCATATGCAAATCAGCTTTGACCCTGTGCCTCATGGGAACAGTCCAGCCCGAACTGCCAAGCCATGTCTTCCCTGGACCGGAATCAAGCATCCTACGACCGATTTCTGGCTATCAGCCGTCTTCAGCCAGGATAGCTTGACTCCAGTGCCGTGGACAGCACGGGACTCACGTCTGAGCATACACGTCCCACTCGGGGTTACAAATGCAAAAACAACAGTTGATGGACAGAATGCAGAACAATGTCATACATTCACCCCAGTACAGAGATCTGGGCCTAGATCCATCGTTTTTTTTTTACCTCACACCACCCCAGTTCAGACATGGCCATATGCAAATCAGCCTTGACCCTGTGCCTCATGTGAACAGTCCAGCTGGAACTGCCAAACCATGCCTTCCCTGGACCGGAATCAAGCATCCTAGGACCCGTCTCTGGCTATCAGCCGTCTTCAGCCAGGATAGCTTGACTCCAGTGGCGTGGAGAGCACAGGACTCAGGTCTGAGCATACCCGTCCCACTCGGGGGGACAAATGCAAAAACAACAGTTGATGGACAGAATGCAGAACAATGTCATACATTCACCCCAGTACAGATATCTGGGCCTAAATCCATTGTTTTCTTGCACTCCACACCACCCCAGTTCAGACATGGCCATATGCAAATCAGCCTTGACCCTGTGCCTCATGGGAACAGTCCAGCCCAAACTGCCAAGCCATGTCTTCCCTGGACCGGAATCAAGCATCCTAGGACCGGTTTCTTGCTATCAGCCGTCTTCAGCCAGGATAGCTTGACTCCAGTGGCGTGGAGAGCACGGGACTTACGTCTGAGCATACCCATCCCACTGGGGATGACAAATGCAAAAACAACAGTTGATGGACAGAATGCAGAACAATGTCATACATTCACCCCAGTACAGAGATCTGGGCCTAAATCCATCGTTTTTTTGCACTCCACACCACCCCAGTTCAGACATGACCATATGCAAATCAGCCTTGACCCTGTGCCTCATGGGAACAGTCCTGCTCGAACTGCCAAGCCATGTCTTCCCTGGACCAGAATCAAGCATCCTAGGACCGGTTTCTGGCTATCAGCCGTCTATAGCCAGGATAGCTTGACTCCAGTGGCGTGGAGATCACGGGACTCACGTCTGAGCATACCCGTCCCACTCGGGGTGACAAATGCAAAAACAACAGTTGATGGACAGAATGCAGAACAATGTCATACAATCACCCCAGTACAGACATCTGGGCCTAGAGCCATCGTTTTTTGCACTCTACACCACCCCAGTTCAGACAGGCCCAAAAGCAAATCAGCCTTGACCCTGTGCCTCATGGGAAGAGTCCAGCCCGAACTGCCAAGCATGTCTTCCCTAGACCGGAATCAAGCATCCAAGGACCGATTTCTGGCTATCAGCCGTCCTCAACCAGGATAGCTTGGCTCCAGTGGCGTGGGGAGCACAGGACTCACGCCTGAGCATACCCGTCCCACTCGGGGTGACAAATGCAACAAGCATTTACAATGCAATGGTTTTGCCTTTTTTAAAGTTAGAGCTATTGGCATTGCTCATGACATTATTTTGATTTATGTTTTTTAACATAAATAAATGGCATTGTCATTTACAATGCCACTAGCTTTATCTCTCGCAAATTACACACACACAAACACCCACACAGAGCCCCCCCCACACACACACACACACAAAGCCCCCCACCCACACACACACCCACACAGAGCCCGCCACACACTGCGAGCCCCACCCCACACACTGTGGGCTCGCTGCGAGCCCCCCCGCAGGCAACAGAGGCACGAAAACAGGGTCACAAGCAAGCAACAGGGTCACAAGCAAGCAACAGGGTCCCAAGCAAGCAACAGGGTCACAAGCAGGCAACAGAGGCACGTAAAGAGGGCCACAAGCAGGCAACAGAGGCACGAAAACAGGGTCCCAAGCAGGCAACAGTGGCACGAAAACAGGGTCCCAAGCAGGCAACAGAGGCACGAAAACAGGGTCACAAGCAAGCAACAGGGTCACAAGCAAGCAACAGGGTCCCAAGCAAGCAACAGGGGCACGTAAAGAGGGCCACAAGCAGGCAACAGAGGCACGAAAACAGGGTCCCAAGCAGGCAACAGTGGCACGAAAACAGGGTCCCAAGCAGGCAACAGCGGCACGAAAACAGGGTCCCAAGCAGGCAACAGTGGCACAAAAACAGGGTCCCAAGCAGGCAACAGTGGCACAAAATCAGGGTCCCAAGCAGGCAACAGTGGCACAAAAACAGGGTCCCAAGCAGGCAACAGTGGCACAAAAACAGGGTCCCAAGCAGGCAACAGTGGCACAAAAACAGGGTCCCAAGCAGGCAACAGAGGCACGAAAACAGGGTCCCAAGCAGGCAACAGAGGCACGTAAAGAGGGCCACAAGCAGGCAACAGAGGCACGTAAAGAGGGCCACAAGCAGGCAACAGAGGCACGTAAACAGGGTCACAAGCAGGCAACAGAGGCACGAAAACAGGGTCACAAGCAGGCAACAGAGGCACAAAAACAGGGTCACAAGCAGGCAACAGAGGCACGAAAACAGGGTCACAAGCAGGCAACAGAGGCACGAAAACAGGGTCACAAGCAAGCAACAGGGTCACAAGCAAGCAACAGGGTCACAAGCAAGCAACAGGGTCACAAGCAGGCAACAGAGGTACGTAAAGAGGGCCACAAGCAGGCAACAAAGGCACGAAAACAGGGTCCCAAGCAGGCAACAGTGGCACGAAAACAGGGTCCCAAGCAGGCAACAGAGGCACAAGCAGGCAACAGAGGCACAAGCAGGCAACAGAGGCACGAACACAGGGTCACAAGTAGGCAACAGAGGCACGAAAACAGGGTCCCAAGCAGGCAACAGAGGCACAAGCAGGCAACAGAGGCACGAAAACAGGGTCACAAGCAGGCAACAGGCACGAAAACAGGGTCACAAGCAGGCAACAGAGGCACGTAAAGAGGGCCACAAGCAGGCAACAGAGGCACGAAAACAGGGTCACAAGCAGGCAACAGGCGGATCACTTATAACAAACCAACTCTCCACCACTTCTTGCTATACGCTATTTCAGGCCCCTCATTCTCACGGTCTCTGAACCCCACACTTTTTCCAGTGTTGAGTTGAACATTTCTTCCTCCCATGTACTGCAGAGAGAGATAGCGACACAGGGAGGGGGAGCAGATTAGGGGAGATAGTGACACAAGGAGGGAGAGTAGCACAGGGGGAGATAATGGCAAAGGGAGGGAGAGTAGTGCAGCAGGAGATTGCGACACAGGGAGGAATAGCAGCGCAGGAGGAGATAGTGACACAGGGAGGGAGAGCAGCGCAAGGGGAGATAGCGACAGGGAGGGAGCCGAGAGTAGCACAGGGGGAGATCGTAGACGTGGCCTGGTGATGGCAGACATACCACTTCGGACTCCAGCAGCCAGGTGCCAACCAGTGCCTCAGTGCCACACCCTGCGAATCACTTACTGCCTCCCCGTGCATTAAAGCAATGCGCAGTACAATGCTCTAATATAAATGTCCAAATAAAACATAAAATAAAAAAGGCATCATATTTTAAAGAGTAAAACACCCACAACTCACGTGAACAGACGAGTCTCTCAGACAACCCACGCACAGCACAAGCAGGGCACAGGCATACACAACACACAACAGCACTTACAGGCCCACACGACTCTCAAACACACAGACAGTGCAACACTCGCAGAACATAGACAGACACCACAAAGAATAGCACACCCCACAGACCCACATACAGGACCATCAATATATTACACCACCTGGTGACACGTAGGAAACAGGACATAGACAAAAAACAGCACAAAACACACACAGACAACCCATCCGATTTAGAGGTAGCATATACAGACACAACACAACGAGATGCACACTAGACACACAAATAATCAGCAACATGATGCAGACCCCTGGTGTACAATTCAGATTTACACAAAACAGAACACACGTAATGCAAAACGCTGGGTGGCACAAAGCTTGTTTCCACAGACACCACTGATGCTGAGACCCCGCCCCCACCCCTTCCCCACCTGGCAGCCTCCATGGTAGGTTCCAGCAGTGCTGGGTGGCACGTGGCTTGTTCCCACAGTCACCGTTGGTGCTCACAGAAGCCCCCTGCCCGCCTCATGTGGTAGGTTCCACCAGTGCTTGGTGGCACAAGGCTTGTTACCACAGACACCGCTGCTGCTCAGAGAAGCCCCCCCCCCCCAACCTACCTCATGTGGTAGGTTCCAACAGTATTGTGTGGCACCAGGCTTGCTACAACAGACACGCTGCTGCTCAGGCCCAAGGTCACGCGGTGGATCGTCGTAAGTGGCAGCTCACTGGGACTGCTACAGTGAGGGGTGGGCCAAACCGACCCCACCACCGCGGCTAGTGAAGGGGCGAACTGGGCCGGATTTTACCCCTTCTCATAACCACCCCCGGGACGAGAGTTCCGCACATGGTAATCCCGCTTTTATGGGGTTGTGGACGATTTGACGGAAATGGTCCGTGGTCGCTCCTCATCTGCATGGCAGCGGAAGCAGTCACAGCGCAGTGAACTTCCCTAATGGTTGAGGTGAAAGTGCTGTGTCCACTTCCTGTTAGAATGTTCCAGACACTCTTTACCGTAATGTTGCTACACCCCAAGGCTCGAACATTGGCCGAAGATGGGCCGAATCTATTTTGCGGCTAATTCAGCGTTTACGGGTTCCCCGGCAGGCGCAGCATGCACCCCCCTCTTGAATTGCCACCCCCTACCCGACTCGGGGTTGGTGGGTGGGATATGGTCCTCCTCGGTCGTGGTTAACCGGGGGAAGGGAGAGAGTAGCGCTCTTACCTGGCATGGCCGGCCGGCTAGCTGTGCTGGGTGGGCATGATCTTGAGCCCGTTAGCGCTGGGTCGGTTAGCGCTCGATAGTCAGGTGCTCTTCGGCCATCCTGGGTACCTGGTGTGGCCATGATCCACGCCGGGGACCGGGCGGTGGACATGGTGTACCTTTTCTCCACGCTTGGTGCAGCTCTGCGTTCCTCTCCTGACCGAGGCGCCGCTGCCTGGCGCTTTTGAGATCCCCGTCCCCTCCCTCGGGCTGGTTTGTGCCTCGCTGTGCTGGGGTTTAGTGGTGCATGCTTCATTGCGAGCAATCGGGTGGGGGGGGGAACAGGAACAGACGACGGAAGGCGGGTGCCGGCAATGCCGGACCAGAATCGGGGGCGTTCCCGGCGTCGTGTGACGTCGGCAAAAGCCAAAGAATGTCGGGAACGCCCCCGTGTCTGGTCCGGCATTGACGGACAGGCCCCTCATCCAATGGCTAGGCTCCATTTACGGAGCCAGCCAATGAATGACGAGGGCCGACCCAAAGCACACTACAGTTCTCATCAGGTTTTCGCCTGCGCGAAAAAGATGCGCAGAGCGCATCTTTTTGGCGAGGCAAAACCTAAAAACAACAGTTGATGGACAGAATGCAGAACAATGTCATACATTCACCCCAGTACAGAGATCTGGGCCTAGATCCATGTTTTTTTTGCACTCCACACCACCCCAGTTCAGACATGGCCATATGCAAATCAGCCTTGACCCTGTGCCTCATGGCAACAGTCCAGCTCGAACTGCCAAGCCATGTCTTTCCTGGACCAGATTCAAGCATCCTAAGACCGGTTTCTGGCTATCAGCCGTCTTCAGCCAGGATAGCTTGACTCTAATGGTGTTGAGAGCACGGGACTCACGTCCGAGCATACCCATCCCACTCGGGGTGACAAATGCAAAAACAACAGTTGAAGGACAGAATGCAGAACAATGTCATACATTCACCCCAGTACAGAGATCTAGGCCTAAATCCATCGTTTTTTTGCACACCACACCACCACAGTCCAGACATGGCCATATGCAAATCAGCCTTGACCCTGTGCCTCATGGGAACAGTCCAGCCCGAACTGCCAAGCCATGTCTTTCCTGGACCAGATTCAAGCATCCTAGGACCGGTTTCTGGCTATCAGCCGTCTTCAGCCAGGATAGCTTGATTTTAGTGGCGTTGAGAGCATGGGACTCACGTCCGAGCATACCCATCCCACTCGGGGTGACAAATGCAAAAACAACAGTTGAAGGACAGAATGCAGAACAATGTCATACATTCACCCCAGTACAGAGATCTGGGCCTAGATCCATCGTTTTTTTGCACTTCACACCACCCCAGTTCAGACATGGCCATATGCAAATCAGCCATGACCCTGTGCCTCATGGGAACAGTCCAGGCCGAACTGCCAAATCATGTCTTCCCTGGACCAGATTCAAGCATCCTAGGACCGGTTTCTGGCTATCAGCCGCTTTCAGCCAGGATAGCTTGACTCCAGTGGCATGGAGATCAAGGGACTTACGTCTGAGCATACCCGTCCCACTCAGGGTGACAAATGCAAAAACAACAGTTGATGGACAGAATGCAGAACAATGTCATACATTCACCCCAGTACAGAGATCTGGGCCTGAATCCATCGTTTTTTTTCACTCCACACCACCCCAGTTCAGACATGGACATATGCAAATCAGCCTTGACCCTGTGCCTCATGGGAACAGTCCAGCCCGAACTGCCAAGCCATGTCTTCCCTGGACCGGAATCAAGCATCCTAGGACCGGTTTATGGCTATCAGCCGTCTTCAGCCAGGATAGCTTGACTCCAGTGGCGTGGAGAGCACGGGACACGCGTCTGAGCATACCCGTCCCACTCGGGGTGACAAATGCAAAAACAACAGTTGATGGACAGAATGCAGAACAATGTCATACATTCACCCCAGTACAGAGATCTAGGCCTAAATCCATCGTTTTTTGCACACCACACCACCACAGTTCAGACATGGCCATATGCAAATCAGCCTTGACCCTGTGCCTCATGGGAACAGTCCAGCTCGAACTGCCAAGCCATGTCTTTCCTGGACCAGATTCAAGCATCCTAGGACCGGTTTCTGGCTATCAGCCGTCTTCAACCAGGATAGCTTGACTCCAGTGGCGTGGAGAGCACGGGACTCATGTCTGAGCATACACGTCCCACTCGGGGTGACAAATGCAAAAACAACAGTTGATGGACAGAATGCAGAACAATGTCATACATTCACCCCAGTACAGAGATCTGGGCCTAGATCCATGTTTTTTTTTGCACTCCACACCACCCCAGTTCAGACATGGCCATATGCAAATCAGCCTTGACCCTGTGCCTCATGGGAACAGTTCAGCCCGAACTGCCAAGCCATGTCTTTCCTGGACCAGATTCAAGCATCCTAGGACCGGTTTCTGGCTATCAGCCGTCTTCAGCCAGAATAGCTTGACTCTAGTGGCGTTGAGAGCACGGGACTCACGTCCGAGCATACCCATCCCACTCGGGGTGACAAATGCAAAAACAACAGTTGAAGGACAGAATGCAGAACAATGTCATACATTCACCCCAGTACAGAGATTTAGGCCTAAATCCATCGTTTTTTTGCACACCACACCACCCTAGTTCAGACATGGCCATATGCAAATCAGCTTTGACCCTGTGCCTCATGGGAACAGTCCAGCCCGAACTGCCAAGCCATGTCTTCCCTGGACCGGAATCAAGCATCCTACGACTGATTTCTGGCTATCAGCCGTCTTCAGCCAGGATAGCTTGACTCCAGTGGCGTGGAGAGCACGGGACTCACGTCTGAGCATACACGTCCCACTCGGGGTTACAAATGCAAAAACAACAGTTGATGGACAGAATGCAGAACAATGTCATACATTCACCCCAGTACAGAGATCTGGGCCTAGATCCATCGTTTTTTTTTACCTCACACCACCCCAGTTCAGACATGGCCATATGCAAATCAGCCTTGACCCTGTGCCTCATGTGAACAGTCCAGCTGGAACTGCCAAACCATGCCTTCCCTGGACCGGAATCAAGCATCCTAGGACCCGTCTCTGGCCATCAGCCGTCTTCAGCCAGGATAGCTTGACTCCAGTGGCGTGGAGAGCACAGGACTCAGGTCTGAGCATACCCGTCCCACTCGGGGGGACAAATGCAAAAACAACAGTTGATGGACAGAATGCAGAACAATGTCATACATTCACCCCAGTACAGATATCTGGGCCTAAATCCATTGTTTTCTTGCACTCCACACCACCCCAGTTCAGACATGGCCATATGCAAATCAGCCTTGACCCTGTACCTCATGGGAACAGTCCAGCCCAAACTGCCAAGCCATGTCTTCCCTGGACCGGAATCAAGCATCCTAGGACCGGTTTCTTGCTATCAGCCGTCTTCAGCCAGGATAGCTTGACTCCAGTGGCGTGGAGAGCACGGGACTTACGTCTGAGCATACCCATCCCACTGGGGATGACAAATGCAAAAACAACAGTTGATGGACAGAATGCAGAACAATGTCATACATTCACCCCAGTACAGAGATCTGGGCCTAAATCCATCGTTTTTTTGCACTCCACACCACCCCAGTTCAGACATGACCATATGCAAATCAGCCTTGACCCTGTGCCTCATGGGAACAGTCCTGCTCGAACTGCCAAGCCATGTCTTCCCTGGACCAGAATCAAGCATCCTAGGACCGGTTTCTGGCTATCAGCCGTCTATAGCCAGGATAGCTTGACTCCAGTGGTGTGGAGATCACGGGACTCACGTCTGAGCATACCCGTCCCACTCGGGGTGACAAATGCAAAAACAACAGTTGATGGACAGAATGCAGAACAATGTCATACAATCACCCCAGTACAGACATCTGGGCCTAGAGCCATCGTTTTTTGCACTCTACACCACCCCAGTTCAGACATGCCCAAAAGCAAATCAGCCTTGACCCTGTGCCTCATGGGAAGAGTCCAGCCCGAACTGCCAAGCATGTCTTCCCTAGACCGGAATCAAGCATCCAAGGACCGATTTCTGGCTATCAGCCGTCCTCAACCAGGATAGCTTGGCTCCAGTGGCGTGGGGAGCACAGGACTCACGCCTGAGCATACCCGTCCCACTCGGGGTGACAAATGCAACAAGCATTTACAATGCAATGGTTTTGCCTTTTTTAAAGTTAGAGCTATTGGCATTGCTCATGACATTATTTTGATTTATGTTTTTTAACATAAATAAATGGCATTGTCATTTACAATGCCACTAGCTTTATCTCTCGCAAATTACACACACACAAACACCCACACAGAGCCCCCCCCACACACACACACACACAAAGCCCCCCCCCACACACACACCCACACAGAGCCCCCCACACACTGCGAGCCCCACCCCACACACTGTGGGCTCGCTGCGAGCACCCCCGCAGGCAACAGAGGCACGAAAACAGGGTCACAAGCAAGCAACAGGGTCACAAGCAAGCAACAGGGTCCCAAGCAAGCAACAGGGTCACAAGCAGGCAACAGAGGCACGTAAAGAGGGCCACAAGCAGGCAACAGAGGCACGAAAACAGGGTCCCAAGCAGGCAACAGTGGCACGAAAACAGGGTCCCAAGCAGGCAACAGAGGCACGAAAACAGGGTCACAAGCAAGCAACAGGGTCACAAGCAAGCAACAGGGTCCCAAGCAAGCAACAGGGGCACGTAAAGAGGGCCACAAGCAGGCAACAGAGGCACGAAAACAGGGTCCCAAGCAGGCAACAGTGGCACGAAAACAGGGTCCCAAGCAGGCAACAGCGGCACGAAAACAGGGTCCCAAGCAGGCAACAGTGGCACAAAAACAGGGTCCCAAGCAGGCAACAGTGGCACAAAATCAGGGTCCCAAGCAGGCAACAGTGGCACAAAAACAGGGTCCCAAGCAGGCAACAGTGGCACAAAAACAGGGTCCCAAGCAGGCAACAGTGGCAAAAAAACAGGGTCCCAAGCAGGCAACAGAGGCACGAAAACAGGGTCCCAAGCAGGCAACAGAGGCACGTAAAGAGGGCCACAAGCAGGCAACAGAGGCACGTAAAGAGGGCCACAAGCAGGCAACAGAGGCACGTAAACAGGGTCACAAGCAGGCAACAGAGGCACGAAAACAGGGTCACAAGCAGGCAACAGAGGCACAAAAACAGGGTCACAAGCAGGCAACAGAGGCACGAAAACAGGGTCACAAGCAGGCAACAGAGGCACGAAAACAGGGTCACAAGCAAGCAACAGGGTCACAAGCAAGCAACAGGGTCACAAGCAAGCAACAGGGTCACAAGCAGGCAACAGAGGTACGTAAAGAGGGCCACAAGCAGGCAACAAAGGCACGAAAACAGGGTCCCAAGCAGGCAACAGTGGCACGAAAACAGGGTCCCAAGCAGGCAACAGAGGCACAAGCAGGCAACAGAGGCACAAGCAGGCAACAGAGGCACGAACACAGGGTCACAAGTAGGCAACAGAGGCACGAAAACAGGGTCCCAAGCAGGCAACAGAGGCACAAGCAGGCAACAGAGGCACGAAAACAGGGTCACAAGCAGGCAACAGGCACGAAAACAGGGTCACAAGCAGGCAACAGAGGCACGTAAAGAGGGCCACAAGCAGGCAACAGAGGCACGAAAACAGGGTCACAAGCAGGCAACAGGCGGATCACTTATAACAAACCAACTCTCCACCACTTCTTGCTATACGCTATTTCAGGCCCCTCATTCTCACGGTCTCTGAACCCCACACTTTTTCCAGTGTTGAGTTGAACATTTCTTCCTCCCATGTACTGCAGAGAGAGATAGCGACACAGGGAGGGGGAGCAGATTAGGGGAGATAGTGACACAAGGAGGGAGAGTAGCACAGGGGGAGATAATGGCAAAGGGAGGGAGAGTAGTGCAGCAGGAGATTGCGACACAGGGAGGAATAGCAGCGCAGGAGGAGATAGTGACACAGGGAGGGAGAGCAGCGCAAGGGGAGATAGCGACAGGGAGGGAGCCGAGAGTAGCACAGGGGGAGATCGTAGACGTGGCCTGGTGATGGCAGACATACCACTTCGGACTCCAGCAGCCAGGTGCCAACCAGTGCCTCAGTGCCACACCCTGCGAATCACTTACTGCCTCCCCGTGCATTAAAGCAATGCGCAGTACAATGCTCTAATATAAATGTCCAAATAAAACATAAAATAAAAAAGGCATCATATTTTAAAGAGTAAAACACCCACAACTCACGTGAACAGACGAGTCTCTCAGACAACCCACGCACAGCACAAGCAGGGCACAGGCATACACAACACACAACAGCACTTACAGGCCCACACGACTCTCAAACACACAGACAGTGCAACACTCGCAGAACATAGACAGACACCACAAAGAACAGCACACCCCACAGACCCACATACAGGACCATCAATATATTACACCACCTGGTGACACGTAGGAAACAGGACATAGACAAAAAACAGCACAAAACACACACAGACAACCCATCCGATTTAGAGGTAGCATATACAGACACAACACAACGAGATGCACACTAGACACACAAATCAGCAACATGATGCAGACCCCTGGTGTACAATTCAGATTTACACAAAACAGAACACACGTAATGCAAAACGCTGGGTGGCACAAAGCTTGTTTCCACAGACACCACTGATGCTGAGACCCCGCCCCCACCCCTTCCCCACCTGGCAGCCTCCATGGTAGGTTCCAGCAGTGCTGGGTGGCACGTGGCTTGTTCCCACAGTCACCGTTGGTGCTCACAGAAGCCCCCTGCCCGCCTCATGTGGTAGGTTCCACCAGTGCTTGGTGGCACAAGGCTTGTTACCACAGACACCGCTGCTGCTCAGAGAAGCCCCCCCCCCCCCCCAACCTACCTCATGTGGTAGGTTCCAACAGTATTGTGTGGCACCAGGCTTGCTACAACAGACACGCTGCTGCTCAGGCCCAAGGTCACGCGGTGGATCGTCGTAAGTGGCAGCTCACTGGGACTGCTACAGTGAGGGGTGGGCCAAACCGACCCCACCACCGCGGCTAGTGAAGGGGCGAACTGGGCCGGATTTTACCCCTTCTCATAACCACCCCCGGGACGAGAGTTCCGCACATGGTAATCCCGCTTTTATGGGGTTGTGGACGATTTGACGGAAATGGTCCGTGGTCGCTCCTCATCTGCATGGCAGCGGAAGCAGTCACAGCGCAGTGAACTTCCCTAATGGTTGAGGTGAAAGTGCTGTGTCCACTTCCTGTTAGAATGTTCCAGACACTCTTTACCGTAATGTTGCTACACCCCAAGGCTCGAACATTGGCCGAAGATGGGCCGAATCTATTTTGCGGCTAATTCAGCGTTTACGGGTTCCCCAGGAGGCGCAGCATGCACCCCCCTCTTGAATTGCCACCCCCTACCCGACTCGGGGTTGGGGGGTGGGATATGGTCCTCCTCGGTCGTGGTTAACCGGGGGAAGGGAGAGAGTAGCGCTCTTACCTGGCATGGCCAGCCGGCTAGCTGTGCTGGGTGGGCATGATCTTGAGCCCGTTAGCGCTGGGTCGGTTAGCGCTCGATAGTCAGGTGCTCTTCGGCCATCCTGGGTACCTGGTGTGGCCATGATCCACGCGGGGGACCGGGCGGTGGACATGGTGTACCTTTTCTCCACGCTTGGTGCAGCTCTGCGTTCCTCTCCTGACCGAGGCGCCGCTGCCTGGCGCTTTTGAGATCCCCGTCCCCTCCCTCGGGCTGGTTTGTGCCTCGCTGTGCTGGGGTTTAGTGGTGCATGCTTCATTGCGAGCAATCGGGTGGGGGGGGGAACAGGAACAGACGACGGAAGGCGGGTGCCGGCAATGCCGGACCAGAATCGGGGGCGTTCCCGGCGTCGTGTGACGTCGGCAAAAGCCAAAGAATGTCGGGAACGCCCCCGTGTCTGGTCCGGCATTGACGGACAGGCCCCTCATCCAATGGCTAGGCTCCATTTACGGAGCCAGCCAATGAATGACGAGGGCCGACCCAAAGCACACTACAGTTCTCATCAGGTTTTCGCCTGCGCGAAAAAGATGCGCAGAGCGCATCTTTTTGGCGAGGCAAAACCTAAAAACAACAGTTGATGGACAGAATGCAGAACAATGTCATACATTCACCCCAGTACAGAGATCTGGGCCTAGATCCATGTTTTTTTTGCACTCCACACCACCCCAGTTCAGACATGGCCATATGCAAATCAGCCTTGACCCTGTGCCTCATGGCAACAGTCCAGCTCGAACTGCCAAGCCATGTCTTTCCTGGACCAGATTCAAGCATCCTAAGACCGGTTTCTGGCTATCAGCCGTCTTCAGCCAGGATAGCTTGACTCTAATGGTGTTGAGAGCACGGGACTCACGTCCGAGCATACCCATCCCACTCGGGGTGACAAATGCAAAAACAACAGTTGAAGGACAGAATGCAGAACAATGTCATACATTCACCCCAGTACAGAGATCTAGGCCTAAATCCATCGTTTTTTTGCACACCACACCACCACAGTCCAGACATGGCCATATGCAAATCAGCCTTGACCCTGTGCCTCATGGGAACAGTTCAGCCCGAACTGCCAAGCCATGTCTTTCCTGGACCAGATTCAAGCATCCTAGGACCGGTTTCTGGCTATCAGCCGTCTTCAGCCAGAATAGCTTGACTCTAGTGGCGTTGAGAGCACGGGACTCACGTCCGAGCATACCCATCCCACTCGGGGTGACAAATGCAAAAACAACAGTTGAAGGACAGAATGCAGAACAATGTCATACATTCACCCCAGTACAGAGATTTAGGCCTAAATCCATCGTTTTTTTGCACACCACACCACCCTAGTTCAGACATGGCCATATGCAAATCAGCTTTGACCCTGTGCCTCATGGGAACAGTCCAGCCCGAACTGCCAAGCCATGTCTTCCCTGGACCGGAATCAAGCATCCTACGACTGATTTCTGGCTATCAGCCGTCTTCAGCCAGGATAGCTTGACTCCAGTGGCGTGGAGAGCACGGGACTCACGTCTGAGCATACACGTCCCACTCGGGGTTACAAATGCAAAAACAACAGTTGATGGACAGAATGCAGAACAATGTCATACATTCACCCCAGTACAGAGATCTGGGCCTAGATCCATCGTTTTTTTTTACCTCACACCACCCCAGTTCAGACATGGCCATATGCAAATCAGCCTTGACCCTGTGCCTCATGTGAACAGTCCAGCTGGAACTGCCAAACCATGCCTTCCCTGGACCGGAATCAAGCATCCTAGGACCCGTCTCTGGCCATCAGCCGTCTTCAGCCAGGATAGCTTGACTCCAGTGGCGTGGAGAGCACAGGACTCAGGTCTGAGCATACCCGTCCCACTCGGGGGGACAAATGCAAAAACAACAGTTGATGGACAGAATGCAGAACAATGTCATACATTCACCCCAGTACAGATATCTGGGCCTAAATCCATTGTTTTCTTGCACTCCACACCACCCCAGTTCAGACATGGCCATATGCAAATCAGCCTTGACCCTGTACCTCATGGGAACAGTCCAGCCCAAACTGCCAAGCCATGTCTTCCCTGGACCGGAATCAAGCATCCTAGGACCGGTTTCTTGCTATCAGCCGTCTTCAGCCAGGATAGCTTGACTCCAGTGGCGTGGAGAGCACGGGACTTACGTCTGAGCATACCCATCCCACTGGGGATGACAAATGCAAAAACAACAGTTGATGGACAGAATGCAGAACAATGTCATACATTCACCCCAGTACAGAGATCTGGGCCTAAATCCATCGTTTTTTTGCACTCCACACCACCCCAGTTCAGACATGACCATATGCAAATCAGCCTTGACCCTGTGCCTCATGGGAACAGTCCTGCTCGAACTGCCAAGCCATGTCTTCCCTGGACCAGAATCAAGCATCCTAGGACCGGTTTCTGGCTATCAGCCGTCTATAGCCAGGATAGCTTGACTCCAGTGGTGTGGAGATCACGGGACTCACGTCTGAGCATACCCGTCCCACTCGGGGTGACAAATGCAAAAACAACAGTTGATGGACAGAATGCAGAACAATGTCATACAATCACCCCAGTACAGACATCTGGGCCTAGAGCCATCGTTTTTTGCACTCTACACCACCCCAGTTCAGACATGCCCAAAAGCAAATCAGCCTTGACCCTGTGCCTCATGGGAAGAGTCCAGCCCGAACTGCCAAGCATGTCTTCCCTAGACCGGAATCAAGCATCCAAGGACCGATTTCTGGCTATCAGCCGTCCTCAACCAGGATAGCTTGGCTCCAGTGGCGTGGGGAGCACAGGACTCACGCCTGAGCATACCCGTCCCACTCGGGGTGACAAATGCAACAAGCATTTACAATGCAATGGTTTTGCCTTTTTTAAAGTTAGAGCTATTGGCATTGCTCATGACATTATTTTGATTTATGTTTTTTAACATAAATAAATGGCATTGTCATTTACAATGCCACTAGCTTTATCTCTCGCAAATTACACACACACAAACACCCACACAGAGCCCCCCCCACACACACACACACACAAAGCCCCCCCCCCACACACACACCCACACAGAGCCCCCCACACACTGCGAGCCCCACCCCACACACTGTGGGCTCGCTGCGAGCACCCCCGCAGGCAACAGAGGCACGAAAACAGGGTCACAAGCAAGCAACAGGGTCACAAGCAAGCAACAGGGTCCCAAGCAAGCAACAGGGTCACAAGCAGGCAACAGAGGCACGTAAAGAGGGCCACAAGCAGGCAACAGAGGCACGAAAACAGGGTCCCAAGCAGGCAACAGTGGCACGAAAACAGGGTCCCAAGCAGGCAACAGAGGCACGAAAACAGGGTCACAAGCAAGCAACAGGGTCACAAGCAAGCAACAGGGTCCCAAGCAAGCAACAGGGGCACGTAAAGAGGGCCACAAGCAGGCAACAGAGGCACGAAAACAGGGTCCCAAGCAGGCAACAGTGGCACGAAAACAGGGTCCCAAGCAGGCAACAGCGGCACGAAAACAGGGTCCCAAGCAGGCAACAGTGGCACAAAAACAGGGTCCCAAGCAGGCAACAGTGGCACAAAATCAGGGTCCCAAGCAGGCAACAGTGGCACAAAAACAGGGTCCCAAGCAGGCAACAGTGGCACAAAAACAGGGTCCCAAGCAGGCAACAGTGGCAAAAAAACAGGGTCCCAAGCAGGCAACAGAGGCACGAAAACAGGGTCCCAAGCAGGCAACAGAGGCACGTAAAGAGGGCCACAAGCAGGCAACAGAGGCACGTAAAGAGGGCCACAAGCAGGCAACAGAGGCACGTAAACAGGGTCACAAGCAGGCAACAGAGGCACGAAAACAGGGTCACAAGCAGGCAACAGAGGCACAAAAACAGGGTCACAAGCAGGCAACAGAGGCACGAAAACAGGGTCACAAGCAGGCAACAGAGGCACGAAAACAGGGTCACAAGCAAGCAACAGGGTCACAAGCAAGCAACAGGGTCACAAGCAAGCAACAGGGTCACAAGCAGGCAACAGAGGTACGTAAAGAGGGCCACAAGCAGGCAACAAAGGCACGAAAACAGGGTCCCAAGCAGGCAACAGTGGCACGAAAACAGGGTCCCAAGCAGGCAACAGAGGCACAAGCAGGCAACAGAGGCACAAGCAGGCAACAGAGGCACGAACACAGGGTCACAAGTAGGCAACAGAGGCACGAAAACAGGGTCCCAAGCAGGCAACAGAGGCACAAGCAGGCAACAGAGGCACGAAAACAGGGTCACAAGCAGGCAACAGGCACGAAAACAGGGTCACAAGCAGGCAACAGAGGCACGTAAAGAGGGCCACAAGCAGGCAACAGAGGCACGAAAACAGGGTCACAAGCAGGCAACAGGCGGATCACTTATAACAAACCAACTCTCCACCACTTCTTGCTATACGCTATTTCAGGCCCCTCATTCTCACGGTCTCTGAACCCCACACTTTTTCCAGTGTTGAGTTGAACATTTCTTCCTCCCATGTACTGCAGAGAGAGATAGCGACACAGGGAGGGGGAGCAGATTAGGGGAGATAGTGACACAAGGAGGGAGAGTAGCACAGGGGGAGATAATGGCAAAGGGAGGGAGAGTAGTGCAGCAGGAGATTGCGACACAGGGAGGAATAGCAGCGCAGGAGGAGATAGTGACACAGGGAGGGAGAGCAGCGCAAGGGGAGATAGCGACAGGGAGGGAGCCGAGAGTAGCACAGGGGGAGATCGTAGACGTGGCCTGGTGATGGCAGACATACCACTTCGGACTCCAGCAGCCAGGTGCCAACCAGTGCCTCAGTGCCACACCCTGCGAATCACTTACTGCCTCCCCGTGCATTAAAGCAATGCGCAGTACAATGCTCTAATATAAATGTCCAAATAAAACATAAAATAAAAAAGGCATCATATTTTAAAGAGTAAAACACCCACAACTCACGTGAACAGACGAGTCTCTCAGACAACCCACGCACAGCACAAGCAGGGCACAGGCATACACAACACACAACAGCACTTACAGGCCCACACGACTCTCAAACACACAGACAGTGCAACACTCGCAGAACATAGACAGACACCACAAAGAACAGCACACCCCACAGACCCACATACAGGACCATCAATATATTACACCACCTGGTGACACGTAGGAAACAGGACATAGACAAAAAACAGCACAAAACACACACAGACAACCCATCCGATTTAGAGGTAGCATATACAGACACAACACAACGAGATGCACACTAGACACACAAATCAGCAACATGATGCAGACCCCTGGTGTACAATTCAGATTTACACAAAACAGAACACACGTAATGCAAAACGCTGGGTGGCACAAAGCTTGTTTCCACAGACACCACTGATGCTGAGACCCCGCCCCCACCCCTTCCCCACCTGGCAGCCTCCATGGTAGGTTCCAGCAGTGCTGGGTGGCACGTGGCTTGTTCCCACAGTCACCGTTGGTGCTCACAGAAGCCCCCTGCCCGCCTCATGTGGTAGGTTCCACCAGTGCTTGGTGGCACAAGGCTTGTTACCACAGACACCGCTGCTGCTCAGAGAAGCCCCCCCCCCCCCCAACCTACCTCATGTGGTAGGTTCCAACAGTATTGTGTGGCACCAGGCTTGCTACAACAGACACGCTGCTGCTCAGGCCCAAGGTCACGCGGTGGATCGTCGTAAGTGGCAGCTCACTGGGACTGCTACAGTGAGGGGTGGGCCAAACCGACCCCACCACCGCGGCTAGTGAAGGGGCGAACTGGGCCGGATTTTACCCCTTCTCATAACCACCCCCGGGACGAGAGTTCCGCACATGGTAATCCCGCTTTTATGGGGTTGTGGACGATTTGACGGAAATGGTCCGTGGTCGCTCCTCATCTGCATGGCAGCGGAAGCAGTCACAGCGCAGTGAACTTCCCTAATGGTTGAGGTGAAAGTGCTGTGTCCACTTCCTGTTAGAATGTTCCAGACACTCTTTACCGTAATGTTGCTACACCCCAAGGCTCGAACATTGGCCGAAGATGGGCCGAATCTATTTTGCGGCTAATTCAGCGTTTACGGGTTCCCCGGCAGGCGCAGCATGCACCCCCCTCTTGAATTGCCACCCCCTACCCGACTCGGGGTTGGGGGGTGGGATATGGTCCTCCTCGGTCGTGGTTAACCGGGGGAAGGGAGAGAGTAGCGCTCTTACCTGGCATGGCCAGCCGGCTAGCTGTGCTGGGTGGGCATGATCTTGAGCCCGTTAGCGCTGGGTCGGTTAGCGCTCGATAGTCAGGTGCTCTTCGGCCATCCTGGGTACCTGGTGTGGCCATGATCCACGCGGGGGACCGGGCGGTGGACATGGTGTACCTTTTCTCCACGCTTGGTGCAGCTCTGCGTTCCTCTCCTGACCGAGGCGCCGCTGCCTGGCGCTTTTGAGATCCCCGTCCCCTCCCTCGGGCTGGTTTGTGCCTCGCTGTGCTGGGGTTTAGTGGTGCATGCTTCATTGCGAGCAATCGGGTGGGGGGGGGAACAGGAACAGACGACGGAAGGCGGGTGCCGGCAATGCCGGACCAGAATCGGGGGCGTTCCCGGCGTCGTGTGACGTCGGCAAAAGCCAAAGAATGTCGGGAACGCCCCCGTGTCTGGTCCGGCATTGACGGACAGGCCCCTCATCCAATGGCTAGGCTCCATTTACGGAGCCAGCCAATGAATGACGAGGGCCGACCCAAAGCACACTACAGTTCTCATCAGGTTTTCGCCTGCGCGAAAAAGATGCGCAGAGCGCATCTTTTTGGCGAGGCAAAACCTAAAAACAACAGTTGATGGACAGAATGCAGAACAATGTCATACATTCACCCCAGTACAGAGATCTGGGCCTAGATCCATGTTTTTTTTGCACTCCACACCACCCCAGTTCAGACATGGCCATATGCAAATCAGCCTTGACCCTGTGCCTCATGGCAACAGTCCAGCTCGAACTGCCAAGCCATGTCTTTCCTGGACCAGATTCAAGCATCCTAAGACCGGTTTCTGGCTATCAGCCGTCTTCAGCCAGGATAGCTTGACTCTAATGGTGTTGAGAGCACGGGACTCACGTCCGAGCATACCCATCCCACTCGGGGTGACAAATGCAAAAACAACAGTTGGAGGACAGAATGCAGAACAATGTCATACATTCACCCCAGTACAGAGATCTAGGCCTAAATCCATCGTTTTTTTGCACACCACACCACCACAGTCCAGACATGGCCATATGCAAATCAGCCTTGACCCTGTGCCTCATGGGAACAGTCCAGCCCGAACTGCCAAGCCATGTCTTTCCTGGAACAGATTCAAGCATCCTAGGACCGGTTTCTGGCTATCAGCCGTCTTCAGCCAGGATAGCTTGATTTTAGTGGCGTTGAGAGCATGGGACTCACGTCCGAGCATACCCATCCCACTCGGGGTGACAAATGCAAAAACAACAGTTGAAGGACAGAATACAGAACAATGTCATACATTCACCCCAGTACAGAGATCTGGGCCTAGATCCATCGTTTTTTTGCACTTCACACCACCCCAGTTCAGACATGGCCATATGCAAATCAGCCATGACCCTGTGCCTCATGGGAACAGTCCAGGCCGAACTGCCAAATCATGTCTTCCCTGGACCAGATTCAAGCATCCTAGGACCGGTTTCTGGTTATCAGCCGCTTTCAGCCAGGATAGCTTGACTCCAGTGGCATGGAGAGCAAGGGACTTACGTCTGAGCATACCCGTCCCACTCAGGGTGACAAATGCAAATACAACAGTTGATGGACAGAATGCAGAACAATGTCATACATTCACCCCAGTACAGAGATCTGGGCCTAAATCCATCATTTTTTTGCACCCCACACCACCCCACTTCAGACATGGCCATATGCAAATCAGCCTTGACCCTGTGCCTCATGGGAACAGTCCAGCCCGAACTGCCAAGCCATGTCTTCCCTGGACCGGAATCAAGCATTCTAGGACCGGTTTCTGGCTATCAGCCGCCTTCAGCCAGGATAGCTTGACTCCAGTGGCGTGGAGAGCACGGGACTCACGTCTGAGCATACCCGTCCCACTCGGGGTTGACAAATGCAAAAACAACAGTTGATGGACAGAATGCAGAATAATGTCATACATTCACCCCAGTGCAGAGATCTGGGCCTAAATCCATCGTTCTTTTGCACTCCACACCACCCCAGTTTAGACATGGCGATATGCAAATCAGCCTTGACCCTGTGCCTCATGTGAACAGTCCAGCTGGAACTGCCAAGCCATGTCTTCCCTGGACCGGAATCAAGCATCCTAGGACCCGTCTCTGGCTATCAGCCGTCTTCAGCCAGGATAGCTTGACTCCAGTGGCGTGGAGAGCACAGGACTCAGGTCTGAGCATACCCGTCCCACTCGGGGTGACAAATGCAAAAACAACATTTGATGGACAGAATGCAGAACAATGTCATACATTCACCCCAGTACAGAGATCTGGGCCTAGATCCATCGTTTTTTTTTTACCTCACACCACCCCAGTTCAGACATGGCCATATGCAAATCAGCCTTGACCCTGTGCCTCATGTGAACAGTCCAGCTGGAACTGCCAAACCATGCCTTCCCTGGACCGGAATCAAGCATCCTAGGACCCGTCTCTGGCTATCAGCCGTCTTCAGCCAGGATAGCTTGACTCCAGTGGCGTGGAGAGCACAGGACTCAGGTCTGAGCATACCCGTCCCACTCGGGGGGACAAATGCAAAAACAACAGTTGATGGACAGAATGCAGAACAATGTCATACATTCACCCCAGTACAGATATCTGGGCCTAAATCCATTGTTTTCTTGCACTCCACACCACCCCAGTTCAGACATGGCCATATGCAAATCAGCCTTGACCCTGTGCCTCATGGGAACAGTCCAGCCCAAACTGCCAAGCCATGTCTTCCCTGGACCGGAATCAAGCATCCTAGGACCGGTTTCTTGCTATCAGCCGTCTTCAGCCAGGATAGCTTGACTCCAGTGGCGTGGAGAGCACGGGACTTACGTCTGAGCATACCCATCCCACTGGGGATGACAAATGCAAAAACAACAGTTGATGGACAGAATGCAGAACAATGTCATACATTCACCCCAGTACAGAGATCTGGGCCTAGATCCATGTTTTTTTTGCACTCCACACCACCCCAGTTCAGACATGGCCATATGCAAATCAGCCTTGACCCTGTGCCTCATGGCAACAGTCCAGCTCGAACTGCCAAGCCATGTCTTTCCTGGACCAGATTCAAGCATCCTAAGACCGGTTTCTGGCTATCAGCCGTCTTCAGCCAGGATAGCTTGACTCTAATGGTGTTGAGAGCACGGGACTCACGTCCGAGCATACCCATCCCACTCGGGGTGACAAATGCAAAAACAACAGTTGGAGGACAGAATGCAGAACAATGTCATACATTCACCCCAGTACAGAGATCTAGGCCTAAATCCATCGTTTTTTTGCACACCACACCACCACAGTCCAGACATGGCCATATGCAAATCAGCCTTGACCCTGTGCCTCATGGGAACAGTCCAGCCCGAACTGCCAAGCCATGTCTTTCCTGGAACAGATTCAAGCATCCTAGGACCGGTTTCTGGCTATCAGCCGTCTTCAGCCAGGATAGCTTGATTTTAGTGGCGTTGAGAGCATGGGACTCACGTCCGAGCATACCCATCCCACTCGGGGTGACAAATGCAAAAACAACAGTTGAAGGACAGAATACAGAACAATGTCATACATTCACCCCAGTACAGAGATCTGGGCCTAGATCCATCGTTTTTTTGCACTTCACACCACCCCAGTTCAGACATGGCCATATGCAAATCAGCCATGACCCTGTGCCTCATGGGAACAGTCCAGGCCGAACTGCCAAATCATGTCTTCCCTGGACCAGATTCAAGCATCCTAGGACCGGTTTCTGGTTATCAGCCGCTTTCAGCCAGGATAGCTTGACTCCAGTGGCATGGAGAGCAAGGGACTTACGTCTGAGCATACCCGTCCCACTCAGGGTGACAAATGCAAATACAACAGTTGATGGACAGAATGCAGAACAATGTCATACATTCACCCCAGTACAGAGATCTGGGCCTAAATCCATCATTTTTTTGCACCCCACACCACCCCACTTCAGACATGGCCATATGCAAATCAGCCTTGACCCTGTGCCTCATGGGAACAGTCCAGCCCGAACTGCCAAGCCATGTCTTCCCTGGACCGGAATCAAGCATTCTAGGACCGGTTTCTGGCTATCAGCCGCCTTCAGCCAGGATAGCTTGACTCCAGTGGCGTGGAGAGCACGGGACTCACGTCTGAGCATACCCGTCCCACTCGGGGTTGACAAATGCAAAAACAACAGTTGATGGACAGAATGCAGAATAATGTCATACATTCACCCCAGTGCAGAGATCTGGGCCTAAATCCATCGTTCTTTTGCACTCCACACCACCCCAGTTTAGACATGGCGATATGCAAATCAGCCTTGACCCTGTGCCTCATGTGAACAGTCCAGCTGGAACTGCCAAGCCATGTCTTCCCTGGACCGGAATCAAGCATCCTAGGACCCGTCTCTGGCTATCAGCCGTCTTCAGCCAGGATAGCTTGACTCCAGTGGCGTGGAGAGCACAGGACTCAGGTCTGAGCATACCCGTCCCACTCGGGGTGACAAATGCAAAAACAACATTTGATGGACAGAATGCAGAACAATGTCATACATTCACCCCAGTACAGAGATCTGGGCCTAGATCCATCGTTTTTTTTTTACCTCACACCACCCCAGTTCAGACATGGCCATATGCAAATCAGCCTTGACCCTGTGCCTCATGTGAACAGTCCAGCTGGAACTGCCAAACCATGCCTTCCCTGGACCGGAATCAAGCATCCTAGGACCCGTCTCTGGCTATCAGCCGTCTTCAGCCAGGATAGCTTGACTCCAGTGGCGTGGAGAGCACAGGACTCAGGTCTGAGCATACCCGTCCCACTCGGGGGGACAAATGCAAAAACAACAGTTGATGGACAGAATGCAGAACAATGTCATACATTCACCCCAGTACAGATATCTGGGCCTAAATCCATTGTTTTCTTGCACTCCACACCACCCCAGTTCAGACATGGCCATATGCAAATCAGCCTTGACCCTGTGCCTCATGGGAACAGTCCAGCCCAAACTGCCAAGCCATGTCTTCCCTGGACCGGAATCAAGCATCCTAGGACCGGTTTCTTGCTATCAGCCGTCTTCAGCCAGGATAGCTTGACTCCAGTGGCGTGGAGAGCACGGGACTTACGTCTGAGCATACCCATCCCACTGGGGATGACAAATGCAAAAACAACAGTTGATGGACAGAATGCAGAACAATGTCATACATTCACCCCAGTACAGAGATCTGGGCTTAAATCCATCGTTTTTTTGCACTCCACACCACCCCAGTTCAGACATGACCATATGCAAATCAGCCTTGACCCTGTGCCTCATGGGAACAGTCCTGCTCGAACTGCCAAGCCATGTCTTCCCTGGACCAGAATCAAGCATCCTAGGACTGGTTTCTGGCTATCAGCCGTCTATAGCCAGGATAGCTTGACTCCAGTGGCGTGGAGATCACGGGACTCACGTCTGAGCATACCCGTCCCACTCGGGGTGACAAATGCAAAAACAACAGTTGATGGACAGAATGCAGAACAATGTCATACAATCACCCCAGTACAGACATCTGGGCCTAGAGCCATCGTTTTTTGCACTCTACACCACCCCAGTTCAGACATGCCCAAAAGCAAATCAGCCTTGACCCTGTGCCTCATGGGAAGAGTCCAGCCCGAACTGCCAAGCATGTCTTCCCTAGACCGGAATCAAGCATCCAAGGACCGATTTCTGGCTATCAGCCGTCCTCAACCAGGATAGCTTGGCTCCAGTGGCGTGGGGAGCACAGGACTCACGCCTGAGCATACCCGTCCCACTCGGGGTGACAAATGCAAAAACAACAGTTGATGGACAGAATGCAGAACAATGTCATACATTCACCCCAGTACAGAGATCTGGGCCTAGATCCATGTTTTTTTTGCACTCCACCACACCACCCCAGTTCAGACATGGCCATATGCAAATCAGCCTTGACCCTGTGCCTCATGGCAACAGTCCAGCTCGAACTGCCAAGCCATGTCTTTCCTGGACCAGATTCAAGCATCCTAGGACCGGTTTCTGGCTATCAGCCGTCTTCAGCCAGGATAGCTTGACTTTAGTGGTGTTGAGAGCACGGGACTCACGTCCGAGCATACCCATCCCACTCGGGGTGACAAATGCAAAAACAACAGTTGAAGGACAGAATGCAGAACAATGTCATACATTCACCCCAGTACAGAGATCTAGGTCTAAATCCATCGTTTTTTTGCACACCACACCACCACAGTCCAGACATGGCCATATGCAAATCAGCCTTGACCCTGTGCCTCATGGGAACAGTCCAGCCCGAACTGCCAAGCCATGTCTTTCCTGGACCAGATTCAAGCATCCTAGGACCGGTTTCTGGCTATCAGCCATCTTCAGGCAGGATAGCTTGATTTTAGTGGCGTTGAGAGCATGGGACTCACGTCCGAGCATACCCATCCCACTCGGGGTGACAAATGCAAAAACAACAGTTGAAGGACAGAATGCAGAACAATGTCATACATTCACCCCAGTACAGAGATCTGGGCCTAGATCCATCGTTTTTTTGCACTTCACACCACCCCAGTTCAGACATGGCCATATGCAAATCAGCCATGACCCTGTGCCTCATGGGAACAGTCCAGGCCGAACTGCCAAATCATGTCTTCCCTGGACCAGATTCAAGCATCCTAGGACCGGTTTCTGGCTATCAGCCGCTTTCAGCCAGGATAGCTTGACTCCAGTGGCATGGAGAGCACGGGACTTACGTCTGAGCATACCCGTCCCACTCAGGGTGACAAATGCAAATACAACAGTTGATGGACAGAATGCAGAACAATGTCATACATTCACCCCAGTACAGAGATCTGGGCCTAAATCCATCATTTTTTTGCACCCCACACCACCCCACTTCAGACATGGCCATATGCAAATCAGCCTTGACCCTGTGCCTCATGGGAACAGTCCAGCCCGAACTGCCAAGCCATGTCTTCCCTGGACCGGAATCAAGCATCCTAGGACCGGTTTCTGGCTATCAGCCGCCTTCAGCCAGGATAGCTTGACTCCAGTGGCGTGGAGAGCACGGGACTCACGTCTGAGCATACCCGTCCCACTCGGGGTTGACAAATGCAAAAACAACAGTTGATGGACAGAATGCAGAATAATGTCATACATTCACCCCAGTGCAGAGATCTGGGCCTAAATCCATCGTTCTTTTGCACTCCACACCACCCCAGTTTAGACATGGCGATATGCAAATCAGCCTTGACCCTGTGCCTCATGTGAACAGTCCAGCTGGAACTACCAAGCCATGTCTTCCCTGGACCGGAATCAAGCATCCTAGGACCCGTCTCTGGCTATCAGCCGTCTTCAGCCAGGATAGCTTGTCTCCAGTGGCGTGGAGAGCACAGGACTCAGGTCTGAGCATACCCGTCCCACTCGGGGTGACAAATGCAAAAACAACAGTTGATGGACAGAATGCAGAACAATGTCATACATTCACCCCAGTACAGAGATCTGGGCCTAAATCCATTGTTTTCTTGCACTCCACACCACCCCAGTTCAGACATGGCCATATGCAAATCAGCCTTGACCCTGTGCCTCATGGGAACAGTCCAGCCCAAACTGACAAGCCATGTCTTCTCTGGACCGGAATCAAGCATCCTAGGACCGGTTTATTGCTATCAGCCGTCTTCAGCCAGGATAGCTTGACTCCAGTGGCGTGGAGAGCACGGGACTTACGTCTGAGCATACCCGTCCCACTCGGGGTGACAAATGCAAAAACAACAGTTGATGGACAGAATGCAGAACAATGTCATACATTCACCCCAGTACAGAGATCTGGGCCTAAATCCATCGTTTTTTTTCACTTCACACCACCCCAGTTCAGACATGGACATATGCAAATCAGCCTTGACCCTGTGCCTCATGGGAACAGTCCAGCCCGAACTGCCAAGCCATGTCTTCCCTGGACCAGATTCAAGCATCCTAGGACCAGTTTCTGGCTATCAGCCGTCTTCAGCCAGGATAGCTTGACTCTAGTGGCGTTGAGAGCACGGGACTCACGTCCGAGCATACCCATCCCACTCGGGGCGAAAAATGCAAAAACAACAGTTGAAGGACAGAATGCAGAACAATGTCATACTTTCACCCCAGTACAGAGATCTAGGCCTAAATCCATCGTTTTTTTGCACACCACACCACCACTGTTCAGACATGGCCATACACAAATCAGCCTTGACCCTGTGCCTCACGGGAACAGTCCAGCCCGAACTGCCAAGCCATGTCTTCCCTGGACCGGAATCAAGCATCCTACGACCGATTTCTGGCTATCAGCCGTCTTTAACAAGGATAGCTTGACTCCAGTGGCGTGGAGAGCACGGGACTCATGTCTGAGCATACACGTCCCACTCAGGGTGACAAATGCAAAAACAACAGTTGATGGACAGAATGCAGAACAATGTCATACATTCACCCCAGTACAGAGATCTGGGCCTAGATCCATGTTTTTTTTGCACTCCACACCACCCCAGTTCAGACATGGCCATATGCAAATCAGCCTTGACCCTGTGCCTCATGACAACAGTCCAGCTCGAACTGCCAAGCCATGTCTTTCCTGGACCAGATTCAAGCATCCTAAGACCGGTTTCTGGCTATCAGCCGTCTTCAGCCAGGATAGCTTGACTCTAATGGTGTTGAGAGCACGGGACTCACGTCCGAGCATACCCATCCCACTCGGGGTGACAAATGCAAAAACAACAGTTGAAGGACAGAATGCAGAACAATGTCATACATTCACCCCAGTACAGAGATCTAGGCCTAAATCCATCGTTATTTTGCACACCACACCACCACAGTCCAGACATGGCCATATGCAAATCAGCCTTGACCCTGTGCCTCATGGGAACAGTCCAGCCCGAACTGCCAAGCCATGTCTTTCCTGGAACAGATTCAAGCATCCTAGGACCGGTTTCTGGCTATCAGCCGTCTTCAGCCAGGATAGCTTGATTTTAGTGGCGTTGAGAGCATGGGACTCACGTCCGAGCATACCCATCCCACTCGGGGTGACAAATGCAAAAACAACAGTTGAAGGACAGAATACAGAACAATGTCATACATTCACCCCAGTACAGAGATCTGGGCCCAGATCCATCGTTTTTTTGCACTTCACACCACCCCAGTTCAGACATGGCCATATGCAAATCAGCCATGACCCTGTGCCTCATGGGAACAGTCCAGGCCGAACTGCCAAATCATGTCTTCCCTGGACCAGATTCAAGCATCCTAGGACCGGTTTCTGGTTATCAGCCGCTTTCAGCCAGGATAGCTTGACTCCAGTGGCATGGAGAGCAAGGGACTTACGTCTGAGCATACCCGTCCCACTCAGGGTGACAAATGCAAATACAACAGTTGATGGACAGAATGCAGAACAATGTCATACATTCACCCCAGTACAGAGATCTGGGCCTAAATCCATCATTTTTTTGCACCCCACACCACCCCACTTCAGACATGGCCATATGCAAATCAGCCTTGACCCTGTGCCTCATGGGAACAGTCCAGCCCGAACTGCCAAGCCATGTCTTCCCTGGACCGGAATCAAGCATTCTAGGACCGGTTTCTGGCTATCAGCCGCCTTCAGCCAGGATAGCTTGACTCCAGTGGCGTGGAGAGCACGGGACTCACGTCTGAGCATACCCGTCCCACTCGGGGTTGACAAATGCAAAAACAACAGTTGATGGACAGAATGCAGAATAATGTCATACATTCACCCCAGTGCAGAGATCTGGGCCTAAATCCATCGTTCTTTTGCACTCCACACCACCCCAGTTTAGACATGGCGATATGCAAATCAGCCTTGACCCTGTGCCTCATGTGAACAGTCCAGCTGGAACTGCCAAGCCATGTCTTCCCTGGACCGGAATCAAGCATCCTAGGACCCGTCTCTGGCTATCAGCCGTCTTCAGCCAGGATAGCTTGACTCCAGTGGCGTGGAGAGCACAGGACTCAGGTCTGAGCATACCCGTCCCACTCGGGGTGACAAATGCAAAAACAACATTTGATGGACAGAATGCAGAACAATGTCATACATTCACCCCAGTACAGAGATCTGGGCCTAGATCCATCGTTTTTTTTTTACCTCACACCACCCCAGTTCAGACATGGCCATATGCAAATCAGCCTTGACCCTGTGCCTCATGTGAACAGTCCAGCTGGAACTGCCAAACCATGCCTTCCCTGGACCGGAATCAAGCATCCTAGGACCCGTCTCTGGCTATCAGCCGTCTTCAGCCAGGATAGCTTGACTCCAGTGGCGTGGAGAGCACAGGACTCAGGTCTGAGCATACCCGTCCCACTCGGGGGGGACAAATGCAAAAACAACAGTTGATGGACAGAATGCAGAACAATGTCATACATTCACCCCAGTACAGATATCTGGGCCTAAATCCATTGTTTTCTTGCACTCCACACCACCCCAGTTCAGACATGGCCATATGCAAATCAGCCTTGACCCTGTGCCTCATGGGAACAGTCCAGCCCAAACTGCCAAGCCATGTCTTCCCTGGACCGGAATCAAGCATCCTAGGACCGGTTTCTTGCTATCAGCCGTCTTCAGCCAGGATAGCTTGACTCCAGTGGCGTGGAGAGCACGGGACTTACGTCTGAGCATACCCATCCCACTGGGGATGACAAATGCAAAAACAACAGTTGATGGACAGAATGCAGAACAATGTCATACATTCACCCCAGTACAGAGATCTGGGCTTAAATCCATCGTTTTTTTGCACTCCACACCACCCCAGTTCAGACATGACCATATGCAAATCAGCCTTGACCCTGTGCCTCATGGGAACAGTCCTGCTCGAACTGCCAAGCCATGTCTTCCCTGGACCAGAATCAAGCATCCTAGGACTGGTTTCTGGCTATCAGCCGTCTATAGCCAGGATAGCTTGACTCCAGTGGCGTGGAGATCACGGGACTCACGTCTGAGCATACCCGTCCCACTCGGGGTGACAAATGCAAAAACAACAGTTGATGGACAGAATGCAGAACAATGTCATACAATCACCCCAGTACAGACATCTGGGCCTAGAGCCATCGTTTTTTGCACTCTACACCACCCCAGTTCAGACATGCCCAAAAGCAAATCAGCCTTGACCCTGTGCCTCATGGGAAGAGTCCAGCCCGAACTGCCAAGCATGTCTTCCCTAGACCGGAATCAAGCATCCAAGGACCGATTTCTGGCTATCAGCCGTCCTCAACCAGGATAGCTTGGCTCCAGTGGCGTGGGGAGCACAGGACTCACGCCTGAGCATACCCGTCCCACTCGGGGTGACAAATGCAAAAACAACAGTTGATGGACAGAATGCAGAACAATGTCATACATTCACCCCAGTACAGAGATCTGGGCCTAGATCCATGTTTTTTTTGCACTCCACCACACCACCCCAGTTCAGACATGGCCATATGCAAATCAGCCTTGACCCTGTGCCTCATGGCAACAGTCCAGCTCGAACTGCCAAGCCATGTCTTTCCTGGACCAGATTCAAGCATCCTAGGACCGGTTTCTGGCTATCAGCCGTCTTCAGCCAGGATAGCTTGACTTTAGTGGTGTTGAGAGCACGGGACTCACGTCCGAGCATACCCATCCCACTCGGGGTGACAAATGCAAAAACAACAGTTGAAGGACAGAATGCAGAACAATGTCATACATTCACCCCAGTACAGAGATCTAGGTCTAAATCCATCGTTTTTTTGCACACCACACCACCACAGTCCAGACATGGCCATATGCAAATCAGCCTTGACCCTGTGCCTCATGGGAACAGTCCAGCCCGAACTGCCAAGCCATGTCTTTCCTGGACCAGATTCAAGCATCCTAGGACCGGTTTCTGGCTATCAGCCATCTTCAGGCAGGATAGCTTGATTTTAGTGGCGTTGAGAGCATGGGACTCACGTCCGAGCATACCCATCCCACTCGGGGTGACAAATGCAAAAACAACAGTTGAAGGACAGAATGCAGAACAATGTCATACATTCACCCCAGTACAGAGATCTGGGCCTAGATCCATCGTTTTTTTGCACTTCACACCACCCCAGTTCAGACATGGCCATATGCAAATCAGCCATGACCCTGTGCCTCATGGGAACAGTCCAGGCCGAACTGCCAAATCATGTCTTCCCTGGACCAGATTCAAGCATCCTAGGACCGGTTTCTGGCTATCAGCCGCTTTCAGCCAGGATAGCTTGACTCCAGTGGCATGGAGAGCACGGGACTTACGTCTGAGCATACCCGTCCCACTCAGGGTGACAAATGCAAATACAACAGTTGATGGACAGAATGCAGAACAATGTCATACATTCACCCCAGTACAGAGATCTGGGCCTAAATCCATCATTTTTTTGCACCCCACACCACCCCACTTCAGACATGGCCATATGCAAATCAGCCTTGACCCTGTGCCTCATGGGAACAGTCCAGCCCGAACTGCCAAGCCATGTCTTCCCTGGACCGGAATCAAGCATCCTAGGACCGGTTTCTGGCTATCAGCCGCCTTCAGCCAGGATAGCTTGACTCCAGTGGCGTGGAGAGCACGGGACTCACGTCTGAGCATACCCGTCCCACTCGGGGTTGACAAATGCAAAAACAACAGTTGATGGACAGAATGCAGAATAATGTCATACATTCACCCCAGTGCAGAGATCTGGGCCTAAATCCATCGTTCTTTTGCACTCCACACCACCCCAGTTTAGACATGGCGATATGCAAATCAGCCTTGACCCTGTGCCTCATGTGAACAGTCCAGCTGGAACTACCAAGCCATGTCTTCCCTGGACCGGAATCAAGCATCCTAGGACCCGTCTCTGGCTATCAGCCGTCTTCAGCCAGGATAGCTTGTCTCCAGTGGCGTGGAGAGCACAGGACTCAGGTCTGAGCATACCCATCCCACTCGGGGTGACAAATGCAAAAACAACAGTTGATGGACAGAATGCAGAACAATGTCATACATTCACCCCAGTACAGAGATCTGGGCCTAAATCCATTGTTTTCTTGCACTCCACACCACCCCAGTTCAGACATGGCCATATGCAAATCAGCCTTGACCCTGTGCCTCATGGGAACAGTCCAGCCCAAACTGACAAGCCATGTCTTCTCTGGACCGGAATCAAGCATCCTAGGACCGGTTTATTGCTATCAGCCGTCTTCAGCCAGGATAGCTTGACTCCAGTGGCGTGGAGAGCACGGGACTTACGTCTGAGCATACCCGTCCCACTCGGGGTGACAAATGCAAAAACAACAGTTGATGGACAGAATGCAGAACAATGTCATACATTCACCCCAGTACAGAGATCTGGGCCTAAATCCATTGTTTTTTTTCACTTCACACCACCCCAGTTCAGACATGGACATATGCAAATCAGCCTTGACCCTGTGCCTCATGGGAACAGTCCAGCCCGAACTGCCAAGCCATGTCTTCCCTGGACCAGATTCAAGCATCCTAGGACCAGTTTCTGGCTATCAGCCGTCTTCAGCCAGGATAGCTTGACTCTAGTGGCGTTGAGAGCACGGGACTCACGTCCGAGCATACCCATCCCACTCGGGGCGAAAAATGCAAAAACAACAGTTGAAGGACAGAATGCAGAACAATGTCATACTTTCACCCCAGTACAGAGATCTAGGCCTAAATCCATCGTTTTTTTGCACACCACACCACCACTGTTCAGACATGGCCATACACAAATCAGCCTTGACCCTGTGCCTCACGGGAACAGTCCAGCCCGAACTGCCAAGCCATGTCTTCCCTGGACCGGAATCAAGCATCCTACGACCGATTTCTGGCTATCAGCCGTCTTTAACAAGGATAGCTTGACTCCAGTGGCGTGGAGAGCACGGGACTCATGTCTGAGCATACACGTCCCACTCAGGGTGACAAATGCAAAAACAACAGTTGATGGACAGAATGCAGAACAATGTCATACATTCACCCCAGTACAAAGATCTGGGCCTAGATCCATGTTTTTTTTGCACTCCACACCACCCCAGTTCAGACATGGCCATATGCAAATCAGCCTTGACCCTGTGCCTCATGACAACAGTCCAGCTCGAACTGCCAAGCCATGTCTTTCCTGGACCAGATTCAAGCATCCTAAGACCGGTTTCTGGCTATCAGCCGTCTTCAGCCAGGATAGCTTGACTCTAATGGTGTTGAGAGCACGGGACTCACGTCCGAGCATACCCATCCCACTCGGGGTGACAAATGCAAAAACAACAGTTGAAGGACAGAATGCAGAACAATGTCATACATTCACCCCAGTACAGAGATCTAGGCCTAAATCCATCGTTTTTTTGCACACCACACCACCACAGTCCAGACATGGCCATATGCAAATCAGCCTTGACCCTGTGCCTCATGGGAACAGTCCAGCCCGAACTGCCAAGCCATGTCTTTCCTGGAACAGATTCAAGCATCCTAGGACCGGTTTCTGGCTATCAGCCGTCTTCAGCCAGGATAGCTTGATTTTAGTGGCGTTGAGAGCATGGGACTCACGTCCGAGCATACCCATCCCACTCGGGGTGACAAATGCAAAAACAACAGTTGAAGGACAGAATACAGAACAATGTCATACATTCACCCCAGTACAGAGATCTGGGCCTAGATCCATCGTTTTTTTGCACTTCACACCACCCCAGTTCAGACATGGCCATATGCAAATCAGCCATGACCCTGTGCCTCATGGGAACAGTCCAGGCCGAACTGCCAAATCATGTCTTCCCTGGACCAGATTCAAGCATCCTAGGACCGGTTTCTGGTTATCAGCCGCTTTCAGCCAGGATAGCTTGACTCCAGTGGCATGGAGAGCAAGGGACTTACGTCTGAGCATACCCGTCCCACTCAGGGTGACAAATGCAAATACAACAGTTGATGGACAGAATGCAGAACAATGTCATACATTCACCCCAGTACAGAGATCTGGGCCTAAATCCATCATTTTTTTGCACCCCACACCACCCCACTTCAGACATGGCCATATGCAAATCAGCCTTGACCCTGTGCCTCATGGGAACAGTCCAGCCCGAACTGCCAAGCCATGTCTTCCCTGGACCGGAATCAAGCATTCTAGGACCGGTTTCTGGCTATCAGCCGCCTTCAGCCAGGATAGCTTGACTCCAGTGGCGTGGAGAGCACGGGACTCACGTCTGAGCATACCCGTCCCACTCGGGGTTGACAAATGCAAAAACAACAGTTGATGGACAGAATGCAGAATAATGTCATACATTCACCCCAGTGCAGAGATCTGGGCCTAAATCCATCGTTCTTTTGCACTCCACACCACCCCAGTTTAGACATGGCGATATGCAAATCAGCCTTGACCCTGTGCCTCATGTGAACAGTCCAGCTGGAACTGCCAAGCCATGTCTTCCCTGGACCGGAATCAAGCATCCAAGGACCCGTCTCTGGCTATCAGCTGTCTTCAGCCAGGATAGCTTGACTCCAGTGGCGTGGAGAGCACAGGACTCAGGTCTGAGCATACCCGTCCCACTCGGGGTGACAAATGCAAAAACAACATTTGATGGACAGAATGCAGAACAATGTCATACATTCACCCCAGTACAGAGATCTGGGCCTAGATCCATCGTTTTTTTTTTACCTCACACCACCCCAGTTCAGACATGGCCATATGCAAATCAGCCTTGACCCTGTGCCTCATGTGAACAGTCCAGCTGGAACTGCCAAACCATGCCTTCCCTGGACCGGAATCAAGCATCCTAGGACCCGTCTCTGGCTATCAGCCGTCTTCAGCCAGGATAGCTTGACTCCAGTGGCGTGGAGAGCACAGGACTCAGGTCTGAGCATACCCGTCCCACTCGGGGGGACAAATGCAAAAACAACAGTTGATGGACAGAATGCAGAACAATGTCATACATTCACCCCAGTACAGATATCTGGGCCTAAATCCATTGTTTTCTTGCACTCCACACCACCCCAGTTCAGACATGGCCATATGCAAATCAGCCTTGACCCTGTGCCTCATGGGAACAGTCCAGCCCAAACTGCCAAGCCATGTCTTCCCTGGACCGGAATCAAGCATCCTAGGACCGGTTTCTTGCTATCAGCCGTCTTCAGCCAGGATAGCTTGACTCCAGTGGCGTGGAGAGCACGGGACTTACGTCTGAGCATACCCATCCCACTGGGGATGACAAATGCAAAAACAACAGTTGATGGACAGAATGCAGAACAATGTCATACATTCACCCCAGTACAGAGATCTGGGCCTAAATCCATCGTTTTTTTGCACTCCACACCACCCCAGTTCAGACATGACCATATGCAAATCAGCCTTGACCCTGTGCCTCATGGGAACAGTCCTGCTCGAACTGCCAAGCCATGTCTTCCCTGGACCAGAATCAAGCATCCTAGGACTGGTTTCTGGCTATCAGCCGTCTATAGCCAGGATAGCTTGACTCCAGTGGCGTGGAGATCACGGGACTCACGTCTGAGCATACCCGTCCCACTCGGGGTGACAAATGCAAAAACAACAGTTGATGGACAGAATGCAGAACAATGTCATACAATCACCCCAGTACAGACATCTGGGCCTAGAGCCATCGTTTTTTGCACTCTACACCACCCCAGTTCAGACATGCCCAAAAGCAAATCAGCCTTGACCCTGTGCCTCATGGGAAGAGTCCAGCCCGAACTGCCAAGCATGTCTTCCCTAGACCGGAATCAAGCATCCAAGGACCGATTTCTGGCTATCAGCCGTCCTCAACCAGGATAGCTTGGCTCCAGTGGCGTGGGGAGCACAGGACTCACGCCTGAGCATACCCGTCCCACTCGGGGTGACAAATGCAAAAACAACAGTTGATGGACAGAATGCAGAACAATGTCATACATTCACCCCAGTACAGAGATCTGGGCCTAGATCCATGTTTTTTTTGCACTCCACCACACCACCCCAGTTCAGACATGGCCATATGCAAATCAGCCTTGACCCTGTGCCTCATGGCAACAGTCCAGCTCGAACTGCCAAGCCATGTCTTTCCTGGACCAGATTCAAGCATCCTAGGACCGGTTTCTGGCTATCAGCCATCTTCAGGCAGGATAGCTTGATTTTAGTGGCGTTGAGAGGATGGGACTCACGTCCAAGCATACCCATCCCACTCGGGGTGACAAATGCAAAAACAACAGTTGAAGGACAGAATGCAGAACAATGTCATACATTCACCCCAGTACAGAGATCTGGGCCTAGATCCATCGTTTTTTTGCACTTCACACCACCCCAGTTCAGACATGGCCATATGCAAATCAGCCATGACCCTGTGCCTCATGGGAACAGTCCAGGCCGAACTGCCAAATCATGTCTTCCCTGGACCAGATTCAAGCATCCTAGGACCGGTTTCTGGCTATCAGCCGCTTTCAGCCAGGATAGCTTGACTCCAGTGGCATGGAGAGCACGGGACTTACGTCTGAGCATACCCGTCCCACTCAGGGTGACAAATGCAAATACAACAGTTGATGGACAGAATGCAGAACAATGTCATACATTCACCCCAGTACAGAGATCTGGGCCTAAATCCATCATTTTTTTGCACCCCACACCACCCCACTTCAGACATGGCCATATGCAAATCAGCCTTGACCCTGTGCCTCATGGGAACAGTCCAGCCCGAACTGCCAAGCCATGTCTTCCCTGGACCGGAATCAAGCATCCTAGGACCGGTTTCTGGCTATCAGCCGCCTTCAGCCAGGATAGCTTGACTCCAGTGGCGTGGAGAGCACGGGACTCACGTCTGAGCATACCCGTCCCACTCGGGGTTGACAAATGCAAAAACAACAGTTGATGGACAGAATGCAGAATAATGTCATACATTCACCCCAGTGCAGAGATCTGGGCCTAAATCCATCGTTCTTTTGCACTCCACACCACCCCAGTTTAGACATGGCGATATGCAAATCAGCCTTGACCCTGTGCCTCATGTGAACAGTCCAGCTGGAACTGCCAAGCCATGTCTTCCCTGGACCGGAATCAAGCATCCTAGGACCCGTCTCTGGCTATCAGCCGTCTTCAGCCAGGATAGCTTGTCTCCAGTGGCGTGGAGAGCACAGGACTCAGGTCTGAGCATACCCGTCCCACTCGGGGTGACAAATGCAAAAACAACAGTTGATGGACAGAATGCAGAACAATGTCATACATTCACCCCAGTACAGAGATCTGGGCCTAAATCCATTGTTTTCTTGCACTCCACACCACCCCAGTTCAGACATGGCCATATGCAAATCAGCCTTGACCCTGTGCCTCATGGGAACAGTCCAGCCCAAACTGACAAGCCATGTCTTCTCTGGACCGGAATCAAGCATCCTAGGACCGGTTTATTGCTATCAGCCGTCTTCAGCCAGGATAGCTTGACTCCAGTGGCGTGGAGAGCACGGGACTTACGTCTGAGCATACCCGTCCCACTCGGGGTGACAAATGCAAAAACAACAGTTGATGGACAGAATGCAGAACAATGTCATACATTCACCCCAGTACAGAGATCTGGGCCTAAATCCATCGTTTTTATTCACTTCACACCACCCCAGTTCAGACATGGACATATGCAAATCAGCCTTGACCCTGTGCCTCATGGGAACAGTCCAGCCCGAACTGCCAAGCCATGTCTTCCCTGGACCAGATTCAAGCATCCTAGGACCAGTTTCTGGCTATCAGCCGTCTTCAGCCAGGATAGCTTGACTCTAGTGGCGTTGAGAGCACGGGACTCACGTCTGAGCATACCCATCCCACTCGGGGCGAAAAATGCAAAAACAACAGTTGAAGGACAGAATGCAGAACAATGTCATACTTTCACCCCAGTACAGAGATCTAGGCCTAAATCCATCGTTTTTTTGCACACCACACCACCACTGTTCAGACATGGCCATACACAAATCAGCCTTGACCCTGTGCCTCACGGGAACAGTCCAGCCCGAACTGCCAAGCCATGTCTTCCCTGGACCGGAATCAAGCATCCTACGACCGATTTCTGGCTATCAGCCGTCTTTAACAAGGATAGCTTGACTCCAGTGGCGTGGAGAGCACGGGACTCATGTCTGAGCATACACGTCCCACTCAGGGTGACAAATGCAAAAACAACAGTTGATGGACAGAATGCAGAACAATGTCATACATTCACCCCAGTACAGAGATCTGGGCCTAGATCCAAGTTTTTTTTGCACTCCACACCACCCCAGTTCAGACATGGCCATATGCAAATCAGCCTTGACCCTGTGCCTCATGGGAACAGTCCAGCCCGAACTGCCATGCCATGTCTTTCCTGGACCAGATTCAAGCATCCTAGGACCGATTTCTGGCTATCAGCCGTCTTCAGCCAGAATAGCTTGACTCTAGTGGCGTTGAGAGCACGGGACTCACGTCCGAGCATACCCATCCCACTCGGGGTGACAAATGCAAAAACACCAGTTGAAGGACAGAATGCAGAACAATGTCATACATTCACCCCAGTACAGAGATTTAGGCCTAAATCCATCGTTTTTTTGCACACCACACCACCCTAGTTCAGACATGGCCATATGCAAATCAGCTTTGACCCTGTGCCTCATGGGAACAGTCCAGCCCGAACTGCCAAGCCATGTCTTCCCTGGACCGGAATCAAGCATCCTACGACCGATTTCTGGCTATCAGCCGTCTTCAGCCAGGATAGCTTGACTCCAGTGGCGTGGAGAGCACGGGACTCACGTCTGAGTATACACGTCCCACTCGGGGTTACTAATGCAAAAACAACAGTTGATGGACAGAATGCAGAACAATGTCATACATTCACCCCAGTACAGAGATCTGGGCCTAGATCCATCGTTTTTTTTACCTCACACCACCCCAGTTCAGACATGGCCATATGCAAATCAGCCTTGACCCTGTGCCTCATGTGAACAGTCCAGCTGGAACTGCCAAACCATGCCTTCCCTGGACCGGAATCAAGCATCCTAGGACCCGTCTCTGGCTATCAGCCGTCTTCAGCCAGGATAGCTTGACTCCAGTGGCGTGGAGAGCACAGGACTCAGGTCTGAGCATACCCGTCCCACTCGGGGGGACAAATGCAAAAACAACAGTTGATGGACAGAATGCAGAACAATGTCATACATTCACCCCAGTACAGATATCTGGGCCTAAATCCATTGTTTTCTTGCACTCCACACCACCCCAGTTCAGACATGGCCATATGCAAATCAGCCTTGACCCTGTGCCTCATGTGAACAGTCCAGCTGGAACTGCCAAACCATGCCTTCCCTGGACCGGAATCAAGCATCCTAGGACCCGTCTCTGGCTATCAGCCGTCTTCAGCCAGGATAGCTTGACTCCAGTGGCGTGGAGAGCACAGGACTCAGGTCTGAGCATACCCGTCCCACTCGGGGGGACAAATGCAAAAACAACAGTTGATGGACAGAATGCAGAACAATGTCATACATTCACCCCAGTACAGAGATCTGGGCCTAAATCCATCATTTTTTTGCACCCCACACCACCCCACTTCAGACATGGCCATATGCAAATCAGCCTTGACCCTGTGCCTCATGGGAACAGTCCAGCCCGAACTGCCAAGCCATGTCTTCCCTGGACCGGAATCAAGCATCCTAGGACCGGTTTCTGGCTATCAGCCGCCTTCAGCCAGGATAGCTTGACTCCAGTGGCGTGGAGAGCACGGGACTCACGTCTGAGCATACCCGTCCCACTCGGGGTTGACAAATGCAAAAACAACAGTTGATGGACAGAATGCAAAATAATGTCATACATTCACCCCAGTGCAGAGATGTGGGCCTAAATCCATCGTTCTTTTGCACTCCACACCACCCCAGTTTAGACATGGCGATATGCAAATCAGCCTTGACCCTGTGCCTCATGTGAACAGTCCAGCTGGAACTGCCAAGCCATGTCTTCCCTGGACCGGAATCAAGCATCCTAGGACCCGTCTCTGGCTATCAGCCGTCTTCAGCCAGGATAGCTTGACTCCAGTGGCGTGGAGAGCACAGGACTCAGGTCTGAGCATACCCGTCCCACTCGGGGTGACAAATGCAAAAACAACAGTTGATGGACAGAATGCAGAACAATGTCATACATTCACCCCAGTACAGAGATCTGGGCCTAAATCCATTGTTTTCTTGCACTCCACACCACCCCAGTTCAGACATGGCCATATGCAAATCAGCCTTGACCCTGTGCCTCATGGGAACAGTCCAGCCCAAACTGACAAGCCATGTCTTCCCTGGACCGGAATCAAGCATCCTAGGACCGGTTTATTGCTATCAGCCGTCTTCAGCCAGGAGAGCTTGACTCCAGTGGTGTGGAGAGCACGGGACTTACGTCTGAGCATACCCGTCCCACTCGGGGTGACAAATGCAAAAACAACAGTTGATGGACAGAATGCAGAACAATGTCATACATTCACCCCAGTACAGAGATCTGGGCCTAAATCCATCGTTTTTTTTCACTTCACACCACCCCAGTTCAGACATGGACATATGCAAATCAGCCTTGACCCTGTGCCTCATGGGAACAGTCCAGCCCGAACTGCCAAGCCATGTCTTCCCTGGACCAGATTCAAGCATCCTAGGACCGGTTTCTGGCTATCAGCCGTCTTCAGCCAGGATAGCTTGACTCTAGTGGCGTTGAGAGCACGGGACTCACGTCCGAGCATACCCATCGCACTCGGGGCGAAAAATGCAAAAACAACAGTTGAAGGACAGAATGCAGAACAATGTCATACTTTCACCCCAGTACAGAGATCTAAGCCTAAATCCATCGTTTTTTTGCACACCACACCACCACAGTTCAGACATGGCCATACACAAATCAGCCTTGACTCTGTGCCTCACGGGAACAGTCCAGCCCGAACTGCCAAGCCATGTCTTCCCTGGACCGGAATCAAGCATCCTACGACCGATTTCTGGCTATCAGCCGTCTTTAACAAGGATAGCTTGACTCCAGTGGCGTGGAGAGCACGGGACTCATGTCTGAGCATACACGTCCCACTCAGGGTGACAAATGCAAAAACAACAGTTGATGGACAGAATGCAGAACAATGTCATACATTCACCCCAGTACAGAGATCTGGGCCTAGATCCAAGTTTTTTTTGCACTCCACACCACCCCAGTTCAGACATGGCCATATGCAAATCAGCCTTGACCCTGTGCCTCATGGGAACAGTCCAGCCCGAACTGCCAAGCCATGTCTTTCCTGGACCAGATTCAAGCATCCTAGGACCGGTTTCTGGCTATCGGCCGTCTTCAGCCAGAATAGCTTGACTCTAGTGGCGTTGAGAGCACGGGACTCACGTCCGAGCATACCCATCCCACTCGGGGTGACAAATGCAAAAACAACAGTTGAAGGACAGAATGCAGAACAATGTCATACATTCACCCCAGTACAGAGATTTAGGCCTAAATCCATCGTTTTTTTGCACACCACACCACCCTAGTTCAGACATGGCCATATGCAAATCAGCTTTGACCCTGTGCCTCATGGGAACAGTCCAGCCCGAACTGCCAAGCCATGTCTTCCCTGGACCGGAATCAAGCATCCTACGACCGATTTCTGGCTATCAGCCGTCTTCAGCCAGGATAGCTTGACTCCAGTGGCGTGGAGAGCACGGGACTCACGTCTTAGCATACACGTCCCACTCGGGGTTACTAATGCAAAAACAACAGTTGATGGACAGAATGCAGAACAATGTCATACATTCACCCCAGTACAGAGATCTGGGCCTAGATCCATCGATTTTTTTTACCTCACACCACCCCAGTTCAGACATGGCCATATGCAAATCAGCCTTGACCCTGTGCCTCATGTGAACAGTCCAGCTGGAACTGCCAAACCATGCCTTCCCTGGACCGGAATCAAGCATCCTAGGACCCGTCTCTGGCTATCAGCCGTCTTCAGCCAGGATAGCTTGACTCCAGTGGCGTGGAGAGCACAGGACTCAGGTCTGAGCATACCCGTCCCACTCGGGGGGACAAATGCAAAAACAACAGTTGATGGACAGAATGCAGAACAATGTCATACATTCACCCCAGTACAGATATCTGGGCCTAAATCCATTGTTTTCTTGCACTCCACACCACCCCAGTTCAGACATGGCCATATGCAAATCTGCCTTGACCCTGTGCCTCATGGGAACTGTCCAGCCCAGACTGCCAAGCCATGTCTTCCCTGGACCGGAATCAAGCATCCTAGGACCAGTTTCTTGCTATCAGCCGTCTTCAGCCAGGATAGCTTGACTCCAGTGGCGTGGAGAGCACGGGACTTACGTCTGAGCATACCCATCCCACTGGGGATGACAAATGCAAAAACAACAGTTGATGGACAGAATGCAGAACAATGTCATACATTCACCCCAGTACAGAGATCTGGGCCTAAATCCATCGTTTTTTTGCACTCCACACCACCCCAGTTCAGACATGACCATATGCAAATCAGCCTTGACCCTGTGCCTCATGGGAACAGTCCTGCTCGAACTGCCAAGCCATGTCTTCCCTGGACCAGAATCAAGCATCCTAGGACCGGTTTCTGGCTATCAGCCGTCTATAGCCAGGATAGCTTGACTCCAGTGGCGTGGAGATCACGGGACTCACGTCTGAGAATACCCGTCCCACTCGGGGTGACAAATGCAAAAACAACAGTTGATGGACAGAATGCAGAACAATATCATACAATCACCCCAGTACAGACATCTGGGCCTAGAGCCATCGTTTTTTGCACTCTACACCACCCCAGTTCAGACATGCCCAAAAACAAATCAGCCTTGACCCTGTGCCTCATGGGAAGAGTCCAGCCCGAACTGCCAAGCATGTCTTCCCTAGACCGGAATCAAGCATCCTAGGACCGGTTTCTGGCTATCAGCCGTCTATAGCCAGGATAGCTTGACTCCAGTGGCGTGGAGATCACGGGACTCACGTCTGAGAATACCCGTCCCACTCGGGGTGACAAATGCAAAAACAACAGTTGATGGACAGAATGCAGAACAATGTCATACATTCACCCCAGTACAGAGATCTAGGCCTAAATCCATTGTTTTTTTGCACACCACACCACCACAGTTCAGACATGGCCATATGCAAATCAGCCTTGACCCTGTGCATCATGGGAACAGTCCAGCCCGAACTGCCAAGCCATGTCTTTCCTGGACCAGATTCAAGCATCCTAGGACCGGTTTCTGGCTATCAGCAGTCTTCAGCCAGGATAGCTTGACTCTAGTGGCGTTGAGAGCATGGGACTCACGTCCGAGCATACCCATCCCATTTGGGGTGACAAATGCAAAAACAACAGTTGAAGAACAGAATGCAGAACAATGTCATACATTCACCCCAGTACAGAGATCTGGGCCTAAATCCATCGTTTTTTTGCACACCACACCACCACAGTTCAGACATGGCCATACACAAATCAGCCTTGACCCTGTGCCTCACGGGAACAGTCCAGCCCGAACTGCCAAGCCATGTCTTCCCTGGACCGGAATCAAGCATCCTACGACCGATTTCTGGCTATCAGCCGTCTTTAACAAGGATAGCTTGACTCCAGTGGCGTGGAGAGCACGGGACTCATGTCTGAGCATACACGTCCCACTCAGGGTGACAAATGCAAAAACAACAGTTGATGGACAGAATGCAGAACAATGTCATACATTCACCCCAGTACAGAGATCTGGGCCTAGATCTAAGTTTTTTTTGCACTCCACACCACCCCAGTTCAGACATGGCCATATGCAAATCAGCCTTGACCCTGTGCCTCATGGGAACAGTCCAGCCCGAACTGCCAAGCCATGTCTTTCCTGGACCAGATTCAAGCATCCTAGGACCGGTTTCTGGCTATCAGCCGTCTTCAGCCAGAATAGCTTGACTCTAGTGGCGTTGAGAGCACGGGACTCACGTCCGAGCATACCCATCCCACTCGGGGTGACAAATGCAAAAACACCAGTTGAAGGACAGAATGCAGAACAATGTCATACATTCACCCCAGTACAGAGATTTAGGCCTAAATCCATCGTTTTTTTGCACACCACACCACCCTAGTTCAGACATGGCCATATGCAAATCAGCTTTGACCCTGTGCCTCATGGGAACAGTCCAGCCCGAACTGCCAAGCCATGTCTTCCCTGGACCGGAATCAAGCATCCTACGACCGATTTCTGGCTATCAGCCGTCTTCAGCCAGGATAGCTTGACTCCAGTGGCGTGGAGAGCACGGGACTCACGTCTGAGTATACACGTCCCACTCGGGGTTACTAATGCAAAAACAACAGTTGATGGACAGAATGCAGAACAATGTCATACATTCACCCCAGTACAGAGATCTGGGCCTAGATCCATCGGTTTTTTTTACCTCACACCACCCCAGTTCAGACATGGCCATATGCAAATCAGCCTTGACCCTGTGCCTCATGTGAACAGTCCAGCTGGAACTGCCAAACCATGCCTTCCCTGGACCGGAATCAAGCATCCTAGGACCCGTCTCTGGCTATCAGCCGTCTTCAGCCAGGATAGCTTGACTCCAGTGGCGTGGAGAGCACAGGACTCAGGTCTGAGCATACCCGTCCCACTCGGGGGGACAAATGCAAAAACAACAGTTGATGGACAGAATGCAGAACAATGTCATACATTCACCCCAGTACAGAGATCTAGGCCTAAATCCATTGTTTTTTTGCACACCACACCACCACAGTTCAGACATGGCCATATGCAAATCAGCCTTGACCCTGTGCATCATGGGAACAGTCCAGCCCGAACTGCCAAGCCATGTCTTTCCTGGACCAGATTCAAGCATCCTAGGACCGGTTTCTGGCTATCAGCAGTCTTCAGCCAGGATAGCTTGACTCTAGTGGCGTTGAGAGCATGGGACTCACGTCCGAGCATACCCATCCCATTTGGGGTGACAAATGCAAAAACAACAGTTGAAGAACAGAATGCAGAACAATGTCATACATTCACCCCAGTACAGAGATCTGGGCCTAAATCCATCGTTTTTTTGCACACCACACCACCACAGTTCAGACATGGCCATACACAAATCAGCCTTGACCCTGTGCCTCACGGGAACAGTCCAGCCCGAACTGCCAAGCCATGTCTTCCCTGGACCGGAATCAAGCATCCTACGACCGATTTCTGGCTATCAGCCGTCTTTAACAAGGATAGCTTGACTCCAGTGGCGTGGAGAGCACGGGACTCATGTCTGAGCATACACGTCCCACTCAGGGTGACAAATGCAAAAACAACAGTTGATGGACAGAATGCAGAACAATGTCATACATTCACCCCAGTACAGAGATCTGGGCCTAGATCTAAGTTTTTTTTGCACTCCACACCACCCCAGTTCAGACATGGCCATATGCAAATCAGCCTTGACCCTGTGCCTCATGGGAACAGTCCAGCCCGAACTGCCAAGCCATGTCTTTCCTGGACCAGATTCAAGCATCCTAGGACCGGTTTCTGGCTATCGGCCGTCTTCAGCCAGAATAGCTTGACTCTAGTGGCGTTGAGAGCACGGGACTCACGTCCGAGCATACCCATCCCACTCGGGGTGACAAATGCAAAAACAACAGTTGAAGGACAGAATGCAGAACAATGTCATACATTCACCCCAGTACAGAGATTTAGGCCTAAATCCATCGTTTTTTTGCACACCACACCACCCTAGTTCAGACATGGCCATATGCAAATCAGCTTTGACCCTGTGCCTCATGGGAACAGTCCAGCCCGAACTGCCAAGCCATGTCTTCCCTGGACCGGAATCAAGCATCCTACGACCGATTTCTGGCTATCAGCCGTCTTCAGCCAGGATAGCTTGACTCCAGTGGCGTGGAGAGCACGGGACTCACGTCTTAGCATACACGTCCCACTCGGGGTTACTAATGCAAAAACAACAGTTGATGGACAGAATGCAGAACAATGTCATACATTCACCCCAGTACAGAGATCTGGGCCTAGATCCATCGATTTTTTTTACCTCACACCACCCCAGTTCAGACATGGCCATATGCAAATCAGCCTTGACCCTGTGCCTCATGTGAACAGTCCAGCTGGAACTGCCAAACCATGCCTTCCCTGGACCGGAATCAAGCATCCTAGGACCCGTCTCTGGCTATCAGCCGTCTTCAGCCAGGATAGCTTGACTCCAGTGGCGTGGAGAGCACAGGACTCAGGTCTGAGCATACCCGTCCCACTCGGGGGGACAAATGCAAAAACAACAGTTGATGGACAGAATGCAGAACAATGTCATACATTCACCCCAGTACAGATATCTGGGCCTAAATCCATTGTTTTCTTGCACTCCACACCACCCCAGTTCAGACATGGCCATATGCAAATCTGCCTTGACCCTGTGCCTCATGGGAACTGTCCAGCCCAGACTGCCAAGCCATGTCTTCCCTGGACCGGAATCAAGCATCCTAGGACCAGTTTCTTGCTATCAGCCGTCTTCAGCCAGGATAGCTTGACTCCAGTGGCGTGGAGAGCACGGGACTTACGTCTGAGCATACCCATCCCACTGGGGATGACAAATGCAAAAACAACAGTTGATGGACAGAATGCAGAACAATGTCATACATTCACCCCAGTACAGAGATCTGGGCCTAAATCCATCGTTTTTTTGCACTCCACACCACCCCAGTTCAGACATGACCATATGCAAATCAGCCTTGACCCTGTGCCTCATGGGAACAGTCCTGCTCGAACTGCCAAGCCATGTCTTCCCTGGACCAGAATCAAGCATCCTAGGACCGGTTTCTGGCTATCAGCCGTCTATAGCCAGGATAGCTTGACTCCAGTGGCGTGGAGATCACGGGACTCACGTCTGAGAATACCCGTCCCACTCGGGGTGACAAATGCAAAAACAACAGTTGATGGACAGAATGCAGAACAATATCATACAATCACCCCAGTACAGACATCTGGGCCTAGAGCCATCGTTTTTTGCACTCTACACCACCCCAGTTCAGACATGCCCAAAAACAAATCAGCCTTGACCCTGTGCCTCATGGGAAGAGTCCAGCCCGAACTGCCAAGCATGTCTTCCCTAGACCGGAATCAAGCATCCTAGGACCGGTTTCTGGCTATCAGCCGTCTATAGCCAGGATAGCTTGACTCCAGTGGCGTGGAGATCACGGGACTCACGTCTGAGAATACCCGTCCCACTCGGGGTGACAAATGCAAAAACAACAGTTGATGGACAGAATGCAGAACAATGTCATACATTCACCCCAGTACAGAGATCTAGGCCTAAATCCATTGTTTTTTTGCACACCACACCACCACAGTTCAGACATGGCCATATGCAAATCAGCCTTGACCCTGTGCATCATGGGAACAGTCCAGCCCGAACTGCCAAGCCATGTCTTTCCTGGACCAGATTCAAGCATCCTAGGACCGGTTTCTGGCTATCAGCAGTCTTCAGCCAGGATAGCTTGACTCTAGTGGCGTTGAGAGCATGGGACTCACGTCCGAGCATACCCATCCCATTTGGGGTGACAAATGCAAAAACAACAGTTGAAGAACAGAATGCAGAACAATGTCATACATTCACCCCAGTACAGAGATCTGGGCCTAAATCCATCGTTTTTTTGCACACCACACCACCACAGTTCAGACATGGCCATACACAAATCAGCCTTGACCCTGTGCCTCACGGGAACAGTCCAGCCCGAACTGCCAAGCCATGTCTTCCCTGGACCGGAATCAAGCATCCTACGACCGATTTCTGGCTATCAGCCGTCTTTAACAAGGATAGCTTGACTCCAGTGGCGTGGAGAGCACGGGACTCATGTCTGAGCATACACGTCCCACTCAGGGTGACAAATGCAAAAACAACAGTTGATGGACAGAATGCAGAACAATGTCATACATTCACCCCAGTACAGAGATCTGGGCCTAGATCTAAGTTTTTTTTGCACTCCACACCACCCCAGTTCAGACATGGCCATATGCAAATCAGCCTTGACCCTGTGCCTCATGGGAACAGTCCAGCCCGAACTGCCAAGCCATGTCTTTCCTGGACCAGATTCAAGCATCCTAGGACCGGTTTCTGGCTATCAGCCGTCTTCAGCCAGAATAGCTTGACTCTAGTGGCGTTGAGAGCACGGGACTCACGTCCGAGCATACCCATCCCACTCGGGGTGACAAATGCAAAAACACCAGTTGAAGGACAGAATGCAGAACAATGTCATACATTCACCCCAGTACAGAGATTTAGGCCTAAATCCATCGTTTTTTTGCACACCACACCACCCTAGTTCAGACATGGCCATATGCAAATCAGCTTTGACCCTGTGCCTCATGGGAACAGTCCAGCCCGAACTGCCAAGCCATGTCTTCCCTGGACCGGAATCAAGCATCCTACGACCGATTTCTGGCTATCAGCCGTCTTCAGCCAGGATAGCTTGACTCCAGTGGCGTGGAGAGCACGGGACTCACGTCTGAGTATACACGTCCCACTCGGGGTTACTAATGCAAAAACAACAGTTGATGGACAGAATGCAGAACAATGTCATACATTCACCCCAGTACAGAGATCTGGGCCTAGATCCATCGGTTTTTTTTACCTCACACCACCCCAGTTCAGACATGGCCATATGCAAATCAGCCTTGACCCTGTGCCTCATGTGAACAGTCCAGCTGGAACTGCCAAACCATGCCTTCCCTGGACCGGAATCAAGCATCCTAGGACCCGTCTCTGGCTATCAGCCGTCTTCAGCCAGGATAGCTTGACTCCAGTGGCGTGGAGAGCACAGGACTCAGGTCTGAGCATACCCGTCCCACTCGGGGGGACAAATGCAAAAACAACAGTTGATGGACAGAATGCAGAACAATGTCATACATTCACCCCAGTACAGAGATCTAGGCCTAAATCCATTGTTTTTTTGCACACCACACCACCACAGTTCAGACATGGCCATATGCAAATCAGCCTTGACCCTGTGCATCATGGGAACAGTCCAGCCCGAACTGCCAAGCCATGTCTTTCCTGGACCAGATTCAAGCATCCTAGGACCGGTTTCTGGCTATCAGCAGTCTTCAGCCAGGATAGCTTGACTCTAGTGGCGTTGAGAGCATGGGACTCACGTCCGAGCATACCCATCCCATTTGGGGTGACAAATGCAAAAACAACAGTTGAAGAACAGAATGCAGAACAATGTCATACATTCACCCCAGTACAGAGATCTGGGCCTAAATCCATCGTTTTTTTGCACACCACACCACCACAGTTCAGACATGGCCATACACAAATCAGCCTTGACCCTGTGCCTCACGGGAACAGTCCAGCCCGAACTGCCAAGCCATGTCTTCCCTGGACCGGAATCAAGCATCCTACGACCGATTTCTGGCTATCAGCCGTCTTTAACAAGGATAGCTTGACTCCAGTGGCGTGGAGAGCACGGGACTCATGTCTGAGCATACACGTCCCACTCAGGGTGACAAATGCAAAAACAACAGTTGATGGACAGAATGCAGAACAATGTCATACATTCACCCCAGTACAGAGATCTGGGCCTAGATCTAAGTTTTTTTTGCACTCCACACCACCCCAGTTCAGACATGGCCATATGCAAATCAGCCTTGACCCTGTGCCTCATGGGAACAGTCCAGCCCGAACTGCCAAGCCATGTCTTTCCTGGACCAGATTCAAGCATCCTAGGACCGGTTTCTGGCTATCAGCCGTCTTCAGCCAGAATAGCTTGACTCTAGTGGCGTTGAGAGCACGGGACTCACGTCCGAGCATACCCATCCCACTCGGGGTGACAAATGCAAAAACACCAGTTGAAGGACAGAATGCAGAACAATGTCATACATTCACCCCAGTACAGAGATTTAGGCCTAAATCCATCGTTTTTTTGCACACCACACCACCCTAGTTCAGACATGGCCATATGCAAATCAGCTTTGACCCTGTGCCTCATGGGAACAGTCCAGCCCGAACTGCCAAGCCATGTCTTCCCTGGACCGGAATCAAGCATCCTACGACCGATTTCTGGCTATCAGCCGTCTTCAGCCAGGATAGCTTGACTCCAGTGGCGTGGAGAGCACAGGACTCACGTCTGAGTATACACGTCCCACTCGGGGTTACTAATGCAAAAACAACAGTTGATGGACAGAATGCAGAACAATGTCATACATTCACCCCAGTACAGAGATCTGGGCCTAGATCCATCGGTTTTTTTTACCTCACACCACCCCAGTTCAGACATGGCCATATGCAAATCAGCCTTGACCCTGTGCCTCATGTGAACAGTCCAGCTGGAACTGCCAAACCATGCCTTCCCTGGACCGGAATCAAGCATCCTAGGACCCGTCTCTGGCTATCAGCCGTCTTCAGCCAGGATAGCTTGACTCCAGTGGCGTGGAGAGCACAGGACTCAGGTCTGAGCATACCCGTCCCACTCGGGGGGACAAATGCAAAAACAACAGTTGATGGACAGAATGCAGAACAATGTCATACATTCACCCCAGTACAGATATCTGGGCCTAAATCCATTGTTTTCTTGCACTCCACACCACCCCAGTTCAGACATGGCCATATGCAAATCAGCCTTGACCCTGTGCCTCATGTGAACAGTCCAGCTGGAACTGCCAAACCATGCCTTCCCTGGACCGGAATCAAGCATCCTAGGACCCGTCTCTGGCTATCAGCCGTCTTCAGCCAGGATAGCTTGACTCCAGTGGCGTGGAGAGCACAGGACTTAGGTCTGAGCATACCCGTCCCACTCGGGGGGACAAATGCAAAAACAACAGTTGATGGACAGAATGCAGAACAATGTCATACATTCACCCCAGTACAGAGATCTGGGCCTAAATCCATCATTTTTTTGCACCCCACACCACCCCACTTCAGACATGGCCATATGCAAATCAGCCTTGACCCTGTGCCTCATGGGAACAGTCCAGCCCGAACTGCCAAGCCATGTCTTCCCTGGACCGGAATCAAGCATCCTAGGACCGGTTTCTGGCTATCAGCCGCCTTCAGCCAGGATAGCTTGACTCCAGTGGCGTGGAGAGCACGGGACTCACGTCTGAGCATACCCGTCCCACTCGGGGTTGACAAATGCAAAAACAACAGTTGATGGACAGAATGCAAAATAATGTCATACATTCACCCCAGTGCAGAGATCTGGGCCTAAATCCATCGTTCTTTTGCACTCCACACCACCCCAGTTTAGACATGGCGATATGCAAATCAGCCTTGACCCTGTGCCTCATGTGAACAGTCCAGCTGGAACTGCCAAGCCATGTCTTCCCTGGACCGGAATCAAGCATCCTAGGACCCGTCTCTGGCTATCAGCCGTCTTCAGCCAGGATAGCTTGACTCCAGTGGCGTGGAGAGCACAGGACTCAGGTCTGAGCATACCCGTCCCACTCGGGGTGACAAATGCAAAAACAACAGTTGATGGACAGAATGCAGAACAATGTCATACATTCACCCCAGTACAGAGATCTGGGCCTAAATCCATTGTTTTCTTGCACTCCACACCACCCCAGTTCAGACATGGCCATATGCAAATCAGCCTTGACCCTGTGCCTCATGGGAACAGTCCAGCCCAAACTGACAAGCCATGTCTTCCCTGGACCGGAATCAAGCATCCTAGGACCGGTTTATTGCTATCAGCCGTCTTCAGCCAGGATAGCTTGACTCCAGTGGCGTGGAGAGCACGGGACTTACGTCTGAGCATACCCGTCCCACTCGGGGTGACAAATGCAAAAACAACAGTTGATGGACAGAATGCAGAACAATGTCATACATTCACCCCAGTACAGAGATCTGGGCCTAAATCCATCGTTTTTTTTCACTTCACACCACCCCAGTTCAGACATGGACATATGCAAATCAGCCTTGACCCTGTGCCTCATGGGAACAGTCCAGCCCGAACTGCCAAGCCATGTCTTCCCTGGACCAGATTCAAGCATCCTAGGACCGGTTTCTGGCTATCAGCCGTCTTCAGCCAGGATAGCTTGACTCTAGTGGCGTTGAGAGCACGGGACTCACGTCCGAGCATACCCATCCCACTCGAGGCGAAAAATGCAAAAACAACAGTTGAAGGACAGAATGCAGAACAATGTCATACTTTCACCCCAGTACAGAGATCTAAGCCTAAATCCATCGTTTTTTTGCACACCACACCACCACAGTTCAGACATGGCCATACACAAATCAGCCTTGACCCTGTGCCTCACGGGAACAGTCCAGCCCGAACTGCCAAGCCATGTCTTCCCTGGACCGGAATCAAGCATCCTACGACCGATTTCTGGCTATCAGCCGTCTTTAACAAGGATAGCTTGACTCCAGTGGCGTGGAGAGCACGGGACTCATGTCTGAGCATACACGTCCCACTCAGGGTGACAAATGCAAAAACAACAGTTGATGGACAGAATGCAGAACAATGTCATACATTCACCCCAGTACAGAGATCTGGGCCTAGATCTAAGTTTTTTTTGCACTCCACACCACCCCAGTTCAGACATGGCCATATGCAAATCAGCCTTGACCCTGTGCCTCATGGGAACAGTCCAGCCCGAACTGCCAAGCCATGTCTTTCCTGGACCAGATTCAAGCATCCTAGGACCGGTTTCTGGCTATCAGCCGTCTTCAGCCAGAATAGCTTGACTCTAGTGGCGTTGAGAGCACGGGACTCACGTCCGAGCATACCCATCCCACTCGGGGTGACAAATGCAAAAACACCAGTTGAAGGACAGAATGCAGAACAATGTCATACATTCACCCCAGTACAGAGATTTAGGCCTAAATCCATCGTTTTTTTGCACACCACACCACCCTAGTTCAGACATGGCCATATGCAAATCAGCTTTGACCCTGTGCCTCATGGGAACAGTCCAGCCCGAACTGCCAAGCCATGTCTTCCCTGGACCGGAATCAAGCATCCTACGACCGATTTCTGGCTATCAGCCGTCTTCAGCCAGGATAGCTTGACTCCAGTGGCGTGGAGAGCACGGGACTCACGTCTGAGTATACACGTCCCACTCGGGGTTACTAATGCAAAAACAACAGTTGATGGACAGAATGCAGAACAATGTCATACATTCACCCCAGTACAGAGATCTGGGCCTAGATCCATCGTTTTTTTTTACCTCACACCACCCCAGTTCAGACATGGCCATATGCAAATCAGCCTTGACCCTGTGCCTCATGTGAACAGTCCAGCTGGAACTGCCAAACCATGCCTTCCCTGGACCGGAATCAAGCATCCTAGGACCCGTCTCTGGCTATCAGCCGTCTTCAGCCAGGATAGCTTGACTCCAGTGGCGTGGAGAGCACAGGACTCAGGTCTGAGCATACCCGTCCCACTCGGGGGGACAAATGCAAAAACAACAGTTGATGGACAGAATGCAGAACAATGTCATACATTCACCCCAGTACAGATATCTGGGCCTAAATCCATTGTTTTCTTGCACTCCACACCACCCCAGTTCAGACATGGCCATATGCAAATCAGCCTTGACCCTGTGCCTTATGTGAACAGTCCAGCTGGAACTGCCAAACCATGCCTTCCCTGGACCGGAATCAAGCATCCTAGGACCCGTCTCTGGCTATCAGCCGTCTTCAGCCAGGATAGCTTGACTCCAGTGGCGTGGAGAGCACAGGACTCAGGTCTGAGCATACCGGTCCCACTCGGGGGGACAAATGCAAAAACAACAGTTGATGGACAGAATGCAGAACAATGTCATACATTCACCCCAGTACAGAGATCTGGGCCTAAATCCATCATTTTTTTGCACCCCACACCACCCCACTTCAGACATGGCCATATGCAAATCAGCCTTGACCCTGTGCCTCATGGGAACAGTCCAGCCCGATCTGCCAAGCCATGTCTTCCCTGGACCGGAATCAAGCATCCTAGGACCGGTTTCTGGCTATCAGCCGCCTTCAGCCAGGATAGCTTGACTCCAGTGGCGTGGAGAGCACGGGACTCACGTCTGAGCATACCCGTCCCACTCGGGGTTGACAAATGCAAAAACAACAGTTGATGGACAGAATGCAAAATAATGTCATACATTCACCCCAGTGCAGAGATCTGGGCCTAAATCCATCGTTCTTTTGCACTCCACACCACCCCAGTTTAGACATGGCGATATGCAAATCAGCCTTGACCCTGTGCCTCATGTGAACAGTCCAGCTGGAACTGCCAAGCCATGTCTTCCCTGGACCGGAATCAAGCATCCTAGGACCCGTCTCTGGCTATCAGCCGTCTTCAGCCAGGATAGCTTGACTCCAGTGGCGTGGAGAGCACAGGACTCAGGTCTGAGCATACCCGTCCCACTCGGGGTGACAAATGCAAAAACAACAGTTGATGGACAGAATGCAGAACAATGTCATACATTCACCCCAGTACAGAGATCTGGGCCTAAATCCATTGTTTTCTTGCACTCCACACCACCCCAGTTCAGACATGGCCATATGCAAATCAGCCTTGACCCTGTGCCTCATGGGAACAGTCCAGCCCAAACTGACAAGCCATGTCTTCCCTGGACCGGAATCAAGCATCCTAGGACCGGTTTATTGCTATCAGCCGTCTTCAGCCAGGATAGCTTGACTCCAGTGGCGTGGAGAGCACGGGGCTTACGTCTGAGCATACCCGTCCCACTCGGGGTGACAAATGCAAAAACAACATTTGATGGACAGAATGCAGAACAATGTCATACATTCACCCCAGTACAGAGATCTGGGCCTAGATCCATCGTTTTTTTTTTACCTCACACCACCCCAGTTCAGACATGGCCATATGCAAATCAGCCTTGACCCTGTGCCTCATGTGAACAGTCCAGCTGGAACTGCCAAACCATGCCTTCCCTGGACCGGAATCAAGCATCCTAGGACCCGTCTCTGGCTATCAGCCGTCTTCAGCCAGGATAGCTTGACTCCAGTGGCGTGGAGAGCACAGGACTCAGGTCTGAGCATACCCGTCCCACTCGGGGGGACAAATGCAAAAACAACAGTTGATGGACAGAATGCAGAACAATGTCATACATTCACCCCAGTACAGATATCTGGGCCTAAATCCATTGTTTTCTTGCACTCCACACCACCCCAGTTCAGACATGGCCATATGCAAATCAGCCTTGACCCTGTGCCTCATGGGAACAGTCCAGCCCAAACTGCCAAGCCATGTCTTCCCTGGACCGGAATCAAGCATCCTAGGACCGGTTTCTTGCTATCAGCCGTCTTCAGCCAGGATAGCTTGACTCCAGTGGCGTGGAGAGCACGGGACTTACGTCTGAGCATACCCATCCCACTGGGGATGACAAATGCAAAAACAACAGTTGATGGACAGAATGCAGAACAATGTCATACATTCACCCCAGTACAGAGATCTGGGCCTAAATCCATCGTTTTTTTGCACTCCACACCACCCCAGTTCAGACATGACCATATGCAAATCAGCCTTGACCCTGTGCCTCATGGGAACAGTCCTGCTCGAACTGCCAAGCCATGTCTTCCCTGGACCAGAATCAAGCATCCTAGGACTGGTTTCTGGCTATCAGCCGTCTATAGCCAGGATAGCTTGACTCCAGTGGCGTGGAGATCACGGGACTCACGTCTGAGCATACCCGTCCCACTCGGGGTGACAAATGCAAAAACAACAGTTGATGGACAGAATGCAGAACAATGTCATACAATCACCCCAGTACAGACATCTGGGCCTAGAGCCATCGTTTTTTGCACTCTACACCACCCCAGTTCAGACATGCCCAAAAGCAAATCAGCCTTGACCCTGTGCCTCATGGGAAGAGTCCAGCCCGAACTGCCAAGCATGTCTTCCCTAGACCGGAATCAAGCATCCAAGGACCGATTTCTGGCTATCAGCCGTCCTCAACCAGGATAGCTTGGCTCCAGTGGCGTGGGGAGCACAGGACTCACGCCTGAGCATACCCGTCCCACTCGGGGTGACAAATGCAAAAACAACAGTTGATGGACAGAATGCAGAACAATGTCATACATTCACCCCAGTACAGAGATCTGGGCCTAGATCCATGTTTTTTTTGCACTCCACCACACCACCCCAGTTCAGACATGGCCATATGCAAATCAGCCTTGACCCTGTGCCTCATGGCAACAGTCCAGCTCGAACTGCCAAGCCATGTCTTTCCTGGACCAGATTCAAGCATCCTAGGACCGGTTTCTGGCTATCAGCCATCTTCAGGCAGGATAGCTTGATTTTAGTGGCGTTGAGAGCATGGGACTCACGTCCAAGCATACCCATCCCACTCGGGGTGACAAATGCAAAAACAACAGTTGAAGGACAGAATGCAGAACAATGTCATACATTCACCCCAGTACAGAGATCTGGGCCTAGATCCATCGTTTTTTTGCACTTCACACCACCCCAGTTCAGACATGGCCATATGCAAATCAGCCATGACCCTGTGCCTCATGGGAACAGTCCAGGCCGAACTGCCAAATCATGTCTTCCCTGGACCAGATTCAAGCATCCTAGGACCGGTTTCTGGCTATCAGCCGCTTTCAGCCAGGATAGCTTGACTCCAGTGGCATGGAGAGCACGGGACTTACGTCTGAGCATACCCGTCCCACTCAGGGTGACAAATGCAAATACAACAGTTGATGGACAGAATGCAGAACAATGTCATACATTCACCCCAGTACAGAGATCTGGGCCTAAATCCATCATTTTTTTGCACCCCACACCACCCCACTTCAGACATGGCCATATGCAAATCAGCCTTGACCCTGTGCCTCATGGGAACAGTCCAGCCCGAACTGCCAAGCCATGTCTTCCCTGGACCGGAATCAAGCATCCTAGGACCGGTTTCTGGCTATCAGCCGCCTTCAGCCAGGATAGCTTGACTCCAGTGGCGTGGAGAGCACGGGACTCACGTCTGAGCATACCCGTCCCACTCGGGGTTGACAAATGCAAAAACAACAGTTGATGGACAGAATGCAGAATAATGTCATACATTCACCCCAGTGCAGAGATCTGGGCCTAAATCCATCGTTCTTTTGCACTCCACACCACCCCAGTTTAGACATGGCGATATGCAAATCAGCCTTGACCCTGTGGCTCATGTGAACAGTCCAGCTGGAACTGCCAAGCCATGTCTTCCCTGGACCGGAATCAAGCATCCTAGGACCCGTCTCTGGCTATCAGCCGTCTTCAGCCAGGATAGCTTGTCTCCAGTGGCGTGGAGAGCACAGGACTCAGGTCTGAGCATACCCGTCCCACTCGGGGTGACAAATGCAAAAACAACAGTTGATGGACAGAATGCAGAACAATGTCATACATTCACCCCAGTACAGAGATCTGGGCCTAAATCCATTGTTTTCTTGCACTCCACACCACCCCAGTTCAGACATGGCCATATGCAAATCAGCCTTGACCCTGTGCCTCATGGGAACAGTCCAGCCCAAACTGACAAGCCATGTCTTCTCTGGACCGGAATCAAGCATCCTAGGACCGGTTTATTGCTATCAGCCGTCTTCAGCCAGGATAGCTTGACTCCAGTGGCGTGGAGAGCACGGGACTTACGTCTGAGCATACCCGTCCCACTCGGGGTGACAAATGCAAAAACAACAGTTGATGGACAGAATGCAGAACAATGTCATACATTCACCCCAGTACAGAGATCTGGGCCTAAATCCATCGTTTTTATTCACTTCACACCACCCCAGTTCAGACATGGACATATGCAAATCAGCCTTGACCCTGTGCCTCATGGGAACAGTCCAGCCCGAACTGCCAAGCCATGTCTTCCCTGGACCAGATTCAAGCATCCTAGGACCAGTTTCTGGCTATCAGCCGTCTTCAGCCAGGATAGCTTGACTCTAGTGGCGTTGAGAGCACGGGACTCACGTCTGAGCATACCCATCCCACTCGGGGCGAAAAATGCAAAAACAACAGTTGAAGGACAGAATGCAGAACAATGTCATACTTTCACCCCAGTACAGAGATCTAGGCCTAAATCCATCGTTTTTTTGCACACCACACCACCACTGTTCAGACATGGCCATACACAAATCAGCCTTGACCCTGTGCCTCACGGGAACAGTCCAGCCCGAACTGCCAAGCCATGTCTTCCCTGGACCGGAATCAAGCATCCTACGACCGATTTCTGGCTATCAGCCGTCTTTAACAAGGATAGCTTGACTCCAGTGGCGTGGAGAGCACGGGACTCATGTCTGAGCATACACGTCCCACTCAGGGTGACAAATGCAAAAACAACAGTTGATGGACAGAATGCAGAACAATGTCATACATTCACCCCAGTACAGAGATCTGGGCCTAGATCCAAGTTTTTTTTGCACTCCACACCACCCCAGTTCAGACATGGCCATATGCAAATCAGCCTTGACCCTGTGCCTCATGGGAACAGTCCAGCCCGAACTGCCATGCCATGTCTTTCCTGGACCAGATTCAAGCATCCTAGGACCGGTTTCTGGCTATCAGCCGTCTTCAGCCAGAATAGCTTGACTCTAGTGGCGTTGAGAGCACGGGACTCACGTCCGAGCATACCCATCCCACTCGGGGTGACAAATGCAAAAACACCAGTTGAAGGACAGAATGCAGAACAATGTCATACATTCACCCCAGTACAGAGATTTAGGCCTAAATCCATCGTTTTTTTGCACACCACACCACCCTAGTTCAGACATGGCCATATGCAAATCAGCTTTGACCCTGTGCCTCATGGGAACAGTCCAGCCCGAACTGCCAAGCCATGTCTTCCCTGGACCGGAATCAAGCATCCTACGACCGATTTCTGGCTATCAGCCGTCTTCAGCCAGGATAGCTTGACTCCAGTGGCGTGGAGAGCACGGGACTCACGTCTGAGTATACACGTCCCACTCGGGGTTACTAATGCAAAAACAACAGTTGATGGACAGAATGCAGAACAATGTCATACATTCACCCCAGTACAGAGATCTGGGCCTAGATCCATCGTTTTTTTTACCTCACACCACCCCAGTTCAGACATGGCCATATGCAAATCAGCCTTGACCCTGTGCCTCATGTGAACAGTCCAGCTGGAACTGCCAAACCATGCCTTCCCTGGACCGGAATCAAGCATCCTAGGACCCGTCTCTGGCTATCAGCCGTCTTCAGCCAGGATAGCTTGACTCCAGTGGCGTGGAGAGCACAGGACTCAGGTCTGAGCATACCCGTCCCACTCGGGGGGACAAATGCAAAAACAACAGTTGATGGACAGAATGCAGAACAATGTCATACATTCACCCCAGTACAGATATCTGGGCCTAAATCCATTGTTTTCTTGCACTCCACACCACCCCAGTTCAGACATGGCCATATGCAAATCAGCCTTGACCCTGTGCCTCATGTGAACAGTCCAGCTGGAACTGCCAAACCATGCCTTCCCTGGACCGGAATCAAGCATCCTAGGACCCGTCTCTGGCTATCAGCCGTCTTCAGCCAGGATAGCTTGACTCCAGTGGCGTGGAGAGCACAGGACTCAGGTCTGAGCATACCCGTCCCACTCGGGGGGACAAATGCAAAAACAACAGTTGATGGACAGAATGCAGAACAATGTCATACATTCACCCCAGTACAGAGATCTGGGCCTAAATCCATCATTTTTTTGCACCCCACACCACCCCACTTCAGACATGGCCATATGCAAATCAGCCTTGACCCTGTGCCTCATGGGAACAGTCCAGCCCGAACTGCCAAGCCATGTCTTCCCTGGACCGGAATCAAGCATCCTAGGACCGGTTTCTGGCTATCAGCCGCCTTCAGCCAGGATAGCTTGACTCCAGTGGCGTGGAGAGCACGGGACTCACGTCTGAGCATACCCGTCCCACTCGGGGTTGACAAATGCAAAAACAACAGTTGATGGACAGAATGCAAAATAATGTCATACATTCACCCCAGTGCAGAGATCTGGGCCTAAATCCATCGTTCTTTTGCACTCCACACCACCCCAGTTTAGACATGGCGATATGCAAATCAGCCTTGACCCTGTGCCTCATGTGAACAGTCCAGCTGGAACTGCCAAGCCATGTCTTCCCTGGACCCGAATCAAGCATCCTAGGACCCGTCTCTGGCTATCAGCCGTCTTCAGCCAGGATAGCTTGACTCCAGTGGCGTGGAGAGCACAGGACTCAGGTCTGAGCATACCCGTCCCACTCGGGGTGACAAATGCAAAAACAACAGTTGATGGACAGAATGCAGAACAATGTCATACATTCACCCCAGTACAGAGATCTGGGCCTAAATCCATTGTTTTCTTGCACTCCACACCACCCCAGTTCAGACATGGCCATATGCAAATCAGCCTTGACCCTGTGCCTCATGGGAACAGTCCAGCCCAAACTGACAAGCCATGTCTTCCCTGGACCGGAATCAAGCATCCTAGGACCGGTTTATTGCTATCAGCCGTCTTCAGCCAGGAGAGCTTGACTCCAGTGGCGTGGAGAGCACGGGACTTACGTCTGAGCATACCCGTCCCACTCGGGGTGACAAATGCAAAAACAACAGTTGATGGACAGAATGCAGAACAATGTCATACATTCACCCCAGTACAGAGATCTGGGCCTAAATCCATCGTTTTTTTTCACTTCACACCACCCCAGTTCAGACATGGACATATGCAAATCAGCCTTGACCCTGTGCCTCATGGGAACAGTCCAGCCCGAACTGCCAAGCCATGTCTTCCCTGGACCAGATTCAAGCATCCTAGGACCGGTTTCTGGCTATCAGCCGTCTTCAGCCAGGATAGCTTGACTCTAGTGGCGTTGAGAGCACGGGACTCACGTCCGAGCATACCCATCGCACTCGGGGCGAAAAATGCAAAAACAACAGTTGAAGGACAGAATGCAGAACAATGTCATACTTTCACCCCAGTACAGAGATCTAAGCCTAAATCCATCGTTTTTTTGCACACCACACCACCACAGTTCAGACATGGCCATACACAAATCAGCCTTGACTCTGTGCCTCACGGGAACAGTCCAGCCCGAACTGCCAAGCCATGTCTTCCCTGGACCGGAATCAAGCATCCTACGACCGATTTCTGGCTATCAGCCGTCTTTAACAAGGATAGCTTGACTCCAGTGGCGTGGAGAGCACGGGACTCATGTCTGAGCATACACGTCCCACTCAGGGTGACAAATGCAAAAACAACAGTTGATGGACAGAATGCAGAACAATGTCATACATTCACCCCAGTACAGAGATCTGGGCCTAGATCCAAGTTTTTTTTGCACTCCACACCACCCCAGTTCAGACATGGCCATATGCAAATCAGCCTTGACCCTGTGCCTCATGGGAACAGTCCAGCCCGAACTGCCAAGCCATGTCTTTCCTGGACCAGATTCAAGCATCCTAGGACCGGTTTCTGGCTATCGGCCGTCTTCAGCCAGAATAGCTTGACTCTAGTGGCGTTGAGAGCACGGGACTCACGTCCGAGCATACCCATCCCACTCGGGGTGACAAATGCAAAAACAACAGTTGAAGGACAGAATGCAGAACAATGTCATACATTCACCCCAGTACAGAGATTTAGGCCTAAATCCATCGTTTTTTTGCACACCACACCACCCTAGTTCAGACATGGCCATATGCAAATCAGCTTTGACCCTGTGCCTCATGGGAACAGTCCAGCCCGAACTGCCAAGCCATGTCTTCCCTGGACCGGAATCAAGCATCCTACGACCGATTTCTGGCTATCAGCCGTCTTCAGCCAGGATAGCTTGACTCCAGTGGCGTGGAGAGCACGGGACTCACGTCTTAGCATACACGTCCCACTCGGGGTTACTAATGCAAAAACAACAGTTGATGGACAGAATGCAGAACAATGTCATACATTCACCCCAGTACAGAGATCTGGGCCTAGATCCATCGATTTTTTTTACCTCACACCACCCCAGTTCAGACATGGCCATATGCAAATCAGCCTTGACCCTGTGCCTCATGTGAACAGTCCAGCTGGAACTGCCAAACCATGCCTTCCCTGGACCGGAATCAAGCATCCTAGGACCCGTCTCTGGCTATCAGCCGTCTTCAGCCAGGATAGCTTGACTCCAGTGGCGTGGAGAGCACAGGACTCAGGTCTGAGCATACCCGTCCCACTCGGGGGGACAAATGCAAAAACAACAGTTGATGGACAGAATGCAGAACAATGTCATACATTCACCCCAGTACAGATATCTGGGCCTAAATCCATTGTTTTCTTGCACTCCACACCACCCCAGTTCAGACATGGCCATATGCAAATCTGCCTTGACCCTGTGCCTCATGGGAACTGTCCAGCCCAGACTGCCAAGCCATGTCTTCCCTGGACCGGAATCAAGCATCCTAGGACCGGTTTTTTGCTATCAGCCGTCTTCAGCCAGGATAGCTTGACTCCAGTGGCGTGGAGAGCACGGGACTTACGTCTGAGCATACCCATCCCACTGGGGATGACAAATGCAAAAACAACAGTTGATGGACAGAATGCAGAACAATGTCATACATTCACCCCAGTACAGAGATCTGGGCCTAAATCCATCGTTTTTTTGCACTCCACACCACCCCAGTTCAGACATGACCATATGCAAATCAGCCTTGACCCTGTGCCTCATGGGAACAGTCCTGCTCGAACTGCCAAGCCATGTCTTCCCTGGACCAGAATCAAGCATCCTAGGACCGGTTTCTGGCTATCAGCCATCTATAGCCAGGATAGCTTGACTCCAGTGGCGTGGAGATCACGGGACTCACGTCTGAGAATACCCGTCCCACTCGGGGTGACAAATGCAAAAACAACAGTTGATGGACAGAATGCAGAACAATATCATACAATCACCCCAGTACAGACATCTGGGCCTAGAGCCATCGTTTTTTGCACTCTACACCACCCCAGTTCAGACATGCCCAAAAACAAATCAGCCTTGACCCTGTGCCTCATGGGAAGAGTCCAGCCCGAACTGCCAAGCATGTCTTCCCTAGACCGGAATCAAGCATCCTAGGACCGGTTTCTGGCTATCAGCCGTCTATAGCCAGGATAGCTTGACTCCAGTGGCGTGGAGATCACGGGACTCACGTCTGAGAATACCCGTCCCACTCGGGGTGACAAATGCAAAAACAACAGTTGATGGACAGAATGCAGAACAATGTCATACATTCACCCCAGTACAGAGATCTAGGCCTAAATCCATTGTTTTTTTGCACACCACACCACCACAGTTCAGACATGGCCATATGCAAATCAGCCTTGACCCTGTGCATCATGGGAACAGTCCAGCCCGAACTGCCAAGCCATGTCTTTCCTGGACCAGATTCAAGCATCCTAGGACCGGTTTCTGGCTATCAGCAGTCTTCAGCCAGGATAGCTTGACTCTAGTGGCGTTGAGAGCATGGGACTCACGTCCGAGCATACCCATCCCATTTGGGGTGACAAATGCAAAAACAACAGTTGAAGAACAGAATGCAGAACAATGTCATACATTCACCCCAGTACAGAGATCTGGGCCTAAATCCATCGTTTTTTTGCACACCACACCACCACAGTTCAGACATGGCCATACACAAATCAGCCTTGACCCTGTGCCTCACGGGAACAGTCCAGCCCGAACTGCCAAGCCATGTCTTCCCTGGACCGGAATCAAGCATCCTACGACCGATTTCTGGCTATCAGCCGTCTTTAACAAGGATAGCTTGACCCCAGTGGCGTGGAGAGCACGGGACTCATGTCTGAGCATACACGTCCCACTCAGGGTGACAAATGCAAAAACAACAGTTGATGGACAGAATGCAGAACAATGTCATACATTCACCCCAGTACAGAGATCTGGGCCTAGATCTAAGTTTTTTTTGCACTCCACACCACCCCAGTTCAGACATGGCCATATGCAAATCAGCCTTGACCCTGTGCCTCATGGGAACAGTCCAGCCCGAACTGCCAAGCCATGTCTTTCCTGGACCAGATTCAAGCATCCTAGGACCGGTTTCTGGCTATCAGCCGTCTTCAGCCAGAATAGCTTGACTCTAGTGGCGTTGAGAGCACGGGACTCACGTCCGAGCATACCCATCCCACTCGGGGTGACAAATGCAAAAACACCAGTTGAAGGACAGAATGCAGAACAATGTCATACATTCACCCCAGTACAGAGATTTAGGCCTAAATCCATCGTTTTTTTGCACACCACACCACCCTAGTTCAGACATGGCCATATGCAAATCAGCTTTGACCCTGTGCCTCATGGGAACAGTCCAGCCCAAACTGACAAGCCATGTCTTCCCTGGACCGGAATCAAGCATCCTAGGACCGGTTTATTGCTATCAGCCGTCTTCAGCCAGGATAGCTTGACTCCAGTGGCGTGGAGAGCACGGGGCTTACGTCTGAGCATACCCGTCCCACTCGGGGTGACAAATGCAAAAACAACATTTGATGGACAGAATGCAGAACAATGTCATACATTCACCCCAGTACAGAGATCTGGGCCTAGATCCATCGTTTTTTTTTTACCTCACACCACCCCAGTTCAGACATGGCCATATGCAAATCAGCCTTGACCCTGTGCCTCATGTGAACAGTCCAGCTGGAACTGCCAAACCATGCCTTCCCTGGACCGGAATCAAGCATCCTAGGACCCGTCTCTGGCTATCAGCCGTCTTCAGCCAGGATAGCTTGACTCCAGTGGCGTGGAGAGCACAGGACTCAGGTCTGAGCATACCCGTCCCACTCGGGGGGACAAATGCAAAAACAACAGTTGATGGACAGAATGCAGAACAATGTCATACATTCACCCCAGTACAGATATCTGGGCCTAAATCCATTGTTTTCTTGCACTCCACACCACCCCAGTTCAGACATGGCCATATGCAAATCAGCCTTGACCCTGTGCCTCATGGGAACAGTCCAGCCCAAACTGCCAAGCCATGTCTTCCCTGGACCGGAATCAAGCATCCTAGGACCGGTTTCTTGCTATCAGCCGTCTTCAGCCAGGATAGCTTGACTCCAGTGGCGTGGAGAGCACGGGACTTACGTCTGAGCATACCCATCCCACTGGGGATGACAAATGCAAAAACAACAGTTGATGGACAGAATGCAGAACAATGTCATACATTCACCCCAGTACAGAGATCTGGGCCTAAATCCATCGTTTTTTTGCACTCCACACCACCCCAGTTCAGACATGACCATATGCAAATCAGCCTTGACCCTGTGCCTCATGGGAACAGTCCTGCTCGAACTGCCAAGCCATGTCTTCCCTGGACCAGAATCAAGCATCCTAGGACTGGTTTCTGGCTATCAGCCGTCTATAGCCAGGATAGCTTGACTCCAGTGGCGTGGAGATCACGGGACTCACGTCTGAGCATACCCGTCCCACTCGGGGTGACAAATGCAAAAACAACAGTTGATGGACAGAATGCAGAACAATGTCATACAATCACCCCAGTACAGACATCTGGGCCTAGAGCCATCGTTTTTTGCACTCTACACCACCCCAGTTCAGACATGCCCAAAAGCAAATCAGCCTTGACCCTGTGCCTCATGGGAAGAGTCCAGCCCGAACTGCCAAGCATGTCTTCCCTAGACCGGAATCAAGCATCCAAGGACCGATTTCTGGCTATCAGCCGTCCTCAACCAGGATAGCTTGGCTCCAGTGGCGTGGGGAGCACAGGACTCACGCCTGAGCATACCCGTCCCACTCGGGGTGACAAATGCAAAAACAACAGTTGATGGACAGAATGCAGAACAATGTCATACATTCACCCCAGTACAGAGATCTGGGCCTAGATCCATGTTTTTTTTGCACTCCACCACACCACCCCAGTTCAGACATGGCCATATGCAAATCAGCCTTGACCCTGTGCCTCATGGCAACAGTCCAGCTCGAACTGCCAAGCCATGTCTTTCCTGGACCAGATTCAAGCATCCTAGGACCGGTTTCTGGCTATCAGCCATCTTCAGGCAGGATAGCTTGATTTTAGTGGCGTTGAGAGCATGGGACTCACGTCCAAGCATACCCATCCCACTCGGGGTGACAAATGCAAAAACAACAGTTGAAGGACAGAATGCAGAACAATGTCATACATTCACCCCAGTACAGAGATCTGGGCCTAGATCCATCGTTTTTTTGCACTTCACACCACCCCAGTTCAGACATGGCCATATGCAAATCAGCCATGACCCTGTGCCTCATGGGAACAGTCCAGGCCGAACTGCCAAATCATGTCTTCCCTGGACCAGATTCAAGCATCCTAGGACCGGTTTCTGGCTATCAGCCGCTTTCAGCCAGGATAGCTTGACTCCAGTGGCATGGAGAGCACGGGACTTACGTCTGAGCATACCCGTCCCACTCAGGGTGACAAATGCAAATACAACAGTTGATGGACAGAATGCAGAACAATGTCATACATTCACCCCAGTACAGAGATCTGGGCCTAAATCCATCATTTTTTTGCACCCCACACCACCCCACTTCAGACATGGCCATATGCAAATCAGCCTTGACCCTGTGCCTCATGGGAACAGTCCAGCCCGAACTGCCAAGCCATGTCTTCCCTGGACCGGAATCAAGCATCCTAGGACCGGTTTCTGGCTATCAGCCGCCTTCAGCCAGGATAGCTTGACTCCAGTGGCGTGGAGAGCACGGGACTCACGTCTGAGCATACCCGTCCCACTCGGGGTTGACAAATGCAAAAACAACAGTTGATGGACAGAATGCAGAATAATGTCATACATTCACCCCAGTGCAGAGATCTGGGCCTAAATCCATCGTTCTTTTGCACTCCACACCACCCCAGTTTAGACATGGCGATATGCAAATCAGCCTTGACCCTGTGGCTCATGTGAACAGTCCAGCTGGAACTGCCAAGCCATGTCTTCCCTGGACCGGAATCAAGCATCCTAGGACCCGTCTCTGGCTATCAGCCGTCTTCAGCCAGGATAGCTTGTCTCCAGTGGCGTGGAGAGCACAGGACTCAGGTCTGAGCATACCCGTCCCACTCGGGGTGACAAATGCAAAAACAACAGTTGATGGACAGAATGCAGAACAATGTCATACATTCACCCCAGTACAGAGATCTGGGCCTAAATCCATTGTTTTCTTGCACTCCACACCACCCCAGTTCAGACATGGCCATATGCAAATCAGCCTTGACCCTGTGCCTCATGGGAACAGTCCAGCCCAAACTGACAAGCCATGTCTTCTCTGGACCGGAATCAAGCATCCTAGGACCGGTTTATTGCTATCAGCCGTCTTCAGCCAGGATAGCTTGACTCCAGTGGCGTGGAGAGCACGGGACTTACGTCTGAGCATACCCGTCCCACTCGGGGTGACAAATGCAAAAACAACAGTTGATGGACAGAATGCAGAACAATGTCATACATTCACCCCAGTACAGAGATCTGGGCCTAAATCCATCGTTTTTATTCACTTCACACCACCCCAGTTCAGACATGGACATATGCAAATCAGCCTTGACCCTGTGCCTCATGGGAACAGTCCAGCCCGAACTGCCAAGCCATGTCTTCCCTGGACCAGATTCAAGCATCCTAGGACCAGTTTCTGGCTATCAGCCGTCTTCAGCCAGGATAGCTTGACTCTAGTGGCGTTGAGAGCACGGGACTCACGTCTGAGCATACCCATCCCACTCGGGGCGAAAAATGCAAAAACAACAGTTGAAGGACAGAATGCAGAACAATGTCATACTTTCACCCCAGTACAGAGATCTAGGCCTAAATCCATCGTTTTTTTGCACACCACACCACCACTGTTCAGACATGGCCATACACAAATCAGCCTTGACCCTGTGCCTCACGGGAACAGTCCAGCCCGAACTGCCAAGCCATGTCTTCCCTGGACCGGAATCAAGCATCCTACGACCGATTTCTGGCTATCAGCCGTCTTTAACAAGGATAGCTTGACTCCAGTGGCGTGGAGAGCACGGGACTCATGTCTGAGCATACACGTCCCACTCAGGGTGACAAATGCAAAAACAACAGTTGATGGACAGAATGCAGAACAATGTCATACATTCACCCCAGTACAGAGATCTGGGCCTAGATCCAAGTTTTTTTTGCACTCCACACCACCCCAGTTCAGACATGGCCATATGCAAATCAGCCTTGACCCTGTGCCTCATGGGAACAGTCCAGCCCGAACTGCCATGCCATGTCTTTCCTGGACCAGATTCAAGCATCCTAGGACCGGTTTCTGGCTATCAGCCGTCTTCAGCCAGAATAGCTTGACTCTAGTGGCGTTGAGAGCACGGGACTCACGTCCGAGCATACCCATCCCACTCGGGGTGACAAATGCAAAAACACCAGTTGAAGGACAGAATGCAGAACAATGTCATACATTCACCCCAGTACAGAGATTTAGGCCTAAATCCATCGTTTTTTTGCACACCACACCACCCTAGTTCAGACATGGCCATATGCAAATCAGCTTTGACCCTGTGCCTCATGGGAACAGTCCAGCCCGAACTGCCAAGCCATGTCTTCCCTGGACCGGAATCAAGCATCCTACGACCGATTTCTGGCTATCAGCCGTCTTCAGCCAGGATAGCTTGACTCCAGTGGCGTGGAGAGCACGGGACTCACGTCTGAGTATACACGTCCCACTCGGGGTTACTAATGCAAAAACAACAGTTGATGGACAGAATGCAGAACAATGTCATACATTCACCCCAGTACAGAGATCTGGGCCTAGATCCATCGTTTTTTTTACCTCACACCACCCCAGTTCAGACATGGCCATATGCAAATCAGCCTTGACCCTGTGCCTCATGTGAACAGTCCAGCTGGAACTGCCAAACCATGCCTTCCCTGGACCGGAATCAAGCATCCTAGGACCCGTCTCTGGCTATCAGCCGTCTTCAGCCAGGATAGCTTGACTCCAGTGGCGTGGAGAGCACAGGACTCAGGTCTGAGCATACCCGTCCCACTCGGGGGGACAAATGCAAAAACAACAGTTGATGGACAGAATGCAGAACAATGTCATACATTCACCCCAGTACAGATATCTGGGCCTAAATCCATTGTTTTCTTGCACTCCACACCACCCCAGTTCAGACATGGCCATATGCAAATCAGCCTTGACCCTGTGCCTCATGTGAACAGTCCAGCTGGAACTGCCAAACCATGCCTTCCCTGGACCGGAATCAAGCATCCTAGGACCCGTCTCTGGCTATCAGCCGTCTTCAGCCAGGATAGCTTGACTCCAGTGGCGTGGAGAGCACAGGACTCAGGTCTGAGCATACCCGTCCCACTCGGGGGGACAAATGCAAAAACAACAGTTGATGGACAGAATGCAGAACAATGTCATACATTCACCCCAGTACAGAGATCTGGGCCTAAATCCATCATTTTTTTGCACCCCACACCACCCCACTTCAGACATGGCCATATGCAAATCAGCCTTGACCCTGTGCCTCATGGGAACAGTCCAGCCCGAACTGCCAAGCCATGTCTTCCCTGGACCGGAATCAAGCATCCTAGGACCGGTTTCTGGCTATCAGCCGCCTTCAGCCAGGATAGCTTGACTCCAGTGGCGTGGAGAGCACGGGACTCACGTCTGAGCATACCCGTCCCACTCGGGGTTGACAAATGCAAAAACAACAGTTGATGGACAGAATGCAAAATAATGTCATACATTCACCCCAGTGCAGAGATCTGGGCCTAAATCCATCGTTCTTTTGCACTCCACACCACCCCAGTTTAGACATGGCGATATGCAAATCAGCCTTGACCCTGTGCCTCATGTGAACAGTCCAGCTGGAACTGCCAAGCCATGTCTTCCCTGGACCCGAATCAAGCATCCTAGGACCCGTCTCTGGCTATCAGCCGTCTTCAGCCAGGATAGCTTGACTCCAGTGGCGTGGAGAGCACAGGACTCAGGTCTGAGCATACCCGTCCCACTCGGGGTGACAAATGCAAAAACAACAGTTGATGGACAGAATGCAGAACAATGTCATACATTCACCCCAGTACAGAGATCTGGGCCTAAATCCATTGTTTTCTTGCACTCCACACCACCCCAGTTCAGACATGGCCATATGCAAATCAGCCTTGACCCTGTGCCTCATGGGAACAGTCCAGCCCAAACTGACAAGCCATGTCTTCCCTGGACCGGAATCAAGCATCCTAGGACCGGTTTATTGCTATCAGCCGTCTTCAGCCAGGAGAGCTTGACTCCAGTGGCGTGGAGAGCACGGGACTTACGTCTGAGCATACCCGTCCCACTCGGGGTGACAAATGCAAAAACAACAGTTGATGGACAGAATGCAGAACAATGTCATACATTCACCCCAGTACAGAGATCTGGGCCTAAATCCATCGTTTTTTTTCACTTCACACCACCCCAGTTCAGACATGGACATATGCAAATCAGCCTTGACCCTGTGCCTCATGGGAACAGTCCAGCCCGAACTGCCAAGCCATGTCTTCCCTGGACCAGATTCAAGCATCCTAGGACCGGTTTCTGGCTATCAGCCGTCTTCAGCCAGGATAGCTTGACTCTAGTGGCGTTGAGAGCACGGGACTCACGTCCGAGCATACCCATCGCACTCGGGGCGAAAAATGCAAAAACAACAGTTGAAGGACAGAATGCAGAACAATGTCATACTTTCACCCCAGTACAGAGATCTAAGCCTAAATCCATCGTTTTTTTGCACACCACACCACCACAGTTCAGACATGGCCATACACAAATCAGCCTTGACTCTGTGCCTCACGGGAACAGTCCAGCCCGAACTGCCAAGCCATGTCTTCCCTGGACCGGAATCAAGCATCCTACGACCGATTTCTGGCTATCAGCCGTCTTTAACAAGGATAGCTTGACTCCAGTGGCGTGGAGAGCACGGGACTCATGTCTGAGCATACACGTCCCACTCAGGGTGACAAATGCAAAAACAACAGTTGATGGACAGAATGCAGAACAATGTCATACATTCACCCCAGTACAGAGATCTGGGCCTAGATCCAAGTTTTTTTTGCACTCCACACCACCCCAGTTCAGACATGGCCATATGCAAATCAGCCTTGACCCTGTGCCTCATGGGAACAGTCCAGCCCGAACTGCCAAGCCATGTCTTTCCTGGACCAGATTCAAGCATCCTAGGACCGGTTTCTGGCTATCGGCCGTCTTCAGCCAGAATAGCTTGACTCTAGTGGCGTTGAGAGCACGGGACTCACGTCCGAGCATACCCATCCCACTCGGGGTGACAAATGCAAAAACAACAGTTGAAGGACAGAATGCAGAACAATGTCATACATTCACCCCAGTACAGAGATTTAGGCCTAAATCCATCGTTTTTTTGCACACCACACCACCCTAGTTCAGACATGGCCATATGCAAATCAGCTTTGACCCTGTGCCTCATGGGAACAGTCCAGCCCGAACTGCCAAGCCATGTCTTCCCTGGACCGGAATCAAGCATCCTACGACCGATTTCTGGCTATCAGCCGTCTTCAGCCAGGATAGCTTGACTCCAGTGGCGTGGAGAGCACGGGACTCACGTCTTAGCATACACGTCCCACTCGGGGTTACTAATGCAAAAACAACAGTTGATGGACAGAATGCAGAACAATGTCATACATTCACCCCAGTACAGAGATCTGGGCCTAGATCCATCGATTTTTTTTACCTCACACCACCCCAGTTCAGACATGGCCATATGCAAATCAGCCTTGACCCTGTGCCTCATGTGAACAGTCCAGCTGGAACTGCCAAACCATGCCTTCCCTGGACCGGAATCAAGCATCCTAGGACCCGTCTCTGGCTATCAGCCGTCTTCAGCCAGGATAGCTTGACTCCAGTGGCGTGGAGAGCACAGGACTCAGGTCTGAGCATACCCGTCCCACTCGGGGGGACAAATGCAAAAACAACAGTTGATGGACAGAATGCAGAACAATGTCATACATTCACCCCAGTACAGATATCTGGGCCTAAATCCATTGTTTTCTTGCACTCCACACCACCCCAGTTCAGACATGGCCATATGCAAATCTGCCTTGACCCTGTGCCTCATGGGAACTGTCCAGCCCAGACTGCCAAGCCATGTCTTCCCTGGACCGGAATCAAGCATCCTAGGACCGGTTTTTTGCTATCAGCCGTCTTCAGCCAGGATAGCTTGACTCCAGTGGCGTGGAGAGCACGGGACTTACGTCTGAGCATACCCATCCCACTGGGGATGACAAATGCAAAAACAACAGTTGATGGACAGAATGCAGAACAATGTCATACATTCACCCCAGTACAGAGATCTGGGCCTAAATCCATCGTTTTTTTGCACTCCACACCACCCCAGTTCAGACATGACCATATGCAAATCAGCCTTGACCCTGTGCCTCATGGGAACAGTCCTGCTCGAACTGCCAAGCCATGTCTTCCCTGGACCAGAATCAAGCATCCTAGGACCGGTTTCTGGCTATCAGCCATCTATAGCCAGGATAGCTTGACTCCAGTGGCGTGGAGATCACGGGACTCACGTCTGAGAATACCCGTCCCACTCGGGGTGACAAATGCAAAAACAACAGTTGATGGACAGAATGCAGAACAATATCATACAATCACCCCAGTACAGACATCTGGGCCTAGAGCCATCGTTTTTTGCACTCTACACCACCCCAGTTCAGACATGCCCAAAAACAAATCAGCCTTGACCCTGTGCCTCATGGGAAGAGTCCAGCCCGAACTGCCAAGCATGTCTTCCCTAGACCGGAATCAAGCATCCTAGGACCGGTTTCTGGCTATCAGCCGTCTATAGCCAGGATAGCTTGACTCCAGTGGCGTGGAGATCACGGGACTCACGTCTGAGAATACCCGTCCCACTCGGGGTGACAAATGCAAAAACAACAGTTGATGGACAGAATGCAGAACAATGTCATACATTCACCCCAGTACAGAGATCTAGGCCTAAATCCATTGTTTTTTTGCACACCACACCACCACAGTTCAGACATGGCCATATGCAAATCAGCCTTGACCCTGTGCATCATGGGAACAGTCCAGCCCGAACTGCCAAGCCATGTCTTTCCTGGACCAGATTCAAGCATCCTAGGACCGGTTTCTGGCTATCAGCAGTCTTCAGCCAGGATAGCTTGACTCTAGTGGCGTTGAGAGCATGGGACTCACGTCCGAGCATACCCATCCCATTTGGGGTGACAAATGCAAAAACAACAGTTGAAGAACAGAATGCAGAACAATGTCATACATTCACCCCAGTACAGAGATCTGGGCCTAAATCCATCGTTTTTTTGCACACCACACCACCACAGTTCAGACATGGCCATACACAAATCAGCCTTGACCCTGTGCCTCACGGGAACAGTCCAGCCCGAACTGCCAAGCCATGTCTTCCCTGGACCGGAATCAAGCATCCTACGACCGATTTCTGGCTATCAGCCGTCTTTAACAAGGATAGCTTGACCCCAGTGGCGTGGAGAGCACGGGACTCATGTCTGAGCATACACGTCCCACTCAGGGTGACAAATGCAAAAACAACAGTTGATGGACAGAATGCAGAACAATGTCATACATTCACCCCAGTACAGAGATCTGGGCCTAGATCTAAGTTTTTTTTGCACTCCACACCACCCCAGTTCAGACATGGCCATATGCAAATCAGCCTTGACCCTGTGCCTCATGGGAACAGTCCAGCCCGAACTGCCAAGCCATGTCTTTCCTGGACCAGATTCAAGCATCCTAGGACCGGTTTCTGGCTATCAGCCGTCTTCAGCCAGAATAGCTTGACTCTAGTGGCGTTGAGAGCACGGGACTCACGTCCGAGCATACCCATCCCACTCGGGGTGACAAATGCAAAAACACCAGTTGAAGGACAGAATGCAGAACAATGTCATACATTCACCCCAGTACAGAGATTTAGGCCTAAATCCATCGTTTTTTTGCACACCACACCACCCTAGTTCAGACATGGCCATATGCAAATCAGCTTTGACCCTGTGCCTCATGGGAACAGTCCAGCCCGAACTGCCAAGCCATGTCTTCCCTGGACCGGAATCAAGCATCCTACGACCGATTTCTGGCTATCAGCCGTCTTCAGCCAGGATAGCTTGACTCCAGTGGCGTGGAGAGCACGGGACTCACGTCTGAGTATACACGTCCCACTCGGGGTTACTAATGCAAAAACAACAGTTGATGGACAGAATGCAGAACAATGTCATACATTCACCCCAGTACAGAGATCTGGGCCTAGATCCATCGGTTTTTTTTTACCTCACACCACCCCAGTTCAGACATGGCCATATGCAAATCAGCCTTGACCCTGTGCCTCATGTGAACAGTCCAGCTGGAACTGCCAAACCATGCCTTCCCTGGACCGGAATCAAGCATCCTAGGACCCGTCTCTGGCTATCAGCCGTCTTCAGCCAGGATAGCTTGACTCCAGTGGCGTGGAGAGCACAGGACTCAGGTCTGAGCATACCCGTCCCACTCGGGGGGACAAATGCAAAAACAACAGTTGATGGACAGAATGCAGAACAATGTCATACATTCACCCCAGTACAGAGATCTAGGCCTAAATCCATTGTTTTTTTGCACACCACACCACCACAGTTCAGACATGGCCATATGCAAATCAGCCTTGACCCTGTGCATCATGGGAACAGTCCAGCCCGAACTGCCAAGCCATGTCTTTCCTGGACCAGATTCAAGCATCCTAGGACCGGTTTCTGGCTATCAGCAGTCTTCAGCCAGGATAGCTTGACTCTAGTGGCGTTGAGAGCATGGGACTCACGTCCGAGCATACCCATCCCATTTGGGGTGACAAATGCAAAAACAACAGTTGAAGAACAGAATGCAGAACAATGTCATACATTCACCCCAGTACAGAGATCTGGGCCTAAATCCATCGTTTTTTTGCACACCACACCACCACAGTTCAGACATGGCCATACACAAATCAGCCTTGACCCTGTGCCTCACGGGAACAGTCCAGCCCGAACTGCCAAGCCATGTCTTCCCTGGACCGGAATCAAGCATCCTACGACCGATTTCTGGCTATCAGCCGTCTTTAACAAGGATAGCTTGACTCCAGTGGCGTGGAGAGCACGGGACTCATGTCTGAGCATACACGTCCCACTCAGGGTGACAAATGCAAAAACAACAGTTGATGGACAGAATGCAGAACAATGTCATACATTCACCCCAGTACAGAGATCTGGGCCTAGATCTAAGTTTTTTTTGCACTCCACACCACCCCAGTTCAGACATGGCCATATGCAAATCAGCCTTGACCCTGTGCCTCATGGGAACAGTCCAGCCCGAACTGCCAAGCCATGTCTTTCCTGGACCAGATTCAAGCATCCTAGGACCGGTTTCTGGCTATCAGCCGTCTTCAGCCAGAATAGCTTGACTCTAGTGGCGTTGAGAGCACGGGACTCACGTCCGAGCATACCCATCCCACTCGGGGTGACAAATGCAAAAACACCAGTTGAAGGACAGAATGCAGAACAATGTCATACATTCACCCCAGTACAGAGATTTAGGCCTAAATCCATCGTTTTTTTGCACACCACACCACCCTAGTTCAGACATGGCCATATGCAAATCAGCTTTGACCCTGTGCCTCATGGGAACAGTCCAGCCCGAACTGCCAAGCCATGTCTTCCCTGGACCGGAATCAAGCATCCTACGACCGATTTCTGGCTATCAGCCGTCTTCAGCCAGGATAGCTTGACTCCAGTGGCGTGGAGAGCACAGGACTCACGTCTGAGTATACACGTCCCACTCGGGGTTACTAATGCAAAAACAACAGTTGATGGACAGAATGCAGAACAATGTCATACATTCACCCCAGTACAGAGATCTGGGCCTAGATCCATCGGTTTTTTTTACCTCACACCACCCCAGTTCAGACATGGCCATATGCAAATCAGCCTTGACCCTGTGCCTCATGTGAACAGTCCAGCTGGAACTGCCAAACCATGCCTTCCCTGGACCGGAATCAAGCATCCTAGGACCCGTCTCTGGCTATCAGCCGTCTTCAGCCAGGATAGCTTGACTCCAGTGGCGTGGAGAGCACAGGACTCAGGTCTGAGCATACCCGTCCCACTCGGGGGGACAAATGCAAAAACAACAGTTGATGGACAGAATGCAGAACAATGTCATACATTCACCCCAGTACAGATATCTGGGCCTAAATCCATTGTTTTCTTGCACTCCACACCACCCCAGTTCAGACATGGCCATATGCAAATCAGCCTTGACCCTGTGCCTCATGTGAACAGTCCAGCTGGAACTGCCAAACCATGCCTTCCCTGGACCGGAATCAAGCATCCTAGGACCCGTCTCTGGCTATCAGCCGTCTTCAGCCAGGATAGCTTGACTCCAGTGGCGTGGAGAGCACAGGACTTAGGTCTGAGCATACCCGTCCCACTCGGGGGGACAAATGCAAAAACAACAGTTGATGGACAGAATGCAGAACAATGTCATACATTCACCCCAGTACAGAGATCTGGGCCTAAATCCATCATTTTTTTGCACCCCACACCACCCCACTTCAGACATGGCCATATGCAAATCAGCCTTGACCCTGTGCCTCATGGGAACAGTCCAGCCCGAACTGCCAAGCCATGTCTTCCCTGGACCGGAATCAAGCATCCTAGGACCGGTTTCTGGCTATCAGCCGCCTTCAGCCAGGATAGCTTGACTCCAGTGGCGTGGAGAGCACGGGACTCACGTCTGAGCATACCCGTCCCACTCGGGGTTGACAAATGCAAAAACAACAGTTGATGGACAGAATGCAAAATAATGTCATACATTCACCCCAGTGCAGAGATCTGGGCCTAAATCCATCGTTCTTTTGCACTCCACACCACCCCAGTTTAGACATGGCGATATGCAAATCAGCCTTGACCCTGTGCCTCATGTGAACAGTCCAGCTGGAACTGCCAAGCCATGTCTTCCCTGGACCGGAATCAAGCATCCTAGGACCCGTCTCTGGCTATCAGCCGTCTTCAGCCAGGATAGCTTGACTCCAGTGGCGTGGAGAGCACAGGACTCAGGTCTGAGCATACCCGTCCCACTCGGGGTGACAAATGCAAAAACAACAGTTGATGGACAGAATGCAGAACAATGTCATACATTCCCCCCAGTACAGAGATCTGGGCCTAAATCCATTGTTTTCTTGCACTCCACACCACCCCAGTTCAGACATGGCCATATGCAAATCAGCCTTGACCCTGTGCCTCATGGGAACAGTCCAGCCCAAACTGACAAGCCATGTCTTCCCTGGACCGGAATCAAGCATCCTAGGACCGGTTTATTGCTATCAGCCGTCTTCAGCCAGGATAGCTTGACTCCAGTGGCGTGGAGAGCACGGGACTTACGTCTGAGCATACCCGTCCCACTCGGGGTGACAAATGCAAAAACAACAGTTGATGGACAGAATGCAGAACAATGTCATACATTCACCCCAGTACAGAGATCTGGGCCTAAATCCATCGTTTTTTTTCACTTCACACCACCCCAGTTCAGACATGGACATATGCAAATCAGCCTTGACCCTGTGCCTCATGGGAACAGTCCAGCCCGAACTGCCAAGCCATGTCTTCCCTGGACCAGATTCAAGCATCCTAGGACCGGTTTCTGGCTATCAGCCGTCTTCAGCCAGGATAGCTTGACTCTAGTGGCGTTGAGAGCACGGGACTCACGTCCGAGCATACCCATCCCACTCGGGGCGAAAAATGCAAAAACAACAGTTGAAGGACAGAATGCAGAACAATGTCATACTTTCACCCCAGTACAGAGATCTAAGCCTAAATCCATCGTTTTTTTGCACACCACACCACCACAGTTCAGACATGGCCATACACAAATCAGCCTTGACCCTGTGCCTCACGGGAACAGTCCAGCCCGAACTGCCAAGCCATGTCTTCCCTGGACCGGAATCAAGCATCCTACGACCGATTTCTGGCTATCAGCCGTCTTTAACAAGGATAGCTTGACTCCAGTGGCGTGGAGAGCACGGGACTCATGTCTGAGCATACACGTCCCACTCAGGGTGACAAATGCAAAAACAACAGTTGATGGACAGAATGCAGAACAATGTCATACATTCACCCCAGTACAGAGATCTGGGCCTAGATCTAAGTTTTTTTTGCACTCCACACCACCCCAGTTCAGACATGGCCATATGCAAATCAGCCTTGACCCTGTGCCTCATGGGAACAGTCCAGCCCGAACTGCCAAGCCATGTCTTTCCTGGACCAGATTCAAGCATCCTAGGACCGGTTTCTGGCTATCAGCCGTCTTCAGCCAGAATAGCTTGACTCTAGTGGCGTTGAGAGCACGGGACTCACGTCCGAGCATACCCATCCCACTCGGGGTGACAAATGCAAAAACACCAGTTGAAGGACAGAATGCAGAACAATGTCATACATTCACCCCAGTACAGAGATTTAGGCCTAAATCCATCGTTTTTTTGCACACCACACCACCCTAGTTCAGACATGGCCATATGCAAATCAGCTTTGACCCTGTGCCTCATGGGAACAGTCCAGCCCGAACTGCCAAGCCATGTCTTCCCTGGACCGGAATCAAGCATCCTACGACCGATTTCTGGCTATCAGCCGTCTTCAGCCAGGATAGCTTGACTCCAGTGGCGTGGAGAGCACGGGACTCACGTCTGAGTATACACGTCCCACTCGGGGTTACTAATGCAAAAACAACAGTTGATGGACAGAATGCAGAACAATGTCATACATTCACCCCAGTACAGAGATCTGGGCCTAGATCCATCGGTTTTTTTTTACCTCACACCACCCCAGTTCAGACATGGCCATATGCAAATCAGCCTTGACCCTGTGCCTCATGTGAACAGTCCAGCTGGAACTGCCAAACCATGCCTTCCCTGGACCGGAATCAAGCATCCTAGGACCCGTCTCTGGCTATCAGCCGTCTTCAGCCAGGATAGCTTGACTCCAGTGGCGTGGAGAGCACAGGACTCAGGTCTGAGCATACCCGTCCCACTCGGGGGGACAAATGCAAAAACAACAGTTGATGGACAGAATGCAGAACAATGTCATACATTCACCCCAGTACAGATATCTGGGCCTAAATCCATTGTTTTCTTGCACTCCACACCACCCCAGTTCAGACATGGCCATATGCAAATCAGCCTTGACCCTGTGCCTTATGTGAACAGTCCAGCTGGAACTGCCAAACCATGCCTTCCCTGGACCGGAATCAAGCATCCTAGGACCCGTCTCTGGCTATCAGCCGTCTTCAGCCAGGATAGCTTGACTCCAGTGGCGTGGAGAGCACAGGACTCAGGTCTGAGCATACCGGTCCCACTCGGGGGGACAAATGCAAAAACAACAGTTGATGGACAGAATGCAGAACAATGTCATACATTCACCCCAGTACAGAGATCTGGGCCTAAATCCATCATTTTTTTGCACCCCACACCACCCCACTTCAGACATGGCCATATGCAAATCAGCCTTGACCCTGTGCCTCATGGGAACAGTCCAGCCCGATCTGCCAAGCCATGTCTTCCCTGGACCGGAATCAAGCATCCTAGGACCGGTTTCTGGCTATCAGCCGCCTTCAGCCAGGATAGCTTGACTCCAGTGGCGTGGAGAGCACGGGACTCACGTCTGAGCATACCCGTCCCACTCGGGGTTGACAAATGCAAAAACAACAGTTGATGGACAGAATGCAAAATAATGTCATACATTCACCCCAGTGCAGAGATCTGGGCCTAAATCCATCGTTCTTTTGCACTCCACACCACCCCAGTTTAGACATGGCGATATGCAAATCAGCCTTGACCCTGTGCCTCATGTGAACAGTCCAGCTGGAACTGCCAAGCCATGTCTTCCCTGGACCGGAATCAAGCATCCTAGGACCCGTCTCTGGCTATCAGCCGTCTTCAGCCAGGATAGCTTGACTCCAGTGGCGTGGAGAGCACAGGACTCAGGTCTGAGCATACCCGTCCCACTCGGGGTGACAAATGCAAAAACAACAGTTGATGGACAGAATGCAGAACAATGTCATACATTCACCCCAGTACAGAGATCTGGGCCTAAATCCATTGTTTTCTTGCACTCCACACCACCCCAGTTCAGACATGGCCATATGCAAATCAGCCTTGACCCTGTGCCTCATGGGAACAGTCCAGCCCAAACTGACAAGCCATGTCTTCCCTGGACCGGAATCAAGCATCCTAGGACCGGTTTATTGCTATCAGCCGTCTTCAGCCAGGATAGCTTGACTCCAGTGGCGTGGAGAGCACGGGGCTTACGTCTGAGCATACCCGTCCCACTCGGGGTGACAAATGCAAAAACAACAGTTGATGGACAGAATGCAGAACAATGTCATACATTCACCCCAGTACAGAGATCTGGGCCTAAATCCATCGTTTTTTTTCACTTCACACCACCCCAGTTCAGACATGGACATATGCAAATCAGCCTTGACCCTGTGCCTCATGGGAACAGTCCAGCCCGAACTGCCAAGCCATGTCTTCCCTGGACCAGATTCAAGCATCCTAGGACCGGTTTCTGGCTATCAGCCTTCTTCAGCCAGGATAGCTTGACTCTAGTGGCGTTGAGAGCACGGGACTCACGTCCGAGCATACCCATCCCACTCGGGGCGAAAAATGCAAAAACAACAGTTGAAGGACAGAATGCAGAACAATGTCATACTTTCACCCCAGTACAGAGATCTAAGCCTAAATCCATCGTTTTTTTGCACACCACACCACCACAGTTCAGACATGGCCATACACAAATCAGCCTTGACTCTGTGCCTCACAGGAACAGTCCAGCCCGAACTGCCAAGCCATGTCTTCCCTGGACCGGAATCAAGCATCCTACGACCGATTTCTGGCTATCAGCCGTCTTTAACAAGGATAGCTTGACTCCAGTGGCGTGGAGAGCACGGGACTCATGTCTGAGCATACACGTCCCACTCAGGGTGACAAATGCAAAAACAACAGTTGATGGACAGAATGCAGAACAATGTCATACATTCACCCCAGTACAGAGATCTGGGCCTAGATCCAAGTTTTTTTTGCACTCCACACCACCCCAGTTCAGACATGGCCATATGCAAATCAGCCTTGACCCTGTGCCTCATGGGAACAGTCCAGCCCGAACTGCCAAGCCATGTCTTTCCTGGACCAGATTCAAGCATCCTAGGACCGGTTTCTGGCTATCGGCCGTCTTCAGCCAGAATAGCTTGACTCTAGTGGCGTTGAGAGCACGGGACTCACGTCCGAGCATACCCATTCCACTCGGGGTGACAAATGCAAAAACAACAGTTGAAGGACAGAATGCAGAACAATGTCATACATTCACCCCAGTACAGAGATTTAGGCCTAAATCCATCGTTTTTTTGCACACCACACCACCCTAGTACAGACATGGCCATATGCAAATCAGCTTTGACCCTGTGCCTCATGGGAACAGTCCAGCCCGAACTGCCAAGCCATGTCTTCCCTGGACCGGAATCAAGCATCCTGCGACCGATTTCTGGCTATCAGCCGTCTTCAGCCAGGATAGCTTGACTCCAGTGGCGTGGAGAGCACGGGACTCACGTCTGAGCATACACGTCCCACTCGGGGTTACTAATGCAAAAACAACAGTTGATGGACAGAATGCAGAACAATGTCATACATTCACCCCAGTACAGAGATCTGGGCCTAGATCCATCGTTTTTTTTTACCTCACACCACCCCAGTTCAGACATGGCCATATGCAAATCAGCCTTGACCCTGTGCCTCATGTGAACAGTCCAGCTGGAACTGCCAAACCATGCCTTCCCTGGACCGGAATCAAGCATCCTAGGACCCGTCTCTGGCTATCAGCCGTCTTCAGCCAGGATAGCTTGACTCCAGTGGCGTGGAGAGCACAGGACTCAGGTCTGAGCATACCCGTCCCACTCGGGGGGACAAATGCAAAAACAACAGTTGATGGGCAGAATGCAGAACAATGTCATACATTCACCCCAGTACAGATATCTGGGCTTAAATCCATAGTTTTCTTGCACTCCACACCACCCCAGTTCAGACATGGCCATATGCAAATCAGCCTTGACCCTGTGCCTCATGTGAACAGTCCAGCTGGAACTGCCAAACCATGCCTTCCCTGGACCGGAATCAAGCATCCTAGGACCCGTCTCTGGCTATCAGCCGTCTTCAGCCAGGATAGCTTGACTCCAGTGGCGTGGAGAGCACAGGACTCAGGTCTGAGCATACCCGTCCCACTCGGGGGGACAAATGCAAAAACAACAGTTGATGGACAGAATGCAGAACAATGTCATACATTCACCCCAGTACAGATATCTGGGCCTAAATCCATTGTTTTCTTGCACTCCACACCACCCCAGTTCAGACATGGCCATATGCAAATCTGCCTTGACCCTGTGCCTCATGGTAACTGTCCAGCCCAAACTGCCAAGCCATGTCTTCCCTGGACCGGAATCAAGCATCCTAGGACCGGTTTCTTGCTATCAGCCGTCTTCAGCCAGGATAGCTTGACTCCAGTGGCGTGGAGAGCACGGGACTTACGTCTGAGCATACCCATCCCACTGGGGATGACAAATGCAAAAACAACAGTTGATGGACAGAATGCAGAACAATGTCATACATTCACCCCAGTACAGAGATCTGGGCCAAAATCCATCGTTTTTTTGCACTCCACACCACCCCAGTTCAGACATGACCATATGCAAATCAGCCTTGACCCTGTGCCTCATGGGAACAGTCCTGCTCGAACTGCCAAGCCATGTCTTCCCTGGACCAGAATCAAGCATCCTAGGACCGGTTTCTGGCTATCAGCCGTCTATAGCCAGGATAGCTTGACTCCAGTGGCGTGGAGATCACGGGACTCACGTCTGAGAATACCCGTCCCACTCGGGGTGACAAATGCAAAAACAACAGTTGATGGACAGAATGCAGAACAATGTCATACAATCACCCCAGTACAGACATCTGGGCCTAGAGCCATCGTTTTTTGCACTCTACACCACCCCAGTTCAGACATGCCCAAAAGCAAATCAGCCTTGACCCTGTGCCTCATGGGAAGAGTCCAGCCCGAACTGCCAAGCATGTCTTCCCTAGACCGGAATCAAGCATCCTAGGACCGGTTTCTGGCTATCAGCCGTCTATAGCCAGGATAGCTTGACTCCAGTGGCGTGGAGATCACGGGACTCACGTCTGAGAATACCCGTCCCACTCGGGGTGACAAATGCAAAAACAACAGTTGATGGACAGAATGCAGAACAATGTCATACATTCACCCCAGTACAGAGATCTAGGCCTAAATCCATCGTTTTTTTGCACACCACACCACCACAGTTCAGACATGGCCATATGCAAATCAGCCTTGACCCTGTGCATCATGGGAACAGTCCAGCCCGAACTGCCAAGCCATGTCTTTCCTGGACCAGATTCAAGCATCCTAGGACCGGTTTCTGGCTATCAGCAGTCTTCAGCCAGGATAGCTTGACTCTAGTGGCGTTGAGAGCATGGGACTCACGTCCGAGCATACCCATCCCACTCGGGGTGACAAATGCAAAAACAACAGTTGAAGAACAGAATGCAGAACAATGTCATACATTCACCCCAGTACAGAGATCTGGGCCTAGATCCATCGTTTTTTTGCACTTCACACCACCCCAGTTCAGACATGGCCATATGCAAATCAGCCATGACCCTGTGCCTCATGGGAACAGTCCAGGCCGAACTGCCAAATCATGTCTTCCCTGGACCAGATTCAAGCATCCTAGGACCGGTTTCTGGCTATCAGCCGTTTTCAACCAGGATAGCTTGACTCCAGTGGCATGGAGAGCACGGGACTTACGTCTGAGCATACCCGTCCCACTCAGGGTGACAAATGCAAATACAACAGTTGATGGACAGAATGCAGAACAATGTCATACATTCACCCCAGTACAGAGATCTGGGCCTAAATCCATCATTTTTTTGCACCCCACACCACCCCACTTCAGACATGGCCATATGCAAATCAGCCTTGACCCTGTGCCTCATGGGAACAGTCCAGCCCGAACTGCCAAGCCATGTCTTCCCTGGACCGGAATCAAGCATCCTAGGACCGGTTTCTGGCTATCAGCCGCCTTCAGCCAGGATAGCTTGACTCCAGTGGCGTGGAGAGCACGGGACTCACGTCTGAGCATACCCGTCCCACTCGGGGTTGACAAATGCAAAAACAACAGTTGGTGGACAGAATGCAGAATATCTGGGCCTAAATCCATCGTTCTTTTGCACTCCACACCACCCCAGTTTAGACATGGCGATGTGCAAATCAGCCTTGACCCTGTGCCTCATGTGAACAGTCCAGCTGGAACTGCCAAGCCATGTCTTCCCTGGACCGGAATCAAGCATCCTAGGACCCGTCTCTGGCTATCAGCCGTCTTCAGCCAGGATAGCTTGACTCCAGTGGCGTGGAGAGCACAGGACTCAGGTCTGAGCATACCCGTCCCACTCGGGGTGACAAATGCAAAAACAACAGTTGATGGACAGAATGCAGAACAATGTCATACATTCACCCCAGTACAGAGATCTGGGCCTAAATCCACTGTTTTCTTGCACTCCACACCACCCCAGTTCAGACATGGCCATATGCAAATCAGCCTTGACCCTGTGCCTCATGGGAACAGTCCAGCCCAAACTGACAAGCCATGTCTTCCCTGGACCGGAATCAAGCATCCTAGGACCGGTTTATTGCTATCAGCCGTCTTCAGCCAGGATAGCTTGACTCCAGTGGCGTGGAGAGCACGGGACTTACGTCTGAGCATACCCGTCCCACTCGGGGTGACAAATGCAAAAACAACAGTTGATGGACAGAATGCAGAACAATGTCATACATTCACCCCAGTACAGAGATCTGGGCCTAAATCCATCGTTTTTTTTCACTTCACACCACCCCAGTTCAGACATGGACATATGCAAATCAGCCTTGACCCTGTGCCTTATGGGAACAGTCCAGCCCGAACTGCCAAGCCATGTCTTCCCTGGACCAGATTCAAGCATCCTAGGACCGGTTTCTGGCTATCAACCGTCTTCAGCCAGGATAACTTGACTCTAGTGGCGTTGAGAGCACCGGACTCGCGTCCGAGCGTACCCATCCCACTCGGGGCGAAAAATGCAAAAACAACAGTTGAAGGACAGAATGAAGAACAATGTCATACTTTCACCCCAGTACAGAGATCTAGGCCTAAATCCATCGTTTTTTTGCACACCACACCACCACAGTTCAGACATGGCCATACGCAAATCAGCCTTGACCCTGTGCCTCACGGGAACAGTCCAGCCCGAACTGCCAAGCCATGTCTTCCCTGGACCGGAATCAAGCATCCTACGACCGATTTCTGGCTATCAGCCGTCTTTAACAAGGATAGCTTGACTCCAGTGGCGTGGAGAGCACGGGACTCATGTCTGAGCATACACGTCCCACTCAGGGTGACAAATGCAAAAACAACAGTTGATGGACAGAATGCAGAACAATGTCATACATTCACCCCAGTACAGAGATCTGGGCCTAGATCCAAGTTTTTTTTGCACTCCACACCACCCCAGTTCAGACATGGCCATATGCAAATCAGCCTTGACCCTGTGCCTCATGGGAACAGTCCAGCCCAAACTGCCAAGCCATGTCTTCCCTGGACCGGAATCAAGCATCCTAGGACCGGTTTCTTGCTATCAGCCGTCTTCAGCCAGGATAGCTTGACTCCAGTGGCGTGGAGAGCACGGGACTTACGTCTGAGCATACCCATCCCACTGGGGATGACAAATGCAAAAACAACAGTTGATGGACAGAATGCAGAACAATGTCATACATTCACCCCAGTACAGAGATCTGGGCCTAAATCCATCGTTTTTTTGCACTCCACACCACCCCAGTTCAGACATGACCATATGCAAATCAGCCTTGACCCTTTGCCTCATGGGAACAGTCCTGCTCGAACTGCCAAGCCATGTCTTCCCTGGACCAGAATCAAGCATCCTAGGACCGGTTTCTGGCTATCAGCCGTCTATAGCCAGGATAGCTTGACTCCAGTGGCGTGGAGATCACGGGACTCACGTCTGAGCATACCCGTCCCACTCGGGGTGACAAATGCAAAAACAACAGTTGATGGACAGAATGCAGAACAATGTCATACAATCACCCCAGTACAGACATCTGGGCCTAGAGCCATCGTTTTTTGCATTCTACACCACCCCAGTTCAGACATGCCCAAAAGCAAATCAGCCTTGACCCTGTGCCTCATGGGAAGAGTCCAGCCCGAACTGCCAAGCATGTCTTCCCTAGACCGGAATCAAGCATCCTAGGACCGGTTTCTTGCTATCAGCCGTCTTCAGCCAGGATAGCTTGACTCCAGTGGCGTGGAGAGCACGGGACTTACGTCTGAGCATACCCATCCCACTGGGGATGACAAATGCAAAAACAACAGTTGATGGACAGAATGCAGAACAATGTCATACATTCACCCCAGTACAGAGATCTGGGCCTAAATCCATTGTTTTTTTGCATTCCACACCACCCCAGTTCAGACATGGCCATATGCAAATCAGCCTTGACCCTGTGCCTCATGGCAACAGTCCAGCTCGAACTGCCAAGCCATGTCTTTCCTGGACCAGATTCAAGCATCCTAGGACCGGTTTCTGGCTATCAGCCGTCTTCAGCCAGGATAGCTTGACTCTAGTGGTGTTGAGAGCACGGGACTCACGTCCGAGCATACCCATCCCACTCGTGGTGACAAATGCAAAAACAACAGTTGAAGGACAGAATGCAGAACAATGTCATACATTCACCCCAGTACAGAGATCTAGGCCTAAATCCATCGTTTTTTTGCACACCACACCACCACAGTTCAGACATGGCCATATGCAAATCAGCCTTGACCCTGTGCCTCATGGGAACAGTCCAGCCCGAACTGCCAAGCCATGTCTTTCCTGGACCAGATTCAAGCATCCTAGGACCGGTTTCTGGCTATCAGCCGTCTTCAGCCAGGATAGCTTGACTCTAGTGGCGTTGAGAGCATGGGACTCACGTCCGAGCATACCCATCCCACTCGGGGTGACAAATGCAAAAACAACAGTTGAAGGACAGAATGCAGAACAATGTCATACATTCACCCCAGTACAGAGATCTGGGCCTAGATCCATCGTTTTTTTGCACTTCACACCACCCCAGTTCAGACATGGCCATATGCAAATCAGCCATGACCCTGTGCCTCATGGGAACAGTCCAGGCCGAACTGCCAAATCATGTCATCCCTGGACCAGATTCAAGCATCCTAGGACCGGTTTCTGGCTATCAGCCGTTTTCAGCCAGGATAGCTTGACTCCAGTGGCATGGAGAGCACGGGACTTACGTCTGAGCATACCCGTCCCACTCAGGGTGACAAATGCAAATACAACAGTTGATGGACAGAATGCAGAACAATCTCATACATTCACCCCAGTACAGAGATCTGGGCCTAAATCCATCATTTTTTTGCACCCCACACCACCCCACTTCAGACATGGCCATATGCAAATCAGCCTTGACCCTGTGCCTCATGGGAACAGTCCAGCCCGAACTGCCAAGCCATGTCTTCCCTGGACCGGAATCAAGCATCCTAGGACAGGTTTCTGGCTATCTGCCGTCTTCAGCCAGGATAGCTTGACTCCAGTGGCGTCGAGAGCACGGGACTCACGTCTGAGCACACCCGTCCCACTCGGGGTGACAAATGCAAAAACAACAGTTGATGGAAAGAATGCAGAACAATGTCATACATTCACCCCAGTACAGAGATCTGGGCCTAAATCCATTGTTTTTTTGCACACCACACCACCCCAGTTCAGACATGGCCATATGCAAATCAGCCTTGACCCTGTGCCTCATTGGAACAGTCCAGCCCGAACTGCCAAGCCATGTCTTCCCTGGACCGGAATCAAGCATCCTAGGACTGGTTTCTGGCTATCATCCGCCTTCAAGTTGAGAAAATAGGTATCTAGCAAACAAGTGATAGAGCTGTCGCTCTTATTTCAACCTCATTTTCAAATATTGACTATATGAACAATAATGATTCACTTAGACTGTAGTATATCAAAAATATTTGATTGTTTTATTTTTCATTCTATTTATATACTTTTTGTTTTTCTTTTATATAGTGCGTTACTTAGTTTATAAACAGACATATATACTTCATTATAATGACAATCAGTGACATATAATATTCATATTGGCAAAAAACAAGAACTTTTACATATAAATACAAAACGATACAAAAATACAGTACGATATATTCAGTCGGTGGAAAAAATTAATGAAGTTGGCAAATGCGGTAGAGTGGAACACAACGCGTTTCGGCCAGGGGCCTTCATCAGGTGACCGTCCTTCGTATCTTACATAAACACAGGTGATTAAACATAAACTGTACTTCGTTTTGATGTCGACTGGATTCTGATATTTTCAAAAGCAGCTAATTGAATGATTATAAAACGGCTGGGAAACCTCGTCGAGATATTTATAGAGCACTGGGATTTACTGTTCTTATTTCTTAAATTCTCTTCATGTATCCCAGCAGGGGTACGGATAGACTGAACATCCACGTTACGGGAGGTTTAAGGAGCAGGGGTACTTTGATGTATATTTTACTCCAGCGTAAGTTCACATGATGATCTCAATATAGTTACATACACAGGAGGGTCTCTTTATCAAAAAAAGGATTACATCGTCCTTATTATTCTCTTATGGTGGAAACATTAGATATTCTTCTTGTTTGAGCGGAAATACGGTATATCTTTTAGTTCCTTTTGTTTAGTGCGGGGGATTCTGAACTGGGCTGAGTAATCTGTTCCCAAATTAAAGGATCTTGAAGCTGTTGGCGCTTCTCCGTAACGTGGGGGTCTGCTGGTATGCACTTCCGCGAGTGCCGGCAAAAACAACAGTTGATGGACAGAATGCAGAACAATGTCATACATTAACTCTAGTACAGAGATCTGGGCCTAAATCCATCTTTTTTTGCACTCCACACCACCCCAGTTCAGACATGGCCATATGCAAATCAGCCTTGACCCTGTGCCTCATGGGAACAGTCCAGCCCGAACTGCCAAGCCACGTCTTCCCTGGACCGGAATCAAGCATCCTGGGACAGGTTTCTGGCTATCAGTCGTCTTCAGCCAGGATAGCTTGACTCCAGCGGCGTGGAGAGCACGGGACCCACGTCTGAGCATACCCGTCCCAGTCTGGGTGACAACTGCAAAAACAACAGCTGATGGACAGAATGCAGAACATATTTTTGTATTTGACACTCCGAAGAGTGGCATGACAGAAGTCGCCCTTTGATTATGGCTTAGTCCTGGCATTGCGAACTCTGTCTCGCTAATGAAACTGGCAGGGCAAATTGAAATGTGCTTCTGAGACTGAATACTTAAGTAGCTGTGATAATATTTGTGCAGGGGTATGACATACTGTATAGTTCTTAAATTAGGGTCATCAGCTGCAGCACGTGTGTCAGACGGCACATACAAGTAGAGACATACCTGAGACATGGTAGCAGACAGACATTCAAACTTGACCGAGTACGCTTATTGTTTAAGGCACCCACCTCACTATCTACAGCCTTCTCGTACTGTACCTTTGCAGAGAGTTATATGGACTATGACTGACGTTAATTAATCTGGCAACAAGTTTGGAATCTTAATTTTATCTACCAGATTCATTGGAGAGGCAGAGCTCACAATGCCAGGCCTAAGCTAAAACGAAAGGCTGACTCTTGTCATGGCACTCTTCTGAGTGTCATCATCTTTCTAGAGACCTCAATGATTGTGTCAGAGCCTTTTACGGATAAGACAACACATGTAAAAAAAGCCTATAAGTACTACACTATCTCTGTAGCACAAAACATACTCTCTAAAAGTGAGCAAAAGAAGCTGCATGGGTCCCTTTCTGCTCATTAGACAGGGCAACCAGGTATGACGAAGCTCTGTGTTCATGTCCTTCCGCGACACCTGATCTGTACTCTGCGACTGAATGCTGAAGTAGCTCTGACAATACTTGTGCATGGGTATGATCGAGTCTTTTGTTTTTTTAACTCCGGATCATCTGCTACACCACACATGTGTGTTGGACTGCACGTACAAGTAGAGATGTACCTAAGACATAGTAGTAGTCATACACTCAAATTTACTCTAGGCATATCAAACAACATACATATAGCATTATTTACTCTAACACAAGACTCAGTTAATTCAATATGTATTTTTTCTGATTAAATATTTCATAACTTTTATAAACTGTGTATTTTTTTTTCTAAAAAATGTAATTGCAATCTTAAGCACTCATAGGCATACATCACACTCCTTACACATTTGTAACTTACCTGTGAAATCCTACCGTAGATTCTGAAGTTATCACAAATTGTTTGATATTTTTCTTTTCCATACTATAAACGTGATGTACCAATCTCAATAAAAAAGAACCTGTAGTGGCAAATGTTCCCTCTCATTTTCCACAGAAATAAATGTTAGTAACAATTCAAAATATATCTTTCTTTTTTCAAAATGAAAAACCAATTCTTTATACACAATTCTTTAAACCTTTCCCCATACTACTTCACCTCAGTTTCCATAGCAACACTTCTGAAACATTCCACTGTACCAGTAAGTCAAAAGTTCATCTTATTTTAAGTGCAGCACACTAGCTTGAAATTCTACAGTAGCAGGTGTGGTTGACTGCAGCAAAATATTAGTGTATTCCGTTTATTGCACCTTTCAACATTTTCTCCACAACCAACCAGAAAAATGCTTATTTTACAAAGTAAGATGCAACCTATTTTTAGGCAGGCAATGTATTTGAACAGCTAATGACTTATCTGCTTTCCTTAAACCACATTTAATCCACCATCTTAGATGCCTTTCATTATAGTAACTGCCATATTCAGCTTACAAATGTCTTCTGATTTGTAGGAAAGTATGCTTGAGACAGAGGTATTGACAAAGACTTGGGTTTACGTAATGTGGATATTAAATGGTTTGGGCAGAGAGGATTAAAGTGGCACCAGCTGCTACATTTGATTAAAAGCATTTTACCTTTCCAACCCCCTGACCGACCTCATGACTGTGCACTATGGTGAAAATGACATAGGCTCACTCACTGGCGTAGGACTGGAAATCCTATTGAAGGATACCTTTGCACATCTAATGTCACTTTTACCTCTTGTCTTTGTATATTCTGATATATGCCTTAAGACAGAAATGGAAGTGGTCAAATCAGTTTTGTCCACTGATTGAAAAGCCAGGAAGCATGTTAAAAAAGTTGTTTCTGCTTACCTCAGAGACCATAACATGGGCTGTATCTATAACAACAATCTGCGTTTTGACATGGTTAACATCTATAGAAGTGATGGAGTTCAATACACAGATGAAGAAAACACGTTGTTTCTCAGCAACCTGAAACTGTGCCTATGCACTTACATGTAGCTGCAACAAACTCATAATAAACACAAAGGCTCTTCTCAGAGCCACGCTATAACCCAACACTGGAAAGTATATATTTTTTTAAACAACTGAAGAAGTATTTTTTAAATTTGCAAACCCATCGTGGATCATCATCCCTAAAGCACAAACTGAATGCACAACACATTTAACATTTTTATTATACTTTTAACTATATGCATATTAAAATGTTTTTCTACCTACTTTTAAAATGGTATACATGTCAAAATAAGTGTGTACTTAGCTCTGATTAGCTTTTCTGATAGCCTTCAGAAGTGTCTGACTCGGAATCTGAGTGGGCGCATCAGTGTATAAGTAGCTATGTGACTGAGCGAAACATTTTCTAAATGGGTCTTTAATTGGACGAATCAGTGTCTCACTGACTGTCACTGTCTGGCTAAATCTCTTAGTGGCTGCCTCACTGTATGTAAAGGTCAGTAAGTGACTTTCAGTGTCTGAATGAGTATGTTAGTGTGTGCATCAGTGTCTGAGTTGGTCTGTGAGTGAATGCATCACTGTCTCACTAGGTCTCTGAGTGGTTGTATTGGTGTCTCAGTGGATCAGTGACTGAATATATTACTGTCTCAGTGATTTGGTCAGTAGGAGCATCAGTGTCTGAATAGATCTGTCACTAGGTGCACCACTATTGTGAATCCGTGAGTGGGTGTGTCAGTGTCTCAATTACTCTATGGGTGATTGGATAAGTTTGTGAATAGCTCTGTGAGTACATACATCATAGTCTGAGTAGGACAGTGAGCGGGTGCATCAACATCTGAGTGAGTTTTCCAAACCGTGCGCCAGTCTGAGTGAATCTGTAAATGGGTGGAACAGTCTCTAAGACGGCTTGACAATGGATGTGTCCGTGTCATAGGAGGTCTGTGAACGTCTGTGTCAATATCTGAGTAGGTCTGTGACTGGGTCGGAGTGGGTATGTCAATACCTTAGGGGGTGTGTGAGTAGGTGTGTGAGTGGGTGCATTAGTGCCTTAATGGATTTCGCATTGACTTAATCAATTACTCAGTGGATCTCTCAAAGGGTGCGTCAGTGTCTGTAAGTCTATGAGTAGTTGTATCAGTGTCTAAGTGGGTCTCTGATTCAGTTCATCAATATCTGATTAGGTTTGTCAGTGAGTGCATCATTAAGTGGGTGTGCCAGTGTCTAAGCAGCTACGTGAATGGAGGCTTTTGTATATGACTGGCCTCGTACTAGCTAAATCAATAACTTAGTAGGTCTGTGAAAGAATGCATCAGTGTCTTTATAAATCTCTGAGTGGGTGCAGTAGTGTGTGAGTCGGTTTGTCAGTGGGTGTTTTAGTGTGTGAGTGGATTGATTGTTGGGTGCATCATTGTCTGTCTGTGTGGGTGAGTGAGTGGGCGTGTCAGTGACTCAGTAGGCCTCTAAGTAGGTGCATCATTGCCATGGAAGTCAGTGCATCACTGTCTGATTAGATCTGTAAGTGGGTATATCAGTGTTTCATTAACTCTGTGAATGGGTACATAAGTCCATGAATTAGTTGGTGACTTCATGTGTAACTGTTTGTATAAGTCTATGACTAAATACATTATTGAGCACATTAATATTTAGATATTTTTGATTTATTTATTTTGGGTGGATACGCGACTCCACAGCGATGTTACACGGGCCACACTGGGATTGCAACTCCAACCATGTGGGAAAAAATAAATTATTATTCAGCAAGGCATACTCCGTGCCTCCCCACCCCTTCTCTGGGTAAATTTTGGCCCTGGAGACCCCCATCTCCCAGGGCCGGTCCTTTTCTATATTTATATTTAAAAAACTGAAATGGGCCCGCACGGCCTGCCTCCTGGGCCCATGTTGGCCCCCGGGAACCCATCCCCTGGGGCTTGGCCTGTACTGTGGGTGCCCAGAGCACCCACATTTTCCACGTTGGAGGCTGTGGGGGGAGCCGGAAGTCCCCGCTGTCCCCGACAGCTACCTGTCTCCTACGGGAGCCAGCACTGCTTTTTACTCACAAGGAGCTGCTGACATGCAGCTCCCTGTATGTAAAATGCAAAGTGCTCTACTTTGAGCAAGAGAGAGCAAAATGCTCTTCCTTGTTTGAAGCGGATCACTTGTTTGCTATGGCATGGCGGCAGCAGTGCTCCTGTATTGTCATAGTAAACTGCAATATCCCAGGGCTGGGCACCCCAGGACATTGCTGGAGCCGGCCCTGGGGTGTGGCTGTCCCTGGGGCCATGTAGGGCTCCGGGGGTGGTGGGGTGCACGGCTCCCCTCCTTAGTAAAGTAAGCCCCAGGGAGGTGGTGGTCCCCGGGGCCAATGGTCCGCAACAGACCCCCTTCATTAGTGTATTAGTATACTTGTGCCCCAAGAAGTTGGCAGTCCTCAGGGCTTGGGGGGGTCTTGGGGGCGGTCAAATACCCCGCATTCATAATGTAAAGTGCCCAGGGGAGATGGCGGTCCTCGGGGCAGCGGGGAGGCCATATGTCCTCCCCCGCCTTATTTTAATATGCTTATGCCTAGGGGAGGTAGCGGGCCCGGGGCTTTGAACAGCCCAAGGAGGGGGCCCCATGCACCCCTCCTATATTTTAATAATACCCCAGGACCTGGCCCATCTGGGGGCCTATAATGAATAAAGCGTGTCCGCCACCTCTCCTCCGTCCTCTTTCTGACTTCTTCTCTGCAAAGGAAGCGGGAAGCACCAGGCTCCCAGGCTCCCCTTCCAATCACAATGCCGCAGTGCAGCGTTGTGAGTGAGTACTAGCCAGGAAATGGGGGCTGGGTATGTTCTCCATGCAGGTTGTAATGCCGCTTGCATGAAGAACATGCAAAGCTCCTGAATGTTTGGTCGACCCCAGAGACACTGGCAAACATTCATGCACACTTACATAGTGCCCAACACTCCTTCCCTTGCTCTAAAAGCAGAGAAGATCCTCCCCACCCAGCCCAATGGCAGACCGCAGCAGGAACAATAAAATAATATTGACATAGTTATTATCATTTTATTTGTCCTTTTTCCCGCTGTGTGAAGCAGTAGGGCGAGGTTCCTCCGCCTCAGCACGGGAGCCGCCAATGGGTAATATATATTCATGAAGATTTAATAAATTGAGTATTTGTTTGATGAATGATTAGTTCTGTTTTTTAGTGTATTTATTTTGTGGTTAAAATCATCCCAAATTCTTGGGCCGGGGGATCATGGCTTCCAGTAATGACTTAATGACGTTCCCTTGAATCAAATTATGATTCTATGAAGGTCCCTTAGTTCCAGTAATGATTAAGTGGGGGGTTCACAGAAGTCTAAAGGTTTAGAACAACTGGTCTAGAGGGTTAACGAGGACGAGGACCCGTGGGTAGGTGTGCACACAGAGGTATGCAGTGTGTAACTGTAATGGTGGTAGAGCTACAACAATATTAATAAAGTTTCCCTGAAGTGGAGAATGTTGCATAGCAAAGGCACAAAACTTATATGAATTTCAGGACGCTCCAGACAATTTTATTGGGCCACAGCTTTTGAGTAAGCCAATCAGGGCTCGGTCAGGGGGGCAGTTTAGACTTCACCTTTGTGGCAAATAGCATTACTGGCGAGAGTTGTAATCTCAAATGATTGGAAGAAGGGTTTAGGAATAACAAATAAGGCATACAGTCAAGGGATATCTCATAGAGGGTTTGAAGATGTCAAACAGCAGGGCCTTTTAACATTGAAAGACATAGGTTACCTCAAATTGCCTTACCCGAGGGGCGTGGCTAAGATGACGGCCTGACCAGACGTGTCCTGAGAGGCTCCCCGGCCCTACTCCCCATATAGCCCTTATAATAGCGTGATCTGCCCCGTAAATTATATATTCCACGGCTCCAAGATACAGCACCTTGTTCCGGTGCTTTCGGCTCGTATATCTGAACTGCGAGGCCACACGGAGCTGCGGAGCAGACGATGAGAGCCCCTGCCGGTGTGCGACAGCGAAATGGCAGCCCGGCGCCTGCAGTGACTTCTGCGCTCTGTGGCACGATACGGAGCGAGCGGAGGGTCGCACGCAGCTGCCGCGCCTCTCGAACCAGCAGACTCACAGCCCGAGCCCCTCGGGGTCTGAGCACGGCCGAAGCCGACAGAGAAGGCGCTCGGGGGCAGTCGGGCGGGCTGCTGAATTACTTGAGGCCCCGGCTTGGGGCCTGCTGCCCGAGGAGAACGAAGCGGAGCTGCAGCCTTGACGGCCAGTGTGGGCGCGAACCCTTCTGAAGTGCGCCCGGCCCCCCGGTCTGGAGTGCAGCTGCGAGTTCCGTCGCCTGGAGAGTGGCCTTGGCTGGGGCGGAGGAGATCGACGGCGATGGAGGCAGAGGTGCGGGCCGCAGCCCAGTGAAGACCCCGGCCGCTGACTGAGGGCACAGGAGAGACGGAGCAACTGGGTGCCAGTGCTGGCACGGCCCTATGCACCGTGAACCTGGCACCTAATCTTGGAGCTGACAGGAGAGACGCTCGCACCCCGACTTGCTCAACCGCCCAGGTGAGGCCCTGAAAATTTAGATCCAGGCCTCGGGCATACTGCGGGCGGGCGCCGGCGGCCACTGGCGCAAAACTGTATCCGCACAGGCGGGATCATTGCCCGCATACAAGCCGCTCGTCCGATGGGACATCAAACAGCCGCCGAGTGCATTGAAGCCCGCTGTTCGGCCTGATTCGAGGCCCATTGGACCCTTTCCCTGCGATTGGCCCCTCCGTGGCCCACCCTCATGCCGGGGACCCCCGAGGGATAGCGGAACACCTCTGAGGACGTAGCTAAACGGCGGAGGCCCTTCAGTCCCAGCTTACGGACTGCAAGAGTGGTTGGGGTACGGGGGGGGGGAGCGCGGCTGTCCGGAGTGGAAGACCCCACAACTCTACGATCCGGACCTCAACTCGGACACTGGGGCATCTGCACTGCCCGGCTCCCGGAGACACCCGGGGTCCCCCAGGGGAGCGGACGGAGCACGTTCCCGGGTGCCGCCTCTGACTCACTGGCCTAGCGAGTTCTGCCCCCGGCATTTTGAGAGAGGCTGATCGAAACAGCCTATCCAGTTCCGGGGAGACCCCATGGCCCTCTTCCAAGATATCTTCACCATTACGTTGCAGAAGCGGAAAGCCTTCAGAGTCGCCACAAACTTTCTAAGGGACAATGGAGTACCATACTCTTGGGGTCACCCTTTTCGCATTTTTAAGTGGAAGGGGTCACTACACCAACTCAGATCACTCCGAGACACATGTGCATTGCTGGACATTGCTTTACCAGAAGAAACCGGGTCTAGAGAGGCCTCCCGGCATAGATCACAGGACGGGGCCCCGCAGCACTCTGGTGGCGGGTGGCAGACTGTGCGGAGGCGGCAGTCCCCCAGGTCTCTTCCGAAGCCTGATCCCATCACAGCTGCACAGGAGCGAGAGGCAGCAGTACAGGAGGTGGTTGACAATACAGCGACCAAACTGTAAGGTGTCATTACCAAGGGGTATGTTTCCATGATATAGCTCTGTCTGGGGGGAGGGTCAGGGGAGCCGCTGAGTCAGCCGCTGCCACGTTACCCTCTATATTGACACTCTACGGACCTGAACTTTGTCCCGATAGGCCCGAGACTATGAGTAGTGTTCTACGGGGTTGTTGGGGGGGGGGGGGGAGAGAGGGGATTGAGGGGGAGTTGGTTGAAGCTGAGGGTAAGAGGACAATTTTGCACTTTGGAGATCTGCCAGTTGGGGTTAGGGAGGGAATCAGATGGGAGTTGGGGGGGGGGGGGAGGGAATCCAGAGCTTAGTTCTTGTACAGGCACACTGGTTGCACCTCCACACTGCTCGGTACTTACAGTTCGAAGGGACTCCTTTTCACTCCTCGCTATAGGCCGCCTGCCAGATGCCATAGCCTCAGCTCTCCACACCACACACCACGATGCCTAACACCTTTAAAATATTGACACTTAATGTGCGGGGACTTAACAACCCGGTTAAGAGACGAGCGATCCTCTCCTCTTTGGAAAGTGCGCATGCGGATATCTGCCTCCACCAGGAGACGCACCTGTTGTCCCGGGACTGTCACAGGCTTCGCTCACGAGCGTTCCCGGACAATACTTCTCCTGCGGGACCACTAAAACAGCTGGGGTAGCACTCCTCGTGTCGAGGCATTTCAAAGGGGAAGTCCTCCACAAAATAGCAGAGCTAAAGGGCAGACTCCTGGTGTACCGCGTGGCCCTGGGAGGGGTGACTTTCACAATAGGCTCTTTGTACAGCCCCAACGAAGGTCAAGAGAAATTCCTACACACTGCCCTCACAGAAATAGCGGCAACCTCGGATAGACACATCATAATAGGCGGAGATATGAATGTTGTGTTTGACACGACCTTAGACCGGTCTTCCCCATGCACCTTCCACGCGAGAAGCCTCTCGACCGCTTACACTGACCGGCTACGGGACCTCAATTTACATGACCTGTGGCGACAACGGCATCCCGGGGAAAGAGAATACTCCCACTACTCTGCGGCGCACAAATCGTACGCACGCATAGATCACTTTTTAGTGACGAGCCCGGTGAGTTCTCTCACCTCATCGGTGGATATGGGAGTCATATCCTTGTCGGATCATGCCCCGGTCTCCATGACTGTTACCACACCACCGTCTCCAACAACTCCTAGAGTGTGGCGACTCCGAGATACACTCCTACATAGACAGGATGTAGTGAAACAGATTAAGGAATCCGTGCAAGACTTCCTACAGCATAATGCGAACTCAGACACCACGCTAGCAACCCAATGGGCCGCATTGAAGGCTGTCCTTCGGGGGGTATTTATTGCAATCTCCTCAGCCGATAATCAAATGCGACAAGAAAAAAGGGAGGAACTCACTCTAAAAGTACAGGAACTCGAACGCATGCACCAGCGGACGGGGACTCCAAGATTCTGGAAACAGCTCAGGGTGGCGCGGGGTCACCTGGCGGCTCTTGACACAGACCTAGGCACTGCGATTAAAACATGCCTATTATACCGGTGGAGACCGATGTGGGAGATTACTGGCCAATCGGCTCAGAATAGCCCGACAAGATCAGAGGGTGAAGGAAGTCGCACGCACTGACGGGTCAGTGTCGATGGAAGATACACACACTGCAGAGACGTTCAGAGACTTTTATGCTAAACTTTACGAGGGCACGCCTCCGAATGTCGCTGCCGCATCTAGGTGCCTGGACTCAGTCACACTCCCATCCCTGGCGCCGGAACAGTCGGAATGGCTAGAGAGGGACATACGCATCGAGGAAGTGGTCACTGCAATTGCACGTCTCAAGGTGGGGAAGGCGCCTGGGCCAGACTGCTATTCCTCCTCCTTCTACAAGACCTTCTGCACTAGCCTAGTGCCGTTGCTCACTCGTCTCTTTAATTCGTTCACAGAACCAGGAGCCATCCCATCGGATCTCCTACGTGCCTCTATCTCGGTCATCCCAAAGCCAGGGAAGGACAGGACCAAATGCGGAGCTTATCTACCAATTTCCCTCCTTAATCTTGACCTCAAATTATACACCAGCACACTAGCCGCACGTCTAGCCGCCCACCTGCCAGGCTTAGTAGACCCCGACCAAGCTGGCTTTGTCCCTGATCGGCAGACTGTTGACAATACAAAGATGGTCACACACCTGATTGAAAAAGCTTCCCGAATACCTGGGGAACACATGATATTGGCAGTCGACGCTGAAAAAGCGTTCGACCGTGTCCACTGGCCCTACCTGGAATTGGTACTAGCCAAGTTCGGGGTGGCGGAGAAGTTTCAAACCCTGATCTTCAACTGCTACACCGCGCCCTCTGCAGTAGTGAGAGTTAATGGCCACACATCGACCGCGTTCCCCATAGAAAGAGGGACGAGACAAGGGTGCCCACTGTCACCGCTCCTCTTCGCCCTCTATATGGAACCCCTCGCTTATCGGATCCGGCAGCAGCAGGACGCTCTGGGCATCAAATGCGGCGGCAATTTTCACACCATTAGCCTTTATGCGGATGATGTCCTACTTACCTTGGATCATCCACGGACGGCGCTGCCGGCGTGCATAGCTGAGCTTGAGGCGTTTGCTACGGTGTCCGGGTTTAAGATGAACACGGAAAAATCTATAGCGTTAGACCTGTCACTTACGGCCTCGCCCCGAGCCTATCTACAGACCCTCCTACCCGTTCAATGGGCCAGAGATACGGTTCCATACTTTGGAATCCAACTCGCCCCGACCGTGACTAGAATGGTCACAGTAAATTACGCTACTCTGCGTACACGCATCCGAGGAGAGGTAGATTGGTGGAGACACCTTCCCCTATCCTGGCTGGGGCGCATCGCGGTAGTTAAGATGACCATTCTGACGCAAATCTTGTATCTCTTTCGTGCCTTACCACTTAGGCCTCCAGCAGGTTGGATACGACACACCCAATCGGACCTAGCCCAATTTATTTGGCAAGGTCGGAAGCCCCGGCTGAAGAGGACACTCGCCACTTTAGCCCCGGAAGAAGGAGGTTTGGGTGTTCCTGACATGTACAAATACTACCAGGCAACACAATTGCGCTATCTGGTGGAATGGAGCAAGTGGAAGTCTTACAAGCACTGGCTCTTTCAGGACCAGGCAGCGGCGGGATGCCCACTACAGGAGATACCGTTTCTGCCACGAGCTTACAGGCCGGCCAACCTTTATGCGTCCTCTATAACCCGAGTTCCCCTAGAAATCTGGGATGCGACTAACATACTTCCTGGCTTGACGACGTTCCCCTCTCCACTCACGCCCCTAGTGGACAACCCCGACTTCGCCCCCAGAACGGCCAAAGGGTCTTTGCACATTGAAGACCGGCAGGTTGTCGCTTCCTGTATCATATATACAGCTCGGAAGGGGTACTTCCTTTCCAGCTCTTTAAGCAGGACTATAACCTCCCCGAAACAGAGCGTATGAGATATTTGCAGGTGCGTCATTGGGCATTACAGCCGCAAGTCAGAGAATCAGCTGACCGGAAATTCCCCCCATACGAACGTTGGCTTTTCTCACGCACCTCCAACTCCAAGCTCATCTCAGTCCTTTATAAACTGATTCCGACGCCAACCACGCACATCTACAATCCGGGCAGGGTACGATGGGAAAGGGAACTGGGTAGAGCCCTGAGTAATAAGGAATGGGGAACATAGCATATAGGGCTAGGCACTCAGCGTACCATATGGGACTCACTGAGACACTCACTAAAATATCTCAATATTGGTACTACACCCCTGAGAGGCTATCCAAAATGGATCCCTCAAAAAATAAGCTCTGTTGGAGAGGTTGTGGGCACACCGGAACTTTGATACACATTTTGTGGGAATGCCCCCTCATTCAATCATACTGGACATACATTTTAGACGAGGTAGATGCACACTTCCAGACAGAACTACCCCGATTTCCTGCTTATATTCTGCTGGGCCTTCCCAACGCACTAACCTACCCGCTGCGCTCTCGCAGGGGCCGTCAAATGGCCATAGCCCTCGGGTCAGCTCTGCAGAATATCCTCACACACTGGCGTACCACCAATGTCCCTACCACCACAGGCTGGCTCCACCGAATGTGGCACGTGTTGGGTATGGAGAAGCTGTCACTCACCGCAGCGGGGAAAGGGGACCAATTTGAGGAACTCTGGCAACCTTTTAGGGCCCTACTGCTAACTGAATTCACAGAGTTAACGTGTCCTAGATATCTCAGATTGTTGCGCCTGACGGCGCCTACAGCTACAGACCCGTAGGTACTTGAGGCATGAGACGCGCAGAAGTTGAGACAATGAGCAGTAAAGAAACTATGGGAAGCTCTGGACTGGGTGGGGGGAGGAGGGGTAGGGGGGGTTTGGAAGGGGAGGTTGGGCTAAGGGTGGGGGGAAAGTTTTCTGGGCTTATTTCGGTTCTAATAATTTCTTGTTTCAGTGCATTTTTGTCCCCGACAGATTGGACATTGCTGTTATTACCAGTGTAACTTTGCACATCATGCATCTGTTGAGCATTGCCACTCATACCTGGTGTAACCACTCTGCTTTTTGTACCACGTTGCACAGTCTTCCAATAATAAAAAAAGATTTTAACCTAAATGACATACCCCTGGCAGGCTATGCCTGCTTGATAGAAGGGGCAACCAAAATTACCAAACATATCGAGTTAAGCCTACCCACCAAGAGGGTGGATAACCCACAAAAAGATTGAACTACGCAAACAGGCTTAGAGGTACTACGGAACACATTGATTATTGCTAATTGCTATACAACAATGAAGAAAGGTTAAAATAACATTACCCATCTGCGAGCTGGCCATGTTTTAACAAATGTTGATTAAACTGGTCATTTTAACTTCAGAGAAGTGCCTGGATCCCCAAATGAGGGGGTTACTAGGTGTTTTTGCATACATACTTGTATTAATGCATACCCACCTTACAAAAACCCTGAATCCTTGGTTTATGATGGGTCATTCTATCAACAATCAGTAATTCATGAGTTTCTTTTGAATTTGAGTAAGGAAAAAAGTCGGGTAGGGATATTACCTAGATGCTAGACAGAAAGAACTTCACATACTTTAAAGATTTGCATCCTTCTGACACATCTGCTTACTCAGACACATGTTTCATATGACATCCCACTCTGTATGAAGATTATTAAAGTAAACAGCCCCCAGCAAAGGCTGACATTGATCTGCCTTTAATTTTCTACAGCACCGGTTGTTGAACTTTTGGTTTCTGGGGACCCCCTATGAATCACTGCTGGAAACCGGGGAGTCCTACCTAAGTAATTTCTATGGTACAAACCTCAAAACAATACACAGAAGCACACAAGTGTACATCAAACAGATATACAACAAATTATGAAATGTGTTATTTAATTCACAAACAAAAATATATGCAAATATCAACATTTTAATTGGAAGGTTAGAGTGTTTGAAAAATGTAGTTTCAAATTTTTTTTAAAAAACACATTTTATTGATAGACCACATAGACATCGCAGAGCTCTGTTTCCCAGAGACAACTGCCAATCATTTAAATGTACATAACGCATTGCAATCCATCATTTCTTTTACATAAAAAAATGATAAAAGGAATGTAATTAACCACCCTCCCTCCGGCCCCCCCCCAAACCCCCCCAGACCCCAACCCTCCCAGACACCCCCCCCCCCCCCCCCCCGCACGGTTCCATACAATGTCAGCTATTTGTGTACACATAGCCACTGGCACAGCACGTTCAAATATCCAGTACCTGAAATCAGCCCAACGTTTCCAGATTTTATAATGTCTCCGAGGGCAACCCCGGGCAAGAAATATGAGCTTCTCCATCCCCATACAAAAATTCAGCCCCCTCTTCCACGCCACCAACGTCGGAGCCCTCGGGTCCTTCCATGCTTGCGCTATATCTCTTTTGGCAGCTGTGAGTCCCAATACCAACAAATGCCTCTTGTAGAGGTTTCCCCCCACTCCATCCAACACATGCAACAGTCCCAGGCGCGGCATGCGGGGAAGCACCCATCCAAGGACCTCATCTAAGCCATTCCAAACTCCATTCCAGAACCTGTCCAAGTAGCCACAACTCCACACTGTGTGAAAGAAAGTACCCTCCTCACATCCACACCTAGTACAGATCAGGGATGCAATGAGGCCCGCCTGCCACAGCCTCCGCCGAGTGAAATCTATCCTGTGCAAGTATTTGAATTGAATCAGCCTAAGACGGACAGAGATGGCCGCTCCTCTGAGGCCTGCCAGCGCCTCATTCCAGTCCTCCTCTTCTAATGCTCCTACATCAGCCTCCCAGGTCCCCTTTAGTTTCTGCAAGTCGGAAGAGCAATGTATAATCAGGGATTGATATATTCGTGATATTTTTTTGGTCTCGATGTCCCCCATGAAAACCCGGGCCTCCAGCGGACTAAATTCCGGAAGAGATGTCAATCCCTCTATATATGGGGCAATGGCATGTCGGAATTGTAAATAGCGGAAGAACTGAGTACGGGGCATATGATATTCTGCACTCAAGTCCTGGAACGACTTGTGCGACGTCCCCGCCATGATCTCTCGCAGTCTAGAGATTCCGATATCGTCCCACCCCGCAAAGCCCCGGAGGGCTGCCAGTTCAGGGAAACGGCCATTTCGCCAAAAAGGAGTTACTTCAGTCAAGGTCTGCCACCACCCCATTCGCCACAGGGCTTGCCTCCAAACATCGAATACTACCTGCATCACTGACGGCAGTGCCCTGCGCCTTTGCATCGCATATAGCAACGTATGAAGCATGTGGGGCTCCATAAGAAACCGCTCCAGCGCATAGGCCGGGTCTCCCCTGTCTCCGTACCACCATTCATTTAAGACGAGGAGATGCGAGGCTTGATAATATGAGCGAACATCGGAGGTCGCCAAACCCCCACCATATGTCGATCGAAAGCACATGCGAAGCGCCACCCGGATCGCACCATCCACCCATAGGAATTGTCCCAGAATCGAGTCCACTTGCTTAAACCATGAGGGTGAGATAGGATAGGGATGGTTTTGCAGCTGATAAAGCAGTCTAGGCAGGGCCACCATTTTAAAGATGGCCGATCTACCATAGATTGTCAGTGGCATGTGGGACCATACTTTAATATCCGCCCGGGTGCGCTCCCAAACTGGCGCCACATTGCGCTCCCAGGATACTGCAGGGATCTCAGACAGGAACACCCCCAGGTATTTAATGCCTCCCACTGCGGTCTGAAGGGCCGATGCCCAGTCTCCGACTCCGGGCCATCCCCCAGTACCCAAAGGGTAGATTTGCGCGGGTTAACATATAGGCGCGACGTCTCGCCAAAAATTTGTAAGATACGCATTAGACGGGGCCCGACCTATTAAGGTCCGTTAAGAAGAACAGGACATCGTCCACATAGAGCGCGATTCTGTCCGACAGACCGCGCTCCCACCCAAACCCCCGAAACTGCGCATCCACTCGGACCCACGCAGCTAACGGCTCCATGGCCAAGGCGAATAAGTAGGGCGGGAGGGGCAGCCCTGCCTGGTCCCCCTCCCTATGGCAAAGCTCGAGGGCCAACACCCCTGCTACAGGAACGGAGGCCGTCAGATCTGTGTACAGCAACCTCACATAGGACATGAAAACGGGTCCTAGATTTAGTTTGGGCAGGAGCGAGAACAAATATATCCAGCTAAGCGAATCAAACGCCCTGTCCATGTCGGCCAGGAAAAGTGCCGCCCGCTCCCTGGTGGAGCGAATCGCCGCCACCGCAACATGAGCCCGCCTAATATTATGCCGCGTCGTCCGTCGGGCATGGAGCCAGCCTCGTCAGGGTGTATGAGATCAGTAATATATGGCAGCAACCGATTGGCCAGCGCCTTGGCCAAAACCTTGGCCTCCATGTTTAAAAGGGAGATTGGACGGTATGAAGCATGCTGCTCCGGGGGCCGAACAGGTTTGTGAAATACCACCACCTCAGCATGTCTCCAATCCGGGGGTAGGCAACCTCGCTCCCTAGCCTCTTCCACCACCCCTCTATAATGGGCCCAAAGTTGTAGGTGAAATTTCTTACCAGTGTTCAGCTCCTTCAAAGCAACACCCAAATCATCCACCGTCAGCGGAAGATCAAGGCGGTCCCGAGCCTCATCCGAGACTGCTCGCGGCTGCAGATCAGCTATAAATTTGTCAATCAAATCCGCGGAGATGCATTCATGTGGGGCATATAAATCAGCATAGTACGTTGCAAAGCTCTCCGCCAGCGCCCTAGGTTCTGTAATCAGGGATCCAGAGCCATCCACAACCCTGGGGAGGGTCTGAGCCTGAGTCAGGCCCTGACACAGTCTATGGAGCATTGTCCCTGATTTATCGCCCCATTGGTATATACGACTGCGGGTCGCCATCCACATCTGTCGGGCCTCATCCAATAATAATGAGGCGTAAGACTGTTGAGCAAATAGCAACTGCCCCACCGTCTGGCCTCCACCCTCCAGGCCGTTGCACCTCTCCAGGTCCCTGATCTCTGCCTCGGCCAGATCCAAGTCCTCGCTACGCTTCATCTTAGCCAACAGCCCACATGGCAATATATCCGCGGACTCAACCCTGCCCTTCGCCGCCGTGGGGACAAATAAATAATCCAGTCTAGAGAAGGATTTATGGACTGCAGAAAGAAAGGTATATTCACGCCTTGAACCATGGATGTGCCTCCAGGTGTCCACCCAGCCCAGATTCCTGATCATATCGCTCAACTTGGTACCATCGGCTGCCACTGTCCCCCCCAGGCCTGTACCTATCTCGTGCACTGTCCTCAACATTGTTCCAGTCACCACCCACTACTGCCAGTACATCTGGGATATCCACCCACACCGCAATTATCTTTTCCACCAGAGACCACTGTAGCGGGGGCGGGACGTAGACGCAACCAAACACAATCCGCTCCTCCCCAAGGGTGCCCTGGACAAATATGTATCGACCCTGCGCATCTACCCATTGAGTGGTATTGACGTATGGGACCCTACGATGTATAAGAATGGCCACCCCTCTGGAGCCCCTAGCAAAGCCAGCATGAAAGACCTGGGTATAGCCATAACGTTGGAGGCTAAGGGTTTTGTTACCTAAAAGATGTGTCTCTTGCAGCATTACTACTTCCGCCCCCGCTCGCTTGGCATGCTTCAAGACCGCCCCCGCTTAATCTTGTCCAATACTCCTCTCACATTCCAACTGAGGACACGAAGTGTGCCCCTGGGCCCAGCGGCCCCATCATCCGGGCCCGACATCAAAGACCTCTCGCATCAACAAGCCACCGTACGCGCCATGTATACACACACTCAGCTACCACGGTGACATCACTAGGACCGTGCATCCCCCCCACTTCAACATCAAACATTCCCCCGTGACCCCTACCCCCTCCCCCATCCCATACCTCAAAGAACAATGAAGCACCTGTCGCGGTGTAGCAGAGTCTCCACCCCCAACTCAAGGTCGATGACCCTCCACCCCAATAGATCCCGATAAAACTACCCATCCCCCCAAAAACCGTCTACTGCCCTGAACTCGGGGAATGCGCCCGCCCTTAATACATCCCCCCCCCCACTTTTGCCCCACATCAACATCATCACTATAGACCAAATGTCGCTGATGGTCGTTCCTTGCGGCCTCAGAAATACACAGCAGGAAGACCCCCATCCTATTAGTCACCACAGATGTATACTTGCGTCCACATTCTGCCTCAAATAGATCCACCTTTTTAAGGGACTGCTGTCGGAGGATCGGAGGCAGCCGCCTTCCCATCCACCGCCCCCCGGAGGCAGAGCGTCTCCAAGATCTGGACCTTCAGTTGCTCTTGCTCCGTGATTGTCGGGGGGTCTGCGCCGGTGCACCATTGGACGAAGAATCCGAATCTCGGCCCGGAGGGGTATGCACCCTTACTTTGACTGTCTCATCTGTCCAGTGGAACACCTCTTCCGGGTATCGAAGAAGAGAGTACGGTCTGGTAGACTATACGCTGGCGGGCCGGATATAGTAAGGCATATGGGAGCTTAAGATCACGTAGGCGTGCCTTGGCAGCTGCAAATTATTGTCTCTGTTGCTGCACTAGCCTGGTGTAGTCGGGGAAGATCAGGATTTTCTAGTTTTCACACATAAGAGGCTCCTTTGCCCGCGCCTGCCGCAGGATGGTGTCCCGATCGTGATCATTTAGTAGCTTGGCTATCACTGGCCTGGGGCGAGATCCGACCGGTGGCTTTTGTATGAGTGCTCTATGCGCCCTTTCAATCACAAAACAGCGTGAGAGGGAATCTGGTGGGAGCCAGCTCTCCAGCCACTGGGTCAAGAAATTCTCCATGTTGCCCTTCTCGCAGCCCTCCGGGAACCCCAAGAATCTCAGATTGTTCCGCCGAGCCCGCCCTTCCGCATCTTCTGCCCGGACTGCTAGGCCTTTCTGGATCCCCTCCATACTTGCCACCTTCCGCTTCAAGATTACCACCCCCGATATTCTAGTCTCGGCCTCCGTGATGCGAGCCACAGCAGGAGCATGACATCCGCCCCTACCGCCCCTATCTTCGCATCCAACATATCCCTCGATTGGGTTATCGCCGCCATAAGTGCTGCATTGTCCGGTCCTGGGGCCTGATGGCCCCCGGATGCTCCAGCTCCTCCACTCGGCCCGTGTATTTGTCGATAGGGCCCTGTTTCAGGGCCCCTCTGCCACTTCCGCCCCTGGTCATGGCGGGCTGCGTCCGGGGACCCCCGCCCCTGGGTCTGCTGTCTGTGCCCCGGGAGGTCTTCTTCTCTGGTGCCGTGGAGTCGCCGGTCTTCACCTGGACTGGCCTCGAGTGCAGGCGAGCGCCCTTATTCGCCGTCGCCAATCTGACAACCAGGAGGACCGGCCGTGCCTCTCACCGCACGCAATCTCTGCACCCCCGAGCCTGCGCCGCGGCCCGGTCTGACCGCCGAAAGGGGGTAAGCTGCTGGCCCAAGCGTCAGAAGCCGGACCGCGACAGCCCAATGTAGGATCCCTGGGGCAAGGGCAGTGTATCAGCCGCCGCTGCTGGACTGTTGCTCCGCTAAACGGCCCGCATCCCAATGAGGGGGACCCCCATGGACCGCAGGAATCAGGGCAGGAGGACCGAAGGTGCCTGGGTCCGAGCCCAGCAATTACTTCAGCCCCACCGAGGCCCACAGAATACCCCAAGGGGGCACCACGTCCGCTCGCAAGTCCCTGCCACGGCCCGATCCGACCGCCGGAAGGGCCGCCGCCTGCCCCCCGGTCTTGCCGCTTCTCTGGGCCCCTTTTTGCACCCCTGGGGGGAACACCCCTCCTTACTGTCACCGCCTCAGGGCAGCCGGTTCCAGGGAAGGTCGCCTCAGCAGCCGCTAGTCGGGCCTCCAAAATCTAGCCCACGGCTCCACGCCCTGTTCTAGGCTGCTCCGCAGCCTCTTCCCCAAAGGCTGGCCGCTCGGTCAGAGTCCGCTGCAGGTCCAAGTCGCCCGATGACAGGGCCGCGAGAGCGCCGACTGCATGAGCTCGGGACCAGTGCCAACCGTCCACACTGTCCGCTCCGCCACTGCAGCCGCCGCCGGGACTCGCGAAACTCGAGGTCCCCGGCGTCACTGCACTGCGTAGGCCCCACTGCTGCCAGGCTCGTTCTTTCGGCCGCCGGCGCACCCTGACAGCCAAAACCTCTCACAGGGTCTGCGGCTACCGTCCGCCACCGGAACACCCCTCTGGGACACAGCAGGGTGGGGGAGAACCAGGATAATTCGACGGATATGTAGGCGGCGGGATGGAGCTCTTCTAGGCTGCGTCCGCCATGATGGCTTCCTTGGCCACGCCCCCAATGTAGTTTCAATTTAATTTCAATTTTATTTTTAGCATTCAATTTCAGATTCTCATTCACAGAGTGTTCTAGCAATTTCAGTTTCATTTGTTTTTTTTTTAGGTCTTGCCTAGGCAGCGCGCACGCGCTGCTCTGAGAGTTGACCTTTAGAAATTGGTCAGCTCTTTTTCAACGCTCGTGCTTGTGCTCGCACCCACATTGCGCGAGCGAGCAGTGGCTGGCGCACGCTAATTGCAAAACATGGATGGTCCACGCGCCGCTGCTTGCTCTTGCAAGGGGTATGCTAGCACAAGCATGAGTGTTTAGCACGACCATTTGGCGTGCGCACCACTCGCAGGACACTGCTTTCACTTTGCCGCCACGCGCCCATGCTTGTTTTCGTCTGAACTAGTCTTGTCTTGAACTAGTAGTCACCCCGTTTTAGCAGTTATTAGTCGAGTCAGAAATCAGCAATTATTTAGCCTGATATGCTGTGCAGTTTGCATGAATTGCAAACTAACTGTTGAGCACTGGTGAGGGGAAGAGCTAGGCAGTTAATAGACTAACGTTTTTGTAATACGTAGATTGTACATCAAGAGATGGGAGACACACCAATTTGATTGCTGCTGTAGGTGTTAACCTAGCAATCACCTCCTTTTTAGCAGCTATTAGAATGAGACCGCTTTGCAAGCCATCTCAAGCCCATTACATTGGTGTATGACAAGCAATATTGCATTGGTTGACCGCAGAATGTTCAGAAACTTCCCCCAGTTTAAGCGTGCTTAAGGCACTACTAGTTCAGAGGACACTCGCTGCCTTAATCCCCAACGGTAAAGCTCCACTAACACTCTGATTTTATTTGGCGGGTGTGTGTTGTACAGGTGCTCCACTATGACAGGTGAGGTTATGTTTTTTACCCGGTGTTGTAATGATTCTGCAAATTTTGCAGTGCGAGCAGCTTGCTGGGTGCTCACACCGATAGGTTTCTGCTGACAGTTGTTAGAAACGTAGTGTAATGGTGGTCCTTAGTTGAAGCCAACATCGGGGCTTCGAGTGAAGATTGGCACCAAGGTGATGGAATCTACAATGCAATGTCATTCTGGTCTAAATTTCTGGCATGTAGGTATTCATTTACAGGTGGATCCATCCCAATGGAGCAGAGCTGCAGGCTCACACTGCCATCTTTCTCCTTATCCAAGCTACGCCCGACAATCTGAATTACAGTAAAATGAGGCTACCCAGAATCTTTTTTAATGTTTGGAATGAAATCCTATGATTTTACATAATTCCACAATTCACTGCAAGCTGCTATGTTGGAGCAACACTTTTGTTTTTTAGAAACAATGTGATGTGGAAGACAATCGAACAAAAATTCTTCCTTCATACAAGTATACAATTTATGGCATGATTTTAAAATCTTTTGAGCAAATATTGAACGAATTTTGGGTTACTAAAGCATGGGTCTTTAAATGCTTGCAGAAATGACTGTTCACGAAAGCTTTTAATCGAGTGATTCTACATACACAACCTGTCGGGTTATCTGTTCCTGCCAAATCATCTTTTTACTGGTGTTTAAAAGTTGTGACTCTGCTTACCTTCTAACCTCGTGTGGAGCGGATTTAATTCCTCCTACTGTACTGTGGTGTTCAGAAAGACATGCAATTTCTCTTCGTCTGCCAGTTTTTCTGTGTTCTGATTGTCGCCGTTTAAAATCCCCTGCCGAGATCGGCCCCTCCCCCCTATACCCAACACGTGGGTGCGCTGTACTGCATGTTTTTTTTTTTGTTTACATTGTTTTATTGAATTTTATCATTTCAGAAAACACACAGGTTAGAGTGATACAAGTCATGTATATCGATTTACACATGCATTCATTTTACAGCTTACAATGTACCGCGAAGCTTTCAGAGGCCTTGCAGGTTAGATTTGGTATACACTATACAGCAGTGTTTGTTATATGCATCATACTGGTCCGATTTCCCATCTGTTGTGGCTCTTGAATTAGGGCGTTACCTGATGGATGGCCCCTACCCGAGAGTTGCTACTTCGCTCCCTCATCAGCATCACTGTATTGTGACATGTAATGTAAGGTGCCTGTGTTTCTGTGTGTTGGTATCGGTTCCTGAACTACCGATATACTTTTGGTGGTCCGAACGTGTGGGGGTAAACAGGGAAAGCGGGTGGGGAGCGGCTATGTTGGGCTCTGGCGTGTCCCGTAGCAAGCCAGCTATACTGTCTTTACACGATGTGTTGATGTATACGGGCAGCTGGGGGGGAAGGGGGTTTGTTTCTGGTGCATTCCTTCGGTGTAGTTTGGTGTTCGGGGCATCCTGGTAGTATCTTCCCGTAGTGTCAGAGTTACGTGCTTATGTTTGGTCCGGAGATTGGGCCATTTGATCCCAGGAGAGGTGAGCGTGGGGACTGTGTCTAGGAGGCCATAGGCGAATTTGCCTGTGCTGTTTCGTGGGTGTATTGGTGTAGAAGTTGTGCCCACTCCAAAGATATAGGAAGTTTTCGTGTTCCTTTGACCTCCTCCTCCCTCAGTACCTCTTCTTCCGCTTTGCCCCATTTTTTACTGCCCCTACTCAGGCTGCCTCGGGTGGCCCCGACGGGGCTCGCCTATACATTGCCAACCCACTTTTTGCTAAAAGGAGGGCTAGTGATGCAAAACGGCACTGTACTTTCTCCGATTTCCGCCTGCGGAATATACAGAGGTCACACGCCTCCCAATTGGATATGCCCGTAAGATTTGTCGTTGCTCGAAGTGCCCTGTGGATTGTATGGCACTAGTGTTGTATTGTGGGGCAGTCCCAAAACATGTGCCTAAAATCTGCCTCTGGGGTTTGACAGCGGGGACATGCGAAGTGTGTGTCGGGATAAAAACGGTGGAGACGTTGCTGTGTAAGGTATGTTCGATGGAGAATATTGAATTGGATGTTCTTGAATCGGGCGTTCCTGGACATCTTTTTCGTGTATTAAAGTGCCCTCTCCCATTCCTTGTTGTGAAATTGCTGTCTCACGTCCTCTTCCCATGTTTGACGTAATGTGTGCAGCGGTTGCAGAAGTAGTTTCCTGACAGCTCTGTAGAGACAGGTGAATAAATGTCTACCCGCTCCCATGAGTAGAATTGCATGTAGTACTGTGTGCGTCGGCGTGCTCCTTCGTCTAGGGTACAGTATTGGCGGCCACTATCTAACAGTTGTCTGTGTGGCAGGAACTGTCCCGGCGGGAGGTCATACTCGTCCCCTAGTTGGTCATATGTTCTAAGTTGGCCTTCTATGAATAGGGATTCCATCTCAATAAGTGAGTTTTTCCTCCATACCTGTAGGGTGCGGGTAGTGAAATATTTTTCTTGCCTGGGCAATCCCACCAATGGTAACATGGGGCAGAACATGGGTGTACCTCTGGACATGCGATGAATGTTTTGTATACACTGTCAGGCAATAGTTACCTGTAGTGGATAGGTTCGCATGGGCTTGGTACCTGGCATTAGTAATCTCAGAATAGCTGGAAGGGGTATTCGTCCGTCACAGGTTATTGTCTACCCACGTGACGCTCTGCTGTCCAGTGTGATAACCGCTGGGGTTGGCCTGCTAAAAATACGCTTTGAAAGCCGGGGCTCCCAATCCCTCTAGGTCTGTCGGTAAGTACAGGGTGGTCAAGGCTTCCCTAGGTCTCCCTCCGCCCCATATCAGGGAGGTGAGGAGTGTGTTCAGCTCTCAAAAGAAAGGGCGTGGTGGTATTACTGGGAGGTTGGCAAAGTGGTAGAGTAATCTGGGGATCATGATCATTTTTACAAGCGCTACCCGGCCTATGGGGGCTAGGGGCAATGTCCTCCAGAAGCTCACCACTTCTCTTATCCCCGCTAGTGTTCTGCAGTAGTTCCCTTCGTATGTCCTCCAGGGAGTGATATAGTCTTACCCCAAGGTATCTGGGTGCAGCAGCGCTTCAGGTGAGTTGCTGATCTCCAATGGAAATATCCAGTGAGGCCAGGTGGGGACTCAGTTGGTAAATCGTCGATTTGTCCCAGTTGACGCGCAGACCATAGACCCCGCAAAGTCTCGCAGTGTTGTCCAGATCGGGGTTAAGTCACTGGTGATGTCCCGGACATAGACCAAAAGATCGTCTGCGTACAGGGAGACACAATGTATAGTGTCTGCTATCGGAATCCCCCAACTCCCGCCTCCCTGACGCAGGTGTACCGCCATGGGTTCCACCGCCAGCGCGAACAAGATGGGTGATAGGGGGCACCCCTGTCTCGTGCCACGCTCTATCGAAAATGAGGCAGAGATGTACTTGCCCATCCGGACCCTTGAGATGACACCCTTGTAAAAAAAAATTGTGTGTATGCCATGAGGATGGGCCCCACGCCTATCTTGCGAAGGACGGCGAATAGATACGGCCATAAGAGGGTATCAAAGGCCTTTTCGAGGTCTAGGATGAGGCATGCTGCATTAGGGAATGGGGCTCTCGCTCCGTCTTGAATACGGAACAGCCGCCACAGGTTCTGAGAGGTGTTGCTTCACTGAACAAAACCACATTGATCTGGGTGTATCAGGGGTGGGAGCACCTGGACATAACAGTCCGCCAATATTTTTCCCAGTATCTTACACTCTGCGTTTAGCAGTGTTATGGGTCCGTAGGAGGCTGGGAGTGTGGGGTATGCAGTTTTGGGAAGGTGACTAGGATGTATTCCCTGAGCGAGCCTAGGAGTTTAACCTTCTCTAATGCGGTGTCGTACATCATTACTATGCAAGGGGTCAAGTGGCTAGCATAGTATTCTAAGGGGAAACCGTCCATTCTGGGCGCTTTGTTAAGTGCTAATGCTCTGATGGCCTGTACGACCTCTGGGGACTTAATTTTGTCCTCCAAGGCATCTTTGTCCGCTTTCCGGATGCAAGGCATTGGTATGGGGCGCAAGAATTGGGATATTTCCCTGTGTATATCCTGCTCTGATGTCTGATATATGTGCGTGTAGTAGTCATAGAAAATGTTCAGGATATCGATCTGTGCATGGCGGAGGGTCCCGGTTTTGTCCAGGAGTTCCATGACTGGCCTACATCTGTTTCTTGCTTGGCTAACCACGCCAGGAGTGTCCCAGCCTTGCTGCCCTCTCTATGTACCTTGGCCGCATACTCTGTAAAGTTATACTCACGCAGATTCCTCAGTATCTCTTCACATGCTGTCCTGACTTCCGCTACCTGGGCTGGGGTAGCTTCGTACCCGTCTGCTTTTTTCGTCAGTGTCGATAATGTTGTCTCAGCATATTTTAGTGATTTGTCTAGTGTTTGACGCACCCCCACTATTTGTTGTATGCAGTGCCCTCTGGTGGCTACTTTGAATGCGTCCCATTCTACCAGTCTGGATGTCGCCGTGCCGGAATTTAGTGTGAAGTGCTCACAGATATACTTCCCATGCTCGTGACGGAACACCTGGTCTGTGAGGCACTCACTTGGCAATTTCCAGGTAGGCACTAGGGGGTGGGGTGGGGGGGGGGGGGGTGGTTTCCACCGGAACGTTATTATGTGTGCGTCATGATCAGATAGGATCCTACCCAGGTAGTCCGTATGTTGAACCGTTTGGAGAATGGCTGCTGTGCACAGGAATCTATCAAGGCGAACTTTCAGATTTTGTGGGATGGAGTGGAAGGAGTATAATTTAGTGGTAGGATTCCGTTCCCTCCCGGAATCCGCTAGTGCCCAATGCTGCACCCAGGTGCGATACCGCTGTCTGTCTATGCGCAGGTGACCGTGTCGGTGGAGGGTGGGATCGACGGAGATGTAGATCTAATGCGCAGTTGTAGTCATCCCCTAGAAGCCATGGGTATGTGGTGTGTATTGGGGCAACACTTTCTTGAGGTGTTCCAAAATGTGTCCTGCTCTACATTGGGGGAATATATTCTTCCTACTAGAATTGATTGACCCTCTAACAGTCCGGCTAGCAGATTATACCGTACTTCTTTGTCTACTACTCCCGCCTGTTCTTTAAAAGGAATCCCGGGTCGTACCCATATGAGAGTGCCTCTGGCGAATGCCGAGTATGTTGTGGCCCATATGCTACCTCGCCATTTTCTGCGTAGGCGTTCCACCTCTGGTGCCGTCAGCTGCTTCTCCTGTAGGGGAGCTATTTGTGCCTGCTGTCTTTTTACATATGCATATACAGCATAACGCTTACTTGCGGTGTGCATACCCTGAACGTTCAATGTTAAAATTGTGATATCCATGTTAGGAATCTGGGTGACCATGCTATCTGACGTTTAGCAGTGGATTATGTGTCGTATTGTCTGATCTGATCTCTGCATCTTCCTCCCCCATGTCTCCCGTCTCCTCTCTTTTTGTATTGCTGCTCATGTTTCCCGCTGGAGTCTGTAGGGGAATTAGGGATATTGGAAAAGGGTATAACCAAACAAGGGGATATAATCCCAACTGTAGGAGGACCTGTCGCTCGAGGCTTCACGTCCAAACTAGGCATCTGGTAGTGTCTTTAATTTGTTTTATGTGTGTGGGGGGAGTTCTTACGATTCCACTAGTCTCGGGGGTGTTGCGACCACCCGCCATAAGAAGGATATATTGGAGATGTCAGGGAACATCCTACCCTCGCCCTCCTCCCACAGCTCTCCAGACCAGCATAGAGTTCAATGGTGTTCGGGACACCTTAACTCAGTGTCATACTGGGCTAGAGGTGTCATGATTTTGGTCCAGAGGTCTTTACGGTTGCTTCTTCACAAGGCTGCCTCCTGACAACTTAGTGTTCACACCATTGTGTCTGCAGTTTGTGGGGTCACTATCAGTAAGGTGACAGAGCCTTCACGGGAGGTGCCTGTGTCGATGTCCTCCTCCTCAGACATAAAGACATACAGGGTTCTTTCATCATCAGTGTCGCTCCGGGTTTTACCTATTTCTTCAACTGCTATAATCTGTTTGAAGTCATGGGAGTTCTTTGTAGAGTGGGCGGGTCGCGGGCTCAGTTGTTTGAAGGAGACTTCCCAGTATTGCCTCCTTTGATTTCTGGAAGGCCGTTTGCTGTGTATTATCTCTCTATTGCTGAGGGCCCCCAGTCGTTGCTCTACCCAGTCGCTTGCTCCCGTGGGCTCCGAGAAGAAGTATACAGTTCCATCTTGGATGATTTTGAGACGAGCCGGGAACAAGAGAGCATATTGGACCTTCTTTTGGCGTAGGGTGCGTTTAACTGCCATAGATGTGGCTCTTTGTCGATGTACTGCCCGGGAGTAGTCTGGGAATAGCATAACATGCTTATCCTCGATCCTTAGTGGCCCTCGCTGGCGTGCCACCCGCAAGACCGTGTCCCTATCCTGATAGTGGAGCAGCTTCAATAGGAAAGGTCTCGGCGGTGAGCCTGGAGGCGGTTTGCGGGCCGGGACTCGCTCTACTGTGATGAAGGGGGTGAGGTCTTTTTCTGGAGTAAACGTTTTCAGCCACATTTCAATGTACCCGATTGGATCAGACCCTTATACTCCCTCCGGTATATTCAGGATACGAATATTGCTTCAGCGGGAACGCCCTTCTAAGTCATCAGCCTTGTTTTCCAGGCTCTTCATCCTCATTTGTAGTTCTTTCATGACCTCTTATTGGGATTGTACTTGCAGCTATTTAGACAAAGGAGGGACTCGGGAAAGACAATATTTAACGGGGTCCAGTGTACAAGTCCAATAACCAGTAACACAAGAAAGGGTACAGAGTTCCCCGGGAAGAGTGGAAAAGAAAAGTGTGTGTATTGAAAGAAGGGGGGAATCCCCTTGTTGGAAATAAAACCCTCACACACCCAGGTAATTAGGTGTCATGCTTCATCACATGGGTTCTGCTCCTCGTCAGACAGGCGCTGCAATGTCTGACGGGCTCCCGAAACCGGGGCTCTTTATCAGAGATCTTTTGTTCCGGCCATATGGTGCATGCGTGTGAGAGGGCGGGGAAGTGTAGTCGTGGCGTGAAAAGGGCGGATTTTAAAAAAGGTGGGTCAGTCCACAATGTGATTTATTCGCGTGGTTGACTCCCTTGATTACAAGCACTGGTTGGAGCTATTGGTTTTGTAAATGACATTTTATATTTATGTTTTGTGATTTACAATGCCAATACTTTAAACTTTAGCATATGGGACACTTTTAGTATTTGTAATGTCACATGTTTTGTATTGCCTTTACTTAGATGTATTGATATTACAATTAACATTGGCTTTTAATTTTTTAAAATAATTAATACTTATATAAAAGTGATTGTAATTTTTAATGGCAATAGCTTAAACGTTTGTAAATAACTGTTGTGAAGATTATGTTAAGTGACTAAAATCCAAGAACAGAAGTGAAATATTAACATTTTTTGTGACATTTGCAATAAAGCTTCAAACATTGAGAGAACATATTTGAACCAGTGATGCTGTGGTAGTGCTGAGTGATGCTGTGTTGGTGCTGAGTGATGCTGTGGTGCCCCTGAGTGATGCTGTGGTGGAGCGATAGATAGATAGAGAACGATAGATAGATAGACAGAGTGAGGGCGATAGATAGATAGACAGTGAGGGCGATAGATAGAGTGAGGGCAATAGATAGAGTGAGGGAGATAGATAGATAGATTGATAGAGAGTGAGGGCGATAGAGAGATAGAGTGAGGGCAATAGATAGATAGAGTGAGAGGAATAGATAGAGTGAGGGCGACAGATGTGTGTGTTTGTGTGTGTGCGGTTGTGTGTGGTTGTGTGTGTAGTTGTTTGAGTGGTTGTATGTGTGAGTGGTTGTATGTGTGGCGGTTGTATGTGTGAGTGGTTGTATGTGTGGGTGGTTGTATGTGTGGGTGGTTGTATGTGTGGGTGGTTGTATGTGTGAGTGGTTGTATGTGTGAGTGGTTGTATGCGTGTATGGTGGTGGGGTTGTGTGTGGGGTTGTGTGTGTGTGTGGGTGTTTGGGGGTGTGTGTGGGTGTTTGGGGTTGTGTGTGGGGTTGTGTGTGTGGGGTTGCGTGTGTGTAGTTGTGTGTGGTTGTGTGTGTGGTTGTGTGTGTGGTTGTGTGTGTGGTTGTGTGTGAGATTGTGTGTGTGGTGTGGTTGTGTGTGTGGTTGTGTGTGTGGTTGGGTGGAGGCTAGCCAAAATGACTATGTGAAAGTGTTAGTGATGGAAAAACAACTTTAATAAATGGCCCAAAAATAAGCTATACAAATGACATAATTAGTTGGCCACAGACCAGCAAACCTTCTGAAGTGAGAAACCTCTAAAAAAACTGCAAATTGTGTTCTGGCTTAGTTTAACTGCTGATTGCCATCTAATAGTCTTTATTGATGTTTGAGTGCCTTCTCGTTGCCCAGCAGCAGGCAGTCCCAAGGACTGATCCCAGCCTCTGCTCCTGCTGTGTGATGAGCACTGACACGAACTTCAAAGGACCTGGATATGCTTGCAACCATCATTTTCTTTGGTGGTTGCTGAGGTTGTGGCTTTCTGTTTGTTTGATGCTTATGGTCGTATTCAGTCAGTGTATTGGCCAACAACACCGTACTTGTTTCCACTGTTTGTGCATGTCTGCATAGGGAAAGATGCATGTTTAATAGTAACTATGGAAGGTTCACGGCATATCATAATATCCTTGCACATCACGCGCACCTATTAACGCTGTGTCTCATTGTAAGGATCTTCGCGCGTTCCTGTTTCCGCGCCTCTCTTGCACGTCGTCTGCATAGCCGCATGCGCGCGCATCCCTCACTGGGTATTAGCTGTATGAAATGATTACATCGATTCTTCTCAAGCATCTGAAGGGTTTAATGGAGTCAGTCCCAGCCCACTTTTGCTGGCGCTCAGTTAATTGAGGATCGTCTGTGTCTTGAGAGGAGGAAGCCTCTTCGGTCCCCGGCAGATGCTGACACCTCATTACCTCTCGGAGAAGCCCCGCACAACTTCAAGTAGATTAATACATTTCATAAAAAGGATAATGCTAATGGATAAAGTGGTTTGTATTCTGTCTTGGGTTATGCTTTAATAAGCTTGGAAGTGAAAGAGTCAAGCAAATGCAGAAAACAGAAAAGAGAGCGATGAGGGGTGACAGCCTGGCACATATGATGAAAGAAAACAAAGGGACGAATAAGACCGACAAACTGAAATGAAACAAACGGGTAGGCAAATAATCTGGAGAGAGACACAGTTGACACATAAAGATATAGAGAAAGAGGGAGCTGAGAGAGAAAACAGTACAAGAGAGGGCACGTGATAGCGTGAGAGAGAATTAGGGAAACAAGAGCGGCCGGGAAACTGAAAGTACGGCCGGCCAGCCATGAATAACAAGCAAATGCAGAAAACAGAAAAGAGAGCGATGAGGGGTGACAGCCTGGCACATATGATGAAAGAAAACAAAGGGACGAATAAGACAGACAAACTGAAATGAAACAAACGGGTAGGCAAATAATCTGGAGAGAGACACAGTTGACACATAAAGACATAGAGAAAGAGGGAGCTGAGAGAGAAAACAGTACAAGAGAGGGCACGTGATAGCGTGAGAGAGAATTAGGGAAACAAGAGCGGCCGGAAAACTGAAAGTACGGCCGGCCAGCCATGAATAACAAGCAAATGCAGAAAACAGAAAAGAGAGCGATGAGGGGTGACAGTCTGGCACATATGATGAAAGAAAACAAAGGGACGAATAAGACAGACAAACTGAAATGAAACAAACGGGTAGGCAAATAATCTGGAGAGAGACACAGTTGACACATAAAGACATAGAGAAAGAGGGAGCTGAGAGAGAAAACAGTACAAGAGAGGGCACGTGATAGCGTGAGAGAGAATTAGGGAAACAAGAGCGGCCGGGAAACTGAAAGTATGGCCGGCCAGCCATGAATAACAAGCAAATGCAGAAAACAGAAAAGAGAGCGATGAGGGGTGACAGCCTGGCACATATGATGAAAGAAAACAAAGGGACGAATAAGACAGACAAACTGAAATGAAACAAACGGGTAGGCAAATAATCTGGAGAGAGACACAGTTGACACATAAAGACATAGAGAAAGAGGGAGCTGAGAGAGAAAACAGTACAAGAGAGGGCACGTGATAGCGTGAGAGAGAATTAGGGAAACAAGAGCGGCCGGAAAACTGAAAATACGGCCGGCCAGCCATGAATAACAAGCAAATGCAGAAAACAGAAAAGAGAGCGATGAGGGGTGACAGTCTGGCACATATGATGAAAGAAAACAAAGGGACGAATAAGACAGACAAACTGAAATGAAACAAACGGGTAGGCAAATAATCTGGAGAGAGACACAGTTGACACATAAAGACATAGAGAAAGAGGGAGCTGAGAGAGAAAACAGTACAAGAGAGGGCACGTGATAGCATGAGAGAGAATTAGGGAAACAAGAGCGGCCGGGAAACTGAAAGTACGGCCGGCCAGCCATGAATAACAAGCAAATGCAGAAAACAGAAAAGAGAGCGATGAGGGGTGACAGTCTGGCACATATGATGAAAGAAAACAAAGGGACGAATAAGACAGACAAACTGAAATGAAACAAACGGGTAGGCAAATAATCTGGAGAGAGACACAGTTGACACATAAAGATATAGAGAAAGAGGGAGCTGAGAGAGAAAACAGTACAAGAGAGGGCACGTGATAGCGTGAGAGAGAATTAGGGAAACAAGAGCGGCCGGGAAACTGAAAGTACGGCCAGCCAGCCATGAATAATTAGGGGAGGAGAAGCCGCAGAGCACACGCTGGGAGAAGCCCTTTGATGTGGTGGCGGCCGTGAAAAAATGCAATTAGGAGGGAGGGAGGGAGGCTGATGCGCGTGCTTGTTTGGTCACGTGATTCACGTGAACTCGAAGCAAACTGCACAGAAAAAAGCCTTAGTTTGACGAGTATTTTGAGGACTAGAATTCTCTCCATTTTCCATTCCTGCGGAATGGAAAAGGCGAGACCTAAAAAAGTGGGAGGGGAGGTAAATGCACTGGATTTATCCATGCATATTAACTACTACCCTCTAGTCAGGTCGACATGTTTCTTGCCCAAATGGCAATTCCTCAGGACCTCGGTGAATAGTACTACACAAAAGAAAGACAAAATTACAGTGTGGTATACAACCTTCTTTAGTAGGTTATACAGGAACGCAGGCCGATTGGTCCTGCTGAAGTATTGCGACCTGTAAGAATAGAGACATATCACAGGACAGCACAGTGAGTGCATTATTCCATCGTAAGTGGTTCGCAAAAGTTAATTTCAAGTACACACACAGGAGTAAAGGGTTAAAATCAGTGAACAAGTTTACAGGCATAGTGAAGAGGTAATTGTATCAAACAACCACCTTGCTTATGTAAAGTCATGCTCATTGGAGTTTAGAAGAAGCAAGAATAACTGCAAAACGGAGAAACCGGACTATTTTGCTTACCCCAGAGAATTCCCCAAGGTACCCCGCAGACTGCTCCCGTGGGACCGGCTGTTAAGGTATGGTACCTAATCGGGATGAAAAGTAATGGGCGATGGATATTGCCAGTGGGGTTCAATGGTGGTTGGTAACAGGAAAAATAGAATTGGTGAAGCCCAATATGGACAACATGTGAAAGCTGCCAGCCAACCTCGGACCAGGAGAGGGGGTTGCTACAAGAGGACAAGTGCCACCTTTTTTAATATCCACCCTTTTCACGCCACAACTACACTTCCCCGCCCTCTCACACGCATGCACCATATGGCCGGAACAAAAGATCTCCGATAAAGAGCCCCGGTTTCGGGAGCCCGTCAGACATTGCAGCGCCAGTCTGACGAGGAGCAGAACCCATATGATGAAGCATGACAACTAGTTACCTGGGTGTGTGAGGGTTTTAAATGTAAATGTAAATGTAAGGTGTTTTGTAGCGCGCTCAATTACTACCGGAGTATCCTGGCGCGAATGACCGCTGGGGAACCCGTCCTGGCTTTCCCTGTGAGATGGTCCCATGCTGGGTATCTCCAAGGTGAAGCCAGGCATCCCCGGCGTCTGTGGGGGGCCGTTGTAGAGATGAGGCAAGCTTAATGCCCAGAGTTACCGAGTGTGATCACTGCCCAAAGTGGGCACCGAGGCGAGAATTATCAGTCCGCTGACCCTGGTCCTCGACCCTGCCGCGACGGGAATCGAACCCTGGTCCCGGGCCGTTCTCAGCCTCCGGGTCTGCCGCCTCTAACCAGTGAGCCACACCTCTCTACCCTCTAACCAGTGAGCCACAAGGGGATTCCTCCCTTCTTTCAGTACACACACTTTTCTTTTCCACTCTTCCCGGGGATCTCTGTACCCTTTCTTGCATTATTGTACTTGCAGCTCCAGGGTTTGGAGTGTCTTTTCCCCTTGCTTGACCTTGTCCGCTAGTTTTCTCTGGTCGTCCCGGAGCAGATTCAGGTCGGTGGCCAGTTCTCCGAATTTGTGCTCCATGGACACCTGTGACTGTTCAATTTCCGCTAGTACTTTGTCCAATTTAGCCAACATGGAATCAGAGTGGAATGTCTCCCCATTTGACTGGGTGGGCTTGAGGTCTGGGGTAGTTGGTCGAGGACCGACCGGTGCTTGTGTCGTGCCTGTGGCTCGTTGGCGTCCCATGGTGTTTATGAGCTTGGTTAGTTTATGCTGATGCAGTTTTCTACCCTGGGGCTGGTTGGGTCGGATTGGGGTGTAGGTATGTGCTGTGCTTCCCATTCCTCGAGCTGTTGGCTCCCTGCCTTAACTATCTGGGGTCTCTTGGTGATGTAGGTGCTGTTTAGTTGTTCTGGTACCCCTGTACTATCCGGTCCCTTTTCACGTGTCTCGTGTCCCAACGCCATAGATGCTTCAAGTCACCTAGAGGTCGGTGGGGGCTCCCTCAGAGCCAAGTAGCCGTATGGGGCCTCGCTTATGGGTGTGGGTTGTCGGGGCTTCTCGACAGTCCCCGGGGTCCTGCTTCATCCGGGGGTGCCCCAAGCTGCCAAGTCTTTTGACCCCCCCTTCCTGTGCGTCGAATCCCGGTGCACAGGTGGGGGGGCGGTTATGCCGTTAGTGCTCAATTCGGGTCAAAGCCCCGTGGTGATTTTTCCCCCGTGATGTCTTGCCCTGCGCCTCGACTCTTTTCGCCGATCCAGGGAACATGCAGCTGGGTCATAAGTTGGTGAGGCTTCGGGTGCAGTTGGAGCGCCCCAATGTCCCCTCAGGTTGCCGGGGGGGTTTCACTTACAGGGTTTCTCTCGGGACAAGAGCCTACCTCGATCGTCCGTTCCCAACTCTACCCGACACCTCAGTCCTGTTGGCTTTCCCCTCTATTCCTCCTCGCGTGCCTCGATGCCCATCACCGAGCGGGGGGGAGGGGAGTCAAGGGTTGTCTGAAGAAGGTAATGCAGTGTGTTGCCGAGAGCCTCGAGGGAGCACCGCAGGGCCCTTTTTGTTGTCTGGGGGATTGCTGTGCGGTTAGGCCGCGCCCAGGCCCAGGGAATTCTCACGACTGTGACACTGTATTGCGTCAGGGGCTGATGCGGGCCGCCCGGGATTGGTACGGGCCTGCAGTCACGGTGTGATCAGTGATTACGGCCTGGATCCAGCCAGTTGGTGAGGCTCACTAGGTAAATGCTGCCGTTTACTGGCCCTCTATGCCTCCCTCCCCCCATTCTGCGTGCCACGACTCCCAGCGCCGTGCTGGGGTGGGGTGGGGGGGGGGGGGGGGGGTTGAGCAACTTGTACTGCCGCCTTGTTTTTTGGAGTGTTGTGGGATATGCCCCTGTCGGGCCCGCAAATGCTTCTTTAGGGGTGGGCCTGCGGCCCCGGTGTTTGTCCCCGTACTCTGCAGGATATAAGCAAGGGCAAAAGCAGACCTCCCAGAGTTTATAAAAGGCCTCCGGTGATAGTGCGCTCCCCGACCATGGCCTGGGTGCTGTCGGGGTTCAAGGTTTTCTGGCTGAGCGCTGCCTTTTTCCACAGCCCTCTATGTCTCGTTCCCCTTCTTCCGCGCGCTACAAATCCTAGCGCCCTGTGAGGGGGCATTATTTGCTGCCGCCGCAGTCTATTGCTAGCTGGGGGATCGCTTGGGTCAGGGAGCGCCCACACCTCCTCTGGGTCAATCCAGTGACTCTTGTGCTGGGCCCGGCTCGCTGCAAGCGCCCCCGCTCGGCTCTTCGGAGGGATACAGTCTTCCCCCCAGGCTGCAGACGAGATGCGCTCTCCCCTTATGAGCTCAGTTATGGAATGGGGGCTCCTCTGATGGGACACAGCATGCCATCGCCTCTGGGCCTGGATCTCGTGGGCCGCTCTCAGGAGCCCCGCAGCACCCCGGTTCTCGATTGATAGACGGGCGTCGCCATTTTGATTATGCCGTGGGATCTTTAATCTGCTTCATTTCTCATTAGAACGCCGCTCCTTTCGCAATTCAGGCATCGCCTGGGCGTCGGGGGATTATCACCGGTACGGGTGCTGGTTCTGGGAGGTCGAGGTACGATTATTCCATTTATTGCTGCGGGTGATGCGGGCTGCAGAGCGGAGCTCTAGGCAGACATGTCCACCATCTTGGCTCACTTGGCCACGCCTCATCGCGCTGCACTGTATATTAATACATGGTTTTGTCTTAAAATGTAGGATTATTGTGGAATGTTAATGTTTAGTTGGAAAATTGTACTTCCATATGTAAGATTTTTGTTTTAAACGTGCTCTTTTCAAATGAGCTCCATTATGTGTATGAAAGTATTAAACGCATTTGTTGGCAGAGGCCATAGACATTTCCATCACTTTTAGCTTCTGTGCACTGATTTGGATTCTTGCTGCAGGATGCACACCGAGGCCAGAGGGGTCAGTCTCAACCCTCTCATTTGGGTTATTTGTTCAGGGTAAGTGGGGCGCTTCCTGTAGCACAAAACACAGTTCAAACGCCCGCATGAGCTCTGCTTCTTTGTGAGTTAGAGGTTAGCTGTTCCTGGACTTTTGCAAAGTTCAAACGAGACTGCTTCTGGGGACTGGTCGAATTTTCATCCCTTCAGTTAACATCATACAAACTTTAGTGTTTCAAGCCTTCATTTAAAATGTCCGAGTCAATAATCCTCTGAGTAGGCCCATTTGGCTTCATGGCGATTTAGAGTTAACGTGTGGTTTCAAATCTAAAACAAGCACGCCTCAAAAGAGTCCCAAATAAAAGCCACGCGTTGGATAGTCTACATTTGCATGGCTGGGATCTTAACCTGCTCTTTTTATTAGATAATGGATGTACTTTGCCACCCGGCAAGCTGAAGCAGTATTTCTACGACTAAATATCCCCTTCATCCTTCTCTCCACGGGACAACGCAGCCCCGCCGCGCAGCGTCAACCGCGCACGCTTCTCGAGGCAGACGTGAAGTGGACAGCTCACGTTCTTTTCTCCAGGTTGGGAACGAGGCAATTTGTGATGCACCGTTAAGTGAGAAATAGGTTTGCCTCGTCTCCATAAATCTCTGTCACCTGGGCAGATTTCACAAATGGTACGCATGCAAAAGTACAAATCTTCCTCACCTCTCAACTTTCACAGGTTTATACTTCTGTATTGGCATAGGAAACCCACTGGCTCATTAATTTTTAAATTCCAGGAAACCTTTTGTTCGACTTATATTTTGGCTTCTGGTTTGCTTAATGTTGGAAAATTGTGCATTTTGGGGAAGTCATACTCTTCTCAGTAAATTGAGCTTGAAATGTGCATTGCTTTCTCTAAACCTATCCCTCTTTTTTTAGCATCAAACATGTAAAATAAATGAATTTACCTATAAAAGGGTACTCTTTATTTGAGAAAACATTTAAGAATGAAATACCACATCATAACAAGTGGGAGCCTTCGTGTTATTTTTTTAACCAAAGTACAGTGTAATAATTTTAGTAGGTAGGGCTCAACACAAAACAAGCATTGGCATAGCCAATAGGTCTCGCTTCTGGGACCTTATTAGTATTTAGTTATGCAGCACAATATCCTTGGGGCAACACCGTCAACTATTGTCTGGCTAAACACTTATAAGGTCCAAAAGGCGAGACTTATTAGCTATGCCAATGCTCGTTTATGTATGTATATATACTTTATTAATCTGCTATTATTTCATTTTGTAAACAGCCTCCCACCCCTTTAGTAGGTGTTGCTAACCCCTCGGGGTCTATGGATCACAGGTTAAGAATAACTGTTCTATAGCAACAATCTACCTTCGTCGAACAGCAGTTTCCCAGAGAGAGGGTGTGGTGGGCGGCTGGTGTGTGTGTATCTGCCTGCCTGCCTGTCTGTCTGTCTGGGGTGTCTGTGTATCACTGGCATTTGTAATTTGAAAGCACCTGCCTGCCTGTGTTTTACCAATGAGAAATCCCATTTCTAATTCCGGAAGTGTTTTAAGGAAGGAAGCGAAGTTGGAATCTGGCTTCATAGATGATTATGGCACAGAGATGGGAGAAAGCAGCAATGTCTGTTGTATAGTTGAGTATATATTATCTGCATTGTTATGCATGGCTCTTGTGGAGAGCCATGAGCGTGAATTATTGCATGTTAAAGCCAGGCTTCCAAAATTCCACGGGGAGGAGCAGGAGACTGCGGAGACCCTATCACAGGTCCGGTATCTTGAGATCTATTTGGCAACCCATTTGGATGCTACCCGACAACCAGCGTATGCCACCACCCCGCTCCTCTATACTGAATCTTGAAGGGGGCCAGGTTATAATTCTGTTTCCGTTCTCACGCACAACTGCGGCCATATTACGGCATTACGACCAGACACCACTCCTGGAACGTCACTTCTTTACAATCCAGGAACACTGGGATCATACTACTGATAATACTCCTTCAGCACCAAATGTGGAGGTGCGATCACACTTTGGACGATCGGATTTGATTAGTCCTTCTCCATGCCCTGATGAAATTCCCAAGGCACTAAAGGGAATGAAACGTGTTGGCTGTGCCTGTGTATTTTAAGAGAAAATAAAGAACCCATTAAAGAAAGAACAGAAGACTCACAGAATCTATGAACTCTTTATACTATTGAACTCTCTATACTATTGACTTCACTGAGTGCACCTCTCAATTTTCTTGTAAAACATATTAAAGCCAGTCATTTACAGCTATGACACAGCAACAGTGGGTAACAGAACTTGTCTCTGAGAGCCTTTTAGAGCAGCACGGAAAAGCAGAGAGCAGTGCTTCTTGTGGAGAGGGAAGGGAAGGCACAGAGTGGGGGAAGGTGGCAGGAGACCATGTATTTTTTTTTTTTACATCTCGCCTGAGCCAGTGAGCATGCTCTGCCCTGTGAGGCTTTTTTGTAACGGCTTCCAACTGGGACCACATGCTTGTGCGTTCGTCTGAGCCAGCGCGCATGCGCTGCTCTGCGAGGCTTTTTGTAACGGCTTTCAACTGAGACTGTACGCTCGTGTGTGTGTTTTTTTTTGGGCTCCCACGCTATTGGCCTTTGCGTGCGTCTTTCTAAGAAAGACTAAAGAACAAAACAGTGGCCAATATTGGATAAACTTCAAGCGTGATCTAATTTAAACCTTTATGAATCAAACATAACGGTCCATTTTGCGTCACTAGTCCAATTTTTATTTTATTCACTAGTTGAACATTGCAATTGAAATCATGTCAAAAAATGAAATCTGCATGTATAGACAATTAGAAGGTTAGACATATCAAACCAGCAGCTTTATACATATTTACAATTTACAATTTAAACACATCCTACAAACAACATTCATCCTTCATTCACACAACTATACATAAACAACACAATAGGGCCCTTTGTCAACAAAGGAATAAGTAGTAAAGTCAATAGATGGTATAATTTCCCTAGTTCAAACTATTTACAATTAAATGTATTGAACATAAATTCTTTTTTTTAAAGTCAGGGATAACACTTTTTAAATGTTCGTAGCTGACAAAGAGTCCAGTCAATTTTAGTTCTGGTCGACGCGTTTCAAACCCCTGATGTCGGGGTTCTCATCAGGACCAACCATTTCTTATAAATTCTGTCAATGGCCAATTTTGTGTGTGGTAGACAGTCGACAATTTTGGTAATGACACTCTATTGGCAAGAGGTGAAGAAACCGGGCTATGGGGTTCTTGCAGATTAATGCCCGTGAGGTATTTTCTGTATTATTCAGGCTTCAATTCCACCTTCAGAAAAACGCCGGTCGCGTCTAACAATAAACAGCAAGAAAGAAAGCATGTAATTGAGCAAAGGCGAATGCACCGGTGCATGTCCCATCTTTGCATCCGCCCACGGCCTACAGCTTACGAGAGTGAGCATCAGCGCCATCTGTTTCCAATTATTGTCCCGCGTCACACGTTAATTGGAAACAGATGGCTCTGTTCTGGGCCTCGCTTTTTTTTTCCTAGCAGCGACCCACTTGATAGCATCAGAGCCCCGCGCTTGTTTTTGGGGCAGTTCAACAGTAAGCTATCTGAAATTAATGTTTTGTTCAAACTAGTGTTTGACCCTCTACTGAGGCACACGTGCACCAGCAAGCAGCAGAGCAGCATTGTGGAGGAGCATCGCAGAGCCTTGTCAAGGCCGTGTCAGAGGTTGGCGGGCGCTAGAATGTTAGGCATTGTTTGTGCCCTCTCCCCATCTCGAGGCTTTGATTTAGGGGGTAACGAGGTGACTAGGCCAGCTTGCTGGCACCAGCCACTATTAGCTCGTGCCCGCAGCTTATTTGCAGGCCCCAGGTCATCGGCTGTAGTATTAGCTGTCTGCTTGTGCAGAGCCAGGCGCCTTGCAGTCTGCTTGCCTGTGGTCTCTGGCCAGCCCAAAGGTTAGTTTAAGTCGCCATCATCTCCAGAACAGGACAAGGCTGCTTGAGCCGCTCGAGCTGCCACCAGACAACGTGGCCGCGCAGCCCACACCCCTGCCCGCGTCCTACAGCCCGTGCATCCCTCAGCTCATCTGCAGCGCCTTGATAGTACAGCAATCTTACGGCAGCACTGTTCTACCGCTGTGTCGCACCACACTGGCCCTTAATGTCTGAGTTCAGCCTAGCCCAGCCCAGGCGAGAGGAGGACCACAGGTACTTGGCACGAGATACGAGAATGTATACATTTCTGTGGAGTCTGACAAATGTGATTTCTCACAGGGGCTGCCTGGCTACGTTTAAACCCTATACAGTAACCAAGTCAGAGTGGCTGGATGGCTAATAAGTATCTAACAACAAGGGGTGGTGATGGACAGAGTTTCTGAATTAAGCAGAATACTCTCAACCAGTCAAGAGATCAGGGCTAGATCCAACACCGTTTTTTAGCTCACTGCACCATCCCAGCTCAGAACCTGGCTATATGCCAGTGGTTCCCAAACTTTTTTGACCTGTGGGTGGGTGGGTGTTGTGTACCTCCTGTTATCTTCCTTAAAGTATTTGGGACGCAATGAACGTATTATATGGGTTGGAATGCTTGAATTATTAATCTCATCCACTGGCAATCACTTTGGCTGCATCCCAATCCATCGTTTTATTCCCCAACAGAGTGCCTGGTCCCAAACCCCTTATTTATGCCAGCTGCTGCTTTCAGTACCTTTTGGTACGGAGACCCGCTCTGAGAAAATGGAACATTGAGTTTGGTCTGTCGTAATCAGTATCCCCAGCCTTATTTTTACACTAAAAAGGTCTGTCCTCCCATCTGTGTGCCCATCTATATCCAGACATATTCAACCATTTGCACACCTATCCACCATATATCCTTCTGTCCCTCATTTCACTCATCCATCCCTCCATCCACCCTTTCACTCATACATCCATTATTCATCTACCCGCCCTTTCACCCCATCCATCTGTACAATCATCTATGCATCCACTCTTCCACCCAGCCATTCATTCACTTACTCATCCATCCACCCATTCACTTACTCATCCATTCACCCAGTCATTTATCCTTCCACCCATCCACCCATTCACCCTTTCAGTCATTCATCCTCCCTTTCTCACTCCATCCCCCTCTTACTTATCCATCCATCCATCTACCCACCCATTTACACATCCATTCATGAATCCATCCATTGATCCTATTACTCGTCCATTCTTTCACTCATCCAACCATCCGTTCACTCATACAGCCATCTGTTCTCTCATCCATCCACCCTTTCACTTCACTCATCTATCCATCCTTTTGTCCATCTACCCCCTTTCACTAACTCATCAATCCTTACATCCACCCTTTCACTCGTCCATCCATTCACCATTTCACTTATCAATTCATCGGTCCATCCATTCAATTGCCCATCATCTACCCTTTCATTCATCCACCCATCCATCCTTTCACACACCCATCCACCAATTCACTCGCCCATCAGCTGCCCTTTCACTCATCCATCCATCCTTTCACACCCATCCACACTTTTACCCATCCAGCTACCCTTCCACCCATACATCCATCTATTTACCTTTTCTCTCATCCATACTTCCATTCATTCACTCATCCATCCATCCTTTCTTTCATTATCTAACCATTCCCCCTTTCATTCATGCATTCATCCTTTCAGTAATCCATCCAGCCATTCAGACATTCCTTCACTTATTTACTCACCAACCTTTTCACATTATGAGCGAAGCCTTTGCTTGCAGAGTTGCAGGCAGAAGAGTAACATCAAGAATGAACTACAGCAAGGGGTGGGCTGGTGGAGAGTTCCCTATGCCCTGCACATAGGCAGACTGAAAACGTAGAAGTCATGCATGATGCACAGTGCCAGGATGTGAGGTTACTGTAACATGGTGTTGTTTCCAGGGCTTTAAGCGGTGTAAAAAAACTGGGGGGGGGGGTCTCTTCAAAGGGGGTGTTTGATGTCATTAAGAGCGCAGCTTAAAACACCTAGGCTAAAAATCTGCACTTAGAATAGTGTTCCGCCTCATTGGTATTATGTTTCTCTGTTATTGCATCCAGATATATAATACAGCAAGTATCATTACACTTCAACAAGCCAGGATTATTGGCTTTGTCAATGGTTGCTAGTTCCTTAAAGAAAAAAAGGAGCAACCATGGCTTTGTTGAATACAATATTGAAAATACTTCAGTTCTAAAATGACAGGACAGTGAGAGAATGATAACCTGTTCTTTTAAACTTATGGCTTCTTTGAATGAAGTGTTTTCTAACGTTGCAGCGTGGGCGTTTTACTTTTTATCGTACAGAATGCCCTTCTGTACACTGAGGCAGGAGGAGGCCGCCACATGGTGTCACACCCCCAGACTGCCCCATTGTCATTCAGTAAGTGGCAATCAGCAGCATACTGAATGACAATGGGCGGGAGGGGCTGCTCTCGTGCTCCTGGAGGAGTACGAGGCGCATCCAGCAGCAGGGGTGAGGCCTCTCACAGGGGAGCAGCGCTGCTCCCTGTGATGGCCAAAATTACAGTCACCCTAGTGTGCGCGGCGCCCCTGGCACCTCATTACGGCGCACCGGGGCGCCGCGGCGCACAGTTTGGGAACCACAGCTATATGCAAATTAGTCTGTTCCTGTCCCAGTGCATGATGGGAACAGGGCAAACCAAACTACCAAGCCAATTCTTACACTGGGAAGCAAACAAGCTACCGGGGACCGGTTTCTGGCATTTCTGCCGTCGTCGGCCCGGCTTCCTTGAATCCTGATGGTGCAATGAGCAAGGGACTCACATCTGAGTATACCCTTCCACGCTTATGGTGGACAAAATATTTAACAACAAGGGGTGGTGATGGACAGAGTTTCTGAATTAAGCAGAATACTCTCACCCAGTCAAGAGATCAGGGCTAGATCCAACACCGTTTTTTAGCTCACTGCACCATCCCAGCTCAGAACCTGGCTATATGCAAATTAGTCTGTTCCTGCCCCAGTGCATGATGGGAACAGGGCAAACCAAACTACCAAGCCAATTCTTACACTGGGAAGGAAACAATGTTCCCATGATGCACTGGGCCAGGGACAGACTAATTTGCATGTAGCCAGGTTCTGAGCTGGGATGGTGCAGTGAGCTAAAAAACGGTGATGGATCAAGCCCTGATCTTTGGACTGGGTAAGAGTGGTCTGCTTAATTCAGACACTCTGTTCATCACCACCCCCTTTTTTGAATCGTTTTTGGCCACTATAGGTGTGGCAGGGTATACTCAGACATGAGTCCCTTGCTCACTGCACCATCAGGATTCAAGCAAGCCGGGCCGACGACGGCTAAAATGCCAGAAACCGGTCCCCGGAAGATTGTCTCCTTTCCAGTGAAGAATTGGCTTGGTAGTCTGGTCTGCCCTGTTCCCATGATGCACTGGGCCAGGGACAGACTAATTTGCATGTAGCCAGGTTCTGAGCTGGGATGGTGCAGTGAGCTAAAAAACGGTGATGGATCAAGCCCTGATCTTTGGACTGGGTAAGAGTGGTCTGCTTAATTCAGACACTCTGTTCATCACCACCCCCTTTTTTGAATCGTTTTTGGCCACTATAGGTGTGGCAGGGTATACTCAGACATGAGTCCCTTGCTCACTGCACCATCAGGATTCAAGCAAGCCGGGCCGACGACGGCTGAAATGCCAGAAACCGGTCCCCGGAAGCTTGTCTCCTTTCCAGTGAAGAATTGGCTTGGTAGTCTGGTCTGCCCTGTTCCCATGATGCACTGGGCCAGGGACAGACTACTTTGCATGTAGCCAGGTTCTGAGCTGGGATGGTGCAGTGAGCTAAAAAACGGTGATGGATCAAGCCCTGATCTTTGGACTGGGTAAGAGTGGTCTGCTTAATTCAGACTCTGTTCATCACCACCCCCTTTTTTGAATCGGCTAATAAGTATCAGCAAGGTGTGTGTGGGAGCAGACTGCTGCTGAAGGGTAGAGCCACTGGGAAGCTGAGACGGTCTGGCCAGGTCAAGTTGCTGTGTGAAAGTACCCTTTGAGCTCCCCCGCACGTAACTCAAAACCAGAACCAAAGCTGAGGCATGTTTATATAATTGCATTTTGTTCTCTGAGAGATTTTGAATGATAATATGGCATAAGGGGAACTGTAGTCAAAAGTGTGTCTTAACAAGCCACTATAGATTTCAGCAGGACTTTTAATACCATCAGACTTGAGCTTAGTCATATGTGATGCAAAGTCACCCACGCTAGGTGACGTGTTTGTTACCTACTCATTGAATGTATTATAGAGACGTTATTACTGGGACTTGCTGTAACGCAGCTGCTCCAGGGCGGAGTGTACCACATAATCACACGCCACATAATTACTCTCTACTCAGTTCAACATAAATACACTCCACATAATACCACTCCGTGCCACATGATTATACGCCACATAATTGCACTGTACTCAATGCAACATAAATACACTCCTCCAATCAAGCGCTCGCCGCAGTTCCACGCATCCACAGACCCACCATGGGAGGAAGATCCTTCTCCTACCTGGTGGCCAAGACCTGGAATTCTATCCCCACTCACCTCCGTCTCACACAGAACCACATTTCCTTCAGAAAGGAACTTAAAACCTGGCTATTCGATAAATAATGCACCCCCTCCCACAAGCGCCTTGAGACCCTCTGGGTGAGTAGTGCGCTATACAAATTCCTGAACTTGAACTTGAACTTAGGCAAACCTACCTTTTCTCATCACAGGACTGGGTTTGCAGTGTACTGTTAAGGCAGTGTGTGGAGGCTGCCGCCATACTTGACCTGTTTGTATACGCTCTTACGAATTCTCTCATAGGCACCCCAATCACAGGTTGCATAACACACATTCTCTGTCGAATGTGCGTTCAAGTGTAGTGTTGACAGCATCGTCTATAGCTCATGGACTTGTTACTCAGGTGGACCCCGTTTGCATGCGACACATACCCCTACTCTTAATTGAAATATTTCAGAAGGGCTGCTTCTCATAATCACCTGGCTGAGATATGTGGTTGGTAGCATATGGTGTTAGCGGAAACCATGGAAACTGAAGCTGGAGAAGCAGCAATGTTGTGTTAAATAGAAATTACCTACCTTAAGGCTGCCAGAAACATGGTTATTGAAAAGAAGAATAGTATGCTAAAAAACAATTAAATATAGAGCCTTTCACATCAGAACAAATATAACAAATGCACTTTTTACATATTTTTATATATACAATTATAATAAGTACACTCTACTCAATGCAACATAAATACACTCCGTATAATACCACTCAGGGCCACATATTTACACGCCACATAATTACACTCTACTGAATGCAACATACACTCCACACAATACCACTCAGTGCCACGTAATTATGTGCTACATAATTGCACTGCACTTAATGCAACATACACGCCAAATATACCACTCAGTGCCACATAATTACACTCTACTGAATACAACATACAGTCCCCATAATACCACTCAGTGCCACATAATTAAACTCTACTCAATGCAACGTAAATACGCTACACATAATACCACTCAGTGCCACATAATTACATCCCACATGATTGCACTCTACTGAATACAACATACACTCCCCATAATACCACTCAGTGCCACATAATTACAAGCCACATAATTACACTCTACGCAATGCAACATAAATACTCTCCACATAATACCACTCAGTACCACATAATCACACGTCACAATTACACTCTATTCAATGCAACATAAATACACTCCACATAATAACACTGTGCCACATAATTACACGCCACATAATTACACTATACTCAATGCAACATAAATGCACTCCACATAATACCACTCAGTGTGACATAGTTACACACCACATAATTACACTCTACTCAATGCAACAACTATACCCCACATACCACTCAGTACCGCATAATTACAAGCAACATAATTACACTCTACTCAATGCAACATAAATACACTCCATATAATACCACTCAGTGCCACATAATTACATGCCACATATTTACACTTTACTCAATGCAACATGGATAAACTCAACATAATAACACTCAGCACCACATAATTACACGTCACATAATTACACTCTATTCAATGCAACATAAATACACTCCACATAATACCACTGTGGCACATAAGTAGACGCCATATAATTACACTCTACTCAATGCAACATAAATACACTCCACAAAATACCACTCAGTGCGACATAGGTACACGCCACCTAATTACACTCAACTCAATTCAACATAAATACACTCCACATACCACTCAGTACCACATAATCACACGCCACATAATTACTCTCTACTCAGTTCAACATAAATACACTCCACATAATACCACTCCGTGCCACATGATTATATGCCACATAATTGCACTGTACTCAATGCAACATAAATACACTCCACATAAATGCCCTCTATGCCACATACCACCAATCAACATAAATGCACTCCATACCATTACACAATTTCACAAAGCATAATTTCACTCAATACCACAGTTCCAGGCCACACAATTCTTCTCCACACATTTCCAATACACTCCGCATAATTGCACACTGAACAACATATTTCAGCTCCACAACTCCACAATCCACAATGTACCTCCAATCCACATCATATAGTGTCACCACCTGAGCACCAAACATCATTCACCACCACCATTTTGCATCAGCGCACCACCTAAGCATCACATCAGTCCGCCCTTGGAATCTGGCATCTGTTGATTCTCCCCTAGCGTCCGTCCGCTGCTCATGTTCTAATTAAATTAGTTTTCCAACCTCCACTCCCCCGTTATTTATGTCCCGCTCCCCCATAACAAAAAAAATTATAGCAAACAAGCATGAGGACAGGCAGGAAGAAGTTGCCAGCAGTGCAAGTACAACAAAAACTAGAAGACATTTTTTATGTTGAACATTTTTTTTAATCTGGTTTCTCAGTTTTATATAATGTTGGCTTCGTTTGTATAAAGGTAACAAAAATGCTTAACACTTTTTGCTATAACTTTTCAACATAATGCACAGCAGCCACAATGCTCTACAACATAGCCAAACGTTGTGGCTGAACACATAAGGTCCCAAAGGCGAGACCTATTGGCTATGCCAGAGCTTGTTTTTATTTGGGATGGGAAGAAGAGGCCATGTTATGGCTCCTGAATTACTTTTTTGCTCCTGCAAAGCATGCTGGGGGCCATACATAGTATACAATTATACATGGGTACGGGTAAAACATGAATTATGGGAATGATTTTAACCTTGGGTTCAAGGAGAACTCCAGCCTCTCTCTATTTGACTATTTAATGTCACTCAGAATCCCTCAGTGAAAAACATCTCCGTTATTCACGATTACACATCTATAATTTGATATCCTTGCTAAGTGAACATTTACGCCAGAGTAGAGATTTCACCGATAGGTGAAATTGGTGGAGCCAATCAGTGAACTTATTTATGTTGTTGACAAAGCAGCATAATCATATTTTTGAGCATGTGCACCTGCATGCCTGTGTGCATGTAAGTGTTTGAGTTGTCTAAACGATGCAATACTTGCCGTCCGTTTTATCTGTGATCATATGTTTACCGAGCAGCTTCGGTGCGGCGCATTTTCCCGCTGTGCGCTGAAGATTCGTAAATCCCGCGGTTCATGACGAGCTCAGCTCATCATGAGCGTACGAGAGGTGTACTTCATGACGAACTGAGCTCGTCATCAGAGTCGAAGGGGTTAAGCAGTTATGAGACAACCAAATGGGTCAACATTATGCCGGGAAAATACTTATGAGGCTCGATATGTAAAATTAACTGAGTGCTTTGTGGGGAATCACTTAATGTGTAGGCAAGAACAGATGTTTTCTTGTTGCTACATTGTTGGATGACTAAAGAATATTAATAAAGTTTTTAAAAAACTTGTTAAACTGGATTTAAGAACAAGAACTAATACATTAAACTAGGTTTAACCAGTAATAATGGGCAGGCTGTCAACCATGAGCAAGCCAAATCTGTCAGTCTCTTATATTCAGTTTTATGCTATGAATTTTATCATGAAGCAAAGACATTTGAAAAAGCAAAAATGCCTGCAATGTTAAATAAAATCTGACTGCTACCAAAAAAGACAATAATGAGAGTAAATGGTAGCAGCACATTTAGAGAAATAGTTTAGCCAGGAGTTGGATTAATGATGACAATGCACATCTGTCTAATACTGCAATTGATTAAAAGTAGAGTTGATACACAGGGAATGTGAACCGGTGACAAGGAGGCTCCAGTGTCCTGGCTCTAGATTTTGCTTCGGCATTTACCACACCTGTTGTTAATTACCTGTACAAAACGAGGTGTGCGTCTGCACCCAAAACATGGGCAGGTGCTGTTTGCCTACAGTAATCCCTATTTTCTTACACATGGGTGTCCAATCGTCCAAACGAAATCGAAAAAAACATAAGCAGCCCGGCGTACCGGAGTATTTTTGTGGCCGCACTATTACACCAATATCTATGTACGCAATACTGTGGAGTGTGAGACCAGGATACACCCCCATTGAGAATTCTTTCCGATAGAAGACCAGTGAGTCTAAAGTAGGAGCAATTAGAGATATCAACATTCCCCTAAGATGGAAATATTTACTGTTCATCTCCTCCTTCCTGTCACTACTACACAAAAGACCGATGCAATTTTTCACCCATTCTCATACAGGTTATGTTTTTATAAAACATGTATTATTACATCACAAACTGACAAAATGTACATTTGTTTCAACCCTGGACTTTTATAGCACTTTATTTTTTTTACCAGGGCATGCTGATGAAGAACCATTTGTTTCATTCAACATTAAAAGCGAAGTGAAGACGTTTTCAATGAACCCCCTCGACTGTGATAGAGAAAGGATTTCCAGTACCACACGTGAGTATTAATTGCTTACCCGAGTGCCGTTACATTAAAAACAAGCATTTACAATGCAACGGTTTTGCCTTTGGAAAAGTTAGAGCTATTGGCATTGTAAATGACAAAATTTGTATTTATGTGTTGGTTTTGAAAACAGATAAATAAATGGCATTGTCATTTACATTGCCAATAGCTTAATCTCTCGCAAATGTGAGACCTATTGTACCCTTCGAACGACCTCAGCAGACAGCAATTACTACCACACACACACACAATCAGAGCCACACACACACACCCAGAGCCAGCCACACACATCCAGAGCCAGCCACACACACCCAGAGCCAGCCACACCTAGAGCCACACACACCCAGAGCCACACACATACAGAGCCACACACACACACCCAGAGCCCCACACACACACCCACCCACCCAGAGCCCCCCCCACACACACACACACACACACACACCCAGAGCCACACACCCACCCACCCAGAGCCACACACACACACACCCAGAGCCACACACACACACACACACACAGAGCCACACACACACACACACACACACACACACCCAGAGCCACACACACACCCAGAGCCACACACACACCCAGAGCCACACACACACCCAGAGCCACACACACACACCAAGAGTATAATATAATAAATAATATATATACTTTGGGGTAGTTTAAGGACAGCGGAGATCAGAATTTTTCATGCATTAGTTTTATTAATTAGGTTAGTGTATTTCCATAGGAATTACTTGGCATATGATGTTACAAACCTTTTTAAAGTTGCATTTTGTGCTAATAATGGTTTGTGGTATAGCATTTAATTGCACGGATACCAACACAGTCAGCAAAAATCTAAGGAAAAGTCTGTTTTTGAAGTAAAAAGGAGCAACAGTGAAGGGATCTGGCCAGAACGCATGGCATGTCAAGCATTAAGTGGGGGAGGGTCGGCCGCCAACAAGGTTTTAACTCCAAGCCGGGAAATCGGAAAGGGGAGGGGCGTCCGGCATCGCTAAGCTTTTGGGCAACCCTGTCCACACCATGGCAAATATGCCTGGGTCTTTCATGTACCGCCTGACTGATGGAGGTAACTCGCGCCGAAAGCAAAAAACTCCAAAGACAATATTTTTATATTCACCTCGACAAATAAACGTCATATGAACTAAGGCCCCAGGCGCTGCCGCTCACGGCGATCGTGCTAAGTGCATCATCGATGTCACATTTTAAAAGGTCGAAACAAGCAATGGCGGGAGCGTGACTAGAGGGGAACTTAGAGGTCCAGTTCACGCCGGCCCTTCACGGTACACCGAAGGTCAGGGGAGAGAGCATTCTGGAGCCAGTTAGATGTTGCACGCGAGGTATATTACAACTCTCTACCCTCAAACTACATAAAACCACAAAGTGCCTTACTTCCTGCATGCGCCAAGCTTAAAGCAGTACACAACCACCACGCTTAGCAAGAGAATGGCAACACCGGGCTTCACCCACACACACCCAAGTGTTGGTCCTGGAATCCATAACGGAGAAGATCCATTTCTGTCAAACAGTTTTTTCCTAGTTTGTTAAAACAACGGCCTAAGCCACCAGAAATGTCACTAAGGAGGCTCTGCAGAGTATGAGGAGGTGTATGCAGAGACTGAGGAGGTGTCTGCAGAATCTGAGGGGGTGTCTGTGGAGACTGAGGAGGTGTCTGCAGAGACTGAGGAGGTTTCTGCAGAGACTGAGGAGGTGTCTGCAGAATCGGAGGGCGTGTCTGTAGAGACTGAGGAGGTGGCTGTAGAGACTGAAGAGGTGTATGCAGAGATTGAGGAGGTGTCTGCAGAATCTGAGGGGGTGTCTGTAGAGGTGTCTGCAGAGACTCAGGAGGTGTCTGCAGAGACTGAGCAGGTGTCTGCAGAGACCGAGGAGGTGTCTGCAGCGACTGGAGGCTGTGCAGAAACTGAGGGGGTGTTTGCAGAGGCCGAGGAGGTGTCTGCAAAGACTGAGGAGGTGTCTGCAAAGACTAAGGAGGTGTCTGCAAAGACTGAGGAGGTGTCTGCAGAGACTGAGGAGGTGTCGGCAGAGACTGAGGAGGTGTCTGCAGAGACTGAGGAGGTGTCTGCAGAAACTGAGGAGGTGTCTGCAGAGACTGAGGAGGTGTCTGCAGCGACTGGAGAGGCTCTGCAGAAACTGAGGGGGTGTTTGCAAAGACAGAGGAGGTGTTTGCAGAGACCGAGGAGGTGTCTGCAGAGACTGAGGAGGCTCTGCAGAGACTGAGGTGTCTGCAGAGTCTGAGGGGGTGTCTGTAGAGACTGAGGAGATGTCTGCAGAGACTGAGGGGGTATCTTTAGAGACTGAGGAGGCTCTGCAGAGACTGAGGAGGTGTCTTCACAGTCTGAGGGGGTGTCTGTAGAGACTGAGGAGGTGACTGCAGAGACTCGGGAGGTTTCAGGGGACGGTCCTCCACCCGAACCTGTTCAGTCTCCACCTACAAGCTTGGAGATTGAGCAGCGACAGTTGAGGCCATTTGACTTGCCTCCTGAAGTCTGTAATGTCATTCTGGCAGCCAGGCGTCCCTCCACGAAATCGGTATACGCCTGCAGGTGGAACAAATTTGTGGCATGGTGCACAGCAAAGGCTGTGGATCCACTCTCTGCCCCCCTTTCTGAGGTTCTCCTCTTCCTTCTTTCTCTTGCCCAGCAGGGCTCTGCTCTGGGCACTCTCAAGGGCTACCTTTCTGCCCTTTCCGCCTTCTTAAGGCTACCTGATCAACCTTCTTTGTTCAAGTCCCCCATTGTAAATAGGTTTTTGAAGGGGATCACACACATGTTCCCTCCTGTTCCATTCATGATGCCCCAGTGGGACTTGAACCTTGTACTGACTTACCTGATGTGCGCTCCCTTTGAGCCACTTCATAACTGTCCTCTCTGCCTTCTTACTCTGAAGACTGCTTTCCTGGTTGCCATCACCTTTGCCAGGAGAGTGAGTGAGCTCCAGGCTCTTTCTTCCAAACCTCCATTCCTTTCTGTCCATCCGTACAAGGTTGTATTGCGGACAAGACCCTCTTTCCTGCCCAAGGTAGTCACAGCCTTCCACATCGGGCAGTCCATCACCTTGCCCACCTTCTTTCCGCCTCCGCATCCCTCGAAAGAGGAAGAGCGGCTCCACCGTCTGGACCCAAAACGTGCGCTCTCATTCTACTTGGATCGCACACGCCAGTTCCGGGTGGATGACCAACTCTTTGTTGGTTACGCGGGCGCTAAGAAGGGAAGGGTGGTGCACAAATGGACCATCTCTCGGTGGATCGTGTTGTGTATCCAGGCATGCTACTCCTTAGCTATAAAGGAACCCCCTGTTGGGCTGAGGGCCCATTCCACTCGGGCCACGGCAACTGCTACTGCCCTGGGCCGGGGAGTCCCCTTGCAGGACATTTGTCAGGCAGCTATGTAGGCTTCGCTGCACACATTCGCAAGACACTACTGCCTGGACAGCCAAGTCCGGAGGGATGGCTTCTTTGGCCGTTCCGTCCTCCAAGACTTTCTGGTGTGATTATTGGTTCGCAGACCCACCACCGGGGTTGGTATTGCTGGGGTATCTATTCTAAGGTAAGGAATCTATCACTAACGTGTCTCTTTCAGATGCACAAGTTACTACTTGTGTAACGATATATCTGTAAGAGACATTAGTTAGTGATAGATTCCTTACCGACCCACCCATCCTCCCCGTTCTGCGAACCAATATCATCCCCTTGAGGGCCCTATTTTCATGGCACCAGTGTTGGTTTTTATCATGGCTCTGCGTTTCTGGCGCGGAAAAGCTGTGTATAAGAACTGACGCCAGCACGCTGAGGCGGCGTCTAAGTACTCCGATGACGTCATCTCGGCACCCACGACGCCGACGACGGACGCGGAGCCGCAGACGACGCCTACCGACGCGCATGGGTACTGCTACGCAAAAAAATTCCGGATCCAGTCTGACGCCTTTGGATATTCTAAGGTAAGGAATCTATCACTAACTAATGTCTCTTACAGATATATCGTTACACAAGTAGTAACTTGTGCAACACAACCACCATATATGCTGAAAGTCCCAGACCTGTGTGCCACATCTCCAACAAGTAGCTGGGGATGCAGGGAATACAGTGTTTAAACTTTCAGAGCCATAGTATCATTGTACCATTAGTTTATATGCTGATTCTTGTTGTGAGGTGCTTCTGTGAGTCTTAGGAATCTCGCGCCAAAGGACTTCCCTCTGTTTCTGGGAGCTGCCCAGGGTACTATCCAATTCTCATTTAGTTTGGTAGAGGTGACAGGGAAGTAGGAGGGACTGTTGTAGAACACTATACTGTTGTATTCGGCTTATCTTCTTTCTATCTCTGGGGATTTCATGGTCACTCACATGATGTCACCACTGGAACCTTGGGTGACATCATGGAGTGTTTGGGGCTGGTCCTGGTGACAACTGGCAGTTGGAACCAGGCAGGCCGAGTGGCAAGCTAGTCACTCCTGGTGGTCTTCTTTGTAACTTATGATTTAACATCCTGAAGACTTGAATAAAGTAACCTACATGATACAAGGCTCCAGCTTCTATTTACAACATTTTTGGCGACTTTGAGAAATTTTGGAGCGTATTTACAAGGTACAAGAAACGGAAACAAGGAGAAAAGAACCCTCAGCGCAAAGCAAAAGCAAGTATTATGGAACAGCTCAAGAACTTTTAAATTAAAGAACTTTTAAATTGAAGTTTGAAGCAGAAGACAAGACATCCACCCTGGTAAGTCCCACCAGTGTCCTGTGTAATCGGACGGCCTGCAAACCCAGGGTGTAATTCTGCTTAATATTGTGTGAGACTTGCTGAAGTTCACTTGTTTGGAAGGCTGATGTTTAACTTAATTCACCAAGCGTACTAATTGGGATCCAGCAATTTTTGGGACTGTTCAGCGCTGTAATTGCTGTCTGTTATCAAGTGGCTGAGTTGAAAGGCACCGTGGGGGTGTGAAGAACGAGAATTGAATTCAGCTGTCACTTCTTAAACTTGCATGAATTGGGAGTGAGCTGCGCGGCGGATCGTGTGCCTGGAACACTTCAAAATGTACAATACGCAGCTAAAGTGTTAAAAGCGATCTCAGCTTTCAAACTGCAGAACACGCAACCCATTTCCTTCACAGCTGTTGGAAATTGTCAAGGTTAAGAACACGCAGCGCATGTGTTTGGAAACTGTAACATTTCACATTTCAAAAGCCTTCAACATGCAGCACATATTTATTAAGCAGTTGAATTGTCAGAGTGTGGAGTGCATGCAGCGCTTATTCTTAAAAGCTGTTGGAGCTGTCTGACTGAGGAGCACACAGCGCATGTGTTTTTAGACTGAGCGGAGTCTTGCGGAAGCTGTCTGTACGTACTTTGGAAATGTTTCTCATTGACATTGCAAGATGTGCCATGATTACTTCAGCTGACTTTGCGAAGTGCGCCATGGAAATTTCAACTGTCTGTTTTTTTGAATATAAGAAATGCGTGTAGCTTACCTTCCCGGTGAAGCTCTTTATGACGTTGGGGTGTTCTCATTTCATTCCGCGCTTGCACGTTTAGAGCAGCGACGTGCCGAGAGCCGCTCAGCCCTACGCAATATCGTCACCATGGAAACGTCTTTTGTTTCTTATGTGAGGCAAATGGTTCGTGGGCAGAAAATATTGCCGTTTTGTGCTGACGCAATGGACATCGCGTTACAGTTAGTTCTGTGGCATATGTTACCTTTGAAGAATGCGTAAATCAACTACATTGCAGGGGAATTAAATGAGCTCATGATGGTCGTTTTAATCCAACGCTGGCACAAACATTCTGGATGGGACATGGAAGTTAAGCCCTGATGAAACCCTGATGATGAGGGAAGTATTATCGGAATGCTGTTTTTATGGAGGACGTCGCGAATCTTGCCATATTTACAGCGTTTCCTTCTACTGAGGAGAACCTTGAGGAAGAACTCGGGTGAGAGACCGCTCACCGGAGCATAAGACTTTATTTAACATTATGTATGCTGGTCATTTGTAGTGTATGTCTGGTGCTTTCTGGGGGGTGGTGATTAGTGAGTGCATGTCTAAGGGAAGAGAGTGTTTTTTTTTTTTTTTTAATGGTTGGTTGTAAGCTAATGGCGTGTACAGTGAGTACCTGCATAGTTTTGTGTTTGGACTGCTGTGAGCTACGCAGGGTATTTTCAGGTGGTGTGTGAGCGGCAAGTGTTGTATTATTGTGCACCTACAGGGTGGTGTACATCTATAGCTTGTTGTTTTGGGGTCTGGAAGGCCCTGTACAGTTTATTATAGGAGGGGTTGCTTTTCAAATTTGTATACATGGTTTACATGTGTGATTGAGTGTTGGGAGTTATAAACTTCTGTACTTCTTTTTAAAAGAAGTGTACCCTGTCTCATCTATGGTTTTGGGACAGTTATGGTTCACGGGGTGAGAAATAACCCGTTACGGTACAGAGTCTGGTTTTTAAATTTAAGAGTGGTGTGTACTCCATATGGGAATTGGGGGCGGAGCAATGGTTGCAAGGCGTAGTTCACGGGGAGGGTTGTACCCCGTTACGGAGCGGAGTGGTCTCCACTATTTTTCGTCTAATTTAGTTTGTATTTGTGTGTTTCCCAAGGTAAGGGGATGGGTCTTGGGGCTAGTTATGTTTAGGATGTGTTGTCATTGACCTGTGTTTGTAACTGTTTGGGATGGGTTTGTTTTCCATCGGTGGAATGGATGCTATGTGTACTTTCATATGGATGTGTACACACATGTTAATTTTATCTATTGTATTTCCATCTTGTTGATTTCTCCAAAGAAAGGAGATGTGTTGTATTTGGCTTATCTTCTTTCTATCTCTGGGGATTTCATGGTCACTCACATGATGTCACCACTGGAACCTTGGGTGACATCATGGAGTGTTTGGGGCTGGTCCTGGTGACAACTGGCAGTTGGAACCAGGCAGGCCGAGTGGCAAGCTAGTCACTCCTGGTGGTCTTCTTTGTAACTTATGATTTAACATCCTGAAGACTTGAATAAAGTAACCTACATGATACAAGGCTCCAGCTTCTATTTACAACATATACATTTTAAAAATAAGACATGTGGATCCTTCAAAGTCTCGCAATAAGGTTTCAAATGGGTGAGCGATTGAGTGGCACCTGCAGCATTGTTGGGGAATAGAGCCCAGTGACGAAGTTGGAGGAACTGATGGGGGAGATATCGGAAACAGTAAATATGCATTTACATTGCTCAAGTGGTTTGATTGTCGACCCCTGGAATAGATCCTGCAGAATCCCACAATAACTCTTTTCCCAGTCTTAGAAAGAGCCTGGGGGAGGGCTGATGTAACGTCCAGGTTACGGGCAATTGGGGTGTTCAGGGAGGGAAAGGAGGTAAGGCCTCTCCCTATCGCCAATCTTCCTAGATTTTGAGGCCTGTACCAGCCATGGACGCCAAGTATGTAGCCAATTCTTTTCACTTTCCATGACCACCAAACTCAGGGATAAAGTACAGTTGCATAGCCCAATAATAGTATAAAAAGTTAGGGCCTACAAGGCCCCCTGCTGTTTCGGGGTAGCATCAGGAAAATATTCAAAATGCAGGGTTGTTTTCGCTTCCAGAAGAAGGATCGGAGAGATGTAGGGAGTGACTGGAATAAACATAACCAGAGCGGGAGCATATTCATCTTCATCATATTTATACGACCCAACCAGGATATGGTTTCTATCTGCGCAGGTCCTCCGATATGGCCCTGCGAAGCAGTGTCCAGGTAGCACTGGACCAAGTCTGTAAAAAAGAGATAATGGTAAGTCCACGGTTCTGTATAGAGAGCAAAGGCCATTTGAAGGGGCAAGCTCCGCTAGACACGGAACCTTTTGAGGTTGAGTATGTGGGATTTGGACATATTGATCTTGTAGCTCGAGACTGCCTCAAATGTACAAAGGCACTAGATCACAGCGGGAAGAGAAGTTTCTACCTCCATTGGTGCCAGTAACAGTACTCGGATGGTAGCTGTAGGTGCAATGTAAGGGATCATAATTTTGCTAATCATTGTGGCGCCCGACCAATCTTGTATAGGACTGTGTGTAAAATGACCAAACTGACTTGATCAAACGCCTTCTCTTGATCGAGGGAGAGAAGGCAGGCAAAGGTATTGTGAGCCCTGACTTTCTCAACCAGATGAGCGAGACACACCCTGTCTTTGTTTGATAAAGCCGACCTGGTTAGGGTCAATCTACCCTGGCAGCAGGATTTCCAGACGGTTAGCCAACAATTTGTTATATAGCTTGGTATCTGTGTTCAGTATTGTGATTGGCCAATAAGAGTGTAGGGTCTTTATCCAGCTTAGGGATGAGCATTACCTCAGCTGCTGACATCCTTGGCGTGAGCCTGTGACATGCGTGAAAGAGTTGTAGCAGTCAAGCAGATGCTGTTTTAAATGGGAGGAAGAAAAGCTTATAAAAGATACTTGTAGACTATCCGGGCCTGGAGTCTTTTTCACGGGGAGCCCCCTAAGGGCACAGCTCAGGTCGAACAAACCCCGCCCCCCACCCCCTCCCAAATCCTGCAGTGTCCTGGGAAACCTTCAGTCGCTTGGAGTAGATAGAAACACTTCTTGAGGAGGTTAGCAACCCCCGGTGTTTTGGGTCAGTATATGCGCAGCATTGGCTGGGCTACCAAGGGTGGGCTATGGGAGGGCAATCTTCGTTAAGTAGGTGCATTTCTTGTAGAAAAATACCATCTGAATCCTGCTGGAGGAGGGATCATCAGATGTGTTTCCTCTTGCTGGGGGAGTTGAGCCATTTGACATTTAGGGACAAGAGTTTAGTCTTGGTCAGGGACCCCATGGCCTAGAGAAGGTGGGCAGTGGTGTCTGCAAGCAAGGTGATTCCACTTGGGCCCAAGCTGGAAAGCAACTGGGGTCCAGCCCTCCACCCCAGATCACAGGAGGTGCATGGTCAGGAGGAGGGAGAAAAAAGGGAGTAAACCAGGTTGAAACAAACAGGTCAATAGGGCCCAACTAAATGGACTTTTCCATCAGTGGATGGGCAATAAAACCCATCCGACCCTTTAGAGGTGCCACCCTTGGGAAGCCTGGTAACGGCGGGGGAATTGACAACTGGGACAGCGGCTCAGCTGCCAAACCCCGTATGGCAGGGTGTAGTAGTAAATGACAGTAGCTGGTATGAGCAATATATCTGACTTGGTAGGAAATGTGCAAAAGCACCCAGATCCGTGGACCATGCGAAAGTGAGGGACATTAGACTAACAGGCAGTGGCATTCCATATGTTCAACGTTTTTTCGACCTGGAGTCCAGCATTTAGCTTGTAGCATCAGTGGAGGTCTGTTAGCATTCTTGTTTCATGTTATGCAGATGTGAGATGATATCCTCTTTGGCAGCATGTAGAGCTTTCGCTTTGTAGTGGCGATCAAGGCCTCGGCCTTGGACCATCTGCCAAGCAGGATGCCGTTGACCCAGTCATTTAGGTGGGTGGGGGAGGGAGTTATCAGGCAGACCCAGTAAGCGTTTAGCCTCTGCCAGCAATCTCACCATGCGTTGCTTGCCGATCCATTGAAAAAAGAGTCCGAAAGGGTGGGCCCATTGATATCTAAGGCCCAGGTCCTGTAGTTTCTGAGTCACTGGCCTGAAGTCTCTACTCTTTTCAAGTGGCAGCGGAGATAGCTCTTGAAAGGTCTGTATGGTGTGGCTGTGGAAAAAAATGTCAGCCTTTCCTCGTGTTTCTCATAGGATTGCCACTTTATCCTGGAAGAAGTGGACCCTGGTAAGGATGTCAGGGGCGCCATCTGAGCAACCCGCAAGAACAGTGATGTGATTTGCCCTACCCAGGACGAGTGGCTGACCCTCGGGTCCCCCCCTGGATGGCTCAGAGCAAGTCGTGATGTCATCCCCCTCTACACCCGCATGTGGAATATGTTGGGGTGGCTGCAGTTCTCTAGGTCCTTCTGCTTGGCCTGCAATTTGTTCTCTTGTTCTTCCAGAGTAACCATGTGGCTCCAAATCAGCTCCTGATCCTCCACACGAGAGTCATTTGTATGTTCCAGATCATCCAGTTGCGCATATGAAGGTGATGTTGGTACAAAGCTCATGGATGCAGCTTTTAAAATCCGATTTGAGGGAACCTATTTCCAGCAGGATGTTGTTATGTAATTTTTCCATACAGTCTTGCATAATGAGGAGAGAAGCGGGGATCCCAGGGGACTGTGAAGAGGATTCATCCTTGCCACTCATGTCTACAAGGAAGGTTTCACCCAGAGGGAGGCCACTGAACTGTCCCTAGAGGTCTTACATCGGGGCATGTCAGGGGAAGGGGTTATAAGAGGGTTATAATCCCTTTGGTGGTGTAAAGGTAGATTTTTTGTGGAGGCTAGTGTCTCTGTCAGTGGGGTTGGTCAGAGGATTGTCTTTGAAAAATACTTGTAATTTGATGTTTCTTATGAAGAAAGCTAAGAATTTCATTGACTGGTTAAACCTACAGGACCCCTTCCTGAAATTCACTTACTGTATGAGTAGATCCCAGTTGGTCTTCCTGGACCTTAACATCATAGCCACAGAGGGTATATTGAGTACAACCACCCATACAAAACCTACAGCCAGGAACTGCCTACTAATTTACGACAGCTTCCACCCGAGACAACTAAAGGAAAATGTACCCTTCGGGCAGTTCTTAAGACGAAGACGCAACTGCACAGAGAAAAGGGATTATAACATCCAAGCAAGGGACCTCTCTGAGAAACTTGTGGCACCGAATTACCCAAAAAATCTCATTGCAAAAGCCAAGAAGAGAGCGGGCAGCAAACGCAGAGAAGCTCTATTAGAACCAAAGAAGAAATAGGAGCCATCATCTGATAAAAGACCAATATGCATCACCACCTACAACATTGCGTCTGACAAAGTCGCCAAGATAATAAAAAATAATTGGCGAATACTGAACAGTGGCAACTTGGACATCCCGATACCAATGTTCAGCCACAGAAAAGGTAAAAACCTAAGGAATTTTTTAGTTCATACTCGACCTAGAAATGATGAGAAAGGACAGAAGACCTTGAAAACACTACCAAATGGACACCATCCCTGTAACAATTGCAGCGTATGTCATTTGACCACTAAAACAAAACAAGTGGTTATGAACAACCAAATGACATGGGAAATACGCAATTACACGAATTGCAACACATTGGCTGTGGTTTACATGATCACATGCGTCTGCAACCTCCATTACATAGGAATGACCACTAGGAAAGCTAGCACACGCATTGTAGAACACCGCAGCAACATCAGGTGCAAAAGAAACACTACTAAAATGTCATCGCATTTCCTAGAAAAACAACACACTCCAAATGACATGAAATGGGTTATCCTGGAACATGTTAAACATTGCGATAACTTGGAACAATCACTACTGGAAAAAGAGCAATGTTGGGTGTTCAAGTTACATACTGACAGCCTGGGTTTGAACGACACAATACCATGGGGACAATTATCAAAGCAATAATAAAGACCTGACACTGTCTCTACAACCCATGTAACCATTTAACCACTATACACACCCTTTTTTATGCACTTGTATTTACAGACCACATATAGGGTTGTTCAAGGGCCAGAGCATCAACCACGTAGCAGGATATTTTGAGTCATTTGGCCAAATCACCATATCCTATTTTTACCATCAATGGGTTATCCCCTCTTTTTTACATGACAAACGTAGAAATTCCTTTTTACTTGATATTTGCCTTTATTTACTTGCTTATGCACATATCCTAACCTTATACCACTAATAACTTGAATATGTAATGCAGTATCACATAGACCCCATCAATATGGCTAAAGTACTACTCTGGCTTTACATAAGAAGAACTCCTTATGTGTTTCGTTTTATGTGTAAATACGTTTGTCATAACTGGAGATTTCCAAAATGGTTTCACCATTAGCACAAAAGTGGTGGCCATTTTGGGTAGTTGCCGCTCTAGTCATCCGTGCATGACTACGCGGCTTCACTTCCTTAAATACAGGCATCCTCCGGAGACACGCTAATATGCGGTCCCGAGAGAACACGAAGCAGGTCATCCGGCCAGGAGAGATAACACCGAAGTAAGTCCTTCCTTTTCAAATACACTGGGGCCACACTTTGTTCACACGAGCAAAGGAAAGCCCGGGCCGGCCCGAAAAGAGACCACTACCTACAGAAAAATAATTACCGTTTATCTTCCGATTGCAGATTTCACGAGTGGAACTCTCTAGCCCCCTCGCAATGACCATGAGGCGCATTGCAGTCTTTGTTTAAGTATGTGCTTATTGTTTTTATGTGTCTATGTTTTGTTTTGTATGTGGCATCATAATGGAAGGTTTTCTGCCAAACACGTTTTTTTAACCTGCACTGCTGGGACACCAGACATCACCAAACATTCCTTATTTCCTATTGTAGGTACATAGGCGCACGTTCATGGTTTGTTCCACAGGCATGCCCACAATGTGTACAATCTGGCGCATGATATATATTTTTATCGTAGGCACCACAAGTGAGGAACGGTGATTATTATGAGATACCTGCTTCAGGCAGGACTATGTCCATTAACATTGTCTTCCTTTATTACAGGTACCTACCAAACATTATGAAATATCGTATTTACTTATTACATTTTTGATTATCTATTGTTATAATCACTTATCATTTGCACTTTCTGGAGTGGTACTCACAGGGCCGGTCCCTGTGACGTCCTGAAGAAGAGCTTAGGGGTAAGCTCGAAACATGTTGGCACTCATCTAGGAACCCTGACCCATTACAATCAGGCCAACCTAGAGACCCACCCCACTTTTAATATACAAAACTAGGAGCAAGAATAAAATTATCTCCGCCCACTAGTTGGGTATTTTTAATTATCCTCCACTCTACACACATCACTGCACTACACATAGTCCTCACAGCAAAGTGCTCCTACGTATTACGCAAGTCGCAGCACGCCCCAACCCGCAGCGGATTGGGATGGCCCCAATGATGAAGCATGTCACCGTGGGGAAACCCTGGAAAGTGGGGGGACTCAAGAAAGGACATTTTTCCTTTTCTATAGATCACATCTATCCCTTTGATGAGGATCTACAGCTAGATTCTTGATCCGAGATTTCGGATTTGTTTGTGACCATTACTTAGATAGGAGGACGAACCTAGCATATCCCTCTACCTCCCCCTCTCTTTTGAACCCAATAGGTAATTTGTTGCCATTTCTGCTACTTTCTGTTGCCCAGAAAGGATAGACGTCTTTGTCCTATCCTCGACCTGCACTCTCAATTTCTTCCTCAAGAAGGAGAACTGCAAAAAGGCTCACTCTAGCTTCGGTCGGATCTGCCTTGGACACGGGATACTGAATGGTATTGTTGGACTTGCAGGAAGCATATTTGCACATTCCCAACCTGCCTGTCCATAGGCATTGCCTGCAGTCCACAGTGGGCCATGAGCACTTTCAGTTTGCTGTGCTCCCTTTTGGCCTTACCAGTGTCCCTCAGGTGTTTACCAAAGTGATGGCGGTGCTTGCACCTCATCTGAGGAGATCGTGAATGCCAGTTTTCCTCTGTCTCGACTGGCTGTTGAAGGCGGGCTTGCCTCAGGCTGTCATCTCCGACCTCCAGACCACGAGGTACCTCCTGCATCCGCTGGGGTTCACTATCAGCATGCTGAAGTCACACCTGATACCCTCTCAGACGCTCCCTTTCATATAAGCTATTCTGGACATGGTGGAGTTTTGGGCCAATCCTCCCGAACGGCGAGTTCAGGATATTCAGGCTATAATACTGATGTTTCCAACAATATCCTAGATTTTGGTGAGACTGACTCGGAGGCTGCTGGGCCTCATGGCCTTCTGCAACCTGCTTGTGACGCATGCCCACTGGCATATGTGGGCTCTGCAGTTCCAGTTGGCTCAGCATTAGGGGAATCTCTTCGACATGGTCCAGACCTACAGACCTCCTAGACCCCGTCCTGCCTTCTGCAGCACAATCCCCGACTTCATCACCCTTTTTGCCATCAACTCAAATCTGTTCATATTCCTTTGAGACTTCCACCTACACCTGGAGAACACCAACAACGTAAACACGGTCAACCTCCTAGAAAGCATGGCCAACCTCGGACTCAAGCAGCTAGTCACTGACACCACCCACACCGCAGGGCACACACTTGACCCATCTTCTCAGCCAGCAACAGTGTAACATACACCCATGCCAGGGAGCTCACCTGGACCGATCACCACTGCGTCCATTTAGTCATTTCCCAACCCCCCCAACATCCCCGCCTCCATTGCTAGCAAAACACAGCGCAACTGGTCAAAGATATCAGAGCAACAATGGACCAACTCCTGCATACCCACCACCACGAAGCTCCAGAACAAGCGACTGAAAATGTTGCGAACTGGAACACAACAAGCGCTGGTAAAGTCGCACCTGGGAAACCCACCAACTCCAAGAAACAAACACTACACACCAACTGGTTTACAGCAGAACTAAAACCCCAGAAATACGTCTGTAGAAAGATGACGGCGTTACAGCAGGACCCTCAAGGAACTAAACAATTCAAAGGTGGCCTCAGCCATTACCACCATCTCATAAAAAAAAAAAGAAGACCACCCTAGCCACCGGCATCAGTGACAGCTCCAACATCAGCAACGAACTGTTGAACATGGTCAAGAGTTCACCAATTCATCGGCAATCAAAACACCATAACACATTCGCAAGTCCTCTGCCACACACTCTCAGACTTTTTCCACAACGAAATCAACACTTTCTACCAAGGCTTCACACCACAACCCCCCACAGAGGACAACATCAACCTCCTCAGGCCAGCCGACTCCCACCCACACCAGCTCACTGCATGAACACCCTCACCAAGGAGGAAACGGCTGCCATCATGAGATCCATCCACTCCGAAGCTCCAGCAGACCCCTGACCCACCACACTTTTAACCTCTGCAATCAACCCTTCAGCAAAGAACTCACCAAGGTCCTCAACTCCTCGATCACCATGGCACACTTCCCACAGAAATGTAAGCATGAAGACATGAAGCCGTTGCTGAAGAAACCTTCCGCAGACCTAGGAGAACTAAAAAAACTTACAACCCAGCTCCCTTCTCCCCTTCATAGCCAAGGTTATTGAGAAAGCTATCAACATTCAGCTAACCAGACAATCCTGAAAACCACAACCTTATGGACCCCTCCCAAGCTGGCTTCAGAGCAAACCACAGCACAGAGACACCTCTAATCACAGCCACTGATGACATCAGAATGCTCCTAGACCATGGAGATACAGCAGCCCTCATCCTCCTCAACCAGATCGGACTACAAGGAGTAGCCCTCAAGGCGATTGCTACCTACCTCAAAAGAAGGAGGCAGAAGAGCATCATCCCTCCCTACCCCTCGACCCCCGAGAATATCACCCACGGTGTACGGCAAGGCTCATCCCTCAGCCCAATCCTCTTCAAAGTATACATGATACCCCTGTCCAACATCGACAGGAGCCACGGACTCAACATCATCTCCTACGCCGACAACACCCAACTCTTTCTCTCCCTGACAAACTATCCAAGGACCATCAAAGACAGGTTCCAAAAATGCATGAAAGATGTAGCCTTCTGGAAGAACAACTGTCTCAAGCTAAAAACAGAAAACACAGAAGTGCTCATCTTCGGGAAGGGCAAGGACACCCTATGGAACAACAAGTGATGGACACCTCAGCTGGGGCCTACCCCCAAACCTACTGAACAGGCTTGCATCATCCCTGACTGCCACTTGTCCTTGAAGAAGCAGGTCAGTGCCATCTCCCCCACCTGCTTCCCCACCCTACGAATGCTCAGGAAGGTTTTCAGATAGATTCCGCCCAACACCAGGCAAACTGTCACGCAAGCTCTTGTCACTCGACTATAGCAACTCCCTCTACATAGGAATCACCATGCAACTCTTGAGGAAACTCTAGACCATCCAAAACACAGCAACCAGCCTCTTCCACAACCTCCCCAGACAGACTCACATCACCCCTCACCTCCGGAAACTCCATTGGCTACCAGTCACAGAGAGATGCCAGTCTAAGCTTTTCACCCAAGCTTACAAGGCACTACACAACGAAGAACTGGTGTACCTCAACAAATCAGTGAACTTTCACTAACCTACCAGAGAACTCCATTCTAGATCCCTCTCTCTAGTAGCTAACCAACGCATATGTCGGGTGAACAGCAGAAGCCGCTTTTTCTCCCATCTGGCGTCTAAGACCTGGAACACACCTCAGAGCAGCTCAGTCACTTCAACAGATCAGGAAGGACCTCAAGAACTGGATGTTCAACCACTAGGAACGGGCAGCGAAATCCCACAGAAGGACCCCACAGCGCCTCGAGTCCCTCACAGGTAAAGCAGCTGCGCTATACAAATCCTGATTGGAGATCTCAGAGAATCAGGAACTGTGATTGAGTCAGAGGTAGACCCATCTCTCTTCCCTAACCAGATCTGATGTAGTGACAGATGCGTCACTCCTGGGATGGTGCGGCCATCTTGGAGAGGTGAAGATCAGAGACCTCTGGTCTCCAGCAGAATCCATACTCGACGTCAAGCTGTTGGAGCTCCGGCCATACAGCTGATATTGAAAGCCTTTCCACCCTCCATCAAGGTAAGGCTAGTACAGGTGTTTACGAACAACACCACTGCCATGGGGTACTACAACAAACAGGCTGGGTGGGGTCACGGACCTTTTGCCAAGAGGCCCTGCGTCTCACGACATGGCTGGGACAGCAGGGCATTTCCTTGGTGGTTCAACATCTGTTGGACTCTGAATGCCAGAGTGGACAAACTCAACTGAAGAGATCTCTTTCACCAGTGAGGAGAGCCTTGGTTAGATCTGTTCGCCACTGACGAGAATGTGCAATGTCAGTAGTTCTGCAAACTTGAGTTTCCACTGCGGCTCTCTTGGAGATGCTTTTCAGCTGGAGTGGAGTTCAGGCCTCTTGTACGCCTTTCCGCCAATACCACTCCTGCCCAGAGGTTGTAAGAAGAGCAGGTAAAACCTGGCCCAAGCCATCCTTGTAGCTCTGGACTGGGCACGGAGAGCCTGGTTTCCCGAGCTGTTGAGCATGGCCATCCATCCTCCGATCAGGCTGCCCCTTCGAGAGGGTCTTCTGTTGCAACAACAGGGGAGGATTCTCCACCCAAATCAGTCAACACTCCACCTTCGTGAGTAGAGATTGAGCGGCCTCTCTACTTCCATCTACAGCTGTCTACCTTCTACCCGAAGTCTGTAATGTTATTATGGCAGCCACACGTCCCTACGCCAAAACGGCATACGTCTGCTGTTGGGGCAGCGTTGTGACATTGTGTGCAGAGAAACAAGATGACCCTCTTTCTGCTCCCCTTTCTTAGGTTCTCCTCTTTGTTCTTTGCCTTGCCCAGCAGGGCTCTGCCTTGAGCACTGTTAAGGGATATCTTTCTGCCATATCTGCTTTTCTGCGTATGCTTAAGCAACCTTCCCTCTTCCAATTCCCTATTGTACATAGGTTTTTGAAAGGTTTGCAACATGTTTCCTCCTTCTACCTTCTTTATGGCTCAGTGGGACATTAATCTAGTCCTGACGTTCCTGATGTGTGATCCATTTGAGCCCTTACACAATTCTCCTCGTAGGCTCCATACAATCAAGACTGCCTTCCTTGTGGCAATAAAGTTTGCCCAGAGGGTCAGTGAGCTTCAGGCCTTGTCGTCTAAGCCTCCTTACCTGTTATCTACCCAGAAAAAACTGTTTCTTTGTACAAGGACCTTCTTTCTTCCGAAAGTGGTTACTTCATTTCACACAGGCCAATACATCACTTCTCCTTCTTTTTACACTCTGCCTCATCCCTCCAAAAAATAGGAGTGACTTCACTGACCCAAAAAGAGTGTTGTTCTACCTTGACCACACACAAGAGATCTGGTTGAACGACCAACTCTTCATGGGGTATGTCAGAGCGAAGAAAGGACAGGCCTCGCAGAAGCGGACCATCTCTCCCGATGGATTGTGCTCTGTATAAAGATCTGCAAGCATTGGCTAAAAAGCAACCCCAAGGGTTTACATGATCATTCCACTAGAGCTAAAGCTGCCATCACTGCGATAACACTCATAGATTCGATCTTGTACATCTGCCAGGCTACAATGTGGGCTTCCTTGCGCACGTTTAGCAAGCACTATTGCCTTGTCAGTCAGGTCTGTAGGGATGGGCACTTTCCCCATATGGTCCTGCAGGAGTTCCTCGTATGAAACTGATCCGCAGACCCACCTCTGGGAAGGTATTGCTTGGGTATCTATTCTGAGGTGAGGAATCTGTGGCTAGAAGCCTTTATCAGAATAACTAGCTACTTACCTTTAGTTACACCCTATCTGGTGTAGATTCTATCTAACTGCGGAATCCTTCTTGGCCCACACACCCACCCCACTCTGTGAACAGATTTCTAGAAAAAGGGTTTTCCCCTTTCAGGGCCCTAGTATTCCACACCAAAGGTCATTGTGCTGTGTGGCTCTGCGCTTATGGCGTAGAAAGTCGTGAAAAGTAACTTATGTCCACGCGCTGGCATGGCGCCTATATAGGCACCACGCGCTGGCGTGGCGCCTATATAGGCACCACGCACGTCACTTCAGGCTCTGACAATGTCACTTGGAGCTGAACTATGCCACCTACCGCCATGCACGGGTACTGCTCAAGAAAAATTTCCAGATCCAGTCTGCCGCCTTTGGATAATTCTAAGGTAAGGAACTGTGGCTAGATAATCTCTACTAGGTGAGGTGTTACCAAAGGTAAGTAACTTGTTTGACAAGAAGAATCTGACCTTAGCCACAGCTATCGCAAGTAACCTTTAGACCTTCAACTTCCAACAAATTATTTCCATCCCAAATCACTCTTCTAGACACCTCTGGATGTCATATTCGCTCTGATGGGACTTGCCATAGTTACAGACTATTCGCCTACAAGCTGGAGTTACCATTACATCATCACAAGCATAATTGTAGCCAACTGACCTTCTAAGAACTCCACAAGATTGTAGCAAAATTAACTGCCTTTAGTGGCAAATCACAGAAACACCACAATCACAAGAATTATGTGACAATATATACATGAAGGTGATCTCTAAATTAGAAAGAAAGAAAATTACCTTAAGGCGTACACTGACAAAACCTCCCTAACACTTGAACCAGCCACCACAGAAAGAGATGAAAACAATCTTCCACCACTTACATACTTTCAAAACCCTCACAGATAAAGATTTCCTCAATGTTATCATCGCCAGTAGACCATCTAAATCACTTCAGTCCCACCTTCTCCAAATCAAACATCTTCAAATATTTTTGGAGATGGTGTAAAACTGTGAAGGGAAGGTAGCTAGAAATGTACTCAACAAGTCCCTGGAACTATGTTCATTCCCTCCTGGGGTGAAAACCTCCTACATTAGACGACTCCTCAAAAAGGAAAACTTTGACAGTGTACAGAAATATTACTTAAACGATAAAACAACTTTTTTCATGTCCGACAGGTTATCCATTTCACAGTATTGGGGTGGATGAAAATGTGAAGAAATGTCAGCGCACTGAGGAGGAGCCTGTCATCCACCTCAACTCAGGTACGCTGGAAACATTCCCACCTTGCCTTGTGACAGCGCAACTCTTTAGGGTCTCCGTGTCAGTGAGATTACTGGGTGAAATAACCCTATGCAACTGAATTTTGTATAAGAACTTGTCTGATCACGTTTCTTTGGTAACCTGTTTTTCAGGAACATCACAGTCAAAATAATTTGAAAACCATGTGGAAAAAAACATATTTCCCAACTAAGAGGCAGGAGCAAGAGTGGGAGCTGTGTGGATGGGGCAGTGCTGTGCGGTATAAGAGATGGTGTCTGAAAACAGAGCAGAATGAAATGGGAGGGACAGAGGAAGACCAAAAGAGAAAGTGAGAGCTGAAGTGATCAAGAAAGTCTTGCATTTCTCTGCTTTGTCTGGTTAACGCAAAGGCTAACATCAGTCATTTAATTCCATAAAACTATAGAAAAGTGATATCCTTTTGGGGGCTAACTCATAGAACTGCAACAGTCTATCATTACGTGTACAAACTGAGATTGTGCTATTAATCTTTTTCTCAGCATACCTGTTGAGTCATTTTGGCCAGGAACATCAGACGACCATTTTACCCCCCTGTTGGTCGCCTTGCATTAACTTGCAGTGAAAGGTCAGAGCTCTCTGCAAGGCTCGCTGGATTTGTTGACCAATTTGGTAGCATGTATGGGTGTGTGTCTTTTTGGCATATAACGAGGACAATGATAGGTAAACCGAAATATAGTGCCAGACAGAAGAGTGAATATATGACATAAGACTATTAGCAAAAAGCTTCTTCGGATAGGGAGGGCGAATCTCGTCCGAGTGAGGTCTGGGCGCACAGCAGCAGCTGTTAAGCCCCTCCTGATGATGGATGAATGTTGTTTGAGGACATGTGTATTAATTTATTTTCTAAACTGAAAGAGCCAGGTGAGAGCTTAATGTGTGTGGGGTGTTTGGATCATTTTTGAGGCACAAGCTGGAGAAGTCTGGTGATGCCTTGGCTCGTTGTGTTCTGAAAATGTATATATACAGTGTACCCAAAATGGATGTCAGGAAATTTACAGATTAAATGGTAGCTTCAGCATTTTCACTAAGGGCATGGTGCTGAGGGACAGAGGAGTGTTCAGGGACTTGTCCACTCAGCAGTAGTGGGTCTAGATCCAGCAGCAGGGCAGCCAAATGATCAGTATCCCCATCTTGGCCACATTTTGCGGTGGTGAGCTGGAGATATTCATTAGCACCAGATGCAGTTAACAGTATGCTCTTTAGCTGTGGCACAGGGCCCCCTTGTGGGTGGTTCTATGGCTCCACTTTGTGACTTGAAAAAAGTTAGAAAAAGACACAAACACTTTTTTTTGTTTGTTTTTAAAAAAAATGTAAAAACAATTTGAGACAACAACTATTATTAAACATTGCACTGTGTGAATTTATGAAATATACATTGCAATATAGTTATGTGACTTTTTGACAAAGTCAGTAGATATGCTTTATATATATATCTTGATGTGCCCACCCGTTGAAAAGCCAATAGGCCCACCCCTTTCTGTACTTTGACCCTTTGACAAAGCCAGTAGGTCTGCCTTACTTAAAATGACACCCTTTAAATTGTTACGTATAGACAGCCGTACACAGCAGTGCAGGGTTGGGTGCAGTAATATGTTACTTTGCAATTTTTTTAAACTGAAGAATTCACTGGAAAAAACAACGATTAAAGGGACATGCTAGGTCCCCAGTGTAAGTCAAGAAAATACTCTTTCAGGATTAGAGTGCCACATAAGTTATGCAAGGAACTCTGCTCCTATATAATGGAGTACCTTTTAACATCATTGATACTTTGAATCTGCTCACCTCAAATGTTTTGTATACACTGATCTAGAAATTGACAAAGCCTTTTGCGCTTTTGACAGCAAACTCAAGTGTGGGTTAGCTACTGCCATCCACACTGAGCTGAAAAATGACAATAGCCTCTTACCACTCCAGGCACAGTATTACAGCTTTGGATTGGTAAAATACCATCCAAACCAACCAGGAATGAATGCAAGCAACCCCTGACACATGTTTTGTTCTTATTAGAGCTAGTCAGAGGTACTGCTTTGTACAGACACAAGAGAGCACCCAGTATAAGTTACGACAATACCTTTCAAGCTTGGAGTGCCGCATGAATTATGCAAAAAAGGAAGCAGGGAACTCTGGGTAGTTTCCAATTTTTAGGTGGAGAGTATATCCTTTATATGGTGCATGCTACAACACCAGCGACACACAGAATCTGCTCACCTAATTTGTTTGTTTTTTAGCAGAGTTTTTAAGTATAGGATTAGCACAATGCCATCCACACTGAGCTAAAAAGTGACAAAGCATTTTGCCATGTTTACAGCAAAGTCTTTAAGCATAGGTTTATCTTGTGCCATCCCACCGACTTGAACAATGACAGAAGCCTTTTACCACTCCAGGCACAGTATTACAGATTTGGATTACTAAATAAATTGCATACTCTACAATATAATGCATTGCAGGCATGCTAATGGCATGCATTGTAAAGCTCTGTGTCATATTACAATAAGTAATAACGTCCACTGAGTACAGGCATGCGAGGTAAAGACCCGTATTGTAAAGTGTGATATACATTTTAGTTTGGTGAACAGTTAATCTACAACATCTGTTTGGCTTGTGGAAGGCTGTGCAGTCAGTGGCAGTGGTAGGTTTGACCTTCTTCCGTAATCCGTAATTGTTGAACCATGTTTGGCCTCCACTTTGCCAGGTGTGGTCCTGCAGTACTTTAAAGCTGCCTTGACATGTGTGATGTTCTTATTCGTTTTCAGGTGCATCCAATATTAATGACAGTAACAACTAGGAGAAATGTCATGTATTGGGACTTCTTGTAAAAAGTGCTTTCTTGAGGTCTCTCTTGTTCTTCTGGTGGGTCCCATTTATTTACATCTGAAGATTAAATCAACACAACTGTCGGCCTGTCTCCTGACTGTTCTGTGTGAACATTGAGATTCCACTGTCAATGGTTCGTACTCTGAGGCCATAAGGAGAATGTGTTAGCATCTGGGTTGTTTATAGAAAGATCTTGAATATACTAGTGTGTATTATTTCGTTTTTATGGAAAACATTGATTATTGGAATCCTTGGATTTTCGATGAATTAGGGACATCAGGAACTTTGTTGGAGGGGGCATCATGCAAGTGTATTGTTTAATTGTGTCAATAGAGTACAAAAAACAGAAGGTATGGTGTTGAATGAGAAATCATATGGTTGTACCCCCCTTGATGAGAATCCACTAAATCCGTCTAGCTTAACATCACTGTCACCACATTAATGAATAAATCTAATGAGATAACCATCATGTTGAATAAGGTAAACACAATTATAAGAATCAGTAGGAATTGGATTAGGTTCTGGGTTATGCCAGGAGTTAGGTTTATATTTAGGGTGTGATTATGGAATACAGTTTAAAGGTGGGGTTCAGGTTAGGAATTGTGCCAGTGCTTAGTTTAGGTTAGGCAATAGTTAGCAGGAGCTACTGACCCCAACTGTAACGATTGAGGCCTTTTACTCTTGATGTCCCGGGGCCTAACTTACAATGGGTCTTGAGAAACTGTGCCAAGTACCCCTTCAGCACTTGATTCTCTGTAGCAGCGTGGGTTGAACAGTCTAAGACTTCTTGGGGGAGGTGGGGAGATGCAGGGAGGTGAACACAGGCTCACAACTCAAAATACATTCAGCAGCATCAATAAATGATAAGCAGTCAAATACTTGCTTTTATGAAAAAAGTAGTTATCCAGTATTGGGGTCTCTTTCATAGAGTCACATGCTTGAATCATCCCCGCCGTCGAGGTGGGAGTCTCACGGTACAAATAAATATATACATAATAGTAATAAAATATCATACAATAGGCTATAATGGACCATAAAGTCACTACATTAGCCTATCCTTGTCTTTTTAAAAAAGAATCAAACTTGGAACCCAGCCATTTAGGCTCCAGCACACTCTAGAACACTCCACAGAGAGGTAAGTCCCTCAGATTTTCTACTGCACGTCGTGTGACAGGGAGTCTCCCTGAGCTCTGCCTGAATCTTCAAAGAAGATGTGGTTCCTGTGGGAAAAAGAGATTGCATTTTGAGGATCTCCACAAGAAATGTATATACTGTTTATATCCTTCTCATAAGGTAAAGATCTGCAGGTTTTGTAGAACCTTTTCTTCAAAGACCCTAAAGGATAGAGAAGTCAGGTTGTTGATCTGGCTGGAGAAACTGAAGGTGAGATCTGAAGTTGTGTCTGAGGAAGATGATAGTGAGGGCCTTCCGGCGTCTATGAAGAGGGATAGATCTAAGGAGCCACCTGAAAGAGCTGGCAAATCATCTAAAAAGTCTCATCAGGAGGCCTGCCACTCTTCCTCTAAAAAAGAGAAGCTTTCTTTCTCTTCAGAAAGAAAAACTGTGGAAACATCAAAAGTGCCATTGAAAATGTAATTGAAGTAATCCAAGACTCAGTCAGAGTCTATCAGATTGTCGTCCTTGTCAAAAGAGACCCAGTTGAAGACGAAGCCTCTTCAGAGCTCGTCGACGCTGTCTCCATCGACGGAAGAGCTGTAAGAACTATACCTTTGACGATAAAGACTAAATCGCCTCCGACGACACCATCAACGATGCCTCCAACGATCACAGTCTCGCCTCCGTCGACGGCTCCACCGATGACGGCTCCATTCTCATCGACGCTCCCACCGTGGACGACGGTTCCTCTCTCGTCGACACTCCTACCGTCAACGACAGTTATATTGTCGTTGACGCTTCCACCGTCGATGACGACCTGCACTTCGATGACGACATCATCGACACTAACATCGCTAATGGCAGCTTCAGCTGTCCCCATGTCTCTATCCATGGTTATCTCGTTGACGATCACACGAAAAAGGCCTTCTTCACTGCAGGTGACTCCTATTTTATCATCAAAATTGGCATCTACGCTCCCGTCTGCGAGGGGCTGCTACCACAACCCTTCATACATTTCTCCATTGCCTCCGAGACCTTTTTGGAAGAGTCAGAGGATGATGGGCTGTTCAGCCCTGCACGCAGCCCTTCTCAGCGTCATGTTGAATACAAAGAGGATGATGAGGAAGAAAAGTATTATGAGCCTTATCAAACAGTGCAAAGGCCTCAAGTTGTATTGCCTCGTTAGAAACCTGTAGTGCAGATGCCTGTAGCTTTGGTGCAGGACTCGGCAGCTATGCTGCAAGATTACCACATTCGTTTTCCAACTGCGGCTGACCCTGTTCAAAGACAGCTTTCTCCTCCATCTGTCTTGCATACTTCAAGTTCGTCTACAACGGCCGCTGGGCCTCAAGTTACTGTACTTATACCTCATGCCCAAGGGGTACAAGATGATGACCAGGAAACAGTCGCTGAAGAGGGCGAACTCCCTAAATCGCCAACAACCGTGGATGAATGGAAGGATAATGCAATCCCTACACCATCATCGCCAGTTCCCCAGGCAATTGATTTCCCTCCTGAAGACATCGGGGCTTTGCATGCAATCATGGAGAGAGCAGGGACACAATTTCACCTGCCTATGTCTGTTAAGCAGTCTGACTGCTTCCTCTACGATTTTAAAGATCAGAGCAGGAAATCGGTCTGCGCCATTCCAATAATCGATCATATCTGGGAAGATTATGAGGAACCCTCTTTCTGTACCGGCAATCCTTCCCAGGATTGATAAGAAATATATGGCCCCGGATGATGCCTCTGCCTGGGAAACACCCATTACATCGATGTAAATAGTTTTACATCGCTTGGTCGTTCACATCGCAGCCTTTTAGTACGCATACAACAACGGCGCAATGGCATTAACATCGCATGCAATTACAACGCATGCGATGTTAAGATGCCATTACAACGCAACAGAAAATGCAGAACAGAAGAAAATGGGCTTTTCCTAAAAACAAAACGGCGAAATTGGCACCCACGGGCACAGGAGACTGAGTGCTGAGCAGGCACATTCCTATGGCAGGCACTGCCGGGCAACGCAAAATGCAGAACAGAAGAAAATGGGCTTTGCCTAAAAACAAAACGGCAAAACTGGCACCCACGGGCACAGGAGACTGAGTGCTGAGCAGGCACATTCCTATGGCAGGCACTGCCGGGCAACGCAAAATGCAGTACAGAAGAAAATGGGCTTTTCCTAAAAACAAAACGGCAAAACTGGCACCCACGGGCACAGGAGACTGAGTGCTGAGCAGGCACATTCCTACGGCAGGCACTGCCGGGCAACGCTTTGGCATTTGAGGTCAGGGAGGGCAGCAGCCAGCAGGTGCCTCCCTATCGATTGGCACCCAGGGTGTATCGGGTGGTCGGTTAGATGTACTCCATTAATAAGCACATCGCATGGTTACACGCGCCCAGAAGCCCCTGTCTGGCTTCAGCTGCTCTTTAAATGATTCATACCAGCGCGTGGAGTACAGTATGCGTCACTTATCCACAAACCTACACAGTGAGTGAATCTGTGTTACAACTGTTTGTACAGAAAGGAGGAACACTGTCCTCGCGCCCAGCTGAGTGCTAGTAACAGCGCATGCACATTTACCTCGAGGTGCACCGCAGGTAGACAGAAACCCTCTCTCTGCGTCTTTACCAGTCTTGGTCAGAAAGGACGATGTCCTTGGCCTCCATGACATCACCATCATCTATACGTATCCACGACCAGCCCTCCAGCACACTTTAAGCACCTCCTATCCATCTGAAGGGGAATCTCCATGCCCACGGGTGTCTGACCTGCTAGAAGGACTCGTTAAGCTCTTAAGGTACCGCCTTCATAGAGAGCCTTAAGCACAGTGCAAACTACTAACCATGAGCGTGGCGTAATGTCCAGAGCTGCCGCAGAAGGGCCCATTATTGATAAAAGTCTATAGTTGAACAGCTCACGTTAAAAGTAGCACCGCCTATGTATGACGCCGTTAGCCCCAAATCAATGCTTGGCGTCCATGTGGCTCAAATGTGGCGTAGTCACCACAAGAGACACTTTCTGTGCACTCTGGGACAGAAAGACCTCGCTTAGGTGCTGTCTGGAACTCTTCCCGTCGGCGGCAGCTCCTATGTTCCGTGGGCACAAAAACGATGGGAACAGAGGGCCGAAGGGCACGATAAACAAGTGGGAAACGAGTGAAACAGAGGGCAGAAGGACACAAAAAACGAGGGAAACAGGGCAGAAGGGCACGAAAAAAAAGGGAAACAGGGCAGAGGGGAACGCAAAAAAGAGGGGGAAACAATTGAAACAGAGGGCAGAAGGGCACGAAAAACGAGGGAAACAGAGGCAGAAGGGCACGAAAAAAAAGGGGGAAACAATTGAAACAGAGGGCAGAAGCATCACTCATTGGATGACAATATTTTAAACGTGCATCGCGTTGCCATGTCGCGCGATGTAAAGTCGCCGATGTGACACGCTAACCAATTAAATGCCCGCATTTGCGTCGCAACAACATGCGATGACAAAATTGCCGATGTGACTTCCATTGCGATGTTATGACCGCGATGAAAACTCCCGCGCGGTCTTTGTTTCATATGGATCGTCCCACAACCCCCCTGCCTGCCTGTCCGGTCATCCTAGGCCTGACTCTGTCATCTCTCAAGCCGCTTAGCGCAGGTCGAGAAATCCATTGGTGCTGATCACTGCACCACCTGACAAGGACAATAGGAAGCTCAACAATATAAGGAAGAGGTTTACCACCATAGTACCATAGTAGGTGCTTCCGTTCGTGCCGCTAACTCATTGCAATCCTAGGGAGGTATGACTGCCAAATGTGGTCTGATGTTGCCCCATACCTTGAGTTTTTGCCAGAGGATAAGAAGCAGGAGGTGACAAAAATTATCCTGGAAGGGGAAAGAGCGGCATCGGAGACGATCGACATTTCCATTGATCTAACCTCCCTAGGATTCCGACAACTGTCTGGAGCGGCGATCCTACATCACCAGGGTTGGCTTAAATCCACCACTTTCTGCCCAGAGATTCAAAGCAAAATCCTCAACATGAATTTCGATTGTGATGCGCTCTTTGGCAAGCACATCGATGATGCCCTGCAAGAGATTAAAAAAGACATCGACACTGTCAAAGCCCTGGGTACGCTTTAATGCAGGAGGACTCCTTTTCGAGGTGCCTGTGGCACTGAGTCTTTTTCCTTTCGTGCAGGATACCAAAAGTACAAACGCCCGTCTTATTAAAACAGATATGGTTTTCAACAACAGCAACAATCTTACAGAGCGCCCCCGGCTGCCGCTTAGAGAAAACAGAACAGGAGGAAACAGCCCCAGCAGGGTAGAGATAATGTTAGTAAACAGTGACCTTTCCCCAACAAATGCAACAGTTCGGCCACACTTCAACTCCAAGATGCCGAACATTTTGCGTCATTTCAACAAATGGGAAAAGCTGACCTCGGACAAGTGGGTTTTGGAAATAATAAAATTCGGAAACACCCTGGAATTTGTAAACCTCCCTCTCCCCCATCCACCTTTAAAAAGGCATCCACCACATCTAGCTCTTCTCAGGAAAGAGCCAAGGAGTATGCTACAGAAAGGAACTATAGAGAAAGTGCCTTGCTCTCAAGTGGGAAGAGGTTTTTACTCCCGTTTCTTTTTAGTCAAGAAAAAGCCTGAAGAATGGAGGCCAATCCTAGGTCTGAGGAAACTGAACAAATACCTGCAAAAGAAATCCTTTTGCATGGTTACTCTTCAAGAGATCCTACAGCTCCTGGACCATGCAGACTTCATGACAACATTAGATCTGCAGGATGCATATTTCCACATCCCGATCCACCCCAAACATCGAACGTTCCTCCGTTTTACCGTGGCAGATGCACAATTTGAGTTCAAGATTCTCCCTTTTGGCCTGTGTTCAGCTCCAAGAGTTTTTACAAAATGCCTTACTCCAGTTGTGGCTAATCTCAGGCTGCAGCTTTTCCCATATCTGGGCGATTGGCTAATAAAAACTCCATCTTTTCAGCAGGCTTCAGAAGCAAAACACACCTGCCTTCGCATGTTTCAAACTCTGGGACTGTCTCTCAACTCCCAAAAATCAGTTCTTCTTCCGTCTCAAAGAATTTAGTTTCTGGGAGCAGTTATGGAAACTATCCAGGACAAAGCATCCTTGTCCACAGAAAGACAATCGCATCTGGTTTCTCTAGAGTTAGACCTAAGAAAAAGAAGGTTCGCTTCTGTGAGAAAGATAAAATGCTTTCTCGGAATGTTGTCCTCTGCAGTCCTTTTAATTCCTCACACACATCTCAGAATGAGACCTATCCAAGAAGAACTGGACAGTCAATGGCTTCATATAACAGGGTTGTTCGACGACCTGCTGAAGATAACCCCGCTATGCGAGAGGCTTTGCTTTAGTGGCAGCACTCCAGCGATGTCTCAACGAGACTTACCTTTCTTTCTCCCCCACCGGAATTCATTTTGACTACAGACGCGTCTCTCGAAGGATGGGGTGCACACCTCCAAAATCTCTGCATCAGAGGAAAATGGTCCAAAGCATTGTCAAGAATGCACATCAATTTTCTGGGGCTTCTAGTTATTTTTCTGGCTCTACAGTCTTTTCTCCCACTACTTCAGGGTTCATCAGTTCTCATAAGAACCGACAACACCACTTGCATGCATTACCTAAACAAGCAAAGGGCTACTCGTTCTCACATCCGATTTCGGGAAGCTCAGAGCATATGGAAGTGGCTTCTTTCTCATCACATTACTATAAAGGTGGAGCATCTGTCAGGAGTAAACAACACTCTGGCAGACACTCTGAGCAGAACATCACATTCTTGCCACAAATGGGAACTGGAACAGTCAGTAGTAGAGCGCATTTTTCAGATGTGGGGCAGGCGCAACTTGGATCTTTTTGCCTCCAAGACAAATCTGAAATGCCCATTCTATGCCAGTTGGGATCCGGAGAAGGGCTCTTGGGGAAACACCTTCACGATGAAATTGTAGGGGATTTTCGCTTATGCTCCCCACCCCCCCCCCCCCCCCCCCCCCCCTTTCTACTGCTCCCGAGGCTTCTAAGGAAAATGAAACTGGAACCGTGCCGAATGATTCTCATTGCCCCATGATGGCCGCGTCGGCACTGGGTCACAGAGCTTCTCCTACACTCAGAATGCAGTCCATTTCGTCTCCCAGTGTCTCCAACTCTATTGACAATGAGCAAGGGCCAGATTCTCCACCCACATCCAGCTCCTCTGCAGCTTCATGCCTGGCTTTTGAGCTCACTGAATTTAAGGAGCTAGATTCACCGCAAGACTGTAGGGCTATACTTGCAAAAGCAAGAGCTCCTTCTACTCTGAAAACATATTCTCTGAAACGGAAACGTTTCTGTTCTTGGTGCCGTATTAATGATACACATCCCCTGGAGTGTTCTTTGGAAAAGGTTCTCCCCTATCTTCTCTCATTAGCTAAGTCTGGACTCATGTTTGCATCTGTTAACCTGCATCTGGCCGCAATCTCAACTTACAGACGTTCAACTGGCGGCCAATTTCTCTGCTCTTACCGTTTGGTTAAGCAGTTTTTAACACCTTGGCTGCTAAGCAGATTTCCCTCCTGTGCTGAAATTTTCAGAATGGCCATGACGAGCTCAGCTCGTCATGAGCACACGAGAGGTGTACCTCATGACGAGCTGAGCTCGTCATGAGCATCGAAGGGGTTAAAAGGTCTCTTCAGAGCTTTTCCGTCCACTAGAGCTCCTCCCCCTGAATGGAGGCTTAATCTGGTTCTGTCTCAGCTCATGAAGCACCCATTCGAAACCTGTGCACAAAGCTGAGCTTAAATATCTTGCCTGGAAAACTGCTCTTTTGTTGGTGCTTACCTCTGCTAGGAGAGTCAGCGTAATTCAAGCATTTACTATCAAACAGCCATATTTAAGGTTCACCAATGACTATGTTCTCTTAAGAACAAATCCTACATTCATTCCGAAGGGTTCATCTTCTTTCTATCTTAATGAGCCAATTATTCTACATACTTTCTTTCCCAGTCCGTCTACCCAGGCTGAGAAGGCCCTACACACTCTGGACATTAAAATGTGCCTAAAATTCGACTTATCACGAACTGTATCCATCCGTAAGTCGGATGAATTGTTTGTATCTTATGGTGGGCAAAAACCAGGTACAGCTGTGACGAAGTCCACAAGATGGATTGCATCAGTGATTCAATGTTGCCACTCTAAAGCTGGAGGCCGTCTGTCCGTGCAGCCTAGAGCTCATTCCACAAGGGCTGTGTCAACATCAGCAGCGCTTTTTTCCGGAGTGCTGTTGGAGAAGATTTGCTGTGCTGCAACATGGAAGAATGTGCACACATTCACACAGCATTACTGTCTGGATCTGGCTATAGAAGCTGAGTCAGCAGTTGGTCAAGCAGTGTTACGCAATCTTTTCAAATAAGGTAAGCTTCTTTCGAGAGGTAACTATTGTGTTCATGCTTTTGAATACTGTCTCTTAATTGTTAATGTTTCTAATGCCTTTCATATGGTGTGGCATATGTTAGATAAGTATGTTTACGATTGTATTGCACAAAGTGTCTAATGTGGTCTATATAATACCCACCATCCGCTAAGGAACTATGATTTTTTACTGCTAGCTATTCTGATTCAAGCATGTGAATCTATGAAAGATACCCCAATACTCGATAAGAAAACGAGTTACTTACCTGTAACTTCAGTTATCCAGTATTGGTATTTTTCATAGATTCACATGCGACCCACCCTCCTCCCCGGAGAGGCTTCCCTTATTACTGAGTTATACTTACTGTCACTTGTGCTATGAAAATCTGAGGGACTTGCCTCTCTGTGGAGGGTCTAGAGGGGGCTGGAGCCTGATTGGCTGGGTTCCAAGTTTGGTTCTTTGTACAAAAAGACAAGGATAGGCTAATGTAGTGACTTTATGGTCCATTATAGCCTATTGTATGATATTTTATTACTATAATGTATACATTTTATTTTTACTGTGAGACTTCCATCTCGACGGTGGGATGATTCAAGCATATGAATATATGAAAGATACCAATACTGGATAACTGAAGTTACAGGTAAGTAACTCCTTTTCTTTTCATATATAAACACAAAGTGAAATACAGCATACACAAGCATTACACACAGTCCCCTGAGGTCAGGGATTTAGTGTCCCTGTGTCCCACTTCCGCCTCACTTACAGTAGGTGGCATTCAGGTTAGCCCCAACTATTAGTCCGAGTCTTAATAGTCCCACTCCGACTCTTTTAAAAGACAAAAGTGTTCCAGTGCCTGAAGCTATATGTTGCAGAACAAGATCTCCTGGGGCCTTCCGCCCTATGATTAGTCCTACCCGCTCCTGTAGGGGTTACACGACCAAAGTCTCCTGGAGCATTTCACTTGAAGAGTTTGCAGGGAGCTGCAGCAGATGCTGTTGGTGAATAACACTCACAGCTCTGCAGGGGCAGCAGCTGGGCGTCTATGACACTTCCTCCAGTCAAACAATAAGTTCCTCTGATCTTCCCCACAGATGGAGGGTTGATTGCTCTGATACCAATTGTCTTTTGGGGGCTCAAACCCACACAGGTCCCCACAGCGACCTCCCCTCTCAAGGACTACTTGAACCTCGTAATGCTCCTTGTTCCTTTGGTGGTCCCTTCTACATATGGGGTCACTGACCTAAGTCCCCACTTGGGTGACGTCCTGATCAACACAACAGTAATCTTAACGGCAACCACCTCTAGCATACGGGGTTGCTGACTTCACACATGGGCTACGGCCCGATCAGCACAACAGTAATCTTCACGGTGGCCCACTCTGGCATACAGGGTTGCTGAATTCACTTTGCATATGGCCAACAACCTAATCAGTGTACAGTTAACCTCATGGCGGCCCCTTCTGGCATGTAGGGTCGCCGACTTGAACCTGCATACGAGTAACAACCCAATTGGTGCAGAAGCCGTATCCTCACACCTCTCTACAGTAATCCACTCTATAGGATTCCCTCACTGAACCGCTGTCACTCCAGCAGTCTCCTCTTCCTCACAGGGCCTACTGGTCGTTGCAATCAGGCAGGCACTAATGCATCAGGATATAATTCCCTTTGGGCGAATTACCGTAGAAAAACAGATTCTTACAGACATATACATATAAACTCACAATATCAAATCATAACAAGGAAGCAATATAAAAAATATTTAAAAAGTAGTGAAAACACTATAATAAAAGTAGATCTGCACAGTTTATTAACATACACTATATTTTGTTAAAAATGGGAAACATATACAAGACGGAACACTATAAAAGAAATAAATCCAACATTCCTATAAAAAAGGAGGTACAGGTAAAGGACTAAATTCCAACAGAAATTCAGAATTTTCCTTAGTTTGTTTTTCCAGTATTACTCCTTGTGCATCGACGCGTTTCGGTGGTATGTTTAATGTTTGACCACCTTCATCAGGACAATTACAATAAATGTTTCCCAATGGTTCTCAATTATTATATATAATTCAATATAAGATCAGGGGTACTCTGCCTCCTTCTCAGTCTCACAAGATATTCGTCCAGCGAACTATCTCTTCAAAGTTAAAAATAGTGTTATCCTCCTTATTTGTCTTGATAATTATTAGGGGACGACGACACTTGTATTCTGTGTTGTTTCTGGGCTTCGTAACTAGCAACATGTGCCAATATAAATATAAGTCTAGAGTTTCCCATTTGTATTCTGTGTTGTTTCTGGGCTTCGTAACTAGCAACATGTGCCAATATAAATATAAGTCTAGAGTTTCCCATTTTTTTTCAATCCGCCTTTGCAACAGTACCCCAGGGAGTCCCTCAGGGCTCCTCCATCAGCCCCATCCTTTTTAATGTGTACCTCATCCCGCTAATCAAATTGATCCAATCCTTTGGGGTCAAAACTATAAATTACGCGGATGATACACAGCTCATCCTCTCGTGGGAAGGTGAAGATGCCATTCCTTTCTCAACCTTCCACGACTGCCTAAGAGAGACGGCTGGATGGCTACACAGTAATTCCCTCCAGTTCAACTCCGCGAAAACGGAGGTCATGTTCTGCTCAGGCACTAAGATACCCCGTCAGTTTCCGAACGAATTCTGGCCCCCGGAGTTCAGAGACAAACCTCTGCCAGTTCCTTCGGTGCGCAACCTGGGAGCCATGCTGAACAACAAATTAAGTATGGAAACCCAGGTGACGAAAACCGTGGGGATCTGCACAGCCCTGCTTCGATCACTGCGGAAAATCATGCCTCTTCTCCCGGCACAAGCCAGGGCGTCGATAGTCAGGTGCACGATACTCAGTCGCCTTGACTATTGCAACGCCCTGCTCCTGGAGTCTCCAGTCACGATGTTGGACCGACTACAGCGAATTCAATCTGCCGCCGCCAAGCTGGCTCTTGGCTGGACGAGGAGGGCCTCAGCCACAGCAGCTCTGGCTGAGCTACATTGGCTACCACTAAAACAAAGAGTGGCCTTCAAATCCCTCTGCATTGTCTTTAAGGCTCTGCACGGACTTGGACCTAAACCTCTGTAAGCCCTGTTTCGGTGGTACACTCCTGCCAGAGACCTACGTTCATCCTCTGCCTGTCTGGTAAAGGTACCCAGATTTAACAGAACCAGAACAGGGGGCAGATCATTCAGTGTCGCAGCGGCCAAGCTGTGGAACAGCCTGCCCACTGACATACGTCAGATATCACAGCTTCTTCCCTTCAGGAGACGTATTAAGACCTGGCTCTTCCCCAAATAAATTGTCCGTCTGACTGTTCTCCCGGTTTACCGTTAACAGAGTAATTTCCAGCGCCAGGAAGCCTGCAAGGTGTCAGTCGCGCTTTACAAATTCTCAAAATAAAATAAATAAAAATGATAAAACCACACAGGCGGTATCGGTGTGGTCGTTTACACACACTCTGTCAAAGTTTGTATTTAAAAGTCCATTGCTAATAGGCAATCCCAGGATAAGGGAACCATTAGTCACACGTGGTTATAGCAGCGTGCACTCCATGTCGGAGCTCAAACAAAAGCGTCCCGCGTGTTGGCAAACGAAGCTGGAAACGCCGTCTGTCTGTAAGAATCTGTTTTTCTACGGTAATTCGCCCAAAGGGAATTATATTTTGACTTGTGTCAATTGTGGAACCCTATCCCTTTGGTTCTGGGGTCCCTCTCTCTTTTATTAGAGACTAATGCATCAGGCTCAAGGGGCAGGATGTCCTGGATTTCCCTGGGTGATGTTCTCTCACCCAGCTGGGAGACTGACAAGCCTTAGCCCCCATTCCTGGTCACATGCAGAGGTCTTGCAGAGCTTCTCCTTGCACAGCCCAATTGGCTGCTTGACAGTTGCCAATGTTGAGGTCTTTGAGCATCCCTTCCTATAGTCCTTTTCCATACACCAAATGTGATTTGGGATCGGACTCTTTGAAGTGTGTGTGCGGGGTCAATTTCCTTTTGAAATACCCACTCCTCTGTCTTATACTTAATCCAGAAAGCAGTCTGTCACAGTAGGAACGACTCCAAATCTCTGATAGCCCCTCAACACAGGCCATCGGACTGCCTAGAGGTTCACTCCTGAAATGTCAGCAACAGTGATATATGCAACAAAAGGCTAACCCAGGCCACCAGCCCTACTCTTTATGCTTCTTTTATGAGCCCCATCTCCTTCCTGAGATGTGCCAGGCCCCTTTCCAGTGCCCTCTCCCAGAATCAAAGAGCTCCCCTTGAAGTGAACAGAAGAGCCTGGCTCTTCATCCTCCGGTTTATGGGTCCCATCCAGCCAAAGGGAATGCAGAAATCCACACATTTGTGGGGGAGGGGGGATTCCTCTACCTCCATGTGCTTCTACAGCCAGCACTGCTCCTCCCACAATGGAACTCAGAGACCTCCATGTATTGCACTATTCACAAGCTTATATACACACAGTACATGCATGAAACCACACATGCACTGCACAGCACTACATACTAACCTGATGGAGTCCAATTGTGAGATAAGCACACAGCAGCAGAATTTTACATTGGTGAGCATATAGTCCTCACTCCAGTGCGTAGGTAAAAAGGCCTGTTCATTCTTACTGCTCACTATATGGTGTGTTGCACTAACACACTCATACTCCTCCTGGCAGAGGCAGGAGTCTTTTGCCACTATGAGGGTAGTGATTTGGGGGAACCTGCTGGTCGAACAAGACCACAATCAGTGAGACAGGCCTATGTCAAGGTGCACACGCATGAGCCGTATACACTCATGACACCAAAAATCAGCATCAGGGATCCAGATACCCTTGTAGCTGGGGCACTTAGGGAAGGGGTGCACGTCTGTCACCATGCAATGGTCTTTTCCTTCCCAACAAGATAAATGTAGACGTATGTACACAATTTAGTGAAAAGGTACATTACATAATTGCTGTCAACTTCTAGTGTAGATAAGTTTGCAGTCCTGGCAACTTTACTGTTCTTAACTGTGCTATACAACATATCTTCCTTAACAAGGATGTCTTATACATGTTTAAGCATGACATCATGACTCCTCATCTTTAAAATCTCACTATGGATACTGACGTTCTAGGAAACATCTTTCCCATCATGGACCTTCCATATGCATCTACGGTTCGCGGCCACTGCAGGTAAGAGCAGTGGGTGGGAGGGTTAGGGGGGATTTCGAGAGACGACCACGAGGGGAAATTATATAAATAATTAATTTCCCCTCGTGGTCGTCCCTGAAATCCCCCCCTCACCTGGCCCACTGCCTCACCGCTCTTACCTGCAGCGGCTGCTGCTGAAAGTTCTGAAAACTGTGGTCCATGCTCTGCTCCCTTTCTCCCTTTGAATCAGATGGTATACTGAGTACCAATCAACATTATTTTCCAACCGAGATTCTAGGTTTGGAAATTCAGTGCTTCTTTTGACTCGGTTGTGTCATTCGCCTCAAACTCAGCGCTATCATGCAGTTCAATTTCTGCTTTCTTGTGGTGAACTAAGGAATCCTCAACCTTGTCTTGTTTTCTCATTGCTTATCCTCGCAGTAATCCAGTAAAGTAATTAACAGTTAACACATTGCAGAAAGTACACTGGGCACAAAAACACACAGCCACTCTCATCACTTGCCTGAAACATTTAGACCATACCTCCCCTGCTTTAAAATCTTTGCAGTTGCAAAAGTGAATGAACAGATTGAATTCAAGATGTTGCCTGATTTACAAAACTGTCTTTGACAGCACACTGTGAAACCTCAACAGCTCATTCCCTTTGTACCAGACAACCAGGCTTCCCATGGCATTCTGGGTATACGTTTTCTAAACTACAAGTGCTCTGGTTGCCGCTCTTAATATCGCTTTTCTCCTTTGCCAAAAACTGAAACCGTTCTACTCTTATGCTGACCTTTAAACTCTTACACCCCTTCCGTCACCTCCATCTGGTATTTTCTCTCCATTTTCTCCACCCACTCTCTGAAGCAGGAATATTACATGAGACCACAAACAGATGCCTGCATCCTTTCCACACGGCCCCTGGCCTAGCTTTGCCCTCAGACTTTGATGCTAGTCCCTGGAGGGACTTTAAAAACAGCGCGGCTGTCCCGCAGGGCGGAGACCGCAAACAGACCCCTGCATCCTTTCCACACGGCCCCTGGCCCAGCTTTGCCCTCGGACTTTAACGCTAGTCACTGGAGGGACTTTAAAAACACCACGTTGGTCCCGCAGTGCGGGAGACCGCAAACAGATGCCTGCATCCTTTCCACACGGCCCCTGGCCCAGCTTTGCCCTCAGACTTTGATGCTAGTCCCTGGAGGGACTTTAAAAACAGCATGGCGGTCCCGCAGGGCGGGAGACCGCACGCCGATGCCTGCATCCTTTCCACACGGCGCCTGGTCCAGCTTTGCCCTCGGATTTTGACGCTAGTTCCTGGAGGGACTTTAAAAACAGCGCGGCCGTCCTGCAGGGTGGGAGACCTCAAACAGACGCCTGCATCCTTTCCACACTGCCCCTGGCCCAGCTTTGCCCTTGGACTTTGACGCTAGTCCCTGGAGGGACTTTAAAAACAGCGCGGCTGTCCCACAGGGCGGAGACCGCAAACAGACGCCTGCATCCTTTCCACAAGGCCCCATGCCCAGCTTTGCCCTTGGACTTTGACGCTAGTCCCTGGAGGGACTTTAAAAACAGCGCGGCGGTCACGCAGGGCTGGAGCCGCAAACAGATGCCTGCATCCTTTCCACACAGCCCCTGGCCCATCTTTGCCCTTGGACTTTGACGCTAGTGGTAAGGTGGGATTTTATCTCTAGAATCAGAATAACATTTCTAGAATCCCGCCACAGGTCGACTAGACCTTTTTACCTGTCATAGAGTGTAGAAGGCAATCTATTTCAACAGAGTATTATCCATTCGAACCATCCCCACCGTTCTCCCTGAAGAACCACTGAAAAAAAGTCAAGTTTAAAGATTTATTATAAAGCCAAACGCAGTTGTGTATATAAACACCTCAGTAAAAGATTCAGAAGATAAACAGGCACTAATACAAACATGATCCTACGGAAAAGTCTCAATCGACTGAGAAACAATACAAGTAATTTCAAGACCACTAGACTAGCAAGAATTGCTATGATATGGGTTTTAGTAGGCATCGGAAAAAGAAATAAGTCCAGATTAATCTGTCCCTACACTATACTAAGTGACATCCCTACTTAACAAAGTTTCCTCCTAACAAAGGTGTCAGCCGTGGTGACTTCCAAGGAAGCACACTCACTTTTTCGGACTTAGCCTGAGAACCCATCTCGCATAGCAAAGCTCTCTGCCTACCCAGCATCTTCCTTCACCCTCATGCGCATCTGCTCTGCTCTCCTACCGGGGTGATGTCCCTAATACAAACCCCACAATAAGGGCGACACGCCCTAGGGTACGCCCCTCTCAAAAGTATTAACTTTCAAAAAGACTCCATTACGACATCTTCATTCTTGTTCGTTGAAAAACGTCCTTGGGTCCCAGAGTCTTCTCCTCTTGAAGTTGCTTCCCTAAATTCCGCAGCCATTCCTCCATGTCTGGGACTACCATCCTAACGCTCATACACAATGGGCCTTCTCTACTATCTTTAGTTAACCTTGCACCTGCAAAGGAACGCACATAAATCGATTCACAGCTCCATGCTACTTGCAATTAATTTTCTAAAGCAACCTTCTAGAGAAGACATTTCCATGATTTAATGTTAAAAGAAACATTCTTAGTTCGGCCTACACAGTCTTTCTCCCCACCTGGGCCTCTGCACGTTTCGGGATATCACATACTAACATTGGCAAACATTTTCCCCGTTCATTAGGCCTTCATCATTATAACAAAAAGAATACATTTTCTAACCTAAACACTTCTATGTCGTTATGTGAATACAATGAAGAATTTCTAAACAAACATTTAATTACATCAATGACTATTGAGCATCCTTTGATTAAATTAGCATTTCCTAACTGCTAGCACTGCAAACAATAATTCTAAGTTAACATGGCATTAGTACTTTCAAAACACTTCACGTTACAGCTATGAAATTCTGGCACATGGTTTCATAGCTCTGTGTCACATTTAAACATGATTATAATCCTTTATATATACGGGTGCTAATTACTCATGAATATGGTGCACCCCTACAATTTCTAACTACATTTTGCGCTCTCTCAGTGCCCCCTTTGATGACCTGTGTCATCACCACCAACCCAACATTCCTTAAGGTAGGGACCGAGCTACACAGCACTTGTCGCAAAGTTCCCTCGCCTGAGCATTTCTAATGCCCTTAGACTTCGATATTGATTGTCTTGCAAGTTCTCCATTCTCTGTTCTTGTACTCTCATTGATCTTGTTAATCTATTTGACCTATACCATTTGTACAATCTCAACAAGCCCCATAATCCCATCACACATACCACTATGATGATAAGGGGTTTCAGTATATATCCAAGGAAGCTCCTTCCCAGGCTGGCAAACCAGTTTCCAACACTTTCAAATCCTTTACCAACCTTCTCCCATGCATTCTTTTGCGTCAAATCCTCAATTTCGTAATGAATTGCGGTAATGTTACGTATATATTTCTTCAGATCCTTGGAATTATCTGGAATATACGTGCAACATTCCTGAACCTTTAAAAGTTTACAGACTCCGCCCTCTTTCGCTAAAAGAATGTCTAAGGCAAGATGGTTCTGTAAAATCATCGCCCTTATCGACAACATCTCACCCTCAATCAACACCAATGATTTAGCTGTACTCATTGACAATTCATCCACCACAGTTGCCAACCGCCATATCTTTACGTCATTCAAGATCACTCCCAACATTGGTATTGCAGCTCCAAACACATCCCCCACTATTGCACCAGCTCTCTCTCCTCGCTTCACCCTCATCAATTGTCCTCCTTCCACCAGAGCAAAGTCCTCGGTGTGGTATATCTTAGGAAAAATAATTGCCAGGTAACATATCCCATACCACTTATCCAGCAACCTCACGTAGGCATTTTTCCCACAGACAAAGTACACCGTAGGGATCACTTGCATCACACTCTTTAGGAAATCCTTGGTGTAATATTCTAATGTGAAAGTGTGTTCACAGGTTGTCTGGCCCACGTACACATTTTCATAATACGTCTTTGGCCTATGAAGGCACAATTTCCCTTTCTGTACCTCATCCAATGCTATCGGACCATAGCTTCCCCTTGTCTTATGCAACTTCTCCTCATCAGTCCAATCTACTTTACCTTGGCCTGACGCCTGCAACTGCTTCTGTTTTTGATACCTATCCTCTACCTGTTCTATGAACTTCTTCTCTACCTCTGCCAATGAACAGGTCAAATTGTGTCGATGAGCATATGAGGTGTCTATTCCTCGCGTTGGAATGAAAGTATCTAAGTCTATCCTCTGACTTATAATAGTCCCACTTGTTCAAATGCTTATAGTTTGGGACTTCCGGTAGCACAGCATCATAATTCGAAAAGAAATATTCAAAATGATTCCGCCCATAAAATATGCTAAGCAACAAACTACATGAAATTCCATATTTCAATGGCAGGTGATGGTATCTAATACCCTCGTCTACTGAAGCTGGCAATTGCATACACCCATAACAATCTTTCGCATCCATCGCATCAATGTACTCATACAACAACTTCGCATATGCATTCTTTCCAAAGTTTCTTTTAGACAAATCTGCATGTAATCTACGGCTTTCTTCTGCTAACAAAGCTTTCTCAGCTCCTATGTTTACCTCTTTCTGGCTAGGAGTGGTAGGTGTAGGTGTTCCCTCGACCTCCGTTTCCTGCTCTTGTGGTGCTAAATAAGAAACTAAAACTACTACAAATATAAAGAAAATCACTAACCCTATAAGTGTGCCTATAATACATTTTGCCCTACGAGTCGGGTTCCCGGCCTCCATGGTCTCAGACAGTGTAATTCGTTCCTAGCAGCAACACAAAGTCTCTTTCTTGGCTTTATGAAATTTCTCGAACCACACCTAGAAGCAGGGATCCCCTTTCAATTCTTCATTTCCATTTGCCTTCAGGTGACCCTGACCCTTCTCCGTCCTCTAAGGGATGTCCCTAAATTTCTTCTTCTTCCACTCGGCTCTAGGTAAATTTAACAGCTATTTACAAAGTCTTTACTGATCAATGATGAGATTTTCTCCAACTGCACATAGCACGTAATCCAAGAGTTCCATATGAAGGACTATAGATTCATAAGCAGGTATCTCAGGGCCAAATGTAGGAAAAACCAGTCTATTCAGGATTAAGTCATTTATCTTGCTTAGGTAAGGAGGATTAGGAAGCGTGATTGTCAGTATACCTTCAATTTCCAGTCCAGGTACCAACAATATCACTTCCAACTTAACATTGGGGGTCGTATTGGTCACAAGCACCGACCTCACCCTCCCGGATCTCAGTACACCTGGCATTTGTCAAAGGGTAGGTCCACTCCGGGGTGGCGTATCTTCGACAAGGTACTCTCACCCTCCTTGATCTCCTCGGACCCTTTTCCTCTGACTCTTTGTTTTCTCCTTCCGGGTCTGACTCTTCAGATACAGGTGCAAGATCTCTTTCGGAGGTCAGCCTCACGTTCAGCCTTTTCCGCCTTTCAGGCCAACTTGCCTCTTTGCTGTTCACTCCTCTGGTTCTCGTCGGCACATCCTGCTCGTCACTGCCTTCAGCTCTTTCAGGGTTGAGATCACCTTCACAGCAGCTTCCCCATTCGGAGGGGGATTCTGTGTCGCTGCCGTCGTGGTCTCCTTCAGCTCGGTCAGATGAGTTACCAGCCTCTTCAGACGCCCCCACAGCTTGACTTGTCCCCTCTTGTGGATCTTCCTCCACAGCTGGATTTCCTTCTACGAGAGGAGCTGTTTCTTCCAGGGGCGCTGGGACTCTCCAAGTGTGAAAAGCATGTATCCAGTTCGGCAACCCACCACACTTTACGGCAGTGTTCGTCACCAAGATGACTTGAAACGGCCCTCGCCATCGCACATCCAAGCAGCTCTTCCTCACGTGCTTCCGCACCAGGACCCAGTCACTGGGACATAGGTCGTGACAAAGGTCTCTAGAAGCCGGGATTTCAGCAGTCTGCACCTGAAGAGACACAGAATGGATGACGTCAGATAGTCCCTTGCAGTAGTCAAGAATCAGATCATCTGTGATATTTAGCAGGGCTGCCGAAGGGACGGACGGCAATCTCATAGCTCTTCCTATCAACACCTCATGTGGTGAGAGTCCTGTCCTCCTGTCTGGTGTACTACGCATGCTCATTAACACCAATGGTAAAGCATCTGGCCATTTCAGGGACGTGGATGAGAACACTTTCGCCATTCGAGCTTTGAGGGTTCCATTTATTTGCTCTACTATGCCAGAAGCCTCTGGTCGATAGCTACAATGCAGTCTCTGGTCAATGTTCAGTGCAGAGCAGAGCATTTTCACAATTTCACTGTTAAAATGCGTCCTTCTGTCCGATTCCAAAGAGGTCGGGACCCCGAACCTAGGCACTAACTCCCTCAACAATAATTTTGCTACTGTGAGTGTATCGCACCTACGAGTTGGGTATGCCTCAACCCATCTGGAAAACACACATACAATCACCAAGACATATCTGAGGCGATTACATTTCGGCATCTCAATGAAATCCAGTTGCATTCGGTTGAAAGGCCCTCCAGACCTCCCAACGTGACTTAACGTTACCGGTGTCCTTTTCCCAACATTCATTTGTTGCCACGTAACACATCTCTGACACACCGCTTCCGCAGCCGTTCTAAACTTGGGATTGTACCAAGTCTGCCTAAACACTTGTATCATTGCATCCCTTCCCAAATGCACAGGACCATGTATCTGTTGAGCCATCGGGCTCACAAGTTCATTTGGCAACACAGCTCTCCCATCAGCTGAAATCCACAAGTCCAGATCCCCTTTGATACAACCAGAGGTCACCCACACTCTTTTCTCAAAAGCTGACGCTTGTTCTTGCATCTTTCTCAATTCATCCCAAGTATCTGCCACTTCAAGTATCATGTTTAGCTCGGTCCCTCTGTGCATCCCCTCCATGACTTGGTCGGTAAATGAGTAAGCTTGTTCGGCACAGTAGCGTGCAACCTCATCCGCATAGCGATTTCCCAGGGACACAAAGTCAGCACCTTTACTATGTGCTGTACATTTCACCACAGCAATTTCTACTGGGCCCTGCAGAGCCTCCAGCAGTAACCTGACAAATTCTCCATTTCTGATAGGGGAACCTGACGATGTCATGTAACCCCTTTGAGACCACAACTGACCGAAGTCATGAACCACACCAAACCCGTATCGGCTGTCGGTGTATATGGTGACTCAAATTTTGTTGGCTGCCAAACAGGCACGCGTCAACGCAACTATCTCAGCCACCTGAGCGGAGTGTACTCCTGCTAGACAGGCAGCTTTGACTATCCCATGAATCGTGCGAACAGCAAAAGCTGCTCTAAACTGTCCAGCACTGTCTCTTATGCATGAGCCATCTACAAAGAAAATTTCATCGGGGTCTTCCAATGCATCATCGACAATGTCTGGTCTAGGTTTGGTGCATAGTTCAGTTACTTCAAGGCAGTCGTGGACTTCGCAATCATCATCTAAAACATTTGGCAATGGCATCAATGTAGCAGGATTCAAAACCGAGCACCTCTTTAGGGTCACATTCTCCGCGGCAAGTATAACCTGCTCGTAGCGTGTGAGCCCATTGTTGGTCAAGTGCTGCGTTTTAGTCCTGGTCATTAACAGTTCTACTGAATGTGGAACGTGTACCACCAATTGATGTCCCATCACAATACTTTCACATCTCTCAATGCTGACACCTGTTGCAGCAACGGATTTGAGACATCAGGGCAACGCTGCGGCTACTGGGTCTAAGGTAGCCGAGAAATAAGCAACTGTTCTACGGACACCTCCATGATCTTGGGTTAAAACTGCTAACGCGCAACCCTCTCGCTCGCAGCAGAACAGTGAAAACAATTTGGTGTGATCAGGCATTCCCAGAGCGGGAGCACGGCACAAGTCCTCTCTCAACTCAAGGAAAGCCATCATGCAGTCTGTGTCCCATGGTACCGGATCACTCACGTCCTTGAGCGTCAGTTTCTGCAAGGGCTTCGCCTTCAAGGAAAAGTTAGCAATCCACTGGCGACAGTAGCCAACCATTCCCAAGAACATTCTAACTTCTCTCTGCGTAGAGCGCACCATCATCTTCATTATGGCCTCTATTCTATCTGGAGATACCTTTCGTTTGCCCTTTTCTATTCTGTGTCCCAGATACTGGACTTCAGACAGACAGTACTGTAATTTGCTGGGAGAAACCTTGTGACCATTTTCTGCCAGATGGTTCAACAAAGCGATGGTGTCTATTCTACAAGCATCTTCTGTCTCTGACTCAACAAGGAGGTCGTCTATGTACTGTACGAGAACCGAGATCTGGGGCAGTACTAGACTCTCAAGATTCCTTCTAAACAATTGATTAAAGATCGATGGGCTCTCTGTATACCCTTGAGGGATACGACACCATGTTAGTACACGATCTTCCAGCTTAAAAGCGAAAAGAAATTGGCTTTCCTCATGCAATGGTATTGAGAAGAATGCCTGACACAAGTCAATCACTGTGAACCATTCAGCCTGTGCTGGAATCTGGAACAGTATCACTGATGGATTCGGTACCACTGGACAGCATGGAACAACTATGTCGTTCACCTTTCGTAAATCCTGCACAATCCTGAACTTCCCGCTAGGCTTCCGCAAGCCCATGATCGGAGAGTTACACGGACTGCCCATTACTTCCTTCAGGATTCCCTGTCTAATTATGAATTCAATCACAGGTTTTATTCCCGCAATTGTTTCTGGGGTCAGCTTGTACTGGGGTGTTCTTGGAAACTCTGCATTAGGTCTCACTTGAATCTTAACCGGCTCCACTCCTTTGATCAATCCAATCTCCTCTCCTGTAAAGTCCCAAACCTCCTGCCTGACTGTCTCTCTCAAATCCCACAGGAGTTCCTCCACCGTTAGTGCAGGATACAGTTCTATGCACACACGTGTGTTTGCAACCTTGAAGGCAGCATCATCATCATTTGTCTCTAACTCCACTCCCTTAGGTGTACAGTAGATGGTACAATTAAGTTTACATAATAAATCCCTTCCTAGCAGACACACAGGGCTAGAATCACATACCACGAATTGGTGGTTGTCCCTGAAGTTTCCTATTTTTACTGGGACTGGCTCAGTCAGTGGGTTTGTCATTTTCCTATTTGCGACTCCCACAACTTGGATAGTTTGTCCGGAAAAGGGCAAGTTGGGGACTACTGCGGACCGTACGGTAGAACGAGTAGCACCCGTATCCACCAGAAAGGTGGTAGGGTGTCCGGCTACATCAGCTTCTACAAAGGGTCCTCTCTGGTCTATTTCTAATACTGCTCCTAAGGTACATTCTTCCCCTTCATTCAGGCACCGTCCTGTCACTGCGTCAAAGTGGTAGTACTCATCTCCATCTACCAGGAGAGGCATCTGTTGGTAAGTCTTGTTCCCTGCTGCAATCTTCGGTGACTGGGGAACTGGAGCTCTAGGAGCGGAAGTTCCCCCTTTTGCCGCCTTGAACTTAACTACTGTTGTTCTCGGTACTTGAGGGGCCTGACTCTCCTCTTCCTCCTCCTGTACCTGGTTTTCTGGGTTGTGAGGACACTCGCGCCTCCAATGCCCGATCTCGTGACATTGATGACACCTAGTTGTCTTTTTCAGTCGCCAGGTCTACCCTTGGCCTTGGAACATCCTCACTGTCCCTTTTCTGACCGCCCGATCTTCTTCCTAATGTTCCACTTCCAGACTGACCCTGTCCTCCCGGTTGCATCTGGACTAACATCAGCTTATCTTTGAGTTTCTTAGTCTTAGAGTCTATCTCATCACTGCAGTACCTTGCATACCTCAGAATCTCGTTTAAAGGTTTGTTCTGCCAACAAATCAAATGTTGTTGTATCATGAGACAGATCTCGGGTCTCAGCCCCAGAACAAACTTGGAGACGAACTGTCCCATGTCCTTCGGGTCCATCACATCCAAGCCACTGCACTGCTTGAATATCTGCAACAGTCTCTCATAATACTCATGGACTGTCTCCTTCGGTTCTTGCCTAGTTCGATCGATTTTCACCCAATCTATGTCTTGTGGTGGCACCTTGGTTTTTAACCACGTAATCACCTGCTCATACTTTACCATCACCCTAGGTGAGGGTCCATTCGTGAGTGCATCTCGTTCTGGTTCCTCTGTGGGCCATTCAACACTGACCTTACATGCTACCCACAGATCTCCCGGAACCACAATGTCAAACAATGTGTTCAAATCAACCCACAGTACCTTCGAGATCTTGACAAACCTCTCTACCTGCTTGTACCACTTTACTGGGCTCTTTTTTTTTTTTTTTTTTTTTTTAATTTTTGTAAACCTTTATTGTGCATAAGCAATACAAATACGGGCCCACAACCGTCAGGCCGGCCACGATACATTTGAAGCACAAGTGCAAGCAATATTGTTCCCCAGCGTCATCAGGTGGTTCAGCTACCATCAATGAACATGACACAGATTGTAAGTATGTCGCCGAGGAAAAGGAGCCGTGAAGGTTAATTTTATAAAGTTTTGCAGTCAAAGTATAGTCAGTGAAGAGTGGGAACGCAGGAGATTTGAGTCCGTACATTAATTGCACAACATGAGCAGGCAGCATCAGCAAATGGACAACAATGAAAGTCAAGCCCTCGAGCAATGTGGCGGCGTAAAGGAACAACAAGAAATGCAATCAGTACTAACGCCCCACCCACAGCGCCACCCACTCCCTGCTAACCCCTATCTCGGACCCAAAACAGAAACAAGGTAAGAAAAGCGCAGAAAATTAGAAAAAATAAGGCCCATAGAAACGAAAGGAGAAAACCTAAAAATACCCCCCCACCCTACATCAATGCGGAGGCTACGGCCTACCCCCCCCCGGCAGTTTGTCTGTCGCCCATTAAAGAACCCGAAATATAGATCAAGAAAGGAAAGGAAGAGAGAGAAGGTGAAAAGAAAAAGAAAAAGGAAGTTCACATTTGAAATATAGGGAGGAAGAAAGAATGAACCCTCCTACCACTCCCTAAAAGAAAAGGAAGGCGGGGAGGAGCCCACCCAAGATCGAGTCACCCGGGCCCCCCAGTCCACGGAACCCTACGCCGTGTGGGGCAATCAAAGCAGCAAATATACAGTCAATAAAAAGGGGGGGGGGGAAACAGGAGTATTCACGGCCAAATTACCGGGCAACACATGAGCGACCACCCCTTCAGTGAAGCATACGACAGATCGTGCCCGCCCCCACCATACGCTAGGATTTGTCACAGTCAACAACAAAATATCCGGTGAGGGCCAAGCACAGAGACTCCCGTGACCCCGTTCCATTAAATATCCCCCACCCTTCACAGAACGAGAAAACAGGATCGTCATAGATTACAAAAATAAGGAGAGTAAATCACACAGCGCAATGGCGCGCGCTGAGGAGGCGTCCCAACCCGGGTCCCCACTCCGCCCTCAGTCACAATACACCAGAGAGGAGCTCCCTAACCCTGGCCGGATCTCAATCGTCCCCCTGAGCATGGCACCGGAGGTAGTCCCGCCCCCGCATGGACAAAGGGGTAAGATGGCCGCCAACGAGAAAACAAAGTTCCCAAAGCACAAAATGGACCTCGCCCATCACACATATCGATGGCATACCAGAAACAAACCGTCCCAATGTCAGCCTGTAGTAGCAAAAAAGAGCTCAGTGAGGGTGCACTGTGCTTGTCAATTGCAATCAACGTAGACAGTTGCCGTGCCAGCCGAGTCTTGTACACACACAGCAACACAGTATCCGAGTGCGGGGACCGTAACAGGATGGGAAACAATGTAGCCTCCACAGGCGAAGCTAACGGCGGTCCGCTGGAGTAAGCACTATGTGGAAGCTGCTCCATCGTATGATTCAGCGAAATCAATGTAGCGTCGTCCATGCAGGGGGGGGGGCGCTCGGTACAACAAGAAGAACCGACATTCAGAACACTCCCCAATTCAGTAGCGACTCCATCCAATTTTGCCCCAAGCGCTTGGGAACATATGCGCCAGTCCGCCCTCAAGTCGGAGATCGCGGCAAAAACAGAGGCATTGGTGAAAACAGGCTGGCGTTTTACCGTCTCCACAGTCCTGGAATCGTCGAGACAATCCACTTTTCCCTGGAGACTGTGTGGGGCAGTCCAGTCAGGAGCCAAGATGTCGTCCGCCAGCTCTGTAGGGGGAGCGGCCGCCATGCTAAGCATCCGGAGGAGTTCACCGGTCCCCCCGGCCAGCACACACGGACAGCGCAAATGCGGTCCCAGCAGAACGTGGGTCAGCCACCGACAGGTAACGACACACAGGAGCCCCCCTCGCGCGGGCTCCAAGAGGGAGAAGCGCAGGGCAATCCAAGGCGACCAGGTCCGTCCGGACAGGAAAGGAGAAGCGCGACTCACCCCGGCGCCGCACCGAGGAGGGACGCCAATTCAGACCCACAATCGGTCGAGGCTCACCGGTCAGGAGAGGGGGGTCAAAGCAGACGCCAGCACAACCGCCAGGCTGGCGGGAGAGGGATATCGAAGCTGCTCCACCGTCGATCCCAGGGGGTCCGCCGTCCACGGCAGAACAAAGCAACACTGGGTCCGGTCTCAGGGCTCGGTAATGGCGATCGCAGCAGCACCGCGATTTCGTCAGCTAGCTGGCAGGTAGGGACACCGGGGAAGCACCCCCGGGCTCAGCGCGTTTCTCTCGTCCTCCTGCGATCGCTCCGTGGCAGGAATAAGGTCAGGATTGTGGCGCAGGAATCACAGGCTTGGGGAGCCGGGCGACTACACGTCCGTCTCCGCCGCCATCTTGGCTCCTCCCCCTCCACTGGGCTCTTTCTTAATTTTGGAAATGTGTTCGTAAAAGCAGCCAAATCTCCCCTGCTCCAGGGTACATGCACATATCCTCCATGAGCTACTTCCCTCAAGGGGTATGCTTCTGCATGCATCAGCCCAGCTCCTGGAGATGTCTCTATAGTGTTCCGCCTAACACTTTTTTTTTTCGACCACTTTTCCTCCCACTTGTCCAGTTGAACCCATATTCGAATTCCCAAAATTAATTCTCTGATGTGGGTTTTTAATCCGATCACTCTCTTCTCGTCTAGATCTTGGTCCGTATACTGTAACCTGTGGCCACCCTGAAATGCCTTTGTCCTGGTCAGATCCACTGAGTATTTGTTCGCTAGTTCAGTTAGCTTCTCGTGAGCTGTCCTAGCTCTGCGAGTAACATCTTTCGCTACAAACAACAGTTCCTCTGGTTCGTAAAGTTCTATTCTCTCTAAAGGTATTGTGCCTTCCACTATCTCCTCCACCTCTGATTTAAGTCTCAGCACATCTATTCTCCTTGCCTTTATAGCCGCTCTCAATGTGCCTTGACTAGAGGTTTCACTCGAATCTCTCCCCTTACATTCCTGACTCACTCGTCTGTCTTCCTCGGGTGTGTTATGGGGAACACTTCCTCGCTCCCATCTTTCACGGTCCCAGTCTTGTCTTCTATCTGTAGATGCAGGAGGAGACGCTCCCCTATTTTCCTCCCCCCCACAGTCCCATTCATGCCTGCTTCCATTAGACGTACAGTGAGACACCCCCCTATTGTCCTGACCTCCATTGCCATAACCTTCCCTTGTCCTGTCGCTCTGGGTATCCACGACCGTCTCCCAGGTTCTCAAATCTGGCCTCAATTCCCTAATCGACCTTGGCCGTGGTCTTCTCAGATCCATCGGTCCTCTCAAACCTCCCTGTTCTCTGGATGAGTCTGCCGATGCTGCCAAAGGGGTGCTCCTTTCTACAGGTCTGGACCATTGGGTCCAGTCGTCCGCCACATTACTTCTACCTTCGCTGGTACTCCTCTCTCTGTCTAATTGTGGCAGACTCTCACCCTGTGTCTGTTCCGGATTGTATACTGATACTATGGGACCTATGGTGACTGGTACTGTAAGAGCATCTGGTAGCCTCTGAGCGCTGGCCCCCTCTTCACAGTGTACCTGCTGTACTGTAAATCTTCCCACTACTCCCGCTTCCGGGGTCTGTTGAGATACCCCCTCTCTTTCCACCGAGCCGGACCTGTCCCCTACTGGGCCCAAGTCGCTCTCTCTTAGAACTCCACCGTCTCCTACAGATGTTTCCCTTCCTGTTGGTGGTGGTGACCTCCCTTCTACTTCTGGATTATATGGAGGTGGTCTCTCTGACAACAGTCTCTCTATCAGACTGTCTTCTTTTTCACTTTCATCATCCTCTGTATTCTTTTTCTGCGTTTCCCTTGCATTAACCAGCAGTGGGTAAAGTCTGTCTCCCTCTATGGTCTGCACTCTCCACCTCTTGGCCTGTGCATCCCACCTCGCGTCCTGTACCGCCCTAACTGATCTCTTCACTCTTTCCTGTCTTCTATCCCTGTTCCTTTCGTGGGCTGCCCTGATCCATGCATTTAATGCTTCAAACTGTGTTGGTCTAGGCAAAGGTCGCAAAGAAGCCATAGTCGCTTTTAACTGGTACAACACCTCTAATCTGAACGTCCCGTACCTAGGAAAAGTTAATTCCTCACTTCCTTCAGTCATCTTACACCAGTTCTCAAGCCACAATATGGTATGCAACCCAACATTCGTAGCCATGTAATGGGCTGGCGTATCCTCGGGTGGAGCCTCTTCCCCACCCCGAGGTTCTAGCCTCTTCTCTCCTGAAAAACAGCTTTGTAATCCTTTTAAACATTTCATGATGAAACCCACAATGTTTCCTTGTTTACTATGCTCGTTTTTACTTCACAATGACAATTCACCAATCCCAGCGCGGCTTCACTCTAACCGTCCGATCCCAGCTCTCCTCTGACGTCACTCACTTCTTGCTAACCGCCCAATCTCTGCGCGGCTCCACACTAACCGTCCTATCCCAGCGCGGCTCTTTCTGACGTCACTCGCTTCTCTCTTCGCAGCAGTTCCCCTCCTTTCTCCGCTCTTCCCTCGGTCATACATGCGTCCCAATCATACACTTGAAATGATCACTTCCGACCAAGCAACCACTTCCTTGACTGTACGTCCACAGTCTAACTGTAATTGTCACGACTGGCAAATGTCTGTCCACTTAACGACCAGACAATCGCCTCTCTGATAGGTTACATACATACGGCAACTTCCAACCAGCGTCCGTTACCCAGGCATTCACACATTCGTTCCCCATATCTCGGTCCTGCGGGCGATCAATGGTACCTCATGATCCCCTTTCAATGGTCGACAATTACTGTAGGTGTTCGATACACCCGAACCACTTAAACTCTCCTTGAGCTTAAGATTTTCACCGGTTGCGCGCGCTCACAACCTGATCTCCTTTCACACTACAGGCACTCAACTCCGCTAGACAATACAATTTCAACAACACAATACACACCGCAATCTAACACGCATGACCCTTTTCATACTCACTCTCATACGACCTGCTGCTTTCCGCCGCACCGTCACTCTCCGTCATTTTCCGTGGAACGCCATCTTCCGTCCGCGGTTCTGCGGACGCACATCTTCAGATCTCTATGGGCCTTGGGGAGAATCTTAGCCTACTCTAGATTACCCTCACTCCAGAAGATAAACCATCCTACTCTGCTACCAACTGGAAAGGTGGGATTTTATCTCTAGAATCAGAATAACATTTCTAGAATCCCGTCACAGGTCAACTAGACCTTTTTACCTGTCATAGAGTGTAGAAAGCAATCTATTTCAACAGAGTATTATCCATTCGAACCATCCCCACCGTTCTCCCTGAAGAACTACTGAAAAAAAGTCAAGTTTAAAGATTTATTATAAAGCCAAAAGCAGTTGTGTATATAAACACCTCAGTAAAAGATTCAGAAGATAAACAGGCACTAATACAAACATGATCCTACGGAAAAGTCTCAATCGACTGAGAAACAATACAAGTACTAATTCCAAGACCACTAGACTAGCAAGAATTGCTATGATCTGGGTTTTAGTAGGCATTGGAAAAAGAAATAAGTCCAGATTAATCTGTCCCTACACTGTACTAAGTGACATCCCTACTTAACAAAGTTTCCTCCTAACAAAGGTGTCAGCCGTGGGGACTTCCAAGGAAGCACACTCACTTGTTCGGACTTAGCCTAAGAACCCATCTCGCATAGCAAAGCTCTCTGCCTACCCAGCATCTTCCTTCGCCCTCATGCGCATCTGCTCTGCTCTCCTACCGGGGTGCTGTCCCTAATACAAACCCCACAATAAGGGTGACACGCCCTAGGGTACGCCCCTCTCAAAAGTATTAACTTTCAAAAAGACTCCATTAAGACATCTTCATCCTTGTTCGTTGAAACACGTCCTTGGGTCCCAGAGTCTTCTCCTCTTGAAGTTGCTTCCCTAAATTCCACAGCCACTCCTCCATGTCTGGGACTACCATCCTAACACTCATACACAATGGGCCCTTCTCTACTATCTTTAGTTAACCTTGCACCTGCAAAGGAACACACATAAATCGATTCACAGTTCCATGCTACTTGCAATTAATTTTCTAGAGCAACCTTCTAGAGAAGACATTTCCATGATTTAATGTTAAAAGAAACATTCTTAGTTCGGCCTACACAGTCTTTCTCCCCACCTGGGCCTCTGCACGTTTCGGGATTTCACATCCTAACATTGGCAAACATTTTCCCCGTTCATTAGGCCTTCATCATAACAAAAAGAATACATTTTCTAACCTAAACACTTCTATGTCGTTATGTGAATACAATGAAGAATTTCTAAACAAACATTTAATTACATCAATGACTATTGAGCATCCTTTGAATAAATTAGCATTTCCTAACTGCTAGCACTGCAAACAATAATTCTAAGTTAACATGGCATTAGTACTTTCAAAACACTTCACGTTACAGCTATGAAATTCTGGCACATGGTTTCATAGCTCTGTGTCACATTTAAACATGATTATAATCCTTTATATATACGGGTGCTAATTACTCATGAATATGGTGCACCCCTACAATTTCTAACTAAATTTTGCACTCTCTCACTAGTCCCTGGAGGGACTTTAAAAACAGCGCGGCGGTCACGCAGGGCCGGAGCCGCAAACAGATGCCTGCATCCTTTCCACACAGCCCCTGGCCCATCTTTGCCCTTGGACTTTGACGCTAGTCCCTGGAGAGACTTTAAAAACAGCGCAGCGGTCACGCAGGCCTGGAGCCGCAAACAGATGCCTGCATCCTTTCCACACAGCCCCTGGCCCATCTTTGCCCTTGGACTTTGACGCTAGTCACTAGAGGGACTTTAAAAACAGCACGGCGGTCACGCAGCGAGGGACGCGTGCAGGGTGTTCCCAGGCCAAGACAGGCCCGTCTTAGCCCGTCACAGCCCGGGATAGACTGGACTGGGCCACGGCTTTTTGATTTAACATCTTAAGGTACTGTGGTAGAGGGTAAAAAACGTTTTTGTTTATTGACATTGAGACTTTCTATCTTTGCCACTTTCACGCATTGATAGGACAGGAGCATATTGAGCGTGGACTTCTTCCGGTTGACGAAGGTTGTTTTGTGTCAACTGGGGTTAATTGTGCTGGGTTGGTACATAACTATTTATTTGAAATGGGGAAAAGAAAGGCACCAACTGTTACTCTTAAGAACAATAAGCAGCCCAATACAGAGACGTGTTTGCGTCAATCATTACTTAATTATCTAACGGGGGCTATGGGAGACATTGAACAACAGATTTTGACTATAGAGGAGTCGCTGAGCTTGGGTAACCCAGACCCTGATGTTAATATGGCAGGGGACAATATCCCACAGGGGTGCCTGATCCATCTACTGAACGACCCCAGTCAAGCACTAATGACTGTATTGTAGATACATCAGGACATATATCAGGAAGTGACCAAGATGAGGAGTGCCAACCACCCTCTAAGCGACCAAGAAATCCCATCACGCTTCCTAAAATAATGGGGAACATAGGCTCACCATCGGTGATAACCCCTTTTAAAAACACGAAAAAAGGTCACAAGTGTCACGAAAACTAGAGGGCAGGGAAACATCCACAGGTACTCATAACACACGTACACAAAATGAGGTGATTAGGATAAAAGCTAAATTGGACTCCCTGGAAACTTTCCTTAGAGCTACACTGGATAATTTATCAGATAGAATTGGAAGAGGGATTACTTAATTGTTTATGTAGTGGACAGAAACCATTACAGGAGCTATCAGATGTGCACAGGAGTAATCAAGCACAACCTATTAACAGTGAGAGCTGCCAAACTACCGACCCTGTACCTACTAGCAATAAAGTACAGAGCAGTGCACTATACCGAATAGTTGAGAAATTTCCTATTTCCAACCATGAGGCCCACTCAAACACTCCCCCCTTAGTTCCGTGTACATCTACTAATCCCCCAAATCTCAATCTTAACACCACTAGCACTCTGAATGGAAATGAAGGCGACCGACATAATATCTGTCTGGATCTACCGTCTGCTGCCACCCCTTATGTAGTGGTGTAAACTAACATCCCTAGAGTACAGATGTGGAGCACGGAAACATGGGAGAACCTAAGAAATAGATCGCTACACTGGATAGGTACTAGGATAGGACTAACAGCGAGACTATATGAAGAATTTAAGATGGCTAGAAGAATATTGTGGGTTGGTAAAGGCTGGAAGACCTTGAGTGGGGACTGCCTGGTACTGACATTCAGAACTCCACATTTAGTGAAACTAATTTTAAATAGAGCCGGTCCCATTCAATCACTACACAGGGTGTCAATTTAGTACCACTAGGTTATTTTTATCACCCAATGACTAATAGCAATTTTACTAATTTGAGGGAACAACTCATTTCGGGCTTTATGAATCAGTTTAATGTGCCTGTCCAAAATCGGTTTGAGACATTCTCTACCCATGACTTTGTTGACTGACTACAAAAAGGGGAACATCAGTATATAGTTACACCCAGCATCAAGGGCCCCATGCCTAGCTTGGAACATCTGGTATCGCCATCTACTAATATAATAACTGTCGAACTCGACTTTAATGAGAAGGAAAACATGGGGTCAGTTTATGACATGCTGAGCAATAACACGTCAGTATCAACTTCACCTCCACCTTAACAAACCAGCTCCATTCAACCTCATGCGGGTAACGTGGGGATTAACAAAAATGGTAAAGAATTGGAGGATAAGTGGCCACTCCTGTTCTGGAATGTTGCCGGTTTAAAATCTAAGGAGTCTAATACCTTATGGATTGAGTTTGTTAGCAACTTTAATATTGTTAATGTACAAAAAACCTGGGCGATAGACCCTATACACATAAGTGGCTACAAAACATTCCACAACCCAGCTATTGCAACAGCATCTGGCAGAGCTAAAGTGGGGCTGTGCACGTATGTTTCAAACTACCTTATTGTAGGGAAAATTGAATTTACTGCCATTGAACCCTACAATCATATAGTTATCTTACATGTGGATAGCAATCTTTGTTTGGCGGTATTGAACTTCTACAATTATGTGACACCTGCTCTGATTAAAGAAACATTGAAATCCCTGAGCCATTACTTACATACCTTACATACTCGCTTAAATAAGGAGGTATTTGTGATATGGGGTGGGGATTTTAATTCCCCCATTTGTAAACATATTGATAAAAATGTCTGTTTCCTTACCTATGAGAACAGAGATAGCTTCGTTAATTTTCCGCACACAATATACGGTGACACTTTGAACAATATAATATTCACGTTTGACTTAGGATTTGTCAATAGTCTATGTTCACCCATGGTTCCTTTTTCCCCTACTTTTAATGCTCGTGGTATATTGTCTACCATAGATTTTATTTTGTCTTCATGTAGATATTCTTCGTGTATTAAAAATTTCAAGACACACAAGATTGCCTTAAGCGATCACTTCCCTCTAAGTGTAGATGTGACAGTGCTTAAACAGTTTAAGGAAAATGGGAAACCCAATATACCCTTGTAGGCTTGGGCAATAAACAATTTTCAGGTAAAGAATGTCTACAAGGGATTTTGCTTGTACTATTTATATTCTTTTCTTTCAATTAATCATGAGTTAGTCATGTACTATAAAACTCAAAAGTGTCCACAGAGACAACCACAATAAATGTAATCTGCAAATACAAAGCACACGGAAAATCCTATTTGTACAAATGTAATTTATGTATTTTTCCAAATATCAGGTTTGGAAGGGGTACATTTGAAGAAACAAAATATCAGCAAAGCAGAGTTATAAAAAGATGTACAAATCAATTTAGACAAACAATTCATAACCTACACCAGCTCCTAGAATAATGGTAAAGTAAATATTATCCAGAAATGAATAAACATTACTAAAGAAACTGCCAAATTTTTCTTGGATTTGACCCGAAGGTCGACGTTTCGGTCTGTGTGGCATATTGCCTGGACGTTTTTCTTCACTAGACTTCATTGCATTCTGAATCATGCCTAAAGAATAATTTGGAATAATTCCATATCTGAAGGATATACCAAGACTTTTTCAATTCAATAAAACTTTATTCGGATAACAAAGTATCCATAAAAGTACAAATCAAAAAAAGTAACAGTTTTAAAAGAAACAACGTACAATAACATGGTACATACAGATTCAAAAGTCGAGCATGGTCTGTCGAGCTCGGACGGCTATACGCAAGAAAGTGCCGGTGCAAAATATGAGCTCATCAATGTCCATGGTTAAAATCATTAGATAAGCATTATCCAAGCAGATGGGTTTCAGTTTTTTAGGTTTCGACCTAGCGAGGGGCATGCAGTGCCCCTCCCAGTTCGAAAACTTTTGTCTTCAGTAGGGATGTTTGTCCCGCCTCTGTTTCCAATTGGCTAGCTCCATAAATGGAGACTAGCCATTGGGAGACAGAGGCTGTCAATCACGCTTTCTTGCGAAAACGCGATTCGGGGCACGTTTCTCGTTCTTTTTTTAAGCCCCGCTCCTTTGTCCCGGGCCGCGCTGTGATTGGCTGCCGGCCCGGGACACCCCCGTGACGTCATTTCCCGGGCCGCGCTGTGATTGGCTGCCGGCCCGGGACACCCCCGTGACGTCAGCCAATCACAGCACGGCCCGGGACCTGACTTGTTTTTTTAGAAATCAACTCACGGACTCGGCAAAGGTGCCCGTGGCTTCTGCTTGATGCTCTGCTCAGCGCAGCCACATGCTCGGCCTGCGACTCAGTAAACTGGGACTGTGGGCTCTGCGGGGAGGTGGTCTCCCCTCTGAAGCCCCGCGTAACTTATCAGTGCTTTGCAAGCAGCTGCCGAAGGCTGGGTGAGTGACAGCAAGGGAAGAGGCGGGGCTGACTGTACCGGTTAAACACGCACCCGTCCGTGCATCTCTCACCCTCTCCGTGCCCACCCCGTGCCACCCAACCCCTGCCCCAGCTGGCGCCGGAGTCTGCCGAGTGCTGCATACCCCCTTCCATGCCTCGGTTTCGTTCTCCCGTATATTCGGATGTATATACTTTAAAGAGCCCCCCCTCAGGGTCATTCTTCGCCCAGCCCATCTGGTTACATTTCTGACCCCCCCCCCCCCTGTGATCGCCGTGCCCCCCTGCCCCATCTTAATCTCCCCTTTGCCCCATCTCCCCACAGGCTCTCGAAGCGCACAGAAGAGGTGAACACGTGGCGCTATATAAACACCACCACTTAATGAAGCCGCTGCTTGGGTCTGGGTGTCGGCGGCCGGGGCCGGCGACGCTCTCAGCGGGGCATGCGAGGAGGGCCCGGGCATCGCTCGAGGTCTTTCTCGGGCTCGCAGGCCACAGCCCTGGCTCAGATCCCGGCGGTGGCCACTTGCTGGCTGCCTCCCAGCGCCGCCCCCTCCACACCCCTCGATCTCTCCAATCAGAGCTGGACGCGGCCCTCGGCGGCGATGCACGACTCTGCCCTGGCAGGAGGGGAGCGAAGCTGCGAGAGGAAGTCAAGGGCTGCAAACAGGGGTGGGGTGGATGGATGGGAGCCCCGTAAACAGATTCCGAAAGAAAGCGAGAGCCCGGCGTGCCAGGAGGGCCTGTGTGCAAACATGGCACTGTGAGGAACAGCGTGGGCGACACTCAGCAACTATCACTCTGGCAAACATGTAGATTACCCTGCACTCCACAGAACTGAAGACGGACACACCTGTGCAGAGAGTGCTGTGATCCCGCAGCAACGAAGCATTAGAACTGAAAACTGACACCCTATCAAACCCCCGATGAATGTGCCCTTGTGACCCGCTCTGGTGTCAGAGTCCACAGAGACAGGGCCAGTAAATGGAGTACTGACTCCCAGGTGCCAGCCTCGCAGATCTGACCAGGACACATTTAAGAGCATCAGGAGCTGCTTTCTCTCTGGCAGACCAGGCACGAGCCTGATGGGTGTTCATACAATGGACCATCTTCAGCATTCGTCCTTGGTCCTTCTACCCCAGAGGTCAGTCACATGGAGGGATGCTACAGTCCTGCTGGAGGGCTTGGTCCAGCCTGTGCAGACTCCTCACAAAGGACATGGGGGAGTGGGGGGGTGGGGGGGGGGAAACAAAGGCAATCACGCGGAGGGACAAGTGAAATTACAAGAACACCGCCAACCAAACGGATAATGTGGACTGGGCCTCAAAACCATTTCCACAAAATCTAGACACACAGGAGCAAAGCCTCCAGTGTCGATTCAACGTAAGAGATACAATGACCACAGGACGCCTCTCGTAAGCCGCAGAAGTGATGGGTTCACACCATCACTAGCCACTCTAACTGGCACCATTGGCACCTGACTCCGAGAGTTCCAGAAGGATGAAACCCTCCAACAACTACAGAAATGGAGAGACTCAAAACCCCTGCACAAGCTTTAGCTGAGGACTGTGATTACCATCCAGTCGGTCTCATCATTTGCCTTGCGAAATTGCTTCATGGACAACACCCGTATCCGCAAGTGCTAACGGACTAGTTAAAGCTTAGATTAATAAGCAAAGTTCGTTGTGCCATGAGCTTGAACACGTAGCCTGTTGCTCCTCAGTTCTAGATGCAGACGGATCTATTTCACGCCACTAACTCCTAGTCAGATAGCAAGACAGCATAACAGTCCACTCTCTCTAGAGTCTAGGGGTCGCTCTGGACACAAGTCAACTTGATACTAAAAAAAATCTGTAGCAAGGGTTTCTTTTTATTTCTTGTCCTTCTCGGATACCTAGTGCCTTCGCGTTACCCTGAAAACCCAAATTAGCAGCAATGGACACTAAAATAAATTACGATATCAACAAAAACTACCTTCCTTTACTTCGATATGTTGATATCAAATCCCCTCCTTCAATTTGTCCAACACATTGCTGCTGCACTATTAAGAAAACAAACAAACCCAAATGATCCAAGCACCCGCTGACAAAGTACACGTATTGCTAGGAAAATCAATGGGACCCTAAAACCCATTCCCTCACAGAAATCCAGCACGCAAAAGCGCTTTCATAACATGGTAATTTAGATTGAAATAAGCCTCTTGCAGACACCCCATTTGTTCTGCTAAATAAAACTTACTCTGCATCTTTAGAAGGCCAGAGTGAGACATTTTATCCAGTTCAAGTACACCCTAACTGTAGAATATTTTCCACACAGGCTTCCCATACAGAGAAAACATGAATTCCAAAAAAACCCCAACAAAAAGGTACCTCTTCTTTTGCAAGTAGTTCCTCAGCCAGAGGTGACAACTTAAAGAGTACAGTCAATCAGTCAAGCTAAAGCTAGTTTTTATCACTAGTAAGATCTTGAATGTCCCAACAAATCTAAAGAGATTTTTAGGTTTCGACCTGGCGAGGGCACGCAGTGCCCCGCCCAGATCGAAAACTTTTGTTTACACTATGGGGGACTTGAACACTCCCCTTCTTCCATTGGCTAGCTCCATAAATGGAGGCTAGCCATTGGAAGAGATTGGCCGTCAATCACGCTTTCCAGAGAAAACGCGATTCGGGGGCGTGTCTGGGTCTTTTTTAAGCCCCGCCCCTTGTTGGCCAGTGTCCCGGACCGCGCTGTGATTGGCTGCCGGCCCGGGACACCCCAGTGACGTCATTTCCCGGGCCGCGCTGTGATTGGCTGCCGGCCCGGGACACCCCCGTGACGTCAGCCAATCACAGCACGGCCCGGGACCTGACTTGTTTTTTTAGAAATCAACTCACGGACTCGGCAAAGGTGCCCGTGGCTTCTGCTTGATGCTCTGCGCAGCGCCCTCCTGGCAGCCACATGCCCCCAAGGCCCATCACATACAGTAAAACCCTGTTCAGGTGGTACTTACGCGAGGGTGGAGGGAGGGAGGCATGTTGTCGAGGACCGGGGAATCCCTGCTCTCTGCCCTGGCGATGGGACCAGCAGCCTCCGTCTGCGCCGCGGAGTGACTGGTTGGCGGGAGACGAGGGTCGGACTGAGCCCCGTGGAGTGCAGCGGCGCCGGGGCTCCGGGATGGGCCCCCCAAGCCCCTGCCCAGCTCCTGCCCTCCTCCTGGGGGTCGTGTACCTCACAGCCTGCAGCCACTTCGCTAGGACGTCCCCCGAGTTCTCAGGTAGGCGCTCCATGAACCTACCTCTCCCCTGGGCTGCTGTGTGCACGTTTCTTGTAGAACGGTGTACTTGTGTTTGTATTTTCAGTCAGTGGAGAGCTATTGTTTTTCCTCACAGGACTTGTAAAGAAGAACCTGTTTTATTTTCCTCGTGCAGTAGTTCCAATCTGGTGTGTCTGGCAATAGTAGGACGTGTTTACATGCTCTGTTCTTGACCTGTGGATGCTGTTCCATACTTTATATTAGAGCATGAGAAAGTTGTGTTTTCCGTGTTGTGTGCAGGGCTGATGACTGTCTTCTGTAGCAGGAACACCCGTGGCTGTAGGGTATATTTCAGGTTTGTTGAGTTGGCTGGCAGCACAGTCAGCTGATGAGGTGTTTTATTGGGAGCAGAACTGGTCTTTTATTATTAATATCTTTTAATAGTTTGCAGCTTCTGTTTTCTCTTGTGTTGCTTTTTGAAGCCGCTAAAGTGTGACAGCGGTTTCGTTGTCACACATATAATGGAGTGACTTGCAGAAGGGGGCGTCCCCCCTTGCACGTTGTATTGTTGAAGACGATGCTGCGTCGGACCGTGGGCGCGGAAAACACCATGCTGGACGGAGGGGTCAGGAGAGGCCAGCCGTTCATCCTGTGTGGCATTTCTGCATTGTGCTGCTGAGCCTGGCAGCCTCTCCTCACAGCGCATTCCTGGCGTCTTAGAGCTCGGCTCCCGCGTGCAGAGGCGCACACTGAGCATCTGTCGTGGCTGGCTGTCTGTACGGCGCTGTGAGGCCTACAACTCGGAAATGTGGTTAAACAGTGAGGTCAATCTTAATGACACTTTCTGTATATTACAATATAATATATCACTCTATGGTATCTATAGTCTATTTTATCCAAGCCTGATTAATGTGATTAATAGCCTTAAAGTTAATGCACTTATACATTCATATTTACAAAAACAGATTTATACTACTGAGTTTAGTTATAGCTGCACCTGTCATTCAAAGCGCTACAAAACAGCAAAACTGGAACAGAAACAGCCACACAGAAAAGGCTATTCAAGAAAAAAACAATTATTATTTAGGAATGTTTATAGTTGTGGACATGCAAAGTACCAGCTTCTAAGCACTTCCTTGTTTATATAAAATGGAGGTGATCAATGTTCTAATCGGTTTCAGTTCTCTTTTTTTGTCCTGCGATAAGAATCAAAAGACAATTTCTGTGGCGTAGTTTGTAACTGCAGTTATGATAAGTAAAGAAAATTAAAGGTAGCAAAATACTTTATTATGGTTCAATGTTCTCTTGTGTTTGGAATGGCCTGTGGAGGAACTGTACATGACCAGTTACCACAGGGCGTCCTAATGGATCCAGTTCAGCTGGAAAAAAGTCCAATTGGTTTCAATTTCATTACTTGTGACTTTTGCATCTAGTTGGTCGCCCTTTATCAGAACTGTATGCTGGACTAGTCCAAAGGCATAGAGCAAGTTCCAGGACCCCGTAAAAACCATTTACAATTGGTCTTCTCGAAGTTCCACCAGTCTTAAATAGATTAATTCTTAAAAACACATATTTTTTGTAGTATAATCACTTTCTGAGTTGTTTGTTTGTGATCTTTTTTTTTTTTTGTTGAGTAGAATCTTTTAGAGCTGTTCTCTGGCCACTCGGGCCTTTCTACGAGTGTGGTCGGTGTTGTGACAAATGCTGTGAGTGGAATGTTTGCCTGGCAGCGTTTGTTGACATGGTGTTTGCAGCTCCCTCCCTGCTCTGGGGCTCGGTGGAACACAGCCTGTCCTCGCTCGCCTCGTCTCTCCTCACTGTCCCTGCCAGCTGAGGAATTTGCATTTTACTGAGGGGATTTTATTTGGTAAAAGGAGGTGCTTTCTCAGGCCTTCCATTGAGAGGGGCTTCGGCTACAGTGGTCTCACGCCATTCACCCAGAGAGGAATGAAAGGGACCGACCTGCCTGCTCCAGTCCCCCTCAGCCCCCTCCTTCTTCAGGGCAGGGCAGTCCTTTTCCTGCTATTCACGGAGGATTTGCTTGCGCTCGGAAAGCACCAATGTTTTTCCAATGCGATGACATTTATTGAAGGGCTGTGGCCAGGCAGTGAAGGTGCATTGATAGAATGAATGGGCCTTATCGAACCATTAGATGCCCCTTAGACATGCACGTCTGGAGCTCTGTGAGGGAGGGAGCTCGGGAGTCCTCTGGGTCTTTGGGGCTTGTGCCACTTAGGGCCTCTGGCACATTAAGGGCCAGTGTGACCCTATATGCAGCAAATGTGGCCGGCCCACTGGACTCAGGCATCCTCAGGTGGGTCTACTCAACCTTTCATCTTTCTGAGGTAGATAAAATGACGTTTTGGTTGGGTTGGGGAAAAGCAAGCATTTGTTATCCGTCAGTGCCCTGGGGTGAATCTACACCCTTCAAATATACTTGTTACGTTATTGTCAGGAGAGGAGGCAGTGTAAAGTTACTTACGGCCTCATGCATCATTGCACCCGTTTGCGATTCCTAAATTGCGAAAATTAAGGAATCGCAATTTAGAAATCGCAAACTGCAATGCATTAACAATTCGCATTTATTTTTGCGATTCGGTATTTTTCCTTAATTGCGATTCACAATTTGCGAATCGCAATTAAGGAAAACCCTTCCCATTGATTCCTATGGGCCAAAAGGCCCATAGGAATGAATGGGGAAGGCATTCACATTTTGCGAATTTCAAATTACGAATTCGCAATTAAAAAATTATCATGCATTGCATTTAAGAAATCTGAAATTGCGATTTCTTAAATGCAATCGCAATTTTAGAAATCGCAACATGGTTGCGATTCCTAAAATTGCGAAATGCATGATGCATTCCAAATTAGTCAATTGCATTCGCAAACGGCCGAAAATTGCGATTCGCACCGTTTGCGAATGCAATTGACTTTGATGCATGTGGGCATTAGCCTTTAGCAGCCTACACCATTTCACCTTTCTGATGCCATGTATAGAAAAGTATGTCTTCCATATGGCCCTATGCGTGACGTTTCTGCCAATCCTAGTTTTTTTTAGCCAAGAGCATACTGCAATGTCAGAGCTGTAATATAAACTTCAACAGTGGGTAAGTCTGGAATCAGCAAAACTTGCACATAAAGTAAGGTCACTTCTCCAAAGGCGAAACCGTTGCATTGTAAATGCTTGTTAAAATATGGGGTTAAAAACAATCCAGTGTATTTCATATAAAATTTACAGAAAAAAAGTGCACAGTGGAGAGAGTCAAAATCTTTCTGGTGACCAAGGGGAAAACAAAGTGCGAATTTAATAATCCCCGCACCCAATGACTTATTGGAAGTGTCAAATAATAAGGGATTCCCGAATAAATCTTTCTTCAGAAAATAGAGTGTATAGGGCATTCCTTATTTCATTTTTGGGTGGGAGTTTATCTACATTGTGCTTAATAAAAACATACCCATAATTAATGCTACACAGACTTTTATACACTCCAGAAAGCCAGGGAATATCAAAACATTTGTCACAGTTCCGACAATCTGTAATAATATCCCTAGTAAGTGAGGCCGCCGGATTATTCCAGATGGAAAGCCAAAATGAGGCAGGGCGGGCACGAATGAAGTCCTCGATAAAATTCAAGTTTAACTCCTTATGGCAGACATATTGTGCAGTAGAGATAGGAACACAAAGTAGCTTTCTAAGGAATCTATTCTCTTCCAATTGTATGGGTCCACATTTGGCCACACCCCAAACCTCTGCGCCATAAGTGGCGACTGGGGAACACTGGGCTTTATAGATTTTCAAAACAGCAGTTAAAGTGCCAGTGTTCTTGGAGCGCGGTAGACTGAGAATTGAGTTGATGGCCTTTGAGAACCTACCCCTGGAGCGAGCGATATGCTCGGTCCAGGAGTTGTTCGCAGCAAAGACCACCCCCAAGTAGGGAAAATTATTGGTAGACCATAATTTATCTGCGCCTACAGAAATACTGCCTAGCTGTCGATTATTCGGGCCACAGGACATAATAAAAGATTTCTTAAAATTAGTCTTTAAATCGAGAGACTCCATGTAGTCGACAAACCCCTTCACCAAAATGCGTAAAGCATTAGGTGTGCGGCCCATAAGGACCGCATCATCTGCGTAAAGCAGAACAGGTAGGGGATTGCCCAGAATTTTCGGGACATCAAGGGATAAAGAAATATGGCTTTTATGAAGACCATTATTAAAGATAATAAAAAGAAGAGGGGCTAAGACGCAACCATTTCTCACCCCTCTTTGAACTTTAAAAGTATTTGTAACTTCGCCCCCCTGACCAATTCTAACACAAGCATTCAGGTCCTTGTGCAAATGGGCCAGAAAGTGCACAAGGGACTCATCTAGGCCGTAATCCAAAAGGGCAGTCCAGAGTTTCGATCTGTTAACATAATCGAACGCAGAGGACAGGTCCATAAAAGCGAGATACACTGGTGATCTGCGCGCGGTATTGTATTTCCCCAAGATTAAATTAAGATTGACTCTGCTCAATGGTTCCGACCCTGTTACGGAAACCTAATTGGCAGTGTTCCAAAATACCATTGTCCTCAGTCCAGCACAGGATCTTATTATATAAAATCCGGCCAAGAATTTTTAACGTGTTGTCGATAAGGGAGATAGGCCTGTAACGGCTTGGTTGAGAACGATCTCCCTTTTTAAAAATAGGGTCAATGATACTTGTTGACCAAGTACAAGGAAGGGGAGCAACCGTGAGATTGTTAAAAACATTTAAAAGGAGCGGAGCCCAGACATCGGAGTTTGATTTAATAATATCAATAGGTAGGCCATCCGGGCCCGGTGCCTTATTCCCCGCACTCTGGATGATGCCGTCCTCTACCTCAGACAGAGTTATGTCATCCCTGGGTGGGTGGGAGAAGGACAATAAGGCAGGATCAGACTGGGGTGCAGTATAAATTGCACTAAAATGGGTAACCCAGGATTCGGCTGTAATAGAGCAGCTAATTGGGGTCATAAGCTGTCCAGAGGAACGTAGGTCTTTGACAGCTGACCAAAAAATATTTCCCTTCTTTAAGTCGGCAGCTCTAGCCAAAGCGGCCCAGCGGTCTTCTAGGATCTCAATTTTCCTTTTGTTTATAATAACTTTATACCTACGTCTTGCTTCTCTCACCTCACTAGGACAGTTCGGTTTAAGAGACAAGGCCCTTTGTAATTCTCTATTTGCTGCGGAGCACTCGCGGTTGAACCATCTAGGACCAGATTCAATATCCCTACAGGGTACAGATAATAAGATTTTAGAGGCTGTACAGATATTAACAAAATCACAGACGGCCTTAGGATGCGGAGCTTTATCTAATAGACAAGAATTAAAAAGATGTAAGTTGCCTCTAACTAAAGCATGGAACGTTTCCGTGACGTTAACACCCCGCCATTTGAGTCTGAGTTTATCTGTAGTGGGGGCAAGATTCCTGGCGCCACACTCTTTCTTAAAAGTGGGCCGTGAATCCAAACTGATAACAACCCTAATGGGGTTATGATCCCCTTGGCTCATCGGATAACAGCACCATCTAGTAGACGGTCAACTATGCGGGGTGAGACGAAAAAGTAATCGATAGTGAAGAACGCCCTCTACCTCTGAAAGTTGGCACTAACTGTGCATTAGGGGCAGAAGTGGCAACAATATCAATAGCGTTTTGCAAATTGTGGGTAATTATAAAGGAGAGCAATTCGGTGCCCCTATGACAGGAGGAGCCCGGCCCAGTTGGCCAGTTAAACAGTGTCCTACTATTTAACCTAGCATTAAAATCTCCGCCCAGAAAAATCCCATGGGTTTTGTCAAAGTCTTGCCTAGACTCTAGATTGGTACTAAAATTGAATAAATCTGTGAAGTGTCTATTCGGGATGGTATTAAAATCATTATTATAAAAATTAATCAGGAAGAACGAGACTTTCTGTCTATATAAAAAAGCTTGGATTGGCAGGTTATCGGTTGGTATACTCTTAATACACCCACCAGCTGAAATGTTAATCCAAGTTGATAGGCTGCCCGAGGGACGGCCCATTCTTGATTTAACAGCTAGGGTGTTGTGGCATTGGAACCCATTAAGAAGCAATTCTTGAGTGGCCCAGGTCTCCTGGACCATCACAATATCCTGCTGGTTCACCAGGCTGAGCCAATCCGGGTCTTCTAGCCTGGATTGGAGACCAGCAATGTTCCAGGTCAAGACTTTTAAATCATTGCCTCCCACTATTTTAGTTAATCTATGTGAATGGTTGAGATACAAAGGACGGACTGGGAGGCAGGAGACGTTAACATGCTCTACATCATGGATTTGTTGAGATGATTGCAAGTCAGGGATGTCTAAGTCTGACAAGGCAGAAAAGCGGTTAACCAGGGGTAGTTCTGCATGTGTATTTAAAAGCGGGAGGGTAGGTGGTTTGTAAAATTAGCCCAGAGGGAGAGCGCAAATATCGGTACAAGGCCCGAAAGTCTGCTCCCGTGAGGAGAGAACATTACGCACCATCTGTGGTCTACTAAAATTGATAACAATACAATCCCCCATGATGTTTTTGGGGGATAAACCAACCCACCCCACTCTGCGTACCATTAATATTTCGTGCAGGTTGGCCGGATTAAAGCCTTTGTATTTCTTAAGACAGTCCACGCACTTGTTCCGCAAATCAACCCAAGACTCCCTCCCATTAGTTGATAAACAAGGGACGCCTGCCAGAACCACAACATAAGGACAAGAGGCCGGGGTAAGGTTCAGGACATCAATGCTATGATGTTTATGAATAGGCAATGCTCTCGAGTTGGTCGGTCTATCCTTAGGTCCCCCGCTAATAGGAGGTAACTGAGGTGGAGGCTGTTTATTATGATCCACCGACCCAGAACCCCGAGCAGTAGCAGTTTTTAAAATGGAGACATCCTGACCAATAGTAGGTGGTTTACTAACAGTAGCCACCTTAGTCACCAGGGTATGATCAATAATCGGTGGGGGGCGGAATGTACATGATTATTTGCAGTAGGCCCTAAGTGATCAATCGTTCCAGATCGTCCAATCTTTTTTGTAGTGAGCCGATATTCCTTTTAAAAAGTGCTTTAGTATGGCTCATCATCGTTCTCATACTAGACTCCAGGGCGTCCATGATGTTATCAGGTCTTGATAGAGGTGGTGCGTCGTCAGTCTGAGTACCAGAAGTGGAAGTAGTCGATATGGATGATGGTGAAACAATACTTCTGCTCATTTTAAAGGGGATTTTAGATGTATTAAAACCAGGGGGAGCAACTCATTTCCGTTTAGCTTCAGGCTCCTTTAGCTTGGTAGAGGCAATAATTTTGGGGGCGCGTGTCCGGACTGCGAGTTTGGGGCGTTCGGGTGGGTTGGTAGATGGAGTGTCCATAATTAATAAAGTTGGCATTGAGGAGGTCTGGTCCTCAGGCAATGGCTGTAAATTAGGTGACATTGACAGCCGCGGATGGAGGATGTCACCTTTATGTAAAGCATCCAGCGATGCACGTCTTTCCGCAGTTAGTGCATCCAAGCATAAGCGCCGAAGAGTAAGCTCGATTTCGTGTGAGATATAATTGTCAGCCCGGTCTAAGAAATCATCCAGGGTTCCCGCAGCCCCCTTGCGTTTGCTCATTGTCAAAAGAAGACCCGCTCAAAATGACACCAAGCTAAGATATATATGACCGGTCACAATTGTGCATGCACTGCAGATAGTAGTAACAGTACCTTCTAGCAAGTATGCCCGGGTAGCAGATGAAAGAGGGTGGGCCCAGCCCGGCCACCTCCGGCCTGTGACGGCCTAGGACGGTCCCGCCCTTGTCCCAGGCTTCTCCCGCGCGCTCCCGCGACACGGGGGGATGACCGTGCCTTTAAGCGCCTCCTGGCGCGGGTGTTGGCGGCTTCCTGACGCAGAGGCTTCTGGTGCTTGTGGTCCCCCTAGGTATCCCCCCTGCTGCGGCCGCGCTCTGATGATGTGGAGCTGCGGCGGCAGGAGGAGACCGAAAACAGCAGTGCGGGCTTGACAGCGGTAGAGACGGGCTCAAAAGGTATGCCCCTGGTGCAACGGCGTCACTGGCAGCACGTTTCACGAAACCCCCGCTCCGCCGGGGATGACAGTGCCTTTAAGCGCCTCCTGGCGCGGGTGTTGGCGGCTTCCTGCCGCAGAGGCTTCTGGTGCTTGTGGTCCCCCTAGGTCTCCCCTCTGCTGCGGCCGCGCTCTGATGATGTGGAGCTGCGGCGGCAGGAGGAGACCGAAAACAGCAGTGCGGGCTTGACAGCGGTAGAGACGGGCTCAAAAGGTCTGCCCCTGGTGCAACGGCGTCACTGGCAGCGCGTTTCAATGAAACCCCACGAAATACCAAGACTTGATGCTGGTATCCCTAAACTGCAAACCATTTAGACCAGACCGTAAGTGATTTTAATGCGGTCTTTGCCATCCAGAATGGAGGTTACACCTATCGTTCACTGCCCTAATATTGCAATAGAAGGGTTTTATCTTGCAAAAAAAACAATTGTCCTGATGATGGTCTAATGGACTGATGCCACACAGACCGAAACGTCGACGTTCCCGTCAACTCCAAGAACAATTTGGAAGTTTCCTTAGTAATATTTATTCATTTCTGGATAATATTTACTTTACCATTATTCTAGGAGCTGATGTAGGTTATGAATTGTGTGTCTAAATTGATTTGTACATCTTTTTATAACTGTTTTGCTGATATTTTGTTTCTTCAAATGTACCCCTTCCAAACCTGATATTTGGAAAAATACATAAATTCAATTTGTACAAATAGGATTTTCCGTGTGCTTTGTATTTGTAGATTACATTTATTGTGGTTGTCTCTGTGGACAATTTTGAGTCTGATCGTACATGACTAACTCATGATTAATTGAAAGTGCTTAAACAGAGCACTAATGCTAGAACAATATCCATAGATAATGTTGATAATATTGCCATTAGTAGGCAAAATGGATATGCACTGAAATGGGCTACAGTAGACACTAAGGAACTTATCTCAAAAATTGTTTTTAACTGTAAAAGCTTGATCCTGTTATGTTTGGATGAAAAGACAACCAGTCAAGAGATTAGGGAAAACTTTTTAGCTATTTCAAATAATATAAAGAAATCACTTTTTGTTGAAACTAAAAGGAAAGCTACTAATAATCAAGGTTGGTTTGATACCGAATGCATATTCCAATCTTAAAAATTGTATACATGCTGCAGTAAAAAATATCGACCATATTAGGGAGGCAAGACGAAATTATAAAACTGCACTTAAATCTAGAAAGACTATTTTAAAACAGGAAACATGGCGTGCTTTACATGATGCTGCTGAAAGTCGTGATTTCTCTTCCTTCTGGAAGGCGATGAATGCCCCTTTTTTTGCTAATAAGGAGATGGCCGTCATGGAGACTGCCATCTCAGAACCAGAATGGATAAAACATTATTCAAACTTGTATAATAATCCGACTTAACATGTGTATGGCAGTATATTGAACACAGAGGCTACAGTACAAGAACTAAGAATGGATTTTACACTCAATGAGATTACTGCATTAATTAATACAAGCTTGGGTGGCAAGGCCCCAGGGCCAGATGGCATTCCTGTGGACCTTTTTAAATCTAACTTAGTGCTATGGGGTCCGCTTTTAACTCAGGGTTTTAATGCATGTAATGAGAGTGGCTTTTTACCAACTTGGTATGAATCCATGATCGTGCCAATTTTGAAAAAGGGAGATAGGACGAATCAGGATTGCTATAGCCCAATTTCATTGCTAGATTCTACAGCTAAGATTATTGGGCGGGTTTTATTAGATAGAATGCAGGCCTGGGCAGAAGAACAAGATGTTAATAGCGATTTACAATATGGGTTTCGCAAGGGTCTGGGCACAGTTGAGCGGGGTTTAAACCTGCATATTTTATTGGACAAGTATACAAAGGCGCAAAAAAGGGCAGACTATATATGACCTTTGTGGACTCAACAGCAGCCTTCGACTACGTCATCCACGATAAGCTGTGGTCGATTTTAGAAGGTTTAGGAGTGGACCTCTCAATAATTGCATTTTTAAGGGAGCTTTTTTCTTGGGCTAAGGTCAGATATGGGCGAGGTGGACAATGCACAAGTCACTTTAGAATTGGGAGAGGGGTGCGGCAACGCTGCGTCCTTGCCCCATTCCTCTTCACATTATATATAAATAATTTAGAATCTACTTTAGTTACAGAGTGCAGGGATTTACCGAAGGCAGCAAAGCGACCTATCCCTGCACTCTTATATGCAGATGATGCTGTTTTAATGGCCCTTACACTGCTCGGACTCCAAAGGGTTGTTAACTCTTTTCTCTAGCTTCATGTCAAATTTGGGACTTACAATAAATTGTTCCAAAACATTTTCAATGAATTGCGGGGTTGGGACGAACAAGAGGGTTAAAACTAGGGATACTATTTGACATGACAGGACTAGGGTCTGAGGCGGTCAAAACTAGATGCCTGCTGTTTGTAAAGGCGTTATGTCCCTATCACATTTTAGTCGTAAATTAGGAAAGCGGCCCCCGGCAGAATTTCTGTAGAAGCTCAGTATTTAACTGTGAAAATAAAAAGATCAATAACAACAGTGAAATAAACAATTTGCTCTCAGCACATTTGTTTGCAAGATTTATTGGTAACCCAATCTGAATGCAATCACAATGCAATATACGTGCAGCACGGAGACCTCAGCAAAGCTTACTGAGTGCCCAATTGGCATGACAGTGCAGAGACATTTTATAGACAGAGAACTCTACCGGATGTGCATCATAGCATACGTAACCTAGATCAGAATATGTCCTGCTGGACCAATCAATGAAGGGCGATTGTGGCATGATACCCTTTTAAGGCTCGAAGTGTGTCTATACCCTAGTGTTGCTGCCCACGTGTCATCTACAAGAGCAGATTTGGGTTTTCCCCTAAAGGTGAAATCTGTGCCTCTGGTATACGTGGACTTGGCACGTACGTGACCGGCCAGGCCTGCAGGTCATGTCGACGTGATTTACTGAAAATGTGCAGCTTTGCAATAGCTAGCTGAAAGCTGGAAACTGGTATGTTTATTCTCGGAAAAGCCTTGCGTTGCTTGCACGTTGCAGCTGACTGGGACTGACTGACACACAAAATGGAGCGTGCAACCATTTTGTGGATTTCTGCTGGTGTCTTTTTTTAGTAGCTCAAAGAAGACTATAGGCCTGAAAACATATGTATTTGGTATCATATAAATGTCTGCTTCGTCATCCCCAAATCTGATACTAAATCATATGTTAATCAGAAGTCATCCATCCTTATCATCTCCTGTCCCTCATCCTCATCCTTATGTGTGTGGTGTGGTGAATCACCTTTCCCGAATATGCAGTTGGCACAGGAGCTGGAAATTGCTGCACAACAAGATGGGCATATTTTTATCAGAAGGCACAGTGTCAAAAAGGCTGCTACCACTATTATAATTGCCTCAAGTATCCAAGAGCCCCAGTCTGTCAACCAGTTCATCACATCTTCCCATAGGCCACCTGTGTGTATACCGTGGGCCTCATCCCTAATGTCTTTAATCTTTTTTTATAGCTTTTATTATATTCCCGCTGTTATCCGGAATAAATACACAGCATTGGCTCTGAGCCAGGGAAGATGCTGGGGAAGATGCCTCATGGAGGACGGAACAGACTCCTCCCTCCTTGGCCAGAATGATATCGAGAGCAATCCTGTTTTGTATTACGACAGCCCTCATGGAGGTGAGCTCTTCTGTTATATTTCCTAAGGCATCAGTGGTAGAGTCCGCTAGATCCTCAATCATCCTGGATAACTGGTGTATCCTTTCTGAGGTATAGATATTGCCTAGTACTGGAATCATTGCCCCAACGCCTGTTAACACGTGGTCTACCCATGCGGCCGTTCTCTTGGCCCTAACCAGTGTCAACTCTGTCTTTTCTGCTGGCACTAATTTTGTGAAGTCGATCATCTATGGGATTATAGATGCCATGTAGCAACTTCCATACCATCCTGGGGGCAGGTAGAAGTATGCCCATGGACCACAGACAAAGAAAAGGCCTTTGTAACCTACCAGACCTGGTGACGGCTCGTCACGACTCCTAACTCGAGTTAGTCTGGTTGTGAGGTTACAGCTGCTCATTCCCATGTAAATCTGGGGAACTGCCTTTGTGGGTAGTATGCCTTTTATCTTGTTTATCCTGTCCTCACAGTCAAATAAACCCTGCTCTCCTTGAGCAACTTCCTCGAAGGTGCATCCAAATGAAATGCACTCCTTCCAGTTGTCTTTGGACAGCAGTTCCGAAAAGGTGCATGTTCTTGTAGCTCCTTTCGGAAAAAACTGTACTCTTTTGGGTGTTACTACTTCATCCTTGAGGATGCAGGATGGGGCTGAAACTTCCCCCACCCTGAACCTTGGTATTTTCAAGGGCCTGTTTCTATGTCATTCCAGCCTGCTCGGCCTTTCCATTCTTCATTTCTAGAAGCCCTGTCAAATCCTTTTAGCATGTCTAAGTCTCCCTTAGTTGGCTGCATATTCATACAAGGGATCCTCTTAGGTTTGAGAGGAGGTCTGTTATTTTTCTGCTATAGCTATAGCCACTGCTACCGCTGGGATCAACAGTCAGTATTTCAGATGAAGGTGTACCTATCGATATTGACACAGACATGCTGTGTTGACTTTGTAACCTGTCTTGCAACAGGACACAGCCTACATATTTGGATACTGGCAGTACGTTGTACTTCAAACTATGTGTGGCGTCTGTGGGTAGGTGTGTGCAAACATAGCAGTCAGATATATTCAAAATTGTCACATACAGTTTCAGCATTTCTATGTACTGGTTCCCTTCGTATGTATCCCATAATCCTTCTTGGTCCCCTTTATTCACATCCACCCCCACATCAGTAATGTTCATTGTCATATTTTGTTCATAGTCTCTTGGGGCTTTTGTTGGCTCAGTTCCATCACTACCATCCCACACCCTTCCTTTAAGATGTGGTATTTCAAGCTCTGCTGAATACACTATTATTATTGTTGTTACTATAATCGCTGGTACTGGTAACAATATTGCAAGTATCACTGCTCTCCAGTTACATGTGTGTCTTTCAGTGGACTGCATGACTCTGTACAAACCTTTCCCTTCCCTATACTATGCAATCTTCTTGTGAATAGGCCCTAAGTTTATTCTTGGTCCACTCGGTCTTGTGAATAGGCCCTAATTTTGATCTTCTTCCTCTTGGCGCTATGCTAGCTGACCCTTAGAGTCAAGCATTTAACCACTGTTCTTCTCTTGTTTTTAATGCCTCGAATAGGTCTAGGACCAGTGACCTCTGTTGCAAAAGCGGCACAATGGATAATGTTCAAGGTTTTGAATAATGCTGGAACCAGTACTTTCTATCACAAAAATGGCACCATTGAGAATGTCAAAACGTAGGTCTGTTAATTCTTGCTTAGGGACTTGCTCTGGGCCAGTTGGAAAGGCAATGTCATTAAAAATTAATCTTATTAGCTCACTGAGCAATAGTGGCCTTGGGACAAGTAATGTTAGAGTTGCAGTCAGAGGCGCAACTAGAGCCGAATTTCGGGGGGGACTAATGAAAAATTTTGGGGGGGGGGGGGCTGAACCTTTAATCAGTTGGCAGAGTGGAGCTGCAGGGCCTCCAACAAGGGGTGAAACAACAGCAAGGCCTAATTAGCATTCAAATGGTCTTTTAAAGACCTGTTAAACGATTGGGTGCGGCTGTGTGTGTGCCCGGGATCTGTCTCATCCCGGGCTGCCGCACACGACGGGGGGGGCTGAAGCCCGGTGAGTCCAATGGGTGTTGCGCGCCTGGTTGCAGTTATGTCTCTTCCTGGACACAAAATGGTTAATTGTATCCTGGACCGTTGTCCGCAGGCTTGTATTGACACAGATCAAAGTCTGTCTGTCCGGAGCATTTGCATTTAGCCCGCAGTCCGTTAATCATTAGTCAACTTGTTCATGTTTCTGTTTGCTGTGGGAGCGAAGGTTGTATCCTCGGCTAGGCTCTACTGCTGTATCTGAATCGGTGGGGTCCTTTCTCCGTCCCCGGGCGTCACTTTTTTTGTTTGGGACGCGTGAATCCACGAAGTTAGACCGTCACACTTGACTGCTGTAGCCGTTGTCAGAATGACCTGCCTTGGCCCCCTCCATCTTGGCTGCAAGCAATTCCTCCGTGTGTGAGCCTTGACCCAAATCCAGTCCCCGGGTTTCAGATCGTGGGCTGGTGGCATAGCGGCCTCTGGAAGGGACTTCAGCACCTGACAATGGAGGTAACGTAAAACGTCTGTTAACTTTTTACAGTAACACAATAATAAGTCATCGCTTATTGACAGTGGCGCTGTGGACATATGTCCTGGTATAAACATGGGCCTGCCAGATAGAATTTCATGTGGACTAAGCTTCGTTACTCTGGTGTACATCTCCTTGCTAGTAATGCTAAGGGCAGCGCATCTACCCATGAGAGGTCCGTTGACGCGCAAATCTTAGCTATCTTATTTTTCAAAACTCAATTTTTCCTTTCGACAGTGCCTGCTACTGGGGGATGGTAAGCACAGTGCAACTTTTGCTTTATGGCTAATCCCTTGCATAGTCCCTTTATAACATTGGAAATGAATGCAGGCCCATTGTCGGACGCCAGGAGGGAGGGTACCCCAAACCTTGGCAGTAGATCCTTAGGTAGACACTTGGCCACGCTCTGTGCATCACAATGTTTGGTAGGGTAGGCCTCTGTCCATTTGCTAAACATACAGACAATGACCAAAACATATTTATATGACTGGGTGGGGGGCATGTCTAGAAAATCAAGCTGAAGGCTTTCAAATGGCCCATGAGGAGGTGGGAAGTGGCCAGGCGCAGTTGGTGTACCTTTTCCTGTATTGTGTTGTGCACAGACAGAGCATTGCTTGCAAAGCCTTTCTGCTGTCTGGCGAAATTTTGAGTTATACCAACACTGGGAAAATAATCTGATCATACCATCACGTCCCACATGTGAGGGTCCATGGAACAATCTGCTCATTGAAGGGAGCATGGTGGAAGGCAAGCATATCCTGCCATTAGGTCCTACCCATAGTCCCTCCTTTGTTTGTGTGCATCCCTGTTGCTCCCACTCCTCTTTTTCCTGGTTAGCTGTATTCTTCTGAATATGTATTGGGTCAAAATGTAGTGAACCACTATCCTCTTTTGTGTCTGTCCTGTTGTCTACTAATTGTACCATGGCTCGCTGGCAGCCTGTAAGCGCTATTCTCTTCGCTTCTTGGTCAATGAAAGCCTTGCCTCTGGAGATGGGGTCTTTTGATGAAGTGTGGGCAGCACATTTTATTATGGCCACTGTGAAAGGTAGTAGCAGCGCTTGGAGGAGGTCACAAATCAGTTGTGCATGCTGTATCTGCTGGCCTGCTGATGTAAGGAACCCTCTCTTTGACCATAACTGGCCAAAATCGTGGACCACCCCAAAGGCGTACTGGCTGTCCATGTATGTATTTACTTTCTTTCCTTTAGCCCATGCACATGCTCTGGTAAGTGCCACGATTTCGGCTGCCTGTGCACTTTTTGCTGCTGTCAGTCTCCCTCCTTCCAATAATTTAGTAGCTGTGCCCACCGCATAGGATGCTTGTAATACTCCTGTGTCATCCCTTAAGCATGACCCATCTACAAATAAATCTCCCTGAGCATCTGGGAGTGGTGTATCTTTAAGGTCTGGGCGTATCTTAGTATGCCTATCTATGGCCAAGGCACAATCATGAAAGGCATCATCTGAATCAAAATCCTCCAGCTCATGTTCAGTTGGTAACAAGCATGCAGGGTTCAAAGTGGTACATCTCTTGATGATAATGTGCGGTGTCAAGAGTACCAACTCATACCTGGTGAGGCGTGCATTGGTGAGGCGCTGTGTCTTAGTGGATGTGAGGAGTGTGTCCACAGCATGTGGAACGTGTAGTACTAGTGTTTGTCCTAATACTAAGTTGTCTGACTGTTCCACGGCAAGTGCTGCGGCTGCTACCGCTTTCAGACACGGTGGGAGCCCTGCAGCCACTGGGTCTAGCGTGGCAGAATAATATGCCACGGTGCGGTAGAAAGCTCCATGTTTCTGAGCCAAGACCCCCATTGAACATCCCCCTTCTTGTGGCAAAACAAGTGAAAATCTTTGCTATAATCTGGTATGCCTAGCGCTGGTGCTCCCTTCAATCCTCTTTTCAGCTTATTGAAGGCTGTCTCGCATTCTTGTGACCAGGGTACAGTGTCAGGTATGCCTTTGTGTGTCAGTGCCTGTAGGGGTTTCGCAATGAGAGAGAAATTCGGTATCCAGTGACGACAATATCCTGCAACCCCTAGGAACGCCCTAACTTCCTTCTGAGTGCGGGGTCTGGAAAAATGTGTTATTGTCGAGATTCTGTCTGGCAACAGTTTTCTTGTTCCTTCTGTCAACTCATGGCCTAAGTATTTCACAGAGGTGAGGCAAAACTGTAACTTCTTTGGGGAGACTTTGTATCCCTTTAGTGCTAAGTGGCATAGGACAGCGCTAGTGTCCTTTACACAAGCTTCCTTTGAAGGCGAGGCCAATAGCAAATCGTCGATATACTGGATAAGTGTGGACCCCTCCTTCAGTACCAGGGAGTCTAAATCTGTTTTTAGGGCATGTGTGAAAATGGATGGTGATTCTGTATAGCCCTGCACCAGCCTTGTCCGGCAAAACCTCTTCTGTCTAAAACTAAAGGAGAAGAAATGTTGACTGTCAGGGTGCAAGGGGATGGTAAAGAAGGCGGAGCTAAGATCCATCACGGTGAAGGTGGTAGCTGACACAGGTATATTAGATAATATTGTTGCTGGGTTTGGGACCACTGGGAAAGATGGCAACACTATTTTGTTCAATTCTTTCAGGTCTTGAGTGAATCTGTAGACAGGGGCCCCCTTCGGGCCCTTGAAGGCTTTCTTCACTGGCAGAATTGGGGTGTTACATTGACTGTATTGAATCTCTCTTAGAATTCCTTGCTTCAGGAGGTCTTGTATTGTGGCACTCTTGGGAGAATGGCCCCTGGCTTCAGTTTTATCTGTACCGGTGGGTAGTTCAATACCTGCCCTACGTCATTGGCACTTGTTGCCCAGACCTCAGGCGGCACACAATGGCGTAGTTCTGGTGGTATTTGGGTGTCTGTGCATTTCATGAAGGCCTGTACCATCAGGCCATTTGCCTTGCTTTCCAGAAGGATTCCTGCTGGTGAGCAGTGTATGGTGCATTGCAATTTGCATAACAAATCTCCCCCCAGAAAATTCACTGGGCAAAACCTGCTAAAAATAAACTGGTGGTGCACTGTTATTGTGCCTACTACAAACTGTAGTGGCTCAGTAAGGTATTCTGTAATAGGTTGGCCAGTCATGCCTACTGCGGTTATCGTAGTCCTAGAAAGTGGAGCTTCAGGCGTTGTTAGTGCCTTCAGCATTGATCTTTGAGCCCCTGTGTCAATTAGAAATGAAACAACCCTGCCCAATATCTCTCCCTCTACATATGGTCCGGATTGATCTACTGCTATTGCTGGTGCTATTACGCAGTTTCCCACTTTCAGGCATCCCTAGAATGATGCTGGGGGTGGGGGCCAGTCAGTCATTACTGGAGTCCATCCTTCCCCCCTGCCCATTGCTGCTGGGACTCATTTTCCTGTTGCGGGTTGTCTCGGTACCCTGTGTGCCGAGTGTGGTTGGCGTGTTGGTGTCTGCCCTCTTGCCCGCTGTTCTGTTTGTACCTACTGTCCTCATTTCTTTTCTTTAATATTGGACAATCTACTTTCCAATGATTGGGGTCCTTACATTAGAAGCATGCTGTTCCTTGTGGTGGCAAGGAGGTTGATCTGCGGGGCAAGGAAGGTGTCCTACCGGCCTGCTGTCTTCCTATGCCTCCCGCCCCCCCTCTACTCCTTTCCCTACCCCTGTTATTGCTGTAAAACCGTTCTTGTGCTACCATTAACCTCACTTTTTCTTTCTTTAATTTTTCTGTCTCCATCGCCTGCGCACTAGACTGGAAATCTGAGCAGTACTTGGCCGCCGAAAGCACCTTCTCTATTGGCTCTTGCTGCCAGCAGACAAAAGAAGTCTGAAAGTGTGTTCTGATGGGTGGTGTGAGTCCTTGTACAAATGTAGTTACCAGGGCTGGCATTGCATATCCCATAGGATCTTTCAATCCACTGTTCTGCCTATATACTTGCAGGAGGCGGTCAAAGTATGCATTCACACTTTCATCTTTCTCCTGTTTGGTACTTGTAATTTTGCTCCAATCAACCCTATCTTCAGGTACCTTCTCCTTCAAATGTTCCACCACTTTTTTGTATAACTCCTCTACTTCTGGGCCTGGCCTCCCCCCTTTGCCCCTCCTTGGTTCCACATCTGGCCAATCAACCTTTCTTTTACAATCTTCCCAAAGGTCCTTTGGGATGATGATATTGAATAACGTGTCGAGGTCCCTCCATAATAAACCTCCTAACGCTGCCATTCTACTAAGCTCTTCATACCATCTTTGCGGTTCTTCTCTTAGCCTGGGAAAGTCTTTGCTGAAAGTGCTAATGTCCTGCCTTGACCATGGGACATAAACATATGCTAAATCATTTGGCGCGTTGCCAGGTGGTGGCGGTATCTCTCGTAAGGGCATGATAAGTGATGGGACCTCTGTTGTCGTAGAGTTGCCTGTTGTGTTGGCTGTGGTGATGGAGTGGGCAAGAGAGTGAGCTACGTCAATTACTGCACATGTGTGTATTAGCTGCTTCCATTGTTGTAATTTATCTATAGCATATTTAAGCGTGTCCTGCAACTTAGACTCCTCCCATGTTATTAAATCTGGGTCTGTGAATCCGAACTTCCCTACTTCCCAATCATATTTTTTTGGTAGTTGGGCACGACTACCTGTGGTTGTCTGGGCGTCGGCTTGCTTAGCATATGCTAAGTGGGCCTCGGGTGCTTTGTTCATTAACTCTGCTCGTGCTAAGGACAGTGTTTTCTCTAAGTACCTCCTCTTCTGTGATTGTATAAAGGAGTCCGCTGTTAGTGAGCCCTCCACGAGCCGCTGTAGTAGTGCTTGACAATTTAAAGAATCGCTCTTTAACATCAATTTTGGTGAGTTTGGATTGGATGCAGAAGCTCTCCCACCATTCCCCCCAAACTTCCTCTGGAAAATGAGTCCCAGCAGCAATGTAGCTGACTCCGTTTCTACCAAACACTGCTCTAGTGTTGAAATGTTGTGTTCAGTGTGATGGACATATGTAAATGCATCCCATATTAGTGAGTGCCACTGTTGCTGGCTGAATGAGTCATCCTGTGATTCGTCCTCAAATAATTGCTGCCACGGTCTGTCTATTAGTTTTGGTATTTTAACCTGTTTCTTAACACATTCTCTGAGAATACTGTGTTTCTTCTCGTTGTAATCTGAAGCGGCTTTGACCGCTGTTTCTCTCATTAGTTTCAGAGTACCCAGGTCTTGGATAGACTCCAATTCCGGTCTCGCAACCTTATCTTTCAATGCTCTGTGTACAAAGTTTATGGCTGCCTCTCGTTCCCCGGGAGTTAGCTCAGTGTGTTCTGGCTTAGGTGCATGCAGCGGTGAATCACCACCCAGGCATCCCAAGAGAATATCTTGCAAGAGTTGGTCTTCTGCCCCTGCCCCACCTTCTACCTTCTCTTCTTCTTTAACTTGGACGCATGGGAACGCGCCTACGGTGTCTAATTGATCTTTTCTCCATCTGCCCTCCAGTTTTGCCTGTAATATTTTCTTTTTAATTTCCATAAGTTCACTGTGGACCTTTGATTTGACTGTGCTTGTTGAACGCATATCGCTTAACACAAAGTCCCAATTATGGAAAGCCTCCCACTCCAAACTTCTAATCTTCTTTCCCTTTATATTTAGCATCTGGCGCAAGTATGATAGTTTTGCCATGTCATATGTGCCATTACACGGGAACTGGAGATCCGGGTTTTTAGATGTGAGATCATGCCACTTGTGTGTGTACATAATTGAGCTTAGGCCTCTTTTTATAGCCACATTATATGCAGGTGAGTTCTTGGGTGGGGCTGGCTGAGCCGTATATAAATTCTTTTTACTATTGATGTTTCCCATGGTTGAGTCGTGTGTAGCAGCTAGTCCTAAACGCCTTACAAATAACTGTTCAAGTATACCAGACAGATGGGTTGCAGGGTAGATTTCAACACGGTAACATGTGACACAATGGGTTGACAGAAATACTTCACATATATATTTCAGCCGCACAGTATTTGCAAGAGGGCAACAAGAAAGCCATACACCAATCACCCCAACAGGAATCTTCACAAGGAAGAAAGAAGCCAGATCCTAATTTGTTTGTTTGAGCCTTGACGCCTGTGAAACAAGTAAGATAGGAAAACAGGCCCTGTCTGTGGCTATGCCACAGGGTGCTGACATTCAACAATAGAGCAATAGTGGTGAATTGTTTCATGCAGTTCAGACACTCACATAAAACATCTAGGACAAATACGGGGATCCTACGCGGCAGCGCTGTAGAAAAAACCTTCTGTGCAGAGAATGTGTGTGGGTCTGCTGTACTTAGCCCCAAAGGAGTGAGGGGAATAACAGAAATTCTAATAAGTTTTGATTTTTAGAGAGGTGCACTTTAATCGGTCTTTCCAGCCAGTCCCTTTCAGAGGCCAGAGAGTATTATGGGCGGGAGTACTTATTTGGCAACGTTGGTAACTGGGTGTGTGAGGTGAAGGTTTTCTATCATATCTCCTTAAGTAACATTCTAGTACCCAGATTGAATGAATAATGCTGGCAAAGGTAACCTAGAACCTAGCACTAGGCAAAAATACTCCACTGCCCAGCAATATTTGGCCACTACATAGGCCAAGCACATCACAAGTACGCAATAAAAAAAAATGCAATGAAACCTATAATGATTGAGAAAAGAAACACTGGTGTACCACCGTCTTTCGAACAACGGCACCGGGAACTACAGGAGGGAGAACGTTCATCTTCAGGTGTACCCGCCTGTGTGTCTGATGTCTAGCGTAACAGCTTTTCACTCTTCTCCTCCCGGATAAGGTTTTCTCATAAACTCTTCAAGGAGTCAACCGACCACGCTCTCTAAACGCAGTAACAATACTTGAGGCCAAAACACTACTTCCGGCTTTTCTTTTCTAAGGCCCTGAAGATTCGCAGTCTGTTTCCCTGCGATGAAACACGTGTTGGCCAGAACAAGAGGAACAATAAATTTATATTCCATAACAAGGATTCCACCTCTTTGATCTTTTTTGCTTTTTGATTCTGAAACACTATTCATGTTTACTATTGTACCATAATCAGGACTTACCGAACCTTTGTGATACTTTCCTAGAGCAGGGGCACTTGTTGTTTTAGTACAAATTAGTGTGGGTCTGTCATCCACATTCTGAGCGGTTACGAGGGATTGCCGCCCGCCCCCTTGCCTGGATTTTGACATTCTGTGACACGATACTGTGCGGATATTAGGGAGTGCGCCTGTCCTAATTCTGGATAAACCTCAAACCCTCTCAGCGTACCAATAACTGGTGTACCAAGCGTCACACCCCCCTCTTCGTGCCGAGGAGAACCCCTAGGCACGGACCTAGAACCACTCTGGCCCCAAGGTGGACGTCTCCAGGGGGAGGGTGGAGGCGGAACCCAGGCAGGGCGACGTGTGTCAGCCAAAGAGCCAGGAGCGCCCGGGGCGTTCCTCATAAATGCCAAAATATTAGGCCAGCGGCGCGTGGGCGATGGTGCTGGACCCAAGTCAGAGCGCATGAGAACAAAATAAAATCACGATCAACAAATACACAGTAGAAACAAAATCTAGTAGCCAACCTGGCCACTTGTATCGCAAACACTATGAGCCAATCTGGGGAGTGAAACTGCCACGCCCTAAAATGGCGAGCTACCTGCTACCACCCACAGGGGAGCAAAAACTGCCACAGCTCAACAATGAGGGGCCAACTGCTACAACCCAATACCGGAGGATTAAAATCCCCCCCCCCCCAAGTGTACTCACCGGGCTTCGTCCAGTCTGTTAGAGCATACCGACGTCCAGTGCACCCAATGGAAATGGTCTGGCGAGGGTATCCCGCATCCCAGCGGCCAGTGACTCTCTGCAGCGGGGGGAGGTGTGCAGACCTTCGCCCTCAATGGCTGGCCAAGGGACTACTGATACCGAAATCACCAAAGAGTTACTGCCGGCCAGGAATCCTGCAGAAGCTTGCCGTCACCAGCCAGCCAGGGAACGCAGGGGACCAAAGCCAGACCCTATAGAATAAAAAAAATGTATGTGAGAAAAGGCAGCGGACTTCAGGTAGCAATGACAGAGGCGAACACACGCCCGTGACACAGGAACTAAGAAAGGTCAACAGCACAGAGAACGAGAGAAAGAGAGAGAGAGAGCTAGACAGGAGTTACCTCCTGGGCCGTGTGGTGACAAAAACAAATATAAACCATCAGAGCCAAGAACAGCAGAATGAAGAAAGCGATCAGAAAAGGAAGCACGAAAGACATGGAGTCTGAACAAGGCGTGTAAATATCCCCAGGACACAGGCACACTTGGTCAGACATAGAGAGTCAAGAATAAGAAGAGGCAGAAGCCCAACACAAGCGTGCCGAGAGCGAAAAGAGCAGGACAACACCAAAGACAACAGAGAGGCCACAAACAGACCATCCACCGGATCCGACCCCCTCCAGCAACCAACCAGGCCGGGGAGAGATAAACAAACAGAACGTTATCACCTCAAATCCCCGCCCTCAGAAGGGTGCCAAAGGGTCCGATCACCAGTGTCCGCTCCGTCGGTGTAGCCAGTCAGTTGTAATGGGTCCGCATTCTCTCCACCAAATGTAGAAGCTCAGTATTTAACTGTGAAAATAAAAAGATCAATGATAACAGTGAAATAAACAATTCGCTCTCAGCACATTTGTTTGCAAGATTTATTGGGAACCCAATCAGAATGCAATCACAATGCAATATACGTTCAGCACGGAGACCTGAGCAAAGCTTACTGAGTGCCCAATTGGCATGACAGTGCAGAGACATTTTATAGGCAGAGAACTCTACCGGATGTGCATCATAGCATACGTAACCTAGATCAGAATATGTCCTGCTGGACCAATCAATGAAGGGCGATTGTGGCATGATACCCTTTTAAGGCTCAAAGTGTGTCTATACCCTAGTGTTGCTGCCCACGTGTCATCTACAAGAGCAGATTTGGGTTTTCCCCTAAAGGTGAAATCTGTGCCTCTGGTATACGTGGACTTGGTACGTACATGACCGGCCATGCCTGCAGGTCATGTCGACATGATTTACTGAAAATGTGCAGTTTTTCAATAGCTAGCTGAAAGCTGGAAGCTGGTATGTTTATTCTCGGAAAAGCCTTGCGTTGCTTGCACGTTGCAGCTGACTGGGACTGACTGACACACAAAATGGAGCGTGCAACCATTTTGTGGATTTCTGCTGGTGTCTTTCTTTAGTAGCTCAAAGAAGACTATAGGCCTGAAAACATATGTATTTGGTATCATGTAAATGTCTGCTTCGTCACTTCTATATATTTACAAGGCCAAATATGTGTCCATAGCTACTTATGGAGCAGGCATATGGGGCTATGCAGACATAAATTCACTGCAGATCGCGGAAAATACTTTCCCTAAGTTCCTTCTGGCCTTACCACAAAGCACCTCAAATTATATTTGCCACCTGGAACTAGGCATCCCATATTTGGAAGACACTATTAAGACCCAGCCTGTCCTTTGGCACAGAATTTGATTGTCAGATGAAACTGGTTTTAATCGCTATATATTGGCAGATGCCTTGAAGTCTGATGGTGTCAAATATATTAGATGGTTGGAGTATGTGAAAATGTTCCTTACAAAAATAGGACTCCCAGAATATTTCACAGAGCAGTCTTCGATGTGCGGTGTATCTAGGAAAGAACTTAAAGCCAGCTGTATGGGTCTTCTGGGAGAAACTAGAGCAACCAATGAAATGAGAAAGCCGACGGCATAAGCCCACCACTTAACTCTGCTGACTCCAACAATCCAGCCATACATATTTTTAACAGATCAAGACTTTGATAATTTTTTGTTGACTCGTTTCAGATTGAACATTTTATTTAGATCCCTAAGTTTTCCTGTAGTTAACGACTTATCTAGAGATTTGCTTAAGTGTCCGTGCGATGACATATCACCACAATCAACTATTCATATCATGTTTTTCTATAACTATTACGTTGCATTAAGAAAGAGATGGATTGTACCTGTTTTAAAGCGTTTTGGTCTTAAATGCTGTCGACCAGCATTTTTAGCATTGCAATTTTTAGAAAATGAATTTGTAATTGCATCTGTTATTGTGTTTCTTAAAAATGTTTTTGTTTTTAGTTGTTGGAAATCCATGATTATGTGATAGGTAAATATGTACCTTGCTGGTTAAGAAATTATATATAACCTGTATTTTATTGTGCTTTTATGGTTATAGTTTACTATAACCGAATAAATAAATAAATAAATAAATACATGCTCAATTAATGAACATCAATAAATATGTACAAGTATTTGATTAAAAGCTACCACAATTCTTAGTAGGTAAATACATCTATATGGTTTTTAATCTGTTTATATAGCATATTACACATATACTGCAACCTAAAGTGTCACTCGGTGGGGAAAAGACCACTGTCCAGATCAGTAGGACATTGCTTCAAGTCAATAGCATGGGAGCGGTAAAGAAGCTTCTGTCAATGAAAGAGCTTCATGAGCAAGAGAATTGCGAAAATTGAAGCAAATGAGCCATCCTTTTTGAATGCTGCAAAACACGTTAAAATGAAACTTTACAGTAAAACCTTTCAATTGTCATAGCCTTTCAATCCTAATTACAGCATTTGTGGCACATAAACTATATCTGTGTTTCAGAACTGTTTTGCTGGTATGACATTGGGTTCCAGTTTTTTGGGGTTGATATCTGTACTCGTTGAAATGTATTTTCATTACAGCGCATGAAGTTATCACACACGTTGCTTCCATTGGTATTAATGAAGAGGGAGAGACCTATCCCATTAATATTCAAGAAATTCAAAGCCGAGAACATTATAATAGTCCAGCAGGTGCGTAAAAAGCCCAAACTCTATTGGAATCAAATGATGCTGTACATAGCATATCATCTATGCGAGTGTTTGTGCTTTTGTGGGCCTTTGTTTTCCATTAAAACTGTGGGGTGGATTTCTATGATCCTTAGGCTGTTGTTCTGACCAGAGCATGTATTGGTAATGCATTGTTAGGCAGTGTTCTTTAACGGCATGAGTTTACGATGGTGCGGGATGGCAAGGCGAGACAATGAAGTTCCATATCCGTGGAGGTTTTTGACACTTTATCACTGGATTACAGAAGTAAGAGCAGAAGTAAACAAGCTCTCAGGGAGCCAGGTGAAGATGTTGCACAGTCAGCGTTCCCCTTGAAAGGAAGGAAGGAGGGTCCTGTGGACTCCTTAAGCAGCCCCCTGCAGTAGGGTGCACTCACTCAGTGCCCCCACCTGAAGAAGGATCTCCTTTCAAATGAGGCCAGGGGTTTTCCTCTACAGTGAAAGGCAGACTGACAGATTTAAACAGCTGGTCTGTCTTTCACTAATACACTACTCTTATGCTGGCATAAGTTCACAGCTGAGCTTGGGTTAGGGCATTGACTGTAATAAGGTGCACCGACTCAGTCTGCAGCAGGCTCCCCCATAAAAAAGTGTGCCTTACCGTTAACAGAGACAGGCCACTTTCTAGCTATGCTTTGAGGGCAGATCACTTTGGAAAGATAGCTGAAGAAATCTTGCAGTCTTCTAGTTCAGACAAAATTAGGCCCGGTGGATTAAATAGACACACTTAATTTAGTGTGTGAATACGAGACACAATAAATCTCTGCCAGTTTACTAACGTGTGAAAAGGCTGTAGTATTACATTATTTTCTTAAGCATTGATGTCCAGACCACTTTAACAAGAGGAGTCAGAAAGGGAGACTTAAACTGAATAAAAAAGGCAATAACCTATTTGTTATACCCTGCTGGCGACTGCTACAAAACTGGTACCCTGATGGAGATAGGACCAATTCAGAAGACCACCAGATCCCCCTCTAGTTCTGTCTGTGTGTTTCAGTGCCTAAATACATCCATTGTACCCTTGAAAGAGATAACAGTTTTTCAATATGCAGCACATAGTGTTGCAAGTCCTCCTGATCATATTCATGAGCAGCGCCTCCCCTTAAAATCTGTGGCGTCGAATAGTTCAAGATCACACTGCCTAGAGCTGGGCCCTTGGGGTTAAAAGGTCCCCGTTTTATCCGAGACGCACTGTTTCCTTCACTCTCAGCTCGGAGGCATACTTGGTATAACAATTCCAGAAATACAGATTACAAACCATTCCTAGTAAGTGGAGTAGTGATGCTGCAAACACATTTTTATGAGGCATTTATGGATGAGAAAGTTTTATATTTTTATGTATAATTTTCACTGTGAGCCATTAACGTGAATACTGGCTTCTGAGTCCAGTTATTAACTGCTATGGAGTCAGCAACATTGAAAATTCGTTTTTCATTGCTGTTGTGTCACCAAAGGTACTGCTTTCCTTCCCTGTATGTATAGAGGCACAATTGAGGCAGCAGAACAGCAGATGACTGACTATCTACTACCTCACTTTCCCTTTCCACCTTTCTTGAGTTGTCATTAGATCCAAAGGACGTGGAGGAACATGATTAGTGTCAGCAGGAATTCAAGGCCATGCTGATACAATATCAGGAATCGATGGTATGGATGCCGATGCTGACTCTGTGCCTGCTTAGGAGTCTGACTACAAACACCTAAGAGAGTAAGCACTAGGAATAAGACTCTGAGGGAAACTGGGAATACGGATCAGGGAAGGAAGAAACACTGGAATGGCCCGGCGAAGTCCTCAGGGCTGCCGCCCTAAGTATGGCACACACAGTATAGTATTATTATGTGCATACATAAATAGTAAGCATATTATAGGTATTATGCCAACTAGCTGACAGTACTCACCACTGTAGGCTAAGACATCCCCCACACTAAACACTCCAGTAGCAGACACAGAGGAGAGGTGTAGACAGTAGCAGCGGGGTTCCAGGAACCGGTTCATAGCTGTAGCAACTGAAGCGAAGTGGTGCAGAGGGGAACCGAAGGGAGTGGTAAAACAAAGGTGAAGGCGAAGGGAAGGCCAGATGTGAACTGGTATATAGGAATCAAGATCGCATGCCAAAACATTAGTGCCATCCCCTCCCTCTTGAATCAATCTGGAACCTGGGGAAGTGCACAGAAGAATTCCTAACAGCAGCAAGACCAGGCCCGGCAGGTGTGAGGCCAAGGGAGGACTTTTTCCTAAGAAAAACCTAACATTAATTTCATGGAACATCGCCGGGAGCAGCAAGATCGGCGAGAACAATAACCTGAGGCGATTCCTGGAGACAGGAGACATACTCTGCCTTGAAGAGACATGGGCATTATCTAGCACACCACTGGCAGGGTTCTACAAACATCATGTTCCAGTAATAAAAAAAGAACCTTTTTGGTTGCCTGTCTGGCGGTCTATCAGCTTACATAAAACACTCAAGCCCCCATGCAGTAACAAGAATAAACCTAAATTCACCTGGGCTGCAAGCCCTACAAATCGAAGGCCTGAAACACACACTACAGCCCATGTGCCTCCTAATAATAAACTGCTACGTCAATCCACCACAAACCATCATGAAAGATCAGTTGGAGGCATTGACATTGGAAATAGATAATCTCCTAAAAAAATACAAAACTCATCAGGTAATCCTAGCTGGGGACTTTAACCTGAAGGACCTCGTCAATGACGTACCCTTCATATCGAAGGTCGGGAAGGCCTGCACCCTCTCGCGACTTACTGGACAACCATAAGCTATCTTCAACTTATGCTGTGAAAGCAATACACTCGAATGATGGGCAACTACAGCCGACCTTCCGGGACATCTCGAGAATCGACTATATCATGGTCAGCGAAGCAATGGCGGCCAGCCTGGAAGACTTTAGATGTGTGTGAGATTCTTGTAAAGCGCACTGTTACTCTACCCGAGTGTCCTGGCGCTGTAGACCGCTGGGGAACCCGTCCTGGTTTACCCTGTGAGATGGTCCCTTTCTGGGTATCTCCAGGGTGAAACCAGGCATCCCCGGCGTCTGTGGGGGGCCGTTGTAGAGATGAGGCAAGCTTAATGCCCAAAGTTACCGAGTGTGTTCCCTGGTTAGAGTAGGCACTGAGGCGAGAATTATCGAGTCCGTTGACCCCTGGTCCACGACCCTGCCGCGTCAGGAATTGAACCCTGGTCCCGGGCCGTTGTCTGCTTACAGGTCTGACTCCTCTAACCAGTGAGCCACACCTCTCTCTTTATAGTCGAGAACAGGTTGGAAAGCGATCACAGGCCACTAATAGCAGTTTTCACGCTGGAAGTTCCATCTGCCTTTACGTTTCAAGCCATCAGAGAGTCCAGGGGGGATGAAAATTACAGCCTCTCAAGGAGAATTAGATGGTCAGACAAGACAGGCGCGAAGCTTCAAAATTGTCTGGACCTAAAACAGGATGAGATCCCAGTAATGGCGTCTTCACCGATAAAAATCTGGGAGACCATAGTTAAGGAGATAGAAACGAGCTTGGACCATCCCCAGACACAACGCTCAAGGCCCAAAAAGAAATCAACAGGTTGAAGCATCCGCCCAGCCAAGGACATACGCGATACCAAACACCTCTTGCGTAAGGCACTTGTAATAAAGAAAAGAGGAGGCAGACAAACAGATGGGACACCGATTGCATCATTGAGGGCAGCCCTAAAAAAGAAATGGTGAAAACACAAAAAAGCTCACATAGAAAGGGAATGGATCAACGTTTTTTCCCTGCTTAAACAGAAGAATTCAGCAGGATTATGGAGACACATAAACCGGCTAAGTAGCAGAGAAGCTCATAGAGAAAACAGTGTGGCAGAGCAAGACTGACTGGTCTACGTAAAGCAACTATACTCAATCGCTCACGTAAACACAAGCAACACAGAAGATCTCAACTGCGGGGTGGACTCTCTCCACCTATCAAGGTTTAAGACCGAAGAAACAACCTCTAGCCCCCGAAATCTACCTGAGGGTCAGCAGGACGAGGCAGAGATGCGTTGCCCACCGTCAGCCCAGATAAACCCCCAAATGGTCATTAAGATACATACGATTTTGAGGAATGATGGGGCCCCTGGGCCAAACGGGATACCCGCCCCGATTTTTAAAAAGGCCCCCTATTTTTGGGCATCCATCCTTACTCCTCTCTACAACCGATCCTTAATGGCAGCAATAACCCCCGATTCATGGAGGGGCTCCATACTAGTCCCTATTTTTAAAAAAAGGGGATCGTCTAAAGCCATCAAACTATAGGCTCATCGCTCTGCTCGACATAGAAGCAAAGGCCTACGCCCGCCTCAAACTGAAGGACCTGGAGACATGGGCAGAAGGAAAAAGCATCATCCCCTGCCATCAAACAGGCTTCAGACCACAATCATCAACAATGGACAATATTCTGGCGTTAGTGCACCTAGCAACTGAAGCCATAAAAAAGAAAAAACCCTCCACTCTTTTCTGCTTCATTGACTACAGCACATCCTTCGATAAAGTGGTACGAAATAGGCTATGGCGGAAATTAGAAAACTGGGGCGTTCCGCCAAACCTACTGAAGGCAATTAGATCACTTTACGAAGGCACCTGGGTGCGGGTCGAAACCAGCGCCGGCACAGTGTCCCCCAAAATAACAACTAACGACGGGCTGAAACAAGGATGCGTGTTGGCGCCCATCCTCTTTAACCTGTATACGGCGGATTTGGGGGACGCCCTAAAAGGTGCCAGCCTAGTTGCACCGAGATTAGGCAGCATGAGGCTGTCTGTGCTACAATATGCCGATGATACAGCTATAATGGACCACACGAGGGTGGGCCTACAGAGAGCCCTAAATGCGTTGAATCAATTCAACAAAGATAACAACCTTATAGTCAACCAAGGGAAAACTAAGGTTGTCATTTTTGGGAGATACCACCTGAAAAAGAAAGTGCAGTGGCTAATGGGAGACCTGCAAATGAATACAGTAGCAGAGTAGAACTATCTATGGGTTTGGCTTACTGAACGGGCCAAGGCAAATGTCCACCTGAAACAGCAGTCGCCCACGGGCAATAAGGTGATATTCCTGTTAAAGCAACTGAGCTTACACCTGATAAGCCCCACTGCCGGACCAATATTAACTGCCTTAAAAGCAAAATTGCTGTCAGCCATCAGTTAAGGCCACTAGGCTTTTCCGGGGTCACTGGACGCCCTCCTCATCGCTATCCAAGCCAAAGCATATAAATCAGTCTTTTCTATCCCAAGGTCAGCAAGGAAGTCAAGACAAAGATTGGAGCTAGGCCTGGTAAGGCCAGACCTGATGTGCCAAGGAGAGATCATAAAACGATACTTAAGGATTTTAAGGGCCCCAACAAATTCCTTAAGTCACCAACTGGGAGTCATCTTCGAGTGGCCAAGATCAGCATGGCACACCAGCCTCCGCAAAGCACTCAAGACTTTAAAGATCGAAGAAAAGAGCATACCACTGCCAGAAATCCCACTAAATGCATGGAAAAAAGTCATAAACAGACAAGTCCGCAAAACCTCATTTGATATGGATCTTGGATCTTAAATCCTTCGCTATAGCCCCCACGTAGACCCGCTGAACAGCTCCTACATGATAGGCAAGGCACAACCCTACCTAAATGAGGCCCTGACACCACAAGCCAGAACCAAAATCCTCTCCATGAGACTATGCACTCTAGAAATCACCGAATTCAACCCCGCATGGGCTCGCAAGGGAGAAATCACAAGCTGCAGACTGTGCCCAAACACAATGGAATCCTGGCTTCACCATTTATGCTGCTACCCTGCCCTCAGGAACGAACGTCGCCGACTTCTTTGCCCAGTCTGTATCGCCAAAGGAATCAAGATATGTTGTGAAGCATCAGCCTTGTGCTTTTCTAAAACAACCACGATGACCTTGGCGAGTCTGGGAAATTCATTCATCTGATTAGAATGGCTTTAAAGGTAACTTACAAATACAAACAAATCAGGGCCATCAGCGAGGTATAACAATGGGGATAATGCAGCCTGCCCTCGAATGAGGGAAGAGCCCTGATGCTACTCACCCATCCTACAGAGATCACACCCCATCAACAGCTCTAAATGGAAGGGCCAAGGAGAACGATCTACAGACTACTGAAGCAGAAAACCTATAAAGCCTACGCAGCTGTCTAAGAAACTCTGTACAAGGACTCATGATAAAGACCTGGTGCTGGCAGCCCAAGCGGGTGCAGAGGAGAGGAGATATAATACCTGAACAACAACAAAAAGTTTTAACCAGCAGCTTTCATAGTTTTAATGTGATCAATCTTTTATTTACCAGTTTTATGCTTTTTTACTGTAATGATTTTAATCAGTTGAACAGTTAATAAAATAAGTGACTGAGCAGCATAGACTTAGATTTTATTTCAGAATTGAAGATCAGATTCAGCCTTCTTGCAGACTCCCTCCAGATACTGACCACGGGTTAATGCCACAACGGTCAGACTTTATTACCTTTTTCATATTGTCTGATCTTCAGGAGCAGTTCCGTCTCTGGAGCCTTAGAGCATTAAACCACAAATTTGAGTCATTAGGGGCATAAAGTTGAAAAAACAAGTCCTGTGCATATCCCGAAATTACAGGACCCCTGCTTGTTCCATAGGTTAGTTGTCAGTAGTACGATCTGTGAAGCCAAGGATGGCCGATCCGAATGATTCACATTGAATGCCACCAGCATCAGGTGAACTTCAGTGCATTGTGGCCATGTCGGGTTGCACAGGTCTCTGACTGGTGCCAACCTGACATGCGCACTTCAGACTTCAAATCACTGCTGCTCCCTTTGATAGCCCAGAGGAGCACAACACAGTCCCCCTATGTCTCCTTTGGAGCGCTGGGTTCACCCGTCCAAACCCATCCTTGCTTTGCTCTTATGTAGCTTTACGTATTAAAAGTATACGAGTTAACCCAGGATTGGTTGATGCAGACCAGCCTGTACCCGCAAGCCCGTACTTTCAAGGCAGCGCGGGGTAGGATGAATATGAAGGATATGGCCAATCTCAGCCTTGCTTTATTTAAAAGCCACACAGTAATTGGTCATGTTCTTTATTGGTGACGCGATGGCGCAGCTCATCCCCTCATGTACTGCATGAGGGACAGCATTCTGCATGCAAGGAGTGATCCGTTGCCTGCTTCGCAGGCCTCATGCAGACTTAGATGAGAGCAGAGCACGCTCATTGTTTGCCTGCTGGCTGAGGTCCAGTCAGTCCGTTCTTGCTGCTGCTGTACTGTCTGACTCGGCGTGCCATCATCTTATCAATGACCCAGTGCGACCTGCTAACTATGTACACAGGGTAATTGTTTTTTGTTTCTCTGTGCATGTTCTCCTTCTGACTCGAGGGACATAGCGATATCGCTGACTATGTGCCAGGCTAAGTGTAATGTGACTGCATCTAGCATTGCTGGTCTCGGGCCCGCAAGGACAGATTCAGACCCGTCATTGAGGGAAATCAGTCGGTGAATGGTGGCTCGACTGTGCCTGCCCCCGGGTACAGGTAGGTAGATTAGAGAGCAGGGCGGGACACTGCCGCATTTGGCAGCCATTGCATATTTGGGTGTAAGACTGGCAGAGCTCGCTGTGTATATTTAGCTAACCTGTTCTGCGGGAGGCCCCGCCCAGCAGCAGGGACAGGTGCTCAGGAGGTCGGTACAATGGGTGGGCTCCCTCGACCAGAGTACTGATGTAACCACGTGGTACTGTGGCCGCAAACCTAGTTTCATAGGACCAAGAAATCTCAGCTCTCCTTAAATACACATAGTGAGCTTGGGCACATAGCAGTTCAAGCTATCTCGGTTTATCCTCCTACCCCCACAAAGATCTGCAGAACTGGGTTTCACTCTGTTGGAGCTGTATTCGAGTCAGTTAAAGAGTACACAAGATTTGTTAGATCTTCCTTTGGTTTGTCACGGGTACGTGTCGTTACCAGCGAGTCCGCGAGTATGAAGTGGCGTTCAGCTGAACGCCACTTCATACTCGCGGACTCGCTGCTAACGACACGTACCCGTGACAAACCAAAGGAAGATCTAATCGATATATGGAGAGATGAACTCTCGAATGTTGTGAGAATTTATGAGGAGAACTACACACACAAGTGACTAAATACAAGTGGAAGTCCGGTTTTTGATAATTGAACCACCTGAGGTTTATACTTACTGGACTAGAGGAACTTATAGGACATCATTTCTTATGATACTGCCCTGAAGAAGTCATTTGTCTTACTGACTTGACGAAACACGTGTTGGCTGCGTCTTATCAAATGGTGGATCGAGGATGTGAATATAATTGAAGGATTGGACATTAAATTGATCAGTGAAAACTACAAAAAGACTTTGTACTATTGGATGAGTGCTCGGAGGAATACCTAATTGCTTACAGTACCACTTAGTGGTCATCCTTTAGGGCTGTGGTAACCAGCCCCCTTCCTTCTTTTGAGCACCACACTAACGTGTTTGCGAATTTACATGTACCTTGATTGTGCTGTGCGCTCCGATTAACTGTTACCTATTGTCTGTTACACTAGATTTGTTGTCTTTGGCCCTAATACATAGCTGGTGCTCATTTAAAGCGCTCCAAGGCACTTGAGCTGAGTTCGCACTATTTAAAACTGCAAATGGAATCTCAATTTCTGCCATCACTTTGAACACCTTTTGCCATGCATTCTTTTAGGTGGTTAACCAGTCTGCGGGAGAATGGGGGATGGGCGCCAAGGCACCGATTCCACCATTGCTTTAATCAAGGAAGGGATGCGCGATGATGTGCAGTCCAGGCCTGCTGGACGTTAGGACTTGGCCCACCGAGTTGCAGCCATTTCACGGCTTCCCTGACCCTGCATTGTGGCCTGAGTGTTCAATATTATTAGCACAAGTGATTTTTGGGGCACACCAGTAGGTGGGGGGGGGGGGAGCACTGACACGGACACCAGCTTAGTGTGATAAAGGCCGCTTTATTTGGAATCAGGTGCACCTACACAACACCCACCTGGCCTGTGCCGAACAAAACTAAAGCTCGCTAAATAGCAACTGCCTAACGCCCCCCCCCCCCCCCACCCCCACCCCTAAATGTATCCCCAACAGTGCAACAAAGTGTCCACATCCGCTCAGCAACCTACCCCCAACTGCAATGACCTCAGTGACCTTCCTGACCTCCGCTCCCCATCTGCCCATACAGCCCCAGGCCTCCTGTGACTACCCCCTTTCTCTTAGGGAAAAACGCCACTCGGAAGCCGCTTACGACTTCCGACCCCCCTAGGACTCCTGCCTCCTGGGATACCTGAGCACCCCCAAAGCCCCGTCCAGCGCCTCCTTCAACTGCACTATGTACAGTTCCATGCCATACCTGGAGAGGTGGACCCCATCCTCCCTGAAAAGATACACCGCCCTATAGCGTAACTCCGGGTGAACCATCCTCCCTACCCCTTCTCTTGCACAGAAATCCCCCATCTCTCGGTTAATCTTCCTCCGTGCCCTGTCAATCGCCCCGGGCGCTCAGCTCCCCTCCACACCCGCCTGGGAATCAGCTCGGACCAGATCACATGACACCCCGCCCATTGCTTCTTGACCTCCCTCAGGTCCCTCTTCATTTGTTTGACCAAAGCCAACCCCTTGCACTGCACCAAGTCGTTTTCACCTAAGTGAATCACCACCACATCCGGACACACACCCCCCCTGACCACTGTATTCAACAAAGGCAACAATTCATGCCAACGCATGCCCCCTTTGCCCCTCCAATGACAACGATACAATCCTCCATCCAATCCCAAATTGAGTGCACAATGCTTTTCCCACTCCGCCTGCTCGGCCCGCTTGACAAATGAGTGACCCACCACATACAAATTCAACACTGCCACCTCCGGCCCCGCCACAGCACCTGCAAAGAGACACATATCAGAATTCGGAATTACAGTAACGACACCCCCTCCACCTCTCGCAGCCTCACATACGTCCGGTAGCAGTCCGACTTCCACCGTCCCAGCCTCTGTATCTCCTCCTTCCCCCACCCGCTACGTGCCGCCTCCGTCGCCGCCCCAATCCTGAAGGAGTGAGTCCCGAAAGCGAAGGGGTCCTCACCCAAGCCTCGCAGGGCGCGCCGCAGCACCCACAAAGCCTGTGCCGCCGTCACCCCGCCCCCACCGCCCCGGCCAAACACCTCTCCTGCTCCTTCCCGCCGAACCGCCATCAGCCTCCTGCCCCACGCCGCGGGACACACTCCCTCCCGCACCCCCGGGCCCAGGACCACCCAGGTTCCGACCCCCCTCTGGTCCGTTTTCGAGCGCCACAGCCGCACCGCCACTTCCCGTGACCGCAAGTCCACATCCTCCCACACCACGCCCGGCACCCTCTGATGTTTAATGTCAGTGGTTGGTAATTCTTTATTTAGATATAAAAAACATATCTTTAAAAGATTGCACAAGTCACATTGTGTACAGTTTTATGAATAAAAAATTATAAAAGAATAAAATGTGACCGTAAGCATAATAATTAAAACCTTTCAGTTTGTAAGTTAACTTTCCCCGTTGTTGCAAGGTCTATTAAAGTGCAGGTTTCCATTTTATCAATCAGCTATATGGCCTCAGCAATGTCCATATTATCTAGGTTGCGGTAAGCGTGCTGAATGAATTTGGACAGATTTATGTTTAAGACAATGTTATCTGGAGACATAGCAGCAATGATGGCGTGCCTGCAGGTCCGAATACCAAGCCTGTTCCATTCTGGCTTGAGGAGGCATCGCCGCTGGAAATTGAATGAGGGACAGATGCAGAGCACGTGTAAGATTGTTTCTGTTGCTGACCCGCATCCTCTGCATGTTGTGTCTTTTTCCTTACGACGCCAGGTGGGAAGATTTTGGAGTCTTAGAGCAATCAGACAGCGCTTTAGATGAAGTGCAAATGTCGTGGAGAGGTAGGCAGCAGGGGTCAATCGTTTGTAGGAGTTAACTACCGCCCAGGAGTGGCTGCGTTTCGTGACAAGAACTTTGTCCGAAGCCAGAGATTTCAGTCTTACACCTTTTTTGATTATGTTTTTAAAAACAGTCTGACTGGGGTTAAGAGCCCAAAGATCGGCAGCTGACATTTGATGGATGTAATCATTCAGAAGGCGCCCAAATGTTCCCCCTGGATTAGTCTTGTTGATTTCTATCCATATTAGGGATTCTAGTGTGCCTGGTTCGGCCTGTCTCAATTTATGACATAGCTTAAGGTAAGCTCCAACGTTAGTGGCTTCATAGTTGGTTAATCCCGGCTCTAGACTGATCTGAGCCGGGGAGGCAGCGCTCGGTAAATGAAGTACCTTCCTGTAGATTTTAGTTGTATATTTGTTAAGGGCAGTGTTCATTTTGCCTTTGAAGATCTCTATGCCATACGAAAGTGTTGGCCCAATTTTTGCTCTGAGGACTTCTAATAAAGAGGCAAAGGTTGGGCCTGAGAGTTTCTTCGATAGCTTGGCTAAAGATACCACTAAGGCCGTAGTTTTAGCTGCGATCACACTGCTTTGCTTTGAGAAGCTACTCCTTGCGTCCAGATGGACGCCTAAATATTTGTATGATTGGCCGATCGAAAGGCTTGTGTTATGAATTGACCAACCACCGCCGCTGTAGTGTTTCTTGCCAAATGGGACTATCAGGGTTTTCTCCATGTTAATTTCTAACTGGTTGTCGGACGTGTATTTTGATAGTTCAGCAAGGAGCCTTTGTAACCCTACTCTAGTGAGGCTAAACAAGGCCAAATCGTCAGCGTATAAAAGGTTACATAATGCCGCACCTCCTATTTTGGGTGGATGGCTATTTACCTTGTCTAGAGTGCTTGACAGGTCAGCTATGAATAGGTTAAAGAGAAGAGGGGCCAGCACGCATCCCTGCTTGACACCTCGTGAGGTCGCCCGGCACCCCCTTTGTGCCCAAAAGCTCCGACACTCGAAACGCCCCGTAAAACAGCCAAGACATCAGGGTCGCGAATCGCACCGTCTCGCCTTCATCCCTGCACACCGCTGCCAGCGCGCCAATGATTCCTTCCAACAAGGCCACCGTGATCGGACGCCGCAAGTGAACCGCCAAGCCCCTCTCCCTCGCCCACCCCTCCAACAGCCGGGACCCCAGCTCCCCCGCCGACGGTGAGAAACCCCACCACAACTTCCCCATGAACGCCACCGCCGACAACTTGCCCGCAATAGTGACCCGTGACAATCCTTTGTCCATGAGTGCCAGCATAAACCGTACCTCCTGTTCCTCGCGCTGCCACCGGTCCCCTCGCCTTACCGCGCCAGACAGCAGGAATTCCTCCCAAGCCTGTTCGTAGGGCTTCCACGTGGACACTGCTACGGACGTCTTCACCAGCTGAAGGACCCGGGCTCGCCCACCGACCACATCTCTCCCGGCACCTGCGTCCTGACCTCTTCCGCCGCCGTGGCTAGCCCATGGAACCTCTCCCACTTTGAACGAGACAAAGCATCCGCAATGTCATTGTCCACCCCCGGAACGTGGCGCGCCTGAAACAAGATGTTGTTCTCTAAGCTACGCAACACAAAAACCCTCATCAACTTCAACACCTGCGGGTCCCTGGCCGACTGCCTATTCACCACCTGCACCACCGCCATGTTGTCCACTCGAAACAACACGCGCTTATGTGCCAGCTCTCCGGCCCATACCATGACCGCCACCACCAACGGGAACAATTCAAAAAACGCTATGCTCCGACCCCCCGCCTGCCAATGTGCCGGCCACTGCTCTGCGCACCATCTTCCATCCCAGTACAAGCTGAAGCCGCCTACGCCTGCCGCATCCGAGTACATGGTGACATCCCACTCCCAATCCTCCGCCGGCGCCATGGGCACTCCGTTGAACCGTTCCAAGAACGCCCGCCACATACGTAGATCCTCCTTCATTCCCACCGACAACCGCACATGGTGGTGAGGCAACGACAACCCGGACAACGCCACTCCCAAACGCCGGCAGAAAGTTCGACCTGCCCGCACCACCCAACAAGCAAAGTTCAAGTGCCCCAACAACACCTGCACCTCTCGCACCATCACCTTCCTTTTAGCCAGCATTTCCGCCACCAACCCCAGCATGGCTGATTTCTTATCGTCCGGTAGGCGTGCTTCCATGGCGACCGAGTCGAGCTCAATACCGAGAAAGGACAACACCGCACTCGGACCGTACGTCTTCTCTGGCGCCAGGGGACCACCAAACTCCCCCATCAACCCGGCCAAACCGTCCAGCTGCCGCTGGCAGTCCACCGTACCGGGCCGCCCCACCAGGAAAAAGTCATCCAGGTAGTGCGTCACTGACTCCGAGCCTGTGCGCCTGGAAAAGACCCACTGCATGAAGGAACTGAAACGCTCATAAAGCGAGCACGAAATGGAACACCCCATCGGCAGTGCCTTGTCCACAAAGATGAGTCCCTCAAATTGAATCCCCAGCAGCTGGTGATCCGCCGGGTGGACCGGAAGGAGCCGGAAAGCCGACTTGACATCGCATTTCGCCATCAATGCGCCCCTCCCTGCCGCCGTAACTAGCCTTCTCGCCACGTCCACCGACGAGTATGTCACCGACGCCAGGTCCGCCGCGATGTAGGCATTGACCGACTCCCCCTCCGGCCATGACAGATGTTGTATCAACCGGAATTGCCCCTCCTCCTTCTTGGGCACCACCCTAATGGGGGAGATGATAAAGCCAGGCATCTGCGGCTCCGTGAACGGGCCCGCCATCCTCCCTTCTCTGACCTCTTTGAACAGCTTCCCCCGCACAATACTTTTGTGCGTGTTCACCGACTTCAGATTGTCCGCCCAGCGAGCAATCCGGGGGCCCTCATAGCCCAGTCGAAACCCTTCCCGAAAACCGCGGCGCAGCACCTCAGCATCCTCCGCCCGCGGATATGCCGCCAGCCAGGGCTCCATCCGGTCCAACCTAACCGGCGTACGAGCCTTTGCCCAGAGCGCCTGCTCCCCCCCCCTCTGACACCACCCCTCCCCCCCCTGTCCTCCCCCTCCTTGGGGACCTCCATGCCCGGACTGCTGGCCCGGCGGGCCCCCGGGCCCCCAGCACCACAGCGCTGGGTGCCCCCTTCCGTCGAGCACTCATGCCTAAAACGGCACGCCGCCCGTCCGCACGAACCTCTATTGAAATCCCAACAGGCCCCGACCGTGGCCTGGCTGTTGGACTCTCCCCGCCCCACACCCCCCCTCGGGTGGGGCGCGCGGCATAGGGGGGCGGCCCAAGCGGCAAACCGCTGGCCGTATAGATGGTGTGGCCGAAATTGGCCCCGCCCATCGTCTGCTGGTACAAGTCCGCATCCAGCTCCCCCCACACCGCCTCCGGGTCAGCCGCCATGCGCGCCCGGAACTCCTCGTCACAGTGCGACCACGCGAAACCGCCCTATGTCACCTGCGCTCTCCGCACCACGTCCATGTATTTGAAGAGCGCCACGGAACGGTCCGGAAACTTCTCGCAGTACACACTCGCGTATATAAGGAAAGCCGCTGACCAGTTGTCCAGCATCAACGGCACTTTCGGGCGCCTGGCCAACTCCTGCTCTTCCTCCTTTGACCCTTCCTTGGACGTCAACTCCCTGTGGAGAAGCTTCAATATGTCTATGTACTCCCCCTTCCAAATCTTTTCCTTCGTCGCCAGCGACAGATGCGCTCCCAGCGGCTTTGACAGCCCCATGTACGGTAACTTACGCACCGGCACCACGCAGCTCTCTTTCCCCCCACTGGCCGCGCCTTTACCGGCGATCGCCTCCGACCCCGTCCGCGCACCTGCCTCAGCGCCGTGCCGTCCGTGCCCACTCCCGCGTCCTGCACGTACCGCCCACGCACCAGCCGCCAGCCGTCCCCCCCTTCGCCCCCCGTCCCCCTGAGACCTGCACACAGCGCCGCTTGCCACTCCCCGCTCCGTCTCCCGTCTTACCTGGCGTCAAGGTCGGCGTCCTTGCTGAATCCCGCCGCCTAACCAGTGGAGCTGAGGGGGCCGTCACTCTAGGCACTTCCCGCCTTGCTGGTACCTGGAAAATACTGCCAACAACATTACTCGTCCCCCCTTCCTCCCGAATCTCCCCTTCCTCCGCGGACTCTCCATCTGCCACCTCCACACATTCCCGGACCACTCTTGGGGGTTCCATCCGGCTCAAACCCGCACTGTCCCGACACCTCCTCATCAAGCCACCCAAATCCACACTCCCACGCCTTCCAACTGTACACGCATCCGACTCATAAGTATGTGCATCCATCCTCACTCCCCTGCCCCCGGCGGCCGTAACAACCCTTCGGGGAGGGATCGGCGGAAATGACTCCCGCCGCCCGCTGCCGCGCTCCAGTGCTAGGTCCCTCGTGGGAGCTTGACCGCCCGCACAAGACAGAGCCGGCCTGTGAGAAGTTGGCCTGATATGTAGTGTTTCCAATTCTGGAACCACTTGGTATCAGTCCAAACAAACCCCAAAGATGTCTGGTTGTAAGTCAACCTTGTTAGACAAGCTATCCTAGTGGTAGCATGGACTAAGCAGCCTTAAAGGCTAAACTTAAGAGGTCGTGTTAAGCGAGCTGTTTTACCACATACAATCCTGTAATCAAATGAAAGGACACCACACAAGTATATATTATAAAAATATATGTGTTTATTTCTAAATTAATCCCCAGTACTCTTTATGAGGAAAGGGGCACAAGCGTTAAATCAAAAGCACAGTATAACATACAAAGTTGCACAATTACGGATGAGGGCCGGTGGCCACTCAAACCATATACTAAAAAAGTGGTATAAGAGATACCAATCGAACAGTGGTTAGGACTAGGGCCTAGAGAATCGCTGGGAGCAGTCAGGACTAGCAATGCTGAAGTCGGGAGTAGCCCACGGAATTCGGGTGCAGCACGGAAAGTGCGGCTTACACCAATGCAATGTCAATGGTGCGTAAAAGTTACACAAAGTGAGTTTAAAGTTACTTCCGCTGAACCTAGAGGAACAAAACTTAAGGCACAGACCCTAGAGGTGTGGACCAGTGTAGGAACACCGGCGTTGCAATGTTACCTCACCCACAGGAAGTGGGTGCACAGGGTCGAAGTGGCGTCGGGTTTTGACACGCAGGCTCTTGGTGCTTGGAGCTGAAGAAGCTGCAGGCGATGTGAAGCAGAAGTGTCCGGTGTGATCCAAGGGCGGATCGAAGTCGAGATGTACCTGAAAGCAGAGGGGACAGAGTCTGGGTCACTCAGCAGTGACCAGGGTGGAACCAGGACAGAACCAGGCAATGTCGGGCGCAATCAGGTGGTTGTCGAGAGGCTTCTCTCCGCTGTCACGTGGGCTCTGGGGCATCTGCGACGTCCAGGAGCGGGTCACGATCTGTCCCACGTAGGCTCTCGCCGTCAGCACCGTCGACTTCAAGATTGCAGCAAACACCACTTGGCAAAAGCAAAAGAAACCCACGGAACCGGGAGATTGCTTCTCACTCGAACCAGGAGGGTCAGAGTGGGGGCTCCTTTTCACAGGAGCTGGTGCAGATCTGGAGCAACCAGAAAAGCAAGTCGTATTCAAGTTTTCGTCGGCACAGGGGCCACAAGCCAGCTGGCAAGTGACCGGGCCAACACGTCGAGCCAACACGAGCAGAAGGGCCCCACGCAGCACTCGTCGAGTGTGGAGGGGGTAGCTTTGGTGCAAGTGTAGCTCGGGGTGGGGGCTTCTCAAACCCCGGTGTACAGCTTCGAGGGTCACTCGTGGGCTGCACGGTCAGCGTCTCGTGCCTTTTCAAGATGGCGTGCCCCACGCTTCCGGTCGCCTCCACGGGTCTCAGCTCTGCAGGGACTGTGGATCGGGCTGGGAGAAGGCAGGCAAGCTTGATCTCGTCGATCTCTGTCGCTCGAGTTCCGGCGGGAACTGCAACAAAGCAAGGGTCGAGGGCTGGATGGTGCCTGTTTGCACAGGGTGGTCACTCCTTGACCACAAGGGAGATTCTTCCGTCTTCTATGTTGAATAGAATGTCGAAGGGTCCAGAATTCGTTTCTTATGTTTCTTCAGGATGATCTGAGTTGCATTGGCACTGCTCCCACTCTTATTCGAATCTGGTGGGCTGGACATCCTGCTAGGTCCCCTCCTATGGGTGGGACCCAGGAAGGGGGTGGTTACACCCCTTTCCTTTGATCCAGGCTGCGCTGGGACTGGGGCTGGGATGCCCCAGAACCAGTTTGGCCGGATTATGCAAGGGGCAGCCTTGTGCTCCCCAGGCAGTGTCTGGTTTCTTTGAAACCTCCCTGCTACAATCCACTATCTCCTGTCTGGGGTGGTTTGACACCGCCCTGCGACAGGAAACCCTTTGTCCAGGCCACCATATGCTGAGTTTCGGTCAGCAGCAGGAGGCCAGACCCGTGTCTGTGGCAGAGGCATCCATTTTGTGGATCTGAGGCTCATTTTAAATCAACCGCGTTTCAGTAAAGTAACATGTCTTATCCCTCTAGAAGGGTGGAATGCTACCCCCGTCACCAGAACTGGCGAGGGGGTAGTATTCCAATTCGTATGACACCTTACACGACATGTTTTGATAAAGCCAAACCAAAGTTGCTATATAACCGCGAGGATTATAAGGCGCTTAAGAGTATATGGTATGGCATTATCCCGGATCAGCTTAGGGAGTTGTATGTAACGCTGTTTTCACTAAGCCAGCCAGGGGTGGCAAAAGCTATGCTTCAGCCCCTGGTAGGCCTTGGTGGCACCTATGCCCTGAGCACCTATAGTGCATGGTACAGGGGCTGACAAGGAGTCCATTTCCAATTGTGGTATGTACCTATAGCACATGTATCATACATTTAGAGAGAGAATAGCAGGCTGGGGGTCTGATTAGCAGGCCCACAGCCTCAGTAAGTCGAAAACCAGTGAAGCAAAAAGCAAAAATTGGGGTGACCATAGGATAGCAGACCCTACTCTCCTACACGGCCCATCCTCTCGGTGGTGTGGAGCTGCATGCTGCTCACCCGAGCGCCTCGCAAACAGCTTCTGCCAAGGAAAGAAGGTGGAGTCCAGCATACTGGGGTGAAAAAACCCGCCTTCCCCTCCCCACGCACCCCCCCCCACCCCCGCCCCGCCATTCCCCCATCCCACTGGCGACCCCGCCTCCACCCCGCCGAGTGGCCGCCGCGCCGCGAGGGGACCCCTCCGCCCCCCATGCCCCAACCACCCTCCAAGTCCCATCCCCCCGGGCCCCCCCACCCGCTCGACCCCCAACCGGGCCCCGCACCCCCTCTGACTTGGTGGGAGTTGCCTCTCTACTGCAACCTTTCCTGGCAGTGTCCGGGAAGGATGAGTAGATTCTTTCTACCTTGTGAGCAAAGAACTCTGCTACCTGATTGCATGACTCCTCCGACCAGGTCATGGGGGTCGCAGTACTCGAGAGGTCTGAGATCTCTTTATAAACTGAGAACAGTTCCTTCATAGAGTTGTCTGCTCCCTCGATCCTACTGCAGTAATAGAATTTCCAGGTCTTTCTAGTTAGGGTGTGATAAGCCTTAAGACCAGCTTTATATTCATCCTCTCTTTCTCAGAAAAGCTTCTCCTCCAGTGCCTCTCTAGCCGTTTGCATTCTGCTTTCTTACCCTGCAGTTCAACATTGAACCATGGGGCAGATTTGGTCTGTCTCATTGGTACATTATGTGACCAGGGCGCAATACTGTCCAGTGCCTCTGAGATACGCCTGTCCAGTGCCTCACAGGCTGACTCTATTCCCAGACCCCCAGGGGGCCCACCCTGGCCAAAGGCTTTGTCGAACGCCTCTGTGGAGAAGTTCGCCCATTTCCTGCATCTGTTCTTTGTTCCCATCTTACCCTGTGTTGTAATTTCATGTACCGCCGCCTTAAATGAAACCATGTAGTGGTCAGACCAGATCACGGGTATCGGGATTCAATGGCCAGCATCTCCCAGTTTGCGAAGATTGGATCGAGAAGATGGCCATGGCAGAGGGTGGGTAGTTCAGATTTCAGAGTTAGTTGGATTGCTGCTAGTTCCTGATGGATATCCTGCGCCACCACACTGGTGAGCTCATCAAAATGGAGGTTCAAGTCTCCTAAGAGTAAAAATCTCTCATACTTTAGGGCCGGCTGCATTACGTTCCCAATCAGTTTTTCGGCAAACCGCGCACCTGGCCCTGGAGGTCTGTATACCAAAAATCCCTTTAGGATATGGTTATGGGATGCGGAGATCGAGAAAAACCCTGATTCGCTATTCCTAATGTCAGCAATCTCCAGGGTGCACTGAAGCTCATATACAGCTTTGCTCTCGCAACTACTTAAGGGTATCAACATTTAGTACAATGACAATTGAAAAACAAAAATTAGAAGCTCACGGAAGACGGCGACCGGGAAACTAAAGAGGAGGGATACCGCACCATCGCGCAACGCGTGTGAAGAAACGCACCCGTTTTCTTCTTTGCCTAATTTAATGGATCCCCTCCCGGCACGGCTATCTACTTACCCGTAGTCAGTTTTACTCTTGGAATAACTCGACCAACCCCATTGGACAAAACATAACAGTGAGATCACTCTGGTGTTCCTTACCAATTGAACATACTGTCTTACCGATGTCCATACAAGAACAGACAAAAACTAGTGATGAGAATATTTTCCACTAGTCTTCATATTGTTAATTCAAGCGCCAGACTATCCTCAACTCACTTTCTCAGAGTTGAGCATAAAGCCCTGAAGAGTCGTGTTGACTCACCAGCACACGACGAAACACGTGTCGGCTTACTGTGACTGTGCTTCAAGTCTGGACATATTAAATCGTCATCTTGCAGTGACAAGAAACACACCAAAGAATCTGCTTCTAATTTTTGTTTTTCAATTGTCATTGTACTAAATGTTGATACCCTTAAGTAGTTGCGAGAGCAAAGCTGTATATTTGTTGCCAAGTCTTTGACTTCATTGGACGGTTAAGGGTGTTTTCCGTCTGCTCTTCACGCACTACCTCTGACTTACTCACACCACACACTGTAACGTAGAAATTAAGGCAGAGCGCCCTATATGTCTGAACTCTTCTAAAAACCCTGACCGCTGATTGCACTGAAGCTCATGCTTGCAAATTATTGCACTCCCCCCTCCCCCCCTCCCCCCCCCCCCCCCCCTCCCCCCTGTTGGCCTGTCAATCCTGCTGATTTCATACCCGGGGGAGAGCTTCTAGGATTTCTGGTGTCGAAGTGTTATTGAGCCAAGTCTCGGTAAGAAAGAGAACGTCCACCTGCCCATCTGCCAGATGGTCGTGGATCTCCGCCCTATGCTTCCCTAGTGATCGGCAGTTGATTAGGGCGAGGTTTAATATCTGTCCCCTTCCTCTGCTCTTCAACTGGCGACATACGGCAATGGAACAGTGCATGCATTTTTTGTTGCGGTTCTCCATATTAATACTGTGCTTAAATTTTTCCTTAGGAGTTGGGCGCAGTGCGTATAGCTGCTGGGAGCTGAATTGCCTTCTAGGATTGAAACTGGCAGGGATTCTGACCCCTGGTACCGGCCGGGCGCAGACTGGCTTGCCTTTGGCGCACGCGGCCATTTAGAGGCAATCATTTTATCCTCTGGCGCGCAAACAACTAGCCCGCTGCCTGCTCAATTACCCCCAATATGTTGGCAGTCTTCCGTGCAGCCAAAGCGCCCCCGGTCAGCTCCTAAGTCGTCTGAGCGGTGGGTGAGACTGCGTGCAATTAAAAATCAGGTGAGTGCTTTAAAAAAATCTCTTTAGTGAAAACAGCGTTACATACAGCACGGGCTCCCGCCTCAAGAGTCAATTAGGCATCAGTGTGATCACGGCGCAGGGCGATTTTTATCCTGTGGCGCGCAAAGAACTAGCCCGCGGCCTGCTCAATTACCCCCAATATGGCGGCACATTAAGACACACACTATGGGGATTTGGGGGGGCAGCCGACCAGCAGTTTGGTTGCGTTGGGCTGGTTGGGTCCTTTTTGGTTCCCTTGGGCGGTTTTACACAAAACCGGACATTTTGTAGGTCAGGCACCATTTCAGGTGCAGTGACACGGCAGCCGGGGTGGTGGCTTTAGCTTGTTGTCAATTTGGGCCTGGAACGCGTGTGGGAGGGCGTGGACTGCAGGTGTCAGGCGGCGCGAGCGGAGGACGTTTGGCGGAGGTGATATTGTGTTGGCGGAACTGCGTGGGTCGGGATGGCGGCGGATCGAGACCCCAAAGTGGCGGAAGCGTTGCGGCTCCTAGGGGAGGCGGACCGACTGGATATCATTAGGGCCAGAATTGCAGGTGAGGCCGCCGCGGCGCGCTGCCAACGGCGCCGCGGCAGCCGTGTGGGCGCACGAGCCGCCGCGGTCGCGACCCCGGACGGCTCAGAGAGGTGGGAGGGGGGGCGGGAGGGGGAGCGGAGGAGCAAAGGCCGATGGTGGAGGCGGGGAGGCGGCGCCGCGGAAGGCGCCGAAGAGAGAGGCCGTGAGGGCTGGGCGGCGAGGGAAGAAGAAGGCGCTGACATTTGTGGAGGGGCGGGAGGAAAGGAGTGCTGTGGGGGAGGGGGCAAATGCAATGCCGGACGCGGGGGCGGGAGGGCAGGGGGGGGGACGGGCCAGGAGGAGCAGGCCGGGCCGAGGAGACAGAGGGTGGGCAGGGGGCAGAGGGTGGCGCAGGGGGACCCGGGGGGGGTGAGAGACCCGGGGGGGATGCCCCAGGGTGGGCGGAGAGTTTTGCAGGCAGGTCAGGAGGGGGATGCAGGACTGGAGGGGGATGCAGGGGGGGCGGTCTCACCCTTGTTAATTGAGGAGACTGATGTGGAAGAGTTGGGTGGCGGGGTGGGGGGGGGGGCGGACAGGGAGCTGGATTGGAGCTCGTCGGAGGCGGAGGAGGGTGGGTCCTTGGGGGCCCGAGTGGGGTTCCCTCACCGGGGCGGGTGCTGCGGGGACAGGGGGGGGTGTGGGGTGTCGTGGACAGGGGTGGCGTGTAGAATGAAAAAATTAGTTGGACTATGCTCTGATTTTTAGACAAACTATGGATAATGCACAATTATATGGCTGATATGGAGGTAGTGGATCACCTCCTTCACAAAATACACTCGCTAATTCCTTGTATTCAGTTGACAATGTACATGACTCAGTCTTTCCATCGTCTTAGCAGATCTTGGACAGGAAACAGGCCTCCTAACAATGCGGTGAAGAAAATGTTGCCATCGGAAACAACCAGATACACAGAATTGGGCAGTTTCCGATTGCCAAAATGCTTTTTCATATGTGTAAAACACAAATTGCAATTCTGTAACTTGTTACCAAATCCTAATTTGCGTTTAGTAATTGGGTATTTGGAAGGAGCATATTAAGGGCGCCCCTTCCAAATATAGTAATTACAGTACTATGAATGTTTTGCAACCAGATTATGGTCGTAACACATTAAAGTTTTACCAACACCTCAAGGGTGGAAGTAACCATTCACAAATGGGAAGGGGTCCGAGCGCCTTCCTTTTGTGAATGTTGAAACAAATATTTTTTGAGAGCAGGCAGTGGTCCAAGGGACAACTGTCGGCTCTGAAGAAATAAAACTTGAACGTTTCATTTTATATTTTGAAACGCATAACAGGCTGCATTAAATTTTTTTTAAAAGTTTAATGCTTTATTAAAAAGCAATCACAGACATGGTGGTCTGCTGTCCCCAGCAGGCCACCATTCTGTAAAAGCTGCAATTCCTGATGGGTCACAAACTGCATCCTACCTCATTAATACTCATGTGGTAGGTTTATATGCGACCCCGTTAGGAATACCATAGTGAAACTCATTGTGTTACATACATTAGGAATGGCAATTTTCTAACATTGATTCTCAGAAAATCGAAATTAGGTTATCGCTATTCCTAAAATGTGTACATATGGCCCATGGTTCCTTTAGTCCAGTCTGTTTGGTGGTTACGCTTCCAGAGCCACAAAGTCTCCAAAATGAATTTGAAAGTGGTTGTGCTATAACATGAAAACTGTTATTTTCCAATGGCATAACAAGTGTTTCACTTTCCTTTACCATGTCCCCGGAGGTCAGTGATTTTTCCATCAATCCCCAAGATGGGTTTGGCCTTTTCTTTCGTCACCAATGGGAATGGCCATTTTCACAGCAAAGGCGAGATCAATACAAGACCTGGGAGCTCCTGAATCCACCAGTATTAGGACAGAAAGCCAGTCAGCAAAGAGAGAATCAACCACATAGAAGTATGCTCTGTTTTGAGCAGGAAGTAAAGCCATTAGGCTCGCATCTCTATTTAACGACGAGCTTGATAGTTTTCATACAATTGCAGGCAATTTCTCACAAAGTGGCCCACTACACAACAATGCATGGCAGAAGCTTTTTATGTGTCTGTTCTGTGTCCTCAGTAGCTTGTTTCGTCTTGACTGACGAAACCAGCATTGTTTCTTCATCAGCAGGACAATTGGAGTCTATTACTAAGGTATTTTCGTAACCTTAGAAAGGCCTTCCATGAGTTAGACTGCTTTCCTACTTTCTCCCCTTCATCTTCTGCTCAGTTTGTGGAGTTAAATTGATTAACGACCGAAGAAGTGGGTTTATTGACCATAGATAAAGCATGTTTGATCTCTTTGTGCACCCATTTGTAAAAAAACAGCAACCGCTGCTTCATCTGTCTAAGGTGTTTCAGCAAGAAGTCGTTGAAAAAAGCAATATAAGTCACATGTTCTTGGGAACCCAGTTTCAATGAAGGGAGCGCTATGTGAGCGCCTTGTTTGATATGGCGGAATTCAAGACTGCTTGCAGTTGACCCAAGAATGTGTTGAATTAAGACAGATGGTCTTGTTTCAATATCATAGGTGTAGGCCACATCAAGGTATCCTTAGATATGATAGGATGAAATCTACCTTGGCCGCATTATTAGTGAATAAGGGAGATTGACTCATGAAATCCAGCTGACAAAGCACTAAAAACACAAAAAAGCTTTTGGGTCTTCTGTATATTTCTCAGGCAGGGCTGTCATTGAATAATTAGTCAGGGTTATCCTGTGAATTTGGAACAAATGTCAGAGACCAGATCAGAGTTAAGTAAAGCTGTGGTACGAACTCTGCAATTGATTGAGACTGTTTAAAACAATATTTTGCTCGACTTCTGCCGTGTCCATTTTTTTTTTTACATCTCAATTGCGCTAATGAGAAGAAAGGTCGCAATTGGCCTGGCACATTGTCGGGACAATATGGTAAGGATGCCAATCAGGCCCGGTTCTAGCGGGTGGGCCAGGGCCACCCAAACATGAGCCTGACCCACCCAAACAGATGCCTTGGCCCTCCAAGTGAGGGCTTGAAGGCAGGCGCCATGTGGAGATGAAGGGGTGAAAAAATAAACAAAGCCTTCTGAACATGTGAATGGTCTTTTAAAGACCTGTGAAGTACTCGGGTGCAGCTGTGATAATCTCAAAGGCTGTCTGTGTGTGTGTGTGTGTGTGCGCGCACGGGCTGAGACAGCTTCGTGGGCGCGCACACAAACAGACAGTTTTTGAGATTATCTCAGCCGCACTAGGGGTACTTCAACGGTCTTTAAAAAGACCATTTACATGTTAAGAAGGCTTTGTTTATTTTTTTCTCCCCCTCGTCTTCACATGGCGAAAGGCAAAAAATCCTTTCTTTGACAAGGAGGAGGTCAATAGGGGGAGGGGCTATGGAGCGATGAGGGGCACTGTTGGAGGACCACAGTGTTGGAATCCGAGGAAGAGGTCATGGGATGGAGGGGGAGCTAGGGAGAGATGAGGGGCACTGGTGGAGGGTGGTAGTGAGGGAGTCTGAGGAGTAGGTCAAAGGGTGGGGGGCTACGGAGAGATGAGGGGCGCTGTGGAGGGTGGCAGTGAGGGAATTCGAGGAGGAGGTCACTGGTGGGGGCGGTGCCACGGAGAGATGAGGGGCACTGGTGGAGGGTGGCAGTGAGGGAATCTGAGAAGGAGGTCATGAGGGGAGGGCCTATGGGGAGATGAGGGGCACTTGTGACGTGTGGCAGTGAGGGAATCCGAGGAGGAGATCAATAGGGAGGGCCATGGAGGGAAGAGGGGCACTTTTAAAAGGTGGTAGTAAAGGTATCTACGGAGAAAGAGGTTATTGGTGTGGCGCCAAAAAAGACTCTCGCATCAGCGCTAAAGCCGACCCTGTCATGGCCTTCCTGTTTTTGTTTAAATAGCAGTAGGGTCATAAGGGCTGCTGTGGACATACTTTAAAGTGCGTGCCAATTATATTTACTGCTATATTCAATGTTTTAAGTTTGAAGGTGATTTTACTAATGTTTTTACAGGGAAAAATGAAAGTGGAGTCCGATGGTGCCTGATATGGGGCTGGGGCCCAAGGTTAGCTGCGAGATAAGGTGCACTGAAGAGGAATAGTGGATAATCAAGTCTGTAAGAGATTGCGTTGCAGAGTCCGGGGTGAGGTGGAGGTAGTAATGAAGAGAGATTCTGACTGAAGGCTCTCACAGAGGGAGCCTGAGCTGTGTCACTTGCCTGATAGTCCCACCTCAGAAACCTCCTCTTCCCATCAAAGGAACTTTACATGGAAAAAACACTTTTTGAGAGTGATAATATGTAGAAAGAGATTTGAAAAAGAGTGTGTTTTACTGGGCCTTGTAAGACTAAGAAGAGATAAAGGAAGGACCTGAAGTAGGCCTGCCCGGACATATATGCAACAAATTGAGCCCGAAGTGGCCCCCCAAATGCCCCATCGGCCAACCCAAATAAAAATTCCAGGAGCCGGGCCGGATGCCAATGCTGACCCAATGCCTTCCCCTACAAATACTTTTTTCTGATAATCAATTTAATTGAAAAATGACAATTTACAAAGGAAACAGAGATTAATATTACAGCACAGATACTTATCATCAATGTGTTTGCATGCATAGAAACCACAACCCACAGTATATTTCCAGTTCCCCTACAAATATTTAATAGAATATGCACTACATATGAGACTGAGGAAAATAGGGAAAGATAAGGGAAAGGAGAAACCCTGGCTCCGCTCAGTCCTCAGGACTGCGACTCTCATTCTGTAGCTGTACACCACCTTTGGCGCGACACAGTATATTATTATTATTATTATTAGGGGACTTCAGTAGTGAGCATATAATAGGTATTATGCACAGTATCTGACGATATTCACCACTGTAGGCTAAGGGTAAGTAATCACACAGAGCAAATGTAAACATTCCAGGGGCAGACACATGGGAGAGGAGCAGATGATGGGAGTGCTGTTCCAGCAACAGGTTCCATAGTGGTTTTAAAGGGAAGCGAAAAAGGTGCAGATATTAAACAGGATAGCAATGAAAGGAGGGCGAAAAACAACAAAGGCAAAGGGAAGGCTCAGTGCAAACTGGTAAAAATATGAAGTAAACCCAATAAAACACGCAATTACCAGGCAAGATTTCACGGTTGCGCTAGGTTAAATACTGTCTCTTCCCTGTTGAACTGGAAGTACTCCGCCATCTGGAATTGGGAAGTCATCATACCTTCGAAAGTAACAGGTTCCGTTGTGGAAAGGGCAGGATGCTAACATTTCTAGCATCTCTTAGGTTGCCTTATGGTTTTCCACGCTCTGCATGTCCTTTTCTCAAGTCTGATATGTACCAAAAAATGGCGAGAGCCCTTACACACTCCTCTCAGAGAGTTGCTGTCAGTGCAATACGTGCGATTTCAAGTGGGGTTGGCAGGGTTAGTCACAGAGGATGGTAGGGAAGCGTGGCAGGACAAACTGATTATATCTATGCTAAAACATCGCAGTCTCTTACACAGTTTAGAGCTAAAGGTACAGGGTTTAGCATAAAGGTTTCAAGGTACATATATGTATTTAGCATTAATGATGGAAAACTGTATGATATGATTCAACTTTGCCATTGAGGGTTTCTATTGGCATCACAAACCCCAAGACCTGGTGACACCATTACTAGTACACTTCTGATTTCAATCTGAGCAGTGCAGTAGGATCTGAGGGGCACAAATAACGTACAATTCTAGACCTGTAATTTTTAATAAAGGAGAGGCTTTTCAACTGGGGTCTCTGAGAGACATCAAATACAACTGAGGCTCCATTCGTGTTGTTTATGTATCACATCACTCACAGTCCGTTGGTGAAATACCTCCCCATTAATGATGGCTACCGATTTACAATATTATATGTTTGAAATGCCTCAAAATACAGTCGGTTATATAATACTTTTTTTTTTTTTTTTTACCCCAAATCTACTCTTATTTATAGCAAAAAATGATCTGTTGATAGTTTCTTGCCTTCGGCCCTTCTCCTTTCCCATATTTTTTTATTTAGATTTCCATTTTCATCGGTGTAGTTACTTTATTTTCAGAATTTAATTGATTATTGTAGCCTCTATGGAGGGGGAAATGTATGTATTTAAAAAGAAATCAAGCAAGAGGACTTAATTTCCCACCATCCATTAGCACAGGAAGTGACATCACTTGGTCTCATCCACCTGAATAGGAATTAACGACTGAATTTCCCATCAACCATCTGGACACGAAGGGCCATTACTGGTTTTCCTGCCAAAACCGTTTTTTAAAGAAGAAACCAAGCAAGCGGACTTCATTTCCCATCACCCATCAGCACAGGAAATTACATCATGGCAACCTGGACTCCCCCCCCCCTCCCACCCCAGGACCTACTTAATGACAGCTGTAACAGAGTCATGCGGAACCCTCGCCTACACACCACCCGACCACAAGCCACCTTTATCATCTTCATCACTGGCTTCCGCTCACCATCGACTCCAGAGCTTACATTCTCCTCGGTGATCTCTATTTTCACCTGGAAGACCAAAATGACTACTGCACCACAGTGCTCCTTGAAAGCTTGCGAAACATCTGACTCACCCAGATCGTCACAGAACCAACATACACTGTAGGACACACTGGACACCATCTTCACCACATGCAACAGCATCATATACATTTCCACCACACAGCTCACATGGATCGACCACTCAATCATCCACTTCCAAATCAACACACCTCAAATCAACACCCCTACCAGATTCAGAACTCTAAGCCGCAGCTGGGGCAAAATCTTAGAAGCAGACTGGCTCAGCGCCCTCAACACTGATCAGCCTAGCCCCACCGACAATCTCGAAAAGGACATCAACAACTTCAACAATTATATCAAGAAGTGCGCAGACTCCCTCACACCCATCAAACCCAACAAGCATAGTAGATCAAACAAGCAGGCCAATTGGTGTACAGAAGACTTCCAAGACACTAAACAACACTGTAAGCTTCTAGAAAGGAAATGGAGAGCCAGACAAAACTACCAAGAGAACTATCCACAAGGCTGCACTCCAACGCGATCACCAGCAAATTACAGACACAATGAAAAAAGCACTAGTGGACCGCATCGACGTAGCTCCAACAGCTGCAAAAATGTCACCTTGCCCTCAGTCACTGTCAACAACATTGCTGCCTTCCAACAACTCTTGACAACCTAGCTAAGTCTTTCCACTGTAATATCACAAAACTCTACAGCAACTCCGCACAACAATCCAACCACATAGAAACCATCACTAACCTACCAACCTAGACATTTACCTGACCAAATGGACAACCCTCACCAGAAACTACACAGCGACAATCATGCAGATCATCCACTCAAGGGCCACAACGGACCCATGCCTCCATCACATCTACAACCCGGGTGCATCACCAGTTATCACTACCTTAACCCACATCAAAACCTCCATTATGTCTGCCACTTTACCAAGTGAATGGAAACTTGCAGAAATCAACACCATCCTTTAGAAGCCAACAGGCGACCCAAATCAACTAAGAAACTTCCAAACCATCTCCCTGCTCCCCTATCCTGCCAAAGTAATTGAGAAGACGATTGAAAAGCAACTCACACGCCCACCTCAAACTTCACCATCTTCTAGACAACACACAATCAGGATTCAGAAAGAACTACAATACTAAAACAGCACTCATCATGGCCACCGATGACATTGAAAACATCCTGGAACGAGGAGAAACATTGGCCCTCATCCTCCTCAACTTCTCTGCGGCTTTCAACACTGTCTCCCACAACACCCTCATCAGAAGACTCCTCGAGACTGGCATACAGGGATCCATTCTCAGATAAATCTGTTCCTTTCTCATGGGAAGATCCAGAATGGTCAGGCTGCCACCCTTCACATCAGCCACCAAGAAACTGATATGAGGTGTCCCACAGGGATCGTCTCAGCCCCACTCTTTTCAACATTTACATGACACCGCCTGCCAACATCATCCGTTCACAAGACATCACCGACATCTCCTACGCCGATGACACCCAACTCATCCTTTCCCTGACGAACAAGACAAACCGCCACAGAACCAACTTCCGCAACTGCATGACCATGGTACCAGACTGGACGCAAATCAACTTCCTGAAGCCCAACTCCAACTAGACAGAAGTACTGAACTTCGGCAACAAGACCTCCCCATGGGATTCCACCTTATGTCAGTCAAAGCTAGGAAAAACACAGACAGACCACACATGAAATCTAGGGATCATCCTAGATGACAAGGTCAACATCACTGCTCAATTAAATTCAGTGTGCACCTCCTGCTTCCACATCATATGCATACTGCGAAAGATCTTCAAATGGTTGCCTTAGAACTGGACTATGCCAACCTTCTCTACACTGGAATCTCCAAACAACTTCTACACAGAATCCAGACCAACCAGAACACAGCTGCAAGACTCATACTCAACCTCCCTTGCTGCACCCACATCACACTGCACCTCTGGAAGCTTCACTGGCTTCCCATTCATGAGCGCAGCCAATTCATACATTTCAAGAACACATAGAAAGCCTTATACAACATAGGGCCAGAATACACGAACAGCAACATACACTATCACCAACCCACCTGACACCTATGGGCTTCTTCACTCTCACTCGCACACTCTCCCCGCATCTGCAAAAGCAAACCTGGAGGTCGCTCATTCTCCTACATCGCACCCAAGACAAATAATGACCTCCCTGAATACATCAGACCCTCGCCTCACTTCTTGAGTTCCGCAAGAAGCTGAAGACCTGGTACTTCATATAAGCACATTGGGACCACACATCTACCCACATTGCCCAATCACCTTGTTTTCCTTCTTTACATCTTTTTTATTGAGTTTATGCATTCACAGGCAGTCTTACATATGCATATAATGTATATTTTGGCTTTCCTCTAACAGTTACAGTTGTTACAATATATTCTCATTAGTAGATCATCAACACTGTTCAGGATGTAATAATAACAGTGTTTACCACGTGTATCCGAGGTACCGAAGTAATTTTACGAGGTAAGGAGCTACTTCATACTTTAACTTTGTTCATCGTTCCGCACTGTGTAAGACTTACGGTTAGGCACAGTTGAGTTAGTAAACGTATTGTTTTGCATGAGTTCATTTAGTTCTGACATATTGCCCATAAGGGAGAAAAGAAAAAGGATACAACAAGAAGAAAACCAACAACTTTGACCTTGCCCTAAGTATCTTGTCTCGGCTTTCCCGCATGGCCTTGCGCAATATGGCGTTACTAGTATAGCTTTCGGTGTCCCCTGTCTGTGGCGTATACACCTATGTGACTTCATGTTTGTCAAGTAGTTTACCATGGAATATCGCTATCTGCCGTCAGATAGCCTATCCGGTTAAAGCCACTTGTCCACCCATCCCTCGGTCAGGAGGTCTCTCAGGCCCCTCTCACTCATACTGCTATAGCTAGCCCAAGAGAGCGTCCCATTGTGCTGCTATGGGGGTGTGGCGTAGACCCAATGTTTCCTCTCGTCTGATGGTGAAGGTTTCTGCCTTGGCCCATGCTAGTAGTGAATGGCGCATGCCTACGTATGTGGTCGGTCTGCTGCTTTTCATCGATTAGTTAGTAGTCTTTTGGCTACCACCATCCCTAGATCTAGGAACCTAGATGTTACCTTAGTTGTTGGTGTTCTCTTAAACTTGTGTAGCAAGTATACCGGACATTTAAAGGGCAGTGTGCGGCCTGTACAGGTGTGTAACATTCTGGCGATCGTGCCCCAATATGTTCCAATCCGAGGGCAGCTCTATAACATGTATTAGCTTGGCTCCCAGCTCAGCGCATCTCAGGAACTTAGCGTCCGCCCCACTGAAATATTGAGTGATTTTAGCAGGCGTGAGGGAAGCCCTGTGGATTATATATAGCTGGATTTGCCTGAATCGATTGTTTCTGGGTATGCATGTTAGACTTTCCAGTCTTTGTGCCCTTTCTTTGTCGACGAACTGGCACCCTAGGTCCAGCTCCCACTTGTGGTGGAGGGAATCCAGGCTTACTGCCGCTTGGGTCCTAAGCGAGCCGGCGAACCAGCGTAAGAGATGTCTGCCGCACCCCATGACATGTAAATACTGTACGGTGAGGTGTGATTGCAAGTCCGTAGTCATGTCCCCCCACCTGGCCGTCAGTGTGGCTATCAGCGAGCGGTGTGTGAGTAATTGTCCCGGTGAGAGTCCCTCTACTTCTGCTAAGGAAGTATGTGGTGTGAGCGCTCCATCTCGGTATAGATCTTCTAGGGTCTGGACCTCTCTCTCTTGCCACTCCTCAAGTGACTGTGCCGTAAGCACCATGTGGCCACTGGGTTACCGCTCCAATGGTATCAATGGCGCATAGGGAGTAATGCTTTGTGTTGTGTATAAGCTCCTGCGGAAGCATTTGTATGCCACTGCAAGTAATAATGGCTCTGGTGTCCGCGATTTCGAGGTGTGGTGGAAAAGTCTAACAATTCTTTCTAGCGAGTATGGTGGCTGCGCAGTGGCCATGCCTGCGCGGTTCCTACCTGCTAGCCATCGGGCTATCCACTGCAGTTGAGCAGCGAAATACTAGTGCTCAAAGCAGGGCGCTGCTAGGCTCCCTTGGTCTGTTGGTAAATACAGTTTTGCTAGTGTCGGGCACTTCCCCATATAAAGTCCCTAATCTGTTGTTCTAGTGTAGTGAAGAAGGAAGCAGGGATGTATGTAGGGAGATTTGCAAAATAATATAGGAGCCTAGGGAGGATTACCATCTTGGTTAGTGCTACTCTACCTGTTATTGCATGTGGAAGCGTGCCCCAAAATTGCATTTGCGACCAGATTGCCGCCAGAGCTCTTCCCGTTAAACAGATCTTTCGGCTGGCGATAGATCCGGAAACCTGGGTAACGAAAAGTATTTTCCCTCCACTGTACCTTTCTACCACTAATTGAGAAGTCTGGGTCTTGTCCCGCCTCGTTGAATGCATATATTTGCATGACTTGTCCACATTCACCCACAACCCAGAGACTTTGGCAAAGTTCTGCAACAGGTGTGCCAGTTGGTCAGGGACTCTCTATGTCTTTTATATATACGAGGATATCTGATACCTGATGTACAGCATCTCCTAGAGGTATACCGTCTCCCAATATGATGCGCATCGCCTCTGCCAGTGGCTCTATTGCGAGCGCGGAGAGGCGGGGGGTCAGGGGGCACCCCTGCCTAGTTCCTCTACGCACCGGGATAGCATTCGAGATGTAAGGTCCCATTCGGTCCCTGACTGTGGGGCCAGTATAAATCAGATTGACCAATTGAAGGAACCCAGGGCCTAAGTCATACTTCTGTAGTGTTGCAGGCAGGTAGTCCCATTCTAGGGAGTCGAAGGCTCTTTCCAAGTCTAATATTAGACATCCCTCTCTCAGCCACTCTTGCACGGCATCCGTAGCTACTCTAAAAAAAGCGTCTCAGGTTGAGGGAGGTACTTCTGGAGGGCACAAAGCCAATTTGGTCTGGGTGGACCAGTGCAGGGACCACCTGTGCTAATCTATCCGCTAACACTTTAGCAAGTATTTTGTAATCTGTATTTAGTAGGGCCAAAGGTCTGTAGGAACCAAGTTCCATTGGATCTTTATCTGACTTTAATAAGGATACCAGGTATGCCTCTTGCATTGAGGGAGGAAGTTTGCGCTCCTCTAAGGCGTTAATGTCTAAGGAATAACGTTTTTGTGTGAGAGTCTCACAATAGGCCTTATAGTATTCCGCCGGTAGGCCATCCGGCCCAGGCATTTTCTCAGATGGCATCCCCTATCTCCTCCAATGTGAGCTGGCCGTTAAGTATTGCTTGGTGCTCTTCTGTTGCAGTGGTTAATTGTATGGAGCCTAGAAACTTCTCTAGGCCCTGCTCATCACTTCGCCCCCGGGACTAATACAGCTTGATGTAGTGTTGTGTCATAGCTTTATGTACTTCATGTTGTGTATATAACATATCCCCTGCAGTTGTACGTATGGCTCCTATCAGGGTGCGGGCATATTCTTGTTTTATCAGCCAAGCAAGCAGTCGGCCCTCTCGGTCAGCTGAGGCTTGTGTGCGGGCTGTATGTGCAGTGCAGTTATGGCATCGTAAGCGCTCCAGCAGCTCAGCATGATCCGCTTGCAATTTCTCTAGGTGCCTTAGATCCTTACTCTTCCCTTCTCCTTCCTGGTCACACCACAACAACTGGGACTCTATCTTTGTGAGGGAGGCAGTCAACTGCTTGCGCACATTCCACGTGGCCCCTAAGCAATGCCCCCTAATCACTGTTTTAAAAGGCTCCCACTCTATCAGTGCACTGCTTGCCGTGCCTTCATTTAGCTCAAAGTATGCAAGGGTGCCAATCCCTAGTGATGTGCGAAACTCTGGGTCTTCCAACGCACTAGGTTGGAGGCGCCACGTAGGTATGGGAGGGCGATCCGTCTCCCATTCAAGCTGCATCCACAGGGGGTTGTGATCAGAGTGTGTCCGACCCAGATATTCCATCTTCTTAATCAATGGGAGTAGTGATTGGGAACCCACTAGTCTATCTAGTCGCACATGCAGGCCATGCACTGCTGAGTAATGTGAGTAAGCGTGCATTGTGGGATTGAGAGTGCACCAAATGTCAATGAGTGTCCAGTGTGTAAGCCAGTCCACCAGAGCCTGGGCGTTAGATGAAGCAGGGGTTCTACTCAGGGGGAAAACGACCTGTTCAGATCTATGCTGAGCACTGAATTAAAGTCTCCTCCCACCATCTAAGGAATTCCCGACCAAGGGGCTAGGTTCTCTGACAGACGCGTAAGGAATGAGGGTTGGTCTACGTTTAATATTGTTTGGCCATTTCCCCGCCCTCTCATGAAGGTGTATCTATTGCCCAATCACCTTGATACCCTCTTGGGTGATTCGTGTGCTATACGAATCAACATAACATATCAGAAGCTGCAATATGTAGGCCGAACCATGCAAACCTCAGGCAGTATTTCACATACTTTAAAAATGATGTAGTTTATTTTGGAAGAAATCAACCCGATTGCCACTTGGTTCCTCTGGTTGTGGCACGTTCTAGCCCTTGAATTGCTCACGCACATATCAACCACATGGATGCCAAATTGTCTGGCAACCACTAATACGTTACCTTTCTAAGATGAAGCACTTTCAATTGGTTCCCCTTAGGCTACAAGCTCTGCAAATGTTTGATGACTCTCTTGAACCTTATGAGAGGGGCCATCAACAGGATTCCTCTGACCCGCCATCCCTGTAGGCGAGGCCTTACATCTTCCTTTATGCCAGGACCTTTGAGCCCCTCCAACAACAGGTTATTCATAATGCAACTTCCCCTGCTCCCTCACTTGGTTGAGTGGTTTGATCCTCTCTTCTTTCTCTCCCTTTCCTTTTGCTTCCTACTTTCCTTTTGTTCAATGTGGGTGAACTGCCTCTGATGTTGCTCAGTTTGGATTATCAGTTTGTCTGTCGTATGAACCAGGTGAGCATGGTATGCTGTATGTTGCTTTACATAAATCACCTAATGATGTTGGCAAGGTCAAGCCTCCATAAGATTTTAGTGATGTCAGATGTCTTACCTTGGTCTTTCCCGAATTGAGAGAGATGTCCTGTAACCTTAGAAGGATCAGTAGCCTATTGTTTCACTTGTTGCTTTACTATCCCTACCTTCCTTTGCAGTACGGGTTAGGGTGAGAATGTACTCCTTTATTTCCGTTTTACTCGAAATGTTCTGACATCCATATTGAGTGATGATGTTCTTTTTATGCCTTTTTGATGGGGCTACATTGTACCTACTTGTATGTTATTTTTTCTGTGTCATGTGCTCAATAAACAGATTTGAAACAAAAAATGATGTGGTTACTTATTGGAAGTTAATCAATTACATAAAGTCACAAAGAATAAATAAACGGAAATCTTTGGAAAGTCATCGTTTTATTGTTTTCACATAGAAGATAAAAAAACATTGAAATATAATGTTCCACATGTCGGGATTGGTGGCTCTTAATTGATAATCATTAGTGAACATTTACATCAGGTAGTATCAAACACGCACTAAAGTGCTCACACCACAGCTGGTAAGTAGAGGTTTCAGATGCTTTGTTGTGGTACCTTCAGTTTTGGGCAAAACAAAGCAGTATGAGGGTCGAACTCATAATAGTATAATATAAATGGTAAACCCATGTTTCAGATATATATCCGGGATTGCACAAATAGAACTTGAGAAAATAAAACCTAACATTCAGTGATATAGTTTGATGCAGATAGAGCTCAGTAGTAAATCTCCCAAGACATTCCTTCTGTATATAATCGAGGAAATCTTCAATAGGTTAAATTTATTCTGACTGTATCAATCAAATCGACCATATTTTATATGTTCTTAAAAGATTGGGTAAGACAAAGTGTTCAAAGGCCTTAAATAAGTGAATGATTGTTTTTTTAATTAAGGGATGTTGAGTGATGTATGTGCTGTTCTCTAACCATTCAAGTGGAAGTTTAAAATGTGTAAAGCAAAAAAAACAATTGTGAAAACTGGATCCTTTCCAATGCCTTTTACTAAAAATCCCTTGTCTAGTTGACTTACTTGATTATCTTAAACGGCACATTGGTATTTTACCTGCTAGTTCCTATGCATGTAATCATTAATGTTGATGATCTTCTGTGCTCGCGGATCAACATCTTGTCTTTTCCTTGAAACTGCACTATTCCAACATCTATCTTATTTGAATACTTTGTGTGCAAATTCACCTTTAGAATGCTAATGATATTTATTTCATTTTTAATCATAACAGGTAATGGAAGTTTGAACAGAAAGAGAATGGTCAGCAGATCTCTAAAATGTAATGACAATTTGAGACTACGTAAGTCTACTTTAAAAAGACAAAAAACAAACACGATGCAGAGTCTTTATGAGAGAAGCAATTCTAAAAGTCACATGTGTTTAGGAAGTGATCGCGAACTGGGAGGAGAGCAGAATGAGCACTGGCAAAGTGAGTCCATTCAACTCACCGATTGCAATTTAAATCAGATAGTGACCGATGTACAGAAATTGGATACATACACTGCATGTGAGAGTGGGATGAGAAATGAAAATGCTGTTCCACTGATATCAGTGCCTCTTCAGAACTGCAGACCGTACCTAAGTGCAGAGCTTGAGCAAACCTGCCACAAGAAAAACCATCCTGAACCTCAGCGTGGGAACAAAGTAAAAGGACGATATACATGTACTGAGTGTGGAAAAGGCTTTTCTGCAATGTCAGCTCTTATTATACATGAACGAACACATACTGGGGAGAGACCTTACCACTGTACAATATGTGGGAAAAGTTTCAAACAAACAGGAGTTCTTCATAGACACCAAAAAATGCACACAGGCGAAAGACCTTATCAGTGCAGTGTATGTTCAAAAAGCTTTAATCTTAAGCACCATCTAGTTGGACATCAGAAAATACATACAAAAGTACTACAGCATTGTGAGGCCGATTTGTTGGAAGCTGTGTAAGTGCTGGATAAATTATGAGGCTACATGACAAATGAGATGGTTAACAGGTCCATAACATTAAATGGAAAAATAATATTAATTATCAGAGCCTTTCAAAATGTGAAATAAAGAAATAACTACTGCCAGTCATTTTAGGTGCAGAGGACATATTTACAAGCAAAAAACTATATGCTGTTTATGAAAAATAACATTGGGAAATCTGAAAGAATGTATTTTCAGCACAGTGCATACCATGCCATGAAATAAAGAGATTACAAGTAAATTAATATCTAAACTTAGCCTTACATGTCATGGAGTTCAACCTAGAAACCTAGCCTTCCAATACTAACCCCAAAGAGGACACATTACATGTACTTTATATGAGAAAGCGTCACCAGAGAATACATACAAGAGAAAAGACAATGTTGGAATTAAAGAATGATCTTAAATACATCATAAGCAATAAGATACGAAAGAGAATAAATGACTCAGGTCCATGATCATGGGCTGCTAAAGAAAATTCCCCATATTTCAGTATTTTCGTTGCTTGAAAATTCTTATGCTTCAATTGAAAGTATGCAAGGGAAAGTTGTGGTTATTCATCGGATCATTGATCTGGAGTCTGGCATCTGTGCTGCTGCATCATGTTCCTCTCGGAGATCTTCATAATGTCTGCAACTTTTGCCTGGCACTTTTGCTGTGGAATACCTCTGCTGTTAGGGTTATTGGTGCTTTTCTTTGAACAAATGGGTGTTGAGGCCCTGTTATATTTTCCTGAGGCATTTTGGGGCAATTGTGATGCTTTCCTTAAATCCGCCATCTGATGAACAAGGAGCTGAGAGTCAACTGAGCTTGTGAACTCAGGCCAGTTGACACCCAGTTTTACTGTGGATGTTGAGTGGGTCTGTCTCTATGGCTTAACTCCATTGAACAACATCGTGCTGGTGCTCTTTCAAAAATGGACATGGTTATATGCAGTTTTATGCCAGGTGGCTGCTCTCTTCAAGTAAAATAGAAACCCTGTCACCATTTTTAAAACTTGTGTACCATTTTATTGACATGTATCTGCTTTACAAAGTCCCGTATTGAATAATTACAGTTACAAGGTTGGCTAAACATATAGCTATCAACCTTGTCAGGCATTACATAACCTCTGCGTAAGTATTGATATAGTCCTGTTAATATTTGTTTTTAAGCATAGTTAAATTACCAGAGTAATGTATTGGACCACCATTATAACTCTGTATGTGTTTTGCATTATTGTAGAATTTTTCATTTCACTGACTATATATTAAACGCATATCCCTCAATATATTGTAATATTAATAACTATTATTTCACAGGGATAGTCTTTGCATGGCAAATGTGTTTTAATAGAGCTACATGGCTTTGTAGTTAAATCTTTTAAATAATGTATTTCAGCAAGAAGGCACACTTGCCACACTTCCTGTGAGCCTTTCAGCTGTTTGCAAATGCTCTACTTTTCTCGTGAATGTATACTTTAATGAAATATTTTGGTGGATAGTCTTACTGTGTTAAAAACATATGTAGTCCCATGCTGTCATGAACTGTGCATAGAAATCCACAGTGGTTGATGTAGCATCAATGAGTTCTTTTAAGATTATGGTAGCGTTCTAGTTCACGACATTGTATCTTAGAATTTATACAGTTTGCTCTGAATTCTACTTCTAAAAGTAGGAAACCTAACACTTTTTCAGTCAGTAGTCAGTTTGGCTTGAAGCCATTCTGACCAACATTCACTCCTTGCTACTCACACTTTAAGATATTCACTACTACTTACACTCATTCTCTGACATTTACTATGTACAGCAATAACTCACACTGCTGCTGTTGCTCAGATCTCTACACCACCACTCACACACAGCTATTCACTGCTCTTCCTTAGCCAATTAAATCTCTCCTCTGGCAAAACCACAAGAATGTTGACCTAGACACATACACACATATATGCACACACGCTCACCAATAACACTCTCACAGCCACTCTCAAGCATTATATAAATGCCACACACTACACACCACCCCATATATATATATAACCTACTGGCGGTCGCCAGTAGGTATATATAGTTAGGATTTTTTCTCTATGTAACTTTTGAAAATTCTATGTCTAATAACTTTGGCATTTGTGGACGGAATCGGCTGAAATTTTCAGGAAAATGGCACATTTTGTTTCTGATCAGCCCCTGAAAATTTGGGGGGGTTTCGTCAAGGGGGGCCGAGAAAAAAGGGGGGTCCCAAAACGCGTTTTTCCCATTCATTTTTCCATAGGGCGTTTGGCCTCACTTTCAGCTCGAACGGCTGAATGGATTTGCACAAAACTTGGCAAAATTGTAGGGATTGTTAGCCCGATGTGCCTTTGCTGGGTCTCAATATATGTGCTCCATTGGATTTTGAGAAATTAACGTTTAAAAAAACAGATATATCTGTGACAGTGTCCCGGATAGTGCTCCAGTTCGCGTACTTTTCGCGTAACGGAGCTTTGCGAAGCGAAGCTGATTGGCTCTCCGGCGTCTGTCAACATTCTAAACAGTCCGTAGCGGCCGCCATCTTGTCTCTCGGTAGGATCGAGAGACAAGAGGAGGCCAAAGCGAAGGGGCAAATGACCATAAGGGGGCATAGTAGATTCTCCCTGACCCCCTAGGTTTGATGTGGAGGCTTTAAAAGGGCCCCTCGTGGGGTGCGCCCGGTACGCGTACCGGAAAGCGGTCTATGGAGCGTACTATAAGGAAACAAGAATGATTGACTTTTAACTTATTGTATGTTTATTGATTGTTCGTTTTGTTGTTTTTTTTGTTTTTTTTTATTTACGTAGCAACATGTAGGTACCAATGCAGAGTCTAAAAATCAATAAACGCCGTCTCCTTTGTAGATATCTTGCATGTTGTTACAGAAGTTATTGTGCTATATGGAATTCATACCATAGTCTGTCAGGAAAGCCGAAACAACATGGAGGCAGGAGATGATAAAGAGATGTTAAATACACATTGGAGATAATATAGTGGAAGAAAGGAAGTAACTATGAGCAAAGTTAGTATGTAACACAAAAAAGTTGCACAGTATATATTAAGTCTGATTTCACGTTATAATCAATTTGCTACTACTTTACAATATACATATAAAAATGAATAATGTGTCAAACAATTTTTGAATTATGAAATAAAAATTTATTATTCTGATTCTTTCTCAAAATTTAAAAGAAATTCTAAAAAATCATTATCTTTTTTTTTTTCATTTTCCAGTAGAAAATCTACTGCTTCCACACATTGCAGAAGTTCATTGTTTAGTGAATCGTCGTAGAATTCATGGTCAATTTCCGACTCGATTTTTGTTCCTGATTCAATTTTCAAGTTATTTTCCTGTTGTCCTTCCATTTTGTATGCTGAAAAATGAATTTTTATCAGTACAGATAGGGCACTGTTGGGTTTCAGTACAGACAGGCAGTTTGGTTATTTAAACAGTGATTTTTTCGTTGGGCAGTGTATGGTATCAAATTGGAAGTAGAAATATGAAGAAAATTATCAAATAAACTCTTAGTCAATTCTGAATTATACAAGACAAGTCTAACTCCACCCATAACTAAAACGGAGAAGTCTATTTTATTCTATAAGTATTACAGAGTGATAGAATATAACTGTCAGAAAATGTTTTCCTAATTAGCTTACAGTACAGAACATACTTCAGTTTTTAAAATAATATCTTACCTTTTAAATACAACTTGAAGTTATCAGTTGAATTTTAGTGGATATTTTCTTCAAGAAGTAGTAGTCAAAATGGCTGTGTTTCTCTCTCTTTGTTTATATATATTCAGGTACATAACCAATCAAATGTCATGATATTATAGTAGAAATTGAAAGTAATATTTTAATTGGTGGTCAATTCCAACACTTCCGATATGTTTTGTGAAGTAATTTACCTCAGGGATTTTAGAGAGTTCTACATGCTAAATGTCTAAATGGTATTCCAACGAAATTTGTGAAAATGGTAGGGATTGGTATGTAGTATGAGCTAATGTTTAATTGGTGAAAGTGTCTCCAGTGGTTTTTCTGTAAATTACTTTCCCACCTTTTTTGAGCGAGTGCTTGTCAGTGCGTGTCCCGGTACGCGAACTTGCAGCGTTACGGGAGTCCTCCATTTTGTGTTTCGGTAGACTTGAGTTACAAGATGGAGGGTAAATAATGTTCAGAATGGGTAGAAGGGGGTACTTTAGACGTATCCTGACCCCCTACGTTTTCTGAGGGTGGCTGAGGAGGCTCATATATGTCGAGAAAAATAATTGAATTTTTCACGTGGTTAGCTGCCGGTACGCGAACTGGGTAGCGAACCGGGAAGCGAACATAAGTGAAAATTAGTGAAAAAAGGTACATTCGAAATTTCAAAAGAGTAAATAAAGTTAAGGTAGCTCTGAAAAGAGCTTTTGGGTTCTGTGTAAGTTCTAGATACTTATAAGTAGGAACCAATACACATTCTTAAATTTAGTAGGAAAACTCTGTTCCCCTCATCTGAGAAATGCACGCCATCTCCTCTGTAGATATCTTGCATATAGTAACGCAAGTTATTGTTGTAGATGCAGCCCATTCATTGGTCTCTCATGTAAGCTGAAACAGACTTATTTACATGCTTCTTCGATTTCTCAATTTGTGGACAAAATTGATTGGACCACCTCCATTTTTTTCTTTGGCATATATTGGAATATGTAAATGTATAAGCATTTATATAGCGCACTATTACCCGTAGGGTCCCAAGGCGCTTGGACCGCTGCGAAACCCTTCCTGGCTTCCCTGAGAGATGGTCCCTTAATGGGTATCTCCAGGGTGAGACCAGGCATCCCCGGCGGTCTGGTGGGGCCGTTAGTGAAGATGAGGCAAGCTAATGCCCAGAGTTGCCGAGTGTGATCGCTGATCAGAGTGGGCACCGAGGCGAGAGAATTATCGAGTCCGCTGACCCTGGTCCAGAAACCTGCCGCGCCGGGAATCGAACCCTGGTCCCGGGCCGTCCTCTGCTCTCGGGTCTGCCGCCTCTAACCAGTGAGCCACACTACTTCACCAAGGCAGTTTGAGGAAAAAGTGTCATCAAAAGTGTTGAGGAAAAAGTGTCATCAATTGCTCCACGGTGTCTTTTAGGAGCATTTCCAGACCTACCCCAGTCAAAGTGCCCAAATCGTTTCCTCCACAGTGCACTATTATGAGGTCAGGGTTTGGCAAATGCAAAAAGGTTTTCACCAATGGTATTAATTGGTGACATTTCAATCCTCTTCGGCCAATCCATTTGATTTCCACATTTTGTAAATTGAGGTTGTATAAATTTCTGTTATCAGCATACCTGTGAGCCGAGTGGATGTAGCTAAGTCCAAGAATCCAGACTGAAAACATGGCTAGAGGAGTTTTTGCTACAGTCAGATGAAGTGTGGGAATGAAATGGCAGTTGAAATAGTGAAGTTTGTAATGAAAAAAAACTGTGGAGTTTAAGTGCAAATGATTCATTAGCATTGATTGGTGTATTTCCATTGCTGAAAACAGAAATTTAGGGTGCATGGATGTGTTCTTTGAAAGATGTAATTTGAATGGTTATTTAAAAATGTGTTTATGAAACATTGCAGTGGATTAGCAGGTGTACTGAGAGTTCAGAGTTCATTTGAAACATTGTTGTGTGAACTTGTAAACCTGAGATGTCTGGCAGGCAGTAGTTGCTATGGAAAAAGGGCAGAAAGGGCAGAGGGGGGAAGGGTGTTGATTTGAAAATAGTGAGGGAAGAGTTTTGATTGGCTGACATGAGAGATATGTGTGATGAATATCAGCGTTTCAGTGCCTTTGTTGGTTCCAGCCTCTGGAGTGCATACCTTTAATTCTGCTAAAGAATAATTGGTGTGTTTCTGAGACTGTTTTGAAATTTAAAAAGAATTTGTAAAGGTGAGTTATCGTTTCTATATTTTAGCTAAAGACTAGTATGCTTTTTTGAGTAAATAAGAAAGTCAGCTGTGTATTTAAAATGATGTTTTGCGTCAAGTGTTTGCATTATGCTTTCAAAGGCGATTTTGCATTCTTTTACCAATTGTAATTGTAGATAATGTAAAGTATTAGTACTGACAAGGTGTGTATGTACATAGGAGCTGTGCTGTGTTTTCAAATTATGATCAGAAAATCGTTTTTAAGGAAAAGGCATGCTTTAAAAAATTATGAGAATTTATTTACTTGTGATGTGACTCCTGCAATGCGTCGGTTTTGCGGAACAGATGTATGATGCATTTGTGTTGTTATTGTTACGGTGTATATGTAAACAATGATGCATAAGTATTGCACGGGCATTGTAAATACTCTCCTATGTGTGCTTAGCAATTTCAAGTCACTCCCCCTGGTTCATGGGCCTTGTGAATATGTCCCCATGTGTGTCTGGTCATTTGAAGTCACTTTCCTCGTGGTGCAAGGCCCTTGTAAATATGCCCCCATGTGTGCCTGAAAATTTTTGATTTTGATTGTTTGAGTTACATAGCCATGTTAAAAGTTATTGAAAAAAAGGTGCAAGTACCTTAAAAAAACGTTTTCATGTGTATTAGGGCATTTTAAGTCAGTTCCCCATGAATGTAGGTGTATAATTGTTTTACATAAAAGGTTTAAAAACTTTTTTTGAAATCAAATGCATGCACACTTAGGGCCCGATGTAGGTGGTCGTTTCAGGCCATTTACCGACCGGTTACGGCCGATTTCGGCCGTTTCCGACCGGTAAATGGCCAATCGGTATGTAGGGGCTTAAATCCAAGGCCACATGTAGGTAAATCTACATTTACAGAATCGGTAAAATTACCGATACCGACCGACCTATATCTGTCCCTTAAAGTCTTAGGGAAAGATTTATGATGGTTGTGCGCCTCTTTTGTGCTGCTGTTGCGTCACTTTTATAATGCAGGAGAGATTTACAAGATGCACCATGTTGCAAGATAGCAGCTGCGGGTCGTGGAGGGAGTTATGGTGGGGCAGGGAGGCGGGGAGGGGCAGGGTGGAGGGACGTAAACACTGGCATATGGATTATTGCAGGTAAGTACACAATTTAATGTGCGTAAAGTTTCATGTGGGCTTTTTGTTGCAGGGTGGGCAGTCATTTGCATGAAAGCCCTGTAATACTATCACTATCACAGTAAAATTAAAAATATTTTATTGAATCATTTTTATAGCATTGCTGAATGTAATTCTTACTGTTATTGATTTACTGTACCACCGAATAACACATCATACTCTTAAACAATTTATTAGATCGTCTTCTTAAAACAGAGTACCAAGCTTTTTGCGGGGGAATGCCCCCTCTGCATACATTATACCTGATGCAGATATATTGTGGCGCAGTGTTTAAAAAAGTGACCCATGTACCTAGATGCGTCACTTTTTAAAAATAGTGCAACGAGGCGCATTTTTTTACACCACTGGTGCGATGCGTCACTTTTCTGTGCGCACTCCTTACGGCATTCCAGATGTGACATATTTAATGTATGACGAATCATATCGCAAGGAGTAACAGATACGTCAGTATTTCTGACATAAAAGTAAACATAAAAGTGACGCATTGCTGGAGTGCGTCACAAAAGTGACGCAACTCCAGTAATGCGTCCTTTCACAAGGGGAAAGCACCATCGCACCAGCAGTGTAAAAAAATGCGCCTCATTGCGCTATATTTAAAAAGTGACGCATCTAGGTAGATGGGTCACTTTTTAAAACCCTGCGCCACATTATATCTGCGTCAGGTATAATGTATGCAGAGGGGGCGTTCCCCCGCAAAAAGCTTGGTAATAGCGACGCAGTGAAATATATGAGATTTCACTGCGTCACTTTTAGGATGCTGTTGCGTCAAAATCTTGCGCCTGCCTCACAGCAGGTGTAAGACTGACGCAAGACCTTTCACATGGTGCTTTCCCCATGTGAAAGGACGCATTACTGGAGTTGCGTCACTTTTGTGACGCACTCCAGCAATGCGTCACTTTTGTGTTTACAGATACGTCAGAAATACGGACGTATCTGTAACTCCTTGCGACATGATTCCTTATACATTAAATATGACACATCTGGAATGTCGTAAGGAGTGCGCACAGAAAAGTGACGCATCGCACCAGCGGTGTAAAAAAATGCGCCTCGTTGCGCTATATTTAAAAAGTGACGCATCTAGGTAGATGGGTCACTTTTTAAAACTCTGCGCCACATTATATCTGCGTCAGGTATAATGTATGCAGAGGGGGCGTTCCCCCGCAAAAAGATTGGTAATAGCGACGCAGTGAAATATATGAGATTTCACTGCGTCACTTTTAGGATGCTGTTGCGTCAAAATCTTGCGCCTGCCTCACAGCAGGTGTAAGACTGATGCAAGACCTTTCACATGGTGCTTTCCCCATGTGAAAGGACGCATTACTGCAGTTGCGTCACTTTTGTGACGCACTCTAGCAATGCGTTACTTTTGTGTTTACAGATACGTCAGAAATACTGACGTATCTGTAACTCCTTGCAAATTGATTAGTCATAAATTAAATATGACATATCTGGAATGTCATAAGGAGTGCGCCCAGAAAAGTGATGCATTGCTGTTTTCACGTAGCGATGCGTCACTTTTCAGAAATGAGGCCTCCAGTTTATTCACTGTGTCACCTCTACAACTCTTTCTTGCGTCAATACGTCCCTTTTGCATACATTACACCTGACGTAGGAATAATGTGGCCCAGGGGTTTACAAAGTGATGTATTTACCAAGAAACGCCACTTTGTAAATATGAATAAATAAGGAGCATTTTTTATTGGAATGTCGTGTCACAAAAAGTGATGCTTTGGTGGCGTTAAAGTGACGCATGGCTTCATAAATGAGGCCTTCTACCTTCAACTCCAGCAATGCATCTTTTCTTATCCTTCAACACTCCTGTTCTTTTTCAACATTTTCATTGAATAACAACATTCCCATATTCACTCTTCTTCTTATAACTTTCTTTCCTAACACTCACCTTCTTTCAGTCCTCCTACTTCACTTCTTTTTTCCTCTCATACCTTTCTGTTCTTTCTTACTCATTCTCCTTTCAATTATCAATGCACTCTATTTCACTTACTCTTTTTCATTTTTTTAAGAATATAGCTCTTTGATGAGAATTGGAGGTAGTTCTGAAAAGAACTTTTGGTTTTCTTCTTTTTTCAAAACAGGAACAAAAACAGGGAATGGAAACTGCTCAACAGGAGCAAAATAAAACAAAAAAAATTAGGGGTGGGAAGGGCAGCGATGGTTCTCCAATGCTCGAACCATGAGCTGGACACTTTGCTCCCCAAAGGTGAGGAGTTGATTGCAGTATCTGCATCTGACGACCCCATGGTTAAATGCAGGTTGAATGTTTGGCACCTGCTCCTGTGATTGCCCCCTCCCAGAAGAAGTTGCTCCTCCGGTTGATGTAGAGGCCCCATCACTGGGAACCCCTTGTGCCAGAGCCCTGACACTTTCCCGGGCAAAATTCTGGGGGTGCTTCCTCTCCACATGCCGGATCATTGTGAAGTTCCCAAAAGAGTACTTTTTCAAAGGGTTTCCTCGTGACAGCTCTTCTTTGCAGATCTTGCACTGCACTTTTGGAGCATTTACCTTTTTTAGTCCAGGTGGGATTATAAAAAATTTCCAAATGAAATGTTCCTTAACTTTTCGTTGAGGAGGCTCTTCATTGATGAATTCATTGGAGTCATCCTCACTGCTGGATTGTCTGGCAGCCATTGAAAAACCAAGAAATATCCTGGAGCAAAAAGGCAGGTCTTTCAGTCACAAAAGTGAAAGAAGAAGTGAAGGAAATGGGTGGGGATTTCATTCTTTGTAAAAAAAACTGTTAGCAACCAATGAAAAGTGTTATTTTAAGGTCACATGACCCGACGCGCTTACGCTGCGCGCTCCGGAGCGCTTCCGGGAGCGTTTACGCGGCGCGAAGGTAGGCGCTTCCGGGGCGCAAACGTGGCGCGAATGTAGGCGCTTCCGGATGCGTTTACGCGGCGCGAACGTAGGCGCTTCCGAGGGCACTTACGTTGCGCGCCGAAGTGACGTCATCAAACTTTTACGGAAATGCATAATCATTTTCTTTATTAAAAAAAACTGATTTTATTTGTATGGTACGTAATGTTTTGCATTATTATTAACTTTTCATTCATATTTTTTTTCACGAACAAAAGTAGCGCTCTGGGTGCGCTTTCAGGTGAGCTCACCGGTTAGCTTACCGGAAAGCTTACCGGAGAGCTTACTGGAGAGCTTACCATAGCGCGCACCCAGAGCGCAAAAGAAAAAAATTATATATAAAAAAAAAAATGAATACTTACACAAAACAGCAAATTGTAAAATAAAAAAAAAGGTTAGAAACTCGATATACAAAGGAATTAGCATTTAAAAAAACCTATGAAATTCACTGAAAAAACCATAGGTTATAGACCATATATAGTTAGGGATTAGCATTTACAAAACTTTAATTTACTCGCACAAAACCATAGAAATTCGCATATATAGTTAGTTGCAATAACTATATATCGCGCACCCGCAATCCACTGCTGATGATGTCACATATTACATCATTCATGACATGGTCAGTGACATCACTGATGACATCTCAAATGACATCACTGATGACATCACTAATAACATCTCATTTGACATTACTGATCACATCACTGATGACATCTTGAAGTAATAGAAAATTTCAGGTAGCTAATGTGTCCCCCCACTCGCACCCCATCTATACACACGTGCCCCATGTATGTCATGTAATTCCTTTTCCGTGCCTGCTAGAAAGACGCATATGCATGTGCGTCCAACGTCAACATGTCAGTTATACAGTCCTCCAAGAAAATCATGTTAATTAGGCTTCTAGGCCTATGGTGCCAACGTCTTTACATGGTGCACTTTTGAATAAAGCACACGTTTTCTCCATGTTTTCTGGCCCAGTCGAGCCAGGCCCTTAATCGAGGCTCCGAGTTCTTTTCTGTCTCTGAAAGCTACAGTTTAGGTATGCATCCCTGACCTCTACCTTACATCCTGCCCAGACGAGGGGTGCCCGGCTCGGCCTGGCCTGCCTGCCAAGATGATATTTTGCCTACAGTTATCTGCTCAGCCTCCGCGAAAACACATTCCAGTCTAGTGAAATAGGTAAACATATTCCCGGCTGCAGAGCAAAGGGCCCTGTCTTCCAGTCTCCATGCAAGTAATTTACTGCACCCGTTACCATGGTAGGCCCATGGCCCCCGCACTTTACATGAAGATCCGTATGCACGCACTAGCACTCAGTGATGAACGGCCTCTGCCCGAGAGACCTTTTACTTCAGACACTACATCCTCCAAACACAAGATACCAGATATGCTATAGGTGCAGGTCGTTCTGACATCCCAGACGTTAGTCTCCTCTACTAGTGCAAAAGTCAAAGCCCCAGCTCTCCCCAGTTACACGTCATGCTCAGTTGCGCGCGCATGTAGGCCAAAGATTTCTGCTGATCCTGCAAACTTTCTCTAAGCATCCACCCACTTGTGACGTTTCTTGTGACGATTCTCTGACATGTCAAGTGCACGCCCACGTGTACGCCTTCTTACACGCCTCCTGTTACGCACATGTGTTCTTATCTCTCTCTTTTCACCTGTTACGCCTACTGTATTCGATTCAAGTATATGCTTTTACTATATATATTGTGTGATGTTAATAAAATGTTGAATGTCCCTTCCTGAACCTTAGTGGTGATGGAACCCGATGTCCCATGCCTCTAGGCATTTTCATTAAAGCCCGTATGACTCAGATACCACGGACTCTGCCTCTCATTTGATTGAGCTATCCTTATTGTCATTTAATGTATAGAAAAATAGTCCGGTAATTTTATTTACCACATAATCTGGCGCCCGAAAAGGTACCCCCCCTTCCCCACTCGCCGGCGATGTACCGCAGGCCTTGACCCCTTCTACAGCCGTGACGGAATCCAGTGCACACCTGCGGGTTTTCCTGCTATCTCCCTCAGGCCCACGGAGGAGACGGAGACTGCGACCCGGCATCCAGACGAGGCGGTGAGGAATGCGGAGGATCCCGACCAGAGCCCCAAGTCGAGAGAGCAAGGTCCGAGGTATCCGGAGGCCCACCTGTTCTGAAGCGCATGCGTAGGAGAAATCGTAGCCCGACGCAGTCCAGTCCAGTCCAGTTTCCGAGGCCTTCAGTTTCTGCTTTCCGGTGAGTACCGTTATTGGGAACGCATCTAGACGGGTTCATTAATTTGTGCCCGGTCAAGACAGGTCTGGGTACACAGACCTGGTCCAGACGTGTTCACTTAGGGGAATACGGTATGACGTGTCTCTTTATGGGACCGGTATGTCTGTACTGTTCTAGCAGTGCATCTAGTAATTCAGTATTCTAGATCTCGAGAGTTTTTCAGAATTGTGTTTTCATGTACTAGGTAGCATCTGTTCGAAAATGTTTTAATGTGTTTTAATGTCGTGGTATGAATGATTGTTTGCAATTTATTACTGTGTTCATTGTGTTCACGTTCAAGTCGGTTTAAATATGCCACTGTTCTCGAAATTACGTCAGATAGGAACCAGGAAAGGGATACTCGAAGAAGCAGTTCCCGTCCCACCTAGGGACACTCCCGGACATTTTATGTACCATAAACATGGCTTAGATGCCATACTGTACCTAGATTTGTGGGTGGATTACACAAAAGATCTGGAAGAGAAATATAGATGGCCTGTCTCAGGGACATGGGATGCTGATTGCATCATGAGAGTAGAAGAAGCATTATGGAAAAAGAAAGCCAGACAATCCCAGAAAGACGCCATAGAATTATGGCGCAAAGAAGCACATAGAAGAACAGAGAAAGAAATCAGGAAAGCAGAGAGAAGTAGAGAAGAATCTGAAAAAGCTAGAGAAAAAGAGTTACTAGAAGAAGGAGAACGAGTCAGAATAGAACAACAAGACAGACAAAGAAATGCCCTTATTACAGGTCTGTATCCTGTTCTCGCCGAGGGCCTGCCCAAGGCGACCCCGGAAGTACCCCGTAACTTGCCACCACCATTGGTCCCGACTAAACTCCGTCATAAACAGACCGCAGCGGACATTTTCCTTTCTTCCTATTTAGATGATGTAGCTCCAGAATATACCAATATACGCGTACCACCTGCTAATAATATACATCAGCCTATTCAGTCTGTTCAAGACACGATACCACCACTTCCTCAAGACTCAACTCCCGCACCCATGTCACTTCCCCTCCTGTCACTACTACTGCTACTGTTCCTCCTGCTATTGGTCCTACCAATCCTTTTTCTACACTTACAACCCAGAGTCTGCCTGCATTACCTACCCCTACTTTTCAAGCTATGACACCAGTAGTTACAGCACAGCTAGTTGATGGTTACGCTTCCGCTTCAGGAGGCGCAGCAGGAGGTCAGCCTGTCACCCCGCCTCAAGTAAAACGAATGACGCTTAGAGAAGCAGCATTACAACGTACACCCAAAGCTGCGACATTCGCAACCCTTAAACAGTACCTTACAGATTGCAGATATGACCCAGTACCAGGCGAAGACGAGATGATGCTATTCTCAATACGTTTACGACGAGTCACAAACTATCTGACTATTCTACCACATATGAGACAGCATTTAGATAATATATTTAATTTCATTAGAACAGGGGAGAGACCAGAATGCATCCACGAAGCCATGGCACTCAATAAGGTTGAGACACAAAGAATGATCTTACAGTTTTTGATAAATTGTTTGATAAGGGAACAAGATCGACCAGGTACAAGCAAAGAAGAAATGGATATCCTGATAAATTGGAGTAATAATATAGCTGATGGTAAACATAATAAACAAGGTTGTATAGAATCCATGTACAGAAAGATCCGTAAAGAAATTGTAATAATACACGAAAAAGAAAAAGCAGCTAGGGAAGCCGAGAAAGAGGAGAATGAAACCACTGAGGACGACGAGATAGATGATACAGAAGAAGATGCAGATAGAATAGCGTACGTAGGTAGAGCAAGACCTTTTGACAGACCCATTCGCCTAGAAAGCAAGAAACGTTTTCTTTCTCCCATACCAGAACAATGTTCTCTTGAGCATTTATTCCAAGCCACTGATAAAGTACTGAAACAACGAATAGGTTACAGTGAACTTAGTACCATGCGTGAACAAGAACTAGCACGATCAGCAGTACAATGGGCTGATAATAATAGCGTATATTAAGATGATTCAGTAGCACAAACATTTTTGAATCTTTCCCCAGCCGAACAGCGCCTAGCTGGTATGTACATGATCCAGCATCTCATTACACTATATGAGAGTCAGCATTCTGATCCACGTCCCCTATATAATATATTGGAAGAATTACTCTTAAAAAGATGGAGAGGCCTAGGTACCGATTTGATTAATGTCATTCTAGAACAACGACACAAATACAGAACTTTTCTGACTCCACATTTCGTTCCTGTTCCACCCCCAGTAAGGAAAACATTTTACATTGACAGACAGAATCCCTTACGAGAAGTTCATCCCGTCCAGACCACAGGGGGTGAGCTTCAACGCGTATTCGTATACACACCCTTGACCAAAATGGAACTATTGGAAATGAAGAAAATAGTGCCTTGTCATGATAAAGATCCAGCAGGGTTTCACCGTGAACTAAAAGACATGCTACTCATGGGGGATTATACATATCCCGATATTCTTAAAATGTTAAAAGTATTGTTGCCTGCTGGCATTTACGAAAAACTTAAAGAAAAAGAATGGGAGGTGGGAGATAAAAAGATTATCTGGACTGAATTAGAAAATGAAGAAAATACACGAATTCCAGGTACTGGTCTTGGGGACAAAGCTAAAGCATTACCAGGATTATTAGTACAGGTCTTGCCGAGGTTATTGGCAATTAAAAAGGAAGACTGGGATGCAATCTCAGCCTGCAAACAGAAACAAGACGAAGACACTAGTGATTTTTATTCCCGATTCGAGAAATGTTTCATTATTAATAGCGGCCTGAAAACAAGTAGTGAGTCATATCCACATCTTTTTGTGACCAAATTAGTCGAGAATTCCTTACCACAAGTCAAAAATAGATTACTGAAAGTCGAGAGTACATGGCAAGCAAATACCCCTTCTCAAATGTTACAGTACCACCAGAACCGAATTAGAGAGGAACATGATCATGAACAGAGGTGTATGAAAGATACGAAAATGAAAGTACTAGTAGCTCAGTCTGTTCCAGCAGACGGTCAGAAAAAGGGTACAGCACCGCCAGGTCATTCTGCAGCTCCCGTTAAAGGGAATTGCAACTATTGTAAACAGCCAGGTCACTATATAAATGAATGTACCGTTCTGAAATATAATATTGCTACAGGCAGGACGAAAGAAAGACCGCGTCCTCCTAGACAAGAACATGTTCCACAGCATAATCCACAGAACACGCAACCTCCACAGCAAGCACAACAGACAGTAGCTGTACCCCAACCCCAACCCATCGCTGCCACGCAACATGTCACGCAACAAATGTACCAGTATGCACAGTCAGATTACCCCGATTACCAGCAGTACTCATGAAACAGCCTAGAGAGGGAGGTTGGCTTGCCTCTTATTGAGGTTCCTGTAGATCAAGAGGGTCCCTATGTACATAGTCAGGTATTAGGGAAAGACAGAAAATTTTTGATTGACACAGGGGCGAGCAGAACTACCATCAGTCATGACGAGGTTCCAGGGGCACCCCTCTCAGGCTCACAGAATGTTTCCCTGGGTTTTTCAGGAAAGCCTATTGTTAACGAAGTGTCAAAGCCAGTTTCCCTAGAAGTTGGTCCATTGTCCCGTACTACAGACTTATTACTTATGAAAGCATGTCCTGAGAATCTGCTTGGTATTAAAACATTGAAAGCACTAGGAGCAGTAATATGTTGTTCTCCGGAAGGAGTGAGATTATTTTTACGTGATTTCAAAGGTCATTATGTGTTGAGAGATTTTGATCCAAGATTGCAAAATGTACCACAGCATTTATGGGCACAAGGTCCAACTGATGTAGGTTGTATGCACATTACACCTTATCGTGTTACTCTCAAGCAAGGAGTTGTACTACCCAGAATCTGACAATACAAATTGCCCCCCGAGGCTGTAGCAGCCTTACAGAAAATTATTGACGAACTGATTGCCCAAGGAGTAGTTATAGAAACTGACTCCAATGTATGTAATTCTCCAATCATTCCGATTCTTAAACGAACTGACCCAAATGCACCACCAGTCTACAGATTGGTGATCGGCCTTCGAGAATTAAATAAATGCATCATTCCCCAGTACCCAGTAGTGCCAGACATATCTTCCTTATTGACTGCTATTGATTCCGAAGCAGCGTTCTTTACTGTAATCGATCTTAAGAACGCTTTCTTTAGTGTCCCCATTCATCCGGAAAGCCAGTATCTCTTCGGATTCTCTTTAAATGGCCGAAGCTTTAAATTTGCACGTGCACCTCAAGGGTTCACGGAAAGTCCTAGTATTTACAGTCAAGCCCTGAAACGACAACTAGACAGTATTCACATGCCTGCTGACACTGCTCTGCTCCAATACGTTGATGACCTGTTAATTACTGCACGGACTGAACGTGACTGCGAGCGCGCGTCACTGACTGTCTTGTTTTTCTTGGCCGAAAAGGGGCATAAAGTGTCCCCTTCGAAGCTACAATTCTGTGCCCAGCAAGTGGTATACCTTGGGCACTTGCTGTCCAAGTGGGGGAGACAGTTGACACCAGACCGCATCCAGTTAATTGCACATCTGCCACAACCCAAGACACAAAAGGAGGTGCGGGCCTTCATTGGCCTCACTTCTTACTGCAGACAATGGATCCCTCAGTATGCATATCTAGCCAAACCACTCATACAGTTGACAACACAGGAGGCAGCGACTTCGACTGTCCTCCCTTGGACTCAGGAACATACACAAGCTTTTGACGAATTAAAGAAAGCCTTATGTCAAGCACCTGTTTTAGCGACACCATGTTACAGCAAACCTTTTACACTTTTTGTTACTGAACGCGATGGCACAGCATTATCTGTGCTCACACAAGATCAAGCAGGAAAACACAAGCCTTGCGCTTATTTTTCTAGTACATTAGATCCAGTGGCCCAGGCTCTGCCTGCGTGCCTCAAATCAGTTGCAGCAACAGCTCTAGAAATCAGACAAAGCGATTCAATAGTGTTAGGACATCCCCTGACAGTACAAGTTCCACATTCCGTGGAAGTTCTTCTGAACCGAACCCAGACACAACACTTGACCATAGCAAGACTGACAGGATATGAATTGACATTGTTTCAGCCACACATAGAGATCAGACGTTGCAATACATTAAACCCTGCCACATTGTTACCCTCGAGCACAATTGACCCGACACCACATGACTGTGTAGAAGTCATCAATACTGTAACAAAACCCAGACAAGACTTGACAGACATTGCATTACCCGATCCAGACCTGACACTTTACGTGGATGGTTCATGTATGAGAACAAGCACAGGAGAGTTAGTGGCCGCCTATGCAGTGACCACTGAGACTGAAGTCATAGAAACACATCGTATTGACACATTGTCTGCCCAAGCAGCAGAGCTCAGTGCTCTGACCCAAGCCTGCATCCGAGCCAAGAACCTGAAAGTAAACATATACACAGATTCGCAGTATACATTCGGAGTTGTTCACGACTTCGGTATCCTTTGGCAATAAAGAGGTTTTTTAACTTCTCATGGCGCCAAGATACAGCATGGTCCCCTTATTCAAGCTCTGTTAGAAGCAATACACTTACCTGCATCCATTGCTATCATGAAGTGCAAGGCACATACTAAAGTCACTGATACTATTTCCCAGGGTAACGACCTGGCAGATCGAACAGCTAAACTCACAGCTCAGACTCAAACAGACATACCGACTGATACGACAAAGACTGAAGTACCAACACAGACACATTGTATGACAGTGAAGGATCCCACTCGACATACAGACACATGCCACTCCAGACGAAATCAAGAAATGGACTGAACAAGGAGGGATCCAGACAGATCAGGGATGGATGACGAAGGGAAGAGCCACATGGTTCCTCCCCGACTCTATGGTTCAAGTTATCATTAATACAGCACATAGTCCAGCACACTTAGGAGAAAAAGCCATGTTAGACAGCATTCAGAATCTATGGTTCAACAAGCATTTACGTGCAGCAGTGGTAAATAAAATTACTGGACTATTTTTCTATACATTAAATGACAATAAGGATAGCTCAATCAAATGAGAGGCAGAGTCCGTGGTATCTGAGTCATACGGGCTTTAATGAAAATGCCTCGAGGCATGGGACATCGGGTTCCATCACCACTAAGGTTCAGGAAGGGACATTCAACATTTTATTAACATCACACAATATATATAGTAAAAGCATATACTTGAATCGAATACAGTAGGCATAACAGGTGAAAAGAGAGAGATAACACATGTGCGTAACAGGAGGCGTGTAAGAAGGCGTACACGTGGGCGTGCACTTGACATGTCAGAGAATCGTCACAAGAAACGTCACAAGTGGGTGGATGCTTAGAGAAAGTTTGCAGGATCAGCAGAAATCTTTGGCCTACATGCGCGCGCAACTGAGTATGATGTGTAACTGGGGAGAGCTGGGGCTTTGACTTTTGCACTAGTAGAGGAGACTAACGTCTGGGATGTCAGAACGACCTGCACTTATAGCATATCTGGTATCTTGTGTTTGGAGGATGTAGTGTCTGAAGTAAAAGGTCTCTCGGGCAGAGGCCGTTCATCACTGAGTGCTAGTGCGTGCATACGGATCTTCATGTAAAGTGCGGGGGCCATGGGCCTACCATGGTAACGGGTGCAGTAAATTACTTGCATGGAGACAGGAAGACAGGGCCCTTTGCTCTGCAGCCGGGAATATATTTACCTATTTCACTAGACTGGAATGTGTTTTCGCGGAGGCTGAGCAGATAACTGTAGGCAAAATATCATCTTGGCAGGCAGGCCAGGCCGAGCCGGGCACCGCTCGTCTGGGCAGGATGTAAGGTAGAGGTCAGGGATGCATACCTAAACTGTAGCTTTCAGAGACAGAAAAGAACTCGGAGCCTCAATTAAGGGCCTGGCTCGACTGGGCCAGAAAACATGGAGAAAACGTGTGCTTTATTCAAAAGTGCACCATGTAAAGACGTTGGCACCATAGGCCTAGAAGCCTAATTAACGTGATTTTCTTGGAGGACTGTATAACTGACATGTTGACGTTGGACGCAAATGCATATGCGTCTTTCTAGCAGGCACGGAAAAGGAATTACATGACATACATGGGGCACGTGTGTATAGATGGGGTGCGAGTGGGGGACACTTTAGCTACCTGAAATTTTCTATTACCTCATTCCCTCCTTGGCCCCTACTTCACCCTTTAGGATATGTCTATTTTCATGAGACCATCTATCTGTTCATATAACATCATTTGCTCTTCTTTCTTCATTCGGGAACGGGAACGTGAACTTGGACGGGGAATACAAGCTGTGGCGCACAAGCCGCAAATCGCTGGCCCACATTGCAGACAGAGACAACAACTGAATAGAATAAGCAGTATTATTCCTAGGAATGATAGCAATTTCCATCCCCAGGCGGACATCACACTCCAGAGCCAACCGGACCAAGTCCAGGTGCCAGGATTCTGGTGTATCAGGTGAGCAATTTCGTGAAGCCTTGTTATGGCCTTATACACGGATGGCGCGTTATTAGGAATAAACACGCAACAACTGGATCCGATCACTCTACAAGCCCCGCCCCTATCGGCCAGGATGACGTCAAGGACAAGGCGATTTTGAAGAACTACAAGTCTCATAGCAGATTGCTCTTCTGTCAAGTTACCTAAAGCAGAAGTAGTTTCGTTCACTACTGCTTCCAGTGTTCTGGGTAATTTGCGTATCAATTTACTGTTTTGGACAGGACCTACAAAGAAAAAGAATCCTTTATTGAAATCTGTATATTGTTCCCACGTTGTCTCAGTCTGATCGACAATTGGGGACTTGATCTCCCTTCTATGTCTTACATGTACAAGGCGTGAATTTCGATGATAGTCAGGTGGGGCTAGGAAAACAGGTGGCAACAGGAACGCAATATAACACGTCCCATCCCAATCAGGGGGCAAATGTACATAAGCTGTCTGACCACAAATAAAATAAGAATGGCGAGAGGCTTTGAAAGTAGACTTTCCTTTATCGCTGAATTCGACCACAGTATTACAATCACTGTGTCCTAGATGTACTGAACCATTCTTTCTAACACATAATTCGCCTTTTACTGGTAAAACTGTTATAAACGGCAAGTCCGAATTAGTCTCGGACTCGACGTTCAGGATCATGAGATTGAGGGAAAAGTTACCTAATTCATACACTTCATTTTCTAGATCAGTCCCTCTCCTTTGGGGAAGACCGTCTGCGTCTGGGAAACATGCTTTATTCATGACTGTATTCAGATTCCCCCATATCCAATTGCCTTGGGAAACTGTGGACTTACTGTCTAAGGAAGACATTAAAGCAAACCATGCTCCACATGAACCATTATGTGTAAACGGGTAGGGAAAGAGGGGCAGAGCTCCCTTGTATTTCTGATAAGGTGGGAGTCGGCCACATACCCAGCAATTGGTGGCATTGCTGGTCTGGTGAGTATGGTGTAACATACGGATGAATGTATTGTTGCGCATTGCTAATCGATAGGACAGCTCATGAGGGGGCAGGTCGCTGAAAGTGTGCTCTACAGAGTCATTAGAAAAAGCATGTACATGTGAATTAAAAGGAGGAAAGAAATCATGTAACATGAAGCTTATACATATGATCGAAATGCTCAGAAAAAACATGAAAATTAACGTTATGATGCATCGGCTATGCAAGTTTTTGCAATATTTTTCTCTCTTTTCGATTCGCCTATCTCTCTGACTACTTGGGTCTATCTTATTCATGTCAGAAACCTGTCTAACCGCTTCACCCGAGGGGGACTTAAACAATTAAACGCTGTCTGACTTACTAGACCTCAGCTTAGCTCTGTACTCCTGTTGCGGAGTTTTTTCTAGCAGGGGAAGTTTAGAGTCAGTGTCTGAAAGGGGGCAGTCCTTTATTTCAGTCTCTGGACACAGTCCATGAAAACGCTTTATGTGGCTGGAGTGGAGCCACCCCTTGCGACCTTCTAGTTTTACTGCGGTCCTCGTGGTCATCAACACCAGCTTTGGCTGCTTCCATCTGGGTTCCAGAGGGCTTGAGCGGTCGAAGTTGCGAACGTAGACATAATTCCCTGGAACGATTTCATGCGGTTTTACTTGGGTGTTGTCCGGGAAGGCAGCCGCAACCTGTGAACGACAAGATAGTAGTGCAGACATCAAGGAAGCTAGATAATCTGTCAGCATATTACTGTCGACATCTGTAATCTTACGAGGCATAGGCGTACCCCACATATTGGGAGGTCTGCCGAAGACTACCTCATAGGGAGATAGTCTGGTTCTAGAATGAGCTACCATGCGCATATAAAAGAGGGCAACTGGCAAGGCTACTATCCAATCTACACCTTTTTCTGCACAGATCTTCGCTAATCGTGTTTTCAGAGTCTGGTTGTGTCGCTCGACTAGACCCGCTGCTTCGGGGTGTCGTACACAGTGAAATTTCCATTGGTAACCTAACAGGAGGGATACCTGTTTCATAAGTTCGGACGAGAATGGCTGTCCATTATCTGAGTACACGACACGGGGCAAGCCGTATCGCGGGAAAAATTCACGAACCAACTGCTTGGCAGTGGTCGCGGCAGTGTAATCTGGGACTGGATATGCTTCTGTCCATCTGGAAAGGGCACATACAACTACGAGGACATATTTGAATCCTCTACATCGGTCCATCTGGATATAATCCATCTGGAGGACTTCAAAAGGATGGTCAGGAGGATGGAATCCACCTTGTTCCACGGGAATGCCTTTGCCTGGATTGAACTGACAACGGATCATGCAGGTACGCACTTTCTGTTTTGCTGCTGCACGTAAATGCTTGTTGAACCATAGATTCTGAATGCTGTCTAACATGGCTTTTTCTCCTAAGTGTGCTGGACTATGTGCTGTATTAATGATAACTTGAACCATAGAGTCGGGGAGGAACCATGTGGCTCTTCCCTTCGTCATCCATCCCTGATCTGTCTGGATCCCTCCTTGTTCAGTCCATTTCTTGATTTCGTCTGGAGTGGCATGTGTCTGTATGTCGAGTACATCTAGAGTGGGATCCTTCACTGTCATACAATGTGTCTGTGCTGGTACTTCAGTCTTTGTTGTATCAGTCGGTATGTCTGTTTGAGTCTGAGCTGTGAATTTAGCTGTTCGATCTGCCAGGTCGTTACCCTGGGAAATAGTATCAGTGACTTTAGTATGTGCCTTGCACTTCATGATAGCAATGGATGCAGGTAAGTCCAGGTGGGATTATAAAAAATTTCCAAATGAAATGTTCCTTAACTTTTCGTTGAGGAGGCTCTTCATTGATGGATTCATTGGAGTCATCCTCACTGCTGGATTGTCTGGCAGCCATTGAAAAACCAAGAAATATCCTGGAGCAAAAAGGCAGGTCTTTCAGTCACAAAAGTGAAAGAAGAAGTGAAGGAAATGGGTGGGGATTTCATTCTTTGTAAAAAAAACTGTTAGCAACCAATGAAAAGTGTTATTTTAAGGTCACATGACCCGACGCGCTTACGCTGCGCGCTCCGGAGCGCTTCCGGGTGCGTTTACGCGGCGCGAAGGTAGGCGCTTCCGGGGCGCAAACGTGGCACGAACGTAGGCGCTTCCGGATGCGTTTACGCAGCGCGAACGTAGGCGCTTCCGAGGGCACTTACGTTGCGCGCCGAAGTGACGTCATCAAACTTTTACGGAAGTGCATAATCATTTTCTTTATTAAAAAAAACTGATTTTATTTGTATGGTACGTAATGTTTTGCATTATTATTAACTTTTCATTCATATATTTTTTCACGAACGAAAGTAGCGCTCTGGGTGCGCTTTCAGTTGAGCTCACCGGTTAGCTTACCGGAGAGCTTACTGGAGAGCTTACCAGAGCGCGCACCCAGAGCGCAAAAGAAAAAAATTATATATAAAAAAAAATGAATACTTACACAAAACAGCAAATTGTAAAATAAAAAAAAAGGTTAGAAACTCGATATACAAAGGAATTAGCATTTAAAAAACCTATGAAATTCACTGAAAAAACCATAGGTTATAGACCATATATAGTTAGGGATTAGCATTTACAAACCTTAATTTACTCGCACAAAACCATAGAAATTCGCATATATAGTTAGTTGCAATAACTATATATCGCGCACCCGCAATCCACTGCTGATGATGTCACATATTACATCATTCATGACATGGTCAGTGACATCACTGATGACATCACTGATGGCATCTCAAATGACATCACTGATGACATCACTAATAACATCTCATTTGACATTACTGATCACATCACTGATGACATCACTGATGACATCTCATTTGACATTACTCATCACATCACTGATGATATCTTTCATGTGATATTACGATGAACCTCTTCAGATTCTAATATTACCTTAGATACAATCAGTGTAAACAGACACTCACAGACTGTCACTCATCCATGGAGTTACTCACACACCTAGTCACTCATGCAGAAAATCAATCACACCTCCATTTCCTCAACTATACAGTTATACACACCTTACTTATTCAAACATATACTAACATATACTAACACATATTTACTCTCTTATACAATCCCTGATACAAGTTTACAATGATCCATACAGCCACTCACAGATTCACTGGCTCATATGCACAGTAATTTATATATGACAACTCTCACATGTACTGTGTTTTACATATGTACTTACTTTGACATGTAGCACTGAGATATACATTCACTCACCAATACACCCATGCACACAGTCAACAACCCATACAGTTGTTTCCACATACAGTTTTGAATCCATACATCTAGTGAATCAACTGTTGACACATCTATGCACAGAGTCACACACCTCCCAGCCACCCACACACACACACTCACTCTCCCATACAAATACTTGGGCAACCAATCAATAACCCATATAGTTACTCATATAGCTACTGATCAACTATCGCCAGTAGGTAATATATATATATATATATATATATATATATATATATATATATATATATATATATATATATATATATATGTATATATATATATATATATATTACCTACTGGCGGTCGCCAGTAGGTATATATAGTTAGGATTTTTTCTCTATGGGATTTTTGAAAATTCTATGTCTAATAACTTTGGCGTTTGTGGACGGAATCGGCTGAAATTTTCAGGAAAATGGCACATTTTGTTTCTGAGCAGCCCCTGAAAATTTGGGGGGGGGGTTCGTCAAGGGGGGGCCGAGAAAAAAGGGGGGTCCCAAAACGCGTTTTTCCCATGTTAATTTCCATAGGGCCTTTGGCCTCACTTTTAGCTCGAACGGCTGAATGGATTTGCACGAAACTTGGCAAAATTGTAGGGACTGTTAGCCCGATGTGCCTTTGCTAGGTCTCAATATATGTGCTCCAGTGGATTTTGAGAAATTAACGTTTAAAACAAGATATATATCTGTAACAGCGCTCCGGGCTGCGCTCCGGTCCGCTTACTTTTCGCGAAACGGAACTTTGCGATGCGAAGCTGATTGGCTTTCCCGTGTCTGTCAACATTCTAAACAGTCTGGTGCGGCCGCCATCTTGTCTCTCGGTAGGATCGAGAGACAAGAGGAGGCCAAAACAAAGGGGGAAATTACCATAAGGGGGCATAGTAGATCCTCGTTGATCCCCTAGGTTTTATGTGGAGGTTGTAAAAGGTCCCAGCAGGGCAAAAAAAAAAAATGTTTTTTTATTTTTTGCCTGGTGAGCGCCTAGTACGCGAACCGGAAAGCGTTCTGGGCAGCGTACTATAAGGATAATAGAATGATAGACTTCTCTAATACTGTATGTTAATTGTTTGTTGTTTTTGTTGTTTTTTTTTGTTTTCTTTATTTTTAAAGTTTTTTTTTATTTTGATTGTGTTTCATTATTTATTAAACTTTCTAACATTTCAGTGTCAGAAATTTCAAAATTGAATATAGGGTGTAACATGTCCTCTTTTTGAAGCAGGTTATCCACTGCTTCAACACATTGTAGTAGTTCCTGGTCTCTACTTTGATCCATAAAATCATCAATTTTTCCTTGGCTGCTCTCTTCCAGTCAATTGTAAATTGAACTTGCTGCTCGCCTTCCATTTTGCCTGAAATTTTGATTAAAAAAATATATATTAGTAGAGATAGGGCACTGTTGGGATTAATTTTAGATTGGCAGTTTTTATCAGTGAATTTATCTTTTGGCAGTGTATAGTATCAGAGTGGAAATAGGACTATAAAAAAGTGTATGTGATTTAACCAAGACAAGCCTAACTCCATTCATAACTATAACAGAGAAGTCTATCTAAATCTATAACTACTATAGAGGGATAGTATATATCTATCAGAAAAAGTCTACCATATTAAGTTATAGTGCACAATATACTTCAGTTTTAAAAATAACAACTTACCTTCACAAACAAGTTGAAGTGTTTGATAGCTATTTAAATGTGATGTACAAGTACAACAAGAAGTAGCAGTCAAAATGGCTGTGTTTTCTTCTCCTCCTTTATATATATACAGGTATATAACCAATCAAATGTCAGGTAATAAAAGTAGAAAATGAAAGTAACATTTTCATTGGTTGTCAATTCCAACACTTCAGATGTGTTTTGTGAAGTAATTTACCTCACGGTACTTAGAGAGGTCTACAGGCTTAATGGCTAAATGAAATTTCAATCAAATGTGTGAGAATGAAAGGGATTGTTATGTAGTATGAGCTAATCTATATTTGGTGAGAGTGTCTCTAGTCGTTTTTCTGTAAATTACTTTCCCACCTTTTTTAAGGGCCGCTTTCCGGAAAGCGGCCCGGTTAGCGAACCTTAAGCGTTACGGGAGTCCACCATTTTGTGTTTCGGTCGCATTAAGATACAAGATGGAGGGCAAATAATGTTTAGAATGGGTAGAAGGGGTCATGGTAGACTTATCTTGACCCCCTAGGTTTTCTGAGGGTGGGTGAGGAGGCTTATATGTGCGGAAAAAAAACATTTTTTAAAAAAAATCCGCGAGGTTAGCTTTCGGTTAGCGAACCGGGTAGCGCTCCGGGGAGCGTATTTTGTGGAAAATTAGTGAAAAAAGTTAGAGAAAAATAATAATTGTGAGTGATCAGATGTAGGGTAGCTCTGAGAAGAGCTTTTGGGTTTATGGTACATTTAGGTACTTATAAGTAGGTACCAATGCACAGTCTTAAATTCAGAATGAAAATTCTGTTGCCCTCATCTGAGAAGTGAACTCCATCTCCTCTGTAGATATCTTGCATGTAGTAACGCAAGTTATTGTTGTACAGGGAGCCCATTCCATGGTCTCTCATGAAAGCTGAAACAGATTTGTTTACATGCTTCCTCGCTTTCTCAATTTGTGGAGAAAATTGGTTGGACCACCTCCATTTCTGTCTTTGGCATATATTGGAATATGCCAAGGCAGTTTGAGGAAAAAGTGCCATTAATTGCTCAAAGGTGTCCTTTAAAAGCATTTCCAGACCTACCCCTGTCAAAGTGCCCAAATCATTACCTCCACAGTGCACAATTAACAGGTCAGGTTTTGGCAAATGCATAAAGGTTTTCACCAATGGTATCAATTGATGACATTTTAATCCTCTTTGGCCCAACCACTTAATTTCCACATCTTGTAAATTGAGGTTAGGTAAATTTCTGTTCTCAGCATACCTTTGAGCCCAGTGGATGTAACTATGTCCAACAATCCAGACCTTAAACATGGTTGGAGAAGGTTGTGCTGCAGTCAGATGAAGTGTGGTAATGAAAGGGCAGTTGAAAGAGTAGGAGTTTGTAAAGAAAAAAAACTGTGGATTTCCAGTGCTAATGATTCATTAGCAGTGATTGGTGCATTTCCATTTCTGAAAACAGAAAGTTAGGGTGCATGGATGTGTTCTTTGAAAGATGTAATTAGAATGGTCAAGGAAGAAACATTTAATGAAAGATTGCACTGGATACGCAGGTGCACTGAGAGTTCAGAGTTCAATTGAAACATTGTTGTGTGAATTTGCAAACATGAGAGGTCTTCCAGGAGGTGGTTGCTATGGAAAAAAGGCAGAGAGGGCAGAGGGGGGAAGGGTTTTGATTTGAAAAAAGTGAGGGAAGAGTTATGATTGGCTAATATGAGAGATATGTGAAATGAATATCTGTATTTCTGTGCTTTCAATAGCTGCAGCCTCTGGAGTGCATCCTTTTTCTTCTGCTGAAGACAATTTGGTGTATTTCTGAGACTGTTTTCAAAACTCAAAAAGTATTTGCTAAGGTGAGAAAAGATTTATTTAATTTAGATAGAGAATAGTATGATTTAAGGAGAAAATGATGAAGAAAGCTGTGTTTTTAAAATGTGGCTTTGTCTCTAGTGATATACAAATAGATTTTGTTTCTTTGAGAAATTGTAATTGCATATTCGGTGTACCATTCTGGCATGCAGTAACACAAGTTATTGTTGTACATGGAGCCCATTCCATGGTCTCTTATGTAAGCTGAAACAGATATGTTGTTTTTAAAAACGATTTTTGAAATCACTTACATTTTTGGATATGTACTGCTAGCAGCGACGGCTCGTGGAGGGAGTAACGGTGGGGCAGGAGGGTGGGGAGGGGGAGGGGCAGGGTGGAGGTTCCTAAAAACCGGCATATGGTTAATTGCAGGTAAGTAAACAATTTAATTAATAAAACAAATTTCGTAGTGCGCCTTGCATCGCAAAATGCAATGCAGTGGGAGCTACGAAATTCGTTTTATTAATTAAATTGTTTACTTACCTGTAATTATCCATATGCCGGTTTTTAGCAACCTCCGCCCTGCCCCGCCCCCTCCCCACCCTCCTGCCCCACCGTAACTCCCTCCACGAGCCGTCGCTGACTGCTAGAGCTTCATAGGTTGTTTTGGGTCATATTTATAAGGCATTTGAGTGTCTTTGATGTTATTTTTTCCTTTTCAAATGGAAAGCATTCCTCATGGGGCAAGTGTCTTGTAAATACGCTCCCACCTGCGCTTGGCAAATTTAGATTTTGATTATGGGAGTTACATAGCCATGTTAATAATGTCCAAAAAATGGTGCTAGGGCATTCCAGAAAACGCTTTCATGTGTCTCAAGGACATTTTCAGTTATTTCCTCTTGAATGCACGTATACAATTGATTTATATGCTGTGTTTAAAAACGTTTTTTTGAAATCAATTACATTTCTGGATATGTACTGCTAGAGCTTCATAGGTTGTTTTGGGAGATATTTATAAGGCATTTCAGTGTCTTTGATGTTATTTTTTCCTTTTTAAATGGAAAGCATTCCTCATGGGGCAAGTGTCTTGTAAATACGCTCCCATCTGTGCTTGGCAAATTTAGATTTTGATTATGGGAGTTACATAGTCATGTTAATAATGTCCAAAAAATGGTGCTAGGGCATTCCAGAAAACGCTTTCATGTCTCTCAAGGAGATTTTCAGTCATTTCCTCTTGAATGCAGGTATACAATTGATTTATATGCTGTGGTTAAAAACGATTTTTTGAAATCAATTACATTTCTGGATATGTACTGCTAGAGCTTCATAGGTTGTTTTGGGTCATATTTATAAGGCATATGAGTGTCTATGATGTTATTTTTCCTTTTTAAATGGAAAGCGTTCTTTATGGTGCAAGTTTTTTGTAAATACGCTCCCTCTTGCGGTTGGCAAATTTAGATTTTGATTATGGGAGTTACATAGCCATGTTAATAATGTCAAAAAAATGGTGTTAGGGCATTCTAAAAAAACGCTTTCATGTGTCTCAAGGACATTTTCAGTCATTTCCTCTTGAATGCAGGTATACAATTGATTTATATGCTGTGTTTAAAAACGATTTTTTTGAAATCAATTACATTTCTGGATATGTCCTGCTAGAGCTTCATAGTTTGTTTTGGGTCATATTTATAAGGCATTTGAGTGTCTATTATGTTATTTTACCCTTTTCAAATGGAAAGCGTACCTCATGGGGCAAGTGTCTTGTAAATACGCTCCCACCTGTGCTTGGCAAATTTAGATTTTGATTATGGGAGTTACATAGGCATGTTAATAATGTCCCAAAAATGGTGTAAGGGCATAAGACGCATTACGCGACAACGTGATACGTCGCGCTTCCGCGATGCGTCACAGTTCCGCTAACGAAACGTTTACCGGTTCGCGTACTAGATCGCGGCATCAAGATGAGCTAACGGAAAGCTTCCCGGTTCGCTTACCGGAAGCGAAGAAAAAATATATATAAAAAAAAATATCAATAAATATCTAAAATATATTTTGGGATTTAAAGAAGAATACATTATACAGCTACAGATGTTAGCTTTTAAAAAACCAATGAAATTCACAGAAAAAACCATAGGTTATAGACCATATATAGTTAGGGATTAGCATTTAAAAAACCTTATTTTACTCGCATAAAACCATTGAAATTCCATATATAGTTAGATGCGCTAACTATATATCGCGCACCCGCAATCCACTGCTGATGATGTCACATATTACATCATTCATGACATGGTCAGTGACATCACTGATGACATCTCAAATGACATCACTGATGACATCACTGATGACAACATCCAGTGACTGTATGTTTCTGTAAAGTTAAAATATGTCTTACATATTGAAGAATGAGTGGATGTATAAGTGTCTGGATGAAGGATTTAGTAGGTGCATGACTGACTGTATGAGAGAATGATTAAATGTGTCTCACTGAGTGCATGGGTTAGTGATTAAAGTGTCTTAATTTGGCAATCATTTATGTTCTTCTGTAAACTGCTGCATGTTTAAATCAGTAGCTATATCAGTAACTATATGGGTTATTGAATGGTTGCCCAAGTATTTGTATGGGAGACTGAGTATGTGTGTGGGTGGCTGGGAGGTGTATAACTCTGTGCATAGATGTGTGAGCAGTTGATTCCCTAGGTGTATGGGTTCAAAAGTGCATGTAGAAACAGCTGTATGGACAGTTGACTGTGTGCATGAGTATATTGGTGAGTGAATGGATATCTCAGTTCTACATGTCAAAGTAAGTACATATGTAAAACACACTCCATGTGAGAGTTGACATATATAAATAACTGAACATAAGAGCCAGTGAATGTGAGAGTGGCTGTATGAATCATTGTGAACTTGTATCAAGGATTGTATAAGAGAGCAAATATGTGTTAGTATATGTTTGAATAAGTAAGGTGTGTATAACTGTATAGTTGAGGAAATGGAGGTGTGATTGATTCTTTGCATGACTGACTAGGTGTGTGAGTAACTCCATGGATGTGTGACAGTCTGTGAGTGCCTGTTTACACTGAGTGTATCTAAGGTTATATTAGAGTCTGAAGATGTATTATCACATAAATGATATCATCAGTGATGTAATCAGTAATGTCAAATGAGATGTCAGTGATGTCATCAGTGATGTCATTTGAGATGTCATCAGTGATGTCATCAGTGATGTCACTGACCATGTCATGAATGATGTAATATGTGACATCATCAGCAGTGGATTGCGGGTGCGCGATATATAGTTAGCGCATCTAACTATATATGGAATTTCAATGGTTTTATGCGAGTAAAATAAGGTTTTTTAAATGCTAATCCCTAACTATATATGGTCTATAACCTATGGTTTTTTCTGTGAATATATATATATATATACATATTACCTACTGGCGATAGTTGATCAGTAGCTATATGAGTAACTATATATACCTACTGGCGGTCGCCAGTAGGTATATATAGTTAGGATTTTTTCTCTATGGGACTTTTGAAAATTCTATGTCTAATAACTTTTGCGTTTGTGGACGGAATCGGCTGAAATTTTCAGGAAAAAGGCACATTTAGTTTCTGAGCAGCCCCTGAAAATTTGGGGGTGTTTCGTCAAGGGGGGGCCGAGAAAAAAGGGGGGTCCCAAAACGCGTTTTTCTCATTCATTTTTCCATAGGGCGTTTGGCCTCACTTTTAGCTCGAACGGCTGAATGGATTTGCACGAAACTTGGCAAAATTGTAGGGACTGTTAGCCCAATGTGCCTTTGCTGGATCTCAATATATGTGCTCCAGTGGATTTTGAGAAATTAACGTTTTAAAAAACAGATATATCTGTGACAGCGTCCCGGGTAGCGCTCCGGTTCGCGAACTTTTTGCGTAACGGAGCTTTGCGAAGCGAAGCTGATTGGCTCTCCGGTGTCTGTCAACATTCTAAACAGTCCGGTGCGGCCGCCATCTTGTCTCTCGGTAGGATCGAGAGACAAGAAGAGGAGAAAAACGAAGGGGGAATTTAATGAAAGGGGGCAAGGTAGACCCTTCTTGACCCCCTAGGAATGATGTTGGGGTTATTAAAGGGTCCCGTGGAGCAAAAAAAAATTTTTTTATTTTTTGCGGTAGAAGCGCTTTCCGGTTCGCGAACCGGGTAGCGAATCGGGATGCGAAACGGGAATTCGCCATTTTGTGTTTCGCTTTCATTAAATTACAAGATGGAGGAAAAACAATGTGAGAAATGGGTATAAGGGGGTACGGGAGACGTATCCTGACCCCCTATGTTTTCTGAGGGTGGCTGAGGATGCTCATATATGTTGATACTTGTCTTCCAGCGCCTGCGCGTGAGCGTTTTTTTTTTTTTTTTGCTGCGTGACGGCTGTTAACGTTCGATTCGAAGGAAATCAGGAAGTGTTGACCGCCATTTTGACACTGCGAGTAAATATATTGTTAAAAATAATTGTTATAAATTAATCCGTATTGATAAACATTGTCTGTTCCATCTTGCTTTTTTTCCAATGCCACACTTTTGTTGTGCACGGCAGCCATTTTAGATGCCTTGACCAGACCCACTCTCTGCACGACGCCGATCGTGACATCTGTTAACGTTCAATTCGAAGGAAATCAGGAAGTGTTGACCGCCATTTTGACACTGCGAGTAAATATATTGTTAAAAATAATTGTTATAAATTAATCCGTATTGATAAACATTGTCTGCGCCATCTTGCTTTTTTTCCAATGCCACACTTTTGTCGTGCACGGCAGCCATTTTAGATGCCTTGACCAGACCCACTCTCTGCACGACGCCGATCGTGACATCTGTTAACGTTCGATTCGAAGGAAATCAGGAAGTGTTGACCGCCATTTTGACACTGCGAGTAAATATATTGTTAAAAATAATTGTTATAAATTAATCCGTATTGATAAACATTGTCTGCGCCATCTTGCTTTTTTTCCAATGCCACACTTTTGTCGTGCACGGCAGCCATTTTAGATGCCTTGACCAGACCCACTCTCTGCACGCCGCCGATCCTCAGCATGGCTCCCCACCCTCGCAAGCATCTCCCCCACGCATTGGTCACCCCCGCTCTCTCTCTTATGCATGGGCCACAAACCTCCCCCCATCTGCGCTGCTCTTACCTGAGAATCACACCCTGTGCCCGCCCGACACCTCCCTTTCACCCTATGCACTACCGCACCCTGACACTCCTCTTCCTTTGTGTCTGATTGTCCAGGCCGGTCTCAGGCTATCACCTAGCCCTGCGGATGTAGTTTATGGCCTCAACTGTAAAGAATCACCCCTCTTCAAAGGAGTTACAGTAGATCAAGGCCCCCACCCCATGAGATCTGTCACACCACACGCGTTCCTACTATCTGATAACGATCCTGTATTGTGATTGGGGAGGGGATTCTCACTGTAAGGGTATGTGGGACCGAGCCTGAAAAGGAAGATTCCAGGGATGCCTTTTTGTACATCAAAGTCTTCACAATTATGTGTCACATTAAAAATATATAGCACTCCAACAAAGTAGTAGGATTATAACACTTTAATAACTTATAAATATATACAAAGCACCAAAAACAGTAAACACGTTAAAAAAAAATTTAAACACAGCAACAATGGTCAGTAGCGGTCTGTTGTGCGAATAGTCCGAAGGCAGCACAACGCGCCGAGATCTGGACGGCACCCAGGTGATGTCCTTTACTTGCCACACTGGTTTTGGCATCCTACAATGCTGCACCGAAAAACGGCGTGGGGCGCTCCGGGGGGGGAGGCGGCGTGAACGGGCCTCCCCAGGTGGAGGCTCGTCTGCTGTAGTGGGGCGCCCTTTTACCGTTTCAGTCACCAATCAGCAGTTTTCCGCCCGCTTTTGCTGCACTGTGCCTCATCCGCCATTTAGCTGTTTACCGCCCGCTCTTGCGGCTACAGCGTCTCGCTCACCATGTAGTTGAATTGCACCCACTCTTGCAGTGCAGCGATAGGCGGCTGCCACAGGACTCTTAAAATGGCGGCCAGCTCTTCGGATTTGGGCCTGGTCCACTAAAATGGCCCTGGGACACCTTGGAACTCGGACGCTTGTCTGCTAGGGCTTTGGCCCCATTCTCGAAAGCGTCCCCTCAGCCTTGAAGATTCTACAAAAGTCTTGGGGGCCCCCGACTCCCGCAGGCTTCCGGTGGGGAGCGGCTGCCATGATTGCTTGCGGAATGGCCACGACGGAACTACGAGATGGTGGTGCTCTCATGCTGACGCCAGCTTCAGTCTGAAACATCCAGAAACACTGTAGACTATCAATTCGATGACTTCCGGTGGAGCCTCAACGTGACCCGGTAGGGAATATATTGCCCTCCCCTTTTTTGAGTGATGGTTCTTGTTGCCTGTCCCCTCTGTTGTCATCTAACGGAATCTTTTTGGATTGCCGAGTGAGAAAAAAAAGGTGGGGCTTTCATCGTTTGGGAAAAAAAAATGTTTCAATCCAATGAAAAGTGTTATTTTTAGGTCATATGATCAAGCATTTCATCATTAGGAGACCAAAAGTAAAATGAACCAATGAAAAGTTTTATAAACAAGTCACATGACCTGTTATGCGGCTTTGGGCTATAAAAAGCCTACAAAATCCGTTGGCCTGTGAGGCGGCGTCAGTAGCGGACCGATGTACGAATAGGCCGAAGGCAGCACAACGCGTCGAGATCCGGATGGCACCGAGGTGGTGTCCAGCAAGTTGCCGCACTGGTGTGGCTATCCTACAATGCTGCGCCGAAATACGGCGTGGGGTGCCCAGGGGGGGGGGGGAGGCGGCGCAAACGGCCCTCTCCGGCCTCCCCAGGTGGAGGCACCTCATGTGCAGTGCGACGCCCTTTGCCGTTTCACTCGCCGTTCAGCAGAGTTGCGGCCGCACTTGCGGTACAGTGACTCACCCGCCATCCAGCTGTTTTCCTCCCACTCTTGCGGTACAGCGACTCGAACGTGCCGAGATCCGGATGGCACCGAGGTGGTGTCCAGCAAGTTGCCGCACTGGTGTGGCTATCCTACAATGCTGTGCCGAAAGACGACGTGGGGTGCCCAGGAAGGGGGGAGAGGCGGCGCAAACGGCCCTCTCCCGCCTCCCCAGGTGGAGGCACCTCATCTGCCGTGGGGTGCCCCTTAGCGTTTCACTCGCCTTCCAGCTGCATTGCGCCCGCTCTTGCGGCACAGTGCCTCACCCCCATCCAGCTGAGTTGCGTTTACTTTTGCGGTGCAGCGAAAAGCGGCTGCAACAAGACTTTCAAAATGGCGGCCGGCTCTTTGGATTTGGGCCTGGTCCACTAAAATGGCCCTGGGACACCTTGGAACTCGGACGCTTGCCTGCTAGGGCATGGACCCCATTCACGAAAGCGTCCCCTCTTTTGACTGATTGTTCTTGTTGCCTATCTCTTCTGTTGTCATTTAACGGAACCTTTTTGGACTGCCGAAAGGGGTTCTGGTCCGACCGCTTGTTGGTGGAGACATTTTGACTATATCCTGGACCTGCCCGGCCTTGCCCAAAATGGCGCTGGTATAAATGGGACTCGTAACTCATTGTTGTGTACTGGTTTCCCAACCTTGATATCACGAGATACATATGCAGTTTTGAAGCACATGGCGGGCGGGGACGAGTACTGATTGAACATTTGGACATCCCTATTGATATTAAGTTCTGATGTGTTATTGATTACTGTACTATTGAAAGTTCGAATTAACGTCACCCATGGTACTTGCCCGCAAATGTATATCTAGATAATTTTATTGTAACTGGCCCTGTCGTACTTTAATTATAAAATGTACGTCCACCGATTCCGCAACTGTTAGACACCTTACTTCTTGCAACCTAATGGCCCGCCTGTTACGTTCTTCTACAGTGTAAATGTCCCCTCATCATATACGATTCCAGTTTGCTCCGTGGCCGGCCCACGTGGTTATAGGCCCGTATTTGTATACTGACATTTTCACAATAAAGGTTTTTAACACAAAACATGGTAGTAGTACCTTTTTTGGTAAAGTTTTGAATAATAGCCACTGTTTTCGAATCAGTAAAAGGCAAGTGAAATAAAGCAGCCCGATTACATGACGGTTAAAAGGTATAATACGCAGGAACGCAGTAAAGATAAATGGTCAAGGGCTGTTGTGTTTTCCACTTCTGCAACATAAAGTGATCGATAAGAATCCGATATTCATGCCTATCAGCGACTAAGACAGCAGGCCGAGCCTCTTTTGCTCAACGGCTCCCTCATTGGACGAAGAAACGCCCTTTTTCTCGAAATAGGAATATTTTACTTGCAGGACAGTTGTAAATTTCCCGGGAAAATACATTAGCCTGGAACATTGTTAGTGATAAACTGTAAATGCATCTGGGTCCTTTGCTTTACAAGTCAGAGCGAGAAAAAAGATGGGGCTTTCATCATTTGGGAAATAAAAATGTTCGAAAGCAATGAAAAGCGTTATTTTTAGGTCATATGACCAAGCCTTTCATCATTAGAATAACAAAAGTAAAATGAACCAATGAAAGGTTTTATTAACAAGTCACATGACCTGTTATGCTTACGTTACGCGCTGCGCGCCGCGCTCTGGAACGTTTCCGGGAAGCTGCGCCTCGCGCACCGGAGCACTTCCGGGTGCGCTAACGTGGCGCGTCATATGACGCATTACGAGACAACGCAGGTCCAGAATATAGTCAAAATGTCTTCACCAACCAGCAGTCGGAACACAACCTCTTTCAGCAGTCCAAAAAGTTCTGTTAAATGACAAGAGAAGGGAAAGGCAACAAGAACCATCAGTCAAAGAGGGGAGGGCAAGTTCTTCTCTACCGGGTCACGTTGGGGCTCCACCGGACAGGCGTTAACATGAGAGCACCACCATCTCGTGGCTACGTCGTGGCCATTCCGCGAGCAATCATGGCAGACGCTCCTCACCGGAAGTCTACGGGAGTCGGGGGTCCCGGTGACTGTTGTAGAGTAGAGGCTGAGGGGACTCTTTTGGGAATGGGGCCCATGCCCTAGCAATCAAGCGTCCGAGTTCCACGGTTGCCTAGAGCCATCTTTGCAGGCCAGGCCCAAGTCTGTGGAGCCGACCGCCATTTCGTGAGCTCTATAGCAGCCGCCTGTCGCTGTACCGCAAGATTGGGTGCAATTCTGTTGGATGTCGGGTGAGAAGTTGTAATAGCAAGAGCAGGCGCAATTCAGCTGGCCGAGGGAGGCACTGTGTCGCAAGAGCGGGTGCAAGTCAGCTGGTCGAGTGAAGCGCTGGGGTGTAGCTGAGAAACCTCCACCTGGGGAGGTGGGGGAGGCTCGTTCGTTCCGCCTCTCCCTTCTACTGCACCCCATGCCGTCTCCTGGCGCAGGTATATGTGATGGTTGGACCAGGGCACAGCAGGACGTGTCTTCAGGTCAAACGGATTGTGGGACAAGGTGTGGAGCAGGCGCAATTATCTCGGGGGCCTCCGTCAAGTGGTTCAGGGAGGCACCGCATCACATTGTTTTCCAATGCAGTCAGGTCCACAAACAGCCCCCATTTACTTTGAGAATAGTGAAGCTGCAGCAGGTGCAAATAAGCTTCAGACAGTGTTATAAGCGTTGCTCGGAACCCTTAACTATTGCACCCAACATCCAGGACTTATGCCATTTGTGCAAGGCAGTGACATCGAAGCATCTCAGGGACCAAGCAACATACCATATCCAGAGTCCTTCCCACAACCTCTGCCTTCCTTCTTACCTAGTTATTTTTCTTTCACTCCCACTCCAGGCTTTTAGTCTGTGGATGGAAAACCATGAACCTACACTCACCTATGAAAATCTTACTATTGATGGTTTATTTTGAGCCCAAAATACAAAGGCTTGTTTGGATCGATGTTGCAGCAGGCTGCCATGTAAATAATTATTTAATAAAACGTTTTACCCTGTTACTTTGCTGGTGTGTTGTATATATTTATAATATTTGCATAGTGTTTGTCGTTATTTTGGGTGGGGTGGGCGGCGGAGCCGAGCTGTCTTGCAGCCATCATGGTGTCGAGCTCAGTTCCTCTCACTAGTTTCGTATTTGTCATGAGGGGTTGTTCATAATGTTTCTATTTTAGCGAGGTCAACTGGCCTACTGATTTTGCTTGATTCTTTTTGTTTTTTTAACGATTTTTCACTATCTGCAAAGACTAAACAGAGTATTGCGACTCTGTGCTTGTTTGTAAATAGAGAATGAACCAAAGAGAACCAATTCCAAAACAATAAATGCTAGGATAACAATCAATCAAATCGAGAGGGAAGCAGGCACGACGGATTACAACGGGGGCAAAGGCCTGTGTTACCTACCCTTCACTATCTGCAAAGAGAGAATACTCCTAAAAGAAAAGAGGAGGGGGGGGCAGCGTTGAAAGCACATCAGCGTGCATAAATACGAAAATGTTTTTACCTACCACGTACTTGACATTTTACAGCTTTTGATATTTGCTATTAAAAAACCATTGAAATTCACTGAAAAAAACATAGGTTATAGACCATATACAGTTAGGAATTAGCATTTACAAAACCTTGAAAATTCACTGAAAAAACCATAGGTTATAGACCATATATAGTTAGGGATTAGCATTTACTAAACCTTATTTTACTCGCACAAAACCATTGAAATTCGCATATATAGTTAGTTGCACTAACTATATATCGCGCACCCGCAATCCACTGCTGATGATGTCACATATTACATCATTCATGACATGGTCAGTGACATCACTGATGACAACACTCAGTGACTGTATGTTTCTGTAAAGTTAAAATATGTCTTACATATTGAAGAATGAGTGGATGTATAAGTGTCTGGATGAAGGATTTAGTAGGTGCGTGACTGACTGTATGAGTGAGTGATTAAATGTGTCTCACTGAGTGCATGGGTTAGTGACTAAACTGTCTGAATGTGTGCATCAGTATGTCTGTTGTTGTGTAAGCTGCTGCATGTGTTGATCAGTAGCTATATGAGTGGCTATATAGGTTATTGATTGGTTGCCCAAGTATTTGAATGGGAGGCTGAGTGTGTGTGTGGGTGGCTGGGAGGTGTGTGACTCTGTGCATAGATGTGTAAGCAGTTGATTCACTAGGTGTATGAGTTCAAGAGTGCATGTGGAAACAGCTATATGGGCGGTTGACTGTCTGCCTGGGTGTGTTGGTGAGTGAATGGATATCTCAGTGCTACATGTGCAAGTAAGTACATATGTAAAACACAGTACATGTGAGAGTTGACATATATAAATAACTGTGCATAAGAGCCAGTGAATGTGTGAGTGGCTGTATGGATCATTGTGAGCTTGTATCAGGGATTGTATAAGAGAGTAAATAAGTGTTAGTATATGTTTGAATAAGTAACGTGTGTATAACTGTATAGTTGAGGAAATGGAGGGGTGATTGATTTTCTGCATGAGTGACTAGGTGTGTGAGTAACTCCATGGATGAGTGACAGTCTGTGAGTGTCTGTTTACACTGATTGTATCTAAGGTTATATTAGAATCTGAAGAGGTTCATCGTATTATCACATGAATGATATCATCAGTGATGTGATGAGTAATGTCAAATGAGATGTCATCAGTGATGTCATTTGAGATGTCATCAGTGATGTGATCAGTAATGTCAAATGAGATGTCATTTGAGGTGTCATCAGTGATGTCATTTGAGGTGTCATCAGTGATGTCATCAGTGATGTCATTTGAGATGTCATCAGTGATGTCACTGACCATGTCATGAATGATGTAATATGTGACATCATCAGCAGTGGATTGCGGATGCGCGATATATAGTTAGTGCAACTAGCTATATATGCGAATTTCAATGGTTTTGTGCGAGTAAAATAAGGTTTAGTAAATGCTAATCCCTAACTATATATGGTCTATAACCTATGGTTTTTTCAGTGAATTTTCAAGGTTTTGTAAATGCTAATTCCTAACTATATATGGTCTATAACCTATGGTTTTTTCAGTGAATATATATATATATATATATATATAGATATATATTACCTACTGGCGGTCGCCAGTAGGTAGTTATAGTTAGGATTTTTTTCAATGTTAAATCTCAAAATTCTATTTGGAATAACTTTGGCGCCGGTTGACGAATCTGCCTGAAAATTTCCTCAAAATGGCCTCGCGGCGCCCCGGTCCTTCCTTGAAAGTTTTGGGGGATTCGTCAAGCAGGGGCCGAGATAAAAGGGGGGTCCCAAAACGCGTTTTCCCCATGTTAATTTCCATAGGGCGGTCGATTTCACTTTTAGCCCGAACGGCTGAATGGATTTACACCAAACTTGGCAAAATTGTAGGGACTGGTAGCCCGATGTGCCTTTGCTATGTCTCGAGATATGTGCTCTAGTGGATTTTGAGTAATTTAGGTTCAAAAAAATATATATATCTATAGCCGCGCCCCGGTACGCGCACCGGGCGCGCCACGCGACTTGCGCACGGAAAGCTGATTGGCTGTCGGTTGTCTGTAAACATTCTAAACAGTCCGGAGCGGCCGCCATCTTGTGTCTCGGTAGGATCGAGACATGAGAGGTGGCCAAAACAAAGGGGTAAAAGACCATAAGGGGGCAAAGTAGACACCCCCTGCCCCCCTAGGTTTGATGTGGGGTTCATTAAAGGGCCCCGCGGGGTCTCAAATTTTTTTTTTTTTTCAATATTCGCGGGGGAAGCGCCCGGTACGCGCACCGGAGAGCGCACCGGGGGAGGGTATTATGGGGAAAAAATCACTTTAAAATTTTTTATGTTTATTAATTGTTTTTTTTGTTTTTTTTATTTTATGTAAGTACATACATGTAGGTACCAATGCAGAGACTTAAATTTAATGTGCACCATCTCCTCTGTAGATATCTTGCATGTTGTTATTGAAGTTTTTGTGGTATATGGAATCCATAACATAGTCTGTCAGGAAAGCAGAAACAGATCTTTTAAGCACTCCCTGAGAATTTCTAGGGGATCATGGGTAGTCTATCCTGATCCCTTATGATGAAAAAGAGGTGTAAAATATACATAGGAGATAATATAGTGGGAGAAAGGTAGTAACTATGAGTAAACTTACTATGTAACAGAAAAAAAGTTGCACAGTATACTATAAGTCTCATTTTATAATATAATTATTTTGGTAATACTTCATGAATTACATATAAAAATGAATATTGTCTCAAACAATTTAAAATTATTAAGTATAAATTTATTCCTCTGATTCTTTTTCATAATTTAATAAAACTTGTAACATAATATTATCCGGTATTTCCTCATGATTATAAGTACATGATTCCATTTGTTCCAAACATTCTATAAACTGTTGATCCAAAGAGTCATCCATGAAATCAACTTTATCTTTTTGCTCTTCTGGATTTTCCACCTTTACTTTGATAGAAGTAACATTTGCTTGTTTTTCTCCTTCCATTTTCTTTCTGAAAATTGCATAAAAATTAACTATATTAGTAGAGTTAGGGTACTGTTGTGTTTAAGTTTAGACAGGTACTTTTGAGTTTTTAACAGTCAAGTAATTTTTGGGCAGTGTATGGTTTCAGGCAGGAAGTAGAGTTATTAAAAAGTGCATGTGATTAAGCCTAAGTAAATTCATAATTATACCAGAGAAGCCTAACTCAATCCATAACTATTACAGAGAAGTCTATCTCAATCTATAACTATTACAGAGGGATAGTATATAACTAGCAGAATATTTTTTCTCAAATTAAATTAAAGTGCACAACATACTTCACTTTCCAAAATAACAACTTACCTTGGAGAAATCAGTTGAAGTTGTCAGTGTTATTTGTTTTCAAATGTACTTCTGGAAGCAGTAGTCAAAATGGCTGTGTTTCCCTCTCTTCTTTTATATATATTTTTGTACATAACCAATCAAATGTCAGGAAATAATCGTAGAAAATGAAAGAAACTTTTTAATTGGTTGTAAATTCTAACATTTCATATGTGTTTTTGTCATGTAATTTACCTCAGGATATTTAGACAGGCCTGTAGCCTAAATGTCTCAATGGAATTCCACCAAATTTGGGCAAATGGTAGGGACTGCTATGTAGTAAGGCTTATTCTATATTTGATGAAAGTGTCTCCAGTGGTTTTTCTGAAAATTACTTTCCCACCTTGTTTTGTGGAGCGCTCACAGGTGCGCGCTCCGGTACGCGCACCGGCACGTTACGGAAGTCCTCCATTTTGTGTTTCGGTACAATCAAGACACAAGATGGAGGGCAAACAATGTTTGGTATGGCTAGAAGGGGGCACAGTAGAGACTTCTTGACCCTCTAGGTTTTCTGAAGGGGGCTTAGGAGGCTCATAAATGTTTAAAAAAAAAAATTCTTTAATTTTTCGCGGGGGAAGCGCCCGGTACGCGCACCGGTAAGCGTACCGGGGAGCGTACTTTGGTGAAAAATAGTGAAAAAGGTTAGAAAAAGATAAACGTTTTGAATGATCAGAGGTAGGGTAGCCCTGAAAAGAGCTTTTGGGTTCTGTGGTTGAGTTAGGTACCTACAAGTAGGTTCCAATGCACAGTCTTGAAATTCAGGAGGAATATTCTATTTCCCTCATCTGAGAAGTGCACACCATCTCCTCTGTAGATGTCTTGCATGTTGTAACGCAAGTTGTTATTGTATATTGAACCCATTCCACAGTCTCTCATGTAAGCAGAAACAGATTTATTCACATGTTTCCGTGCTTTCTCAAATTGTGGATAAAATTGGTTGGACCAGTTCCATTTCTGTCTTTGGCATATATTTGAATATACCAAGGCAGTTTGTGGAAAAAGTGTCATCAATTGATGAAAGGTGTCCTTTAAGAGCATTTCCAGACCAACCCCAGTCATAGTACCCAAATCATTTCCACCACAGTGCACTATTAAGAGGTCAGGGCTTGGCAGATGGAAAAAGGTTTTCACCAATGGTATCAATTGATGACATTTTAATCCTCTCTGGCCAATCCACTTGATTTCCACATTTGATAAATCAAGGTTGTGATAATTTCTGCTTGCTGCATACCTTTGAGCCCAGTGGATGTAGCTATGTCCTATAATCCATACAGAATACATGATGTGAGAAGGTTCTGGTGCAGTCAGATGAAGTGTAGGAATGAAATGGCAGTTGGAACAGTAGGAGTTTACAAAAAAATAATTGTGGAGTTTCACTGCTCTTGAATCACAAGCAATGATTGGTGGATTCAGATAGTTGAAAACTGAAAGTTAGGGTGCATGGTTGTGTTGTGTGAAAGAAGCAATTTGAATGGTTAAAAAAAAGTCACTAAAAGCTAAAATACCCTGGATAAGCTGGTGTATTGAGAGGTCAAACATCCTTGCTGAGTTAATTTGCAACATTGTACAATAAACTTTTGAACCTGAGAGTTCAGTTAGGAGGGTGTTGCTATGGTAACAGATAGAAAGATCTGAGAGGGGGAAGGGTGTTGGTTTGAAAATAGTGAGGGAAGACTTTTGATTGGTTGAATTAAGGCAGATGTGTACAAAGTTAGAGATTTTCTATGCCAGTCTTGGTTTCAGTGTATTGAGTGCACGCTTTTTGTTCTGCTAAAGAGAAATTGGTGTGTGTGTCCGACACTGTTTTCAATCTCCCAAAGCATTTGTAAAGGTAAGTAATGATTTATTTAATTTAGATAGAGACTTGTTTGCTCTATGGAGAATATTTGGAAGCAGATAGTTATGTTTCAGAAGTCAAATTGTATGCTAGTATTTTCATTCAACACTTCTATGTACCGTTTACCCAAACAACGGACTTAGGTGGTTACACACAGAATGCGCGCCATCTTGGAATGTGTTAAGATTTCACAAATTGACCATGGAAACATCTCGCATTTCTTTAGCTTCAGCATGTATGACATTTCTAACCATTCACTGTTTCTTCAACATAATGCACAGTAAGACAATATTTGTCATAAGAACGGTTATTAAATAAACAATAGACCACGAACAAGGTCTTAGAGCTGTTGAATTTTTCCTGAATCAAAGAGAATTGAAATTTGCCACTCATAATAAGATGTTAGTGGAACTTATAAGATTCTGCCTATACAATAATATCTTTCTTTTTCACGATGTACTGTATCAACAATGCTCTGGTACGGCAATGGGCTCCTGCTTCGCCCCCAGCTATGCAAATTTATTCGTAGGCTGGTGGGAGGAGCAGGTAGCCTGGGCCCCCAGGAACGCCACCTGGAACAATAAGGTGGTGCTATGGAGCAGGTATATTGATGACCTGTTCCTAGTGTGGGATGGGTCTATTGATGAGGCTAAACGGTACATAGAAGTGTTGAATGAAAATGAGTGCAATCTTAAATTCACAGGAGAAATACATAAAGAAAGGGTGAATTACCTTGACCTCCAAGTGACTGTGAGAAATGGGCACATGTGCACCCAACTTTATCGTAAGCCGACCGATGGCAATAGCGTTTTACATGCTTCTAGCGGTCATCCCCGTAAACTCATTAAGAATATCCCCTACGGGGAGTTTATACGACTCAAGCGCAACTGCACACTGGATGAGGATTTTGAAACAGCAGCCGCTAACAGTATAGAGAGATTCTGTAATAGAGGATATAACTTGAACCTCCTTCAAGACACTTTGAAGAAAGTTAGAAAGATACCTCGCAGGACCCTTTTCGAAAATAAAACAATTGAATCCCCTGAAGAAACAAACTTCCGCATGATTACACCTTTTTCTGCGGATTCCTTTAAATTAAGATCTATTTTATCAAGGCACTGGCACATTCTCCAATCTGACCCAATAGTAGGGTCTGATATTCCTGTGAAACCTTTAATAACCTTCAGGAAGGCACGCTCCCTGCGTGATGAGATGGTTCACAGTTTTTTACAACCACAGGAGAAACAGATAGGGACACTAAAGGATGTTAAGGGCTTTTTTCCTTGCGGAAAATGCAAAGCCTGTTCTGCTAGTAAAAGAACTCTGTCGTATGAAGTCACAGGCTGTAAAGGTGGGAGAAAAATCACCAAATTTATGTCCTGCCATACGGATCATGCAGTATATTGCCTGATGTGTCCCTGTTCGTATAGATATGTGGGAAGTACCATCAATCCTATCAAACTTCGAGTGTTGGAGCATATGCGGGCTATAACGAACAAGGATTTCACGTACCCGGTAGCCAGGCATTTTGCTATCAAACATAATAGTGACAGGAATCTCCTCAGATACTTCTGTTTAGATAAAGTTGTAGAAAATCCCAGAGGGGGTAACAGATTACAGACTCTGAGAAGATTGGAGTCCCGTTTCATTATTGATCTTGAAACTAGGGCCCCGAAGGGACTGAATATTGGGGAAGAATTGTCAACTCACTTGGGTTGAATAATAGTTTAGAATGTATGTAGTTTGTACTATATTCTAAACACAAAAGTGATGTAAACTCTGATTTTTAACTTGAGGATGTACTCCAATGTAATTTTTGATGACCAAAAAACTATATGTAAAGTCTGACATTTTTCTTAACATAACTCTGAGATGTTAGCGGCCACAGAGGCCGCAATTGCCGATCCACGGCTAGATTTTGTTTAATACAGCAATACAAATATGATACATCCAGTATTGAACGAGCATTGTCTTGTGCAATGCCACCTTGCTCAGAGAGATGTTTTATGATCAATTGTACCTACTATAAAGGAGAGATATGATTTTTTATACGATGCAGTTATGGGTAGCCGATTCACGGCATAATTGTTTATTTAATAACCGTTCTTATGACAAATATTGTCTTACTGTGCATTATGTTGAAGAAACAGTGAATGGTTAGAAATGTCATACATGCTGAAGCTAAAGAAATGCAAGATGTTTCCATGGTCATTTGTGAAATCTTAACACATTCCAAGATGGCGCGCATTCTGTGTGTAACCACCTAAGTCCGTTGTTTGTGTCAATAAGGGTTGCAAACATAGATAATGGTGCCGCGCAGTGCATTCCGATGTTAACACTGACGAAGGGATTTCATTCCCGAAACGCGTTTGTTCGAAAAATAAAACCTTTCTGCTGAAACTGCTGCTGCTGTTTTTGTGAGTGCTGACTTTCCTTCTAACCCGGCTGGGTACGTTCGAGGGAATTGGAGCTTGGATTTGTAGACGCGAACACCATCTCGTTGTTGGCACCCGCTTTCAGAGTGACTCGTACTTCTGGTGTTGTTGGAGCGAACATATATATATATATATATATATATATATATATATATATATATATATATATATATATATATATATATATATATATATATATATTACCTACTGGCGACCGCCAGTAGGTAGTTATAGTTAGGATTTTTTTCAATGTTAAATCTCAAAATTCTATTTGGAATAACTTTGGCGCCGGTTGACGAATTTGCCTGAAAATTTCCTCAAAATGGCCTCGGGGTGCCCCGGTCCTTCCCTGAAAGTTTGGGGGGGACTCGTCAAGCGGGGGCCGAGATAAAAGGGGGGTCCCAAAACGCGTTTTCCCCATGTTAATTTCCATAGGGCGGTCAATTTCACTTTTAGCCCGAACGGCTGAATGGATTTACACCAAACTTGGCAAAATTGTAGGGGCTGGTAGCCCGATGTGCCTTTGCTATGTCTCGAGATATGTGCTCCAGTGGATTTTGAGCAATTTAGGTTCAGAAAAATATATATATCTATAGCCGCGCCCCGGTACGCGCACCGGTACGCGCACAGGGCGCGCCACGCGACTTGCGCACGGAAAGCTGATTGGCTGTCGGTTGTCTGTAAACATTCTACACAGTCCGGAGTGGCCGCCATCTTGTGTCTCGGTAGGTTCGAGACATGAGAGGTGGCCAAAACAAAGGCGTAAAAGACCATAAGGGGGCAGAGTAGACACCCCCTGTCCCCCTAGGTTTGATGTGGGGTTCATTAAAGGGCCCTGCGGGGTCTCAACATTTTTTTTTTTTTCGATTTTCACGGGGGAAGCGCCCGGTACGCGCACCGGGGAGCGCACCGGGGGAGCGTATTATAGGAAAAAAATCACTTCAAAAATGTTTATGTTTATTAATTGTTTTTTTTGTTTTTTTATTTTATGTAAGTACCTACATGTAGGTACCAATGCAGAGACTTAGATTTAATGTACACCATCTCCTCTGTAGATATCTTGCATGTTGTTATTGAAGTTTTTGTGGTATATGGAATCCATAACATAGTCTGTCAGGAAAGCAGAAACAGATCTTTTAAGCACTCCCTGAGAATTTCTAGGGGATCATGGGTAGTCTATCCTGATCCCCTATGATGAAAAAGAGGTGTAAAATATACATAGGAGATAATATAGTGGGAGAAAGGTAGTAACTATGAGTAAACTTACTATGTAACAGAAAAAAAGTTGCACAGTATACTATAAGTCTCATTTTATAATATAATTATTTTGGTAATACTTCATGAATTACATATAAAAATGAATATTGTCTCAAACAATTTAAAATTATTAAATATAAATTTATTCCTCTGATTCTTTTTCATAATTTAATAAAACTTGTAACATAATATTATCCGGTATTTCCTCATAATTATAAGTACATGATTCCATTTGTTCCAAACATTCTATAAACTGTTGATCCAAAGAGTCATCCATGAAATCAACTTTATCTTTTTGCTCTTCTGGATTTTCCACCTTTACTTTGATAGAAGTAACATTTGCTTGTTTTTCTCCTTCCATTTTCTTTCTGAAAATTGCATAAAAATTAACTATATTAGTAGAGTTAGGGTACTGTTGGGTTTAAGTTTAGACAGGTACTTTTGAGTTTTTAACAGTCAAGTAATTTTTGGGCAGTGTATGGTTTCAGGCAGGAAGTAGAGTTATTAAAAAGTGCATTTGATTAAGCCTAAGTAAATTCATAATTATACCAGAGAAGCCTAACTCAATCCATAAGTATTACAGAGAAGTCTATCTCAATCTATAACTATTACAGAGGGATAGTATATAACTAACAGAATATTTTTTCTCAAATTAAATTAAAGTGCACAACATACTTCACTTTCCAAATAACAACTTACCTTGGAGAAATCAGTTGAAGTTGTCAGTGTTATTTGTTTTTAAATGTACTTCTGGAAGCAGTAGTCAAAATGGCTGTGTTTCCCTCTCTTCTTTTATATATATTTTTGTACATAACCAATCAAATGTCAGGAAATAATCGTAGAAAATGAAAGAAACTTTTTAATTGGTTGTAAATTCTAACATTTCATATGTGTTTTTGTCATGTAATTTACCTCAGGATATTTAGACAGGCTTGTAGCCTAAATGTCTCAATGGAATTCCACCAAATTTGGGCAAATGGTACGGGCTGCTATGTAGTAAGGCTTATTCTATATTTGATGAAAGTGTCTCCAGTGGTTTTTCTGAAAATTACTTTCCCACCTTTTTTTGTGGAGCGCTCACAGGTGCGCGCTCCGGTACGCGCACCGGCAGCGTTACGGAAGTCCTCCATTTTGTGTTTCGGTACAATCGAGACACAAGATGGAGGGCAAACAATGTTTGGTATGGCTAGAAGGGGGAACAGTAGAGACTTCTTGACCCTCTAGGTTTTCTGAGGGGGGCTTAGGAGGCTCATAAACATTAAAAAAAAAAACAATTCTTTCATTTTTCGCGGGGGAAGCGCTCGGTACGCGCACCGGTAAGCGTACCGGGGAGCGTACTTTGGTGAAAAATAGTGAAAAAAGTTAGAAAAAGATAAACGTTTTGAATGATCAGAGGTAGGGTAGCTCTGAAAAAAGCTTTTGGGTTCTGTGGTTGAGTTAGGTACCTACAAGTAGGTTCCAATGCACAGTCTTAAATTCAGGAGGAATATTCTATTTCCCTCATCTGAGAAGTGCACACCATCTCCTCTGTAGATGTCTTGCATGTTGTAACGCAAGTTGTTATTGTATATTGAACCCATTCCACAGTCTCTCATGTAAGCAGAAACAGATTTATTCACATGTTTCCGAGCTTTCTCAAATTGTGGACAAAATTGGTTGGTCCAGTTCCATTTCTGTCTTTGGCATATATTTGAATATACCAAGGCAGTTTGTGGAAAAAGTGTCATCAATTGATGAAAGGTGTCCTTTAAGAGCATTTCCAGACCAACCCCAGTCATAGTGCCCAAATCATTTCCACCACAGTGCACTATTAAGAGGTCAGGGCTTGGCAGATGGAAAAAGGTTTTCACCAATGGTATCAATTGATGACATTTTAATCCTCTCTGGCCAATCCACTTGATTTTCACATTTGATAAATCAAGGTTGTGATAATTTCTGCTTGCTGCATACCTTTGAGCCCAGTGGATGTAGCTATGTCCTATAATCCATACAGAATACATGATGTGAGAAGGTTCTGGTGCAGTCAGATGAAGTGTAGGAATGAAATGGCAGTTGGAACAGTAGGAGTTTACAAAAAAATAATTGTGGAGTTTCACTGCTCTTGAATCACAAGCAATGATTGGTGGATTCAGATAGTTGAAAACTGAAAGTTAGGGTGCATGGTTGTGTTGTGTGAAAGAAGCAATTTGAATGGTTAAAAAAAGTCACTAAAAGCGAAAATACCCTGGATAAGCTGGTGTATTGAGAGGTCAAACATCCTTGCTGAGGTAATTTGCAACATTGTACAATAAACTTTTGAACCTGAGAGTTCAGTTAGGAGGGTGTTGCTATGGTAACAGATAGAAAGATCTGAGAGGGGGAAGGGTGTTGGTTTGAAAATAGTGAGGGAAGACTTTTGATTGGTTGAATTAAGGCATATGTGTACAAAGTTAGAGATGTTCTATGCCAGTCTTGGTTTCAGTGTATTGAGTGCACACTTTTTGCTCTGCTAAAGAGAAATTGGTGTGTGTGTCTGACACTGTTTTCAATCTCCCAAAGCATTTGTAAAGGTAAGTAATGATTTATTTAATTTAGATAGAGACTTGTTTGCTCTATGGAGAATATTTGGAAGCAGATAGTTATGTTTCAGAAGTCAAATTGTATGCTAGTATATAAGTCCTGTGTTGTGTTTCTAAAATGTTATACAAAAAACGATTTTGGGTGCAAATTAATGGTATTTTCATTTGACCCTTTTTTATGATTGCCTTGTGCAACTGGTGCATCACTTTGTACATGGGAAATAAGTGACGCTCTTGTGGGATGTACCATGTTACAACGCATACCATTACAACTACCTACCATTACAACGCTACCATTACAACGCATACCATTACAACGCATAGCGCTTAGAGGTGCTGGATAGTGGTAAGTATAATTTACTATTCCAACTCCAGTTCCCGTGGACACTAGGGAAGGTGTTGGATAGTAAATTAAACTTATTCCTTATCCTAGAGCGCCCCCCAGCGCAATGCGTTGTAATGGTATGCGTTATAAAAGTTGCGTTGTAATAGTAGGTAGTTGTAAAAGTTGCGTTGTAACGGGTGTATACCCTCTTGTGGTGCAAGGCCTTCATAAATAAGGCCCTGAGTTTGTTGGCTGTTGATTTGTTATTTGCTTTTTGATAATACTTATTATGAACATATGCAAGATAGTGGATTTGTATTTTGGGACACAGTGATCTTTCAAAGCTGATATTGAGTGGTTGTACATAGGTTCTGCGCAGTGTTTCTTAAATGTTATTCAAAAAACGATTTTTGGGTGCAATTGATTGGTATTTTCATTTGGCCCTTTTTTATGATTGCCTTGTGCAGCTGATGCATCACTTTAAACATGGGTAATAAGTGACGCACTGGTGGCGCAAGGCCTTCATAAATAAGGCCCTGACTTTGTTTGCTGTTGATTTGTTTTTGGATTTTTGATAATGCTTGATATCAACATTTGAAAGATAGAGGATTTGTATTTGGGGAAACAGTGACGTTTCAAAAGTGATATTCTGTGCTTGTACATAGGTTCTGCGCAGTGTTTTTTAAATGTTATTCAAAAACGATTTTGGGTGCAAATGAATGGTATTTTCATTTGGCCCTTATTTATGATTGCCTTATGCAACTGGTGCATCACTTTATACATGGGAAATAAGTGACACTCTTGTGGCGCAAGACCTTCATAAATAAGGCCCTGACTTTGTTTGCTGATATTGAGTGGTTGTACATAGGTTCTGCGCAGTGTTTCTTAAATGTTATACAAAAAACGATTTTTGGGTGCAATTGATTAGTATTTGCATTTGGCCCTTTTTTATGATTGCCTTGTGCAGCTGATGCATCACTTTAAACATGGGAAATAAGTGACGCACTGGTGGCGCAAGGCCTTCATAAATAAGGCCCTGAATTTGTTTGCTGTTGATTTGTTTTTGGATTTTTGATAATGCTTGATATCAACATATGAAAGATAGAGGATTTGTATTTGGGGAAACAGTGACGTTTCAAAAGTGATATTCTGTGCTTGTACATAGGTTCTGCGCAGTGTTTTTTAAATGTTATTCAAAAAACGATTTTGGGTGCAAATGAATGGTATTTTCATTTGGCCCTTATTTATGATTGCCTTATGCAACTGGTGCATCACTTTATACATGGGAAATAAGTGACACTCTTGTGGCGCAAGGCCTTCATAAATAAGGCCCTGACTTTGTTTGCTGATATTGAGTGGTTGTACATAGGTTCTGCGCAGTGTTTCTTAAATGTTATTCAAAAAACGATTTTTGGGTGCAATTGATTGGTATTTGCATTTGGCCCTTTTTTATGATTGCCTTGTGCAGCTGATGCATCACTTTAAACATGGGTAATAAGTGACGCACTGGTGGCGCAAGGCCTTCATAAATAAGGCCCTGACTTTGTTTGCTGTTAATTTGTTTTTGGATTTTTGATAATGCTTGATATCATCATTTGAAAGATAGAGGATTTGTATTTGGGGAAACAGTGACGTTCCAAAAGTGATATTCTGTGCTTGTACATAGGTTCAGCGCAGTGTTTTTTAAATGTTATTCAAAAAACGATTTTGGGTGCAAATGAATGGTATTTTCATTTGGCCCTTATTTATGATTGCCTTATGCAACTGGTGCATCACTTTATACATGGGAAATAAGTGACACTCTTGTGGCGCAAGACCTTCATAAATAAGGCCCTGACTTTGTTTGCTGATATTGAGTGGTTGTACATAGGTTCTGCGCAGTGTTTCTTAAATGTTATACAAAAAACGATTTTTGGGTGCAATTGATTGGTATTTGCATTTGGCCCTTTTTTATGATTGCCTTGTGCAGCTGATGCATCACTTTAAACATGGGAAATAAGTGACGCACTGGTGGCGCAAGGCCTTCATAAATAAGGCCCTGACTTTGTTTGCTTTTGATTTGTTTTTGGATTTTTGATAATGCTTGATATCAACATATGAAAGATAGAGGATTTGTATTTGGGGAAACAGTGACGTTTCAAAAGTGATATTCTGTGCTTGTACATAGGTTCTGCGCAGTGTTTTTTAAATGTTATTCAAAAAACGATTTTGGGTGCAAATGAATGGTATTTTCATTTGGCCCTTATTTATGATTGCCTTATGCAACTGGTGCATCACTTTATACATGGGAAATAAGTGACACTCTTGTGGCGCAAGGCCTTCATAAATAAGGCCCTGACTTTGTTTGCTGATATTGAGTGGTTGTACATAGGTTCTGCGCAGTGTTTCTTAAATGTTATTCAAAAAACGATTTTTGGGTGCAATTGATTGGTATTTGCATTTGGCCCTTTTTTATGATTGCCTTGTGCAGCTGATGCATCACTTTAAACATGGGTAATAAGTGACGCACTGGTGGCGCAAGGCCTTCATAAATAAGGCCCTGACTTTGTTTGCTGTTGATTTGTTTTTGGATTTTTGATAATGCTTGATATCAACATTTGAAAGATAGAGGATTTGTATTTGGGGAAACACTGATGTTTCAAAAGTGACATTCTGTGCTTGTACATAGGTTCTGCGCAGTGTTTTTTAAATGTTATTCAAAAAAACGATTTTGGGTGCAAATGAATGGTATTTTCATTTGGCCCTTATTTATGATTGCCTTATGCAACTGGTGCATCACTTTATACATGGGAAATAAGTGACACTCTTGTGGCGCAAGACCTTCATAAATAAGATCCTGACTTTGTTTGCTGATATTGAGTGGTTGTACATAGGTTCTGCGCAGTGTTTCTTAAATGTTATTCAAAAAACGATTTTTGGGTGCAATTGATTGGTATTTTCATTTGGCCCTTTTTTTATGATTGCCTTGTGCAGCTGATGCATCACTTTAAACATGGGTAATAAGTGACGCACTGGTGGCGCAAGGCCTTCATAAATAAGGCCCTGACTTTGTTTGCTGTTGATTTGTTTTTGGATTTTTGATAATGCTTGATATCAACATTTGAAAGATAGAGGATTTGTATTTTGGGAAACAGTGACGTTTCAAAAGTGATATTCTGTGCTTGTACATAGGTTCTGCGCAGTGTTTTTTAAATGTTATTCAAAAAACGATTTTGGGTGCAAATTAAAGGTATTTTCATTTGGCCCTTATTTATGATTGCCTTATGCAACTGGTGCATCACTTTATACATGGGAAATAAGTGACACTCTTGTGGCGCAAGACCTTCATAAATAAGGCCCTGACTTTGTTTGCTGATATTGAGTGGTTGTACATAGGTTCTGCGCAGTGTTTCTTAAATGTTATTCAAAAAACGATTTTTGGGTGCAATTGATTGGTATTTGCATTTGGCCCTTTTTTATGATTTCCTTGTGCAGCTGATGCATCACTTTAAACATGGGTAATAAGTGACGCACTGGTGGCGCAAGGCCTTTATATATAAAGCCCTGAGTTGCTGTTGTATAAACTTAAATATGTTGCAATTTATTGTTTATATTGTTTGCTTTTTGACATTACTTTGTTGTTTGCTAATAGTGGTCTTTCATGTGTTTTTTTACAGAACAACAGATTCAACTTCTGAAAAGCAAGCAAAAATGCCTTCAAGGCAAAGAATTATCAAAAATACCATACGGAAAAGGAGAACATCAACAACAGAATTTATGTAATCCTCCACAACAACTACTTTAAAAAACACCAGAAAAGCTTCTGGTAAGCCAATTAAGTCTTTTCTTCGCAACATATGTCGTAGAAAAAGAAATGATATTGCTAATGTGAATATTCAGAAAAAGTCAACAAATCTAAAAAGGAAGGAGAGGCCCACAAAAAATGTCTCGATTGGAGCAGGAGAGAAGAGAATGTATAGCTATAGAAGGATAAATCAATTTAGGGACATTCGTAGGCGAATGTTTCGCAATAGGGTAGTATTAAATTTGCTAAAAAATGATAAGAAAAGTAAACTGAGAGCTGCTTTTTACAAGAAAAAGAAAAGTGTAGAAAAGATTGTTGATCAGGCTTTTGAAGTTAAGAAAAAATTATTTATTTTAATAATCAATAGAATTAGGATACTTAATAAGGCAATTGATGTTTTCAAATCGAACAGTAGATGGAAAAGAATTATTAATCGGAGTAATTTTTGTGAAGTATTTTCTGGTGAATGGATGCATAGTTCAAGTTCTGAGCCGTTTTTCAATGAGGAGAGTTACTTTCAGGAAAATGATTTGGTGCATGCAGTTGACACCAGTGGTCAAGCATATGATGTGGAAGATGGTTGTGTGATGGAAAAAGAGAAACTTGTATCTAGCGATGCAGAAGAGGTGTTAGCTGATGAAGTTTTAGGGAGACGTACTAAGGGTCCAGTGTACACATGGAAGTGCAGTAGTATTTGTAGTGTGCGACAGGATTCAATCGATTTGCTTCGAAATTTCTTATGTACATATAGTAAGAAAAGTCTCAAACAAAAAATGAAGATCTTGCAAGAGTTAGATCCTTGCAGAGTGAGAGAAAGCACAGGTTTGCATGGGCATTCACTAGCTTGTCTTTCTAGAAAAGTATGTCAGAGTGTTTTTCATCATTTTAGGATGTTAGCAGTGCATCATAATAAGGTGAGGAAATTAGTGAGAAAGTTGTATTATGCAAAAAGTCCAGCACTTAAGCTTAAACAGTTAAACAGTGCTCTTTTGCATGGATCTGAAGTGGATGTGAAGACTATTTGTGAAGAAATTGAGTTTTGTTATTTTGGGAACAAAGAGGACAGTGTAGAAATAGATATAGTAATGGATGGTAATGTGGAAGATAATGGACAGATTTCAAGTATAGAAAAGTTTGACGAGGAAATTACCAAGTTTAAGGTGAAATCAAGTGAAAGGCCTAATTTAACTTGTGTGTGTTGTCGACGGACTCATTATAAGATTCAGACTAGGTTAGTTGATTTATATGCAAAAAGTGAATTGGAAAATAATAGTGAATGGAAGGATTTTGTAAGTTATTTGTTGGTGGAGAATTCTTTTGATTTGAGTTTTAATCAGCATATTTGTAATTATTGTTTAAAAAAATTAAATGAAAATAGAATGCCTGCTAGAGCAGTTCATAATAATCTTCAGTTGATAGATATTCCTTCTGAATTGATGGATCTAAATACTTATGAATCTATTTTGATTCAATGTGTCCATCCTTTTCAGGCTATTGTACGCATGGAGCCTAAGACAGGGAAATTGCCTCCATCAGATTTACAGAGAGGATTAAAGGGAAGAGTTGTTTATTTGCCTCTAGATGTAAAGAAAAATATTGATACAATTGGTGTAGAAAGAGTAGAAGAGGATCCTCTAGTTATTCTAGTTAATGGGGTTCCGACAAAGAGTAAGAAAATCTGGCAAGATTTAGTGGATGTTAGAAAAGTCAAAAAGGCAACGTTGTATTTGGTCAAAAACAATGAGTACTACAAAGATGTAAGTGTTGGAGCAGAGGAAACAGCTACAGAAGAAGACAGTGATTGTTCAGTTGGTCAAATTGAAAAAGTTGATGTGTCTAGAAGTGAAGAAATATATGAACATTATACTGTTCATCCTTTGCATTCCAAAGAAGTAATGGGAAATGCAATTGGCTTGTTTCAAATGAAAGCTGCAAAAGGAAGTCCCATTAGTGTATGGGAAGAAAGTTTGGAAGCTCGTTGTTTTCCACAATTATTTCCAACAGGTCGTGGTGGACGATATGATGATCGACCAGTTCAAATTCCTGCAGCTGAATACCGGACTCTAAGATTATATGCTGAAGATCCAAGGTTTCGTCAATGCATTCCATATTTGTTTCATCTACTGTTTGAAAGTGATTTGTCTGGGCTTTATAATGCAGTTAATCATATACTAAAAAGTGGAGCTCATTTGCAAAATGTTTCTGCAAGGGACTTTATGGAGAAAGTTAATCTGCAAGATAGTATTTTGGAATCTCAGCTAATCAATCTCATGGCATGTCAACGTGGAACCAATGAGTATTGGTTCCGTCGTCATGGAGAATTGAAATGTATGCTAAGAAACTTAGGAACTCCTACATGGTTCCTCACTCTTAGCTGTGCTGAGTATGCATGGGATGACTTACTTGAATTTCTACGAGAGGCAAATGGAAACATACCAAATATAGAATTAAAAACACCTGGAGAACTGTGTTCTTTGGATCCAGTGAATGTTTGCAGATATTTTAATCATAGATTTGAAGCTATGATGTCTTTTATTACCAACAAAAAAAATCCTCCCCTTGGAGAGGTTTCGGATTTCTTTTGGAGGAAGGAATATCAAGCGAGAGGTGCTCCTCATATACATATGTTGTTGTGGATTAAAGATGCACCCAAATTTGGATCAGATTCAGATGAAACAGTGATGAGTTTCATTGAAGAGTATTCAGCATGTGCTGTTCCAAAATCTACTGTAGAAAACAGTTTAAGGCAACAAGTTTTACGTTTTCAATCTCATCATTGTGGAAAGTACTGTCGTCGAAAATTTAAAAACAAGGAAAAGTACTACACGAAATGTCATTTTGCATTTCCACGACCAGTGATTTCTAAGGGAAGAGTAAATAATTTGATGTCATCTCTACGACATACTGTGACGAGGAAATCTCCCAAAAATACATACAATTTGAAAAGAAATGAAGAATCTAAGTACATCAACGATTACAACCCAGTGATTTTGTCCATGTGGATTGCTAACATGGATATTCAGTTCGTTGCGGACAACTCTATTGCTGTGGCTCGATATGTGACATCTTACATCACCAAAAAAGAAAAGACAGAACTGAAGGAAATGTGGGAGGACATTTCACATGAAAAGAGTCTAAGCAAGAAATTATACAGTTTCAGTCTGAAGATGTTGTCGCTTCGAGAAATTGGAGCATATGAATGTTCTGATCGGTTATCATCAGCAAGTCTCTATGCCAAATCAAGAACAATCATTTGGGTGAGTCTAGGTCTTGCTGCAACACGAAACTGAGTTTTGAAATCTGTACAAGAAATTGAATATTTGTCGGAGAAAGAACCAAACAGTACAGATATTTTGAAGACAAATATGTTGGATACATACTATCCAAATAGAAGTACTCACCTTGAGAACACTTGTTTGTATGAAGTTCTGCAAAACTACAGTTATAAGAGGAACATCACAGAAGATATCAATAATGGAAAATATGCAGTCATTGGCTATGAAGGATGTCTAGTGAAGCAGAAAAAAGGCCATTTGATTAATCATCGAAAATTGAGTTGTGAAGCTCCAGACAAAAGAGAATTTTACTATTTAGCTCTTTTGCAATTCTTTAGTCAGAGATAGTCAGAGTTCTACTTCATTGTGTCAGGATCCACTAGGAGGACCTATTATCCAAAATGAAGCTGCCACTGCCATGGATGAGGTGGAAAGAGCTATGGAACAAGCTCAAGAGGATGGAGTTAACTTAGAAGATTTGGTAAAGCAACTAAATTTTGAGCAGAAAAAGATATATGATGAAGTCACAGAGCAGATTGAACATGGATTCAGACATGAGAAAAAAGAGTGCTCATGTACATCATTTGACCCTGTCCAACTGTACGTAAGTGGAGAAGCAGGGACAGGAAAAAGTTTTCTAATTAAAGCCATTGCAAGTTATCTGCAGAAAAAGGACTGATTCACCGCTGTCTTGTGTTGTAACTGCTCCAACTTGTCTGGCTGCACATAATATTAAAGGGATTACTCTACATCGTTTACTGATGCTGCCAGTTGAGCATGATAATAAATTGCATTACAACAAGTTATCTGGAGATGCTTGTTCTGAAGTTTCAAGAGTCTTGAAGAAAATGAAACTTCTTATCATTGATGAAGTAAGCATGGTCTCAAATCTAATGCTTGCTTTTGTGCATTTGAGAATGCAAGAAATTCTTAGAACAGAGTATGATGTGTTATTTGGAGGAAAACACATTATTGTTTTTGGAGATCTATTGCAGTTGACTCCAGTAAAAGGACAACCAGTGTTTAAAATGCTCACACATGAAGATACCAGGAAGTCCCTTGGAAGCATTGGAAACGTTAATATATGGTAAATTTTAAATATGCTGAACTGCTTCAAAATATGCGACAGGCAAAGGATGAAGATTATAAAAATATTCTACAAGATGTAAGAATTGGAAAAGTAAGCGAGCTTGGGAAAAAAGCTTTACATGGTCGATTAATTTCAAATTTGTATCCAAATGAAAACATTCTTCCAGAGAATATTTTTAAAAAATTACTGAGAAGAAATCTGGGATATGTTTGATGCCAACTCTGCAAGAATGTTCCATCTTCAACAACAAAATGTTAGAGTTAGAAAATGAAGAGATTGTGAAACTGGAAGCAATAGATAAAATAGAGCACATGGGTGCAACAACTGTTTTGTCTGAAAATTTGAAAACTAAATTGGATTCATTAGAGAAAAGTATTTCTAAAACAGCTGGTTTTGAAAAGACTCTGAATGTGTGTTTAAATTGTCGTATCATTTTGAGAAGGAATTTAAATGTTGAAAGAGGTCTGGTAAATGGAGCAATGGGTTATGTTGTTGATTTTGTGAATTACAGAAATAGAGATGGAATTGAATTTTTAAAAATAAAATTTGATGGCATTGAACAAGTACAACAAATAAGTCGTGGTTCTGCTAGATTTTTACTTGTAAAAGACTTATATGTTCGCCGAAAACAGTTTCCTGTTTGTTTGGCATATGCAGTAACAATTCATAAATCTCAAGGTTTAAGTGTAGATAATGCTTTGGTGAACATTGGAAGATCTGTGTTTAAAGAGGGTATGGCATATGTGGCATTATCCCGAGTCAGAACTTTATCAGGATTGTACTTGATTGAGTGTGATGAGACAAAAATTTGTGAAGATCTAGATTGTGTTAAAGAATACAATAGGTTAAGAAGAGAATATGCTCCACATTTGCCTCAATATCCTCTGTTTGAAAAACGTGTGGTAGGCCGAAAAAGAAGAAATGAGGATAATTGCAGTGAGGTAGTTGCAAAAAGACAAAAAGTAGAGAAAACTGTAATTGAAAACAGGAAGAAAAAGAATTGTGAAGAAAATGTTGTTGGATTTCAGTTTGAAAATAGTTCTGGTGTCAACTGCTATGCTAATGTAGTGGTTAATGTTGTTTTTTTTCTTAAAAGTTTACAAGAACAGATTGTTGAAAATCGGGATCAAAGATTGTGTGGTTTATTGAATTCTGTGTTTGAGAAATGTAGCAGTGATACAGCAGAAATAGAAAGTGTAACAGAAATTCGAAATATTTTAGATATGTGTTCTGGTCAAGATAAATTTTCACAGAACATTCAGCAGGATTGTCAGGAATTTTTAATGTATATGTTTGGTGTTTTGGAAGATGAAGGTGTAGATGTAGATAATCTTTTCAGCCTTTCTTATCAATGGCAGCATGACTGCCACAATTGTAGTTTATCAAGTACTACTAGAATAGACACTGAAAGATTTATATATTTGACTTTACCTGACTGTAAATCAGTGTCATTTAAAAATCTAGTTAAAGCAGCAGATCATAATATGGTGTGTACCCAATGTAACTTTACAATGCTGTCCACATTATTTATACAAAGTTATGGGCAGTATATCATTTTAGTTTTCCAACGATGTAGACCTGATGGAACTAAATTGACAACTTCTATTAAAAAGTTTGTGGCTTCTCAGTTAGCAATTTCAGGAAGAACCTTTACAACTGAAGCTATTATTTATCATGACGGTTCTTCGACAACCTCAGGACATTATACATGCTACTTAAAATCTGAAAAAGGATGGAGTTACTGCAATGATTCTCATTTAACTTATAAACAACGTTTGCCTTATGACTCTACAAATTCTTATCTAGTGTTTTTAAAACCAAAGTTTTAGTAAAGGAAATTGGCCTTTGAAGTCGGGAATAGATACTAAAAGTTAGTTAGTTAGTTAGTTAATCTAATATTTAAAATTATTTATCTCATGTAGATACTTTTAGTGGATCTCAAAGTAAAAAATACTGATATATCTGACACAAATTGGCCGTGAGGAAAGTGTAAAGTATGATGTTCTTAGATCTTTTTTCATAGGAAGTCGATGAAATGGAAGTTTAGAGCACAGCAGACTTTTTTTCCACCAAAAGGACCTTCACTATCTTCTATTTGGCCTCACGGAAAAGTATGTGAATCAAAGATTAGTGTACATATATGAGATGTATGTTTGAATGGGTTTTTTTTAAACACAATCTTTTAGATTGTGTTTTTTTTTCCCGCTGTTAAATGATGAAGACTTTGAACTCACTAATTTAAGTCAAATTCAATATATTCTGAGAACAGCAAAAATAAATAATGTAACATATTGTAGAAGTTATTGTGTAGTTTGCATTGTGTAATTTATTTTGTGTTCACATTGTCTCACACTCATTTTCCTTTTTCACCCTTATTTACCTCTCTTTACTAATTTACACTCTTTTTTCATCGCTGTTTCTTTACTGCACTTCATTCACAACTTCTCAATCTAATTGGAACTGTCTGCATTTCTCTCTTCCTTCCACCACTTTTTATCTTTTTCATATTCTCGCAGTACCACTGCTTTAGTTTTCTTACCCTCTCTCTCTTTTTCTCCTTTTTTTTTCTTTCGCACTCATTGTACTGTAGTTCACTCAGTCCGTCGTTTTGTTTTTCTGTGTACTTACTCTCTCACTCCTGTTTTATCCATCGTTCTATAATAACCTCATTCCTTTCATCCCTTCACTCTGTGACTTCACTTCACTCACTCTCAGTCATCTTCTATTCCTCTTTTTTATTAATAGTTTCTCATTCAGACTCCTCTCCTTTTCACTCCTTTTCCTTTTCCTTTCTTATCTTTACTGATTTTGTTTTGATATCTTACATTCTTTTAGTATCTTACTTACCTTTAGGAATTTGTTCTCTTTCTATTTCTTTTTCCTTCTTTTTTCTCAAACTACATTACTTTCTTTCTGTTTTTGTATCCTTCACTATTGCTTCATTTCTTAGTAAACATTTGTAGATTTTTAAACCTCATGAACTGTTTCTTCTATTTTATTATATATTTTTAAGTAATTATAACGTGTTTTTTCTTTTATCTTTCACAGATACAAGTTTTCATTAATTATATGGTAAGTGTGTTTAAAAAATGTTTTTTGTTATCACCTTTTGTTTTATTTTCACTATTTTTCTCTCACCCTACCTCACCCATGTTTCTTTACTTTGCTTCCTTCACTTATTCTTATCCTCCATGTTTACTTCCTACCACATTCAACTTCTTTCAGTACCTCTGCTTATCCACACTCCTTCACTTACCTTTTTTACTGGTTCACTTAGTTCCTTTGTGACACTCCACTTTACTTACACTCACTGCTATTTTCATTCCCTCCGTCACTGCTGTTCCTTTTCTCTGGTTCCGTCACTATCTGTCATTCCCCATACTTAACTGTCCTTCCTTTTACTTTCATCATCCATTCACATTCTCCCAGAACCTCTGCTTTAGTCTTCTTCCTATTTCTTCTCTTCTTTTGCTCCCTTATTCTTTTTCTTTTTCTCAGTTACTTCCTCTTACACTTTTTCTCTGTCTTACTATCTATTACACAGTCCCTCTGTGTTCCTCCCTCTAGCTCTCTTTCTCTTAACACCACTCTCTCTGTCCCCATTCCTTTTAGCTTCATACTTTTTTTTTTTTTTTTTTTTTTTGGTGCGCTGACGGGACGCGCACCGGTACGCGCACCGGGGCGTTTACCGGTGCGCGCACCGGGAGCGCTCCAGAGACGAAAATATTAAAAAAAACTATTTCAAAACAAAAACTAATATTAGAATATACATTATAGTGTTCATTTTTATAAAAACATACCTTTCTCAGCTATAGACATTTTTGAAAAAATAAGCTTAGAAATTTACTAAAAAGTACATAGGTATGAAGCCCTATAAAAAGTTAAAAATTAGCATTAAAAAAACCTATGAAATTCACTGAAAAAACCAGAGGTTTCACACCAGTTATAGTTAGGAATTAGAATTTAAAAAACCTTTGAAATTCACTGAAAAAACCAGAGGTTTCACACCAGTTATAGTTAGGAATTAGCATTCAAAAAAACTATTAAATTCACTGAAAAAAACAGAGGTTTCACACCAGTTATAGTTAGCTGGAAACTTTACTGACATAAAACCATTGAAATTCCCACGTTATAGTTAGTCGGACTCACTATAACTTGCGCGTGCAATGCACTGCTGATGACATCACATATTACATCACTCATGACATGGTCAGTGACATCACTCATGACATCACTGATGACACCATCCTTGTGACACAGTGACAGACCTCCTCTCACTGTAAAGTAACCTTTGAAACACATATTCAAAAATAGAAACTAACATTTTCAAAAAAGTGGATATACCCATACCAGTTACAACAACCAATTCAGTAATTTCACCATCTATATACAAATTCACACATTCACCAACAGTTTTATATATTCACTCATACATATACTCACTCATCATATGTAGTGATACCCCTAATCATCCTATTACACACCGACAGTCATCAAAACGGTACTCACACATATACTCACACATGCAAATAAACTAATAAACATCCATTTATTTGCATATACAGATTTACACACACTACCACCTTACTTCTAAGGAAACTTACACATATGTACTCTCTTAAACAATCACTTATAGAAACACATACTAATTTAAACAGGAACTCTTACAATCTCTCACTTTCACATATACTGACTTATATAAATCAATACTCACATATACTAGATTAAAATATATCTTGTTTCTGATAAACACACTAGTGAGACAGGCATTCAATCACTAACACACACATATACACACTCATCCACTCATACAGTCCTGCACATATGCAGTTTTCAAAAAACATACAAACAGTGAGTCAGTCATTGATACATCTATGTGCTAAGTAACACCCCCACCAAACTATACAGACACTCATACTGATACTAAAAAACATATAATAACCCATATACACACACATTTAGCTACTCATCAACCCATACAGCCACTTATACACAAGGTGAAACACTGATACATATATTAAAATATTTAAATATTACTCGCTAATATATGTATTCACTAAGATACACTTAATAAGCCAGTTAACCAATCAATTTTTAAAAAAAATACATTAATTAAGACAATAATTTAAACATTTATTTTTCCATCGACCTTTACATATACATATATAAAACATATTTATTTTTCCGAAAGACACACATTCACTGGATGGTGTCATCAGTGATGTCATGAGTGATGTCACTGACCATGTCATGAGTGATGTAATATGTGATGTCATCAGCAGTGCATTGCACGCGCAAGTTATAGTGAGTCCGACTAACTATAACGTGGGAATTTCAATGGTTTTATGTCAGTAAAATTTCCAGCTAACTATAACTGGTGTGAAACCTCTGGTTTTTTCAGTGAATATATATATATATATATATATATATATATATATATATATATATATATATTACCTACTGGTGGTCGCCAGTAGGTATATATAGTTAGGATTTTTTCTCTATAGAACTTTTGAAAAGTCTATGTCTAATAACTTTGGCGTTTGTGGACGGAATCGGCTGAAGTTTTCAGGAAAATGGCACATTTTGTTTCTGAGCAGCCCCTGAAAATTTGGGGGGGTTTCGTCAAGGGGGGGCCGAGAAAAAAGGGGGGTCCCCAAACGCGTTTTTCCCATTCATTTTTCCATAGGACGTTTGGCCTCACTTTTAGCTCGAACGGCTGAATGGATTTGCACGAAACTTGGCAAAATTGTAGGGACTGTTAGCCCGATGTGCCATTGCTGGGTCTCAATATATGTGCTCCAGTGGATTTTGAGAAATTAACGTTTAAAAAAACAGATATATCTGTGACAGCGTCCCGGGTAGCGCTCCGGTTCGCGAACTTTTCGCGTAATGGAGCTTTGCGAAGCGAAGCTGATTGGCTCTCCGGTGTCTGTCAACATTCTAAACAGTCCGGAGCGGCCGCCATCTTGTCTCTCGGTAGGATCGAGAGACAAGAAGAGGAGAAAAACGAAGGGGGAATTTAATGAAAGGGGGCAAGGTAGGCCCCTCTTGACCCCCTAGGAATGATGTTGGGGTTATTAAAGGGTCCCGTGGGGCAAATAAAAAAAATTTGATTTTTTTGCGGTAGAAGCGCTTTCCGGTTCGCGAACCGGGTAGCGAATCGGGACGCGAAACGGGAATTCGCCATTTTGTGTTTCGTTTTAATTAAATTACAAGATGGAGGAAGAATAATGTGAGAAATGGGTATAAGGGGGTACGGGAGACGTATCCTGACCCCCTATGTTTTCTGAGGGTGGCTGAGGATGCTCATATATGTTGATACTTATCTTCCAGCGGCTGCGCGTGAGCGTTTTTTTTTTTTGCTGCGTGACGTCTGTTAACGTTCGATTCGAAGGAAATCAGGAAGTGTTGACCGCCATTTTGACACTGCGAGTAAATATATTGTTAAAAATAATTGTTATAAATTAATCCGTATTGATAAACATTGTCTGCGCTATCTTGCTTTTTATCCAATGGCACACTTTTGTCGTGCACTGCAGCCATTTTAGATGCCTTGACCAGACCCACTCTCTGCACGCCGCCGATCGTGACGTCTGTTAACATTCGATTAGAAGGAAATCAGGAAGTGTTGACCGCCATTTTGACACTGCGAGTAAATATATTGTTAAAAATTATTGTTATAAATTAATCCGTAATGATAAACATTGTCTGCGCCATCTTGCTTTTTTTCCAATGCCACACTTTTGTCGTGCACGGCAGCCATTTTAGATGCCTTGAGCAGACCCACTCTCTGCACTCCGCCGATCGTGACGTCTGTTAACGTTCGATTCGAAGGAAATCAGGAAGTGTTGACCGCCTGTCACCTTTGGGTCACAAGAAGGGGAAGGAGCCAACACTGAAGAGGGTCGATTTAAGGATTTTATTGAGTTTAAACAAAAAAAGTTGAACTTCAATAATTAGGCAGTACGAGGTCCTGGGTCCGTCCTTGACATTCCTTGACTTCAGGTATGGTGGCGGAGGTCCGGGTAGCCCAAAGCATGTAAGGAAACAAGAAACAACGAGGCTATTAGATACTGGCCACGCTTTCTTCAGAGGACAGGGGAAGGGAGTGAGGGGACAGTCAGAACCACCACCAGCCAAGACGCGTCTACCCGTGCACAGGGGTCGAGGTGTACAGCGTCAAAGAACTCCGTCTACTCTGAAGGCAGTACTGACACCACCCCCCCCCTCCCGTAGCTCTACTCGCTCCCGCCCTTTTTACCCCGAAACAGCGAACCCAAACGAGCACGCACCTGGGTAAGCCACGCGTCCTCCTTTGCGTGGCTGGGCGATACGCGGTATCGTTGGCCTCCTGGCGTCTCCTTGGTCGGTCTCTCCCTCGCGTCCGATGCAGTCCTGGCGTCTTCTTTACTCTCGACGTCAGCTCCCGTGAAGGACTCCGCCGCCTGGTTCCCGTCTTCCTTTCCGGTCGTCGGTTCCTCGTCCTTGGTGCTCCGGCTCACGTACTTCTGCTCCTGGCGTTGAACCGCTGCATCCCACGAGTCATCCAGCCGCGACGCGGCGTCTTCCGGGTCTTCCCTGATAAGTCCGAATCTCGCTCCGGATTGGTTCCCGAAGTCAGCTGGTCCAGAGGCAAGCACGTCCTCCTGAACAGGACGATTATTCTTAAAGGGCCAGCAGTCCTCCTGTGGGTAAGATGAAGAATCCATTAGCCTATCCGGGGCCAAGCAGGGGACCGGGCACTGAACCCCGTGACAAATCTCCCCCCTAGACTTTTCCCGTTCGGGGGAAAGTGGATAACGGGACAAATAGTCAGCATTAGTCTGAGCAGAGCCTTTCCGATGACACACCTCAAAATCATAGGGTTGCAAGAAGAGGAACCAACGTAAGATGCGTTCATTGCGACCCTTATTTCGCTGTAGCCATTGCAAAGGTGCATGGTCCGAGAACAAGGTAAAATGACGACCATCCAGATAGTAGTGAAGTTTTTCAATGCTCCATTTCACGGCTAAACATTCTTTTTCTATCGTGGGATAGGCAATCTCTCTAGGAAACAGTTTCCTACTTAAGTACAGAATAGGCCTTTCCCTCCCGTCCTGGTCTACCTGGGACAATACCGCACCCAACCCAACCCCTGAAGCATCGGTCTGGAGGAAAAAAGGTTTTTCAAAGTCAGGGGTTATGAGAACTGGAGATGAGGAAAGAACATCTTTCAGTGCTTGAAAAGCCTTTTGAACGGCCGAAGAGGGTTGTTTGAACTGGCTGGAAGTGGCAGTTTTTTTCAACATATCTGTCAAAGGGGCAGAGAGGGAGGCAAAGTGCGGGATGAACCGTCTGTAATAGCCAACAAGGCCAAGGAAAGCTCTGAGGTCTCTCCTCGTTTTGGGGAACCTTTGACTCTGAATGGCTTTGACCTTCTCTTGTTGGGGGAACAATTGGCCGTTTCCTAAGACATACCCTAGGTACTTAACTTGAGAAAAGGCAAAGCGTGACTTTTTCGAATTTAGATGTAAGCCGGCCTTTTCCAAGGCCCCCAGAATCTGTTCTAAGTGCTGTAGGTGGGTCGGCCAATCTGGACTATGGATGACAATATCATCCAAGTAGGCTGCTGCAAAGCGTCTATATGGGGCTAAAACCGTATCCATAAGACGTTGGAATGTAGCAGGAGCCCCATGGAGACCAAAGGGCAACACTGTGAAATGAAACAGACCGTCTGGGGTAGTGAACGCGGTCTTCTCTTGATCTTTTGGGGAAAGGGGCACCTGCCAGTAGCCTTTGGTGAGGTCAATAGTTGTTATGTATTGAGCCTCACCAAGATGTTCTATCGATTCATCGACTCTTGGCAGAGGGTACCCGTCTTGCTCACTGCTCTAAAATCGATGCAAAACCTTTTACTCCCATCGGGTTTTGGAACTAGTACCACTGGAGAGGACCAGTTGCTCTTAGAGGGCACTATGATCCCAGCCTCTAACATTTTCTGTACCTCCTCTTTTATTACCACTCGCCTGGCTTCAGGGACTCTATAGGGTTTTTGTTTTACTGTCACCCCGGGAGTGGTCGGAATGTGGTGTTCTGCTAATGTAGTTCTGCCAGGTTGGTCAGAAAAGATGGACTGATGTTTAATCATTAACTCTTTCAGTTCGTCCTTCTTGGGGTCTGAAAGGTCGGGGTTCACAACTGCATGCTCTATGGTATGAGTAGCAGGAGTAGCTAAGGACACTGCAACAGGTTTTTTAGGAGGAGACCCCAACCACTTCTTTAAGATGTTAATGTGATAAATTTGAGTTCGGTTAGGGGAAAGTTGTAGAGCATATGTAGTCCTTCCTATTTTCTTTACTACTTGGAACGGACCTTGCCACTCCTTTCGGAGTTTGTGAGTAGATGTAGGAAGGAGAACCAGAACCCAGTCGCCTATGTTCAATTCTCTCCATTTTTTTCCTTTATCATAGAAGTACTTTTGTTTGTCCTGGGCCTTCTCCAAGGTTTCGTAGGACAATGTCCGTAACTTGTATAACCTGGACTTTAACTGTTGGGAGTAGTCCAACAAGTCTTCAGCGTCTTGTTTCCCCGTAGTCTCCCAGCTCTCTCTAGTTATTTCCAAAAGAGTCCGGGCTTCCTCCCAAACAGTAACTCAAACGGGGAAGTACCTAGACTACTTTGGAACTGGCTTCTCAAAACATAGAGGGCCAATGGCAGTAGTTGGTCCCACTGTTTACCATCCCCTGACAATAGTTTTTTTAATGTAGTCTTTATTAAACCATTGTATCTTTCGACTAGTCCGTCGGTTTGAGGGTGATATACCGACGTGCGTAGATGTTTTACGTTGAGAAGATGGCAGACTTGTTTCATAAGTCTGGATACGAATGGTGTTCCCTGGTCTGTTATGACCTCCTTGGGGAATCCCATTCTCGCAAACATTTCTACCAACTTCTGCGAGATGGCAGTAGTCGTGGCAGCCCTAAGAGGGAACGCCTCGGGGTAACGTGTCGCATAGTCGACTACTACCATGACGTATTGGTACCCCCTACATGATTTTGGTAAGGGTCCCACGATGTCTACCCCTATTCTCTCAAAAGGTTTCCCTATGATCGGAAGAGGGACAAGAGGGACTTTGGGAGGAATGTACGGGTTTCTTTTCTGACAAATATGACATTCCTGACAATACTTCTTGACCTGAGCATACACTCCAGGCCAATAGAAGTTCTCAATGATGGAATTTGTGGTCTTTTCCGCCCCAGAATGGCCTGCTAAAAGGTGTGCATGAGCAAAAAACATCACTTGCTCGCGAAATATAGTTGGCACAATCAGTTGGGGAGCTGCTTGCTTCTGTCCTACTCTGTATAGGAGGCCATTTTGTTCAATAAAACAGGGATAGGTAAGGGGGTTCTGTCCTTTGTTGTTAAGGGCACTCTGCCAAGCAGTTGCCAAAGAGGCGTCGTTTAATTGGGCTGCCCTGAAATTGGAATCAGTGGACCACGGTTCTTCAGCTAACAGCCCCTCCCTAACCATACTTTGCCCCTGTTTGTCTAGAACTTCCTTCACTAAAGAGGTGAACCACTTATTATCAGTTCCTATAAGGAGGGATTCAGGTAACTCGGGTACTACTCCTAAGTTGCACTGTAATTGGGTCCCCTTCTCAGTGGTTAAAGTGACCTGGGCTACAGGATAAGTACGCACATCCCCATGTACACATTTTATCCGTACGTTATGGTCCAATAGCACAGAGGTATCGCTCAGCGCGCTTTTCCTTATCACTGACTGGCGACACCCTGAGTCCAGCAAGGCAGAGGTTTTTTTACCATCTACTAAGACACTTACATAAAAGGTGGGTCCTGTCTCTTGTGCGTACCGGATGGCGCGAGGAGCATACCCAACCTCCATGGGTTCTTCTTCTTTTTCTTTCCGTTTTCGGCAATACCTTGCAATGTGACCCCATTCACCGCATTCATAGCACTGGGGAGCTGTGAAGACAGGTGGTTCTAGCTTTGAGGGTCTTGTCTTCAATGAAACGGTTTCGTCATTGTTTCTAGAGGGCTTTTTATCTGTTTTTGTAGTTAATTTGCTAACAACAGGTTTCTCAGCTTCACGGAATACTGGTCTTGTTTGGGCCCTTGCATAAGAATTTGCCATTTCGATGGCATGTTCTAAAGTCAATTCTGCATGCTGCCTGAGCCACCGCTGAGTGCCATAGGGCAAAGCCTCAAGGAACTGTTCCAAATAAATCTTGTTCATGACATTATCAAGATTACCTTCTTGTGGTTTCAGCCATCTATCCGCTGCGTCTTTCAATTTATAAAAAAGGGTTTTAGGTGCGTCATTTGGCGCTCCTCTTTCTTGTCTAAAGCGGATTCTATGCGTTTCATCATCCACCCCCAATCTGTCCAAGATTAGTTGCTTCACATGTCCGTAAGCAGCTGTTCCGTCTTTGTTTGCTAACTGGTATGCAGCCTGAGCTTCTCCAGTGAGTAGAGGAGCCAGGTAAAAGGGCCATCTATCCCCTGGCCAGGCACTAGCCCGGGCCGCCCTTTCGAAATTCAGGAAAAACGAAACAGGGTCATCCCCTGCTACATACTTTTGGAGAGGTACTACTGCTCCAGGAGGGTGGGCTGCTCTGCTTTGTCCCAAGACTGCTAGTAATTGCGTTTGTCCTTCAGCTAATTTAGTAAGGTGATCGGACTGTTGCTGTATGGCGGCACTGAAGGTCGCTCTGTCACTGTCTGCTTGTTCGCTAGCCTTACCAATAGCCCACTCCAGTTTGGCCTGTCCTTCCAATACGGTCTCCATCATGTCTCTGATGGAATGCTCCTGGCTGGCTCGCCACTTGTCACCTTTGGGTCACAAGAAGGGGAAGGAGCCAACACTGAAGAGGGTCGATTTAAGGATTTTATTGAGTTTAAACAAAAAAAAGTTGAACTTCAATAATTAGGCAGTACGAGGTCCTGGGTCCGTCCTTGACATTCCTTGACTTCAGGTATGGTGGCGGAGGTCCGGGTAGCCCAAAGCATGTAAGGAAACAAGAAACAACGAGGCTATTAGATACTGGCCACGCTTTCTTCAGAGGACAGGGGAAGGGAGTGAGGGGACAGTCAGAACCACCACCAGCCAAGACGCGTCTACCCGTGCACAGGGGTCGAGGTGTACAGCGTCAAAGAACTCCGTCTACTCTGAAGGCAGTACTGACACCACCCCCCCCTCCCGTAGCTCTACTCGCTCCCGCCCTTTTTACCCCGAAACAGCGAACCCAAACGAGCACGCACCTGGGTAAGCCACGCGTCCTCCTTTGCGTGGCTGGGCGATACGCGGTATCGTTGGCCTCCTGGCGTCTCCTTGGTCGGTCTCTCCCTCGCGTCCGATGCAGTCCTGGCGTCTTCTTTACTCTCGACGTCAGCTCCCGTGAAGGACTCCGCCGCCTGGTTCCCGTCTTCCTTTCCGGTCGTCGGTTCCTCGTCCTTGGTGCTCCGGCTCACGTACTTCTGCTCCTGGCGTTGAACCGCTGCATCCCACGAGTCATCCAGCCGCGACGCGGCGTCTTCCGGGTCTTCCCTGATAAGTCCGAATCTCGCTCCGGATTGGTTCCCGAAGTCAGCTGGTCCAGAGGCAAGCACGTCCTCCTGAACAGGACGATTATTCTTAAAGGGCCAGCAGTCCTCCTGTGGGTAAGATGAAGAATCCATTAGCCTATCCGGGGCCAAGCAGGGGACCGGGCACTGAACCCCGTGACACCGCCATTTTGACACTGCGAGTAAATATATTGTTAAAAATAATTGTTATAAATTAATTCGTATTGATAAACATTGTCTGCGCCATCTTGCTTTTTTTCCAATGCCACACTTTTGTCGTGCACGGCAGCCATTTTAGATGCCTTGACCAGACCTACTCTCTGCACGCCGCCGATCCTCAGCATGGCTCCCCACCCTCGCAAGCATCTCCCCCACGCACTGGTCACCCCCGCTCTCTGTCTTATGCATGGGCCATAAACCTCCCCCCATCTGCGCTGCTCTTCCCTGAGAATCACACCCTGTGCCCGCCCGACACCTTCCTTTCACCCTATTCAATACCGCACCCTCTGACATTCCTCTTCCTTTGTGTCCGATTGTCCAGGCCGGTCCCAGGTTATCACGTAGCCCTGCGGATGTAGTTTATGGCCTCAACTGTAAAGAATCACCCCTCTTCAAAGGAGTTACAGTAGATCAAGGCCCCCACCTCATGAGATCCGTCACACCACACGCGTTCTTACTATCTGATAACCATCCTGTATTGTGATTGGGGAGGGGATTCTCACTGTGAGGGTGTGTGGGACCGAGCCTGAAGCGGAAGATTCCAGGGATGCCTTTTTGTACATCAAAGTCTTCACAGTTATGTGTCACATTAAAAATATATAGCACTCCAACAAAGTAGTAGGATTATAACACTTTAATAACTTATAAATATATACATCGCAACAAAAACAGTAAACACCTTAAAAAAAATGTATTAAAACAGAAGCAACAATGGTCAGTAGCGGTCTGTGTTCTGGACGGCACCCAGGTGATGTCACCTGGGTGCCGCACTGGTTTTGGTATCCTACAATGCTGCTCCGAAAAACGGCGTGGGGCACCCCGGGGGGGTGGGGGTGGGGGGGGGAGGCGGCGTGAACGGGCCTCCCCAGGTGGAGGCTCGTCTGTTGTAGTGGGGCGCCCCTTTAGCGTTTCACTTGCCATTCAGCGGTTTTCCGCCCGCTTTTGCTGCACTGTGCCTCGTCAGTAGCGGTCTGTTTTGCGAATAGTCCCAAGGCAGCAGAACGCGCTGAGATCTGGACGGCACCCAGGTGATGTCCAGTAAGTTGCCGCACTGGTTTTGGTATCCTACAATGCTGCTCCGAAAAACGGTGTGGGGCGCCCGGGGGGGGGGGGGGGGGGGGGCGTGAACGGGCCTCCAAGGGGGAAGCTCGTCTGCTGTAGTGGGACGCCACTTTACCGTTTCAGTTGCCATTCCACCCGCTTTTGCTACACTGTGCCTCATCCGCCATTCAGCTGTTTACCGCCCGCTCTTGCGGCTACAGCGTCTCGCTCACCATGTAGTTGAGTTGCGCCCGCTCTTGCGGTGCAGCGATAGGCGGCTGCCACAGGACTCTTAAAATGGCGGCCGGCTCTTCGGATTTGGGTCTGGTCCACTAAAATGGCCCTGGGACACCTTGGAACTCGGACGCTTGTCTGCTAGGGCTTGGGCTCCATTCTCGAAAGCGTCCCCTCAGCCTTGAAGATTTTACAAAAGTCACCGGGGCCCCCGACTCCCGCAGGCTTCCGGTGGGGAGCGGCTGCCATGATTGCTTGCGGAATGGCCACGACGGAGCTACGAGATGGTGGTGCTCTCATGCTGACACCAGCTTCAGTCTGAAACATCCAGAAACACTGTAGACTATCAATTCGATGAGTTCCGGTGGAGCCCCAATGTGACCCGGTAGGGAAGAACTTGCCCTCCCCTTTTTTAAGTGATGGTTTTTGTTGCCTGTCCCCTCTGTTGTCATCTAACGGAACCTTTTTTGATTGCCGAGTGAGAAAAAAAAAAGGTGGGTCTTTCATCGTTTGGGGAAAAAAAATGTTTTAATCCAAAGAAAAGTGTTATTTTTAGGTCATATGATCAAGCCTTCCATCATTAGGAAACCAAAAGTAAAATGAACCAATGAAAAGTTTTATAAACAAGTCACATGACCTGTTATGCGGCTTTGGGTTATAAAAAGCATACAAAACCCGTTGGCTCATGAGGCGGCGTCAGTAGCGGACCGATGTGCGAATAGGCCGAAGGCAACACAACGCGCCGAGATCCGGATGGCACCGAGGTGGTGTCCAGCAAGTTGCACTAGTGTGGCCATCCTACAATGCAGCGCCGAAAGACGGCGTGGGGTGCCCGGGGGGAGGCGGCGCGAACGGCCTTCTTCCGCCTCCCCAGGTGGAGGCACCTCATGTGCAGTGCGGCGCCCCTTAGCGTTTCACACGCCGTCCAGCCGAGTTGCGCCCGCACTTGCTGCTACAGTAGGCCGAAGGCAGCACAACGCGCTGAGATCCGGATGGCACCGAGGTGGTGTCCAGCAAGTTGCCGCACTGGTGTGGTCATCCTACAATGCTGCGCCGAAAGACGGCGTGTCCAGCTGAGTTGCGGTCACTCTTGCGGTACAGTGACTCGAACGCTCCGAGATCCGGATGGCACCGAGGTGGTGTCCAGCAAGTTGCCGCACGGGTGTGGCTATCCTACAATGCTGCGCCGAAATACGGCGTGGGGTGCCCGGGGGGGGGGGGAGGCTGTGAAAACGGCCCTCTCCCGCCTCCCCAGGTGGAGGCACCTCATGTGCAGTGCGGCGCCCTTTGCCGTTTCACTCGCCGTTCAGCAGAGTTGCGGCCGCACTTGAGGTACAGTGACCCACCCGCCATCCAGCTGTTTTCCTCCCACTCTTGCGGTACAGCGACTCGAACGCACAGAGATCCGGATGGCACCGAGGTGGTGTCCAGCAAGTTGCCGCACTGGTGTGGCCATCCTACAATGCTGCGCCGAAGGACGGCGTGGGGTGCCCGGGGGGGGGGGCGGAGGCGGCGCAAATGGCCCTCTCCTGCCTCCCCAGGTGGAGGTACCTCATCTGCAGTGGGGCGCCCCTTAGCGTTTCAGTCGCCTTCCAGCTGCATTGCACCCGCTCTTGCGGCACAGTGCCTCACCCCCCATCCAGCTGAGTTGCGTTTACTTTTGCGGTGCAGCGAAAGGCGGCTGCAACAAGACTTTCAAAATGGCGGCCGGCTCTTTGGATTTGGGCCTGGTCCACTAAAATGGCCCTGGGACACCTTGGAACTCGGACGCTTGCCTCCTAGGGCATGGGCCCCATTCACGAAAGCGTCCCCTCTTTTGACTGATTGTTCTTGTTGCCTATCTCTTCTGTTGTCATTTAACGGAACCTTTTTGGACTGCCAAAAGGGGTTCTGGTCCGACCGCTGGTTGGTGGAGACATTTTGACTATACCCTGGACCTGCCCGGCCTCGCCCAAAATGGCGCCGGTATAAATGGGACTCGTAACTCCATGTTGTGTACTGGTTGCCCAACCTTGATATCACGAGATACATATGCAGTTTTGAAGCACATGGCGGGCGGGGACGAGTACTGATTGAACATTTGGACATCCCTCTTGATATTAAGTTCTGATGTGTTATTGATTACTGTACTATTGAAAGTTCGAATTAACGTCAGCCATGGTACTTGCCCGCAAATGTACATCTAGATAATTTTATTGTAACTGGCCCTGTCGTACTTTAATTATAAAATGTACGTCCATCGATTCCGCAACTGTTTGACACCTTACTTCTTGCAACTTAATGGCCCGCCCGTTACGTTCTTCTACAGTGTAAATGTCCCCTCATCATATACGATTCCAGTTTGCTCTGTGGCCGGCCCACGTGGTTATAGGCCCGTATTTGTATACTGACATTTTCACAATAAAGGTTTTTAAAACAAAACATGGTAGTAGTACCTTTTTTGGTAAAGTTTTGAATAATAGCCACTGTTTTCGAATCAGTAAAAGGCAAGTGAAATAAAGCAGCCCGATTACATGACGGTTAAAAGGTATAATACGCAGGAACGCAGTAAAGATAAATGGTCAAGGGCTGTTGTGTTTTCCACTCCTGCAACATAAAGTGATCGATAAGAATCCGATATTTATGCCTATCAGCGACTAAGAAGGCAGGCCGAGCCTCTTTTGCTCAACGGCTCCCTCATGGGACGAAGAAACACCCTTTTTCTCGAAATAGGAATATTTTACTTGCAGGACAGTTGTAAATTTCCCAGGAAAATACATTAGCCTGGAACATTGTTAGTGATAAACTGTAAATGCATCTGGGTCCTTTGCTTTACAAGTCAGAGCGAGAAAAAAAAAGGTGGGGCTTTCATCATTTGGGAAAAAAAAATGTTCGAAAGCAATGAAAAGCGTTATTTTTAGGTCATATGACCAAGCCTTTCATCATTAGAATAACAAAAGTAAAATGAACCAATGAAAAGTTTTATTAACAAGTCACATGACCTGTTATGCTTACGTTACGCGCCGCGCTCTGAATCGTTTCTGGGAAGCTGCGCCTTGCGCACCGGAGCACTTCCGGGTGCGCTAACGCGGCGCGTCACATCACGCATTACACGACAACGCAGGTCCAGAATATAGTCAAAATGTCTCCACCAACCAGCGGTCGGACCAGAACCCCTTTCGGCAGTCCAAAAAGGTTCTGTTAAATGGATGGTGGGTGAGACGCTTTAGCCGCAAGAGCGGGCGCAACTCAGCTGGTTGCGTGAAGCGCTGGGGTGTACCTGAGAAACCTCCACCTGGGGAGGTGGGGGAGGCTCGTTCGCGCCGCCTCTCCCTCTAGTGCATCCCACGCCGTCTCCCGTCTCCTGGCGCAGGAATATGTGATGGTCGGACTAGGGCACCGCAGGACGTGTGCTCAGGTCAAACGGATTGTGGGACAATGTTCAGAATGGAAGAGTCACCAAAAGGCAAAAAGTTCCGCTTGACCCCGGGAGCCGGCCGCCTATGTCGGGGGCGATCTCAGGCCACACCAGGGCAACAAGACTTGGGGAGGGGGTCGGCGCCATTACACCGCTCCTCGGGGGCCTCCGTCAAGCAGTTCAGGGAGGCACCACACTAACAGCCCCCACTTACTTTGAGAATAGTGAAGCTGCAGCAGGTGCAAATAAACTGCAGACAGTGTTACAAGCGCTGCTCGGAACCCTCAACTATGGCACCCAACATCCAGGACTTATGCCATTTGTGCAAGGCAGTGACATCGAAGTAACTCAGGGACCAAGGAACATGCCATATCCAGAGTCCTTCCCACAGCGTCTGCCTTCCTTGTTACCTAGTTATGGTTCTTTCACTCCCACTCCAGGCTTTTAGTCTGTGGATGGAAAACCATGAACCTACACTCACGTATGAAAATGTTACTATTGATGCTTGACTGAGGCCAAGGAGATCAGAGTGCATGAGTCTCATGCTCGATCGATTGAGCTAGCCGGATCAGGCAACAAAAAGGTGGTGGTGGGGGTGGCGGCATCAGCAAGGCATCCTCACACACAACTTGTCGGACATCAGCTCTGGATGTACTGGGGGCGAGTCTTGGCGCATGGTGTCGTCCCCGGGTAATTTGCACAACGGTTCTCCACCCCTAGGCCGCCAGCTATGGTACCTCGACAGGAATAGTGATGGATGTTGCAGCCGGCTGCCATGTAAATAGTCATTTAATAAAACGTTTTACCCTGTTACTTTGCTGGTGTGTTGTATATATTTATAATATTTGCATAGGGTTTGTCGTTATTTTGGGCGGGGTGGGTGGCGGAGCCGAGCTGTCTTGCAGCCATCATGGTGTCGAGCTCAGTTCATGTCACTAGTTTCGTATTTCTCATGAGGGGTTGTTCCTAATGTTTCTATTTTAGCGAGGTCAAAAAGAGATCTCATTAGTGGCCTACTGATTTTGCTTGATTCCTTTTGTTTTTTTAAACGATTTTTCACTATCTGCAAAGACTAAACAGAGTATTGCGACTCTGTGCTTGTTTGTAAATAGAGAATGAACCAAAGAGAACCAATTCTAAAACAGTAAATGCTTGGATAACAATTAATGAAATGGAGAGAGAAGCAGGCACGACGGATTACAACGGGGGAAAAGGCCTGCGTTACCTACCCTTCACTATCTGCAAAGAGAGAATACTCCTAAAAGAAAAGAGGGGGGGGTGGTAGCGTTCAAAGCACATCAGCGTGCATAAACACGAAAATGTTTTTACCTACCACGTACTTGACATTTTAAAGCTTTTCATATTTGCTATTAAAAAACCATTGAAATTCACTGAAAAAACAATAGGTTATAGACCATATATAGTTAGGAATTAGCATTTACAAAACCTTGAAAATTCACTGAAAAAACCATAGGTTATAGACCATATATAGTTAGGGATTAGCATTTACAAAGCCTTAATTTACTCGCACAAAACCATTGAAATTCGCATATATAGTTAGTTGCACTAACTATATTTTGCGCAACCGCAATCCACTGCTGATGATGTCACATATTACATCATTCATGACATGGTCAGTGACATCACTGATGACATCACTGATGACAACTCAAATGACATCACTGACAACATCACTGATGACATCATTCATGTGATAATACGATGAACCACTTCAGACTCTAATATAACCTTAGATTCACTCAGTGTAAACAGACACTCACAGACTGTCACTCATCCATGGAGTTACTCATACACCTAGTCAGTCATGCAAAGAATCAATCACACCTCCATTTCCTCAACTATACAGTTATACACACCTTACTTATTCAAACATATTGTAACACATATTTACTCTCTTATACAATCACTGATACAAGTTTACAATGATCCATACAGCCACTCACACATTCATTGGCACTTATGCACAGGTATTTATATATGTCAATCTCACATGTACTGTGTTTTACATATGTACTTACTTTCACATGTAGCACTGAGATATCCATTCACTCACCAATACACTTATGCACACAATCAACCACCCATACAGCTGTTCCACATGCACTTTTGAACCCATACATCTAGTGAATCAACTGCTCACACATCTATGCACAGTCACACACCTCCCAGCCACCCACACACACACACTCACTCTCCCATACAAATACTTGGGCAACCAATCAATAACCCATATAGTTACTCATATAGCTACTGATCAACACATGCAGCAGTTTATAGAACAACAGACATAATGATGCACAAATTAAGACAGTTTAGTCACTAACCCATGCACTCAGTGAGACACATTTAATCACTCTCTCATAGTCAGTCATGCACCTACTAAATCCTTAATCCAGACACTTATACATCCACTCATTCTTCAATATGTTAGACTTATTTTTACTGTACAGAAACATACAGTCACTGGATGTTGTTATTAGTGATGTCATTTGAGTTGTCATCAGTGATGTCATCAGTGATGTCACTGACCATGTCATGAATGATGTAATATGTGACATCATCAGCAGTGGATTGCGGTTGCACAATATATAGTTAGTGCAACTAACTATATATGCGAATTTCAATGGTTTTGTGCGAGTAAATTAAGGTTTTGTAAATGCTAATCCCTAACTATATATGGTCTATAACCTATGGTTTTTTCAGTGAATATATATATATATATATCACTTCAAACAGCGTTCCAAAATGGGCACTCGGGTAAATAACCACAGCTCACACGTCTAATCCAAGTAGTAAGGTTTATTCAGCCATAAACCCGACGTGACGCTCCCCAGAGCTAAATGTACCATTGACTTTAAATTAAGCATGGGCTGAAAATTCGTTCTGCTCGCGGAATTTGCGGATTTTCCGCAATTTCGGGACCCGCGAATCTCGCGAAATCGCTGTAAAATCCGCGAATCAGCAGGGACGAATTTTCAGCCTAGCACTTACAGGGTTACAACAGCAGCTGCAAAAGTTGAAGCAAATTTTTGTAACCTGTTACAAAAGGGTTACAAAGAAATTAACTTCAAGTTGGGCACGTGCTGCTGTAAGCCTGTAAGTGCTTCCTGGAGCCTCGTTGCCTACTTGCAACTATTCTCTGACCCTGCTCTGACCCTTGAAGAAGGGCCAGAGAATAATTACAAGAAGGCAATGAGGCGCCTGTCACGAAAATTAAACCTCAACAGGAAGCACTGACAGATATAAAAACAAGCATTTGCAATGCAATAGGTCTCGCATTAGGAAAGTTTGAGCTGTTGGTCTTGTAAATGACAATTTTTTTATTTATGTGTTGGTTTTGAAAATAGCTAAATTAATAGCTTTGTCATTTACAATGCCAATAGTTATAAGTTTCGCAAATGTGACATCTATAGCATTTGTACTGAAACATGTTTTGTATTTACGTGACTTAGCTGTATTGATATTACAAATTACAATGGCTTTTAATTTTTTTAAATAATTAATACTTAAATAAAAGTGATTTTAATTTATAATGGCAATAGCTTAAACTTTTGTAAATAACTTTTGTGAAGATTATGTTCAGTGTATTTTATTGTGACGAAAATCCAAGAACGGAATTGAAATATTAACATCTTTTTGTGACATTTGTAATAAAGTTTGAAACATTGAGAGAACATATTTAAACCAGTTGTTGTTGAATGGTTGCGCAGATTGATGCTGGGATGGGGCTGAGTGGTGCTGTGGTGGTGCTGAGTGGTGCTGTGGTGATGCTGAGTGGTGCTGTGGTGATGCTGAGTGGTGCTGTGGTGGTGCTGAGTGATACTGGGATGGTGCTGAGTGATGCTGGGGTGGTGCTGAGTGATGATGTGGTGGTGCTGAGTGGTGCTGTGGTGGTGCTGAGTGATAATGTGGTGGTGCAGAGTGATGCTGTGGTGGTGCTGAGTGGTGCTGTGGTGGTGCTGATTGGTGTTGGGGTGGTGCTGAGTGATGCTGTGTTGGTGCTGAGTGATGCTGTGGTGGTGCTGAGTGATGCTGTGGTGGCGCTGAGTGAGGCTATGGCGGTGCTGAGTGGTGCTGTGGTGGTGCTGAGTGATAACGTGGTGGCGCTGAGTGATGCTGTGGTGGCGCTGAGTGATGCTGTGGTGGCGCTGAGTGGTGCTGTGGTGGTGCTGAGTGGTGCGGCGGTGGTGCTGAGTGATGCAGTGGTGGTGCTGAGTGGTGCTTTGGTGGTGCTGAGTGATGCTGTGGTGGTGCTGAGTGGTGCTGTGGTGGTGCTAAGTGATAATGTGGTGGTGCTGAGTGATGCTGTGGTGGTGCTGAGTGATGCTGTAGTGGCGCTGAGGGATGCTGTGGTGGTGCTGAGTGATGCTGTAGTGGTGCTGAGTGGGGCTGTGTTGGCGCTGAGTGATAATGTGGTGGTGCTGAGTGATAATGTGGTGGTGCTGAGTGATGCTGGGGTAGCGCTGAGTGATGATGAGAGGGCAGAACGGCACAAAAAGCAGTCTAACAAATGGCAGAAGGGCACTTTTAGGAGGCGTTCCTGCGCAGGAACGCCCTCCTCTGCGCCGGAACGCCTCCTGATAGCGTAGGGCTTTACAACGTGACGCATCTCTCAGATGCGTCACGTTGTTAATACCCAGCACCATGGCGCATCTTTTGTGCTGCTGCTGCGTCACAAAAGGTCTTGGTAGAGGGTGGCAGTGGTGAACCAGAGGGTGGCAGGGGTGAACCAGAGGGTGACAGCGCTGAATCAGAGAGTGGCAGTGCTGAACCAGAGGGTGACAGGGTGACAGCGCTGAATCAGAGAGTGGCAGTGCTGAACCAGAGGGTGACAGTGCTGAATCAGAGAGTGGCAGTGCTGAACCAGAGGGTGACAGTGGTGAACCAGAGGGTGACAGTGCTGAACCAGAGGGTGACAGTGGTTAACCAGAGGGTGGCAGTGGTGAACCAGAGGTGCTGTGATGAACCAGAGGGTGGCAGTCGTGAACCAGAGGGTGGCAGTGGTGAACCAGAGGGTGGCAGTGCTGAACCAGTTGGTGGCAGGGGGGAACCAGAGGGTGGCAGTGGTGAACTAGAGGGTGGCATGGGTGAACCAGAAGGTGGCAGTGGTGAACCAGAGGGTGACAGTGCTGAACCAGAGGGTGACAGTGGTTAACCAGAGGGTGGCAGTGGTGAACCAGAGGTGCTGTGATGAACCAGAGGGCGGCAGTCATGAACCAGAGGGTGGCAGTGGTGAACCAGAGGGTGGCAGTGCTGAACCAGAGGGTGGCAGGGGTGAACCAGAGGGTGCTGTGATGAACCAGAGGGTGGCAGTGGCAAACCAGAGGGTGGCAGGGGTGAACCAGAGGGTGGCAGGGGTGAACCAGAGGGTGGCAGTGCTGAACCAGAGGGTAACAGTGGTTAACCAAAGGGTGGCAGTGGTGAACCAGAGGTGCTGTGATGAACCAGAGGGTGGCAGTCGTGAACCAGAGGGTGGCAGTGGTGATCCAGAGGGTGACAGTGCTGAACCAGAGGGTGGCAGGGGTGAACCAGAGAGTGGCAGTGCTGAACCAGAGGGTGGCAGGGGTGAACCAGAGGGTGGCAGGGGTGAACCAGAGGGTGGCAGTGATGAACCAGAGGGTGGCAGTGGTGAACCAGAGGGTGCTGTGCCCATACACAACCGCATGGGTAACCACCATGCAAGCGGCCCGCGAACACGCAAAAAGCCCACCGAACTTGCAAAAAAACCCACAAATACACAAAAACCCCCGCGAACACGCAAAAAAACAAAAATCCACAAATCTGCATGAATTCACAGATTTTGCGGATTGCGAATTCGATTTCGCGTGAATTCGCGGAACGCGAATTTGCAAATTTCGCCCATACTTACTTTAAATTAGATATTGCATAATGTAAACACTTATACTAGACAGCTTAATCAGCTACAACATGACGTTAAGACATGAGACGAGATCAAGTTAAAACAATAAATAAATAGTTCATATTTCCATAAAACCACTATCTAAAAGAATTTCATATGTTCCAGCTCACTCCAATTGTTGAAATATCAGCAAGTAACTACCTAAGCCAGCCTAATGTAAACAAGTGTAGAGGTCTTTCGTTATGTTCAACCCCCCGGGCTGCTTGGTATTTAATTGTAAAATATACTGTGTTTCCAATTTTGGCAATTTTGCCTCCCTATTGCCCCCACGTCTACTCGCCAAGACTGCATCAATAACATAATAGCTAAGTTCCCTGTTGCTGCTGAGATGGTGTTGCTTAAAATGTGCGCAACAGGGTAGGTGTTGTCTTGTGAGGTGATTGCTCTAAGGTGCTGTAAAATACGTTTATGAACGGGGAGCTTAGTGCTCCCCATATAATGTAATCCACATGGACATTCCAGAATATATATTGCAAATTCGGTTTTGCATGTAAGAGTTTTACTGATTAGATGCTCATGATCACTAAAACCATCTTTGTAAACCTTTTTGTTAATGTCATTCCTACAGGCTTAATAGGTTTTACATTAAAAAAAAACTCCCTTATTATGTAACCACAATGTTTTTTCCAGTACCTCAGGGCCAGTATCAACCAACATCTCCCTCATATTTGGAGCTTTGCTATAAGGTACAGAGGTCTTCCTGGGTAGTAGGTGCCCAATTACCGGGTCTTTAAGTAAAATGGGCCAATGTCTATTGACCATTTTGCGAATGTCCTTGTGCTGAGTACAATATCCAGTGATGAACCTGCAGGAGTCAACTGGCTCAGTATTGCCTGCACTGTCCAGTGTATCATGTGTATATATATATTCTGATAGTTATTGTATGTATGCTTTCCTTTGTCCACTTCTATATGTTTGATTCCTTCAATTCAGCAGCTTAAATCATTTAGTGATGCTTCTGACTTCCACGCCCTTCCTCCCACTTCAATCTCGGGATGCATCTGTGTTGCATCTGTGTTGTAGAACTCAAGGACAGTTCCTCACCTTTAGTTTTCAGATGAGGCTTATTTTCACAACAAGGACACACTTATCAGTCTTTGAAGTTGGGTCCTCTGGTCTCCACAACTTCAAACACTGAGTGCGATTAAAAGTATGTGGCATGCAAAGCCAGCATTAAGCAGCTAAATGAGGGCACAAACTAGCATGTAAAATTACTAGGGCTCCCGGTTTTATGGTATTTATTTTTTTCCCATTTCCGTCTGTATTTATCCATATTTATTGTTTGGGCATTTTTTCTGTATTTATCTGCATTTATTTTTGCCACAAGCAAAAGATGAAGCTACAGCTAGTATTTTACCACATTTATTTCAGTCCCGAAAAACACAGACACAAGAGCTGAGGGAACAACAAACTAAATGGCAACAAACTCAACACACAACGATCACAGTGAAAAAGGGACACCACAAGCCACCAGGCTGCAGACAGACACGAGGTTAAGTGTGCATCCAGCTACAAGAGTTGGATCTGGAACTAGTTGTTGCAGACCCAGAACATGAGATAACATAGGCTAATGTTTTTCCAACATCCTGGGCCTGACCACATTATTTCGGACAGCCCTCAGTACATACAATCATCACTCACCATTCACCACTGTACAGGCACATGCAGCTGAGGAAGGGCCTATTGAGAGACGGCTGAACTCCAGGTATTTGCAATAGAAGGTGTTCTCGGGGTAATGAGAGATAAAGTTTTATGCTGGGGAATATTGTCATCAAATATAGGAGTGGAAACAGTGACTGGGGCAATGCAAAACCTCACACCTCTCACAGGCTGCACCTGTCTCCTAAACTATCGAGTACTCTCAATTTGAGAATTGCGCACTAACGTTTATTAATTTTTTTTTAAACAAAATGTGCATATGTAGAATACCAGCCCTTAATGTAAAACAAATGCTGCTTGGCCAAATCTATCCTGCAGTGTATTATTGGCATTATAAAAGCACAACATGGTTGCCGAATTTAAAGTGTGGATACAGAATGTGTAACGGATCCTGACATGAAATGACTGATGCCACTTCAGTTGTTTATTTGAACTTCAAATTACTCTTTAAGAAGGGCTCCAGGAGTTGTTTTAGTTATTATTTAAGGTTACCGTTTTTAATTTTAAATGTTACTTTTTCTATTTTTGTTCTCATTATACACACTTACTGCCAGTAAATGTCACACGTTCAACTTCTCTGATGCATGTTGAAAAATCAGAATTTGTGTAATGAGTAAAAAAAGAAGAGGGAATTCAATGTATTTAGATTTCCCCTACTTTTTTTTTTTTACCAAAGTCTTTTCTATCTCTTCGTTTCTAGATTCGGCTGGTACTTTTAATACCAGGGGTAGAAGGGAGGCTAAAACTCGAACTTCCTCGGTGGAGTAAACTTATTAAACATTTGATTAAAAAATCTTTTTTTTTTAAAACATACTTTATTTGTCAATTTGCATATACAACGCAGGTCTCTGTGCACCAGAGACATCTGCCAAACCAGACATATGTACTCATGAAAGCAATCGAAATTTTTAGTAAGATCAATGTGCATAACAAAAGCATACTCAATGATATAGAACCCCCCCAACTCCCACCCTCCCTCACCCCAACCCTTAGAATCACACCATGTCCGCATAGTTCTGTCCACAGTCTAAAGAAACAAACAAAGAATCATCAGACTCAAAATCTTTTTGATCACTGTCTTGCACCAAGGAGCTTCTGTTCAGATCTAACATCTTGAAATAATTGTTCAAGCAATCGAAATCAGCCGAACTGTGAGATTCTTTACTTCCTTGAAATACAGTACTTAATTTGTAAAAAAAATAAGTAAACTGTTAAGATTTCTAGCCTGCTTCCACAAAAATCACATTAAATAAAAACAAATGCAGACCTAGTCTGAACCGCAACAATGAGGTAAAACAGGCTTCTATGTGGGTGTCAGTGTTTGAGTGGCCTATTCCCCTTTTTATGGAGATTGATGACACAGGTTGCCTTCCTTTGGCGCTACATGTGTAACTCTAATAATCATATAGTTCTTCAGTCATCCAACTGAAGAACTATATTACCATAAAGACGTAGTTACGCCTTACAACAGTATATAGTAAGTACCTGAAAAAAACTGTCCGGCCTAAATGAATGAACCCGCCATGCACACGATTATTGGCTAAACAACAAGACCTGTGAATAACTCGTTGATAATAAATAGAAAAATTTGTCCTAGTTAATCTGGAACTAAAAGTTAACTATCTTATTAGCAATTACGGATGTAAGAAACAAACAGGCATAGCGCTTAATAACATCGTTGCGCAACACAAAGCCCAAATTGCATAAAGCAAAGCGCAAATGGCGAGACGGAATAAGGCAGCTAACTATCATAGGCCTATGTGACTTCTGGAATACAGCCTTGAAAATGGCTACTCACCTTTATTCTGTAAATTGTTTCTTTATCAATAGGCTCTCTAATGCGCATTTGAACGCATATTTAAAAGAATTCGCTGGACGAATTCCTCGGTTTGACGCATAGGAGGCAGAACACCCCATGCAATATAGGCCATACTCTTCATATGTCTGAAGTAGGTGATGTACCAATGTTCTTTATCTTAAACTACCTTTGTCACTTTAATATCTGGGATCATTGCAATCCAAATGATGGCCAAAAGTTCCTGAATTCTACATCAAGCCCGAAGTATATATACTAATAAATCCGAGGGTTGCTGTAGTGAAATTGGAATTCTTGAGTTGCTGGTACTCAACAATGTAGGCTATGTAGTCTGATGAGTTGTTTTTATGTAATGTGTCTTAGAAGCAATGTAAATATGTTGGTGCAATGATTTAATTACATTAGAGTTGTTTAGAATTGTGATTTTTTGATTACCATATGTCATGAACTTGGTAAACCTAAAATTGGTTTTTATTATAATTGCAGAATCTATTTGGGAAACTGTATTGTTCATTGTCCTGATGAAGGCGGATTAATATGCTTACACCGCCGAAACGCGTCGACGCCTAAGGAGTGAATCTAGGAATATACATGAAGGGGGAAACTAAATTTGTCTTTCTATGAATGGTTTCTATCCTTATCTTCTTGCACACTCCTTTTTTACTGAATGTTGTTGTCTTTATTGATTATTACACCGTCCTTATATGTTTCCCAAATTTCTGTTTTTATCTAATGTGATGTTTTTTAATAAATTGTTTTTATAATTTGAATTGTTTTGAGAGTGTTTTCACATAGAGTGGTTGTATCCTGTTTATCTACATTGCTTCGATGTAAATTGTTGTCTGTATGCTTGTGAGTACTTAAGTACTGTTGCTATTTCACCCAAAGGGAATTTCTGTCTGACTAGCTACATGTGTAACACCTCATTGATTGCTCGCTAATGTGCCCTGCCAAGAATCCTTTGTTTTGCTAATGCCCTGCTCCCTTCTACCTGGGCTGGGATGTAGAGCCAAATTTCGGGGTGTGTGCTATGAAGAATTCCGGGGGGGGGGGGGGGATTCTCCCAGCAATATGCTGAGCTGAGATGCAGTGACACTATGAAGGGGTGAGAAAACAACAAAGCCTTGTAACTAAATAAATGGTCTTTTAAAGACCTCTGAAGTACTTGTGCGGCTGTGTGTGATCCCGGGAAGCTGGGCTGACACACACAGGGGGATGGGGGGGGTCGGGGGAGGGGGGGTCGGGCGTCACAGGTCTTAAGCTCTTTGAGCCAATTAATCTGTCCCGAGGCCACAGAAAGAGACTTGTCAAACAGAGGCTGAGTTTAAAAGAAGGGCTGGGGCAGCAACAAAGGGAACAGGGGCATGGCAACTCTGGGCTGAAGCAGGGAAATTTACTAGTATTTTGCCGTTTTTACATATAAATACAGACAAAGGAAAAATTGTTTTCCGTCTGTATTTATATGTAAAAATCCGTTTAAACGGAAAACCGGGAGCCCTAATAATTACATTCCCAGAGGCACCGCAGTGGCGGGCCGCTGCAACTTCGTTTGGGGGCATTATTCAGTTACCGAGCCCCGAGTGGCTCCAACAGTGGAACAAAGTAGTTCAGAGCCTGGGTGGCTCCCATGCCCCCAGTATTTGCTTTTAGAGCTCCCGGAAGCTCCACCATGGGGGCATGTTTTCTTTCCGGAGCCAGTGCGCTCCATCGGGGCAAGTTGATTTTGATCCCCAGTGCTCGCCCTTGGGGCAGAATTGTTTTCCAAAGCCTGTGCGTGGCTCCAACATTTGGGGCCATATTTGATTATTTAAGGAGCCAGTGGGCTCCTGGGGCACAGTTGATTTCAGAGTCAGAGGGCTCCAATGCTCCACAGTTTGGCCCTACTATTCCAGAGCCAGAAGCCTCCACCATGAGGCTCAATTCATGAAAGAGCCCCTGAGAGGGCCAGAGATGGCACAGAGGTGCCAGGCCTTCGCCAGCTGCAGCATTTAGGCCCCATGTGATGGTTCTCAGCTGCCCAGCAAGTGGTGGGCAGCGGCAACGTTTGGGTTTGCGCAGATGACGCAATTGGACTTCGCTACTTTGGCAGCGCGCACTGACATTCTGGACACGGGATATTTGAGCCCCCCCTATTTGAGATGGCCAGTTGGCCAGGGGGATGGTTACTGTTATAGGGCGCAGGCCCCAATGTGATTTATGTGCTAATGCTTTTGGGTGCTAGGAAATGTATGGTGTATAGTAAGTTTTAGCCACCCTGTTTGATAACTATAAATATGGTTTATGATTATGAGGTTATTTTGCATTTCATGTGGTTATGCTAGTGAGATTATGTTTCACTGTGTGAGGTACGTCCCTAATGTGAGTTCTACTTAGGAGGTAGGGTCTAATGTGTTTAGACTACTCAGGAGATTACATAATGTGTTTATGCTGGTGAGGTTGGGGCAGAATGTAATTCGCACCTGATGTGACTGTGCATAATGTAGTTTATGTTACATACGAGGTGGAGCACAGTGAGTATCAGTGGTTACTGGTTGTATGTTTATGATCTATTTTACTTGTACCAATTTCTGCTAAGTGCTGATCCTGACAGTGGCCCTCGTGGCCTTGCCATGTGTAAATAATCCCTTGTGAATATTGCACATGCCAGTTGGCACAGTGTATGTTATGTGTTTACTATCCTAATGTGTTATGAGAATACAAAGGCTATTTTTATATAACCTTGTGTGGAGTTCCTTTTGGTAGTGTGCCTGGGATGTTGTTGCTGTGTGCGTGCGCAAATGCTTTACACATTGCTTCTGGGACAAGCCTGACTGCTCGTGCCAAGCTACCAAGGGAGTGAGCAGGGGTTATCTTTGGCGTGTAACTTTCTTGCCCTGACTAGAGTGGTGGTTTCTGCCTGGCATTGGCGCAAGCCTTAGCCAACCAGAAATCCAATTTCTGAAACCAACATGTTACATAGATATCCAAAATTTACACATCAAGGTTTCTTAGCTTTCACTTGTGCTCATTGGCTCCCAAAAGCCACCTGACCTCATGATGCATATTGAGGATCATCTTATGTAAGGGGGAGACAGAGTCACTTTCCCGTCTACTTGTCATTAAAGATCATTTTGTGTACCAGATCATGTAAACAACCTCTAACTCAATTATTGTTGTCCCTTTTTGTGCTAATCCAATTGTGCTATGCAGCACCTCCCACCCCAGGACATAAGTCAGCTTTGATATCAGTGTCTCCCAATATGGAATAAGATGAGGATATGTCCACATCATGTGGTAAAAGTCTGCTGGTTCCGAGTCACAGCGCGGGCAGGATGGGGTGGCCCTTAAACCTGCCCGGTTGAGGCGACTGCCGGTGAGATATGCACAGTGAAGGTAGTATAGTTGGACCATACGGAGTTCAGCCGAAGTAGTAATGGTTTTAGGAGCCATCAATGCGTCCTGCCAGTCTGCATCCTCCAGCAGGCCCAGCCATACCTCCCGTTGGTGTCTAAGAGAGTCAAGTGTGGTTTTTGGTCAGTGAGCTATAGATCCTTTATACTCCACCCTTCCCCAGATTACCCATCATGATTTGGGCCTCCATCGGACTAAACTCCGGAAGCATTGTGCCTGCCGGCACATGTGAGGTGAGAGCGTGGCGTAATTGCAGGTACTTGTAAAATTGTGATGGGTGGAGGAAGTAGCAGGTCTGTAGGTCTTAGAAGGAACGCAAGTGGTCCCCTTTCAATACGTCTCCCAACTGCGATATGCCAATGAGGTTCCATTTCCTGAAGCCTTCTAATGCCTCTAGCTCCCTAAGCCTAGGCCCCGTGTCATAGGGGTGTTCTCTGCATAAGTCTGGTGTCCCAATGGGTGTGGCACAATGCGCAAGGTGGAACGCCAAGCAAGCAAGGCCCCCGAGTCACAGTGGGTAGTGTAGTGGGTATTGGGTCTCCATACAACATTGCCTGGATCCGTGACAGCCCGAGCTTCCCCAGCTCTACCCCGTAGGCCTGATCAGACTATCCGCTGTTGAACCAGTCATGCAGGACTAGTAGGCGAATTGTCAATTAGTATAAGTAGAGATTGGTCAGGCTCATACCTCGTTGTCTGCCTAAAGAGTGATCTTGTCCTCGTGCGAGTCCCTCCATCACCATCCCTGCATTTGTTTATCTGCCCGGATGAGGCAGGCAAGTGGCTTCATCGCCAAGGTGAAGAAGAGGGGTGAGAGAAGGCAACCCTGGCTCGTCCCTCTTCTGATCGGAAATGCCTCTGATATGGCTCCGTTGATGAGTACCCATGCCATGGGTCTGGAATACAGAGCTCGGACTAGTTGGCGAAAGCAATGGCCTAAGCCCATTGAGCTTAGCATGCCTTCCAGGTAGTGCCAATTGATCGTATCGAAGGCCTTTTCGGAGTCAATTAGCCGGAGTGCTAAGTAGGGGGGAGAGCAAATGGCGGTTTGCCAGTGCTAAATGAAGGCGTCAAAGGCAGCGTCTCGTGCTGCGAAATGGCATAAAGCCACACTGGTCTGAGTGAATAAGCTTACAAAGGGCTGGACTCAGATGTTGGGCCCGGATTGTGGCATATATTTTAATCTCTGTATTGAGGGTGCACCGAGGGAAGCGCTGAGGGAAACGCTGAAGAAAACGCTGCATTTTGTTCCTGGCTAAACCTGATAGGATGCAAACGCTGGTTTTCCTGGGCAGCCGGTAGTGGGAAGCAGAGCCGGTGGGAAGCGGAGCCAAGTGCAGCCAAGTGCGGCTGGGCGCTGCTGCTGAGACCGGGTTACAGCGGTCTTTCGGTAGTCTCTCGGAGTCTTTATCTGCCTGTGTGCTGATTACCGGCTTGGAAACACCAGCTATTGCCTTTGGAAGCTCCTCTGGTGGGACAAGGGTCCCAGGGGGCACGCTGCTCTGTCTGCATTGTTTGCCATGCATGCACCTCTATCTTCACTCTGGAGAGGACTGCAACCCCCAGAGTGCACCATTCCACATCACAGCTGCCGCGAGTCTTTACCTGCCAGTCTGCGGTTACGGGCTTGGAAACGCCAATTATTGCCTTTGGAAGCTCCTCTGGTGGGACGGTGTTGACATCTTGATATATTGGTTCTATTTTTTAACTCCTAATTTCCTTTCTAACGGACTATTAGAGACTTGATCATTGACGTACGACTTTTTGTTAACAACTAGAGAAGGGGGTGGAAAGAACAATCAGGGCAGGGGGGTGTGGGGACTTTGGATGCCTTCCTTTTGAGGGCAGAACCAGCCCTGATGCATTAAAATCGCTCTTACCGAGCGTAGATTATCACTTGAGCCGTAACCCGGAGCATCCAGAGCACAAAATCCAGTCCCAGAGTTACCAAAGCCCACTGCAGCAGGAATATCTAACATCCCTGTTGCCATCACCGCCCATAGAGAGAGAAGTACTGCTGACACCCCCCCAGCCTTTACTATAGGACTCACAGGGCTTATCACATCCAAAAATACCACTAAACTGAATGTCAAGATGAGGGCCCACAAAATGACTATTAGCCCGTGCAAAAGATCTGCCCCTCCACCAAAAAAAAGGAGAGGACAGGGGGCAACTACACATAAATCTTCGCTCCCCAGTACAAAACAACAAGGGTGGACATTGAAAATGGAAGTGTGGCCCTATCACAGGAGACCCCTGAGCCTACAGTCGATACTCCTGTAAAAGGGGGACTAACTATCAATAACGATGGATTAAACCCAGATCTGTGGCTGGGGGTGAATGTTTTGCCATTGTGCAACATTCCGTCTATGATCTTGTGTGGTTTGCTGGGGATACGCTACCACCATTGACTTCATTGGACCTCATGCTCTCACTCACATTTGGTTTCATCCTTTGAGGTGGGCGAAACGGTCCTAAGTGACCATTTCCTCCCCTTTTAAAACTTAAACTATCTCCCTTTACCTTTAATAAGATAGAGAAACCTATGCGAATGACGAGGGATGTATCATTGAGCAAATCCAATGGCTATACGTTAAAGTGGGATAAAGTGGAAACAGATCAGTTAATTGAAAAAGTTATAGGTAAATGTAGGCCCATGCTGGATACCTGCCTGAGTGAGGGCGCCCCTGATGAGGTCATTGTGAACTCCTTTATAGATATCACGAGGGAGATAAAAAATTTGCTGACGGTACAATTTAGTAAAACAGTAAAATCTTCTGGGTGGTTTAATGCTGAATGTACTAGGGCATACAGCAACTTGAAAAAGGCATTGCATACACAACCTAAATCAAGGTCCAAAATAAAACAAGCAAGAATTGATTATAAAGGGGCAATAAAAGACAGGAAACGAACCCTGCAAAATGAAGCCTGGGATTCTCTACACAGTGCCGCACAACAGAAAGATAACATCGTGTTCTGGAAGGTTTTAAGGACCCCTTTCCTTTCTCCTTGCAATGGCCCCTCTATGGAAACAGTAATCACAGAAGAAACTTGGATTACCCATTTTTCAATTTTGTACAGCGAGCAGGGGAATCCTGGAGGGTATTCCATAGGTGGTAACACTAACATTGTTGAACAAATTGATTTAGAAATTACCTTGGAGGAAGTGATAAGGGCTTCAGCACAAAGTCTGAGCAGTAAACATGTCAACCGGGACCGATGGGGTCCCGGTTGACATGTTTAAGCACAATGTTCCCTTGTGCGGGTCTATATTAACCCAGGCCATTAATGCTAGTATAAAAACTACCCTTCCCCAGACCCGGGCACAATCTATAATAATTCCAATCTACAAAAAGGGAGACAGTGAAGATCCAGGGTGTTATAGACCCATCTCCCTACTGGATTCCACTGTTAAAGTGGTCGGTAAGGTTAACCTGGACCACCTCTCTGTTTGGGCAGAGGAAAGCCAGATATTATCCAATCTCCAATATGGATTTTGCGATGGTATTGGTACCATTGAGCAGTTCAGCAACCTATCAATACTGATAGGCAAGTATACAAGTGCAAAAAAGGTAGCTTATACTTGTTCTTTGTCGACCTCACTGCAGCGTTCAACTCAGTTAGACATCACAGGCTGTGGGATGTCCTCGAAACAATAGGGGTTGACCCTAAAATTATCATGTTTATAAGGCAGCTGTAAAGCGGAGCTTCCGCAAGTGTCCGGTTTGGTCAGAAGGGTGAATGCACTCAAGCCTTCCCAGTCATGAGAGGGGTCAGACAAAACTGTGTCTGGGCCCCTTTTCTTTATAACCTTTACATCAATGGCCTTGAAGATGCCCTTGTTCTCCAGGGTAAAGATTATCCCCAGGTAGAGGGCCGCCCTATCCCCGCATTACTGTATGCGGATAATGTTGTGTTGATGGCACGTACCCAAAATGGCCTTCAATGCGCCCTGGATAGTTTTAGCATATTTACAAGGGATCTGGGTCTCAAAAATAACTTAGCTAAGACCTATGTCATGAGATGTAGGCAAGGGACCCAGAGGACCATTGAAATGTATGTTGATGGTGAGAGGTTATCATCTATTAAAAATGTCTCTTATTTAGGCGTACATTTTAACCAGCACGATTCTTGGGCGGCAGCTGTATCTGCCAAAAAACTGGCATTTTCTAGAGCTACAACAGCATTGTTATCATTCGCCACAAAATTAGGCAGGAAACCTCCCCCAGGATCGCTATTGATATATAAAGCAAAATGTGTGACAATGGCAATTTAAGGGGCTGGGGTGTGGGGCTTCGCAGATCCCACCCCGTTACAAACAGTCGAAAATATTTTTTTAAGGCACATTCTCTCCGTACCCCCTAGTACCTCTTCTTTCATTTGCCATGATGAGTTATCCCAACATTACATTATGGATCTTATATAAATTGAGCATATATTATTGTGGCATGGAGACTGGTGCAAGGACCAGACAAAATTAAATAGGACGATATTAAAAGATATTATGAAATTACAGAGAGGGCGCTAACAATCCCCTGGCTCAAATATGTCCACGATTTCATGTTCGATCTGGGCCACCCAGAATATTTTTTAAATCCTATATCCATGACGGAGATTCCAAGACAGATTTTTAAGAAAGAAGGCCTTAAGTTCCTGGAAGCAAATAGATTGGTGGGGGAAATCTCAGAAAAAATTACAGTGGGACATCACCTGCTAATACGAACCACTCTAGGGATGGAGCCATATTTATCATTTGTCCCTGGTACTTTTGACAGGTTTCTTTTAACTAGGTTTAGACTGGGAATCATACATAGATTCCTGTCCTTCCCAAAAGTAAATGACTGGTCACGTGATTTAGTACTGTGCCCTTGTGATAAAATGTCTGCCCAGTCTACCATGCATTTAGTATTGTTTTGTAAATTTTATTTGGAAGAGAGGAAAGCTTGGATTATTCCACTTTTAAAAAACTTAGGGCTTAGACAGTGCCGCCAAGCTATGTTTGTACTCCAGTTATTAGAAAATGAGCACATAGTATGGATGTATGTCGTTACTACGCATGCTTTTACAACGCATGCCTTTACCACGCAGGTTTTACAACGCAAGTCGTTACAACGACTTGCGTTTGGGGGGCGCTGGAGAGTGAATAGTTTAATTTACTATTCCAACTCCAGTCCCCGTGGATAGTAGGGAAGTTTTTGGATAGTAAATTAAACTATTCCCTATCCTACAGCGCCCCGCAGCGCAAGTCGTTGTAACGAGTTGCGTTGTAAAAGTTGCGTGGTGAAGGTACTGCGTGGTAAAAGTTGCGTTGTAAACGCTGTTCCCCCATAGTATAGAGACACGCACAATTTTTAAAAGCGTGTTATTTATCAGGAAAATAATTTTTCTGGAATGTTAATGGCTGTAATTGTTTTTTCTATTTTTTTAACAGTAAATGAATTGTGCTTTTTAAACTTTTGTATAGAACCTGTAATGAAATTTGTATATAAATGTGCTGTGCTTTTATGTCTGTTTTAAAATAGCAAACAAAACAGGTGATGGACCGAATGTGGATCAATGTCACACATTCAACCCAGTCAAAAGATCTGGGCCCAAATCCATCGTTTTTCTGCACTCCACTAGGTATGGGCGGAAAATCCGTTTCGCTCGCGGATTTTGCGGATTTTCGGGAAATCCGCAATCCGTGAGATTTGCGAATCTCCCGCAAAATCCGCGAGCAGCGGATTTTGCTCGCACTGCTCGCACTGTTCGCGTGAGTTCGCGGCTTCCCAGTACAACTTCGCGCCCCGCGAATAAGTGCTAAATTGCAGAAATACGATCTTAGCAAAACTGAAACTACTTGCCAGGTTCAAAAGTTCAGGCTCATCATTAGTAGCCATTTCCTGTAGTGCTTCCTGAGGGGCCCCTCCAGAGTTCAGTTGCCAGTTGCAACTATTATGTGACCCTGCTCTGAACCTCAGAATAGTTACACATATGCCACAAAGGTCCTGAATTACAGCTAAGGGAGACAAGCAGGAGCCAGGCTGGAAGTTAAAATCCATTAATGAGCCCCTAATTCATTATTGTCAGTTGGGGCAGGGCAGGTGTTGTAACTAATTTTGCAACAATGAAAGCACTTAGCAAGTGCAAAAGATCACTAATCAGGGCGCACTAAGGAAGCAGGTGCCAGCTAAAAAAATATTCTGTGACACATTAATCAGCCCCAAATTAATTCAGGTCACTTGAGGCAGGGAAGGTGTGCTTTGCTTTGCCGAAAATAATGTACACTGGACAACCAGAGGGTGTGGTGATGAAACAGAGGGTGGCATGGGTGGGCCAGAGGGTGGCATGAGTAGTCAGAGAGTGGCAGTGGTGACAGAGAGTGGCAGTGATGAAGAAGAGTGTCCCAAACAGGCTGGACACGTAGAAACAACAAGTTCGCAAAACTTGCGACCCGACAGGTAAGTTCGCAAATTGCGAAATTGTAAAAACCCTCGCGAACTGGCAGAAACACGGGCGAACACAAAAAAAAAAAAATCCGCAAATTCGCGGGAATTCGCGGATTTTGCGGATTGCGAATTCGCAAATCCGCAAAATTCACGAACGCGAGATCCGCAAAATTCGCCCATGCTTACACTCCACACCACCCTGGGTTAGACAATGGCGATATGCAAATCAGCTCTGACCCTGTGCCCCATGAAGACAGTCCAGTCCGAACTACAAAAGCCATGTCCTTCCCAGAACGGAATTAAGCATCCGAGGACCGGACCGGTTTCGAGGTAACACCTCTCATCAGCCCGGCTAGCTTGACTCCAGTGGTGTGGAGTGCCTGGGACCCACGTCTGAGCATCCCCAGCACACTTATGGCGGCAATTGCAAACAAAACAGGTGATGGACCGAATGTGGATCAATGCCACACATTCAACCCAGTCAAAACATCTGGGCCCAAATCCATCGTTTTTTTGCACTCCACACAACCCTGGGTTAGACAATGGCGATATGCAAATCAGCTCTGACCCTGTGCCCCATGGGAACAGTCCAGTCCGAACTACAAAAGCCGTGTCCTTCCCAGAACGGAATCAAGCATCCGAGGACCGGACCGGTTTCGAGGTAACACCTCTCATCAGCCCGGCTAGCTTGACTCCAGTGGTGTGGAGTGCCTGGGACCCACGTCTGAGCATCCCCAGCACACTTATGGCGGCAATTGCAAACAAAACAGGTGATGGACCGAATGTGGATCAATGTCACACATTCAACCCAGTCAAAAGATCTGGGCCCAAATCCATCGTTTTTTGGCACTCCACACCACCCTGGGTTAGACAATGGCGATATGCAAATCAGCTCTGACCCTGTGCCCCATGGGAACAGTCCAGTCCGAACTACAAAAGCCATGTCCTTCCCAGAACGGAATCAAGCATCCGAGGACCGGACCGGTTTCGAGGTAACACCTCTCATCAGCCCGGCTAGCTTGACTCCAGTGGTGTGGAGTGCCTGGGACCCACGTCTGAGCATCCCCAGCACACTTATGAAGGCAATTGCAAACAAAACAGGTGATGGACCGAATGTGGATCAATGTCACACATTCAACCCAGTCAAAAGATCTGGGCCCAAATCCATCGTTTTTTTGCACTCCACACCACCCTGGGTTAGACAATGGCGATATGCAAATCAGCTCTGACCCTGTGCCCCATGGGGCCCAGATCTTCGGACTGGGGTGAATGTGTGACATTGATCCACATTCTGTCCATCACCTGTTTTGTTTGCAATTGCCGCCATAAGTGCGCTGGGGATGCTCAGACGTGGGTCCCAGGCACTCCACACCACTGGAGTCAAGCTAGCTGGGCTGATGAGAGGTGTTACCTCGAAACCGGTCCGGTCCTCGGATGCTTGATTCCGTTCTGGGAAGGACATGGCTTTTGTAGTTCGGACTGGACTGTTCCCATGGGGCACAGGGTCAGAGCTGATTTGCATATCGCCATTGTCTAACCCAGGGTGGTGTGGAGTGCAAAAAAACGATGGCTTTGGGCCCAGATCTTCGGACTGGGGTGAATGTGTGACATTGATCCACATTCTGTCCATCACCTGTTTTGTTTGCAATTGCCGCCATAAGTGCGCTGGGGATGCTTAGACGTGGGTCCCAGGCACTCCACACCACTGGAGTCAAGCTAGCCGGGCTGATGAGAGGTGTTACCTCGAAACCGGTCCGGTCCTCGGATGCTTGATTCCGTTCTGGGAAGGACATGGCTTTTGTAGTTCGGACTGGACTGTTCCCCTGGGGCACAGGGTCAGAGCTGATTTGCATATCGCCATTGTCTAACCCAGGGTGGTGTGGAGTGCAAAAAAACGATGGATTTGGGCCCAGATCTTCGGACTGGGGTGAATGTGTGACATTGATCCACATTCTGTCCATCACCTGTTTTGTTTGTTTTAAAATAGCAGCCGAATAAAGCTTTTCTTGAACTTGAACCTCTGTATGTATGAGAGACATTGGACAGGAGGGTGAGGGGGTTTCGTTTTAGGGATGACAACCATTGTTGCTGTGTCTGTTTTTGGGTGGCAATGTCCCTGCCTCTATTACTTCAGTGAAAAGGTCTTGAAAGTGGGGTATTAGTATGTCTCGGTATTGTATGAGGCATAATACTCTTGTGGGAAGCCATCTTGTCTGAGCGCCTTCCCAGCAGAGACCAGGAAGATGGCTGTTTCTATTGCCTCCTGTGTGATGGGGAGGTCTAGACTGGCTGCTTCTGCTTCAGGGAGCAGGGGGAGTTGGATCGCCCTCAGTCCGGTCAACGCAGGAGCTGGGGTTTCGGGCTGGTTAGCTAAATAGAGCAAGGAATAGTAGTTGGCCAAGTCTTGGATTATAGAAGTTGGCACATGGTGAGTTACTCCCGATGAATCTTGGATCTCAGGGACTATGCGGTTTGCCAGGGGGGTACAATGCCAGTCTATGGAGCATCTTTCTGTTGTTGTCACTCCAGCCATATACACAGGCAATCGAGGACCTCCATACCAGTTTTGCTGAGTCTGGTGAGATTTGCTTCATTTCATCTCTCAGTAGCGCAAGCTGTCTCTCCTCCGTCTCACCGCCCCCTCCGCTGAGGCCCTCTCTAGACGAGTCACCTGGGCTTCGAGGAGGGTGATTCGGTTGTCCTACAGCAGTCATGTGGCCTTAAGTTGCCCACTGGCAAATCCACGAATGGTAGCCTTACCGGCCTCCCAGAGAGTGCCCGGGGAGGGGACTATGTTTTGATTAGTGAGGAAGTATTTTCGTAGTTTTTCTCTGACCACCTTCCGGAATTCGCCGTCCTGGAAGAAGCAGGCATTCAGCCTCCAGATGGGTGCAATGTGTCAGCGGGGCCTCCTGGTTGGAGAAGAAGAGGTGAGTGATCCGAGATACCCCGGGAGAGGATGTTAACGTCTGAAATGCTCTGGCATTCAGGGTTTGGCATGAAGAAGAGGTCAATATGTACGTTTGTGTGGTGTGCCATGGATGTGTGGGTATAGTGAAACATTCTGGGGTTTCACAACCTCCAGACGTTGCATACACCCAGGTTGGTCACCCAGTCCATCAGTCTTTTTGCGTTTAGGGTCCTATTTGAGGAAGATGCACCTGTGGTGTCTAAGTCTGGCTGCATGACCATATTAAAATCACCCCTAATCACCGAAAAACCCAGGGGTTGGGAGGAGATGATGTCGCTAACGGTTTTCAAGACGGATGCTAGGGTGGCCGGTAGCTCATATATTGACACCAAGTTGATAATGGGTTCTCCCAGTGCCCCGGTCAGGGCAACAAAGCCACCCTGGGGGTCCTTAGTTACGTTGGTGGGCACAAAGGGAAGAGCGTGCTTAAGAAGGGTTGCTACCCAGCATGAGACACGCTCAAAGCTTGAGTACCAAGCTCTGTCAAACCCGAACCTTGCGGGGAAGGGGCAGTGGTTACCCATAAGGTGTGCCTCTTGGAGCAATAGGACGTTTGGAAGAAGTCTGTGGGAATATCACACGACTGCTGTGCGTTTAACTCTGTCCAGGAGGCCATTAACATTCCAGGACAGGATTCGAGGGGCTTCCCAAATATGGTGTATGTGTCATGATCAGCATATTTAGACCCAGGAGACACGCCACACCTCTGCCCCGGAGGGCCAGTTTGGTCAGCGGGCAGATGAGGTCTTGTCATCTGGTGTAAAGATCATTTATGTGTTTGTTCAGTGTGAAGGATTGAGTGCTACAGATGTCTAATGAAGGCGAACGCAAACTTGGGACAACTGTTGCAAACCCTTACAACCCTCCCCCGCTCTGTGCTTCTGAAACTGAAGCATCTGTCGCCCTTGAAACATTGGTATGAACAATGCTATAATGTTGAGCTTAGTATGGAAGCTGCATGGTGGACTCTCCATTCATCAGGATATATACCCCTCATTGACTGAGATCAGCTAGGCACATCGACTACGTAGGACAGTTCGGCCTGACTTCCAAGGTAGGTTCATCTCAGCCAATGCCCACACAGATTTGGGACTGCTTGTTTTTAGATTTCTGGGCCTCAAGGCCTGGGGTTTCCAGCCATGATACGCAGGTTTCGGGGAGAGGGGCTTCTGGTGAGTGACTCACGCATTTCCTCTTTCCCATGATAATTGTATCATGGGCGCTGAGGGGGAGGCACCCATTGTCACTGCTGCATCTCGGGTCTGCTTCTGCGCCCACTTCGTGCCTGAGCAATATAGGGCATTTGTTTGTCTTGCACTGGGAATAGGATGGCACCCAGCTAGGACTCAGGTCTCTCCGGGGGGGCAATTACATCACACTCTCAGGAGCTGTGTCCAGATTGCTGTGTCTGATGTTGTCTCTCCCTTCCATCGAACTTGGTTTGGTCCCTTCGGGGGAGAACTTCAGTCACCGGTGTGGCACTGTTGTGGGCAGGGACCGGGAGCCTCTCAGTTTACTGCTTTGCCTCTGGTGCGGGATGTTCTGGTGACTATTCCCAAGTGGGCTCTTGCCCGTCTCCAGTTCAGGGTCCTGCATCTCCTCCCCGGGGTAGGTGCGCCGGAGGCGGTCAGTGCTGCTGGTCTCCCTTCAAGGCCACCCCCTCAGGGCGCGTTGCGTCTGCCTCCCCAGGGTGGGTGGACCTCGGAGTAGTGCACTCGGGCCCCCACGTCTCCCCCTGGCAAGCCCTGGGTCAGGGGGTGGGGCACACACTCCAGTCCGCGAGTGTCACTAGGATGGATTGCAGGTATGGTCCGGTGAGTTCATTCGCCCCTGTAGCAATAGGGGCTTGTATTAGGCCTTTTGCCACAATCGCTCCCACCCCGATCACTCACTTTTGGACAATGGTGGATCTGAGGGATTCCAGAGCCTCACCTCCCTCTGTGCAGGTTCAGTTTCACTCCGGGGGGACGGTCCCTTGTAGCTCGTTGCTGTTGCCGCGGCTGGCTCTGTAGCCATGCCAACCTGTCCCCTTGTAGTTTTTGCTTTAGACACCCTTCAAGGCTGCTTACAGTGGCAGGTGGGGAGGTGGCCCTCCTCGGGGCCCCGGGTGCAAGCCTGGGGCCAGTCACAAGGCAGTCTGTATGGCTGGCCCTCACAATTATGCAGTGTCTCTGAGACTGATGAAGGATTCTCTGCGATCTGCCCGACTCAACACGTCACCTCCTCTGCCTCTTGCAGTCGGTCCCAGGGCACGCACTCACTGCTTGAATCTGGTGTTGCAAGGTATCTCACAGGGCTCCTCCATCGTCTCACGGCATCTGCCTGGGGGAATCGCCCACGTCTGTTGCTGCAGTTTAGGATCCCAGAGCATATGCCATTCCACTGTGGTGGGCCTCCGGCTGCCATGGTCCTCCGCTCCACCCAGGTTTCTTCAGTGTTAGGTGGGAGAGGGGGACCGCCATAGCCTTCGGCCTGGTCCGATGCTGGTCTCAGAGGGTGCACCAGGCCTGCCTAGGGCCGCGCAGACTCCCAGCCAGAGTGGGTCACCAAGCAGCCCACTCATGACCCTGGCTCCTCGCTACTCTCACCTCTCGCCGTCAGCCCTGGAACGGTGATTACAGGTGTGGGACTGGCTCCCAGGGCCCTTAGGCATCTTGTCCCTTCCACTCATGCGTGGCCCTCCGAGGGGGGCACTGGGCACTTTTCTGCTGACACACAGGGCCTCCAACGGCCTACTCTGTAACTAAGCTTGTCTCTGCGCTGGCTGGGGCTCTGGATCCACCATTTTGATGTGCCTTGCCGCTTTCACCACAGAGTTGCTATGTCTCGGAGCCACCGCTCCGCAGTGTCTGTGTACCACGCCGACCCACTGCCAATATTAGTGGACCGGTATCGGCTGCAGGCATTGCAGGATATGAGCTGATGGGCCAGTGGATTCAGAGACGGAGGGGTCTGGAGCATTCTTAGAGTGCAACCACCATCTTGACGCTCCAAGCCACGCCCCCAGCATTTTTTCGTTATTAATGATTTGGAGGGTGAACATTGAATGTGGGTTTGGTAGAAGTGTGGTTAGTATTGCCTCAGGGCTTATGGTTGTCTTAGCCAGCCACGGCCCATGCAGATAAGAGCGATGGGGCAAGGTGGGGAGAGGGATTTCGACGGACAATGACGAGGGAAAATTAATTATTTATATTTTTAAGTTTCATTCATCTTCCATTGAAATCCTTCTCCACCCAGAGGTTTAGTTTAAGGACAAACATAGGCCCTCACTTACAAGAGGCCATGCTGCCGGAGCTTCACTTTTACTGATTCTCTGGTTGCACAATCCGCTCAATCATTTCTATGAGTCTATGAAAGCCACCCTGCATGGCTTTTCCTGGCCTTGTAGATATGGTGTAAGGCAACACGGCGCAGGTCGCTGCGTTGCCTCACACTGCCTCGTAGATGCTTGCCATGGGCTTTGTGATGGGTGTTCCCACTCAACGCCCATGGTTTTTGACACATTCCCAGATTTACAACATAATGTAAATCTGGGACTGTGTCAAAAACGGGCGCCTCATCAGTGGTGGTGTAACAGTTGTTTTTGTACAGGAAGGTGTGCCTTCCTGCACAAAAACAATGCAGTCACCCTTGTGCCATGGTGCCTGCATTGGCTTGGCAGCCATTTGTGCACCAGCACATTTTAAGAGGACAGTAATGTGTCGTATTGCATAGATACAGCGCATTCCTGTCTTTTTCTTTTGATGCAGGGCAACACAGCAAAGTGACGTGCAATGCTGCCCTGCGTCAAATTGTTGTGTGTGTGTGTGGGACTTGTAAAGCGCACTGTTGCCTGGGAGCGTCCTGGCGCTGAAGACCGCTGGAGAACCCGTCCTGGCTTTCCCTGTGAGATGGGCCCTTCTGGGTATCTCCAAGGTGAAACCAGGCATCCCCGGCGTCTGTGGGGGATGCCTGGTTTCACCTTGGTACTGTAATAAGATACTGCCGCTGTAAGCGTATTGTGCATTAACCCAAATTGACTTTTAGGGATTTGTAATCGCCTTTGTGTTTGTGGCTTTAATTCTCGCTCCACTTGCAGCCTGGTTTGCTCTCTCACCCGGAGGCTCAGAGGGGACGCGCTGTTGCTCCTTCAGCTGTGCTTGTATTTGTTTTGCATTGTGCTTCCCTAGGTTTCGATTTCACATCCACCCACCATCTTGTTGTCGTGTTGACCCCTGCACCGCCTCCCTGCTGACCCTCCCACGCTCCGCCCCCTCCACTCTCCATTTATGTCTGATGGTCCCACGCGCTACGACCGCGCCGAAGGTGCGCCAAAGGTAAGCCCGTCTACGCCCGTCCGCGCCTGGACCGCGCCCAGCGCCAGACCCCCTGCCCCTCGCGCTGTCCAGCCCTCCCGCATTACCTACGATGCCTCCACCCTCCTAGCCCTTAACCCCGGTCGCGCCCCCAACTGCGTCCAAGCCGCCCCCGGACACACCCATGGACCTTTCTCCTGCTACTCCTGCAAATTCATCGGCACCGACAACATCTCCGCTACGACCACAACACAGATTCCTGACCCCAACCACCTACAGTGCATCCTTCTCAACACTCGATCGGTCCACAGACACGCCATTGACCTATGGAATCTACTAGACACCATCTCTCCAGACGTCGCCTTCCTAACAGAAACTTGGATGAACGCTTCCTCCGCCCCAGACATCACCATTGCCATCCCTGAAGACTATAAGATCACACGCAAGGACCGTACCGGCCACACAGGAGGAGGAATCGCTATCGTCCATAAGAAATCAATCCGCATCTCAACCACCTCTGACGCCAACCTCGCTAACTCCGAACACCTTCACTTCCAGATCCACATCGACCCCAAGACCACACTCAGAGGCACCCTCCTCTACAGACCACCAGGACCCCGCGCAAAATTCAGTGAAGACATCACGGACTTCATCACTCCTCACGCGCTCCCCTCCAAAGAGTACATCCTTCTGGGAGACCTCAACTTTCACCTTGAAAAGATCAACGACCGCAACACCACCACCCTCCTGGACAATCTCGCCAACCTCGAACTTAAACAACTGGTCACTTCCCCCACCCACATCGCAGGTCACACACTCGACCCCATCTTCACCTCCAGCAATCATGTCTCCTTCAGCCACACTACGGATCTCCTCTGGACTGACCACAGCTGCGTCCACTTCACCTACAACAAACCAAAACCCACCAACCACCTCTAACCAACTCTGCAAAGAAACTGGAACAAAATCACCACGGACCAGATCTCCGCATCGCTCCTTCTAAACACCCCAGCCCACTCTTCTAACGCAAACGAAGCCACCGCCAACCTCACCCTATGGTTATCCAACACCGCCGACACCTTAGCACCACTGAAGAAACGTCAAAGCAAACCTGGCAGCAGAAAGGCCTCATGGTTCAACGATGATCTTAAGAAGTCCAAGAAACTCTGCCGCTCCCTTGAAAAGGCCTGGAAAAAAGACCCAACCACTAGCACCAAGGACGCCTTCAAAAACGCCACCCGCACTCACCACCAACTAATCCGAAAGGCCAAGAAAACAGCATTCAAGGATCGACTTGACAACAACGCCCACAACAGCAAGGAACTTTTCAACATCGTCAAGGAATTTTCCAATCCCTCAGCCAACTCCAACGACATCACCCCCTCTCAAGCCCTCTGCGACTCCCTAGCCTCATTCTTCCACAACAAGATTGCAGACATCCACAACAGCTTCGACAACCAACCCGGAAACCAGCCCACCCTACCATTTGCTGAACATTCTCCCCCCATGAACACCCTTAACGACTGGAACCCAATCTCCACTGAGGACACAATCCGCCTGATGAATTCCATCCACTCGGGATCCCCCACAGACCCATGTCCTCACCACATCTTCAACAAAGCAGACTCCGTCATAGCACCGCACCTCCGAGAAGTCATCAACTGCTCCTTCAACTCCGCCACCTTCCCGGAAGACTGGAAACACGCTGAACTCACCGCCCTTCTGAAAAAACCCACAGCGGACCCCACCGAACTCAAAAATTACCGCCCCATCTCGCTCCTTCAATTCCCGGCCAAAGTCATCGAGAAAGCTGTCAACAACCAGCTCGCCGCCTTCCTCGAAGCCAACAAATCCCTCGACTCCTCACAATCTGGCTTCCGAGCAAAACACAGCACTGAGACCGCCCTCATCGCAGCAACAGACGACATTCGAACTCTACTGGACAATGGAGACACAGTCGCCCTCATCCTCCTCGACCTCTCTGCAGCATTCGATACAGTCTGCCACAGCACCCTTTTACAACGCCTCAATAACATCGGAATCCAAGGAAAAGCACTTGAATGGATCACCTCGTTCCTCACCGGAAGAACCCAGAGAGTCCGCCTCCCACCATTCAAGTCCGAGGCCACTGAAGTCATCTGTGGCGTACCACAAGGATCCTCTCTCAGCCCCACCCTCTTCAACGTATACATGAGCCCCCTCGCGGCCATCGCCCGCCAACACAACCTCAACATCATCTCTTACGCGGATGACACTCAACTAATCCTTTCTCTCACCAATGACCCCAGCACCGCCAAAACTAACCTACACGAAGGAATGAAAGAAGTTGCCGAATGGATGAAACAAAGCCGTCTGAAACTGAACTCAGACAAAACAGAAGTCCTCATCTTAGGTACATCCCCCTCTGCATGGGACGACTCCTGGTGGCCGGAAGCCCTCGGAAAAGCACCCATCCCGACAGACCACGCACGGAACCTAGGCGTCATCCTGGATTCTTCACTCTCAATGAACAGACAAGTCAGCGCCGTATCCTCTTCCTGCTTCAACATTCTTCGCATGCTCAGAAAAACATTTCGCTGGATCCCCACCGAAACAAGGAAAACAGTCACCCATGCTCTGGTCACGAGCCGACTGGACTACGGAAACACCCTCTACGTAGGCACTACCGCTAAACTCCAGAAGAAACTCCAACGAATCCAAAACGCCTCAGCCAGGATCATATTAGACATCCCACGCAACGAACACATCTCTGGTCACCTTAAAGACCTCCACTGGCTACCCGTCAATAAGAGGATCACTTTCCGACTGCTAACCCACGCACACAAATCACTCTACGACATCGGACCAGAATGCCTCAACTCACGACTGTCCTTCTACACCCCCTCCCGCCAACTACGTTCTTCCAGCCAAGCCCTCGCCACTGTACCCCGCATCAACAAGACAACCATGGGAGGCAGATCCTTCTCATACCTGGCTGCTAAAACATGGAACTCACTCCCCGCCTACCTTCGCCTTACCCAGAACCACCTAGCATTCAGAAAGCAACTTAAAACGTGGATATTTGACAAGTAATACTCCTCCCTTTCTAAGCGCCTTGAGACCCTCTGGGTATGTAGTGCGCTATATAAATTCTCTGACTTGACTTGACTTGACTGGGGGGCGGTTGTAGAGATGAGGTAAGCTTAATGCCCAGAGTTGCTTAGTGTGATCCATGGTTAGTGTAGGCACCGAGGCGAGAATTATCGAGTCCACTGACCCTGGTCCACGACCCTGCCATGTCGGGGATTGAACCCTGGTCCCGGGCCGTTCTCTGCTTCCGGGTCTGCCGCCTCTAACCAGTGAGCCACACCACTCTGAGGCCCATAGTGTTGTGGTTAGAACAAAGGATACAAGGTTACGGTTCACGGCTGGAATTATGAGTCACTTCATACTTTGATTTAATTAAGGTTAGAGCGTTGGTTTGGGTCAGGATTCAGATTAATGAGAGGATTGCAGCTTTGCTCTGTGTTTATCAAAAGACACGCAAATGATGGGGAGAATGCGGAATAAATCAAACATTCACCCCCAGTCAAGAGATCTGGGTTAAAGCCTTCTTTCTTTTGCTCACCATGCCACCCCAGTTTAGACACAAACCAACCTTAACCCTGCTCCTCATTGGAACAGTCCAGCCCCAACTACTAAGCCAGGTAGTCCCTGGACCAGACACAAGCATCCTTGGACTGGTTTCGGGATGATGTCCTTTGAGATGTTATCAGTGATATCTTCAATGATGTCATTGAAAATGTCATGAGGAATGTAATATGTAAGGCAGTGCAGAGGGCTCACAAGTTATAGTCAGCATACAATGGTATTTTATTGGACATTTTCACCTAACTATAATGTCACTGTAACCTTTTTTTCAGTGAATTTCAACGTTTTTTAAAATAACATTACATAAGATATTCGCATACCTGACCATAACGTTACTTTAACCTTGTTTCTTTCAATGAATTTCTAGGTTTTTCGTAACATAAATAAAGAAATTATTACCAGACCTAATTATAACATCACTTTAACGTTTTACTTATTTCAGTGAATTTATAACTTTTAAAAAAAAATATATATAAGTTTTGTTAAAAATGTATTTTATTGCATTTTTATAAACAAAAGAATGCACTTACATCACGAAAAGAACATACAAAGTGGTACAATCTAGCTTAATCTGTGGCGCTGGGCATATTCCATTAGCATACAAATATATGTCTCATAAGGCTGCTTATAGTCCAGGTTATAAAATAACCCCTCTTATACAGAGTCATGGAGGCATTAGCGCCAACAAGTGGATGGTGGTCAATGTTCATCAGTATCCTGGGATGTAAACTGCTTCAGTAAGTCGCCCCACACCATTGCTTTGGGTCTCTTACAAAGACCACAATATTCCGCATTGTGCAACAAATACTTCCGGCTGTGCCCCAGTATATAACTTCCTCCTTCCAGCATGAGTCGATGGGGGCTCTAGAGGAATTCCAATGTCTCATATTTTGTCATTTAGCTAGAAGGAGCACCAGGTCTACAAACCTTGACCCTGTCTTGAAGGTCTTAGGCCTAGGAAACAGGCCCAAGATGCAGTGTTCGGCAGTATGCCACAGAGTAACCTCTTTAAGTGCTGAAAGTGTGTCTTTCATGTCACCCCAAAAGATGTCAGTGACAGACGTGCCCATGGCATATGTAGCAAGTGTGTAGTAGGTGCCTGTCATCTAGGGCAAGTAGGTGATGCTGTAGGGAAGATTTATGAAGGTTTAAGGGTGTCAAATATGCCCTATGTAACAGTGAAAATTCAGCACCAAGATACACTTGGGTGAATGTGCGCTTTACAAATACACATGTTATATAATGAATACGTTTGAAATGGGAATTGCAGGATAATACACTTGGGTATTCAAGGAGAAATGTGCCATTCCATATCAGGTAAATTGCAATGCAGATCCTCTTCACAATGAGCCCGTAAAGGGCCTAAAGAGGTATGTAATTGGGTATGTAGCACGCTGTAGAACCACCTGACTAGATACCTACCAGTACCCATCTCATAAACCACTTGAATCAGTGTATACGTTTCTGGTTCAGACCAAGTGGGTGCCCAGTTCCTGCAGATATAGCGTAGTATGTTTGGGTAAGTCAGGAAAAGGGAAATTGGGAGTCCATGGAATTGAGTAAAGTCATGTTGGGTCATCAATGCTCCCTCAGCAAACAGATCCCCTACTGTTGTGATGCCCTCATTCTCCCAGAGTGTCGGTCTAATCAACGTGAGCGTGCCCACCAGAGTAGGCAGGCCCCTCAGTGATATATTAGGGGTGTAATGTGGAGGTAAGTCAATATTTCAGAGAGTGCTTCTCCGGTATGTGTTTGCATTATTAAGCAATAGTGGGAGACAAAGGGACCACACAACGCTACACCCAGCAGTAACAGTCTATGCCGCTCACCCAATCGCAACATATGCGGAGTATAGCCAATTTCATCTAAATGGAAGCCTGCTAATCAGTAAGCCAGCCATTATAACTGTCCTGTCAAGCAAAAGGCTTTGAAGTCTGGAGCACCCATCCCCCCTCTCCAGGCAGTGACTGCATTTTAGGTAGACCAACACTATATCTTCCCGTGGCCCATTTTAGTTCAATCAGTAAAGTATTCAGTGTTTTAAAAATGGCAGCTGGGACCACGACAGGCAGGTTGACAAAGAAGTACAATAGCCGGGGTATCATAGCCATTTTAGATAATGCAATGCGGCCTGCTACTGATGAAGGCAATATAACCCAGAATTTTATTTGGGACTTCAGCGGATTTCCATCATTTAGATCTACTGTGTCTATAGATTTGGATGGCAAGGTATCAGAACTTCTGGTGCGCTACTGGTATGGTCTGTGTGCCAGAAGCAGTGCGTCATGGGGCTCAGTGCCTTGGAACAAGATAATGAGGAATTTCGCATGATGACAGAGAAACTAGATAGGTCTCAGAAAGACCACCTTAAGCTAGATATAGGTGTTAGGTCTACTACCAGGTCATGAGCAAACACTATCATGTCATCTGCATGCATGGATCTGAGGTCCTTGTAGAATGCCCCAGGCACCAGCCATTTGCCTGACTAGTGGTGCCAGGTGTTCCATTGCCAAACCAAATAAGAGAGGCGAAAGTGGGCAGCCTTGCCTGGCCCCGTGGGAGACTGAGTATGGTGCTGAAATATATCTCCCTGTTCTCGCTCACGCAGTGGGGTTAGTGTATAGTTTTTTGACCCGGAGAATGAAAGTGGAGGAAATATTACATTTAGCCAGTGTGGAGAATATTTGATCCCTTCCCAAGGTACCAAATGACTGCTGGAGATCTATGGAGAGGCAGCCCACCACTGGATAATGTTGTTTAGTAACCGCATAACTTGGTTACTTTATTACGTAGGTGCTCTGGTCCAAAACAAATCCACATTGGTCGATATGAATCAACTCAGGGAGCAAGGGGAGAAGTTGGTTTGCCAACAAATTGCTCAATATTTTGTATTCCGTGGCGAGAAGGGAGAAAGGTCTATTGTAAGTCAGACTCACTGGGTTACGGACAGGTTTAAGTAAGGAGGTGACCAGGGCTTGACATGTGGTAGGTGGCAATGAGTCCTCTTCAAGGGAGGTATTATAAAGTTGTTCCAATTATGGGATTACGTGGGAGGCAAATGTAGCATAGAGTTCAATGGGTATACCACCTATTCCCTAATAGCATGGCGTAAGTCACCTGGTGACAGAGGAGCCCCCAACTCGTCCCTATGAATAGCCGAGACTCATGGTAATTTCAAATCCTGAGGACAGCATCAATGATGCTAGCAGACTGAGAGGGTCTCTATAAAATCCAGCGTAGTACTCGCAAAAAGCCTCATTTATATCCAACTGAGAGGTACAACAAATACTGGAGGGCGCAACCACTGAAAAGTCTGGTGTAGGCAATGTCACAGGCTGAATCGTACGGGCCAAGAGTGCACCAGCTTTATCCCCTTCTGTATGTAATTTCTGTGTATAGCCATTATAATCTAGGACCCTCTGGTGTTCCAGCAGGTCTGGGTATTTGATGTATGTGCCTTGTAATTCATCTGCACATGTATCATCATGCACGCTTGTATGTTCAAGCTGCCCTGGCTGTGCTACGGTATTTAGAAGATCTCGCAGAACGGACTGTCACCCAGTGACAGTTGCAATGGACACCCTCCTGATCACAACCCATTCTATTAATGGGGAGGATATGGAGCCCAGTTTGTCTGCAAAGAACCTATCAATGGTGGTAGCTAAGGTTCCTTGAAGACAATGTCTTTTAAAAGAAGAGTTGCTGGCGGCATGTGGGAACAGGGGGAGGGACCCGGGCCCAGGCTATATATAATTCCAGAGGATTATGATCCGACAGTGTTTTACCCAGGTAGGTGGCATTCAAAATCTCCGCTTGCAATGGTGGAGGGCAAAGAATACTATCTAGACAGGCATGTCATTTATGAGGGGGAGAATAAAAAGAATATTCCTACATACCTGTGTTTTCGGCTCGCCATACATCAGTCAAAGACCAACCAGTCACCCAGTCATGCAAGGCTCTGGTCTGTTCGATCGAGCTAGCACTCGGTAGAGGAGGGTGGGAGTGTTCCAAACCAATATCTATGACCACATTGAAATTTCCCCCAATTATCCAGAGGAGGCCTGGCCTTTCACCCAGCACAGAGGACATGGGTGCCAGGAAGACATCCTGGTCTGTACTTGGGCCATAAGCACTACCTTGCACCATTGTTTCACCATCCAGAACCCCGCATAGCAACACGTTGTGTCCATTATTGTGCCGCCGGCTTCAAATGGTACTCCAGCCCTCAATCAAACAGTTGCCCCATGGGCAAAGGCTAGATATGTTGCATTATGTAATTGTCCCCTCCATTTCATCCAGAGTTTAACTGCTTTGGATGTGGTCAATTGTGTTTCTTGCAAATAAACTCCTATAGCATTGGGGCGGTGTAATTGGGAAATGATTCTCTTATGTTTGTGAACAAACTCCAACCCCCGTACCCCTAACATTCCAAATCAAACTTTTGTAATGATGTACTACACTAGACATCGAGATGAAACATATGTACAGTATCTAGATAATCCCAGAGTGCACATATTTTATAACAGGAGACAAATGAACTCAATTGAAGGCAGAAAAGAAAGGAGCAATCCTCAAATACAAGGTCCAGGGAATAACGATGGTTCAACCAAAACAGCAAAAACATCTTAACAAGTTAATAACGTGTGCAACCGCTTTGGGGGAGTAGGCCAACTAGACTTGGTGCGAGACAAGGACTTTCAATTAGAACAGGTATGAGGAGGTATCTTAGGAGGTAAGCTATGCACAGAACTGTTGAAAAAATATGCCTGAGAGGGGAGGAGAAAAGGGGGATAACAAATCTCCTCTAGTCAATATGTTCCTTCCCACGGAGAGCAATGCAAGGAGAGCCCACAGCCACGAGTGCAGCGATAAAAAGACATTTAGGAAACACAGAAATGATTGTCTTGAATAGAATACCATAATTCAGAGTTGGCATAAGAGGAGATGGAGAAATATCTCATGTGATAGAAACATTAGAGGGATTCATTTTCTCAGTGTGCACCCAGATTTGCGGGGGAGGGGCACTCCTCGAAGGTAAGGTCCATCACCGGGGCTCATCAGAGGATGGTCATCTGACCTACCAATAGACAGACAGACAGAAAAATCCACTTTATTCGGTTAATAAAAACCATGGAAGTACACAGCAAACGAGATTCAACACCAATATACAACAATCATGATTAAAAATAATCCTAGGCACCATACAAATAAAATATAATTGATATAAATCTAGACAAAAGTATCTTTGTAAAATCTTCTAGGTAAAAGAGCACAGTCATGTTTGACCCTAATTTTCCTACAGTTATATCCTAAAATTATACACCACATTTAGAAAGTGCAAACATTAAAAACAACTTTTAACCTGATTCAGAAAGAATTACAGCATTTCTACACTAGAGGGGCCTTATTTTCCTCTCCCTGACCGCAGTAACTAAAAAGCTAGCAATGTTGTAAACCTCCCAGGTATTATTCAGCATTCTGACAGTACACCAAGGCTGACTGTACCTGTGTAAAACCTTTTCCCTTTAAAATTGGCAATAAAAACTTTCCACGAATTTCATAAAAATGATCACAAAACATGATAAAATGCATAGTGTCTTGAGTTGAAAAGTTATCACATGAGCAAGGGCTTAGATCTCTCATCATGCACTACCCCATAGGTTTTGCCAATATACAGTGCAAGAGATTAAAACGAAAATTTAGTTAAAAGAAAGCGATGGTATGGCTTTGTTACCACTTTCAAGAGGGTTCTGTCGACTGTGATGTTTTTTGAAAAAAATATGCTAGTACAATGGGTTTCATTAACTCTTTTGCCGCTCTTTCTAGGTACATCATATTTTAAAAAAAAATCTTGACCCATCATAGATCCTCTTTACTGGCATTTTCTGGATTGTCAAAGAGATCGGGCTGTCCTAATTTCTTTGTAATCGTCTTAATCTACTGTAAGCACGGGATGCAAATGGTTCTATCCAGAGCTAAGCAATCCCGGACAATCTCCTTGTTCATCAGCAATTTAGGATCCGACCATATCGATATCCAGCAAACAAGTGGAGCCAGACCTATTAGGTCGGATACAAAGCCGGAACCTAATTCTTGGTGAATAATGTATGAGGGAGTGGATTGCGGGACCACCAACAAATTCCTAAGGAATTAAGGGGCATATTATCAAGAAACAACGTTAAAATTATCGCCGCTTTAGCAGCAGGAAACTGTTTCTAAATCTGCAATAATGGGCTTGATAATATGCCCTTGAGAATTCCCATAGAAACCCATGTTCTGCAGTTTCCTGCCGCTAAAGCGGCGATAATTTTAACACCCTTCTTAATAATATGCCCCTTATTTTCTACTATTTGTAGATCCTCTACTGGCTTGTAGCCCCAAATAGCTGACCCATAGTTAGCAATGGCAATGCATTTTGTTCTATAAATGTTAAGCATGTGTAAGATTGGCTTGGCCCCTAGCCTCTGTGCGAAGCCAAGGAGGGGAACTGTGGATCTTGTCATAGCGTGATTTTTAGCTTTTTGTTGCAGCACCCTCAAGCCTTTTTCATCGAACAAGACAACTAAGTAAGTGAATGAGGTCACCCTTGACAATTCAGACCCATGGCAATAAAATGTGTTGTGCTTTTTAGATCTCTGACCAACCACCATAGTATGTGATTTAAAGATGTTAACATTGGAGTCCAAGGATCCCATAAAGTCTGCATAGGAATCCAGTAGTCTTTGAAGCCACACTGCTCTGAGGGCTAATAAGACTGCATCATCTGCGTATCATAATGCCGGGATTAACTGTGACCCAGCTCTAGGGATATCTTGGGATGCCATGCACAATGAGGTCTCCAGATTATTAATGTATAGGGTGAAACGAAGGTGAGCTAGGATGCAGCACTGTCTGATGCCCCTCCCTAGACAAAATTGCTTAGTGTAATTTTCCCTCTGATCAAATCTCACCCTGGCATGGAGATCCCTATGCAGGTTGGCCAGGATATTGACAATACCGCAGTCCATGCCCATGTCCATTAATAATACCCACAGTTTTGATCTATTAACTCGATCAAAAGCCGAGGACAGGTCCATGAAGGTCAGATGTAAAATCCCGTTCTTGGCCGCTGTATATTTCCCAGCTAGCATCTGCAAATTTAGGCACTTGTCAAGTGTACTCCTTCCCTTCCTAAAGCCGTACTGCAAATTAGACAGGACCCCACTCTCTTCAAACCAGACCATTAATTTGCTGAGAATCCCTCTTCCCACCACTATCACCGCAGTCTATCAAGGATATTGGCCTATAACAACTCGGGTCATCCCTCCTGCCCTTTTTAAAAACCAGAACTATAGTGGATTGGGACCAAGACAGTGGGAACCCGTACTGAGTTACCCCAATAAAAACATTAGTTAAAATTTTTGTCCAAAATGTTACCTTCATTTTATAAAGGTCGGCTGAGATGCCATTCGGCCCTGGGCCTTGTTGCTGAATATTTGCTTAATTGCCAGCCCAACTTCTCCTTCGTTATAAACAAAACTGTGTGAACCCTCCCTTTGAACACAAGAAATGGGAGTTCCCTTGTCTGCGTGCTCATCATAAATAAGTTTAAAATGAGTGGACCATTGATCTTCCGTAATATTGCATTCCAAGAGGGAATTACAAATGCCAGAAAAAAAGGGTTGGTTCACTACTTCCCAAATCCTAGCACTATTCTTTAGAACCTTCGCAGAGAGTAGCTCAGCCCAGGCTTCATATTTTATTTCATTTTTAAAAGTTTCTATATCACCCTTATAAGATTTTCTTAAAGCAGCTATATGGGGTTTATCTTGAGGTACTTTCTTTAGGGCAATGAGGAGATTAAGGTGGGATTCAGTACATTTGTGATCAAACCATTTCTCCCCTATAGTCCTATGCTTTCTACTTCAGAGTGTAAGATCCTTACCCACCCTTGTACAGATCCTCTTGAATGCTGCGATAGGTTCTGCCCCTGTCTTAGAATAGTCAAGACAGACCCCCAAGTCCTCGTAAGCGTTAACACAGAGGTCTTGTAAGTAGAGGTCCGGGACTACATTGCACATTTCAGCCTGCGGCCCTGGTCAGAAGGCTTAGGGCGATTTTCAATAGAGGCTCCCCCAGTTTTGCCAGTTAGTTCAGTACCACCCCCCAGTGTAGAGAAAATAGGGTTATGATCTCTATAATGAGACCAGAAAGCATTGTAAATGACATCATCCGACAACAAGCCTGGGGAAATAAAAAAAAAGAATCAATTATGGAATCCCTGCCTCTTGCCTTGAAGGTAGGGATCCTAGGCTCACCTAACGGTATGCTGGGTTGTACAAGGTCTAGTTCGGCCAGAAGGTACTCAAGACATTCCCCTTGCAGTGTATGTTTGAAATGCGGACCAGAACAATCAACAGGGCCCATAAAATCTATGACACGACAATTCATTTCACATAGGTGAATGTTAAAATCACCTAAGGTTAGTATCAAATAAAAAGTGGTTTGTTTCTCCCTGTAGTCCTCTAGAAACATTTTAAGTTACTTAAATGTTCACTAGTAAAACTGCTATCAAAGGAATTATAAAAATTGACAATAAGAAATTTAGATGTGTGGGCTGGATTAACTTCAACCACTAAACAATTACAGGATCCAGAATCCACCAGGCAGTGCGTTCCCATCAATTTAAGTGAAATAAGACTTAATAATCCCCCCTTTGATCTACCAGCAGGTGAGGGCCGTGCTGGCTCTCAATAACTTTTGTACCTGTCTATCCAGAAATTATTTTCCCTTTCCGAGGTCTCTTGTTAACCCACCACATCATACTCCCTCACTAAGTCTATCTTCTTAGAAGATTTTTTTTTGTTTCTCAAGCCGGCTATATTCCAGCTGAGAATCCTTAGATATTGGTCTTCGTCCTGACCCGCCCTCTCTCTGGTGCTAGAGCTGTGAGTAATGAGGCTCGGCTCATCTGGGCTATGAGTCTGGGGAGCTGGGTCCAGTCAGTCATTATTATCCAGTTCGCTTAGTGGGAAAAATCTGTGTGTGGCCACTGAGCTAGATACCCCTGCCACTTTTCTAGGTAATTCTACAAAAGAGATGATGTGGAGGATAGAGGTAGGGATGGTGAAAAAGAGGTAGAAAGGATGAGACAGGGAGGATGGTTATCTCTAGATCTTGGTCTATACATTGGGCGGTCCCTTACTGGGGCGAATCCCCAATACCCTGACACACTCAAGCTACGCCTCTGGGATCCCTCAGTTGGTTGGTAAAAGAAGCCAAGCGGTAAGGCCCTAATGCCCCCTGGGCCCTTATTTGTCCCTTCTTGGAACAAGTTTCCCAGCAATACCAGGCTGGTCAAAGTTATTGATGATACAGTCACCCTCTTCTTGTTTAGGCCGTCTTCCTATCGAACCCACCAGCCTAACCATGATAATGTGAGTGGATGCAAAGGCCCCCTTGTCTGACAATTGTGAGCACCAAAACATAGTTTTACATATATGCACTTGGGTTGGTTCCATACATTTCTCTTTGAGTGGGGGAACCCCTAATAATACTGCTACCAGGGGAGTTGCTTCAGCAGGTAAATGTAGCCTACAGCTACTTGGGATCCTGTTGTCGCTCCTATTTATGTTGGTCTTACCCTATCTGGCTGGGGAATATTTGTCAAATGGGCTACATTCTCCCTTGTTCTAACAATTCCATTCTGTCTCTCCCCACCTCAGGGCAAAATCCCCACTTGGCCTTACCTAGAGTCGCCTGAATCTTTGTGCAGGATGGTCTCCCCCCTATCCGCAAAATCCCCTCCCTCATATTGCTACTAGTTACCACATTTGGCGTAGCAGTAACAACAGGTGTAGTAATCTCCACTCCCCTGTTGTTCAAAATCATCACATGAGTCTCTAAGTGCATCATCTTAACCACCAACTCATGGGTCATTTATTTACATAAATTAGTAATATCAACAATAAGGGTGGAAAATAATGGTTACAAGTGTTTTCGCAACAGACCCTCCACTACTGTTCTCATTACTAGGAGGGAAGGGTGCTCTGTATCTGTCTTACTTCCACTGTCTTGAATCAGGGGTGATTCGATTGGGGCTTTGCCAAGTCTTGTACCCCTTATTTATTTTATGGAACTTATAAAGCGCACTATCGCCTGACAGGCATCCTGGCGCTGAACAGCTCAAGGAATGGGAGTGTGTACAGTGTGGCGGCAACTAGAATGTAGGAAATAGCCAGGTCGTAATGGCTTTTCTGAAAGGGAGGAGCTCCTGAATTTGTCTGATTTCACAGGGCAAACTATTCCAGAGCTTGGCCGCAACCACTTCAAACAGTCGACCTCCCATTCTGACTCTTCTAAATTTAGGTATCCTCACCAGTCTTGCCGAGGAGGAGCGAAGACTTCTAGAAGGGATGTACCAGTCAAATTTTTTACGCAGGGATAGAGGACCAATCTTATGAAGGGCTTTAAAAACCAGACAGAGAGATTTAAATTGTACTCTCTGTCTCAAGGGAAGCCAAAGGAGTGTTACTAAGGCTGCAGATGCCAAGGCTCTTCTCGGAAGACCCAGTACTAGTTTGGCAGCTGCTGACTGGATTCTCTGCAGTCTATCCAGTACAAATTCCGGAGAGTTTAGCAGAAGGGCAATCAAGCCTGCTAAGTATTGTACATCGTGCAACTTGAGCCCGAGCCTGAAAAGGGAGTAAAGGAATTTTTTTTCGAAGAGACCGGATTATTGCAAAACAAGAAGCAGTCGTCTTAATTACCTGAGCATCTAACGTAAGTCTACTATCAAATATAAAGCCCAGGTTCCGAGTTGTTTGCACTGGCAATATTGTCATTGGTGTTTCCGGAGGCCAGAAATTTTCAGGAAAAGGGTGTGGAATCTTAGATGCTGCACAGTAAATCACCTCTGTCTTGCCAGCATTAAATTGCAAGGAGTTTTTTCGTAACCAGGAGGCTGTATCCCGAAGGCACTCATGAAAAACCTCCTCAGAGGTCACATTCTCACCCTCCAAAGAAAGGATCAACTGGGTATCATCTGCATAATTTACTATGCTAAGGTTATGTGCTTTAATAACATCAATTAAAGGTCTTAGATAAACATTAAATTAAGTAGGGCTGATCGCTGAGCATTGATACACACCATGCTGTATCTCAGAAAAAACAGACTGAAAAGGGGGAAGAGACACCGCCTGCTGTCTGTCTTGCGGAAAGGAGCGGAACCACTGTAGGGTGCGACCCCTCACTCCGAACCCACTCAGTTTATCCAGCAGGAGCTTATGATCTACAGTATCGAAGGCGGCGGACAGGTCAAGCAGGACCAATGCCACTGCCTGACCCCTGTCCGTCCGCCTCCGAAGCTCATCCATGACTGTCACCAGTGCTGACTCGGTCCTGTGCGCCGGCCGAAAGCCGAATTGTGCCTCCTCCAGTACATTAATTTGTTCCAAATATGCAGAGAGAGCAGTGCTAACAGTGCATTCTACAATTTTTGAGGGAAAAGGTAGCAAAGAAATAGACCTATAGTTTTTTTCACATTCCGGGTCTAAGGATGTTTTTTTCAGCAGAGGAGACACCAAGGCTTGTTTCCATTTGGTGGGAACCACACCGGTAGTTGAAGACTGATTGCAAATGAGACGGAGGGTGGGAAACAATTCCTCCCCATATTCTTTCCAGATCCAATGTTTGAGGGGATCTAAAGGTGATCCAGAGGAGATACTGTGTGCCAATTTACTAAACTCCTCTGAGGATAAAGGCTGAAACTCCAACAGACAGTTCGCATCCTGATACATAGATCCCTCCCCCTTAGTCTTTGCCTCACCCAACAAGCAGCCAGCTATGCTGGTATCCTCCACTGAGAAATTCCCAGCATCTGATTGCTCATCTTTAAGGTCTTCAATGATCCACTGGATCGTCTCTAGAAAGAATCCCGCCACGTTCTCACAGAGTACCTGAGAGGAAGTTATCCCCTTCCTAGAACACTCTGGTTTAGTAATGCTGTTCAGAATGGTAAAAATACTTCTAGTGCTATTGGAACTTTTACATATTAACTGAGAGAAGTATTGTGCCTTAGAGCTTCTGATCTCGGTTTTATATTCAGCAATTTTTGTTTCCACAAAAAGGTATCTGCCTCTTTATATCTTCGCCTCCATTTCCTCTCTGCCTGTTTACTTGCTAATTTCAAGTTCTTTAAGAGGTCAGTAAACCAAGGAGCAAAGGGCTTACCCTTGCAACTATGTTTTTCTAGCTACCCCTCTAGTTACCCCTCTTGTTTCCTCTCTTTTTCACTGGGACCACAGGCTGGGGCAGTGGAGGTGGAACAGCTGTGCCCAAGTTTGTACCCTTTGTTGTCGGAGGCTCCCTCAATGGAACATATACGCCCTCTCCGAGGTCAGCCTGTTTTGAGGTGGTGAGATTAACCTCACTTGGCAAAGCATTCTGCAGGAGCTCGACTGTAGGGACTGTTGGGACATCCAAGAGTAAGTGGTCAGTCCTCATACCCAACTGTTCGTCCGCGTTTTCAATTTCTTTTGTTAGCGCTTACACTGCTGATGTTAAACATGAAAAAATGGAAGCAGAGTTTCGGAGGACTTTGGGTTTAGATTTGCTGAAATCTGAGGCGCCCGGTTGTTTGCACTTACCCATGTTGGCTGGTGAAGGATGAATGAAAGGGGGGTGACCTAGCCCAATCTCTGCCAGTCGCTGATGGGCGCAGACAGGCCCATCCTTGGCTTGTGCTGCGGGAGCCCTCGGAGCCTTTTAACGCTCCTCCTTTCGCTGCGGGTGACATCGGCCGCAAAGGAAGCTGGATGTTACGGTCTAGTCCTGGCCCCACAAGGTGAAGCAGCAAAAAGCACTGGCAATGGGCATCCTGTGCTGTGGGAGACCTCAGACCATTTTAATGCACCTCCTGATGCTGCGGGTGGCATCGGACGCAAAGGAAGCTGGATGTTGCGGTCCAGCCCTTTCCTGGTCCTGGCCCCCCAAGGCAAAGCAGCAAAGAGCACTTGCAACCTAACAATAAAGACTGGTGACAATGGAAGCAACTTCAGGCTTAAATCGCATTGTATGCTGTTTGTGGTGTCATGGAAGGGAAAAAAAGCCATGATGGCATTGAAGTCCGGACCTGAAGCGACCTATGTACCCCCTTGGGTGGGAGCTCCATTAAAGGAGAACGATGCGCATTAGTGTATGGCTGCTCCAATAAGTCTCACACAGCTTCTGGGGTGTTAAAAACAGAGTGTGTTGATCATGGACAATCCTCAACCAGGCCGGGAACATCAGTGCATAGGTGAGCCCCTTTGTCTTAGGTTGTTTTTTGACCACCAGGAAGGACACCCGCCAGCGTCGGACTGCGATGCTGTAATCTGGAAAGAGGGACACATTGGTGTTATCCATAATTATTGGTGCACTCTCTCTGGCCTTCTGTAGAACCACATCTCAGTCTCTTAAATTGAGAATGTGCACAACTATAGTTCTTGGAGCTGTCCCCAGGGGAGGCCGATATGTCGGCACTCTATGTGCCCTTTCCACTGCAAACAAGGCAGAGAGTCCCTGCGGGTGACTTCTGTCTTCAACCATTGTTCAATAAACATTTTGGAGTTGGACCCCTCTGCCCCCTCAGGCATTCCAAAGATGTGCACTTATTGTGGTGTGCCCAGCTTTTGGTATCCTCTGCTCTGTCCTGTACAATGGTTTAGTTGCTTGTTGGGGGGTTAGCGTAGTTAAGGTTATTTCAGCAAACTTAACCCTATCCGATAACATACAGTGATCATCTCTTAGCAGAGCGGGCCGAAGTCTGTCACTAGTGTACAAATGCAGTGCTCAATGGCCACTCTGGAGTCACGCATTTCTTGAAGGATGATGTCCATATGGGTAGGAAGCACACCTGCCTAGCCTCGACCGTGCTCACTAGTTGTTTGGGCGCCGAGATCCCTTAAGTGAGCTGTCCATGATAGTGAGGAAAGGGCTGGAAAACATTGCATACCCTAGTGTGTGTGTGTGTGGCGGGGCCAAATGGGTGGGGCTTCCATGCGAGTTCACATGCCTCTTGTAAGGGTCAGAGACCGATCAGAGCAGCAGATGAGAAGGTAGCAGCTTCCTGGTCACAGCAGTACACGGGGATTCATTGCACTCGAGAAACTCGTGGATGCAAAGAACTCCATCAAGAAGGGTGATGTCCAGTTTATCGGGAGAAGGGCCCAGTGTCGTTGGTGGGACACAATCTTTAAGTATGGGCGGAAGGTATGTAAGTATGGCAAAAAAATCCGCGAGTTCGCGGATTTTCACGCGAACTCGCAGATTTATTTGCCATTTTGTGGCACGTGTGTCTGTAACTTTGCCACCACTCCGAAAGGCGCAGAGGTCCCTCGAGTGAGCTGTCCATCATAGTGAGGAATGGGCGGGAAGATGTTGCATACCCAAGTGTGTGTGTGGCGGGGCTAAACGGGTGGGGCTTCTATGCGAGTTCACATGCCTCTTGTTTACAAAGGGTCACAGACCGATTAGAGCAGCAGATGAGAAGGAAGCAGCCTCCTGGTCACAGCAGTACACGGGGATTGTGCTCGAGAAACTCGTGGATGCAAAGACCTCCATCAAGGATTACATCCAATTGTAGGCGGTAGATATGGGTAGGAAGCACACCTGCCTAGCCTCGACCGTGTGTGTGTGTGGCGGGGCCAAATGGGTGGGGCTTCCATGCGAGTTCACATGCCTCTTGTAAGGGTCAGAGACCGATCAGAGCAGCAGATGAGAAGGTAGCAGCTTCCTGGTCACAGCAGTACACGGGGATTCATTGCACTCGAGAAACTCGTGGATGCAAAGAACTCCATCAAGGATTACATCCAATTGTAGGCGGTAGATATGGGGAGGAAGCACACCTGCCTAGCCTCGACCGTGCTCACTAGTTGTTTGGGCTTTGGGATTATAATGCGTGACTGAATTTGAGCTACAACTCGGGCACCTGCTTTATTTATATCTGTAAGTGCTTCCTATTGAGGTTTAATTTTTGTGACAGGAGCATCGTGCCAGAATGAATCCTGCCTGCATATATTTATCCACGAAGATGCCACCTTCTACTGCAAAAAAATGCAAAAATAAAAAAAAATCCACCCGCGAGCGGATTTTCGGCAATTTTGTGCAGATTTTCGACAATTTCGTGCGAAATTGCCAAAAATCCGCAAACAGAACGGATTTTGCGCCCACCCTTAACAATCTTCCAGCGTTTGGGTTGAGGAGTTTAGGTTGAAGATCCATCATAAAGGCTATGTTGAGATGTCCCCTGCCAGGCTGTGAAGATAATCTAGTAGATTTGGTGCGGCCAATGGCCAATTACAGTATGCTCTTTAGGAGACACAAGGACCCCATAGGGAGGAGTCTGAGCTATAATAGATTGTGTCCACTGTGTGTCAGATTTCTTTGCTGGTGAATAGCCCCCAGTCATCAGCAAGCTCCACTTGAGGCAAAGTTGAAAGCTGCACACACTACATATTATGGAACTGTTATTGGTGATAGTCATTGTAGGAGGCCATTCTGGGTAGCTGGTGTAGATTCTCACATAGTCAATGGTCCACCCGAGGGGGTGGGGTGGGGGGGTTAGGTAGGCCCAAATTTCTGTCTCAGGTCTGCAGAGACCCCAAGCACGGCAATACCCAGATTTCATTAGGGGTAGAGATAAGCTCCTCTGCAGGGACGTTTTCAGCAAGGATCATGAAGGTGCAGAAGAGGACAGAGGTTGGGGAGGGCCACACAACACCATGCATCTTAACCCCGTGGGAACTCTTGGTCAGGCTCACCTGAATATTCTGGACTGCTGATTTTGGGCTGCTATCGGCAAGAGCGCCCAAGTAGCACCACTACTCATGCAGGGGCGAAGGTGGTCCGCGGGTTCAATCCGCCACCTCCAATACTGCAATGGCTCCCAGTGAACCCATCGCTGAGTGAGGTGAATCATTGAGGTCGGCTCCCGGCCACACCCACAATGGATGCTGCGTATGGGCTCCCGAGGATATGCATGCCAGTCTAGGGCAGCTCAAGGGGAAAAAATGTGCAGTGTCTCTTGTGGTCTCCGATTAGCGCTGGGCAGGGGCTCCAGAGGGCAAAAATCACCCAGACCGCACAATGCAGCTGCTGGGCCCTCCTCCATGCGTTCCTGCTGGACTGTATTCTTGCGCCGACTCCCGCTGTAATCAAATTCAAATCCAATTTAATTTTTTATGATAACGGAACTCAAAAGAGATCCACATAAGAATTCATGAAGTCATACAACAATTTTCGTAAAAATACACAAGAAATATACATAGTATTAAGTAATCAATATAATGTTAAAAAGCATTTGAAAAAATAAAATATTTTAAAACAAAACATTTCGTCAGGGGGGTAAGCATTGCTTCAATAAAATCAAAGGCAGTACGAATACCCAGTTGGAGGCACATAGGTCTTAACCATTTACTTCTAAATGCCATAAGGGCCGGACAAACGAAAACAACATGGTACATATCCTGGGTATTAAAATTGCAATGATTACAGGTATCTGAACTACCATACCATTTGGACAAAAGGCAATTTAACGGGAGCAAATTATACCTTAACAGCAGCATAAATCGCCTAATTCCATGAGGAAGATTCCAGCATATGTATGGTTGGGGAGTTTTTATTTTACAAAATTTGCCAATGGGGAACATTCCTCTCACCGCTTTACTTGTCCCACTATCAACTCTAAAGCTCAGCTCCCAAGAAGCAGATTTTAAAGATAACTTCAGTTGGGTATCAGATAATGTAAAGAGACTTTGTTCGTCTAGCTGTAATAGCGTAACAGCCTGTCGGAAATTCCTCACAATGGAGGAATGAGCATTAAAGGAACCCAACAGCTCACTTTTTATTAAATATCTCAATGTGCCAGGCATTCCTCTTGCAATGTTATAAACCCAACGCACCACACTCGCAGATGCCTGAGCCCGAGAGCTACGCAAGCCGAATTCTCGTCTTAAAGAAGACGTAGAATTTGCAGTATTGACAGAGGCTAAATTGCGTAATATTTTTCCTTCAGTAGAATCCAAAAAATTCCAACATGCCATATCCACTATTTCTAATCCGTAGATTAGGGATGCAGGGATTTTTACTCGGAAAACCTCGAGCAATATGGAAAAATGCCTTCTGCCAGTCGCTTTGTAAAGGGAAATAAGACTCTTCCCTTGAACGAGGGCTTTTCTGCTGTTATTCTCAGTGTGGGCTTTTTCACTAAGATTGCTCATGACAATCTTTCCAAGGAAGGGATAAGATTTCACTACTTCTAATCTTTCACCCCCAATGGACCAATAATAATTTTCATATTTGGAGTTTCTCATTCTCTGAAAACACATTATTTTACTTTTGAGATATTTATTTTTAAAAAGTGAGCCTTAGCGTAGGAGGGCAGGGCTTGTAAGCGGTCATTCAAACCTTTTGGGGTGAGGTCCAGGATTAAAATATCATCTGCGTACATTAAGCTCTCCCCAAAAGTGGAGCAATACCATTACTGGTTGATAGGATAGCTTTAGGGAGGTCGGCGATATATAGGGAAAACAACAGGGGGGCCAATAGACAGCCCTGTTTCAGACCATTATTTGTGGGTATAACCCTAGATAGTCCTCGCTCGCCACCCATTAAAACTCTGCACCAAGTGTCTGTGTGTAGTGCGATAACTAATTTTAATAAACTAGACCGTATCTCTAATTTGATTAACTTACTCCACAGCAGGGGCCTGTCCACTTTATCAAAAGCCGTAGAGAAGTCGATGAAAGCCCCAAATACACCCCCTCTACGAACTGTAACATATTTTTCCACCAGGATTTGAAGAGCAGTAAGATTGTCCAAAGTACCATGTTGTTTCCTAAAACCAGTCTGTTCCAATGGGAGTATTGCAGATTTTGTTACCCAGTCATTTAAACTATTCAATAAACATTTGGCAAAAACCTTGCCTATGGCATCTAAGAGGGCTATTTGTCTATAGTTTTGAGGTAAGTCTCTAGCCCCCTTTTTGTAGAGCGGGATTAGTAAACTCCCCTTCCAAGAATGAGGAACAGTGCCATTAATAAAACAGAATTTAAAGACTGGGTATAAAATTTTCCCCCATAACGTGCTATAGGATTTTAGCACAGAAATTGGAATTTCATCTGGGCCTAATGCACCAGATGAGCGTAAAGCTTTTGATTGCTGCAACTATTTCCAATTCAGATGGAGGGTCGTATGGAAATGAATCCTCCTGCAGTTTAACAGAACAAAACTTCTCACCATTGCTGTTATATAGTTGTTGTATAAAATCAACCCATATCTGCTCACTAATGGATATCGGAGAGGGTCTGGATCTCACCCCACATCCTTCTCCAATTAATGACCAGAAGGACTTTACCTGCCCACTCTTAGATGCCTCATAAAGCTTAATCCTGAGAGCATCTTCTTTCTCCCGTTTTAATCTAACCTTTAACCTGTTTCTTCTTCTTCTCAGAAGAGAAATTCTTTGCCTATGTTCAGGAATAAAGGAGAGATATTGGGCCCTGACTAATTTGTTTATTTCTTTATTTAGGTAACGAAGGTCAGAAGGGATTTTAGGGATTGGCTTTCTTGATGATGGCTTTCGAACTTTAGCTTTTAAAGTTTGTAAAAAAGACACAAAATAGAGTAGCTCTCTACCTTCCCATAAAATTACATTCTCAGCTGTGTGTTCTAATATATTAGACAAACTTCTAATGGACCCTAAATTCCAATAACATTTCCCTTTATTATTAATGTTCAATAGATCATTTCCAATTTTCCATGAATCCCTTTGAGGTGATGTTGTATTTAGTTTTAAAAGTAAAACATTATGATCACTAAGATCAGTAACTAGAACAGAAAAATCCTCTAAGGAACAAAAGAAGGTACTATCAACTATCATATAGTCGAGAATAGAACCACCATTTCCTAGCTTATGAGTGAAATGGGCGGGAATATCCGAAGGGAACCTTCCATTAATTATAATGCAGTCTACTTCGGCTAAACTCTCTAATATTAGTTTCCCTCTTTTATTTATTTTAATGCTCTCCGGAAAGATAGCTTTAGGTATCATAAATGTTTCCTCTCTTATCTTATTCCTAAATATCTCAAGGGCACAATTAGATATTTTACCATTTAGATCTCCTAGTAGTAAAATATGGGGGGGGGGGGAAAGGGGATTCCTGTAAATTTAATATAAAAGAACTAATCATCTTAATACTGGAATTATACTTTGCTTCTGGAGGCAAGTAGGCATTTATTATTACAAATGATTTCTGAGAGGCATCCTTGGCGGAATTTATTATGGTTATTGCCTGAACTAATTTATTTGGATCCAGGTAGTGAGTATAATTCCACTTAACCTTGTTTGACAAAAGACAGGCTAACCCTCCCTTTGCTCGGCCTCTCATAGAGGGAATTGCACTACTCTCCAAAACGTAATAATCTTTTACAACCGGAAAATTCCCTGCCAACCACGTTTCCTGCAAACAGATAATATCTGCGTCAAGAGACTGCAAAAATAACAACTTTTCTGAACTCTGGTTTAATCCAGCAATGTTCCACGATATTATTTTTAAGTTATCGTTAAAACTCTGAATTCATTCTGGATGCAAAACCCGATTTGTCTGATAGGACAGCGGGCAACCAACTCCATTCCTGATCAACATCCTTTAGCCTAGTTTGTTTAATGGGTAACGGATTATTAATTATCACCTGTCGGTCATTTTTTGATATCCGTATTTTTAGCTCTTCAGGCACTGCCGTAAGGCCATCAAGAGGACCGGATTTTATGCCTTGATGGGATGACATTTTTTGATATTTATGATTTTCTATTTTGACCGGTATAAAGGGATCAACATCAATTCCTCTTATTTGGAATTCTTCTGCCCATTGTAAGACATGGTTTGTTACCAATTTTGAGTAAAATTTTACCTGTGTTATCCTTCCGTTCTCAGAGTTTATTAATGTAATTATATCTAGATCTACAGACTGAATCAATTTTAAGCTTTCTATTTCGTGAAAGCACTTAACTAGGGCAGATCTATTTAAAATAAGATCTGGATCAAAAATAGGTATGAAATCAAGATAAAGAGTATCCACATTGTTTCTAATCTTAGGTACTGTTTTAGATATATGTTCGGTTGCAACAACATCTGAAAAAGCAATAGCCAAAGGGTTAAGAGATGACTTTGGTTTGGAATCTATAATTGGAGTTGGGTTTTGTTCCTTCACCACTTTAGTTTGCTCATCAAGATGTTGTTGACTTATATGAGAATGGTAATCTTGCTGTGTCTTTGTGGGGATTGATTTTAATATTATCGATGGCTCATGTAACAGTTTAGAGTCAAGCTCCACTGGATTAGAAATATCCAACGAGGGATCTTGTTCACAATCAAAAATTATTTTCCTTTGCCTTTTTTTATAAAATCTACGGTTTGGTTTTCTTTTTTTGCATCGTTGTTTTTTTGATGCTATTATTTCCTTTTTTTCCTCCCTTAATGATGAAATTTTTTCTGAAGAGGTAGGAGGAATTGGGGTTTCTTTATTTGATTGCGGAATAAAAATTGGGAAGATGGGGGGTAAAGCAATAGTTGAATTATCCTCTGTAGGTAATAAAGTCTCGATCTCCTGGCTAATGAAAGCTACGCAATTACCATTAGATGGATTCTCATTCCTGTGTACAGATGGTTCAGAAGTAACTGCAGTATTAGTATTAGTTTTAACCAGGGGATCTGACAAAAAAAGTACCTCAGGGGTTGCTTTTATATTTTTTATTTCCCCATTTACTTCCATACTTAAATTATTTGATGAAGTGATTATTTTTTGGTCAGAGACGCCATCCAATCCTGTTTTGTTACTCAGCAGTGCCTTTAAAATCAGTGTTACTGTGTCTAATACATTATCTGATCCATTAACCATTCTTTCCAATAGCTGTAAAATTGATGAAATAAGCCGTTCTAAAGAAGATAAAGAGTTCGAAATTACATTATCTTCTCTTATAAAAGAATTTCGTAGATCTTTGTTATGGATATGAGTAGGACTAAGAAATAAATTCATTTCAGGGGTGGAAAACTCAGAGTTTTTTGACGGAGTACTACTATACAGATGTAACCTAGGAGTAGTTACAATATCCTGTGGATGAGTGGGGTTCTGTATTTTTATTGATTCTTTCTGAGACTCTAGATTTATATCAGGGAGGGTGTAATCCTCTGGAAGGGTATGCAAGGGGGAAGAAATTTCAGAATAGATTTTTTGGTTTACTTTAGAAGGAGAGGGAAAATTATGTACTAGAGCCACAACAGGAAAGACAGAAGTTCTACCTAAATCAGCAACATCCACTGCTTTTTCTTGGGTTTCAAGAAGATAGTCAGTATCGCCCTCTTGATTTTTATTTGATATATCATCTAGAGGGGGTAAAACAATGATACCTGATAGTGTACTATCATTTTTGATAACAGGGGAATCTTGTACATATTCCTTACAATTGATATTAATAGTTTTCGTAGGGGCCCCCTCCTGGTCTACTTTCTCCTTACCCTTATCCCACAATGAATACAGTTGACATTTACTCTTTAGTTGTAAAGCAGAACCATCTTTGTTTCGTAATGGATTAGATTTGGTTTTGGAACAAGCTCCACCAACTAGAACTCTTCCTGATATCAATTTCTTGGTAGTCATGCTATCTAGAGGAACAATGTACAATGTCACTCTGTTCGTACAACAAACACACTAAAGGGGGGTGGCCCAGCCCAGCCTCAATCGGTCACAGTCGGTCCCGCCCTTGTCCCGGGCTTCTCCCAGCGCCCTCCCGCGCGCTCCCGCGCAGCGGAATACCCTAGTTGTGAATATACTGGCAGATGAGGGAGGGGAGGAGCCTGCAGGGAGAGCGTCCCAGCTGTTACTAATTGGGAGTTATGGGCGCTCCTGGGACTTGGAGTCCTGCGCCCACAACACACTCGCAGCCCTGCAGGTCCCAGCACCCAGGAGAAGGTTCAAAACACTGGCGCTGTATAGAGATGGCCTCTGGCGAAGCGGGACCCGCGCAGTGGGTACCGCGAGTTGTAGGTTAAAGAGAGGCAGAGAGTTCTGTAATCACAGGCAGCACGGCGATCCCAAAGTCCAAATAACGGCAAGGAAGCAGAGAAATCCGCAGGTACAGGCAAGGAGGCAGGTTATCACAGCGTTGCCTAGCAGGGGGAGGAGCCTGCAGAGAGAGCGTCCCAGCTGTTACTAATTGGGAGTTGTGGGCTCTCCTGGGACTTGGAGTCCTGCGCCCACAACACGCTCGCAGCCCTGCAGGTCCCAGCACCCAGGAGAAGGTTCAAAACATTGGCGCTGTATAGAGATGGCCTCTGTCGAAGCGGGACCCGCGCAGCGGGTACCGCGAGTTGTAGGTTAAAGAGAGGCAGAGAGTTCTGTAATCACAGGCAGCACGGCGATCCCAAAGTCCAAATAACGGCAAGGAAGCAGAGAAATCCCTCTGTAATCCATTCAGTCACAAACGCCCCCAAGGGCGTAAGGAGAGTGCCCTCAAACAGGGGTAGTTTTATAGCCCCCATTTTGGCACGGATGATGTTGGATGGTGCATGTTTTTCAAACACCTGGAGAGACCACTAGGTATTTGCGTCCTCCACACGCCCCCTTATAAATGTAAGTTAATGGGTTTTTTCTATACCTAACTATAACGGCCCTTCTACCTTTTTTCTGTGAATTTGATAGCTTTTTTTATAATGGTCAGTACGATCTTGTTACAAGTAACAGGTCCACATAATATCTCCTTAATCGGAACCATGTACTCCACTGCAACACTTGACTCTCAGGGTAGCAAAGTAGAGCAGTCCAAAGCCTACTCGGGGGGAGGGTTGGACTAGCAAACCCAAATCGTTGGCATGGAACAACAACATTCAATATGTTATTGTCTAGTCAGTGTTTTTTGTTTGGAAAAAGGAAAGGTATATTTATTACACATGCACACTACTAATTACAAATATGTACATATGGTAGATGGAAAAACCTTTAGTGACACCCTCAAATCACATTTGACCTCCTAGACACCCGTAATAACAATATCTCAACAGATATCAGATGCAATATCACAGTAAAAAGGGGTGTCATTTTATATATAAGGGAGTCCTAATTGATTTGTGAAAGTTCAGCCCATCAATGTATAAAACGCAGGCTTCTTGGCTATCAAGGGGTTACTACATTATTACCATCAGTACCGGCATATAGGATCCATCATTAAAAACAAATGAAGTCAATAATCCCTTTTTTTTTTTTAAATCTTTTTATTGAGAGTTTTTTTTTACTGTTACATACAGGGCACGTCAATATTACTGACAAAATAAATCACATTGAGAGAAGAAAAGGAAAAAAAAAAGCAAATAAAACAGCAACAATAATAAAAGGCGCAACACCCAGTTAAAAAAAATATATAATCAAAACTAAGAAATAGCAGTCCAAGTTCTGAAAGCATAAATCTAATCAAGCAAAATTTCCATTCCATAATATTTTCATAACTTCACTTATTTACAATTATATCCTAATCAGCTGTCTCCCTCCTTCCATCGTGTAATGGGACCCCATATTAACTTACCCAACTTCCTTCCCCTTTTCCTTTTCGTGCATAGTTCTCTTTCTCAACATTATAAGTTGTTATTAATTTGGCCAACCAATTATGAAAAGTGGGTGGGATAGGGTCAATCCATGCAGAGGCTATGCATAGTCTCATAACTGATAATGCTACAAATAAAAATTCCCTCCCGCTTGATAATTGTTCATCCTCCACATTTACTCCTAGTAATATTGTTCCGGGAGTTAACACAATTTCAGTTCCTAAAATATTATTTATGAAGCCTTCAATATCTTTTTTAAGTGAATATAGATGAGGGCACGTTGCAAATACATGTTTTAAATCAGCTTCCAGGCTTCCACACCTATAACACTTAATACCCACAGTACCTCCCCATTGTGCTATTTTTGCAGGGGTATAGTATAAATGATACAGCGTTTTATAATGTTGCGCCTGCAATGGTGCCGAGCATAACAGAGAATATCCCTTTTCTAAAGAGATGCCAAAGCTTTCCCCGCTGATGTTAAGATTATCTTTCCATTTTTCATTCCATTAAAATACATCCATTATGAATATAAACATTTCAATGCTTATCACTAGTGCCCTAAAGCGCCATAACTGGCGCCCCCACCATGCACAGTCTTGTCATCAACAGTCTCATTTCAGACGTTGCAGTCATGCTATCAATGATGCCATAGATTAGGTCTTGAGTGATGTAATATGTGGGGTAATTAGCAGTGCATGGGGAGTGCCCGAGTTATAGGTATTTTAGGGCACATGTTATAGATACTTGAGATAAATATAACTAGTGAATTTCAGTGTTTTTTTTAGTTCAAAACGTTATATTGTGGTTGAAGTTTTCACCTAACTGTAATATTACTCTAACCTTTTTTTCAGTGAAATTCTCCGTTTAAAAAAAAATTGACAGTACCATATAGTTACAATACCCAACCATACTGTCACTTTAACCTTTGTTTCTTTCATTGAATTTTTAAAGTTTTTTTTTACGAAAAGTAATATTTTATTACCATACGTACAATCAACCCCACGCCATACACAACCTTCCTCCATGCACAGCATGATGTTTGCCTCCGGGCCTGGCCTGCTGCCAGGCCTTGCATCCAACCCCCCCCCCCCCCCCGCCCCCCAGGCAGCGCCCTGTAATCTTTTTTTTAACATAGTTATTATGATTGCATTCTGTGGGCTAAAAAAGAAAGACTTAGATTTTTATTTAGATAAAGCAAACATGATTCTGAATCTTTCTTTTTACATCTTTAGGATCACAAAATGCAATCATAAAAACAATTACAAGAGGACCTTACACTCCAGCTGAAGAGCATGGAGCTCAGGCTAGGAGTGATTTAAAAAAAATGTTAAGTTCTCCTAGGGCCATTGATTTACTGATCCAGGAGACTTACTGTACATTTTTTTTTTAATGTTGCTTGGGTGTCTACTTCACTCCTGCAGCCCTCCACAAACATTAAAACATGCTTGGTGGTGCCCCTGCATCTTCTATAGACATTACCAAGGTAATTAATAAATGTAAATAGCCCTCACAGGGCATTATAGGGCACTCCTTTAAGGAGCAGGGAATAATAAGCAAGCAGCCCGAACTGATTATTTATTATTTACTTTAAAAAACAAATATTGTTGTGGGTGTCCCAATGCCCACCCAGGACACTCACATGCAGCCCCAGACATATCCCCTGGAGGCAGCCAGACATTTTTTTACTTTTTGGTGGGTGCCCGAGTGCCCACCTTGGACACCCATGATGTAGAGGTTGTGAGGACTGTGGGAGAGCCCCAAGGCTCCCACGGCCCCAGACGACTCCCCAGCCAACATCATACTGGATGCTGGCGTGAGCTGGCTCCTTTTTTGCACCCACCTGGACGGGAGCAGCATTTTATATATGCTCCTGCTAGGTGGGAGTATAGTTGCGTTCCTTCACTAAGTGCTTGCACTCTCCTGGCAGGGAACCACAGTGTTGAGGGTTCGGGCTCCCCGATATTGGCATGGGGGCGCGTGGCCCCCTTCCCTTTAAAACAATGCAGCCCTGGGAACGTTCAGGAATGGGGCTGCACACCCCCCATCCCCTTTATTTGTGTCCTCTGGGACTTTGCAAGATCAGGGAGGCAGGGGGCTACATGCTCCTCTCCCCTTTAATTGAAGTTCAGCCCCAGGGGGATGGGATCCCTGTGGCCTCCTAGAGATTTGGAGAGGGGGGCCACGTGCTCCCGCCACTAATAAAAACAAATGGGCCACCACGGTCACTGACTCACCCGGGGGTGGGGTTTTGATGTACGTGAGACCGCACTTGATTTTTTAAAATTGTCCAGCAAATCCACAGGTGCCTACCCTGACACTTATATCTTCATAAAAAAAACATTTTTGATAGTTCTAGATGGCTGCCTCCACATCGCTGGCAGCCAATCAGATCTCATCTTGAGATCTATTAAATCTATGGATCGTTTGTGGAGTGAAATATGCAAGGTTTTTGGGCCTTAATATCTTAAAAAGTGCTGAAGGATTTACACCAATTCATAACAAGCACGCTTTCTGGACCAAAAATCTAGCTTTCTGCCAAATTTTGTTTAATTCTGTTCAGCACTTTTTGTGGTATCTCGGTTCAATTTTCCAATGGAAAAATAAATGGAGAAAACGTGTTTTGGGACCGCCTCTTTTTCTTCACCCGCTTGAAGGATTGCCCAAAACTTTTCAGGAAGGTGCTGAGGTGAATGAGACTTTTTTTTAAAGTTTCGTGAAGATTCATCAAATGATGCCATAAAAAAATGCTAAGGTTACGAAGGCTAAGATAACTATAACTAGTGCCCCCTCCATGCTATTTTCTCAACAGTATCACTGCAAAAGTTGCCATTATATTATCAATGGTGTCATAGAAGACATCATGAGTAATGTAATCTCTGGGGTAATTAGCAGTGGTTTGCGCGAGTTATATTTCCTTAGGGCACAAGTTATAGTTACTTGAGGCAACTATAACTGGTGAATGTCCATGGTTTTGTACATTTTAAAATGACATTTTGCAACTGACATCTTCACCTTTTCAGTGAATATATTATTTATATGTGTGTGTGTGTGTGTGTGTGTGTGGTGGGTGTGCATGTGGTGTGTGCACCATTCACCCTATCCCTCAGACAGAGTACTACAGTTGATTTATATTCCATTGCATTTGGCCAGCTGCAATACATGGGGGCTCCATGCACAAAGCCCTTTTCAACCAAATACTTATAATTCCTGCTGAGAATAGCTTCATTTGCGCCTATCAGGAATTCAGTGAAAGATTCCAGATAGATGTACATTCTTTAACTGCTGAGCATACCTCCACTACAAGGCCATAGAAATCTGAAGCAGCAGGGCTTTAAGTGGGCTGAGACGTGTCCCTTTCAGGCTCTATATTTTTACCCTCACTCTCAGGGTGAAAAAAGCAGTACCGTCCTTCACTTCCTTGAGGTAACTACAAAGAGACTCGTTATAGTCTCATCATTTCAGAATGGAAGCATTTTCAATACTTTATACAACAAAGTCATAGTTGTTGCTAATTTTATCTTATGCAATGATAGAATTCACTTTTTGATGCCCCAACTACCCCTTCTTATATGTGAGTTAGCATCATATGGCTAACTAATGACGTTCGTATATATATGCACCTATGTTGAATTATCCCGCTTGCTATTTTTCATATTCAAATGTACGTGTGACTATATTAGTTCCTTAGCTTAGCCTGTGTGCCACCATTTTGTGTATCCCTCTGTGTCCGCGGGCCATACTCGCTCATCTGCCCCTCCCGCAGGAATACAGAATTTCACTAAGACAGCAGTTTTCGTTTCTCGGCTTATTGTGGCCGAAACTAACAAGTCTCTTTATCAGTATGTTCTCATGCCCCAGAGACGCCGAAGCCTAGCTCCATGGCCTTGAGTAAAGATAGTGATGTAGCCCTTGCAGGTGCAGATGCCTGCTGCATGATGGCATTGTTCGATGGTCTGGGTTTCAGTAATTTTCCACAAGGGGCGTACCCCATTGAACTGTGTGGCATTATAATGTATTGCTGTGATGCAGAGAGTCAGTCCTCTCGTTCGCACTCCTAGGAGTGAGGTCGGACAGGGCCCTCTCATATGAGTGTTGTTTGGCCTAATAAAGACTTTTGTTTATTCTTCTCCACTGTCCGGCTGACTTCCTATATAATTACTATAGGTGAGTGCGGTAAGTCACTCGGGTGGATTTGAGCCACGCTTATCAGATGGCGCCCGAATAGGGACCCCGCGATAAAGATCTTTCTCACCCGCAGGTGGGTAGCAGAAGACCGGGGACCCGAGGGTCGGCACGGTGGGCCCGGGTACCCATCTGATGCCGAGCTTGGTTCTCGCAGCGCTGCCCCACCCTGCTGATCGGGAGAGGTCCCGGTTCGGATCTTACGCCGGGGTCCAGAAGGCGGAACTCGAAGTTGACCGTGTTGGTCCTGGCAGCCGGAGGTGGAGAACGGTAGAGGTCGGTGCCGCCTACGGAAGGTGAGTGGTCCACCTGTGATTGTTTCAGGAACTGGAGTGTTCCGGGAGACTAGGGTGTCTCCAGTGGTTTGAGGAGCCGGTGTGCTCCTGGGGCTAGTGTGCTCCGGGGAACTCAGAGTGCGAGCAGGCATTCTGACAGACTTGACGAGGTTGGGGGGAACGTCTAGATATATTGTTTGTAGTGATCCGACCGGGTGGTACTGTGGTGAAGGCGTGGCTCATTGCGGGTGGACTCCGGTGCTTTCCCTGAACTCCTAGAGTGGTGGTTCAGTGGAGGTGAGACCTGGGTCTCCCGTGGTAAAGTGCGCAGTGATCCATAGTGCCGCGCGGGGAGCGGATTTGTTCCCCCACCCTCAGAACAGTTAGTGTACTGTTCGGTCTGCGGTAGGGTCCAGGTTCCCCAGGACTTGGTCGACGGGCCTTGTCCCATTTGGTAACACATGTTTGGAGGTATTGTATATGTGTGTGCGTGATTTCCCAATGTATAATTATATGTGTGTGTGAACGAGCTCGAGCTAGTGAGTCAAGGTAACGAAGTTTGTTGACATAGAAGTGTTTTGAAAATGCCGTGTTTTAGTAAGTTACGATGTTTTGGATGTTGTTGTCGACCCTCAGATACTTGACTGGCCGAGAGCCAACCTGCACCCCCTGAGGGCACTCCAAGCTTTGATATGTACGTCAAGCATGGATTGGTCCCGCTTTTGTTTGGTACTTTGTGGCACCGGTATACTGCTGACAATGTGGATTTACAATGGCCCTTGACGGGTTCTTTCGATGAAGCTAAATTGGATTATTTACAGGACAAATTGTTTGCTAGGCGTAGCCGTCAAAGCATGTTTGATTCCTTAAGGGTGTGGCAGAAAGAAGCCAGGAAGAGAAAGTTGAGAGACGAGAAAGAGGCTTTTAAAAAGTCCGCGCAGACTATGGCACAGAAAGTGAGAGAACATGTTGGGAATGAGAACGCGCTGCGTTTGGAGCGCGCAGATAGGCTTTGCAGGTTGAAAGAAAATAAAAGTTATGTAGTACGAGAGGATGACCCAGATGAGATGGAAGACATTTTGAATACCCGACCCCCTCCCCCTTATGCCCCGCAGTCCTTGTATCCCTCCTTGTCAGTTTCGGCCTCCATTAGTGGGGTCCCGAGTCCATCAGCGAGTGCCCCTCAACCTAGTGCAGCGTCTGCTTCCCCGCCCCCGACACCTCTTGTTTCTTTACTCCAGACCACTTCACCTGCACCCTCCCAATTCTCTTTAGCACTCCCTACTGTTTCAGCTAGTACCACCCCCAGTCAGGAGATGTTAACGCCGAGCCGAGGCGCAGGGAGCAGACTGCTCACACAGGTACGGAAGTTGCTTACGCGTTCAACAGTTGGTTTGGATGAGAAGAGTATAGTGGCTAATCAGGCATGCCAGTGGGCAAGGAATAATATTTACTCGTTTGAAGATATTTGGTCCACAATGAAAGATTTTGAGCCCTTGATGCAACAGCACGCTTTGTGGCATATGTCAAATGTATTGATACCGCTATGGGAACAGGGGTATGGAGGTGTGGCTCCGGCGACTTTGCGAGACATACAGAGTGGAGCTTTCAGAACGAATACTGGGGTGAAGGAGGTGATGCGTAGTTTGAAGGCTCTACTACAGTATAGAAATGAATTGCCCTCTGCAGGTACGCCCCATTTTCCAGGTATACATCCAATGCGTGAAGTGCACCCTATTTTTCATCCCGAGATCCCAGAAATGTTAGATCCAGTAACGAAGGCTGTCACCAGAAACAGGATAGATGCACACTTCCAGGAGCAATGGGTGTACACGCCATGGAAGAGAAGTGAGGTATTATCATTGAAGGCTCAGCTCCCAGATTCTAGGAAGAACCCGACTGCCTACTACAAAGAGCTAACGGAAGCTGCGTCTTCCATTGTAATGACTTTGGCAGATGTTGAATTGTTTTTTGGGCTTTTGGTCCCAGTTGATGTGTGGCGGCAGGTAAAAGGTACAGATCATTCGGAAGAATTAGGAGGTACGTGGCAGGAATTACAGGATTGGGATAAGGAACGTAAGCCCGGAGAAAAGCCGAAGGCTGAGATTCTGGCCTTGCCGGGGCGCATAATAAAATACATGCATTCTCTCATTCCCCCGAAGAAGGTAGATTGGGGCAAGTTGACGGCTTGTAAGCAGAAAAAGGATGAGGCAGTCTCGGACTTCTTTACGAGGTTTGAAGAAACGTTCATAGATTTTAGTGGGCAAGATGTGTCACAGGACGGAGGGTTGCGACTTTTTGTCAATAGGTTTGTCATGAACTTATTGCCCGAAATTTCAGCGAGATTGCAAGCGTCGGAGAGCACGTGGACAACGTCCTCTCCTTCTGGTATCCTCAGTATGGCACAGTATTATGAGCACAGAGAAAATGAGAGTAAGGACAAGCAGGAAAAGAAGGCTAAGGATTTGAAGACTAGGGTTTTGTTGCAGCAAGTGGCTAGGGGCAGAGGAAGAGGTGCGGCGCCGGGTCGTGGTGGCGGTTTTGGGAGAGGTGAGAGTAGGGAAAGACTGGGACCGAATCAGTGTGCGAAGTGCATGCAGGAGGGGCATTGGTGGAGGGATTGCCCACTGCTTCAGTCGAATGCCGGTCCAGGGCGAGGACGAGGAAGAGGTAGTGGTGATTTTGGGAGACAGGCTGCACGGTCGGATGGAGGCGGGAGACCGGGAGGTAATTACTTTGACAACAGTGCGGACAGACAACAGTTGCAGAGGGGCGGCGGTCAGTACTATAATGATGATTACTCAGTGGACGATCTGACAGGGTTCTCCCACAACTAGGACATCGTAGGACAGAGCGAGGGACCAGTGCCTGTGGAAGTTGATCAAAGGGGACCCTATGTCGAGGCAGACTTATTGGGGTCTCAACAAAAATTTCTAGTGGATACGGGTGCAATGAAAAGTTCAGTGGCTCATTCTTGGGTCCCAGGGGCGGCTCTGTCTGGCAAGAATAACATCTCTGTGGGTTTTGCAGGTACCCCAGTGATTAGCCCCATTTCTAAACCCCTCACGTTAACGATTGGTCCTTTTACCGTTGATTCACCGTGCCTATTGACTTCGAATTGTGGAGAAAATTTGTTGGGCTTAGATCTCTTGAAGAGGTTGCACGCCACTATCTATTGTTCCCCGGATGGTGTGTATCTTACGTTAGGCCCAAATGTCGCTCGCCCACTACAGTGTTTTTCCAAAGATGACCCATTACCACCTGAATTCCAAGGAATACCCGACAGTCTCTGGGCTGTAAATGACACAGATGTAGGCAAAATGGATATAGCCCCGGTGACAATAAGAGTAAAGGTGGGAGCGAAATTGCCCCGGGTTCCACAGTACAGGATTCCGAGGGAGGGAGAAAAGGCCCTGTTACAAATAATACAAGATTTGATTCGGTCTGGTGTAGTGGAAGAGACGGATTCGAACATATGTAACAGCCCTATTCTACCTATCCTTAAAAGACGATCGCCAGATGCTACAGATAACACTCCTGATGTATATAGGTTCGTGATTGATTTGTGTCACGTGAATAGAGTAGTGGAGCCAAAATACCCGGTGGTCTCGGATATCACTACGATATTGACGATGATTCCCCCTTCTGCCAAATTTTTCTCTGTTCTGGATCTGAAGAATGCTTTCTTCAGTATTCCAGTCCACGAAGACAGCCGCTATCTATTCGGATTCTCATTGGCTGGCCGAAGCTTCAGGTTTAAGAGAATTCCCCAGGGGTACACTGAAAGTCCGAGCATATATAGTCAGGCTCTGATGGCACAATTGGATGAACTGGAACTTCCACCTGGCAACGTCATGTTGCAGTATGTGGATGATATCCTAATAGCGCGGACGACGAGACGGGTTGTCGGGATGCTACTGTCAAATTACTGCACCATTTGGCAAAAAGGGGGCATAAAGTGTCCCTTCCAAAGTTTCAATACTGTCGAACGGAGGTCACCTACCTCGGTCACCTCCTTTCGAAAGTGGGGAGGAGATTGACGCCAGAGCGCATAAAAGCTATCACTAACATGAAGGTACCTAACACGCAGCAAGAGGTGCGCGCGTTTCTGGGCATAACATCGTATTGTCGCCAGTGGATACCTAACTATGCGCTACTAACGAAACCCCTATTGTATCTGACTACCAAAGAAGTGCGCGAACCCCTACCCTGGACCCCTGCATGTCAAGAAGCTTTTAATTTACTAAAAGATGCTTTATGTTCTGCGCCCGTTCTTGGAACACCTGATTACCAGAAGCCTTTTGTTCTTTACGTACATGAGGCGGAAGGTTGCGCGTTGTCTGTTCTAACACAGTGTTACGGAGGGAAGCAGAGACCCTGCGCTTACTTCTCTGCAATGCTCGACAATTTGGCAAGAGCGCTGCCGAGTTGTCTGAGAGCCACGGCGGCTGCTGCGGTCTCTATAAGACAGTCGGCAGGGATCGTATTGGGATCAGATCTCACAGTAATGGTACCGCATGCAGTGGACATTTTACTAAACAGAACACAGATGCAGCATTTAACTAGTGCTCGTCTTACCGGTTATGAGATGACCCTCTTTGCACCTCATGTGACAATAAAAAGGTGCGCTACACTGAATCCCGCCACATTGTTACCTATCCCCACAGATATAAAGGACGATGATATACACGACTGTGTGTTTAGGACAGAAGAAGAGACAAAGGGGAGGGTGGATCTGACAGACAGGCCCTTAGACGAACCGGACGGGGAGTTGTATGTGGATGGGTCTTGTTTCAAATTGCCAGATGGTACATCGACAGCAGCATATGCAATAACGACATTACAGACAGTAGTAGAGACATCGAGGATTCCTTACAATTCGGCCCAAGCTGCTGAGATAATAGCCTTACTGAGAGCATGTGAATTGAGTGAGGGACTGGACGTGAATATTTACACTGACAGCCAATACGCCTTTGGCGTGGCTCATAATTATGGGCGACTCTGGGCAGAACGGGGATTTCTGACTTCTCACGGCCAACGCATACAACATGGCCCACTGATACTACGACTGTTAGCGGCACTGACATTACCCAAAAGATTGGCTGTGATAAAGTGTAGCGCACACAAGACAATAGTGGATGATGTAGGGCGAGGCAATGCCTTTGCAGACGAAACAGCAAAAGAGACTGCTCGGACAAAATTACCACGGATGTTTGTGGCAGGACCAGCTAGATGGGTCCCAGATGTTAACATGTTTACAGATACTGTACAGAGTGTAAAAAATATACAAGAAAAAGTGACTGAAGATGAACTGAGGGCATGGAAGGATGGGCAGGGGCGATTGGATGCGGATGAATGTTGGACAGATGTGACCGATAAGAGACGATGGTTACTCCCAAATGCATATGTTCTCCCAGTAGTGACGATGGCTCACGGGCCTGCACATATTAGCGCGAAAGGCATATGCAAATTGTTGGACCCAGTGTGGAGCAATAAGAATATCTCCAAAGTGGCGACTCACTTGGTCCGACAGTGCATGGTGTGTTTGAGGCACAATCCTGGAAAAGGTACCCCTGTCCCAGCTGGAAATTTTGCACCTCCCTCTTTCCCTTTTGAGGTGATTCAGATGGACTATATCGAGTTGGAGAGGGTCAACAACTTAAAATATGTGCTTGTGGTTGTATGTGCTTTTAGCAGGTGAGTGGAGGCTTTTCCAACCAAAGACTGCACGGCCATTTCTACTGCAAAAATGTTGATAAAGGAGTATTTTTCTCGCTTTGGATTACCTAGGGTGATCTGGAGTGATAACGGTACGTCCTTTAATGCAGAATTAGTCAAGCAAATATGTAAAGGTTTACAGATTTCCCAGAAATTCCACTCGGCCCTGCACCCACAGGCAGCGGGACTCGTGGAACGGTTTAATGGAACGCTCAAACTGAAAATGGCCAAAATACAGGAGAGTACAGGTCTCCGTTGGCCAGACGCCCTTCCTTTAGCCTTACTTTCTACGAGAGTAACAGTGAATTCGAAAACGGGCATCTCCCCCCATGAAGTGATATTCGGCCGCCCGGCCAATGTCTGGGGAGTGCCCAGGCCTAAGTGCTTCTCCGAAATTCAGTATCCTTTGCTGACAGACTACTTGTATGCTTTGACTAAAGATCTTCGTTCTATTCATCAGCAGGTAGCAGAAACCCTGAAGCCGTTGCCGGAGGGGCCCGGACACTCCATCAACCCAGGCGATTGGGTTGTCGTCCGAAGATATCAACGGAAGTCTTGTCTGGAGCCCAGGTGGTCGGAGCCGCGTCAGGTGCTTCTGACGACGCGCACGGCGCTTCGTGTGGAAGGCAGGAAGGCGTGGACCCACGCCTCGCACGTGAAGAAAGTTCCCCTGCCGTTACCCTATGATCAATGGGTAAAGGAAGGCATTGCTGATGAGGAACATGAGCAAATACCCAGATATGTTCCTTTCTCGGATGCTTCACTGAGGGGAGAAGAGCACAGCGAAAGAGAGAATTCGCAGTCACATGCAGAAAAAAGTGTTTCAGTGAGCTCTACTACTCCCGTTGCTACTAGTGAAGAGACATCAGAGAGTTCAGCGCCTGCCATCGACACACCTGTTTTGTTCACTGATCCCGAGGTGCGAGGGAGCACTCGCTATAATCTGCGGCCCCGAAGAAAATAAATAAGAGTGACAAATGTGATGGACTAAACACTGGACGAAGGGCTTAGTGGACTTTCTGAATATGAAGATTTAGTGGTAGGGATGGACTTGTGAGAGCCCTGGTGTTTAGCCGAAGATTGTGTTCTATGAGACTATAGAGTGGTGCGGGGCCCAGATTAAGTGCTCCTCTGTTTTCAATTGCTGTGCGTTAAGCGACGTTGGAATAAGGTATGGACGGTAAAAGCCTGCCTGTGAGGCTTTGAAGGACACAGGGAGAAGATCCCTTTTTAGGGTTGAAGAACCCCTCTGGCCGGTTTTGCGGACTGTCTGGGACTATTTTTTTTTTTAGTGGAAGTGTTTTTTTTCTTTTGTTTTCCTTTTTCCCTTTTTGATAAATTTGAATGCTTTTGAGAATGTATCCTTTTGGCCGCCCCATCCCTGATGAGGAGCAGCCCTTTGCGGCTCCTCCGAGACCTGTGCCTGATTCCCCTTGGTTGGCCCTCTCCCGAAAAGGAAAAATAGTGCTTATTATTATCATCCTAATTGCCTTTATAGTGACTCTTGGTATATTGTTTTTCCTGGATAAAGCCTATCCTGTTCATGTGTTTGCACCCACACCTACTGCCGTTCCTGAGCATAACATGATTACTGTGGATTATGGTGAACGAATGTTGAGGAAGGGTTATAAAGAAAATGTTTTTATTAAGACTTTGCACCATGCACATGCCACCACCAATTTGACTGACTGCTGGGTCTGTGGGCTCCTCCCTTCTGCTGCCTACAAGAAAGATAGATTCCTAGCACTTCCTTTGACTCCTGTGAATAGTTGTGTGGGGTGGTATACTCTCATAGGTCTTGTTAAATATTTTCAGCAGCCAGATTTCCTGACTCCTAGACTGCAGAATAGGGGGTCGACTATGACAATGCGAGTTCGCCCTTTGCCTCCCTCTTCCCTTGGACGAATATATACTGACGGACGCTTTGATCAGACATTTATAGAGACGTGTGAGAAAAAGTTGGGCCGGTTTCTGATACCAAATGATACTGACAAAGTTAGGGATAGCTTCCTGCAGCTGAATTCCTCCCTGTCTTACAGACACCCCCCAAAGGGAAATGCAAGTGTCAAGTCTCTGATACCCCTGGCTGTGGTGGGTCCCTCGCCATTTTTCTGTATAGAGGGAAGGGGCCCCATCAAGGTTGGTAATAGCTCCTGTAATGTGACGGCATTGATACGTTTGCCTCTCAGCCCCTCCTTGGTTACACCCCCTAGCATCTATTTTGTGTGTGGAGATAATGGATACTTATGGTTGCCTGAGGGTTGGGGTGGGGTGTGTTATTTAGCCTATATGATTCCTCCTGTATATGTGGCACCTTCTGATTATCACAGAACTCATCATAGATTTCCCGATCCACAAGAGCAGCGTAAAAGGAGGGAGCTTCAGGTAGATGACGTTGACCAGACAGACACCTCGTACCAGCAATGGACTGATTTTTCTAAGGGCTTGTTACCTTTCTGGGGTCCGATATTTAACAGCAGGGCCATTCGACGACTGTCCAGGGTAATGGAAAAGGTAGTCCTTACTGAAGCTGACATTACGACTAACATGTCCGTTGAGATTCAGGCTATGAGATTATTCACGATTCAAAATAGGATGGTGCTTGACGTCATCCTGGCAGATAGGGGCGGGGCCTGTCGCGTCATCGGGACGCCTTGTTGCGTGTATATTCCTGACTCAGCACCGACTGTTAACTTGGCAGTACAGAAATTACATAGATTAGCGACTGAACTCCATCAAGATAACGGGACATGGTCCTTACAGGGGTGGCTCTGGGGTGCCTTCTCCTCCTGGGGTTGGAAAATATTGATGGGTTTGGTTGGTATGGTAAGCGTCATACTGACATGTTGCCTTTGTGTATATTGCCTCCCTCCATGTTGCTCAATGTGTGCTACGAATTTACGTCCACAAAAGAAGGTGTCGGGTCAATATGCTACTTCAATGATTACTGAAATTCCTGCTGATGCAAGTTGGTTGATGTTTATTTCAGAGGATGTTTTAGACTAAAAGAAGAAAAGAAATGTGTTCTGCCCCTAGAATGGATATGCCGGCACTACCTTTTGGCAAATAAATGTGGCCATAGTTAGCCAATGATGCTAAAAGGAGGGTCTGATAGAATTCACTTTTTGATGCCCCAACTACCCCTTCTTATATGTGAGTTAGCATCATATGGCTAACTAATGAAGTTTGTATATATATGCACCTATGTTGAATTATCCCGCTTGCTATTTTTCATATTCAAATGTACGTGTGACTATATTAGTTCCTTAGCTTAGCCTGTGTGCCACCATTTTGTGTATCCCTCTGTGTCCGCGGGCCATACTCGCTCATCTGCCCCTCCCGCAGGAATACAGAATTTCACTAAGACAGCAGTTTTCGTTTCTCGGCTTATTGTGGCCGAAACTAACAAGTCTCTTTATCAGTAATGTTCTCATGCCCCAGAGACGCCGAAGCCTAGCTCCATGGCCTTGAGTGAAGATAGTGATGTATCCCTTGCAGGTGCAGATGCCTCCTGCATGATGGCATTGTTCGCTGGTCTGGGTTTCAGTAATTTTCCACAAGGGGCGTACCCCACTGAACTGTGTGGCATTATAATGTATTGCTGTGATGCAGAGAGTCAGTCCTCTCGTTCGCACTCCTAGGAGTGAGGTCGGACAGGGCCCTCTCATATGAGTGTTGTTTGGCCTAATAAAGACTTTTGTTTATTCTTCTCCACTGTCCGGCTGACTTCCTATATAATTACTATAGGTGAGTGCGGTAAGTCACTCGGGTGGATTTGAGCCACGCTTATCAGCAACTTACCACAATTGGCAAAGCAATAGTCCTGGCTTGTTGTATGTGTAATGTTACCCTGTTGTATTATATATCTGGATGCAACGATAAAAGCAGCAAAATACCACACAGGCAGCACACTATGTACAGTACAGATTCTTAGCTTAGATGTTTTTAAGATACACCCTTAATTACATTGGCCACGCAACTTTGAGAGACTCCCCACCCCCCATTTTTTTCATCCCACTTAATGCCCTGGTTAGCAGTAGCACCTGACTGAAAGGGTACCGAGTGCACGAATCAAGGTATGGTTTGCATTGAAAGTCTGATCCAACCCTTTCCCACCTTAAAAATGTTCCGCGTTTTACTCTAGCAAATGGCTGGAGTAACTCCCCTTCCAGTAAGACAGAGGTCTTCAATCTGTGGGGCGCGACCCCCAGGGGGGTCGTGGAGTCCTGGTAAGGGGGTCACGCATTCCCTGGGCTCACTTCCGCCTGGCCTCTTGGAAAAGTAAACCGTCCCTGGGCAGTTCATTTTGAAATTAAAATACTTCGAGCTTCTTTGCAATTCAGGAAGTGTTCTCCTGTGCTGTGAAACCGGAGCTGATCAGATAGCTAGGCAAGGTTTGCCTGCTTGCCTGTAAGGACTGGAAATGTGCGTGCTACGGGTTAATTTGAAAGTGTAAAGGGCAATTTGTAGATGTAAAGAATACTTGGTACTGACTTTCATTGATTGAATCCCTCCCTGGAAGCTTAGTGACGAGCTGTGAAGTGCGTGCTTCTAAATGCAAAGATATTTACATAGCGCTTACTATCGGGAAGGAGGTGTTGAATTTCAGTAAGTAGCAAGAACAAGCATTTACAATACAATATGTTGCACACTTATAAATGTACAAGCTATAGGTATTATAAATTATGTTTTTATTTATATTTTGGAGTGATTATATAAGGAAAAAGTGCCCGCAATAGCACATTATGAGCTTTTATATCTCATTCTGCTTAGCAGTTGGCATTTAACCTTATTCGCATTACTCATATTTCTGTGTGATCCTGTCACAAGTCCTCAACTGCTCCAAAGTTGTAACGGTGGCAAGCAAAATATAGTATTTCTGTGTGTATGGAATCGCTTAGCTTGTCTTTGCTCCCATAGTGCAGTTGTTTAGACATCACCAGGAATTCGGAATTTAGAGAGGACTGACCCTAAACATGCACAATAAGCCAGTCTGGCTCAACTGCTAACAGCCCAGTACCTCCGACAGTATGAGGCTGCAATGACCTCACAGGTGTTAGTATGGATGCAGCCCATGGGAGAGACTCCTACTAACCAAGCTGATGTCCAATGGGGCCTCAACAGACACTTTCTCTTCTCTCTACTTCACTAAACATTCCTTTTGTCAGGGGCAGGAGTAGGCTGATCTCTCAAAAGGTGCAGTGGCCATCTTACAAATACTAACAGCCACTTGAGCTACTTCCAGCGAAATACCAACAGAGACTGCAATACAGGCATGTGCTATTAATGGGCAGTTCCGTTGGGCCTGTAATTATCCCATTGCTAGTTTTAGCTATGTATTTCACATATTCTCATGAAAAGCCCATATCTTAAAAATGTAAAAATACGATTTTGATGCATTGCAGTACGTGCGTGCAAGCATTGGGAAAATTAACTACCAGGATGCAATGCAGCTGCTATTGCCAAATCACTAGAGTTAATGAGTAAAGATAACAATGCATCATATTAAAGAAGCTGTTTCTGCACAGTGACTTGATGGGAACCACCATGCACTGCTCTTTAACCGCATCGCTGCGGCGGCTTTTCCCGCTGTGTGCGGCAATTTTCGAAAAGCCGCGTTACATGACGAGCTCAGCTCGTCATCCGCACACGACCACCGTGGCTGATGACGAGCTGACCTCGTCATCCGCAGCGAAGAGGTTAACATGTGTTGCTGTAGAAGAGTGCTAAGTTTGCTTACTGCTTACTTAAGTACTGAGTCCAACTCTCATTGTCAACCAGTGGAACTTTACCTGCAGAAAACTGCCTCCTGTCCGTTGATCCTCGGGACATCCTCCAGCATCCTGAGGCAGAGCATTTCACTTTTACCCTGCTCTCTCGGCAACTGGCTGCAGCTCCGAAGCTGGGCTACGTGCCACAGGCGCCGTGTTGCAACAGGAAGTGCGGAGCCTATACGTATTTAATTAAGCGGGTGCCATGTTTAAATGAGGCACTAAGAAGGCCAGGTTGCATGATTTAAATAAATAAATAAATAATGATGAAAGTGGGCGCCGACTACATCATCAAGCGTGGTATACCTGCATATTAAATTAACCGGGCACTGTGCTACTACTACATTAAGTGCAGCACCCGTGCAGGTTACATTTATGCGCATGGCGGCCCGTACAGTTTAATATTGTTTCACCACCATAAAAATGATTTGCCGTGGGAATTAGAGACGTTTATGGTTGTCGAGGATGAAGAGTACCAGGTTCCAGAAATTTGTTTCAGGAGGGGTTATTACCCCTAAAATCTTTTGAAAGGGGGGTCTCAGTATCAAAAAGTTTGAAGACCTCTGCAGTAAGATGAATGGAATAGGTCAGCTCTCAGTTTTGAAGAATTGCAGAGGTAGCAGTTTCACCATCAGGAAATAGTTTTTCTCCCATGGTGAAAAAAATATCAAAGAAAATGAGGGCTCCTGGGGATGGCATTCGCAGATTGTCCACTCCTGGGCAGCTTCGGGCATTTAGTATGGGCTAGGACAGGGGGCAAATCTGATTGCCTGGCGCCGGTTAGCGCGAGCAGCAGGAGCACGAAAATCCCAGTTGCACACTTGCTTCAGAGTGCGGTGAGGTAGGGGCGTTATTTTTGGCAGCTTTGCTTTATTGTACTGTGATATAAAGGTTTTTGAGCGTATATAAAGAATGGAAGCAGCTGCTTCCATCCGGGAAGCACTGTGGGCGTTGTGTGAGGCCGGGAGGGAAGACCTCAATATGCCCGGCGTTTTATCTGAGGCGTGGGTGGGAATGAAGCGAAACAAAAGGAAGGTTGCGGACGGAGTTACAGTGGCCGTGACCTCTTGTGATCAAGCGAAGGCTCCACAACGCCTTCGCACGGCGTAGGCCGTTCTTTGACCGGCGCCTTACCTGATTTAAGTTAGGCAGCCCCCGCAGTGTCCAGCAGCCTCAAAGGTCCCCGGTGTGATAAAAAGAGGGAGGGGCAGGCCGCGCACGAGCGCAGTGCCTTGCTCAGTCCCTGTTAAAAAAGAAAGCATGAAATGAGTCGTGTCTGCAAAGAAAGACACGTTAACAATAAAAAACAAGCACTGGCGTTGCCAATAGGTCTCGCAGTAGGAAAGTTGGAGCTATTGGTTTTGTAAATGACAAAGCCCTTTATGTATTTAAAATGATAACCAAAGTGAAAGGCATTGTTATTTGCAATTGTAATGGCTCCAACTGTCGTACTGCGAGACCTATTGGCAACGTGAGTGGTCTTTCGTGTGTGAGTGGCGTTGTGTGTGTGAGTGGCGTTGTGTGTGTGAGTGGCGTTGTGTGTGTGAGTGGCGTTGCGTGTGTGAGTGGCGTTGCGTGTGTGAGTGGCGTTGCGTGTGTGAGTGGTGTTGCGTGTGAGTGGCGTTGCGTGTGTGAGTGGCGTTGCGTGTGTGAGAGGCGTTGCCTGTGTGAGAGGCGTTGCCTGTGTGAGTGGCGTTGCCTGTGTGAGTGGCGTTGGCTGTGTGAGTGGCGTTGGCTGTGTGAGTTGCGTTGCATGTGTGAGTGGCGTTGCATGTGTGAGTGGCGTTGCGTAGAGTGGCGTTGCGTAGTTGAGTGGCGTTGCGTAGTTGAGTGGCGTTGCGTAGTTGAGTGGCGTTGCGTAGTTGAGTGGCGTTGCGTAGGTGAGTGGCGTTGCGTAGGTGAGTGGCGTTGTGTAGGTGAGTGGCGTTGCGTAGTTGAGTGGCGTTGCGTAGTTGAGTGGCGTTGCGTAGTTGAGTGGCATTGCGTAGTTGAGTGGCGTTGCGTAGTTGAGTGGCGTTGCGTAGTTGAGTGGCGTTGCGTAGTTGAGTGGCGTTGCGTTGCGTAGTTGCGTGGCGTTGCATAGTTGAGAGGCGTTGCGTAGTTGAGTGGCGTTGCGTAGTTGAGTGGCGTTGCGTAGTTGAGTGGCGTTGCGTAGTTGAGTGGCGTTGCGTAGTTGAGTGGCGTTGCGTAGTTGCGTGGCGTTGCGTAGTTGCATGGCGTTGCGTAATTGCATGGCGCTGCGTAGTTGAGTGGCGTTGCGTAGTTGAGTGGCGTTGCGTAGTTGAGTGGCGTTGCGTAGTTGCGTGGCGTTGCGTAGTTGCGTGGCGTTGCGTAGTTGCGTGGCGTTGCGTAGTTGAGTGGCGTTGCGTAGTTGAATGGCGTTGCGTAGTTGAGTGGCGTTGCGTAGTTGCGTGGCGTTGCGTAATTGCGTGGCGTTGCGTGGTTGAGTGGCGTTGCATGTGTGAGTGGCGTTGCATGTGTGCGTAGTTGAGTGGCGTTGCGTGGTTGAGTGGCGTTGCATGTGTGAGTGGCGTTGCATGTGTGAGTGGCGTTGCATGTGTGAGCGTTGCGTAGTTGAGTGGCGTTGCGTAGTTGAGTGGCGTTGCGTAGTTGAGTGGCGTTGCGTAGTTGAGTGGCGTTGCGTAGGTGAGTGGCATTGCGTAGGTGAGTGGCGTTGCGTAGTTGAGTGGCATTGCGTAGTTGAGTGGCATTGCGTAGTTGAGTGGCGTTGCGTAGTTGAGTGGCGTTGCGTAGTTGAGTGGCGTTGCATAGTTGAGTGGCGTTGCGTAGTTGCATGTAGTTGCGTGGCGTTGCGTAGTTGCGTGGCATTGCGTAGTTGAGAGGCGTTGCATAGTTGAGTGGCGTTGCGTAGTTGAGTGGCGTTGCGTAGTTGAGTGGCGTTGCGTAGTTGCGTGGCGTTGCATAGTTGCGTGGCGTTGCATAGTTGCGTGGCGTTGCGTAGTTGAGTGGCGTTGCGTAGTTGAGTGGCGTTGCGTAGTTGCGTGGCGTTGCGTAGTTGCGTTGCGTTGCGTAGTTGCGTGGCGTTGCGTAGTTGAGTGGCGTTGCGTAGTTGAATGGCGTTGCGTAGTTGAGTGGCGTTGCGTAGTTGCGTGGCATTGCGTAATTGCGTGGCGTTGCGTGGTTGAGTGGCGTTGCATGTGTGAGTGGCGTTGCATGTGTGAGTGGCGTTGCATGTGTGCGTAGTTGAGTGGCGTTGCGTGGTTGAGTGGCGTTGCATGTGTGAGTGGCGTTGCATGTGTGAGTGGCGTTGCATGTGTGAGCGTTGCGTAGTTGAGTGGCGTTGCGTAGTTGAGTGGCGTTGCGTAGTTGAGTGGCGTTGTGTAGTTGAGTGGCATTGCGTAGTTGAGTGGCGTTGCGTAGTTGAGTGGCGTTGCGTAGTTGAGTGGCGTTGCGTAGTTGAGTGGCATTGCATGTGTGAGTGGCGTTGCATGTGTGAGTGGCGTTGCATGTGTGAGTGGCGTTGCATGTGTGAGTGGCGTTGCATGTGTGAGTGGCGTTGCGTAGTTGAGTGGAGTTGCGTGGTTGAGTGGAGTTGCGTAGTTGAGTGGCGTTGCATGTGTGAGTGGCGTTGCATGTGTGAGTGGCGTTGCGTAGTTGAGTGGCGTTGCGTAGTTGAGTGGCGTTGCGTAATTGAGTGGCGTTGTGTAGTTGAGTGGCATTGCGTAGTTGAGTGGTGTTGCGTAGTTGAGTGGCGTTGCGTAGATGAGTGGCTTTGCGTAGATGAGTGGCGTTGCGTAGATGAGTGGCGTTGCGTAGGTGAGTGGCGTTGCGTAGTTGAGTGGCGTTGCGTAGTTGAGTGGCATTGCGTAGTTGAGTGGCGTTGCGTAGTTGAGTGGCGTTGCGTAGTTGAGTGGCGTTGCGTGGTTGAGTGGCGTTGCATGTGTGAGTGGCGTTGCATGTGTGAGTGGCGTTGCATGTGTGAGCGTTGCGTAGTTGAGTGGCGTTGCGTAGTTGAGTGGCGTTGCGTAGTTGAGTGGCGTTGCGTAGTTGAGTGGCGTTGCGTAGTTGAGTGGCGTTGCGTAGGTGAGTGGCGTTGCGTAGGTGAGTGGCATTGCGTAGGTGAGTGGCGTTGCGTAGTTGAGTGGCGTTGCGTAGTTGAGTGGCATTGCGTAGTTGAGTGGCGTTGCGTAGTTGAGTGGCGTTGCGTAGTTGAGTGGCGTTGCATAGTTGAGTGGCGTTGCGTAGTTGCGTGTAGTTGCGTGGCGTTGCGTAGTTGCGTGGCGTTGCGTAGTTGCGTGGCGTTGCGTAGTTGAGAGGCGTTGCATAGTTGAGTGGCGTTGCGTAGTTGAGTGGCGTTGCGTAGTTGAGTGGCGTTGCGTAGTTGAGTGGCGTTGCGTAGTTGCGTGGCGTTGCATAGTTGCGTGGCGTTGCATAGTTGCGTGGCGTTGCGTAGTTGAGTGGCGTTGCGTAGTTGAGTGGCGTTGCGTAGTTGCGTGGCGTTGCGTAGTTGCGTGGCGTTGCGTAGTTGCGTGGCGTTGCGTAGTTGAGTGGCGTTGCGTAGTTGAATGGCGTTGCGTAGTTGAGTGGCGTTGCGTAGTTGCGTGGCATTGCGTAATTGCGTGGCGTTGCGTGGTTGAGTGGCGTTGCATGTGTGAGTGGCGTTGCATGTGTGAGTGGCGTTGCATGTGTGCGTAGTTGAGTGGCGTTGCGTGGTTGAGTGGCGTTGCATGTGTGAGCGGCGTTGCATGTGTGAGTGGCGTTGCATGTGTGAGCGTTGCGTAGTTGAGTGGCGTTGCGTAGTTGAGTGGCGTTGCGTAGTTGAGTGGCGTTGCGTAGTTGAGTGGCATTGCGTAGTTGAGTGGCGTTGCGTAGTTGAGTGGCGTTGCGTAGTTGAGTGGCGTTGCGTAGTTGAGTGGCATTGCATGTGTGAGTGGCGTTGCATGTGTGAGTGGCGTTGCATGTGTGAGTGGCGTTGCATGTGTGAGTGGCGTTGCATGTGTGAGTGGCGTTGTGTAGTTGAGTGGCGTTGCGTGGTTGAGTGGCGTTGCGTGGTTGAGTGGCGTTGCATGTGTGAGTGGCGTTGCATATGTGTGTGGCGTTGCGTAGTTGAGTGGCGTTGCGTAGTTGAGTGGCGTTGCGTAGTTGAGTGGCATTGCGTAGTTGAGTGGCGTTGCATAGTTGAGTGGCGTTGCATAGATGAGTGGCGTTGCGTAGATGAGTGGCGTTGCGTAGGTGAGTGGCGTTGCGTAGGTGAGTGGCGTTGCGTAGTTGAGTGGCGTTGCGTAGTTGAGTGGCATTCCGTAGTTGAGTGGCGTTGCGTAGTTGAGTGGCGTTGCGTAGTTGAGTGGCGTTGCGTAGTTGAGTGGCATTGCATAGTTGAGTGGCGTTGCGTATGGAAAGGGGCGACCACTCGGTCCCCCCGAACGTATGGCGGAGTGCCTCGATCCCCCCGGGAAGCCATTTTTGGGCGGGAGGCGCGTCTCGGCTGGTATGCCCGAAGCGGCGTAGCCGGGGCGCGCTTGTTCCCGCCCTAGAGTGGGCTGGCCTAGACACCGACGTAGCCAGCCACGCCCTCGGGGCAGGCAGGGGCGGGGTTACGCCCGCCCTGAAGACGGATAAAAAGGGACGCAAGACCAGAAGACGTCCTCTTGTTCTTGTGCTCCGAAGCTGCACCTCCTCGCTACACGTGAGCTCGGGACAGAACGAAGAGCCAATTTTGAGCGTTTTGATCTTTTTCTTTGTCTTCTAGATACTTCGTCGGAGAGATGCCCAAGAAAGGCGCTAAGAGAATGACGACTGAGCAGATGGTTCGGGCCCTTTTCAAGGATATGTCCGACATAAAGAAGCGGCTGGCGGAGCGAGACGGGGAGGAGGGATCGGGCCAACCACCGGCTGGAGGGAGACCTAAGAGGCCGAGAAGGGTTCCAGCCGGGGGAGATATCCCGGCTCCCTCTGCCCCGCTCGAGGTGCCGACCCCGCTACCGATGGAGGGGAATCCAATCCCCGTTGTCATCACCCCGACATCCAATGAGGATATGCCCCCCGAGCTGGCAGCACAGCTAGCAGCGTGGTTGGGCGATAGTACTGAGGGCGCCACGGCTGCCGAGGCACAGGCGCTGATAAGAAAGCTGCGTAAGGAGAAAGAAGCAGCCAAGGTGACCGCGCCGGTGGCGGTGATAGAAAAGCCACAAGTGGCAGAAGCAGCATCCGGTTCAGGTAAGCGGCCATTGCCGATCGCAAGGGACGAGTCAGCACCCTCTCGTAGAGAAAGATTGGGGCAGCATGTTCCTTTAGCAATAAAAGAAAAGATTTGGGCGGGGGAATACGTGAATATATTCTCCTTGCTTGTCGATCATTATGAGATAGAGCATGTCAAGAGTCAGAAGGACCTAATGCATCCGAGTGTTTGGCGCGCAAAAATGGCCGCCTTTAAGGTAAATGAGAATATTGGCAACTGGGGCAATGCGTGGGGTATTTTTACATCGATTTTGGGGGAACGTAGGCCCGAGTTGCTTCCTGAGTTTTCCATTTATCAGTCACGAATTATGGGTTACTCGACAGCGTATCAAGGTAACCATTGGTCCTGTTATGACAATCTGTTCAGGAAAGAAAAGGAGCATAACAAGAGTTTGACTTGGGATTGTTACGATTCTGTGACATGGGATAAAATGAAAGAATCAGGAATGTTAAAAATGCCATTGGTTGGGAGCAATGTTGTTGATTACTCCCGCCAAAATGTGGGGACGCCCTTTCGGCCAACTACGAGCACCGACGATTATTCGAGACCTGCAGGCAGTACAGGGAAAAGGGGTTTCTGCTTTAATTTCAACAAGGGGAAATGTACCAGGCCTCCGGGATCGTGTAAATTCAAACATGAATGTAGTACTTGTGGGTCGTCCCATCCTGAGTCATCGTGCAGAGCCAGAACGAGTGAGAATGGGGGTAAGGGAGGCGCCAAACAGGTCTAAGATAGTCCGAGGGGCGCCTTTACCAACCCCGATTGATACCTTGGCAATGATTCCCTGGCTCAGCGAATACCCGGATCGTACTTCTGCTGGGGTGCTGCGGAACGGTTTTACACATGGTTTCCGCATCCCGGTAGGGGACTTTCAGGGTGTAGGGACGTGCAAAAACCAACTTTCCGTTTTACAGCATACATCTGTAGTGCAAGAGAAGATTCTGAAAGAGGTTAGCCGGGGACGGGTCGCCGGCCCGTTTAGTGTACCCCCGGTACCGTGTTTTGTCTGTTCTCCGTTAGGGGTGGTCCCGAAGAAGGACCCGGGTGAGTTTCGTTTGATCCATAATCTGTCTGCTCCACATGGTCTTTCGGTGAACGATGCAATTGATCCAGAGGTTTGTTCGGTGCGGTACGCATCATTTGATGAGGCTGTAGCCATCTTGAATCGCCTGGGGCCCGGGACGTTGATGGCGAAATCAGATATCGAGTCAGCGTTTCGGTTGCTCCCGGTACACCCAGACGACCAGCGTCTTCTGGGATTCAGGTTTCAGGGATCATATTACATGGATAGGTGTATGCCAATGGGATGCTCTATATCATGTGCTTATTTTGAGAAATTCAGTACTTTCCTGCAATGGGTGTTCACTAAGAAAACGGGTTTCCGAAATGTAATGCACTACCTTGATGACTTTCTGTTTCTTGGACCCGCCGGAAATCCCGAATGTGCCCAGGCCTTAGCTGAATTCTGTGTGTTGATGGGTCATTTTGGCGTGCCATTGGCACCAGGTAAAACTATGGGTCCCACGACTTGCCTCGAGTTTTTGGGGATCGAGTTGGACTCTAGTGAGGGTTGTTTCCGTCTACCAGCTAGCAAAGTGTCGAAATTCAGGGCAGCCCTGCAAGTATGTTTAAATGCATCTAAGGTTACACTGCATCAGTTGCAACAATTGGTGGGGAAGTTGAACTTTGCCTTGAGGGTGATCCCAATGGCCCGCCCTTTTTCCCGGTCAATTGCCCAAGCGATGGTTGGCCTAAAGGAGGGTCATCATCGCACGAGGTTATCGGCTGAGGTCCGCCAGGACATGCGTATTTGGTTAGCATTTTTGGCGGACTTCAATGGTCGAGTCGTCTGGAACAAGCCAGCCGTGTCCTCCGAAGAACTTGGGCTATGGACAGATTCAGCGGGAAGCATAGGCTTTGGCGCCATCTTCGGCACAAAATGGTCGGCACAAAGGTGGCCCCCATGGTGGCATGAGGAGGGGCTGACGAGTAATATTGCTTTCCTCGAACTGTTTCCCATTCTGGTGGCCCTGAGAACCTGGCCCGAAGGGTTCAAAGATCATTCTGTCGTGTTCTGGTCTGACAATATGACCGTTGTTGAATGCATCAATAGTCAGGCAGCCCGTTGTAAACTGATTTTGAGGCTGCTCAAAGAAATTGTCTTACTGTGTATGCAACTGAACGTGATATTCAGAGCAAAACATGTCCCAGGGGTGATGAATCAGGCGGCTGATGCACTGTCTCGTTTTCACATGCAGGCTTTCTCGGGTTTCCTTCCCTCAGCGGACCCAGAGCCGGCACCCTTCCCCGAAGCTCTCTGGTCTCTCGGTGCCCCGAACTTCGTCACCTCGTGGGAGAGAGTCTAGCACCCAGGACGAGGAAGGCATATGAAGGGGCGTTTCGGGCCTATTTAGCCTATTTGGGGACTGAGAGAGGGGGACTTTGGGGTCAGGAAGAGTGGGTAGTACATTTTCTGATGTCCTTACGTAGGGCTGGGAAATCGGTGGCTACGGCCCAAAGGCATCGTGCCGCCATTTCCTTTGTTGCCAGGGCCCAAAACATCCTGGACCCGACAGCGTCTTTTGCAGTACAGAAGGCGCTGCGTGGGTGGCAACGTCTGGAGGGTCGCAGAGTGGATGAAAGATGACCGATAGGTCTGGATAGGTTGTCCCAGTTGCTGGCCACCCTCCCTAGCACATGCTCGTCTCCTTTCGAGACGTGTTTGTTCCGGACTGCATTTACGCTGGCATTTCACGGGGCTATGAGGATAAGTGAGCTGGTTGCAAGGAACAAACAGGATGTGGTGGGGGGGTTGTGCCGGGAACACGTTCAGATCAGGGGTGATGCGATGATTGTCTCCTTTCTCAGGTCCAAGACCGACCAAGATGGGAGGGGGGACTGCACGATCATTCGCAGGATCCCCGGGTCCTCCATGTGCCCGGTACAGTGTTTAGAAGATTACCTAGCACGAAGGGTGGCATCATGGGGGGGGACATTGTTGAGGCATGCAGACGCCACCCCACTGACGAGGTTTCAGTTTCAGCGGGTGCTTGCAATGGCCATTGCCGCAGCGGGCTTGGACCCGGGCGAGTTCGGGACCCATTCCTTTCGAATAGGGGCTGCCACTGAAGCTACAGCCAGGGGTCTTAATGTAGAACAAGTGAAACGAGTGGGGCGATGGTCCTCCAATTGTTATAAGAAGATATGTGCGATTGCACATGTTGTGAGGCTGTAATGATGTACTCACGCTTCTTGTCTTTTGTTTGTTTTCAGTTACGCAAGCCTACGAGGCAGGGCGGACTATGCAGTCGACCCAACACCAGGCCAGCGGTCAGACATCACCGGCTGTGAGACATGAGGTGTGGGTCGTGGGCCACTCATACGTGAGACGTGCCGCAGACGTATTCAAAGCAGGTGACATGATTCACGTACCTGGGGAATACGGGTACAGAGTGTCCTTCTACGGAAGGGGCGGTCTCTGTATTGACCAGTTTCAAGCATTCTTTGAGGGTTTGTTAGGGCGGACGAGGTCACCGCCGTCTATAGTCATAGTACATTTAGGGGGCAATGATTTGGTCACCACCGGTAGACGACTTCTCCTAGAGGCAATGCTATCCACGGTAAGTTGGTTAGCGAGGAAAGTTCCGGGGTGCATAATTGCGTGGTCTCATATGATCCCACGAAAAGTGTGGCGGGGGGCTATCTCGATCCCTGCTTTGAATCATTCTGTTAGAAAACTTAATAACAAAGTGAGTAGGTTGTTCCGTTCCAAGACATTGCATTCGATCTCGCATAGTTGTATTAACGATGATAGTATGTATTTGGGGGATGGTGTGCATTTGTCGAGGGTGGGGAATGAGTTACTCATAGGAGACTTCTTGGCTTGGTTAAAAACGTTAAAACATGACCTTTAGGTAGGAGTTTTGTGGGGGGTCCGGATAGCCGGTCAACTATCCGGACCTGTGGCGGTAAGGTCATGATCGGTGAGCACTAATTAGAAGATCCCTATGAGTGGGCGTCACCCAACACGGATGGGAGCGCTCGGGAGAGGTGGCCATTGGCCCCTCAATGGGGAGGCGGTCCCGTCTAAGGATGGGTCGCCGGAAGTAAAGGAAAGGCGGTCAAGGCCCCTTCCTTTGTAGGAGGGGTTACAGCCCCCTCCTGGTGAATTTCCCGGGGCCAGTGTCATCTGCGACGGCAGATGCTGTAAGTTGTGTGGGGTGGGGGGGAGGTCCACGATACCTTCTAGATACCTCACACGAGTCTTCGAACGACCTTTAAATGGCGTCGAGTCTTAAGTGCCCCCGTCAAGTCAAGGGAAATTGTTAGTAGTTGCACTTGAGGTAAGCCTCTGTGCTGTCGCCCCTCCCAAGTGGGAGGGGTAAGTCTGGTTAGGGATCTTGACACCGGTTATGACCTTGCCGTTGGCCCTTAAACGTTAGGATGTACAATTTCAGTATTTCTAGAGAATGTTTTGTAGGATGCTAGTTCGGCTAGGAGAACCTCTGTATTAGAGAATATGTTAAGGTTAGCCAAACTTCGCAATGTGATAATGAAATTGTACATAACATGAAACGTTTAATGTTTTAATTTTGTTTTAATAAATACGGCCGGGATGGTCACTCCATCCCACTTCCAAAAACTTCAAGAACTGTTTCCGGTTTCCCTTCTTTTGGGGGTTGTGTTGAGAGGGGGTGGCGGGTATCTCAGCCATATGGAAAGGGGCGACCACTCGGTCCCCCCGAACGTATGGCGGAGTGCCTCGATCCCCCCGGGAAGCCATTTTTGGGCGGGAGGCGCGTCTCGGCTGGTATGCCCGAAGCGGCGTAGCCGGGGCGCGCTTGTTCCCGCCCTAGAGTGGGCTGGCCTAGACACCGACGTAGCCAGCCACGCCCTCGGGGCAGGCAGGGGCGGGGTTACGCCCGCCCTGAAGACGGATAAAAAGGGACGCAAGACCAGAAGACGTCCTCTTGTTCTTGTGCTCCGAAGCTGCACCTCCTCGCTACACGTGAGCTCGGGACAGAACGAAGAGCCAATTTTGACCCGCCCACCAGCCCCTGAGGACAGCCAGTTGTTTTATAATAAAGTGATTTTATAAGTCTGTTTTCCGTTTCGTTTACAGGTTGTGATGGTATCAGTTGATGTTGATCATAATAAAGAATGGTGTATGTTTTACGATTAAAATGATTTGATATAGTGTTGCATTTTTAGGCATGCTTTTTCGGTCGTAGCGACCAATGTTTTCATAGGTTTGAGTAGAATTGTCGTATTTATTTTTGGTAGGCGGTAAGGTCATGATCGGTGAGCACTAATTAGAAGATCCCTATGAGTGGGCGTCACCCAACACGGATGGGAGCGCTCGGGAGAGGTGGCCATTGGCCCCTCAATGGGGAGGCGGTCCCGTCTAAGGATGGGTCGCCGGAAGTAAAGGAAAGGCGGTCAAGGCCCCTTCCTTTGTAGGAGGGGTTACAGCCCCCTCCTGGTGAATTTCCCGGGGCCAGTGTCATCTGCGACGGCAGATGCTGTAAGTTGTGTGGGGTGGGGGGGAGGTCCACGATACCTTCTAGATACCTCACACGAGTCTTCGAACGACCTTTAAATGGCGTCGAGTCTTAAGTGCCCCCGTCAAGTCAAGGGAAATTGTTAGTAGTTGCACTTGAGGTAAGCCTCTGTGCTGTCGCCCCTCCCAAGTGGGAGGGGTAAGTCTGGTTAGGGATCTTGACACCGGTTATGACCTTGCCGTTGGCCCTTAAACGTTAGGATGTACAATTTCAGTATTTCTAGAGAATGTTTTGTAGGATGCTAGTTCGGCTAGGAGAACCTCTGTATTAGAGAATATGTTAAGGTTAGCCAAACTTCGCAATGTGATAATGAAATTGTACATAACATGAAACGTTTAATGTTTTAATTTTGTTTTAATAAATACGGCCGGGATGGTCACTCCATCCCACTTCCAAAAACTTCAAGAACTGTTTCCGGTTTCCCTTCTTTTGGGGGTTGTGTTGAGAGGGGGTGGCGGGTATCTCAGCCATAGTTGAGTGGCATTGCGTAGTTGAGTGGCGTTGCATGTGTGAGTGGCATTGCGTAGTTGAGTGGCGTTGCGTAGTTGAGTGGCGTTGCGTAGTTGAGTGGCGTTGCGTAGTTGAGTGGCGTTGCATGTGTGAGTGGCGTTGCATGTGTGAGTGGCGTTGCATGTGTGAGTGGCGTTGCATGTGTGAGTGGCGTTGCATGTGTGCGTAGTTGAGTGACGTTGCATAGTTGAGTGGCGTTGCATAGTTGAGTGGCGTTGCGTGGTTGAGTGGCGTTGCATGTGTGAGTGGCGTTGCATGTGTGAGTGGCGTTGCGTAGAGTGGCGTTGCGTAGAGTGGCGTTGTGTAGAGTGGCGTTGCGTAGTTGAGTGGCGTTGCATAGTTGAGTGGCGTTGCGTAGTTGAGTGGCGTCGCATAGTTGAGTGGCGTTGCGTAGATGAGTGGCGTTGCATAGATGAGTGGCGTTGCATAGATGAGTGGCTTTGCGTAGGTGAGTGGCGTTGCGTAAATGAGTGGCGTTGCGTAGGTGAGTGGCGTTGCGTAGGTGAGTGGCGTTGCGTAGTTGAGTGGCGTTGCGTAGTTGAGTGGCATTGCGTAGTTGAGTGGCGTTGCGTAGTTGAGTGGCGTTGCGTAGTTGAGTGGCGTTGCATAGTTGAGTGTAGTTGCGTGTAGTTGCGTGGCGTTGCGTAGTTGCGTGGCGTTGCATAGTTGAGTGGCGTTGCGTAGTTGAGTGGCGTTGCGTAGTTGAGTGGCGTTGCGTAGTTGCGTGGTGTTGCGTAGTTGAGTGGCGTTGCGTAGTTGAGTGGCGTTGCGTAGTTGAGTGGCGTTGCGTAGTTGAGTGGCGTTGCGTAGTTGCGTGGCGTTGCGTAGTTGAGTGGCGTTGCGTAGTTGAGTGGCATTGCGTAGTTGAGTGGCGTTGCGTAGTTGCGTGGTGTTGCGTAGTTGCGTGGCGTTGCCTGGTTGAGTGGTGTTGCATGTGTGAGTGGCGTTGCATGTGTGCGTAGTTGAGTGGCGTTGCGTGGTTGAGTGGCGTTGCATGTGTGAGTGGCATTGCATGTGTGAGTGGCGTTGCATGTGTGAGCGTTGCGTAGTTGAGTGGTGTTGCGTAGTTGAGTGGCGTTGCGTAGTTGAGTGGCGTTGCGTAGTTGAGTGGCGTAGCGTAGTTGAGTGGCGTAGCGTAGTTGAGAGGCGTTGCGTAGATGAGTGGCGTTGCGTAGTTGAGTGGCGTTGCGTAGTTGAGTGGCGTTGCGTAGGTGAGTGGCGTTGCGTAGGTGAGTGGCGTTGCGTAGTTGAGTGGCGTTGCGTAGTTGCGTGGCGTTGCGTAGTTGCGTGGCGTTGCGTAGTTGTGTGGCGTTGCATAGTTGCGTGGCGTTGCGTAGTTGCGTTGTGTAGTTGAGTGGCGTTGCGTAGTTGAGTGGCGTTGCGTAGTTGAGTGGCGTTGCGTTGTTGAGTGGCGTTGCGTAGTTGAGTGGCGTTGCGTAGGTGAGTGGCGTTGCGTAGGTGAGTGGCATTGCGTAGGTGAGTGGCGTTGCGTAGTTGAGTGGCGTTGCGTAGTTGAGTGGCATTGCGTAGTTGAGTGGCGTTGCGTAGTTGAGTGGCGTTGCATAGTTGAGTGGCGTTGCGTAGTTGCGTGTAGTTGAGTGGCGTTGCGTAGTTGAGTGGCGTTGCGTAGGTGAGTGGCGTTGCGTAGGTGAGTGCCATTGCGTAGGTGAGTGGCGTTGCGTAGTTGAGTGGCGTTGCGTAGTTGAGTGGCATTGCGTAGTTGAGTGGCGTTGCGTAGTTGAGTGGCGTTGCATAGTTGAGTGGCGTTGCGTAGTTGCGTGTAGTTGCGTGGCGTTGCGTAGTTGCGTGGCGTTGCGTAGTTGCGTGGCGTTGCGTAGTTGAGAGGCGTTGCATAGTTGAGTGGCGTTGCGTAGTTGAGTGGCGTTGCGTAGTTGAGTGGCGTTGCGTAGTTGAGTGGCGTTGCGTAGTTGCGTGGCGTTGCATAGTTGCGTGGCGTTGCATAGTTGCGTGGCGTTGCGTAGTTGAGTGGCGTTGCGTAGTTGAGTGGCGTTGCGTAGTTGCGTGGCGTTGTGTAGTTGCGTGGCGTTGCGTAGTTGCGTGGCGTTGCGTAGTTGAGTGGCGTTGCGTAGTTGAATGGCGTTGCGTAGTTGAGTGGCGTTGCATAGTTGCGTGGCATTGCGTAATTGCGTGGCGTTGCGTGGTTGAGTGGCGTTGCATGTGTGAGTGGCGTTGCATGTGTGAGTGGCGTTGCATGTGTGCGTAGTTGAGTGGCGTTGCGTGGTTGAGTGGCGTTGCATGTGTGAGTGGCGTTGCATGTGTGAGCGTTGCGTAGTTGAGTGGCGTTGCGTAGTTGAGTGGCGTTGCGTAGTTGAGTGGCGTTGCGTAGTTGAGTGGCATTGCGTAGTTGAGTGGCGTTGCGTAGTTGAGTGGCGTTGCGTAGTTGAGTGGCGTTGCGTAGTTGAGTGGCGTTGCGTAGTTGAGTGGCATTGCATGTGTGAGTGACGTTGCATGTGTGAGTGGCATTGCATGTGTCAGTGGCGTTGCATGTGTGAGTGGCGTTGCGTAGTTGAGTGGCGTTGCGTGGTTGAGTGGCGTTGCGTGGTTGAGTGGCGTTGCATGTGTGAGTGGTGTTGCATGTGTGAGTGGCGTTGCGTAGTTGAGTGGCGTTGCGTAGTTGAGTGGCGTTGCGTAGTTGAGTGGTGTTGCGTAGTTGAGTGGCGTTGCGTAGTTGAGTGGCGTTGCGTAGATGAGTGGCGTTGCGTAGATGAGTGGCGTTGCGTAGGTGAGTGGCGTTGCATAGGTGAGTGGCGTTGCGTAGTTGAGTGGCGTTGCGTAGTTGAGTGGCATTGCGTAGTTGAGTGGCGTTGCGTAGTTGAGTGGCGTTGCGTAGTTGAGTGGCGTTGCATAGTTGAGTGGCGTTGCGTAGTTGAGTGGCGTTGCGTAGTTGAGTGGCGTTGCATGTGTGAGTGGCGTTGCGTAGTTGAGTGGCGTTGCATAGTTGAGTGGCGTTGCGTAGTTGAGTGGCGTTGCGTAGTTGAGTGGCGTTGCATGTGTGAGTGGCGTTGCATGTGTGAGTGGCGTTGCATGTGTGAGTGGCGTTGCATGTGTGAGTGGTGTTGCATGTGTGAGTGGCGTTGCATGTGTGCGTAGTTGAGTGGCGTTGCATAGTTGAGTGGCGTTGCATAGTTGAGTGGCGTTGCGTGGTTGAGTGGCGTTGCATGTGTGAGTGGCGTTGCATGTGTGAGTGGCGTTGCATGTGTGAGTGGCGTTGCGTAGAGTGGCGTTGCGTAGAGTGGCGTTGCGTAGAGTGGCGTTGCGTAGTTGAGTGGCGTTGCGTAGTTGAGTGGCGTTGCGTAGTTGAGTGGCGTCGCATAGTTGAGTGGCGTTGCGTAGATGAGTGGTGTTGCATAGATGAGTGGCTTTGCGTAGGTGAGTGGCGTTGCGTAGGTGAGTGGCGTTGCGTAGGTGAGTGACGTTGCGTAGTTGAGTGGCGTTGCGTAGTTGAGTGGCATTGCGTAGTTGAGTGGCGTTGCGTAGTTGAGTGGCATTGCGTAGTTGAGTGGCATTGCGTAGTTGAGTGTAGTTGCGTGTAGTTGCGTGGCGTTGCGTAGTTGCGTGGCGTTGCATAGTTGAGTGGCGTTGCGTAGTTGAGTGGCGTTGCGTAGTTGAGTGGCGTTGCGTAGTTGCGTGGTGTTGCGTAGTTGAGTGGCGTTGCGTAGTTGAGTGGCGTTGCGTAGTTGAGTGGCGTTGCGTAGTTGCGTGGCGTTGCGTAGTTGCATGGCGTTGCGTAGTTGAGTGGCGTTGCGTAGTTGAGTGGCATTGCGTAGTTGAGTGGCGTTGCGTAGTTGCGTGGTGTTGCGTAGTTGCGTGGCATTGCGTGGTTGAGTGGTGTTGCATGTGTGAGTGGCGTTGCATGTGTGCGTAGTTGAGTGGCGTTGCGTGGTTGAGTGGCGTTGCATGTGTGAGTGGCATTGCATGTGTGAGTGGCGTTGCATGTGTGAGCGTTGCGTAGTTGAGTGGTGTTGCGTAGTTGAGTGGCGTTGCGTAGTTGAGTGGCGTTGCGTAGTTGAGTGGCGTAGCGTAGTTGAGTGGCGTAGCGTAGTTGAGAGGCGTTGCGTAGATGAGTGGCGTTGCGTAGTTGAGTAGCGTTGAGTAGTTGAGTCGCGTTGCGTAGGTGAGTGGCGTTGCGTAGTTGAGTGGCGTTGCGTAGTTGAGTGGCGTTGCGTAGTTGCGTGGCGTTGCGTAGTTGCGTGGCGTTGCGTAGTTGCGTGGCATTGCATAGTTGCGTGGCGTTGCGTAGTTGCGTTGCATAGTTGAGTGGCGTTGTGTGGTTGAGTGGCGTTGCGTGGTTGAGTGGCGTTGCATGTGTGAGTGGCGTTGCATGTGTGAGTGGCGTTGCATGTGTGTGTGAGTGGCGTTGCATGTGTGAGTGACGTTGCATGTGTGAGTGACGTTGCATCCGTGGTGTTGCGTAGTTGCGTGGCGTTGCGTAGTTGCGTGGCATAGTTGCGTGGCGTAGTTGAGTGGCGTTGCGTGGTTGAGTGGCGTTGCGTGGTTGAGTGGCGTTGCATGTTGAGTGGCGTTGTATGTGTGTGTGAGTGGCGTTGCATGTGTGAGTGGCGTTGCATGTGTGAGTGGCGTTGCATGTGTGAGTGGCGTTGCATGGTTGAGTGGCGTTGCATGGTTGAGTGGCGTTGCATGGTTGAGTGGCGTTGCGTGGTTGCGTGGCGTTGCATGTGTCAGAGGCTAAATGTAGCACAGGGAGACCTCCAGCAGTAAGACAATCAAAAACAACTTAGAAAACATTTCACAGTATGAAGAGATCAAACTCATGAACGAGCGTGATACACCTCAGCTAAAAATCATGATAAATAACAACACACCTTAGAAGTGAAACTGCAAGTACAGAAGGACCAGCTTTGCTTTTTTAAAACTCCCACTTCAGGCAGATGAGTGTAATGTGTAAAGCGTCTTGTGCACATGAGCAGATCGGAGTCTGGAAGCAAATACAAACAAGAGGAATGACTGAGGCGCATTGGTGTGAAGCACATCAAAGGGCTTCTCCTCCCCTAATTAGGTGAGGAGAAGCCGTTCCGGGAAACTGAAAGTACGGCCGGCGGCCGGCCATGAATAATTAGGGGAGGAGAAGCCCTTTGATGTGCTGGGCTGGCTGGCCCTGAATGCGCGTGCATGTTATCACGTGGTTCACGTGAACAGCATGAAAACCGCGGGGCTGAAAGCCCTTTGGTTTGAAGAGAAAATAGCCGACTTGAATTCTCCCCATTTCCCATTCCTGCGGAATGGTAAAGGCGAGACCTAATTACTCAAATACTCCACCTAGTGGACATTTAGAGCAACAGCAAAGTCCTGCCATTGAAAAGCAACAGTTTTTGGGAATAAAAAAAGATATTTTTATATTTGGAAAGAAGCATTTCAAAACTACTGATTCGATGGTAGAGATGTCCACAGAAAGATGTTTGTCACCCATAGTATCCAGTGAGGGGGGTGATACTATTTTAAAGACAAAACATATACTTAATATAGTAGACGTCCAAAATGCACCAATTAAGCAAAATGCTAGCGCCGCATATAGGGGCAGATGTATGAGGACCTTGCGCCACGTTTACGCCGCTGTTGCGTCACGCAAGGCAGCGTAGACGTGGCGCATCCCTACGAACGATTTACAACGTGACGCATCTAGGCAGATGCGTCACGTTGTAAAGCCCTGCGCCGCTTGTGGGCGTTCCGGCGCAGGGTGGGCGTTCCGGGGCAGGTGCGCCTCGCAAAAGTGGCTGAGTGAAATCTATGAGATTTCACTTAGTCACTTTTAAGCCAATGCTGCGTCAAAAGCCTGCGCCTGCTTGAAGCAGGCGTAGGTCTTGACGCAGCATTGTTAAAATGGGGCACCCCCGAGCCTTGCTGGAGCTGCGTCGCGCTTGCGACGCAACTCCAGCAATGCGACACATTTCCGGCACAGATGCGTCACGCATCTGTGCCATTTTTGTACCATGGTGCGCCGCATTATAAATGCGGCGCACCATGGCTGGCGGAGCAGTGGCGCACTGTGGCGCATGTTAACTGGCGCATCCCTGGGGATGCGCCAGTTAACATAAATCTGCCCCTTAGTGTTTCAAAGCGTGCAGAGTCAGATAATGACAAGGAACTGTTCATTAACATACCTAGCAAGACCGAGGTCAGTCATGTTCGCAGTGCAATTGAATCTGAAAATGATGGGCAGTGGGTGTGGATACCAAAAGAAATTAATAATGAAGCTAGATTGGTAAATTTGAAGGGTAATAGATTTCCCACTGCTGCAAGTTCAAGCGTTTTGCAACCCAACGAGGGTGAGATGCTGCCAAGCACAAGAAGGGGCAGTAAAGAAACTTCGGTCATGCCTCTGGCGTCCTCCAACGTAAGAAATAGAGAGGAGGGAATTTTTCAAGCGAAATTTCCCACGCCGTTGGATGCACAAAGAGCTTCTCACTACACTAAAGCTATTAATTGGAAGGTGTATGATGAGGGAATAGGGGACAGGGAACGTCCAAGTGGCAGTAGGATGGGTGGTAGAGTAAGAGGTATGGGAGTGGTAGGAAGACCTTTGCTTGATGATGATAATGAATCTTTGGAAGAGGGAGACATCAATGATGAGGGCGAGCAATTACATGGCTTTTAAGAATCCTCAGGGGAAAAGGGGAGGTTTACTAAAAATGTCTCCAGAGATTATTTTTCACAGTACAAAGAAAATGAAGGCGCCCATGGCAGACTCAGTACAACACATCAAAATAGGGGGACGTAGGAAAGAATACTGATTGAGTAGCACACGTCTATAAGTCCAGGTGAGGTTCAGAAACAGTTTACTCATAAAAGGTTACATGTGTATAAGAGCGTAGGAACGGACAGTGAACATAATACGGTCACATTACAAGATACAGCTATTCAAGTGGTTAACACCTTGGCTGCTAATGGTTTGCCCCTCCTGTGCTAACATTTTTTGAATACCATTGTTCATGACGAGCTCAGCTCGTCATAAGCACAGCTCAACCGTGCCTCATGATGAGCTGAGCTCGTCATGAGCAGCGAAGGGGTTAAAGAAGGTGAGATTTCAGATGACATTAAATACATCGACTTTGAGACGCTTACCTTACATGGGTTTGTAAATGCTGTTGGGTGCTCATTTGAATAAGGCTACAAAAGAAAAGATTGGAAGGGGGAGCTTATTGATCTGTTCAAACTTCTTCACAGGGAAATACAAGCAAAGGAAGGTTCAAGGGAGGAAGCGTGGGAGTTGGCAAAGAGACCAAGGGTGCCAACTAATATAGGTACATGGACATCAGCCTTCCTTATTTTCGCGAACATATATTGCGAAAAGTTCCCCAATAGATCAGTGGCAATTTTCAAATATTTGGACACGATGAGGAAAGCTTCTACGGAATTTGGGGGTTATGCTTGGTTACACTACAACAAGGAGTTGTGCGCTAGACTAGTTTTACTTCCAGATAATGATTTCAACAAAAGGGTTTTGACTGAACGCAGGGAATTATGAATCAACCTGACCAACCAAGATCAAAGTTCAAAATCCATTTAATTAGATTGCAATGCCCTCACACACCCTGTCAGGTGTCATGCTTAATTATCGGGCTGATTATAGGAAAAAAACAATGGTTTATGGTGGCCTCAAAAGGTCCTGATAGGGTAGTATATTACTATGGTACTAGAATCAATTCTGAGAGAGAGTTTTGTAGGGTAACATACAACTAGAATATTTTATTTATGTTTTAAAGTACAAAATGTTTTTTCAGGTGCTCACACAAGTGACAAAGTGCTTATAGTGTCTGAGCGAGAAGCTTAAAATAAAACTATGTACAAAGTGTCACAAACAAGGGTAATTCCCGCAAAAATATATACAGTAGGGTAGGGGAGTTTCCTTGAATGGGTCGACGGCGTTTCGATCTAAACAACTCTAGAACATCAACAGGACGTGGTGAGCTTCTATAAAAGATGGTTGAATTAATTTCCATCAAGTATAAGAACTCAAGATTCTCAGGCGTTTGTGAAAGATTCCGACGGCTGGGTATGCTATTGTCAAAGACAGACCGATTTAATCTCGTCTGGGTGTAGCGTTTTCAGCAATATCCATAGAATTCAGGTATTGTTTGCAGTGATTAAAGTAATGATTTTTTCTGGGTAGACCAGTTATAAGTCGCGGTATAGCTTCCCGGCGGGAGTTGATCACTGCGGTCCGCGGTTCAGCTATCCCCGCCTCGCTGCTTCGGCGTTTTGGGCTGCTCCTCTTCCGGCCCGGTAGGAATAGGTAGGTCTGCAGTCTCCGTGCAATCGGCACAAACTACATGAGGAACCCCTCGTGTGTATAACCTACCGGGTACTGTGATGCCTGGCTAATCCATTGATCTGGGTATTTCCTGCACTACCAGGTGTCCGACGATTTAGTCTTATGGTTGATGTGAGTGTGTAGCCACAACACCTACTGAGTTTTAGTTGTAGATAGTTACCCTTTTGGTCCTGATGAATCGCCTGCAGAATACTCATTTTTTACGAGAAACATTTGGACCCACTACTTATAAGAGCGCCACTATCTGAGATATTACCTCAGCCTCACGCCTTATAGTTTTTGTTTTTACTTAGGGTAGGAGACCCCCTGATTAAAGTTATTTTCGGAGGTACTCCCAACCCTATTTTACATTCACTATTATCACTTACACACATCTACACATACAAGGCCCCCACCTGCACTTCACCTAACGGCTGTTGGAAAAAGATGTCCGCTAAAATGCCCCTACTATAGGCAGGCAGTCGGGTATTGCACCGCCGATCCGACAAGGAGCAGCCCGATGAGGAAGTATGACAATCAACGGGGTGGGTGAGAGGGCATTACAATCCAATAAAATGGATTTCCAACTTAGGTCCCCTGAGTTCAGTCTCTCACTTCAGAGGAACAGCATAACCCTTTTGTTAAAATCATTGTCCCTGGGCCTTTATGCTGGACCTGTCTAAAAGCCCACCGTCTCTCCTTTGTTTACTACTTACTTCCAGATAAGCCATGGGGTGAGGTAGATAATGAACTTTGGGTTCAATTGATGTATCCTCAATCACCTCCACATTCCGTGCAAACGGCAAACCGCCTAGCGGTTCCTAATCAGCCTTTTCAGAACAGACCTACCCTGGGGGGCGGGTGGGCATTTGGAATAGACCACAAACATTCATATCCGGCACCTGCTGGAACTTTAACAAGGGATACTATACAAGAAACCCTTGCAAATATAAGTATGAGTGCTCAAGGTGCGGTGGGAAGCACGCCGTTATGCAATGTTTTGGACATCAATCCAATTGGGGAGGCGGGGTCCCAAACAGAGGAAGAGGTTTCGCTTTTCAATCTGGGAACAAGGGCTTCTACACCAAATGAGGTGGTCAATTTATGTAAATGGTTAACAATTTATTTTTTTTCGAAAAAAGGGAAATTTAGCACCGGGTTCTGTGCATTTTACAAAATTGTCTAAATGACGTTGACCTACAACACTATCTACAACAAGACTTGATGTATTCCTTCTATATATTGATTTTATTATTACATCATTTTTCATAAATATTCCTTCAAACAACAATTTTTAAATCTTTTTTTCTTTTTGTATAAATATTTGATACATATTTTGTTATACAAACATTCCCTTTTTTCTAAAAATGTATATTCCTTGCCAGGGTTTGTCCAGTTTAGGCAGCCCCCCCTTTTACAGACAATGGTTAACATTTTATCCTGACACATATGAAGCAACACTATTGGAGTGGGGTTTCAGAGAAGGCTTTAAACTAGGTTATCAAGGGCCTAAAAGTCACAGATTCTTACAAAATGTAAAATCCATAAATGATTTTCCGCACATCATAGAGAAGAAGCTGTTGACAGAGGTGAAGGAAGGGAGGGTGGCATGGCCCTTAGACAATCTTATTATTTCCCTATTAGGCGTGGTCTCTAAGAAAACAGAAGGTGAATTCAGGATGATCTAGCATTTATCATGGCCTCAAGGTTTCTCTGTTAACGACTTTATAGCAAGGGAAGATTCCATGGTCAAATTTGCTTCAGTAGATACGGTATTAAGCATGATAACAATCATGGATGAGGACTCTGGATTGGCAAAATGTGACATCAAGTCAGCTTTCAGACTATTGCAAGTGCACCCCTCCGATTTCTCGTTGCTCAGTATTTATTTTGAAGACAACATTTTTGTGGATAAGGCTCTGCCAATGGGTTGTGCGATATCATGCAGATTGTTTAAATCTTTTAGCACATTCCTACAGTGGAGATGATTTTTTATTTATGGGAGCTGCAGGTTCACAACAGTGTGATAAGATATTGAGAGACTTTGAAGCGTTTGTACAAGATATGGGGGTTCCTCTAGCAGAAGACAAAACTGAAGGCCCCAGTTGTTGTTTGACATATCTTGGCATTGAAATAGATACACACAAAATGGAAGTTAGACTCCCTGAGAAGAAAATAGTCGAAATGACAAAACTATTAGAATATGTAAGAAAGGCAGACAAATTGGCATTGTCTGAAGTTCAATGCTTATTAGGCCATCTAAATTTTGCTTGCAGAGTCATACGAGCAGGCAGAACATTTTACACACGTCTCGGTTTTTCCATGTCAGGCATTAAACTACCACATCATAGAATCAGGATATCTGCCAGCATGCGGGCTGATTTTGAGGTGTGGTTAATGTTCTTGAGAGAATTTAACGCCGTCACAATCTGGTCCTTAGATGAGGATTTCGTTTGGCAGATGCAATGATTCTCAGACTCTTCCGGTGCAAACGGTTATGGCCTCTTTTGGGAGGGTAAATGGTACACGGAGCAATGGCTAGCCAGGTGGGTTGCAGAAAAGAAAAGCATAGCATTCCTGGAATTTTTTCCATTGATAGTTGCTTTGGCTGTTTGGGGACTGAAGTTGGCAAATAGAAGTGTTGTTTAATGTAGATAATAGAACTGTAGTGGATTTAGTAAATGGTCAGAAAACCAAGGATAAGCAGGTATTAAAGTTGTTACAAACATTTATGCTAGGCTGCTTAAAGTTTGACATAGTTTTCAAAGTTAAACATATTGCGGGAGTGGTGAATAACATCGCAGATGCCCTATCTTGTTTTCAGTGGGAGAGATTCCGTGGTTTGGTGCCCGGAGCAGATCTACGGAAGACTCACGTACCCAGCGAGGTATGGGATTTGGCGAAATGACCACTCATTAACAAACTGTTAGCAAAGAGTACCAAATAGGCATACAGTAGAGCTTGGCTGGAGTTTTTAGATTCAGGTGCTGCGTATAGCGGTCATAACAGTGAAGGGTTGCGGCAGCAGGGAGAACACATAATTAAGTTCATTATGCTCAATATAGAACAGAGCATTTCTTCTACAACAATAGCTGGGAAGATAGCTAGAGTGTCATTTTATGGGAAGTTATTTTGGGGAAATGAGCCATCAGCAGGCGAGATGGGTAGGAGAATTCTTCAAGATTGGGCAAAAACAAAAAAGAGAGGGCAATATAAAAGAAAGCCAATATCCTTAAAATTATTGTATGAGATAACAGTTAGTGTGCACGAGATTTGTTTCTCTGCATTTGAATATCGTTTATTCAAACTATGCATGATTTGGCTCTTTTTTGGTGCTTTCAGGACATTGGAATTGCTAGGCAATGCTAAAATCTCAAACTACAGAATGTTTCTCTTGTCCAATCAGCTATATGTATTTTTCTTGAACGTTCTAAAACAGATCAAGCAGGTAAAGGTTCAAGAGTATTTTAACAAAGCATAGACAGACAATTGTGCCCCAAGAAAGCATGGTTAGATTTTCTAGCAGTAGGGAGTGCAACTTCAAACTTTACTTTCAGACATCTAGATGGACCCCTGCTGAAAGCTTCTCAATTGCTGTCAATCCTGAGGAAGTCATTAAAGAATCTGGGGAAAAACCCTTTCAATTTTGATACACACTCATTCCGCATTGGTGCAGCTTCAGAAGCAGCAAGGCGGGGATTTTCAATCAGTAACGTTAGCAAACTGGGGCGTTGGTCTTCAGATTGTTGTTTACGTTATATTAGAGAGTTAGATTCTGAAGTTCATGACCAAGCATAATAATTGTTTTTTTTCTTTTCAGGTTCGGTGACGGGTTTATCATCGTCACAACACCAAGTTTGGATAATTGGACATTCATTCGTGAAGTGGGCTGCAAAACAAGCAGATAAGATATATTTCCGAAAGAATTTGGGTTTTAGTTCTGAATAGGTGTCTGTGTCATGGTTTGGAAAATGTGGCATGAAGTGGGGTCAGCTAATGCCTTTGATGAGTGAGCTGTCCTTTAAGAATAAACCCGAAGTTATATTGAGCCACCTAGGGGAAAATGATTTAGTGCAGTTATCAAGTCTGGGGTAACTTATAGAAATAAAAACAGATTTAGAACTTTTAGCAAAGAAGTGCTCCAAGCCACAATTTGTTTTAACTGCATTAATGCCACGCAGAATATGGAGGGGGGCAGAGAGACCTACATCGTTTTTGTTATATTAATAGAATATATTGGTTAACTCACGGCGAAATCACAAAGGAAGACTACCAATTTTTTAGGCATGATGGTGTGCATTTATCCTTTAGTGGCAATTAAATTTATATCTTGAACATAAAAGAGATGATTTCTAAAATTCTGAAAGTAAAAACTTGGTGTTGAGAATATGCTGTTGGAGCGACAGCATTGCTGTTTATATTCAATAGATACACAACGTTTTTCGTTATTTAATAGTTTGTGATTTCTTTTTTCCATCTATCCCCCCTTTTTTCTTTATTAGGGCTCGGCGACGTCAGCACTTCGTCAAAAGTGGGAGGAGGTGCGAGCCGTATTGTTAAGGGGTTTCTGGCTCCTGCAGGAAAAATTCCTCAGTGCGCGAGTATTTTCAGTGCTTTATTTTACAATCTGCATGGTGATTGGTCCTCGCGGTGCCGTGTTTGTAATACCCTTAACGCAATAGGCCATATATCTTTGAAGTTGGGAATTTCCTGCATTTTGTGTGCGGTTACGAGCGCGGCAGTCCATAAATATCAATTAGGAGCTGTCAGGGTGCCTCGTTAAGTGAATCCAGATGGCCGGGGCGCGTTCACCATTCAGCAGCGCCCCGCGCGCAGCTGCTGCATGCCAGGCCGGGAAAGGGCTTCATTAGCCTCACTCATCCGACGCTGAGACAGCAAGACACGTGGGCCCACGCCCCCCTCCCTCATCAGTATCGGCGAAGCTCGGCCCACCCTGCCTACCACTTGCCATGCAAACGAGAAGCACCAGTATCGAAAGACAACCCTCCTGCTTCTGGGCGCTATCGAAAAACAGACGTTACTTTGGTGCAGTTGATGGCGACAGAACAGCGCAGCTGCCCCCTCGTGAGCTGGGTACTAGTGAGACTGCGCCCTCGTGAATTGTGCAATATTGAAACTTTGCTACAGTTGGTGGCGAACAGCGCAGCTGCCCCCTCGTGAGCTGGTTACTAGTGAGACTACGCCCTCGTGAACTGTGCAATAGTGAAACTTTGCTACAGCTGTGGCGAACTGCGCAGCTGCCCCCTCGTGTGCTCCGTGGCGTACAATCACCTGGTGGTTAGTTGGCATGGTTTGTTCATTTGTTCTGTCGCTTGTGACTGGAGCTGACTATGCCGCTGGTGAACAGCGCAGCTGCGCTCCCTACTGGCAGATATTAGTGAAACTGTGAGCAGCTGATGACGCGTGGTGCACATTCACCAATTTCCATCTACACTGTGTCAGCGCCTAGAAACCCTCACCGGTGAGTGGTGCCACTACAAATCCTTGACTGAATGTCTGCCAGGAATGTAGTGACTGCGGGTCGTGTAGTGCGAGGAGGGCAAAGGTCACGTACTCAATGAGAGGTGGCAGCGGCTGAAGGCACGGAGTACAGCGGCTCCACTGTGTGGTCTGAGGCGCATTGAGCCCACAAGCACCTACCTCTTTTCCAATGGGTGAGAGTTTTGACTGACTGGTGTCAAACAGAGCAGCTGCACCTCAGCCGTTGGGCACAATTAAAGTTTTCTCATCGTGTATGAAGCCAAAAACAAACACAAAACGCCTAATTTGGGCTGGGTGCGTTTAAACCTCAAAGGGCACCGGTGAACACAAAGCACCGCTGCGTGACAATGTGAAAGCGACGACATTTTGTCAGGTTGTGGCCCGAGTTTGCATCCTGGGGGTTTTAAAGCTCTCTCAGCACCTTTACAAATTGAAATAAACGGACGGGGGTATGCCCAAGATCACAACGTGTGGCCGAGGCTACCAGAGGCTCGCCATGCGTCCTCGACGCCACGAAGTAGGAGCCCCGTTGGTGGTGGGATGCGCGAGTGACTACGTTTAAGCGCCTCAAAGCCCCTTGCCATCCTCCTATAGGAGCTTCCAGGGCCCAGTGCATATGTCTATAGGATAAGGCTGCAGAGATCCCTAGACCTCACCCCCCCCCCTTGAGGGTGAGTACAGCGCCCTTGCTTGAGCCTCTCCAGCCAAAAGTTGGGCGCTGCCCTCCACCGACCACCCGCCCCCTGTCCACCCGCTGTCACACCCGCAGATGAGAGCAACCGCCGCCGCGAGACTCCCCACCCTCCCTCCAGGCAGCGGCGTTTTATTGTTGTGCCTTGAAGCAGGCCGGTATTCTGTATACATTCCCCATTTACTGCACGCGCAGTCCAGCTTCACTTTGAAAGGGGCGCCTCAGGTCTCTCTCGAAAGACAGAACCACCAGTTTCTGGGTAACATCAAAGAGAAAATACCAAGTGCCCAACCCCCCCCCCCCACTCCCCATACCCAAGTTTGAACCCATCCACACCAGGGTGTTATTGGAAGAGAGGAGCATTAATAACTTTCAGCTGCCTTTGAAATACAGAACTGTCTTATTCTGGGCGCAATCCAGGCAGCTTGAGGGTTAAATTCAGCTGTTCTCTTTTAACACGTTCTGGCAGGCACCCAGCTCTGTATTTATAATACCTACACGAACAACTCCTGCTCGCATACAATGTACTTAAAACCAACATAATTCCACGGCATTTTAGACGTATTTATTTGTGAAGGCTGGGAAAGGATTAGTAATGTTGAAGAAAAAAACAAATTTACATAAACGCAGCATTTAAATTCTTAAGTTTATGCCTTGCAAGGAGGCAAAGATGGCCATTTGTGCCAAACGGAGAAGTTGATTTAACTAGAGTAGTGGGCATGGCTTCTGGGCTTATTATTCTATGTTCCTAATTTTAATTTCGAGCCGTGCACGACGAGTGCGAGTTGTGCAGCACGTTCTAAACATGGGTGTCCAAAGTAGGCCCAAGAGGCAAAACCGCACCAGATTTTAAGGCAACAAAGGTAAAATGATTTTATATGCAATTGATCAGAATCGAACTCTTTTACCTGGTTAGCAGTTAAACTAACAAACTTCCACGAATCCGGCTTATGGACAAATGCTGTACGCCACTGCTGCACATATTTGATCCACTGTTAAAATCAGTTTTTGATCTTTATTTGGGGTAGGAGGGCTTTTGACAGTGAGTGCAAAGTGACAGCAAGCGACAGTGAATGCAGAGTGACAGCAAGTGACAGTGAGTGCAGAGTGACAGCAAGTGACAGTGAGAGCAGAGTGACAGTGACTGCAAACTGAGTGCAGAGTGACAGTGAGAGCAGACTGAGTGCAGAGTGACAGTGAGGGCAGAGTGACAGTGAGTGCAGAGTGACAGTGAGTGCAGAGTGACAGTGAATGCAGTGTGAGTGCGAAAGTGACATTGTGTGCAGAGTGACAGTGAGTGCAGAGTGACAGTGAGTGAAGAGTGACAGTGAGTGCAGTGACAGTGAGTGCAGAGTGAGTGCAGAGTGACAGTGAGTGCAGAGTGATAGTGAGTGCAGACTGAGTGCAGAGTGACAGTGAGTGCATAGTGAGTGCAGAGTGACAGTGAGTGCAGACTGAGTGCAAAGTGACAGTGAGTCCAAAGTGACAGTGAGTGCAAAGTGACAGTGAGTGCAGAGTGACAGTGATTGCAGAGTGACATTGAGTGCAGAGTGACAGTGAGTGCAGAGTGACAGTGAGTGCAGACTGAGTGCAGAGTGACAGTGAGAGCAGACTGAGTGCAGAGTGACAGTGAGGGCAGAGTGACAGTGAGTGCAGAGTGACAGTGAGTGCAGAGTGACAGTGAATGCAGAGTGAGTGCGAAAGTGACATTGTGTGCAGAGTGACAGTGAGTGCAGAGTGACAGTGAGTGAAGAGTGACAGTGAGTGCAGTGACAGTGAGTGCAGAGTGAGTGCAGAGTGACAGTGAGTGCAGAGTGATAGTGAGTGCAGACTGAGTGCAGAGTGACAGTGAGTGCATAGTGAGTGCAGAGTGACAGTGAGTGCAGAATGACAGTGAGTGCAGACTGAGTGCAAAGTGACAGTGAGTCCAAAGTGACAGTGAGTGCAAAGTGACAGTGAGTGCAGAGTGACAGTGATTGCAGAGTGACATTGAGTGCAGAGTGACAGTGAGTGCAGAGTGACAGTGAGTGCAGACTGAGTGCAGAGTGACAGTGAGTGCAGACTAAGTACAGAGTGACAGTGAGTGCAGACTAAGTACAGAGTGACAGTGAGTGCAGAGTGACAGTGAGTGCAAACTGAGTGCAGAGTGACAGTGAGTGCAGACTGAGTGCAGAGTGACAGTGAATGTTGAGTGACAGTGAGTGCAGAGTGCTAGTGAGTGCAGAGTGACAGTAAGTGCAGAGTGACAGTGAGTGCAGAGTGACAGTGAGTGCAGAGTGACAGCGAGTGCAGAGTGACAGTGAGTGCAGAGTGACAGTGAGTGCAGAGTGACAGTGAATGTTGAGTGACAGTGAGTGCAGAGTGCTAGTGAGTGCAGAGTGACAGTAAGTGCAGAGTGACAGTGAGTGCAGCGTGACAGCGAGTGCAGAGTGACAGCGAGTGACAGTGAGTGCAGAGTGGCAGTGAGTGTAGAGTGACAGTGAGTGCAGAGTGACAGCAAGTCACAATGAGTTCAAAGTGACAGCAAGTGACAGTGAGGGCAGAGTGACAGCAAGTGACAGTGAGTGCAGAGTGACAGCAAGTAACAGTGAGGGCAGAGTGACAGCAAGTGACAGTGAGTGCAGAGTGACAGCAAGTGACAGTGAGAGCAGCAGATTGACAGTGAGTGCAGAGTCAGAGCAGAGTGAAAGTGACTGCAGAGTGAGTGCAGAGTGGCAGTGAGTGCAGAGTGAGTGCGAGAGTGACAGTGAGTGCAGAGTGAGTGCGAAAGTGACAGTGAGTGCAGAGTGACAGTGAGTGCAAAGTGACAGTGAGTGCAGAGTGAGTGCAGAGTGAGTGCAGAGTGACAGTGAGTGCAGAGTGAGTGCAGAGTGACAGTGAGTGCAGACTGAGTGCAGAGTGACAGTGAGTGCAGAGTGACAGTGAGTGCAGAGTGACAGTGAGTGACAGTGAGTGCAGAGTGACAGTGAGTGCAGAGTGACAGTGAGGGCAGAGTGACAGTGAGTGCACAGTGACAGCAAGTGACAGTGATAGCAGAGTGAGTGTGAGAATAACAGTGAGTGCAGAGTGAGTGCAAAAGTGACAGTGAGTGCAGAGTGACTGTGAGTGCAGAGTGAGTGCGAGAGTGACAGTGAGTGCAGAGTGACAGTGAGTGCAGACTGAGTGCAGAGTGACAGTGAGTGCAGAGTGACAGTGAGTGCAGAGTGAGTGCGAGAGTGACTGTGAGAGTAGAGTAAGTGCGAAAGTGACTGTGAGAGCAGAGTAAGTGCGAAAGTGACAGTGTGTGCAGAGTGACAGTGAGTGCAGAGTGACAGTGAGTGCAGAGTGACAGTGAGTGCAGAGTGAGTGCGAGAGTGACAGTGAATGCAGAGTGAGTGTGAAAGTGACAGTGAGTGCAGAGTGACAGTGAGTGCAGAGTGACAGTGAGTGCAGAGTGACAGTGAGTGCAGAGTGAGTGCGAGAGTGACAGTGAATGCAGAGTGAGTGTGAAAGTGACAGTGAGTGCAGAGTGACAGTGAGTGCAGAGTGACAGTGAGTGCAGAGTGACAGTGAGTGCAGTGACAGTGAGTGCAGAGTGAGTGCAGAGTGACAGTGAGTGCAGAGTGAGTGCAGAGTGACAGTGAGTGCAGAGTGACTGTTAGACGGACCGGGAGGGTCGGCCGAGGATAAGGGGAGAGGTCTCCGGGGAGAGCCGTCTCCAGCGATCGTACAGACAAGTAACTTCCCCCCCACAGACGTACACCACACAAGGATAAGGTTCAACGATACTTTATAAGCAATTCTTCAAGTACGGTAAAATGATACAAGGAGGTCTGGACTCAGGGGTCCCCTCGGTTCTGGTCTCTGGATTGGGAAAAGGGTAGCGGGACAGTCTTGTTACCAATGGAATAGATGAAATAGCTCTCAATCCTCGAGCTCGGCGTTCTAGATGATCGGGCCGCGGCGGAGCCAGCAGGTCCCGAGATGGTTGAAGGTAGCGACGGTCCGCGGCGGAGCCAGCAGGTCCCGATGAAGATGGTAGTTACAAACGGTCCGCGGCCACGCCAGCAGGTCCCGACGACGATGAAGGTTTAAGAAGGTTGCGGCAGCGCCAGCAGGCAGGACGATAGTTCGCAAGGCAGAGCTACGGCAGCGCCAGTAGTCCGTCAAGGATGAGTTCTTCTCTGCGTCTCTCGACTCCAGGATACAACTGCCTTCCTGCTCTGGAGCTGCCCCAGTTGTAGGTCTGGCCCCCTTTGATGTCCGGACCCTCGCACTTGGAGGTCGGGAGGTCCGGGATGAGGGAGTCCAGACACCCAGCAGGGGGGTGGAGCCAGCGCCCGGGGAGGCTGGGGGCGATCGGCACCTGGCGGGGGAGAGCCATCGACACCTCTTTCTCCCATTGACCTGCCAAGTAGTCCGCTCACCTCCTGGGTGGATGGTGGTGCCGGGATGTCGGAGGCCTGGCCAGGCCCAGGGTTAGGGTCGATCGGAGGCCACGCGGCCTCGTGGTGCTGCGTCCAAGATGGTGCCCAGGTCGGGCGAGTGGGCCGGTAGGGGATCGGGCCCATGAGGTCGAGATGTTCAGAGGCAGGGGTCCCAGAGGGGATGGAAAACGGGGAGTGGTGGCGTGTAACACTTGAGGAGCCGGGCTCGGGCCCGGTCGTGCAGAGGGGGAGCGAGCCCTTCATGTGGCCTGTCCAACATGCGTCCCCCCCAGCTGAAGGCGGGGAGAGTCACCCATCCTCTTGGGGACTCTCCTCGTCGAGGCGGAAAAAGCGTGACAGGCCATCTGCGTTGGCGTGGTCTTGCCCAGGTCGATGTTCCACAGTGAAGTCCATCCCCTGCAGGGAGATGGACCAACGTAGTAGTTTCGAGTTTTCCCCCCGCATCTGCATGAGCCACTGCAGGGGTCGATGATCGGTCTGTACCCGAAAGTGGGTGCCGAAGAGATAGGGCCGGAGCTTTTTGAGGGCCCATACCACGGCGAAGGCCTCCCTCTCGATGGTGCTCCAGCGTTGTTCTCGGGCCAGGAGTCGCCTGCTGATGAAAGCCACTGGCTGGTCAAGACCTTCGGGGTTCAACTGGGAAAGGACCGCCCCAATGCCATGGTCGGAGGCATCCGTCTGGACGATAAATTCCCGACTGTAGTCGGGGGCCTGGAGCACAGGGGCGGAGCACATGGCGGCCTTCAGTTTCTCGAAGGCCGCTTGACAGTCTGGGGTCCAGTTGACCTTCTTTGGTTGGTTTTTGGATGTGAGTTCCGTGAGGGGCCCCACAATGCTACCATAGTCTCTCACGAACCGCCGGTAATAGCCTGTGAGTCCCAAAAAGGCGCGTACCTCGGTCTGGGTGATGGGGGGCTGCCAAGACTGGATGGCGGCGATCTTGAGCTGCAGAGGGGCCACCAGACCGCTTCCCACCTGGTGTCCGAGATAGGTCACGGACCCCTGGCCAATTTGGCATTTGCTGGCCTTGATCGTGAGGCCAGCTCGCTGAAGGGCCTGTAGCACCTCTCGGAGGTGGTGGAGGTGGTCGGACCAGTGGTGGCTGTATACAGCGATGTCGTCTAGGTAGGCGGCGCTGAATCCTTCAAGTCCCGCCAGGACCTGATTAACTAGCCGCTGAAACGTTGCTGGGGCATTCTTCATGCCGAAGGGCATGACCTTGAAGTGATAATGGCCATCAGGAGTGGAAAACGCAGATCGTTCTTGGGCCCGGGGTGTGAGGCCGATCTGCCAGTAGCCCGCCGTCAGGTCGAAGATACTGAGGTAGCGGGCAGCTCCCATGCGGTCGATTAGTTCATCTGCCCGGGGAATGGGATGTGCGTCTGTTCTGGTGACCGCATTCAAGCCCCGGTAGTCGACGCAGAACCGGAATTCCGGTGTGGTGCCGGGGGCGGCCGCTGTGGGGACCAGTACTACTGGGCTGGCCCAGGGGCTGTCGGAGGGCTCAATGACCCCGAGCGTGAGCATCTTGGCCACCTCCTCTTGGATGCAGGCCCGTACCCGATCTGGTACGCGGTAGGCCCGGTGGCGGATAGGGGGACTGTCCCCCGTGTCCACGTCGTGTACGCACCAGGGGGTGACCCCTGGGGTGAGGGAGAACAGGCTGGTGAACTGCAGCAGGAGGTCTCGACATTCTTGGCGTTGTTCCAGGGTGAGGGCCTCCGAGAGTCGGACCCCGTCCACGGAGCCGTCTTTCTCCCGAGTCCGTAGGAGGTCAGGGAGGGGTTCGGAGTCCTCCTCGGCTCCATTGTCTGTGGCCATCAGGAGGCTGAGTTCTGAACGCACAAAATGGGGTTTCAGTCTATTAGCGTGGAGGACCCGGAGGGGGTTCCGTGAAGATTCCATATCGATGAGATAGGTGACAGGGCCCTTGCGCTCGATTACTTTGAAGGGCCCCGTCCATTTGTCTTGCAGGGCGCATGGTTCGGTGGGGGACATTACCCATACTTGTTGGCCGGGTTCAAATTCGATGGAGGAGGCATTTTGGTCGTACCACCTTTTCATGTCCTCTTGACTGGCCTCCAAGTTTGCTTTTGCCATCTCTCTGAATCGTCGGGTCTGGTTGCGGAGGGTTAGGAGGTATTTGAAGACATCTGGAGGGTTCTTTAGAGGGGGCATTTCCCAGCCTTCTTTGACTAGGCTGAGCGGCCCTCGCACCGGGTGTCCATACAAGAGTTCAAACGGGCTGAAGCCGAGGGATTTCTGGGGGACTTCTCGGTAGTCAAAGAGAAGGCACGGTAGTAGCACATCCCACTGGCGACGGAGGGGCTCTTCCAACCCCCCGATCATCCCTTTGAGCGTGCTGTTGAACCGCTCAACGAGTCCGTTTCCTTGAGGGTGATAGGGGGTCGTGAATCGGTAGGTGACCCCACACTGTTGCCAGAGGGACTTCATGTATTTTGAAATAAAGTTTGTGCCCCGGTCACTGACGACTTCTCGGGGGAAGCCCACACGGGAGAAGATCCCCATCAGGGCCCGGCCGACTACCGGGGCTGTCACAGTTCGCAGGGGGACAGCCTCAGGGTAGCGGGTGGCGTGGTCCACCAGTACCAGGATGAACCGATGTCCTTGTGCTGTACGGGGGTCGAGGGGCCCCACAATGTCTATCCCCACCCTCTCGAACGGGGTGGTGACCACTGGAAATGGTTGCAGGGGGGCTTTCAGTTTGCGGCCGCTCTTCCCACTGGCTTGGCACGTGGGGCAAGATCGGCAGTGCTGGAGTACATCGTTCCTCATTTTAGGCCAGAAAAAGTGGGTCACCAGGCGGCTGTAGGTTTTATCCTGACCCAGGTGGCCAGCCAGGGGGACATCGTGGGCCAGGTTTAGCAAGAAGTCTCTAAAGCGGAGGGGCACCACTAGCACTCGACTGGCCCCTAACTCCGCGATTCTCTGTTCACTGTACAGCAGGTCATTGTCCCAATAGACCCAATGTGTTCCGGAAGTATCCCCTGCGCTCTGAGCGAGGGCTTGTTGGCGGAGTCCCTCGAGGGAGGGACAGGTCTTCTGTTCTTGGCGAAACTGCTCCTGGGTGGGCCCCCCCTCTTGATGCCACTGATCCAGGCCGGAAAGGTCCTGAGGTTGAGCGAGCCCCTCGGGAGCTTGTTCTGGGGGGACGGCACGGTCGACGTCTTCTACTGGAGCGACCGGGGGAGGAGGTGCCGGCCATTCAGGTTCTTCGGGTCGGGGGATGGCACGGGCGGCCATGGACCGGGTGGTGACGCACGCCCAGTCCGGGATGCCCAACATCCCCAGGTGTTCTCTCCGTTCTACGGCGGCCCACGGAGAGCTTTCAAGGTCATTCCCCAGGAGACAGTCTACGGGGGCGTCATCTCGGACCGTCACCTTCAACATGCCGGAGACTCCTCCCCACTCGAAGGGGACGCAAGCCATCCGACATAGACTCTCCGAATTATCGGCTGAACGGACAGGGCAGAGAATGTTTGGTAGGATCTGTTCTGGGGTCACCAGGTGACAGCGGACGGCTGTTACACTGGCCCCGGTGTCACGTAGGGCTTCGGCCCGGCGTCCATTAATGCTCACCCATTGACTGTACTTCCGGGTGTTAGCGGGTAGGGGGACCCGCGGGACCATGTCTCTCCCCCCTAAGCATGCTAGAGCCATGGCGGCTGGCTCCCATTCTTGGTGTTCTTGCTCATATTCTTCATGTTCCTCGGAGATTTGTTCTTCCCCCAGGGCAGCAGCAGCCACCTGGCGGGGTCTCGGAGTCTGGTTCTGTGGACAATTTGGGTCGTTTGCGTAGTGGCCGACTCGCTGGCATCGGTGACACGTGACATTGGCTCTGTATCCCGGTCGCGCCGGGGTGCTGCCCCGGTTGGCCGGGGGTGTGGTGCTGGTAGCGGGGGCGGCCGGAGCGTTGTCTCTTCCTCGTCCTTGGCCCCCTCCTCCTCCTCCTCGGGGACGGTGCTGACCGTGGTGGTTCCGGTTCTGTTCATAGGACCCATTTCGGCCCACTCTGGTGATTTCCCACCGGTCAGCCTCGGCGGCGAGCTGCCGTGGATCAGTCAATTTGCTGTCGAGGAGGTGCTGCCTGAGCTCGATGAAGCAATTGTTTGATAGATGCTCCCACACCATGAGATTGAAGAGTTGTTCGTAAGTTGTGACATTGCTTCCTTTGATCCAACCCTCGAAGGCTCGGCTGAAATAGTTCACGTATTCCACCCAAGTTGTACCCGGGATGCGGGTGCAGTCTCGGAACCTCTGACGGTACATCTCGGGTGTGAGCCCATAGCGGGTGAGGAGGGCAGCTTTCATGTGGTCATAGGAGGTCATCAGATGGTCCGGGAGCTGTAGCAGGGCATCGCAGCCCTCATTGAGGAATCTCCCCCATAGACCGGCTCCCCAGTCGCTTCGATCGATCCGGTGGGAGGTCATAGCGATCTCGTAGGCCTTGAACCATTGCTGGATGTCGTCCTCTCGGAAGTATTCTCGAACGACATCCTTGGGGATGTGTACCTTTTTATCTGTTGCCCCTGGGGTGCGGGGTTGCTCGGGCACCCCTAATTCTTTGTTCTGCTTGCGTAAGTCTATCTCAGCTAATTTGCGCTCATGTTCATATGCCAGTCTTTTTTCCTCAAGCTCTCTTTGTCTCTGTTTCTCTTCTCGTTCTTCTCGGAGCCGCAGATGTTCTAGGTTCAGTTTCTGTTCGGCTAACTTGAGTTCACCATCCATTTTGAGCCGGGCTATTTCTAGTTCATGTAGTCGGGTTCTTTCTCGTTCCTGGATCTCGTCTTGCGAGAGACCCGTTCTTCGCTCCTCGGGAGCCGTGGTGTCTTTTTCTACTGCTGCGACATTTTGGTCCGGGGGTCTGACGGCCCCGGTTTGTGCCCAGGACTCCAGGGCATGCTTGAAATCGTCTTTAGTACTTAGACCGGTGGTAGCGATACCTAGTTCGATGCAGAATTGTTTTAATTCACGATGGCTGTATTCTTCCAATTTCTCCATCTGGAATTTCTCGGTGGATCCGCTTTCTTTGGTTGTCATCGTGATTTCGTCGTGGGGTGAGCTACTCTCTGTACGATTATGCGGTGATTCGGATCGCGCCGCTGTCCACCAATGTTAGACGGACCGGGAGGGTCGGCCGAGGATAAGGGGAGAGGTCTCCGGGGAGAGCCGTCTCCAGCGATCGTACAGACAAGTAACTTCCCCCCCACAGACATACACCACACAAGGATAAGGTTCAACGATACTTTATAAGCAATTCTTCAAGTACGGTAAAATGATACAAGGAGGTCTGGACTCAGGGGTCCCCTCGGTTCTGGTCTCTGGATTGGGAAAAGGGTAGCGGGACAGTCTTGTTACCAATGGAATAGATGAAATAGCTCTCAATCCTCGAGCTCGGCGTTCTAGATGATCGGGCCGCGGCGGAGCCAGCAGGTCCCGAGATGGTTGAAGGTAGCGACGGTCCGCGGCGGAGCCAGCAGGTCCCGATGAAGATGGTAGTTACAAACGGTCCGCGGCCACGCCAGCAGGTCCCGACGACGATGAAGGTTTAAGAAGGTTGCGGCAGCGCCAGCAGGCAGGACGATAGTTCGCAAGGCAGAGCTACGGCAGCGCCAGTAGTCCGTCAAGGATGAGTTCTTCTCTGCGTCTCTCGACTCCAGGATACAACTGCCTTCCTGCTCTGGAGCTGCCCCAGTTATAGGTCTGGCCCCCTTTGATGTCCGGACCCTCACACTTGGAGGTCGGGAGGTCCGGGATGAGGGAGTCCAGACACCCAGCAGGGGGGTGGAGCCAGCGCCCGGGGAGGCTGGGGGCGATCGGCACCTGGCGGGGGAGAGCCATCGACACCTCTTTCTCCCATTGACCTGCCAAGTAGTCCGCTCACCTCCTGGGTGGATGGTGGTGCCGGGATGTCGGAGGCCTGGCCAGGCCCAGGGTTAGGGTCGATCGGAGGCCACGCGGCCTCGTGGTGCTGCGTCCAAGATGGCGCCCAGGTCGGGCGAGTGGGCCGGTAGGGGATCGGGCCCATGAGGTCGAGATGTTCAGAGGCAGGGGTCCCAGAGGGGACGGAAAACGGGGAGTGGTGGCGTGTAACACTTGAGGAGCCGGGCTCGGGCCCGGTCGTGCAGAGGGGGAGCGAGCCCTTCATGTGGCCTGTCCAACAGTGACAGTGAGTGCAGAGTGAGTGCAGAGTGACAGTGAGTGCATAGTGATGGCAGAGTGACAGTGAGTGCATAGTGAGTGCAGAGTGACAGTGAGAGCAGAGTGACAGTGACTGCAAACTGAGTGCAGAGTGACAGTGAGAGCAGACTGAGTGCAGAGTGACAGTGAGGGCAGAGTGACAGTGAGTGCAGAGTGACAGTGAGTGCAGAGTGACAGTGAATGCAGAGTGAGTGCGAAAGTGACATTGTGTGCAGAGTGACAGTGAGTGCAGAGTGACAGTGAGTGCAGAGTGACAGTGAGTGCAGTGACAGTGAGTGCAGAGTGAGTGCAGAGTGACAGTGAGTGCAGAGTGATAGTGAGTGCAGACTGAGTGCAGAGTGACAGTGAGTGCATAGTGAGTGCAGAGTGACAGTGAGTGCAGAATGACAGTGAGTGCAGACTGAGTGCAAAGTGACAGTGAGTCCAAAGTGACAGTGAGTGCAAACTGACAGTGAGTGCAGAGTGACAGTGATTGCAGAGTGACATTGAGTGCAGAGTGACAGTGAGTGCAGAGTGACAGTGAGTGCAGACTGAGTGCAGAGTGACAGTGAGTGCAGACTAAGTACAGAGTGACAGTGAGTGCAGAGTGACAGTGAGTGCAAACTGAGTGCAGAGTGACAGTGAGTGCAGACTGAGTGCAGAGTGACAGTGAATGTTGAGTGACAGTGAGTGCAGAGTGCTAGTGAGTGCAGAGTGACAGTAAGTGCAGAGTGACAGTGAGTGCAGAGTGACAGTGAGTTCAGAGTGACAGCGAGTTCAGAGTGACAGTGAGTGCAAAGTTCTAGTGAGTGCAGAGTGACAGTAAGTGCAGAGTGACAGTGAGTGCAGCGTGACAGCGAGTGACAGTGAGTGCAGAGTGACAGTGAGTGTAGAGTGACAGTGAGTGCAGAGTGACAGCAAGTCACAATGAGTTCAAAGTGACAGCAAGTGACAGTGAGGGCAGAGTGACAGCAAGTGACAGTGAGTGCAGAGTGACAGCAAGTAACAGTGAGGGCAGAGTGACAGCAAGTGACAGTGAGTGCAGAGTGACAGCAAGTGACAGTGAGAGCAGCAGATTGACAGTGAGTGCAGAGTCAGAGCAGAGTGAAAGTGACTGCAGAGTGAGTGCAGAGTGACAGTGAGTGCAGAGTGAGTGCGAGAGTGACAGTGAGTGAAGAGTGAGTGCGAAAGTGACAGTGAGTGCAGAGTGACAGTGAGTGCAAAGTGACAGTGAGTGCAGAGTGAGTGCAGAGTGAGTGCAGAGTGACAGTGAGTGCAGAGTGAGTGCAGAGTGACAGTGTGTGCAGACTGAGTGCAGAGTGACAGTGAGTGCAGAGTGACAGTGAGTGCAGACTGATTGAAGAGTGAGTGCAGAGTGACAGTGAGTGCAGAGTGAGTGCAGAGTGACAGTGAGTGCAGACTAAGTGCAGAGTGACAATGAGTGCAGAATGACAGTGAGTGCAGACTGAGTGCAGAGTGACAGTGAGTGCAGAGTGAGTAAGTGCAGAGTGACAGTGAGTGCAGAGTGACAGTGAGTGCAGAGTGACAGTGAGTGACAGTGAGTGCAGAGTGACAGTGAGTGCAGAGTGACAGTGAGGGCAGAGTGACAGTGAGTGCACAGTGACAGCAAGTGACAGTGATAGCAGAGTGAGTGTGAGAATAACAGTGAGTGCAGAGTGAGTGCGAAAGTGACAGTGAGTGCAGTGTGACTGTGAGTGCAGAGTGAGTGCGAGAGTGACAGTGAGTGCAAACTGAGTGCAGAGTGACAGTGAGTGCAGACTGAGTGCAGAGTGACAGTGAGTGCAGAGTGACAGTGAGTGCAGAGTGAGTGCGAGAGTGACTGTGAGAGTAGAGTAAGTGCGAAAGTGACTGTGAGAGCAGAGTAAGTGCGAAAGTGACAGTGTGTGCAGAGTGACAGTGAGTGCAGAGTGACAGTGAGTGCAGAGTGACAGTGAGTGCAGAGTGAGTGCGAGAGTGACAGTGAATGCAGAGTGAGTGTGAAAGTGACAGTGAGTGCAGAGTGACAGTGAGTGCAGAGTGACAGTGAGTGCAGAGTGACAGTGAGTGCAGTGACAGTGAGTGCAGAGTGAGTGCAGAGTGACAGTGAGTGCAGAGTGAGTGCAGAGTGACAGTGAGTGCAGAGTGACAGTGAGTGCAGAGTGAGTGCAGAGTGACAGTGAGTGCATAGTGATGGCAGAGTGACAGTGAGTGCATAGTGAGTGCAGAGTGACAGTGAGTGCAGAGTGACAGTGAGTGCAGAGTGAGTGCGAGAGTGACTGTGAGAGCAGAGTAAGTGCGAAAGTGACTGTGAGAGCAGAGTGACAGTGAGTGCAGAGTGACAGTGAGTGCAGAGTGAGTGCGAGAGTGACAGTGAGTGCAGAGTGAGTGTGAGAGTGACAGTGAATGCAGAGTGAGTGTAAAAGTGACAGTGAGTGCAGAGTGACAGTGAGTGCAGAGTGACAGTGAGTGCAGAGTGACAGTGAGTGACAGTGAGTGCAGAGTGACAGCAGAGTGACAGTGGGGGCAGAGTGACAGTGAGTGACAGTGAGTGCAGAGTGACAGTGAGTGCAGAGTGACAGTGGGTGCAGAGTGACAGTGAGTGCAGAGTGACAGTGAGGGCAGAGAGTGCAGACTGAGTGCATACTGAGTGCAGAGTGCAGAGTGAGTGCAGAGTGACAGTGAGTGCAGAGTGACAGTGAGTGCAGAGTGACAGTGAGTGCAGATTGACAGTGAGTGCAGAGTGACAGTGAGTGCACAGTGAGTGCAGAGAGACAGTGAGTGCAGAGTGAGTGCAACGTGACAGTGAGTGCAGAGTGACAGTGAGTGCAGAGTGACAGTGAGTGCAGAGAGTGCAGAGTGAGTGCAGAGTGAGTGCAGAGTGACAGTGAGTGCAGAGTGACAGTGAGTGTAGAGTGAGTGCAGAGTGACAGTGAGTGCAGAGTGAGTGCAGAGTGACAGTGAGTGCAGAGTGACAGTGAGTCCAGTGACAGTGAGTGCAGAGTGACAGTGAGTGCAGAGACAGTGATTGCAGAGTGTTAGACGGACCGGGAGGGTCGGCCGAGGATAAGGGGAGAGGTCTCCGGGGAGAGCCGTCTCCAGCGATCGTACAGACAAGTAACTTCCCCCCCACAGACGGACACCACACAAGGATAAGGTTCAACGATACTTTATAAGCAATTCTTCAAGTACGGTAAAATGATACAAGGAGGTCTGGACTCAGGGGTCCCCTCGGTTCTGGTCTCTGGATTGGGAAAAGGGTAGCGGGACAGTCTTGTTACCAATTGAATAGATGAAATAGCTCTCAATCCTCGAGCTCGGCGTTCTAGATGATCGGGCCGCGGCGGAGCCAGCAGGTCCCGAGATGGTTGAAGGAAGCGACGGTCCGCGGCGGAGCCAGCAGGTCCCGATGAAGATGGTAGTTACAAACGGTCCGCGGCCACGCCAGCAGGTCCCGATGACGATGAAGGTTTAGGAAGGTTGCGGCAGCGCCAGCAGGCAGGACGATAGTTCGCAAGGCAGAGCTACGGCAGCGCCAGTAGTCCGTCAAGGATGAGTTCTTCTCTGCGTCTCTCGACTCCAGGATACCACTGCCTTCCTGCTCTGGAGCTACCCCAGTTATAGGTCTGGCGCCCTTTGATGTCCAGACCCTCGCACTTGGAGGTCGGGAGGTCCGGGATGAGGGAGTCCAGACACCCAGCAGGGGGGTGGAGCCAGCGCCCGGGGAGGCTGGGGGCGATCGGCACCTGGCGGGGGAGAGCCATCGACACCTCTTTCTTCCATTGACCTGCCAAGTAGTCCGCTCACCTCCTGGGTGGATGGTGGTGCCGGGATGTCGGGGCCTGGCCAGGCCCAGGGTTAGGGTCGATCGGAGGCTACGCGGCCTCGTGGTGCAGTGTCCAAGATGGCGCCCAGGTCGGGCGCGAGGGCCGGTAGGGGATCGGGCCCACGAGGTTGAGATGTTCAGAGGCAGGGGTCCCAGAGGGGACGGAAAACGTGGAGTGGTGGCGTGTAATACTTGAGGAGCCGGGCTCGGGCCCGGTCGTGCAGGGGGGGAGCGGCCCTTTCATGTGGCCTGTCCAACATGCGTCCCCCCCAGCTGAAGGCGGGGAGAGTCACCCATCCTCTTGGGGACTCTCTTCGTCGAGGCGGAAAAAGCGTGACAGGCCATCCGCGTTGGCGTGGTCTTGCCCAGGTCGATGTTCCACAGTGAAGTCCATCCCCTGTAGGGAGATAGACCAACGTAGTAGTTTCGGGTTTTCCCCCCGCATCTGCATCAGCCACTGCAGGGGTCGATGATCGGTCTGTACCCGGAAGTGTGTGCCGAAAAGATAGGGCCGGAGCTTTTTGAGGGCCCATACCACGGCGAAGGCCTCCCTCTCGATGGTGCTCCAGCGTTGTTCTCGGGCCAGGAGTCGCCGGCTGATGAAAGCTACTGGCTGGTCAAGGCCTTCGGGATTCACTTGAGACAGGACCGCCCCAATGCCATGGTCGGAGGCATCAGTCTGGACGACGAATTCCCGGCTGTAGTCGGGGGCCTGGAGCACAGGGGCGGAGCACATGGCGGCCTTCAGTTGCTCGAAGGCTGTTTGACAATCTTGGGTCCAGTTGACCTTCTTTGGTTGGTTTTTGGATGTGAGTTCCGTGAGGGGCCCCACTATGCTACCATAGTTTTTCACGAACCGCCGGTAATAGCCTGTGAGTCCCAAAAAGGCGCGTACCTCGGTCTGGGTGATGGGGGGCTGCCAAGACTGGATGGCGGCGATCTTGAGCTGCAGAGGGGCCACCAGACCGCTTCCCACCTGGTGTCCGAGGTAGGTCACGGACCCCTGACCAATTTGGCATTTGCTGGCCTTGATCGTGAGGCCGGCTCGCTGAAGGGCTTGTAGCACCTCTCGGAGGTGGTGGAGGTGGTTGGACCAGTGGTGGCTGTATACAGCGATGTCGTCTAGGTAGGCGGCACTGAATCCTTCAAGTCCTGCCAGGACCTGATTAACTAGCCGCTGAAACGTTGCTGGGGCATTCTTCATGCCGAAGGGCATGACCTTGAAATGATAATGGCCATCAGGAGTGGAAAACGCAGATCGTTCTCGGGCCCGGGGTGTGAGGCCGATCTGCCAGTAGCCCGCCGTCAGGTCGAAGATACTGAGGTAGTGGGCAGCTCCCATGCGGTCGATTAGTTCATCTGCCCGGGGGATGGGATGCGCGTCTGTTCTGGTGACCGCATTCAAGCCCCGGTAGTCGACGCAGAACCGGAGTTCTGGTGTGGTGCCGGGGGCAGCCGCTTTGGGGACCAGTACTACCGGGCTGGCCCAGGGGCTGTCTGAGGGCTCAATGACCCCGAGCGTGAGCATTTTGGCCACCTCCTCTTGGATGCAGGCCCGTACCCGATCTGGTACGCGGTAGGCCCGGTGGCGGATAGGGGGGCTGTCCCCCGTGTCCACGTCGTGTACGCACCAGGAGGTGACCCCTGGGGTGAGGGAGAACAGGCTGGCGAACTGCAGCAGGAGGCCTTGACATTCTTGGCGTTGTTCCAGGGTTTGGGCCTCCGAGAGTCGGACCCCGTCCACGGAGCCGTCTTTCTCCTGAGCCCGTAGGAGGTCAGGGAGGGGTTCGGAGTCCTCCTCGGCTCCATTGTCTGTGGCCATCAGGAGGCTGAGTTCTGAACGCACGAAGTGGGGCTTCAGTCTATTGGCATGGAGAACCTTGAGGGGGTTCCGTGAAGATTCCATGTCGATGAGATAGGTGACAGGGCCCTTGCGCTCGATCACCTTGAAGGGCCCCGTCCATTTATCTTGCAGGGCGCATGGTTCGGTGGGGGACATTACCCATACTTGTTGGCCGGGTTCAAATTCGATGGAGGAGGCATTTTGGTCATACCACCTTTTCATGTCCTCTTGACTGGCCTCCAAGTTTGCTTTTGCCATCTCCCTGAATCGTCGAGTCTGGTTGCGGAGGGTTAGGAGGTATTTGAAGACATCTGGGGGGTTCTTTAGAGAGGGCATTTCCTAGCCTTCCTTGACTAGGCTGAGCGGCCCTCGCACCGGGTGTCCATACAAGAGTTCAAACGGGCTGAAGCCGAGGGATTTCTGGGGGACTTCTCGGTAGGCGAAGAGAAGGCACGGTAGTAGCACATCCCACTGGCGACGGAGGGGCTCTTCCAACCCCCCAATCATCCCTTTGAGCGTGCGGTTGAACCGCTCAACGAGTCCGTTTCCTTGAGGGTGATAGGGGGTCGTGAATCGGTAGGTGACCCCACACTGTTGCCAGAGGGACTTCATGTATTTTGAAATAAAGTTTGTGCCCCGGTCACTGACGACTTCCCGGGGGAAGCCCACACGGGAGAAGATCCCCATCAGGGCCCGGCCGACTACCGGGGCTGTCACAGTTCGCAGGGGAACAGCCTCAGGGTAGCGGGTGGCGTGGTCCACCAGTACCAGGATGAACCGATGTCCTTGTGCTGTACGGGGGTCGAGGGGCCCCACAATGTCTATCCCCACCCTCTCGAACGGGGTGGTGACCACTGGAAATGGTTGCAGGGGGGCTTTCAGTTTGCGGCCGCTCTTCCCACTGGCTTGGCGCGTGGGGCAAGATCGGCAATGCTGGAGTATGTCGTTCCTCATTTTCGGCCAGAAGAAGTGGGTCACCAGGCGACTGTAGGTTTTATCCTGACCCAGGTGGCCAGCCAGGGGGACATCGTGGGCCAGGTTCAGCAAGAAGTCTCTAAAACGGAGGGGCACTACTAGCACTCGACTGGCCCCTAACTCCGCGATTCTTTGTTCACTGTATAGCAGATCATTGTCCCAATAGACCCAATGTGTTCCGGAAGTATCTCCTGCGCTCTGAGCGAGGGCTTGTTGGCGGAGTCCCTCGAGGGAGGGACAGGTCTTCTGTTCTTGGCGAAACTGCTCTTGGGTGGGCCCCCCTTCTTGATGCCACTGATCCAGGCCGGAAAGGTCCGGAGTTTGAGCGAGTCCCTCGGGAGCTTGTTCTGGGGGGACGGCACGGTCGGTGTCTTCTACTGGAGCGACCGGGGGAGGAGGGGCCGGCCATTCAGGTTCTTCTGGTTGGGGGTTGGCACGGGCGGCCATGGACCGGGTGGTGACGCACGCCCAGTCCGGGATGCCCAACATCCCCAGGTGTTCCCTTCGTTCGACGGCGGCCCACGGGGAGCTTTCAAGGTCATTCCCCAGGAGGCAGTCTACGGGAGCGTCATCTCGGACCGTCACCTTCAACATGCCGGAGACTCCTCCCCATTCGAAGGGGACGCAGGCCATCCGACACAGACTCTCCGAATTATCGGCTGAACGGACAGGGCAGAGAATGTTTGGTAGGATCTGTTCTGGGGTCACCAGGTGACAGCGGACGGCTGTTACACTGGCCCCGGTGTCACGTAGGGCTTCGGCCCGGCGTCCATTGATGCTCACCCATTGGCTGTACTTCCGGGTGTTAGCGGGTAGGGGGACCCGCGGGACCATGTCTTTCCCCCCTAGGCATGCTAGAGCCATGGCGGCTGGCTCCCATTCTTGGTGTTCTTGCTCATATTCTTCCTGCTCCTCGGAGATCTGTTCTTCCCCCAGGGCAGCAGCAGCCACCTGGCGGGGTCTCGGGCTCTGGTTCTGTGGGCAATTTGGGTCGTTTGCGTAGTGGCCGACTCGCTGGCATCGGTGACACGTGACATTGGCTCTATATCCCGGTCCTGCCGGGGTGCTGCCCCGGTTGGCCGGGGGGGTGGTGCTGGTAGTGGGGGCGGCCGGAGCGTTGTCTCTTCCTCGTCCTTGGCCCCCTCCTCCTCCTCGGGGACGGTGCTGACCGTGGTGGTTTCGGTTCTGTTCATAGGACCCATTTCGGCCCACTCTGGTGATTTCCCACCGGTCAGCCTCGGCTGCGAGCTGCCGTGGATCAGTCAATTTGCTGTCGAGGAGGTGCTGCCGGAGCTCGATGAAGCAATTGTTTGATAGATGCTCCCACACCATGAGATTGAAGAGTTGTTCGTAAGTTGTGACATTGCTCCCTTTGATCCAACCCTCGAAGGCTCGGCTGAAATAGTTCACGTAGTCCACCCAAGTTGTACCCGGGATGCGGGTGCAGTCTCGGAACCTCTGACGGTACATTTCGGGTGTGAGCCCATAGCGGGTGAGGAGGGCAGCTTTCATGTGGTCGTAGGAGGTCATCAGATGGTTCGGGAGCTGTAGCAGGGCATCGCGGCCCTCATTGAGGAATCTCCCCCATAGACCGGCTCCCCAGTCGCTTCGATCGATCCGGTGGGCGGTCATAGCGATTTCGTAGGCCTTGAACCATTGCTGGATGTCGTCCTCTCGGAAGTATTCTCGAACGACATCCTTGGGGATGTGTACCTTCTTATCTGTTGCCCCTGGGGTGCGGGGTTGCTCGGGCACCCCTAATTCTTTGTTCTGCTTGCGTAAGTCTATCTCAGCTAATTTGCGCTCGTGTTCATATGCCAGTCTTTTTTCCTCGAGCTCCCTTTGTCTCTGTTTTTCCTCTCTTTCTTCTCGGAGCCGCAGATGTTCTAAGCTCAGTTTCTGTTCGGCCAACTTGAGTTCACCATCCATTTTGAGCCGGGCCATTTCTAGTTCATGTAGTCGTGTTCTTTCTCGTTCCTGGATCTCGTCTTGCGAGAGACCCGTTCTTCGCTCCTCGGGAGCCGTGGTGTCTTTTTCTACTGCTGCGACATTTTGGTCCGGGGGTCTGACGGCCCCGGTTTCTGCCCAGGACTCCAGGGCATGCTTGAAATCGTCTTTGGTACTTAGACCGGTGGTAGCGATACCTAGTTCGATGCAGAATTGTTTTAATTCACGATGGCTATATTCTTCCAATTTCTCCATCTGAAATTTCTCGGTGGATCCGCTTTCTTTGGTTGTCATCGTGATTACGTCGTGGGGTGAGCTACTCTCTGTACGATTATGCGGTGATTCGGATCGCGCCGCTGGCCACCAATGTTAGACGGACCGGGAGGGTCGGCCGAGGATAAGGGGAGAGGTCTCCGGGGAGAGCCGTCTCCAGCGATCGTACAGACAAGTAACTTCCCCCCCACAGACGGACACCACACAAGGATAAGGTTCAACGATACTTTATAAGCAATTCTTCAAGTACGGTAAAATGATACAAGGAGGTCTGGACTCAGGGGTCCCCTCGGTTCTGGTCTCTGGATTGGGAAAAGGGTAGCGGGACAGTCTTGTTACCAATTGAATAGATGAAATAGCTCTCAATCCTCGAGCTCGGCGTTCTAGATGATCGGGCCGCGGCGGAGCCAGCAGGTCCCGAGATGGTTGAAGGAAGCGACGGTCCGCGGCGGAGCGAGCAGGTCCCGATGAAGATGGTAGTTACAAACGGTCCGCGGCCACGCCAGCAGGTCCCGACGACGATGAAGGTTTAGGAAGGTTGCGGCAGCGCCAGCAGGCAGGACGATAGTTCGCAAGGCAGAGCTACGGCAGCGCCAGTAGTCCATCAAGGATGAGTTCTTCTCTGCGTCTCTCGACTCCAGGATACCACTGCCTTCCTGCTCTGGAGCTACCCCAGTTATAGGTCTGGCGCCCTTTGATGTCCGGACCCTCGCACTTGGAGGTCGGGAGGTCCGGGATGAGGGAGTCCAGACACCCAGCAGGGGGGTGGAGCCAGCGCCCGGGGAGGCTGGGGGCGATCGGCACCTGGCGGGGGAGAGCCATCGACACCTCTTTCTTCCATTGACCTGCCAAGTAGTCCGCTCACCTCCTGGGTGGATGGTGGTGCCGGGATGTCGGGGCCTGGCCAGGCCCAGGGTTAGGGTCGATCGGAGGCCACGCGGCCTCGTGGTGCAGTGTCCAAGATGGCGCCCAGGTCGGGCGCGAGGGCCGGTAGGGGATCGGGCCCACGAGGTTGAGATGTTCAGAGGCAGGGGTCCCAGAGGGGACGGAAAACGTGGAGTGGTGGCGTGTAATACTTGAGGAGCCGGGCTCGGGCCCGGTCGTGCAGGGGGGGAGCGGCCCTTTCATGTGGCCTGTCCAACACAGAGACAGTGAGTGCAGAGACAGTGAGTACAGAGTGAGTGCAGAGACAGTGAGTGAAGAGTGAGTGCAGAGACAGTGAGTGAAGAGTGAGTGCAGAGACAGTGAGTGAAGTGTGAGTGCAGAGACAGTGAGTGAAGAGTGAATGCAGAGACAGTGAGTGCATAGACAGTGAGTGAAGAGTGAGTGCAGAGACAGTGAGTACAGAGTGACTGCAGAGTGAGAGTGAGTGCAGAGTGACTGCAGAGACACTGAGTTCAGAGTGACTGCAGAGTGACAGTGAGTAAAGAGTGAGTGCAGAGTGACAGTGAGTGAAGAGTGAGTGCAGAGTGACAGTGAGTGCAGAGTGACAGTGAGTGCAGTGTGTGAGTGTGCAGGGTGAACAGTGTGTAAGTGTGCAGGGTGCACATTGTGTGAGTGTGCATGATAAGTGTGCAGGATGAACAGTGTGTGACTATGCAGGGTGAACAGTGTGAGTGTGCACTGTGTGAATGTGTAGGGGCAGCGTGTGAGTGTGCAGGAAACAAACACTCAAACTAAGTCCACCACACACATACATAACACCACACACACATACCACACACACACCATATACACACCACACACACATACATGACACACACATACCACACACACACCACACACACACACCACTCTCTCACCACCACACACTCATCACCATTCACCACAACACACTCACTACCACACACTCATCACCACACACTCACTACCACACACTCACCCCCACAGACTCACCCCCACAGACTCACCACCACACACTCACCACTACAAACACAACCACACACACAACCACACACACAACAACACAACACCAGCCGTCAGTGCATGCTTTCACCAGGGCCAAACACCACCAGCCATCAATGCACTCTTTCACCAAGCACAAACACCATCAGGCGTACAACACCAGCCAGCCATCAGTGCATGCTTTTACAAGGCGCACTCACCAGCAACCGTCAGTGCACGCTTTCACAAACACACACACCATCAGCCATCTGTGCACGCTTTTACCAAAGCACACACCCACCAGCCGTCAGTGCACCCTTCCACCTGGCACACACACCTCCAGCCACCAGTGCACTCTTCCACCAAGCACACACCACCAACCATCAGTGCACGAATCAATTGTTAACGCATCCACAATTAACTATTTTAGCAATCGCAGTATGGTACACTTTACTTTTAAACATATTCATCTGAAGCACAGCATGCCACCATTGCTAAAATTACAATCCAACCCACATAATTCCACTACACACCACATACACAATGCCATTAGATCAAACTCAAATAAATCCAAGCCCGATTGCATTTCTAATGCTTGTTATTGATTATTTAACATACTGATTTTAATTTACGTAAGTCCATTGCCGGCTTATTCCATTTTTCGTTAGGAGATGTGGGAGGATCTTCGTATATATAGTTATCACCTGTTTGGCGGCAGTGTGTGTGTGTGTGCATATATAGCATTTGATTAATGAATGAATAAAGTTTTCACCTGTTTGGCGACAGTGGTGGTATTTTATGTAGCAGATGACAAGCGTCCAGACAAATAATGCTATTTCCTAATCAATGGGGGGCAAGAAAAACTCCTAGGTCAGGGTTTTTCCTGGTGGCAGAGTTTGAGGAGATCAAGACAGACAGGAAGGGTTGGGGGTATTAGGAATAGCTTCGGACAAAGAGAAGCAAGGGAGTGAGGTTGGAGGCAAGAGCTAGGCAGGAGATGTAGATAGGGGTTGGGGAGGAGGATTAGGCCAACAATGTTGGGTAAGTTGTTGTTGGGGAAAATTGTTTAGGGGTGGGGGGTGATAGATTGGAATATTTATTAGTGAGGCCTGATTTGTATATAAATGTTGGACAGGCCACATGAAGGGCTTGCTCCCTCCCCGCATGACAGGGCCCGAGCACCGGCCCTCCAGGTGTTACCCACAGAAGCAACCCGCACCCCATCCCCTACGGGACTCCTGCCCCCGGATATCTCTGTATCATTGGGCCGAGCCACTGTCAGCTCCATCGCCCGGCCCGGCCCGGCCGCCATCTTGGACACTGCGCCACGAGGCCGCGTGGCCTCAACTCGACCCTAACCCTGGGCCTGGCCAGGCCCCGACATCCCGGCACCACCATCCACCCAGGAGGTGAACGGACCACTTGGCAGGTCAATGGGAGAAAGAAGTGTCGATGGCTCTCCCCCGCCAGGTGCCGATCGCCCCCAGCTCCCCCGGGCGCTGGCTCCACCCCCCTGCTGGGTGTCTGGACTCCCTCATCCCGGACCTCCCGACCTCCAAGTGCGAGGGTCCGGACATCAAAGGGCGCCCGACCTATAACTGGGGCAGCTCCAGAGCAGGAAGGCAGTTGTATCCTGGAGTCGAGAGACACCGTGAAGAACTCATCCTTGACGGACTGCTGGCGCTGCCGCAGCCCTGCCTTGTGAACTATTGTCCTGCCTGCTGGCGCTGCCGCAACCTTCTGCATCCTTCAACCTCGTCGGGACCTGCTGGCGCTGCCGCGGACCGTTGTAACTACCACCTTCATCGGAACCTGCTGGCGCTGCCGCGGACCGTCGCTACCTACGATCATCTCAGGACCTGCCGGCGCTGCCGCGGCCCGTCCTCCTAGAACGCCGAGCTCGAGGATTGTGAGCTACCCATCATATCATCGCATCTACCAGATTGGTAACAAGACTGTCCCGCTACCCCCTTTCCCATCCAAGAGACTAGAATCGAGGGGACCCCTGAGTCCTGACCTCCTTGTACCATTCTACCGTACCTAAAGATTGCTTATAAAGAACGTTAAACCTTATCTTTGTGTGGTGTACATCTGTGGGGGGGAAGTTACTCGTCTGAACGATCGCTGGAGATGGCTCTCCCCGGAGACCTCTCCCCTTGTCCTCGGCCGACCCTCCAGGTCCGTCTAACATTGGTGGCCAGCGGCGCGATCCGAATCAACGCGTACGTACAGAGAGTGACTCACCCCACGACTAAACCACAATGACAACCAGAGAGAGCGCAGAAAAATTCCAGATGGACAAATTGGAAGAGTACAACCATCGTGAGTTGAAACAATTTTGCATCGAACTAGGCATTGCTACCACCGGTCTGAGCACTAAAGACGATTTCAAGGGATCACTGAAATAATATCGACTGCCAAAATATCGACTTGCCAAAATATCGTGGACAAAATATCGACAGTCAAAATATCGAGTTTGTATCTACAAACAGGTAAGTACAAAAATATCGAGTACAAAATATCGTTAACAAAAATATAGATGTAAAAAATATCGACTTTATTAAAAACAGTGTTAAATTAAATTAATATTAAATTTTAATTACTAAAATATACTTAAAACGACTTAAATTAAATTATAATAATAAAATAATAAATGAAAATAATAAAAATAATTTTTTAAAATCTTATTTGTTGACCCTGAACCCTAAAAATACCCCTTTACCCAAAAACCCAAAACTGACCCTGAACCCTAAAAATACCCCTTTACCCAAAAACCCAAAACTGACCCTGAACCCTAAAAATACCCCTTTACCCATGACCTGAAAACTGACCCTGAACCCTAAAAATACCCCTTTACCCATGACCTGAAAACTGACCCTGAACCCTAAAAATACCCCTTTACCCATGACCTGAAAACTGACCCTGAACCCTAAAAATACCCCTTTACCCATGAACTGAAAACTGACCCTGAACCCTAAAAATACCCCTTTACCCATGACCTGAAAACTGACCCTGAACCCTAAAAATACCCCTTTACCCATGAACTGAAAACTGACCCTGAACCCTAAAAATACCCCTTTACCCATGACCTGAAAACTGACCCTGAACCCTAAAAATACCCCTTTACCCATGACCTGAAAACTGACCCTGAACCCTAAAAATACCCCTTTACCCATGACCTGAAAACTGACCCTGAACCCTAAAAATACCCCTTTACCCATGACCTGAAAACTGACCCTGAACCCTAAAAATACCCCTTTACCCATGAACTGAAAACTGACCCTGAACCCTAAAAATACCCCTTTACCCATGACCTGAAAACTGACCCTGAACCCTAAAAATGCTCCTTTACCCAAAATGTATCAATATTATTTAATTACCAATTAATTATTAATTAACAATAACTATAAAGTAAATATATTAGAACATTAGGTGTAATTATTTTAATAATTAATATTATTTTATCAAAATTAATTACTTAAAAATAACACAAAATTATATATATAAAAAATGTACTCTAATTAATGTAATTAACTAATTACAATTAATTAATTAACAATTATTTACTAATACAAAATATATTCAAAATTATATTAATTAATTAACTAATTAATATTAATTAATTATCAGTTAATTATTAATTAAAAATATTAACAAACATATATTAATTAATTAATTATTATTAAATTACTTCCCACCCTATTCCCCTATAAACCCACAACCCGCTACAGAATTACACTACGCAATTATTATCAAAACAAAATTCATGTAATAAAATATTTAATAACATTAATACACACTATTCACACATATTATTACATAAAAATACACTATAAAATATTATATATTATTAAAAAATCGATATTTTTGCTATCTATATTTTATACAGTCGATATTACTTAACTTACCTGAAAAACGATATTTTTGTAGTCGATATTATGTCCAGTCGATATTTTGTCCAGTCTATATTAAAAACTCGATATTATGTCCAGTCGATATTTTGGAGTCGATATTTTGTCTCTATACCGATTTCAAGCACGCCATTGAGTCTTGGGCAGAAACCGGGGCCGTCAGACCCCCGGACCAAAACATTGCAGCATCAGAGAGGAACACCACTGCTCCCGAAGAGCGAAGACCGGGTCTCTCGCAGGAAGAGATCCAAGAGAGTGAAAGAAGCAGACTACATGAGTTAGAAATGGCACAGCTTAAAATGGACGGTGAACTAAAACTAGCCGAACAAAAACTGAACCTAGAACATCTGCGGCTCCGAGAAGAGTGGGAAGAAAAACAGAGACAAAGAGAACTCGAAGAAAAGAGACTAGCGTACGAACACGAGCGCAAACTGGCAGAGTTAGACCTACGGAAGCAAAACAAAGACCTGGGGGTGCCCGAGCAACCGCGCACCCCAGGAGCGACAGAACCAAAGGTCCACATCCCCAAGGATGTCGTCCGAGAGTATTTCCGAAACGACGACATACAACAGTGGTTCAAGGCCTACGAGATCGCCATGACCTCCCACCGGATCGATCAAAGTGACTGGGGAGCCGGTCTATGGGGGAGGTTCGTCAATGAAGGCCGCGATGCCCTGTTACAGCTCCCAGACCATCTAATGACGTCCTATGACCACATGAAGGCTGCCCTCCTCACTCGATATGGGCTTACACCCGAAATGTACCGCCAGAGGTTCCGAGACTGCACCTGAATCAACGTGGGTGGAATATGTGAATTATTTCAGCCGAGCCTTCGAGGGTTGGATCAAGGGGAGCCACGTAACGACCTACGAGCAACTGTTTAATCTCATTGTGTGGGAGCACCTCTCCAACAACTGCTTCGTCGAGCTCAGGCAGCACCTCCTCGACAGTAAATTGACTGATCCACGGCAGCTCGCCGCCGAGGCTGACCGATGGGAGAGCACCCGAGTAGGCCGGAGTGGGCCGAACAAACAGAACAGGAACAACCAAGGTCAGCACCGTCCCCGAGGAGGAGGAGGAGGCCAGGGACGGGGAAGAGACACCGTCCCGGCCGCTCCCGCTACCAGCACCCCGCCCCCAGCCAGCCGGGGCAACCCCCCGATGCGCCTGGGGTTCCGAGCCAATGTCACTTGTCACCGATGCCAGCGAGTCGGCCACTACGCCAATGATCCAAATTGCCCAAAGAACCAGACCCCGGGGACCCGCCAGGTAGCTGCCGTCGCCCTGGGAGAAGAGCAAATCTCCGAAGAACAGGAAGAATACGAACAAGAACAACAAGAGTGGGAACCGGCCGCCATGGTTCTAGCGTGCCTAGGGGGAAGAGACATGATCCCGCGGGCTCCCCTACCCGCCAACACCAGAAAATACAGTCAGTGGGTGAACATTAATGGGCGCAGGGCTGAAGCCCTACGTGACACGGGGGCCAGTGTGACGGCCGTCCGCTGTCACCTGGTGACCCCAGAACAGAGCTTGCCGAACATTCTCTGCCCCGTCCGTTCAGCCGACAATTCTGAGAGTCTGTGTCGGATGGCCTGCGTCTCCTTCGAATGGGGAGGAGTCTCCGGCATGTTGAAGGTGACGGTCCGAGATGATGCCCCCGTGGACTGTCTCCTGGGGAATGATCTCGAGAGTTCCCCGTGGGCCGCCGTGGAAAGAAGAGAGCACCTGGGGATGTTGGGCCTCCCGGACTGGGCGTGCGTAACTACCCGGTCCATGGCCGCCCGTGCCATCCCCCGACCTGAAGAACCAGAATGGCCAGCACCTCCTCCCCCGATCGCTCCAGTGGAGGACACCGACCATACCGACCCCCCAGAGCAAACCCCAGAAAGGCTCGCTCAGCTCCAGGACCTTCCCGACCTGGCTCAGTGGCGTCAAGAAGGGGGGCCCACCCAGGAACAGTTCCGTCAAGAGCAGAACACCTGTCCCTCCCTCGAGGGACTACGACAGCAAGCCCTCGCCCAGAGCGCGGGAGATACCGCCGGAGCCCATTGGATCTATGGGGACAACGACCTGTTGTATAGTGAACAGAGAATCGCGGAGTTAGGGGCCAGTCGAGTGTTGGTGGTGCCCCTCCGTTTTAGAGACTTCCTGTTGAATTTGGCCCACGATGTCCCTCTGGCTGGACACTTGGGACAGGACAAAACCTACAGTCGCCTGGTGACCCACTTTTTCTGGCCAAAGATGAGAAATGACGTCCTCAACCACTGCCGGTCCTGCCCCTCGTGCCAGGCCAGCGGGAAGAGCGGCCGCAAACTCAAAGCACCCCTGCAACCCTTCCCGGTTGTTACCACCCCGTTCGAAAGGGTGGGAATAGACATTGTGGGGCCCCTGGACCCCCGAACAGCACAAGGACATCGGTTCATCCTGGTACTGGTGGACCATGCCACCCGCAACCCCGAGGCTGTTCCCCTGCGAACTGTAACAGCCCCGGTGGTCGGCCGGGCCTTAATGGGGATCTTCTCCCGAGTGGGCTTCCCCCGAGAAGTCGTCAGCGACAGAGGCACAAACTTTATTTCAAAATATATGAAATCCCTCTGGCAACAGTGCGGGGTCACCTACCGATTCACGACCCCCTATCACCCTCAAGGAAACGGACTAGTCGAGCGGTTCAACCGCACACTCAGGGGGATGATCGGGGGGTTGGAAGAGCCCCTCCGTCGCCAGTGGGATGTGCTACTCCTGTGCCTCCTCTTCGCCTATCGAGAAGTCCCCCAGAAGTCCCTCGGCTTCAGCCCTTTCGAACTCTTGTACGGACACCCTGTTCGAGGGCCCCTCAGCCTAGTCAAAGAAGGTTGGGAGATGGCCCCCCTGAAGACCCCTCCAGACGTCTTCAAGTACCTCCTGACCCTACGCAATCAGACCAGACGATTCAGAGAAATAGCAAAAGCGAATCTTGAGGCCAGTCAGGAGGACATGAAGAAATGGTACGATCAAAATGCCTCCTCCATCGAATTCGAACCTGGCCAACAAGTATGGGTGATGTCCCCCACCGAACCGTGTGCCTTGCAGGACAAGTGGACGGGGCCCTTCAAGATAGTCGAGCGCAAGAGCCCCGTCACCTATCTCATCGATATGGAATCTCCCCGGAACCCCCTCCGGGTCCTCCACGCCAACAGACTCAAACCCCACTTTGTGCGCTCGGAGCTCAGCCTAATGATGGCTACAGACAGTGGAGCGGAAGAAGACTCCGAGCCCCTCCCTGACCTCCTAAGGACCCGTGAGAAAGATGGTTCAGTGGACGGGGTCCGACTCTCAGATGCCCTCACCCCGGAACAGCACCAAGATTGCCGGGGCCTCCTGCTGCAATTTGCGACCCTGTTTTCCCTCACCCCAGGGGTCACCCCCTGGTGCTTGCACGACGTGGACACTGGGGACAGTCCCCCTATCAGACATCGGGCGTACCGCGTACCAGATCGGGTACGTGCCTGCATCCAAGAAGAAGTGTCAAAAATGCTCACGCTCGGGGTCATCGAGCCCTCGGACAGCCCCTGGGCCAGCCCGGTCGTGCTGGTCCCCAAAGCTGCTGCCCCAGGCACCACTCCTGAGCTCTGATTCTGCGTCGACTATCGGGGTCTGAACGCTGTCACCAGAACCGACGCTCATCCTATCCCCCGAGCAGATGAACTGATCGACCGCATGGGGGCTGCCCGCTACCTCAGCATCTTCGACCTGACAGCGGGCTACTGGCAGATCGGCCTCACCCCCCGGGCTCAAGAACGATCCGCTTTTTCCACCCCCGATGGCCACTACCACTTCAAAGTCATGCCATTCGGCATGAAGAACGCTCCAGCTACTTTTCAGCGACTGGTGAACCAGGTATAGGCGGAACTCGAGGAGTTCAGCGCCGCCTACCTGGACGATATCGCTGTGTACAGCCGCCACTGGTCAGACCACCTCCGCCACCTCCGAGAGGTCCTGCAGGCCCTCCAACAGGCCGGCCTCACCATCAAGGCCAGCAAATGCCAAATTGGCCAAGGGTCCGTGACCTACCTCGGACACCAAGTGGGAAGCGGTCTGGTGGCCCCTCTTCAACTCAAGATCGCTGCCATCCAGTCCTGGCAGCCTCCCGTCACGCAAACCGAGGTCCGAGCCTTCTTGGGGCTCACCGGATACTACCGGCGGTTTGTGAAGGACTATGGCAGCATTGTGGGAACCCTCACAGGACTCACATCCAAAAACCACCCAAAGAAGGTCAACTGGACTCCAGACTGTCAAGCGGCCTTCGAGAAGCTGAAGGCCGCCATGTGCACTGCCCCTGTGCTCCAGGCCCCCGACTACAGCCGGTAATTCATCGTACAAACTGATGCCTCCGACCATGGCATGAGGTTGGAGGCAAGAGCTAGGCAGGAGATGTAGATAGGGGTTGGGGAGGAGGATTAGGCCAACAATGTTGGGTAAGTTGTTGTTGGGGAAAATTGTTTAGGGGTGGGGGGTGATAGATTGGAATATGTATTAGTGAGGCCTGATTTGTATATAAATGTTGGACAGGCCACATGTAGGGCTTGCTCCCTCCCCGCATGACAGGGCCCGAGCACCGGCCCTCCAGGTGTTACCCACAGAAGCAACCCGCACCCCGTCCCCTACGGGACTCCTGCCCCGGACATCTCTGTATCATTGGGCCGAGCCACTGTCAGCTCCATCGCCCGGCCCGGCCGCCATCTTGGACACTGCGCCACGAGGCCGCGTGGCCTCAACTCGACCCTAACCCTGGGCCTGGCCAGGCCCCGACATCCCGGCACCACCATCCACCCAGGAGGTGAACGGACCACTTGGCAGGTCAATGGGAGAAAGAAGTGTCGATGGCTCTCCCCCGCCAGGTGCCGATCGCCCCCAGCTCCCCCGGGCGCTGGCTCCACCCCCCTGCTGGGTGTCTGGACTCCCTCATCCCGGACCTCCCGACCTCCAAGTGCGAGGGTCCGGACATCAAAGGGCGCCAGACCTATAACTGGGGCAGCTCCAGAGCAGGAAGGCAGTTGTATCCTGGAGTCGAGCGACACCGTGAAGAACTCATCCTTGACGGACTGCTGGCGCTGCCGCAGCCCTGCCTTGTGAACTATCGTCCTGCCTGCTGGCGCTGCCGCAACCTTCTGCATCCTTCAACCTCGTCGGGACCTGCTGGCGCTGCCGCGGACCGTTGTAACTACCGCCTTCATCGGAACCTGCTGGCGCTGCCGCGGACCGTCGCTACCTACGATCATCTCGGGACCTGCCGGCGCTGCCGCGGCCCGTCCTCCTAGAACGCCGAGCTCGAGGATTGTGAGCTACCCATCATATCATCGCATCTACCAGATTGGTAACAAGACTGTCCCGCTACCCCCTTTCCCATCCAAGAGACTAGAATCGAGGGGACCCCTGAGTCCTGACCTCCTTGTACCATTCTACCGTACCTAAAGATTGCTTATAAAGAACGTTAAACCTTATCTTTGTGTGGTGTACATCTGTGGGGGGGGAGTTACTCGTCTGTACGATCGCTGGAGACGGCTCTCCCCGGAGACCTCTCCCCTTGTCCTCGGCCGACCCTCCAGGTCCGTCTAACAATAAATATGTATTGATTTGCTTACCTGTCCAATAAAGCGGCCTTTTACCCCACTTTGGCCTGAGAACGTGCTTATTGCCCGATGAGGGCTCCTAGGGCTGGCATTCGCAGATTGTCCACCGCCGGGCAGCCTCGGGCATTTAGTATGGCCCAGGGCAGAAGGCAAATCCGATTGGCTGGCACCGGTTAGCGTGAGCAGCAGGAGCGCAAAAATTCCAGTTGCGCCCTTGCTTCAGAGTGCGGTGAGGTAGGGACAATATTTTTGGCCCGCCAACCCACCCTTAAAATGAGTATCATTCTTTTCAGCTAGTTTATGCAGAAATTATTTAATTTTTTGGCGGTTGTCGCTTGGACAGGTGGCAGAGTTGAAGGAGATCAAGACAGGCAGGAAGGGTTGGGGGCATTAGGAATAGCTTTGTACAGAGGGAAGCAAGGTAGTGAGGTTGGAGGCAAGGGGTAGGCAGGAGATGTAGATAGGGGTTGGGGAGGAGGATTAGGTCGAACAATGTTGAGTACGTTGTTGGGGAAAATTGTTTAGGGGCGTTGTGATAGATTGGAATATGTATTAGTGAGGCTTGATTTGGATATAAATATGTATTTATTTGCTTACCTGTCTAATAAAGTGGCCTTTCACCCCACTTTGGCCTGAGGACGTGCTTATTTCCCGATGTGCTATGGCATATTTGTAATAGTCTATGTGTTAACTCTTTGACCATGTTACTTGCATGAGCTCCTTGTGATGTCATTGTCATAGAGATAGAATGATACTGTTTGAATCCCAGGGAATCTGGTGTCAGTTCCTGGAAGCTGTGGAGACATACAGCCAATAAAGTCTGTGATCCTGTACTTTTCTGTGTAGAGTCATTACTTCAATATTGTAATGCATTAGAAAAATACATAATTGTACATTCCCTACAATTTCATATTGGGGAATGAGATTTCACGGAACATGTCACACGGCATTCTCAGTCGAGACCCTGCCCCTAGCTCAGCTCTCCCGATGGACAAGTATGAAAGGTTGTGAATTTCCAATAGTATTAAATCTGCACCCGATTGGGCGAGTGTAGGGTCAGAGATCGCGTTGGGGAATCATTTCATGGCATGGCTTTCAGTATAATTTGAGGCCAAGGTAAATTGATCCAGGCTAGGGGACCTGAAGACAAGCCTACCAAAATATAGTGCAAATGTTCCTAAAGACAGGAAGGTATGATCAAAAAAAGAACTACCTAAAAAGCTAATGGTCCTAAATAAATATGCATACATCTATAGGTAGAAATATGAGCCTTGGACCAGTTCTCTACCTGCATAGGTCTGTTTAACCGGCATACATATTTTGCTTAGGCTCACTTTAGCCATTTGATTTATTGCACCTTGTGTGCCAGCATGTTACCTCATGACGTGCACATCCACCTACAGTACTGAGCCAGGGTATGGGAGCTAATACGTTGTCAATGCTATTTATCTTTACAACCTTTATTTTATTTTTTTATTATTTTAGTCATCCTTTTGTGGCTTCACGTTACAGAAATTCAAAGCCATTATTGCATTTTCTTTGCACCAATAAGAATCATATGATGTGCATTAAAACTAAAAAGGGTTTTATACTTGGTTTAAGCATACCTGGTTGCTTGAATACTGTTCTATTACATCTAGATTTGATGCTTACTTTATTTTATATGTTGTACATTGCAGGTCTAGAACTGTCACATTTAGGAGGCAGTTTTAATTTTTATTTTTTTATTTTTTTGACACAAGCTTGCAATAAAAAATAAATATCCCACTTACTTCACAATTCTTGTTAGCAGTAAAATGAGCAATAGTTTCATTTAAAGGGGAGACTGGCTTTGTATTTGTGCTTGGAATGTTCTTTTAATATTTGTATCTGCAATCAGTATAGCTTTGAATTCATCCTATCTCACTGAAGTTATGGAATCACCTTCATCACACAGTAAAAGACAGAATAATACAAATGTAATCATTAATGTGTTACAAATGTCCTCATTTTTGAAAATGCTTCACAGGCAATGAGTTTCAACTTTATTTATAATTTTAAATTTGTTTTCCAATCTGGTATAATTGCCTTTTCTCGTTGGACTTTGCTGTGTGATTTGCTTTTTACTTTTAAGCGCAAACTTATTAATGCCCTATCTTGAGCACAATGGTGGTGTAGCTGTGCTGTTACCTACTGGAATATGTGAAGACACAGACCACCAGAGTGACGGGCAGGCGCGGTGCGTTCATTGGGGCGTAGGGGCGTAGCCCCACTAAGCCCCATGGACCCACCACGTCGCCAGTAAACCACATACAAATTTTTTAAAAAATCGCGCTACCTGCCGGCCGGGAATCCGGGAGACACCCGACTTTCCCGGAGTGCGCAGGGGGGGGGGGGTGGGGGCCTGATGGGCCTGCTAAAGCTGCGCATGTCGACTTTTGGGCACAAACATGCCCGCGCATGCGCAGATTGTTTACCCCCTGATTTTCCCTTTAGAGAGAGGACATGGGGGCGGGCGGCAGCCCCCGGGGTTGTACAGGGCGACTGGGCGAGCAGTTATGGTGCCCCCCCAGCCAATCCTGGCTGGGGGGGCACCATACAGCGCCAGGATTGGCTGGTCAATACCTAGCGCGGGTACATAAACCCCTGTCTGGGGGGCCAGAGCTCTCTCCCACCCTCGTACTGCGGCCTCTCTTTGTTTATGGGGTTCGTTTGATGGAAGACTTGACCTCAGACCTGACCTGACCTGACCAGGAAGGAATACTTGAGAGGGCGACACTGCGACAGTCAAGTCCCGAAGGAACCGCTCGGCCAGGGAGACCCGGCGTTCACACCAGCTCAGGTATGATCAGAGTGCTATGAAGGAACATTGTTTACTAAACGGGTTCACTGTAGTAGTGTAGTGTACACGGAAAGTGAAATCCGACCTTGAGAAATATAGATGCCGAGTGATTTTTATTTATTCAATTATGCCGCAGTAGCAATCGCCAGTTAGGCAGCACAGGTTTGCTCATGAAATGTGGTGATAGAAAAGTAAAAACCTGATTAACGCATTAAAGAAACTATAGGAAGTAACGTTATGCAGCGCTTGGAATGGCGCTTGGAATGGCGGTTTTTGGCGCTGTTAGACGGACCTGGAGGGTCGGCCGAGGACAAGGGGAGAGGTCTCCGGGGAGAGCCGTCTCCAGCGATCGTACAGACGAGTAACTTCCCCCCCACAGATGTACACCACACAAAGATAAGGTTTAACGTTCTTTATAAGCAACCTTTAAGTACGGTAGAATGGTACAAGGAGGTCTGGACTCAGGGGTCCCGTCGGTTCTAGTCTCTGGGATGGGAAAAGGGGGTAGCGGGACAGTCTTGATACCAATCTGGTAGATGCGATGATAAGATGGATAGCTCACAATCCTCGAGCTCGGCGTTCTAGATGGTTGGGCCGCGGCGGAGCCAGCAGGTCCTGAGAAGGTGGTGGTTACAACGGTCCGCGGCAACGCCAGCAGGTCCCGACGAGGATGAAGGTTTCAGAAGGTTGCGGCAGCGCCAGCAGGCAAGACAATAGTTCGCAAGGCAGGACTACGGCAGCGCCAGTAGTCCGTCAAGGATGAGTTCTTCACTGCGTCTCTCGACTCCAGGATACAACTGCCTTCCTGCTCTGGAGCTGCCCCAGTTATAGGTCTGGCGCCCTTTGATGTCCGGACCCTCGCACTTGGAGGTCGGGAGGTCCGGGATGAGGGAGTCCAGACACCCAGCAGGGGGGTGGAGCCAGCGCCCGGGGGAGCTGGGGGTGATCGGCACCGGGCGGGGGAGAGCCATCTACACTTCTTTCTCCCATTGACCTGCCAAGTGGGCCGTTCACCTCCTGGGTGGATAGTGGTGCCGGGATGTCGGGGCCTGGCCAGGCCCAGGTTTAGGGTCGATCTGAGGCCACGCGGCCTCGTGGTGCAGTGTCCAAGATGGCGGCCGGGCCGGGCGAGGGAGCCGGTAGTGATTCGGCCCCATGATGCAGAGATGTCCGGGGGCAGGAGTCCCGTATGAGACGGGGTGCGGGTTGCTTCTGTGGGTAACACCTGGAGAGCCGGGGCTCGGGCCCTGTCATGCGGGGAGGGAGCAAGCCCTTCACGTGGCCTGTCCAACATGCGTCCCCCCCAGCTGAAGGCGGGGAGAGTCGCCCATCCTCTTGGGGGCTCTCCTCGTCGAGGCGGAAAAAGCGTGACAGGCCATCTGCGTTGGCGTGGTCTTGCCCAGGTCGATGTTCCACAGTGAAGTCCATCCCCTGCAGGGAGATGGACCAACACAATAGTTTTGGGTTTTCCCCCCGCATCTGCATTAGCCACTGCAGGGGCCGATGATCTGTCTGCACCCGGAAGTGGGTACCGAAGAGATAAGGCCGGAGCTTTTTGAGGGCCCACACCACTGCGAAGGCCTCCCTCTCGATGGTGCTCCAGCGTTGGTCTCGGGCCAGGAGACGTCTGCTGATGAAGGCCACTGGTTGGTCAAGTCCTTCGGGGTTCAACTGGGAAAGGACTGCTCCAATGCCATGGTCGGAGGCATCCGTTTGGACGATGAATTCCCGACTGTAGTCGGGGGCCTGGAGCACAGGGGCAGAGCACATGGCGGCCTTCAGCTTCTCGAAGGCCGCTTGACAGTCTGGGGTCCAGTTGACCTTCTTTTTGGACGTGAGTTCCGTGAGGGGCCCCACAATGCTGCCATAGTCCCTCACGAACCGCCGGTAGTAGCCTGTGAGCCCCAAGAAGGCGCGGACCTCGGTCTGTGTGATGGGGGGCTGCCAGGACTGGATGGCAGCGATCTTGAGTTGAAGAGGGGCCACCAGACCGCTTCCCACCTGGTGCCCGAGATAGGTCACGGACCCCTGACCAATTTGGCATTTGCTGGCCTTGATCGTGAGGCCGGCTCGTTTGAGGGCCTGCAGGACCTCTCGGAGGTGGTGGAGGTGGTTGGACCAGTGGCGGCTGTACACAGCGATATCGTCCAGGTAGGCGGCGCTGAATTCCTCGAGTCCCGCCAGGACCTGGTTCACTAGTCGCTGAAAAGTAGCTGGGGCATTCTTCATGCCGAATGGCATGACCTTGAAGTGGTAGTGGCCATCAGGGGTGGAAAAGGCGGATCGTTCTTGGGCCCGGGGTGTGAGACCGATCTGCCAGTAGCCCGCTGTCAGGTCGAAGATGCTGAGGTAGCGGGCAGCTCCCATGCGGTCGATCAGTTCATCCGCTCGGGGGATGGGATGAGCGTCGGTTCTGGTGACAGCGTTCAAGCCCCGGTAGTCGACGCAGTATCGGAGCTCGGGAGTGGTGCCGGGGGCGGCAGCTTTGGGGACCAGTACCACTGGGCTGGCCCTGGGGCTGTCTGAGGGCTCGATGACCCCGAGCGTGAGCATCTTGGACATCTCCTCTTGGATGCAGGCCCGTACCCGATCTGGTACGCGGTAGGCCCGATGTTGGATAGGGGGACTGTCCCCAGTGTCCACGTCGTGCAAGCACCAGGGGGTGACCCCTGGGGTGAGGAAAAACAGAGTTGCAAACTGCAGCACGAGGTCTCGTCAGCCTTGGCGCTGTTCCGGGGTGAGGGCCTCTGAGAGTCGGACCCCGTCCACAGAACCATCTTTCTCCCGAGTCCTTAGGAGATCAGGGAGGGGTTCGGAGTCTTCTTCGGCTCCGCTGTCTGTAGCCATCAGGAGGCTGAGCTCCGAGCGCACAAAGTGGGGTTTGAGTCTATTGGCATGGAGGACCCGGAGGGGGTTCCGTGAAGATTCCATATCGATGAGATAGGTGACGGGGCTCTTGCGCTCGACCACTTTGAAGGGCCCTGTCCACTTGTCCTGCAAGGCGCATGGTTCGGTGGGGGACATCACCCACACTTGTTGGCCAGGTTCGAATTCGATGGAGGAGGCATTTTGATCGTACCACTTTTTCATGTCCTCTTGACTGGCCTCAAGGTTCGCTTTTGCCATTTCTCTGAATCGCCTGGTCTGATTGCGTAGGGTTAGGAGGTACTTGAAGACATCTGGAGGGTTCTTTAGGGGGGGCATCTCCCAACCTTCTTTGACTAGGCTGAGGGGCCCTCGCACAGGGTGTCCGTATAAGCGTTCGAACGGGCTGAAGCAGAGGGACTTCTGGGGGACTTCTCGATATGCAAAGAGGAGGCACGGCAGTAGCACATCCCACTGGCGACGGAGGGGCTCTTCCAACCCCCCAATCATCCCTTTGAGCGTGCGGTTGAACCGCTCGACTAGTCCGTTTCCTTGAGGGTGATAGGGGGTCGTGAATCGGTAGGTGACCTCGCACTGTTGCCAGAGGGATTTCATATATTTTGAAATAAAGTTTGTGCCTCGGTCGCTGACGACTTCTCGGGGAAAGCCCACCCGGGAGAAGATCCCCATCAAGGCCCGGCCGACCACCGGGGCTGTCACAGTTCGCAGGGGAACAGCCTCGGGGTAGCGGGTGGCGTGGTCCACCAGTACTAGGATGAACCGATGTCCTTGTGCTGTACGGGGGTCCAGGGGCCCCACAATGTCTATTCCCACCCTCTCGAACGGGGTGGTGACAACAGGGAAAGGTTGCAGAGGTGCTTTAAGTTTGCGGCCGCTCTTCCCGCTGGCCTGGCACGTGGGGCAGGACCGGCAGTGGTTGAGTACGTCGTTTCTCATCTTGGGCCAAAAAAAGTGGGTCACCAGGCGACTGTAGGTTTTGTCCTGACCCAGGTGACCAGCCAGGGGGACATCGTGGGCCAGGTTTAGCAAGAAGTCTCTAAAGCGGTGGGGCACCACTAACACTCGACTAGCCCCTAACTCCGCGATTCTCTGTTCACTGTGCAACAGGTCGTTATCCCAATAGATCCAATGGGCTCCGGAGGTATCCCCTGCGCTCTGGGCGAGGGCTTGCTGGCAGAGTCCCTCGAGGGAGGGACAGGTCTTCTGCTCTTGACGGAACTGTTCCTGGGTGGGCCCCCCTTCCTGACGCCACTGAGCCAGGTCGGGAAGGTCCTGGAGCTGAGCGAGCCCTTCGGGGGTTTGCTCTGGGGGGACGGCACGGTCGGTGTCTTCTACTGGAGCGATCGGGGGAGGAGGTGCCGGCCATTCTGGTTCTTCAGGTCGGGGGATGGCACGGGCGGCCATGGACCAGGTGGTTATGCATGCCCAGTCCGGGAGGCCCAACATCCCCAGGTGCTCTCTTCTCTCTACGGCGGCCCACGGGGAACTCTCAAGATCATTCCCCAGGAGACAGTCCACGGGGGCATCATCTCGGACCGTCACCTTCAACATGCCGGAGACTCCTCCCCACTCGAAGGGGACGCAGGCCATCCGACATAGACTCTCCGAGTTGTCGGCTGAACGGACAGGGCAGAGAATGTTCGGCAGGATCTGTTCTGGGGTCACCAGGTGACAGCGGACGGCGGTCACACTGGCCCCTGTGTCACGTAGGGCTTCGGCCTGGCGCCCATTAATGTTCACCCACTGACTATATTTTCTGGTGTTGGCGGGTAGGGGGGCCCGCGGGACCAGGTCTCTTCCCCCTAGGCATGCTAGAACCATGGCGGCTGGTTCCCACTCCTGGTGTTCTTGCTCGCACTCCTCTTGTTCTCAGAGATTTGTTCTTCCCCCAGGGCGGCGGCAGCCATCTGGCGGGGTCTCGGAGTCTGGTTCTGTGGACAGTTCGGGTCATTTGCGTAGTGGCCGACTCGCTGGCATCGGTGACACGTGACATTGGCTCTGTACCCCGGGCGCGCCGGGGGGTTGCCCCGGTTGGCCGGGGGCGGTGTGCTGGCAGCGGGAGCGGCCGGGGCGGTGTCTCGTCCTCGTCCCTGGCCTCCTCCTCCTCGGGGACGGTGCTGACCTTGGTTGTTCCGGTTCTGTTCGTGCGGCCCATTCCGGCCTACTCGGGTAATCTCCCACCGGTCAGCCTCGGCGGCGAGCTGCCGTGGATCAGTCAATTTACTGTCGAGGAGGTGCTGCCTGAGCTCGACGAAGCAGTTGTTAGAGAGGTGCTCCCACACCATGAGATTAAAAAGTTGTTCGTAGGTCGTTACATTGCTTCCCTTGATCCAACCCTCGAAGGCTCGGCTGAAATAGTTTACATACTCCACCCAGGTTGTACCCGGGATCCGGGTGCAGTCTCGGAACCTCTGGCGGTACATTTCGGGTGTGAGCCCATATCGGGTGAGGAGGGTAGCCTTCATTTGGTCATAGGAGGTCATCAGGTGGTCTGGGAGCTGTAACAGGGCATCGCGGCCCTCATTGACGAACCTCCCCCATAGACCGGCTCCCCAGTCACTTCGATCGATCCGGTGAGAGGTCATGGCGATCTCGTAGGCCTTGAACCACTGTTGTATGTCGTCATCTCGGAAATACTCTCGAACGACATCCTTGGGGATGTGTACTTTCTTTTCTGTCGCTCCTGGGGTGCGCGGTTGCTCGGGCACCCCCAATTCTTTGTTCTGCTTACGTAAGTCTATTTCTGCTAGCTTGCGCTCGTGTTCATACGCTAGTCTCTTTTCTTCGAGTTCTCTTTGTCTCTGTTTTTCTTCCCATTCTTCTCGGAGCCGCAGATGTTCTAGGTTCAGTTTTTGTTCGGCTAATTTGAGTTCACCGTCCATTTTGAGTCGGGCCATTTCTAACTCATGTAGTCTTCTTCTTTCTCTCTCTTGGATCTCTTCCTACGAGAGACCCGTTCTTCGCTCCTCGGGAGCCGTGGTGTTCCTCTCTGATGCTGCAACATTTTGTTCCGAGGGTCTGACGGCCCCGGTTTCTGCCCATGACTCAATGGCGTGCTTGAAATCGTCTTTAGTACTCAGACCGGTGGTAGCGATGCCTAGTTCAATGCAGAATTGTTTCAACTTACGATGGCTGTATTCTTCCAATTTCTCCATCTGGAATTTCTCGGTGGATCCGCTTTCTTTGGTTGTCATTGTGGTTTCGTCATGGGGTGAGCTACTCTCTGTACGATTACGCGTTGATTCGGATCGTGCCGCTGGCCACCAATGTTAGACGGACCTGGAGGGTCGGCCGAGGACAAGGGGAGAGTTCTCCGGGGAGAGCCGTCTCCAGCGATCGTACAGACGAGTAACTTCCCCCCCACAGATGTACACCACACAAAGATAAGGTTTAACGTTCTTTATAAGCAACCTTTAAGTACGGTAGAATGGTACAAGGAGGTCTGGACTCAGGGGTCCCCTCTGTTCTAGTCTCTGGGATGGGAAAAGGGGGTAGCGGGACAGTCTTGATACCAATCTGGTAGATGCGATGATAAGATGGATAGCTCACAATCCTCGAGCTCGGCGTTCTAGATGGTCGGGCCGTGGCGGAGCCAGCAGGTCCCGAGAAGGTGGTGGTTACAACGGTCCGCGGCAACGCCAGCAGGTCCCGACGAGGATGAAGGTTTCAGAAGGTTGCGGCAGCGCCAGCAGGCAAGACAATAGTTCGCAAGGCAGGACTACGGCAGCGCCAGTAGTCCGTCAAGGATGAGTTCTTCACTGCGTCTCTCGACTCCAGGATACAACTGCCTTCCTGCTCTGGAGCTGCCCCAGTTATAGGTCTGGCGCCCTTTGATGTCCGGACCCTCGCACTTGGAGGTCGGGAGGTCCGGGATGAGGGAGTCCAGACACCCAGCAGGGGGGTGGAGCCAGCGCCCGGGGGAGCTGGGGGTGATCGGCACCGGGCGGGGGAGAGCCATCGACACTTCTTTCTCCCATTGACCTGCCAAGTGGGCCGTTCACCTCCTGGGTGGATAGTGGTGCCGGGATGTCGGGGCCTGGCCAGGCCCAGGGTTAGGGTCGATCTGAGGCCACGCGGCCTCGTGGTGCAGTGTCCAAGATGGCGGCCGGGCCGGGCGAGGGAGCCGGTAGTGATTCGGCCCCATGATGCAGAGATGTCCGGGGGCAGGAGTCCCGTATGAGACGGGGTGCGGGTTGCTTCTGTGGGTAACACCTGGAGGGCCGGGGCTCGGGCCCTGTCATGCGGGGAGGGAGCAAGCCCTTCACGTGGCCTGTCCAACAGGCGCGCTGCTACAAATGAGTGTAGCCTTGTCGGCAATCTAACTGCTAATGATTCGTTTTGCTGCCCTTATTTAGACTCGTTTTGCTGCCCTTCTGCCCTCATTTACACTCGTTTTGCTGCCCTTCTGCAACTCGTTTTGCTGCCCTTCTGCCCTCATTTATACTCGTTTTGCTGCCCTTCTGCAACTCGTTTTGCTGCTCTTCTGCCCTCATTTACACTCGTTTTGCTGCCCTTCTGCAACTCGCTTTGCTGCCCTTCTGCCCTCATTTACACTCGTTTTGCTGCCCTTCTGCAACTCGTTTTGCTGCCCTTCTGCCGTCAATTAGACTCGTTTTGCTGCCCTCATTTACACTCGTTTTGCTGCCCTTCTGCAACATTTGTGTTTGTCAGTGTTACATGCAATGTTTATTCCCCACGATCCCCACCCCTTTATGAATGATGGATGCAGGATGGATGCAGGATGGATGAGTGCAGGCGCGCAACACCCATTGAACTCACCGGGCTTCAGCCCCCCCCCCCCGTCGTCTGTGGCAGCCCGGGATGAGACAGGTCCCGGGCACACACACAGCCGCACCCGAACGTTTTACAGGTCGTTTAAAGACCATTTGAATGTTAATTAGGCATTGTTATTGTTTCAGCCCTTGTGAGAGCCCCTGCAGCTCGACTCTGCGCTCCACTCTGCCTACTGATTAAAGTTCAGCCCCCCCGAAATTTTTTCTTAGCCCCCCCCAAAATGTGGCTCTAGTTGCGCCTCTGGATGAGTGGGTGGGGGGATGGATGGGTGGATGCATGAATGATGTATGGATGGATGCAAGGTGGTTCCGGCTCGCTTGCTGCACTCGCTCGCTGCGGTGCAATATGCAAATTAGTTTACGGCGCACCACTTTCAAATGTCACTAGCCGCCCCTGGTGACGGGCCATGTAGCATTTTGTAGATCTTTAGATCACCCTTGTGTAATACATGCTTAAACATATTTCCGACTTTTTGACATTCCTGTCCCTTCCGTTGTTATAGTTTATGCACTATACACTTTATGTCTTTGCCCCATAGGTCTTGAATTAAAACAATAAAGGTGATGACGGTGATAGAACCTAACTGCAACATCACTTCCAGCTGTGCGGTTGGTTGCCAGGCATTACTTGACTTAATGAACTTTCAAACACTCGCTTCCTTTGGCGATTAGTTAATCCTAAAAGCAGGCTCAGATGTCGCCGGTACACCCTGCAGTTGATTGTTCTATTTTTGTACTTCATTGCCCTTGTTTGCATTCGTGATTGTTTTGTTCTGATTAGCAGTGCTGGCGATTAAAGCCGTTATTAAAGCAGCCCGACTCGTATTAGGGAGGGGCGCGCGCTCATTTACCGCAATCCGTTTTCACGTAATTGTATGACAGGGCTACAGCGTAATGTGCACTTTTAATTCGAATCTAAAAAACGCATCTTCTGTCTTCGCATTTGCTGCATAACGATCTCATCAGATTGGTGCTCGTTTAGTTTATGACCCCATTGCTCTCTGCAGGCAAACACCATAGGCAGCACTGCAGCCCCCTCATCCTGTGGCTATGGTGCTAACAGTGGTTACAAGCATGGGCAAAGCCAATAGGTCCGACCAATGACTGAAAAAACAAACATGACCTATTGGTGTTGTCAATGCTTGTTCACGTCAGTGGTGTAATAAGTCCGCCCACCAAACATATCACTCGGGTTTTCTCTGTTGATTGAATACATTCCTTTTTCACATTTAAAGCAGATGCCTACCTAATAATAATATTTCAAAAACCCAATGAAGCAATGAAGTAGTATTGGATGCTGCCTCCTAAAGGGCAGATACCCGAGAGAGAGAGAAAGAGTGAACGTCACAAAGGGCCTAATTTTCAAAGCCATTGCGCCGCCGGTGCGCCACTGTTTTTGACGCACCGACTGTGCAGTGTGCCAACCCATATTTACAAAGCCACGTAAAGTCATACTCTGTGACTTTTTATGGCCTCGTAAATATGGACCCCTTTCACACATTACTCTGTGTGAAAGGGTTATTCCATGCGTGTTGCTGTGGCTGTTCCATGGAACCTGACATACTCCCAGATTTACAAAGTTTTGTAAAGCTGGGAATGTGACAGAATCCTACGCCTCCCCAGGGGAGGCATAGGAGTGCTGCAAAAAGGAGAAATACTTTTAGTTCTACTAGGGGCATATTACAAAGCAATTTACCGCTGAGCTGCGGCGATTTGTACCGCAAATAAACCTTGGTATTACCAAGGTTTATCGCAAATGCGATAAAAATCGCTGCAATGCATGAATATCGCTGAAAAGTCAGCGATATTCATGCATTACCGAGCTAATGCTCTTAGCCATGTTATCCACCTCCCATTGGATAACATGGCTAAGAACTGCTCAGGGCAGGTGTTAGCTTTTGGAGATATTCGCGCTTAGCACGAATATCTCCAAAAGTTGGTAATAGGAGATAGCGATTTTAGCAACTGTTTTCAGTCGCTAACATCTTGGCACTCCCACTTTGCATGTCATTAGTGATAAATATCACTGACATGCAAAGTGGGGCCCAAGATGGTCGCTATCTCCTACTAGCTGTCGCTAACTGGTGTTAGCGACAGCTTGGTAATAGGGAGATAATTTTATCTCCGCTTTCTTGGCTTTTAAAGCCAAAAAAGCGGAGATAAACCCCTTTGATAATATGCCCCCTAGTTTTTTCCTCTTTCTATGCTTGCTGCCAGGCGCGCAACACCCATTGGGCTCACCGGGCTTCAGTCCCCCCCGTCGCCTCCTCTGCCCGGGCTAAGATTACACGCACTGAAATGGTGCAAGATAGCATCCAATCGGAGAATGATTTTTTTAATGCTTTCTGAGAGGCCCAGCAGCCCGAGCCAGCCAGCCTCTGCTTCAGTGAGTGACCTCCTGCCCCCACCTCTTGTTTTCCTTTACGTGGCACCGCGAGGTGAAATCCTTGCCTGAAGGCAGGGATTTCACCTAAGCACTTGATCGCTTGTGAGCATGGGGTGTGAAGTGCACAGCAGGGGGAAAGGGCTGGCCAGTTAAGGTGATGCTTTTCCTTTGTAAAGGAATTTCTGCTGGCGTCATAGCCCATGGGGTGCTGTCTGTGCACTTGTATAGATGTGTATTTCATACAAGTGCGCAGACAGCAACCCCTGGGCTATGACGCCAGCAGGAATTAATTTACAAAGGAAAAGCATCACCTGCACTGGCCATCCCTTTGCCCCTGCTGTCTGTGTACTTGGATGGAATTCACATCCAAGGCGCTGCTCACCAGATAAATGGTGAACAGGGCCATGGATCTTTCTATTTTCGCATCCAAGGGCACCAGGGAAGAAGCAGAGGAGGCCCAGGCAAGGAGAATCCAGGAGCCATTTGACCCCCACCTATCTACTCTGAGACCTTCGAGGGACTGGATGCCAGGACACAGTGCTGCTGATCAGCCAGCCTCCACAGTATAGTATCAGAGGAGCAGGCAGCAGTTTTTTATTTATGTAAGTCCCAGTAACTTTAATGCATTTTTCAGTACAGCATTACCTACTGCCTGCATGTCTAGGTTACTTTGAATGTTGTTCTTGACTTACATACATAGAAACGTCAAAGAGGACAGTCCCCTCCAAATATGCAAATGTAGTGTAAGTTTGTAGTGTTCATTTTTTTTTTGTGGTGGTAGTGGGTCATTTTAGAGTTCAGGGTGGGTGTGGGTTTTAGGGTGCCAGTGACTACTTTTATGGTTCAGGGTGGGTTACGGATTGGGGTGCCAGGGGGTAATTTTAGGGTTCTGAGCGGGTATGGGTTTTGGGGTTCCAGGGGGCAATTTTAGGGTTCAAGGTGAGTATGGGTTTTGGGGTGCCAGGGGACATTTTAGGGTTCAGCGTGGGTATGTGTTTTGGTGTGCCAGGGGTAATTTTATGGTTCAGGGCAGGTGTGGGTTTTGGGATGTCAGGGGGCTATTTTAGGGTTCAGGGTGGGTATGGGTTATGGGGTGCCAGGGAACATTTTAGGGTTCAGCGTGGGTATGTGTTTTGGTGTGCCAGGGTAATTTTAGGGTTCAGGGCAGGTGTGGGTTTTGGGGTGTCGGGGGCAATTTTAGTGTTAAGGGTGGGTATGGGGTTTCAGGGGGGAATTATGGTTCAGGGTTGGTATGGGTTATGGGATGCCGGGGGGAATTTATGGTTCAGCATGGGTATGGGTTTTGGGGTGCCAGGGGTAATTTTAAGGTTCAGGGTGGGTGTGGGTTTTGGGGTGCCATGGGATTAATTTTAGGGTTCAGCGTGGGTATGTGTTTTATAGTGCCAGGGGTAATTTTAGGGTTTAGGGCAGGTATGGGTTTTGGAATGTCAGGGGGCTATTTTAGGGTTCAGGGTGGATATGGGTTATGGGGTGCCAGAGGGGAATGTATGGTTCAGCATGGGTATGGGTTTTGGGGTGCCTGGGGTAATTTTAAGGTTCAGAGTGGGTATGGGTTTTGGGGGGCAAGAGGGTAATTTATGGTTCAGCATGGGTATGGTTTCTGGGGTGCCAGGGGTCATTTTAGGGTTCAGGGCTGGTATGGGCTTTAGGGTGTGAGGGGGGTTAATTTTAGGGTTCAGCGTGGGTATGTGTTTTGGTGTGCCAGGGGTAATTTTAGGATTCAGGGTGAGTATGGGTTTTGGGGGGCAAGGGTGTAATTTTAGGGATCACTGCGAGTATGGGTTTTGGGGTGCCAGGGGTAATTTTAGGGTTCAGGGTGGGTATGGGTTTTGGGGTGCCAGGGGTAATTTTAGGGTTCAGGGCGGGTATGGGTTTTGGGGCTCCAGGGGGTTGATTTTAGGGTTCAGGGTGGTAATGGATTTTGGGGTGCCAGGGGGTAATTTTAGGGTGTGGGGTGGGTATGGGTTTTGGGGTGCCGGGGGGGGGGGGATAATTTTAGGAATCAGGATGGGTATGGGTTTTGGGGTGCCAGGGGTAATTTTAGGGTTCAGGGCGGGTATGGGTTTTAGGGTATGAGGGGGTTAATTTTAGGGTTCAGCGTGGGTATGTGTTTTGGTGTGCCAGGGGTAATTTTAGGATTCAGGGTGAGTATGGGTTTTGGGGGGCAAGGGTGTAATTTTAGGGATCACTGCGGGTATGGGTTTTGGGGTGCCAGGGGTAATTTTAGGGTTCAGGGTGGGTATGGGGTTTGGGGTGCCAGGGGTAATTTTAGGGTTCAGGGCGGGTATGGGTTTTGGGGCTCCAGGGGGGTGATTTTAGGGTTCAGGGTGGTAATGGGTTTAGGGGTCCCAGGGGGTAATTTTAGGGTGTGGGGTGGGTAAGGGTTTTGGGGTGCCTGGGGGGGTAATTTTAGGGATCAGGATGGGTATGGGTTTTGGGGTACCAGGTGTAATTTTAGGGCTCAGGGCGGGTATGGGTTTTAGGGTGTGAGGGGGTTAATTTTAGGGTTCAGCGTGGGTATGTGTTTTGGTGTGCTAGTGGTAATTTTAAGATTCAGGGTGAGTATGGGTTTGGGGGGCAAGGGTGTAATTTTAGGGATCACTGCGGGTATGGGTTTTGGGGTGCCAGGGGTAATTTTAGGGTTCAGGTGGGTATGGGTTTTGGGGTGCCAGGGGTAATTTTAGGGTTCAGGGTGGGTATGGGTTTTGGGGTGTCAGGGGGTAATTTCAGAGTTCAGGGTGGTAATGGGGTTTAGGGTGCCAGGAGTAATTTTGGGGTTCAGTGTGGGTATGGGTTTTGGGTTAATTTTAGGGTTCAGGGTAGGTATAGGCTTTGGGGTGCCAGGGGGGCAATTTTAGGGTTGGTATGAGTTGAAGGCTTGTAGGGTTTTAAGGAAATGTGGGTGTGTGTGTGTGTGTGTGTGTGTGTGTATATATATATATATATATATATATATATATATATATATATATATATATATATATATATATATATACATGTTACAAAAAAAAGAACCCATTTACAGGGATATATAAACCTATATACATATATATATGTAGCGTTTATACTGTAACATAGTTATATTTTAAAACAAACTTTCACCACGCATATGCTTTTGTTGTAAAGGCATATGCGTGGTAAGAGTTTGCATTGTAATGGTATTGTGTTGTAACAGCACTTGAGTTGTTGAGTTATTACAACCGCGTTGCAAAGACATGCATTGTGATGGCATGTTGTCATACATTTGTGCGATGCTGAGCACTTATCCATGCATGTAGCAGGTTACACCTAGTGGGTGTGTGGTTGGAAGAGTGTTGTCTTTATTTAAGCCTCTGTGAAAAGCATCTCCATGTAGTTCATGATGAATACCAAGGTGCAGTTATTGAGCCATGGGAATCCGTGCTTAGTCGTGTGATTTGATGAGGAAGTGTGCAAGATAGGAGACCATTTCTATAATATATTTTATGCTGGCAGCTCTCATTAGCTCTGCAGGTCCCTTTATAATGCTGGTGGTTTATTTCTTGTGTTCTGGATCCTGGCTCCTGCTTATGATGGGGGGAAGCAGTAGATGGTTCAATCTGATCTGATCTGATCTTATGGATCCACAAGAGTTAGCAGAACTAATATATGTCATAGACTGAGCATTAACCGATCCTGATTATCTGCCATTTTAGCTCCGCCCCATTGATTAACATTAGCCACGCCCCTTCACCTGCCATGTTAGCCCCCCCCGAAATTAAGACCTAGTTGCGCCCCTGCTTGCTGCATAGAAAGAGGAAAATGCCATTAATTATCGTTTATGTGCAGGGAAGCAATCATCCCCGCAACACAAGCACATTTGCAACATGACTCAAGGGTGCCTGCGCGGCTCATGGTGGCCAATTGTGTGCCAGAGCAGGGGAAAGCACATAGATGTGTAATATTGTAGTTCATATGAAGCATCCCTGTGCTTTTAAAATGACACAGCTTGGTGCATCAAAATGGCTTGCTGCGCCGCACTGCGTCATTTATTTGTAGATGAGTCTCAAAGTTTTTTTTACTGATGCTAAGAGCCAAGGAACCTTACTAGTACTGAGTGGAATAATAAGAGAACGATCATGAATAATAGTCTTTCACAACATTCAAACTACTTGTGTACAAAGGAGTGTTAGTATGTATACATCTGACAAAGTATCTTGGGGCTCATTTGTGAGGTTTTGGAGCAGGGCAGCACTGCAAGGAATCTTGCTGTGCTGGCATGCGTCAAAAGAAAAGGGCAGAATGCGCCGTTTTTGTGAGATACAACGCATCCCTGTCCTTTTCACCTGTGCTGGTGCACAATCGGCTGCCATGCACCAACGCAGGCACCCTTGCTCCATGGTGCATGGGTGTCTGCATTGTAGGGGTGATTGTGTTTGGGTGAGAAGAGTCCCTTTCCTGCACAAAAACAATGAGAGGTACTCTCCTCTTTCTATGTGTGCTACAGAATGCAGACTTAACACGCTATTTACCTGGCTGCTTTATATTTATGACTGGTACAAACTGGTGATATTTGCCTCAGCATTAAACCTTTTATGCATATTTATTCAGTGGAACACACTGGAGCCAAAAGGCACTGCATATCCTACAAACAACTATTTGCCAACTGTGCATCCATTTTTTATTATCTGGCACATGGTTTATTTTCAGGCACTTACATACTTTTCTACAGCAGAGAATTATTTTGTGTATTTTGGAAAACCATGAAGTGTTGGAATCATTCATCAGTTTTCTTCCAGAACTGTTTGTAGATAAATTCTACGGCTTTCTATCTAAATTATTTCATCAAACATGCTGGAAAAGTCACAATTTGGCTATATTTTTCTTTAAATTCCTGGAAGGGGGGGGGGTCTCAAACATGCTTGGAAAGGTTGGGGCTCACTCACATAGTGCAATGTGGGGCTTTTTTTTTTTTTAACAATTTTGTGCCAAGGCTACTTTTTGCAGGAAATGTATTAAAAGTGGTAAAATGCAGCACATCAACCAAAGTTGTTATGCTGTGTTGCCTCAAATGGATAGTGCAGAACAACACCTTATCTGCTTACATTTCGGGCTATATAAAACTTTATAAATAAAATAAATAAATAATACTGTTTCTTTTTTCTTTCGCACTGGTGTACTATTGGCTGCCTGCAATCGTGCAAGTGTGTGTGGTGTCAAGCTAGCTTTTGAAGTGAAAAGATTCCCTTCCAGTACAATATATTATGCTTTGATATAGTCTATTACTTTTTTCCTTTATGGTATTCCTTTGTTCTTACTTACACCTATTTCGGGGGATTGTTTAAGTATGCCTCAATGATTGATTTAATATGATCATCGCCATATTATATTACTACTTTTGTGTCTAAAGAACTTTGGCTGCACTTTGGCTTCACATTTGCTGGTGATACCTGCAGCTCTGCCATCACTCTATTGCATGCCAGGCTGTGATGCGATGGATCTGTGGCACTAACTATGTCACTGTGATCACTGTGATCTGCTTCTTGGTAATATTATTTTACAAGATCACACCAAACACTCTTGGGATTCCCAGGAGAAGCCCTTATTTACCCACTCTACAATCCCACGGGGAATCTCATATCTCCTTTTCTTCTTGCAGGGAGGGTAACACTGCCACACTAATGGGAACAAGAATCTACACATATTGGGATATGGTTGATGAAGGTTTGGCAGAAAGGAGGCCATGTTTTGAAAGGGTTTGGCAAACCTTTAAACCTTGGGGCTTCTTTTAATATGGGAAAAAGCAAACCAAGTGGCACACAATCTATCCAGCAGAGAAAACAACAACTTCAGAACTTGAACTGACTACTACATTCAACATATGAGGAGAATATATGTTAATGCAATATTATATGCTAATGCAATATCCTCTTGTTACGTCAGCACCTAACCTTTAATCCAGAAGTCCAATACTGTTATACTTAACTTATCTATTTCATTTTTCGTGCCTGCACATGATATTTTTAAGATTGAGTTCAATTATTAAAATCCTATATATTAGGTTGTTAAAAATATGTCTTTTCAATATGGCCACCGTGCCTTATCACCTTCGGATAATAATGCCAAAGTTATGTCTTCTACCTTTAATTATTGGTAGGCCTTGTAATCTATTAATAAATACATTAAAACAGATAGTTGATTCAGCATTTAGTTTGGGTTGGGACTTAGTTAATACGCTCTTTGTTTAACTATTGCTAGATGACAGACGTGTAGTTTGGCCAACAAGCAGGCATTGACATTCTCGATACAGCAAGAGCAGGACGCGCTGGGAGAAAAGGATATGCGGTTGACCTGAAGGTTTCGGTTGAAGGTTGGGACGTATTATGGTTCCACGCCTCATTTGATCCTACCCCAAGTGGAGCACAGTTAAGTCGATTTGACTGCATTTCCGGTTAATAAATGGCCGGCCACCGCACAAGCCACATGTAGGTGGTGAGGCATTGGGCAAAGTCACGGTTACATTTAAGAAAATGCTATCAGGATTCGGACGTATTTGACTTTTGTGTTTCTGATTTAACTTACTTTCTCTTGTAAATATGCCCCAGAGTTCTTCCACGCTGTTTTTTGTTCTTAATTTTAGCTGTTGTCAAAAACCTCTATCCTTTCCCTGTCAGTTTATAGAGAAACATGTTTTTTTTAAAGCTTTGAGCATGTGAACCTGAAAATCCAAGAAAGTCTTGTTAAACCTCGTATTCAGGCCAGATTCCTCTCGCCTTTTGAAGTTTACAACTGACTTTTGCTTCTTTTTTAAATACACATTTATATATTGGATACATTAGACTTTCTATTGTTTGAAGCCGCAGGAATAAATATGTCGTATTCGACCATCAGTCGTTCTACCCAGAGGTTGTTTCTTCTGTCATGAGTGATTAGGTGGCTATCTACATTGCCCGATTTTTTTTAAATTAAATTATAACATGCACCCCTTGATTTCAATGCAGGATTCTCTGATGACACAAATAGATCAGTACATGCAGGTAAGCATCCTGCAAGCCAACAGACATCTGTACATTCCACAGTTTCACCATTGGCACAACATTCCGTAATTACGTCATCCCTTGTACAATAAGGGGCAGATTTACAATAACTAGTGCATCCCTGCATATCAGCACGGATGCGCCAGTTATTGTGCGCCGCAATTCCGCCACCCTGGATGTGCCGCATTGTAAATGCAGCGCACCATGGGGAAAAAACGGCACAGATGCGTCATGCATCTGTGCCGTAACAGCGGCGCATTGCTGGATTTGCATCGCAAGCGCGACGCAGATCCAGCAATGCTCTGGGGGGCCCTATCTCCACAATGCTGCGTCAATCCTTACGCCTGGTTCAAGCAGGCGCAGGGTTTTGACGCAGCGTGGGCCCAAAAGTGACTGAGTGAAATCTTGTAGATTTCACTCAGCCACTTTTGGGAGGCGTTCCTGCACCGTAATGCCCCTCCCCCCCCTTGCGATAGAACGCCTCCTTCTGGCGCAGGGCTTTACAACGTGGCGCATCTGGGAGATGCGTCATGTTGTAAATACCCCGCACCATGGTGCATCTTTGGAGCCGCTGCTGCGTCACATAAGTGACGCAACTGCGGCATCGTAAAAGAGTCGCAGGGGGCTTGTAAATCTGCCCCTAAATGTTTTGTCACATTTGAAATTTAACACCTACCTGAGGTCCTTGGAGATCTGCTCGACATAAGTAGTACACATCTTTATTCTTTCTATTGCCAGGTGCACCAAAAACAACGTAAATTGATACAAATGAATTCCTCAAAACTAGCAATTTTTTTTACAATAAAGTACCCACAAAATATTTAAAAAACATTCTTTCAAATGTCACGAATGATTTCAAATGGCTCCATCACTGTTTTCCAAATGAGGAAGCAAATCATTAGCTTTAGATAAGAATAATAAATCATTTAAAAAACAAAAAAAGAACAAAAGACGTAAGAAAAACTAGAGTATAATTGACAAACACACTCACAAACCAATAAAAGATGAATTCTGTAAGAGTCCCAGTTCACTGAAGAAATACATTTGCCCCCATTCATTTGTACCGCTTTGATTAATCCGTCCACATGGCAACCAGGTGGACCTGTATCCTTCGGTACACAGACAAAATATCGATTTTTAAATATCGATAAGCAAAAATATCGAAGTTTAAATATCGATATACAAAAATATCGAAGGTAAGTAATATCGACAGTCTAAATATCGATATTGGTATGATATCAGTAATATCGAAGTTGTAAATATCGATGTTAATAATATCGAAATTAATAACTTTGATGTTACTAATATCTATTTTTAAATAAATGTAGTGTATATTATATTGTATTAATTATGTTTTATTATTTTTTTTAATGTAATTTTATTAAATATTGTGTTTTACTACTGTAGCGGGTTGTGGGTTTATAGGGGAATAGGGTGGGAAGTAATTTAATTATGTTAAATTAATTATTAATTATTAGGAATTATTAATTAATTAATTGAGAATTAATTTTAAATTATTTTTAATTAATTTATTAATTGATAAATATGTTCTGTAGCGGGTTATGGGTTTATAGGGGAATAGGGTGGGAAGTAATTTAATAATAATTAATTAATTGATATATGTTTGTATATATTTTAATTAATAATTAATTGGTAATTAATTTCTATTAATTACTTAATTAATTATTATAATTTTTTTCATATTTATAATGATTCATTAGTTGGTAATTAATTATTATTAATTATGTAATTAAATTAATTATAGTAATTTTTATATATAATTTATTGTTATTCTTAATTAATTAATTGTGCAAAATAATATTAATATTTAAATTAGATTAATTACAGCAAATGTGCTAATATATTTACTTTATTGTTATTGTTAATTAATAATTAATTGGTAATTAAATAATATTAATTAATTTTGGGTACAGGGGTATTTTTAGGGTTCAGGGTCAGTTTTCAGTTCATGGGTACAGGGGTATTTTTAGGGTTCAGGGTCAGTTTTCAGTTCATGGGTACAGGGGTATTTTTAGGGTTCAGGGTCAGTTTTCAGTTCATGGGTACAGGGGTATTTTTAGGGTTCAGGGTCAGTTTTCAGTTCATGGGTACAGGGGTATTTTTAGGGTTCAGGGTCAGTTTTCAGTTCATGGGTAAAGGGGTATTTTTTGGGTTCAGGGTCAGTTTTCAGTTCATGGGTACATGGGTATTTTTAGGGTTCAGGGTCAGTTTTCAGTTCATGGGTAAAGGGGTATTTTTTGGGTTCAGGGTCAGTTTTCAGTTTTTGGGTAAAGGGGTATTTTTAGGGTTCAGGGTCAGTTTTCAGTTTTTGGGTAAAGGGGTATTTTTAGGGTTCAGGGTCAGTTTTCAGTTTTTGGGTAAAGGGGTATTTTTAGGGTTCAGGGTCAGTTTTCAGTTCATGGGTAAAGGGGTATTTTTAGGGTTCTGGGTCAGTTTGGGGTTTTTGGGGTACAGTCGTACAGGGTAAAAATTAAATAAATTTAAATTAAATCAATTAAATGAAATTACAAAATATAAAATTACATTAAATTATTAATTTTTTAATTTATTTTAAATGTATATGTATTAGTTTTAATTTTTAAATTATGTTTTAATATTTTTATTTAATATTTGTAACATTATATGTATTTTATAATTATTTGAACATCATTATTAATACATTTTAAAAAACGATATTTTTTATTTCGATATTTTTGTACTACGATATTATTTTTCCGATATTTTTGTACTTACCTTGTTAGGGATAGGATTCCGATATTTTTGACTTCGATATTTTTGTCCCGATATTTTTGTATGTCGATATTTTTAATTTCGATATTTAGTCAGACATTCGTATCCTTCACCTCCACAGGGCTTTGTGCGTCCTGGGATCAAGAAAGATGTCAAGATAACACCCACACACACAGGCACACACACACGCACGCACGCGCGCACACACACTCACTCACTTTAAAGAGCCTAAAACCAAAATCTACTTAACCGCATTTGTAGAATCAATATCCGTACATCTGTCAAGGGTTACTTTTTCTAATATATTCTATCTTGCAGTGGCTTCCGCATTAATGAGCATAGGAGACATAAACAAGCATTTACAATGCAACGGTCTCGCCTTTGCAAAAGTTAGAGCTATTGGCATTGTAAATGTCAAACTTTTTATTTATGTGTTGCTTTTGAAAACAGATAAATAAATAGCATTGTAATTTACAATACCAATAGCTTAATCTTTGCAAAGGCGAGACCTATTGCATTGCATGGTCCACAGGCAACATAAAGTAGAATGTATGCGCACCTATAACTTAACTGCACAAGATAGGAAAAGCCATTAACCCCGAGCTCCTTAGAAGGTCAAGCACAGATACAGAAAGATCTGTCAGCTTTGAAAAAAATCCTTACCGTTTAGCTAGCAAAACCGCTCAGCTTAATTTGACATAGCCTGGCTAAAAAATAGGAGTGAGAGAACACATAGGCTCTACTATTTGATTTAAAATCAGACTATTCATGTTACAGTAAGCGATACACTGCATGCACAATTTCCACGAGCATGCATAGCAGGATGAAGGATACCCTCAACAAATGTTTTGAACATAAAAAAGGTATCCTTCGCACCTTCAGTTGTTTACTGGCATCCATTTTCTCTTACAAAAAGAAGTGACGTCGATGACCCACAGTACAGGGTGGAGCAACCAGCCAAGCTCCCAAAACAAAAGGGCTTCTAGCCAGCAAAGCATGCGCAATCATCCCAGATCAGCAAGAGGTGGTTGCAGATTCCATACAGGAGCAATGCAGGATGCCCGAGGTCCCTGCAGGGGACCCCGTAGGAGGGCAGGCCCCGTAGTATTTCCGTGGGCAGCCCATCCTGGGGGGGGGGGGGGTTGGCGCGAGCTAGGAGGCTGGATAGGGGGTGGGGCCAGGGGAGGCTTAATAAGGGTGGCCCCTCCTATCACACGCCCTCTTTACTGCTGCCCCCCTCCTTAGATAGGTCGCATCTCTGGCTGCTCCCCGCCAGCAGTCCGGCCGTAGGCAGCCCCTCCCCGCCCGGACTCTAGATCCCCTTTTCATCTCCCCTCCCTACCGCTCACCCGCTGAAAAGGGGGGAAGTGGGGAGGGGGACAGTATTGATGTATTAATGTTTGTCTCTTGTTGCAGGAGAGTTACAGGGTGATCCCAAAAACAGGAAAGGCGCAGGAACAGGACCTGAAGCCTCCAGTGCAAAGCGCACCGTGCATAAGTCATACATGTACCAAGGGGTCCTTCTTGGGAACTTGGGGTACGACGGCGCCCCGTTAGTCTTTAGGGCGGTTGTAAACCTGAGCAACCGGGGGCTTGCCATATAGAGCTCTGCCTGGCTGGGGAAGGTGTGAGTTAACTCTCCCTTGTTCAGAGGGCGGAGCGGGTGGATGATAGGTCCACTGGCGGGAGGAGTTATCCTCCCAGGTTCAACACCGGGTTATAGCCGCTGGTGTTTCTTTGGCTAAAACTTCAGGCACCTTGCAACGAGGGGTTGCGGGGAGGACGGGATCGCCTGTAAGATAACCCACCTTTTATTTGTATAAGAAATAAACCTGCAGCTTCTTCATTCCAATAACTGGTGTCTGTGTGTTATTTGGGTTTGGGGCTGTGGGCAGCGGCGTACCGATGGAGATACTAAGATCTTGGTCCATCAACACATTACATTCTAGTTTTATTTAAAAAAAATAAGGAATCAATAATACACCCGCCTAAATTATTTACTCCGTAATTAGAAAGAACAAAAGTAAACAACCTTCGATTTTAGGAGGTACATGCTCTTTCCTTTGCTTAATCCATCACTATTTGGTATGTGATGACAGTAAAATCTCTCTCGTACATTAGAGCAGCCCTTTCCCTTCCCAAGACTTAGACACATAGACACAAGTATGGATCATGTTTCACATTTCACTGCAGTTGCTTAAAAACTAGGCCAGTTCAAATGAAAGTAGGCCAGATTAAACGACTCGCCAGCCTTTACTGTATACCCCTTTACTGCTCGCTCCCAAAACACAGTATGTTCCACTCTCATGCATCAAAGCATAGCAGCGCAAACGTGAGAATGCAGGTATCAACGATTGGCTGTAAAATTACAGTAAGGCAATTATTTTGAGTGCATTTCAAAAGCCAGCAAAACTTTCCATCAGGCACGCAGCTCAGAACAGGTCTACCATGGTAAAGCTATCAGTTTGAAAGTGCAGTCTGACAAACTACCTAAGGGTTAGGGCGTTTCTGTAGCACATCCACAGGTTATAGCTTGGTTTAAGGTGAGGGGGGACTAGCTTCAACATTACAGAACAATGAGAAACCTGACAGTTCTAATCCATTCGAAATCCAGAGACCAGAACAAAAATTCTCAAAATGGCATCGATATTAAGGTTTCAAAAAATCAGATCTTACCTAAGTCTTCAGCCATGTCGATGCCCTGTATCCATGGATTTTAAAAAGGTGTATGCCCAAACCACTGTCCGACGTGGGAATCAAACCCAATTTACTTCCAAACTGCGCCCTTGCTGCAGTGACAGTAAAGTTCAGTGCAGCCAACTCAGCTGGAACCAGAAACCGCACCGGCCCACACAGTCTGCTCGAGTTTATTTTTAGAACTCCCCTCCACATGTGACAAACTTCTCCAAGCACTCATATGGAAATGCAGGGCCAGCACAGCACTTGCTCGCAGGACATTCCGGCCCGGGTGCCATTTAGACGAGATCCCTCACGCGAAATCAAACTCCCGGTCATGGTAGAAACTGGGCAACAGTTCGACGTGGACCCCGATACACATCAACTCCCAAGCTCGGGGAGTCAAGAGTCGTCTACAATAAACAAGACAGCTAACCACTGGGTTTAAACCAGTATTTGTTAGGTAGGCCATCGATCAGAGCGTTGCCTCCATCCAGGCCTCGCATTGTTCTGAAATTGTTCTTGAAAGGCAGTTTTGTTTTTGTTACAGAAAAGAGAACGGGTACCATGCTGTGTAGGTTTTTCCTGACTGATTGCTCTCTGAGGTTTATGTAGAGGGTGGACCAGGGTCATTGTAGGATGGAAAATACACTGTGAATGCCCTCAGAAGAGGGCAATGCTTTTCAGTTGTTAGTAGAACAGTACGTCTATTCTGTTCTCAACGACTGGCATGTTCTAACTCAACTGTAACCCTTCCGGTGGGTGCTGAACTGGTCAGTACATACCCTCCCTTCTCCTTGGTATAGCTACTAGTCACTAGGGGCTTCCTTACAACGCCTGTTGTAACCCTCAGCCATGAGCCACGTGCCTATCTGTGTTCAACTCAGAGGCCCAGCAACACACATGCTTCCAATCGTAATGTTCAAATGAAGGGCAGTGTTGAAGCGTGATACTGAGGGAATACGTGTGTGAGAGGTGGTCTTTGGGCGCCAACAATGTCGCACAGAGCGCCACCTCATTCAAGTGTATTGCATGATTTTATTCAGTTTATCTGTTCAGAGTGTTTTCACAAAATGTTGGTTTATTTTGCCACATGAGCTATGTCAAAGTTGTACCTTTGAAGTCATAGACTCTGTTCAAAATGACATACCCTACCCCACTATTGTCCTTTTCCCAAATCAGCACATACAGCACTGAAATTGTCCCTTTTCAATGCATTAGTGATTTTAGCTAATGTATTCAAAAATTGTGCTTTAAATGCCCTTTTTATTTACTCTTTCTCAAAATGTTCATAGGGCAGGGGATTGGGGAATATCATATCAAAACCTTACTATGAGGAAGGCTCCCTTGCAGAAATTCAGATCAGATATATTACTTCTGATGTTTAGCAGTGCCAGTTGACGATGTGGGTGAAGCTAATATAGTAAGTGGGCGGAGCCAGTGGATGAGTGGGTGGAGCCATAGAAAAGTAGGTGTGGCCTCCGACAAACATTTCAGCACCCGCACTTCATATTTTACAAATTAAGCACTGTCAAATACACAAGCACCTTTTGTGAACTGCACTGTTTGCAAGGTGAGTGCAAGTTCCGTTTGTTTGTGCAGACCTTTATCGCCTAGGGTCTGCCAGCTGGAATTAAATCATGGGGGCTATGGGTGAGCGCAAAAGACCTCCACAGCCAAAAAAACCCTCGAACCGCGGCTGCTTGTTGTTCACACGTGTTGAAGCAGATATGCACAATTAACTGTTGGGAATGTTTGTTTTCTTGCTTCGACTTACTGTCCTACTTCTCTCCTACGCAGGGACTCCTCACACCCCAGCTGCGGCTCATCGCTCCAGACCCACCCTCACCTCGCCGGCCTGAACTCGGGCTCAAAGCAACGCTCGCGCTGCTGCAGCCATCACGCGCCGTGAGCCGGGCCAGCTGGATATCATGATGCGCGTGTTCGCCCTTGCACTGCTGCTGATCCTGGTCTGCAGGGCCGTACAATTCAGGAAGACGAGGAGGGACAGGGAACACCAATGGCCAGCCAGCACGTCCAGGAAGGCCTCAGGCACGGTCAAGCGCTACACGCCATGGCTCCCCTGTGACGTTTGCACGTATCTGAAAGAAAAATACTTGGACTGCCAAGAGAGAAAGCTGACCTCAGTGCTTCTGGAGGGGCACGAGGATTTAATACACATGCTACTGGCGAGAAACAGGATTCGCAAACTGAAGGATAATATGTTTTTCAAATATAAAACCTTAAAAAGCCTTGATTTACAGCAGAATGAAATCTCAAAAATCGAGAACATTGCTTTTTCTGGCCTGAAACAGCTCACTACATTATTACTCCAGCACAATCGGATTAAGGTGCTGTCCAAGGAAGTGTTCATTGCCATGCCTCGTCTAAACTACCTGCGCCTTTATGACAACCCATGGAACTGCACCTGCGAGATGGAATCTCTGATTACCATGCTGCAAGTGCCAAGAAACCGGAATCTGGGGAACTATGCCAAGTGTGCGTATCCGCAAGGGCTGAGGGACCAGAAGCTAAAGCTGGTGAGGCCGGTACCATTGTGCCTCGAAGAAGAGGGCGGCATCCCCGACTAATACAGGGCTCCAGCAAACCAACCACGCCAGCTGTCGATTCTTCCATCTGCCACATTTTTTTATTCCCCGTTCTAATGCTGGACTGCGCGCGAAAGGGTTTGTATATTTACTATTATCAGCAATGCCTTGCTTTAAGAAAGAAAATGAACAATGTATTGATGCAACGTGCTCTGTGATTTGTATAAAACCCGGGTAACAAGTCCTAAACAAGTCATCCTGCAGAACAGCCTTGGAAGAGACGCGGGAGGGCAGGAGCGTGACGCTGTGAGCGTGCACGTTGGCGTTTCCTGCGGCTCGTGCCAGTGGCGGCGCCCCAGTCTTCTCCCGTTTCTGGGAAGCGTGTCTTAGAAGTGCGTTCACAGACCGGAGTCTGCTCGTGCACCGGTCTGTACCACTTGGGGGAGGCAACACAACGACAATTAGGCTTGCTGGCGGCAGTGCTTTGCGCTGCAACGCCAGGCGTAGTGCCCTTTCTTTGAAGGCCCCTACTTAGACAATCAGAGGAAGCTGTCATCGACAAGCACAATAGGAATGACTGTTACACGGTGACTCAGTGACATACATAATAAGAGGATGTTTTATGTGGATTAACTAACAGAATTATTTATATTGATTTCTGGCTTAGGAGGGTTTGAGAGGGTTGCTTTTCACTGTATACACTTGTGGTTTTATATTTGTGTGTATATTAATGCACTTTTGTCTTTTTAACAGCAAAAGAAACAGCTGGGCATACATTTTGTTACCTGAGAGTTTCTAATCCACACCACCTCATTGAGTAAACCTTTGTCTTCCCTATCTCGTTATCCTGAGCGTCAAGTGCTGAAGAGGTGAACTTGGTGCTCGGTTTGGGTCCAACTGTAAGATTGCTCCATAACCCCAGAGTGAATAAATAACTCTCCATGTGTCACAATTGGATCCCATTAACGTATGTTTTCCCGGGGACACCCTTGGACTAGTTCCCTAATCACCTCGGGATGCTTAATAGAAACAGAAAGTGTGTCCTTCCGCATTTCGTACAAAAGGCTGCTTGTTTGAGAGTGTCTGTATGTGACATTCATCTAACACTAGCTAACCTGTGAGAGCTTTGCAGTCTTTTTTTCTTTCATTTATCTCAGGTATAATATAAATTCCACAGCCGGTTTTTGTCAAGTTTCTGGCTGCATATTTTCAAATTGTGAAAACCCAACTGGAAACTTTCTCAACCAAGACAAAACACAAAAAATCCGTCTTGAGTTATACTTAGTAAAGTGGGAAAACTAGGCTTAAACAAATGTCCTTTAAGAGCTAACTAGCCTCACATTCAGCTAAAGGCGCAGCCATGCGCGTGCATTTCTGGATTTCATATGTATTCATTGTTTTTTCTAATGCACACGAATTGCAGTGAAGGTTCATTGACATTGCCCCAGGAGAAACAAGCCCTGCTAAAGACCATCTCTTCCAATGCACCTTGCTGTGGAATTACAAACTCCAACACCTGCAATGTCATTGGTCCCAGAGAAAACAGTAATAGCATGCCATGCCCTGTGCAGTAGCAGCTGTGGATTCCCTACTCCGAAAATGGCTGCTGCATCTAAACGTAATGCTTTAGAGGTAAACGGAGTTGGCTAGTGTGTATTGCAGTAAACAAACAAATGTCGAGCCACTGTGGTGTGCTCCATGCCTCTCCTCAGAAGTGACTGCATTATGTATTGTTTTGACTATGGCTGCCCTTCCCCCATAGCTGCTGCCTCTCCATCCTAATGGGTGATGGTAGAGGTGGGTGGCATCTACGCTGTGATACACTGGTTAATCTAGAGCTCGAGAATAGTGCTTTTGGGTGCTAGCGCAGAATAGTGATCCTGCCTGGTGGCGAGCCAACTACTCCCGTCAAGATAAATGTACTACATATAAACCAAGTACTAACCCTGGGAGTAGTTTATGTAGTAGTGCTACACGTAGCTACGTGAACTGCACTAAGCACGCTACGCGTAGCTATGCGTACTGCGTAGTGCGGTAGGGAAAATGCTGTTCACACTGATTGCACAGTGCCGGATGCTTGTCCGCACTGTGCATTCATTGCAAACAGCATTGTGCACAGTGCAAGCGGTTGTTTTCTGCCGCTCAAGTAGATTTGCACTCGAGCGGCAGCTTTCTCAACATGGACTAGTAGTCTCTCAATGCGAGCAGTCGCGAGCGTACACGAACACTCGCAATGAGAAACCTAACCACCCAGTGTTGAGAATCTCGCCGGGAGGTTTATTTTCCACGCTCGCGATAGGCAACTTGATGTTGCTGATTGCAAACGGGGAAAATGTCTCCCAGGGATGTTAATTTTTCTCGCTCGCGGTCGCCAACTTGACGTTGAGGACCGCGAGCAAACAAAAAATGCCCGCTACGCTACGCCTTTTTGCACTGTGCTATGTGAAATTTGCATAGTGCGTAGTAGCGCAAACTACGCATGCTACGCAAGCGTAGCGTAGTACTACACCCAGGGTTACCAAGTACATGAAGAGCACTTTGCAGCACATGTGCCCTTAAGGGTCGATGCACAAAGGGGAGTGAAAGTGGGAGTGGCTTTGGAAGGAGAGCAACTACAAGTCACTACTGTGGAGCTGTTCAAATGAGGTTAAAGGTTTAGAGTGAGTGCCTGTAAGCACTAATTGGTACAGAGGAAGGGGGCTGACACTGTTCACCAGTCCATCTTCTACTTGGTAACACTATAAACACAACTGTTTGCACATATGGTATAGTGCTCAGTGATCTCTGTAGGGGGTGGTTGGTGTGCAGCCTGGTTCACTAAAGCCCACCTCAAATTTTGAGCAGCCTCATTAGAAAAAGCAGACCATCAAGGCTCACAAAAGAAGGAAGAGAACTTAGCTTAGAAATGATCACTGAAACCTTATGCCTAGTGTAAGGCTTGTCGATCACTAAATAATTATACATTATGGGGCATATTGATCAAATGATCAGGCAATGCAGCAAGTCACCTTGGTGCGGTTCGTGATAGGGAAAGGGCAGGAAAGCACAATACTAAACAATATAAGGTGCATTCTTGTCATTTCCCAGTGCTGGTGCACAAAGTGCTGCCTAGTGCTAGCGCAGGCATCCTTGCAACATAGTGCAAGGATGCCTGTGTTATAAGCAGGATTGTTTGTATGCAGGAAGGGGCATCTTCATGCACAAAACAATCCTGTGAGGCATTTTCCTCCAGCACACATAGAAAGAGGAAGTAACAAGGAGAAATATAGATATTTCTCCTAGTTACGCCTCTCCTGGGGAGGCGGTATAGTGTGACGCATTCCCAGTTTTACCACTGATGGTAAATCCGTGAATGCACCAAAATCAATGAGGTGGAAGCGTGGGAACACCCATGCTCCACCAATAAAACGCCATCCCAGAGCGCAGCAACACAACGCTGCAGTGGCCTTGCGTGGCTTGATAAATCTAACTTAAGAGATTTGTAACTCTTGCGTCCGTTGTGTGGCGCAAGGGCGACGCTGCCCTTTAATAAATATTCCCTATGTTTCCAGGTATAGCCTCGAGAAAAGCATGAGGGGAGCTCCTAATGAAAGCCCTTGTGGTGAAAAGGTAGAACATCCTAAATACACTCGTCCAACCCTCACAGCGTAGCAGGGACTCAGGCAAGGGATGTAAGTGAGGGTACCGAGAATAGGGTTTACCCTACTCCATATATGGTCAGCACAGATAAGCACAGTGAGGTGGGGCAGGGCGCAGCAGGAGGGGGGAGCCAACAGATGATGGAATAGGTGTTATTTATTTATTTAATTATACCTATTCAGTCGTCTGTCGACTTCCCCCTGCTCCCACAACGCCCCGCCCCACCACATTTACCTGTGCCAGTTGCCGTTGTATAAGGTGTGCTTTACATGACCTGGATTTTATGCCGCTGTGTCCAGCAGTGCCCTTTCGGCACCGAGTAAGTACTGCGTCAGGGATTGTGCGTGAGAAATCAGCAGTCCAACTCTTAGAGCACGTATTACAGCACTTAATAACCCCATTTACAATGTTATCGTTTTTTGTGTTCCGTACATTTCATTTCATCATTCCTGTTTCAGAGGTCATGCAGTTTAATCCAATAACATGTCACCTCGGAATGCTTAATAGGAACAGAAAGTGTGTCCTTGCGCATTTCGTACAAAAGGCTGCTTGTTTGAGAGTGTCTGTATGTGACATTCAACAAACACTAGCCAACCTGTGAGAGCTTTGCAGTCTTTTTTTCTTTTATTTATCTCAAGTATAATATAAATTCCACAGCCGGTTTTTGTCGAGTTTCTGGCTGCATAGTTTAAAATTGAGAAAAACCAACTGGAAACTTTCTCAACGAAGACAAAACACACAAAAAATCCGTCTTGAGTTATACTTAGTAAAGTGGGAAAACTAGGCTTAAACAAATGTCCTTTAAGAGCTAACTAGCCTCACATTCAGCTAAAGGTGCAGCCATGCGCGTGCATTTCTGGATTTCATATGTATGCGATATTTTTTCTAATGCACGACCACGGCTGGTGGGAATTGAGCATTGTATTCAGTAGGGACTTGAGACAGGTACATTCTACAGGTGGTGCTATTCAGAGTTTGCAAGTTTCTGAGCTGCAAAGTTTTGGGCCCTTGCAAAATATTTTTAACACCTCACCAACATTGAACACAACCTTCCAGAAGTGTGCATGGACGAGGTTGAACAATTTGGCCACCCCTTGTACATAGCATGGTGCGTGGCAGATGTTTCAGTGCTACTGAGCAAGGGACACCACACCACATTCTAGACTGTACCGTCAGAGGGGTTATGGGGAGAGGGAGCAGGATTCCTGGTGCTGGTCCAGAGAAGCTGACAGGGTCCCTGATGGTGGTTGATGATGATGATGATATGTGTGTGTGCGTGTGTGTGTGTGTGTGTGTGTATATATATATATATATATATATATATATATACATATATATATATATATATTACCTACTGGCAATAGCCAGTAGGTATATATAGTTAGGACCTAGTGCCATAAGAAATTCCGAACATTCTATTGGGAATAACTTTGGCGCCGATTGAGGGATCTGCCTGTAATTTTCCTTAAATTTGCCTCGCTGCGCTCCGCTCCTTCCCTGAAAGTTTCGGGGGGATTCGTCAAGTGGGGGCCGAGAAAAAAGGGGGTCCCAAAACGTGTTTCCCCATGTTAATTTCCATTGGGACATTCTGACAAGGCTACAGCTCGAACGGCTGAACGGAGTTACACCAGATTTGGCAAAATGGTAGGGACTGGTATGCAGCAGTGCCTTTTGTATGTTTGGTGTAAATCCCTCCAGTAGTTCTTGAGAAAATTGAATTTGAAATTTTTCAAATGGCATTTACTATGGGACCTTTAGACACGGCTACAGCCCGAACGGCTGAACGGAATTACACCAAACTTGGCAAAATCGTAGGGACAGGTATGCAGTAGTGCCTTTTCTATATTTGGTGAAAATCCCTCCAGTAGTTGTTGAGAAAATGAATTTGAGCAAATTATATATCTCTATGCGCTCAACATTCTATTGGGAATAACTTTGGCGCCAATTGAGCAATCTGTGAGTAATTTTCCAGAATTTTTGCCAGCTCCGCTCAGCTCCTTCTCTGAAAGTTTCAGGGGGATTCGTCAAGCAGGGGCCAAAAGGGGGTCCCAAAACATGTTTTTAACATGTTAATTTCCATAGGGACCTTTAGACACGGCTACAGCCCGAACGGCTGAATGGAATTACACCAAACTTGGCAAAATCGTAGGGCCTGGTATGCAGATGTGCCTTTGCTATGTTTGGTGAAAATCCCTCCGGTAGTTCTTGAAGAAATCGAATTTGACATTTTTCAAATGGCATTTTCTATGGGACCTTTGGACACGGCTACAGCCCGAACGGCTGAACGGAATTACACCAAACTTGGCAAAATGGTAGGGACAGGTATGCAGTAGTGCCTTTTCTATATTTGGTGAAAATCCCTCCAGTAGTTGTTGAGAAATTGAATTTGAGCAAATTATATATCTATATGCGCTCAACATTCTATTGGGAATAACTTTGGTACCGATTGAGGAATCTGTGTGTAATTTTCCAGAATTTTGGCCAGCTCTGCTCCGCTCCTTTCCTGAACGTTTCGGGGGGATTCATCAAGCGGGGGCCGAAAGGGGGGTCCCAAAACGTGTTTTTCCCATGTTAATTTCCATAGGGACCTTTAGACACGGCTACAGCCCGAACGGCTGAATGGAATTACACCAAACTTGGCAAAATGGTAGGGCCTGGTATGCAGATATGCCTTTGCTACGTTTGGTGAAAATCCCTCCAGTAGTTCTTGAGAAAATTGAATTTGAAATTTTTCAAATGGCATTTTCTATGGGACCTTCAGACACTGCTACAGCCCGAACGGCTGAACGGAATTACACCAAACTTGGCAAAATGGTTGGGACAGGTATGCAGTAGTGCCTTTTCTATATTTGGTGAAAATCCCTACAGTAGTTGTTGAGAAAATTGAATTTGAGCAAATTATATATCTATATGCGCTCACTGTACGTGCACCGTATGCATACGGTACGCGTACGTGCGCGTACCCTTATGTGCGCGAGCGAGTTTCTGATTGGCTGGCAGTCGACTGTCAACATTCCAAAGTGTCCAAACCAGGAAGTGTTGGCCACCATCTTGTTTTTCAGGAGAACTGAGGCACAAGAGAGCCCAAAACAGGAGTGGAAAACACGAAAAGGGGACAGGGTAGAGACCCCCAAACCCTCTAGCCCTTCTCAGGGGGTCCCAAAAGGACCCCCAAGGGCAAAGAAAAAATTGCAGGGTACGCGTACCGTGCGTGTACCTTGCGATTAAAAAAAAAAATGTTTTGCACTTGGTGGTCCTTCTGGGACCCCCTGAGAAGAGCTAGGGGGTCAGGGGATCACAACCCTGCCCCCTTTTCGCGTTTTCCACTCTTGTTTTGTGCTCTCTTGTGCCTCACTTCTCCTGAGAAACAAGATGGCTGCTCAGGTGGTCCCAGAAGGATAATAACATATATAAACGTTATCCGCTAATAGAAATAGCATTTACAAAACCTTTGAAATTTATTGAAAAAAAATATAGGTTTCACGCCTGATATAGTTAGGAATTAGCATTTAAAAACCTTGCAAATTCACTGAAAAAAACATAGGTTTCAAGCCTTATATAGTTAGGAATTAGCATTTTAAAAACCTTGCAAATTCACTTAAAAAACCATAGGTTTCAGGCCTTATATAGTTAGGAATTAGCATTTAAAAAACCTTTCAAATGCACTTAGAAAAACATAGGTTTCAGGCCTTATATAGTTAGGTAGTAGCATTTAAAAACCATTGAAATTGCTCCTATATAGTTAGTTGTACTAACTATATTTCGCGCACCAGCAATCCACTGCTGATGATGTCACATATTACAGTAAAACAAAGTTGAGATATAAAAGGGCAGGGTAGAAACATTCTGACCCTATAGTCTTGGTCAGGGGGGTGGTATATAGATCTTTAGGCTCAATTTTTATTTTTTTAAAAATAAAAAATGGCCGGGTACTCATGCAGTACTTGTACCCGGTGGAAAAGGTGAAAAAAAAATAGAAGTCCGTTTTGTTTATTACATCCCGGGGGGGCAAATTACGGGGGCAATTTTTAGAGCTATATTTCTATGACAGTATGTAAAACTTTCAGTTTTTTTTGCTGCATCAGTTGTACTGTCTACGCATGCGCAGCCTTGTTTGCAAGTGTACTTTTTTTCTTTTTCTTCAAGGTCGCCAAGCAAATCTCTCCTGATTTTAGGTATTAAATTTGCCGCTTTGTTTTCCCGGGTCATTTGTGTTATCCGATGCTATACTTTTGTAATATATTAATAAACATATTAATAAACATATCGTATGTATATTTATTTGAAATGTAGTGTCGAGGCGCCAAACATTGATTACACACTCCATCCAACTGTCATTTTAGTAGTTTTCCTTCGTTATTTTTATTATACCTGTTACTTTCATTTTACCCTGCATATATTTTCTCTGTGATCGATGAGATTTGGTGCCACAGATACCACGGTGTTTGTCCTTGGCCTCCGATCTTATCAGAGTTGGTCACACGTATACCTAGAAACTAATTTGAAGGACGTAAGGCACAGGCATTACAACACGTGTTGGTCAACAAAAAAACATTATTAAGATTATGCATTTATCATGTGTGGTAAATGCATACTAGTTGCAAAAGCATGTGTGGAAAAGCGATATGCGTGCTAATGGTTTTGTGGTGACGATCATGCGTGCTTATGAACCGGGTCTGGGCGTGGTGGAGTCTAGGGTACCAGGCGGAGGGGCACGCAGCTGCACTCATACAATATAGAAGTAATATAGGATTCTTAAAACTTAAAAAACAATTATTCCATAATTATCCTAGATTAAGTCTTCTGTTAGTATGTTCATTAAATACATGAATATATGTTTTTAAACAATTAAAAACATTTGCGTTTTTTTTGTACGGGGCGCCGTACATGAGGTCACACGGAGGCTTTGATGCGACGCGTAACCTCGAAGCGTATTCGTCGCGTATGCTGAGAATGATTAGCAGTATAAACTATGGTGCGATCAGTCTCTCTCTGTCAAATCAGAGGACAGGGCGCGCTATGAGAATGGTTAGAAGTGGTCACTCATTGGAGATCGAATTCAGGTGTGTGGCTTATCCACGGTATCATAACGTTACTATTTAACCCATTTAAGTTTGAGATTTGCATGAAATACTATGCCATAGGCAGATATGGATGTTTTGGCAGCGCTTATGTCCATGAAGCTTGGTTATTACCATTTACATATAGGTGCCTGAGGGAGGGAAAAGAAGTCTATGTAAATGGCGAGAATTGCACAATAGTACCACATCACTCCTTAACTTGTAGACACATACAATTGCATGGCTCTTGCATACAAGATGCACCTGATTTGGACTGAGTTTTGAAAGGTAGTCCGACACCTGCTATCATAACAACGTTCAGTTTACTGGAAACTGGAGTTATTTACTTTGAAATAATGGATATTGTTGTGCAATGTTACCATGCATCGCTTACATGATTACGGTAACTGAGCGTGTGATTTGATTAAAAAAAAGTTGCGTTAGCTCCTCTGCATGGGAAGCTGGATGCTTCCATCTGGATGTCGATTTCGACCTTGAAAGCAGAGTCAACCAAATGAGTCGTATAAGAGCGCTATTGTCTCAAAAAGAGGTCGCTCTTATATCTGGTAGAGAAACATTTGTCCTTTATGTAGCAAACACCCGCACAGAAGTGCATGATTTATTAAATACAGACGTGTTCTTGAATTTTGGGGAGGTACTTTAGAGTATCTTTAATGTGTCCTTGACTACGGGGTTACCTTACTTGATTAAAGTTAGAAGCAGTGGCCTTGTGACTTCTGTAGAAAGTATATTTGGTGTCTATTTTGGGATTTCTTCATTCGATTTTTTCCAGCATCTTTGGTGGATTGCGCTTAATACTCGCATTAGTTGCCAGTGTGCTTTTATTAATTTGTTTACATAAATATGGATGCACATCCTGCAGCAGACGATATTATGTCCCGGCTGTTGCTGCTCCACAACCAAATGCTTAGTTACTATGGAGCGCTGCCTCTTGCAACGTTGAGTGCAGCTAATGGATTATCGTTTCGATTTTCCTTTTTCACATGCGTTCAACCTGTGTTTCATTGCCTGAGCTGAGATTTCGACTGGGCCCTGGATTTGTGTCTCTGCAGTACGGTGTCTCCCAACGCAGATTATGACCAGTTGATGAGCCCCTTAGTGGTTCATGACTTGCTCTGTTCTGGCGGCCGGATTATGCCCTTAGCAGCGACACATGGAATAATGGGACGTTGGAATGTTTTTGCAGCGGCGCTTGAGTTATTGGCACGCAGTTATATTGAAGATAACCCGAGTTTTCCTCAAATGGTGATAGAGGCTCCGGTTGTTGAGGAACATGTAGGTTCATTCTCACTATTGAATTGGATGGCTGAAATGTTTTCAGATGAGAACAATGACTTCCTCTTGGAGGCTGTTGCTACATGCTGTGTTTACAATCTGTTGGATTAAGACTCTTTGATTTTTCTAAGTATTCTTTATTATTTATTTACTGTTTTCTATCAAAGAGCGAATAACTTTTTTTTGGAAATGTGATCTTGACTCTGCTTTTTAGGCTTGTACTCTGCGTTCCTAATTCACCCACGTTTATATCACGTGCTTTGATCAAGAAAGGGTACCATGGGGCTGAGTGTTGCACTCACAGCCTGTTAAGTTAGCATGGGTTTATTAGAAGCTTACACACTATTTTTGCTTTCCTGCTCTGCTTTGCACACAACACGTACATGTGATATTGTTTAGAGAAGGCTGAGTATTTTGCTTTATATGAGAATAATTTGGTATGCTAGATTTGTAAACTGCCTCGTTAGTTTTGTGTGTATAGTGAGAGCATGGAACATCAAGGTTATCTTGAATACTGTGTCTTTTATTCAGAATGATCCTCACATGTTCGAGCCATAATACATATGGAGCTGTGGGCACCTCTGATACTTGCGCGTTTTATAATCCATTGTGGAGGCAAAGTTACACACAGTTGGAGAACATTCGTATCTTGACAGTTTGGGGAGCACTGAATGTGATCCATTACTGCTGAGTACCAGAGGTATGGGTGTGCCCATGTAATCCTATGAGACTTTCTGTAGTTATAAACTAATCTGCTAGGTAGGGAGGGTGAAATGTAGGTATATTTTAAATTTGTTTACCTTTAGCATTGTAGGATGCTTTTTCTGTTTGTATTTCATAGACTAGTAGCAATGCTGACAACCTTGTTTCTGATAATATGTTTGGTTGTATTTTCTAAGGTAGTGTGCATGAGATTATGGCGTTAGAAATAAACATTTAAAAGTTGCACATGTCTCTATTTACATCTTGTTTTTGACTGGTGTAAGAGTATATTGAAAGAGTGTTTTTGTTATTCACTTTACTTCAAGTAATCTAAGTCGCATGTTCTGGGTTGACTAGTCATTGGTGTTTTTGCTCTAGGGTGAAGAGCCAATGAGTGACTGATTGCTAGTTTGGTAGGGGGTTTGTGTAGTAAGGTGGGTTTTGGTACACCGTAATTCACTGACGTCCTAAGTCTTTATGCACAGTTTTGTGTATGAGCAGAATTCCCGGAATAGTAGTTACAACAAAAAGGCTCGATAAAGGGCTTGCACTTTGAATATGAATATAAAATAGAAGAATAGTTGATAATCACAGCTAAGGAATGCAGCAATTAGATGTGTGTATGTGTGGATGATGTGTAGATTGAGTAGAAGATGAAAAACGTGAAAAATAAGAAAGGTTGGAGAGACGCAAACTACCCACTTGATTGTCAGTGAATTGGATCTTTGGATTTCCAGGACATTACATAGATAGGGTGCTGGATTCCACAGTGGGAGCAAGAGAAACTAGTACAACAACTAAGGAAGAAAGCTAGTGCATAAAGTACACACGGTTGGGCAGATTTACAATGTCGTGGGAAAAATGATGCAAAAGTGGCGCAAGGGGCTTGTAAACCTGCCGCAGTGTGTGGTAGAAAAGACGCAAGAATGGACAGAAGTGTGCAAATTACCCACTGCTATTCACGGGTAGTTAAGGAAGTGGGTGTTTAGTTTTCAAGTGCATAAATATATTCACTGAAAAAACATAGGTTTCAGGTACGTTATAGTTAGGAATTAACATTTAAAAAACCTTAGAAATTCACTGAAAAAACCATAGGTTTCACCCATGTTATAGTTAGCTGGACATTTCTCTCATACAAAACCATTGAAATTCCCCTGTTATAGTTAGTTCAGCTAACTATAACTTGCGCGCCCACAATGCACTGCTGATGACTTCACATACTACATCACTGATGACATGGTCAGTGACATCACTCATCACATCACTGATGACATCTTAAATGACATCACTGATGACCTCACTGATGACATCATCCTTGTGAAAGAGCGGCAGGCCTCCTCTCACCCTAATATAACCTTTGATACACACATTCAAAAATAGAAACTAAAATTTCCAAAAAATTGAGATACCAATACCAGTTACAACAACCTATTAGGTAATTCCAACATCTACATACACATCCACTCATTCAGCAACAGTTTTATATAGTCACTCATACATGTACTTACTCATCATATGTACTCATACACCTATACATCCTGTTACACACCAATATTCATCCATAGAGTTACTCACACACATACTCACACATGCAAATAAACTATCAAACATCCATTTACTTGCATATACAGCTATACACATACCACTACACTTACTTCTACAGAAACATACACATACTTACTCTCTTACACAATCACTTATAGAAACACATACTTATTTATACAGGATCTCCTCCATCTCTCACTCTCACATATACTCACTTATATAAATCAATACTCACATATACTAGTTTAAAACATATGTAGTTACTCATAAAGATATTGAGACAGTGATTCACTCACTAACACACCCATACACACACTCATCCACCAATACAGTCCTGCACACATTCTGTCTTCAAAACACATACAAACAGTAAGTCAGTCATTCAGGCATCTGTGTGCTAAGTAATACCCTCCACCAAACCATACCGACACTCATTCTGATACTCAAAAAACCAACTAATAACCCATATAGACACTCATGTAGGTACTCATGTAGGTACTCACCAACCCATGCAGTCACTTATATACAAAGTGAGACACTGATACAGATATTTACATATTTAAACATTACTCACTAATACATGTATTCACTAAGGTATACTTTTTAAGTGAGCTATACAATCAATTTTACAAAAAAAACTCCATTTAGACACTTATTTACCCATTTATTCTTCCATCAACCTTTATATATACATATAGAAAAAATATTTATTTTTCAGAAAGACACACATTCACTGGATGATGTCATCAGTGAGGTCATCAGTGATGTCATTTGAGATGTCATCAGTGATGTGATGAGTGATGTCACTGACCATGTAATGAGTGATGTACCATGTGACGTCATCAGCAGTGCATTGTGGGCGCGCAAGTTATAGTTAGCTGAACTAACTATAATGGGGAAATTTCAATGGTTTTGTATGAGAGAAATGTCCAGCTAACTATAACATGGGTGAACCCTATGGTTTTTTCAGTGAACTTCTAAGGTTTTTTAAATGCTAATTCCTAACTATAACGTGGCTAAAACCTATGGTTTTTTCAGTGAATATATATATAAATATATGTATATATATATATATATATATATATATATATATATATATATATATATATATATATATATATATATATATATATATATATATATATATATATATATAAGAGTTGAATTATTCCATCAATCACAATAAGAATGTTATCCTCAATCAACGACAAATTGCTCTAAATAAATTAACAGATAAGCTAGCCAAGGATGCTTCTGTTATCATCAAAAAATCTGATAAAGGGGGCAATGTGGTCCTGTGGCCAAAACAACAATATGATTTGGAAGCCAAGAGACAACTTAATAACAATGAGTGTTATGAATTCACAACGTGGAGTAAATATAACAAAGCAAAGGAGAATTTAAAAAAAGAATTATCCAAATGGAAATCAGAGGGACTGATATCAAATGACGAGCATAAGTTCCTGTTTAACACCCACCCAAGGTTGCCCTATCTATATTTACTACCAAAAATTCATAAGAACACTGTTCCGGTTCCTGGACGCCCTATAATTTCGGCGATAGGAAGTATGACGGAAAATGTGGGCTCATACATTGACTTCTACTTACAGGACCTGGTAAGAACGATGCCCTCTTATCTAAAAGACACTGGTGATTTTTTACGGCACCTCAATGACATAACCTGGTCAAAGGAATGGATCTTACTAACTCTAGATATAGAGTCTCTCTATACTAGTATACGTCACGAATGTGGTTTACGTGGTGTGGAACATTTCTTAAATACCCGTCCTGCTGAATATGCTATGCATAACAAAATGTTGATTTCCCTCATTTCATGGTGCTTAAATAACAATTACTTTTCATTTGAGAAGGAACTGTATAGACAAAAACAGGGGGTGGCCATGGGGGCCTGCTTTTCTCCGAGCTATGCATGCTTGCATGTAGGGTTTTGGGAAAAGCAGGTCCTCATGAAGGAACACAAAACTATATTTGAAAATAATGTGATCTCATGGCTTCGTTATATAGACGATGTTTTTGTTATTTGGAAGGGCAATATGCAGAGTGCTTTGAAGTTTGTTGAACTTTTGAATACTAATGAGTTCAATTTACATTTCACTTCAAACATAAGTGACACCATTCTCGAATTTTTAGATGTCCAAATACTGATAACTGATGAGACACTTACCACTACAGCATATAGGAAACCATCTGCTGGAAATGCAATATTACATGCATCTAGTGCTCATCCGCGCCACCTAATTGCCAGCATACCCTATGGTGAATTGCTGCGCCTTAAACGCATTTGCAGCACGCCGGAACAATTTAACATCTGTAGCCGGACATGCTTAGATCGCATGCGAGCAAGAGGGTATAGCGAGGACATCCTTGACAAAGCCATGAGTAAAACTAATGAAAGATCGAGATCCACCCTGCTGCCCAGCACCACTGAGGTAGAGTTCAGTACAGCAGATGACAATAGTTCCCCAAGACTGATCACCACTTATAGTAGACAGGAGCGCAAAATACGCAATATCATGAAAAATAATTGGCCCATTGTTCTTACAGACCCTATTCTTAAAACCACGTTATTAGAACATCCTAGCGTGACGTTTAGAAAGTCAAAAAACATAGGGAATCTCCTATCTAAAGAGATTTCCACTGGGTCTACAAGCATAAAAACATGGATGCCCTCCAGTAATGGATTTCGTAAATGTGCTACATGTAGGGCATGTAACTTTGGAGCCAACACTGCCACTTACAATACCCCTTTTAAAAATAAAGCACAAACAATTAGAGGGAAATATGACTGCCGCACTGAGTACGCCATTTATGTTCTTACGTGTACCTGCGGCTTGCGTTATGTTGGCAGTACGAAAAATCCCGTACATATGCGCATCCTGCAACACATCCGTGCCATTATCCATAGTGACCCGGCATACCTGGTAGCCCGACATTTCAAAGTGAGCCACAACAAAGACGTTAATTGTCTCACTTACTTTGTAATTGATCAGGCACCGGTACCAAAGCGTGGTGGGGACAGAGACAGGGCTCTGAGGCAGTTAGAGACTAGATATATTCTCAACCTCGATTCTAAGCATCCTAACGGCCTTAATGACAGGGAGGACATGCACACCTTCCTGTTATAATAATTATTGTATCCTGTACCCCATCCACCTATCAAGTTGGTTTTGTCACTTGTGTCTACAACATCGCCAGTAGTCTTGATAATTACAGCACAAGATCAAGTGAACAATTCATTAACATCCTTGAGCGACATTTTCTGAACCTGTAATTTTATATCTCTCCCCAGTATCACTATGTTTTTAAACCTTTTACACTATCTTGGTTGCACTCATTTCACTCAGCACTTTATAAAATGGGAAGTTGACTTTGTATACATCTGGTCATCTATTGCTTTAGAAACCAGCGGCTCAAGGGTAGAGGCTCTATCCTAATTGTAGTAGTTCAGCACCAGCACTTTATAGATAGTATTCTTTTTTACTAGCAACGTAACCTTTAGGCGTGCCACTTTTAGGAGCCAATGTATTTACTTGATTACATATCAGCTACGTTATAGCCAGTTAAAAGATAAATTGCCATTTTGCACAATCATTTTAACATAATATTTATTTATGTAAATTATCAACTGACCTTTTATTCATTGAAGGTAATTTTTTTACTATTTTAACATATTTATATGTTATTTATTAATTGCTAAAGGTTTTATTAACTGGATCACTATTTATAAAACACGACAGTTGTATTATATGGTTTCCAAGTATTATGCCATCGGTTTAATATTGGTACACGTCAATACGCATTTAAGCGGTCATATGTTCGTTGCAAATTGAACCACATTGAAAGAATCTCTATTTTAAGTGCAATGTAAATTATGCTGCTATATGTTTATCTAAGCTGGCAAAGTTACAATTTCTTGTGCACATGTAAAACACCCAACACGCTAAAAAAGTCTGTTTTCTATGTTTTTGATTACTAGAACACGTGGTGTTGTTATAGAAAGAAAAAAACGAGTGTGTGCGCTATTTAAAGTGACACTATCTGCATTTCCGTTATGTGATCAAGGGCAGTCCCTGCCCGAAACGCGTCATGCCTACCTGAACTGCTGACAAAATGGATAATAAAAGTTCGCTGTGACACTCTGCTAAATCGTGTGGTGGTCCGTTACTTCTGTGGTCTAAACTGGGAACAGAAATTGCTCCATATATATATATATATATATATATATATATATATATATATATATATATATATATATATATATATATATATATATATATATATATATATATATATATATATATATGTATATATATATATATATGTATATGTATATATATATATATATATATATATATATGTCTATATATATATATATATATATATATATATATATTACCTACTGGCGGTCGTCAGTAGGTAGTTAGAGTTAGGACCTATTTTCCATAGGAAGTCTGCAACATTCTATTTGGAATAACTGTGGCGCAGGTTGACGAAAACTGGTGAGGCGCTCCGGTCCGCTCCTATCCTGAAAGTCTCGGGGTGAATCATGAAGCGTGGGCCCAGATAAAAGGGGGTCCCAAAACGTGTTTTCCCCATGCACTTTTCCATAGGAACCGTTCATCGCGGCTACAGCCTGAACTGCTGAACGGAATTACACCAAAATTGGCAAAGAGGTAGTCCTTGGTTCAGACGTGTGCCTTTTGCTTAAATGTTGTAAATCTGTCCAGTAGTTCCTAGGAAAATCACAATTTAAAGTAAATATATATCTATGGCCGCGCAGGATCCGCGCACCCTCCCGATCATGAGCTGCATGCTAATTGGCTGTCAACACTCCAAATCAGGAAGTGTTGCCAGCCATCTTGTGCCTTGGTAGATCTAAGGCACAAGAAACCTAAATAAAAAACGCAAAAAACACAAAAAAGGGGCAGGGTAGAAACACCCTGACCCCCTAGGCTTGCTCAGGCCCCCAAATTATTTATTTATTTTAATCGGCAAAATCCGGGCAGGGTGCGCGGATCTTGCCGATAAAAAAAACAAACAAGCCCGCGCTTGGATGATAATTAGATCCGGGGGGGCCAAATCCCAGGGGCATGTTCATAAAAAATAAAGTGTGGGGTAACCCAATTCCCCCCACACTGCCCCAGGGACCGCCACCCCCCGGGGCAAAAGCATGTATAATTACGGGAGGCACATGGCACCCCCCAGCCCCGGGGACCACTACTCCCGGGGCTTAATAGTATCATTTTGAGGGGCCTCTAAGGCACCCGAGCCCCGGGGACCGCCACCCCCTGGGGCTTAATATTATAATGTTGGGGACCTCTAAGGCCCGCCGAGCCCTGGGGACCGCCACCCCCTGGGGCTCCACTTCATTGATAATGCGGGGGGCACACTGCCCCCCCACAGCCCCGTGGACCGCCAACCCCGGGGCTTATTTTTCATTTAAAAAAACACAATAATACCCTGTCTGGGGGGGCATGAACCCCCCACATGCCCCAGGGACCGCTACCTCCCCAGGGCTCTGAATATTAAAATGTGGGGGTCCGTGATGGTCCAACAAGCCCCAGGGCCCCCCCCGGGCTGTGTAATAGGTGGGAGGGGGAGCCGTGCCCTTTATGGCCCTGGGGACCAACACCCCCCAGGGCCGGCTCCTGCAGTGTCCCGGGGTGCCCACCCCCGGGACACTGCTGTTTGCAATGACAGGGCTCCCCTTGATGGTCCTGGTGACCCCAACCCCCCAGGGCCGGCTCCTGCAGTGTCCCGGGGTGCCCACCCCTGGGACACTGCTGTTTGCAGTGACAGGGCGGGAGCCTCGGGGCTCCCACCCTGTAATTGAAAACTGCTTTGCTTCATTGAAGCGAGAGCAGGGAAATCTGCTCTCTCTTCAGTGAAGCAAAGCAGATTGCTTTTCCACATGGGAAGCAGCATGTTAGCAGCTCCCCATGTGGAAAAGCAATGCAGGCTCCTGCGGGAGGCGGGGAGCCGGCGGGACCCCTCCAAAGGGACCCCTCCACGGTCCCCAATGAAGAGGGCCAGCCCCAGGGAATGGGGTCCCCGGGGCTACAAGTGGCCTGGGAGGGGGATCACGTGGCCCCCTCCCAAATAATATTTTTTTTAAAAGTGGCAGGCCGGCTCAGGGCATGGGGTCCACGTGGCCAAAATAGGCCTGAGGAGGGGGGAACACATGGTCCCCCCTATAAAAAAAAACAATGGCCAGGCCCTGGGGGATGGGTCCCCGGGGCCAGAAGTGGCCCAGGAGGGGGGCCATGCAGCCCCCCTCCCAAATTATATAAAGCAATTAAAAAAAAAGAAAAAGGCCGGCCCTGGCTGATGGGGTCCCCGGGTCCATAAATGGACAGAGGAGGGGGACTCTAAGGCCCCCTGAGCCCTGAGTTAGGCCACCCCCCTGGGCTTATTTTTCATTTAAAAAAACAAAAATACCCTTTGTGGGGGGGGCTTGAACCCCCCCAAAAGCCCCAGGGACCGCCACCTCCCCGGGGCTCTAAATACTAAAATGTGGGGGTCCGTGATGGACACCCAAGCCCCGGGTACTACCCCCCCCCCGGGGTTGTGCAATAGGTGGGAGGGGGGCCGTGGGCCCCCCACTTGGAGCCCTTGATGGCCCTGGGGACCACCATCCCCCCGGCGCCTGCAGTGTCCCGTGGTGCCCACCCCGGGACACTGCTGTTGACAATAACAGGGCGGGAGCTTCGCCACTCCCACCCCGTCATTGCAAACTGCTTTGCTTCATTGAAGCAAGAGCAGGAAAACCTGCTCTCGCTTCAATGAAGCAAAGCAGATTGCTTTTTCACATGGGGAGCAGCATGTTAGCTGCTCCCCATGTGGAAAAGCAATGCCGGCTCCCGCAGGAACACCTCTGGACACCTCTCTGCAACGCAGCCCCCTGGCGCATACAGGAGGTGCCTGATGGGCTAGTTGGTCCCCTGGGACCAACAGGATTGAGGAGGAATTAATCCTCCAACTTAAAACGCGCCACAGGGCGTGTTTGCAGACATGTCACCTCAGGCCACACCCCCTTCCTTCACCACTGTGCAAAAGCGCCTTTTGGCGCGTTTTAAGTTGGGGAATTAATTATCTTTCAATACTGAGGGTTCCTAAAGACCAAATAGCCCTACAGTAATCTCCAGGATGGGCCAGGGGGCTGCGTTGCAAACAGGTGTTCAGAGGCCACGCCCCATTTTACATCTCTCTGCAACGCAGCTCTGTGGCGCTCATTGGAGGTACCTTGTGGGCTAGTTTGACCTTAGGGACCCTAAGGATTGAAGGGGACTTAATCTCCCAACTTACAACAGCCACAGGGCGCCTTTACACAGTGGTGAAGGGAGGGGACGGGGCCTGCGGTGATGTGTGAAAATTTGCCCTCTGGCGCGTTTTAATTTGGGGAAAATTCCCCTTCAATCCTGAGGGACCATGAGTTCCAAGTAGCCCACCAGGTGCTTCCAGGAAGCGCCACTTCGCTGCGTTGTAGAGAGGCGGTGCATGCTGTGCCCCTTTTTACATCTCACTGCTACGCAACACTGTGGCGCTTACTGGATATACCTAGTGGGCTAGTTGGACTCTAGAGACCCTCAGGATTGAAGGGGAATTATTTCCCCTACTTAAAATGTAGTAGAGGGCATGTTTGCATAGTGGTGAAGGGAGGGGACAGTGTAGGAAAGTGGCTCTATATTTACTGGACCTAAGTGAAATCAGCCGAACTACAAATTCCAATTTACTCACCTGTTATCAGGAACAAACTTAGTGCTGCATTTTTGAGCCCAGTACTGTTCCTGAAAGGTAATTTTAACCGTACTTACCAGTAACTTGAACTTCCTTCCATAGTGTTGATTTCAGAAATGTACAAATATTCCTCTAAAATCAGCCGAACTACGAATTCTGATTTCCTCACCTGAAATCAGGAGAAACCTCAGTGCTGCATCTTTGAGCCCAGTACAGATCCTGAAAAGTAATTCTAACCGTACTTACCAGTAACTTGAATTTTCTTCCATAGGCTAACATTGACTGGTTTCACTTGGAAATTCTTCTAAGTGTGGAGTTTTGGAACTTTAAAATGTTCACCTAAAATCATCCGAACAATGAATTCCGATTTACTCACCTGTTATCAGGAGAGAGCCCAGTGCTGCATCTTTTAGCCCATTACTGACCCTGAAAAGTAATTCTAACTATATTTACCAGTAACTTGCATTTCCTTCCATAGGAATCCATTGTCTGGTTTTCACCAGAAAAGTTTTTGTGTCTATTTTCACAAACTACAAATATTCCTTAAAAATCGCCCGTATGACGTAAACGCATTCTTTCAACTGTTTACAGGAGATGCACCAGGGCTGGATCCAGGATCCACCACTGAGTAAGAAAAAGTAACAATAACACTACTTACCTGCTAAGTGAATTTCCTCCCTTTGCATAACATTGGTGATTCTATGTGAAAAAGTTTCTAATTATCTACTTTTAAAATACAATAATATTCCTTAAAAATCATTACTGGAACCAAAATGGGTTTACTCAACTGTTTACAGGCGATGTCCCAGGACTGAAACTAGGATCCAGTCCTGTGGTTAGAAAAGTAATCCATAAAGTAACTAATTGCATTTAACTAGAAATTCCCATTGAGCTCAATGTTTCATTGTGTTTGAAATTGTGTTGCCCATTGCAACAACTGTAAGTACTGTACTTAAAAGTCTATTTCCTATTTGCAAAGTATTTAAATTAAAGTAATTCACTCGGAGAAAGTATATTTTGCAATGTAATGTATAATGTAATTATAATGTAATTTAAAAAATAAAATATCTAAAAATAAATTGTTTATAAAAATATAGTAAATCAGTTTAAAAAAATATAACAATTAATACATTTAAAAATTGTAATTTAAAAAACCTTTGAAATTCACTGAATAAAACATAGGTTTCAGACATGTTATAGTTAGGAATTAGCATTTAAAAAAACCTTTGAAATGAACTGAAAAGCCATAGGTTTCAGACCTGTTATAGTTAGGAATTAGCATTTTAAAAAACCTTAGAAATTCACTGAAAAAAACATAGGTTTCAGGGGTGTTATAGTTAGCGGATCATTTCACTCGTACAAAACCATTGAAATTCCTCTGTTATAGTTAGTTCTACTAACTATAACTCGCGCACCAGCAATCCACTGCTGATGATGTCACATATTACATCATTCATGACATGGTCAGTGACATCACTGATGACATCTCAAATGACATCACTGATGGCATCATCAATGTGACAATCTGATATACCTCATCATACACTAGTATAACCTTTCAACACTCATTATAAAACATGGAGTACCATATTTGAAACCATTGACACACCAATAGAAGTTTCTACAAACCCACTCAGTGATTCCAACATCTACACACACATCTAAACACTTACCTATAGATTCACTCATACATGCTAACAAAGATCAATAGAACATTAATAAATATACTTATACACCTACATCGACATTACACACCAGCACACATCCTATTCACTTATGCAGTCATCCTACTTACTTATGCAAACAATTGAGCATAAGTACATTTACTAAGCTACACACTTATACAAACACCACTTTATTTATTCATATAGATAGTAACTCATACTTAGTGTGTTATAAAATCACTATTAAAAGTATACTGTTTTCGATACAGTCACTCATACAATCACTGAGTCTTATGTATACTTATTTATAAACAACAACTATCACATACACTGCCTTTATTAGTTTACTTTGTTGGACATGTATCATTGAGAAACATATTTACTCATCACCACACCCATAAAGAGATTCACTTACCCAAACAAGTGTTTCCACGTGCAGTCATAACCTCATATACCTACTAAATCAACTATTTACACATCTTTGGATAGTTACACACCTCCCACCCAACCACACACACATTCATTATCCCATACAAATACTCACTTTACTAATTAATACTAATATAGATTTTCACATAGCTAGTAACCAACTTATGTAGTAGTTTACACAACAAGAGATACAGCGAAACAGATATTCACACAGTTTATCTCCAGTCTATCTCCATTATCTCTCTACTTTATTTCCCTTATATCTCCATCCCATTGCCATCCCATCTCCATCTCTCGATCCCATCTCCATCTCCCCATCCGATCTCCATCTCCCCATCTCCATCCTATCTCCATTTCCTCATCTCCATCGCCATCGCCATCTCCATCCCATCTCCTCTTTATCTCTACTTTAGCTCCATTTTATCCCCACTCACTTTAGCTCCATTTTATCCCCATTTTATCCCCAATTTATCTCCAGCCCATCTCCATATTCCCATCTCCATCTCCCTCATCTGTTTCCCCCACCTGCACCCTCTTCCCATCACCCTCTCCACCCTCTCCCCATTGGTCTCTCCCTCATCTCCCTCTCCCTCATCATCTCTCCCCTTCTGTCTCTTCCATCTCCACCCTCTCCCCATCAGTCTCTCCCTCATCTTGCTCTCCCTCATCCCCCATCTCCCTCATCCCATGTCCCTCCTCATCTGTCTCCACCATCTCCACCCTGTCCCCACCTCCCTCTCTACCCTCTCTCATCAGTCTCTCCCTCATCTGCCTCTCCTTCATCTCCCTCCCTCATCGCCTTCATCCCAAGTCCTTCTCCGATCTGTCTCCCCAATCTGTCCATCAGTCTCCCCATCTGTTTCCCCATCTGTTTCCCCCATCTGTCTCCCCATCTCCCCATATTATGTCCCCATATTATCGCCATTATACCTCCATTATATCTGTTTTATCCCCATTTTATTTCTGCTTAATCTCCATTTTATCCCTGTATTATCCCCATTTTATCTCTACTTCAGCTCCATTTTATCTCCACTTTAGCTCCATGTTATCCCCATTCATCTTCATTTGATTCCCATTTTATTTCCAGTTTATCTTCAGTTTATCTCCATTATCTCTCTACTTTATATCTCCATCCCATCGTCATCCCATCTCAATCTTCATCCCATCTCCATCTCCTCATCCCATCTCCATCTCCCCATCCCATCCCCAACTCCCCATCTCCATCTCCCCATCTCATCTCCATTTTCCCATCTCCATCTCTATCCCATCTGCATCCCATCTCCATCTCCCCATCTCCATCTCTTTTTTTTTTTTAACAGTTCTTTATTCAGTACATTTTTACATTAGTCCCTTCCCAGCTTTAGTCCCTCCCCACCCATGCCCAGCCAGCTTATACATTTTTTTTTCCCTCCTTTCCTTTCCCTTCCTTTATGATCAATAAAAAAAAAAAAAAAAAAAAACATAAATATAAACACTTATTTCACTAGTTTTTGCTGAATATGAAAACATATAATGAATAACATATTAGCACATTATTAAAGAAAAAGGAAGAGGAGAAGAAAAGAAGAAAAAAGAAGTAACTAGATTATTAGCTCGATAAATTATATAAGTTGAGTATATTTATTTTCTATTTCCATACCCATTCGTCCATTCGTTAGCATGTTTATTAAATCATGTTATTTTCACATGATTTATAAGTTACTTGCTGCCTATCATTATTCGTTATTCGTTATTTTGCAGCCAATTAGTTAGGGGGCCCCAAATCTCGAGACCCCTTTTTTTCCTTTGTAGCCCCTTCCTCCTGTATATAGCTATTTCTAGGCTATAGCTAGCTAAGAGTCTTGATCGCCACTGTTGAAATAACGGAGGCGTGGGATCAAGCCATCCAGTTGCCAGACAGATCCTAAAGATGGCCATAGATATGGATATCAAGCCCTGTGTTTCTCTGGATCTTAAACCTTGTTCTAATCCCAACATTATTTCTGTTGTCGTGATAAAGATTGGACTTTGAAAGATTTCAGAAAGAAATTTAGAGATTTCTGATCTGATAGTAGTTAGTGAATGGCATGTGGCAAATATGTGTACTATATCGGCAGCATGTGTAGCACATTTTGGACAATTCGTACCTTTCCCTATACTCCATTTAGCAATCTGAGACGGTGTATAATATAGTTGAAAGAAAGTCTTATAATATTGAGCCTGTAATTTTGTGGATATTAGTGATGTTTGAGAGAATTGAAATGCTGATTGTACGTCGTCTATAGTGACGTTTAGTTTATTTTGCCATTTGAGACTATGTCTATCCAGATCATCTGGTAGCAGTGAGATTAATGTTTTATAAATATCTCCTATTTTAATAGTGGTCTTGCCTATAATTTCCTCTATTATTGAGACTTTATGAAACTCGGCCCTACCTCCCCCTTTTTTAGTTATGAAATCTCTCATTTGGAGGTATTTGAAAAAATCCCTATGTTCAAGCCCAAATTCCATCTTTAGTTCTTCAAAAGATTTAATAGCCAATGGTGAAAAAAATACCCCCAAATGTGTAATTCCGGTATTGATCCATCTGATCGTGCATGTATCATGAAATATTCCTGGGAGGTTATGATTTCGGATGAGACTAGTGTAATACGAGTATCTGCCAATTCCTAGTAATTTACGGATGTTAGACCAAGCATTGTAGATACCGAACAAAGTTTTAAATCTGACTTTTTTGAAATGATTGTCATATGTTAGTCGCCATAAATGGTCACTTGTTTCTGTTACCAGAATAAGTCTGCAAGGAGAAGGAACTTCCCCTTTAATAATCGCAGAATCATCCGACATAAGTAAGCCTTTGCTGTAGCTCAACAATGAAGCCCACCAATATATTTTAAGATTTGGGGCTGCAAGACCCCCTCTCATTCTCGGAAGTGAGATGTGCTTATATGCTCGGCGAGTCATTTGATATCCCCATATGAATCGAGAAAAAAGCGTTTCAATTTGTTTGAATATTTGTGTATCAAAATTTAAACATATAGTACGAAAAAAATATAAAAACTTCGGTAAATATATCATTTTAATTACATTGCATCTCCCTATAAGAGTTAAATGTAAATTATTTAGTCTGCTCAAGCTGTCCGATGATTGTTTTAGGAGAGGATCTATATTAATTTTGACGAGTTCGTCTAAGTTAGATGTGATATTAACGCCGAGATATGTAGCATTTCTGACAATTCTTTCATCTATTAAATGTATATTCTTGTTGATTATTATCTGGGTTTTATTTTCGTTTAATTTATATCCAGAGATTTCTCCAAAACATAAGGCCTCTTCTTCTAGCAGTTTTATTGTAACATATGGATTACTTGTAGTGATCGCGATGTCATCGGCGTAAGCTAATATTTTAGTATTTCCGTTCGATGTTTTTATTGGTAAAATATTTTGATTACATTCTAGTTTACTGATAAAGGGATCGATGAATATTGCAAATAATAGGGGTGAGCATGGACATCCTTGTCTGGTTCCCCTGGTTATTTTAATCTTGTCCGTCATTCCGCCATTTATCATCACAACGGCTTCTGGTTTATAATATAAACTCTGAATAGCATTGATGAATTGCTCTCCGATTCCACTTTTTATCATGGCTGTCCAAAGATATTGCCAGGAGACCCTATCGAATGCTTTTTCTGCATCCAATAATATTAGTGCCATAGGGTCTCCCGTAACCTCTGTTATATCGAATAGTGTAATCACCCTTTGTACATGATCTGTAGTTGAGCGACCGGGGACAAATCCATGTTGTCGTACCGATACGATTTTATGGATGATCGGGGCTAATCGGGTGGCTAACATCTTAGAATAAATTTTTGAATCACAGTTAATCAAAGTTATGGGGCGGTATGATCCAAGTTCAGTTGGATCCTTGTTTTTTTTGGGGAAGATTACTATTTTTGCCATTGACCAGGATTTTGGTGGTTTTCCCGTTATAAATACTTGAATCATAAGGGCCGTGAGTATTACTTTAAGTGGTTTATAAAATTTTGCATAAAATTCAACTGGTATACCATCCAGTCCTGCAGCTTTCCCCGAAGGCAAGCTGTTGATAGAGAGTAGAATCTCGATCCATTGGGGTATAGCTTCAAGGCTATCATAATCATTTTGCAAGAATTTAGGTCTCGATTCTTGGTCTAAGTATGTATTAATTAAATGTTGATTTTTATCAGTCTCTGTATATAGATTTTGATAATATGCCTGAAATTCTGTTTTAATATGCCTGAAATTCTGTTTTAATATGCCTGAAATTCTGTTTTAATATGCCTGAAATTCTGTTTTGATATGCCTGAAATTCTGTTTCCCCATCTCCATCTCTGCATCCCCATCCCATCTACATTTCTCCATCCCATCTCCCCCTCTCCACATCTCAATCCCTTTTCCAACTCCCCATCTCCCCATCTCTATCTCCCTCATCTCTCTCCCCCATCTCCACCCTCTCCCCATCAACCTCTGCACCCTCTCCCTCATCATCTCTCCCATCTGTCTCCCCCAACTCCACCCTCTCCCCATCAGTCTCTCAATCATCTCGCTCTCCCTTATCCCCCTCATCCCATGTCCCTCCTCATCTGTTTCCCCATGGACATTTTAGCTCTACCTTAGCTCCATTTTATCTCCACTTTAGCTCCATTGTATCCCCATTTTATCTCAATTTATCCCCATTTTTCGCTACTTATCTCCATTTTATCTCCACTTTAGCCCTGTTTTATCTCCACTTTATCCCTATTTATCTCCACTTTAGCTCCATTTTATCCCCATTTTAGCTCCATTTTATACCCATTTTATATCCAGATTATCTTCAGTTTATCTCCATTATCTCTCTACTTTATTTCCATTATAGCTCCATCTTCATGCCATCTCCATCTCCCCATCCCATCTCCAAATCCTCATCTCCATCTCCATCTCCATCTCCATCCCATCTCCCCATCTCATCTCCATCTCCCCATCCCCATCTCCATATCTCGATCCCTATCCCATCTCCATCTCTACATCCCATTTCCCCCTCTCCACATCTCCATCACATCTCCACCTCTCCACATCTCAATCCCATTTCCAACTCCCCATCTCCATCTCCCCCATGTGTCTCCCCCATATCCACCCTCTCCCCATCACCCTCTCCACCCTCTCCCTCATCATCTCTCCCCGTCTGTCTCCACATTAACCCCCTCTCCCCATCAGTCTCTCAATCCTCTCGCTCTTCATCATCCCCCATTTCCGTCATCCCATGTCACTCCTCATCTGTCTCCACCATCTCCGCCCTGTCCCCATCTCCCTCTCACCCCTCTCTCCATCTGTCTCTCCTTCATCAGCCTCACCCTCATCTCCCTCATCCCATTTCCTTCTCCGATCTGTCTCACCAATCTGTCCATTGGTCTCCCCCATCTGTCTCCCCATCTGTCTACCCCATCTCCACCTCTCCCTCATCTGCCTCTCCTTCATCTCCCTCCCTCATCTCCCTCATCCCAAGTCCTTCTCCGATACTTCTCCCCAATCTGTCCATCGGTCTCCCCCAACTGTCTCCCCATCTGTCTCCCCATCTCCCCACATTATCTCCCCATAATATCTCCATTATATCTCCATTATACCTCCATTATATCTCTGTTTCATCCCCATTTAATATCTGCTTAATCTCCATTTTATCCTTGTATTATCCCCATGTTATCTCCACTCTAGCTCCATTTTATCCCCACCTCCCTCTCTACCCTCTCTCCATCTGTCTCCCCTTCATCTGCCTCTCCCTCATCCCATGTCCTTCTCCGATCTGTCTCCCCAATCTGTCAGTCGGTCTCCCCAAACTGTCTCCCCACCTCTCTCCCCATCTCTCTCCCCCATCTCCCCATATTATCTCCCCATAATATCTCCATTATATCTCCATTATACCTCCATTATATCTCTGTTTCATCCCCATTTAATCTCTAGTTGATTCTCCATTTTATCCCTGTATTATCCCCATTTTTCTCCACTTTAGGTCCAGATTATCCCCATTTTATCTCTACTTCATCCCTGTTTTATCTCCGTTTTAATTCTATTTTATCCCTATTTTATCTCCATTTTATTCCCATTTTATATCCACTTTAGCTCCATTTTATCCACATTTTTCCACTTTATCCCCATTTTATCTCCATTTTATCCCCATTTTATCTTTAGTTTATCTCCAGTTGATCTCCATTATCTCTCTACTTTATTTTCATTATATCTCTGTTGGACTTGGCACTTCTGGCAGGTTCACCCCTAAACTTTTTGCTTTTTGAATGTGAATTGGTGGTAATGATTTTTGGTTTCTGCGCACTTTCACTGTGTCCCAGTGGAAAGTGCGTGCACACTCTGAGTGCGTGGAGTAAGGTTGACCTGCTCTCCCATAGGAATGCATGGGGAATGTCTGTGTCCCTGGTAGTTCCTGATGCGTGAGGTGTGCAGGCTCAAGTTTGGTATGTGTGGACTCGTGTGATTAAATGCTGCGCAATGATGTGTGCGGCGTGTATGCGTCTAGTGTGGAAATGCCACTTCTAGACCTGGGTGTGCGTGTGCAGTGAGTGTGCTGGCACGTGATTGGCTGGAGCTGGCAGGTGAGCCTGGCTCCAGGAGTCTGGATGGGTCTGCCCGGTGGTGAGTGTGGAGTTTAGCATGCCGATGGCTGGGGAGGAGTGCACATGGGTCCTGAATAGGGCTGGGCTTTCCCCACACAATGCTGGCTCCGCCCCCTGTGGTGCGAATGATGGCCCTAGCCCTGCCAGTGAATAGAGTGAGGGGCTGAGCACATCAAGGGTGCTCCCAGACCAGCTGCGACTGGTTCTTCCCCCACCCTGCACAAAGACAAAGGGGTTCACTGTATAAAAAGGGTCTGTGTCCCCTTACAATTTGTTCTCTTCCAGGATCCTATCTGAGTGGGGCTGCTGCTGCTGGTGCTGGGGGCCAGGAGGACCGCCACTTGGACTGCCTCCCTGCCTGGAGGCCCAGTGAGCTGGCTCTGGGCCCAGCACTGCCCCCCGCCCTGCTGCATTTCCTGGAGGAATTTTGCTGTCTTTCGGGCCAACTAGCACCTGGGAGCGCTTTATTTTGGACCCCAGTGCTTAATAGCGCTTTACTTTGCTGCTAGCGCCTGGAAGCGCTTATATTGCTGTGATAGCGATTGGAAGCGCTACAATCTCTCTCCAGCGCCTGGGGGCGCTTGATGGGCCGTTTTTAGTCCTCTGACGGGTGCCCACCCCGCCAGGGACCCTGCCGACAAATATTGATTCTTAAAGAGGGAGCCTGTCCCCATCTTCCTCTCTACCCTCTCTCCATCTGTCTCTCCCTCATCTTCCTCTCCTTCATCTCTCTCCCTCATCTCCCTTTAGCTCCATTTTATCTCCACTTTATCTCCATTTTATCCCCATTTTGTCTCCATTTATCCCCATTTTATCTCCACTTACCCCAATTGTAGCTACACGTTATCCCCATTTTATCTCCACTTTATCCCATTTTATCTCCACTTTAGGACCATTTTATACCCATTTTAGCTCCATTTTATCCCCATGTTATCTCCAGTTTATCTTCAGTTTATCTCCATTAACTCTCTACTTTACTTCCATTATATCTCCATCTTCATCCCATCTCCATCTCCCCATCCCATCTCCCCCTCTCCACATCTCGATCACATCTCCCCCTCTCCACATCTCTATCCCATTTCCAACTCCCAATCTCCCATCTCCATCTCCCCCATGTGTCTCCCCATCTCCACCCTCTCCCCATCACGCTATCCACCCTCTCCCTCATCATCTCTCTACCATCTGTCTCCCCCATATCAGCCCTCTCCCCATCAGTCTCTCAATCATCTCGCTCTCCCTCATCCCCCATCTCCCTCATCCCATGTCCCTCCTCATCTGTCTCCACCATCTCCGCCCTGCACACATTTCCCTCTCTACCCTCTCTCCATCTGTCTCTCCCTCATCTGCCTCTCCCTCATCTGCTCAAACAACAAGCGGGGTTGCTGAACTGTTCCTGGTAAGGAAGGAGAGGAGACTGGCTGTACCGAAGGTGTATGTTAACACCCTTGGGCATCCATTAAGTTGGACATGTTTGCCTTACACACCCCGAGGGATGTCATGCTTCATCATCGGCGGTTGCTCCTCGTCGGGGAGGCGGTGCAATCCCCGACGGGCTCACCTCAAAGAGGGGCTCTTTGGCGGAGATCTTTTTGTCCAGTTGCTTGTTGATGAAGTGTGGGTATGTGGGCCAGGGCAATAGTATCCTGAAAATGGAAGGGTGAGGTTTAAAATATAGTAGAGGGTCCCGGAAAACCTTTATTCTGGAGGTCCTCCTACTATTGTTAAAAGGGGTGTAGTTTAGTTTGTTGGGTCACGGAGAGTTACGTGCCGTGTTTCAAACTAGACTAATGTGATGGTCGGTCAACATGTTTCTCGCTTGGGATTTTCCCGCGATTCTTCAGGACCTGGTGAAAGTGTGGGTGGGGGGTTAAAACAGGGACATGCTAGTGTCATGAGCCTTGTGTGCTTTACCTCAGGGGAATCCTGTGCCTGAAGTATGGAGATACAAAAGAGAGACATTAATGCAGGTATCATAACAAATGTCAACAATTGTAAATGGTAACAGCCAATTTAGCATCTCAGTGCAGTGAAGTGGAAGTGGTGTGTGTGGTGTCACACATACGAACATGCCTGTGGTGTATGAAGAGTGTGTGGTGTAGTGAACACTCTTATACCTATGTCCGTGGTAGGTGCGTAGTGACTAAAAACAGTAGTTAAAATCAGTGGTTTAAAAACGCAACTGTTATCTAAGGGAGAGAACTCGAATCAGGAGAAGGCAATTCCTGACGTGGTAAATAACAGACTCACCTATAGGTCTTGGACTTGTAGCCACCTGAGTTATCGGCGGGTCGGTACAACAGAAGTTGCCTATAGTTCAGGCTAGGGAAGGAGAACTACAGTTATGGAAATTCTTGGTATATTTCCCCTCCACACATGGCAACTAGGGAGTAGTTAGATCTTACCTCAAGTTATCCGTGTCCGTGCTGAGTCACCTACCCATCACCGCCGAGCTCGAATAGGTAATGGACTAGCGGGCGTGGGCTATTTATAGGTAGACTCGTCATAAGGTAGCGTCAGGTAACGCCCTCTGTGCGGGTCACGTGGTAACCAAGGTAATACCGGCCATGTTGGAATGGTGTGCTTAATGTTTGAATAGATGTTGGATGATACAGTGACAAGGGATTAGATGTTTACAGAGAATGCCAGGGAATGTCCTCATTCAGTCCTTGTCTATCTGTGGAGAGGCGGTGTACCCACCTCTGTTCTTTGCGGAACAGGGCATTTTTTGGGCAATTGGGACTTGCCTCAAGTATCACCCATCGTATGCAGTCGGCGCTGTGTTGTTTCTCAAGATAATGTTTGCACATCTTGGTGTGTGCTTTCTTGCACCGAAAATTGCTACGGTGTTCAGTGATCCTTGTCTTAATTGTACGTGTAGTCATCCCAATGTACCTGAGACCACATGGGCAAGTCAGCATATAGATGCAGTGAGTGGTATTGCAGTTCGTGTGGCCCTGGATGACCCACTTAAAGGTGTCGGTGAGCTGTATTGTTTCCTGGGGGATAGTGTATTTGCAAACCCCACAGTTACCGCATGGGTAGTGACCGGTGACTGGTGGCAGGTTCCATAGTGTCTGTTGGGAACTTTTTTTAGTGGTCTTTGGTCTCGTGTGGATCAATATGTCCTTCACATTCTGTGACCTTTTGAAAGCAAACCTAGGTTGTTCAAAAGACAGATCACCTGTGTTGAGGATTCCCCAGTGGCGTTTGATTGTGTTTTTAATTTTGGTTGATAGTGGGGTAAATGTCGTCACACAGGTGATTGGTTGGTTTTCAATGGGTAGTTTTTCCCGTCTCTCTAGGAGTGCCTCTCTGTTATTATTCCTTGCCCGTTTCTTTGCTTTCATAACCTCTCCTTTGGGATAGCCTCTGTCTAGTAGGTTTCTGGATAAGATGGTGGATTCCTTTTTGTAGTCTGCAATATTACTACAATTCCGTCTAATCCGAAGGAATTGTCCAAAAGGTAGATTGGACCTTAAGGCTTTGGGATGGTGGCTCTCAAAATGTAGGAGGCTATTACGGTCTGTTGGTTTCCTAAACATTGTTGTCTGGATTCTACCCTCTGTAAGTTGTACTGTTAGGTCGAGGAAAGCAATCTCTTTGGGCGAGGAAGACATGGTGAATCGAAGATATGGATTGAGTGAGTTAACCCATACAAAGAAGGCATCATGTGAGTTAGGACGACCCGACCATAGGATAAGGATGTCGTCAATGAAGCGCTTCCACATTGTGATGTTGGCTGAGAACGGGTTGGATTGGTGGTGGATGAATCTGTCCTCAAAATCGGCCATATACAGACATGCCACCAACGGGGCAAAGGTGCTGCCCATCGATGTTCCTTGGGTCTGGTGGAAAAATTGCCCCTTGAACTCAAAGAAGTTTTCAGTGAGTGCTAGTGTCGCGCATTCCATAATGAATGAGGGTGGGGTGTTAGAGTCCCACTCCTCCATCCTTAGGCGTGATTCGATTACCTCTAGTGTGGCCCTCTGTGGGATGTTGGTATAGAGGGCTTCAACATCTAGGGTAATCAAAAGGTCAACTTGGTTTGCATTCTCGATTGAATTAAGATGCCGTAAGGTGTCGGCCGTGTCCTGAATATAGGAAGGGATGCGTTTAACCAAGGGCTGGAGGAAATGGTCGCAAAATTTCGACAGCGGTTCTAGTACCGAGTCGATACCGGAAACTATAGGTCTCCCTGCGACTGGTCTTGTCCCCTTATGAATTTTTGGAAGTGTGTAGAAATAGGGAACCCTAGGATTCTTCTGGTTCAAAAATTCTGCCTCCTTCTTACTTATCCAACGCTCACATTCAGCAGTTTCCACCAGGCCTGCGATGGTTGTTTGCAGGCGTGGGGTCGGATCACATGGAATGGGGGTGTAATACCGATTATCGTTGAGTTGCCTTAGACACTCAAGCTCGTAGTCTTTAGTGTTCATTAAAACAGTGGCCCCGCCCTTGTCAGCCTGTTTTATAGTAATGAGCTGGTCGTCTGCCAGTGTTTTAAGTACCTCCATGTCTTTGCGGGAGATATTAGAGTGGTTCTTTTGCCTATCCAGAGTCTCGATGTCTTTCAGTACCGCCTGTTCAAAGGTCAGGACCTCATTGGGAACCATCCCATTGTGGGGTGTGAATGTCGAAGGGTTATGTAATCCTGAGTCTTGTGCTGGTTCTGGGGGTTTGCCTTCAAAAAAAGCCTTAAGTCTGACCTTTCTGAAGAAAGATTGTAACTCCCTGGTTTGATTGAACAGGTCGATCTTTGGTGTGGGGACAAAGCCCAGTCCTTTTTGGAGAAATTGTTCCTCATTCTCGGTCAGGATGCGATCCGAGAGATTGACTACGAGGTTCATTTTGGCCCCGACCTGTTCGTGCTCCGGGTATCCATTCCGTGGGGGCGTGTGTCCTCCCACTGCACTTTCTTCTCGGTGGCGTTGCCTCGCTTTCACCCGCGCCCTCTGCCCCAACCTCTGCCTAAAAAAGGGGGGCGTGCTGACCCTTGTGGCGCAAAGAAAGGTGGGTATTTTGGTGCAAATGGTGGCTGGAATGGCTGAAATTGAGGATATTGCCAAAACGGGGGACCCATCGGTTGCCCTTGGTGGGGATAGTTCGGGTAATTGTGGGGGTTCTGTTGTCCTCACCCTCTACCCCTTTTGGCCCTGGGCAGGATATTGGTTGTGTCATTGTCGTCACTACTCTCAGAGCCGCTGTTGGAGCCTCGTCTAGACGAAGTCGTACTGGAGTCCGAGTTATAGTTGGTTCCTGGCGGAACGTAATCGTCCTTCAGGTACGGGTAGACTTTCTCTTTGGAAAATCTTTTGATATCCTTCTGGAGCTTAGCTACTTTCTGATTCATTAAGTATTCCTTGTGCTCTGCCATTTCCTTGTTAAGTTCGGCTAATTTTGTTTTAAAGCCTGTGTTCTGGGCTGTGGTCTTTAGTGCGGCCTCAGCTTCCTGAATGCGGACTAGTAGTGCGTCTGCTAGTCTTTTGGCAGTATTGACAATCAGGATCAAGAGGTCATGAGTGCATTTCCATGCTACTTGAGACCACTCGATCTTGAACTGTCCATCTTCCCAGAATATTCTTGGGAAGTTCTTCACTATTAGGCCATTCGGGGCTATTTTGGCTTTAAAATACTGTGCCATCATTGCTCCATGTATTGTGATCCTGATCCATTCTTGTTTTAAGTCCGATAAGGTTTGCCACTCAGTGGTATTACTTCCTGAAGCGGTTTCAACGTCTATGCCAAAAAGTGATGGAGTTCTCATAATAGCAGCTGCGTCTTCTTCACCAAAGCTAAGCCCCTGACCTTCCATTGTGTACTAGTCAGGTGGAGCCGGTGAAGAGAAACAAAGAAAGAAATAGATAGGTTACCCAAGACGGGTAAAGTGAGTGATTCGCCAATCGGTTAATCACTGGTTGGGGGATATGAACAATCTCACCCACCGTTATGTAGCTCCCACGGTTTTCACCGTGCATGAGTCGTCGTCAAATAAGAGGGAGTGTGATCAATAGATCGAACGGGCACCGATTACCACCTCAAAGGGGAAGTGGAAGGTCCAGTTCCAGCGTGTGCCCGTGTGTAGAGTACTCAAACAACAAGCGGGGTTGCTGAACTGTTCCTGGTAAGGAAGGAGAGGAGACTGGCTGTACCGAAGGTGTATGTTAACACCCTTGGGCATCCATTAAGTTGGACATGTTTGCCTCACACACCCCGAGGGATGTCATGCTTCATCATCGGCGGTTGCTCCTCGTCGGGGAGGCGGTGCAATCCCCGACGGGCTCACCTCAAAGAGGGGCTCTTTGGCGGAGATCTTTTTGTCCAGTTGCCTGTTGATGAAGTGTGGGTATGTGGGCCAGGGCAATAGTATCCTGAAAATGGAAGGGTGAGGTTTAAAATATAGTAGAGGGTCCCGGAAAACCTTTATTCTGGAGGTCCTCCTACTATTGTTAAAAGGGGTGTAGTTTAGTTTGTTGGGTCACGGAGAGTTACGTGCCGTGTTTCAAACTAGACTAATGTGATAGTCGGTCAACATGTTTCTCGCTTGGGATTTTCCCGCGATTCTTCAGGACCTGGTGAAAGTGTGGGTCGGGGGTTAAAACAGGGACATGCTAGTGTCATGAGCCTTGTGTGCTTTACCTCAGGGGAATCCTGTGCCTGAAGTATGGAGATACAAAAGAGAGACATTAATGCAGGTATCATAACAAATGTCAACAATTGTAAATGGTAACAGCCAATTTAGCATCTCAGTGCAGTGAAGTGGAAGTGGTGTGTGTGGTGTCACACATACGAACATGCCTGTGGTGTATGAAGAGTGTGTGGTGTAGTGAACACTCTTATACCTATGTCCGTGGTAGGTGCGTAGTGACTTAAAACAGTAGTTAAAATCAGTGGTTTAAAAACGCAACTGTTATCTAAGGGAGAGAACTCGAATCAGGAGAAGGCAATTCCTGACGTGGTAAATAACAGACTCACCTATAGGTCTTGGACTTGTAGCCACCTGAGTTATCGGCGGGTCGGTACAACAGAAGTTGCCTATAGTTCAGGCTAGGGAAGGAGAACTACAGTTATGGAAGTTCTTGGTATATTTCCCCTCCACACATGGCAACTAGGGAGTAGTTAGATCTTACCTCAAGTTATCCGTGTCCGTGCTGAGTCACCTACCCATCACCGCCGAGCTCGAATAGGTAATGGACTAGCGGGGCGTGGGCTATTTATAGGTAGACTCGTCATAAGGTAGCGTCAGGTAACTCCCTCTGTGCGGGTCACGTGGTAACCAAGGTAATACCGGCCATGTTGGAATGGTGTGCTTAATGTTTGAATAGATGTTGGATGATACAGTGACAAGGGATTAGATGTTTACAGAGAATGCCAGGGAATGTCCTCATTCAGTCCTTGTCTATGTGTAGAGAGGCGGTGTACCCACCTCTGTTCTTTGCGGAACAGGGCATTTTTTGGGCAATTGGGACTTGCCTCAAGTATCACCCATCGTATGCAGTCGGCGCTGTGTTGTTTCTCAAGATAATGTTTGCACATCTTGGTGTGTGCTTTCTTGCACCAAAAATTGCTACGGTGTTCAGTGATCCTTGTCTTAATTGTACGTGTAGTCATCCCAATGTACCTGAGACCACATGGGCAAGTCAGCATATAGATGCAGTGAGTGGTATTGCAGTTCGTGTGGCCCTGGATGACCCACTTAAAGGTGTCGGTGAGCTGTATTGTTTTCGGGGGGTAGTGTATTTGCAAACCCCACAGTTACCGCATGGGTAGTGACCGGTGACTGGTGGCAGGTTCCATAGTGTCTGTTGGGAACTTTTTTTAGTGGTCTTTGGTCTCGTGTGGATCAATATGTCCTTCACATTCTGTGACCTTTTGAAAGCAAACCTAGGTTGTTCAAAAGACAGATCACCTGTGTTGAGGATTCCCCAGTGACGTTTGATTGTGTTTTTAATTTTGGTTGATAGTGGGGTAAATGTCGTCACACAGGTGATTGGTTGGTTTTCAATGGGTAGTTTTTCCCGTCTCTCTAGGAGTGCCTCTCTGTTATTATTCCTTGCCCGTGTCTTTGCTTTCATAACCTCTCCTTTGGGATAGCCTCTGTCTAGTAGGTTTCTGGATAAGATGGTGGATTCCTTTTTGTAGTCTGCAATATTACTACAATTCCGTCTAATCCGAAGGAATTGTCCAAAAGGTAGATTGGACCTTAAGGCTTTGGGATGGTGGCTCTCAAAATGTAGGAGGCTATTACGGTCTGTTGGTTTCCTAAACATTGTTGTCTGGAGTCTACCCTCTGTAAGTTGTACTGTTAGGTCGAGGAAAGCAATCTCTTTGGGCGAGGAAGACATGGTGAATCGAAGATATGGATTGAGTGAGTTAACCCATACAAAGAAGGCATCATGTGAGTTAGGACGACCCGACCATAGGATAAGGATGTCGTCAATGAAGCGCTTCCACATTGTGATGTTGGCTGAGAACGGGTTGGATTGGTGGTGGATGAATCTGTCCTCAAAATCGGCCATATACAGACATGCCACCGACGGGGCAAAGGTGCTGCCCATCGATGTTCCTTGGGTCTGGTGGAAAAATTGCCCCTTGAACTCAAAGAAGTTTTCAGTGAGTGCTAGTGTCGCGCATTCCATAATGAATGAGGGTGGGGTGTTAGAGTCCCACTCCTCCATCCTTAGGCGTGATTCGATTACCTCTAGTGTGGCCCTCTGTGGGATGTTGGTATAGAGGGCTTCAACATCTAGGGTAATCAAAAGGTCAACTTGGTTTGCATTCTCGATTGAATTAAGATGCCGTAAGGTGTCGGCCGTGTCCTGAATATAGGAAGGGATGCGTTTAACCAAGGGCTGGAGGAAATGGTCGCAAAATTTCGACAGCGGTTCTAGTACCGAGTCGATACCGGAAACTATAGGTCTCCCTGCGACTGGTCTTGTCCCCTTATGAATTTTTGGAAGTGTGTAGAAATAGGGAACCCTAGGATTCTTCTGGTTCAAAAATTCTGCCTCCTTCTTACTTATCCAACGCTCACATTCAGCAGTTTCCACCAGGCCTGCGATGGTTGTTTGCAGGCGTGGGGTCGGATCACATGGAATGGGGGTGTAATACCGATTATCGTTGAGTTGCCTTAGACACTCAAGCTCATAGTCTTTAGTGTTCATTAAAACAGTGGCCCCGCCCTTGTCAGCCTGTTTTATAGTAATGAGCGGGTCGTCTGCCAGTGTTTTAAGTACCTCCATGTCTTTGCGGGAGATATTAGAGTGGTTCTTTTGCCTATCCAGAGTCTCGATGTCTTTCAGTACCGCCTGTTCAAAGGTCAGGACCTCATTGGGAACCATCCCATTGTGGGGTGTGAATGTCGAAGGGTTATGTAATCCTGAGTCTTGTGCTGGTTCTGGGGGTTTGCCTTCAAAAAAAGCCTTAAGTCTGACCTTTCTGAAGAAAGATTGTAACTCCCTGGTTTGATTGAACAGGTCGATCTTTGGTGTGGGGACAAAGCCCAGTCCTTTTTGGAGAACTTGTTCCTCATTCTCGGTCAGGATGCGATCCGAGAGATTGACTACGAGGTTCATTTTGGCCCCGACCTGTTCGTGCTCCGGGTATCCATTCCGTGGGGGCGTGTGTCCTCCCACTGCACTTTCTTCTCGGTGGCGTTGCCTCGCTTTCGCCCGCGCCCTCTGCCCCAACCTCTGCCTAAAAAAGGGGGGCGTGCTGACCCTTGTGGCGCAAAGAAAGGTGGGTATTGTGGTGCAAATGGTGGCTGGAATGGCTGAAATTGAGGATATTGCCAAAACGGGGGACCCATCGGTTGCCCTTGGTGGGGATAGTTCGGGTAATTGTGGGGGTTCTGTTGTCCTCGCCCTCTACCCCTTTTGGCCCTGGGTGGGATATTGGTTGTGTCATTGTCGTCACTACTCTCAGAGCCGCTGTTGGAGCCTCGTCTAGACGAAGTCGTACTGGAGTCCGAGTTATAGTTGGTTCCTGGCGGAACGTAATCGTCCTTCAGGTACGGGTAGACTTTCTCTTTGGAAAATCTTTTGATATCCTTCTGGAGCTTAGCTACTTTCTGATTCATTAAGTATTCCTTGTGCTCTGCCATTTCCTTGTTAAGTTCGGCTAATTTTGTTTTAAAGCCTGTGTTCTGGGCTGTGGTCTTTAGTGCGGCCTCAGCTTCCTGAATGCGGACTAGTAGTGCGTCTGCTAGTCTTTTGGCAGTATTGACAATCAGGATCAAGAGGTCATGAATGCATTTCCATGCTACTTGAGACCACTCGATCTTGAACTGTCCATCTTCCCAGAATATTCTTGGGAAGTTCTTCACTATTAGGCCATTCGGGGCTATTTTGGCTTTAAAATATTGTGCCATCATTGCTCCATGTATTGTGATCCTGATCCATTCTCGTTTTAAGTCCGATAAGGTTTGCCACTCAGTGGTATTACTTCCTGAAGCGGTTTCAACGTCTATGCCAAAAAGTGATGGAGTTCTCATAATAGCAGCTGCGTCTTCTTCACCAAAGCTAAGCCCCTGACCTTCCATTGTGTACTAGTCAGGTGGAGCCGGTGAAGAGAAACAAAGAAAGAAATAGATAGGTTACCCAAGACGGGTAAAGTGAGTGATTCGCCAATCGGTTAATCACTGGTTGGGGGATATGAACAATCTCACCCACCGTTATGTAGCTCCCACGGTTTTCACCGTGCATGAGTCGTCGTCAAATAAGAGGGAGTGTGATCAATAGATCGAACGGGCACCGATTACCACCTCAAAGGGGAAGTGGAAGGTCCAGTTCCAGCGTGTGCCCGTGTGTAGAGTACTCAAACAACAAGCGGGGTTGCTGAACTGTTCCTGGTAAGGAAGGAGAGGAGACTGGCTGTACCGAAGGTGTATGTTAACACCCTTGGGCATCCATTAAGTTGGACATGTTTGCCTCACACACCCCGAGGGATGTCACGTACAATTAAGACAAGGATCACTGAACACCGTAGCAATTTTCGGTGCAAGAAAGCACACACCAAGATGTGCAAACATTATCTTGAGAAACAACACAGCGCCGACTGCATACGATGGGTGATACTTGAGGCAAGTCCCAATTGCCCAAAAAATGCCCTGTTCCGCAAAGAACAGAGGTGGGTTCACCGCCTCTCCACAGATAGACAAGGACTGAATGAGGACATTCCCTGGCATTCTCTGTAAACATCTAATCCCTTGTCACTGTATCATCCAACATCTATTCAAACATTAAGCACACCATTCCAACATGGCCGGTATTACCTTGGTTACCACGTGACCCGCACAGAGGGCGTTACCTGACGCTACCTTATGACGAGTCTACCTATAAATAGCCCACGCCCGCTAGTCCATTACCTATTCGAGCTCGGCGGTGATGGGTAGGTGACTCAGCACGGACTCGGATAACTTGAGGTAAGATCTAACTACTCCCTAGTTGCCATGTGTGGAGGGGAAATATACCAAGAACTTCCATAACTGTAGTTCTCCTTCCCTAGCCTGAACTATAGGCAACTTCTGTTGTACCGACCCGCCGATAACTCAGGTGGCTACAAGTCCAAGACCTATAGGTGAGTCTGTTATTTACTACGTCAGGAATTGCCTTCTCCTGATTCGAGTTCTCTCCCTTAGATAACAGTTGCGTTTTTAAACCACTGATTTTAACTACTGTTTTTAGTCACTACGCACCTACCACGGACATAGGTATAAGAGTGTTCACTACACCACACACTCTTCATACACCACAGGCATGTTCGTATGTGTGACACCACACACACCACTTCCACTTCACTGCACTGAGATGCTAAATTGGCTGTTACCATTTACAATTGTTGACATTTGTTATGATACCTGCATTAATGTCTCTCTTTTGTATCTCCATACTTCAGGCACAGGATTCCCCTGAGGTAAAGCACACAAGGCTCATGACACTAGCATGTCCCTGTTTTAACCCCCCACCCACACTTTCACCAGGTCCTGAAGAATAGCGGGAAAATCCCAAGCGAGAAACATGTTGACCGACCATCACATTAGTCTAGTTTGAAACACGGCACGTAACTCTCCGTGACCCAACAAACTAAACTACACCCCTTTTAACAATAGTAGGAGGACCTCCAGAATAAAGGTTTTCCGGGACCCTCTACTATATTTTAAACCTCACCCTTCCATTTTCAGGATACTATTGCCCTGGCCCACATACCCACACTTCATCAACAGGCAACTGGACAAAAAGATCTCCGCCAAAGAGCCCCTCTTTGAGGTGAGCCCGTCGGGGATTGCACCGCCTCCCCGACGAGGAGCAACCGCCGATGATGAAGCATGACATCCCTCGGGGTGTGTGAGGCAAACATGTCCAACTTAATGGATGCCCAAGGGTGTTAACATACACCTTCGGTACAGCCAGTCTCCTCTCCTTCCTTACCAGGAACAGTTCAGCAACCCCGCTTGTTGTTTGAGTACTCTACACACGGGCACACGCTGGAACTGGACCTTCCACTTCCCCTTTGAGGTGGTAATCGGTGCCCGTTCGATCTATTGATCACACTCCCTCTTATTTGACGACGACTCATGCACGGTGAAAACCGTGGGAGCTACATAACGGTGGGTGAGATTGTTCATATCCCCCAACCAGTGATTAACCGATTGGCGAATCACTCACTTTACCCGTCTTGGGTAACCTATCTATTTCTTTCTTTGTTTCTCTTCACCGGCTCCACCTGACTAGTACACAATGGAAGGTCAGGGGCTTAGCTTTGGTGAAGAAGACGCAGCTGCTATTATGAGAACTCCATCACTTTTTGGCATAGACGTTGAAACCGCTTCAGGAAGTAATACCACTGAGTGGCAAACCTTATCGGACTTAAAACGAGAATGGATCAGGATCACAATACATGGAGCAATGATGGCACAATATTTTAAAGCCAAAATAGCCCCGAATGGCCTAATAGTGAAGAACTTCCCAAGAATATTCTGGGAAGATGGACAGTTCAAGATCGAGTGGTCTCAAGTAGCATGGAAATGCACTCATGACCTCTTGATCCTGATTGTCAATACTGCCAAAAGACTAGCAGACGCACTACTAGTCCGCATTCAGGAAGCTGAGGCCGCACTAAAGACCACAGCCCAGAACACAGGCTTTAAAACAAAATTAGCCGAACTTAACAAGGAAATGGCAGAGCACAAGGAATACTTAATGAATCAGAAAGTAGCTAAGCTCCAGAAGGATATCAAAAGATTTTCCAAAGAGAAAGTCTACCCGTACCTGAAGGACGATTACGTTCCGCCAGGAACCAACTATAACTCGGACTCCAGTACGACTTCGTCTAGACGAGGCTCCAACAGCGGCTCTGAGAGTAGTGACGACAATGACACAACCAATATCCCACCCAGGGCCAAAAGGGGTAGAGGGCGAGGACAACAGAACCCCCACAATTACCCGAACTATCCCCACCAAGGGCAACCGATGGGTCCCCCGTTTTGGCAATATCCTCAATTTCAGCCATTCCAGCCACCATTTGCACCACAATACCCACCTTTCTTTGCGCCACAAGGGTCAGCACGCCCCCCTTTTTTAGGCAGAGGTTGGGGCAGAAGGCGCGGGCGAAAGCGAGGCAACGCCACCGAGAAGAAAGTGCAGTGGGAGGACACACGCCCCCACGGAATGGATACCCGGAGCACGAACAGGTCGGGCCAAAATGAACCTCGTAGTCAATCTCTCGGATCGCATCCTGACCGAGAATGACGAACAAGTTCTCCAAAAAGGACTGGGCTTTGTCCCCACACCAAAGATCGACCTGTTCAATCAAACCAGGGAGTTACAATCTTTCTTCAGAAAGGTCAGACTTAAGGCTTTTTTTGAAGGCAAACCCCCAGAACCAGCACAAGACTCAGGATTACATAACCCTTCGACATTCACACCCCACAATGGGATGGTTCCCAATGAGGTCCTGACCTTTGAACAGGCGGTACTGAAAGACATCGAGACTCTGGATAGGCAAAAGAACCACTCTAATATCTCCCGCAAAGACATGGAGGTACTTAAAACACTGGCAGACGACCCGCTCATTACTATAAAACAGGCTGACAAGGGCGGGGCCACTGTTTTAATGAACACTAAAGACTACGAGCTTGAGTGTCTAAGGCAACTCAACGATAATCGGTATTACACCCCCATTCCATGTGATCCGACCCCACGCCTGCAAACAACCATCGCAGGCCTGGTGGAAACTGCTGAATGTGAGCGTTGGATAAGTAAGAAGGAGGCAGAATTTTTGAACCAGAAGAATCCTAGGGTTCCCTATTTCTACACACTTCCAAAAATTCATAAGGGGACAAGACCAGTCGCAGGGTGTAGGAAATGGGACCCCCGGCCGGCCAGGGCTTGCGCCCCAGCCAGTCAGAGACCGCCACTCCTATGAAAAGTCGACCCCTGCTCGCCCTCTGGGTAACGCGGCGCGGGCAGCCAGGCCTATCTCGGAGGACATGTGAAGCATTTGCGCACGCACCTACCAACAACAACATCCCCGGCCTCCCACAAAAGGAAATCCACACCGGATAGATATATATAAAAAATAGACTTTGTATTAAGCAGGACACATAGGAACATACATTGTACAAGGTGCCAGGGGCACGGGCAGGGGCTACAGGGAAGAAGGTACTGCACAGGGCCAAGGGACCACTGCCAGGAATCACATACAGGGGACATCTTGGCATTCGGAGGGGGGTGAAGGAGGTCAAGGTACACAACATACAGGAGCACCAGTAGGGGTGCGACATAGAATACTTGTAGGGATCACCTTAGTCTTAGTCCATAGCCATCCACAGGCCAGCGGCCTTTCTGGGGCAAGGGGCCCAGAAGTCTCGATGTTCATGGCAGGGAGCCCGGGGCAAATCCTAAACGTAGCAGTCGCCCACTAAGTGCTGGGCAACTGAGGGACATCGTGCGGGCCTCGCCGACCCTGGGGACAAGGAGTGCCAATTGGTGGAGCCACTCGGGCTCGAGAAATGAAGGGGGCCCAAGGCGGAGCCTCGCCGGGCTCGGAGGTAAAGGGGGCCAAAGGGGGAGCCTCGCCGGGCTCAGAGGTAAAGGGGGCCAAAGGGGGAGCCTCGCCGGGCTCACAGGTAAGGGGGGCCCAAGGGGGAGCCTCGCCGGGCTCAGGCCATTAGTAGGGCAGGCGGAGTCCCCCCTCGGGGGACTCGGCTTCGTGGGAGGCCTCACGGGCCTCAGGGCACCACCAGGGATTCACTCGAGGGGAGGGGCGGACACCGACAACGTGTCCCGACGCCCCTCCTCTCCATTGCTGGCCGCAGCACTCACCGGGTCGGGTGCGCCGGTCTCCTTTGCTGCGCCAGCCTTCTCCTTGTGCTCCGGGGCTCTCTCTCTCTCGGGGGCCCCGGGGAAGGTCAGCAGCTTCACGGGGGTATCGCAGGAGCGCGGAGTGGGCTCCCGCCGCTCCTGCTTCGTCGTCCTTCTTCGGCCGGCCTCTCTCCTTCTCTCGGGCCGGCAGCCAATCACGGCGCGGCCTGGGGGATGACGCTAGTGGGGAATCCCGGGCCGGCAGCCAATACCAGCGCGGCCCGGGGATGACATCACTAGAGTCCCGGGCGGCGGCGGTGAACTCGGGGGAAATCGACGAGGAGTGGGCTCCCTCGTAAGGCACAAGGGCAGGGAATAAAGCGAGGTAGGCACTCGCTGGGGGTGTCGAATCCTGGTAGCACGGTGCAGATGCCGGGTGAGCACCGGCTTGTTGAATATAGCGGTACCAGCGATCGTGCAGGAGGGAAGCACCCCAAAGCGGTAGGGGGCAGGGAACAGCGCTTCCAGGCGCTGGGCAGAAGGGACAGCGCTCCCCCAGCGCTAGATGCGGGTTATCAAAGTCCATCGGTAGTCCAGGACCTCAGGGGGGGCCCAGCAGCGCCAAGAAGGGGAAGGGGCCATCCTTAGTCCAGGAGTAGGGCAGGGCCCAGGGAGGCACGCCACCCCTGAGCCCCAGCAGCAGCAGCTCCGGGTAGATTCAAGTTGAGAACAAGAACAAGTCCAGAGTGTCACAGCACCCTTTTTATACACACATTCTTGGTCTGAAGGGGCAGGCAGGGGGAGAACCAGCTGGAACTGGTTATGGGGGGATTCTTTACACTGGCCAGGCTAGGAACATCAGCCGCACCCCAGGGGGTGGAGCCAGCATTGTCTGGGGAAAACCCAGCCTCATTCATGACACTCAAACCAGACAGTCAATCCACAAGCAGACCCAGGCTCACTCCTCCCCTCACATCAGTATGCTAAATACTCCATTCACCACCGGGGCAGACCCTCCCAGATCCTGGGAGCCAGGCTCACCAGCCAGCCCCGGCCAATCATACGTCAGGCACATATTCCACAAATATGCCAACTTCCAAAAGGGGGACTTCTACACTAGACACACTCATACCTCATATACCGTTGCGCAGCATTCAACCTCACGAGTTCATACATACCAGACTTGACCCTGCACACCCTACGCATCGGGAACTACCGAGGACTCATCCATTCCCCATGCATTCCTATGGAAGGGTAGGTCGCTCTCTCCTCACACTCACTCAGAGGGGAAATCACCCTCCCCAGGTTACATATACCATAAAAACTTCAGGGGCGGACCTGCCAGATGGGCCACGTCCAACACATGCCCCTCCCAGCCCAAACGCAGGGTAGACCAATCACTACCGTGATGGACTTCCCTGCTGCAGGGCGATAGAACATGGACGTGGCTCGCGCTACCGAGACACCCTCCAGTTCGACGCCTACCTGGGCCGATAGACACACACAGGCTAAAAATCAAGAAAAGTAAAAAAAATAATAAAAAAAAATAATAAAGACATAGGTCCAACCAGGCTACCCCCCTGGCACGCCTTAGTTGTCCGTGACTAGGACCAGGCCCTAGGCCACCCAGATACCACTGGTCCCTGCAAATCCGAAGTGGGGGGTGGTAACCCCGGGCCCACAATAGCCCTTCTCCACTCCCTTTCTCAGGGTAGCCACGACTACCACTGTTCCTTCCACCTAGGGTCCACACCCTCAGGCTTGCCAGAGGTCACGGGCAAGAATGCCCCACCCTACCTCTACTTCTGAGGTTCCGCGTTCTCCCAGGAGAAACACCCTCAGAACACACTTTCCTAACAGTCTTGGAACTTCCTCCCTCCACTGGTCTTCCACCTGGGAACTAAGCGTTCAGCTCTCCCCAAGGCAAGCCGCGGCCGAGCCAGCAGGTCTTCCTTGTCCGGGATACAACTCAACATAAATTCGACAAAACGAGCCGCGGCAGTACTAGCCGGTCTCAAGGTTCAGCTCTCCCCAAGGCAAGCCGCGGCCGAGCCAGCAGGTCTTCCTTGTCTGGGATACAACTAACATGAATTCAACAAAACGAGCCGCGGCAGTGCCAGCAGGTCTCGAGGTTCAGCTCTCCCCAAGGCAAGCCGCGGCCGAGCCAGCAGGTCTTCCTTGTCCGGGATACAACTACCATAACTTTAACAAAACGAGCTGCAGCAGCGCCAGCAGGTCTCAAGGTTCAGCTCTCCCCAAGGCAAGCCGCGGCCGAGCCAGCAGGTCTTCCTTGTCCGGGATACAACTTAACATAAATTTAGCCAGGGCGACACCTGACGCCTAAACTACATTCAGCGGGGTACGGAACGCATGATGCATCAACCACAATTAGCAGGGCAAATAAAAAGGGGGGGGGGGACACCTGACGCATCAACCACATTCAGCGGTGCACGGGACACATGACGCCTCCAACACATTCATCAGGATAAGGAAGGACAAGATTAACGTTGATTCAGCAAGCTCCCCATCCCAGAGAACTCATACTCCATTACTCAGCATACCACAACATTCATGCACATACCGTTCCCTAGACTGGTAGGACAGTTTTCCACCGCCCCTGATTCCTCAACCTGACCCTCGGGGCACAGGTACCATTACTCTAGGGCAGGGACAAGGACCATACATATTTGAACACAATTTTGCAACCACCACTGGATCCCACCCTTCTGGTGAATCCAGAAAACCATATTACACTAGGGAGATGATTTACCCTCCCAAGCTAGGGACACCTAACTCTCAGCATACATGTACATTTTTTTTTTTTTCTACAGCACAGATATTTAAGTAACCCTTAAAACTTTCCACAGGACGGGTATTTCTAATAATCTTTAACATTTTTCACAGACATTTTTAGCAAACTGACCTGACCCTATGTGGCACAGGTACCATTATTCTAAGGAATGGACAGGGACCATATACATTGAACCTAATTATGCTGCCACCACTGGATCCCACCCTTCCGGTGAGTTCCAGAAAACACATTGTACTAGGGAGTTGATCTACCCTCCCTAGCTAGGGCCATCTAACCAGAACACATCTTTCATAGGACGGACATTTACGTAAAGTCTTAAAACAATAATCTCTTTTCTTTGCGACCATTTACAATACAGAGTTTTGTAGGGAGGCCAGTTATCATTGTGGTACTGCGCAAACACAAGTCCGGATCCCACCGCTAGCCACCAGTGTAGGAAATGGGACCCCCGGCCGGCCAGGGCTTGCGCCCCAGCCAGTCAGAGACCGCCACTCCTATGAAAAGTCGACCCCTGCTCGCCCTCTGGGTAACGCGGCGCGGGCAGCCAGGCCTATCTCGGAGGACATGTGAAGCATTTGCGCACGCACCTACCAACAACAACATCCCCGGCCTCCCACAAAAGGAAATCCACACCGGATAGATATATATAAAAAATAGACTTTGTATTAAGCAGGACACATAGGAACATACATTGTACAAGGTGCCAGGGGCACGGGCAGGGGCTACAGGGAAGAAGGTACTGCACAGGGCCAAGGGACCACTGCCAGGAATCACATACAGGGGACATCTTGGCATTCGGAGGGGGGTGAAGGAGGTCAAGGTACACAACATACAGGAGCACCAGTAGGGGTGCGACATAGAATACTTGTAGGGATCACCTTAGTCTTAGTCCATAGCCATCCACAGGCCAGCGGCCTTTCTGGGGCAAGGGGCCCAGAAGTCTCGATGTTCATGGCAGGGAGCCCGGGGCAAATCCTAAACGTAGCAGTCGCCCACTAAGTGCTGGGCAACTGAGGGACATCGTGCGGGCCTCGCCGACCCTGGGGACAAGGAGTGCCAATTGGTGGAGCCACTCGGGCTCGAGAAATGAAGGGGGCCCAAGGCGGAGCCTCGCCGGGCTCGGAGGTAAAGGGGGCCAAAGGGGGAGCCTCGCCGGGCTCAGAGGTAAAGGGGGCCAAAGGGGGAGCCTCGCCGGGCTCACAGGTAAGGGGGGCCCAAGGGGGAGCCTCGCCGGGCTCAGGCCATTAGTAGGGCAGGCGGAGTCCCCCCTCGGGGGACTCGGCTTCGTGGGAGGCCTCACGGGCCTCAGGGCACCACCAGGGATTCACTCGAGGGGAGGGGCGGACACCGACAACGTGTCCCGACGCCCCTCCTCTCCATTGCTGGCCGCAGCACTCACCGGGTCGGGTGCGCCGGTCTCCTTTGCTGCGCCAGCCTTCTCCTTGTGCTCCGGGGCTCTCTCTCTCTCGGGGGCCCCGGGGAAGGTCAGCAGCTTCACGGGGGTATCGCAGGAGCGCGGAGTGGGCTCCCGCCGCTCCTGCTTCGTCGTCCTTCTTCGGCCGGCCTCTCTCCTTCTCTCGGGCCGGCAGCCAATCACGGCGCGGCCTGGGGGATGACGCTAGTGGGGAATCCCGGGCCGGCAGCCAATACCAGCGCGGCCCGGGGATGACATCACTAGAGTCCCGGGCGGCGGCGGTGAACTCGGGGGAAATCGACGAGGAGTGGGCTCCCTCGTAAGGCACAAGGGCAGGGAATAAAGCGAGGTAGGCACTCGCTGGGGGTGTCGAATCCTGGTAGCACGGTGCAGATGCCGGGTGAGCACCGGCTTGTTGAATATAGCGGTACCAGCGATCGTGCAGGAGGGAAGCACCCCAAAGCGGTAGGGGGCAGGGAACAGCGCTTCCAGGCGCTGGGCAGAAGGGACAGCGCTCCCCCAGCGCTAGATGCGGGTTATCAAAGTCCATCGGTAGTCCAGGACCTCAGGGGGGGCCCAGCAGCGCCAAGAAGGGGAAGGGGCCATCCTTAGTCCAGGAGTAGGGCAGGGCCCAGGGAGGCACGCCACCCCTGAGCCCCAGCAGCAGCAGCTCCGGGTAGATTCAAGTTGAGAACAAGAACAAGTCCAGAGTGTCACAGCACCCTTTTTATACACACATTCTTGGTCTGAAGGGGCAGGCAGGGGGAGAACCAGCTGGAACTGGTTATGGGGGGATTCTTTACACTGGCCAGGCTAGGAACATCAGCCGCACCCCAGGGGGTGGAGCCAGCATTGTCTGGGGAAAACCCAGCCTCATTCATGACACTCAAACCAGACAGTCAATCCACAAGCAGACCCAGGCTCACTCCTCCCCTCACATCAGTATGCTAAATACTCCATTCACCACCGGGGCAGACCCTCCCAGATCCTGGGAGCCAGGCTCACCAGCCAGCCCCGGCCAATCATACGTCAGGCACATATTCCACAAATATGCCAACTTCCAAAAGGGGGACTTCTACACTAGACACACTCATACCTCATATACCGTTGCGCAGCATTCAACCTCACGAGTTCATACATACCAGACTTGACCCTGCACACCCTATGCATCGGGAACTACCGAGGACTCATCCATTCCCCATGCATTCCTATGGAAGGGTAGGTCGCTCTCTCCTCACACTCACTCAGAGGGGAAATCACCCTCCCCAGGTTACATATACCATAAAAACTTCAGGGGCGGACCTGCCAGATGGGCCACGTCCAACACAGGGAGACCTATAGTTTCGGTATCGACTCGGTACTAGAACCGCTGTCGAAATTTTGCGACCATTTCCTCCAGCCCTTGGTTAAACGCATCCCTTCCTATATTCAGGACACGGCCGACACCTTACGGCATTTTAATTCAATCGAGAATGCAAACCAAGTTGACCTTTTGATTACCCTAGATGTTGAAGCCCTCTATACCAACATCCCACAGAGGGCCACACTAGAGGTAATCGAATCACGCCTAAGGATGGAGGAGTGGGACTCTAACACCCCACCCTCATTCATTATGGAATGTGCGACACTAGCACTCACTGAAAACTTCTTTGAGTTCAAGGGGCAATTTTTCCACCAGACCCAAGGAACATCGATGGGCAGCACCTTTGCCCCGTCGGTGGCATGTCTGTATATGGCCGATTTTGAGGACAGATTCATCCACCACCAATCCAACCCGTTCTCAGCCAACATCACAATGTGGAAGCGCTTCATTGACGACATCCTTATTCTATGGTCGGGTCGTCCTAACTCACATGATGCCTTCTTTGTATGGGTTAACTCACTTAATCAATATCTTCGATTCACCATGTCTTCCTCGCCCAAAGAGATTGCTTTCCTCGACCTAACAGTACAACTTACAGAGGGTAGACTCCAGACAACAATGTTTAGGAAACCAACAGACCGTAATAGCCTCCTACATTTTGAGAGCCACCATCCCAAAGCCTTAAGGTCCAATCTACCTTTTGGACAATTCCTTCGGATTAGACGGAATTGTAGTAATATTGCAGACTACAAAAAGGAATCCACCATCTTATCCAGAAACCTACTAGACAGAGGCTATCCCAAAGGAGAGGTTATGAAAGCAAAGAAACGGGCAAGGAATAATAACAGAGAGGCACACCTAGAGAGACGGGAAAAACTACCCATTGAAAACCAACCAATCACCTGTGTGACGACATTTACCCCACTATCAACCAAAATTAAAAACACAATCAAACGTCACTGGGGAATCCTCAACACAGGTGATCTGTCTTTTGAACAACCTAGGTTTGCTTTCAAAAGGTCACAGAATGTGAAGGACATATTGATCCACACGAGACCAAAGACCACTAAAAAAAGTTCCCAACAGACACTATGGAACCTGCCACCAGTCACCGGTCACTACCCAGGCGGTAACTGTGGGGTTTGCAAATACACTACCCCCCAAAAAACAATACAGCTCACCGACACCTTTAAGTGGGTCATCCAGGGCCACACAAACTGCAATACCACTCACTGCACCTATATGCTGACTTGCCCATGTGGTCTCAGGTACATTGGGATGACTACACGTACAATTAAGACAAGGATCACTGAACACCGTAGCAATTTTCGGTGCAAGAAAGCACACACCAAGATGTGCAAACATTATCTTGAGAAACAACACAGCGCCGACTGCATACGATGGGTGATACTTGAGGCAAGTCCCAATTGCCCAAAAAATGCCCTGTTCCGCAAAGAACAGAGGTGGGTACACCGCCTCTCCACAGATAGACAAGGACTGAATGAGGACATTCCCTGGCATTCTCTGTAAACATCTAATCCCTTGTCACTGTATCATCCAACATCTATTCAAACATTAAGCACACCATTCCAACATGGCCGGTATTACCTTGGTTACCACGTGACCCGCACAGAGGGCGTTACCTGACGCTACCTTATGACGAGTCTACCTATAAATAGCCCACGCCCCGCTAGTCCATTACCTATTCGAGCTCGGCGGTGATGGGTAGGTGACTCAGCACGGACACGGATAACTTGAGGTAAGATCTAACTACTCCCTAGTTGCCATGTGTGGAGGGGAAATATACCAAGAACTTCCATAACTGTAGTTCTCCTTCCCTAGCCTGAACTCTAGGCAACTTCTGTTGTACCGACCCGCCGATAACTCAGGTGGCTACAAGTCCAAGACCTATAGGTGAGTCTGTTATTTACCACGTCAGGAATTGCCTTCTCCTGATTCGAGTTCTCTCCCTTAGATAACAGTTGCGTTTTTAAACCACTGATTTTAACTACTGTTTTTAGTCACTACGCACCTACCACGGACATAGGTATAAGAGTGTTCACTACACCACACACTCTTCATACACCACAGGCATGTTCGTATGTGTGACACCACACACACCACTTCCACTTCACTGCACTGAGATGCTAAATTGGCTGTTACCATTTACAATTGTTGACATTTGTTATGATACCTGCATTAATGTCTCTCTTTTGTATCTCCATACTTCAGGCACAGGATTCCCCTGAGGTAAAGCACACAAGGCTCATGACACTAGCATGTCCCTGTTTTAACCCCCCACCCACACTTTCACCAGGTCCTGAAGAATCGCGGGAAAATCCCAAGCGAGAAACACGTTGACCGACCATCACATTAGTCTAGTTTGAAACACGGCACGTAACTCTCCGTGACCCAACAAACTAAACTACACCCCTTTTAACAATAGTAGGAGGACCTCCAGAATAAAGGTTTTCCGGGACCCTCTACTATATTTTAAACCTCACCCTTCCATTTTCAGGATACTATTGCCCTGGCCCACATACCCACACTTCATCAACAGGCAACTGGACAAAAAGATCTCCGCCAAAGAGCCCCTCTTTGAGGTGAGCCCGTCGGGGATTGCACCGCCTCCCCGACGAGGAGCAACCGCCGATGATGAAGCATGACATCCCTCGGGGTGTGTGAGGCAAACATGTCCAACTTAATGGATGCCCAAGGGTGTTAACATACACCTTCGGTACAGCCAGTCTCCTCTCCTTCCTTACCAGGAACAGTTCAGCAACCCCGCTTGTTGTTTGAGTACTCTACACACGGGCACACGCTGGAACTGGACCTTCCACTTCCCCTTTGAGGTGGTAATCGGTGCCCGTTCGATCTATTGATCACACTCCCTCTTATTTGACGACGGTCTCCCTCATCTGCCTCATCCCATTTTTTTCTTCTCCGATCTGTCTCCCCAACCTCTCCATCGGTCTCCCCATCTGTCTCCCCATCTGTCTCCCCCATATCCCCATATTACCTCCCCATAATATCTCCATTATACCTCCCTTATATCTGTTTTATCCCCATTTTATCTCTGCTTAATCTCCATTTTATCCCTGTATCATTCCCATTTTATCTCCACTTTAGCTCCATTTTATCTCCACTTTAGCTCCATGTTAGCCCCATTTATCTCCATTGTATCACCATGTTATCTCTGCTTAATCTCCATTTTATCCCTGTATTATCCCCATTTTATCTCTACTTTAGCTCCATTTTATCTCCACTTTAGCTCTGTGTTATCCCCATTTCATCTTCATTTGATTCCCATTTTATCTCCAGTTTATCTTCAGTTTATCTCCATTATCTCTCTACTTTAGTTCCATTATATCTCCATCCCATCGTCATCCCATCTCCATCTCCATCTCCCCATCCCATCCCCAACTCCCCATCTCCATCTCCATCTCCCCATCTCATCTCCATTTTCCCATCTCCATCTCCATCTCCATCCCATCAGCATCCCATCTCCATCTCCATCTCCCCATCTCCATCTCTGCATCCCCATCCCATCTACATTTCTCCATCCCACCTCCCCCTCTCCACATCTCAATCCCATTTCCAACTCCCCATCTCCCCATCTCTATCTCCCTCATCTCTCTCCCCCATCTCCACCCTCTCCCCATCACCCTCTGCACCCTCTCCCTCATCATCTCTCCCCATCTGTCTCCCCCATCTCCACCCTCTCCCCATCAGTCTCTCAATCATCTCGCTCTCCCTTATCCCCCTCATCCCATGTCCCTCCTCATCCGTCTCCCCATGGACATTTTACCTTAGCTCCATTTTATCTCCACTTTAGCTCCATTTTATCCCCATTTTATCTCAATTTATCCCCATTTTTTCTCTACTTATCCCCATATTATCTCCACTTTAGCCCTGTTTTATCTCCACTTTATCCCTATTTATCTCCACTTTAGCGCCATTTTATCCCCATGTTAGCTCCGTTCAATCCCAACACTGACACCTCATCCTCCGGGAGTGATAACACCAACCGCCCACCAAGAAGAACTCAAACACTGCTTCATTTAGTGAAACACCCTCAACACACAACATTGATTTAACTACCACAGAGCCTTTTTTAGAGGTAGGCCCAGACAGAACCGACGACCCAGACGGGGCAAAAGGGCAGGCAAAGGAAAACGAAGGTACCCAACAACCTCCGAAGCCCAAACAGAAAACCAGGAAGAATCGCTAGTAATCAACATCTCGGACACCAGTCTCTCTAGCCACGAAACAAGGATTCTCCAAAAGAGCATGTCATTCGTCCCCACCAGCAATACCAACCTTCTTGAACTAGAAGTAAGCACTTTTAAACTCACCAGAAAATTACGGTTAAAACACTTTTTTGAAAACGTTCTAGAAACTCCAAAGGATACCAAACCGGACCAACTTCTGGGTTTACGACCTTCCAGCACATTTATGCCTCCCACCAGTCATAAAAGTATTGATACCTTCGAGACTCTGGTAAGACAGGATATTTCTAAAATCAATTGTAGAAAAAAAACACGTAAAACCATCACCAATAAGGATATGGACGCCTTAAGGAAAATTGCAAACAATCCTTCCATCACATGTTTAAAAGCAGATAAGGGGGGCGCCTTAGTCATCCTTAATACACAATTGTACAATCGACGAATTACGGAACATGACATTTACCTACCACTAGATGGGAATCCCACCAGTGAATTTAAAACTGAATTGTCCGAAATCATTGACAAAGCAACAGTGGATGGCACAATTGATGATAGAACCAAAAAGTACCTAACAGTAGAACATCCCAGGAGCCCCTCCATCACCATGTTGCCAAAAATTCATAAGAATCTCATGGACCCTCCATTTCGCCAATCGTCTCCACTAGAGGCTCAATACACGAACCAACAGGTAAATTCATCGACCGGTATCTGCAACCCATGGTTTCAAGTTTGGACAGTTACATAAAAGACACTACTGAGTTTCTGAACAAACTTTCATCCATACAAATTAATGAGAACGAGAGATTGATTTTATGCACAGCTGATGTAAAAAGCCTGTACACCTCCATTCCCCATGAAGGAGGGATTTATGCTGTGGAACAAGCTCTACTTCAATCTGACATTGACGACCCTTTGAAATCCTTCATCCTGGAACTTATGATATTTACTCTATATCATAGTTATTTCACGTTTGAACAGAAATGGTACTTACAAATGTCCGGAATGGCTATGGGCAATTGTGCGGCTCCTACCTACGCTAATCTCTACATAGGCAATTTCGAACTCAACCACATCTACATGAATAAAAACTGGATGGAGAATTTGAAACTTTATGTACGTTATATCGACGATCTGTTCTTCATTTGGAAGGACTCCCAGGAAAACCTTGAACTTGCATTGACAGACTTGAACACCAAAGACGACCGAATCGAATTCACTTGGAACATTAACCACCAGGAGATAGCATTCCTAGACGTCCTTATAAAAATCACCTCCCATGGCATTCAGACAGACCTATTCCGGAAACCCACGGACCGCAATAATGCCTTATTATTCAGCAGTTTCCATCAAAATTCCCTGAAAAGACACTTGCTATACAGCCAGATGCTAAGAGTAACCCGCATAGTATCTGATCCTAACACCAGAAGTGAACAAATTAAATCCATGGCACTAAGATTTCACAACAGAGGATACCCAGATGAAATACTCACAGAGGCCATTAATAGAACTTCCACAATCTCCCGCACTGAAGCTCTCCAGAGCAGCATTAAAACTGACAACCAAAGGATGGTTCTCGTGTCAAGATACTCTACGGCCAGCAAATCCTACAAGAGAATTATCCTGAAACACTGGCGTATCCTTTCATCTGAACCAGACTTTGGGGATCTTTTTAAGGAATCTCCAATTTTTGCCTACACTCGTCCTATGAACATCAAAGAAATCTTAACAAAAACCACCACTGCTCAGGTCGAACATACTGGCACACGCCCTTGTCACCATTGCAACAACTGCAACAACATCATAAGAGGCAACAACATCAACCACCCGATGAGAGGTTTCAATATCAAACTCTCCTACAACGAGAAACAGCATGGATGTATAGACTTCAATCACAGAAGCCATTTGGTCTCAACGACCGGACTGAATTTAGCTGTTATTTGTAATGCCCAGGGGCATTTCACTGATACATTGCATCTTTGTTTTGTTGATTGTTTTTCTTTCAATGTTACTTGCATCCTCACACCGCTTCCCCATTCCAAGATGGCCACCTCACCCGTCCCCCAGTCTCAGCAGTCCTTCACCAGTTTCCATCATCCTTCCCATATCTCCCGGGAACTCCGCGTTGACTCCGCGAAGTTCCCGTATTCTGAACCCGACCTTTGCAGACACGTCTTCGACGTAGCTCAAGTAAGTTTGGTCTTGATCCTCTTGCCTTGGCACTTGTTTTCCCCTGATGCCTTTTTTGTAACGGATGTTCCGTTACTATTTCTTTCAGAGCATCACGCACAGATGTGAAGATTACTACGTAAGCCTCGACTACTTCGAGCAGTCCGTTTTACCCCATTCACTTCGCCAATAGTTCCCACACTCTCCATACTGATCCCGTATTAAACGGCTCGTTACCACCTTTCCACACGGTTGTTTTTAACTCTTCAGCACGCCCCTCCAATTTTCCGACACTGCCCTTAACACTCATGAAGTCTTTATGTTACTGTGTTTTCAAGGATGCATGTGGTTGACCCACCCACACACTAATGTAACACTGTTAAGTTTACGCATTTGTATTCTGTGCATAATCATTGATTTGGGTCATTTTGTGTTCTTTGTTGCAGCGCTCCTTGAGAAAGGACTCTTCAGTCCGAAATGCATTGGAGCCTTTTTCAACTTTATGTCGTTTGATGATTCACACCAAGAAAGCATTAAATATGTTACAATGAAAACCTTCAAATAAACTCTATAAACTTTACTATTTGGAACTTTTTGTTGAACTTTCCCGGAGTCTACTGTGTTGTTCAGCACTATAGAACCACATGAGTGTGCCCAACCACAGGGATGCGCCTACACCCCAGTAGCGCACTCAACCTTTCAACCATTCAGGACGCACTCGAACAGTTGCGTCACCTGTAGGAGCACCTTCAACCTTTTCAAACCACTCTAACCCAGACTTAACCAATTCCTTAAAAAGTAAGCAGTGCGCCACGCCTACATTTCCTAGCTCCATTTTATCTCCAGTTTATCTTCAGTTTATCTCCATTATCTCTCTACTTTATTTCCATTATATCTCCATCTTCATGCCATCTCCATCTCCCCATCCCATCTCCAAATCCTCATCTCCATCTCCATCGCATCTCCATCTCCCATCTCTTCTCCATCTCCCCATCTCCATCTCCATCTCCCATCTCCATCTCCATCCCATCTCCCCATCTCATCTCCATCTCCCCATCTCCATCTCTATCTCCAACTCCCCATCTTCCCATCCCCATCTCTCCATCCCCATCCCATCTCCGTCTCTACATCCCATTTCCCCCTCTCCACATCTCCATCACATCTCCACCTCTCCACATCTCAATCCCATTTCCAACTCCCCATCTCCATCTCCCCCATGTGTCTCCCCCATATCCACCCTCTCCCCATCACCCTCTCCACCCTCTCCCTCATCATCTCTCCCCGTCTGTCTCCACATCAACCCCCTCTCCCCATCAGTCTCTCAATCATCTCGCTCTTCATCATCCCCCATTTCCGTCATCCCATGTCCCTTCTCATCTGTCTCCACCACCTCCGCCCTGTCCCCATCTCCCTCTCACCCCTCTCTCCATCTGTCTCTCCTTCATCTGCCTCTCCCTCATCCCATTTCCTTCTCCGATCTGTCTCACCAATCTGTCCATTGGTCTCCCCCATCTGTCTCCCCATCTGTCTACCCCATCTCCACCTCTCCCAATCAGTCTCTCCCTCATCTCGCTCTCCCTCATCCCCCATTTCCCTCATCCCATGTCCCTCCTCATATGTCTCCACCATCTCCACCCTGTCCCCATCTCCCTTTCTACCCTCTCTCCATCTGTCTCTCCCTCATCTGCCTCTCCTTCATCTCCCTCCCTCATCTCCCTCATCCCTTCTCCGATACTTCTTCCCAATCTGTCCATCGGTCTTCCCCATCTGTCTCCCCATCTGTCTCCCCCATCTCCCCACATTATCTCCCCATAATATCTCCATTATATCTCCATTATACCTCCATTATATCTCTGTTTTATCCCCATTTAATATCTGCTTAATCTCCATTTTATCCTTGTATTATCCCCATTTTATCTCCATTCTAGCTCCATTTTATCCCCATCTCCCTCTCTACCCTCTCTCCATCTGTCTCCCCTTCATCTGCCTCTCCCTCATCCCATGTCCTTCTCCGATCTGTCTCCCCAATCTGTCAATCGGTCTCCCCAAACTGTCTCCCCACCTCTCTCTCCATCTCTCTCCCCCATCTCCCCATATTATCTCCCCATAATATCTCCATTATATCTCCATTATACCTCCATTATATCTCTGTTTCATCCCCATTTAATCTCTAGTTGATTCTCCATTTTATGAAATGAAATGAAATGAAAATGAGATTTATAGAGCACTGCAGCTGCCCTGAGGCGTCCAGGCGCTAGAAAACAGATGATGCCCTCAAAGTTGTTATTTGTTAAAGAGAATTGTTTTTAGCTGTTTGCTGAAGCTGGTTAGGGTTGGGTTTTTTCACAGCTGCAGGGGGAGGAAGTTCCAGAGTTTGGATACATTGTAGGAGAATGAGCGTCCTCCTGCTCTGGCTCTGCAGATTCTGGGGATTTTGGCTAGGAATGCTGTTGAGGAGCGAAGAGTTTTGTTAGGATTGTAGGGGGAGATCAGGGAGCAGTTAATATCTGGGCCCATTTTCTAGAATGTCTGGTGGGCAATACAGAGTGCTTTGAACTTTACTCTGTCCCTAACAGGCAGCCAGTGTAAGGTTTTTAGGCAAGTTTTTATTGAGGTCCTCCGAGGGACTCCAAGCAGCGCCCGGGCAGAGCAGTTTTGGGTACGTTGAAGCTTTTGTAGGGTGTAGTCTGGTGCTCCAAGGTACAGGGCATTATTAAAGTCCAGGCGGGATTGGATGAGGCCCTGGATAATTATTTGTCTGGCCTCAAATCGGAGGAGGGGAAGGACTTTCTTAATCACCCTGAGGAGGCCGAAACAGGTGGCTGATACTTTAGTAGCCTGTGTGTTAAGGCTCAGGGATTTGTCGAGCCAGACTCCCAGGCTTTTGATTTTGTCTCTGGGCGGTGGAGCCATACCCATGCTTGGGGGCCAGATCAGCTCTATGGTGGAGGGGGCCTCCGGACCCAAGAGCATGAGCTCAGTTTTATCATCATTGAGCTTAAGGCATGAGCTCATCATCCAGGTCTTTACATCCTCCAGACAGGCTGCTAGATCAGGTGGGGATTGGAGGCCGCTCTTTGTGCAAGGGAGACCACCAACTGGGTGTCGTCCGCATAGGAGATGATATTAACACCATGCGGACGAACAATTCCAGCCAGTGGCCTCATGTATGCATTAAAGAGCGTAGGGCTTAAGGATGAGCCCTGTGGGACTCCACAACCCAGAGGTTTGCTGGATGAGCGAGATGTAGCGTCAAAGACCTGAAAGGTTCTGTCAGAGAGAAATGATTCAAGCCATGTCAGGGTGTCTCCGGACACTCCTAAGTCAGCAAGGCGGTTCAACAAGATTTTGTGGTGTACCGTGTCAAACGCGGCACTTAGATCGAGGAGGATCACTGCCACTGATCCCCCTCGATCCAGGATCCGTCTTGCCTCCTCAGTTACGGCCAGTAGGGCGGTCTCTGTCCCATGTTTAGGGCGGAAGCCCGTTTGGGAGGCATCGAGGAGATGGTTTTCCTCGAGGAAAGACATCAGAATGGTGTTGACGTGTTTCTCTAAGATCTTGGACGCCCACGGGAGCAGAGAGATCGGGCGATAGTTGCTGGGGTTGGCTGGGTCAAGGGAAGGTTTTTTCAGTAAGGCCCGTACCATTGCGTGCTTCCAGGTCGTGGGTACTGTGCTACTCACTAAGGAGGAGTTCAGTAGTTCCATAAGGATGGGGAGGATGGTTTTGCTGGCCAATCTCAGTGAGCCGGGGGGGGCAGGGTCACATGGTGAACCGGTTTGTATGTGTTGAGCCAGTTTCTCTAGGGTTTCCAATGTTAGCAATGGGAAGGACTCCAGCTGTTTGTTCGAGTTAGAGGCTGAGTGAGAACATTGCAGGTGCGAGTCGGTGGGTGGGTTAGGGAAGGAGAGATACATTTTGTTGGCTTTTTGGAAGAAGAATTCCACCAGATCATTGCATTTGGACGGAGAGTTATTATGATCTGTGGTGGGTGGGGGAGGTTTGATCAGGGAGTTCACTATGCGGTATATTTCTTTCGGTTTTGATTTATTTGTAGTTATTTTTTGGTTGTAGTAGGCAGCTTGCGAAGTTTTTATAGCTAGTTTATAGTTCCTGATCATTTCCCTATAGGTGGCTTTTTCTTCAGGGTTATAGGATGTGCGCCATTTCCTCTCTTGTCTCTTGCAGAGGCGTTTTTGGTTTCTAAGGTCTTCCGAAAACCATGGGGCTGTTTTGCTGAGTCTCTTAGATCTTGAAGGGTATAGCGGGAGAACTGAGTCAAGGGAAGCGGTTATCCACTCATCATATTTTGTGTTATTAGACATTGGATCTTGGGAGAGGGTGGGTCTGGTGGTGCTAAGAGCCCGTATCCATTTGTCGATGGGAAGTTTTGACCAGTTGCGGGTTTTCCTGGATGTGAATGAGGAGGGAGGTGGTTTGCTCGTGGTCCAGGTGAAGGCTATCAGGAAGTGGTCAGACCATGGGAGTCTGTTAATAGTGCCAACTTTGAGCTGGTCACAGTTGCTGAAAATCGGGTCTAACAAGTGTCCCTTTTCATGTGTGGCAGCAGGGACTAGTTGCTCTAGTTGAATGGCAGCCAGGCTTGACTGTGTCTCTGATGCAGTAGGGTCTAGCCGGTTGTCAAAGTGGATGTTAAAATCTCCAAGTAAGGTGAAGTTGGAGGGGGAGACAACCAGCTGGGAAGCCACCGATAATAGAGAGGTGTTGAACTGTCCCGTAGGACCGGGGGGGGCGGTAGATTTGAATACCGGTGTAACAGGTATTGGGAGAGAACTCGATGGAGAAGGAGAGATTTTCACAGTCCTCAATGTCTTCCACTGAGTAGCGGCAGGCATAGCTTTCTTTGTGGATGATTGCGAGGCTGCCACCTCTGCCCAGTGGTCGGTCAGCCCGCGCTATTCGATTTCCCGGAGTGATGGCTTGTGCCAGATCCGGCTGAGAGTCTTGATTCAGCCAAGTCTCGGTCAAAAAGATTACGTCTGGTGAGTGCTCATCTAGCAGGAGGGCGATTTCTAGACAGTGTTTCACTAAAGACCTGCAGTTGAGTAGGAACATAGAATATTCCACTGCCTCAGCTCTGGCTTTGGTGGTTTTAGTGAGTATTTCTGCTTTGCACTGCGTGCAGTGATGCAGGATCTCCAGGGGGTGCCTCGGGGTACCACACCTGGGAGAGATCGGTGGACGTAGCTGATGTAGGTGGCTCGGGCTATATACGAATCTGTCATCCGCGTTTGGGGCAGGGGGCCTGGCCCCTGGGCCCGGCCGGGCGCGGACGAGCGCAGACGAGCTTGCCTTAAGCGCGCCTTCGGTGCGCAATCGGCGCGCCCGCTGCGCTCGTCCGCTGCGCTTCCTATGAAGACACATATTTTATGGGAGAGGGAGGGGTGTAGGGAAGGGGCGTGGCCTGTCCGAGAGGCGTGTCTTGTGGCTCACAATGGCGGCGAAAATACCATCAATCAAACGCCCGCACCAGCGTTAGATCCGCTGTGCAGGGGGATGAGGCAGCTTAAGTGAATGGTGCTCAGAGGGTGAGTGAGGTTCTTATTTAAAAATCAAGAATAATCACACAATAAACACAGCAGTTTTTAAAACAATTCTATCATGCACCTCCCGGCTTCCGCCTCAGGAGGGATCTGTTTCCTGTTTTATCCCTGTATTATCCCCATTTTTTCTCCACTTTAGGTCCAGATTATCCCCATTTTATCTCTACTTCATCCCTGTTTTATCCCCATTTTAGCTCTATTTTATCCCTATTTTATCTCCATTTTATCCCCATTTTATATCCACTTTAGCTCCATTTTATCCACATTTTTCCACTTCATCCCCATTTTGTCTCCATTTTATCTTTAGTTTATCTCCAGTTGATCTCCATTATCTCTCTACTTTATTTTCATCATATCTCTGTTGGACTTGGCCCTTCTGGCAGGTTCACCCCTAAACTTTTTGCTTTTTGAATGTGAATTGGTGGTAGTGATGTTTGGTTTCTGCGCACTTTCACTGTGTCCCAGTGGAAAGTGCGTGCGCAATCTGAGTGCGTGGAGTAAGGTTGACCTGCCCTCCCATAGGAATGCATGGGGAATGTCTGTGTCCCTGGTAGTTCCTGATGCGTGAGGTGTGCAGGCTCAAGTTTGGTATGTGCGGACTCATGTGATTAAATGCTGCGCAATGATGTGTGCGGCGTGTATGCGTCTAGTGTGGAAATGCCACTTCTAGACATGGGTGTGCGTGAGCAGTGAGTGTGCTGGCACGTGATTGGCTGGAGCTGGCAGGTGAGCCTGGTTCCAGGAGTCTGGATGGGTCTGCCCGGTGGTGAGTGTGGAGTTTAGCATGCTGATGGCTGGGGAGGAGTGCACATGGGTCCTGAATAGGGCTGGGCTTTCCCCACACAATGCTGGCTCCGCCCCCTGTGGTGCGAATGATGGCCCTAGCCCTGCCAGTGAATAGAGTGAGGGGCTGAGCACATCAAGGGTGCTCCCAGACCAGCTGCGACTGGTTCTTCCCCCACCCTGCACAAAGACAAAGGGGTTCACTGTATAAAAAGGGTTTGTGTCCCCTTACAATTTGTTCTCTTCCAGGATCCTATCTGAGTGGGGCTGCTGCTGCTGGTGCTGGGCGCCAGGAGGACCGCCACTTGGACTGCCTCCCTGCCTGGAGGCCCAGTGAGCCTTGCCCCCCACCGCCTTGCTGCATTTCCTGGAGGAATTTTGCTGTCTTTTGGGCCAACTAGCGCCTGGGAGCGCTTTATTTTGGACCCCAGTGCTTAATAGCGCTTTACTTTGCTGCTAGCACCTGGAAGCGCTTATATTGCTGTGATAGCGCTTGGAAGCGCTACATTCTCTCTCCAGCGCCTGGGGGCGCTTGATGGGCCCTTTTTAGTCCTCTGACGGGTGCCCACCCCGCCAGGGACCCTGCCGACAAATATTGATCCTTAAAGAGGGAGCCTGTCCCCATCTCCCTCTCTACCCTCTCTCCATCTGTCTCTCCCTCATCTGCCTCTCCTTCATCTCTCTCCCTCATCTCCCTTTAGCTCCATTTATCTCCACGTTATCTCCATTTTATCCCCATTTTGTCTCCATTTATCCCCATTTTATCTCCACTTACCCCAATTGTATCTCCACGTTATCCCCATTTTATCTCCACTTTATCCCATTTTTATCTCCACTTTAGGACCATTTTATACCCATTTTAGCTCCATTTTATCCCCATGTTATCTCCAGTTTATCTTCAGTTTATCTCCATTATCTCTCTACTTTACTTCCATTATATCTCCATCTTCATCCCATCTCCATCTCCCCATCTCCCCATCCCCCCATCTCCATCTCTCCATCCCCATCCCATCTCCATCTCCCCATCCCATCTCCCCCTCTCCACATCTTGATCACATCACACCCTCTCCACATCTCTATCCCATTTCCAACTCCCAATCTCCCATCTCCATCTCCCCCATGTGTCTCCCCATCTCCACCCTCTCCCCATCACCCTATCCACCCTCTCCCTCATCATCTCTCCACCATCTGTCTCGCCCATCTCCACCCTCTCCCCATCAGTCTCTCAATCATCTCGCTCTCCCTCATCCCCCATCTCCCTCATCCCATATCCCTCCTCATCTGTCTCCACCATCTCCGCCCTGCACACATTTCCCTCTCTGCCCTCTCTCCATCTGTCTCTCCCTCATCTGCCTCTCCCTCATCTGCCTCATCCCATTTTTTTCTTCTCCGATCTGTCTCCCCAATCTCTCCATCGGTCTTCCCATCTGTCTCCCCCATATCCCCATATTATCTCCCCATAATATTTCCATTATACCTCCCTTATATCTGTTTTATCCCCATTTTATCTCTGCTTAATCTCCATTTTATCCCTGTATTATTCCCATTTTATCTCCACTTTAGCTCCATTTTATCTCCACTTTAGCTCCAAGTTAGCCCCATTTATCTCCATTGTATCACCATGTTATCTCTGCTTAATCTCCATTTTAACCCTGTATTATCCCCACCTTATCTCCACTTTAGCTCTATTTTATCTCCACTTTAGCTCCGTGTTATCCCCATTAATCTCCATTTTATTCCCATTTTATCTCCAGTTTATCTTCAGTTTATCTCCATTATCTCTCTTCTTTATTTCCATTATATCTCCATCCCATCGCCATCCCATCTCCATCTTCATCCCATCTCCGTCTCCCCATCCTATCTCCATCTCCCCATCCCATCTCCAACTCCCCATCTCAGTCTCCATGCCATCTCCATCTCCCCATCTCATCTCCCCATCTCCATCTCTCCAACCCCATCCCATCTCCTTCTCTCCATCCCATCTCCCCCTCTCCACATCTCAATCCCATTTCCATCTCCCCATCTCCGTATCCCCCATCTCTCTCCCCTATCTCCACCCTCTACCCATCAGCCCCCTCCACCCTCTGCCTCATCATCTCTCCCCATCTGTCTCCCCCATCTCCACCCTCTCCCCATCAGTCTCTCAATCATCTCGCTCTCCCTTATCTCCCTCATCCCATGTCCCTCCTCATCTGTCTCCCCATGGACATTTTATCTCTACTTTAGCTCCATTTTATCTCCACTTCAGCTTCATTTTATCCCAATTTTATCTCCACTTATCCCCATTTTATCTCCACTTTAGCCCTAAATTATCTCCACGTTATCCCCATTTTATCTCCACTTTTGCTCCATTTTATCCCCATTTTATCTCCATTTATCCTCATTTTATCTCCACTTCTCCCCATTTTATCTCCATTTTATCACCATTTTATCTTCAGTTTATATCCATTATCTCTCTACTTTATTTCCATTATATCTCCATCTTCATCACATCTCCATCTCCCCACCCCATCACCAAATCCCCATCCCCATCTCATCCGATCTCCATCTCCCCATCTCATCTCCATCTCCCCATATCATCTCCATCTTCCCATCTCCATCTCCATCTCCATCTCCATCTCCATCTCCATCCCATCTCCCCATCTCCATCTCTCCATCCCCATCCCATCTCCATCTCTCCATCCCATCTCCCCCTCTCCACATCTCCATTACATCTCCCTCTCTCCACATCTCAATCCCATTTCCAACTCCCCATCTCCCCATCTCCATCTCCCCCATATGTCTCCCCCATCTCCACCCTTTCCCCATCACCCTCTCCACCCTCTCCCTCATCATCTCTCCCCCATCAGTCTCCCCCATCTCCACCATCTCCCCATCAGTCTCTCAATCTTCTTGCTCTCCCTCATCCCCCATCTCCCTCATCAAATGTCCCTCCTCATCTGTCTCCACCATCTCCACCCTGTCCCCATCTCCCTCTCTACCCTCTCTCCATCTGTCTCTCCCTCATATGCCTCTCCCTCATCCCATTTCCTTCTCCGATCTGTCTCTTTGATCGGTCTCCCCATCTGTCTCCCCATCTGTCTCCCCATTTGTCTCCCCCATCTCCACCCTCTCCCCATCAGTCTCTCACTCATCTCGCTCTTCATCCTCCCCCATTTCCGTCATCCCATGTCCCTCCTCATCTGTCTCCACCATCTCCACCCTGTCCCCATCTCCCTCTCTACCCTCTCTCCATCTGTCTCTCCCTCATCTGCCTCTCATTCATCTCCCTCCCTTATCTCCCTCATCCCAATTCCTTCTCCGATCTTTCTCCCCAATCTGTCCATCGGTCTCCGCGATCTGTCTCCCCATCTCCATCTCCCCATCTTCCCATCTCCATCTCTCCATCCCATCTCCCCCTCCCCACATCTTAATCCCATTTCCAACTCCCCATCTCCCCATCTCCCCATCTCCATCTCCCTCATCTCTCTCTCCTATCTCCACCCTCTCCCCATCACCCTCTCCCTCATCATCTCTCCCCCATCTGTCTCCCCCATCTCCACCCTCTCCCCATCAATCTCTCAATCATCTCGCTCTCCCTTATCTCCGTCATCCCATGTCCCTCCTCATCTGTCTCCCCATGGACATTTTATCACCACTTTAGCTCCATTTTATCTCCATTTTATCCCCATTTTATCCCCATTTTATCTCCACTTATCCCCATTTTATCTCAACTTTAGCCCCATTTTATCCCCATTTTTTCTCCACTTTAGCTTCATTTCATCCCCATTCTATCTCCATTTTATCACCATTTTATCTTCAGTTTATCTCCATTATCTCTCTACTTTATTTCCATTATATCTCCATCTTCATCACATCTCCATCTCCCCATCCCATATCAAAATCCCCATCCCCATCTCCATCCCATCTCCATCTCCCCATCTCATCTCCATCTTCCCATCTCCATCTCCATCTCCATCCCATATCCCCATCTCCATCTCTCCATCCCCATCCCATCTCTCCATCCCATCTCCCCCTTTCCACATCTCCATTACATCTCCCTCTCTCCACATCTCAATCCCATTTCCAACTCCCCATCTCCTCATCTCCATCTCCCCCATATGTCTCCCCCGGCCACCTCCACCCTCTCCCCATCACCCTCTCCACCCTCTCCCTCATCATCTCTCCCCCATCAGTCTCCCCCATCTCCACCCTCTCCCCATCAGTCTCTCAATCATCTCGCTCTTCCTCATCTCCCATTTCCGTCATCCCATGTCCCTCCTCATCTGTCTCCACCATCTCCACCCGTCCCCATCTCCCTCTCCACTCTCTCTCCATCTGTCTCTCCATCATCTGCCTCTCCTTCATCTCCCTCCCTCATCTCCCTCATCTCCCTCATCCCAAGTACTTCTCCGATCTTTCTCCCCAATCCGTCCATCGGTCTCCCCCATCTGTCTCCCCATCTGTGTCCCCCATCTCCCCATACTATCTCCCCATAATATTTCCATTATATCTCCATTATACCTCCATTATATCTCTGTTTTATCCCCATTTTATCTCTGCTTAATCTCCATTTTATTCCTGTATTATCCCTATTTTATCTCCACTTTAGCTCCATTTTATCCCCATCTCCCTCTATACCCTCTCTCCATCTGTCTCTCCCTCATCTGCCTCTCCCTCATCCCATGTCCTTCTCCGATCTGTCTCCCCAATCTGTCCATCGGTCTCCCCATCTGTCTACCCCATCTCTCTCCCCATCTCCCCATATTATCTCCCTATAATATCTCCATTATATCGCCATTATACCGCCATTATATCTCTGTTTCATCCCCTTTTTATCTCTAGTTAATTCTCCATTTTATCCCTGTATTTCCCCATTTTATCTCTACTTTAGGTCCAGATTATCCTCATTTTATCTCCACTTTATCCCTGTTTTATTCCCATTTTATCTCGATTTTATCCCCATTTTATCTCCACTTTATCCCCATTTTATCTCCACTTAACCCCCATTTTATCCCCATTTTTCCACTTTATCCCCATTTTATCTTTAGTTTATCTCCAGTTTCTCTCCATTATCTCTCTACTTCATTTCCATTATATCTCCATCCCACCGCCATCCCATCTCCATCTCTGCATCCCATCTCCATCTCCCCATCCCATCTCCAACTCCCCATCTCCATCCGATCTCCATCTCCCCATCTCATCTCCCTCTCCCCATCTCCATCTCCATCCCATCTCCATCTCCCCATCTCCATCACCATCCCATCTCCATCTCTCCATCCCATCTCCCCCTCTCCACATCTCAATCCCATTTCCAACTCCCCATCTCCCCATCTCCATCTCCCCCATGTGTCTCCCCCATCTCCACCCTCTCCCCTTCACCCTCTCCACCCTCTCCCTCATCATCTCTCTCCCATCAGTCTCCCCCATCTCCACCCTCTCCCCGTCAGTCTCTCAATCTTCTTGCTCTCCCTCATCCCCATTCTCCCTCATCCCATGTCCCTCCTCATCTGTCTCCACCATCTCCACCCTGTCCCCATCTCCCTCTCTACCCTCTCTCCATCGGTCTCTCCCTCATCTGCCTCTCCATCATCTCCCTCATCCCATGTCCTTCTCCGATCTGTCTCCTCAATCTGTCCATCGGTCTCCCCATCTGTCTCCCCCATCTCCCCATTTTATCCCCATTTTATCTCCAGTTTATCTCCATTATCTCTCTACTTTATTTCCATTACATCTCCATCCGATCGCCATCCCATCTCCATCTCTGCATCCCATCTCCAACTCCCCATCTCCATCCCATCTCCATCTCCCCATCTTATCTCCATCTCCCTATCTCTGTCTCCATCCCATCTCCATCCCATCTCCATCCCATCTCCATCTCCCCATCTCCCTCTCTCCAATCCAATCTACATCTCTCCATCCATCCAATTTCCATCTCCCCCTCTCCAAATCTATATCCCATTTCCAACTCCCCATCCCCCCATCTCCATCTCCCCCATCTGTCTCCACCATCTCCACCCTCTCCCCATCACCCTCTCCACCCTCTCCCCATTTGTCTCTCCTTCATCTCCCTCTCCCTCATCATCTCTCCCCATCTGTCTCCCCATCTCCACCCTCTCCCCGTCAGTCTCTCCCTCATCTCACTCTCCCTCATCTCCCCATCTCCCTCATCCCATGTCCTTCTCCCATTTGTCTCCCAATCTGTCCATCAGTCTCCCCCATCTGTCTCCCCCATCTGTCTCCCCATCTGTGTCCTCCATCTCCCCATATTATCTACCCATAATATCTGCATTATATCTCCATTATACCTTCATTATTTCTGTTTTATCCACATTTTATCTCCGTTTAATCCCCACTTTATCCCTGTTTTATCTCCGTTGTACCTCCATTTTATCTTCATTTTATCTCAATTTTATCTCTATTTTATCTCAGTTTTATCCCCATTTTATCCCTGTTTCATCTCCATTTACCCCATGATAGCCCCGTTTTATCTCTGCTTTAGCTCCATTCTAGCACCTTTTTAGCTCCACTTTATCTCCAGTTTAGCGCCATTTTATCTCCATTATATCTCTATTCTATCTCCATTTATCTCCATCCTATCTTCATTTAGCTCCATTTTGTCTCCATTTCATATTCATTATATCTCTATTATATCTCTACTTTATCTCCATTATATCTCCATCCCATCTCCATCCCATCTCCATCTCTCCATCTCATCTCCATCTCTCCATCCCATCTCCATCTCCCCATCTCCATCTCCCCATCTCCATACCATCTCCATCTCTCCATCCCATCTCCATCTCTCCATCCGACCTCCGGGGCATATTAACAAGGCAATGATGTAAAATTATCACCGCTGACTAAGGCATACCTAACATGGTAGGTGGATTCATGTAATACGACCCCAGGGTTGTATTATCAAGCATATCGCCGTTTTACATGGAACATCGCTGAAAAACCTTACGATGTTCCATGGAAAAGGGCACTATCGATGGAATAATTATCGCCATGGTGCTAAACTTTGTTAATACAACGCTAGCCTGGCGAAATAATGCAGTATACAATTTATCGCTGCCTGTTGCAAATATGCCCCTCCATCTCTCGATCCCATCTCCCCATCTCTATCCCATGGAGGGAGGGGGCGGGGCCTGTGGTGACATGTGTGCAGACCTGCCCTGTGGTGTGTTTTAAGTTGGGGAATTAATTCCCTTACAATCCTGTGGGCCCCTGGTTGGGAACGCCCACTTTGCATGTCATTAGCGATAAATATCGCTGACATGAAAAGCGGGCCCTAAACCGCTCGCTATCACCTAAAAGCTGTCGCTAACTGATGTTAGCGACAGCTTGCTAATAAGGCGATGAAATTATCGCCGTTTAGCGGCCGAAAACGGCTGCTAAAGCAGCGATAATTTCATTTTGCCCGCCTTGATAATATGCCCCCTACTTTTTCATGCCACATACACATGCCGCTTCCGGAATTGTCAGCAGTCGACAAAGCCTGTTCATATTGCCAATCACTTTCTCATCATCCCATGGAAAGTAAAAATGTGCAAAGACATAGCAGAAGCAGAGCAGATTAATAGTAAAACACAGATCAATGTTCTTGATCTGAAAATAAATCCCTCTTTTACATAATCCCTGATGTAAGCTGTAGTTCTCATTCACACGGCGGCCACAGAGTTTGAGTTTAAAGTGTATTTGCATAGGATAAAAAACAGGTACAGCGAGGACTGCACAAAAAGCTTCAAAAGAACATCCTGTGGCAGAGTGATAACTGTTTTAGATTTCAGTGTTTGTAATCAGTTTGTGCTCCAACATAAGTCATAGTTTGTGTTAAAACTTCTTAAAATAAAATTGGCATGCGACTTTGTAAACAGCTAGGGGCGATTATATTTATCAGCCGACATTGTCTTATTTCAGGCCAATAAAGCTGATAACAGCTCTTGCACGTCACTGGACACCGTAGCTCAAGCCGCCCAGCTTGCTTTTCTGTTTCATAATCCCAGATTTAAAAAAAAGCTGTTGCGTCACTTCCTCAGCTAAATTAGTGCCCCAGCCAAGTACGTTGCTTGTATTTATTGAGAGGCTGATATTATTTTCTATATTCATTCCGAACTGATTTACCCACACACCTATCCAATACACCCAAAACTCAACAAGCCAAAAAGCAGTTGCTCCTGTAGGGCCCTTTGTCACAGGGATATGTGAGGGATGACTGGAGAACCAGGCCTCATCTGCTACTTTGGAATGCCAGATCATGGGTTCCTCTTTAAGTAGCCAAAGGAGGCTGCAGACAATGCTTTAGACATAAATCAATTAATCATTCAGGGTGGGTAAAGCGCAACTATTCACCCCTGAGGGTCTCAAGGCACTGGAGACATGGGTGTGTTGGCCTTTGGGAAAGGATGCCACAACGGAAGAGAGGAGATACCGTCCTACTTTAAACCCACCTTAGACAAGTGGCAGGACTCTCCAGGGCCCAAACGCGAGACAGTTCAGCTCCCTGGACCCCAGACTCTGAGCCAGAAAAGCAATGTTTTTTGGTGAAACCTAGCACGCAGTCACGGAGACCGCCAGGGACACAAACCTGGTCCCCCAGCCACGGATTTAAAGCATGCCCATCTGTTTTGTGTATCTTGTCGGACGTTTGAGAACTCACATCTGTTCACACAACCCCGAAACCTGTTTCACTGCTCACTGCTTCCCACCCTGCCTGAGATGAGATGGAAACCCCCATGGGAAGAGTGGAGGGGTCCGGATCCCCAAACAGGGGTCAGACCAAAACCTCGTTATTATGCGGTCCCAGGGTTAGGGAGCATGCAGGCTGGTAGGTCCAAAGGCGGATGGGAGGTACAATAGAGACAATGAGAGAAGGAGGGAGAAAATAAAATAGAAATATCGATAACGAGAGAGAGAGGGGGGGGGATGAGAGTCCGAGAGATAGAGAGATAGACATACAACGCAGAGAGCAGGAGTGAGTCCATTCTGTGTTGACCAGCTTCCCAGATGGCGGTTCTTTTACCTGTAACAAACTGAGACAGTTTCTCCTGTAGCCAACAATACTGCCTGAGCAGGGCTGCTCTACACCTCTGTACCGGAAGTGACTGCATTATTAAAGACCCGAGTTTGGCGCTTAGCGAATATGGATATATGGGTTATGGGCCAGATAAATCATTAGGAATCATTTATGTATATGGTAAAGACGGGTATTTGGGTTGGGACTAACTGTGGGCTCACCCCGCATACCCATATAAGTCCATCATATGCACTTCAAACTTAGGCTACGTGTTCCTGTCCTGTAAGGGTTGGGGCCAAAGAGTCAAACAGATAGGCACCCAGCAAAGTAGGTGACTGGTGATAATGAAGAAGGGTAACATTTGGTTTGGGGCAGGGCATGTCAGGCTGCAGTGAATCCAATCCTGCACCCTGAAGAGCTGTCTGTATCTACCACTGTCTCCCGCCAATCTTATTTGGGATTTTCTTTTCTAGCCATTTGGAGATTTTTTTAACCTGTTCTCCTTCTTGATCTCACCAGCATTTCTCTTCCTGGCCACCCTAGGCTTGTGTCTGGACAGGTGTTGGATGGCTAATTTAAAATGTCAAATACTTTATCATCAAGTCATGCCATCCTTCGGGCAAGAGCATGTGATAATGTGCTTATTGCGGTTTACTCTAGTGTGCCTGCTTCGGGTTCCACTTGATTGGTGCAGCTACCCTGTGAGTTATGGTTTCATACCCTTGAGTGTCAGAGGCCTCCTGGGATACCCCTTTCCTGGCACATAGTCACCGGTCACGCATGCCCATAGACTTCGCCTCCTAGCAAACCTTTGAAAACCTCACTGACGGACCACTTTGTTGCTGAGTGCAGTCAGAGGAGAAAGGGATAGTGCAACCAATGATGTAGGACTTCATTCAGAACATTGCTACACCAGACACGCCTACTCCTGCAAGATGATTCACTAAGAATATTTTATTGATTGTGTCAAGTACCCCAATGAATGTAGAGTCAATTCTTCTTTGAGATCCAAATCAGATCCTGGTAGGGGTTAAGGTAATCATGTGGATTTTTTTTAAAAAAGTACATCAGCAGCATGGTAACAATTTACTTAAACACGTTGTAGGTAACTAGGACCAAGGAAATGGACCAAAATCCTACTGGTTTTTCAATGGCAATTTTTTTTCTAGCGAGGGAGTGATCCCCGCTAGTCACAGACACCTAGGACAGTCATTGGAGTTAGTGATTAATTCACTATGTTCAGCAGATAGGCAACGATATTAGAGACATTTTGCACTTATGAGCCTGATGAAGTCTCAAACGATGACTCAGGAAGCTGAGTAACCAAATCAGTTGGCGAACTGGTCATTTGTTGTATAGCCTGTTCAATTATTATGCAAGGTGCCAGAATATCAGTCAATTTTAAGATTAGTTAAATAGTAGCAAGGTAAGCATAAAAACAAAATTTAACAAGTTTTTATGTAATGAATAAGTTGGTGTCATTCTTTGTTGGCTGGGTTTGTAGAAATAAATCTCAGCATTAGTTGTGACATTTTTTCTATAATTCAAAATATTTTGGTGAATCATAATTATTCTTGTCAAGAGCTGTCATCTTTTAATGATAACTGTATAAATCTGTGCACATAGGGAATTCTACCGCAAGTTCCGCTCCATCCTATCCCCACACTTACACACTGTATACTGAGAAGCTCATAAGGCAGGAAGCTTCCCTTCGGATTTGAACTCAGCGACCATAGTGATCATTCCGAAGATGATGGACCCTGAATCTGCTTGTGGAGATTTTGCCCCATTATCCTGATAAATACCGAGCCTTCACTACTTGCTAGACGCCTGACTCTTTGCCTTACTCAGATCATTTGAGTTCTAGTCGACACAGACCAATGTGGCTTTATGCTGGGCTGCAGTACCTGCCACTGTATCTGCCAAATATATGTATCATTAGCCAGAGCCCTTGAGCTCCGGGATCAATGAGTCCTGTTACTTCTCGATTTTGAGAAAGCATTTGATACAATTGACTGGACCTTCCTGGACGGGTTGATGGAGCACTTGGGATTCGTACCTCGGTATCGCTTCCTCGTGCTAGTTAAGAAATTGAACGGTGCACTACCAAGGTATAATGGTATCCAATAATGAAGCACAATCCGTTACTTTGTTGGTGTAATCTTTAATTAAATAGATCCAAATCAACAGAAAACAGACATCAGCCAACGCTTTTAGTTCAAGCGAATGAACTTCGTCAGGGCGAAAATATGTCAAAAGCCTTCATAGGTGGTGAAAAGTGCGGTCCAATCAACCTCAATATGTGGTCGTCGATGCATTAATAATAGCTTAGGCCTCCTTGATAAGGGCCAACAACGAGAAGTCTTTGACGGGCGGTCAGAGTGTAAATGCACTCTGCCCCATAAAAACAAAGCCAAAGGTTCCAGGGCAAGAATGTCCTCCAAGGTGGGAAAGGGCAAGGCAGGGCCCAGGGAGGCAAGCCCTCATGGTAGCCCCCCCTGGGCCCCAGCTGCAGCATGCCCTGCAGGATCAGCACCCAAGTACCCAACATCTTCATGGGGCCACAGCCCCTTCCTTTATACCACATCTCCCTTTGTCTAAAAGGTGCAGGGTCTGGGGGAACCAGATACAACTGGTTCAGGGGAGCTCCTGAGCACTTTGTTTTGCTCAGCTCCTCTCTCCTATTCACAAGACAGACCAGGGACATCTGACGCACCACAGGGGGTGGAGCCAGCATTGTGGAGGGTAGGCACAGCCCTATTCAGATCCCAGGTGCAACTCCTCCTTCCCATCTACATGCAGATCTCCCCATTCACCACCGGGCAGACCCATCCTGGCTCTTAGAGCCAAGCACACCAGCCAGCCCCTGTCAATCACAAGCCAGACATACAATTCACATCAGGCAGGCAGACACTGCACACAGAAATGCCAACTTCTAAAAGTGGCACTTCTCCACTCGTCATAATCAATCTGCGCACACCATTGTGCAGCATTTATTCTCACGAGTTCGCACATACTAAACTTGCCAATGCACTTCTCTCACACCAGGAACTACCAGGGACACACATATCCCCCATGCATTCCTATGGGCGGGCAGGCCCATCTCACCACACATACACAGAGAGCGCACACACTTTACACTGGGCCACAGTGCTAAAGAGCGCAGAGGCCTAAAATCACCAACACCAGGTTACAGAAACAGGCTAGGAGAACGCCAAAAAGTTTTGGGTGAACCTGCCAAAAAGGCCTAGTCCAACACCTCCCCATGTTGCATTCTAGCCTAGGAATTTAACATGGGCTGCTAAAGAATGTTTGAAATAAGTAAACATTGCAGTTATGTTCCTTTCATGACATATATACCACACCAATGTCCATGGGAGTCGATCATTGCAGTATCTGTATATCTCGCTTTCTCTACATTTCCCTAATTTTCCCAACCCATCCATTGAACGATTTCCGAACCCTCTTCCCCCACTTGTGAATTCTATTATACTGTAATCTATTCCCGGCATCAACAGATTACACACTTGTTGGGGGATAATCTCTCCAAAGGAGGGACAAAATACAAAGCCACTCACACCATCATCGCTACCTTGCCCATGGGACATCCTGAAAGTTAGAATAATTCTGACTTGGATATTAGTTTATAATAATCCATAACTTTCCTATATCTTATATAAATTTGATACACTTACTGTTTGGGCTAGTGTTGTATTAGAAAAGCATGGGTTTCTTAATTTGGTAAATGGCATTGTCTTGGTAGTTCTATGATGACTTATGCTGGCCTCTGTTTTGGATTTGTTACTGACTCCATCTGTTTTTCTGTTTCAGAATTTTATTGCTGGTTCACCTTCTACGCGCAAAAACATTGTTTTCTGTGGCGTCTTCTCTGTTTAGGCCTGTTAGGTATCACGTTAGTCCTTAGATGAAAATTCCAATGCCTACTCACACATACAGGTGGAGTTGACCACTATCCCTGCTCATTTTAGGAAGCGAGAGAAGTGTTGGTGTGTGGGTGGCGTAATGTGTCATGCATTTCATGGGTACTACTTTTTAGGGGTGACTTTAGAGAGAAGAACAGTGCACAGCTAATACAAATTGAAGGGGCTCAAGTAACAAACTATGAAAGGGGGCATGGGTATAGTTAGATTTACCACTCTAATTACAGAAGGGTGGTGGTCCACACTGTGGGCGATCTGGAAAGGGATCTTTAGTAAGGAAAGCTAGAGAGGGGACAATGGAACTTTTTCGGTCTTTGTGATTGGCCAGGCTTGGGCCTAGGATGGTAAGTAGGTGGACATTCTGTAGTTTACCCTGGATGCTTCTGATTAGTCCACAGTAAATCAATTCACTGAACTAATAAAGGAAGAGATAGTTATGTATAGGACATCCCTACTTAAGAAATAGTCCCCACGACCTCTGCAAGAGATCCACTCCCCCATTTAAAGTCTAAAAAACAAGAATATCTACTCCTTCCATGACTCATAACATTCGCTCCACCTTTCAAAGGAGCACCACACCTATAGAGGCTAAAAACATTTACCCCTTTCCTTAATCATCCCACCCACACACTCCAAAACACGCTCACACTCTCCTGAATCAAAACACCCCTTTATATTGTCCAGTTTTTTGTATTTTGTCCTGGGCTCTAGCTAGGATCTTCAGGTGAAATGAAATGAAATGAAATGAATGAGACTTACATAGCGCACGACTTACCCTGGGGCATCTCAGCGCTTGCTTAGGGAACCCGTCCTGGTATTCCCCTGTGAGATAGCCCTGGCAGGGTATCCACAAGGTGAAAGCCAGGCATCCCACCGCGAAGGGCCGTTGTGGAGATTAAGCAAGCTATTGCCCAGAGTCGCAGAGTGGGAACCCGTGAGTCGAGAAGGCACCAGAGCGAGAATTAACGAGTCCGTGGAATTTTGAGCCCAAGACCTGCTGAGGCGGGGAATTGAACCCTGGTCCAGGGCCGAACTCAAGCTCCAGGTCTGCCGCCTCTAACCCCTGAGCCACACTTCTCCACTCCAAGACATTATGGAGGACGACGTTGCTTGATGTGGGGGCAAAGGGGCTGCAGCGGGCTGCTGTGGGAGAGTAGAGGTGGTGTGGCTCCATTGCCTGTAAGCGGAAGGTTCTTTGGAAATGATGCCTATTTCTCTACCTCAAGGTGCGCCAGCCAAGAGAAGGCGGCGGCAATTGGCTCCATTTTCATGAGCCACAGCAAAGTAGCTGTCACCCACCAGGCCTTGCCCCTTTGATCTTCCTCCTGGCCTCTGGCGGGTGCAGAGAAGAAAAAGACACTGCATTGTAGTGTCTAATGCAAGCATGTGGTTATATAAGTCATACAAAATGCATAGGGGCAGATTTATGTTAACTGGCGCATCCCCAGGGATGCGCCAGTTAATGTGCGCCACAGTGCACCACAGCTACACCACCCATGGTGCGCCGCATTTACAATGCGGCGCACCATGATGCAAAAACGGCACAGATGCGTGACGCATCTGTGCCGGAAAGGTGGCGCATTGCTGGAGTTGCGTCGCAAGCGCAACACAGCTCCAGCAAGGCTCGGGGGTGCCCCATCTTTACAATGCTGCGTCAAGACCTACGCCTGCTTCAAGCAGGCGCAGGGTTTTGACGCAGCATTGGCCTGAAAGTGACTGAGTGAAATCTCATAGATTTCACTCAGCCACTTTCAGGAGGCGTTCCTGCGCAGGAAAGCCCCCCCCCCCCACCCTGCGCAGGAACGCCTCCTTATGGCGCAGGGCTTTACAACGTGACGCATCTCCTAGATGCGTCACGTTGTAAATAGGGCGCATTGTTTGCGCTGCCGTTCGTCAAATAAAGTGACGCAATTGCGGCACAAAGAGGCGCAAGGGCATCATAAATCTGCCCCATTGTCTTTTACCTGTGGTGACTGGAATTGTGTGATATGCGTTCCTGGGATGTATTTAACATATTTGCTGTTTTTCAATATTTTACGTGAATCCACCGCCACCTGAATAATGAAAAAAAAAGATTTAGCTCAAACAGGTGAAAACGTTTTTAAAAAGTTTACTCTACATTGTTTAAAAAAATGGTCAAACTGCAAAATTATACTGCCACAGAAAACGGTGAAAAAAGAATTTATGTAGCATACGTTATTTAAAGTTTTCATTTAATATTATTAATGCAGCAAATCGGACCTCGTGCCTTTTGGACAACTAGTGCCACTTACTAACATTTCCAGTGGCCCTGCCCTTCCCCTACCCAACAACCAACTCACATCACAACTTTTCCCTAACTGTTAAATAATTGCTAACCACTTTGAAAGGTTTAAGTCACATTAAAACAATTTTAAAAAATTGAAACGTTTGATAAATGCCTAGGAAAGAATCACGAAAATAATGAATAAAGGAAGGAGTAGAGGCAAAAGGAAGGGGAATAACTAAAAGGTAGGTAGCCAGAAGCGATGCTGGGGCTGGCCTTACACCTCGTCTTCTTTGATTGTCCTGAAAGAGGGAAACAAAAAGAAGGCACTGATTAGTAGTATCAGCTTCTGGTAGCACAGGTAAAATCATACTAAAGTAACCAGCATTGTCCACCACTTTATCCTATAAGTTTCTTTTCCTATAAATACATATAAATAATATTCCTTCTCCCCTGTATTTTCAAAATCATGCCACTAAAGCTACCCTCAAAGGCGGAAATCTAGCACATCACTGTGATGGACACTGTGCAGGGACACAGGAATCTTAGCAGACCCCCTCCACCTTTGGGATTTTTGCTCTTTCCTTCTCACTTCCTGCCTATTAACCAAAGCCCAAACATACCTGCTTTCGAGGTTGTCTGCTGCTATCCTAAGTGCCTCCATCTCATAGTTGAAAACATTCTTCAAACTGCAATGCCTTCCTGACCTTCTTTAGGAGATGACCCTATAGTCCCTGGACCAGCCCTCCCCACCACTCTCAATTAGAGATAATCGTTTGTGGCTTCAAGGGTTGATGTACTCCTGTAGAGCCAGAATCAGGCTCCAGCGCGGCGAAGAAGAAAGACAAAACAGCGCTCCTGCACGGTTACGAACAGCTGTCTCCTAACACGTCTCCCGGGCTCCGTGAACACCAGTCGCGTATCCAGAAGGCAGGAAGGAATTCGAAGCACGAAGCCGGTTGGAAACGCGATGTTTAAGCGTTTCCCCCGGAAGTGCTTCGAAAGAGGCGGGTCAGCAGCAAAGGACTGGACCGGGACTCAATCTTCCGCCCGGAAGTGAGTATCCCGGTATTCTGTGTGTGTTTAGCGGGGAACGGCAAGCGCCGGAAACGTGACAGTACCACCCCCCTAAAACAGATCCCCCTAACTCCCCCGGAATCAGAAAGGGGAGGCAGGGCGAGGGCTAAGAGGGTGACTCAGATGAAAAGCACGGACCAGAACGGGAGCATGGCGCACATGGGACAAGGGATCCCAAGACCGCTCATCCGGACCGTACCCCTTCCAGTCTACTAGGTAGAATAGCTTACTCCTGGTACGACGAGACCCCAGGATGGCTCTGACCTCATACTCAACATGGTCCTCCACCACCACCGGAGAAGGAGGAGAGGGAACAGCGCTGTCGGAACGGACCGCTTGCAGAAGGGATACATGAAACACTGGGTGTATCTTCATGTGCGGAGGAAGCGAGAGCTTCATAGCCACAGGGTTGACCACCTTCTCGATGACAAAAGGGCCCACAAAACGGGCAACAGTTTTTTGAGGCCATGCACATTGAGGTGCCGAATTGAAAGCCACACCCTGTCACCCATGCGGTATTCGGGTTCCTTCTGTCTATGAGTGTCAGCATGCGCCTTGTAGGTGTCTTTTGCCCTGGCCAACTCGAGTCAGAGTCTGCACAGGATATCATGATAAGCCTGTACAGTTGGTAACTGGCTGTCCAGGGGTTCCTCCCAGGCAGTGGTGCGAGGGCGACGGCAGTGAAGGCAAAAGATAGGGGACATGCCGAATGCTTGCTGTTGTTGTACGCGTATTCCGCCATCCAAATCACCTCAGACCATTCCTTCTGAACCATAAGCAGCAAACTGCGGAGGTACTGCTCCATGGCGTGGTTCGTTCTTTCGGCCTGACCGTCGGTCTGGGGATGGAACGCGGAGGAAAGGCGTACGTCCATCTCGAGTATCCTGCATACCTTCTTCCAGAAGCGAGACACGAATAGCGATCCCTGGTCCGTTATGACCACTGATGGAATGACGTGGAGGCAAACCACCTCCTGCACGAAGACCAAGGCCAGTTCAGCTGCTGTGGGTAATTTTACCAAGGGTACGAAATGAGCCATCTTGGAAAGGTGGTCCACTATGGTGAGAACCGTGGTGTGACCGGTCTTGGTGAGCGGAAGTTCGACCACGAAATCCATGGAGATGGTGTGCCACAGATACGGTGGCACAGGAATGGAACGCAGAAGACCAACAGAAGGCTCTGAACTGTTCTTGCCCAGCAGACAAACGGCACAGTTTGTCACATGGTTTTTTGGATCGGTCACCATCGTTGGCCACCAGAACTGTCTCTGTACGAGGTCGAGCGTCTTGTGGTAGCCAGGGTGGCTAGAGAGAACATGATCGTGACACATGCGGGTGGCTTTTTTCTGACAAGGCACCCCAGGCAGGTACAGCCGGTCTCCCCTGAACAGCAAACCGTTCACACAAGTCACACCCTCGTGTCCCTCTGCCAGGATAGCTGGATCAGACTGTTTTGTGTCTTTTTTCACCAGAGTCATGAAGTCCGAGGCCACTACAACGCCCTGGAAGTGTTGCTCCGATATTATGGAAACAGGTTCAGCGTTTTCGGTGTCCTCGTTGGTTTCGTCTGCCCGCGAAAGGGCATGCGCTTTGGCGTTTTCCTTCCCGGGTCGGAACGTGATCACGAAATTGTACTCATTGAAGAATAGGGTCCATCGAAGCTGTCGGGCTGTGAGGGCACGGGCTGAACGGAGGAACTGAAGGTTCCTGTGGTCTGTGTAGATAGTTACTGTGTGTTTGGCGTCTTTCAGGAAGTGGCGCCATTCCTCGAATGCTGTCTTGATTGCTAGGAGCTCCCGGTCAGACATGGTGTAGTTATGTTCAGCGGGTTGGAGTTTCTTAGAGTAAAAGGCCACTGGATGCAGCTGTCCTGTGCTGGTGTTTCTTTGTGACAACACGCCCCCTATAGCGTCCTTAGAGGCGTCTGCCTCCACTATGAAGGGCTGCTCAGTATCAGGGTGCACCAGAACAGGGGCTATGGTGAAACACCTTTTTAGTTCTTGGAAAGCGATGTCTGCTTTCTGATCCCAACACAAGCGCACCCCTTTGCGCAATAAGCATGAAATAGGTGCCACCATCTCGGAGAAGCCTGTGATAAACCGGCGGTAGTAGTTGGAAAAACCCAGGAACCTTTGGACCCCTTTTACGGACTCCGGAGTAGGCCATGACAAGATGGCTTCTACCTTTTTGTTGTCCATTTGGATGCCTGCCGGAGTGATGATATGCCCCAGGAACTCAACAGAGGTGACATGAAAAACGCTCTTCTCCATTTTCACGTACAAACAGTGTCTTCCCAACTGTTGGAGGACGGAACGCACATGCTGAACGTGTTCTGCGATGGTCTTTGAGTATATCAAGATATCGTCTATGTAGACAATACAGAAGTCGTCAATGTTATTCCTCAAAGCCTCATCGATGAAGAACTGGAACGCTGCGGGGGCCTTGCAGAGTCCGAAAGGCATGACCTGGTATTCGAACAAACCGAATTTCGTCCGGAAGGCGGTCTTCCATTCGTCACCCTTTCAGACTCTGACTAGATGGTAAGCCCCCCGCAGGTCGAGCTTCGTGTAAATGTAGGCGATTTTTACCTGATCCAGGAGGTTGGTGATCAATGGTATGGGTACCGGTTCTTCACGGTAATGGCGTTCATCGATCTAAAGTCTATACAGGTCCTCAGATCACCTTTCTTCTTCGACACGAAGAAAAGAGGAGAGGAAACCGGAGACCTGGAATGACAAATAAAACCGTTGTCCAAATACTCGTCCAGATAGGAGCGAATGGATATTCTCCTTCTCCGTGAGAGAATAAATCCTGCTGCATGGCAACGTGGAGCCGGGTATCAGGTCTATTCGGCAGTCGAAAGACCGATGCCGTAGCAGAGTGTTGGCTCCCTTCTTGTCGAACACTTCCGCTAGGTCCAGATATTCCTCCGGTATGACTCCTTGGGAAACCATCCCCATGCCTTGTAAGAGTAGCGAGCGTGATTGTATGGAACGAGCACACCGCAGGTCGTCCTTCGCATAACAGGTTCTACAGCAGTGTTCCGAATCCAGGTGTATGGTTCTGGACACCCAATCGATGCGGGGATTGTGGTTTACCAACCATGGAAAATCCTATATGACCTTGAATTGAGGAGCGTCAATGACGTCAAAGCTGATGGACTCGGCATGGTGGTTTGCAAAGGTCATAGTCATATTCTCGGTTCGATGCCTGATAGGGCTGGAAGTCAAGTCTGTTCCATCAACAGCCTTGACTGTTTCTGGTTGTGCCTAAGACACCGTGTTCATGCCCAAGGCATGTGAAAAGGCGGTATCAATGAAGCTGCCGGTCGCACCGGAATCCAACATAGCGGTCACCAGCCAGGTTCTGCCAGCCTGGTTCTGTAAGGACACTTCCACACCTACCGGGTGACTGCCGTCGAATACTGCAGGGATCGCTGAGGTGCAATACGAAGAACCCAGAGGACGGACCCCCTTGCCTACTGGGTTGGTTCATTTCCCGACTTGTCGCCCTTGGTGATGGGCAACGCAAAAGGCCTTCTGCCCTGAGGTTTAGTAGGTTTCACCGGACATTCCCTGACGAAGTGTCCGCTTTTGCCGCAGTACAGGCACTGGTTCTGCTTCCTCCTCTTTTCTCTTTCTTGACTAGTCAAGGGTCCTCTTAAGCCACCAATCTGCATTGGTTCAGGAGCATCGCCCTGGGGAGTGGTGTCTTCCTTGACCTTTTCGGCGCCCTTGTCCCCAAAGGACAGGAAGCGGTTGTCGCTGCCTTTTCTCTTTTCAGTCCTTCTTTCCTGTAGTCGTAAATTAATTTTACCCACCAAGTCGATGAAAAGGCCTATTTAGTCAGGCGGATTGGGTACCTGTGAGATGAGATCCTTCAGCTCATCACGCAATCCCCAATAGAACACTGATACCTTCTTATCCTAAGGCCAATGGGCCTCGATAACAAGCAGTGGCGGCTGGTGACATTTGAAAGTGGTGGGGCGTAAATACTGCACTGTGGCGAGCGAGTGCAGCAAGCAAGGCCGAACCACCTATGGGGGGTTCGGGGGTTCTCCCACGAGAACATTTTGAAAAAAGGGTGGGCAAATGGTGTATTCTCAAGCACATTTGAGAAAGAGGTGGCTTGGCGAATACATCTCTGGGAGTAGCCAGACAAGTCTCTTTGCACAGATACATCTCTCTCCCTGCATTCACATAGGCACAGTCACCCTGCACTCATAGACCCATTACTCACCCTTCCCTGACACATTACTAAGCCAGCAATCACCCATCCACATCACTCACTCTGGGCTCACACAGGTACACTGCTCACCCTGCACTCACACAGACATCACTCACCCTGGATTCACACAGGCACACTGCTCACCCTGCACTCACACAGACATCACTCACCTTGCACTCACACAGGCACACTGCTCACCCTGCACTCACACAGACATCACTCACCCTGCACTCACAAAGACATCACTCACCCTGGACTCACACAGGCATCACTCACCCTGGACTCACACAGGCATCACTCACCCTGGACTCACACAGGCACACTGCTCACCCTGCACTCACACAGACATCACTCACCCTGCACTCACACAGGCATCACTCACCCTGGACTCACACAGGCACACTGCTCACCCAGCACTCACACACACATCACTCACCCTGCACTCACACAGACATCACTCACCCTTCACTGCACTGCACTCAATAGGTTTCCTTTATTACAGCCTGTCTAGGCCTGGCATTGCCTGGTGACAGACTACAGTAGATAATACCACGTCTGCTGGGGCCTCTGAGCAGGTGGGGGTGCTTAGCACAGACCCGAGAATGCAAGCAACCTCCCCACAGACACTGGCGTTATTGTAGTTGTAGGCTGTTAGTCACTGCATGCGAAGACGTTCAGCAATTGCCCCCAGCCGTGTTTGCGCCCCGAAGACTGACATCATTCAACCACGATCTGTTAGAGCCAGGTAAACCAAAACAAACATCGACAAATAAGTTTCCTGGCTCCCCATGAACTTGTCTCCAAAAGGTAGTAATGGGCTAAAATCTAAATGCGCTTTATTTTCATCTGGTATTCCATCAAAGAAGAACCTGTTCCCCTGACTCGCCCTCTCCCCCCTCCAACTTTCTCTCTCCTCTCTGGGTGTGCTGTGTTACTAGAAGCCCTTTGCAGATGTGTAGAAAGAGGTTAATACGTGTGTATCAAGGCAGATGTAATACTTTCAATGGGAGAGTACAGGCAATCCCCAGAGACACGTAATGCTTTTAATTGAAGAGTGCTGGCACTATTCAAAAACTAGCAGGTACTCTGGTACAGAGTACCTGCACTTCTATTTTTCCATTTCAAGCACAGGATGTATGTGTTACTCGGACCTGTAGCTTAATACAAATAACGTGCCGATTGCAGCTATAAACGTTTAACTAACCTCAGACGATGACAATCCGAGTGAACCTCTTTCCTACTAGTGATTTTTAGTAACACGCAGATCTCTCTGCAGCGGGTGTGTTATCCCGCTGAACTACCAACACCTGCAGTCCTTTATGTTCATGTCCCAGCATGGCACGTCGCTCCGTCACCCTGGCAACATTCTGTTTTATGAAGAATTTCTCTAGCTGGAAAGGAAGCTGGCTTGACCTCATGCTTGGGCCTGTCATAAAATCTTTTACCATCTGCAACTCTGCAGACGATGCTTCCACTTGGCTGCTCCAACCTGCCGGCCACACTACAGAGCCCGAGGCACCAGGGCCTCGGATATTGCCATCAGATGAGGGAGAAAAGCGGTTCCGTGCCAGAAATCTATCTATAAATATACTGCTGCGAGCATGCAGGATTGAAAAGAAAATGCGGCCGATTCCCGAATCACTCAAAACTCCGTTTCTAGTCTTAACCTGGGTGAACAGCCTTTAATGGCGGGCTCTAATTCGCCGGCATTACGGGGTGGGGGTTGGGGGGATTGGAAATGAGGGACAACCAATATATTTTAAATAAAATCGTATAATAAACTTACCAGAGACTCCGTCCCGATTCCCGCCGTCCTCGTTTTGAAGTCCTGTCCTGCTGCAGCACGTCATCAGGAAGGCGGCGCGACAGGCAGCCTCCCTCTCCACTGCCGCAGATTGATTGGTGCGGCCGGCTGCCCCAGGTGACGTAGTTTTCTGTCGTATGCTGCTGCTGCAGCATACAGAGAACAGGGAGAGTTGAGGCCAGGGGGGGGTGGCTTGGGGGAGTGGCTTTCCCACTGTAGTTAATACTGTCTGTTTGGGCACCGGCCTCAGGCTGTCCAAACAGTCAGTATTAACAATAGTGGGCAAGCCACTCCCCCAAGCCACTCCCCCTGCCCTCGAGTAACACTCCCACTGTAAACACGGAAACTGTTCTGCTTTCTCGCCGTGCGAGAAGGCACAAACAAATGCTAGTTATCATATTATATAACTTATATAATATGATAACTAGCATTTGTTCTGCCTTCTCGCACGGCGAGAAAGCAGGGGGGGCGGCGCCCAAACGCCCCCATGTAAGAACCGCCACTGATAACAAGCCTGCTGAACGTGGTGATGTAATGAAGCAAGTCTTGGTTGCCTTGTTTTAGGTTGAGCAACTCATTATCTGCGGCTTGCACAAAGGTGTGACGAGTGAACATTCGCCGCATGGCTTCCTTAAATGTCGGCAGGTGGTTGAGCATGGGATCGTCATTTTCTACCAATGCAATGGACCACTGAGCGGCGTCCCCACCCATGTATGATAGAATGTATGCGACCTTGGATGCATCATCAGGAAAAGCCGCTGTTTTGGCCATGAAATGCAGGTGGCATTGATGGATGAATATTCCATACTTGGTGGGCGGAATCGTTATCGTGGGCTTCGAATTCTGTCAGGTGCCCCACAAGACTTACCTCTGCTTGTGAAGCGATTCCGCAGAGGCGACAAGAGCCCCCGCCCCTGTACCCACCTGACCCGCGTGGAAAGTAGGACCCAGCAGGGATGAGATGGACGCAGTGAAGGGAGCCAGAAAAGAACGTAGAGGCGTGGTGTGGGTGTGGAGCTTGCGGAGTATCTTGGTGCCAACTGGGAAAACAGGAAAGAACCAGATCAGAAAACGACCACACCTCCCGCTTCCAAAGCAAACCCTTAAACACACACAGAAAATGTTTCCCTCCGGGAACTCACCAGTGCTTCTGTAGACTACGATACCCAGAAATCATTGCAGCTCCTATGAGGATAACCAAGGTAAAGCGCTCCTGCGCGATAGTACCCAAGCAAAAACCAAAGTAAAGCGCTCCTGCGTGATATGCACTTTCAAATGTTAAACCAAGGTAAAGCGCTCCTGCGCGATATGCAAAATATATGTTAGTAACAACAACAATGTGGCATCCCTGGAGGGCGAAAGTAAAATAAGGACAATGCTCCTGTTGTGAGGAGCAATACCCCAACACAGCGCTCCTGCGTGGTGGGTAACACACAACTGTAAAGAACACCCAAAAGTAAGCACTCCTGCGTGATGACCCGTAACCCTGCACAGCGCTCCTGCGTGGCGAGGGTTATTAATACAGAAGAAAAACTGCCCTGGATAGCGCTCCAGCGCGGAGAAATCAAGAGAAACAAAGCAAGCGCTCCTGCGCGTGTAAAGCCAAGGAAAACGATAAGCGCTCCTGCACGGCGAGGGTCAAAAGATCGAGGACATGTAAATACCCAGAATCGCGCTCCAGTGCGGCGAAGAAGAAAGACAAAACAGCGCTCCTGCGCGGTTACTAACAGCTGTCTCCAAACATGTCTCCCGGGCTCCGTGAACACCAGTCGCGTATCCAGAAGGCAGGAAGGAATTCGAAGCACGGAGCCGGCGGGAAACGTGATGTTTAAGCGTTTCCCCCGGAAGTGCTTCGGAGGAGGCGGGTCAGCAGCAAAGGACTGGACCGGGACTCAATCTTCCGCCCAGAAGTGAGTATCCCGGCATTCTGTGTGTGTTTAGCGGGGAACGGCAAGCGCCGCAAACGTGACACATTTCTGTATATTTGCGTATTTATTTTAAACCTTAATTAATATCTACAAACTTTGTATATATATAAAAATAATAAATCTGTGTGGGAGAAGAGGAGTATCATGACCTACTCAAGACTTCGCCTCTCCAGGGTCAAGGTCCCTCCACACACTCAACAAAGGTAATGGATACACTCTTTCCACCTGCTTATATACTATGGGGCAGATTTACAAGCCCCTTGCGACACTTTTGCGCCGCCGTTGCTTCACTTTTGTGATGCAGCGGCAGCGTAAAAAATTCGGCCAATTTACAAGATGATGCATCTAGGGAGATGCATCACGTTGTAAAGCCCTGTGTCACATTATACCTGTGTCAGGTATAATGTATGCAGGTGTGGCGTTCCCATGCAGGAAAGCCTCGTAAAAGTGACATTGTGATATCTACAAGATTTCACTGCGTCACTTCTAGGACGCCACTGCACCAAGATGCAAGGAGTGATGCAGTGTAGTGGGAATAGGCCTCAAAATGCTTTGTTGGATTTGCGTCCTGCTAGCGACACGACTCCAGCAATGTGTGACTTTTGCCCCAACAGATGCGCCAGAATTTCCTACGCATCTGTCAATCTTTGAGCCATGGTGTGCTGTATTTACAATCTGGCGCATCTATTTTGGTGCAAGTGTTTCTGAGGGGGGCGCAGGGAAAGGGATGCATCTCTACAGGTGCGCCACTTTCTTGTAAATATGCCCCAAAATATCTAAAATACGCTAAAATGTAAGGACATGGGTATTACATTAAGCTTGCATACTCTTATCTGCAATGTAATGCAATGATGCATGCAAAGTGATAAAAAATAAAGTTAAGGAATTAAAAATATGGGAAAGTAAAACAAAGTAAACAAAAATAGGACAGGTGGGATAGAAAATTGTAAAACTGGAGTGGGATGGGTGGGAGAACAGGCAGGCAGGAACAGGCTCGAGTGAGTAATGTCACATCATCAATAATGTTATGGCCTAAGAGATCTAAAAAAAAAAACTATAGATGGTGGCGAATAGAGAAACGGAGAATACAGAGTTTCACAATTAGAACTTCAACTTGCAGAGTAAGTTCCCCGCCTCTGACACAGTAGGGCTTTCCCTAACAAGAACACTTCCAGATCATTAGGGGCAAACAGCGTATATAAGGGCTAGCCTGTGCAATGTCTAACTGTCTTTCAACATCAGTTGTTGTGACTTCCCCACTTTATGCTGTACTTCACAGCCGGCTTCTTTTGTTTCCTTACCTTTGTTCTTTTCTTCCCCTCAGTTCTGTTAATTGCTTAATACTTGTGTTTGTTGGTTTCCTATACCTGCCCTTTTCATCATATGTCGTCATCCCTACTCATCCCAGTGTTTCAGTCGTGCTGCATCCTAGTTCGGATCCTGATTGGGACTCCCAGTATGTCTGGACACTCGTAACAGCATGCCAATTGCCTGCACTGGATAAGTCCAGAAGTATGTGCTTTCTTCTCACCTGTGCTTCGGCTACTTCCTTGACTCGCGTTCTCTCACCAACAGGTGGAGATTCGGTCACGTGCACATCATCAGAGATGCTGTGTTGTATCTAATCTAGTTTGAATTATCTGCCAATCAGCCCTCAGGACTGGGCCTCTCTACCTCTCCTCTCCCCTTGAGTGCGGGTCCTCTTCAGAAATCTTGACATATTCCCAAGGGGGTGATAGGACCCATAAGGAGATAAGGAAGGACTGGCCTTGACATCCCCATTCTCACATTGCCGTGGTTGTGACAAAGAGTGCGACACCTTAGTCAAAATTGGTCGCTAATTTTGGTTGCATCACATGCAATCGCACAAGATATTTGTCACATGAAGCGCAGCCTAGTATGCTGTCACTGTCTTATGCAGAATTTTACTGACGTTTGCACACGTTTTAGGGATTGTCATGAAATTCCCTAGAAAGAAATTATGCAAATTACGCACCGTTACTTCGTGCATGTCCTGTAAAACATGTTTACTGTTTCTTAAGCTTATTGCTCGTTTGACTACAGAATACTGAACATTTTGGTACCATCGTTTTTGCTATGGCATCATACATTGCACTTCACTATTAAAGTTGAAAATGAATTGTTCCCATTTGTAACTATTACTCGAACACCCATTATGAAAAGGAGCACTCTTTTCCACTTATTGGTGGTCAAAGCCCCATTTTACCACCTGAGTAAAGACCCATTTCAAGTTTAAAACCTAGGCCACTAACTTTATCCCGTAGTAAAATGAATTTCCGTACAATTGTAAAAGGATTATTACTTTTGACTGTTTCTCTTGAATTATGGCTAGCTTGCGCCGTCTGTTGTAAATATGCCCCTAAATTCTTTCTAATTCACTCTCTCAAAGGGACGAATTCATCCACATGACGCCATTCCCCTTTTCGTGTTCTTCTCTTGACTTCTGTCAGGATAAGGTCCATCTTGATGACTTCCTCAAAGGAGCGCAATGATATGGAAGGCGGGATTGCTTGGCTCATGACAAAATTGAGATACTCTTCTGCTGGTGATGCAGTCTGTCTCTATGTGGTTATTTGGATGTACTCAGTGAGGTGGCTGTTCTTTCAAGGCTTGTGAGTATTTGTATGTGAGTGAGCAGCGCTTTAAATGGGGGAAAAGTGCAGGTACTCATCAGATCGAGCTGGGGGCGTGGCAAGGAGGCGGGGCTAGAGGCGGGACTAAGGGTATGTCTAATAAAAAACATTTGAAGGGTGCAAGAATTTTTTTGGTTGTGAATGATAAATTGCTTCCCTACGCAATTTATTGTTGATGCTCTGGCATGTATTAAATTGTACTAGTTGACAGACTACTGAAAGGTAACTATCAGGTTTCCCTTTTTGTCAGAGGCACCTGTAAAACTTTAAAAGGTGCAGAGACTTGTTTTGCTGAAAATAATGAAAGGAAAAAAGACTACATACTAAAATGCAACGCTGACCCGCATCAGGTGGAAAGAAGCCATCAGTTGTCATGCAAGTGATCCTGGGAGAAGAAAGTTATCTGGGGTCTCACAACAGAGCAATAATATTTCACCCTTTCATTCACTTTCAGATACTGTGCCACCCAGCTAAACCTAATCCAAAATTCTGAGGGGCTAGTAAAGGGATGGAGGAACATATAACCATGTACATATGAGCACGGTGTCACTGATGATGGTGGTCAGCAGGTCTGCTGTAGCCACTGTTCCTGATATGGGAGGCCCCCTGTACCCACGTGTGTTTGATGCTCAAAGCTTCCCTTAGGCCTGCTCCTTCTCCTCAAGTCCAAGGCTTGGCTTCCTCCCTTGGGTGCTTTGGGTTCCCTGGTGCTCCCACTCCTACTGTGTGGTTCACTTTTTCATGTATACCAGATACAGCCAGCTGTTGTGTCAACTGGTGATGACCAGTCTGGTGCACCTCATAGTGCAGTGGAACCCTACAGATTTCTAAGCTGATGTAGTGGAAATTGGGAGGGGCATTGGGAGGGGCAGGCATTTGCCACTTCTCGTTCATATCTCTGTACTGCTCACAGCAGCACACTTATGGATGCCTCCACAGCATTGTCCTGGAAAGACATACCTTTGATTCCCCGGCTAACCATGATCCTTCCTTCTTTCGACTTCTCTGCCTGCTCCCTCCTTCCAGTGTGGGGATATGTGTCCTGGCCTGTAGTGGTGTGAGTGGTTCTTAAGCTCACTTCCTGGCCTGAGGGGTCTAGCCCTCTGACCACATCTGTAATGGCAACTACATTCTTGGGACAATATTGGCAGTAGTCTGTGTACCACTTTGCCAATTCACTAATTTTACATGGATGGAAATCCATTTTTATATTATATTTTTGTCACAACACGCTAGTGGCACTCTGTGGGTGCAGAACTCCCAAGCTGGAGTGTTGGGTGTGTATCCAGAAGAAGGCAGCAAATGAAAGATAAACCACACCTAAAATAGATGGTTTTACTTTATTTAGCTGAAAACTGAAGTTATTTTCCCCAGAAAGTTATGTGAATTTGCATCAATTTGCTATGAAAGGAGGTGAAGGGCTGGCTGTAAGGGTCCCTTCCCCAAACCAGACAGTCTTAGACATGCAGAAATAAAACTGAATTTCCCCTTTTGTGATTATTGTAGGATGTCAGTAACATTCACTGTTTGGGGAATCTAGTCATTTCTGCATCTGTGGCAGGTAACTGGATATGGGCCTGTCCCAGTATGGTAAGAGCTCTGCCTACAGACATCCTTCATTCCAAATGTCCGTGTCAGTCGAAGCCCTGGTCCTCACCCACCTGAATGGAGGCAACTCTCTGACCATTAGCCTCCTTAACAATATTCAGACACCCATGAAAGCACCTTAAGCACCTCAACCACTGTAACACTTCCCATCATGGGCTTGTAGAAGTTGGCCAAATCCACCCACACTGAAGGTATTGTATTGCATTGTATTTTAATTACATTTATAGAGTGCTTACTACCCCTGATTAGGCATCAAAGCACTTTTTCGGCAAGTAGCACGCTACTCAGGAACTCAAGAAGGATTAGTGTTGAATTAGTATAGTGAAAATGTGAAAGTGGTGAGTGGTGGATAGGTTAGTCAGTTATTTGGATTTAGAAGGATAGCTGAGGGATAGGAGAGGGAAAAAGGTTTGCATGTACATAGCGCTTTGTACCCCTGATGGGGTGTTGAAGAGCTTTTGTTTGGAGAGTAGCACTTATTAGGGTTAAAGAACAAAGGAATACCAAAAAGTGTGTGTCTGAGCATGTGTAGGACAGCAAAAAAGAGTACTTGGCAATCTGGAATGGGCTTCGTTTCTGAAAAATGCTTGATATCAGACACAAGCATTCTGGAAGCAATTTAAAGTGTGATCTAACATCATTGAAATGAATGAGAAACATTCACCAAGCCATGGGACGTCATGTCTTAGTCGTGTTTCAATGCTTAAATTGTTAGCTACATTCAGTGTTTTCTGGTAAATGCGTATTTTCAACTCTGTGCACATTATTCTTCCCCTTCCAGTGTTCCCCAGTAAGGTCTATACTGTGTTTAAGTATTTTGATCCTCCAAGTATGCAATCTGAATTCTTATGATTGTTTGTTGGACCTTTCATTGTTTAACGCAGTTACAAAAAATGAGTCACATTATGGTAAACTTTATATTAGCTGATTAAAACAAGCATTTGCAATGCAATAGGTCTCACATTAGGAAAGTTCGAGCTTTTGGAATTGTAAATGACACTTTTTTTATTTATGTGTTGGTTTTGAAAATAGATACATTAATAGCATTGTCATTTACACTTCCAATAGCTTAAACTTTCGCAAATGTGACCCCTATTACATTTGTAATGCAATATGTGTTGAGATTGAGTGAGTGAGTCAGTGAGTAAGAATGAGTGGGAGAGTCAGTCAGTGACTGGGAGAGTCAGTTAGTGAGAGAGAGAGTGGGTGAGTCGGTCAGTGAGAGTCTGGACAGTGAGTGAGTGAGTGAGTCAGTAAGTGGGAGAGTCAGTCAGCGAGTGAGAGAGAGTGGGCGAGTCGGTCAGTGAGAGTCTGTTAGTGACAGTGAGTGAGTGTGTGAGTGAGAGAGTGGGAGAGTCAGTTAGTGAGAGAGTGAGAGTGGGAGAGTCTGTCAGTGAGAGTGAGAGAGTCAGTGTGAGTGAGTCAGTGTGAGTGAGAGAGTCAGTGTGAGTGAGAGTTAGTGTGTTTCAGTGAGAGAGTGAGAGTCTATGAGAGTGTCAGTGAGAGTGTGAGAGTCTGTGAGAGTGTCAGTGAGAGTGTGATAGTCAGTGAGAGTGAGTAAGCCATTAATGCAAGGCATTTGCAAGTAGGGTGAGGACTCTAAAGCTCAACTTTCATTGTGACAATGGTTCAAATATACTTCCATTGCCACTGGGTGTTGTACTCATGTCAACATAATCCTGCATCAAATGGCATTGGCGTTCAGGGATATTTGTGCAGTTTTAAACGTCCTAAAAGCAGTGCTTACAAGGAGTGTGCGTGTTTTTTTATTTTTTTATTTGCAGTTTTAAAGATCATTAAAGCAGTGTTTACAAAGGGTGTGTGTGATAAAAAATAATTTTGCAGACTTCTTGTATTAACTTTAAGTTGCGTAGGTTCCAACATTAGTGCTAGGAGTGCGCAGTGTGCGCGTACCAAACTACTATTCAAGAAATAAATATACTTAATATCCTCCTGTGATTGTTAGCTTGGGTGGTTGGGGGGGGGGGGCGGAGCACATACTTATAACTCTGTTAAAGATCATTAAACCAGTGCTTACAAAGGGTGTGTGTGATAATAAAAAAGTTTGTACACTTCTTGTATTACATATATTTGTAGATTGCTTTCATAATATAACTTCCCTTTCAAAGTCACCAAATAATAACTTTTGAAAGCGAAAAGAGGAGCACACCAACATCATGCCAAGAACAGCCTCGAAGTGTGTCTGTTAAAACATACAACGCGAAAATAACAATAAAAAGTTCATGTTTTCCACCCACGCCGTGCATCAAAAGGGTCACAACAGAGTGTGGCAGACGTTTGTTCGGAAGTGGAAATAGAGTTTGGAGAACAGCTGCATGAGATCTATTGCATTGCAAATGCTTGTTAAGCTATGCGTGAGTGAAGTAATAATAAGTGCAGAAAACAAACAGGGTTGCAGCATGTGAGGGTGTAGTGTGAGGGTGCAGTGTGTGAGGGTGCAGTGTGCGTGAGGGTGCAGTGTGCATGATGGTGCAGAGTGTGTGAGGGTGCAGAGTGTGTGAGGGTGCAGTGTGTGTGAGGGTGCAGTGTGTGTGAGGGTGCAGAGTGTGTGAGGTTGCAGAGTGTGTGAGGGTGCAGAGTGTGTGAGGGTGCAGAGTGTGTGAGGGTGCAGAGTTTGAGGGTGCAGTGTGTGTGGTCTAAAGTAGTGTGAGGGCGCAGTTTGTGTGTTGTGGCACAGTTAAATACATACATTTATGTTTTATAAGGAATGTTGCAATCTGTTTCTTTGTTTGGTGATTGTATTATGTAATGGTTCTATTTTATGTCCGTTACAAATACAGGAGATTTTAGTGATAAATAATAGTGAAAACTGCAGAGAGGTGTTTCCAAATGTGCGTAATTTGTTATTGCTAAAAAAACTATGGATATGACTGAAGTAATAATGAGTGCAATAAACAAACAGGGGTGCAGTGTGTGAGGGTGCAGTGTGTGTGAGGGTACAGAGTGTGCGAGGGTGCAGTGTGTGCGAGGGGGCAGAGTGGGTGAGGGGGCAGAGTGGGTGAGGGGGCAGAGTGTTTGAGGGGGCAGAGTATGTGAGGGGGCAGAGTGTGTGTCCTAAAGTTGTGTGAGGGCGCAGTGTGTGGTTGTGTGTGTGGTTGTGTGTGTGTGTGGTTGTGTGTGTGCTTATGGTTGTGTGTGTGTGGTTGGGTGTGTGGTTGTGGTTGAGTGGTTGTGTGTGTGGTTGTGTGTGTGTGTGTGTGTGTGTGTGGTTGTCTGTGTGGTTGTCTGTGTGGTTTGTGTGTGTGGTTGTGTGTGTGTGTAGTTGTGTGTGTGGTTGTATATGTGGTTGTGGCTGTGTTTGTGGTGTTGTGATTTCGTGTGTGTGTGTGTTTGTGTGTGTGTGTGGTTGTGTGTGTGTGTCTCCACAGCATTAAATCCGGCACTGGGTGCAAAGGGTTCCACCACTAAAGACTCTTCTGTGTTAGCGACTTACATGTCATGTTATTCTGGCCCTGAACATCAGCACTCTTTTTGATTTGAAAAAAGAACGGGAAAGCAATTTTTGATAGACATTTCTTGGTTCATTGTAAGAAACATGCAAAGTAAACACAAATACAATTGATGTGTGAGCACACAGACTAGATCTGTTACAGTCACAAGCATTTTTTTAATAGAGATGTGTCTTGTTTTTTGCAACACCAAAATGCAACACTCATTTGCCTGTGCGGATTCTGAGGCCTTCTTTCCCCCATTTGCATCCATGCTCCTCTGCAAGAAGCACTAACTAGGACTGCCAACCCAACCGATGTTTATTCTTTTTTGCGAAAGATGTACGCAGTGTTTCTAAAACGCACAGCAGTGGCTTGTTAAAGTTATTACTTGAGTAAAAGAAACCTGTTTTCAAGTTGTTGTTTAAATGTGCTCACTCCTCAAGAAATATTCACAACACAAGAACTAAACACCTCAAAAAGTAAGAAACGTCATGTCCTGTTGTAAGTGTGCTAGCGGACAAGCTGGTGTCTGTCTGGCAGAGCACGCCTAATTCTCAGAGGTCTCCGAGGTACGAACGTGAACAGGATGTTTATAGCCGAAATATTGCTAAAATGAAATCCTATTTCACTCTGGGTGCTCAGAAAAGTCAAGATTTGCAATTGAGAATCACTTTCGCCAAGCAGCTTATGAACAAGGAAATGGAAGTCAAAGCCCAGCAGCGACATTGTAGGTCCTTTATCTGAAACATAAACATCGCTAGAGTGCATTTCGACAACATGAACTCTCTCAGATCTGGGATGTTAGCATTCTTGTAGGGCATTGAGCAAAGAGCGCTATGGGGCAGGGATAAGGGGGGGGCAATTGTTGTCCAGGATTTTGAGAAGTACAAGAGTGAGGTGATCAGACAATTGGGAGATGGGGTAAGGTACAAGCAATTACGTAGTGATCCCACTAAAGACTTGGCCCTGGAGATCCTTACTGTCACCTCGATAGGCAAAGAGGAAGGTTTTTTGAGTGAACATGAATTTAAGTATCTGAACCAAAGTGACCCACGCCTACTGACAATATACACTCTTCCTAAAATCCATAAGAATATGCAAGAACCCCCAGGACGCCCAATTGTATCCGGATGCGGAGCGATTTTGGAGCCCCTCTGTAGATACATAGATGTCTTTTTGAAACCCATAGCTGAAAGAACAACAACATACCTAAGAGATACAATGCAAACCATCAATCTAGTTGATGGAAAGGAATTTGACAACGAGAAACAACTGTTGGTAACATGCGATATAGTGTCGCTTTATACTAGTATACCACAGACGGAAGCACTTGAGGTCATGAAGAAAGCACTTGATGGTAGAACAGCACCTATGCCTGTACCAACAGATTTCATTATTGCCCTTCTAACTATCGCCATGAAGAAGAATTTCTTCATATTCCAAGGGAAATTCTACATCCAGACTAAGGGGGTCGCAATTGGGGCGGCATTTGCGCCGGACCTGGCCAATATTTATATGGCCGAATATGAGCATAAAAATGTATTGAATCAGACTAACCCTTACCAGGACCACGTCACGGTGTGGCGGCGCTACATCGATGATGTTCTTATGCTATGGACAGGCACCAAAGAAACCCTAGACCTATTCCATCAGTGGTTGAACCAACAGAGTCAAGACATTCAATTCATGATCCAGTCTAACTGTGAGAGAGTGGATTTTCTAGATATCACCATTTTTCATGATGATAATAAGCTGTCTACCACACTGTATCGAAAACCTGCTGAGCGAAATTCATTGTTGTTGTACAACAGCCACCACCCACGAGGTCTGAGAGACAATTTACCAGTTGGTCAATTCCTCCGGATAAGACGCAACTGTACAAATAAAGACGATTACTTTTTGGAATCTGAAGATCTTAGTTCCAGACTCTTAGAAAGAGGCTATCCACGGAGACTTGTCAAGAGAGCCCAGAAACGGGCATGGTACAGCCCACGGGATGAACTTCTCATACCACAACCCAGAAAGGATGAAAACATGGAAAGAATGATCTGTGTAATTACATACTGTACACAAAGCAACAACATACGGAAAATCATAAACAAACATTGGACACTGGTAGCAGGTGACATTGGACAGCCCCAATTGCCCATGCACTCTTTCAAGAAATCCACGAGTATACACGACCATGTAGTGAGTTCCTTTTTAGAAACCCCGGAATCACCATCAATACAAACCATGTGGAACTTACCAGCTATGGTTGGCAACTACAGATGTGGCAACTGTAAGGCTTGCCCAATGTGTATACAAACTAAACAATTCACTTACAAACACTTTAACATAGATCTGAAAACATTTACAAACTGTAACACCAACTATGTCATTTACTGTATTACATGCCCATGTGGCCTAGCCTATATAGGACAAATACAACAAAGGATTAAAGCACGCATTCTCCAGCAACAAAGCAGGATTAGATGCGAGGTGGTAGGGGCACCCCTAGTGGACCACTATAAAAGGGCTGGCCACACAGTCGGAGAGTTACAATGGGTGGTTCTTGAAAGAGTCTACCTGGGCCCTAGAGGTGGGAACTTTAGTTCTGTGCTGAATGTAAGAGAAAGCAAATGGATGACCTGTTTGGATACAGTCCAACATGGATTGAATGAACAAGATACAAGTTATGGCCAACTGGTCTGTTTACGTTACTGAATTGGTCTTTTTTGAATGGCAAAGTGTGTGATGTAAATACTTGTTGGGTTTCTCGAGAATATTTTTGTCTCCCTACAGGACAATCACAGATAAACAGCACGACAATTCGAATCCGAATTCTGTATGTCCATATATCATTACAAGTACTAGAGAATGTGCATAGATGACCTCTGTCTATTATATACATTGAGATGTAATGTGAAATCAGTCTGCGTTCATTGCGGCAATATGTTCTTTATTTGTCAAAGGGTAGTCAGCACTTGGTCCACCAATCCCGATTTTTAAGGAATTTTTGTAATTAAGCAGGACATTCAAAGCCGGACAGCACGACAACTCGAATCCAAATTTTATATATCCATATATCATTATAAGTACTATAGAATGTGTATAGATGACTCCTGTTCATTATATACAACGAGATTAAATGTGGGATCTTGCTGCATTAAATGTGGCAATATGTTTTTTATTTGTCAAAGGTTAGTCAGCCCTTGGTCTAACAATCCCGACTTTTAGGAATAACTTTGCAAATAAGCAGTAGAATCATGGGAGCTCACTTTTCACCGGCCCGTACCACCACACTGCAGTCTTTCTTTCATGAACTATGTTGTGCATTACCATTGGGTAATAGTGGAGCAGTCATTTAGCTGCTGCGAGCACACGCGCGGATACTGGCCCTTCACCTTTAAATACCGAAGGTCCAGCTCGAAATCACTTTTGACTAACTGCGTTTGGGATTAGACAGCCTTGCAATCCGTGGTAAGTGACACATGGTCTCACCATTTCCTTCACGGTGCTCTGTTGTAACCAGCATGACCAGTTTATTAATGCATCCGCTCCTCAATTTATTTGTAGATTGGAGCTCGGATGTGGCACAAAAAAAACCGCCACGCTTGCCGTGAGTTTCTCCCTGGTACTCCAAGTCAGTAACGGACTGTATTTAAGCTATGTTTAAGGACATCTTGACTCAAACCCCCTCCTCCTCCTCTTGCCTCCCACACAGAATCCTTCTAATTTGAACTCGAGATTCTTTTTCCTACGTACTGCCTACAAATAATGATGTCACAGGATTGTGTCCCCCTGGGTTATTACTTTTGTTCAGTTTAATTACTCAGTGCACGAGGAACTTGCCATCTCCTTTAAATAAATATGTCCGTAGTGCTTTATATGATGCTGACAGACAATGTATACAGAGCGTAAATTGCTTTTGTTCAGTTTAATGACTTAGTGCACGATGAACTTGCCATCTCCTTTAAATAAATATGTTCGTAGTGCTTTATATGATGCTGATAGACAATGTATACAGAGCGTGATGACCTTGCCCTTTCCTCACAATGAATACGTTCGTAGTGTTTTACATGATGATGGCAGAGACAATGAATACATTGCAGGATGACCATGCCCTTTGCTTAAATTTACACGTTTGTAATGTCTTTCATGATGATGACAGAGACACTGTACACCGGGCAGAACTTGGGCTCAATTAGTTTGTTATACCGAGATGTGCTAGGTTGTGCGGTCCTCCAAAATGTGATCTTTATTTTCCTGTTTTTAACCCGGCTGGGTAATCTTTCTGATGCTTGTTAACTAAAGCATGTTTTTGTAGAATTAGGTTTGTAATGATGTGGGACTCATTTAATCAATGTCCACAGCACTGATAATAGCCGAATTTCTTTAGGTTGACACTCTCTTCTACATCTGGAGCCTCCGGGCCCACTACTCGTCAGAGAGGTGCCACATAGTTTGCTGTGGCCACATAGGTAATGCTTTGAGACTGCACTAGCTCATTTAAATCAGTATAAGTGTTATTCCCCATTTGATTACCCTGTTTTTAATCATAGATGCCCAACATCACCTTCCCAGAATTCCCACTCCCACCTGTCCTGATGAAGACCCCGCAGTAGGGCATGAACCAGCCTACCACATTAGGGGTCGAAACGTCGACATAACACCTGGTTTGCCTACCCACCGACAACAGAGCATTTTTGGCTGTGTTAATTATATTGGGATAGGAATTTGAATTTGTATGGACATATTAGAATGGCAATGTGAATACGTCCCTGTGGTATCATTTTCTAAATGTACAAATGACCACCTGTGATCTTGAAACTTTTCTACATCCGCACTACCCTCACTACTTTAATCCCTTCACCTTTCCCTTCCTATGCCCCTCCTTTCCTGGGCATCAAGAATAAGTTTAACATTTTGATGAATATTTGTGCAATTGATTTGCAATTGAGGATGTGAATTATAACATCACTCAATAAAAGAATTGTAAGGATTATATATTTTTTTCCCTGGAATCCTTCTTTTGTTTGTGTGTAAGGATTTGTTTCAACTGAGACCCCCTTATATGTAACATTGACTACCAAGGTCCCAGTGCCGTTGGGTCAACCCTTAAATCTGTAACCATGGGGCAGGGAGAGGCAAGTCTTCCAGTAAGGTGGGGGGGGATTCTTTTAAATACACGGCTACCGTTTTGGTCAAATATTATTCGGCACCACGTTTGCCTGAGTGATACCAGACACAATGTGGGTCCAAGATATGTAAGTGCCATAGCGAGGTACTTGGGAGAGCGAGGCTGACCAGGAGGGAGGGGGAAAAGGGAGGGCTTACGGCAAGCAGAGGAGCCTGATTATGGCCACAGCTTACAAATAAGGTAGGGAGAAACCTGTTTTTGCGAGCTCTGTGCTGGGGAAGTGGTAGGGCCATTAAAGGAAGGGGGCGGAGAGGAGCCTGTGAGAACTCATGGTCCAATCAATTCAAGGAAAAAATCCAGAGTTTAAAGAAATTTACCCGAAATGTTGGAAGCTACGATTCTATTTCAGGACAGGAGGCTCCGATTATGCTAGTCTCATTTCTTTATTTAGAAATGCCCAGCAGCCATGTAAAAACTACATTACCCAGAAACACTTGGGTCATAACCATAGAGTCCGTACTATAAATAGCCATGAAGACAATCCCACTTCCTCTTTCTTTGCTGCTCCGCAGCCAGTTAAGTGCTTTCATTCTATATTCATTACTTACTTGTTGTATATTCTTTAATTTGTTAGCGCTTTGCTCGCGCTGTCTGCCGCTTTGCTGTGCGCTTCTATCGCGCTATTGTTGCCTTCACGTCACGTTTACTGGCTTCGGTCGGCGTTGCGGCAGGGAGCGTGTGTCACCTCCCAGGGTCTGGGCGCTTGCCACCTGTGTCCCGTTTTGCAGTGGAGTGGAGATTTGGGGGACGAGCTGCCTTGCGCACGTCTTGCGCGAGCAGCTCCTGTGCTGTGAGGCGAGCCGGTTTACATTCCTCACGCGTCTGGCATTTCTTTCGAGTGTGACGCCGGTGTTGAAGGTTCGTCTAAGGACGCACACGCCCACGCCCTCGCAGCTGTTCCCTTGACACCGGAGCTCAGGAAAGAGTCCCGGTTGCTGAAATATTGCATAGGCTTTGCCGAGAGTGAGATTTTTGTTGTGGTTTTGTCAGCAAGCACCACCCTCTAACGCTTTTTAGTGCAGTTTGTCTGCCTTTTTCTTGCTTGCTGAGAGGTTTTTTCACTCCCTCAAACTCTGCCTTTGGCATACCTGATTGTTTAGTCACCTTGTGGGCATTTTGACTGTACATTACCTGTGTACCATGAGTGATAATTATTACTATGATGATGAAGGTGACTACGAGGAGGAGGGGACCGGAGTTCTTTGAGCAGGATCTGGTTGAGGCCTTTGACAAAGGGGTTCAACATTCTATGAATAAGGCGCTTGTGCGTGCCATCACGCCCCTGAAGCGCCATTTAACGCTATATCCGCAGCAACAAGGTTGGGTGCCTTCGAAGAAATCCTCTTCATCCCCTGGCAATCCACATTCTTCAGATTTTCGCAGGCTGGCGCAGTCCTTATCCTCTTCCAAGTCTAAGACTCTTCTGGTTGGCATGGACACTGATGACCAGTCCTCCTCGTCATCCTCTGAGGTTCTTCCTCCGCCGCCAAAGAAGAAAAAATGTAAGGAACATTTTGTTGATGCGCCCAGTCATCCTCCTGTTTTGAATTTCGAGCCTGCAGACATTGTGCATCCTCATTCCACTGCATGGCTCCCTTCCCCGGCTGTGGCGGAGTATGTTCAGCAACATATCCGTCAACCATTTGATAGAGATGTGCGTGCACGTCTCCGCTCAGAGTGTCCGCGGCCTGATTTGGCGGATAACTTAGCGGACACGCCTGAGGTCGACCCTACCATGTTGACCTATTTAAAAAAGTTTTCTAAGGACCCCAAGAAGGGTCTGGATCGGTCCTGGGGGGCTTGTCAGGACAAGGTCTTAGATCTCCTGGGACCTCTCACTAAGATCTTGGATCTAGGTTTTATGGCCAAGGAAGCAAACTCCACTGTTGACCCTGATGAGCTGATTGAATGGGCGCAGCGCGCAATTTGTCAGTTGGGGAACGCCAACTGTGCGCTCTCTAGTGAGCGTCGCTTATCCATTCTCCTTAAGTTGGACACAAAATTGGCCAAACTTTCGGCTTCTGAGGTAAGAGCTGCGGCTCAGGGCCTCCTTTTCGGCCAGCCTTTCTTGAAGGAGCTCACTCATTTTGTCAGTACTTTCAGCAGTATTGACAAAGCCCAGGCATCTTTGAAGCGGGCCATGCGTCCGGTTTTCAACAGGGCCGGACGATACAGGGGACGCTCGTCCGGCCGCGGTCAACAACCACACAGTCAACATGGGTATCAGTTCCATAGGGGAGGCCAGCAAAATTCGGGCTATGCCCAGCGTTCAAATTTCTACCCTTCCAGAAAAGGACGTGGCCAATATAAAAAGGGACGTTCAGGTGGCACCTCCGGAGGATATCAGGATTCCGCCACTTCAGGTGAGACTTCTTCCTGCATGCAGTGTTGTTCTGGGGGGCAGGATTCGCAATATTCTAGACAATTGGCGCGCAATCTCCAGCGATGCTTGGGTGCTGGAGTCGGTTCAGGGATTCAAAATTGAGTTCTATCATCCCTTACGCTAGTCTCGTCCTCCCTTTCCCCTTCAATTCTCAAAGCAAAGTCAAGAGTTCATCACAGAGGAACTCAAGTCTCTGGAGTTAAAAGGGGCAATTGTGCCGACAGTGCGCCACCCTCAGGGTTTTGCCAGTTCAGTCTTCCTGGTGGAGAAGAAGGGAGGGGGATCGAAGTTGGTTCTCAATCTGAAAGAATTCAATGCGGGAGTGGTTTATTGTCACTTCAAGATGGAGGGCATCCATCTACTGAGGGATCTCCTGCGGGAACAGGATTGGATGGTTCGTCTGGACCTCAAAGATGCTTACCTCTCGGTTCCGATCTTCCGTCCCCACTGCCGCTTTCTGCAGTTTCAGTGGCTGGGGACTTGGTATCAGTATCAGGTTCTACCCTTCGGCCTTTCGTCAGCACCTTGGTGCTTCACGAAGCTGTTATGTCCAGTTGTGGAGTCTCTCCGCAGTCGCGGGGTTCGCTTGATCATCTATTTGGACGACATCCTCCTTCTGGCAGATTGTCCTGTCAAGCTGATGACTCATCTGGAAGATCGATAGATCGATAGACCTTCTTCAGTCCATCCGTTTTCTAGTGAATGTTCCCAAGTCTGTGCTACAACCTACTCAAGTGATCGATTTTTTGGGGTTCAGGGTCAACTCCCTCACTTGCCAGCTTCTGCTGCCCCATCAGAAGATTCGTTACATCAAACGGGAATTGACTTTCATTATCTCAAGTCAGACTGTATCATTGAGATCGTTAGCACGAGTTGTCGGTCTCTTAGCGTCTTCCCTGCAAGCGATATTTCCAGCTCCGCTGCACTATGGTGCGCTGCAGCGCTTGAAGATTCAGCATCTTCAACGGGGCCTTCGTTATTCCGATCAGATTCCTCTCTTGGAGGAGACGAAGTCAGAAATGCAATGGTGGTTGGACCATATGGATGCCTGGAACGGCCGGGCTCTTTTCGGATCCTCTCCGGAGATTGTGATCGAGTCGGAGGCCAGTCGTTGGGGCTGGGGGGCCCGCTGCGGTCCGATCTCGACAGGGGGACGGTGGTCTCCGCAGGAACTTTCTCGCCACATAAATTGTTTGGAGATGCTGGCGGGATCGTTTGCGATCAAATGCCTGTCGCCTCTTCAGTCCCACTGCTGTATCCTTCTCTGGATGGACAATGTATCAGCAGTCCGATACATCAACAAGCTGGGAGGGACTCGGTCGAGATTGTTGGCAGAGATTGCCAAGGAGTTTTGGCACTATTGTCTTCAGCACAAGATCACAGTTATTGCGGAGTACCTTCCTGGGTGTTGCAATCTTGTGGCGGATTGGAACTCCAGGTATCTGAAGGACTTCAGCCACTGGAGGCTCCATCCTCGTGTGTTTCGCCAGCTCCTTCAGACTTGGGGCCCTTGTCTGATCAACCTCTTTGTGTCCCGTCTCAACACCCAACTTCCCCAGTTCTTCAGTTGGAGACCGGATCCGGAGGCTCTGGCCACGGATGCCTTCCTTCAACCGTGGCCGTCGTCCCTATGTTATGCGTTTCCCCATTCATGATGCTCCCCAGGGTTCTGGCTTATGCGACACGCTTTCAGGCGGAGTTGATTCTGATTGCTCCTCTGTGGAGGGCTCAGCCGTGGTTCCCTGTTCTCCGGGAAATGGCATGCGCATTACCATTTCTTCTTCCTCAGAAGTGAAATCTCCTGCTCGATCCGCTACAGAGTCCGCATCCCCTGGTTCAGTCAGGCTCTCTCCTTCTCCTGGCGTGGCGGATTTCGGGGAACGTTGGGCGGTGTCAGGCATTTCTGCGGACGCTACCAGATTTCTCAGCCTGGGCCCCAGGTACTCACAAACGTTACAGAGGGTCATGGAAACGTTGGAGTGATTGGTGTGCTCAACGGCAAGTTGATCCGACATCAGCTGATGTCTCTTTGATCGTCAATTTTTTGGCTTCTCTATCTTCTTCTTCTGGTCTGGCGTACCGCACAGTCAACAATTTCCGTTCCGCTATTTCGGCGGGCCATCTTCCTGTAGATGGGAAGCCTGTGGGAGAACATCCACTCGTGGCTAAGGTTCTTAAAGGTATTCGTCTGGCTACTCCTCCACGTCCTAAATATGTTTCTTTATGGGACGTTTCGGTTGTCTTACGTTTCTTGGAGGCCTGGCCGATTAATTCTTTATTGACTCGTAAACAACTTTTGGCCAAACTTACTATGTTGTTGTGTTTGCTTTCCTGCAAACGAGTCTCGGATGTCCGCGCTTTGGATCTTGCAGGGCGTAGCTTCACGCCTGAGGGTGTTACCTTTCGCCTTTCCAGGCGCACTAAAACTAATACTGAGGTCATTTCTTACCCTTCGTTTCCTGCTCGTCCTAACCTTTGTGTCGTCCAATGCCTTAAAGATTATGAGGTGAGTACTTCTCTTCTTCGCTCTGATATGCAAGGTCAATTGTTGATTGCATTGCAGAAGCCCTTTCGCCCCGTTACTCCGGCCACGTTGGCTCGCTGGGTACGGTGGCTTATGGGGAAGCGGGCATTGATGTTTCTGTGTTTGGTGCTCATTCTGCCCGTGGGGCCATGGCCTCTAAGGCCTTCTCTTTGGGTGTCACCTTATGGGACATTATGAAAGCTGCCGACTGGTCATCGGATTCTGTTTTCAAGACCTTTTACTTTAAGCCTATTGCTACTGTTGCTTCTGTTGTGGTGGAGGAGCTTTGAACAAGCATAATCGGAGCCTCCTGTCCTGAAATAGAATTCAAAATTTGCAAATATTCGTGACAAGAATTTTCAATTCTATTAAGGACTAGGAGGCGAGGATTATACCACCCATTGTTTGTACATTGTATTCACTGAAGAATGTTCATGACTTTCTCTGTATTCAATTGTTACTATTGACTTGTTTTTCTTTACCCACCCTTCTTTGACATGTTCCTGTGTATGATGGACGTGTATTACGGCTTTGTATCTTTTTTCAGGATCTGATCCCAAATGACGTGCCTGCAGTGCGACATGGATGTTCCTGCTTTCTTCTTTGAAGATTGTTTCCTGTTTCTCCCTTCAGCAGTTGCTGTTTTGAACTTTCCTTCGTTGCCCTGGATTGGCGTTTGCTTTTGCATTGACTTTTCCTGTACTGTTTACTGCTTTCCTGGATTTCCTTCTCACCAAAGAAAGAGCAAGTGGGATTGTCTTCATGGCTATTTATAGTACGGACTCTATGGTTATGACCCAAGTGTTTCTGGGAATGTAGTTTTTACATGGCTGCTGGGCATTTCTAAATATAGAAATGAGACTAGCATAATCCTCGCCTCCTAGTCCTTAATAGAATTGAAAATTCTTGTCACAAATGTTTGAAAATTTTGAATTGTTATGTGTAAGTGTGGCTCACTACTTCAAAACAATTCTGGAAATATGCGACGGGAAACAAGGACTGGGTGAGAAGGGAGGGGAGAATGCCAGCAGGAAGAGGGGGTGGCAAAGGACTACGTGGTAGTTGTTGAAAATAAACGAAAGAAAAAGGCATTGGTAACACAATGAGCATGGGTACCCAAATACTACCCACTACTATAAATAAAAAAACGGGAAAACAATAAGCGTGTAGTAATTTTAGAGCTAAGAAAAACCAAAGGGGTTTTTCGTAATTTTAGAGCTGCCAGAAGATCCGAGCTAATGAACATGCATATGCATTTCCGGTTAGAAGACGGGGTATAAAACATGAATTCCGATGCCACCAATAGAAAGAGGTTAATTTACCAGGCCCATTGTATTTTATTTAATAGTATCCCTGGCACAAATACCAGTATGTCATCTTGCGTTACACAGAAGGTTCAGTGGTGGTAACAGCTTGATGTATAATCAGGCCGCTTTCTATGGAGGACGGGAACGGTGGGCATCAATAGTTGTGGGTAAATGATAGTGATGTCTGAATATATGATCTCTACAACGACCCAGTGATTGTATTTCGCAGACTGTGTACTGTACAGTCACCTCTCATATTCCACGTGGTAAGGAAGAGTACCGCACGTTGCTACTAATCCTCACATTTTGAAGAAAAATGAACCAATAACCCATTGATCCTTAGGTTCTCATTTAAAAATTGAACCAACACGTTGATGACATCAGACGTTATTGTCCAACACCAATATTAGCACACGGTTGCAGCGTGTAGGCAGGCACCCATATGGCCAGCAGAATTAGGGGTGGCACTCACCTTGGGCGTGTGCAGGGTGTCCCTGGACAGTCGAGGATCTGGGAACCGGACCCTTCGCCTGCGCTGCTCCCATTGGTAACTGTTCCAGGGAGACTGGATCGGGGAAGTGGCGGGGCCCGCAGCGGGGAGTGAGATGAATCGCATATGAAGCAGAACCGGGAGCCGTCCATGCAGTATCAGCTGGGAAACTTGCCGGGTGAAGAGACGACGGTCAGGAAGTAGTCATGGGGGGATTTAATGGGTGACGAGGAGACGAAGCCTTCCTCCACTGGGGCCTGCTCCTGCGCAACCCAACAGAGCAGATAGTCTGGCTCCTGGAAGATCGAGTCCTTGCCAACATACAGCTTCCACTCGCCCCCAAATCACGTAGCCCAAGTTATCTTATTTGCATAACTGTGGCTGAGTAATTTTCATGCCTCTCTGCTACTATTTTCTACAATGCCCTTGTCGAACTACTGGTGTCCCGAAAAGAGCCGGCATCTTGAGGTGACGCGGTTCCATCCGTTTCACAAAGTGAACACCGTGAAGCAATAAAACAAAATGTGTGCAGCTGCCATGAAGACCAAGAGTGGTGTGCCGCTGCATAACAAAGTATTATTAAAATAAAAAAAATATTTGGCGAGCCACGCAATAACAAATGCCCACAGCCACCATAGTTCAAATGCGGCATACCAGTATGCTTAAAAAAGTTTATTGAGCTGTTACAAATACCTAAACTAAAGAAAAAATCGGGGCAGCCACTTGTAAAGGGGAAGCAGCGTGATGCACTGCTTTACTAATTTCTTTATTATTTATTTATTTATTTATTTTGAGTTTTATAGAGCGCGAACTTGACCCGTTAGCGTATCAGAGCGCTTTACATAGTCAGAAGTTTGTACAATCGGAAGGGAATCATGGGTGTACAAGATGATGCAAGGAACACAAGGTACAGTTAGCATTGCTATAGCATAGGAACAAAGGAGTGAGGAAGGATGCAGTAAAATGCTAATTAATAGTAATTATATAAAACAGCGCACCGTGCTGTAACAAACCGGGGAGCCCGTGTTGTTAATATAGAAGCAGGCGCTGTGCTGAAACAAATCGTGGCACCCGGTTGCGGAACAGGGGATGAGGGTCTGTGAGGCCAAGGGTGCCATATCTAAACTAAAGAAAAAGGCGGGCCGCCATTTGTAAAGAGGAAACTGCGTGATGCGCTGCTTTACTAAGAGAGAGTCAGTAAAATGCTAATTAATATTAATTATATAAAACCGCACACCGCGCTGTAACAAACCGGGGCGCCCGTGTTGTTAATATAGAAGCAGGCGCTGTGCTGAAACAAATCGCGGCACCCGGTTGCGGAACAGGGGATGAGGGTCTGTGAGGCGCACGAGTGCCATATCTAAACTAAAGAACAAAACAAAAAGTGTTTCACAGAAGCTTTGAAACCAAGCACCCATTTTAAAAACGCATAGAGGGGGTGTGGGGATTAAGCGCATTTCTCACGCTAAGTTACTTTTTCGACATTTTTCAACCACATTAGGAGGACATATAGAAAAGCGATATCGCATTTTCACAGCGCAGCAAGGAAATGAGTGTTAGTGCACAAGCAAAAAAGCAGGCACCCAAAAAGAAACAAGCACAAACAAGCTCTTGGCATTGCTGTGGGTAGGGGGAGAGGAGAAATGCGAGACATGGCCTGGCGGCCGTGAAAAGTGTGAAGCAGGGGGCGGGGGAGCGGATCCCTTTGAAGTGAAGCTCTCGGAGGCAGGCGGCTCGAGGAGCAAATGGTAAGTGAGTGCACGAGCACATGCACTCGACGTAATCCGCCTGGTGCTTTCAGAGCTTGTTTTGCCCTCAATACTCTCATCCTATTATCGCTTGCGCGATGAATAGGATGAGACCTAAAAAAACACATGACTTAAAAATACCACCCTCCACTCAAAATTATTTTTTTATTCAGCTGCTGCCCCCGCTTTAGATAACACTTTTTTGGATGATGAGATATTCGCCTACCTCTACCCTCTGCTGACCCTAGCCCTTACTTACTAGCCCCATGACCCCTCCGATCCCCCATGTGTCTCTTTACATTTTCTCTTTTTTCAGGTGGTCATGCCACCTTTCATTTTAAATGCCCCCTCGTTCATCCCATCAAATTCCGTCTCTTGCTTTTCTGAGATACCCCTCCCCCACTTAAAATACCAGTCTCTGCCACTGCAACTGTCACTCAGTCCTCACTCAATAGGCCCCTTCCAACGACCTTTGTCATTCTTGAAAGCCTTGGCTCTTTCTTGGGACACCTACCCACCCCTGACTCTCATCAGATGATCCTCAACTCTTTCATCAGGTGCTTTATTTTAAACCCACTGCCCCGCGCCCGCAGCGTATTCTCTAATATCGTTTGCTTGCCCCTTTCTTCTTCTTCACATAACCCCTCGATTTCTTCAGCTAACTGGGCTTATACCCCTTCACTTCTAAAAGCTCCCCTCAGTTGTCCCCTTTTTCACCCGCCAGCTGCTGTGCTATTCTTTCTGTCTTTCTCGCATAGAAGAAAGGGAAAGCCAGAGCATACTGTGCTTTTTAAAGAGCTTCCCTTTCTTCCTGCGCACAGCTTCCTGGCGGGTGAGGTCACACCAGAGGCGCAACTAAAGTCAAACTTCTGAGGGGCAGGGGGGCCTAAGAAAACGTTTTGAAGGGGCTGATTCTTCAAGCACAAGGCAGAGTGGAGCTGCAGGGGCTCTAAGAAGGTGTGAAACACATGAAAGCCTCATTAACAAGCAAAAGGTCTTTTACAGACCTGAGAAGTACTCGAGTCCGGGAAGCTGTCTCAGCCGGGCTGCCACAAACGACGGGAGGGGGGGGGGGGGGATGGCTGAAGCCCTGTGAGTTCAATGGGCGTTGTACGACTGAGTCACACGTTGCTCTGCCTTGGCACCATGGTGTCAATGCCCTCCTTGTGAAATCACCAATATGTGAGCATGAGCCGCAAAGTAGAAATGCGATGCATGCTCACATGTCTATGTGAGACAGTGAGTACCGGTACTATAATAATAATAATAAATCATTTGTAAAGCGTCTGGCTACACAGAGAACAGTGTGTCCCCGCGCTAACTGCTGATAAATTTCCAGGGGGCAGATTTTACCAAGCCAAGGGGGCTTACAGAGTGGGAAACATGAGTGTTTTTAATTTCCTCCGGAATCTTATTTCAGACGGCTCCATCCTAAGATGCAGCGGGAGTGCATTCCAGTGTTTGGAGGCTAGGTACCTAAATGAGCGTCCGCCCATTCTGGCCCTGAGGATACGAGGGGTTTTAAACAGCATCACGTCAGAAGATCTTAAGTTCCGAATGGGGCGATGAATGATAAGGAGGTCCTTTAAATAGTCCGGGCCTTTGTCCTGGGCAATGCGATGCGCGTAGCAGAGGGCTTTAAATTTAATTCGCTCCCTAATAGGAAGCCAATGGTACTCTATTTGGTAATGGAGAGGTGCTGGTACTCTTGGGGGGGGGAGTGCCAGTACTCAGTACCGGTGAGTACCGGCCCATTTAAAGCACTGTATGTGAGTAGTCTTGCAAATGGATTCCTCATTTTCAGTCTGCAGTGCAATCTTGGCTGTGGAGTTCCCAAAGATGGTCGGTACTGCTTGGAGGTTGGTCATGATGTTGATGTTGATGTATTTGCTAGAGAAGGAAATGTAATATTGCTTGCATGCCCACACTACCGCCAAGCTGTCCTTTCAGATTGCGAGTATGTCTTGTCCTACGCACTTCCTGTCCTTCGTGTCTTCCCCAGAAGTCAAGTGCCCAAATCGTCTGGAGCGCTGACCCATTAAGCACTCGCTTTTTGTGGCGCACATCAGCAACATGACTCTCTGCCGCTGGGTGCAGTGAGTGACTGCACCCACCTATAGAGCGATGTATGGGGATGCCCATGGGACACCGTTTCCACCCTTTCACAGCGTGCCCTGAATTATGGAATGCCCATTTAAGATGCTGCTGGCGCTGTATGTGCACCAGTGCCATCTGTATTACAGAATATGGCAATTACAACAGCACCTGGGCTAAAATGTCATGTACGCAGGCTGCCATAAAGATATTCAAAGGCTTTGGGATAGGCTTGCCCCTGATGGGTGGGGTCCCATGACAGGCGTCTACATCGTCCCCATGACAGTCCAACCTGTGCTGCCAAAACAGGTCCTCTCTAAATGGCAACAAAAACAACATTAGAATAGTTTCCATCTTTTAAGGCCTCATCAGAGTGGTGCAATTTGAGTCCATGGCCTATTTATGTGCCTACTGTCAAACACATTGCATCTAACTTAGAAAAACACAAACACATTAGTGCACAAGTTACTACTTGTGTAACGATATATCTGTAAGAGACATTAGGTAGTGATAGATTCCTTACCTTAGAATATCCCCAGGCGTCAGACTGGATCCGGAAACTTTTGCGTAGCAGTACCCTTGCGCGTCGGTAGGCTTCGTCTGCGGCTCCGCGTCCGTCGTCAGCGTCGTGGGCGCCGTGATGACGTCGTCGGAGTACTTAGACGCCGCCTCCGCGTGCTGACGTCAGTTCTTAGACACAGCTTTTCCACGCCAGAAGCGCAGAGCCATGCCAAAAACCAACACTGGTGCCATGAAACTAGGGCCCTGAAAGGGGATGACCTTAACCCTAGATATCGGTTCGCAGAACGGGGAGGATGGGTGGGTCGGTAAGGAATCGATCACTAACTAATGTCTCTTACAGATATATCGTTACACAAGTAGTAACTTGTGCATCTGAAAGAGACATGTTAGTGATAGATTCCTTACCTTAGAATAGATACCCCAGCAATACCAACCCCGTGGTGGTGGGTCTGCGAACCAATAATCACACCAGAAAGTCCTGGAGGACGGAACGGCCAAAGTAGCCATCCCTCCAGACTTGACTGTCCAGGCAATAATGTCGCGCAAACGTGTGCAGCGAGGCCCACGTAGCCGCCTGGCAAATGTCCTGCAAGGGCACACCTCGGCTCAAGGCAGTTGTAGTTGCTGTGGCTCGAGTGGAGTGAGCCCTCAGCCCAACAGGGGGTTCCTTCTTAGCCAAGGAGTAACACGCCTAGATACACAAGATGATCCACCGGGAGATGGTCCGCTTGTGCACCGCTTTCTCTTTCTTAGCGCCCGCGTATCCAACAAAGAGTTGATCATCCACCCGGAACTGTTGTGTGCGATTCAGATAAAATGAGAGCGCACGTTTTGGGTCCAGACAGTGGAGCCTCTCTTCCTCTCTCGAGAGGTGCGGAGGCGGAAAGAAGGTGGGCAGGGTGATGGATTGCCCAATGTGGAAGGCCGTGAATACCTTGGGTAGGAAGGAGGGCCTGGTTCGTAACACAACCTTGTTCGGATGGACTGAAAGGAAAGGAGGCTTACAAGATAGAGCCTGGAGCTCACTCACTCTCCTGGCAGACGTGATGGCTACCAGGAAGGCAGTCTTCAAAGAAAGAAGGCGAAGAGGACAGTTGTGAAGTGGCTCAAAGGGAGCGCACATCAGAAACGTAAGAACCAGGTTCAAGTCCCACTGAGGCATCACGAAGGAAACAGGAGGAAACGTATGAGTGATGCCCTTCAGGAATCGATTAACGATAGGGGACTTGAACAAAGAGAGTTGATCAGGCAGCCTCAGAAAGGCTGAAAGAGCTGAGAGATATCCCTTGACAGTGCCCAGAGCAGAGCCCTGCTGGGCAAGAGAGAGAAGAAAGAGGAGAACCTCCGAAAGAGGGGCATTAAGGGGATACACAGCCTTTGCTGTGCACCATGGCACAAACTTATTCCACCTGCAGGCATATACCGACTTTGTGGAGGGACGCCTGGCTGCCAGAATGATGTTACAGACTTCAGGAGGCAAGTCAAATGGCCTCAACTGTCGCCGCTCAATCTCCAAGCATGGAGGTGGAGACTGGACAGGTTTGGGTGGAGGACCGTCCCCTGCTTATGCCACAGAAGGTCCTCCTGAAGATGCAGACGAACCAGGGGATCGACTGACATACTGAGTAGCTCGGGATACCAGTACCTTCGTGCCCAGTCCGGAGCCACAAGGATGACTTGTGCCCGGTCGCGCTTGATCTTCTTCAGCACTCTGGGCAGAAGTGGTATAGGCGGAAAGGCGTACAACAGACCGCAACTCCACTCGCGACGAAAAGCGTCTCCGAGCGAGTGCCGCCTTGGAAATTCCAACGCGCAGAACTGATGACATTGCGCGTTCTCTTCGGTGGCGAATAGATGTAACCAAGGCTCTCCCCACTGCAGAAAGAGACCTTGCGCCACGTCCGAGTTCAGACGCCATTCGTGATCCATCATGCACCGGCGGCTGAGTTCGCCCGCCCTGGCGTTCAGAGAACCTGCCAGGTATTGAACCATCAGAGTCACGCCCTGATGTTCCAGCCATTGCCAGAGGCGCAGAGCCTCCTGGCAAAGGGTCCACGACCCCACCCGCCTTGTTTGTTGCAGTACCACATGGCGGTGGTGTTGTCCGTGAACACCTGCACTACACTCCCTCGGACAGACGGGAGGAATGCCTTCAGTGCTAGACGAATCGCCCGCAGCTCCAAAAGGTTGATATGGAGCCGGGACTCCGCCGGAGACCAGAGGCCTTTGATCTCCGCCTCTCCCATGTGGCCTCCCCAGCCCTGGAGGGACGCGTCCGTCACAACTACGTGCTCCGGTTGGGGAAGGGAGAGGGATCTGCCGTTGACCCAATCGCAGTCCATGAGCCACCACTGCAGCTGTCTCGCAGTGCCCTCCGAGATCAGGACATGGTCGGACAGGTTGCCCTGATGCTGGGCCCACTGAAACTTAAGGTCCCACTACAGAGCCCACATCTGCCACCTGGCGTGATGCACCAGAAGGATGCAGGAGGCCATCAGCCCCAGAAGCCGCAGCGTCAACCTGACGGAAACCCGGGATAATGGCCGGAAGATTGGAATCAGAGCCTGTATATCCCGAACCCGCTGTTCGGGAGGGTAAACCCGGAACTGCGCCGAGTCGAGAACCGCTCCGATGAAAAGGAGCTTCTGAGAGGGACAGAGGTGTGACTTCGGCACATTGATGGAGAACCCCAGCTGGTGCAGGAGATCCGCCGTAGTCTGGAGGTGGCTGACGACCGTCTGGGGCGAGCCCGCCTTCAACAACCAGTCGTCGAGGTAGGGGAAGACTGAGACCCCTAACCTGCGCAGATGAGCTGCGACCACCGCCATCACCTTCGTGAACACCCGTGGGGCGCTGGTAAGGCCGAAGGGGAGCACGGTAAACTGAAAGTGCTCGTGGCCTACCGTGAACCGCAGGTAACGCTGATGGGCCGGCAGGACCGGGATGTGGAAATACGCGCCCTGCAAGTCCAACGCTACCATCCAGTCTCCTGGGTCTAGGGCAGCTAAGACCTGAGCCAGAGTCAGCATTTTGAACTTCTCCTTCCGGAGGAAGCCATTGACGTTCCTCAGATCCAAGATAGGGCATAGGCCCCCTTTGCCCTTCTTGGGTACCAGAAAGTAGTGGGAGCAGCAACCACGTCCTACTTCTGGCCCAGGATTGCGCTCAATGGCCCCCTTGGCCAAGAGGGCCGAAACTTCCTCCTGCAGGAGCCGCAAGTGATCCCCCGGTACGCGGTGGTCTTGCGGTGGCATGGCCTGAGGAGTCGTCTCGAAGGGGAGGGAGTAGCCCCTCCGGACGATCTGCAGCACCCACCTGTCCGAAGTGACAGTGCACCAGTGAGAGTGGTGATGGCGAACCCTGCCTCCCACTGGAGTCACATGGGCCGTAAAGCATGGACTAGGAGGGTTTAGAGGCGGATGCTGCGGGGGAAGGTGTGGACTGACCTCGCCTGTTTCCCCGACCGCCTCCACGGCGGTTTCCACGGCCGCCGCCGTGCTGGATGTTAGTCTGCGGCGAGTGGCTGGCGGCACGTGTGGGGACGCCCCTTCCCTGGCCACGAAAGGAGCGAAAGGCACCCGTTTGCTTGCGCGGGCCGAGAGGCCCAAGGACTTTGCCATAGCCCTGGAGTCCTTAAAGCGCTCAAGCGCGTGGTCTGCCTTGTCACCAAAGGTGACGGCCATCGAACGGCATGTCCATCAGAGTGTTCTGGACATCTGCCGAAAAATTGGCGGATCTCAGCCAGGCGTGGCGTCTCACCGCCACCATCGTAACCATCGCTCTGCCTAGCGAGTCGGTGGTATCCAGCCCACACCTGATCGAATACTTGGCAGCATCCCGGCCCTCCACAAGGGCTTGGCCGAGTTTGGCCCGTACCTCCAACGGGCACTCTGGCAGCACCTACGCCACCGTCTCCCACAGAGAGTGGGTGTAGCGGCCCAAGAGGCATGCAGTGTTGGAAGACCGCAGTCCCAAACTAAGGGAGGAGAATATCTTTTTACCATAATTCTCATACCTCTTGGATTCCCTGTCCGGCGGGGCCGTCGGGAATGCGGTCTGGGAATTAGAGGCCTGGATGACCAGACTCTCCGGGGTGGGGTGGGAGGACAGGAAACATGGGTCGCCCGGAGCCGGGCGGTGGCGTCTGGCCACGTTCCTATTTATGGGCCTACCCGTAGCGGGCCTGGACCAAGTGCCCAAAAGAACGTCGGTCAAGGCCTCATTAAAGGGCAGCAGAGGCTCAGCCGAGCATGACTGCGGTTTAAGGACCTCTGTGAGGAGGTTAGTCCTCACGGCCGTGACGGGGATCTCAAGGCCCAAGGCCTTGGCAGCCCTCTTCGGATGTGCCATGTTACAACGCATACCGTTACAACTACCTACCATTACAACGCGACCATTACAACGCATACCATTACAACGCATAGCGCTTTGAGGTGCTGGATAGTGGTAAGTATAATTTACTATTCTAACTCCAGTCCCCGTGGACCCTAGGGAAGGTGTTGGATAGTAAATTATACTTATTCCCTATCCTAGAGCGCCCCCCAGCGCAATGCGTTGTAATGGTATGCATTGTAAAAGCCGCGTTGTAATGGTAGTGCGGAGTAACGAATGCATTGTAACAGGTGTATACCCCCTCTTCAAACCCACACCATAGGTAGCCCCCTCCTCCGAAGCCACGGTAGGAGGAGAGACAAAACCAGTGTCTGGAGAGGTGTCCAGGCCACTGGCCTCCCCAAGGTCTCCTGCCCAGTCCTCATGAGACTGACACTCCTTGGTCAGAGGGTCCTCAGACCCCTCCCAATCCTCCTTTTCACCCATCTCCTGAGACTCAGGGTTGTAATTGAATGAGGTCGGTTCATAGAAGTGGAAATCTCCAAACGGCATCGGGAGCGCCGGAGGTGACACCTGACGGACCGCCGCCGGGGGGGTCGTAAGGTCCACCGGTGACGATCCAGAGCCCGAGGAAGGCCCAGCGGCGTCCCGCGGCACCAGAGCCACTGTTCCCTGCACCGCCGGCCCAAAGGCACTGGCGGTGTCGGGATCGTGGGGCCCTGCGGCGCCGGGCCCGAAGCACCCGACGGCATCGGGGTCAAAGCCCCCGACCCGCTAGGGCCCCTACGGGTCCGCTGGGCCCGAAGGCGCCGTGGAGCCCGTTGGAGGAGAAAGGGACCTCATGGCCATGAGGAAGCGCTCAATCTCCTCCGGCGTCGCGTCCTGCCCAGGGACCGGAGGGTATGGGGCGGGACGAGACGCCCGCGACTCCGAAGGAGCCGCGTGGGCGGTGTCACCCGAACCCCCGGTCGCATCTCACGAGCGTCGGGGGGAGTCAGAAGAGCGATGACATCTCTTCGACTTCTTGTGCTTCTTACCTGACGACTTGGACCCGGAGGAGTGGTGCCGACTACAGTAGCTATGACGGCTCCGTCCCCGCGACCTGTCCCTCGACCTCCCGTGGGACCGGGATCTCACTCGGCGCGGGGCCGACTGCCGGAGTTCGAGCCGCCTGCGGGACCGCTCCCGTCTGGCTTTCCTCGAGAGGGCCCGACAGTCGGGGCAGGCCTCGTGGTCGTGGTCGACGCCTAGACAAGTTAGGCACAGGTGGTGAGGATCCGTGACCGACATGGTGCGGTCGCAATCGTCACAATGTTTGAAACCAGGCATCCCTACGGCACCGATCGGAGTCGCAAGACTTCAAGAAGGATCAAAAATGATCTCAAAAAAGTTAGTCAAAAAATGACTGGGTTACTGCTTTTTCCAGATCTGCGCTGGCTGGCGCGGAAAAAAGAAGAACTGACGTCAGCAAGCGGAGGCGGCGTCTAAGTACTCCAACGACGTCATCACTGCGCCGACGACGGACACGGGGCCGTAGACGACGCCTACCGACGCGCAAGGGTACTGCTGCGCAAAAGTTTCCGGATCCAGTCTGACGCCTGGGGATATTCTAAGGTAAGGAATCTATCACTAACGTGTCTCTTTCAGATGTAATGCTTGCATGTATCCCAGTCATTGGTAATTACTCAGGCCACATTTTAGTCCATCATTTTCTGCCCAGAATGCCTCTCTAAATAGAGTCTGGTCAAAGCGCTACATGAGGGATTCCATTTCATCCTGCTGCTCAAGGACACCTACAGGGCGTGCGTACTACACTTTAATGCGTTTATTTATTACATCTTTATGTAAATCTTAATATTATGCAGAACTGCACACCCAGATCCTTCCTTTGACAAGTGAGTTCATACTTTTTCTCATAAGGACCTCATCTTCCTCTCTAGCCTCTAGTGTCAGGCAAGTAAGGATTAAAGAAAGATGCAGCTTCCCATTTTGGGAAAATTACAGTATGATTTTCTTACCTAGAATAAATGTTTTCTATTAGCCAAGCTAACAATATTTTAATTGGGTATGATACTAAATCATTTCAACTGTGATTTTGTTAATGACAATCATTTACAGCCACAAATAGATTAAATTTGTTTTGCAGTGATTAGGAAATGCTTTTTTTCATATGTATGATTATTATCAGAGGAACAACAATCTATTTACAGTCACAAACACAGACATTATTCTTTATACTCCCAATATTGAAAATCAATGAAAGTCATCTTAAAACCAATTCTATGCTGTAGCAGAGATGAGAGAAAATATAACTATGTTTCTGAAGCTTTCATAATTACACATAATGAATCAAATTATAACTGGGGTGCTTGTTGCTAACGATTATGACATTTATTGGATAGGATTTACCAATAGTGCAACTAACAACAATATTTCCTTTTATATTCAATAAGGTTGGTTAAACACTTTACACAAATCAGTATGGTTGCACTGTAATCTTTTTAAAATGTTACTCAACACTTTAAAGTTGTCCTTGTGTACCGTTTGCGACTCGATGAGTACACTTTTGTCTGGACATTGCAAAACTTTGATGACCCTAACCGACAGGCTAAAGTGTGGCTTTTGACCTGACAGAAAGGAGGTGTTTGTTATTTCCACAAACTATGGCCTTTCTGAAATTAAAAACGGCATATTTAGTCTGGCAATAAGCAGTCGCCATTGATTTTCTTATGAAATCATGAAGGCCCCTTGAGTCTAGTCAATGTATGCATGGCTTTTGTGAAAAAAAATATTTATTCTTGAACTCTGTCCTGCCTTGTGAAATCAAATAAGTTACTTACCTTCGGTAAATCTTTTTCTGGTGGACTTTCCATCTAATCGCATGCTCTTCACCTTGTGTTTCCTCGCCTTGTGAATCACCCTAGGTACCAAATAGGATCTGAAATCTATTGCAATTACTCCTCCATGCTGGGAGGTGGTACCATCGACCTCTGTCTAGGTCGCTGTCCTGCCTCCGGACATCTATACTACTATTATAAAGAGAGAACAGAAACCTTTTGGCAAGGTAAACTCGGGAACCACAGCACCAATCCACACACCCAATACATTGTTGTAATCCTCAGGGTGTGTAGATGGACATAGGCTGCATAAAATAAAAAAAAACGTAAATTAAAAAATTAAACTTCAAAAACAAAGTAGTCCCCTAAAAGTAGCGCCGGCCGCGACGTAGCGCTGGCCGCTAGCGATGTCGCAACATGCGTGATGACGACAGGCGGGGAGGAGCGGTGACGAGCAGCGAGGAGTGGCGGCGAAGTCCGGAGCAAGGGGAAGAGCGGCGGCTCAGGTGAGGCAAAGGCAAGGCGAGGCGGGAGGCAGGAGGCGGCCGGGAGGCGGGAGGCGGTCTGGGCAATGTCGGGGCGGTCGTGTTAGGCAAAGGCAAAGGCGAGGCGGGAGGCGGGAGGCAGGCGGGAGGCGGGCGGGAGGCGGTCTGGGAAGGTTACATGAAGAAACAGAAACGTTGGGTATTTTGAATTACCACAGCAATATTTCAGGCAGGAGGCGGGGCAGTCTGGGAAGGTTACATGAAGAAACGTAAACGTTGGGTATTTTGAATTACCACAGCAATATTTCACTGAATATATTGCCTTCTCATGTGTAAGCCTACGGTCTCATGTGTAAGCCTACGTGTAGAAATAAACAGTATGTAAGCGCTGGGGGCAGCATTTCCGGATTGTGGCAGCGTTGCCCGAGGCAGAAGGGGGCTGGGAGCAACATTTCAGGCTTGGGTGCACTCCCGCCCAGAAATGCTGCCCCAGCCCCCTTCTGTCCCAGGCAACGCTGGGGCGGGCTGCTAGTGATGACATAAAGCTGTATAGAGGTGCCAACTCTTCTGTCATGAATTCAATTCTCTCCTATTTTTCCATGTCCTCAGATGGTGAGTATCGCTGACAAGACTGAGTTTGAACAGCCACTGTGGAAACACGAATTCGGGACCTTATTACTCCCAACAGTCCACTCCACAGAACGGGGGATCAGGCAATGACGTACCTGCATTCAAATAGCGTATCCCCAAGAAAGAGTGTTATCGAAAATACATAACGTGTACTTCTGAAGGATTCTTTCAACCACAGATTTCTCATCTTGTGAATCAGTACCAAAGCAATGCCCCCTAAGGAGGTGGGTCGGCAGAGTGGAAGTTCTGAAGTACAGAGTAAGCAAAATGACACTCCCTGACTTATTTTGCTCCAGGGCCCTGAGAACGGAGAGCAGAGGACCTGGAAACCCTCAGGGGAGCCAAATTGGCCAGGACAACTGGGGAGATTGAACTTGGAGCTCCCATTTTCCTCCCCACCTTCCTGGACTACACCCGGGCTCCGGGGTGCCCTATGGAGATGATGGTTTTGGGCTCCCTGCTACACGGACTGGGGGGTGACGGCTCATGCTGCCAGGAGTGGGAACGCCCTGGGCAAGCAGGTTGTGGGCATTGCCCCCCACCTGCATCTGAAGTTCTCATCTAGCCTGCCAATTCGACCTAGTGCACTGATAGTTGAATCTATGGCGTGGGGATCACTGCTGGAAAACTAGAACCCGGGGCATATCACTTGCAGGACGTTGGTCGGCATCTCAGGATCATTATGTGGCAGGGTCCCCCCTCACTCGGACACAACCCAGGATTGACAAGTACACAACCCCATGGCCAATGCGACCCAGCGAGATGGGGCAGACACTGCCCCACCACCGCATTTGCGGGGCCAACCAAGCAAAACTGACATTCTCCCGGTTATTCAGGCCTTCCATGATTCAGGATAGAGTAACTTGGCGCTAATGTGGCACTCTTACGGCAAGGCCTCCATGATGTAGAGGACCATGTGGTGGGCACAGAAGGGCACATATTTGACTTGGAGGAGTCTGTCTCAACCCTGAAAGCAGTGGTTGCTCACCTAACACGGCATCTTGTAATGTAGAGCTCCAGGCAGAAGACGCAGAAAATAGGGCCCTGCCGATTAACCTTTGGTTTGTGGGGATCCCTGAAGGGACTGAGGGGTCAGATTCACAGACTTTTTGGAGAAATAGATCCTGTCATTTTTCCCAGAGGGGTGCTTGTTCTGGTGCTGTGGAACGTGCCTATAAATTGTTGGCAGCGGTTCCTCCGCCGGGAGTATCCCCACGACCAATAATAGTGAAAATCTTAAACTATAAAGACAGAGATGTGGTTCAATGCTTTACCCGCAAACTGGCCCCCACGAACTTCCACTCAGCCTGGATTCTGGTCTTCCATGAATATACTTGCCTTGTGCAGTATCCGACTTCTAAGATATACTCAAGGTGGCGTGGAAGTTGGCCACGGATACCAGGACCTTGTGCAGTGCTTCGCCACATTCAAGAAAACCACGCTAGCAGAACCCATGTTAAAGCCGAGGTCAGCAGAGCACCCCTTGCAAATGCAGCAGGCAGGCTGAGGGATCTCCTGTCTCTCCCAACACTGCCTTTACCTGTTCACGAGATGCCATAGATGGGCTGCAACTGTAGATGGATCTCATTACCCTGTGGTCTTGGAGGTCGCAGCGTCTGTTTCCTAGAACAGGGAGAAAGTACTGCAACTTGGCTCTATGGCGGCTTCTTTGTTGCCCATTGGAATCTACTGTACTCCTGTGTCCTGTGTCAGCGGCACTGTGTCCTTCTCTCTATGGATACCTCCAGCTGGGGTTATGTGGTATGTTTGCCCCAAGAGGTGGTTGTCTTCTGTTTGTTATTATGAATTGGGGGCTACAGATGCTTCTGGGGGGAAGTATGGGGTGGGGAGGTCAGTAGTGGGGGATTGTTTCACCTGTGTGTTGTTTTTAGTGATGGTGAGCTACAACCTTTTGTGTTTTCCTTTTTGTTGTATGCATGCTTGGTGCTCACCGAAGCCCTTATGCTACTCTTATGCCATGCCAGCTCTTAAATTAATGACAGGGCACGTCAATGGTTTTAACGACCGCATTGTATGTAGTGCAGTCCTGGGGTTAGCGAAGCACCTCGCACCAGATATTCTCCTGTTGCAGGAGACTTCCATCCAATGCCCCTGTTTGGCCTGTTATGGGTAAGACAGTATCACAATGGTCACACTAAGGGCTCCCGTGGGGTGGCTGTCTTAATCCATAAGTGCCTTCCCAGTGTGGTTACTGGCAGCACATCAGACCCTCAGGGCATGTACATCACGGTTAAGGGGGATGATCAATGGTCAGGCATACAATCTGTTGGTTGTCTACGTCCCTCCCCAGCTACCTTGTCTGACACTGGATGTAGAACAAAAGTTATTGGCGGGTACTTCCTGATGGGGTCACCATTGTAGGTGAGGACTTCAGCATATTGATACACCCCACTGTTGACAGTTTGAGGGCTTTGGCTGTCCCTCCACCCTCAACCACCCACATTTCGGACTAGGTATCTGGCCTAGGCTTGTGTGATGTTTGGCACACTTGGCACCCTCATACACAAGCATATACTCACACCGTTGCAGCCCACAAAACTACTCATGCATATATTATATCTTTCTGCCAACCACAGATATGCTTCTTATCGCTGGAGAAGGAATCATAAACAGGGGTATCTCCGACCACACTTCCATTACGATCCAGCTCGGCCAGGAAGCTAAAGGTGAGCACCTAATTTGGCACCTTAGCACTTGGCGCTTAATGGCCCCAGCTGCAGCTGAGTTTCTGATGCAGGACTAAACGCTTTCCTGCAGATAAATGTTGGAGCAGTGGAGGCCCTTGGGGTACTCTGGGCCTCTGGTAAGGTGTTTATGAAGGGTATAGCCCATGTAAAATTCCATAATCAGGACCAACGGCGGCTGTCGCAGATTGAGGGTCCTGAACTCCACATTACGCAGGTGGAGGAGACATTGGCTGCAGATGCCACTAAACCCCATCAGCTTGCTCTGGATCGGCTCTCATTTCATCAGTTGTACCTTGATGAGGGGCAACAATGCTGCATAGTTTCTCAGAGCAGAGTATAGAGTTGGGGCAACAACTCAAGGAAGCTTTTATACTGGTTCTCTTCTCGCAACTTAGCCTATGGTTAAATCCTAGTGTCCAGATCCCCGGTCAAGGCTTAATTACGGAGACATATGGTATTGCAGCTTCTTTTGCAGACTACTATAGTGCATTATACGCACACCACCTGAGAACCCAGTGCGAGAACTCCTCCCCCTGTTCTTGGACTTACCTCTAGGTTTGCTTGCTGCTGCAGCTGCACTAGATGAACCCCTTACCCTTGCTGAGGTCTATTCTGTCCTTTCAGATATGAACCCAGGCAAGATGCTGGAACCTGATGGTTTCCCCGCAAAGTATTATATGAGGCATTAGACACCACTAGTGCTTCACTATTGGTGTTATATAATGATGCCAAACATAATGGCTCGTCCCCGGAAGAACTGAACAAAGCCAACATTGTTGTCCTTCATAAGTCAGGGCAACCTCAGGAGTCTCGTGTGTCCTACCAACTGATCTACCTTATTAACACTGAACTTAAGATTTACGACAAGATACTGACTAATCACCTCCTATGTGTCGTTCCTACGCTGGTCGACCTGGACCAATGCAGGTTTATGACACATTGAGGGACCTGTCATTGTATTCAGAGGGTGCAGGCAGCTGTAGCATATTGTCATGTGTGGCCCAGTTCTAATGCCTTTCTCCTCATAGATTTCCAGAAAGCTTTTAAATCCATTGATTGGGACATTCTCTGGGACCTACTAGTTAATCTTGGCTGTGGATACGGGTTTATTATATTTGTACAAACTCTGTATACAGGAGCCAATGCTAGAGTTTGGGTGAACAGGGCTCTTTCCTGATTTAACTGGAACTATGCTGGGGTGCCCCTTGTCCCCCTCTTCTTTTTGCCTTTGCAAAAGAGACCTTGGTGATGTGGGTTCACTGTGATGCACAGATACAGGGTTTCTGGTGGGGGACGATGCAGAAGAGGACAGTGTTGCACTGTACGCCGTTGTAACAGTCCTCTATATACACAACACAATGGTGTCTGGACTTCAGGCACCGTCCCTACTTGAGCTATATGGCCTGGTAAACAGACTGCAAATTAATCACTCCATTTCCCTGCTGATTCCATTGATGGCCTCCTTGCAGGACCATAGCTGGTGGGGCCTTATACCTCTCTATTGGCTGAGTTTTCTCTATCTTGGCATCTATATCTCACCCCTCCCCACCCCGGCATGGCCATTGAACCCGACACCCTTGGTGGCTTGTATGCGGAAGCATCTTGATCGCTGGTCTTCCTTGCTCCATAATCTCATAGGGACGATCGTATTGTTCAAAATGGTGGCCCTATCCCATTTTTAATACAAAATTTCCATCACAGCATTAAGAAATTGTGTTTTTTCTCCGTTCAGGTCATAGTATGTCCCTTTCTGTGGAACCACTGGGTTCCACGTATATCATTTTGGCAAATGTGTGCAGTTCACCTTCGATGGGCATCTGGAGGTGGCTGACTTACAACTTTATTACTGGGTCTCACAATTGGTGGTCCTCAATGACTGGCTTAATGGAGGGTGTGAGGACCCGGAATACTGCGACTAACTTTCTCTCAGGATGTGGGAGACAATCATGGAATGTTTATATGGGTGACAAGTCCCCAATCATTGCTGGATCTCAATGGGGTGATCTTTGGGGTCTGGCGTACGGCTACAAAATGGACTGCACAGTGGAGGTAGGGTCATACTACAAACTCTCCTCTGAGGGCCACACTGCTTAAACATCTGGCAGACCTGGAGGGGTTTGGGAGGTGGATCTGACTTGGCATCTCCCATCTAGGTGATGTGTAGCAGGTCTCTGCTATGCGCCCTTTCTCCGATCTACAAGCTGACTATCAATTACACTCCTCCCAGTTTTTCAGTTTTTTTGAAGATCTGCCAAGCCTTGCCGTTTCATCGGCCCGCTCTGGTGGAGGTCCCGGAGTTGAAACCCATGGAGGTCAAAGTTCTCATGTCACCTCTGGGTCTCCCTGATCTACCAATCCCTGGTCATCAAATTTTCTAGATTTATTCACAATGATCTGCACTTGTTGGGAATCCTGGCTAGGTATATTGGATGATGGGAAGTGGAGAGAGGCGCTTATTGCCCTGCGGAAGTGAGCCATTTCCTACTGGCTACGTGTGCTTCAAGTGAATGCTCTACACACTACTTACCTGACGCCATTAGTGCTTTAGAGGGTGGGTGGACTACCAACACCCACTTGCTATAGATGTAAATGTAGGCCTTATCATGCATGAATACTTGCCGAAGCTCCTGGGGTTTTATCTGCTGTACTGGATAGGCTGATTGATTGCTTGCTTCAGATCGCAGATCTGGCTTTACTAGAAGATCTGGTTGGGATGAGGTGAGAGTGCTGTCTGGTGGGTCTAGTATTCTATTGAGGAAGTGAGATATCACCTGGCACTGGGCCTCAACGAATGCCCCGATCTTGCAAGCTTGGCAGCGAGCCATAGACGGGTGCTCTAAAATGGAAGAGCCGGTGTATGCAGCCCGTGGCTTCCCACAGAAACATCCTAAGATATGGGGTATTCAGTGGGAGTACTTTGGGCTCTTGGGAGTGTAATGTGTATCCTTTCATTGTTTTATGACCGGAGGTAGTCGCTGGCTGCTACTTGCATCGGTAGGACGGTTTTGTATTATTGTATGAATTATGTCTATAAAAAAACAATAAAAATACTCTCTAAAAGAAAAAAGGTGAGGAATCTGCAGTTAGGAATATCCATCAGAAACAATCTATCTTTTAGTCTGTGTAATGTGTGTCTTATGTAAAATTATAAATCACCTTAGCTCTGGGAATTGTTAAGCATTTTTGTGAAATCAAAAACAAGGGCATAGTGTAGCCTTTATGAACTTAAAACCCACCATTCTGTTCTGGCCAATGTGCAGTCACACTTCTGCTTTTATGAAATCATAAATCCCTCTTCAGGTTGGTCAATGTATGGCCTTTGTAAGATCATAAAACATCTTTTGCATTTTGAGGAATAATATTTTAGTTGGAGTAATGTGTGAACTTTGTGAAATAAGAAAGCACAGTTATTATGGTAAACATTGAGGGCCTGAGGGCCATATTCATGAGAAGTGTTGCATCACTGTGACAAATCAGCGATGCAAAACTTTTCAGTACGCTCTCCTTGCGACACCATGGATGCACCTTATTTACAGTACAGCGCATCATGTCACAAAGAGTTACAGATACGTCAGTGTTACTGACTTAGCTGGCGCAAAACTGATGCATTACTGGAGATGAGTCGGAAGCTTGACGCAACTCCAGCAATGCAGGAGGGAGGCCTTTGATTATAGTACTATGTCACCCTAATGCCTGCCATGAGGCAGGCCTAAGGATTTGATGCAGTAGCGTCCTAGAAGTGGCGCAGTGAAATCTGATGGATTTCACAGCACCATTTCTACAAGGCTTTCTTGCGTTGGAATGCTCACCCTGCATACATTATACCTGACGCAGGTATAATGTGGTGGAGAGCTTTACAAAGTGATGCATCTGCCTAAATGCTTCACTTTGTAAATATGCCGCAACGTAGTGCATTGTTTATGCTGCCTCTGCGTCACAAATGTGTCGCAACAACAACACAAAAGTGTTTCAAGGGGCTCATAGTAAAGTCGAAAACAATCACCTCAGTGGTTTTTATAAAAACACAAAAGACCCCTCCAGCCTTCTCAAAGAGAGTGCGGCCTTTATGAAATCTCCTTTTCCTTTTCTATCCCTTCTCAGCAGTTCTCTCTTGCTCTACTTTAAAACCTCCCAATAAAAAACAAGTCCATGTCTAAAATGTGCCCACCACCTCTAACTACACACGAATTAAGCACTCCAAACAACCCCTTCATCTTGCTCAGTATGACTCCTTTGTGAATTGACAACCAAACCTTCATTAAGTTTGTATCTTACCCAAATGAATAGGAACTGCATTTCACCTTCATTTTTATCTCTGGGTAAAGTTGTTTGGTGTTTGAAGACATATCAAGAAAGTTTTTCTTGTATCTTGCTGGTGAGAGTGATCAGTAGGATTTTACACTGGTGATGAAGGGGCTCTCCTTATTACGCATGCAATCCGGCATTTGCTTGCCTAAGCATGGACAGGTGGCATTTTGCCCCACATACACAGGCTGTATTGGAGTGATGTCATTTGACAAGGATCACATGGTTCACATAATTTAAATGAAAACATCTAGTTCACTCAGCTAGTGCTGTAGATTTCAAAGTACTGTTAGAAAACAACAAGGGAACCAAAGAAGTCAGCAAGGGACCTTGGGAGTCAATATTATTAAGGCAATAGTGGTCCCTTACACGCAATAATCCTAGACCAATGAATATAGACGAAGTTGTTGCTATATTTGGAAATGACGTACCCAGCGGGGCAGTGGTCTCAATCTTTACTTCAAGTCAATAAAAAAACTATTCTTACACAATATACAAGGGGGGCACAGTCATGTACCCAACTTATCACACAGGAGATAGCAAGAAAAGGGAACAGTTACAGGGAAAACAGACAAAAGGGCTTAGGCAACAGCTTAATGTTCTGTAAACTTGTTTGCTGCCTGTCCCTTGTTTGTAGAGGTAGTGCTGGTGTTGTTGCTGGGGACTCTCAGACATTGCGGACCATCCTACGCCGAGACTGCCAAATTCTCGCGGCCCCCGTTGCGCGGGAGCCACTCGCACTGGGAAGCGTGAGGAAGTTACCTGCTGCCAAAGGGAGAGACTGACCCCCAGATCGCCCGCGGGACTGCGAGGACCAGCGTGCAGTGCGGTGCTGATCTGCCCCAGCTGGTTCTCTTCCCGACCCCACTCTATGTCCGGATAAATCCTGCCGTGGAGAGCGCCTACCTGGTGCTGCCTGTCCCTTGTTTGTAGAGGGAGGGCTGGTGTTGTTGCTGGGGACTCTCGGACATTGCGGACCTTCCTACGCCGAGACTGCCAACTACTCGCGGCTCCCGCTGCGCGGGTGCCGCTCGCACTGGGAAGCGTGAGGAAGTTACCTGCTGCCAAAGGGGAGAGACTGACCCCCAGATAGCCCACGGGACTGCGAGGACCAGCGTGCAGTGCGGCGCTGAACTGCCGCAGCTGACCCTCTTCCCGCCTCCACTCTCTTTCCGGATAAATCCTACCGTGGAGAGCGCCTACCTGGTGCTGCCTATCCCTTGTTTGCCCCCAACCTCCTCCTACTTACTTATCACCTTGTACGCGCACGCGGGACGCGCGCGGGCGGGCGCTGGGCTAAGCCCGGGCAAAGGGCGGGCGGTCTGTGGCCGTCCGGGGTCGACCGCGGTCGGGCGGGCCACCCCCCTAAGATCCAGTACATTATACTGGATCTTCCCTCAGGTGATCTGGTTGTTTTGTTACTCAACTAAGGCTAATTTGTTATAAGTTTATTATTTTGTCTACCATCAAATTACCCACCAGGGTACCGTTTTCCAGTAACATGGCCGCTCAGTCGGTCAAAGGGGGAAAGTTGGGACCTAAATCCATCAGTGGGAGTCTTATGGGAACACTTGATAACTACATTACTCGGGTCTCAGCCGCCCTGGACCAAGAGATAGTTGATGCCGAAAAAAGACTGTCGACTGAAATATTCTCCAAACGGTCCTCCCTGGGATTAATTCAGCACTGCATAACCCCGGAGAACCGTCTAAGTCAACGGTTAAGTGACTTAGGATTGCCTGAGATCAGCATAGAGTCTGATTCACTTAGTAATATTTCCCTGGAGAATAGCTCACTGATTTTACAGACAGGTAGTGCTATTCAGGTGGAAACTGTCCCTTGCATGACATTCCCCCGATTAAACCCGCTAGTTATATAGCTGATTTGCCATCTTCAAGTAATATGCTGACAGGTAAAAGAAAGCGAGGGCGTCGAAGACAGAAAGGCAAATGAGCAAAAATCCCAAAGCTAGTGAATAAAGGAGCCAAATCTTTGGGTGTTCTGAACCATATACAGTCTGATACTTTGTTACAGAATAATAAGTGCATACCCCTCCTCTCGAAAAACGCCCAACCACAACCAATGCTAAAATCTATAGCTGCTGCACATGGAGACGGGGCCTTGATAGGGCAGATAGAACAGATAATAGATCTCTAATACTCCCTTTAATAGAGAGACTGAAAATAATTACTGTTAATCTAGGTAAGCTGGAACAAGTCACTACTAACAATTCCAAAATGTTACACTCTCTAACTGATAACAAGAAGGTGGGAGTTGACACTATACAAGTAAGTGAATGGGTAGATAACAATGATTCCCCTATATTAGTCCCATGTGAACCTGCACTCCAAACAGATAGAGGGTCTGTGACCAATAGTGATAATAGACCAATAGATCCAAGGGACAGAGCCCTGGGCAATGAGGAAGTCAGTGCCCCTCAGGGGGCCAGCAGTTGCATCAGGAGGTCGGTGTACAGTCGGCTATACTAATGACTGGCCCTATTTCATTCTAACAAGGGTATAGGTAACCGATCTATCCTAGATTTACCCCCTCAAAGTACTCCTCTAGTGATAGTTTTGGCCAATGTCCCTCCTCTCCGACAAGGAGAAAGAGAGGACTTTTTTCAACTGAAGAACAAGGTCACTTATTGGCTTTCACAAAATACTGATGGCGGCTATGTGGTAGGTCAAAACATAATTATGGCCCGCCGTGTTGCATGGTTGGGACGCTCTAGGAAGTGCAGAGAAGGTGACTGTATAGTCATAAACTTTAATAGCCCCATACCAGTAGCTAGGATTCTTAGGGAGGTAGAGCGAAACACAATGTTGGGGGGACAGGGCATTGAAATATTGCCCCTCGGGTTTTTTTATAGGCCAGGGAATCAGGGCACTTTTAGTAATAGGAATCATATGAATAGGATGCCTGCTAACAACATTTGTTTTCCAGGGGAATAGGAGGGTGGAATACAATACCTATGAAATTCAATGGAGCTTGGTTGAGAGGTGGCCCAGGAGATATCGCAGGTGTTGAGGTCTCAAATAGATTTAATGTTCTTTTGGACGTCAATGACTGCGATTGACTGGGTGGTAAATCAGCTAGCTGTCATTTGCAGGACGGCCTTAATACCCTACCTGTCCATCCTTCATCTCTGGCTGACATGGTGAATGGAAACACTGACCCGGTTACAACTATCTCTAATATCATTGCTCTTACCACTCCCCCTGTAGCCATCCCACTAGGACCATCTGACAGCGCTAGGGATGGTGTGGGAAAGCTAGTTTCATGGAACATTGCTGGTATGTGTCTCAAGCAGGAAACCCAGGATTGGCTAAACTTTGTTAATACTTTTGATGTGTGCATTTTTCAGGAGACATGGCTGTGTGAACCATCTTTTGCACAGGGGTACTTGAATTATTCGGTTCCAGCAATAAAAGGTCCCAAGGGGCGACCCATGGGTGGCTTGACCATATGGGTACGTCAGAGTATGTCGCTAATTGTTAAGGAGGTAGACGTTGGAAGTAATGATATCCAACATATTAAAGTGGATTTGGGCCCTCTAGGATGGCTCGATATCTATAATGTCTATGCCAGGGGTAACAAGGGTGGGAGGTCGGAAGTTTTAGCGGCTCTGAGTTCCCTCCTTGAAACCCATTCTTTGGATAATAATATTATAATAGCTGGTGACTTGAACCGCACCTTCGAACCTCTGGCTATTTGTGATGACTTTGCTGGGGATGAAGAGGATAGGCAACGGGGGTCCCCAAACTAGATATGAATCCTGTTATTCGTTGAACTGAGGATATTATTTGTTTAAATGCTATTTGTTTCGAAAGGGGTTTAAGGGCATTAAACGGGCGGACCACCGTTTTCTCTACCTTTTGCAAAAGTTTTTGGGATTCTGGTACAGTGCTACTCTCAGTGATTTGTTTCTCAATGTCTTTAATGATATCTGCATGTTTGTTAAGTTCCTCAGTAGCTGTGTCAGTACCAAGACAGAGCCAGTGTCGAGAGCAAGTATTTCCAATGTAGCTGAAGTAGGAGACATACTATAGCGTATAGTAATTTTTCCCTTATTATTATATAGGAGCCCACGTGGAAAGACTAATTTTCCTACCATGGAATTGCGGTCTTACCCTCTTGGTAAGCAAACCTTTTTCCCCCCACATAGGCTCATCCGATCCACAGCTGCTGTTCGCATGCTTACACTTGCTACTTGAATCAAGGACCGTCACTGCCCTACCGATTCTGCCATTCTTATGCGCCCTTTTTACTCTCATTCTCGCCGATTGTAACTTTCACGTCGCACACGTGCACCGTCTGAATTTGTGTCCTTATCTCTCCATCTATGTCATTACCTCTTATCTTGTGAATGTAATACACCCCTACTGTACCCGCACAGAGTGCATGCTCACCAATTCCACCTTGTAAATACATGCGTCTTTTCCGACCAGTGTCCTTAAAGTTTTCTTTCAGTATTTTCCTTCCTTTTTTCCCCTTAGGCAAATGAGGCTGGTACACTATTAGGCATATATTACATGTCCTGATGAGATCCGTAAATTTTGATAAATGGATCAAAACGCAGTCGACAACTATGTACACCTTACACACTAGGAATGATTTATATGCCCTGTAACAGTGCGATGGTGTAAATATTGTTCTGTCCTAAATTTAAACTGTGCAATTAACAAGTTTACAGAACATTAAGCTGTTGCCTAAGCCCTTTTGTTTGTTTTCCCTGTAACTGTTCCCCTTTCTTGCTATCTCCTGTGTGATAAGTTGGGTACAGGACTGTGCCCCCCTTGTATATTGTGTAAAAATTGTTTTTTTATTGACTTGAAGTAAACATTGAGACCACTGCCCGGCTGGGTATGTCATTTTCAAATATAGCAACGACTTTGTCTATATTCATTGATCTAGGATTATTGCTTGTAAGGGACCACTGTTGCCTTAATAGTAGATTCCATAGTGGTTTCTCAGTCAGGTGCTGTTGGTGGTGTTCCTTGGCCTGTAGGTTTAGATTAGAGGTGGTGAGTGCATGGATGACAGATTTGAGGAAGAGACTTCGTAGCATTCTAAGAATCACAAACCAGCAGACAGCAGCCTAATATACTTGTCGCGTCATGGAAAGTTGATGATTGTCAGGAATTTCTTCTATTTCCATGATCAACTCCAAAGTTTTGGAGGGATCCTACTGGTGCTTATAATAATGCACTGAGTGGCATATTTATGTAGTTTCATGCTGCGCAGCAATCCACCTTGCTGTGCGGCGTGAAAGGATTGGAATGCACCCTATGTAACATAATACAATGGATTCCTGTCCTTTCCTTGCGCTGGTGCCCTTTTGGCTGCATAGTGCCAAAGCTGGTACCCTTGCACCATGGTGCAAGGGTGCCTGCATTGTAAGCAGGATTGTTTTTGTGAGGAAAGGGGCAGCTTCCTACGCCAAAACAATCTCCTGAGGCATTTACCTCTTTCTATGTGTACTGCAGAAGGCAGCACATGTAGAAAGAGGAAACAACAAGGAGAAATAAAGACCTGGGAAGGCATAGCATTTTTACACATTCCCAGGTTTACCATTGAGGATACATCTGGGAATACACCTAAATCCATGGGTGGATGTGTGGGATCATCCACGCTCCACCCATGGAAAATCTCCCTGGGGCAGAGTAACGCAATGCAGCGATTTACGCTGCATTACAATGGATGTATCAAGCCATGCAAGGCCAGCGATGTGGCCTTGTGTTGCTTGATAAAACAGACATAGGAGGTGCCGCTCTTGCTCTCGATTGAAACCTTGCGGCAACTGTTTTTTGGCTGGACTTTACCCAGGCTTTAAGGGACTTCGACTTCTGCGGCCAAAATTGTCTCACTATTACTGTGGACAGAGGAGTAGCCCCAGAAGGATCCCCCGTTAAATGGATCAGGATCCTCCAGCATCCTGTACCGCTTGAATCAGGAGCATTCAATTGAAGTCTGTGTCAGTTTGCCCATAGAAACTGGAACTGGATGGAAGACTGCTTTGATAGCAAGGTAACTATCCTACCAAGTGTTATTGGCCCCTGTGACTTGCTTTGCCAGAGTTGATTTCCCTAAAGTGGGACGGAGTAACCAAACTCAACTTGAAAACTTTTTTAAAGTAACCTGCAACCACAGTAGTTGCCAATGCTTGTTTGTGATTTGAGTGAAAAACAGTGATTTGCTATCTGCTTAATAATTTGTATCTCTTGAACTATTATGTGCCCAAGTTAGGTCCATGTAGCAATGTTGAACATTTTCTTACATTGTCCTCTTTCTACAAAATAAAAATGTTTGCTGTGACCTTTTCCCTATATTTGTGTGCGTGACAATTTTGGATTTGTTTCTCTGAAATTACTTTGATTACACATTTGGCTTGCGCAACAATTGATTTGCTGCTTGACCTATCTATAAGTACGCTACCTAACTTTTGGTCTACTTCCAGTGTAACATTTGTATTAAGGAACCAACTCCACCTAGTGTTAGGTTTGATGATATGAATTTATCTTCTAAAATGTATTGAAACAACTATATCATCATATTTTCACCGGGTAGAGTGCACAGTGTTGGAGCATGGAATTTCAGATGGGTTTAAAGACCGGTTTTGTGCACCCTTTTTTGTGATTCTCTCAGCACTTCCTTATCTTCACACTGAAGTAATCATTGCTGACACTTTCTACTCATTAAAAACTGGTTTAGTGAACTCTTTGCACTAAGTTAGTCTCTGTTTCTTCTTAACATGTTTCTTGCATTTTTAAAGAATTTTCTTGTATTTTTGATCTTGATGTACTTTGTATGATTTTACATGCTTGAAAAAGTCACTTTGTGACAAAACACATGTATGATGTTGTATGTACTCAAGACTGGCTGTTCCAAACTGACTGTACAGAGAATCAAAGAACCTCTCTTTCTTCAAAACATTTTTACATTTACAATGGAACTACGAATCACTGATCTATGACCTTTCAAATAAATGGACTCTTATTGAGTGCTGTGGTGTCTTCTGAAGTTTAATACACTAAGGATCTTTCAGACCTTTGTGATTTGGCACCTCCGTTAGTAGGGTGTGATATATCATTCTAGAACCAACCCCAAAAATGTGTTGAGTGTTATAATATACTGTATTCACGTTAATATCTATTTTCAGAGGTGTGATAGTAATTCCACTACTACCAATCTTTAATTTGTATATCTCATTCATATGAGTTGCAAGTCTCTGCCCTTAGCTAGTTGCTGCCAGGTCACTTTTCTTCTGGCCTTCAAGCACAGGCTGTAGCCTTTGTCCTCAGTGCACTACTGAATGAGGGGAGGATGTAAGCCTAAGTCCCAATCCATAGCGGGAACCGTCACCTCCACAGATGCAATAGGTCCAATTATGTTGGTGGCCATAGTGTGACTTATATTTTTGTTTTAAGGGAGGATAAGTATTTTGATTCAATATTCGCTTTGATGCATATTACAAAGGCTCACAACAAACAGCCAGGATCACCCAGGACTGTGTGCAATTTTAAATTATCTAAGTTTTGACAAATGGATGGGTTTGAAACAATAGGATTATTCAAGGAATTCACCCCACCGCTGGAGGAGCCGATGAAAGGCAGCCACGCAGGTCACTCTCCCTGTCCATAGATTTAAATTTAACTATGGCTCCTCACATATTTAGATCAACAGCAAAATATTAAATTTCTACTGGTTCTTAGGATTTCTCCGCAATAGCTTTCTATGTGCCATGGAAGCTGCACTGTGTGGCTGCCAGCTTCCATGTTCGCCCATCTAACAGTTCCCTCTCCCTGGGTCCACCTCTTGAGCGTGGGGGCTACTCACTGCGGTCAACTGACTGCATGTTGAGCGGGACTCCTGGAGGTTACACCGAGTCCAACAGAGGTGAGATCTCCACTGTTGCCGGGGCAAAGGGGTGCGCTATCACTGTAGTGTCGATGAAGTCTGGACGATTTTGGTCAGTTGCGCTGATACTGCCAGTTGTCTGTGAGGAGCGCTTCATTGTGAGGCCGTTTTTCGTCTCCTCGACATTCTCCTCGTGGATGCTGCCTGACCCTAAAATGGCGGCGAAACGAGGACTATTCTGATCGTCTCATCCTCTCCTGGGGTGCTGCGCGAGGAGGCCTGGGTGTGCTGGAAGATCATTGCTGTACCTGTGCCCACTGATTGGGAGATGCCTATCATTGTGGGACCATTTTTGTCTCCATGACGATCTTCATATTGCAAATGGCTCCAATTGTCCCAGCCCCAGCGTTTTCGACCGGATCTTAAGATGGCCGCCCTAACACTTCCCTTCTGGGCCATAGAGATTCATGGGGACTGACTGAATCCGAACTTGCAATGATTCGTAACCCCTGCCTGAGTTCTAGATGGCCGACTCAGTGAGACCCTCTGCAATGCTCTTGCCTCCCCTGGTCTATAATCATTGATTACCGTCGGGACATCAACCATCCTTCACCCGTCCCTGTCCCCGCCCACCCACCAGGACATTTACTCTGCTATTTTCCCTTGAAAGCTGAGACCTCGCTGTTTTTGTCTGATGCCCGGTGGAGCTACTCTGCAAGCTTCAGGAGAGATGGACTTGGGACTCCCTCCTTGACCATCACCTACCCAGCCGGACTTAGGGAAAACTCTTGAGCGTCTCTCCTGACCTTATCTCCCCCCTCTCCCTTCCCCCACCCATCACCCCTCTCCGCTCTTACTCTTTCCAGCTTCTGACCTTTGCCCTCACCTGTCCTTGCCCTTTGTTCTTACCCTGTTTTTCTGTTAACTTCTTCCCTCGCCACTTGAGACCAAACTATTTTGTCTAATGCCCAATGGAGCTACCTGTTTTAGCTAATGGGGAGACAGGTAGTGGATTCCCTCCTTGGTCGTCACCTACCCAGTCGGTCTTTAGATAGACTTCCTTTCGTTTCTCCTATTGTCGCTTCCCTCATCCTCCTTCTTCTCACCTCCTCAACCCCCCCCCCCCACTACTTTTCTCTCTCCTTTCTCTCCTCTCTTATTGTTCTGCTTATTTTTTGACGTAATGTGTAATTGTTGATCATTTTCTGTTACATTGTTGAACCTTATGTAAAGAGCTCTGATACCTTTGGGTCTAGCCAGTGCTATATAAATCTCTTTAAATAAATAAATAAATATGTCCCCATGACTTTCGACACTCAGTCACAGGGGAAGAATTTCACAATTGTTGACAGGAGAAATGTTCAGCTGTAACTGACCCTTTGATTTTCTCCCAGGGGGCCACAGCTTCCACTCCATTGTTCACAGGAATATCTACATTCGCTTGACAATGAGAAAAGTCTCGGAGGGTCACGCAGACAATATAATTCAGTGGCTAGGAATAGAAAGTATGTTTTTAAATAACATGTTAAAGTAAAACAAGAATGTTTGAGGTTGCCACTGGCAAAGGTGAAGTGAGAGATAAACTAGTTGCTTTATTTTCTCTAGCAAACTAATGACAACACACAAAATCTAGATTTTCACAAATAAAGATGAGCCAAAGACTCCTTGACTTTCCCTTCAAATGCAATACAGTTATGTGAACAGCCCTTGACACACTCTTGTTTCAACTCCCACCTGCGTCTCCCCACATAAGCCTTTGTGATCTAAAACTGAACTCAGAGAACCATTGTGATGAAGTTAATGTTTTGCCTTATTCCTCCCATTTTTTCAGCGTGGACATCTGATGCCTTTGGAGTAGCATCAATTTGGCTCCATTGTTTTAAGTTTGGCTAGGCCATATATATATATATTTACCTTTGGCCTTAGGACGGTACTCGTCTCATACAAGAATACCAATGAGATATGGTGCACTAAAGGTATAGAGGGTGCATTTATTGTGTGTTTTTGACATATATGTGTGTGTGCATATTAACGTTTATCCTTTTTAAGAGACGTCTGGATTGCTGCTATTAATCTTCTATAGGTTTGTGCTCTAAAATGCATTGAAGACAATGGTTCAGAGGTGTCCCTAAGGGTCCATGTATGTAGTTAGTGCTCCCAAAGGGAGACACTTTCGGACAATCCTTTTACAGTGTGCACTCATAGCGTCCCAAGCACCGGATGCATTTTTGCCATGGAACAAGATTCTCAATTAAATACGTCCACAGCGGCTCATTAATTATAGTGTCCGCTCCTGCACTAAGGCCTGCTCAGTCATAATGATGACTTAAAATCCTTTTAATCAATGGTCCTAATTAACCGACACTCTTCAGTTGAACCTTAGACTTAACCATAAAACCCAATTCTTTAACTTGACCCGGTGTAACAGGATTAACGTACCATTTACAGATTCATTAGTAACCCCTAGCCTCACTGGCTCCCTCCACTATATATACCCTCCCTAAAATCGTCGCGGCCCCACTGAAACCGCTACAGGTATCAATCACCTGAGCTGCAATAGGCACCTTGATTATACCACCTCTAGCCAGACCCACAGTTTATGAAGTCTTTTCGAGTCGATCAAGAAGGAAGATAAGATGATGAAGAGGAGTTTTATTGTTTTTTAGAATGTTGTTCAAGGTTCTGTATTCTGTATTCTAAGAACTTTTTTTAATGTGCTGCTGAGTGGTAGCAATAAAGGATTTATTGCATAATACTAGCCTCCGTGTCCCTAATAAAATACCAGATTTTCAGCCCACTGTGTCTGTGGAAAATCTACATTATACCACCTCTAGCCAGACCCACAGTTTATGAAGTCAAGTGGATATTCATCACCCCCTCCTCCTGGCTGCTAATTGGGCTCCAGCATCTATGCTGACCATATGCCCTACCTTGAGACAATTCAAACTTAATTCCTTCACCCTTGAACACGCATTGGGCCCCAGCATCTCACGTAATTGACAAGATCACCTCTGATCTATGCCCCACCCTGATACTCAAGAAATTAATTCCCCTAATTTTCTCTTGTGACTGACCCTGCTGTCATTGTGCCCCATCCTATTGTGACTAATTCAGACTGCTCTCCCATAGTCCTGAAGATGATCTCAATGTCATGAGATCAAAACGTTGTCAACCCCTACAACAGGAACTCCTTACATTTTGTTCATTCATGTGGAGTTCCATTTCTTGTTGTCAATGCAATGTCAAGATGTTAATGCACCCTCACTGTGTCACGTCACGCTTTTTTCACTTAAATGTGAGCACCTGAATATTATTTAAATATTTTCAATTGTATTTTGGTAATAAATACCCTACCTTACAAGACACCTTTGCCTCTGTACATTATTAGATACTCCCAACGTGATTAATTGTCAGTGTAAAAAGATTGTCCGAAAGTGTCTCCCTTTGGGAGCACTAACTACATACATGGACCCTTAGGGCCACCTCTGAACCATTGTTTTCTCTAAACATACACTCAGCCCCGGTTCGCGTATCAGGGTACCCTTGTTTTCCCATATTCTCTAAAATGCATTGAATGCAGTGAATTTGCCAGGGATTAGTTTGAACATGAATATGATTAATTCTAAGATTCATTTATAAATTGTGACCCGTTGTCATTTTTGGTTAATACATGTATTAGTTTATTCTGCCACATATAAGAGTACAGTGTCATATATTGGATTATATGTAGGTTGTAGAATTAATATGTATTTAAAGAAAACTGTAAAGTTAGAATGATTGTGGGCCTTAAGCTTACAGTCGAAACATTTAATACTAACATGAAAGTTGTTTTCTGCATTATTTTCTCCTCTGCTGGTGCAGACCAAATTCATTAGTTAGTAAAAAGCACATTTTATTTCAGAGATAGTGAAGCGAGGAAGAACTGTGAAGGTCAATTAAGTTAATGAGGAACAAAGGAAGTGTTACCAGTCGGTGCTATAGGGTATAGGGAGCAGAAACTGGAATATGGGAGTGTGTTTAAAGCGCCAAATTCTTTCTTGGGAACTGGAAAATAAGTATGATGTGTATGAGGTCACATTTCTCGAATGTTCTTGGTGCATTTTAATTAGTGAACCCATCTTGGGTTTGATCAGATTCCATTTAGACTTGGAGAGGTGTAGACCTCTCATGTATAGCATGAAGCCACATAATCAGAGATTACAAGACTCCTTACCTATTAAACTTCTACAGAGGTTCTGATGGTTACATCTTTCTTGCTTCCTTGATTCAGTAGGGATTCCCTTATCCTTACTTTAGTGTAGGGTTTAGTAGATGTGAATCTTTTCCATGTATGGGGAGAAGGATCGGAACCATTCTTCTAGTCAGCAATTCAAATTCCTTATTTTTTGCATTGCTGCCACAGAAATTCTTATATGCTCCTTGCTGTTGAGGGCCAATGTTTTGGTCTTCCTTTGATAACCCTGTACTTTTATAGTATGTTCTTGAGATTGATTTATATTAATCTGGCTTTGAGTTTGTAATAAACCTTCAGACTTCAAGTTACTGACTCAGACTTTTATTGTGTGGTACTAATGGTCACACTGTACCTTAAGATTTAAATCTGTTGCTAATCCCTTTTCCTCTCAGGCTATTTAAAAAAGGTCTATTGACCGGAGTAAATTGGAAGAAAAGGGCAAAAGCATTCTCATCTTTAACTTATACAGTGGCTGCAAGCCTCTTTTTTATGCTTCAGTTAAATGTGCACTGTTTAAAGCACAACACATTTTAGTATAAAATGGCTATACCTATGTGTTTGAAGGTGTGGCACATTTGTATAGTGTGCATATATAGGTAAACGAAATTTCCCATAGATGGCTAAAATATGCTTTTAGAATTGTATTTTTACTTCAGTTCTGCTTTTTTGAAGATCTTGCAAGTGAAAGGTAGATGGATGATGAGCTGTCAGCTAGACAGAGCCCACAGGGTCGTCCTGCCACGTGGAGCCAATGCACCCCCGCCGGATATCCTGGTATGTGTCCATGACTTTCAGCTCAAGGAAAGGATCCTGAAGAAAGCACGTGAGCACAACCCACTCGTGTTCCGTGACCATCGCCCGGTGCTTTACCAGGATTTGGCGGCCTACACCCTGGCCAAACGGAGAGGCTTCCGCCCGGTCACTGCCTTCCTGCGAGAACAGGGTGTCCCCTACTCCTGGGGGCACCCTTTCCGACTGGTCTTTCGCTGGAAAGGGAAGCTGGTCCAGGTGCGTTCTGTAGAGGTTGCACGTGAGCTGTTGGGGATGGAAAGTGCGGACCCTGATGCTGAGTCCTCATCCCCCCTCCGAGGACTCGCCGTCGCTCCACGGAATGGCAAACTGTGGGTAAGCCATCGAAGCCTTCGGGTCCAGATTTGTCTGTCAGTCTGCAGGAGAGAGATGCGGCGGTGGCGTCAGTGGCAAAGGTGACGGAGACGCCCGAGGGGTCCTGAACGCTATGCCCGGACACTTCCCCTCTGCAAGTTGACTGCTGGCGGCGGAGGGACCCGCTTGTTGGACTCTGATGGGTAATGTACTGTCACGTTCCCCGTGTATATTGTCCTGTATCAGGATCTGGGTGGCTGGTGGGGTTAAGTCCATGCCCCCAGCCCTTGGGACTCTTCTGACGAACTCTTGTTTCCTCCTGTTGCCTTTTACATGGGAGGGCTTTGTCAGACTGTTGTTGTTGTTGTGGGTTTTGTTTGAGGGGGGTCTCGGGTGGGGTGGGGTCGGGGTGATGGGCTGGGGAAGGGTTGGGAGGGGGAGGGCACTCCGCATCAGCCGCTGGACCCTGTTAGCGAGGTTCCTGTCCCACCCTAGCGATGGGGAAGGATCTGAAAATTGTTAGTTTGAATGTTCGTGGCCTCAACAGCCAGGTCAAGCGTGCAGCGATTTTATCACTGTTAGAGGGGGCGGAGGGTGACATTTGTCTATTGCAGGAGATGCATCTCCTTGCCAAGGACACTAAAAGAATGAGAGACAGACGCTTTCCCACCCAGTTACGGTCCTCCTGTAGCGCTAAGAAGCAGGGAGTAGCGATACTGATCAGCGCGAGGGCGCAATGTAAAGTGTTGTCCCAGGTGGTGGAAGTCAAGGGTAGATTTCTAGCGGTCAGGATTCAATGGGGCGACTCTCGCTTCACTGTAGGCTCCCTCTACGCCCCCAATGTGCAGCAAGAACCCTTTTTAACCTCGGCGCTTGCAGATGTCCTGGCCTCCCCTGATCCCTGGGTGTTGGTGGGAGGTGATCTGAATATGGTGATGGACCCGGCCCTTGATAGGTCTGAGGCGCGTTCCCACCCGACAGGCGCCGTCTCCAAGGGGGGCTTGCTCTGGCTACAGGAGGGGGGGCTTCATGATGTGTGGTGCTCCCTGCACCCATTAGAGCGCGATTACACCTACTAATCTGCAGCCCATAAGACCTACGCGCGCTTAGACCACTTTCTCGCCACCACCTCCCTGCTACCCCAGCTTTCCTCAGCGGAGATTGCGCCGCGCTCTCTATCTGACCATGCGCTCATTTCTGTGATAATGTCCGGGGGGGGGCGGCGGACGGGCCCGCGGGGGCTGGCGCCTGCGCGATTCTCTTCTTAACTCCGCCTCCGTAGTGGACCGCTTACAAGACACAATCACGCACTACCTCGCCACCAACGACGTCGACGGCATGCCCCTTAGCTCCAGTGTGGGAAGCGCTTAAGCTGGTCGTGCGGGGCGAATGCATCGCGATCTCGGCCTCACTGGCGAAGCTGCGCAGGGAAAAGCGCGAGGAACTCGAACGCGATGTGCGCGGCCTCGAGGCAATCCATAAGCGGACGGGGGCACAGCGGGTTTGGAGAGAGCTGGAGACGAAGAGGCGCATGTTGAAGCATTTAGACCTGGATAGGGCAGAGTACGCGCTTTTATGCTTACGCCACAAATTTTATCTTAGCGGCGATAAAGGGGGCAGGATGCTAGCACATCGTTTGAGGGCCCAGACGCAGCAGGCGACGGTCTCGGTTATCAGGGACGAGCACGCGGTAGCACAGGCGGCCGACGCGCGCATCGCGGATAGCTTCCAACACTTCTATTGTGCGCTCTATACGTGCGACCCCCTGGACCCCGAGCGGGTCCAGGCCTACCTGGCAACTTGCGACATTACACCCCTCTCCCAGAGCTCGGCAACGTCTCTAGACGCGGAGATACGCATCGAAGAGGTTGTCTCGGCGATAGCGCGCTTGAAGGTCGCTAAATCGCCGGGCCCAGATGGCTTCTCGGCCTCCTTCTATAAGAAGTACTGTGGTGTCCTGGTCCCCTTCCTGACGCGTCTCTTTAACTCCTTCAGGGATTCCGGGAACGTGACTCCGTCCATGGCCGAGGCGGTAGTCACTGTCATCCGCCAAGGAGTGCGGCTCGTACCGCCCCATCTCGCTTCTTAATATAGATATGAAATTGTTCTCTGGCATCCTAGCTGCCCGCCTCAGGCCGTTTATGGACGGCATCATTGAACCTGACCAGGTGGGCTTTGTACCGACGCGACAAAGTGGCGAGAACACCAAGCGGCTCCTCCATCTAATGGACTTAGTGCATCGGTCCCGTACGCAGGCTTGCTTTCTCTCTATAGATGCCGAGAAGGCATTCGACCGGGTCGACTGGTCGTACATGTTCGCGGTACTGAAGAAGTTCGGTCTGGGGGACACCTATGTCAACTGGGTCCGCTGCCTCTATGCTTCCCCCCGGGCCACGGTGCATGTGAATGGTTGCCGGTCTGAATATTTTCCGATCACTGGCGGGACGCGGCAGGGTTGTCCTCTCTCGCCCCTGCTATTTGCGCTCTACATGGAGCCGTTCGCGCAACGTCTTCGGGACAATGCAGCTGTGCAGGGGATCCGCTTCGGTGTGAAGGAACACAAGGTGAGCCTCTACGCCGACGACGTGATTTTGTCCCTCACTCATCCGCGCTCCTCTTTGAGACATCTTTCCCAGTAGCTCGAAGAGTTCGGAACGGTGGCCGGCTTTAAAGTCAACTACTCGAAATCCCAAATCCTGAATCTCTCGGTACCGGAGGAGGAGGTCCGGGATCTTCGGAAGGACTTCGCGTTTCAGTGGGTCTAGACGGACATCCCGTACCTGGGGATCCAGTTGGCAGCCACAATTACCCCCACCGGTTGCCCTCAACTACAGGCTCCTCCTGGACCAAACGGCCAAGTCTGTCTCGGACTGGTCCCGGCTGCAGCTGGCCTGGTTTGGCCGCCTGGCTGCGATAAGGATGACGATCCTCCCTCGTATCCTCTATCTTTTCCAGATGCTACCCCTGCGCCCCCCCCGGGATCCTTGAGGAAATTACAGAGATTAATGACCGCATTTCTGTGGAACCATAAACGCCCCCGCGTTGCGTTCGCCCGAATAACAGCGCCCCGGGACGAGGGTGGCCTGAACTTCCCGTGTGTGGAGGCGTATTACCAGGCGTCGTGCTTGCGCTTTATCCTTAAGTGGAACAGGCCCATGTCTAGCAAGCACTGGCTCTTTATGGACCAGACGGTGGCGGGACGTAACATCTGGCGTGAACTCTGGTTCCCACGTAAACATCGGGCCTGGGGCCTTTACTCATCACCGGTGACCTCACCGACACTGGCGGTGTGGGACCGTCTGGCGTACAGGCACGGCTGGACTACCTTCCCGTCGCCACTGACGCCTATAGTTGACAATCCGGAGTTCCCCCCGGGATGCGCCTCGCCGGTCTTCCAGCGCTGGAGGGAACTGGGCTGTAAGAGAGTGGGGCACCTCTTTCAACCGGAGGGACTGATTCCGTTTTCCACTCTTCGCCGGGAATACTTTGAGCTGAGTGACGCGGATGCTTTCCATTATTCGCAGGTTGCGCACTGGGTCACCCTTCCTACTAACATATGACACCCCTGGAACGCTGGGTAGCCTTTAAGAAGGATGATCGCAGACTCATCTCTGAACTCTATGCTTTCATTATGAAGCGCCAGCACGCTCAGCGCTCCAAGGCGCAGGTGCGATGGGAGACGGAGTTGGGCCACCCGTTGACGCGTAAGGAGTGGGACAGGGTACACTATCGCGCACATCACACTGCAGCTAATGTTGCCGGGGCTGAGGCGGCCTTCAAAATAGTTGCATACTGGTATCACACGCCGGCGAGGATCCACGGGTGGGACCTTAAGTGTTCGAGTCTTTGTTGGATGGGCTGTGGCGCAACAGATACCTTGACACATCTGCTTTGGCACTGTCCCAAGCTAGTGCGTTACTGGAGGGAGGTTCTAGACGACATAGACAATGCTTTTGGCATCCCCTTTCCCAGAGCTCCAGAGCATGTACTGTTGGGCCTACCTCATCCTAAGGCGTTTCCCCTGCGCTCCCCGCGGGGTAGACAAATAGCCCTGGCTTTCCTGGCGGCACGCCTGGTCATCCTTGCACAGTGGCGCTCACCAGACGCCCCTGACCCGAGGGACTGGATTAGACGACTTTGGTTGCTGTTGGGCATGGAGAGGCTCTCCCTGGGTGTGGATGGTAAAGGGGACACGTATGCGAAGCTCTGGGCACCCTTCATACATCTGCTATCTCGGGACTTACGGGAGGTGACCTGCCCCAAATTCCTGCAGGTGTTGCAACTCATCCCGCTAGAGCCACCAGGGGCGAGCATGCGAGGGACCACGGTTCACCCTTGGAGTGTGGCGGGGTCCCCAGTAGTGTGGGCTTGGTCAGATGCCTGGGTCATGCTGATGCGGAGGGGGTGGGTGGTTGGGAGGGAGGGGGGTCCTGGGCACGTGGGAGGTGGGGGGGTGGGTAGGCTTTTGTTTCCTCTGTGGTGTTTTTGTTTTCTCTGGTTTTATAAAAAGCAGCATCGACACCCGACTTGGTTGCACCACTTGGCTGACAGTCCGCCCTCGCCGGGTCGGGTTGTAGACCTTATGGCTGTGTTTCTGTGCTGTTTCTCTACGCTCTGCCGGCCGGTGGATGTAGGCAGCCTGGCTGTGTTCACTGCTATATGTCTGCTGAATAAAAATTGTTTGATTCTAAAAATGTCAAATTAGTGCTGGAGCCAATGAGGACCTGTAAGAGAGGGAATTCCTGTGATGCTTAGTGGGAATAAATAAGTCTACTTAGGATGGATTTCAGAGATTTGAGAAGCAACCGCAGGAGATCACAAATTCTGCTATTTTCGGTTTCTGTGATGAAAGGAACTTATCAGAGAGATTTTACCTGGGAGCATGCCCCTAGAACATGAAATGCTAAAAAAACTTATGAGGAGACAGCCTGGGATTTTTTTATGATTTACTTGGAGGTCATCATCTTTCCGCAACAGAACAAGAAGAAGTAATAAAAAACGAACATTCTAGCGGTTCCAATGAATTCCTGTCTGCCTGAAAGCAAACTATGTTTTATCCCTGGGACCTAAAACCTCCTTTATGGCAAGTGCTGCTAGCCGTTTTCTAATCTGCAAGGTACAGGCTTGGCAGTTCGGGCTGGACTGTTCCCATGAGGAACAGGGTCAGACTGATTTGCATATAGCCATGTCTGAACTGGGGTGGCAGAGTGGGCTAAAGAATGGTGATGGAATAAACCCAGATCTTTTGACTGGGTGTGAGTGTTTGATTGATTCAGATGCTCTGTCCATCACCACCCCCTTTTGTACCGCTTTTGCCGCCATAAGTGTGGCAGGGTATGCTCAGACGTGAGTCCCTTGCTCGCTTTCCCACTGGATTCAAGCAAGCCGGGCTGGCATGCCAGAAACCGGTCCTCGGAAGCTTGTTTCCAGTCCAGGGAAGACATGGCTTGGCAGTTCGGGCTGGACTGTTCCCATGAGGCACAGGGTCAGGCTGATTGGCATATAGCCATGTCTGAACTGGGGTGGCAGAGTGGGCTAAAGAACGGTGATGGATTAAACCCAGATCTTTTGACTGGGTGTGAGTGTTTGATTGATTCAGATGCTCCGTCCATCACCACCCCCTTTTGTACCGCTTTTGGCCGCCATAAGTGTGGCAGGGTATGCTCAGACGTGAGTCCCTTGCTCACTTTGCCACTGGAATCAAGCAAGTAGGGCTGAAGACGGCTGGAATGCCAGAAACCGGTCCTCGGAAGCTTGTTTCCGGTCCAGGGAAGACATGGCTTGGCAGTTCGGGCTGGACTGTTCCCATGAGGCACAGGGTCAGACTGATTTGCATATGGCCATGTCTGAACTGGGGTGGCAGAGTGGGCTAAAGAACGATGATGGATTAAACCCAGATCTTTTGACTGGGTGTGAGTGTTTGATTGAATCAGATGCTCCATCCATCACCACCCCCTTTTGTACCGCTTTTGGCCGCCATAAGGGTGGCAGGGTATGCTCAGACGTGAGTCCTTTGCTCACTTTGCCACTGGATTCAAGCAAGCCGGGCTGAAGACGGCTGGAATGCCAGAAACCGGTCCTCGGAAGCTTGTTTCCGGTCCAGGGAAGACATGGCTTGGCAGTTCGGGCTGCACTGTTCCCATGAGGCACAGGGTCAGACTGATTTGCATATGGCCATGTCTGAACTGGGGTGGATTAAACCCATATCTTTTGACTGGGTGTGAGTGTTTGATTGATTCAGATGCTCCGTCCATCACCACCCCCTTTTGTACCGCTTTTGGCCACCATAAGTGTGGCAGGGTATGCTCAGACATGAGTCCCTTGCTCACTTTGCTACTGGATTCAAGCAAGCCGGGCTGAAGACGGCTGGAATGCCAGAAACCGGTCCTCGGAAGCTTGTTTCCGGTCCAGGGAAGACATGGCTTGGCAGTTCGGGCTGGACTGTTCCCATGAGGCACAGGGTCAGACTGATTTGCATATGGCCATATCTGAACTGGGGTGGCAGAGTGGGCTAAAGAACGGTGATGGATTAAACCCAGATCTTTTGACTGAGTGTGAGTGTTTGATTGATTCCGATGCTCCGTCCATCACGACCCCCTTTTGTACCGCTTTTGGCCGCCATAAGTATGGCAGGGTATGCTCAGACGGAGTCCCTTGCTCACTTTGCCACTGGATTCAAGCAAGCCGGGCTGAAGACGGCTGGAATGCCAGAAACCGGTCTTTGGAAGCTTGTTTCCGGTCCAGGGAAGACATGGCTTGGCAGTTCGGGCTGGACTGTTCCCATGAGGCACATGGTCAGACTGATTTGCATATGGCCATGTCTGAACTGGGGTGGCAGAGTGGGCTAAAGAACGGTGATGGATTAAACCCAGATCTTTTGACTGGGTGTGAGTGTTTGATTGATTCAGATGCTCCGTCCATCACCACCCCCTTTTGTACCGCATAAAAGAAATTGTGCCACCCATTTCCATGTCTGTATGTAGAATATTTTCTGTGGTGCCTGTCTGTGGCTTAGATATTTAAAACTTAAAACATGTGCAGAGGGTATACTAGCAATTAGAAAGGAATCAAGGCCTGCTAAAATATAGTGACAAAACAAGTTATTATGTATTAGCAGAAAGCTTCCAACCTTGAAGAACTTTCTACAACTGTTCACATAAAAACAGCACAATGGGGTTCCTTCATAATTGGAAAAAAACGTAGAAAAGCAGGGCAGCTTTTCTCCATTAATACTTGTGTGAATCCAAAAAGGCATTTAGTAAGTGATGTGGAATCCTGAACTTTTGTCCGTCTATTATTCTCCATAATCTATATGAAACATTTATTCTGTCAATACCCAGTCAGTTATTTTGTCAAAAGACTTACCCCCAGATGCATCAAGCATCCATTTTGCAATTCCTTATTAGTGAAAAATAAGGAATCGCTAATAAGGAATAGCAAAATGATATGCAAGAAGAAATCACTTTAAAAATAGCGATTTCTTAAATTTCCTTAACCCCTTCCATGCTGGGCCGTTTCCGCTGCTGTGCGGTAAACAAAAGAACAGGGCGGGGCCGTGACGAACCCCAGCCGTCATCAGCACACGAGCGCCGCAGAGCGTGACGGCTGGGGTTCGTCACCAGCATGGAAGGGGTTAATTGCGATTCGCAATTTGCGAGTCGCAATTAAGGAATACCTCCCCATTCATTCCTATGGGCCTAGAGGCCCATAGGAATGAATTGGAAGACATTCTCAATTTGCGAATTGCAATTAGCTAATCGTAAAATGAGAATGCGATTTCAAGGGTGCAGGGGTGTCCAAAGGAGACCCTGTTGCACCCCTGAAATTGATCTGTGCACATATGTTGGGCACACACATGCCCTTAGGGAATTTGTGTGCGCAACATGAAACTTTGAAAAATGCACTTTAGTGCATTTTTCAAAGTTTTTGCAAATTACCATGAAGTTGTACTTCATGGTAATTTGCGAGCCCTATTAGCAAAATCGCTATTTTTTAAACTTTAATGCATTGCATTTAAGGAATCTCAATTTGAGATTCCTTAAATGGAAGTAATCGCAATTTAGCGAATTCTCAATTTGCGATTTTTGCATTTGGGATGATGCATCCCAAATGCAAAAATACTGGTCGCAAAGGGGCAGATTCTGAGAATCTGCCCCTTTTCGAGTGGTTTTTAGCTTCATGCATCTGGGCCACAGTCTGAACATACCTCACTTGCCATCAACAGAGCCCTGCAGTTGAATTCACTATTGTCTCTAAAATACGCTTTGCTCCAACAACTAAATTCATTGATGCTTTAAAAGCTGGGTTACAGGTTGGTTGTGGTTAAAAAATGATAATATCAGTCTGTATAAAAATAATAGTTTATTTACATGTGAAATTATGTGCAATTTTTAGTCACACGATACGAAGAATTAACATTACAATAGTAAATAAAAAAAGAATACTTCTTAACGTATACTAAAAAATAAAAGAATTGTCTTATTATAAATGATCTAGTTTAAAATACTTTATTGTCAGGTGGGGAGTATAATGTTTAATTTGACAGAATTGACAATAAAATGTTTAACAACAAATCTGCACATATCTGATTACATTGTAGGCATCCTTAGCTTCATGGTGGGATCTACAATAATTGAGGTTTCAACACTAATGAAAAATATATTGATGTTCTTCATTCCAAATTAACCAAGCCTAAAAACTTCATACGGGTACATTTGACTGACATGTTAAATTAATTGCCAAATGAAAGCCGTTTTAATTAATTGGTATATCTGTTTAAATAAATAGCTCTATAGGAATTAGTCTATAAAGAAATTAGGAAGCATACGTATTATTGTAGCATTAGCTTTTCAAGGTGTACACAGACACCAAGTAGTCTGTATACTATACATTTTACTCTGGAACCAACGTTTTCATGACGGCTAATTTCTTCATTTGCTCCAGGCGTGCTTGAACCTTTGCTCCTAGTTTATTATTTTGTGTGAAGACACTCGATTCTGCTTGTTGTTCTCTCGAATCCCTGAAAGAAATAAGGAAGTCACTTTAATGCAACTGAAGCGTGTAAAAAATTAAACATGCATTTAAAAAAAATACTTTGGATAGAGTATAGACTCATATTAACAAACCTGCATAGGTTTTACAATACCTGGTGTAAAGCTTTGCAGATTCTCATAATCTGGGAAACTGCACAAAAACCTTTGGTTTTCTCAGTTGCAAAGCTTGTGTTGATATTGTAGTGGGCGAGAAAAAATAACCCAACCACATAATTTAGTTTGTAAATCTATTATCAAAATGTCACTAGCTAGTGCCCTTCGAGAGGATTTTATTAATTTTTAAATGTTTTGCATTATTTTCTAAATAATTTGGATAGATGAGTACAGACTCGTATTAACAAACCTACATAGGTTTTACAATACCTGGTGTAAAGCTTTGCAGATTCTCATAACCTGGGAAACTGCACAAAAACCTTTGGTTTTCTCTTACTATGTTTCAGTTGCAAAGCTTGTGTTGATATTGTAGAGGGCGAGAAAAAATACCCAACCACATAATTTAGTTTGTATATCTATTAGAATAGTAATTCAAAATGTCAGAAACTAGTGCCCTTCGAGAGGATTTTATGAATTTTTAAATGTTTTGCATTATTTTCTTAGTTGCAAACATTATAATGTTTGTCTTTCCTGTCGTATTCCTCATTGTCCTCTCAATTTACCAAATAAGTAAAATTTTTCAATCATGAGGTAGTTTGTCAAATTATAAAATATAAATATTTTGAGAATATGAAAAAGTGGAGTTCATTGTAAATGTGTGAAGTTTCAGTGTGTTGAAAGATAGAAGTATTTTAGCTACGATTGAATAGGGGGACCATATTTCACCATTACCTAAAATAGCTATCAGGTCAACTTAAAACTTGATGTCTTAACATGATATTGTAGGATTATGAGTGGGTGAGTGAGCACTTAATAACAATTATACAAATCATATTACACTGCAAAAGCCAGCACTGAAATAGCTTTGAGAAGAGAAATCGGTGTGCAAGAGAAAAAATGGGTGCAACCCACACATTAAGCAGTTTTGTTTATATGCAAATAAGATGCAATAAGGCTGTCATGGAGCTGGTAAAAAACAAAAAGGTAATGTTGCCCCACACCTTGTGGTCATAAATCCTAGGTACATAAAACTACTTTCCTCGGATATAAACAGCTCAGTTATTTTACCCCAGACTACATAATACTTGTGGTGACCATACGTTACAGGGTGTCGGATGTATGGTTTAGCAACCAAGGATAATGCCTCAGCCTGACCCTCTTCAACGTCTACACGACACTGCTCGCCAACATCGTCCGATCGCACAACCTCAACATCATCTCATACGCCGATGACACCGAGCTGATCCTCTCCCTCACCAAAGACCCCGCCACCGCCAAAACCAACTTCCATGAAGGCCGTCGCTAAATGGATGCAGAGCAGTCTCCTGAAACTGAACTTGGACAAGACGGAGGTCCTCATTCTTGGCTCCACCCCCTCTGCATGAGACGACTCCTGGTGGCCGGGCCCGCTGGGAGCTGCGCTGACACTCACCAACCACACACACAACCTGGGGTTCATTCTTGACTCATCTGTCAATGACCCAGCAAGTCAACACCGTCTCCTCCTCCTGCTTCAACACCCTCTGCAAGCTCCGCAAGATCTACAGATGATTCCCCACTGGAACCAGAAGGATGGTCACCTAGGCCCTCATCACCAGCAGGCTGGACTACGGCAACGCCCTCTACGTGGGAACCACGGCTAAACTCCAGAAGAGACTTCAACGCATACAGAACGCCTCTGCACGCCTCATCCTCGACATCCCCCGCCACTGCCACATCACCGCCCACCTGAGGGACCTGCACTGGCTCCCTGTAAACAAGAGGATCCCATTCAAGCCCCTCACCCAAGCTCACAAAGCACTCCACGACGCTGGACCGGCATACCTCAACAAACGACTCACCTTCTACCCTCCCAACCTCCAACTGAGCTCTGATCACCTTGCCCTTGCCACCGTTCCACGCATTTACCGAACGACCTCCAGCCGCAGATCCTTCTCTCACCTCACCGCCAAGACATGGACTTCACCTGAGACAGACCAAGGACCTGCTGACCTTCAGGAGACTCCTCAAGACCTGGATGTTCCAACAGTAGCAGCTCCACCCAGTGACCCCCCCCCCCCCCCCCCCCCAGTGACTTGAGACCCTCACGAGCGAGTAGTGCGCTCTACATATGTATGATTGATTGATTGATTGATTGAACCAGACAGCATACTCAGCCACATTCACAGTAACTCAAATAACTGTTTCTGGAGTTTAAAGCAATTCAGAGTCTTAAAAACGATGTTGTGCTGTTAAAGAACAAAAAGAAAGAAATGTAACCATGAGATACTGATAAATTCCCCGTTTACTACAAAATCTTGTGGAATTGTAGAGGTTTTAGGACATTATCCAATAGGTAATATTTGAGAATAAAATGAGACCATGTGTCATCTGCAGAGGGGAAAAGTGTGGCACTTTGATGGACAGCACTACCTAATGCTAAATTACTGCAAAGCTTAAAGAACCACTCCCCCTTCAAATAACAAATTCCTCAAAAAAATGTGCTTCCAAACGTGCAGGGACAGTATCTTGCGTTATGTGGATGCACACATACATTAAGTAAAGGTTTTGCGAGGAAACAGTAGACTTACAAAAACAGGAGGCCTGGACTACAGATACAAACATTGGTCCAGGAGAGAAAGCCCAGCATGCTAAGACATTTAGACTTGTCAGTTTATGCCCCGATAACAGAGACATGTACTTCTAAACAAATCTCATCAAGGTTCTCTATAATTACTTGTATTAGTTTCGAATCTCATTACATTCACTTCCATGGAATACATGCAGCCAATGAAAGAAAGCTTAGAATTATATTACACGAGCATCTTGTTTGTAATGCCTGTGAATAATCAAACCGATTTAAAAAGGTGCCAAGTGTCTTAAAGGTAACAGGACTTACAATGTTGGCAGTAAGAAATTATTCACGGCCTACTGACAATGTTACACACGATCCTCTGTTGTGGAAATGTTTTTTTTTCAGTTTGTATCTGAAATTTCCTGGTAGTTAAGCAGCGAAATGTTGGACCCTTACCTGACTGGAGCAGTAAGTGTGGGATATTCACTTGTAATGCCATCTTGTGACACAAGCTATTGAAAACCCAAGACACAAATTTTAAATATCATCTGATAGAATCAACCAGTGATTTAAAGGATTACACAAAAAGAAATAGGACCTGGAAGTAATGGAGGGCTCGATTTAATTATTGGGGGTAAGGATACTCCGTCGCAACACGAATGGAGAATCCTTACTGCCAAGAATGTGATCCGCACACCGCATTTATATGCGGGCGGACCATCAAGTTAATCACGGCAGAGACTACTCAGTCTCCAGTGTGATTAATCCCCTCCGATGGCCCTGGGGAGTAAGGGCCTTCGGAGAAATGACTACTAGGCAGTCATTTATACATTTGGTGAATGTAGAAGTCATGGTCTGGCGTTTGTAAAATCTACCACCAGGTAAATGGTGACGACTCCATCCGCCGCAAAAATATAATCACTCCCAGAATTGTTAACTGTCTTATGATCTTACAGGGCTGACTAAGAACTTCATACTTTTAAAACTACGTCAAGATTGGTCATTTTGTCTGCTTAACAAACACTGGAGGCCGGTGTCAGCCAATCAGAGGTTAGTGTCAAACAGCTGTTATATTTTCTAAACTGCTATTGGCAGGGAAGAACAAGCTACTTACCTTTGGTGACGCCTGATCTGGTAGATACTCTATCTAGCCACAGATACGTTACTTTAGAATAATCCCTTGGTATTAGATTGGATACGGAAATTTTCAAGCAGCACCCCTGCGCGTTGGTAGATGGTCTAGTCTGGCTCTGCATCAGCATCATTCGCGCCAAAAGTTACGTGTGCTGGGCCTATACAGACACACCACCAGCGCTCTGAAATTAGTTTATTTTCATGACTTTCCACCACAGAAGTGCAGAGCCTCACAATCAGTTTTTAGAATGGTGGAGGAAGGGAGGGTCAGTAAGGAAACTTCAGCTAGATAGAGTCTCTACCAAATAAGGTATTACTGAAGGTAAGTTTTCCATCTGACACTTCTAGCAGCAGATTTCTTACCTTAGAATACATATCCAAGCAATTCCTTCCCAGAGGTAGGTCTGCAAACAGATTAACTCCAAAAATTCCTGCAGGTCAGAATGAGCAAAATGCCCATTGCAGGGAAGGGGTCCAGACTACATAAAAAAATTTTTTTTGCCATATATTTCCACCCAGCAACTTAGATCTAGCGACCAGTTACTTCTTTTGTGTCCCAAACGTGGTAATACAATCAGATTGGGTGGTCATGCATTTTCCTTCCACCCCACCACTGGAATAAGTTGCCGCTTTTCATTTGCAAATGTTCAAACCAAACTCAGTTTAGAAAACTTTTTAAAACTTGGATGTTCAACCTCTAACCGGACTGTGTTTTGTCCAATGATTGGCTGTTTCTGCCGTGGCGAGAGAGCCTCCTGGGGATGATACGTTGCACTTAATAAGTGGTAAATAATAATAATAGTGCTTACAGAACATATGCAAGGATGCTGCCTGGCCAATAGATAGATGTCCAGGACAGGGACTCCGTGAGCTATCGCAGGGATTGCAGCCTTGGCTCTGGTAGAATGAGCAACAAGCCCTCAGGGGGTTGCTTCTTGGCCAGAGTATAGTAGTTCTTTATACAGAGCGTTATCCATCCCGAGATGGTCCGTTTCTGCACTGCCTTCCCTTTGTTAGCCCCCATGTATCCTGCAATGAGTTGATCGTCCACCCAAAACTCTTGTGTGCCGGCAATGTGGAATGACAATGCCCTTTTTGAGTGCAGATGGTGGATTCTCTCCTCTTCTTTCAATGGGTAAGAAGGAGCAAAGAAGGTAGGCAAGGTCATGTTTTGGACTACATGAAAGGGAGTGACAACCTTTGGTAAGAAGGAGGTACAAGTCTGTAGAACCAGCTTGTCTGGGAAATAGGTGAAATAAGGAGATTGTAGAGGTAGGGCCTACAGCTCACTGACCCTCCTGGCTGATGGTATGATCACTAAAAAAGTTGTCAATAATTTAAGTAAGCAGTTATGTAATGCCTGACAGGGAGAAAACATGAGGAAGGTAAAGACGAGGTTAAGTTCCCAGTGGGGCATAATGAATGGCTTATGGAGAAACATATGCTGGAGCCCTTTCAGGAATCTAGTCACAACAGGTGACTTGAACAAAGAGGGTTGTTGGAAAAGAACACAAATTCAGAAATTGCAGTGCCCGGACTGGAACCTTGCTGTGACAAAGAAAGAACAAACAGTAGTACCTTCGATAAAGTGGGTCTATGTATCTGGATGCACACTATGCCTCAAATGTATCCTAATGGCAGGTACATACCATCTTAGTAGAGGGATGCCTGGCTGTCAAGACACCGTCACAGACTTTGGGAGGCAAGTTGAAAGCTGTCACCTTTAGTTCCTCAATCTCCACGCATGAAGACCGAGGGCTCGTAGGTTCAGGTGCAGAATCCTCTCCTGCAGAAGAACCTCTTAAAGGGGCAGCCTGATCGGAGGATGGATGCTCAGCAGCTCGGGATACCAAACTCTCCATGCCCAATCCGGAGCCACAAGAAGGACTTGAGCCCAGTCGTTCCTGATCTTCTTGAGAACTCTGGGCAGGAGCGGTATTGGCAGAAAGGCGCAACAAAGGCAACGTTTTTCGACTGGAGACAAAAGGCGTCTTTGAGCGAGATACACCTTGGCTGTTGTCTGGAGAATCAGAGCACACAACTGCTGACATTGTGCATTCTCTGAGATGGGGAACAAATCTAACCAAGACTCTCTCCACTCTAAAAAAAAGATCGTGCACCTACTCCGGATGTGATCTACTAGGCATCGACGGCTGAGTTTATCCACTTTGAAACTAAAAGAACCAGTCAGGTGTTGAACATCTGGGGAAATGCCCTGATGTTCCAGCCATGTTCATAGGGTCAGAGCCTCTCGCCACAGAGTCCACAACCACACTATACCATGTGTGGTGCAATACCACATGGTGGTGATGTTGTCTGTGAACACCTGCACTAGCCTTCCCTTGATCGAAGGAAGAAAGACTTTCAATGCCAATCAAATTGCCCAGAGCTCTAGCAAGTTGATGTGAAGCCCAACCTCTGCTGGAGAACAAAGTTCTCTGATCTCCACCTCTTCCAGATAGTCACCCCAGCCAAGTAGTGATGCTTCTGCCACTACTATCAGCTCGGAAAGGGAGAGGGGTTTACCGCTGACCCTATCACGGCTTGTCAGCCACCACTGTAGGCCTTTTGCAGTTCCCACTAGCAATTGGACTCCTGAGGCGGAAAGCGGGGAGAAAGCATAACTCTGATTTTAAAAATTTTACTTGTGATACTTTGTTCCTGTCACTCCCCCCTCCTACCTGCACTTCTGGGCATCTTTTAAACAGCGCTTCACGCTGCAACGACCCCCTCCTTCCAGGCGCCATTCTCGAGCGCGAGGCGCGCCACAGACACGCCCCCTCTGTTGGCCACGCCCCCTCCAATACCCTGTCCCACTGCCATAAATTATGTGTCTTGGTAGGAAGCGCAGCGGACGAGCGCAGTGGGCGCGTTGATTGCGCGCCGAAGGCGCGCCTAAGGCAAGCCCGTCTGCCGGGACTAGGGGCTCGTCACTCTGCCCCACCTATCACCTATACCCCGGACCTACTTCGCAGCTACCAGGGCCCCTGGCCCATCTCGGCCACTATCAGCTCTCGCATTTCTGCTCTCGGCATAGCTTCCCTCTCCCCCCTTCCTCGCCCTCTTCCTACATTGGATACCCCGCCCACGACTTGTAGGTCTGCTCCTCCGCCAACCCCTAAAAACCTCACAGCCTTCTACCATAACACCCGGTCCGCCGTTGCTCATGCGCATGAACTTTCGCTCTTGCTGGATCTTCATGCTCTAGATCTCCTCTTCTTAACTGAGACCTGGTTCTGCGACGACTCCCTCCCTGCACTCCTATCCACCCTTCCGGCCTCCTACTATGCCCTTAGGGCTGACCGCCCTTCAGGCAGAGCCGGGGGCGGCGTGGCGGTCATCGCACGTACCGATCTCCCTTTTCAAATTCTATCCCTACCTAACATTGCTACCACCGAATTTCTGGTGATTCGCACAGTATCTACCTCTCCCCCTCTAACCTGCTTCCTCACTTATCGTCCCCCTCAGTCCCCCCTTCAGTTTCTTCCTGACTTTTTGGAGGTCCTGGCCACCATTACAGTCAACACTTCCTCCATCTTGCTCCTTGGCGACTTTAACTTTTGGCCCTCTGATCCCGCTGAATGTCCATCATCTAAAGAATTTTCCGAAACCCTTCACTCCCTCAACTTCATATCTCATGTTCACTCCCCCACCCACATCAAAGGTCACCTGCTTGACCAGATCTGGTCCCTGAACTGTCCTGTGGAATCACTATCTATCTCCCCTTGCCCTTGGTCCGACCACCACCTGATTTCATTTCTCCTTCCTATTCTTCCCCCAGCTAAGCCCTCCCGGCCCAAAAACACCTGGGTTCGATCATGGGGCCGTGTCAACCTTGAGAATCTCTCCTCCCTCCTTACCAGCTCTCTCCAGTCTCTTCAGGGCCTTACTACCGTCTCCCAGGTTGACACCATAGATCAGTGGCTCTCCCACAGCTGCGACTCCGTTGCCCCGCTCAAGCGCATCACTTCTAAACGCGACAAAGACGCCAACCGGTGGTTTAATAAAGAGCTTAAAGCCACCAAACTCACAGTTCGCCGCGCGGAGCGGGCTTGGAGGAGAAACTACTGCCCCATTCTGAAACTGGAATATATCAACATCCTCAGCCAGTACAAAAAAGGCATCCTGGAGGCCAAAACAGCTTATTTCTCCTCCAAAATTTTAGCAGCGGAGAACCAGTCTAAGGAGATATTCTCTATCGTCCACAACCTGGCGTTCTCGGAAAGAACTACGCTAAAACCAGCCCCGTCCGAAGACCTTTGTCTTTCTCTCAATTATTATTTCATCCACAAAATTGTCACCATCAAGGCCAACATCCCTCTACCTTCCCCATCTTTTGTTGATCCTCAATGTCCCCCTCCCAAAGGCAAACTGACCACCTTTCCCCCTATCACTCGGGAAAATCTGACCTCATTGGTGCCTTTGATCAAATCTGGCTCCCCACTTGACCCTTGCCCTGCCCACATTCTCTGTCACATCTTTGTTTCTTGTCCAGATCCCCCCCTTCACCTCCTCAACAGTTCCCTTGCTCAAGGCATAGTCCCTAGCTCCCTGAAGTCTGCGGTAATTGTGCCCATCCTGAAAAAACCTGGGGCAGATCCCTCTGTCCCGGCCAATTTCCGTCCCATCTCCCTCCTGCCATTTCTGGCCAAGGTGCTCGAGCGCCACGTCACCTGCGCTCTGAGCTCCTTTGTGGAGAAACATGGAGCCCTTGCCCCTCGTCAAGCTGGTTTCCGCCCCGCACACTCTACGGAGTCCGTTGTCATGTCGGTTCTCGACACCCTCAGGGAGGGTATGGACACCAATCAGCACCAGGCCCTTGTGCTCCTCGATCTCTCAGCCGCCTTTGATACGGTGGATCACAACATCTTACTTTCCCGTATCGGGGCGGCGGGGATCGGGGGGTCTGCCCTGGTCTGGTTATCCTCCTTCCTGAGCGACCGCACCCAGGCTGTCCGCCTGGGTGACTTCACAGCGGATTTCCGGAAAGTTCAGTGCAGGGTCCCCCAAGGTTCCTCTCTTTCCCCCCTTTTGTTCAATCTATATATTGCCCCTCTTATTTTCTCTCTTCAACAGATGGAGGTAGCCGTATTTAATTATGCGGATGACCTCCAGCTGGTCTTTGATCTTTCCTCTCCTTCTGCTGTCCTTAACTTTCAAACTGTCATGTTCCACATCAGGGACTGGATGAGCCACAACCACCTCAAACTCAACCCGGATAAAACCGATTTGGTGCTGACGGGTGGTTCATCCAGCCCCTGGTCCCCTCTCTTCTGGCCCCCCTCTCTTGGCCCTCCTCCTGTTCCCTCCTCCTCAGTCAAAACATTAGGTATAAAACTCAACTCCCAACTCACCCTTCACTCCCAGGTTAGCTCTGTGGTATCTTCTTCCTTCCTTTCACTGCGTACCATACGCAAGGTGTCCCGTTTCTTCACTTTCTCTGCCCTCAAACTTATCATTCTGGCCATGGTGGTGTCCCGCCTGGACTATGGGAACGCTCTGTATGCCGGTATCCCTGCATACAGTCTGCGTCGCCTACAACAGATCCAAAACCAGGCGGCCCGCCTGGCTTTCAACCTCCCTAAATTCCACCGCTCTACCCCACTTCTGAAATCTCTTCATTGGCTCCCCGTGCGAGCTAGAATTCAATTCAAGCTCGCATCCATCACTTTCCTGGCCCGATCTGGTCTGGCACCCACCTTCATCTCCTCCGAGATTGTCTCTTATGTCCCCTCCAGGGACCTGCGTTCGTCTTCCCAGTCCCTCCTCACCATCCCACGCTTCCGGAGAAAGAAGTGGGGCGGCTCCAAATTTGCTATTCTTGCACCTACCCTCTGGAATTACCTCCCCCTCCAACTTCGCACTATCACTCTCTATCCCCAATTCCGTAAAAATCTTAAAACCTACTTATTCACAAAGTCCTTTGAATAAGCGTCCCCTCTACCCTCCCTGCTCCTAAACCTCAGTTCCCGCTAGCTACAGCGCCAAGAAACCGCCGGTATACGTGCGCTTTAAAAGTGCTTTTAAACTCAAACTCAAACTCAAACCCTCTGAGATCTGGACCAAGTCTGGGAGGTTTCATTGATGCTGTGGCCACTGGAAGTCCAGGTCTAGCTGCAGAGCCCCCATATGCCAGCAGATATGTGTCACCAGAAGGATGCAGGAGGCCATGAGACCCAACAGCCTAAGTGTCAGTCTCACCAAAATCCAAGATAGAGGCTGAAATATAGAAATCATACCCTGAATATTCTTCAACTGCACGGTGCCGAAACAGCACTGATGAAAGAGCATGTATGAGAGGGAGTCAGGTGTGACTTTGACATGTTGATAGTGAACCCCAGTGAGTGCAGGAGGTTTGCTGTAGTTTGAATGGATAGAAAACTGCCTGGGACAAGCCCGCCTTCAACATGCAGTTGTTGAGGTAGGGGAAAACTGAAACCCCTGACCTCCGTAGATGTTCCGCACCCACTGCTTGGTTAACAGCCGAGAGGCACTGGTAAGGCCAAAAGAGAGCACAGAGAACTGATGATCCTTATGGCCCATCGTGAATGGCAGGTAACGCCTACGTTAGGCAGGAAGGGGATGTGGAAACAAGTGTCCTGTAAGTCCAACAGCACCATCCTGTCTCCCAGGTCCAGGGCAGACAGGACTAAGAGTGAGCATTTTAAACTTCTTTTTTTTTTTTTTTTTTCTCTTACTGTATAGCCAACCACCTATTCGTGCGACCAGGGATGGAACGCACCTCACTGCCACCACGACCTTGGGAACCAACTTGGCGGGAGAATATATCTGGGTTTACTGAGGCATTGGTGGCGGATGGCGGCCTGCCAAACCCATCCCAGACTCCATCAAGGTAGGAACTACCGCGAGGCCCAACTCGTATCTTTCGAAACCGCCACATTGGACCCTGGAGTTTAAAGACATAATCATAGGACCCGGGGAAAAAAAAAAAATAAAAAAAAAACCCCGGTGCACTAACACCAAGAAATCAAAAGGTTCCAAAATGTAAGGTTATTACTGCTACAAGGTCTAGCCAAATCTACCTTTGATGTTTCAAGTAGAGATGACAACCAACTGGCGTGTGTTGGTGCCTTGGAATCGACCCAAAATTTACATATCTGTCGCCGAGCGAGTAAAATTGCATAAAACAACAAGGGCCTTGCTGTGCCAGTGACATTATCATCCATCCCAGAGATTATCAGTGTTAATGTGCAGGGTAAAGATACTTTGAGTATCGAGCCCAATGTAAGCAGGACTTCTACCCAAAAAGCCTTGATTGGAGGGCAGTCCATGAACATGTGAACATCCGATGCGCCTTGAAGACTACACTTGTTACAACATTTACCAGCTTGGAATTTTGCCAGCTTTTGTGGTGTCCAGTAGGCTCTATGTACCGTGAACAGGTGATTCCGCCTCAACCATGCAGGCTTGACAGTTTTATAAAGAAGCGTGAATGATCTTATCCACCATTCTTCCCCTTGAAGGTTCGTGTCCTCCGCCCACAGTTCATCGGGATGGTCAAAATCTCCGTCCACTTCCTCCAAGATTGCCCAATACCAAAATGCAACCTCTTTGCCCCCCTGAGGTTTTTCCACCAGCTGTTGTTCTAGCACACTACACCTCCCCACTAGGGCATTATTTTGAAGGAGCTCTCTAGACCAGCTTACTAGTTGTATATATTTAAACCTTGATAGCCTTGGGCCAACCCTTTCAAACAAACTGTCCCACGATGTTAATACCCCACCAGCCATCAAGTCTCCCCATCTCAGTATCCCCCCCTCTCTTAGTGGTATCGAAAGGTCGTCACCCAAACACGGGGGAAGCCCCGGAGACCCCCAAATTGGAGCTAAATTTGAATAGTAGGCCAGCCTTGCCGACCTCTTAATCCTTGTCCAGGCTCTGGCCATCGACTGCAAGACCTTCAGCCTCACCTTTTTGAAAAACTTCTGTTCTCCGAATTTAAATAGAAAGCCGTCCAGTGGCAAGCCCGTTCCATTTAACATGGCCTTAAACATTCTCCCTGCTGATGAATCTGTTGGGGTTTTCAGTAACATTCTGGAGAATGATAACTGAAAGGCCCAAGCGTAGTATTGTATGTCTGGGAGGGAGAGCCCGCCCTTTTCCCTCCTCCTCCTCAGTTTCTTCCAAGCTATCCGAGTGGACTTGTAATTCCAAATGAACGCATTAATGTCCTGTTGACATTTCCTAATTTGCTTTGGTTCAAAGGCTAAAGGAATACTGTTAAATATAAATGTGAGCTTTGGTAAAATTGACATTTTTATAAGGCTTACTCTCCCATAGATCGTCAAAGGGAGAAACGTCCATGCTTTTAAAAGCGCCCGACATTCTCGGCAAACCCGATCCAAATTGGCCTGAGCTATATTCCCAACATCGTGTGTGATCTTAATTCCCAAATAGCGCATTGAGGAGGTTATATCTAGTTGTGTGTTGTTGATGTTCCAAACCATTATTTCGGTTTTCCCCGCATTTATCTCGTACCCCGAGATCTGACCGAATTCTTCTGCTCTCCGACAACTATTGGAAAGGCCTGAGCAGGGTCTGATGTATAAATGAGGATGTCATCTGCATACATACCCAGACGCTTCACCCATCCGCTAAACTCAAAGGGGGTAATATTAAGTTCTTCTCTAAGTGTCTGCGCAAATGGCTCTAGGTAAAGGTTGAACAGGAGTGGTGAAAGGGGGCAGCCCTGCCTAGTTCCCCGTGAAATCTTGAATGGCTCCGTAAGTGTGTCATTGACTAGCAGTTTGGCGGTGGGAGCTCTGTATAGGAGCTGGATGGTTCGACAGAAGTTCTCGCCTAGCTGGAACTTCCTTAATACCGCCGCCAGATAGGACCAATTGACCCTATCAAAGGCCTTAGTGGCATCTAGGGTTAATGTAGCCAAAGGTAAAGAAAACGTAGTGGCGATATCTATTGCCGCAACCAAGTCCCTAGTTAGGTCCGCCAACTGACGTCCCCTGATAAAGCCCTTTTGGTCTTCGTGAATTATCGAGCCGATCTCGCTTGCCAGCCGTGCTGATAAAACTGCTGTGAAGATTTTATAATCATTATTTAGTAGCGAGATCGGCCGATAAGACCCGCATTCAGTTGGATCTTTGCCTGGTTTCGGTATAAGGACTATGGTTGCTTCACTCCATGATTGGGGAGGCACTGACCCATTTATAAAGATATTATTGAATAACGAAGTCAATGTTGTTACTAACACTGGACATAATACCCGGTATAATTCCCCTGGGAGGCCGTCTGGCCCTGCCGCCTTCCCATGCTTAAGTTGACCTATCATCTTACTTACTTCAACCTCCGATATTTCCCTATCGAGGCGGTCAGTCTGATCACCCGTAAGGGTGGGCAGTTGGATCTTTTAAACTTCTTATTTAGGAAGAGGTTGAGAAGTCAAAAGCCCAGAATAGGAGAAAAGCCTCCATCCTTTCTGGACACCAGAAAGTAGAGGGAATAGCAATCACCAAACAACATCTGATGGAAGCGCTCTCTCAATAGCTTCTTTGGCCAAAAGAACCAAATCTTCCTGATGGAGCAAGGAGAGATGATACTCCGTTAGCCTGTCATGTGTTGGTGGCATGGGTGGGGGGGGTGGGGGGGGGGGAAATTCCAGTAAAGGGATAGAGTAGCCCTTCTGGATAATCTGCTAACCCACCTGTTGGATGTTATTGACTTGGGTAGGATAGGTAATGGCAGAACCTGCCTACCACTGGGTGCTCATGATGAAAAGATGACAAATTAAAGGGGTTTGGAGGTTGCAGCTGCCAAGGGTGGTGGACTGACCCAACTTCTGGCTGGTGGTCCCATGTGGTCTGTGGAAACCGTGTTCATAGCCACCAAAGGGCAGCGAGCCCTTTGGCCTTGGTGGCTGGGTAAGAAAGGGTGTGGTTGATAGACCGAACCGTAGCCACAGAGGGGACAAAAGGTGAACTGGGGTTGATGAGGGGCCTTGGATAGGCCTGAGGACCTTGGCACAGCTATGTTATCCTTAAAGCAGTGTAACACTGGGTCCGCCTTCTCACCAAAAAGGCAAGAGCCATAAAAGACCATGCCCATGAGTGAAGCTTGGACGTCCCTTTGAAACCCAGTGATTCTCAGCCAGGTATGGCGCCTCAGGGCCACTGCCGATTACATCCATCTGCCCAGGGAGTAGTCATTTCAAGTCCACATTGAATGGTGAACTGTGCCGCCTTCCCTCCCATCAGCAATAGCTTGGGAGAGTATGGTTCAGGCCTCCTCCAAGCTGTAGGTAGCACCAAAGCATGCAATGATTACCGACCACAGTGCTTAGCTTGTTGGAAGAAAAACCCCTATTTCTGAAGGTATCCAGCCTTTTAGATTTGCTATCCAGTGGAGTGGTAGGGAACGCACCAGGCTTGGCTGCTGGAGGTGGCAGGCAATTGCCTGGTGTACAGGAGCCCCTGTGCAAGGCTTGGACCAGGCCCCAAGAAGGACATCTAAAAGGGATTTATTAAATGGGAGCAAAGGTTCAGAGGGGGAAACTCTAAGGTGAAGCACCTCTGTCAAGACATGTGTCTTGTCTGCTATTCAGGGCAGCTGAAGGTTCAGGACGGACCTTAGCCGGCCTCCGCACCACCACTGAGAAAGAGGTACCCTTCTCTGTAGCCATGGTCTAGAGGAGGATGGTAACCATAAGGGCCCTCTGACCCCTCCTAATAGTCACAGCCTCCAGGCCTGTCAAACGTAAAAGTCACTGGCTCCAACTTGGGCCTGGCCAGCACCGTTGTTGGAGTTGGGCGGTGTCGATCTGGCACTGTATTGGGGTTGGGTATAATGATGGGTCCCCGGCTGCTTTGGGGCATTCAGCGGTGTCAGAACTACAGTACTGGAGTGGGTTGCAGTCTTGCGGACGGCGCTGCTCTGGTTTTGTAGTGTAGTGTTCTAGCAGGATGCTGAGATTGTAGGGGAATACGGCAGGAAGTTAATTAAGTACCAATTAATTAATAATTTTAAAATATGTGATTGTATTTGTTGTATCTTGTTTTCATGTGTTATTACTTTCTGTTCACTGCCCCTTTAATCTGTGCATTTCTTTTGGATCCTTCCCCACTTCGGTGTTCTCTCTTCTTGCCTGGTATGGCAGTTGCTTGCTAGCTTGGAGAGGGACACCAGCTGAAATCTGTAGCTCATAATAAATATATCCTTTTTATTATACTCCTGTATGGTCGCTGTGAGTTCTTCCATACAACAATATTCTTGTACATTGTGTTGTTCTGATTTATTTTAGTTTTATTTTGTTTGTGATTGCTAGATTTGTAGGGGTATAGGATGGGAAGCTAATTAAGTAATAATTAAATATAATTAAATATTTTTTAATATCTTAATTGATAAATAATTATGTATATTGTGTAGTAATTATATATTGTAATTATATTTTAGATGTGGGCAGGTGAGTTTGTAGGGGTATATGGTGGGAAATGTATTAAGTAATAAGGAGGACCTGGAGTTGTCTGTAAGCAGGGTCAAGACTGATTTGCATATGGCTGGGTTCACACTGGGGTGACAGGGTGAGCAAAAGAACAAAGAATTTCACCCAGAACTGTGACTGGAGGTGTGTTGGAAAGTGGATTATTAGTACTGGTAAATATATATATATCTACCACTGGCAATGAGACCACTAACATAATATAAGGCTCAGTATAGGTCCTAGAAGAGTATTCCCATGCGCAATCCTTGGTAGCTTGGATGCGAGCAGACAGGCTTAACTTCAAAGATAGGTATGTGAAACATTTAAAAACAACAATTCAGTAAATAATTAAGACACAACATACAATAACAATCCAACACCAATTAAAAAAAAATAGAAAAACATTTTATCTTTAAAATAACACCAAATGAAAAAAATCCAATGTAGGGAACTGGAGATATGATTTTTGAAAGATTTAGCATAATATTGCACATAGAAACCCATAGCACCATCTGGTTGTGCTAGACCAGGAGAAAGTCAAAGGTTCAGGCCGGCTACGAAGGAGCCCTGTGCGGCTACCGCTTGCAGTAGGTCTTGGTAAAAGTTTTTAGCTTCTGACTTAAAATCTTTTCAGGAGCTTTTCTTCCTGGGGTCCCCTGAAGCTCTCAGCCAGTCAGGATCCAGTGAGGGGTTGCGGCATGCCTTGCGACGAGCTCCCGGTCAAACCTGTGGAAGTCTGACCTGCGGAGCTTTCCAGTGGGATGAACTAGAGATCCAAGCCGGCTCGCGGTTGAAAGTGGGTGGCTTGACTCTTGCGGTTAGTCCCGGCCACCTTTTCTACGTTCGGACTTAGAAACTTTTATGGAGCTTTTTCACATGGGTGTGCCTCGATGCTCTTCAGCAGGCCAGATTCGATAAGGGTTCGCTGGCATGGGTTTCAGCCAACTCCCGGTCAAACTCTGAAAGTTGGACCTCTGGAGCTTTTCAGTGGGATGAACCTGGATGGTGGTTGAAGTTCCTTTGGGGGTCCCAAAGTTTCCAAAACGTACGTCCAGGGTCTGGAAGCTCCAAGATGGTCCTAGAAAGTTTGGGACTTCAATTCCCACAATCCACTTGGACAAAACCCTTACAAATCCACTGGTACTACTCTGGCTGGGGATTCTTGGTGGTGATTGTCCAGGTGAGCTCTGTTAATCTGTAGCTTGCAGGGAATCCACTCTTTAGTCCTTTTGAAACAGGTTTGATTCACAGGGCTGCAATTCCAGACTGTGGAGCAGGGGCAGTCAGTCAGAGTGCAGGGACTGGTTGGTGCAAATCAAACTTCCAGCATGGACCCTTCTTATTCCTTAAATTTGAAGCAGTAGATCTTAGAGGCCCTGCCCATCTCAGATACTTACTCAAAGTTCTCTGGGTCAAGCAGGAGGGCACTCCTGTCCAATGAGGTGCAGGGCAACACCGCAGAGTATTACCCATATCCTCCAAAGTGTGGCACTATAGTCTCCGAGAGAGCACAATTTTTTCCAAAATTAAACACGACTTATGTTCCTGCAGAAAGACAAGAGCTGGCTAAACTGACCTTTAGGATGGGTCATCTCCATATTGTCCCTCCCCCTTGCATCTGATCATTCCTTCCTTAATCCTGCCATTTGACCGGGTTCAAAGAGTAGGGGTGTAAGTGAAACTGGCTTCTCCTGCCTGTCTCCTCCTTCTACCGAAGATTATTAATTGAGACCCCTCAGCCTGCTCTGGCATTCCTATGTAGAAGAACCCTGCCGCCCCAGACAGGCTCTCTAACCCCAGGGTCTGCTTATCACCTCAACAAAGCAGCCTGGCTCATCCACTTAACACTGACTAATCAGGACAGGCCGTTGGAAGGCTGAATTATGGCTTACAGACAAGAAAGTCTTAAAACATCTTGTCTGTACATTTTAGGATACATTCAACAATAGCATATTGTTGGATTTATCAATACCATTCTAGGAGGTCCTTGAATTCTATTTTTATGACATCCTAGATGTTAGTTATTCTTTAATAACTTCTTGCCATGTTAACCTATGTAGCTGAGGATTTGCAATGGGGAAAATGACTTGGGCAATTTCTCCAAAATCAGGGCTTATAAAACATCTTTCACAAGAACCCTGCCTATATCTACAGGATCCCCCACCCCTGGAACACCTAGGGGAGACTTAAGGGTCTTTGAATGTGTAAACATATTGCAGATACTCTCTCCACATTGCTCCTAGCACAATAGTCGATTTTGGAAACCACTTTGCTACAATGTGGAGAGTGAAATGTGCATTTCACTAAACCCAAGGCATACAAAACCTATTTTATAAGGGTCCTCCTTATAAATACCTGCCCCCCACCCACCCCCAGCACTGGGACACCCAGGGGAGACCCTGTGGGTACCTAATACACCAAAACATTGTAGGTTATAATTTTTGAGTACCCCAAACACCAAAGTCGAGTTTGGGCACAATTTGCATTTTAACAGCAGTCCTGCAACACAGGGCGGCTTTTAAAGTGATCTCAGGCCTCAGCAGTGCACACATGCAAGTGCATAAAGAGCTACTGGTATCTAGACTGCCATACCCTATTATTTACTAGGGAAATAAAGGTAGCTTTGATCCCCCTGCTGTATTATGTACTAGGGCCTTTTAGGGGAGGTCATGCCGATCATAGGGGTACCCTAACCCATAGTGTACTTGAGTGTATGCGATTATTTTAACTGTATTCTAAGGGCCTTTTCAGCATAGCTCTGGCCCTGGGTCTGGTTAGGCAGAGCCCAGGATCAGTCAGAGTCAGTTACCACCAGTACCTGTGAGCAAAAACATAGGGGATGCCCAGGGCACAAGGATGACTTTGCATATGGGTGAATCTTTGATTTGAGCAGCATTTTTTGCCCTACGTGAGATGGGTATACTGAGACGTGCGTCCCTTGCTGGCTGTGCCACTGGGTTTAAGCTAGCCTGGCTGATGAGGGATGATTACTCTAAATCGGTCCCAGGATGCTGGTTCCCAGTCCAGAGAGAACCTGGCTTGGCAGTTCGGGCTGGACTGCTCCCATGAGGAGCAGGGTCAAGACTGATTTGCATATGGCTGGATCCAATTTGAGGTGGCAGGATGAGCAAAAGAACGATGGATTTAACCCAGATCTGTGACTGGGGTGAATGCTGGATTTGTTCATCATTCCATCCATCATTTGTTTGCGCAGCATTTTTCACTTTCAGTGGGATGGGAATGCCCGGATGTGGGTCTTTTGTTCGCTGTGCCACTGGATTCAAGCTAGACTGGCTGATATGGGGTGATTCCCTGACACCGGTCCCAGGATGCTTGTTTGGTTCAGGGATTACCAGGCTTGGCAGTTTGAGCTTGAGTGTTCCCATGAGAAGCAGGGTCAAGACTGATTTGCATATTGCTGGGTGCAAACATGGGTGGCAGGGTGAGCAAAAGAGCGATGGATTTAACCCAGATGTGTGACTGGGGGTGAATGTTTGATTTGTTCACTTTCTAAGTAAGATTCTGGAAAGTCTCATCAACAAACAGCTGACAGCCTGTTTGGAGGAAAATAATAACTTGGAACCTTCTCAATCTGGGTATAGGGCGGAGCAGGGCACAGAGACGGCCTTGGCTGCTGTGACAGACTCCATAAGATGCTCCTTAGATGCTAACATCCCCTCTATGCTTTCTGCAGGTTTCAATACTGTGTCACATGACAAGCTGTTGCTTAGGCTGTATGAGATAGATATGTATGGGACTGTGCTGAAATGCTTCCAGGACTTCTTGAATAACAGAACCTAGGTGATATCACTGGGTGACTTTAAGTTGTGTACTCTGACAACTGACAAAGGGGTACCCCAGGGATCTTGCTTGAGTCTTGCTTGCTCAATATATATACGGACCAGTTGGCCAAACTCATTAAGGGCCATATGTATGAAAGTTATATTTTGCGATTCTCAAATAGCGATTTTTAGAGAATCGCTATTTGAGAATCGCAAAATGCTATGTATGTAGGATTTGCAAATAATTTTACGAATCCTACATATTCCTTAATTGCGAATTGCAAATTGCAATTCGCAATTAAGGAATACCTCCCCATTCATTCCTATAGGTCTAGAGGCCCATAGGAATGAATGGGAAGACATTCTCAATTTGCGATTCTCGATTAGAGAATCGCAAATTGAGAATGCAATTTCAAGGGTGCCAGGGTGTCAAAAGGACACCCTGTTGCACCCCTGAAATGTGCATGAGTGCCCATCTGGCACACATACATGCCATAAGGGCATATATGTGAGCCACATGGCACTTTGAAAAATGCAAAAAAGTGAATTTTTCAAAGAAATCGCAAATTACCACCAACTTGAAGTTGGTGGTAATTTGTGATTCCTTATGGCCAAATTGTACTTTTTCTGGGCCTCATACATTGCATTTAAGGAATCGCAATTTGCGAATCCTTAAATGCAATTGCAAAATACGGAATCGCAAATTTGCTATTTCTTATTTTGCAAGGCTGTTTTGCTTACATACATACAACTTAGCTATTTTGCGATTGCAAATGCCGAAATTAGGCGAATTTCGGCGTTTGCGATCCCAAAATTGCCTTCATACATATGGTCCTAGATCTTTTGACTTTAAAATCTTGTCCTACGCCGATTACACTAAGCTGGTCATCTCCTTTGACAACAAGGTGGACAAAGTGAAGGACTGTTTCTCAAATGGGATGAAAGCGATGTCACAGTGGATGTCCGAGAATTACCTTCAGTTTATTGCTGAAAAGACTGAGATAATGCTTTTTGGAAAAGCTCAACAAATATGGACTCAGATAGGTGGCTACCTAAGCTCGGGAGTGCTCCCACTCCCTTTCAGGTCGTAAACAATCTTGGCATTAAACTGGATGAAGTCCTAACAATGAAGGACCTATCCTATCATTTACAGGTACCTACTTTCACATGTTACAGCTACTAAGGAAAGCCTTGCCTTTTGTTCCGCTTGCGGCTAGGAAGACCCTGGTACAGGCTCTTATTGTCAGCAGGCTTGACTATGGCAATGCTCGTCTGGATTCTACCAACAACACCCTGCTCTCAAGATTACAAGTGGTGCAGAACACAGCTGCAAGGCTCATTTGTAATCTTCCTACCAGATCTGCATCACTTCCACTCTTAAGAGCATTACAATGGCTACCTGTCAGAAAGATAATTACATTTAAGATCTGCTGCCTTACCAAAAGAGCTCTAGTGGGGAGAGGATCAAGATACCTACATCAACAGCCTAAACGATGTTTTCTTGTCAGGAATTTACGATCTAAGGACAAAGAGATATTTACTATTCCTCACACTCAACGTTCAAGATGTGGAGACAAATCTTCCTCTTATTTGGCACCCCTACTGGAATAGTTTACCTGTTAAAATTCTTATATGCTATGAACACATCAAATTTAAGGAAATTACTGAAAACCTTTATTTTAATTCGGCTGTTGCAGGCCCTGCTATAGTGATCTTCAGGTGCGCTGAGATACCCCATGTTTCATGAGCAATATCAAATAAAAAAAACATAACATAACATAATACACAACCATAAAATTTGAAAGGTACACAAAATTACAGTTGGCCAAGCAAAATAATATTTCTCCTAAGGGGGCCAAACAAGGAATCTTACAGACCAAATCTACTATATCAAGCATTTGTCACAATGGATAACCAACAATAAAGTCTACCACAGTAATCTGTGAAATTCCATGTAATAAAGTACCTCTTGGTAGGCTTTAATATAAAGTAATAACAAACTACCCTTATAAGCCGATTGACTTTAGCATCTGCTTTTTTCAATAAATAAGGTGGGCCTACTGCCTTTATCATACAATGTCATAATAAACGGATCATACATATAGCCATGATCTTTACCTTGCCACCACAACCATGCCAATCCTGCTGTACTGACCATAAGTAAGTAAGTGTTGCCACAAGCCAAAAAGTGCAATACAAGAACTCTTCAGTGGAAATACAAAAAAATCGACCCAATCAAATCTTGTAGTCAGGGGAACCAACATTTGAGTGGAGCCTAAGCCCCTTTATCAGTAGTACCCTGAAACCTCTATTTTGTTCATCACATACGTTCGAATGACAGCTTCACTGCCACGCCAGACCTAAAAATCTATGCACATTAATGTAGCCCTGGACATCCAAAACTGAATTCAAACACTCCACTGCACTTTGAAGTCTAAAGTGAATGATGGAAGGGGATGGTTCTGGGAAACAGTAATACATTCCTCGTGACTGCTCTCCTCCCATATGTGCTGCAGTTAGAGAAGAGCAGAACAGGGTAATGTATATGCTTATCTAAAACAGTTTATTGGAATGCCAGTGCAATGTATGTATCCTCGAAAGGTCAAGGAAGCCATACTGCTGCTGACTCATACAGCTGGACAAACGAAATATTCACATATGTGTGAAACTGAAGCAGTTTTTTTCATGGAAGCATACAATTGGTGCCCAATCAGAACATGTAGTCCTGTTCACCAACATGTGGGCGTAGGCAAGTTCCTTTCTGGAGTACTCCTGAGAGCTCTTTTTAGGAGGATCACATAAGTTCTGGCGACAGTTGCACTGTCAATCATGACCAAACAATTAGGTAAAATGTCCCAAATTAAAATTCCTGATGTTGCAGCAGCTCATTCCTCACATTTTGTACACAGTCTTAAATTATGAATTTAACTTCAACGACTTGACAAGAGTGTTAATACAAACATACAAGCGTTTTACATTAAGTAGGGATTTGAAACATGGTGCTTTTCTAATGAATTGGGGGAAGTGAAACCTGCAATTCCTATTTTCTGTTTTACATCCTCGCGGTATTTATCATCTCACACATGTGACACATTCACAAAAAGGGGAAGAACGATGTTATGAAAAAAGAGATTTCAGTGTCATCTCACACAACAGAGCGCATTATGACACATTTCTGATAAAGTGGAAATGTGTTTAAAGTCCAGATTTAACACATTTGAATAAACATAAGCTATTTGCTCAAGAAATCACACTATTTCAGGAGTTTATTTTTCAGACCGGTCCACTTTGGTTTTGGGTAAAATTGGAGTCGTAGGACAGCTGAGCAGTCTCCCCAGGGTCTGTTCTCCAATCCATCATTGCATTGCATTTTCTGCTAGAAAATACCTCAAGAGTTGATTGCAAAGCTGGAAAGCATAGATTACTCGCCATCAGTAAGTTCAACATTATGTATTAGACTAAACTCAATTTAGTTTTAAAAAACCACATTCACCTTTCGGCCATGTGCCTCTCTTTCCCTGCTCCGCTAGGTTTTAGAAATATTGCAGAAGAAATTCACGGCAATGCGCCCGCTAACTCTAACTACATTTCACAAGCCTCAAGGTAAAATTGTAGCGCAAGCCAGCTTTTCACTGTTGAACTCTAATGCGCACACAGAATGCAGACAGAGTCCGTACTGATAATAATTTCACTTACCATCCCTAGATCCTGGACCGTTTTTAAATCATTATAAAGAGCTTCCACACACCCATAAAATTTAAGGTAGGAATTCCGTTCCATAATCCTTTGAAATACGATGTGTTTCTCATGGAGTACATTGTACATTTAATTCGCTGATGTCTATCTTTTTGTAGCCTCGATTAATACTATGAATTGAAGAACAGATAATGGACATCTGTCTGCAGCACAATTAAGGTAACTATCATACATGTGCTGGCCATTAAGTTCTGGTTCTACAAGGGTCCATCAGATTTATAGCAACATTTTTTTTCTCTTTAATTTTTTAGAGTCCAAACCAAACCAAGTCCCAGTCCTGAAGAGAATCCCGGAATTGTTGAGGATTCGAAACGCGTTGGGTGCTGAGTGTGGGGGACAGTAGAACAGAGTGTGCCACAAGTGGACTGAATAGAAATGATTTCCCCCTTGTTCTAGGTTGTCAACACCCTTAAGTATGCATCCCCACTCTCCCACAGGCAGGATAGTAGACATGTGTCTTTAAATGAGCAATTGTCCGCCTTGTGTTTTCAGTGCAAATGCAGGACTGGTTTAATTTCAGGCTGGGACTCATAATTTACCACACCCTTCTTGGCCAATCTGGGGTGATCAATATGACTTGGGCCCGGTCTTGGCGAATCTTCCTCAGAACCCGAGGAATCAAGGGTATGGGAGGAAACACGTAAAGGTGTTGTGACCCCCAACTCAACTGAAACGCGTCCCCCAGCGATCCCTGCATCGGAAACTGGAGACTGCAGAATGACTGACAGTAAGCGTTTTCGTGAGTGGCAAACAGGTCCACCCAAGGAGTTCCCCACGTCCGGAAGACGTGACGACCACCTTCAGATGAAGCCTCCACTCGTGATCGGCTGAAAACTGCCGACTGAGACTGTCTGCACGTACATTCAGAACTCCGGCTAGATGATTTGCCATCAGACAAATCTGATGGTCCTGAACCAAGGACCAGAGACGCAGAGCCTATCTGCAGGGACAATGCGACCCCACTCCTCCCTGTTTGTTGACATACCACATCGCGGTAGTGTTGTCCGTTAGGACCTTAACTGACTGACCGTGAAGGGAAGGGAGGAAAGCCTTGAGCGCCAAACGTATCGCCCGTAACTCCAGAAGGTTGATGTGAAGCAACCTTTCCTCTTAGAGACCAAAGACCCTTGATCTCCAGGTCCCCCAGATGAGCACCCCACCCTAAGGTGGATGCCTCCGTTATCACTGTGGCCACCGATGGGGGCAGATGAAAGGGCTTCCCTTGAGACAGATTGCCTTCCACGCTCCACCAAGATAAATCCGCAGCAGCTTCTCTGGAGATTCTCACAGACTCCCTGAGATCTCCGTTGTGCTGATACCACTGCCTGCGGAGGCACCACTGGAGCGCCCTCATGTGCCAGCGTGTATGATTGACCAACAGAATGCAGTAAGCAAACAGACGGATTAGGCGAAGGACCTTCAGGACTGGAACGACCACTCCATTGTAAAACAAAGAAATCATTTCCTGAATGTCGAGAATCCCTTGTGGAGAAGGGAATGCTCGACAGACAGTAGTGTCTAGTACCGCCCCTATGAACAGGTTGTGCTGAGAGGGAACTAGGTGAGACTTGGGCACGTTTATCGAAAAACCCAATTTGAACAACAGTTGAGTTGTCACCTGCAAATGATGAAGCACCTTCTCTGGCGACTCCAGTTTGATCAGCCAGTCATCCAGATAGGGGAAAACTGGAATCCCCGATCTTCTGAGATGGGCTGCCACCACTGCCATCACCTTGGTGAAGACTCGCGGTGCAGTAGTAAATCCAAATGGGAGGACCGCAAACTGATAATGTTGCGACCCCACCATGAAACGGAGATACTTCCAGTGCGACTTCAGGATCGGGATATAAAAATACGTATCCTGCAAGTCGATCGACACCATTCAGTCCTCTCGCTGCAGCGCTTGAAGAACCTGCGCTAGGGTGAGCATCTTGAACTTCTCTTCCTTCAGAAAAAGATTCAAGATCCTGAGATCCAGGATTGGACGTAACCTGCCATCCTTCTTGGGTATCAGGAAATACCAGGAGTAGCATCCCTGGCCCCTTTCCCGCTCTGGCACTACCTCTATCGCACCTTTTTTTAATAAGGCTAGAACATCCTCCTGTAGAAGAAAAAGATGGTCCTCTGAGCAAACCCCTTGACAAGGAGGGTAATTTGGAGGGAATTCCGAAAGGGAAGAGCATACCCATTCTCCACAAGATTGAGAACCCAAAGGTCTGTAGTGACCGATTCCCAATCTTGTAAAAAATGAGCAAGCTGACCCCACACAGGACCAACATGATCCAGAATGGCGGATCTAGGGCTGCTTTGCTGTGGTAAGAGGGGGAGAGGTAGAGGAGGAGGAGGAGGAGGAGGAGGAGGAGGAGGGCTGATGACCTCGTGGGCAACCTCTGTTCCTGCCCTTATATGACTTATATAGGGTGCTCTGCTGTTGCTGCTGTTGAGGCTGTCTGTATGTCCGAAAGGACGATCTTCCAAAGCCCCTGAATTTCCTATAAGAAGAACCCCTAGGCTGTGTCTGCAGACCCAGAAACCTGGCTGTAGCCTTGCTTTCTTTAAATCTTTCCAAAGCTGTATCTGCCTTTTACCCAAAAAGTCCAGTACCATCAAGATGGGAGGTCCAAAAGAGTTGCCTGGACATCCTGAGGGAATTCTGAAGACTTAAGCCAGGCACTCTTCCTAGATGCAACCAAAGACCCCATTATTCTGGCTACAGAGTCCGCTGTATCAAGGCCACTCTGGATCACTTGTTTTGCAGCCGCCTGAGTGTCAGACAAGACCTCATCAAAGTTCTTTCTGTCCTCCTCCGATAACTTTGTGGCCAGTTGTTTAGCAGAATCCATCAAGGCATGGTTGCATCTGCCCAAAAGGCAAGTGGCATTGGCGGACTTAAGAGCCATAGAAGCTGATGAAAACACCTTTTTAGCAGTCTGATCCAGCCTCTTAGACTCTCTGTCACCTGGAGTCTGTGGAAAAGCTCCAGCCGATTTCTTTGAGCAGGCAGCTTGAATAACTAAGCTCTCAGGTGCAGGATGAGAGGATAAAAACTCAGGCTCTCCTGGAGCCATCCTATATCTTCTGGCAACTGACCTTGAGACTGCCGGAGCCAAAAAGGGTTTTTGCCAAACTTCCATAATTGGCTCAGTGATAGCTTCATTGAACAGAAGTAAAGGTTCAATTACTGCAGAAGGAGAATGAAGCACCTCTGTCAGAATGTTGGATTTAAATTCCGTTGTCTGGAGTTGTAAATTCAAAAGATCAGCAGTCTTACGAATCACAGTGTAGTAAGTAACCACATCTTTAGAGGGAACCTCTGAAGGAAGAGAGAGTTGCCATTCAGGTGATAATTCCAAACCACTTGCCACTCTTAAATCTTCAAAAAAGTCCTCTGACTCCTGAAGTTCACCTTCCTCGATCTCATCCTCCCTACATTGTTGCTCCTCCAGTAATCTTGGTGCATCCCTTCCGGACCTTATCTTCAGGGCCAACGGAGTCGTACACGGATCCAACGGATTCAGAACCGGTGTCGAACTCGGATCCAGGGGCACATTTGAAATTGACCGAGGTCGAGCTGACGGCACCGGAGATGGTGGAATCGACGTCGCATCGGCGCCGGTGTCGACTTCCTTGGCGCCGGGAAATGCTAGGACAGAGCCGCAGGAAGAAAAGGCCTAAAGGGAGCTGGTGCATATACTTGCGGAACTCCCAAATTGAATGCCATGTGACCCATTGGACCCGAAGGTGCACCAGAAGGGTACATTGCCCTCGCAAAGACACCATACATGGCATTGAGATAATGCGATGGGTCTTGCCCTGGACAAGGAAAAGGAGGGTAATCGCCTGGAATACGCTCAGGCATAGGCATCACCAGACTCGGACCTGCCAGCGCAGACGGTGGATCCACTGGAGTCGATGACCCTTCAGGTACTGGTACCTCTTCTACCGGAGCCGGAGAATGCTCCGGAGATGGCGAAGGAATCGGCGCTGGTGACTGAGCCGGAGAAGCAACAGGAGACGTCGCTTTCTCTGGAGAAGGAGAAGGAGATGCATAGTCCTCACGATGTCGATGGGCTTTCGATGACGACGTCTGGGTTTCTTCCTTTTCCGAATGGTGTCAAGAGCCATGCCTCTTCTTCTTTTTATGCTTCTTGGATTTTTAAGTATGACCAGACATCGACTTTGAGTCCGACCTCGACCTCGACCTAGATCTGGACCTCGATCTCCTCCGACTTTTCCTTACACATCTTCGCCATCAACAGCTTGGCTTCCCTTTCTTTCAGAGCCTTCGGGTTGATTTTCCTGCAGGAAACACAATCTTCGACGTCATGGTCAGATGATAAGCACCATACGCAATCGTCGTGTGGATCCGTTATGGACATATGTCCACGGCACTCCTTGCAGGGCTTGAAACCTGATTTTCTCGATGATATCTTCGAAAAGTAAAAACAAGAGCGAACAGGATACAATCCATAAAACACAAAGTAGCAAACTACGGAGAGTCCCAAAAAACTGCTAGCGTTGAAGGCGCGGAAAAAAGGGAACTGACATCATCACGCCGACGAGGCTCTCTAGTGGATCCACTGACGTCAGCGAGGTGGTGAGCGAAGCCGTGCCTCTGTGACGTCGTCCGTGACCTCGTCGGCGTGAAGAACTACAAAAGTTTCCGAATGCTGCTGGCGCAAGGGGATATTCACAAGGTGAGGAATCCACTAGCAGATGTATCCATCAGAAGGTGCACTTTTGATGATGTAGCAACAAATATGGGTTGGCTTTCTACTGACACTCATCCTTGCAGGTGCTCTACTTAGGGACCCACCTCACCAGTTCAAGTGATGAACAAAGTGGCTGTTGAGGAGCCCTAATGATGAATCATTAGTGGTACAACCAACATAAATGTTAAAGGAAATGGTAGGGAAACAGACTCTGGATTAGATACAAAAATCTTAAAAATAGCATTTTTATCAATCTATTTTTAGGTCGCATTGCTAGACAGCATACACTGTCTAGAAAACCTCAACTTAACAATTCAAGAAAAAAAGAACAATCAAAAGTACAGACAGTGAGGGTTTTCAGTCAATTCCCTTCATTTAGTGGCTTTCATTAATTTTTCTTGCATTGCCATTCAGCTGTGGCTTGTCAGCAACCGCAGAGGAGCATCAACCCACTGGCTCAGAGACAGCAAATGATAAACATATAATATTTTAATATCGTTTTATTTTCAGCTGCTGGCTAAGCCAGCATGTGCTGGGAGGGGTGGGGTTGGGCATGGGAGGGGGGAGGAAGAGTGATAGGTACACTTTTAATGGCGCACGTCAGTGTGGCCGGCGGTCTTAGGCAGGCCAAACTGACATGCTCACTTAGGGTTCTCCAAACCAGCAGTATTGCACAACCGAGTTAGAGAAACAGCACAGACTCCCTGTGCCTGAGCGAACATTAATTCAGCCTGTTCAGGCCAATCACCATGCTGCTCTCTTGCCTGAGAGCAGTGTGGGGATTGGATGGGGAGTCTGTGATGCTGACCCAGAGATGGCTGGGACCAGGAACTGGATGCATAAAAGCGCAAGGCAGCCGGCAGCACCAGGTACGTCTGTTACATTTATTTATTATTAAACCCTCCCTGCACGCTCCACCGTGTGCTCCACCCACACCCCCCAAACATCCACCCACCACTCATTATAAGTGTCGGCCTCCACTGTTGCCATTGCTTCCCCGTACTGTACCTTAAAGCACAAGGCAATTTGCAGATGGTTACATCGCCCCATTTGTGTTCCCATTAGATTCTTTCCCTAAAGTTCGAGTAGTCCTTCTGTTAGAATAGAGCCAGGTATACTCTTTGCTGACACAAACTTTTAATTGTTAAGGTATGACTTTTTTGTTTACTATGTGCTTGCTAGTTCGAGGTCTTAGTCTTGTTTAAAGGAACAGTACTATTCACTAATAGCCCTTGCATGTTTTATCTTGCTGTCATGATAACATGCTGTTGCTTTACAGTTTTTTAAGTCTAGCGTAAGCTAACACCTTTTGATTGTACTAACATTATATGAATTATATACTTACTTATAGAGGCTTTCAGCCAACCCTCTCCATCAATTGGTCTGTTATTGTGTCATACAAGTTTCAATTCCTCTGAAGAGAGTATACAGTGTGGGGTCATGGATCAGCCCACTTCAGCCATTTGCTAACTTTCCTATGAATGATGCCATCAGACCCTTTCACAAGGAGGTCATCCACACACAAAGTAGTTCCTTTCAGCACCAGGAACTTCTTTGGCATTGTGAGACCCAAACATTGTTTTTTGCTTATGCTTATTTATTTTAAGCGTGAGGAGAGCCCAGTGACTTATCAAATAGTAAAGTTTTACAAAACCATGATACAATAAGCATTGACAAAGCCAAAAGGCTGCCGCCAAAGCCAGACCTACTCGCTCTGCTACTGCTTGTTTTTTATGTAGTAAAGATGTGTGAGCATGTAGGCTTTCCTAACCACATCGCTGCGGCGGCTATTCCGCCGCAGCGCTAAAAGGGCGGGGCGGCCGCACGGTGGCCGCATGCTGGTGACAGAACCGCTCCGTCACCAGCCGCGGTTGGGCTGTGCTCGTGACGGAGCGGTTCCGTCATGGCCCCGCCCGCCTAATGGAACGCGCCGCGCAGGAGCGAAATCAGCGCCGCGCAGGCGCGGCCGGGCCATGACGGAACCGCTCCGTCAGCAGCACAGCCCAACCGCAGCTGATGACGGAGCTGTTCCGTCATCAGCATCGAACCGGTTAAAGGTGCAACAATAATACTGGTCTTTTTTCAAAGTATCTACGATGTAATATTTCACAGTGTATGCCTTTAAGGTTTGCCACCCACAAAGAAAAAAACATTTTGTGCATCCTTTTCCATAACACTCTTCTAAGAGAGTATAGCTTAACTCTCCTGCTGCAACCTATCCAGGAAGCAGGTTCTACCCCTGGCTCCCAATTTGTTGGAGCCCAGGATGCTGCTTCATTATGGGTTTATCCATCCAAGATAGCTATGTAGCAGCATACAGACAGTTACCTCAACTATTACAAAACAATTTCCCTAACCAAAAGTCAAACCTATCAGCAATGCAAATGCTAGCTTTACATTGTTTCATAATGAACAAGTTACTTACCTTCGGTAATGTATTATCTGGTACAGACACAGTCTGGCTGCGATTCTTTAACTTTGAATTCTCCCTAGGAATCAGACTGGATCTGGACATTTTTTCAGCAGTACCTCTGCACGCCGGGAGGTGGCGCCGTACGACTCCATTATGATGTCCACTCTGGTCATGACATCAGTGGAGTCATATAAGTCCCCTATGGTGCGTAGACATCCGTTTCTTCTGTGAAAACTTCCGCGCCAGAACGAGAGCCACTATAGAAACTGGTTGTGAAAAGTTGATAACAGTGAGCCAAAAAGATCAAACATCTTTAAAAGATTAATTAAAGAAGTACCATCAAATGGTATGTTAATACAGACATGGAATTTAAAAGAAAACCCCAAAAGAATCAATGAAGCCCAGGGCCACATGAAGCCCTGCACCCTGGTGTATAGCCAGCACGCAAAGGAAAACACCTTACACTCTACAGACCATTCATAGATGGTAATGAATGTCATGGTAATACTAAAACAAAACCTATAAAAACAGCACCACACTGTTTGTTGAATCACACCATTGTGTGAGATAGTGACAGTGGCAATACAAGGTATTATAATACTAGACAAAGACTTTCAATGAAAGCCAAATGAATCAACATTGGATGGTTGAAAACAGTGTGCCAAAAAGATAAAAAATCTTTGAAAGATTAATAAAGACGTACCATCAAATGGTATTTTAACGCCAGACATGGAATTTAAAAGAAAACCCCAAAAGAATCAATGAAGCACAGGGCCACATGAACCCCTGCACCCTGGTGTATAGCCAGCATGCAAAGGAAAACACCTTACACTCTATAGACTATTCATAGATGGTAATAAATGTCATGGTAATACTAAAACAAAACCTATAAAAACAGCACCACACTGTTTGTTGAATCACACCATTGTGTGAGATAGTGACAGTGGCAATAAAAGATATGATAATACTAGACAAACAATTTTAATCAGCTACAGACAATGATCAATTATGCCAGAACTATATAACCTCGCTTCACGCATACATGTAGAACCCAATCAATAACACAAAAAATCCTCCACGATTTATAACAACTTACAGTAAAGAGAGTGGAAGCATTGTAAACAAGATGAGTAAATATTGGCATCTCATCTCAGGGGATCCTGATATTGGAAAACTAGTAGGTAATAAACCAACTGTAACCTACCGAAAGAATACTTCCTTAAAGGATATGCTAGTGAAAAGCCATTTTCAAACTAAACAAAAGAGAGACTGGCTCACAAACCAACAAAAGGGATTTAAAGCATGCAAATCTTGTAAGGCCTGCAAAATAGGCAAGAATATGGCAAACATTCAGGAACCAAATGGCAAAACCATGGTAATTAAAGAAAATATAACCAGTACATCAAAATTGTCTATTACATGATAGAATGCAAGTGCGGTAAGAAATATATTGGAAGCACAACATGCATGCTAAAAAAGATGTATTAACCCAAGGCCAAAAAGGTATCTAGGAGTCCTGTTTTCTGTGCTCGTATCGTATCTTTATATAATTTTGATCCACTTCTTCAGAGAGTTCGTTCCATGTTTATTAGATGGAGCTCGCTGCCATTATATATTTTGGGCCATGTCACTCTGATTAAAATGTCCGTTCTTCCACTTTTTAATTTTTTATTTTCAACTATTCCTTGCTTTCTGCCAGGTTCCTTTTTCTCAAAAGTAGAATCCTTGTTTTCGGGTTTTATATGGGGTAAGAAGACTCCTCGCATAGCAATAGGGACACTTCATGTCGATACAGAGCAAGGTGGTCTTGTGCTACCAAACAATAAAGACTATTATAACGCTTATTTGGAACAATACTTAGACAGATTTAAAACTGAAATACAAGGCCCAGATTTATTTATCAATTTTTTTTCGGATCTAATTTGTCTTGAAGGTCAAATTCCCTCCCTGCTTCTAATGCCTAGATCCCCGAAACTCGTTAGATATAAGACTATGAATTGCAATAAAAAAAATGGGAGGAACAAGAGAACCTCAGCTTATCCCTTAATACTTGGAAAACTTTAAATAAATTACATTTTTGTGTACTGAGAGGGTCTAACTGGCGTAGAATGCTATTTTTTAGCAAATGGCTTTTATACCGCACTCCTGCTCTCATTGCTAAAATGTACGTTAATACTTCTGCTAACTGTTTTAGATGTCAGCAATTTGCTTCAGCCAATTGGTCTCATATAATTGTATATTGCCCGAAAATTTGGTCATTCTGGAATGAAATGTTTGCTTTTTTTCGTACCGACTATAATATTAGGATTATCCACAGTCCTCAATTAATGTTGTACGGCTATGATCCTGATCTTGGCTAGCAGATCATTTGGTTAAACTGCTGTACATAGCTTCCACTGTAGCAGGATCCCTGATACTACAGAACTGGCAGTCAACACAGGTTCCCTTGTTCCTGGAATGGCTGTATAAAATAAAGAAAGTTAGAAAAATTGAATCGATATAAGCACAACGAATTGGAGGGATGAGAAAGTTTGATAAAACTTGGAAATCATGTTTTGATTATTCATGTATAAATGTTGGGTGCCTAAAAATTATATTTTGATCTGTCCTTGCAGTTGCAACTTTTATATACTTTTTCCTTCCTTTTTGTCCTTTTTTTGTATGTATCGTATGATTATTTGATCCTAAAGTACTTCAATAAAAAATAAAAAAATGTAAAAAAATGCATGCTAAAAAAACGTATCCTTGAACATATACGTGCAGTGAAGAATGCGAACATGGCATATGCAACAGCCAAACATATCCTTACATGCCAAAAAGGCGATTGGAGAGCAATGTGCTTCTACAGGATCAAAATGGTACCAGAAGGTAACTGAGGAAGCGACCGTGTCCGCAGGCTACGTCAAGCTGAATCACGACTCATCATAAAATTCAGGACTAAACAGCCGGGGGCATCAATAATGATGAGGAATTTTATGTCCATTTGGAATAGTTGCTCTCAAAACAAACCCGAACTGAAACCTATCAGAATGTAACTTCAATATGGGTACTATACCATTACAGAAGTATAAAAATTATAAACTGGAAGTATGATGCTGGGTACTAACCGAGAATACTCCCAAGAATGAATGTCATTTCACACCCTTAAGACTCATCAAAAAGCGCAATTGTCTTTCTGCTTGTGTGTAAAGTTTTGAAAAAACGTAATTGTAAAACTACATATCCCACAACGCCACTTAAGGGCAGAAGTGGGTATATAAGTAGAAATGGAAGAAGGACTTACTGACCATGAGCAAAGCCTTGGTGGCTGAAACGCGCTGGTGGGGCAGAGCTTGTTGATAAAAATAAGCAAATACCATTCGGTGTGCCACATCCTTTGTCCTAAAGAATTAAAAAAATCGGACCTGGACCCGGTCCCTATGCAGAGCACCAACTGTGGAGCACCCTATGAGCAAAAGGGTCACTTTGGAGGAGAAATATATATATATATATCCAATGCCAGTTGCTCGAACAGTGAAGCGCCTCACACAGCGTCTTGTTTTCACCTTTATTGATCAGAAGGCAGTTCTGAATGTTGCATTCCGAGTGAGAATGACCAGACCTGCCCTGTCAGCAGTGAAGCAGCTTCGTGGCCAGAGCAGGCCACTATATATCCAAATGGCAGTTGCTCGAACAGTGAAGCGCCTCAGACAGCGTCTTGTTTTCACCTTCATTGATCAGAAGGCAGCAGGAAATAACAGCGCATTTCACCCTGCAATGTCTCTTAAAGCCTCATGCCAAACCCCTTCACTGGAGCAGTTCACCCTTCCTCAATGGCAGGCTAATGGAGAAAAGAAACAGCTGCTGTGCATCTCATGTTGTTTGTTTCAAGCTTGTAATTCCGCCCCACTGGACGTATGCACAGCGTGCATTCTGGTTCGTGAAGTTTTTCAGGTAAGTGAAACCCTTTCGTGGTAGCAGCTGTGTCTTATGCCTTCCAAAATTATAATATCCTTCAGGTTGCTGGGTCGTCACTGCGCCTCATTTCTTACTGTATTCATGCCCTCTGATTAGGAAACGCCGTTCTGAATGTTGCATTCAGAGTGAGAATGGCCAGACCTACCCTATCAGCAGTGGGGCAGCTTCGTGGCCAGAGCAGGCCACTATATATCCAAATGCCAGTTTCTCGAATAGAGTGAAGCAGCACCCACAGCGTCTTGTTTTCACCTTTATTGATCAGAAGGCAGCAGGAAATAAAAGCACATTTTAATACTAATTTTAATTATACAGACACTAGGATCGATCTGTATAAATTAACCCGAAAACTGAAATTGCAAAAATATTTCTCTAACATGAAAGGAAAAACTCAAGAAGGACAATCAACACCAACCATCAGGGCAGAGGGTGAGACCCTATGCGTCACAGACATGGAACTCTTGAGAGAATTAACTGAAATACACATGAACGCTACAACTGAATCTGAGAGCATAAGCAACACGCAGGTAGCAACAGCATCAGAAAGCTCGATTGCAGCTACTTTCAAAACACCATTCAGCCCAAAGTCGGTATTCACCCCTCTCATGCCCAAGGATAACATAGACATTTTTGCAGACAAAGTGATACAAGATCTAAAAACATTGGCTCTGTCAAGCAGCAATGAAGTCAATAAAAAACATCTAATCAAAATATGAAGTACACTAAACTGATGGAAAAAATCAGATCACGACCAGACATTGTGGTACGCTGTGCAGATGAAGGGGGTAATGTTGTGTTATGGCCCCTGGAAATGTACAACAATGAAGCGCAGCTCCAGCTACAGGACAAGGATTGCTATATAAGGACAAACTCCACCAACATCGTGAACATCAAGGAAAGATATCATGAAAGCCTATATGAGTGGAAGAGACAAGGACTGATAATGAAACAGGAATTTGATTTTCTAAAGAATGACTACCCTATAACACCCCAAATGTATCTGATTCCAAAGATAGACAAGGACTGCCTACATCCACCTGGCAGGCCGATCATATCAGCCATAGGAAGCCTTTTCGAAAACACCAGTCATTTTGTGGACTTTTTTCTCCAACCTTTTGTCAGTTCCCTATCTGCGTATACAAGAGACACCAGACATTTTCTATTACTTATCTCTGAATGTATGTGGCAGGATGATTATGTACTAGTTACACTCGATGTACAGAGCCTGTATACTAGCATCAGACATAGGGATGGCCTCAAAGCATTACAACCCTATCTAGGCACTAGGGAGATTAAATTCTACAAACACTCGCAAATGCTCTTACACATGACAGAATGGTGTCTGGAGAACAATACCTTTCTCTTCAACAAACTCCTCTACAAACAGACACAGGGCACAGCCATGGGTACTTGCTTCGCCCCAAGCTATGCGAATTTGCATATGGGCTGGTGGGAGGAGCAAGTACTCAGGGTTCAGTGTCAGGATGAGATGTCGACAAATGTGGTGATTTACCGTCGCTACATCAACGACATTTTCATCCTATGGAGAGGCACAAAACAGGAGGCACTAGACTTCACTGACAAAATCAATAGCAATACCCTCAACCTGAGATTCACTTGTAACCTGAGCAAAGATAAGATCACATTTCTAGATCTGGAAATCTATCATGAAGACAACAGAGTACACACTCATACATACAGAAAAGAGACTGCGGGAAACTCCATTCTACACGCACAGAGTTCCCATCCAAGAAGCCTAGTAGAGAGCATTCCATATGCAGAATGCTTAAGAATGAGGAGAAACTGCAGCACCACCAGTGATTTAGAGATCTGCACATCTAATCTCTTCCCAAGACTCAGACCGAGAAGATATGAGGACACCACACTAACCAAAACAAGAGAGAAAAGCGGGAAACAGACCAGGGAAGAACTCCTTAAAACCAAAGTTTACAACAAGAGGGCGCCTAGTGAAGAAAACAACACCATCCCACGAATGATCACAGGTTACAATAAATACCACACAAACCTGCAGAAAATCCTGTACCGGCACTGGCCGATTATCCGCTGTGACCCTGTGATTGGTGCTAAATGCGCCAAGCTACCACAACTCACATTTAGAAAAGCTAAATCGATGAGGGAAGAATTGGTAAACAATGCACCAACACTGACACCAAGATCAGACTAGCTCAAAGCGCCAGAAGGATTCTTCAAGTGCACTAAGTGCAAAGCGTGCAAACATGCAAAGAATACCCGATCAATAGCAACACCTCTTAGGAAAAGTCCACTGCAAATAAATGGCCACTTTACCTGCAAAACAGATTACGCAGTATATGTGCTACGGTGCACCTGCGATAAAATTTATGTAGGTAGCACATTGCATCCCGTACATGTGAGGATTTTACAGCACCTCAGGGCGATCACACACGATGACCCGACCTACCCGGTAGCGAGGCACATAAACAGACATCCCAATGGCAGAGCAGGAGACTTAAGCTACTTTGTGTTAGACAGTGTCCAGAAACACCTGAGAGGGGGCAACAGACTATTAACACTGAGGAGACTAGAATCGGAGTACATAATCTTACTAAATAGCAGAGCACCACATGGGCTTAACGCAGATGAAGCTCTAAGTGTACATCTCTAACAACATGCTTCATGCTGCAAGAACACTAGTTCGTAATATAAACTGCAATCCTGCATCCTGACCTCACCCCCCGCACAAACACCTACACTCACCATTTCTTGTAAATACACGCACAATACATGACAAACACAATCACCAACACAGAATGAAAAGGGCAACCAGACTGATAGACCGAGAGTCATTAAGGGTTGATTTACTTGTCAACGACCAGAACCCCAGATTAGCAATTAACATTTTTCCCCAAGCGCGTCTATGTACAGACAGGCACTTTGCCTCAGTACACACCAGGACACCAGATTTTTATAGGCTGACCTTACCAGGACCGGACTTTCCCTAACGCTTCAAATCCACTAGGAAGTAACACGTGGAATGGGGTAAAGAAAGGTCCATAGCCTTATGACACAGGCTACACGCAGTTACGCAGCCAGTTTATTCAGTGCCATCCACACAATCACGGTACCCAAACCGGAGATTTACCTTAAGCCCGGCCACATTTAAAGCCGAGTGATAATGGGCTTGACTGAAGACATAGTGCAGCGTGAGCCATCTTCCCCGCAGGTTGTCCAATTTGAGAGATGAAGTTACAGATTGCACGCGCAGGCAAACATATATAGTGACAGGATGACAATACCTTCTCACTTTCCATCACTTTGAAGAAAAACAGCATAATTAGGCTCTTGAACGGATAATCCTTTTGGTTGTTTAATTCTGTACAAGTATCAAGTGGTATTTATTGCAACATGACCCACTGTATTAACAACGAAAAAGTCACTTTTAACGATTTTAAATCATCATGACTTGCATATTTTGTTCAACTCCACTATGTCTATCGTTCATTTGCCTGTAACCATGACAACCAATGGTCTTTTTTGATTTTTTTCATTTTTTCGAACTTTTTTCATTTGTGTCACATGTTATCTTGAACCACTATAAAATGAGCATGCACTTGGGGAGAAGTAGATGTAGTGACCAAGGCGGCTGGGTCCGTCGAAACGCGTCTAAGGTATGGAATAAACAATAATCCTTGATACCTATCTCACGGAGTCGGTGCCTACTTTGTATGTTGTGGAGAAGGATTGAAAGGATATATATATATATATATATATATATATATATATATATATATATATATATTCACTGAAAAAACCATAGGTTATAGACCATATATAGTTAGGAATTCGCATTTACAAAACCTTATTTTACTCACACAAAACCATTGAAATTCCATATATAGTTAGTTGCACTAACTATATATCGCGCACCCGCAATCCACTGCTGATGATGTCACATATTACATCATTCATGACATGGTCAGTGACATCACTGATGACATCACTGATGACATCTCAAATGACATCACTGATGACATCTCAAATGACATCACTGATGACATCACTGATGACATCTCATTTGACATTACTGATCACATCACTGATGATATCATTCATGTGATAATACGATGAACCTCTTCAGACTCTAATATAACCTTAGATACAATCAGTGTAAACAGACACTCACAGACTGTCACTCATCCATGGAGTTACTCACACACCTAGTCAGTCATGCAAAGAATCAATCACACCTCCATTTCCTCAACTATACAGTTATACAAACTTTACTTATTCAAACATATACTAACACATATTTACTCTCTTATACAATCCCTGATACAAGTTCACAATGATCCATACAGCCACTCACACATTCACTGGCTCTTATGCACAGTTATTTATATATGTCAACTCTCACATGTACTGTGTTTTACATATGTACTTACTTTGACATGTAGCACTGAGATATCCATTCACTCACCAATACACTCATGCACACAGTCAACCGCCCATACAGCTGTTTCCACATGCACTTTTGAAACCATACATCTAGTGAATCAACTGCTCACACATCTATGCACAGAGTCATACACCTCCCAGCCACCCACACACACACTCAGTCTCCCATACAAATACTTGGGCAACCAATCAATAACCCATATAGTTACTCATATAGCTACTTATCAACACATGCAACAGTTTACAGAACAACAGACATAATGATGCACAAATTAAGACAGTTTAGTCACTAACCCATGCACTCAGTGAGACACATTTAATCACTCACTCATACAGTCAGTCATGCACCTACTAAATCCTTCATCCAGACACTTATACATCCACTCATTCTTCAATATGTAAGGCATATTTTAACTTTACAGAAACATACAGTCACTGGATGTTGTCATCAGTGATGTCATTTGAGATGTCATCAGTGATGTCATCAGTGATGTCACTGACCATGTCATGAATGATGTAATATGTGACATCATCAGCAGTGGATTGCGGGTGCGCGATATATAGTTAGTGCAACTAACTATATATGGAATTTCAATGGTTTTGTGTGAGTAAAATAAGGTTTTGTAAATGCGAATTCCTAACTATATATGGTCTATAACCTATGGTTTTTTCAGTGAATTTTCAAGGTTTTGTAAATGCTAATTCCGAACTATATATGGTCTATAACCTATGGTTTTTTCAGTGAATTTTCAAGGTTTTGTAAATGCTAATTCCTAACTATATATGGTCTATAACCTATGGTTTTTTCTGTGAATATATATATATACATACATATATAAACATATATCATCTGTATATCTATATAAATACAAACATAAATGCATGCATACATATACTTATATGCATACAGATGCATGTTATTTACATGAAAGTTGAAAAAACACTAATAAAAGCAAAGCTAAAAAGCCACCTCATTACAAACAGAATGGCTTTAACTTAAACGAGGGCGAGATCTATTGCATTTTCAATGCTTGTTTACTTTGGTTCCATCAAGAAGGCATTCAGATGTGTCACACATTTGCCATAAATTCTGAATGTTAGCACTCTAGTTGCACATTAGATCACTGTAGTAAAGCTACTGCTCACCAGGGACGTCTGCTGCTGGTATTCAAAGTGCATGTTTCAGTCTGCATGTCAGAATTTTTTTAATGAAATAGAAGAGGATTTGAGAAGTCACTCAAAATGATCCCTAATTTTTCTTTCTGAAGCACTAATTATACTTTCTATGGCAAAATTAACCCCCTCATGTTGTTCCTTTTTAAATTGAGTGTTTCAGACTTACCACTTCATTCCAATCAAGATGGCTTCTGGTGTGCCATACTTTTGTCATAAGTAAGACTGTTAGCGCTCTAGTTGTTCTTTAGAACACTCTGGGACATTTTGTCATTGGGCTATACTTGGGCTACATCTGGGTGATATTTGGGCTACATTTGGGCTCTTTTGTCTCTGGTGGCCATTTTGGCAGACTGCATGTCAGAATTTTTTAATGAAATAGAAGAGGATTTGAAAAGTCACTCAAAATGTGCCCTAATTTTTCTTTCTGCAGCACTAATAATACCTTCTATTGCATAATATACCCCCTCATTTTGTTCCTTTTTAAATTAAATGTTTTAAGAGTTACCACTTTATTCCCATCACGATGGCTCCAGGTGTGCTATACCTTTGTAATAAGTAGGACTGTTAGCGCTCTAGTTGTTCTTTAGAACACTCTGGGACATTCTGTCATTGGGCTATACTTGGGCTACATCTGGGTGATATTTGGGCTACATTTGGGCTCTTTTGTCTCTGGTGGCCATTTTGGGAGACTGCATGTCAGAATGTTTTAATGAAATAGAAAAGGATTTGAGAAGTCACTCAAAATGTGCCCTAATTTTTCATTCTGCAGCACTAATCATACTTTCTATGGCAAAATATACCCCCTCATGTTGTTTTTTTTTAAATTAAATGTTTTAAGAGTTACCACTTTATTCCAATCAAGATGGCTTCAGGTGTGCCATACCTTTGTAATAAGTAGGACTGTTAGCGCTCTAGTTGTTCTTTAGAACACTCTGGGACATTCTGTCATTGGGCTATACTTGGGCTACATCTGGGTGATATTTGGGCTACATTTGGGCTCTTTTGTCTCTGGTGGCCATTTTGGGAGACTGCATGTCAGAATGTTTTAATGAAATAGAAAAGGATTTGAGAAGTCACTCAAAATGTGCCCTATTTTTTCATTCTGCAGCACTAATCATACTTTCTATGGCAAAATATACCCCCTCATGTTGTTTCTCTTTAAATTAAATGTTTTAAGAGTTACCACTTTATTCCAATCAAGATGGCTTCAGGTGTGCCATACCTTTGTGATAAGTAGGACTGTTAGCGCTCTAGTTGTTCTTTAGAACACTCTAGGAGGCTGCAGTAGAACACAAAGGAATCAACTGACAGTCTCTGTCCTTGTTGGATGTACATGTTTTACTGAGAATGTCAGACTTCATTTTCACATGACTGAGAAAGATAATGTGAATTTACAGAAAATATGCTTTCAGTTTAGCTTATAGATCCCCTTCCAAACCACTGTGGGAAAATCATGAGATATTAGTTTTCTTTCAAACAATATTCATGATATCACAGCAGAAGGTTTTTTCACATGGTAAAATCACCTTAGAACCCACCACAATTCCTAAAACGAGTATGGTACCATCAACAAATGATTTATAATGTAACTAAAGTCCTAAAACCCTCTATTAACTACAATGCTTTTTAATGAGGTGCTATCATGTATATTGGTCCCAAGATGGCTGCCAACACTTCTTGGATGAAGTGCTGACAGCCAATCAGATCAGATGTGTGGTTAGGCTCCGCCCAGATATATATCTTTTTTTGAACCTAAATTACTCAAAATCCACTGGAGCACATATATTGAGACCTAGCAAAGGCACATCGGGCTAACAGTCCCTACAATTTTGCCAAGTTTCGTGCAAATCCATTCAGCCGTTCGAGCTAAAAGTGAGGCCAACCGCCCTATGGAAATTAACATGGGAAAAACGTGTTTTGGGACCCCCCTTTTTTCTCGTCCCCCCCTTGATGAAACCCCCCCAAATTGTCAGGGGCTGCTCAGAAACAAAATGTTCCATTTTCCTGAAAATTTCAGCCAATTCCGTCCACAAACGCCAAAGTTATTAGACATAGAATTTTCAAAAATCCCATAGAGAAAAAATCCTAACTATATATACCTACTGGCGACCGCCAGTAGGTTATATATATATATATATATATATATATATATATATATATATATATATATATATATATATATATATATATATATATCCAAATGCCAGTTGCTCGAACATATATATATATATATATATAGTTAAGTATAGCTGTAGAGGGTTTTTAGAAACTTCAGATGGTGTGGGCGCTCTACCTAGATTCAAGGTTAATAAAGTCACTGAACAATTGGTAAGAGAGTGGTGCGTAAAGAGCGAACGGAGAAGCCCTTAACCGTTCACACAGAAAATCGGAAGACTTTCACAAACATAAAACAGCAATGCTCTCGCACACACAATTAAAGTGTAACTTCAATTTTCAAGTACAGTACGACAATGTCTTTGTAAAATAAACAGATGCAGATCTTTGTGTTTTCTCTTTTTTAGGTGGGTTGTTTAATCAGTCCACAATCGTAGCAATGGTCCACAATCAGCCGACACGTGTTTCGTCGTGTTTGAATTGAGTCAACACGACTCTTCAGGGCTCGTGGTAAAGGCCCACAAATCAGTAGGTCGAAATTAATAAATACTTGTACTTCGAGTAGAACGTTCAGTGTTTATAGTATAGACGACATCTAAAAGGGACTCTTGTTTCTTAGCTCTGAATGTAGAGCAGAGAAGAGGTTCATCTGTGTGTATTTAAACCGCCAGGTATAGCGGAAGTTCACACGAGTATTTACTTAATACGTGTGTGTATTAAGCTGTACCGGGAGGGGATCCAACTCTTGGTAAAGTGCAGTAGTTACGTTTAAGTCATTCTATGGTTTACGAACGAAGATATGGCATCCCTCCTCTTGTGTGTTCCCGGTCGCCGTCTTTCGAAACACGGCGACCGGGAACACACAAGAGGAGGGATTCCATATCTTCGTTCGTAAACCATAGAATGACTTAAACGTAACTACTGCACTTTACCAAGAGTTGGATCCCCTCCCGGTACAGCTTAATACACACACGTATTAAGTAAATACTCGTGTGAACTTCCGCTATACCTGGCGGTTTAAATACACACAGATGAACCTCTCCTCTGCTCTAGATTCAGAGCTAAGAAACAAGAGTCCCTTTTAGATGTCGTCTATACTATAAACACTGAACGTTCTACCCGAAGTACAAGTATTTATTAATTTCGACCTACTGATTTGTGGGTCGTACCACGAGCCCTGAAGAGTCGTGTTGACTCAATTCAAACACGACGAAACACGTGTCGGCTGATTGTGGACCATTGCTATGATTGTGGACTGATTAAACAACCCACCTAAAAAAGAGAAAACACAAAGATCTGCATCTGTTTATTTTACAAAGACATTGTCGTACTGTACTTGAAAATTGAAGTTACACTTTAATTGTGTGTGCGAGAGCATTGCTGTTTTATATATATATATATTACCTACTGGCGGTCGGGCCAGTAGGCAGTTATAGTTAAGGCCTTGTTTCTATTCGAAAAGCGTTTTTTCTTTTGCCAATATCTTTGGCGCTGATTGACCAATCCCTGCGAAATTTTCAAAACAAATGGGGCGTTCAGGTCAACTCCTGTCTTGAAAGTTTTGGGGTCATTTGTTAAGCAGAGGCCGAGAAAAAAGGGGGGTCCCAAAATACATTTTCCCCATGGTAATTTCCATTGGAAATTTAGACAAAGCTACAGCTCGAACAGCTGAACGGAATTACCCAAATTTGGCAAAAAGGTAGGTCTTGGTTCAGAAAGAGCCCTTTTTTAAATGGTGTTAATCCGTTCAGTAGTTTCTAAGATATTAGAAAAAGAAAAGTTTTGATATCTGAGCAGCGCCCGGGAACGAGCTTCACTCTGACTGGCTGCCAATACTCCAAACCTGGAAGTGTTGGTAGCCATCTTGTGACTCGGTAACTGAGACACAAGAGAAGAGTAAATAAAAAGGTGAAAAACACGAAAAGGGGCATGGTACAAGTACTCTGACACCCTAAGCCTGCTCAGGGGGTCCCACAAGGACGCCCAGGGCCAAACAAAGCATTTTTTAAACAAAATCAGCCAAGTTCGCGCTGGGGTAGTAAATCCGGCCAAGGAAATTTAAAAAACGAAGCACAGGATATCGCGCTTTGTTTTTGAAAGCCCCTGGGTGGCCCAGGTCCCGACGGGGGCACTTCCCAATTAATTTGCGGGGGCTCACCACCTGCCTGGGGCTTATTTAATTGTATGTGGGGGCACTGCGGCCCCAACAGCCCATGGGACCGCCACCGACCCAGGGCTTTTAAAAAAATGTGTGGAGGGGTCCCAATCCCCCCACAGCCCCAGGGACTGCAACATCCCTGGGGCTCTGTTTTTTAAATAAGAAAAAATAAGAAGATGCGTGAAGTGGGGAAAGAGCCCCCACACCCCCTCCGGGTACCACCACCTCCTTGGGCACATACACACAAAAAATGCGGGGTCCGTAGCAGACCCCTGCGCCCCAGGGACCACCACCTCCCCGGGGCATTAAAGACTTGGGAGGGGAGCCGCACAGCCCCCTTCCAGGAGCCTTTGATGGCTCTGGGGACCGCCACCCCCCCAGGCTGGCTCCTGCAACGTCCCGGAGTGCCCACCCCCGGGACACTGCCATTTGCTGTAGCAGGTCATAGCAAACTCTGCTTTGCTTCATTGAAGCGAGAGCAGGAACCTGGGTTGGGGTCCCAAGGGCCAAAAGTGGCCCAGGGAAGGGCATAAATAAGAAGAAAAAAAAGAGTAAAAAGAAACCAGCAACTCGCCAGAGGCCTCGCCCCCTCCCTGCAGCACTCTGCAAAAGCTCCCCCTGGTGCATTCTAAGTTTAGGTATTAAGTCAGGGACTGAAGGTCCCTGAAGGCCAACTAGCACTCCAAGTGCCTTCAGTAAGCGCCACAGAGCTGCGTTGCACAAAGGTGGTCTGTCCATGCCCCTTTTTACACCTCCCTGCAACGCAGAACTGTGGCGTTTACTGGTGGGCTAGTTGGTCCCCAGAGACCCTCAGGATTCGAGGGGACTTAATCTCCCAACTTACAATGCGTCAGGGGGCGCGTTTGCACAGCGGTGCAGGGGGGGAGGGCGTGATACAACAAGTGTGCCAACACGCCCCCTGGTGTGTTGTAAATTGGGGGATTAAGTCCTCTTCAATCCTGAGGGTCCCTGGGGACCAACTAGCCCACCAGGTACCTCTAGTAAACACCACAGAGCTGTGTTGCAGAGAGGTAGTCCGAGGCTACACCCCTTTTTACACCACTTTGCAAACAAGGCTTCTGGTGCACTGCTGGTGGGGCGATGAGGTCCTCTTGTGTCTTGAGGACCTCAGGACACAAGTTGACTTCATCCTCCAAGCAGCAGTGAGCTAGAAGCTGCGTTTGCAGCGTTGTATTAAAGGGGGCATGGCCTCAGAACACCTCTCTGCAAAGCAGCTCTGTGGCGCTTGCTGGAGGTACCTGGTGGTGGGCGAGTTGTTTTTTTCAGTGAATTTCCAAGGTTTTTTAAATGCTTATTTCTAACTATAACGTCCCTGAAACCTGTAATTTTTCAGTGAAAAAAAAAATATATATATATATATATATATATATATATTCACTGAAAAAACCATAGGTTATAGACCATATATAGTTAGGAATTAGCATTTACAAAACCATGAAAATTCACTGAAAAAACCATAGGTTATAGACCATATATAGTTAGGGATTAGCATTTACAAAACCTTATTTTACTCGCATAAAACCATTGAAATTTCATATATAGTTAGTTGCACTAACTATATATCGCGCACCCGCAATCCACTGCTGATCATGTCACATATTACATCATTCATGACATGGTCAGTGACATCACTGATGACATCACTGATGACATCTCAAATGACATCACTGATGACATCTCATTTGCCATTACTGATCACATCACTGATGACATCATTCATGTGATAATACGGTGAACCTCTTCAGACTCTAATATAATCTTAGAAAAACAATCAGAGTAAATATACGCTCACAGAGTGTCACTCATCCATGGAGTTACTCACACACCTAGTCAGTCATGCAAAGAATCAATCACACTTCCATTTCCTCTACTATACAGTTATACACACTTTACTTATTCAAACATATACTAACACATATTTACTCTCTTATACAATCCCTGATACAAGTTCCCAATGATCCATACAGCCACTCACACATTCACTGGCTCTTATGCACAGTTATTTATATATGTCATCTCTCACATGTACTGTGTTTTACATATGTACTTACTTTGACATGTAGCACTGAGATATCCATTCACTCACCAATACACTCATGCACACAGTCAACTGCCCATACAGATGTTTCTACATGCACTTTTGAACCCATACATCTAGTGAATCAACTGCTCACACATCTATGCACATAGTCACACACCTCACAGCCACCCACACTGACACTCACTCTCTCATAGAAATACTTGGGCAACCTATCATTAACCCATATACTTAATCATAAAGCTACTGATCAACATAAGCAGCAGTTTACAGAACAACTTTTATAATGATTTACAAATTAAGACAGTTTAGTCACTAACCCATGCACTCAGTGAGACATATTTAATCACTCTCTCATACAGTCAGTCATGCACCTACTAAATCCTTCATCCAGACACTTATACATCCACTCATTCTTCAATATGTAAGACATATTTTGACTTTTCAGAAACATACAGTCACTGGATGATGTCATCAGTGATGTCATCAGTGATGTCATCAGTGATGTCACTGACCATGTCATGAATGATGTAATATGTGACATGATCAGCAGTGGATTGCGGGTGCGCGATATATAGTTAGTGCAACTAACTATATAAGAAATTTCAATGGTTTTATGCGAGTAAAATAAGGTTTTGTAAATGCTAATCCCTAACTATATATGGTCTATAACCTATGGTTTTTTCAGTGAATTTTCATGGTTTTGTAAATGCTAATTCCTAACTATATATGGTCTATAACCTATAGTTTTTTCAGTGAATTTCATTGGTTTTTTAAAAGCTAATATCTGTAGCTGTAAAATGTATTCTTCTTTAAATCTTAAAATATATTTTACATGTTTTTAATACATTTTTTTAAAAATTATTTTTATTGTTTCGCTCCCGGTCCGCGAACCGGTTAGCTTTCCGTTAGCTCAATTTGAAGCCGCGACCCGGTCCGCGAACCGGTAAACGTTCCGTTTGCGTAACTGTTGCGTTAGAAAACAACATCGTGACGCGTCGCGTCAGCATGACGTTTCGCGTTGTCGCGTGATACGTCATGTGACGCGCCAAGTTAGCGTACCCGAAAGCGAACCGGAACGCGGCGCAAAGCGCGTAACGTAAACACAGCAGGTCATGTGACTCGGTAATAGCACTTTTCATTGGTTCATTTCACTTTTGGTTTCCTAATGATGTAAGACTAGGTCATGTGATCTAAAATTAACACTTTTCATTGGTTTAGAACTATTGCTTTTCCCAAATGATGAAAACCCCTCCTTCTTTCCTCACTCTGACTTTCATCTTGGTGAGAGAAAGACCCTTTGTTAACAGTGAGCAATGGCTTCATTAGTAGCTTCAGCTGGTTCTTCCCCACCACCTCCACCACATCCAAGGAAGATAGGACCACCTGCTGAAGTTATTATTCAACAAGAAGAGGAAGAACAGGAAGAGGAGGAAGAGCAGGAAGAGACGCTGTTTTTGCCAGAGGAGCCCAGGAGGTATCATCGGAAGGAGAACTATATTTGGCAATTTTTTTAATTTCCCCAGGGCCAAAAGAAAGTAAATGCACGCTACGTATTTTGCCGTATATGTAATGATAGACTGTCCAGAGGGACCGATAAAAAGTACAGTTACGGCAACTACACAATGCATCGGCACATGAGTAGGTGGCATCCTAACAACTACAGTGCTGCGCAGTTACGTGACGAGCAAGATAATCCCCCTTCGATGGCCAGAAGATCAGTTGTACAGGAAGTGACGGAACCAGAGGCGAGGGAGATGGTCCCAAATATACAAATGAAGTTCGGGGAAGTGAAACAAGTGTGCGTGCGTTGCAATCAGTTCATTTGCTACAGAGAAAGTAGCATCACTCTAATTAACAGAGCTATTGACAATCATGTTTGCCCGAAACGCCCCAAAGAATAAATTCTTTTTTTTTTGTTGCTCCTGTTGAGCCCTTTACAATAAATCGTTTTCGTTCCCCCCCCCCAAAAACCAAAAAAAATATGAAAATGTTCAGAAAATACCAAAAACTAAAAAAATGTTCAGAAAAAAAATAAAAAAAATATAAAACAACAAAAACAAAAAAATAAGTTCTTTTCAGAGCTACCTCCCCGTTATAAAAAAATCGGTAGAATATTTGGAACTCTGCCAACCTCTATTTCTTTTAGTTCGCTTCCCGGTTCGCTCTCCGGTACGCGAACCGGGAGCGAACCAAAAATTTTTTTTTTTTAAAAAGAACAGTAAGTATAAGGGAAGGAAACAGACAGTTAAGTTAAAAGAAAGACAGCTATAGGGAGTAAACAAAAGATACTGTTACCCGCAATCCACTGCTGATGATGTCACATATTACATCATTCATGAAATGGTCAGTGACATCATCAGCAGTGGATTGCGGATAACAGTATCCCTAGTTTACTCCCTATAGCTGTCTTTCTTTTAACATAACTGTCTGTTTCCTTCCCTTATACTTACTGTTCTTTTAAAAAAAAAAATTGTGATCAGTCAGAAACAGTGACATTAATAGAGACAGAGTGAGTGAACAAGAGTGAAGAAGTATGAGAAGAGAGGGACTGAGAAAAATAGTGTAAGGACTAGAATAATTAAGTAATAGAGAAAGGAATGAGGGAAGTAGCAAAGGCAGGAAAGTAAGGGTTAAAGAAATGAAGCAGTAGAACTAATAGAAGTTAAATGTGATAGATTAAATGATTGATTCAGGATGACGATAAGGTGTGGCCTCTCCAAAGGTTTGTTTAAGGTGAGGCCTACTCAGGGTTGCATATCAAATTTATGCTTGTTGAAGAATACAGAGGAGATAATACATGTGAAGGCCTACCAATGAAGTAAAACATGTCCACTTCACTCTTGAACAACGGCCAGACCTCTTCTGTGTCCGTGGACAGACCTAAACTTCATCTGCACAATGTCATTCGTAAACTTAGGAAACACAGGTGATGTAATTGAAAAACGTGGAGTTTCTTTTGCTCATTTCACAATCACATCACCTGTGTTGCCTTTGCTTAGGTATCTCATAGTGCAGATGTAGTCCAGCATATGAAACTGTACCCAGAAGTGCAGCAGTGTATGCATTAACTTTGACACTTACAGAAGCCTCAGTTTCTCCATGTCTACCTCACATTTCTAAATGTATATCATAAGTACAAAAAGTAGAGAATTAATTATACATGTTAAATGGTTTATTTTTGCTGTTCTCAGAATGTATCAAATTTCACTAAAATCAGTGACTTGAAGGTATTCATCATGTAACAGCGGGGAAAAAAAAACACAATCAAAATGATTGTGTTTAAAAAACCCATACAACATAAGAAATCTGAATTCAAAACTCCTTAAAATTAACTTACTTTCCATAACGTCGAAGGATGTCCTATGAACAGCTTACACTCTGTTGTGCTATTAATATTTTCAGCCCGCCACTTTCTGAAAGAAAACCTCCATCGTTTTGAAAAATATGTTACATACGATAAAAGACTTCTCACATTCTACCACATGTTTCCACATGGCCAAATCATGTTAGAGCGATTTACAACTCTTGGAATTCTTGTAAGCAAATCCCGTCATTTTCTATTTTCGCAACTTTCAGAAAGAAAACATTTAAGCTTACTTTCACAATCCTGGACTACTAATGTCTTACCCTTCTTGCTCACTCATGTTCTACTTTTCCTATGACACTGATACTGCTTACTATGAAGCAGACTTACTTGCATCAGGTTTATATAGTTGGATTTTTAAAATGACATTATAATTAAAAGTTTTGACCAATAGTCTAGACAGCATTGCAGACTTACATTCCCTCTACTCCATGAACCTCTTGCAATTCCTTAGAGCAAATCCCGAGATTCTTTCCTTAAAATTTTGGTTTTAAAAACACCAGGTAAGAATTTTTAAGGTCATACGGCAATTTTTTTTTAAAGTTACAACAGAATCGTTGCAGAATGACCAGCCGTTTCTAGACTTTAAATAAGCTGTGTAATGTCCTGATGTTGTTGAAGGACCGTCACGATAGATAATTGCTGCAGTTACAAAAGTCCTTCCTGATATTGACAACTGCGAAGCAACAAATTTTTTTATTAAAGTTGTCAATTTTGTTCCATCAGGCCTACATCGTTGGAACATTAAAATAACATACTGGCCATATCTTCGTATAAATAATGTTGACATCATTTCAGATTTACATTGGCTACACTCCATGTTGTGATCAGCTGCTTTTACTAGCTTATTAAAGGACACTGATTTACTGTCTGGCAAAGTTAAATATATAAATCTTTCTAAGTCTACACTAGTAGTACTTGATACCCTACAGTTCTCGCAGTCATGCTGCCATTGATAAGAAAGCCCAAACAGGTGATCTACATCTACACCCTCATCTTGCAATACATCAAGCATATACATTAAAAACTCCTGACAATCCTGCTGAATATTTTCAGAGAAGTCTGTTTGACCTGAACATTCGTCTAACAGATAACGAACTTCAGACACACTTTCTACTTTTGTTCTATCAGTGCTACATTTCTCTAACACAGAATTCAACAAACAGCATAAACTTTGTTCGGAATTGATCACAATCTGTTCTTTTAAAGTATCTAGTGAAAAGACAACATTAACAACTACATTAGCATAGCAGTTGACACCAGAACTGTTTTCAAATTGAAAACCGACAACATCTTCAACAGAATCCATTTTCTTTCTGCTTACAATTTTCGGTTCATCGACTTTTGGGCTTTTTGCTACAACCTCCCTACTATTACTGATATTTCTTCGTTTCCGGCCTACCACACGTTTCTCAAACAAAGGATATTGAGGCAAATGTGGCGCATACTCTCTTCTTAACCTATTGTATTCCTTAACACAATCTAGATCCGCACAAATGTTTGTGACATCACAGTCAATCAAGTACAATCCCGATAAAGTTCTAACTCGTGACAATGCCACATATGCCATACCCTCCTTGAACACAGAACTGCCAATATTCACCAATGCACTATCTACACTTAAACCTTGCGATTTATGGATTGTCACCGCATATGCCAAGCAAACAGGAAACTGCTTACGGCGAACATATAAGTCTTTAACAAGCAAAAACCTAGCAGAACAACGACCAATTACCTGTACTTCCTCAATGCCATCAAATTTAATTTTTAAAAATTCAATTCCATCTCTACTTCTGTATTTCTCAAAATCAACAACATTACCCATTGATCCATTTACCAGACCTCTTTCAACATGTAAATTCCTTCTCAAAATGATTCGGCAATTTAAACACACATTCAAAGTCTTTTCAAAACCCGCTGTTTTAGATATTGTCTTCTCTAATGAATCCAATTTTGATTTCAAATTCTCAGACAAAATAATTGTTGATCCCATATGCTCTATTCTGTCAATAGCTTCCAGTTTCACAATCTCTTGCTTTTCTAAATGCAACATTTTGTTGTTGAAGATGGCACATTCTGCAAGAGTTGGCATCAAACATATTCCGGATTTCTTCTCAGTAATTTTCTGAAAAATATTCTCAGGCACAACGTCTTGTTCTGGATATAAATTTGACAGTAATCATGCATGTAAAGCTTCTTTCCCATGCTCGGTCACTTTTCCAATTCTAATATCTTGTAGAATATTCTTGTAATCTTCATCCTTTGCCTGACGCATATTTTCATGCAGTTCAGCATAATTGAAGTTTAACCATATATTGACGTTGCCAATGCTCCCTAGGCACTTCCTGGTATCTTCATGCGTGAGTATTTTGAACACAGGTTGTCCTTTTACTGGTGTCAGCTGCAGAAGATCTCCGAAAACAATGATGTGTTTGCCACCAAATAACACATCATACTCAGTTTTAAGAACTTCTTGCATTCTCAAATGCACAAAGGCAAGCATGACATTGGAAACCATGCTTACTTCGTCAATGATAAGAAGTTTCATTTTCCTCAAGACTCTTGAAACTTCACAACAAGCATCTCCAGATAACTTGTGGTATTGTAATTTGTTGTCATGCTCCACTGGCAGCATCAGTAGACGATGCAAAGTAATACCTTTAATGTTATGTGCTGTCAGTCCAGTAGGAGCGGTAACAACACAAGACAGTGATGACTCAGTCCTTTCCTGCAAATAACAAGAAATTGCTTTAATAAGGAAACTTTTTCCAGTTCCCGCTTCTCCACTCACGTACAGTCGGACAGGCTTCAACGACGTACATGAGCACTCTTTCTTCTCATGACTTAATCCATGATCAATTTGCTTGGTAACTTCGTCATATATTTTCCTCTGCTCAACGTTGAGTTGTTTTTCCAAGTCTTCTAAGTTAACCGCATCCTCCTGAGCATGTGCCATTGCTCTTTCCACTTCATTCATAGCAGTGGCAGCTTCATTTTCAATAATAGGTCCTCCTAGTGGATCCTGACTCAATGAAACAGAACTCTGACTGTCCTGAGAACTGTCTCTGACAATCTCGGCTGCAATCGTTGCTTCCTGCTCAATTTCCAAAGTCAACATTTCTTGATATTTGGGAAAAGCAGGACATTCTATGGTCTCCTTGGCGGCAGTGAAAGAGTCTTCGTAACAGAGGAAATCTCCAAGCAGTTCCTCTTCTGCACGCCAAGGCTTGAAAAGTTGCAAAAGTGCTAAATAGAAAAACTCCTTTTTTTCAGGAGATCCGCCACTCAATTTTCGATGATTTACCAAGTGGCATTTTCTTTGCTTCACCAGACATCCCTCACTTCCAATTACAGCATACACTCCTTTCTCAATATCTTGTTTGATGTTCCTCTTGAATATGTAATTTTGTAGAACCTCATCCAAACAAACATTCTCGAGGTGACTGCTTCGATTTGGATAATATGTATCCAACATGTTGGTCTTCAAAATGTCGGTACTGTTTGGCTCCTTTTCCGCCAAATACTCAATTTCCCGCACAGGTTTCAGAACTCGATTACGCGTTGCAGCAAGACCAAGACTCGCCCAAACGATACTCCTGGATTTAGCATAAAGACTTGCTGAAGACAACCGGTCAGAACATTCGTAAGCTCCAATTTCTCGATGCGACAACATCTTCAGACTGAAACTGTACAACTTCTTACTGAGGCTCTTTTCATGGGAAATGTCCTCCCACATATCCTTCAATTCTGTCTTTTCTTTTTTGGTGATGTAAGATGTCACATACCGAGCCACAGCCATACAGTTGTCAGCCACGAACTGTATATCCATGTTAGCATTCCACATGGACAAAATCACTGGGTTGTAGTCGTTGATGTACTTGGACTCTTCGTTCCTTTTCAAATTGTATGTATTTTTGGGTGATTTCCTCGTCACATTATGTCGCAGAGAAGAAATCAAACTGTTCACTCTTCCTTTAGAAATCACTGGCCGTGGAAAGTTGAAACGACATTTAGTGTAGAACTTGTCCTTGTTTCTGAATTTACAACGACAGTACTTTCCACAACGATGGCTTTGGAAACGTAGAACTTGTTCTCTTAGGCTTTTCTTCTCCGTTGCGTTTGGAACAGCACACGTAGAATACTGTTCTATGAAATTCATCACTAAGTCATCCGGATCTGTTCAAAATTTAGGTGCATCCTTGATCCACAGCAGCATATGTATATGAGGAGCACCTCTTGCTTGGTACTCCTTTCTCCAGAAGAAATCCAACACCTCTCCAAGAGGTGGATTCTTATTATTCACGATGAAAGACATTATAGCTTCAAATCTATGATTGAAGTACCTGCATACATTCACTGGATCCAAAGAACACAGTTCTCCGGGTGTCTTGAATTCAATGTTTTCAATGTTTCCATTTGCCTCTCGTAGAAATTCAAGTAAGTCTTCCCAGCCATACTCGGCACAGCTCAGAGTGAGGAACCATGTCGGAGTTCCTAAGTTCCTCAGCATACATTTTAAATCACCATGACGACGGTACCAGTACTCATTAGTACCACGCTGACACGCCATGAGATTAATTAGGTGAGAATCCAAAATACTGTCTTGGACATTGACTTTATGCATAAAGTCACTTGCCGAGATGTTTCGCATCTGTATACCACTTTTCAAGATGTGGTTCACTGCATATGACAGTCCAGACAGATCGCTTTCAAACAGGAGATGAAACAAATAGGGAATGCATTGACGAAACCTAGGATCTTCTGCATACAATCGTAAAGTCCGGTATTCAGAAGCAGGAATTTGATGAGGTCGCTCATCATATCTTCCTCCTTGACCTGTTGGAAATAGCTGTGGGAAACACCGAGCTTCCAAACTTTCCTCCCAAACACTAATGGGACTCCCTTTGGCTTGTTTCATTTGAAACAACTCAATAGCATTCCCCATGACTTCCTTGGAATGCAAAGGATGAACACTATAATGTTCATATATTTCTTCACTTTTAGAGGCCTCTACTTTCTCAATTTGGCCAGCACACAAATCGCTATCCTCTTCATCACTTACTTCCTCTTCTGCAACATATACATTCTTATAGTACTTATTATTTTTTTTCAAATACAATGTTGCCTTTTTGACTTTCCTAACATCCACTAAATCTTGCCATATTTTCTTATTCTTTGTCGGAACCCCATTAACTAAGATAACCAGAGGTTCCTCTTCTACTTTTTCTACTCCAATTGTGTTAATGTTTTTGTTCAAATCTAGAGGCAAATAAACAACTCTTCCCTTTAATCCTCTCTGTAAATCTGATGGAGGCAACTTCCCTGTCTTTGGCTCCATTCTTACAATAGCCTGAAAGGGATGGATACTTTGAATCAAAATAGATTCATAAGTATTTAAATCCTTCAATTCAGAAGGAATCTCAACCAATTCCAGATTATTATGAACCGCCCTAGCAGGCATCTGGTTTTGGTTTAATTTGTTACAACAATAAGTACACACACGTTGATCCGATCCCAAATCAAAACAATTTTCTACCATCAAGTATGTGGCAAAATCCTTCCATTCACTATTATTTTCCCTTTCACTTTTTGCATATAAATCCACTAACTTAATCTGATTCTTATAATAAGTGCGTCGACAACACACACAAGTGAAATTAGGCCTCTCACTTGATTTCACCTGAAACGTGGCAGTTTCCTTCTGAAAATTATCTGTACTGGAAACCTGTACATTATCTTCAACATTACCCTCTACTTCTGGGTCAATTAGAACATTCTCATCTTTACTTCCAAAGTAACAATACTCAATTTCTTCACAAATATTCTTGACATCTATTTCAGAACCATGCAAAAGAGCAGCACATAATTGTTTAAGCATAATTGCTGGACTCTTAGCATAATACAACATTCTGACTAATTTCCTCACTTTATTATGATGCACTGCTAGCATCCTGAAATGATGAAAAACACTCTGGCATACTCTCCTGGAAAGACAAGCCAGTGAATGACCACGCAAACCTGTCACTTGTCTCACTCTGCAAGGATCTAATTCTTGCAACAACTTCATTTTCTGCTTCAAACTTTTCTTATTAAATGTCCGTACAAAATCACAAAGCAAATTGATGGAATCCTGTCGCACACTGCAAATAGAACTACACTTCCAAATGTACACAGGACCTTTAAGACGTCTTTCTAAAACCTCATTACCTAACACCTCTTCTATCTCTGTTGTCACAAGTTTTTCTTTTTCAACTGGACAACCATCCTTCACTTCATAAGCTCGACCACTGGTGTCAACTGCAAGCACCAAATCATTATCCTGAAAATAACTCTCCTCATTAAAAAATGCCTCACAACTTGAACTATGCATCCATTCTCCGGAAAAAACTTCACAAAAATTACTTCGATTAACTACTCTCTTCCATCTACTATTTGATTTGAAATCAGAAATTACCTTGTTTAGTTTCCTAATTCTATTGATTACCAAAATAAACAACTTTCGCTTAATTTCGAAAGCCTGATCAATAATTTTCTCTGCATTTTTCTTTTTCTTATAAAATGCCTCTTTCTGTTGGCCTTTCTTAATATTTTTTAATAAATTAACTATTATCCTGTTGCGGAACATTCGTTTTCGAATGTCCCTAAACTGTTGTTTCCTTCTACTATCATGCACAGAGTTATCTCTTGCTCTAGCAGTAACATTTTTGATTGGTCTTTCCTTTCCGTTTAAATTGCTTCTCTTTTTCTGGACTGAAACATTTTCTGTAGAAATACTTTTTTTACTACAAATATTTCTTATGAATGATTTCGTGTTCTTACCCGGAGCTTTCTTGGTGATTTGACAAGTTGTTTTGGGAGAGGACTGCTGCAGTAATAGCTGAACTTGCTGTCTTTGACGTTTTCTAGCCTTTCTAATTCGATTCTTAGTTGGCATTTTCACATTTTGAAATGATCTGCAGTTGAATCTGTGATAAAATATAATAAAAAATGTTATTAACCACTATTACCAAACAGTAAATGAATAACAGTCATCAAAAACTTTACACCCTTCTTATTATTTAACATAGCAAATCTTTTGCACCACCACTGCGTCACAAAAGTGACGCACAGTGGTACAAAACAGGCATACACCTATCATAAATCTCTCCCTAACATTTTAAATGATTGATTCAGGATGACGATAAGGTGTGGCCTATCCAGAGGTTTGTTTGAGGTGAGGCCTACTCACGGTTGCAGATGAGTTTTTCGCTTGTTGAAGAATACAAAGGAGATAATACATGTGAAGGCCTACCAATGAAGTAAGTCATGTCCACTTCACTCTTGAACAAAGGGCAGACATCTTTTGAATCTGTGGTCAGACCTAAACTTCATCTGCACAATGTCATTCATAAACTTAGGAAACACTAGTAATGTAATTGAAAAATGTGGAGTTTTTTTCCTTATTTCAGAATTACATCACCTGTGTTTCCTCATTGACTTAAAATGTCCTTAAGACACATGAAAGCATTTTTTGATTGCCCTTGCACCATTTTTGGGTAATTTTTAACATGGCTATGTAACTCCCATAATCAAAATCTAAATTTGCCAAGCACAGGTGGGAGCATATTTACAAGAAACTTGCCCCATGGAGAAAGCTCTTCAATTAAAATGGGAAAAATAACATCATAGACACTCAAATGCCTTATAAATATGCTCCAAACAACCTATGAAGCTCTAGCAGTACATATCCAGAAATGTAATTGATTTCAAAAAACGTTTTTAAACACAACATATAAATCAATTGTATACCTACATTCAAGAGGAAATGACTGAAAATGTCCTTAAGACACATGAAAGCGTTTTTTTTGATTGCCCTTGCACCATTTTTGGGTCATTTTTAACATGGCTATGTAACTCCCATAATCAAAATCTAAATTTGCCAAGCACAGGTGGGAGCATATTTACAAGAAACTTGCCCCATGGAGAAAGCTCTTCAATTAAAATGGGAAAAATAACATCATAGACACTCAAATGCCTTATAAATATGGCCCAAACAACCTATGAAGCTCTAGCAGTACATATCCAGAAATGTAATTGTTTTCAAAAATCGTTTTTAAACACAACATATAAATCAATTGTATACCTACATTCAAGAGGAAATGACTAAAAATGTCCTTAAGACACATGAAAGCGTTTTTTTGATTGCCCTTGCACCATTTTTGGGTCATTTTTAACATGGCTATGTAACTCCCATAATCAAAATCTAAATTTGCCAAGCACAGGTGGGAGCATATTTACAAGAAACTTGCCCCATGGAGAAAGCTCTTCAATTAAAATGGGAAAAATAACATCATAGACACTCAAATGCCTTATAAATATGGCCCAAAGAACCTATGAAGCTCTAGCAGTACATATCCAGAAATGTAATTGTTTTCAAAAATCGTTTTTAAACACAACATATCTGTTTCAGCTTACATGAGAGACCATGGAATGGGCTCCATGTACAACAATAACTTGCGTTACTGCATGCAAGATTTCTACACAGAATATGCAATTACAATTTCTCAAAGAAACAAAATCTATTTGTATATCACTTGAGACAAAGCAACATTTTAAAAACACAGCTTTCTTCATCATTTTCTCCTTAAATCATACTATTCTCTATCTAAATTAAATAAATCTTTTCTCACCTTAGCAAATACTTTTTGAGTTTCAAAACAGTCTCAGAAATACACCAAATTGTCTTCAGCAGAACAAAGAGGATGCACTCCAGAGGCTGCAGCTATAGAAAGCACAGAAATGCTGATATTCATTACACATATCTCTCATATTAGCCAATCATAACTCTTCCCTCACTTTTTTCAAATCAAAACCCTTCCCCCCTCTGCCCTCTCTGCCTTTTTTGCTTAGCAACCACCTCCTGAAAGACCTCTGATGTTTGCAAGTTCACACAACAATGTTTCAATTGAACTCTGAACTCTCAGTGCACCTGCGTATCCAGTGCAATCTTTCATTAAATGTTTTTTCCTTGACCATTCAAATTACATCTTTCAAAGAACACATCCATGCACCCTAACTTTCTGTTTTCAGAAATGGAAATCCACCAATCACTCCTAATGAATCATTAGCACTGAAACTCCACAGTTTTTTTTCTTTACAAACTCCTACTGTTTCAACTGCCCTTTCATTACCACACTTCATATGACTGCAGCACAACCTTCTCTCACCATGTTTTATGTCTGGATTGTTGGACATAGTTACATCTACCGGGCTCAAAGGTATGCTGAGAACAGAAATTTACCTAACCTCAATTTACAAGATGTGGAAATTAAGTGGTTGGGCCAAAGAGGATTAAAATGTCACCAATTGATACCATTGGTGAAAACCTTTATGCATTTGCCAAAACCTGACCTGTTAATTGTGCACTGTGGAGGTAATGATTTGGGCACTTTGACTGGGGTAGGTCTGGAAATGCTTTTAAAGGACACCTTTGAGCAATTAATGGCACTTCTTCCTCAAACTGCCTTGGTATATTCAAATATATGCCAAAGACAGAAATGGAGGTGGTCCAACCAATTTTGTCCACAAATTGAGAAGTCGAGGAAGCATGTAAACAAATCTGTTTCAGCTTACATGAGAGACCATGGAATGGGCTCCATGTACAACAATAATTTGCGTTACTGCATGCAAGATATCTACAGAGGAGATGGAGTTCACTTCTCAGATGAGGGCAACAGAATTTTCATTTTGAATTTAAGACTGTGCATTGGTACCTACTTATAAGTACCTAAATGTACCATAAACCCAAAAGCTCTTCTCAGAGCTACCCTACATCTGATCACTCACAATTATTATTTTACTCTAACTTTTTTCTCTAATTTTCAACAAACTACGCTCCCCGGAGCGCTACCCGGTACGCGAACCGGAAGCTAACCGCGCAAAATTTCTAAAAAAAATGTTTTTTTCCCGCACATATGGGCCTCCTCAGCCACCCTCAGAAAACCTAGGGGGTCAAGATACGTCTACCGTGCTCCCTTCTACCCATTCTGAACATTATTTGCCCTCCATCTTGTATCTTAATTCAACCGAAACACAAAATGGTGGACTCCCGTAACGCTGCTGGTTCGCGAACCGGGACGCTTCCCAGGAAACGGTCCAATAAAAAAGGTGGGAAAGTAATTTACAGAAAAACGACTGGAGACACTCTCACCAAATATAGATTAGCTCATACTACATAACAATCCCTTTCATTTTCACAAATTTGATTGAAATTACATTTAGCCATTTAGCCTGTAGACCTCTCTAAATACCGTGAGGTAAATTACTTCACAAAACACATCTGAAGTGTTCGAATTCACAACCAATGAAAATGTTACTTTCATTTTCTACTTTTATTACCTGACATTTGATTGGTTATATACCTGAATATATATAAAGGAATAGAAGGAAACACAGCCATTTTGACTGCTACTTCTTGTTGTACATTTCAATTGAATTTTCACTTAACACTTCAACTTGTTTGTAAAGGTAAGTTGTTATTTTTAAAACTGAAGTATATTGTGCACTATAAATTAATATGGTAAACTTTTTCTGATAGTTATATACTATCCCTCTGTAGTAGTTATAGATTTAGATAGACTTCTCTGTTATAGTTATGGATGGAGTTAGGCTTCTCTTGTATAATTATGAATTTACTTACGTTAAATCACATACACTTTTTTATATTCCTACTTCCACTCTGATACTATACACTGCCCAAAGATACATTCACTGATAAAAACTGCCTATCTAAAATTAATCCCAACAGTGCCCTATCTCTACTAATATATATTTTTTTTATCCAAATTTCAGGCAAAATGGAAGGCGAACAGAAAGTTGAATTTCAAATTGTCCTGCAAGAGAGCAGCCAAGAAATAATTGATCCAAATTATATTGAATTTATGGATGAAACTTGGGACCAAGAACTACTGCATGTGTGCAAGCAGTAGATGACCTCCTTCAAAATGAGGACATTTTACACCCTCAGAGACTACAAACTATGTTCAATGAAAATAATGACATTTCAGACAGTGAAATGTTAGAAAGTTTATTAAATTATGAAACACAATCACAATAATAAAAAATTGCTTAAAAAATAAAGAAATTAAAAAATAATCAACAAAACCAACAATCAATTAACATACAGTATTTAAAAAGTCTAGCATTCTTTTTTCCTTATAGTACGCTGCCCAGAACGCTTTCCGGTTCGCGAACCGGGCGCTCCCCACGCAAAAAAAAAAAAAATATTTTTTTTTTTGCTCTGCCGGGCCCTTTTAAAACCTCCACATAAAACCTAGGGGGTCAACGAGGATCTACTATGCCCCCTTATGGTAATTTCCCCCTTTGTTTTGGCCTCCTCTTGTCTCTCGATCCTACCGAGAGACAAGATGGCGGCCGCTCCGGACTGTTTAGAATGTTGACAGACACGGGAGAGCCAATCAGCTTCGCTTCGCGAAGTTCCGTTACGCGTCAAGTACGCGAACCGGTGCACTGCCCGGGACGCTGTTACAGATATATATCTTTTTTTGAACGTTAATTTCTCAAAATCCACTGGAGCACATATATTGAGACCTAGCAAAGGCACATCGGGCTAACAGTCCCTACAATTTTGCCAAGTTTCGTGCAAATCCATTCAGCCGTTCGGGCTAAAAAAGAGGCCAACCGCCCTATGGAAATTAACATGGGAAAAACGCGTTTTGGGACCCCCCTTTTTTCTCGGCCCCCCCTTGACGAACCCCCCCAAAATTTTCAGGGGCTGCTCAGAAACAAGATGTTCCATTTTCCTGAAAATTTCAGCCAATTCCATCCACAAACGCCAAAGTTATTAGATATAGAATTTTCAAAAATCCCATAGGGAAAAAATCCTAACTATATATACCTACTGGCGACCGCCAGTAGGTAATATATATATATATATTCACTGAAAAAACCATAGGTTTTAGACCATATATAGTTAGGAATTAGCATTTACAAAACCTTGAAAATTCACTGAAAAAAACATGGGTTATAGACCATATATAGTTAGGAATTAGCATTTACAAAACCTTATTTTACTCACACAAAACCATTGAAATTTCATATATAGTTAGTTGCACTAACTATATATCGCGCACCCGCAATCCACTGCTGATCATGTCACATATTACATCATTCATGACATAATCAGTGACATCACTGATGACATCTCAAATGACATCACTGATGACATCACTGATGACAACATCCAGTGACTGTGTGTTTCTGTAAAGTCAAAATATGTCTTACATATTGAAGAATGAGTGGATGTATAAGTGTCTGGATGAAGGATTTAGTAGGTGCATGACTGACTGTATGAGTGAGTGATTAAATGTGTCTCACTGAGTGCATGGGTTAGTGACTAAACTGTCTTAATTTGTGCATCATTATGTCTGTTGTTCTGTAAACTACTGCATGTGTTGATCAGTAGCTTTATGATTAAGTATATGGGTTATTGATTGGTTGCCCAAGTATTTGTATGGGAGACTGAGTGTGTGTGTGGGTGGCTGGGAGGTGTATGACTCTGTGCATAGATGTGTGAGCAGTTGATTCACTAGATGTATGGGTTCAAAAGTGCATGTGGAAACAGCTGTATGGGTGGTTGACTGTGTGCATGAGTGTATTGGTGAGTGAATGGATATCTCAGTGCTACATGTCAAAGTAAGTACATATGTAAAACACAGTACATGTGAGAGTTGACATATATAAATAACTGTGCATAAGAGCCAGTGAATTTGTGAGTGGCTGTATGGATCATTGTGAACTTGTATCAGGGATTGTATAAGAGAGTAAATATGTGTTAGTATATATTTGAATAAGTAAGGTGTGTATAACTGTATAGTTGAGGAAATGGAAGTGTGATTGATTCTTTGCATGACTGACTACGTGTGTGAGTAACTCCATGGATGAGTGACAGTCTGTGAGTGTCTATTTACTCTGAGTGTATCTAAGATTATATTAGAGTCTGAAGAGGTTCACCGTATTATCACATTAATGATGTCATCAGTTATGTGATCAGTAATGTCAAATGAGATGTCATCAGTGATGTCATCAGTGATGTCATTTGAGATGTCATCAGTGATGTCATCAGTGATGTCATCAGTGATGTCACTGATCATGTCATGAATGATGTAATATGTGACATGATCAGCAGTGGATTGCGGGTGCGCGATATAGTTAGTGCAACTAACTATATATGAAATTTCAATGGTTTTGTGTGAGTAAAATAAGGTTTTGTAAATGCTAATTCCTAACTATATATGGTCTATAACCCATGGTTTTTTCAGTGAATTTTCAAGGTTTTGTAAATGCTAATTCCTAACTATATATGGTCTATAACCTATGGTTTTTTTCAGTGAATTTCAATGGTTTTTTAATAGCAAATATCAAAAGCTGTAAAATGTCAAGTACGTGGTAGGTAAAAACATTTTCGTGTTTATGCACGCTGATGTGCTTTGAACGCTGCCCCCCCCTCTTTTCTTTTAGGGGTATTCTCTCTTTGCAGATAGTGAAGGGTAGGTAACACAGGCCTTTGCCCCGGTTGTAATCCGTCGTGCCTGCTTCCCTCTCCATTTGATTGATTGTTATCCTAGCATTTATTGTTTTGGAATTGGTTCTCTTTGGTTAATTCTCTATTTACAAACAAGCACAGAGTCGCAATACTCTATTTAGTCTTTGCAGATAGTGAAAAATCGTTAAAAAAACAAAAGGAATCAAGCAAAATCAGTAGGCCCCTAATGGGATCTCTTTTTGACCCTGCTAAAATAGAAACATTATGAACAAACCCTCATGAGAAATACGAAACTAGTGAGAGAAACTGAGCTCGACACCATGATGGCTGCAAGACAGCTCGGCTCCGCCGCCCACCCCACCCAAAATAACGACAAACCCTATGCAAATATTATAAATGTATACAACACACCAGCAAAGTAACAGGGTAAAACGTTTTATTAAATAACTATTTACATGGCAGCCTGCTGCAACATCGATCCAAACAAGCCTTTGTATTTGGGACTCAAAATCAACAAGTAACAGGGTAAAACGTTTTATTAAATATCTATTTACATGGCAGCCTGCTGCAACATCGATCCAAACAAGCCTTTGTATTTGGGGCTCAAAATCAACCATCAATAGTAAGATTTTCATAGGTGAGTGTAGGTTCATGGTTTTCCATCCACAGACTAAAAGCCTGGAGTGGGAGTGAAAGAACAATAACTAGGTAAGAAGGAAGGCAGAGGTTGTGGTAAGGACTCTGGATATAGTATGTTGCTTGGTCCCTGAGATGCTTCGATGTCACTGCCTTGCACAAATGGCATAATTCCTGGATGCGCTAACGCGGCGCGTCATATGAGGCATTACGCGACAACGCAGGTCCAGAATATAGTCAAAATGTCTCCACCAACCAGCGGTCGGAACACAACCCCTTTCAGTAGTCAAAAAAGTTCTGTTAAATGACAACAGAAGGGACAGGCAACAAGAACCATCAGTCAAAGAGGAGAGGGCAAGTTTTTCCCTACCGGGTCACATTGGGGCTCCACCGGAAGTCATCGAATTGATAGTCTACAGTGTTTCTGGATGTTTCAGACTGAAGCTGGCGTCAGCATGAGAGCACCACCATCTCGTAGCTCCGTCGTGGCCATTCCGCAAGTAATCATGGCAGCCGCTCCCCACCGGAAGCCTGCGGAAGTCGGGGGCCCCGATGACTTTTGTAGAATCTTCAAGGCTGAGGGGACGCTTTCGAGAATGGGGCCCAAGCCCTAGCAGGCAAATGTCCGAGTTCAAATGTGTCCTAGGGCCATTTTAGTGGACCAGGCACAAATCCGAAGAGCCGGCCGCCATTTTAAGAGTCCTGTGGCAGCCGCCTATCGCTGCACCGCAAGAGTGGGCGCAATTCAACTGGATGGTGGGCGAGACGCTGTAGCCGCAAGAGCGGGCGCAATTCAACTGGATGGTGGGGGAGACGCTGTAGCCGCAAGAGCGGGCGCAACTCAGCTGAATGGCAGATGAGGCACAGTGCAGCAAAAGCGGGCGGTAAACAGCTGAATGGCGACTGAAACGCTAAAGGGGCGCCCCACTGCAGCAGAGGAACCTCTACCTGGGAAGGCGGGGGAGGCCCGTTCGCGCCGCCTCCCCCCCCCCCGGGGCGCCCCACGCCATTTTTCGTCGCAGCATTGTAGGATGCCAAGACCAGTGCGGCAACTTACTGGACATCACCTGGGTGCCGTCCGGATCTCTGCGCGTTGTGCTGCCTTCGGCCTATTCGCACAACGGACCGCTACTGACGCCACCTCACAGGCAGACAGATTTTGCTGACTAAAAGACAGACCAAAGCAGCCCATTGTTGCTTTGTTTAAAAAAATTTTTTTTTACGTGTTTACTTTGTTGGAGCGTTGTATATATTTATAAGTTATTAAAGTGTTATAATCCTACTACTTTGTTGGAGTGCTATATATTTTTAATGTGACACATAATTGTGAAGACTTTGATGTACAAAAAGGCATCCCTGGAATCTTCCGCTTCAGGCTCCGTCCCACACACCCTCACAGTGAGAATCCCCTCCCCAATCACAATACAGGATCGTTATCAGATAGTAGGAACGCGTGTGGTGTGACGGATCTCATGGGGTGGGGGCCTTGATCTACTGTAACTCCTTTAAAGAGGGGTTATTCTTTACAGTTGGGGCCATAAACTACATCCGCAGGGCTAGGTGATAGCCTGGGACCGGCCTGGACAATCAGACACAGAGGAAGAGGAGTGTCAGAGGGTGCGGTAGTGAATAGGGTGAAAGGGAGGTGTCGGGCGGGCACAGGGTGTGATTCTCAGGGAAGAGCAGCGCAGATGGGGGGAGGTTTATGGCCCATGCATGAGAGAGAGAGCGGGGGTGACCAGTGCGTGGGGGAGATGCTTGCGAGGGTGGGGAGCCATGCTGAAGATCGGCGGCGTGCAGAGAGTGGGTCTGGTCAAGGCATCTAAAATGGCTGCAGTGCACGACAGAAGTGTGGCATTGGAAAAAAGGTAAGATGGCGCAGACAATGTTTATCAATACGGATTAATTTATAACAATTATTTTTAACAATATATTTACTCGCAGTGACAAAATGGCGGTCAACACTTCCTGATTTCCTTCGAATCGAACGTTAACAGACGTCACGCAGCAAAAAAAAAAAAAAACGCTCACGCGCAGCCGCTGGAAGACATGTATCAACATATATGAGCATCCTCAGCCACCCTCAGAAAACATAGGGGGTCAGGATACGTCTCCCGTACCCCCTTATACCCATTTCTCACATTGTTTTTCCTCCATCTTGTAATTTAATTAAAACGAAACACAAAATGGCGAATTCCCGTTTCGCGACCCGGTTCGCTACCCGGTTCGCGAACCGGAAAGCGCTTCTCCCGCGAAAAATCAAATTTTTTTTATTTGCCCCACGGGACCCTTTAATAACCCCAACATCATTCCTAGAAGGGTCTACCTTGCCCCCTTTCATTAAATTCCCCCTTCGTTTTTCTCCTCCTCTTGTCTCTCGATCCTACCGAGAGACAAGATGGCGGCCGTTCCGGACTGTTTAGAATGTTGACAGACACCGGAGAGCCAATCAGCTTCGCTTCGCAAAGTTCCGTTACGCGAAAAGTTCGCGAACCGGGGCGCTAACCGGGACGCTGTCACAGATATATCTGTTTTTTAAAACGTTAATTTCTCAAAATCCACTGGAGCACATATATTGAGACCTAGCAAAGGCACATCGGGCTAACAGTCCCTACAATTTTGCCAAGTTTCGTGCAAATCCATTCAGCCGTTCAAGCTAAAAGTGAGGCCAAACGCCCTATGGAAAAATGAATGGGAAAAACGCGTTTTGGGACCCCCCTTTTTTCTCGGACCCCCCTTGACGAAACCCCCCCAAATTTTCAGGGGCTGCTCAGAAACAAAATGTGCCATTTTCCTGAAAATTTCAGCCGATTCCGTCCACAAACGCCAAAGTTATTAGACATAGAATTTTCAAAAGTCCCATAGAGAAAAAATCCTAACTATATATACCTACTGGCGACTGCCAGTAGGTAATATATATATATATATATATATACACACAAACCATATCCAAGCATGTGTAACACATATGCAAACACTCATGTATACCCTGTATACACAAAAGATAAGCAGAACTGAAAAACCATCCCCACATCACCATATGATATATCACCGAAAAGAATATTGCAACATCAATAGTAGGCGATTTGAATAAAGATAATGCTGTCTGACAAAAGTATCTTAAAAAGTTGATGCTATCTACAACAAAACATAAAAATGAACCCTCACCAGCAGCAAACACTCACAATCACACTTGCTCCTCCAGGAAGCAGCAGACCATATGCTCTTACCATGATCTCGCAGGGGCTGAAATATTCAGAGAATAACAGATGCATACTAGATAAGGAACACATGTCCCCAAGGAGACAGGCAACATCTAATCTCTAGACAGAATAATGCTAAGAATATTGCAGGAATGTAAAGTGAAGAAGAGCTTTTAAGAAAGCCTAAAATTCTCCTACTATGTAAGACTTGGCCAAAAACACACTGAAGGTAAAGTCTTTTCAGACGCTTCCTCTTAGATAACTTTGAGCATAGAGTTCATATAACCACGATGTTCCAAATCTGAACACAGGAATTACATATACCCTCCAATAAAGGAGGAATCCAAGAGTGTGAGTATTCAAAAGAATACAAAACATAGACTTTGAGCTTACCAGCACAATGCTTCAATAAAGTGAAGTACCCACAATGAACATGCACTCCGCATAAATAGCAAAAAAGGACTGCGCTGCTTATCCTGACAAGGAAAATCAGAGAATATGCAAAAACTGATATACACCCTATGTACAAGGTCTCATAACCGGCATACCAATACGTCTCTATAAGAAATACTGAAAGACAGAAGCCATGCAAATTCAGCATACCAAACTGCTTCATAGAAGCATGCAACCAGATAAGCTTCCGATCAGCTAGACATTTCTCTTTCAATAAATCTCTTGAGCGTAAAGCTTCTACTCAGAGGTAAAAGAAAAAAGGGGCACAATGTTCCATTAGTTATCCCAATAAAGATGGTATTGAAACAAAAACATCTGCTCCTCGCAGGTACACCATCTGGTGCACCAAAAGTGGACATGACCATGCCCTAACAAGTCTTAACTGATAAATAAAGAGCTTGCATCGCCTATATAATACCAGTATAGGCCAAATAGCATATAAGCAGAGAATGAGGAATTACGACTCAGGGGGCGTGGCTTGGTGCCCGGTGTGGATGGCAGCTCCGACGTGAACGCTCCGTGCCGGCCGGGGGAATTAACGGCTCTCGTCTGCCACCGGCGCTCTAATAGAGCAGAATGCATCACCGGAGAGTGGAGGGAGCATCACGGGACTGATTTCCGGCTTCTTACGGCAGTTTTCACCACTTTTCCCACGCAGGACTCGGCGGCCGCGGCTTCATGATGGCAGCGACCGCCATTTTGTACTCCTGACGCGCGTCCAGCGCGCTGCCTTTCTCAGTCTTGCCAGCCTCCTGCGCTGATTCTGGCCTCTCAGAACGCTCATGGTGAGCTAATATTTGATTATTTTGGCTGCTGCTGCCACTAGACCTGTTTTCTCAGCTTCCTATGAGTGTCGCCCTCAGCTGTTCCGACTTTAGCGGCCATTTTACCTTCACCTGACACTCTCTCCTCACCTGTGTCACTTGTGGCAGCAACACATGCAGGCTTTTCGCTACAGTTCATTTATTCCTGCTGCACTCTCCGATTACTGGATTACCTTTATGCCTACAGTTCCTCACACCACATGGGCCTTTTCTTTGGTGCGCATTTCCCTCAGGATGCCTTCAATGACTATGCTGTTGTGACTTTTCTTTTTCTTCCATTGGATGTTTCCTTTTCTGCTGTTTGCCAATTTGCTATTCCTCATCTCAACGGCCACTTTGTGCTTTGCATCCTTATATGAGGGCTTCATAGCTTGACCAGCTGGACATTTCTCTGCGACCTTGTGTGAATTTTTGCTATTCTCATGTCACTCTGAAGTGTTTTTCTTTGGATATTTTAACTTTCCTCCTGCGTGCTCCTGCAGACTCTGCTGTCCTTCTGTCCATTTGTTGATTTTCACAAGAATGGAGCGCTCCAAGTGCTAGCTTTTGTCTCTGGAGGTGATACTCATCTTATGGATAGGGGTGCAACAGGTTGTGCTTCTAAGACTCCACGACGCATCTTCATTAAAAATTCAAAAGTGTTTTCTGCGCTGGCTCATTTGGAAGCCTCTCAGGCATCTGTTGTCCACATGTCGCAGTCCAATGCGGAACATCCTGTTCAACCCTCAGGGAAGGCTACAACGAAACGCCTCAAAAAGGATCCTCCATCACTGTCGGGCTCCTCCTCAGCTGTATCTATGGAGCTGTTGTTGGAGGAGATACGCGCCCTTCGACCCTTCATGGAGGAAACCAATACCAAGTTACAAGTTTTAACTGATAATTGGTCATAGATGGATGCAAGAGGTACGACGGTGGAGCGCAGTGTTTCTTCTCTCCAGGAGTCATCCTCCAAGGTTACGCATATGCAGCCGCAGATTTCCTCTCTCCAGAAGCAGGTCGAGGAGCTTGAAAATCGTAATCGACGCAACAACCTACGCATTTACGGCCTGGCGGAGAATTGTGAAGGGAGTGACCCCATTGCTTTCTTCAAATCCTTCCTTCCTAAGCTCCTTCACTTACCAGAAAGTACCGTGCTTAACATCCAACGGGCACATAGGCTTGGTCGCATCTCTTCATCTGCTTCCGCCTCTTCAAGACCAAGAGTAGTCATCATGTATTTCCTGGAATATACTGATCTTCTTAAAGTCCTCTCAGCAGCCAGGGCTTCTCCTCGCCTCACATGGTCAGGATCCACCCTGTTCTTCGCGCAGGATTATGCTGGAGCTACAGCCAACCGTCGTAAAGCTTTCTTGGATATGAGGCCAGAACTTCGTTCCATTGGCGCCAGATATGGCCTTTTTCATTCTTGCCGCTTCAGAGTCACTCATAACAACAAGACGACGACCTACGATGATCCTGTTTGCCTTCGGAGCTTCCTAAATTCTTGTCAAACATCTGACAAGGACCTTTCCAGCTCCTCATCTGCTTTCCCTCCATGACTTTCCTGAGTTGCTGTTGCTCTTTATTTGGTTCACACAGTTCATGTTGACTTTGTCATGCTAACTTTCTCCTTATATGAATTCCCTTGTTTTTTTTCCACTCATATTTATATGACCTGTTCATACGTTTTTCACCCTTGTTTGGTACTATATTTTCGTTGTTTCGTCTCTTGATTTTTTTTTTCACAGAATCCACATTTCATTGCGTGCTGTTCCTCCCGGCCTGATGGTCCGCTCGCACTGGATGTCTTGCATCCTTCAGTTGGCGCTACCCCCCTCAGTTTTCTCGTTTGTTCTCCTTCTTGATTGTCCTCCCCTGGTTCCACTCCCAGTACGTTCTCCTTCCTCCCTTGAATGTTTGCCTTCCCCTTTTTTCCCCTATTCCTGCTTCTTTCCCAATTTCAACTTTGTTCAAAGCTGTCTCCTTTTCCTTACTTTCATCAACCTTTTTGCTCTTTCTCTCTTTGTCTTTTTATCTGTCACGTGCATTTCTCTCCTTTGTCTACCTATTCGAATGATTCTATCATCTTTTTAACCTACACTTTCTCTTTCTCCTTAAATTCATTTCTCTCCTTTCGCCCTCTTCTTTTTTCCTATGATCTTTTATTCATTGCTTTACATATGTTCTGGACTTTGATCTCTTTTCTCTTAGATCACCTTTCTTAATTTTTTCTTACACTTTCACTACCTATCTCGCTACCTCGCTCGCAATTCCTCTTTTCTATTTTTTTATCTCATGTCATATTCATTATCCTCTTTTCTCTAGACCATTCTTCTCTCTCTTGTTTGTTCTCTCCTCTGGGCTCTTTTTTTGACTTTCTTTTTTTTTGCTACTCTCAATCTATCTTTTATATTATGTCGTTAAAAATAGTTACATGGAATGTTAAGGGCATTAATTTCCAAATCAAAAGACAGAGAATTTTGTCTCACCTTGCTCGTTTAAATGTTGATGTTGCATTTTTGCAAGAAACTCATTTGTCTGATGTAGAATCTGTTAAACTAAACAAAGGATGGGTGGGTGAGGTTTATTATTCCCAAGGCAATGGTAAGCGCAATGGAGTGGCTATTTTATGTCACAAAACTTTATCCCACTCTTTGCTTGCTCAGGAGTCAGATGCTGAAGGTCGTTGGACATATGTTAAACTGTCTCTTAAGGGTGTTCCAATTTCCTTTCTTAATGTTTACGCCCCCACTGGTGGTGACACCGCTTTTTGGCATACACTCTCCCATCATATCACCAGATTTATTGATGATAACTTCATCCTAGCATGGGGATTGCAATCAGCCCCTTGATCCCTTCCTTGATAGACACTCTAAAGTCCATTACGTTCCAAATAAGTCCCAATAAACTTTTCTCCCAAGCTATTTCCCAACATAAGCTCACCGATGCCTGGCGCTTGTGTAATCCGGATGCGCGAGAATTTACTTTTTATTCTCCATGCCACCATTCCCAATCCCGGATTGATTACATTTTTGTTACTCATAATATTGCCCAGACTCTTGTCCGTGCCGAGATTGGCCCGATTCTACTCTCAGATCACGCCCTCACTTCAGTTCAACTTGACATCCTTCCTAAATCAGCTGGACCCAAGCGTTGGCGCTTCAATAACACCCTTCTCTTGGATCCCAAGTTTACTACCTCCTTTACTGAATTTTCGGATGAGTATTTTTTGTTCAATGATACCCCTTCTATCCCCAAGCATACCATTTGGGATGCTTTCAAAACTGCGGCAAGAGATTTTATAATTGATTATGTGGCAAAGAAACGGAAAACTGCCCGCAACTTCACGGCCGATCTCCTTGATATTAAGAAATTGCAGCACTCTTATTTCACCTCTCATTCGTAAGACAGTTTAACAGCCCTGATTAATGCCAAAATGAAATTTAACAAGAAATCTACAGAAGATGCTTCCCTATATTTATTGAAATCGAGTGCAAAATTTTATGGAGGCAAAAATAAGGCTGGGAAGGTTTTAGCTAATTATTTGAAAGTCAAGCATAACAAATTAAATTTTGAATCCATCTATGATACACACTCTGTTCTTAAACATAAGGATACAGACATTCTCACTGAATTCTCTGCTTTCTACAAAACCTTTTACTCCTCCGAAACCCAACCCTCCTCTCAGTCCCTAGACCACTTTTTCTCCAACATACAGAAACCTGCCCACTTCCCTCTTGACCTCTCTCACTTAGAGCTTGATATTTCTCAACAAGAATTACTTACAGCACTCCAAAATCTCAAAAAAGATAAAGCCCCTGGGCCAGATGGCTTTACTGTTGAATTCTTCCTTAATTTTTCGAAGCTTCTCATCCCAAAACTACACTCCCTCATAGATACATTTCTCACTTTAGGTGCCGCCTCAGGTATCAGACAAATGAGCGCGTCAGAAAAAGAACCTAAGGAAGGGAAAGACGCTCAATATTGCAAAAATTATAGACCAATCTCTTTGGTCAATATTGACTATAAAATATTTGCGAAATCTCTTGCAGCATGTCTTGACCTTCTTCTCCCAGACCTTCTGGGTGAAGAACAATCAGGTTTCGTCAAGGGTCGATTTATCACTGACAACACCAGACTTTTATTTAATGTTTATCCAAATCTCGTCACCTGCCCCATCCCCTTGCAGCGATTGCCCTAGATGCTGACAAAGCATTTGATAGGGTTGAATGGACTTATCTTTTTCATACCCTTGAATGGTTTAGTTTTGTATCTAAATTTATTTCTTTGATTTCTTTACTATATATTCTAATCCCCGTGCAGCGGTTTGTGCTAATGGCCAAGTTTCTTCCTTTTTTAATTTGGGGAGAGGTGTCCGTCTAGGTTGTCCCTTATCTCCTTTTCTTTTTAATTTGGCTTTAGAACCCTTTTTATCTAAACTCCGTCAAAATCCTGATATTCATGGCTTTCAAATATCAGACTCCCAAGTTAAGCTGGCCGCTTATGCAGACGATATCCTACTCTTTATCTCTAATCCCAGTGAATCTATTCCTGCCTTCCTTGCTGAAGTGAGAGATTATTCCCGAATATCTGGCTACAAACTTAATAATGATAAGTGTGAGATCCTACCCTTGACGAAGTTCACATTTAAACCTGATTTTAATGCCTCTAATTTCACCTGGAGCTCCTCACATATTAAATATCTTGGTCTGCATGTTACCCCTTCTATTTCAGACACTGTTTCCCTTTGTTTATCTAAATGTACTCAAAAATTGTTGGACTTAACGTCCAGGTGGCACCCTCTTTACTTATCCTGGTGGGGTCGTCTCGACACTATTAAAATGATGTTGTCCCCCATAGTCCTCTATACTATTTCTAACATTCCAGTGTCCATTCCTTCTAAATTTTTCAAAAAGATTAACTCCATTTTGATGTCCTTTCTTTGGAATAACAAAAAATCTAGAATGTCCCTTGCTCGACTGATTCGCCCCAAATCAGAAGGCGGGGTCAATTTCCCAGATTTCCCTGCCTACCATAAAGAGTTTTTGTTACGACAAGCTTCCTTCTGGTTGCAAGACCCCAGCTCTGCTTGTCCTCTATGGGCTAAATTTGAGCGCCTCCTTCTCTCTCCTTTTCCTTTTGCTGAATATCTTTCTTTCTCACGTAAACCCTCTTCCATTCCTACTCCCATTCACAAATTCACTACTAAATTGCTCTTATCTTCTTCTCCCACCTCCCCTACGACTGTTGCTGATTTTCTCTCCTCTACCATTTGGCATAATACCGCCCTCCTTATCCGTAACAAACCCTTCTTTTAGAAGGCATGGCGCCGAAGAGGGCTGATATGGATTTCCCAACTTTTCTCCCAATCTTCCTTCATACCTTTCACTACTCTTCGCTCCCTCTATGGTCTACCTACTTCCTTCACCCGTAACTACCTCTTACTTAAGGAAGTCGCACTGACAACTTACATTCGCCTTTCTCAGATGCACTCCTATCCTATCTCTCCCACCCCTACCTCATCACTCCACTCCCTTTTACGCACTACTTCCAAGGCTTCCTCCATTTACAAATATCTTCATACTAATGACTCCGTTAGGCCCAAATCTAAAGTGGAGGAGTGCTGGGAACATGATTTCACCACATCCTGGCCAGTTTCTTTATGGGACAAGCTATGGACTAAGATCCGCAAATCCTCGAGATCGGCAACCTTAACACAGTCCCTGTTCTTCATCTACAACAGGCTTCTTTTTACACCCTTTGACCTCCATAAGCGCTTTCCAAACACTCCTCATACATGCTGGTCTTGCTCCTCCCCACAGGCGACTTTGTTTCATATGTTGTTCTTATGTAAATCTGTTCATGATTTTTGGTTGCAGGTTTGGGCTCAAATTAATGTAATTTTTCATACTTGTATTCCTTTTTCTCATACTAACGTTTTTCTAGGAAGTCTTTCCTCTTGTTGGGAAGATGTTGAACTAAAACCTCAGATTATTGATTTATTGCTAGCTGCTGCATTTCAACAGATCACGGCCAATTGGAAGAACTTTTCCAACATCTCCTTTAAGGCGTGGTGGTATAACGTTTGCCATAATCACAGACTAGATACTGCTTTTGTTTTCCCAGCTCACATGGCTGCAAAACGTATGGACTTATGGCTTCCTGTCACGCTTTACTGATGTTTGTGCTAATGGCTTGTTTCACCCGCTGACCTCGCAGGAAGAAGTCCCTAAACCCCCTTAAATGCTCATTACATTCCTTCTTTTCTTTATTTACCATTTTCATACTCCTCCTATGTACTTCCATATCTATATAACTAATGGTTTTTTTTTCCTTCTTTAGCTTTATTGCCCGGATTTTCTTCTGATTATTATTTATAACTTTATTGCTCGCATTGCCTACCACTGTTTTCAATATTTTATACTTTTTTTGTATTTTGTATTGACATCTTGTTTTCCTTTTTATATCAAATAAAATGCTTTCTTGAACTTAAAGGAATTACGACTCAGTATTCCTTCACCTATCATGGAGGTATCTTATTGCCGCATATGTCTGAGCACCAAAGAGATGGGTACCTTCAAATGGCATGCTGACTAAAGTCGACTACAGCCTCTGAGAAACCTGAAGCTGTCAACCAAGCATGACACTGTAGCACCACTGCAGATGCCATGGCTTATCCTACAGAATCAGTATTGTCCATGACACACCATTGAAAGCTTAGCTGCCTGTTGACCATCTTTTATTAAGCCACCAATCTTAGACCAGAGTTTATCCGGAAGAGAAGGAAAAATGACCCAGCACACAAGATGTGTCTCTGAATCTCAGGGCAAAGTTGGCAGAAGCAAACATGTGTTTGCTGCTTGTATCCTGACTCCTAGAATCCTTATTCACTAGAGTCTTTGGCACAGAATCCAAATTTTGTGAAGATGTTACAGCCTGAACCACAAGGCTATGAGTGCAAGGATGTCTATGGGGGCAAACTGGGTCCACAGGTGCAGGTAAATGTCTGCGAGCAATATCCCGATCCACTAATACCCCTGGCTCATGCTTGGCCCAAGTTTCTAATTAAATAACAAAACAGGACCTCACTGTATGGAACAACAGGCTCTTCCCCTGTCTGTCCTTGGTAAAGGCCCTCAATCAGAGGGTCGGTAGACCTCTGCACCGTAGGTGGAGACAACTCCAAAACTGTAGCCTCTCTCCTCAGCATATCTGCGATGAGGATCTCACCTCGATAGCGAGACTAAGGGGAGAAAGTTAGCCCAAAGCTGGTGAAGATTCTAGTCCAATGGCCTCTCCAAGAGCAGGTATCCAGCTTTCCTCCATCTGAGATGCAAACTTATCAGAACCTGGCTGAAAAAGCCCTGTCCCAGCTGACATAAGGTGACTCTCACAAGTCTCCCCCTGAGAAGGAACCAACAACAGCACATTCCCCTCAGTCTGTACTGTTGACTCCGCATTCAACGCCATACAATGCTGAGAAGGCGACACCTTGACATTGGTAGAAGAAGGAGAGACTATTTCAACCGGCTCCACCGATGTCTGTGCCGGCTGATCGAAAACAGGTGCTGTAGGTGGAGATCCTGAAGGACTGTATACCTGTGCCAAAGCGGAGCAGGCTGACAGAGATTGGCGCTGACCCAACGACTCTGATGGCCTAACCGTCACCGAGGTCATATCCTCCGACAGCGCCCCACTTACTTCCTTGGGGCCCGAAGGTGCTCCAGAAGGAGATGGTGTCCCAAATATGAGGTGTAAAGAGTTATAATACGCCCTCATCTGGGCCATCGACGCCCCGGTTCCCGGAAAGACAGGGAGACGCTGTGCAGGAGCGGGAGGAGCCGTGGGAGATGGTGTCTCCACATGGTGAAATCGGGGGATGCTATAACTTCAACCTCTTCCTACCTTTCAATCAATCAATCAATCAATCAATCATAACACTTGTATAGCGCACTACTCACCCGGAAGGGTCTCAAGGCGCTTGGGGGAAGGGGTCCGCTACTGCTCGAACAGCCAGGTCTTGAGTTGTCACCTGAAGGCGAGGTGGTCCTGGGTCAGCCGAAGGTGGATGGGGAGGGAGTTCCATGTTTTGGCCTCCAGGTAGGAGAAGGATCTGCCTCCGGCGGTGGCTCTTCAAATGCGTGGTACGTCGGCGAGGGCGAGGCTAGTAGACCGTAGCTGGCGGGTGAGCGTGTAGAAGGTCAGGTGGTCGTTGAGGTACTTGGGGCCCAGGTCGTGGAGAGACTTTTGTGCGTGGGTGAGGAGCCTGAACGTGATCCTCTTGTTGATGGGGAGCCAGTGCAGGTCCTTCAGGTGGCCGGAGATGTGGCTGCGTCGGGGGATGTCCAGGATGAGTCGGGCGGAGGCGTTCTGGATGCGTTGGAGTCTTTTCTGTAGCTTGGCTGTGGTTTCGGCGTAGAGGGTGTTTAGGTAGTCCAGTTGGCTGGTGACGAGGGCCTGGGTGACCGTCTTCCTGGTTTCGGTCGGGATCCATCGGAAGATCTTGCGAAGTATGCGAAGGGTGTGAAAGCATGATGAGGAGACGGCGTTGACTTGTCTGGTTATCGAGAGGGAGGAGTCCAGGATGAAGCCCAGGTTGCGTGCGTGGTCTGTTGGCTTGGGAGCGGTGCCCAGGGCTGGGGGCCACCAGGAGTCGTCCCAGGCGGAGGGCGATGGTCCCAGGATGAGGACTTCCGTCTTGTCTGAGTTCAGTTTCAGGCAGCTCTTCTTCATCCACTCGGCGACGTCTTTCATCCCTTCGTGTAGGCTGGTTCTGGCGGTGTCGGGGTCTCTTTTGAGGGAGAGGATCAGCTAGGTGTCGGCGTAGGAGATGATGTTGAGGTTGTGTTGGGGTGCGATGGCAGCAAGAGGTCTCATGTAGACGTTGAAGAGGGTGGGGTTGAGTGATGATCCTTGCGGGATGCCGCAGATGACTTCGGTGGCCTCGGATCGAAACGGGGGGAGGCAGACTCTCTGTGTTCTTCCGGCGAGGAACGAGATGATCCACTCCAGTGCCTTCTCTTGGATGCCGATGTTGCTGAGGCGTTGGACTAGGGTGCGGTGGCAGACAGTGTTGAACGCTGCAGAGAGGTCCAGGAGGATGAGTGCCGCTGTTTCCCCGTTGTCGAGCAGGGCTCGGATGTCGTCGGTGGCTGCGATGAGGGCGGTCTCGGTGCTGTGGTTGGCTCTGAAACCGGACTGCGAGGGGTCGAGGGATCCGTTTGTCTCGAGGAAGGCGGCAAGCTGTCTGTTGACGATCTTCTCGATGACTTTGGCAGGAAAAGGGAGGAGCGAGATGGGGCGGTAGTTTTTGAGGTCGGTGGGGTCCGCTGTTGGTTTCTTCAGTAGGGCGCTGAGCTCGGAATGCTTCCAGCTCTCCGGGAAGGTGGCGTTGTTGAAGGAGGTGTTGATGACGTCCCAGAGTTGGGGTGCGATGGTGGGGTCGGCCTTGTTGAAGACGTGGTGGGGGCAGGGGGCAGTTGGAGATCCGGAGTGGATGGTGTTCATCGTGCGGGCTGTGTCTTCGGTGGTCACCGTGGTCCAGGTGCAGAGGGTGGCGGTGGGGTGTGTTGGTTAGACGGTTGGGTGCATGGATGGTGCGCCGAAACTGTTGTGGATGTCGGCAATCTTGCAGTGGAAGAACAAGGCGAGAGAGTCGCAGAGATCTTGTGAAGGAGTGATGTTGTTGTTGCCGGTGCTGGGGTTGGAGAACTCCTTAACGATGCTGAAGAGTTTCTTGCTGTCGTGGGCGTTGTTGTCCAGTCGCTCCTTCAGTAATTTCTTCTTGGTGGTGCGGATGAGCTGGTGGTGCTTGCGGGTGGCGTGTTTGAGGGCGGTCATGTTGTCAGTGGTCTGGTCGAGGAGCCAGGCTTTCTCTAGGGTGCGGCAGGTCTTCTTGGAGTACTTGAGTTCGTCGGTGAACCAGGGGGCCTTCTTGCTTCTGGGTCTGCTGGGAGGGTTCTTCAGTGGTGCGAGGTCGTCGGCGCAGGCGGTCAGCCAGTGCGTGAAGTTGCGGGCTGCTTCGTTGGGGTCCGTTGTGCTGGCAGGTGGGTTCTGACTGAGGGAGGTGGTGAGCTGGTCGGCGGTGATCTTGCTCCAGCTCCTGTGAGGAACCTGTTGCGGGTGGTGGTGGGTTGTGGTTTTTCGGAAGCTGAAGTGGACGCAGCTGTGGTCTGTCCAGTGGAGTCCGGTGAAGTGGCTGAAGGTGATGTGCTTGCTGGATGAGAAGACGGGATCAAGCGTGTGGCCGGCGTAGTGGGTGGGGGTGTTGACCAGTTGCTTGAGTCCGAGGTTGGCGAGGTTGTCCATCAGGGCGGCGGTGTTGCGGTCCTTGTTGTTCTCCAGGTGGAAGTTGAGGTCCCCTAGGAGGATGTAGTCGGCGGAGGGGAGGGCGTGTGGGCTGATGAAGTCTGTGATGTCTTCGCTGAATTGTGTGCGTGGTCCCAGGGGTCTGTAGATGAGGGTGCCTCTGAGGGTCGTCTTTGGGTCGGTGTGAATCTGGAAGTGGAGGTGCTCGGCGGCGGCGAAGGTGTCGTTGGAGTCGGTTGTGATGCGGATGGTATTTTGTGGACGATGGTGATGCCTCCTCCGGTCTGGTTGACGCGGTCCCTCCTGATGATCTTGTACCCGTCCGGGATGGCGATGGCAATGTCGGGGGCTGAGGAGACGTTCATCCAGGTTTCCGTGAGGAAGGCGATGTCTGGGGATGTTGTGTCGAGGAGGTTCCAGAGTTCCACGGCGTGTCTGTGGACGGAGCGGGTGTTGAGCAGGATGCACTTGAGGTTGCTGCTGGTGCTTGGCTTGGCGGGCGCGGTGCAGGTTCGGAGGCAGGTGAACTTGCAGGTTCTGCAGGTGAAGGGTCCGTGAATGCGTTTCGGGGCGGCCGAGCAGCAGGTGGGGTTCCGGCCGGCATTAAGTGCGTTGAGGGCAGCGGCGTCGTAGGTCTGTTGAGTCGTCTTGCATCGGTGGGGGCCAGGGGTCCTGGCACTGGGCGCGGTCCAGGCGCGGATGGGCGCAGACGGGCTTGCCTTTGGCGCGCCTTCAGCGCACCATGGGCGCGCTCGCTGTGCGTCAACGCTGCGCGTAGGCATGCCCTCTGCCATAAGTGGAGAGTGGGGAGGGGAGGGGCGAGGGAGGAGCAGCTGGGAGGTGGGTGCGGGGTGGCGAGAGGGGGGGGAGCGGTGATCCTGGAGGGAGCGGGGGTGGGGCCGCGGGGGAGCAGGAGCAGGGAGCGGGGTGGGTCGGCGGTGGAGGCAGAGGGCAGGCGAACAATTACGGGAAAAACAATCAGGGCACAATCACGGCACAATAATACTCAGGGGTACAGGAGACAAGCAAACAATCACGGCAAAAACTATTCAGGCACATTACTACTCAGGGGTACAGGAGACAAGAATACAAACACGGCACAAGACTAATCAGGCAGAACGATACTTAGCAGGATACGTGTCTGGATAATGACGTCCTGGGACCAGCTCCAACTTATAGACCAACCCCGCGAATGGACCTACTTCTGGGATCACCAAGACCGAGAAGTCTCCGAAGATAGTGAGATACAGGTTGCCAGCAACTTCATATGGTGTTCTTTAAGCACCTTAGACTTCAGCTTTTGGCAGGAGCCGCAATCCTCGATGTCTGGTGTTCGCCCAAATGTCGGTCTGTAACAGACATTAGCGCCCTATAGGACTCACAAGGCTTAAAGCCTGAAGATATGGAGAAAAAAGGGCACACTGTTGCCAACAACAAAAAACTGTCAAAGTAGGCCAAAAACAGGCTGATTAACCATTTCTACGGATCCGCGTTGCAGCACAGAAAAGAAGGAACTGATGTCCTGCGCCAGAGGAAACTTCCATGACTTCACTGATGTCATGACCAGAGTTGACGTCATGACGGAGTCATACAGCGCAGTCCCCCGGTGCGTTGAGGTACTGCTGAAAAATTTGCGGATCCAGTCTGATGCCTGGGGAGAATGCAAAGTTAAGGCATCTACGGCTAGATGCCTCTATCAGATATATTGTCATAATGTAAATCAGCAGTTAGTTCTTCAAACTGAGCGGAAAATTCGCATGTACTGTTCACAGCTCAATCCCATTTATGAGAACACTCTTAGACCTTGATCACAATGAAAAAAATAGGTGTGGTTGAAGATGCAGATATTTTCTGAATTTGATATCTCGGTGTGGGAAATAACACATATAAAGCATGTTATTCTCCATTCAGAGTTGTGCAAACAGTACATGTTTGATAATTGCTCAGGCAATTTACTGCACACATCACCTGCTCGAATTTGAGGGAGCAATCACGCGATTTGAGCACACATTGTAATCCTGTTTTAAGGCACCGATGAAGGATCATAAAACTTTTTATAGAGTACAATTAATATTAATAATTAATATTAGGATACACGTGAAATTGAGTACACGTACCTCAGATTTTGTTCAGTTGGCAAATTGTCAAGAAGTGTAAATTCAGCTTTCAGCATTTCGGGGGTAAGGAATACTTTCAAAGTTTCATCTTGTCCATCCCTGAATTGAGGAGAACATAGATCAATAAATGTTTTCAAATACTGAAACGTTTAGTTTCTGATCTAGACCCAACAAGCGCCAATTAAGAACATTACATTAATGTTTACTTACTGTGCCTTTATCATGTGCACCTACCAGAAATAAAAAAAAAAAACAAGAGTTCTGAAACTATCTATTGCACTTCTGCAAAAATGTCCCTAGGCGTTTGAAAATAATAAATTCATAAACTCATATGAAAAGCAGACCTCTTCTTCTTCTGTGGCCTTGCTCAGAGGACTGACTCTGCTTGATAGTGAGGGTGTACTTTTTCACATACCTAGCTGTACCTATTAACAGCTGTGAATTTGTTTTCATATCTGCATAAAGTACACTAAAGCCTTAGAATTATTGCACATTTACAAGAGTTTTAAATACACTGCCATCCTGTGTTGTACAATGTAAATTTAGCCTCACTGTTAACTTAAACATAGCCTCGTTCTAAAGTTGTTTTTAGAACACAAGGGAACCCAGTAGGAGGCCTTCGGACCATGGGTTAGTTACTTTATTATAGAGAACAGGGGTCCTAAGGATTTACAATAAGACAAGAGAATAATAATATAGACTACAGTCAGTGCTATATTTTTCCGCGCCCAGCCGGGCGTGAGTTTATTTAAAGAATAATGTAGGATCGTGTTGACCCAAAGGGGGGGCCAAAATAAACGGCGAGATGGGGTACAATCCTGTACCTATCCCAAAAAGTTAGAAAAAAACAATCACAGCGAGAGAGATAGGAGAGAGAAGAAAGTTTTTCAGGCAAGAGACAGGTTTTGAGCCAGAGGGTGATTTGCAGTTACAGTGAGTATTTTCAACAAATTCAACCTACAGTGTAAACAATTTCAAGAATACATATTAAATCATGTGTTACACTGTATAGCGCGTCGACGTTTCGATCCCTAAGGGCTCATAATACACTGGGATCATCATCAGGACAATTTTACAATTAATGCCTGCATTACAATGCGAAAGCCTTCGGTTGCCAAGGTAGTGGGGATAATGGCATGAGAATTTTCTCCGTGCTGGGAGCTTGTTGCTGGCGCTAATTAGAGCAGTCGCTGGGAGTTGGCAATGATTGTTCAGGGCGGTGGAGAATTAGTCCTATCGGTTCGGGTAACTGAGGATTTAGCTAAGTTAGCCTTTTAACCATAGCTTGTTGTATCTCTTTCTTAAGATCTTCTCACATTATTTCCATGAGAAGAGCCTGCAGCGGCGACTCTTCGGCAATGGCGGAGGAGCGTCGCCCCACTCACTGCAAAATAAAAATAAAACGCTAATAGAATCATTTTATTATCGACAACTGATGCTGCCGAGTCAAGGGCAGGACGGGCTGGACATCCTGAGTGACAGCTAGCAGGGGGAGGAGGAGCTGTTGAGCACTGGAAGTGATCATGATGGTTTGGTCGGCCATCTTAGGCTGGCAAAACCGTCATGCACACTTTGATTTCTCTAACTCAGCTGTATTGTACAGCCAGGTGGAGAAATGGCAAAGGCTAACAGTCACTTACTAAGGCACCTAACCAGGCTGCTCAGACCAATCCGGGAGCTGCTCTCATGCTGAGAGCAGCATCTGGATTGGGTGGGAGTGGCTTATGGACTTCCTCATACTTCTCCACTGAGGCAGCTGGTAGCAGGGGCAGCAGAGTGAGGTAAGTGTTTTTAAAAATGTATTCGTATTATTTGCCACCCCACCCCCACGCTGCCCCACCAGTTTTTTTTCGGAAGCAGTCGCTCCTGAAAGCCTGGCACCTGCTCGTATCAATCTGCAGTTTGTGTTTTATCATGTGCTATTTTCTCGATCTAATGTGTTGATAAAAACTATATAAATGTAGCACCTAAATGTACAGAATTTACTGAGTCTTCCATGAGTTTTTAATACTGTCTGATTTCTTACACACCAGATGAAAATATGAAGATGAAGACATTTAAAAAATATATAAAACAAAGTAGATTTATCTGAAAGTGAAGTAACTAATAGTTTCCCCAGAGGTACGTTGTTCAAGTGTAATGATATGTAAGCTTTCAAATGATTGAGTAACTTTCAAAAATAGGCTTAAACCAAATATGTATGGTATATAAATCTACAAACTTTGCACTTCATAACGGTTGCAATTTTTTGAAAATTTTACAAAAGTGTGCTTGCTGAATAATTTTCTACCAATGTTTTTATGTGAAAGAATTCAATTAAAGGGGAGTTTTTGAGGCAATATATTCAGCAAACTCTACATTTGTAGAATTCTCTTCTTGTAATGTAAAGGTTACAAAGCTAGCAGCATTTAAAAAATAAAACGTTACTTGTGGGCAGACTAAGTAAGTGAACCACCCACTGGATAAAATCAAAACATAAGGCCACTCATTGGACAAGGGAACTTTTTCTCTCGTCATTTATTCAGGGAAAAGTATTCCTAAATGAGGATATGAAGAAACCTTGATAATTTCAGTGTTATTTATATGGAAGACCTTGTTTTTCTTATCCAGGATCCAAAGACTATTGTGTGTGTTTTTGCTTGGTTAACCGCCAAGTCTAAACCACTCATAAAAGCACAGAATTGGTCATATAGATGCTGCAAGCCGATCGCAGTTCTGCCCAATAAAACCATATCGTCAGAGTATATCAAAGCAGGTATGCTACAGTTGCTTACTCTAGGGCAATCAACATTAAGATCCAACAAATATTTCTACAGACCATTAATTTACAATTAGAAAAGAAAGGGGGACAGAACGCAACCCTGGCGCACACCTCTGTCAATCCTAAGGGCTTCGGCAGGCTTCAGTTGTTTCTCCAGCTGGATCAAATCTCACACTGGCAGTTACCTCTAGATGGAGCTACCTCAAGAAATGTACAATACTTAGCTCTACCGCTAGGTCTATCATGATTGTCCAAATGTTTTGACCTATTGACAAGTTCAAAGGCTGAACTCAAGTCCATGAAGGCTAGATAAATCTTCCTTTCCTTGGCCACTGTGTAGCAATTGATTAAAATATGCAAGTCTAGACACTGCTCCATCGTCCCAAGACCAGTGAGAAAACCAAACTTTAGCTAAGAAAGCACCTTGTTATCACTCACCAATGCCTGCCAACTTTCTAAGAGTCTCCTGCCCATGACTTTAGCATTGCGATTTATAAGGTAAATAGGGCGGAAGCATTGCGTGTTTCCTTTAGAACCTTTTTTGCAAATGGGGACAACGGTCGCATGACACCAGGCCTTGGGAGGGCCTTAGATTAGGGAGGCCTTGAGGACATTTGTCAGGAGAAGGGCCTTAAGGGGTATGTTTGCCCTGAAGAGATCCACTGGATCCCATCTGGCCCAGAAATGTTCACTCCAGGGCATTTGCTAACGGCCTCTATAAAGTCATTCAGTTAAATCTCTATGTGACACAAAAGCTGGGAAGGAGACGTAGGGAATGTGACTGTTATTATCGGTCTCTCAATCAAAACAAGACCCTTCCAATACGGTGGGCCTGAATATATATGGAAAAATATCTAACCGAGACCTCCGAGGGCATCACTGTGTCAAGACCGGTTTGGTGAGATTACTCTAAATAATTACGGTTCACTGATGAATTATGTATTCCTGAACTTTTATGATCTGCAAACACAGTTCAAATAAAGTGATTTCTCAGTTTGAATTACGGTTCTCTGTTTGCCAGAAAAGAGTACTCTCCTTACGCTCACTAGCCACTAGCCAAAATTAAACTATGATAGGCTTCCTCTTTTATAGCTTTTTTTCCTGGCCGGTAAAGCCATCTTAGACATCGGTGTCCAAATGCTCACCTGCTCCGGATCTCTTGGCCCTGCATTAAGTGTTGACAGTAGCGGATTGTGGACCCTGGTACAGTTGGTGCCAAACCATCACACTGGTTTAATGATATGAGTACTGTTTGTAAAAGTAAGCATTTCCTTGGCCTTACCACAGATCCTGTCAAAGCTGTTCATTATTGCCAACCCCACCTACTTGATATCCTCAAGACATATCAAGAAATCAGGGTAAGTTGAGACCAAAACTCTAGCCCAGATCATAATGACCTCTTTGTTAATGGTATATGTCAGCAGTAATGAATGGGTCGTCAACTTAACCTTTGTGAAATATGCCTTAATGACCGAGACAGCAATAAGCCTTGGATCGCTCATAAGAGAATCTAATAACACATAGTCTCCAACCCTTGCCCAAAAATGTTGTGAAAATAAAATGAATTTGATTAAAATAAAACTACCTCACCCAACAAAGGAGGGGTGCCATATGAACCACTAGATAAAAAGTAAAAACAAACACCAAATTATATTTTATCAGAAGCAGATTGAGTACATCACCATACGGTCTGTGTTCAAAGTGTTTAATCAGATATCAATCAGTATTCAACAAATCATAGGACATTACTGATGATGAATGACAATATTTTGAATTAAAATACCCCATCCATACATTCACATGGCTGCCAACTTCGCTCGATGTCCTCGTGTGATGCTTTAGCTACAACAGAGTTGCTTGCGGCAAAAACAATATTATAAAAGTTAACAAATAGGATATCCTCTGTTTGGCACCTTATAAGCAACATTTGATAATGGGGAGAGTGCTGGTTAGTCCACACAACCTGGCCCTGAAATGTAAGAGAGACTAATACAATTAGGCCTCCCTTAGCCCTGCCCATGAATCCTGATATAGGAGTGAAGTAGGTCACAAACCCATCAATAAAAACAGTTTCTAGCAGCCATGTTGTTTGTATACGCAGTCCAGATTTGTCTTTTTTGCAGGCAGAGCTGCCACGTTCCATAATGCAAACCCTAATAGTTCATCTCCACTGTTTCAAGAGCTCTTACTGGCGGGGCGTATTTCGATGTGGGTAGTTGAGGTAGGTGGATGTGACATAGGCACCATGTGATTTTCAGTATGCTATTCTGCATTATTGTCTACAAATTGGCTGCGGTCAAATTCCTGACTGGATAGTTTGTTTTGGGCCAAGTTGTTAGCCCTGCATCTGGGCATCCCTTTACTAGTTTTCTACCTTATGTGCTACAGTTGTGTGGGTAAAGCTACTTTTCAGCAAATATCTTATTTTTCTCCAAATTAACTTACAAATGGAAGCATCAAGTTGGGATCGTCACAGAAACATCTGTTGTCTGGTAAATGTGGTGGAATTATGCCACCTAATAATAAACGTGTCCTAAAGTAGTTACAATTCTGAAGACACCACTAAGAAGCATGTTAGTTGTATCAAATCTTATCCATAGGTAAGTATAAAGAAACTATCAATAACTTTAAAGATAAGGATCTTCAGATTTGAGCACTGCCAGATAAACCCTAACAGCTGTCACTTGCATGTCATCCATGGAAAGATGGCTAGCAAAACTCAGACCTTTAAATAATGTAGCTGTAAGTGGCTCAAGATATCTGATCCCACTAAATACAAAGCCTTAACTACCTATACTTATAAAGCTGTCCGTGGCCAGGATTCACCATTACATACAGCCTGGCACCAATCAGTCCATGCCGAAACAACTTCAGCCTCAAGGAGCCAAAAATACTGCTCAGGCCCATGAGCAACAGACTGTCATTCCCTCGACTGAAGCAGGTGAAAGACTAGCAAACTGATCAACTGTTTCTAGCTGAGAAATCAGTGATCTTAGTATCAGACCAATATGAACCAAACTATACCCACCTGGGTCATTATCATCTGAAATATCCTAAATCTGTTTGACCATTTGAATTGTCATAAAAGTAAAATGGTTTAAACCACACTGTACATTCAGGAGATTTCACAGAACATGCTCACTTTGAGAAAGGTTTATTTTGGTGTCTGGTGAGTTGCAAAGAGAGCCACCTGTTGATACCCCCACAGCTCAAAATAAATGATTACTCCATCCAACGAAGAGTCTGTTCATGTGAAGAACAGAGAAGTCTGTTTAAAGCACCCAACTAGTCACTGCGTTACCCTACCAAGTGATCTACCTGAACTTTGATGTTCCTTGGGGTTATCAAGACCCACAGCATGATTCATTTACTCCTGAAAAATCTCAAGGAACCAACTCTACCATCCTTTTTCATATAGTGCACTTCAATCAGAGGTATTGCCTGACTTTGTTAGTAGAAGATATGCCATTAAAGACAAACTAGCCATACATAGAACCAACAAATCAGTATGGTGATGCCTCTCAGTTTCAAACTGCAGTTCCTCCAGTAGTACCCCATACTCTGTCAGTAAGGCATCTGTAATCAGGTTGCTGCCATGTGCCCTTCAGACAACATTCTCACTAAGATTCTGCATTGTATTAGACAATTTGTAAGCCAGCCCTGATGCTGCGGGCACTGATGCCACAGTAACCACTACAGAAACCGCATCCTCAAGATATTTATCAACATTTCTTACTGATGAGATATTAGGAAAATTATCCATAAAATAATCTTAAAACATGATTAACTGCATCGACTTAGCAAATCTGTAGTAAAAAATTAACACCTCTGAAAAGTAGACTGATGTACAATTATTACAGCTACAGAAAAGAAAGATGCCACAATTCTACTAATTGAATATATGATTAAATTAAAAAAGAGCATCTAAAAAAATTGTTACTCTACGGTTAGATAAATCATTGCATACAATGGCCAAAGGTATCAGGTATATGATGTTTTGAAAATACTTTATAATCGCCTCTTTGCTGACCTCTCTGGGAAAGGTGGCAATCCTAAACCCATACCACCAGCCATTCTATGGTTAGGGCAAACAAGAGGGGACAAAAAGCAGCCCTTCAATGTACCCCTAAGGATTAAAAATGCGGAAGAGCATTCTATTCACCTTTAAATGTACCTGGTGGTGGTTGTAAAGGGCTCGACACAGGACATAAATATGGTGCTAAATTCTGTGCCCTGTAACACCCCATTGAGGAAACCATAGTATAAATAATCAAAAATCCCCCCCCCAAAAAAAACCTTGCTAAGCATAAGGGCACTAGGGTCAATAAGGTTGTGCAGCAGACATAGGGAGGTATGCACTCTGTGTATGCATGACCAGGTGCTTCTCTGGGGCATGAAGCCACTTTAGTAGCATTAACATCTGAAGGAGCTTGTTCGCACTGTTTAGCACAGATTTGAATTTTGACAATTATGAGGCAGATAGGGCCATAAGAGGCCCATTGGTTCGGATGCTGCAAGGCTTTTGGAAAACAGCAATGATGGCTATGTCAGGGGGAAACCAGCCTTTTTCAATGGCCTCATCTCACATTACAGGTTGAGCAGGGTTGGCAAAAGGAGCAACTGAAGTTGGCCAGCCCCGACGTTTTTCCAGAGTTCATCTCCTTCAAGGCCTTCCCTAGCTAGCTCTGCCACCTGGAAAGGTTGATCTAGGTCAGCCACGTCCAATACACCATATAGGGAGAGGCAGATCGGTGGTAGGAGAGGCAGATCGGTGGTAAGAGGGGCTGAGTACTCCTGTGCACATGTCCCAGCTATAGGGTCTGGTAGTAGGCCATGAAGGTAGACCAAGAGTCAGATGCATTTGAGACCTGCCTGTCGGCCACATCAACAAGGGTGAGAATCACCCTGGAAGCAACATCCCTGGTCGCCAGCTTGTACAGTAATATGCCAGACTTGTTGCCCTATTCACAGACTCTCCTGGAGGCTGTAATCCAGCACTGTGTCATATCGCACCTGCCTGACCCGCAGTTGGGACAGGGCAGGCAGGAAGGGAAGGTGCGGTGCGGGGGTTACACGGGAAATAAGGGGAAACCGGCAGTTAGAAGGCTGAAGGCAAACAATAAAGACGCGCCTTCAAAGACTCTTGGCTCCGGGTCTTTTATTCAGGGTGGGATTTCACACTGGCGACGAGGGTGGGATACTTAAAACCCACATCACCCGCACTCGCTGCGAAATCGCGGCCGAAGACTGGAGAGCCGGCAGCCCACGCTCGAGATCGGAAAGAGCGCGAAAATCGCGGAAAGACCCGCGCGACATTGAAGTACTGCCCAACAGGAGCGCTGCACGCCAGGCGCAGCTTAAGCACACAGAGCCCACGCTAGAATCCAGATGACAGTGAGAAACTGAGAAAAAAAAAAAACAGCCGAGGCACGTGAAGAGTGCAGAAACGACCAGGAGCCATCTACCTGTGAGTAGCAGTGCATAAACTGAAAGAGGTCTTAAATTCTCTATATGAATAAAAATACTGGAGTCTGAGAACCCCAACAACAGAGCGAGAGGCATATTTAAGGATTGTGGAAGAAGAGTTTGTCCCGAGTGGCGGCCATTTTAAGGTCAGGCATCGCCCATAGGATCCTATTGGATTTCGGTGGCGGCCATCTTAAAGTCAGGCAAGACCCAAGTGGGGAAAAAGAAACTGCGTCGAGCAGCAAGTGAGTCGAGAAACCGACCAAAGGCCTCAAGATGAGTATCCAGCCTGACACCTCGGGCACCGGAGCGGCAGCGGCTCAAACCCCACAATTGCTGCAAGTAATCATGGGAGTATCATATCTGCGCCCACCAGATCCCCTGGAGTTAACCTCCCGAAATAGCATGGGACCCAAGTGGAAGAGCTGGTCAGAGGATTTCGAGGACTTCATGACCGGATCCCAAGTGCAAGACTCCAAGCACAAATTAATAGCACTGCAAAATCTAGTGGGGAAAGACATTGCACAAATTATCAAAGAATTGCCCGCCGCCAACGCTGCCTCATATGACGACGTAAAAGGGGCTCTAGACTGGAAATTTCCACACAAGCGCAACTTGGATTACGAGCGCTACACATTCAACCTGGCGTCACAAGAAAAGGACGAGTCCATGGGTGATTTCATTGTACGCATCAAGCGTTTGGCCCGACACTGTGACTTTGACAACTTCAACACATGTGTCTGCGCATTATTGAAGGCTGCCAGACTGAGTCCCTGCGACACCGCCTGCTAAAGAAACACTACACGCTGGAAGAAATAGAGGAGATGACGAGAATAAATGATCAGGCGGAAGATCACGCAAAGAAAATGGAAGCCACCAAGCCTGAAAGGAAAGAGCAGGCCTTCAGGATGCAAGCTCGCACGGATGTTAAACGTCGTTCGGATCACCCCAAGTCAAGAAAGTTCACGCAAGCGTCCAACCGAACGTCATCTCGCCAAAGAAGGGAAGGACATGGCTTTTGTAGTTCGGACTGGACTGTTCCCATGGGGCACAGGGTCAGAGCTGATTTGCATATCGCCATTGTCTAACCCAGGGTGGTGTGGAGTGCAAAAAAACGATGGATTTGGGCCCAGATCTTTGGACTGAGGTGAATGTGTGACATTGATCCACATTCTGTCCATCACCTGTTTTGTTTGCAATTACCGCCATAAGTGCGCTGGGGATGCTCAGACGTGGGTCCCAGGCACTCCACACCGCTGGAGTCGAGCTGGCCGGGCTGATGAGAGGTGTTGCCTCGAAACCGGTCCGGTCCTCGGATGCTTGATTCCGTTCTGGGAAGGACATGACTTTTGTAGTTCGGACTGGACTGTTCCCATGGGGCACAGGGTCAGAGCTGATTTGCATATCGCCATTGTCTAACCCAGGGTGGTGTGGAGTGCAAAAAAACGATGGATTTGGGCCCAGATCTTTGGACTGGGGTGAATGTGTGACATTGATCCACATTCTGTCCATCACCTGTTTTGTTTGCAATTACCGCCATAAGTGCGCTGGGGATGCTCAGACGTGGGTCCCAGGCACTCCACACCGCTGGAGTCGAGCTGGCCGGGCTGATGAGAGGTGTTGCCTCGAAACCGGTCCGGTCCTCGGATGCTTGATTCCGTTCTGGGAAGGACATGGCTTTTGTAGTTCGGACTGGACTGTTCCCATGGGGCACAGGGTCAGAGCTGATTTGCATATCGCCATTGTCTAACCCAGGGTGGTGTGGAGTGCAAAAAAACTATGGATTTGGGCCCAGATCTTTGGACTGGGGTGAATGTGTGACATTGATCCACATTCTGTCCATCACCTGTTTTGTTTGCAAATCTCGCCAAAGAACATCATCACGTTATGAGCCGCGACATGATAGGAGTAGCAAACCTGCTTCAAGATGCTACCGCCATTGGTCAACAATGTCACCGATGTGGACGGGATAATCATTTTGAAGTGGCCTGCCAAACACGACAGTCTGAGCGGAAATCAACTACATCACGGCCGACTATGCGCCATCATGCTTAGGCGGTAAAAGGAAAGGAAGGACGCTCAGGCAGCTCATCACGATCAAGCGATCGCTCAATTAGCTCATACCAATCCAGAAGGTCAATGTCCAGAGATTCATCGCCACATACCCCCGTGTCACAGGATAGTGACGAATACATATGCCGGAATAAACAAAAACCTCATCCGCAAGCTACAGAACATGCAGAACGCCGCCGCAAGACTGGTCCTCAACCTGCCAAAACACTGCCACATCTCCCAGCACCTGCGCACAGTCCACTGGCTCCCCGTCGAGGCGAGAATCACCTTTAAGATGCTCACCCACGCACACAAGGCCCTCCACGGCACCGGACCAGCATACCTGAACAGCCGGCTCGAATTCCACGCACCCCAAAGGACCCAACGATCAGCCCAGTTCCCCTACGCCAAGGTCCCCCGCACCAGAAAGACCAGATCGGGAGGCCGCTCCTTCTCCTTCCTCGCGGCCAAAGCATGGAACGCCCTTCCGCTCCACCTCAGACAGACAACATCGCTCCCCATCTTCGCAAGAAACATCAAAACCTGGCTCCCCCTCCTTGATGGAATGGAACCTGCACCCCCCCCCCCACCCCTAGCGCCTTGAGACCCTTACGGGTGAGTAGTTGCGCTTTAACAAACTCCTGATTGATTGATTGATATGCATGGTGTCGGATACAGACAGATTAAAGAAATATCCTAAATTAGACATTAAAATCAGAAATCACCCAGCGAAATTCGTGCTAGGCTTTGGAGCGTCTTTGAACTACATATGCACCCTCGAATACCAAATCATGATGCCCAGACCTAAGCTAGAACCAGCTGCAGTACGGGTTTACACCTGGATGTCCAGAGGAATAGTAGCTACCAAGAAAGTACTCAGAGAACGCGTCTGGTTCCCACTACTGGACCAGATGATGGAGAACACACTTAGAGACTGTACCCCGTGCCAGCTGGTGAGTCGTGAGGAACCGCCGGCCCCACTGCAGATGTCAGACCTACCAGAAGGGGTGTGGCAGCAAGTGGCCATCGACTTTTTCGGGCCCCTGAAGTCGGGCAAGTACATCATCGTCATCATGGACGAATATTCGCGATTCCCCATCGCACATCAAGTTTCCTCCACCAAAGCAACAGCAGTGATACCAATTCTGGATGAAACCTTTGCAGCCTGGGGCATCCCCATGAGAGTAAAATCGGACAATGGGCCACAGTCAACGGACATGAGTTTGCTGAATTTGCAACATATCTTAATTTCAAACACAAGAAAATAACACTGCTATGGCCCCAAGCCAACGGCATGGTTGAGCGATTTATGGGGACACTCAAGAAAGCAATACAACAAGCCGAGCTCGCTCACCGTGACATACAACAGGTCCTGAATGAAGTACTGCGGGAATACCCCACCACCCATCACAGCACCACAAATCAATGCCCAACCACACTAATGCATCGGGCGAGCCCCTTGTATCCGGCTACCTGCGTTGAGCAACGCCGCCCAGCCTCGAGCTGTGACTACTGACCACGACACCTTGGTCAAACTGGATCAGGACAAGAAATGGAAGATGAAAATATACGCTGATAAGCGGAGACATGCAAAACATGCAGACATCCAGGAAGGAGACTGGGTGATGGTCAGACGAGATCGCACGACAAAAGCGGACAGTCGATACCTCACTCACCCCCTGCGAGTCTCCAGTCGGAAAGGGACCATGATCACGGCTGAAGCGGATCACAAGCGAATAACTCGAAATATATCACACTTCAAAAGATGCAAGTCCAAGAAGCGTGATGACACTCCAGCTTACGACTTCAGCGCCGACTCCTTGAGTCAGAGTGAGAACAGTGACCGAGACCACTTCAGCCCGGCCAGCCATGAAGATGTGAGAGATCGGCCGACTCCAGCGTCGGAGCGGCCACGCCGTTCACGACGACACATCAAGCGACCAGTTCACCTCATTGAAGAACTTTGAAGACAGTAAGACTATTTTGTACAAAAGTGGGAGGTGTCGTATCGCACCTGCCTGACCCGCAGTTGGGACAGGGTGTGAGAAGTTGGCCTGGTATATGATGCTCACTAGTTCTAGTGATCACCTTGTACCATGCCAAGCAACCCTTATGATGATCGGTTGTAAGTCAACCTTATAGACCAGTTATCCTAGTGGTAACGTGGACAAAGCAGTCTTAGGCTAAACTCTGAAAGGCATGTGAAGCAAGCTGTTTTACCATATACAACCCCCTTGAATACCAGATGAAAGGACACCACACAGATATATATTGAAAATATATATATATTTATTAACTACAAATATCCCCTGAACTCTTTATGAGCACAGAAGCACAAGCGTTAAAACAAAACACAGTTAAAATACACAAAAGTTGCACAATATGGATGAGCCCTAGGGGCCACCTAAACCATATACTAAGAAAGTGGTATAAGAGATACCAATCGAAAAGGAAAAAGGCCTGGGGAATCGCTGGAGCTGATCGGGACTAGCAGTGACTAAGTCGGGAAAGCCCCGCGGGACTCGGGTGCAGTGTTTAAAGTGCACGCACTCACCAATTCAATGTCTATGGTGCGTAAAAGTTATAAAGTTAGTTAGTTAGGAACCTTCCGAGTGACCTAGAAAGCTGAAACTTAAGACACAGACACTAGAGGTGTGTACCAGTGTGGGAACACCGGCGTTGCTGAGTTACCTCACCCACAGGATGCGGGTGCATAGGGTCGAAGTAGTGTCGGGTTTCGTCACGCTGGTCGATGGTGCTTGGAGCTGAAGATGCTGCAGGCGGCTCGATGTGAAGAGTTCCGGTGGATCCAAGGGTGGATCTGAAGTTGTGAAGACCTAAAAGCAGAGGGGACAATGTTCAAAGTCACTAGCCAGTGACTACTGTGGAACCAGATTGGAACCAGGCGATGTCGGGTGCAAACAGGCGATGAGGTGTAGCTTCTCTCTGCAGCCACGTGGACACGAGGGGTTGAGGACGTCCAGGAGTCAATCACGAGCTGTCCCATGCAGGCTTCTCGCTGTTGGCGTTGTCGGCAACTTGATTGGAGCAAACAGGCCTTGGCTAATGCAAGCCACGCAGGAATCAAAAAAGGCTTATCACTCGGACCAGCAAGGTCAAAGCGGGTGCTCCCTTTTACAGGAGCGAGGGCAAGTCTGGAGCAACCAGACCCGCTGTGTAGTTTGTAGGTTTTGTCGCCAAGATGGCCGCTGACCACGTGGCAAGTGGCTGGGATGGCGCGTCGAGTGGCACAATGCAAAAGGGCCCCACACAGATCGTGGAGATGCTGGGGGGTTGATCTTCGGTGCAAGGGCTGCTCGGTGGTGGGGGTTCTCAGTCCCCAAAGCACAATGTCGCGGGTGCCTCGGATGCTGCGCAGTCAGATTCTCGGGGGTCTTTCAAGAGGTCCGGTCCCACGTCTCTCGGTGCCTCCACGGGTCCCTTCTTTGCAGGGACTGTGGATCGGGCTGTGAGAAGTCTGGGAGTCTGGGTCTTGTCAGGCTCTGGGCTCGGGCTCCGGCGGGAGGCGGCGGCAAAGTAGACGTCGAGTTGCTGGATGGTGCCTGTGTTCACAGGGTGGCCACTCCTAGGCCACAAGGAAGATGCTCTTCAGTCTTCTGTGCAGCAGAATGTCAAAGTCCACTCGTCTTCTTAGTTTCAAGTTGATTCAGGATGATCTGAGGTGCTATGGCACTGCTCCCACTCTTATTCCCAATCTGAGGGGTGGATCACCTGCTAGGTCCCTCCTCTGGGTGGGACCAGGAAGGGGGGCTGTTACACCCCCTTTCCTTTGTCCAGCTCCTCGCCAGGCCTGGGTCTGGAAAGTCCCAGGACCGGTTTGGACTGGCTTATGCACGAGGACACCTTGTGTGCCCCGGGCATGTCTCAATCTATTCAGCACTGTCCTACCCAATACACAAAATCCTGTCTGGGGTGGGGCTCGCACCTCCCAAGGCAGGAAACCCTTTGTCCAAGCCTCCCTCGCTGGAAGGACTCCCAGCAGCAGGACAGACTTGTGTCTGTGGTGGCAGCATCCATTTTGTGATGCTGAGGCTCTGGTTAACTTTAACCGGGGTTAAGGCTATGTACATGTCATGTCCCTCTAGAAGGGTGGAATGCTATCCCCGTCGACAGAACTGTCGAGGGGATAGTATTCCAAATCGTATGACACCTTACTCGACATGTTTTGATAAAGCCAAACCAAAGTTAGCATATAACTGCGAGGATTATAATGCACTTAAGAGTATATGGTATGGCAATATCCCGGAACAGCTAAGGGAGTGGTTCCCGACAGCTGCAAACAGGCTCAGCTCATGCTAGAGCACCATCTCACATATTTCCAAGCACTCTGCCTCCAGGATTGATGAGGCCTTCCATAGGAGTGGCTGATAGGAACATATGTGTCCAGTTTAGGTTAGGTATAGGGATACTACACCTAAGCAAGAGGTGATTACACCAACTTGCCCCAGCTGAGTGATCAGCCAGTTGTGTCAAATATGGAGGCCAGGCCAGGGGTGGCACAATACATGCTGCAGCCCCTGGTAGGCCTTGGAAACACCTATGCCCTGGGTACCTAGGGTACACTGTTACAGGGGCCAATAAGGTGAACCAGTTCCAATTCGTAATGCACCTAGAGTGCATTGGCAGTATTTTAGAGAGAGAACAGCAGACTGTGGGTCTGATTAGCAGGCCCACAGCCATATTAAGTCATAAACCAGTGAAGCAAAAAGCAAAAATTTGGGGTGACCATAGGATAGCAGACCCTACTCTCCTACACAGGGCAGGCAGGAAGGTAAGGGGCGGGGTTACACAGGAAATAAGGGGAAACCAGCAGTTAGAAGGCTGAAGGCAAACAATAAAGACGCGCCTTCAAAGACTCCTGGCTCCGGGTCTTTTATTCAGGGTGGGATTTCACACACTGGTATGCCTCATTAAGAAAGTTAGCTCAGCAAACCTTTTTTGACCTCCAACTGTGACCTTCTTGTTCCCCTGGCCAGTCACGTTCTTCTCGCTCCAGCACCAAAATAGTATTCTCTACGTAAAGTGTGTTGCTGTTTATTCCTCTCACTAACCTTCAAGTATGATTTGGCAACCCCAAGCAGGTTCACTGTCCCAGCTGTCAAATGCATGCTAGGTGATTCGACCGAGCCAAGATTATTGTCCATATAGGCTTGAATTCTTGCATTAGAAAGTGTACAATTGCTTGTCTACTCTGCACCATGCACTGAGTCTGCAGACTTGGTGGAACCCCCCCCACACCCAGGAATCGAAGTTTGAACATGACTGGGGAGTGATCAGACATCCCTAAGGGTAAGAATTGTGAGACTGTTGTGTCTAGTAGGTCAGTCTTGGGGGCAGCTCACGTATGTATGTATTCTGTAGTCAAATATGCCAAACATCACAAAGTACTAGACTCGCCACCCAATCTGACAGTCTCTTGTCCCTTCCCAAGCCAGTCATTTTAAACTCAGTCATGTTAATGTCCAGCACAAAAGTAGCACTGAAGTCTCTCTTAAAATGCCCTGAGGTAATATACGTATATATGCCCCTTCAGGGCCCCTAAAGAAGTGATGCCGCTGGTTTTGGAGAAGGTGCAGGCCGGAAAGAGACATCAGTGAGTTCCCTCAGACTGGGTGTGATGTGATCCTATTTCTTGAGGCCAGTTATTACTATAACTGTTACTACTATTGCCATCTGAAGATTGTGCTTGTAAATTTGGGATCATGTGTCTGCCATCTGAACCTGCAGGGACTATTACCTGTGCGTTTCCTCTGCTGTATGGGCCAGTAGGATCAGTTTACCTCAGCTGTGCACAGCCTGAGATTATGGATTTTGTGTAACTTCCAGTGTTTCCACCCTAGTTTTCTAACCAGATTTATGGTCACAAAGTATGACTTAGAATCTACTGGAAAGAGGGATGATGTACAAATGAAGAAAGATCCTACAGTGATTTAAAAATATTAATATGCAGGTGGAAAGTGTTGGGTGCCTCTAATATCCAATGCATTAAAGTCAATGTTAGGGCAGCTTGTACGGAAAAGTTTTCGCGGGAAGGGAGAACCTCCAGCATCACTGAATTTCTTATAGGCACACCACGGACCTGTGAGTTTGTAGCCAACTGAGCGAAAGATATGCTCCAAAACTACTCGAGTTTCCTTTGCAGTTAATGTGTACTCAGTGGGTACAAATCAATGAGCCCGCGCTCTAAACACACACGGAATGATGTGGCAGCCTTACATTGCTTGCTGATTCAAGGAATGTATGTACACTAGACCGCTTTCAAATCCCACTGCTCGACTCAACCAAGTGCGCACTTTGGAAATCTGAAATCGCAAATGAGCAGGCAGCATTGGTCCCCGCGCCTCACTCGTGGATCCATCATTATAAAATCGTAGGCATGTGCTCATCAACTCTCCCCTACCGCTAGCATCGGGTGCACCACTGAGAACAGCAACGTTAGCTTCCCTTACAGTACTGACACAGAACCTAGAACCAGGCAGCCGCGGCACCGGCGCTTTACTTATAACATTAAAAGTAAAGCACGGGTGCCGCGCTTATACCCAAAGTAAAGAAATAGATTTTTTTTCTATTTCTTTACTTTTGGTATAATCGCGGCACCTGCGCTGTACTTTTAATGTTAAAAGTAAAGCAAGGGTGCCGCGAATATACCGAAAGTAAAAAAATTGAAAAAACATCTATTTCTTTACTTTTGGTATAATCGCGGCACCCGCGCTTTACTTTAAATGTTAAAAGTAAAGCGCTGGTGCTGCGCTTATACCCAAAATAAAGCTTGCCATAACTACACTTTTCTCTATTTGAGACGGCCCACTTGGATGGGCTCGCCGGAGCTTGTCTTATGGGGCCATGTGTTTTGAAACACATGGCCCATAAAGATAAGGATCCTTTTGAGACGGCAGTAAGTCAAGTTAGCCAGTCCAAGTGGGACAGCTCATAGAGAGAAAACTGTATGTCAGAGGATTCTCTTTCCCAATGGCCGGCCACCGTTTAGCATGAACGGTGACGCTGCCCAATGAGAAAGAGGGGCGGGGCTTAAAGATCGCTAGTGAATCTCCCTCAATTTCATTAGATCTCGCCAGCGAGACTGCGCATGCGCAGCCATCGCAGGTTTCGACCTAAAAATGTATAAAAAGAGCTCAAAGTTTGACTTGTTGTCAGTAGTAAAGCATTAAGTGTTTACCTTTCAGGAAGACTGTTTTTTATTGCAACTACAGTAATTTTTACTCTAATTCATTTACCATAGGGAACATAACTAAGACCTACATTACTAGTGGCCCTTCTATTTCAAAGGGCCCAGAAATCGCAGTTATTGGGCCCATCAGAATTACACTGCTGGTGCGTGGTGTTCTATCCGTATATTTCACTTGCTGTAAGCTGAAGTCACAGGGTTGAAATCAGAGAAAATTTCAGAAATGGTATGGTGAGTACGAGTTTCACAAGTTATTCCACAAAAAAGTGTAAAGTCTGTTATTTACTCACCATGGATGTAACCAAAATGCTGGTAAGAGGAGTTATCATGGGGGCGGGGTGTGTTCCTTGTGTTATAATGTTAAAACTCATCTTTTCACACTTGCATACCCGTAGTGGTATTCTGTATTTTCTGTTTACTGATTTTGATAGGCGCCTTGATACCTTCGGGTTTAGTCTGCGCGATACCAGTTGCTTAATAAATAAATAAATAATAAATAAATAAATAAATTATAATGGGCTACTGATAACGAGGGATTTGTGTTTTTTTGTCAGGCTATTTATTTGACAATTTTCCCCAATTTTTGGGTGTTTTTTTATGTGTTATAGCAAAACTTTGTGCTTTGTTAGAAAGCAATTAGATTTTTCTTATTTCATTTGTAACACGGATGAAGCACTGCTAATTGTAATGAGCAGGTCGTAAATAGATTACAAAGAAGATCAACAAAAGAAACCGCTTCAAAGACTTTGTAGTAGAAGCTTGGATCGTCAAGAATAAATAATGTATACAGCTTAAGGTTTGTTTGAAACGTGTTATCATGGGTCCTTTTACCTTCATACCTCTTTGTCACCCTGGCCTCACGTACCAGCAGACAGATGTATGACAATGCGCCTATCAACGTCAGAAACTGTCTGGTTTCATTCAATAAAGGAATTAATTATCTCTCACGTGCGCTGGATCCTCTCTAGGAACGGGAAAGTTTTACAAGTGTTTATCAGTCCAATAATAAACTGAAATCTTCTAATTTGTATAGGTTTTCATTTTGAAATGGTCAGCTAAAAAACATTTTTGTGTAGCAGTCCACATGCCTGCTGTGCAAATAGCGCCACCTCCTGTGAGACATTCAGCAGGAGCCAGTTGTGCTCTCAAGGACAAATCTGCGCTAGCATCACTCACAGATGATTAGCTGCCATCAGACTAAAAGTGCTGACATGAGGAGTTTTAGCAGGACCCTAAATTAACAAGCATTGGCAATGCCAATAGGTCTTGCTTATCTAAGACACTTTAATAGCATTACAATGTCATAAGTGTGCCCCTGAAAGTTCAACCTCAGGCAGTTGGATAAATGAATCAAATAATAACAGCTTTGTGGAAGGCAAGCACTTTTTTGTGGAAACATACAACTTCTGCTCAATCAAAACATGTACTCCTCGCTTACAGCATGTGGGCGGAGCCCAAGCCCCTCTCTGGTAATGTTCACATAATTGTCTGGCGACAGCTACGCTGTCAAATCAGATGACAATAATGACTGTCCCGCAAAAGCAAACAATAGTGTTTTCTGAGAGTCATGAGCACTGGAATGTGGAAATGTATGTTTTACAAACCCATGGACACTATTCAATCGTCTACATTTAACAACAATAAAATCTGTGCCAGGGTGACTCTTCTAAACAACTATATCTAATCAAGAAGAACTAGTCTACCTAGACGTGATAGGAGTCACAAAGGTGTATGGTTGATGATGGGTGTTTTATAAAGCCCTCACCCACCAACCTAGTTGGTGGCATGTTTCATCATCGGGCCCCACCCGATGACACAGAGTGTGTCCCGGGTGTGCTTCAACGCCTGTGCTACAGCGGAGCGGGTATGTTACTGAGTGTGCGGTGTTAGTGACGTGAGAGGTGATAGGTTTAAAAACTGTCCAGTGGTCCCATTTACCCAAAGGGTTTACTTTAATGTTTGGGCCTCTGGCCGTAATAAAAGCAAGGTGTTAGATGTAGGTGGAGTAGTATTTAGGGTACTCCTGCATCCAGTGGGTGGTCTACATGTTTCAGCCAGGCCTTATGTTATAAGCTGGCTTTACTCAGGACCTAGGTAATGTGTGAAGGTATGAACTAATCTACTTATTGTCTCATAGAGCAGAAAAATGTGTTGCACGCGCTAAGGTTCACTATATGTAAGAGGGGGGTTCCCTCTCAAGGCATTACTGTACATAAAAACATACAAGACACAACAAACATACAGAGATGCCAATTAGCAAAGTATGCATAATCCTGTTAAATCATTAGAACCGTTGGGTTCGTGTGGTTTGCGGAACTAGCAGGGGGGTGAAGTATTTACTGTGAAAAGCCGATAAATGCGGCAAAGTCAGTGGCAGTAATGGTAGACGGCCTGTTCAAAAGTCGTTATTTCAACTGGGACAGTAGCTGGAGGGCGTATGAAGGTGGATTTCAATTTAAGCCCCGTTTCATTGGTGTTGACGTTGACTTCTGGTGTTTGGTGTTTCTCAAAAAAAGCCTTGAGCTTGAGTTTTCTAAAAAAATCTGCTAGTTCCAAGTGAAGCTGGAATTTGTTGAGTACTTTTTCCTCATTGGGGGTAAGAGGGGTGCTAGATAGGTTGAATACTAATGTGGAGGGTATGTTGGGTTCCATGGGTGCCTGTTCGTCTTGAGACTCTAGAGATGCCTGCTTAGTCCCGGTTGCGGTTCCCGTGTTTTGTTCCAGGTATTGGCACTGACTGGTTCCTTCTCTGCGGCCCAGTGTACTTGTTGGTTGTTTCGCCTGCGGCCCCTGGATCTGCGGCCCTGTCCTAATAAAGGCCGCCTGGGATTACCTTGGAAGAACGATGGTGGTCCAAATTGGTAAACCGGGGACCAACCGAAATATGGATTTTGAGGGTGCAGGGCAAAAGGTGGTGGTCCAAAATTCTGTCATTGTTGGTGTTCGTGCCATGGTTGTGACCAACGTGGTTGTCTCCCCCTGCCCTTTGTCTTGCATCCTGTGCTTGAGTCAATGGATATTGAGCTGCAGTCTCCTGATTTATCACTAGATTTATCTATTTTGTTGGGTGCTACATAGTTGTCCTCTGTTTAGGGGTATGTTTTGACATAGGAAAGCTTCTTCAGATCTTTTTGGAATTTTGTTATTTTAGCCTGGGTTAAGTATTCCTTGTATTATCCCATCTCTTTATCTTGTTCATCAAGTTTTTTTCTTGAATCCTGTTATGGTGGTCTTAAAGTGGCTTGCCGTTGCTTGAATATCGATTATCATAGCATCAGATAATCGTTTCGCGGTCTTGATGATGAGCACCAGCCAGTCCCTTGTGCAGTGCCAGGCGATTTTGGCCCAGTCTTTCCTGAAGGTGGCATCCTCCAGGAAGATTCTGGGGGCACTGGTGACTAGAAGGCCACGTGGGGCTGTGTTGGTGCGTAAATATTCTGTTAGGATGAGGCCATGTAAGATGGTTCTTATGCGTTTGCAGTTTTTCTCTGTGAGGTTGTCCCAGTCAGTTGATTGGGTTATTGTATTGGAGATATTGAAATCTACCAGAAAAGTGGGGTCTGCGAGAATTTCACTGATATCTTTTTCAGTGTATGTTAGGCCTGGGTTCTCCCCCATGGCTAAGAATGGGGGAAGACATCTCAGCTCTTTTACTACATCAATGGCAGAGCAACGCCATTCTCACATTTCCATGACAACCAACAATAGCGGTTACACGTCACGAAATACAGACCACATTACTGGTTACAGCACTGGATCCATTAGCAACTGCCCAGATTGGACCATACGTCACCGGAGCAGGCGGAGAGTACAGATTAGGCCCGTTTTCTATTTTTTTGGTTTTTCTCATAGACGCTACTCACCTCTCGCACTAATTGAACACACCGGGCCAGCATTCGAGAACACACGCGAACCCGGACCCAGTATCGTCAGAGTTTCATAGCAGCAACTACAGGTTGAGAGGAGGGTCCTGAGCTCACACGCAGTAAGTCGATACAGAGGCACTACCACGCCGCGACTGATCTTGTAAGAAATTTCCTTTTCAGAAAACAACCAATGGCCAGAGCGCCACTTTCTCTTTTTCTTTCTTAAAGAGCCAGCACCCCTGCCGGATACTCTTGGGACATTTGCAGCAAAATGCTAGTGTGAGAACTAAGACATTCCATCTCACCATTCTGTTCCCAATATTTCAGCCACTCACTTTACCGTATATATCGGCTTTTCACAGTAAATACTTCACCCCGCCGCTAGTTCCACAAACCACACAAACGCGACAGTTCTGATGATTTGACGTGATTATGCATACTTTGCTAATTTGCATCCCTGTATGTTTGTTGTGTCTTTTATGTTTTTATGTACAGTAATGCCTTGAAAGGGAAGCCCCCTCTTACATATAGTGCACCTTAGCGCGTGCAACACCTATTTTTGCTCCATGAGGCGACCAGTAGCATAGTTCATACCTTCACACATCACATAGGTCCTAGGGAAAGCCAGTTTATAACATAAGGCCTGGCTGAAACATGTAGACCAGCCACTGGATGCAGGAGTACCCTAAATACTACTCCACTTACATCCAACGATTTGCTTTTATTACTGCCAGAGGCCCAAACATTAAATTAAACCCTTTGGGTAAATGGGACGACTGGACAGTTTTTAAAACTATCACCTCTCACATCACTAACATTGCACACTCAGTAACATACCCGCTCTGCTGTAACACAGGCGTTGAAGCACACCTGGGACACACTCGGTGTCATCTGGTGGCGCCCAATGATGAAGCATGCCACCAACTAGGTTGGTGGGTGAGGGTTTTATAAAAAGAAACAAGACTTTTTCTTTAAACATACATCATCAACCATACACCTTTGTGACTCCGATCACGTCTAGGTAGACTAGTTCTTCTTAATTAGATATATTACTCCAGGGGATCAGGACTAGTTCTCTCTTCCTCTCTCTCATTTTGATACATGATACATCTTTTAAACAACAGCCATTTGATACACATGTTGGAAGGTTGGAGGTAAAAGCCTCAACAAATTCCCAGGCTCCCTTTTTAGAGCATCTACAAATAATCCCCATAATCCATTCTTCTAAAAGCACCTCTTCTATGGCCTTCTTTAAGGGCATTTGAAAAACATCAAGTGTGTCTCTGCTAGCTCCTGTTGTTAGGTCCCGCAGTAGAGGGCAATGATAAGGCAATCTCTTGAAAGGAGGACAATACCCTTTTTCCACAACCTGCAGGATTCGCCTGCCTAAGGTCAGTCCCTTCCATCAATGCACTTCCAATCTGCAACAACTGAGTAAAGGGATGGTCAGAGAAGCATGTCCAGGGCATATGAAGCTATGGTAGCCATAACACGAATTGCCATGTTGGTCTGGTTTGTCTTCTGCTTCTGGAAGATTTTCTGCACTGGGCTGTCTTCCAAAACCTTGACCCCTGCCAATCATGATCGGAGGCAGAACCGTATAGATCTTCTGAAATGGCTTCAAATTTGCTGAAACAATCTTGAATTTTGCAAAGAATTTTCGAATGTTTCAAATGAATGATCACCAGGTACCCAAGCTCTCGCTATCAAGTGACATTTCTAAAATCTTCGACTGCATGGATGGTGAAAAAATAGTCGGCCTTAACCAAAAAAGACTTTGCATTACTGATGAGGTAGCCATCCCTCTTGCAGAGAGAGTACATGTAATTTGCCACCACTGCCCTCTACTTGCCCATTTTTAATTGGCCTAAAATGAAACACTTGATTCATATTATTTTCGACAAATTCGTAAAATGCTTTGAATAAAATCTCTTCAAAAATGAATATGTTCCAATATATTCAGAAGAAGGCTTTTTTGTAACAAAGTGATAAATGAATTTACTTCTACTTAATATAATCATGATGTTTTAGACAGTGATGGTTTTCACAAAAAGTAATGAAACTTGTGATTGGATCATAAACAGTTTCAATTTCTGTTTCTATGGTTGATAAAAAACAATTAAAACCCTAGGGAAGAAAGTCTTTCATGTCGAGCATGCTGGCAATCCGGGTAGCATTTGGCCATGGTGTAATTTCAGTATCTTGTGGTACTTTCTGTAATCCAGTGTGTGCCGGTGTAGGTGGTGCTTCAGTGTATACAACCTTTGAGCACTGACGTTCATGTTTTCCAACTAACCAGTTTTACGTATACTTCAGGTTTACTAACAGTGCTTGTCTTAAAACTGAGTTTGGTTATGGAATGCTTAGAAAGAAGTGCAGATTGCGCCTATAGACACTCCAGAGTGACAGTTGTCAGTCAGAAGTTAAGTTCAAGGACAATGTCCTCCTGAAGATGGGTACCTCTTTCTTTCTACTAAAGTCACAGATTGTGTGAAAATTTGAGTATGCGAACTTTGATAGTGCAGCCACACAAGAGATAAAATTAAATAAAACGTATTTGCCAAACCTACTGCATCATTCATGTGTATTGGACGTCTTAGGGTTTACATATTTCACACACACCTAACGGTAGACAATTATGCTATATATGAATATAATCCTCACCATCTCAAATCTTCATCATTCAGCGCACATGATTACAGATACAGTGTCCTGAATCTATCAACACTATTTACAATAAAAATTAAATGCATACTGCAGAGAAAGGAAACTTACTTTGCGGATATTACATTTTCCTTATCTATGTCAGGCAGTCCAACTAGTAAGGAAGGTCCATCTTCAGGCAGCAGGTCATCATGGAAGGGATCACACCTATAGAATTAAAAGAGTATTATTCATATCTCCCTTATTAAGAAGGCCAAAGCAGATAGGAGAGTGGGCAATGCTTTTCCTGCACTTTTCAAGTAATATCTAACCCAGAGAAGAGTGGGACGGGAGGCGGGGAGGGAAGAGGGATTCTTGGTGAAAACCCTTCTAGGTCAACAACCAAACAAAGTAGTAAGCTTGTCTACAATTATTTTAAAAAAATTAAAATAAATGTAAAAAATGTTTTTTTATATAGTACACGTCCTCTGGTGTGCAGTCACTAGAAATAATTAGGAGTCCGATTTAACTATAGGCAGTCGGCTGTCCTCTGGCAGGGCGACGGAGAATTCACTCTATCGACCTGGCAGAGTTCCCTACAGGCAAGCTTAGAAATGTCCATAGGGCGGATGGACATTTCTTGTATTCACAGGTTAGAGAAAGGCCTTCATTCAATTCAACAACTTTTGGGGAATCGCTTCTGTCTGTACGCAGAATCCCCCAACCCAAACGAACAAAGCACTGTGTCACTATATTAGCCAATTGAGAGAATTGTTTGCATTCAGCTCAAAATGGAAAACTGCAACAAGGCAATTGAATTAAAGCATTACACTCTTTCTAATACAGGAGAACCCAAATAAGTACAATGTGGTCGTTTAATTCTGTGGCTGGAGTTTTGTCTGCTTCTCGTGCCTTTTTTTAGTAGCCCAGCTATGCAAGCCACTGTCCAATCCACATATAGACACTACGTTTCCTGCTCCTTCACTGGCTAAGTGGTTGTTATGACTATTTATTACGCACTGAAATTTGTACTTGCCCTTTTCACAAAAAGACAACTAAACTAAATGGAATTACATACTACAATCATCAGGCGATCACCATGGAATGGTACTGTCCTTAGTGTATTATTTTGTTTTACCATTCTCATATGGGCAAAATGGTGATCTCAATTGTGGTGGCTATACTGCAACTTTAAATCAACAATATACTATGTACTATACCATTGCTCATCTGGCCACCTACTACTATGTTTAATTTTGTTACTCCAAGCATTTTCCCTCTATGTCTATGTTGCGTTTCTGTGTGCGCTTTATTGTGGTTGAGTAAGTTGATGACTGTAAGAATGATGCAAAAGGTGGGTGAATGGATGCATGAGTGCAAGGATATGTGGCAGAGTGCACCTATGGTGACATATTGAGTGCGTATACCCATCAATGACTGATGAGGTGCTTTCATTTATTAGCCAGACCTAATGGCATTTCCAATGCGTGCTTCTTTTTTTGACTAAACTCTGTCAAGTTGGCGTCTGTCCAGACCTAAAAGTAAGAAGAAACTGCTCATGTGGTGAATTCCAAAGCACATTAGGAATTCAAAATGGAAGTGTGAGCTTCCTGTAGCTACCATCCTATAGTGATGCTACACCTGACTTGGGTGTGCATATTCTATATAAGTATGAAAATATTCCTGAACAGTCCATGGAATGTGCTAGTGGTTTGCATGAGAGCTGGATACTGGTCATAACACCAAAAGGTACAGGTCATGTGTGAAGGTGTGTTGGGGGTGGGGTGGGGGTGTGAGTGTATCCAGTGAAATAGGGGAGAGATGACAGCTGAAGACTGGGCTTTGGAAAAAATATACTGAGGGAAAGACAACCGCAGTTCCAAAGGTGGACAAGAGAGATGGGAAAGTTTTAAGTGAGATTTGGGATGAAAAAGAGTAAAAGAAGAGAGCAACCTTTCAGACGTGATATACTGCAATATAACTGGCTGAATTTCCAAAGGGCTTTTTCACCATCCAAGCTCTTGTCGCAGAAATGAAAAAATACCTTGCTGTAACTCAACTCAACACATCGATGTGTCTTTACTCCCATACACTAGATGCCTGTCTGTTTTAAGTAGCGGAGGCCATCTAGTAATAAACAGAAAATGTCAGCGGACGATAAATGTGCTGTATGCATTTGCTTAGAATGGGACACAACTTGTGTCTTTTCCCCTAAAAGCATTTGGTTGAAGCACAGCGGGATCCAGAAGATCATCTGACCGAGTTGTAGCATTTATAAAGCCCAAACAAACCGACAGACCAGACTGTCTCTTGGTGCTGACAACAATCTCATCTGCAGACACAACACTGATAACAGTGCGAAAATCTTTGAAAGACTTGCCCCCAGATGCATCAAGAACCCATTTTGCTATTCCTTAATAGCGAAAAATAACGATTCGCTATTAAGGAATAGCAAAATGCAATGCATGAAGAAATCACTAAAAAAATAGCGATTTCTTAAAATTCCTTAATTGCGACTCGCAAATTGCGAGTCGCAATTAAGCAATACCTCCCCATTCATTCCTATGGGCCTAGAGGCCCATAGGAATTGATGGGAAGACATTCTCAATTTGCGAATCGCAATTAGCGAATCACAAATTGAGAATGCGATTTCAAGGGTGCAGGGGTGTCCAAAGGACACCCTGTTGCACCCCTGAAATTGATCTGTGCACATATGTTGCACACACACATGCCCTTAGGGCATGTGTGTGCGAAGCATGAAACTTTGAAAAATGCACTTTAGTGCATTTTTCAAAGTTTTTGCAAATTACCATGAAGTTCAACTTCATGGTAATTTGCGAGCCCTATTAGCGAAATCGCTATTTTTTTAAACTTTAATGCATTGCATTTAAGGAATCTCAATTTGAGATTCCTTAAAAGCAAGTAATCGCAATTTTGCGATTTCTTAATTTGCGATTTTTGCATTTGGGATGATGCATCCCAAATGCAAAAATACCGGTCGCAAAGGGGCAGGTTCTGAGAATCTGCCCCTTTGCGAGCGGATTTTACCTTGATGCATCTAGGAGTTCCAAGAGTCGCTCCTTAAACTAATGGCGAATGTATTTCACTCTGGCCTCCTCAGAAAAAGGGCAAATATGCCTCCTATTGTGTTAATCATCAATTAGAAGATTACTCGAAGGTGACTGAAAGGCCCAGCCTAGGCGATATCGAATTACTCTGCTAATAAGGTAAGTGGGAAGCCTGTGTGATATTAGCTTGTTTAGTAATTACAAATCCTTTCATTTTATTCTGCTGGCACTGGAAACCAGATAAGTGATCAACATCTATTCTGTGGTCCCTCGACTCAGCTTGCAGAACGAATGAACCATCCATATTCTTCCACTTTATAAAGTCAATCTAATTGGCATTTTGAAAGCCATGCTTAAAGTTAATTACCGTCCTCATTGCATGAGGTCACTGCCGCTTTATCACTTTAGGCAGAAGGAGTTAAGTGTAGCAAGGCAGCGGGAGTCCGCAAAGATAATACAGTGAAAAAGAAGCTTTCAATAAGGCTTTGACCAGGAAAATAATGTTTTGCCTGCCCGAGTCAACAAAAAATATAATGCCATAATTCGGATTTAGGTTTAAAGTATTTTATTGAAGGAGTACACAGATAGAAAAAACATTCAAGCAATGACATCAGTGCTGTAAGCCCGGGAGCCCCTCTTAAAGTAGTGTCAAACACCACGCAACTGTAGTAGGGGCTTTGTGAGCTCCGCATCCATGTGCATAACATTAACAATACCCTGAGGTAGAAAAAGGCTCTCTGTACCCTCCCCATTTTCTAGAAACTGTCCCCCCCAACTCCCCCCCACCCTGTCCCTCCCTCCCTCCCTTGCCACCCCCGTCCAGTGCCCTGCTCAGCTAAATGTACTTGAATCCGCCCGCGACCCTCCCCTCTCATGCCCCCAGGTGTAATGGCTGTTAAGCAGTGTAGTCGATCGGTGGTGTGAGTCTCAATAATCTTAGGTATCTTGGACAGGTTAGTTCCTTGAACTCGGTGGCTAGTAGTGCATGGAAGGGCTGCCATAGTTCTTCAAATTGTTCCACCTCCCCCGCCATCATAAGTGACAGTTTCTCCATGCCCAGGACATGCCACAATCTGTGCAGCCAACCTGTAATGGACGGAACAGTGGTAGTGCGCCAGTGTATTAGGATGTTTTGAATCGCCGAGCCTAGCGCTATGGCAATTTGTCTGCCCCATGCGTGATTTCAGTGGATACATCAATCCATTAGGTAAGCCCAAGAGGACGTATGCTGGGAAGCGGGTGCAACTCTATCTCAAAATGGGCGTCGATCTCATCAAGCACCTCCCTCCAATAAGGAAGCAATAGCGGGCAGTCCCACAGAACATGTGTCAGAGTGCCAGGTTGCCCACACTCCCGCCAACAGGTTTTATCAATATGCCTATTCATCTCGTGTAACCGTTCCGGGGTATAGTACCAATATGTAGATACCTTGGTGAATGTTTCAGTCAGTCCTACATGATAAGCGGAGTGTCGTGCACGATACGAGACCTGGTCCCACTCCTTATGGCTCAATGTTCTACCCAGCTCCCTGTTCCAGCGTTCCCTACCAGGATTATGAAAGTGGGTGGGGAGGGTTGCAACATCTTATAAAGATCCGTAATTAGTTTTGCATCCGAGGTGCGCGTCACCAACCACTTCTCGTACGGCAGCAGCTTCCTGTCAGCAGAGTCTCGTACCTGTGGCTGTAAAGCCCAGTGTCGCACCTGCCAGTAGCGCATCCTGTCCGTCTCTGATAACCGATATTCCTCTTTGAGACTCTGAAAAGGGAGGACCCCTTCCGACCCGTACAGATGGAAAAGAGCCCTGCATCCGGCTGCACGCCAGTGCGTAAAGGCACCCGGGGCAGTCCCCGGCGTGAAGTCAGGGTTGTCCGCAATAGGTGTAAACGGAGAGGGAAATGTGGTAAGCTCGTGTGTCTGATTGGTAACATCCCACACTCCCAGTGGGACCCGCGTAACAAAAGATGCATAGAGGTTCGGAGGGCAATGCGTTCTGCGCAGAAAGGGCACTTCCTGCAAGGGACGGCCTGCCACCCCCTGGACCTGGAAGAGCCCGTGCTTGTCTGACTCCCACCGGCTCCATTCCACCAGGTATCTCAGCTGCGCCGCCTGAAAGTATTTGCGCAAGTCTGGGACACCCAGTCCCCCCGACTCCGGCGCCAACATGGAGAGAGCCCTCTTCATCCGAGGTCTGCGGCCCTGCCAAACGAAGCGGGATAAGGCCGTCTGCGTCTGCTGAATCCAACCTTTAGGTGGTTGCAGCGGCAACGCCCGGAACAGATATAAGACCTGGGGGAGGACCGTCATTTTAACTGCCGCCACTCTCCCAAGCCAGGATATCAAGCCTTTACCCCATCTCCGCAGTTCCTCTTTAATCTTTCTACCTAGAGTTGCATAATTAGCTGTCACCGTTGCCTGCAGCGTGGGTGCTAGCAGAATACCCAAGTACTGGACCTGACGGGCCGACCACGGCATGTGGAAGCGGTCTTGTAATTCCCGTTGCGTCGCAGGCATAAGAGAGATATCTAGGGCCGCCAATTTCCCCATGTTCATCTTGAACCCCGCCACCCGAGAGAAGGCCTCTAGTTCGTCAGCGCACGCAGGCAAAGCACGCCTCGGCTCCTCTAAGGTCAGTATCACATCGTCTGCGTAGAGGCTGACCGTGTGAATATATCCTCCCATTTTCACGCCGATCGCGTCCGGGTTCTGCCATATCCTTTGGGCAAATGGCTCCATATACAGAGCGAAGAGGAGTGGGGATAACGTGCACCCCTGTCTGGTGCCTCGCTCAATACTAAACCTCTGAGAACTACAGCCATTCACCCGCACCACCGCCGATGGGAACCGGCAGCAATTAAACACCCAGGAGCGAAATTTCCCACCGATGCCCATCTTCTCCAGTACCCGCTCTAAGTAAGGCCAGTGCACCCGGTCGAACGCTTTTTCAGCGTCAACCGACAATAGCATTCTTTCCCCGGGAACCCGAGATGCCTTCTCTAAGATATGTACCACTCTCTTGGTGTTATCCACCGTCTGCCTCCCGGGCACAAAGCCGGCCTGATCCGATTCCACCAGACCCGGCAGATGGAGCGCTAGGCGTGCCGCCAAAATTCCCGTGTACAGTTTGAGGTCAACGTTTAAAAGGGAGATCGGTCGGTACGAGCTGCACTGGGCCCTGTCCTTCCCGGGTTTGGGTATGTCCGACACCGTGGCTTGCAAAAGATCTGGCGGGATCGCCCCCGGTTCGGAGAAGGAATTAAATAGTTTCGTCAGTATAGGCGCCAGCGTGGCACTAAACGTTCTGTAGAAGAGCGCCGTATAGCCATCTGGGCCAGGGGCCTTACCGTGTTTAAGCTTAGAGATGGCAGCAATAACCTCCTCAGTCCAGATCTCCCTCTCCAGATATTCTGTTTGGGACGGTGCTAGGGACGGGAGGGTGACCGAGTCTAGGTAGTCCTCCGTCTCCTGCGCCATCAAGCCCTCACCTGTATACAAGTCGGCATAAAAACAGCGGAAGGCCTCGGCTATCTGTGCGTCCTCTGAGACCATCCCGCCATTCCCCACCGTGATCTCCTTCACCCGGTGGCGTTCGTGGGCCACCCTGAGTTTGCTCGCCAGGAGGCGACCACACCTATCCCCCCCGTATAATAAGCATGTTTCAGCCGCAGCGCCGCGTATTCCGCCCTATCCATATCTAAAGAGGACAGGAGTTTCCTCGCTGCCTTCAGCTGCTTCCAGATCCTGGGGGCCCCTGTGCGACGATGCACCTCTTCAAGTTCCTTGACGTTTTGCGTGAGCTTGTCCCGTTTCTGTCTCCGATCCCTATTCTCTGCCGAGGAGATCGCAATGAATTCCCCTCTGACTACCGCCTTAAGCGCGGCCCACTGAGTTGACACTGAGGTGTCCGAGTTGTCATTGTGTGTTTGGAAGTCCCTGATTGCCTCCGTAACGCGCTGCACAACTGTTTTCCTATGTAAGAGAGCATCTCTAAGGCGCCAGACCCCGCGAGGAGCCCGATCAGCAGGCAAAGAAAAATTCCCCGAGACCGGCGCATGATCCGATAGGGAAATGACCCCCATCTACGATGTCGTGGCCAAAGCACAGACTGGGCCAGTAACTATAAGGTGGTCCAACCTAGCGTATGTCTTATGTGCGTGAGAGTAGGAAGAGTAGTCCCGGTCTGCAGGGTGCAAGTAGGGCCAAAGGTCGTGAAAATCCAGGTCTATTAATTGGGACTTTGTCAGCTGTGATAGTTCCCCCGCCTGTGGGGACCGCTGGGCTGACCTGTCTGTAGCTGAGTCAAACACCATATTCAGATCACCACCCAAAATAATGTGTCTGTCCGGAGATGCTGTCATGTCTACTAGCGCTGAGCGCAGGAAGCTATCCTGTTGTTCATTCGGACAGTATATCGTCCCGATGGTAAATGTCAGGGCCCCTAGTTTGAACCTGTGCGCTAAGAGTCTCCCCTTCTGCTCTGCGAATTTGTGTAATACCTCACCCCTAAAGTAGACACTAAGATCGCTACCCCAGCTGTTTTGGTGGTGTTCGATGAGAAGAACTGCGTGGGGAATTTGCGTGATCGTAATCTATGGCAATCCCGTGTGAGCAAGTGAGTATCCTGGAGGAGACAAATGTCAGCCTGAGTATTCTCCAGCAAGGACAGGACTGCCCTTCTCTTAACTGGGTTGTTAAGCCCTATGACATTGAAGGTTACAACCTTAAGGGACGCCATGATGAGTTAGAACAAAGTGATATACGCAGCAAATCCACATTAGGGAGGGGCGGTGTGTTAGCCTTCGCAGCGACATGACCCTCACCGGGTCTTCGCGGAAGCAACAAGAGCACTGAACGGACTGTACCCACCCCACCCCTCACCCAACACCCAACCCCCCTGACCCCCAACTCCCCAACTCTCCCTCCTCCCGCACCCCTCCCGGTCCCCCAACTTCCCCCAACCCCCTCCCCTTCCAGGTCCCCCAACACCTTCTGAAGAATTGTCCCAGCCATGTCCATCCGGACAAGTCCGTGGTAAAGTATCGAAGTGGACGTCCAGCCACACTCTTCCACCCTCCGCTCCCTCCCCACCCTCCATGACCCCAAGCCCGCAATACCGGCAATGCTATGTCGTTCTCCCCCGGAGCAATCTCACGCTGTCAGCGCGACACCATCACTCATCGCAGTGTCTCCCGCAGCCGCTTGAATGGTGCTCGCCATTTCAGCCCTGATGGTGGGCAAGCTTGGACACTGAGGCGCCGCCAATGTTCTACGTCTCGAGACCCTGCGCCATCCGTCTTCCGAGGTGCGTCTCCTGCGCGGCGAGGCGGAGTCCTCCTCCTCCGCGGTGATCCCTAATACCTCACATGTGTCCTGCAGGGACCTCAGCTGATGTACCTCACCGTTCCACTTAAAAATAAGGCAGAAAGGATGACCCCATGAATAAGGCGTTTCATGTTGCTTTAGGAAGTCTGTTGCAATTTTAAACGCTTTACGCTTTTGTAGGGTGATTGTGGACAAGTCCTGGTACAAGGCCACAGGGTGCCCTCGGAAGGCCAATGAGGGTGTTTTCCGGGCCTCCATCATGATTTGTTCTTTCAGAGGGAAATCAGGAAGAAAGGCCAAAATATCCGGGGGTGGGGCATTAGCACGTCTCCGGGGTCCCACTCTGTGAGCCCTATCAATCCTGATCGGGAAATCCGCCGCTTCGCCTAATATGTCTCTGAAGAGTTCCCGTAGGTATCCCGCCACATCCGATCCCTCTTCCGCTGATGGAATTCCCCGGACCCGTATGTTATTCCGCCGGGAGCGGTTTTCCAAATCCTCGTTATGTGCCTGGAGGTCCATCTGTTGGTCCCTCAAGCGCAGCACTTCTTGCTGTAGCTGCGTGATTTCCTCGTCCTGCCTTTGCGTAGAGCATTCTATCGTGGCCACTCTCTCTCCTAGGCCATCCACTTCTCTCCGGATTTCCCGGACTTCCCCGGCCACTTCCTGCTTTAGCGTTTGAAAGTCATTGCGCAACGTGCCGAAGATCGACTCCAAGAAAGACCTGGTGACCGGCGGCTCACCGCCTCCTGCAGAGTGTGAGCCACTCGCTGCGCTCGGTGATGGCTGATTTCTGTCCCCCCTGTTCTGGGACCTACCAAGCAGTTCCGGGAGCGTGCGCTCATTCTTTTTACCACCTTTCTGGTTCGCCATCCCTTCTGCCGGGCAGCTCCGCCGCCCACCGCCCCCACTGCCGACCAGGCCTCCGATCTCTGACCACACGTGTCTCTTCCTGATGGGGTCATAGGGATCCGCCCGCTCTCTGTCCGGGTGTACCACCCCAGAAGGCCCACGCCAGCGTCCACTCTTCAAGTCGTGCCAGTGACCGCCGCCCCGCGGTCCGTCAGCTCCTCCGAAGCACCCAAATCCACAGGCCGTGTGTCGCGGCCGCAGGGGGGGAGGGGAACCGTCCGGCGTCCTCCCACCACCACTGGCTGGCCGCCTAAGGCCCCAAAGGCTGCAATCCCCAGAGGCACTCCCTACACGGTAGCTGAGGAGCCAGGTGTCTGTGCAGTGCGTACAGGCCCTCGTGCCCAATGGACTCGTGAGACCCCTTCACGCTCAGGCCAGCCACCTCGATGGCTGCGGGTCCGGTCTCCTCCACCTGTTCTTAGCCGCCAAACCCCGAGTGGCTACGGGTGATGCCTCTCACTTCTCTCTCCTGGGGCAACCGTCTCAGTGGACCCCCCGGTTATATCGCACCTCGTAGCCCGCTACGGAGGAGCTCTGCTGCCAGGCCACCAAGGCTGTGGGGATGCCTTCTTTAATACGGACACCACCTATAGTCCACGAGGGCATAGCGAGCAAGTGCCAGGCCCGAAGCCTGACCACCGGCCTCGTGACGCAGGCCCCACACTGCCAGGATCGCCTCCTCCCCCTGTCTCCTCACTTGTATTTCTCCGTCGTGGTCCTCGGGCAGCCAGCCAGCCCCAACGCTTCTCTCAAGGGCGCAGCGTCCAACAGCAGTCCGCCGGCCCCCTCCTCACTCTCCAGGGTGGACCCGGCGGGTCTGCGTACCTCCACCAGCCGCGACACTGCCCTCGATGCTGGCGTAGTCACGGGCCTCCTCTCCAGCCAGGCTCGAGGCTCGGTGTGCGCCGCTCCCGTGGAAACACCTCCAGCGCTGCACTCCGGTCGGCGTTGGCCCCAGATCCCCTCTCCGAGGCCCCCTGTTCGGGCTGTGTCTCCAGCCGCTCCGCCCCTCCGGCCCACAGGCCTCCGGAAATCCAGGCCGCAGCCGCGGCCTCGAGTCGTGGAAGGGCCGTCCCCAAGGGGAGGGGCGTCCTGGCGGGCAGCCGACACCTTCCTGGGTCACCGAGCCCCGCCGCGGCACCCAGACGCTCCGCCACTGTCCCCCACAGCGCTACTGCAGGCTTCGTCGGGCGTTGGGCGGAGACCTGTACCTCGCCCCGATGCTGTCTCCGTCCTCCTCCGTTCCGGCGCCGATCAGCACCGATCTGCGCCGCGCTCCAGCCTTCGCTTCCCGGGCCACAGCAAGGCTAATCTCCGGTCCCAAAACTTCCTGGCTGGTTCTCACACCTTCCCCGTCCGGTATTGTGCAGAGGGGGGGGGAAACAGGCGATTCTAAAGGCTCTAGGCTAGGGCTGGGTCGGGAGCTCCGGGAGAAAGCGACTCCTCACCCCGCCATCTTGGCCACGCCCCCCCAGAATTCGGATTTAGACCCAGCTAGGGAACATCAACTTTGAAACATGATAGGAAAAAAGATGCGCTGAGGACAATTCCCTTTTCGTCTCAGAAGGCTATACTCTATCTTGCATTGAGGTCTACTCGGTTAAAAGGAAATCCTGTCTTTACCCGTCCGAAGACATTCTGCCCAATTCACAAAGGTATAGTTGGTCGGAAACACAGTGGAGGCTGCCACCAAGTAGCAAGGGTGAGGCAGGGGAGGCTCAATCATGTGGGGGGAGGAGCGTCGTCCCACTGCTTTCTCGCATTGCGAGAAGCAGAAACATAAAATGGTATTTTAAATACCATTTATGTTTCTGCTTCTCGCACTGTGAGAAAGCAGAAGGGTTTGGTTGGGGGCGGGAGGGTGGTCAGGCCCTCTCTAGAGCAGGGGAGGAGTGGCTTGCCCACTCTGAGGGCGCTGACTGTTTGTTCAGCCCCAGAGTTTGGAGCACTCAGCATGTTCTCCATCTTAGGCTGCATGCAGCCTACATGGAGAAAATGGCCTCCCCATTGACACCTGTGTGGTCGGTGTTCCAGCCAATCACAATGCTGCCATTGCAGAGTTGTGATTGGCTTAGGGGAGGGCAGGGGAGGGAGGGTGCATGCTTCCTATGAGGAGCAGAGAGAGAAGGAGACTCGACTCAACGAGGGATCGGGCTGCAAAGGTAAGGTAAACTTCTTTAAATTATTATAAATTAACCCTCTCCCCCCACCCCTGCGGGACCAAGTGAGTCATGCCGGCCACGACTGTTGGGGCAGGGCAGAGGTGGGGGGGGGGGGTTGGGGAATACAAAGATACATTTTTATAAACTAATCTAGCTGCCGGACTGCAGCCTCACCTTACGTCATCCTCTTTTGTTCCTGCTTGAAGCAGGGAGCACAAACAGGCTCGCATAGGCATGCGGCGTTGTGACTGGTCTGAGCGCCTTAGTTCGGCACTCAGACATGCAGTGGGAGCCGGTACATGTTCCACACCAGGCTGTGTATTATAGCCTGGTGGGGAACACGCACAGTGAGCATGTCTGTGTTTCCAGCCCAAGATGGCTGGCCAAACCGTCATGGGCACTTAAGTACCCCCAACCACTCCTCCCTTTGCTGGCTGTGACACTGTCAAGCCCCGCCCTGTAAACCAGAAAAATAAAATGATAATAACATAGTGCTATTATCATTTTATTTTTCCTTTATCCACTGTTCAAAATGCAGTGGGGGACGATCCTCCACATTAGCAGAGGAGCTGCCGCTGCGGATATATATACTTACCACCAAAACTAGAGGGCTTTACACCTGTAGGGTACACTCAAAAATGATACCTTCCAGCTATATATCACTACCTCCACATAAATTAATACTATAACAGGCCGTCCGGGCCAGCTTTAGCGCCGGTGGCACCCTGTGCGAGAATCTTTTATGGTGCCCCCCCCAAAGACCCTGTTCTCCAAAGATACCCTCACTACTACCATGCAATAGTGCCCTTCATCTTTCCATAGCTCCTCTTTCACATGCATTTCATTTGTTTTGTAGCACTACTCATACCAGTGTAGGGTATCGGGCACTTTACATCACACACATTATACAGAAACTGAGAAAGGCAATAGGTCTCAGAGGCGAGATCTATTGGCTTTGTCAATGCTTGTTCTTATGTTGTGCTCACACAGCCAGGACACATCTTCAGAGCACTAATAAAACATAACATGATCACAACCACTGAGATCTCTGAATTAATATAAAACTGACCTTGCATCTCTGAATTTGATTTGAAAGATAATCGCTGATTTTAACTTTATGAGCACCACGCATAGGAAAGTTGGAAAAGCAATCATAGTTTAGTAGACCTGAGGGGGCGTGGCTAAGCACGCAATGGCGGAGGACGCGAAAGGGTAGAGCTCCGAGCTGAGCTCCCCTTCCCCGGGCCGATTCTCCGTCAAATAATCCTCGAAACAGGCTGAATTAGCAGGCGGACCACGGCGGCAGTATCCCGGGCAGTCTGGCCGAGTTCCGAAATTGGAGACACGAAACAACGGCACCGACCTTTCCTGAAGGCCACTGGCGGGACATGTTGCCGGCCGGAAGGCGTGGGGGAGTACGGGAGGCCGCGGCGTTGGCCTGACGACAGGGCCCTGCTGCGCAACACGGAGCCGGATCGCCGCGACCCCCTGCCACACCGGGAATCGACCGTCTGGACACTCTGACCCCTGCTTCCCCCCCTGCTCCTGGAGAGACGCGTGGGGCCAGCGCTGGAGTGGCGCAAAAATCGGCCGGCGGAGCACAGCTGTGACGCCGGAGGCGGCGAGTGACACCAATGCGACTGCCCGGATTTTGCTGCACACACGCCTGAGAGCGGCGCGACCCTGACGGCACAGCTCCCATCACACCGGCGGACCCGGGAGACCAGGTGAGAGGGCCCCCGCACCCTGGACATTGCCTGAAGCGGCCCCCCCCGCCCCCACGCAGGGGTGGCGACACACGGGGGAGACGGACACAGGCGGGGGCCTGAGCTACACGCCATAGCACACGCATCAGCGGCGCTGAGACCCGGACGGGCCCTGCTGAGGGAACTGGCGTGGCGTTCAGCGCACTGAGGGTGCCCTCCCCCCACGGCTCCTTGTGACCAGCGCCAACCGGGAGCCACAGGCAAAAGTACAGGCACGGAGAGACTGGGGCAGGGAAACCACACACAACTCGCCGCCACTGTCACCGGTCAGGCCCGCAATCGGTAGATGGTGGCACGGCGGGCATCACCCCCTCCCCCCCCCCCGCAGTGAAGACACACGCAAAGGCATCTGCGAACTCCCCCCCCCCCCTCCGCACAGGCACACGTGCAGGGAGGAAGAGGGGCCAGGAGGGAACGACCGGCCTCACGCGGGACACCCGGACCACAGGAGCGCCCGCTACCTCAGGGGCCGCGGAGGGGCGAAGACCCGACGGACCCCCCGCCCCCCCACGCGACGGCCGCGGCCGGGGAGGAATTAGGAACAGCGAGCCCCCAACCCAGGCCGGGGGTGGTCCCAGGGGAGCCACCAGAACGACGGAGACGATCAATCCACTGGCCGTTCACCACCGCACATGTCAGGAGGAGTGCGGACCCGCACCGGGACTGGTGGGGCCCCGCAGAAGGGGAAGACGAACAAGCAGCTCGACAAAATGGCTGCCGAGCAACTGGCCACGAGACTAGACTGCGTGCTGGCGGCCGTCGAGCGAATGGAACAATCGCTCCAGCAGACCAGGACCTCCCTGGAGTCCAAGATAGACGGCGTGGCCGTGGACCTGACCCTCCTGAGAGATGATCACAGGAAGCTGTCTGACCGAACGAAAGCCCTGGAAGGCACAGTGAAAGAGATAGAGCCCAAACTCACCCAAACGGACAAGCACGTGCAGGATCTCCTGAACAGGGTAGAGTTCCTGGAAGACAGGGCCGAGGATGCGGAAGGAAGGGCGAGACGCAACAACATCAGGCTCGTGGGTGTCCCGGAAAAATGGGAAGGGATCCACCCTGCACAACATGTGGAAGACTGGCTATGGACCCTGTTGCCAGAAGGCGCGCTCTCGCCCCACTTTGTAGTAGAACGAGCGCACCGAGTGCCGACCAGGCCCTACACGACCGGCGCCAACCCAAGGCCACTACTCTTCAGGATACTGAACTACAGGGACCGGGACGCAGTGCTGCGGGAAACGAGGAAAATGGGCGAAATCCGCATAGACAATGCGGCGATCATGTTTTTTCCCGACTACACCATCCAGGTGCAGCGCCAGAGACATGACTTCCTGGAAGTTAAGAGGAGGTTGCGCACCGCAGGCCTCAAATACTCACTGCTCTTCCCCGCAAAGCTGAGAGTGGTAGCGGGGGACAACACGTACTTTTTCGGGACCCCCGGGGAGGTCAGCGAGTGGCTGGACGGAGGCACGGACGCGGCACCCAAGACCCATCGGGGGGGCGAGACAAGGCCCAGGCGACGCGGCCCACGACACCGCCGGAGGCACGGAACGCAACAGTCCCAACGGGCAGAGGGAGGGTCAAGACACTCTCCCCCGTTGGATCTAATGCTCCAGGAACAACGCGACGCTATGCGGAAAGTTTCCCAGCTCAGCAACCCACCCTCCCAGGAATCACACCCCGAGGACGGGCAGCAGACAGCGCCCAGCGACGACGACGAAGCCATATACGGGATCCCGAACTCACAGATCTCTGTGGACCTGCCGGTGGTCACGCCGCAAACCTCAGACCTGATTCACTAGCCCCACAGAAGCAGTCTGGAACAGGGCCGTCCAGGCGAGGGGGATGCGGCAACGACCGGCGAGACGCTGGGGCGCAGCTAGCGCCGGGTGCAACTGGGAATGCACTCCTCCACCCCACCTGCCTGCCGAATGGACAGCGGACCACAGACACAGTGAGTACTGCCTCAGTGGCGTTGAAGACTGATGAGATTGATGATGGTGGGGTTGCCCCTTGACCCGTGCTTATCCTTGGCCGGCTGCGGGTGTGGCCTGGGGGGGAGAGGCGCCCTCCCTGACTGGGGCCAAGAGATCGCACAGAACTGTGACCCTTCCCCCCAGACCAAAGAAAAAAGGCCGGGGTCCACACAAACGGGGCTCCTTGGGACCAGAGGAACGTCAAGTGCCGGTCCACAGCCGGAGGCCAGCAAACGGCCTGCACCCTGAGGCTCGGGGATGGAGCCGGAACTCCTTTAACTGACTTAACTTCCTCTTAGCCTCAACCGTGCTAATGCGCACTGCCCCTTAGACTGGAACTGTTGTCCCTCTCAATTGAGATTATGGACGGTGGCCCGTTTCGCCACGGTCCCTTTGGTATTTCAGTGGGTCTTGCCCACAGTTGGTTAATGTTGATTATTGTTTTTCCCCCACCTAATGTCTACCTGATCTATGCAAAGTGTACTACGAGGGGTGGCGATGAACATGCTGAGGATGGCGGGAGGGGGGCCTCTAGTGGAACGGCTGTTTGTACGAGGGAGGGGGAGGAGTACACGCCGCTAGTATGACTTCGATTAAGATATGCACCTGGAACATCAGGGGAATGCACACACCTGCGCGCAGATACCAGATATATTCCTACTTGAAAAGGCAGCATGTCCAAATCGCACTACTGCAGGAGACACACCTATGTGGGGCGGAGGTGGCTGCACTGCGGCGCAGGTGGAGGGGTCAGTTGTACGCCACGGAATACTCATCGTTTGCCCGTGGGGCACTACTGTGGGTTAGGCCAGGCACCCCCTTCACAATGTCTGAGGTGCTCATAGACCAGGGGGGGAGGTATGTACTGGTGAAGGGCCGGATGGACGGGCAGCCAGTAGTTCTGGTGTCCGTTTACTCTCCAAACACAGACCAGGGAAGCTTCCTAACACACCTATCGGAAAAATTGGCGCCCTGGCACGGAGTCCCCTGGGTACTGGGAGGAGATTACAACACAGTGCTAGACCCTACGCTGGACCGCTCGACCCCACCCAGGCCAGATGCTACATCTTTGGGGGTTGCACAGGCGTTCGCAAGATGGGCGACACAGTGGGACCTCAGGGATGCATGGCGCGCGCACAACCCGGACACCAAGGTATATTCATATTACTCGGGGGCACACACGCTACATGTCCGCCTGGACAGATTCATGGTGACAACGGAAATGCTACCGCACATTACTGAGTCGCAATACCTCGGCCGGACACACTCAGACCACAACCCACACACGCTGACGATAGCATGGGAACGCCCACACCCACCAATACCCACGTGGCGGCTACAACCCGCCCTGCTGCTCGACGCACCCTTCAGAGACGCCCTACAGGCCCGAGTAGCGCAGTACTTCACCGACAACTCGGGCACGGCATCCTCCCCAAATGTGGAGTGGGACGCCTTCAAAGTGGTGATACGGGGTCATTGCTTGGGCACACAAGGGAGCATACAGAAAAAGTTAGAGGCGGACCTAAACAAGGTGGAAGCGGACCTGCTCCGTTGGGAGCGAGAGGCAGTGATCGGAGCGAGTGACCGGCTACGGGAGGCCCGTGAGGAACACGCTACACTACTAGAGAGACTGAAACACGTCAACTTCGCGGCCCACTCAGCGAGGGTGCACCAACATGGCGACAAACCGGGGAGGTTGCTGGCTTGGCTGGTCAAACAGGAATCCCGCACGGAACCAGTATCCGCCATTCGGACAACTGGAGGGGAGATCGTGTACACACAAAGCAAGATACACCAGGCATTTGTGGGGCACTACCAGGCCCTATACAAGTCACAGCTGCGGGTCTCAACGGACACCATAGAGGGTTTCCTTGCTGACATCCAACTGCCTTCTCTGACGAACGCACAGCAGGAGGACTTAGGGGGCCCATTCACCCAAGAGGAATTGCGAGAAGCCATCTTCGCAATGTCCAACGGCAAGTCCCCCGGCCCCGACGGCCTGCCTGCCGAGTTTTTCAAGGCCTGCTCGGACGTACTGGTCCCGGAGATGCTCAAGCTCTACACACACGCGATTGAGGACTCGGCGCTCCCAAACTCTCTAAACGAGGCGAACCTGGTTTCGCTGCTGAAGCCAGACAGGGATGGCACGTGCATGGGGTCCTACAGGCCACTGGCCATGCTGAACACGGACTACAAAGTGTTCACCTCCCTGCTGGCCCGCCGCCTGACCCTAGAGGTCCCGGCACTGGTGCATGCAGACCAAAACGGGTTCATGCCGGCGAGGAGCACTTCCCGTAACCTGCGACGTCTCTTTCGGGTCCAGGAAGCGGCCACATTACATTGGCCGAGGTCGGGGTGCCTCGTATTAGACCTGGAGAAGGCATTCGACTCGGTGGAGTGGCCGTACTTGGGAGCGGTGCTCGACAAACTCGGCGTCGGGGATGCCTTCATGGATATGGTCGGACTGCTATACCAGCGACCGAACGTCCGCGTAAGGACGGGCAAGCTGCTGTCGGAGACGGTGCGGGTGCGCAGGGGTACCAGACAAGGCTGCCCCCTGTCGCCCCTTCTCTTCTCCCTGGCGATCGAACCCCTGGCGGCTCTACTGAGGGACAAGGGAGTAGAATGGGGGATCCCACTGGCGGACGGGGTGCACACAGTCTCGCTCTACGCGGACGACCTATTACTCTATGTGCGAGACCTCACGACGGTGCCTGCAACGCTGTCGGACATATTCCGGACATTTGAAGGGGTATCGGGCCTCAGAGTCAATTGGACTAAGTCCGGAGTATTCGCCTTCAGCTCGGACCTGGAGGAATGTGAGGTGCACCTTGGTGGCGCCCGGCTCACCTGGTACCCGACCACGTTCAAGTACCTCGGGCTCCACATTTATAGAGACCCGCAGAATATACTGGAAGGCAACCTGGTGCGCGCCGTGTCCTCGCTGAGGGCCCAGATGAACTTCTGGAGGACCCTGCCGTTGAATGTACCTAGCCGGATCGCTCTGTCTAAAATGATTGCGCTACCGAGACTACTCTACCACTTTGCGAACGTCCCGCTATATGTCCCCACAAGGATCTTCCGCGAATTGGAGGTGATGCTCCGAGGCCTGATCTGGAACACAGGGCGCCCACGAGTAGCCCTGGCGAAGTTGTACTCCCCGACGGCGGAAGGGGGGCTGGCGGTCCCCAACATGGAGTTATACTACCTGGCAGCACAGCTGCAGTGGGTCACGTACTGGCTTAGCGACTCACACCTCGACGACACCGCCAATGCGGACCACCAATGGACACACCCGCAGGTGTGTGCCCTGTTTCACCCGCTGACCAAAGGGCCTCGCCCCCTGCCCTTGCACGTGGCCGTAGCCCGCAAATGTTTCCTTCGCTGCCTGAAGTTGACGAAGGACGTCAAACCATATGCCCCCGCCCTTCCCCTGCTGGGTACCCCCCGGAGGAATGGGATGGTGTCACCACGTAGCATGGAGCCCTGGGTGGCCGCCGGAGTGGAGACAATGGGAGACCTCTACGCGGACGGGGGCCTGCTTCCTTTTGCGGAACTATCGGTGAGCACTGGCCTGCCAGCAGGGCAATTCCTGCTCCACGCGTCAGTGGTGCGGGAGTACACGGAGTCCTGGGGGGACATCCAGGAGGAGCCACAACTTCATTTCTTGATCCAGTACCTGCATGTTATGGGCAGGGGATCACACATTACACACTGGCTGGCACAGGCGCTCCTCATGCACACTCAGAGGTCCACACAACCGATCAGGGACAAGTGGGCGACCCATCGGGGGAGGGGGTGGACAGACAAAGAATGGAAACTGGTCCTAGCCAGCCCTGTGAACATCCCACGTAACTCCCGCTTCCGCACTATTCAATTGTATATACTGCATCAGGCGTATCTGTCGCCGGACAGAATAAATAAGTATTTCGCGACAGACACCACAGCCTGTCCCAGGTGCGACCTGCTGGATGCCGACATCCTACACATGCTCTGGAGCTGCCCGACTCTGTCCACATACTGGGGGGAGGTGACATCGCTCCTGACGCACAGCACAGGCCCGGGACTACCCAACACGTGGGAGGCATGCGTTCTTGGGCTATACAAGAGAACTAAACAAAATAAAACACTAGCCCGGTTCTGGGACCTAGGCCTTATCACGGCCAAGCGCCTGCTCACCAGGCACTGGAAAAGTAGAGAACCACCAACCCCCACACACTGGTACACATCCTTTCTCAACTGGGCCAGAGCAGAGGGCACGGCACTGCGAAGTGAAGAGATAGCGGGTTTGAGGCAGTTCCCGATCGCACATGTTTGGAATGATATCCTGGGGTCCCTGCGGGAGGAAGGCGAGGCCAGGGGGCTCACGCAGAGACAGCTGAGAAGGGTAGGCGCCCCACGAGCGGCGACACCATAGGCAGGACCGCACGCCACGCTGGCCCCCCCCCCTCCATGTAGGCAGCACTGACTCCCCCCGACGTTCAAGCCATGACCAACAATCAGCCACACACACGAGGACCCTCCACCACACAACAGCCCGACCACGGATCTTAGCAACTTTGCCCTGACCCAGCCCCCACGAGTACACTTTCCCCCCCCCCTCCCCCCCTCATGTCCGACCCCCCCCCACGTAACCCCAGGTTAAAGACTCCGCACACCTGTTCTTACCAGTTGCGTGAACACCCACCGTCACACAGCGGCGGTCAAGCGCCACTGACTGGACACTCGACAAGGAACACAGGAAAGGGTGCCACCCACCGAATATGCAACAGGGGCGACACTTGTGTCTGCCAAGCACGTCGTACACTGAACCGACGAACGGGGGGATGTCACCGCCCACCGAACCTGTTCCACACCAGCTTCACAGCTACTCACACACGCGAGCTATAGACCCCACATTTCACTGATGCGCCACCGACGCATGCCTAACATGTTGATGGGAACATGCACTTTAACTGGTATTCCTGCAGGCTAAATTCTATGCAGACATCCTGGGCCCAGCTACATTTAATCTGTGAGTTCATCAAGTATACAAATTGAGGATAGAGTTGGGCACAGAGCATTTTGATGGTTTGGTACTCCACCTGATTGTGTGTTCAGCACCTACGCTCTCGCCAATATATGTATACATATTTTACAGCTATGTTAACAAAGAAAAAAAGCATAATGACGAATCAATTGAGTATCCGTTAGATCTCAGAAATGTTACTGCTGTTTCGTAAACAGCCAAAGGATGTCGGATAACACACAGTTACAAGACTTTCAGAAAGTGGACACATTTACAAAAAGTTTTTCTGTAAAATATTTGGTTGTAAAATCAGGTAAGCGCTCCATGCTCTTGCACTCAAAAGAGCAACGTGCTTATAGTCTTAGAAAGGACAAATAAGGAAAATTACTTATCTTGACTTTAGTGTGGATCTTTTCAGTCACAACTCATTATGGCAAGCTTTTCCTTACAAAGTCAATTAAATTAGCATTCAAAACTTGATAAATGAGGTGGAAGGTGAGGAAGACAGGAGTATTGGCCGGGCCCCCCATATCGAGCATAAACAATACACCAACGTTTATAGTCATTTGCCAATTCTTACTTCCAGACATGAAGATGGACTGATATTGTTCTGTAATTTATGGATATTGTTCAGTACATTGTCTACTTTTTCTGTGGTTCAATTGTATATATTGATATTATGTGTTTATCTGATCACTGAATATGTAATTGTGGTCTACAGCCCTGAAGAAGTTCATCACTGTGGGGGCGAAACACATTGGATGTCTTCACTCATTAATAATTAAGGATAGATGTGCAATAAATAACTTTTCTACAGAGATTCAAGCACCTGACTTCTTATTGACTCAAGGACCGTTAGAAAACATTGAAAATACATTTACTATACTGCTTGTATGTATTTATCTCAACTATGACATGGATGTTACCTCGTTGTTTTGTAAAATTAGTTGTAAAACTCATCTGTCTACAAAATAAATGACTTCCGCATATAGATATGGAGCACTACAGATATGTATGAAACGGACACGCTCTACAAAGGTACTACATGGAAACATCGGCTGCACATAATGGGAATGCGAGTTAACGTTATCTCAATAAAGTACATTGGAGCTGTGTCTTCTGTTCATTTTGCTGTTTCCTTACGTTTATTTTCACTAAAGAGCTATAGATGCAAAGACAGGCTCTGAAAAACAGCAGAGCAGTAAATCAAATAATTGAAAATAAACATGCATGAAAGTGTGCTTCACATGTGGCGCAGTCCCGCAGCAGAAGTTTGAAAGAAAACAAATCTTTAAGGGGTGAAGGTGAGAGAAGTACATGGACATGATAGAGCAAAACAGAGTGGGGCTTGGGAGAGAGACACACAAGGGCGGGAGAGAGAGAGTGCAACACGGAGCGCAGGGAGGCAGGGAGGCAGGGACAGACGAAAGTGAAACATGGAAGGAGGGGGGTGAACGTGGGGGAACCACACAAGTGAGAACGCTGGAAAGCTCATGCATTTTTGAGTGCTTACACACAAAAAAACCAAGAGACAGCAGCGGGAAGGGTGGAAAGTCTGATATACCAGAGAAAGCAAGACCAAGCAGGAGAGGACAAGAGACGCAAACTAGTGAGATAGCTGGAAAGCACATGCTTTTTGGTGGATTAACTATGCAAAAATAAAAAGTAGTCCCCTAAAAGTGAGCAGTGTAAGGACACGAGTAAAGAGGCTATGCTCTAGAGGAGGGACAAACACAAGATGGACATACCGATCCATAGAATAAGAAGCAAGCAAACGAGATTGCCAATGAAGCTAACAGATTGTAATCAATGGCTAGCTTTAAGCCCACTGCAAGATGTTGCTAAGCTGACAATAGGTCTTTTGCTGTGATGCCTAGTAGGCTTGACCTAAAAGAGAAAAAAAGAGGCTAAGCAAAGGAAAAAACAGAGGGATGACATAAGATACAGAATATAGAACAAAAGGGACAGAATTAGACAAGTAGAACTGAAAATACTGGAGTGCAAGCATCGGCAAAGCCAATAGGTCTTTCAGTGTAGCCATTTGGCCTTACTGCAATTGCACATGCATCCATGGGGCCCATCTTGGAACAGGGTTTAAAATATTACAACATACTTTAAAAGATGGGTACTCCAGATGTGTACGCATTCACAATAGCCTTCTTTGAATACATTTTGTAATGTTTAAATAAATGCCCTTTAGAAATGGACACTGTGGGTGGGAATCCACCCATGGTGGCCATCTTTGAATGCACTTTGGTTTTATTTTATCAAATCTCATTCAAAGATGGACATCATTGATGTATACGCAACCAGGGTGGCCAACAATGAATGAGATTTATTACAAATAAATGAAAACAATTTTATAGATGTTTAACCATCATGCAGAAATGCACACTCGTACAGCCAACCTAAAATGGTCAAAAAACAGTTTGCGCAGGGTTAGCTATGGACATGTTTTTGATATACGTGACGATTGGGAAACCGTAAGTAAAAAGGAGGTATAGGCAGCCCTAGCTATCACGAAGATAGAGTGGCCAAAGAGGCCAGTAAACCAAGCATGGCTACATTCCTAAACATTGAGAATGATCATTCACTAGCTGGGTAAAGTACCTATTATGTTTTCCTTTGGATTTTTGTGCTAACCTTGATTGCTCCCCTGTAAATGTGACAGGCGCTCGGGCCAATCTTTAAGACATTTTTTTATTATCTGTGGGTACTATGTGCAATATACAAAGTTCTCCCATTCTTAAAGGAAATGTTTTAATGGTGATAATAGAGAAGCGTACAGAACTATTCTTGCATTGGGCTATGATGAATTAATTATTTGTGCTGGGGCTTTTTGGAAAACTGCTATCCGAGCTCGTAATTCGATGAACATCGTATGATTGTATTTTAATAATTTTGTAACTTTTACCATTTTATGTACTATTTCTCTGCTGTGTGTTTGTATGTTTTATTGATTATACTATTTTTGCTCTTATGGATATGTTTCATCTGAATAAAGTTAAAAAATGAAAAAAGTTAAAAAGCATTTTAAGATAGCAACCTGACATCAACTAGGCAGCTGGCCAAACATTAAGGAGTTTGCTGGGTGACAAGAGAACACAGATGGGGATTGGGGAACAGGATGGAGTGAAAAGAAATGTATCAGGTGAAGAAGATAGGAAGAAGAAGTAAAGAGAGAAAGAGAGTGTGAGAGAGAAAATACTAATATGCACTGCAATGTTAAGGTTGACGTCAGCTGTGGAAGGATATTTGAACATATCAAACACTGTGAAACCTAAATGCTCCTGGGTGGGACAAACATAAGAATACGGAGTAAAGAGATTGAATCAGGAGGAGGCAAGAGAGGTGGATAATAACCCCATCCAATCATAGGCAAAGGCCTGACCAAAGTCAACTCTATATAAATGTAATGAATTAGAAGTAATAGGTCTTCTTAAAGCTGTCTATATCCAGGAACTATAGCAACACAAAGATGACGAACGGCATGCTGAACATTGTCAAACATTCTCTCCCAGTACAGAGATCTTGAGCCTGCTCCCCATGGGAACAATCCAGCCGAACTGCCAGGCCAGGTCAGGTCCTCCTTGGACAAGAAATAAAGCATCCTGGGGCCTGGCTGGTGAGGGGTGATACCCCGAAACCATTCCCAGGATGCTTGAAGTTGATGACACCCATGTCTTCAATAATATTTTGACAGAGTGTGTACCCGTGTGACAACCTCTCAACACAAACTGAATTGCATTTAGTCCTATTTTGCGGGCTCCATGAGAAAGAAAGGAAGCTACCTCATATAATTTTAAAGCAACAACATTTTAAACAATGTTGGGTCGCATTATTTTTGTAAAAATTGTATCTGATCCCCTGGTCTGCTGGTCGGTAGCCAGGTACCTATAGGCTTGCATGAGAAAGAGGAAGAAGGGGTTGCAAACAGTATTGGGCTCGCTTAGCGGAAATTTTTCCATAACACCCCATTGGGTTGTCTATGAAATAAGAGTGTTTTATTATGTTTAATATGTGGGAAAGATTAATGGCTATTAATTTTATCTCGGGTGAAATATGAATCATGTACTGTTTTATCATGTTTTATTTTTGCTTTTATGATCGTTTTTACTGGATCGAATAAATAATTAATTGAATTGACAGAAGATGTTTGAAAGAGTATCAGCCCATATGCAACATTTACCCGAGTATGGCGTGGTTGGATAGTGTTACAACAAATTGAGCTAGATCTGGGATGTCTGATTGGAAGGTGGACCTGGTTTTCCTAGGTGGGTGATAGAGTACTGCCACACTAAGAAGAAGGAAAGGGAGTTGAGGCCTTCAAAAGACTAGAATGTGGAGTCCTCAAGTAATCTGAAGTGAAGGGACTTGTGTTGGGCTAATGTAAACCCGCCTCCTCTTAGCTAGTAGAATATTATAGCTTGGTAGGAGGTGACTGGCTATGTTGGCAGAGGATGAGTCAGTGAACCAAGTTTCAGTGATGGCTAAGAAATGGAAACCATTGATAGTGATAAGGTTGTTGAGGTTATAGGGGTTTTTAAGCAGCGGATATGGCATTTCTGCAGGCAACCAGTAAGCACTATCAAGGTGGTGGTTTGTGAGAAAAGTCCAAGGGGCTAAGGATAGGTTACTTGTGGGATAGATGGCTGCCATCGCATTGTGGTGTACTGATAGGTTTGTGGACTGAGGAGTAGGTGGAGTTGGGAGTACTCGGATTTAAGGGGGATGAGTGTCTGGAAGGCTTGTGTGAATTGTATGGGATGTGGGGATTGGAGCCTGAGGTGAGGGGTAAGAAGGATGAACAATAAAGTACTCTTGTGAGATCAGAAAGGATTGGGGAGAGAAGGTGATGGGAGAAGAGTGTAAGTCACGGCACTACATGAGCAATGAGGGATGTATAAGTATCGGAGGCAATGGAGAAGGGGACTGTGGCACTTCTGTGAATTCTGAAGGTGAAAGCTGCTGCTCGTATTTAAAGATATGAATATGGAGTCGAAGGGCTGCATATTAAATGTGAGGCCTGAATCATATTATTACTGTTATTATAGATGTTTATGGTTATATAGGAGGTGTGGGTGAGCCGGGATCACATGCTTCCTGTCCCGGTGGCCTCAACCCTCTGGTTATATTGAGAAAATAGCTGGCAAAGGTTGCAGCCCAAGCTTAAATTTTGGGCGTGAAGAAAAGAAGTTCAGTGGTTGTATCTTTGCTACTATGTTGAGGTAGGTGTTGGCAATGAAGGTCTTGCGGTACTCTATGAGATTATTAGATTGAATCTTTTTTTATTTTGTTTTTGAAAGTGATGGTCGGATGTTGTGACTTTCATAGCTAGAGGGGCCATAGTGCCAAAGTGAGAATCCCCTAATAGAGGAATTTATGATAGGGTGAGAGGTGAGAGGGATGGGGTTCATGGAGATTGAGTCAAATACTAGACCTTTGAGTTACTCGTTAAGGTCTATGTAGTAGAGGAGGGTACATCTGGCCATAAAGGATCATTGGGATGGTGCAATGGGAAAATCAGTCAATGTAAATAAGGCCACACAGATCAGAAGTTGGGCTCAACACAGTGTTAGCAAGGTGATCAATTTAATCTAGGATGCGGGTATCTATTGTGAACTTCGTTATGGCAGATCTAGACCCAAACTTAACATTACACTGTGCTGCAATGAGGGGATATTGCATAAAGTGGGGTAGGAGGTGGGGGTTTACCATCATCAATATAATGAAAGGATACACTGTGTAATTTAGTGTAGATCTGTAATAAAAAAAACCCTGTTAAAGCATGTTGCTAAAATAATGAAGTCCTTTATGTTGGTGGGCTGTGCATGTCCCGCTTCTATATCAGTTACATAGCATGCTGTGAGGCGGCTATCATTTGAGTCCATGGTATGGCAGGGATGAAGAAGGTTTCTATTGTCTGTGTCAGTGGCGGGACGGGGTATGTGTGAGCTGAGAAGGGCCAGTGCTGTGGAAATGAAGGACGCAACTTACCGCAGAGACTGGTGTTGCATGGGATGGACTGTGGATGGGAGGTAGCCGGTGGGCCAGTGGTGGTCAAGTCATTAGAGCTTCATTCCATGTATCAGCTGGGCAATTGGCACAAGATGGTAGTGGTGCACCCAAGATCTCAAAGTATACTCGCTTTTCTTTCTTTTACATCATGAACTCTGGTCAAAATAGTAGTACCATAGACTGAGTGAGAGAGAAACATCTGAGTGACAGCAAATCAGAGAGATCGAGCAAGGCCAGAAAAGCTGGCAGATGTTTGATCCCAAGGCCAGTCCATGAGTTTCTTAGGGCAACTGACTGAATGAGAAGGAAAACCATAGGTGACAATATCAGGAAAGAACAAATAGCAATATTCTACAACCAAGTGCCTTTGAGAGAGAAACTACACTGTTTATATTATTCCAATCTCGAGTAAATTATGAAATGTGTAGGCAAAACGCACTGATAGATTTGCACCCAGAATTACAGATACAACAGGACACAGAAGTTAAATAACATGGATTATCCGCCCAGCTATACTTTCTGTGCCCATAAATGAGGAATAACCACATAGATCCAGGTTTGTGCACGGATTCTTACGTTTTTCCTCAATTCGAGGCCTTCTAACCTGCACGCTTTTCGCCAAGCATATCCGAGAGAATGGGGAATGAAACCTGAAGTGCTGGTCCCCACTCTACTCAGAATCCAGATTCACCCATACATTTGCGTGTACAGCTAAACCGGGATTACTGCTTTTTTGATGATGATGGCTTCTTAGTTAAAGTAACAACACTGCTCTAATAAAACAAAAATGATATAAACTAGTACTCAAACACTTGGATCATAATAATGCACACAGTGTGGGAAGATCTACTCTTCAACGGTAAAGTACAGAGAATATCAATGTTAAGTCTCCCTTAGAAATGTTTATGCAAGTTGTTCAGCAAGGGAAGCAAAGTAAGCCATGTTATGATTTCAAAGGTCATAAAACAGGGGTTTGTCAAATATTAACAGGCAGAAGAACGTAACAATGTGCAGAAAGCTTTTGAATGGCGGTTTTCACAATTAGGATGTTATTACTCCTGTAAAATGGAAATCTCTCTTAATCAAAGGTGACATTTCTTTTGTGCTCAACCCCCAACTCTGATGTAAATTAGGAAGGAGTTTTGGTTGAGTAGCTTAGTCGCATGCACTTCTGGGTTCTAAACTTGGCTTTGACACAATCAAATAGTGTTTGATTTGGGGCACACAAATCGCTTTCTCTCACTGTGTCTCAAATCTCATCGGTAACCTATTGTAAATAAGTTTGCTGTAAAAAAAAATAATAATAATAAAAAAAGAGATTCATGCATGGCCTTTCCTCTCACCTCCTTCGCATCCTGTTTTTGTAATCTAATAGTCATGATTAAAATCTTCCTGCTGTAATAAAAATGTTCTCTGGAAATTGCCCTGCAAATCCTTTGAACTGTACCTATACAAAATCAAGCATCTGCAATAGATAAATAAATTAAAATTGAATTTATCATATTGTAGTTCTCTTAGGTATCCCATGGAATGGAGTACTTTTCACAATAGCTTTTGTGTCAGGCAAAGATTTCATAACACTTTCTGGATATGACAATGTTTTGTATTTGAAACACTGTTCAAAAGTTGGATGGGCAAGGAAGAGGTTTTCCAGTGTTTTGTAGCCAAAAAAAGAGCAATTCTGGCTAATTTTATGATATGTTTGATGTGGGCTCTGCTAAAAGGGGATGGATAAGCCCAAAGGCTAAATACAAATTCGAGGCTATCCTCAAGGTATCAATGTCTTGTATTAAGTCAGACTGCTGCCAAAAAGTTTTGAGTCTTTTTGGTGTGAACAATGCAGTTCTGGCTGATTATGCTGTATACTCCGTTTGTGTTCTGAACGTGAGGTACAAGTTAATACAAAAGCCTACAGATATATTTTCTTGTGCCAAATTTGGCGCTTCTATAGATAGTTCCTATATCTAGTGAGAGCAGTCTTCGAAGTGGGAGGGAACTGAGGGGCACAACGTGCCCATATTTTTTTAATTTTAGAAAAACAGTTAACCTACTTTTTGTGAAGAGGCAACCATCCCGGGATGATTAAATCTGGCAGGTGAAATCCTTCAGATGAAGTGTAAGGCAGGGAGCCTACTTTGCTGCTAAACCGAGAGAGGGGAAAACAGCTAAACAATCCATCTTGCCAGGGTGTCTGCTTCCCTGAAAGAAATGTAAATGTGCCCATCTGGTCAATCTGTAAATGTAAAGGGTGCTTGGAAGCCAGTATTGTTTTTAATTGATGGAATCCCTTGTTGCTTTGTGATGACACACATGTAATCTCTTTGAGAGGTATTGTAAGGGAGCTTCCAGCTAAGCTGTGAAGTGTGTGCTTTTAAAAGACAGTTCTAAAATAAAATTGCTTCCTGATGACACACATTTTTTAAGAGGTATTATACTGGAACACAACCGGCTAAGCTGTGAAGTGTGTGCTTTTAAAAGACAGTTATGAAAAAAAGTCCACTAAGTACGGATTGGGTATTACTAAAATCAATATTTTGGAAGCACATTATTTTATCTTAAAACTTTTTGTGCATTTTGTAAAAGCCTATTCTTTACTGTGGGTAATGCAAATTTAAAATATGATTTACATGCACTGCGCTTTTTGTCACAGACTGGAGCCTTGTAGCCCTAAACATACACAAGTCACCATTCTCCACTTCCCCAACCAGGATTCAGTTCTGTGGCTCTTGTGTGCAGTGCATTAACTATAAGAATTTTCATTATCTGCAATAGTTCGTTTCCCAATATTAACATAATTGGCACATAATTTTCATTTAACCTGTGCGTTACTTCATATGTAGTTACCTGAGTGTGAAAGACCGAAAAAAGTTACAGAATATTTTAATTGTTAAGCCACACCTTTGACCCCATCTCCACACTCACTCACCTCGCACCCATATGTGCGCAGCATCACAGCTCCCATACTTTTTTTTATGCATTTAGACTACTGAGTCAGAGTTGAATTTTGTCAGGTGTTTCCTGATATAAAGATTAAATTATGTCTTGCAGACCTAATTTGACAAAGTGTGACGACTTCCGTTTTGTACCGTTGTTACACAGTTGTAAGCCGCTGCGGCCCGTGCAGGTAAGAGCAGTGGGGCGGAGGGGCCTGGTGAGGGGGGCATTTCGACGGAAGATGATGAGGGAGAAGTTAATTATTTATTTAATTTTCCCTCATCATCGTCCTTCGAAATCCTCCCCCCCCCCCTCCCCACCCTTTCCCACCGAACCACTGCTCTTACCTGCACAGGCCATGGCTGGTTGTAAGAGCTATGATATTGGCAAATGAGGCAATTCTTATACAAGTTGTGCATTATCCCCATATTGGTGGATGAAAAAACTTGACCTTTTCATCAAGACTCGCACTAGCTGCAAGTACAAGTTGAACAGCTTGGGCCAGTATGGATCTTTGCCGTACTCCACAAGTGAGTAGGGGAGGGGGCACTAAGAAGCGTTGATTCCCATTCTTATCAGTGGACTGCAGTTGCTGTCATAGGAGAACTTTACCATAGTATCACAGTCAGGTTTCCAAGAACCCTAATGAGGCACCAATGGTCAACTGGGTCGAAAGCCACTGAGAAGTCTAGAATGATCAGAAGGCAGCACTCTCCATTAATTAACACACAGTGAATGTAAATGATTTTGATAGTTGTGGTTTTGGGTCAGCAGTGATGTGTTAATCAGACTGATAGTTTGTCAGAAAACTGTATTTTCTACGAACATCAATAGTTAGGATTATATACTTTCTTCAATGTCTTTTTCAAATCATGGGAATTTTGTTATCTTCTTACCGAAGTTGAATATTACATTTAGTGGTTAACCTGTCTTTTTATAGCATTCGAAGACTATTTTATGTCAATTTTAGTATTCAATAGTGGTCTTTTTAGGAAGGCTAGTGCATAAAGACTATTGATATGTGAGTGGTACTTCTTGAATACTAACAGAATACTAAGCACAAACTTATTTGTAATCACATAGTCTTCATTTACAATGCAGAACATTTAGTGAATACAAACAATTTGAATACTACTGGACTTTACACAGACTACTATTAACATTCTATTCAAGCTGCATGCTGAATGGTAAATCGGTGCCTTATTCATTATACTATTTTTATGCCTTATTTATTATACTATTGTGGTGTTTGTGTAGTGCAGGGTAGTATTTTAGGGTTAAGGGTGGTTCTGGGAGATCATGCAGGGCAGTGATTGAGCGCAGGGACCGGACTTGTGGTTGGAGGAGGGTTGTGCTGGGGGTAGTGTTTTAGGGTAGTGTTGTGGTGTTTAGGGTAGTGTTTTAGGTTTTAGGGTAGTGCTCGGGGGTCGTGCAGGGTAATGTTTGAGTGTGGGGACTGGACTGGAGGTCTGGGGAGGGTAGTGCGGGGGTATGTTTTAGTGTTTAGGGTAGTGTTGTGGTGTTTGTGTAGTGTAGGGTAGTGCTGGGGAGTCGTGCAGGATAGTGTTTGAGTGTAGGGACCAGACTGGGGGTTGGGGGGGTCATGCTGGGGGTAGTGTTTTAGGGTTTAGGGTAGTGCTGTGATGTTTGTGTGTTCAGGGTAGTGTTTTAGGGTTTGGGGTAGTGTTGTGGTGTTTGTGTAGTGCAGGGTAGTGTTTTAGGGTTTAGGGTAGTGCTGGGGGGCCGTGCAGGGTAGTGTTTAAGTGTGGGGACTGGACTGGGGGTCAGGGGGGGTCAGGGAGGGTCGTGCTGGGGGTAGTGGTTTAGGGTAGTGTTGTGGTGTTTGTGTAGTCTAGGGTAGTTGTTTAGGTAGTTCTGGGGGGTCGTGCAGGGTAGTGTTTGAGTGTGGGGACCTGATTGGGGGTCGGGGAGGGTCATGCTGGCAACCCTACTTTATATTCATTTTGATGAAATGTCTCACACTATGGCAGTAAATCTAAAATACAAAGGATGGTCTGATGAACCGTTATGAATGATCAGATTAATTAGATCATATTCATATCAGCTGCAGTGCCAGCCTGCCCTCTTTAACTTATAACAGCAGTGGCAGTGCCCTTCCATTTGTGGTGCTTTCAGAGGTTTTAAGTTTCTTGTTGGTCAAATGGATGCAATTTTTGCTATTTATATGTTACCCTTGTCATTATTGCTTGATGTTGCTTGAGAGAAAGTGTCACACTGAAATTAAGAAAACGTCACTCACAGCAATCTGAAACAGAATGGCGACCATGTTGACGCTTTCGAACATAAAACTCTGTTCATTGTGAAGCACGGCTATGCTGTCTGCTGGTGCTAGTGTGTCCCCAGGGCCATGTGCCAGTCTCGGTCCATTAACTGTCTTTTATGCCTTTAACTATTCATTTCACTTATGTGGTTGCTATGGTGTTTAAATGTGTGTATGTCCTGAGCTCTGACATCTTGGAAACCACTCCACATGCAATTACACAAAGGTCGACAGTTTAAATCAACTGCGTTAGCACATCTTCACCAGCTGATGTTACCTCATGGCCTGGCTTGGAAGCTGAGCCTTTTTATAGCTGTTTCCAAAACGTAGGACGCACTCTCGGCAGATGCCCCCGTGCAGGACCAGTCTGAGAAGTCCATACTGGAAAGTAAATTACCTTAGCACTATGAATGCCAGCTTTACTGTTAATGTCAGGAAGCATTTTAATAACCACCTTAACACGAACCACCAATAAAAAATAGCCAATGAAGATTTTAAGCCTGGAATCAAGCACGGGAATTCCTTGCTTTCATAGAGGGGTGGCATGGGAAATGAAATATTGAAACATAACATACCAAATGTTCAATAACATACAATGAATAACTTAACTTGTGATACCAAATTATATCATGAAATAGGCAGCTATATATGCCCGTGATAAAGGAAACAGTGGGTGCCCACCCCGCTTATTGCGGTCTTTATTGCAGGTGCCCACCCTGCATTATGATGTCACGTAGAGCGGGTGCCCACCCTGCTGTATATTTCTTATGAAGTGGGAGCCTATTGTGCTGAAAAAGTGATCACTGCTGCGGCCTCCCGTGAGCAGATGGGAGCCCGATGTGCAGAAGGAAGTGAAGGTGGAATGGAGGACGGGAGCCTACCCCGCCTCTAAGAGCTCCAAACTCGAATTCCCGGGTCCCAGGAGGGGGCCACGGTGAAGAGGCAGCGCGGCCGAAGGAGAAAGCTGCTGCGGCCGCAACTGTCAGCCCGAGTGAAGGGGAGAGGCGGCCAGAGTAGGCTGTGACCCAGCGACAGCCCAGGCAGGGCTCCCGTGGTGAAGATGGAGCCCCGCGGCAGCCGTAATGTGACTGTGGGCGAAGAGAGAGTCCGGGGAGTTACTGAGAGCTGTTGTGTTGTCATACCAGGGATCATAGGTAAATTACCACAGAGACTCAGATATTATATTGTTTACAAAAGGTACCCTCTCTCTACATTAGTTTACCTACTTCGGGGGGATGCTTGTCTCCACCCATTCTGACCCTACACTTATTATCTAATCATTTAAAAAAAAGAACAGATAAACTTTTTTCCCATTTAACTGAAATATCCACCATTCTCAAATGGTGACATCAATAGCCTCGCTTAGGACATTATTTAGAGTTTGAGGAAGCGGGAACACCACTGTGAAGACAGTGGACCGTCTGCCAGGGTCAGTGTCTGATGTAAAATCTGCCGATTCTGGGCAGATTGGGGGACGATTCTCTTGGGAGGTTTCTGCAGAGCTCCACAGCTGTTGGTATTACCTACTTAACTGCTCGGTGGTCTTTGGTGCCATCACTGCCCCTTCTGCAGATTATTCCATTGGGAGGAGGATGCACCTAGCGTGTGAATGTGTGCTTTCATTTCTAGGTCGAAGCATACCAGACAGCTGCAAAAAGACCTCTTGGCGACTTTCAGAAAGCTTCCCTCGCATTCATTCCGCCCATTGCTTATCATTGGCTTTGTAGTTTGTAACTCACATTTTCTGGCTTTCTATTTGCTGGCTTCAGGGGCAGATTTCCAATAACTGGCGCTTATCAGCAGGGATGAGCCAGTTATTGTGCATCACGGCTCCGCCACCATGGAGCAAAAATGGACAGATGCATGACGCATCTGCTGCCGTAAAGGCGGCGCATTGCTGGAGTTGCGTCGCAAGCGAGACGCAGCTCCACCAAGGCTTGTGAGTCCCCTATCCTATTAATGCTGCATCAATCTTTAGGCCTGCTTCAAGCAGGCACAGGGTTTTGATGCAGCATGGGCTTAAAAGTGACTTTTAGGAGGCGTCCCTACGCTGGAACGTCCCCCAGCTCAGGGACACCTATATGTGGTGCAGGGCTTTACAACATGAAGCATCTCCCAGATGCGTCACGTTGTAAGTACCCCGCACCATGGCGCAGGATTTACACAGCCGCTGCGTCACAAAAGTGATGCAACAGCGGCGTAAAAGAGGGGCAAGGGGCTTGTAAATCTGCCCCTAATTGTTTTAGTATGCCCAGCATGACATTGTCCCTCCTGTGGAACAAAGCTTGTTCACCATTTCTCCTTGTATTCTTCCATGACTCCTCACTTTCTGTAATCAAGCCTTTACATTTTGTTCTTATCTTCTCATATTTGCTGTGCATTCAAAGTCGGAGGTCAAATGTCAGGCTCTATCTTCTGAGGGAACATGGAGTTTATTTTTCTTTCTTTGACTTTAAAGTGAGAGGATTTATGTTACAATCTTGCCAGGAAAGAAAGGGGTTTATTTCTAGCACACAACAAAATGTAAATGAACTGTGCAAATATTCCACAATATATAACAATTAGGAAAGCACGGATGAAGCAAATTGTTTTATAATTCGAATGTGTGGTGGAAACAAATATTTTAATACAACCAAAACAAGTCAGTACACTAAGTAATGCCATTTCTGTGCAATATTGTTTGTGCGCTTTATAGTTTTATAGTTTTATCAGTAAAACTGTATGTGCAGATGTAATGGTCATTTAAATTGAAAATGCGTTGTCTGTAATGGCAGTGCAGTACTACGCCATGCATACTCCACACTACGCCACTCCACTCTACACCACTCTAAAACACTACTCCACTCTATGCCCCTCCACTCTAAGCTACTCAACTCTAAGACACTCTGCTTTATGACACTCTACAACACTCCACTCTGACACAACACTCCACTCCACTCTATGCCACTCTATGCTACTTCACTTTAGGTCACACTACGACACTCCACTCTAGGACACCTCATGCCACACCACAACACTCCATTGTACAACACTTCACTCCACATCACTCCATGAACTTTACTCCACTATATGCCACTCTATCCGACGCCACTCGCTACTACATCTCTCTATGGCACAACACTCTACTCCACTATACAACGCCTTACTCCACTTTTTACCCCTCCACTCTATGCCCCCACTCTGACACTCTAGTTTACTCCGCTATACAGTATGACACTCTAAACCACTCCACTCTGCACTACGCCATTCTACTGCACTCCACGACACTCTATGCCACCATATGCCACTTCCCTCTATGCTACTTCACTCTAGGTCACTCTATTCCACTCTACAATACTCCACTCTACTCCACTCCACCCTATGACTCTATGCCACTCTATGATACTCCACTGTATTGCACTACTCCATGACTCTACACCACTCTACTCAACGCTGCTCTATTCCCCCTACTCTACAACCCTCCACTGTGCGCCCCTCCACTCTATGCCCCTACACTCAACAACACTCCATTCCACTTCACAACACTCTAGTCTGTGACATTCCATGGCACTCCATGCCACTTTTCCCACTCTACTCCACGCTTCGCCAGTATACTCTACACCACTCTCCTCTATGCCACTAACTTTAAGTTATGCTGATCAGCAGCCATGCTGGTGTACAACATGACAGAAACATATTGGCAGAGCAAAATAGCTCTTGCACAGGCAAGGCCTATTGGCTTTGCCAATACTTGTTTTAGGTTTTGCCTACACAGCGTATGCGCTGTCTTTGTGAAATATGTTTACATACAGTGAGCTTACAGCCCACCCATAGCTTACCAAATGTTAGTTTCAGCGTCACTCTCATTTCCTTTGTCCCTGTTTGGCTCGGCATGCAAGAGTCATGTCCTTTTCTTGGGTTTGGCCCCCACCTGGAGCATGGACTAAGAACATGTGTCTTTCCACTGCTCCTGCGTTTGGAGTTATTTTTTCTTTGTGTTCAAGCACTCCATATGAATGCTTGTGTTTTCAATCCGTCTCCCATATCCCTGTCCATGTAGCTTCTATTCCCTCCACACCCTCCCTCCCTCTCTATGTTGCTTCTTTTCTCTCCCAACCCGATCACCTGTACTCTTCTCCACTGCACTCTTCGCCACTAAACTCTACTCTACACCACTGTACTCTACCCCACTCTGCTCTTCTCTGCACCACGCCACTCTATGCCACTGCACTCTATGCTACTTTACTCAGCACCACTCTATGCCACTGCACTTTACCCTATTCTACTCTACTCAGTACCTCTCTACTCCATTGCACTCTATGCCACTGTACTCTATGCCACTGCACTCTGCGTTCTACACTACTGCACTCTACCCTCCACCACTCTATGTCACAGCACTTTACGCCGCTGAACTCGACAACACTCTACTGCTCTACTCTGCACTCTATTCTACATTGCTTTACTCTAAGCCACTGCACTTTATGCCACTGCAATTTACACCATTACACTTTATGCCACTATAGTTTATGCCACTGCACTACAACACTCTCCACCACTCCATTCTATGCCCGCACTTTATGCCACAAAGCAATTTACTAGAAATATCATATGTGCACTGATTAGTTTGTATGAAGGAAGTTCATTGGTTTGCTGTGCTGCCTGGGTACCACTCTCTGAACTAGAGTGTCAATGAAATACACTTATTAGAATCCAAATAAAAGTGGGGTATGTCCTCTGGGCACTGGTACAAGGGCCCTCCAATCCGGAGCTCCTACTTTTTAAGACCAGCATTTGCAATTCAATAGGTCTCGCATTACTGAAAGGTTGAGCTATTGGTGTTGCAAGTAATAAAGCAACGCCACTAGCTCAAACTTTCAGTAATGCGAGACCTATTGCATTGCAAATGCTTGTTTTGCTCTTCCCCTAAGGTTAGATCATATATAAAGGCACAACTACATAAATATTCAAGGCCAAAGATACCTGACATAAACACCCGGACTCCCAGTCTTCCAGCTTCCTCTATCTCTCAAACACTACCTAGTATTCACCTCTGTCTTTTCTCCTGGTAAGGTTTGAAGGTGGTGGGGTTGGGAGAGTAGAGAGGAGAGCAGCGACGGCTCCTGAGTAGTGGCAAAGAAGCGTCGACCCCCACTGCTAAAAGTCAACAGATGAACAATAAACTGATAATAAAACAATTTATCATTTTATTTTTTCTTGGCTAGGCCAAGTGGCCTGAGTCTACGGCAGGGCCATCCTCTAGGGACAATAGCAGGGAGGAGGACTGGTGGGCACTGTCAGTTCGCTTGTTGGTTTGGCCGGCCAATCCAGGACGGCTAAACCAGCATGCACACTTACATTTCTCTAACCCAGCTGTGTTGTATTTCCAGGTAAAGAAAAACCACAGACTCATATGCCTTAGTGAGCGTTAAACCAGTCCGTTCTGGTCAATCTTGGTGATGCTATCATGCGGGGTAATAGCATGAGAGCAGCTTCGGTATTGGGTGTGCAGTCTGGGAGCTGGACTGCGCTCGTGGAAGAAGCTGGACAGCGGCAGGTAAGTCCTTTTTTTCAATATCCGCTGCCCTACCACTTTCTATTGAAAGCAGTCACCACTGGAGTAGAGGCTTCGACATAGAAAGTTCTAACACCAAATAATATTGAGTTTTAATTGATGAACCAATAAAAGATTTGTGTGCGCTAACTCTAACTGTCCCCCAGTGGCTAGCATTCTCATTTACTTAATTCTTCCTGATGGTCCTATCGAAAATATTGTAAATGTTTACACGGGTGTGTAGTCACTCATGCTTTCATTCACACCAACAGTTTTCACATAACAAGGTCTCTCACCACTGCAGTGTCCAGTTATCCATGCACTCCCACGCCTGCTTGCTGCTTTATGCTCTCCTGTTTCAAACCCTCCCCCAGGCCGTGTCATTCTTTCCCAGTTGTTTCCTGCAGTCTACCCAAAGTACTCGCGTCCACTTCTCCCAGGAGTACTTATCGGGGAACTGCTGCTGTCTACGTGAGGGGAAAAGTAAGGCAGCCTGGAGCACCATTTGGCGTTGTGACAGCAGTAAAAGGTAATAAAAAAAAACATTTAAGGCTCTGTGAGTGCCTGAGTGAGTAGTGTTGATCCCATTGCCAAAAAGGGTCATTCTTGGCCATATGTGAGCACGCATGATATGTTGGCTACCTCTGGTAAAATGCTGGGTTGGATATAATGGTAGGAATTCCTGTCCTGTTGTTGGCTTCCATGATATGATGGTGCCTGTCTTTCACATGTGCAAAGTGGTGATTGGCCGTAGGGTTTTGTATTTGACTTTTTTACTGTTTTATTGGTACCACAGTGGCTACTGTGCTGGGTACCCTAGTATCAGGCACTGATACCGAGGTACCTGCGTCCCAATCTTCCTATTTTCTGTTGTTACCTGTTTTGAATTAAAGTGGGGTGTCCCAGAGGCAAAGACATGCATATGCCTATCCTGACCCCTATGTGGCCTTTTGGCCTTTCATGTTTTCCCCCTTCAGGACTAGAGGATTGAGATGGCTGACCCAACATTCTCATTTTTGTGGCCAGCCAATTAGGGTCCACCCTTGTACTTTGAATAGGCCAATCGCAGATTATCTAGCACAAATGGTTCAGTTATTTGTAAGTTTTAACTGGTGCTTACCCTAACATAATATGTACATTTGTAATCCACACGTAAAGGTATCTTGTTGCTGATTAATAGATGTTTAATGTTGCCCAACTCAATGGTACTCATTTTATCAACATCAGGATAAAAGGCTGAGTGGATTGGAATCTGAACCCGTTACATGGCTAAAACCCATTGGCAAAGCCAATAGCTCTTCCATAGGCAAATATCATTGAAATGTCATATCACACACTTTTGTGTCCAAATGCATTCCCTTAAAAAAAATGTACAAGTCAATGCCATAAACCCCTTATACAAACGTGTTTAGTGAATTGTTTTTAAAAGTTCTAACATTAATGGAGTCTGGTAGACAATCGACACAGGAGGAATTAGAACAATTACTTTTTATCTGACAACTAATTGAATGTGGCACAATTGCTCATTTTGGGTTACCTGAAAACAAACGGTGGTGATCCTGTCTTGTCATGGACAAGTGGGAATTCAGTCAGGTTCTCGACAATTCAACTGGCTCTCTACTTGCAGGATGAGGGGTCTCCTGGTACAATCCTGTGTATGTCTGGGTTGGATCCTTTGCTTTGTGCTTCTCCTATGATCTCTTGCTCCGGTCTTCTCACATACCACAATTATAAAATGCTTACTGAATGTATGACTAATGAGTTTGTAACAGGCGTATTGGAATCACTGACTCCCAAGATATGTGACACATAAACTTTAGTCCAAAAGCCATCATTAAAAGAAGCCTTGTGCAAGCAACCAAATGAATAAAATTGCTATAAATTAATCATAATTAATGCGACTTGTGTTCAATTAATAGTCAATTTGATTTCTGCTCGTCTTACGTAACTCTTGACAGTCATTGCCATTAGTCTTCAGATGTTGCTCACAAAGATACCACTAATCTTCAATTACCGGTCATAATAAATGAGACTAGCCTTAATTTTGCTCTTGAAATAGCACAGTAGTGTTCAATTAACATTCAGTCTAAATTCTGCTAGTCTTACTTGAGTCTTCACAGTCATTGCCGTTAGTATTCAGATATTGCTCACAAAGAATACCACTAGTCTTCAAACAGTGGTCCCAATCAATGAGACTAGCCTTAATTCTGTTCTTGAAATAGCACAAGAGCTGTAAAAAACCCTAACAGAATACTACTAAGCTTCAAATACTACTCTTCTAGAATACTACTAGTCTTCTTTTAGCAATCAATTGAAGTGTTCATCATGTATTTGAAGGGTAATTGAGTAGAACTAGTATTCCTTCATTTGCATATTTCGGCTTGTGGGCATACTACATAGTCTTCATGTATACTAAATAAATACTACATTTTAATAGTAAATGAATACCAAATGAATACCGCTGTAAATACTGGAATCACACTAAGTGAAGATCTTCCATTTTAGTGAGGGTCAGTCTATAACTTGTAACTAGTAAAATGATTTCACACTATTTGCAGTTTCCTTAACACTGATGTGTACTATCTCATTGTTAGAATAGAATACAAAGATTTCATTTCTCATATCTGAAAACATTGTGAGTATTTACAAACAGGTTTAATTCAGCGAGAAAGTGCCGTGAAAACAGACACTGCAAAAAACCAATAGGTCTGGCTTTTTTGTTCTGAAAATGCTGTTTGACTGGTTGGCAAGTTTGTTGAGAGGGCAGCTGTGTGAGTAGGTTAATGTGATTGTGAGTCAATGCTATACCAAATCAGTTACCCACTCATCCATCTATGCACTCAGGCACCTCCTCCTCAGACATGACTATAAAGCTCTCCACGACACAGGACCAGCATATCTGAACCACCGCCTCTCGTTCCACCTACCCTGGCCACGTCCCACGGATCTAAAAGACTAGGGCTGGAGGAAGATCTATCTCCAACTCCACGCCAAGACCTGGAACATTCTGCCTCTCCACCTCAAGAAATACCTGTTGCTAACCTAATTCAGGTAGGATCTCAAGACCTGGCTCTTCAACTGAAACTCGGCACCCAGGCGGATCAGCAGCCTCTCCCCTCCCCACCACCCTCCAATCAGCGCCTTCGGACCCTTACGGGTGAGAAGCAGCACTTTAAAAACTCCTGATTGATTAATTCACTCACCCATTCATTCTTCCAAACACTTACTCATGGACCCATACATTTATCAACCCTAGCAAGGGTTCTTGAGTTACTCACTGACCAAACCACATACACAAATCACCAGAAAAAATGATTTTCACAGAAAAGGGCTCTACCCTTTGGCTTTGGCAATACCTGTTATTATTTGGGCAGACCACAGAAACCTTCTCATATCCCACACCTCTCTACAAAACTTAGAAGATTTGAAACAGTTAGGGACATATGTATCAAAACACAGTTTTGCGAGTCCTTAATATCGATTTTTAGCGAATCGCTACTAAGGACTCGCAAAATGTAATGTATGTAGGAATCTCAATAATAATAGCGATTCTATAATATTTCTTATTTTTTTAATTGCAATTTGTGATTCCTTAAATGCATTCGCAAAATAGGAAATGGTAAATTTTGCGAGTCCCTATATTGCTAGGGCCTTTTGGGATGATACATCCTAAAAGGCTCTTTCCCTTTTGCAAACAGGCCGATTCTAAGAATCGGCCAGTTTGCGAACGGGAAGTAGGCCTCATACATATGCCCCATAGTATTAAGCCTCACACATTCAGGAGTAAATTTTTTGGAGGTGTTTACTAGTTTGTAAGCTAGGCATACCCTACCCATTGACATCCACCAATGATATGGACAGACAAATATGCAATAAAAGTTGAACTCGAGATGGGTTCTTGTAACCAAAAATAAATGAATGCCTAGAAAAATGAGTTTGGATGATCTTGAGGCTTTTGGAAATCTAAAAATCTAAATCACGAAGGTCAAAATATATGTTTTCACCATAAAACCTGCAAACAAAATCTGACAAAACAACCGGGGAAAATGTAGATCAAATGGATCTCCAAAAGTGCATCATTAAAGTTGAAGAGCCCTGGATAACCGAGGTCCGGGCAGGTAATAGTGGTGGGTCGGTGGGGCCAGCAAAGAAGGAATTTTCAAGGGACGATTCAGAGGGAAAATTATTCATTTATTTAATTTGCCCTCTGCATCGTTCCTTGAAATCCAGCTTTACTCGGCCCCACCGCCCAACCGCTGTTACCTGCATGGACCGCGGCTGGCCCTGGAGAAAAAACATACCACTCTTATCCTAGTGCAAATGAAAGACTAATTTTCTTTCAGCATGTTATTTTCACATAGCACTAATCAGCATTACAAAGACATTCTACCTCTCAAACAGAATAAATTCCATTCTCCACCCCCCAAAAAAACATCTCAAAGAGTATTCCTTACTCTTGAAGTGGCTTCAGAGTGTTGTCGTCTTCTTTCATTCTTTTGGAAACTAACAGCAGTAGTAGAAAAAGCCTTCAATACATTTAATGGAGAGAGGGCATTTTAGTACTTCTTAGGCAGACCCAAGGAATTTTGCAAGACAGATCAACTATTTGAGCCAACTAACAAAGAGCAGACCTTGGTAAAGGATTTTTTAGATATCTGGATATCAATCAATCAATCACACGTTTGTTAAGTGCTACTACTCACCCGTGGGGGTCTCGAGGTGCTGGGGGAGGGGGGTTTCACAGGTTCCAGTCCATCAAGGAGGGGGGTCTGTCGAATAGCCAGGTTTTCCAGTTTCTTGTGAAGATGGGGAGAGATGTAGTCTGTCTGAGGTGGAGAGGGAGGGCGTTCCAGGCTCTGGCAGCGAGGAATTAGAAGGAGAGGCCACCTGATCTGGTCTTTCTGGTGCCAGGAGACCACGGCATAGGAGAGCTGAGCTGATCATAGGGTCCTTTGGGGTACGTGGAATTTGAGTCGGCTGTTCAGGTATGCTGGTCCGGTGTCGTGGAGGGCCTTGTGAGCATGGATGAGTATCTTGAAGGTGACTCTAGCTTTGATGAGGAGCCAGGGGAGTGTGCGCCGGTGTAGGGAGATGTGGCAGTGTCTTGGTAGGTTGAGGACCAGTCTTGCGGGGGCATTCTGGATATTCTGTAGCTTGCGTGTGAGGTTTTTGTTTATTCGGGTGTAGAGTGCGTTGACGTAGTCGAGTCTGCTGATGACCAGGGCATGAGTGACGGTCTTTTTGTGTTCCAGGGGGATCTATTTGAAGGTCTTGCACAGGAGGCAGAGGGTGTGTAGCAGGAGGACGAGACTGCGAAGATCTGGCGGTCCATTTTGAGTCCGGAGTCCAGGATGATTCCCAGGTTGCGTGCGTGGTCCGTGGGGTTGGGTGGACTTCCAAGGGAAGGGGCCACCAGGTGTCATTCCAGGCGTCAGGGTGTGGGCCCATGATGAGTACTTCTATTTTGTTGGTGTTTAGTTGAAGGCAGCTGTTTTTCATCCATTTTGTGACAGCTTCCATGCCTTCTCAAAAATTGTGTCTGGCGGTGTTGGGTTCGTTGGATAGGGAGAGGATAAGTTGGGTGTCGACACAATGTTGAGTCCTTAGGTTCTGACGATGGGGGCGAGGGAAGCCATGTAGATGTTGAAGAGCGTAGGGCTGAACGATGGCCCATGGGGGGCTCGGTAGGTGGTTGGTGTAGGGTCCAAGAGGAAATGTGGGAGTCTGACCCGCTGCGTTCTGCCGGAGAGGTAGGAGCAGATCTATTTGAGGGCCTCGTCTTAAATCCCTGCATCGTGTAGTCTGCGTATTAGGGTGCAGAGAGAGACTGTGTCGAAGGCCGCTGAGAGGTCGAGGAGGATGAGGGCTGCTGTTTCTCCTTTGTCCAGTAGGGTGCGGATGTCGTCTGTTGTGAAAAGGAGGGTGGTTTTCATGCTGCAGATTTTTCTGAAGCCGGATTGGGAGGAGTCGAGGATGTTGTGCTCTTCGATAAATGTGGTGAGTTGGTTGTTGATAGCTTTCTCGTTGACTTTCGCTGGGAGGGGGAGCAGGGAGATGGGTCTGTAGTTCTTGAGGTCGGTGGGTTCCGCCGAGGGTTTCTTGAGGATGGGGTTTGATCTCGGCGTGTTTTCAGTCGTTAGGGAACGATGCGGTTGCCAGGGAGCGGTTGATGGTGTGGCAGAGCATGGGTGCAATGGTGTTGGAGTCTCTGTTGAAAATGTGGTGGGGGTGAGGGGTCCGTGGGGGCCCCAGAGTGGATGGAGTTCATTGTCTTCAGTGTGTCTTCAGTGGTGAGGGCTGCCCAGTTGTTGATCGTTAGCTTCATTGTGTCGGGGTGGTTTTTGAGGGTTCAGTGTGTTGGTCCACTTTCCACATCCTTAAAAGTCCGCTGGATGCACTCCAGGCTTGAGGGAACATGGTGGTGATGTCCGTGAACACCTGCACTCAGGCTTCCTTTGATGGATGGAAGGAAGGCTTTTCTTTCAATGCCAAGCAAATAGGCCTCAATTCCAACAAGTTGATGTGGAGCTGAGATTCCGCCATTCTGCCAGAGTCCACAGTCCTCTGATCGCCACAGCAACCCATAAGGGATGCATCTGTCACCACTGTGAACTCTAGGTGGAGAAGATAGAGATATCTGCCACTGACCCTATCGCGGTTCATGAGTCACCACTGATGATTTTGTGTATTTACCTCCAATATCTGAACCAGGCTGGAGAGTCCCCTGATGCTGCACACCCTGGAACTTTAGGTCCCACTGCAGAGTCTGCAAATGCCTTCAGGTATGTTGTACCGGTAGAATGCAGGGGGCCATGAGACACAGCAGCCTCGGAGTCAGTCTTACTGAGATCCAGGACTTGCCGGAGGATGGGTTCAGAACTGTACTGTATCCAGAATGACTCAGATGAAAGGCAGTGCCTGAGACGGAGTCAGGTGTAACTTTGGCATGTTGATAGTGATCCCCAGCAAATGCAGAAGGTTTGCAGTAGTCTAGAGGTAGTTGGCTACTGCCTGGGGCAAGCCTGCCTTCATTCACTGGCTAGTCATTAAGGTAGGAGAACACTGGAACCTTTCACCTCCACGATGGGCTACAACTTCCACCAACACTTTCTTGAGGGCACTGGTGAGGCTGAAGGGGAGCACAATGAATTGGATATGTTTGTAGCCCATTGTGAACTGCAGGTAATGCTGGTGAGCCGGCAGGACGGGGTGTGTGTCCAGCCCTACCATCCAGTCTCCAGGATCTAGGGCAGAGCAAACCTGAGCCAGCGTGAGCATCTTGAATTTCTCTTTTTTTCAGGAAAGTGTTGAGGGTGTAGATTTAGTATAGGGCTGAGGCCTCCAACCTTTTTCGGCAACAAAAAGTAGTCAAAATAACAACCATGCCCTACTTCTGGTGTTGTCACCCTCTCAATACTTGCTTTTGCCAAAAGAGATTTCACATAATGACAGAGTGAGGTAAGATGGTCCTTTGTCAGGTGTTCTTGGGATTGTGAGAGGAGGTGAGATGTATTCACAAAAGATAGGGTGTATTGCTTCTGCATGAACTGAAGTACACACTTGTTGGATGTTAACTCTGACCACTGTGGCAAGTGGTACATGATTCTGCCTCCAAAGGGGTGGCTGTGCTAAGTGGAGGATGCACTAAAGGGGCTGGTAGGCTGTGGTAGCTGGAGTGGTAGGGGGAACTAGGTAGCACGTTGGGACTGGCTTCTGCATCCTTTTGGGCTTCACAGTGCTGGCTTCGAAAGAATTGGGCACTCTGCAGGACCGGGTACAGCTGGTGCTGTGAATGCTGAAAGTTGTCCCTTCTACGTCTGTGGTAGAGACAATAGGACTGCTGTTGTGTCTGCTGGAACGGGTACAGCTGGTGCTGTAAATGCTGAAAGTTGTCTCTTCTACGTCCGTGGTAGAGACACTAGTACTGCTGTTGTGACTGGGCCAAGATGGAAAAGTCAAGTGATTAGGCAGTGACTATAGTGTTACATTTGCCTTTTTGCCAAATAGGCGGGAGCCATCAAAGGACATCCACGAAAACCTGGTGCTCATAACCATTTGTGGCAATTCAGTGCCACCATAGAAGCTATGGCTCAACCTATGAAGTCCATGGTGTCCAGTCTGCACTGGATGGCAAACTTCACTTCATCCCTGTTGGCCACCAAAACTTGATTCAAGATGGCGCAGTCTTTCTTGGGCAGCATAAGAAGCAGCTACACAACTGAATCTCACAATGGATGGGAATACCGGGCCACGAGGCATGAGGTGTTCACCAACCACAAGGCAAAGCTGGTTGAAGAAAACATGTGCTTTCCAAAGGTGTCCAGCCTTTGAATTCCCTATCTGGTGATGTGGTAGAGAAAGACGCTTGGGGTAACCTTCGCTCAAGAGACCTACAGCACTCACGGGAGATGTGCTGGGAGAGGAAGGCTGGATCTCCTGGGGCAAGATGATGGTGTTGGAAAATTATGTGGTACACAGGAGCACATGTACAAAGTTTGGACTAGGCCCCCGGGAGAGAGCTTTGTTGAAGGGAAGCAAGGGTTCAGTTGAACCCGCTACTAGGTAAAGCTCCTCTCTCACGGCACTGGTCTTGAACATGACAGTTGGCAGCTGGAGGTCGAGGACCTCTGTTGCCCTGCACATCAAGATGCACCTTTCTCTGAAACTTAGCCCAGAGGGGATACCATGCCAAAGTCTTGGGAGGTATCCAACCACTGCCATCAACCAGCTCCTCGTGCAAGCTTTCCTCATCAGGGTCCTCTAGGGCACCATACATCTCCTTCTCCTCTCCCCCTTGAGGAGTGTCAATGGGTGGAAAGTCCAGGTTATCGGCAATGAAGTTGAGCAGAGTTGTGTTGGCACAGGATCATCAATGGGTATAACAATCGGCTGGCTACGAGTGGTGCCAGTGGCACCAAGGATGGTGTCAGGATTTCGCCTCACTAGTGCAGCCATGATCAGGATTTAATTGAAAGATCTTTATGCAAACTATATATAGATACCGACTATATAACAGCTATTGTGGTATTGTTTTTGCTTTCTATGCCATTCCTTCCCTAGAAGAAAAACAAGTCCCATAATTCCGAGGGCTCAAACTCCTCAGCTGCGGGGTGGTATTCTGGCATAAAAGTTTCTGCTACACGCTAGCCGTCTAGCATAATTCCTATCCATGTAAGGTGATTCTAGTTGGAGGATCAAGGGGCTGAGGCACTGTTGCTGTGACGGTTGAGTTCGGTCCCACATGAGGCATTTTCCAGGAAGACTCTTCCGGCCTGCGGTGTGTTTCAAGGGGCATTCAGCATTCCTTTACAGCCCCGGAATTTGTGCTAATAGACTAAGGTACGGAAGTCTACAGCCGCCACCTTAGACTGCATTTTGATCTTCTGGTTTCCTCTTCCACCGGTAAGCACATTCAGTATTGTGAGCTGTATTTGAACTTCCAGTAATTGCTAGCCCGACGAAGGGCTGTGTTCCTGGTTGTGAGGAGGGGGTTAGTGCCGGTCATCGTACTCTGAAATTTCTATTTTTGTTCAGTAGGGGCCTGAGACGGCCGGCCAAACCATCATGCGCAGTGAAGGAAGTGCACTACCAATCCCCTCAGTGCCATCACCCCCTAGACTCTGCAGCAAAGGAGAAATGAAAAGAGTGATGTTTTTTTTCTCCTTTCCTGTCATTTTTGGGGGGTGGGAGGATGCTCCTACGCCATAGCGTAGGAGCTGACACTGCTTTTGTTCGTATTCAGTGCTGAGGAAGGTGCTTTTTTTTCTTATAATTTTTTCACTGGCATTTCAGTACTGTATGTTTACGAGTATCTGATAGCTCATGTGCTTTAAGGCGAGAGATCTTTCCTGGGTTTCTTTTGGAAACCTGACTTTAATTTTGCCTAAATTTGAATTACTTGAAGAATCTCTCATGTGGAATCAAGTTCATGACATTTGCTTGTGGTTTCTCTTTCAAGGAATTGCCGTTTTCAATAGTATCATTTTTGTCTTATGAATGGCATATATTTCAAAGACAATTGACCTTTTGCTATGAACATACTTCAAATCATCTTTCTGCAGTGGTGAAGTGCAATTCATCATCTCTCGCATTAATCTAAGAATTATTCTGATACTTATAGGAGTTCCAAAGAAAAAGTATTAATTTGAGACTCTGTTTATAGTTGTTTTGGAGTATGTATGAGAGTTCCTGTTTTAAATAATAATCAAGAATGTATATTTGTGTCTGAGGAAGACGTATGGATGGCTGTCTTTGTTGATTTTCCCTACGGTTCATAGAGAGAGAGAGAGAGAGAGAGAGAGAGAGAGAGAGAACCATTAGTCTGGAAATCACGCAGTGGGTAGTTCTTGGCCCTTAAGAAAGTACTGCGTGATATTAGGTATTTATTTTCCCTCGCTTGATCACCCCAAAAATCCATACTGTTATGGTAACCGGAATTGGGGGTGTCAAAAGGTGGACAATACTGTACATCGCTCAGATCCCGAGGAGTTCTCTCACAAGGTCAAGTCTTGACAGATGGCGCCGGATGGGACAGAGCTGGGGCGGATGGAGGCACTCGTGGTGGGATGCAGGGGTGGGTCCAATGGGCCCAGCTGGTGACGAGGACAAAGCTACTGACAGCAACCCAGCAGGGGCACCTCTCTGCAACATGGGGCCCAGAGGTGTGCCAAAAGGTGTTGGTGACCCAAAGATGGCATATATAGGAGCAGAGTGGAGCCTTCTTCAGCTGCCGTACTAGGAGCTTCTTCGCCTGCTTACAAATCACCTTTGGGTGCATCGATCTGCATTCGACACCGACCTTGGGGGTCTTGCTCCCAGAGACACACCAGGTGGGGGTTGGACACAGACATCTGCGTGTGAAAATCCTCATAAGGCTTCAACCCTGATAGTTTTGCAGGGGACACAAAGCCCTAGAACACTGGAGCAAAGTTCAAAATGTCAACAAAAATAATTACTGAGGTAGCTCTCTGGATCCACGTGGTTGGCACCAAACGAAATGAACTGATATCAGTGTACCAGGTTGGTGCTTATATAGGCACTGTGATGTCACTTCCAACACAGATGATGAGGAGCAGAACAACTATGCCTACTGTCGCGCAAAGGTACTCATCAAGATTTTCCACATGTAGTCTGACATCTGAGGAATATTCTAAGGTGAGGAATCTCCAGTTGGAAATCTCTATCAGAATGACTTTTTAATGCTTTAACTGGGTTGTGACTCTAATGAGGAGAGCAACTGTCCAGCATCACCCGAGGACCATTGTTCAGTCATTACCGACACCACCTGAGGACCGTTGTTCAGTCATTTTTCTCCTCTGAATCCTCCTGAGGTGAAAACCTTTAGTAACTGATGGTCCTAGCTGAAAGGTGCAACAGATTTAAACGTTTTTTTGGGTTATGTTTCAAATGGAGACAGTAAATGCAATCAGAAGGAGGATCATCCATGAACATGTCATTGTTGACCCAAGATGCACAGGGTCTATAAAAGCCTTTTATAGCGGATTGAGCAATGTTGACAGAAATCCTAGAAAATCACTAGCACAGACTCCAAGCTCCAATCCTGAAAAGAAGTGTCTGAAGAGATGAAACCTAATAGCAGATGTAATAAAAATGTAGGTTTAAATGAAGGAGAAAGATTTTGAGAAGAGTTTTTAAAAAAGGACACTCTTCCATATGCCATGCAGTAGAAAGTTGGACCTCTAGGCGGCGTGAAGTTCAATGCACTCTGACCTCATTGTTAGACTTTAGGTCATTTCAAATTAGATGACTGGGCTACTGAGATTAAACTGTTTTTCTGTATTTCTATAGAAATTTAGCTTTACTGTTAATGTATAATCACAGCAGATACTCCCAGCTAGATGACCGGGAATAATTCAAGCATGTGAGTTTATGAAAGATCCAATGTCGCAGACAAATTATGTGCAGACTAGTGCTTGAAGGTGGTCTCTGGGGCTGGAACATAAGCCTACCCACTACACTGAATGAAAGGCGGAATGAAACACAATGTGCTGAATAGGTCATAACTCTAACTGTGTTATTAAAGTTAGTGTTAGGTATTTTTGCTATGCAGTGATTCCAACTCTGCTGATGGGATTCCAAACACAAGAATCTATAAAAAATAGAATTGCTGTAAAAGTTAAATTTGGTTGGCATTTGTCATAGGACATATAAGTGATGGTATGATAGGTCCACGGCTTAAAGAGATATCTACGCTGATTTAAGTGTTGGGATGAACCTCGATTGATTGATACTGAACTGTTGGAGCTATTTAGAAACATTTGAGGGTGCACTAAACAATCTTCTCTTTTGGAAGTGAGCTAAAGAATTATGGAGAGCGGTAACCACCTACTCCAAGATGCAGAAGGCAAGGGTTTTAGCCACATGCTTTAAGAACATAATGAGATGATGGTTAGACAGCAACAATATCTCTATATCAAAACCTGCAGCACTCAGCATTGAGTGTAGCAAGGAGGGTGAAAAAGTGATGTTTCATCCTGACTGAATTCTATCTTTACCTTAGGGTAAGCACAGCAAACAACTGAAAATCCTAAGGGTGTGCAGCAACTCAGTCTGCCACTAGGCTACGATAAGGTCCTGAACTAGACCCTGCAGGTCTCAACTTGGAATATCAATGAGCAAAATCAGCATTCATTAGACCTAACCTATAAATTACTATTAGTTCACTTGAAGACAATGATCTAGTTCACCACAGAAAAGGGAAATCACAAGTATGAGAAACGATGACCCAAAAATGTAACATGTCATAATGAAAACAACAGTCTAGATTAAATAAGTAAATAAAGTTCTTTATTCGGAAACTATTACAGTTAACCCTAAAAGCTCAATACATGTATCAAAACTAGAGTCTAGAGTCAAGGAACGGCGCTCTTATTTTAAAGTTAAAAAAATGTAAAAACTAGATGACTCTATACCCAGAATCAAGCAGCTCATGATCCCACAAACATCATGGAAGTGGATTACAATGAGAGGGAAAAATATGTGACCATTTCTAGGAAACATTGCCAGTCAAGAAGTGGGCTTCCTGGGTGTGCAGGTGTTCATGGTCCTTCCCTGATAAAAGGTTGGACACTTCCTTATACAGCACTTTTGAGACCCTCTGGGTGAGTAGTGCGCTATACAAATTTTCTGACTTGACTTGACTAAAGGGAATGTGTTAACATTTTACATATTCTCCACTTCTTGCATTAACCCACCGCAAGTACTGATGTCAATACCTCCACACAGGATCAAAGCAAACACAACTCACTTCCAACCAGGCACCCTACAAGGTGCAGCGTGCTACCCATGTAGGCAAGCGCTTCTGTGCCCCACAGAGTGGTAGTAAGTGCTATATCAATAAATCAATCAACCAATCAATCAATCAGTGAACTTGTAAATCGCGCTACTTACCCGTGAGGGTCTCAAGGTGCTGAGGAGGGGGTGGTGCTGCTATTGCTCGAAGAGCCAGGTCTTAAGGAGCCTTCTGAAGGTGAGCAGGTCTTGGGTCTTCTGCAGATGGCTAGGGAGGGTGTTCCAGGTCTTGGCGGCGAGGAAGGACAAGGATCTGCTGCCGGAGGTTGTTCGTTGGATGAGCGGGATGGCAGCAAGGGCGAGGCTGGCGGAGCGGAGCTGGCTGACTGGGGTGTAGAAGTTGAGTCTGTTGTTCAGGTAGGCTGGCCCGGTGTTGTGGAGTGCTCTATGTGCGTGGGTGAGGAGCTTGAAGGTGATCCTCTTGTTGACGGGGAGCCAGTGCAGGTCTCTTAGATGGGAGGTGATGTGGCTGCTGCGGGGGATGTTGAGAATCAGTCGGGCGGAGGAGTTTTGGATGCGTTGTAGTCATCGCAGGTGTTTGGCTGGGATTACTGCGTAGAGTGTGTTGCCGTAGTCCAGCCTGCTGCCGACGAGGGCTTGGGTCACCGTTCTTCTGGTTTCGGTTGGGATCCACTTGTAGATCCTGCAAAACATGCAGAGGGTGTTGTAGCAGGAGGAGGAGATGGCGTTGTCCTGTTTAGACATGGAGAGGGAGGAGTCGAGGATGAATCCTAGGTTGTGTGCGTGGTCCGTGGGTGTTGGAGCTGTTCCCAGTGTGGTCGGACACCAGGAGTCATCCCACGCAGAGGGGGTGGGGCCGAGGATGAGGACTTCCGTTTTGTCTGAGTTCAGCCTTAGACGGCTGCGCCTCATCCACTCAGCAACGGCCTTCATTCCCTCGTGGAGGTTGGTTTTGGCAGTGTGTGGGTCCTTTGTGAGGGAGTGGATGAGCTGGATTTCATCGGCATAGGAGATGATGTTGAGGTCGTGATGGTGGGCCACTTGTGCGAGGGGGGCCATGTAGACGTTGAACAGGGTCGGGCTGAGGGATGAGCCTTGGGGTATGCCGCAGATGATGTCAGTAGCTTCGGATCGGAAGGGTGGGAGGCGGACTCATTGGGTTCTGCCGGAGAGGAAGGACGTGGTCAAGTCCAGGGCCTTTGTCTGGATTCCGGCTTCCTGGAGGCGTGTTCTTAGTATGCGGTGGCAGACCGTGTCGAAGGCAGCTGACAGGTCCAGGAGAATGAGGGCTGAGGTTTTGACGTTGTCTAGTTGGCGCCTCATGTTGTCTGTGGCTGCGATGAGGGCTGTCTCGGTGCTGTGGTTTCGTATGACTCCAGACTGGGATGGGTGTAGAATGTTGTTATCCTCGAGGTGACGGGTCAGCTGTATGTTGGCGATTTTCTCGATAACCTTCGCCGGGAAGGGGAGCAGGGAGATGGGCCGGACGTTCTTGAGGTCTTTGGGGTCCGCCTTGGGCTTCTTGAGGAGGGCGTTGATTTTGGCGTGCTTCCAGCTTTCTGGGAATGTCGCTGTGTCGAAGGAGATGTTGATGATCTTCTGTAGTTGGGGTGCGATGGTTGCGTCAGCTTTGTTGAAAACGTGGTGTGTGCAGGGGTCTGACGGAGATCCAGAGTGGATGGAGTTCATGATCTTGCGTGTCTCGTTGTCGTTGACGTGGGACCAGGAGGTCTGCTGGTGGCGTTCGGGGTGGGGTCTGTTGCGGTCGGGGCGGGTGAGGTGTTGAAGCTGTCGTGGATGTCTGCGATCTTGCGATGGAAGAAGGTGGCCAGTGAGTCGCTAAGTTCTTGCGATGGCAGGATGTCGTTGGTGTTGGCGCTGGGGTTGGAGAGTTCCTTCACTATGTTGAAAAGCTCTTTGCTGTTGTGTGCATTGTTGTCCAGGCGGGCCTTGAAAGAGGATCTCTTGGCTGTTCTGATGAGGTGGTGATGTCTGCGGATGGCATCCTTGTGGGCTGTGTGGCTGTCTGGTGTGCGGTCCTGGAGCCATTTCTTCTCCAGCTTCCGGCATGTACATTTGGAGGTCTGGAGTTCTTCGGTGAACCATGCAGCTTTCTTGCTGGAGTGGTTGATGGAGGGTTTCTTGAGCGGGGCAAGGGTATTGGTGCAGTCGTCGATCCACCGTCTGAAGTTTCGGGCGGCGGTGTCTGTGTCGGTGGGTGGGTTCTGGGCGAGGGTGGAGGTCAGCAGGTCTTCAGTGACTTTGCTCCAGCAGTGGCGAGGCAGCTGTTGGTGGCGGTGGCACGTGGTTGGTTTCTTGAAGGTGAAGTGGATGCAGCGGTGGTCAGTCCAGTGGAGTTCGGTGGTGTGGTTGAAGGCGATGTGGCTGCTTGTGGAGAAGACGGGGTCGAGCGTGTGGCCGGCGTCGTGGGTGGGTTCGGTGACGAGTTGTCGGAGGCCGAGATTGGCGAGGGTGGTGGAGTTGGCGTTGTTGTTGTTCTCGGGGTGAAAGTTTAGGTCCCAGAGGAGGATGTAGTCCGTGGAGGTGAATGCGTGGGTGCTGACGAGGTCGGCGATGGAGTCACTGAAGAGTGCCCAGGGTCCGGGGGTTTGTAGATGAGTGTCCCTCTGAGGGTGGTGTTGGGGTCAGTGTGGATCCGGAAGTGAAGGTGCTCGGCGGTGTTGAGAGGGTCGTCTGCGAGGGTGTGGACCTGGAGGGTGGACTTGTGGACAAGGGCTAATCCTCCTCCAGTTCCGTTGGTGCGGTCTCTGCGCGAGATCTTGTAGCCGTCCGGAATGGCTATGGCGATGTCAGGTGCCGAGGAGTCGTTCCACTAAGTCTTGTCAGGAAGGCAACGTCAGGGGCAGAGGTGTCAAACAGGTCCCACAGCTCAACGGCGTGTTTGTGTGCGGAGCGGGTGTTGAGGAGTATGCAGTGGAGGTAGTTGGGTCCAGTCTTCGGAGGTTTGGTGGTTCTGTCGCATGTGAAGTTGCAGGTGTGGCAGGAGAAGGGTCCATGGGTGCATTTCGGGGTGGCCTGAAAGCAGTGGTGGTCTCGGCCGGTGTTGAGAGCATGGAGGGTGTTGTCGTCGTATCGGGGTCTGGCGTCGTGGCGGGTGCGGGGAATAGGGGCTCTGGTGCTGGGCACAGTCCAGGCGCAGACAGGCTTGCCTTTGGCGCGCCAGCGTCGCGCCCACTGGGCGCGACCGCCATATAAGCGGCAACAATTTTCCAACTTCTTGCCTTCCCCAAGCTGCACCCGCGTCCATGCAACCATAACTCCACCCCTTTTTTTTGTTGCAGGCCTAATGTGAATTACCCGTATGAAGTGACTGAATATGTTAGAGTATGAATGATTTTTGTTAGATGTGAGTGCCTGTTGAGCCCCCTACCTTTACCCCCCGGAGTGAGTGGAACACTGTATATATTTTTTTATGTATAATTTTCTATGAATTTATCTCCGCCCATGAAATGATGAACAGTACTGCTGATTTTATGAACTTTTGTACTCACTATATTTTTATTATTTTGCTAAGATGACTAACTGCACCAAACCAAATAAAATAATTTGAAAAAAACATATATTTTCTATAAAGAATGATTTGATTGTGGTCTATTTGCTCCCTTGGTCTCGGATATTCATTGGATATTGCTCCCCCCTAATCTGAACTGGATCCCACTTGGGACCACCATTTACCAAGTTTGGCAGGGTGATTTCTTCTATTTGCTCCTGTGTTTTCCCCTTCGTTCCTGCCTATATCACTTATTTGCCCTGGGGAACCCCCTTCTATTACATAACGCGACCGCCATATAAGGCTGGGAGGGAGGGAGGGAGGAGCAGCTGGGAGGCGGGAGCGGGGTGGCGAGGGGGTGTGGCCGCAGGAGTCAGCGGCGGGGGCACAAAACACAAAAGGGGGTGGGGGAGGTGTACAAACACAACAAGAGTCAAAGACAGTACAAAAAAATCAGAGGCACTGATTTACAGGGGAAAATAACATAGAGAGTAGTAGGAACACAGCGGCGAGCGGAGGAACAGCAGGAGTGAACTTGTGCTCGAGGCAGCAGAGGGCAGCGAGCAGGTGGAGTTGTTCGGCGGTGGGGGGAATGACATGTCCTGCATGCAGGGTCAGGGGTCACTCCCACCGTCGGGCAGCGGCCGTCATTTAAGGCTGGGAGGGAGGAGCAGCTGGGAGGCAGAAGCTGGGCGGCCAGGGGGCGTGGCCGCAGGGGTCAGTGGCGGGAAAGCGGGGGGCACAAAACACAAAAAGGGGTAGGGGGAGGTGTACAAACACAACAAGAGTCAAAGACAGTACAAAAAATCAAAGGCACTGATTTACAGGGGAAAATAACATAGAGAGTAGTACAACCAAAGGAACACAGCGGTGAGCGGAGGAACAGCAGGAGCGAACTTGTGCTCGAGGCAGCAGCGGACAGCGAGCAGGTGGAGCTGTTCGGCGGTGGGAGGGGGGTTACCTGTCCTGCAAGCATATAAATATTGCAATTCAGCACAATAGCTGCTGTAACACATAATATGAACCATGTTTTATAGAATTGAGCCAGAATCTACCACATTCCAGCCGAATATATGGCATACAACCAGCACTAATGTTTGCTCCAAGCTTATTTCACTTCTTAGCACCTTTGCTTGACATTATTTATTCAAGCTTTACAACAAAGGAAGCAGATCAATCCAAAATATGCTTTCAAGAGTTATAATAACGAATATTTCTCAAACATTGACACACACAAGAATTTAACAATGAGCAGAGAAGCCTGCTACAATACTGAAACAAATTATACAAACGTCTCCCCTCGCCCAAATGTAACAAGAATGGAGTAACAATTAATCCAATAGGTGTTCTGGGTAGAAGGCAAGATAGCCATACCCCTGATTTTGTTTGCTTTATGGAAGCACTATGACTGAAAACCATTATAGAAGATATGAAGTAATTAGGAGTAATCCAGTCTCCCTGATATGACTTGCATATCTGAATCATTTGGGGGTAGCTGCTGAAAATAGCATTCCTAATAAAAAGGATAAGATTAAAGATACACCTGATTCCAGCCGTCTTACATTGACTACATTTCACTGGGAGATGCTCCAGATAACTAGTGAAAGGGAAAACGTAGAATGTGAGTACAGAGTGACGGTGTCCTGTTGGCTACAGGTTACTAACAGAATTGCTGAACAGACCAGACAGATGGCACTGACACATGTCTTTGCCTTATGCCCCAGAAGACATTATTCAACCAACCTGATAATTGTGCAGATTTTTTCTCAGTTATTGCCTACAAAAGCATATTAATGGTTTGTTAATCCCCAGTAAGCCCCCAGTAATTCATCTGGCTGTTCAGCTTGGAAAATGGACAACTACAGAGTTCAAATGATGTTTCAATGTGACATGGATGAATGACTGAATGTCCGCAACGAAGCCCATTTGCGCCCACCAGCTGAAATGTATCTTACAAGAGGCAAGACATATATTTTGATGCGATTACAAAATGGACTGTTTTGGGTTACTTGAGAAGGTTGAAGGGATTGAGAAAATTCTGTCATCGTAAAGATGAGATATGAGAGAGATCCTTACTAATAAGGTGCACGAGCACTAATGGCTAAATCACTTCAAACTGATTTTCTTCAGATGCACCGACGAAAGCTCCTAGAACAGATGTCGAAGCACAACCAGAGAAGCCAGCTCCTCGACTTGCAGATCTCAGCAGTATTAACTTAACTGCAAGTGAGGAGAAAAAAACGAAATTGCAAATTGGTATTCAAGCTGATAAATCACACAAACAATGGAAAGCCCTACAAGTGACAGAACCCAATCGCCTATCAAACAAGCTATTTAAATAAGTCCTGAACTGTTGGACTATCCCTGTCTGAATTTTGAACAAACCACTAGAATTTCCAATGCCAATGCATAACTTGGTTATTGTTCTACTCAACAAAAAAGGGAAAAAAGTAAACTTAACACCTTACAGACCAATAAGGTTGAGCAACACAGAAGCAAGGATATGCATATAAACAACATTAAGGAACGGTTGGAAGAAGAAGCCCTGACACCATTTTATGGAGGATTCCAAGGACTGCCTACAATAGATCTTGTTACACAATGAATCAGCGGATAATAAAATCTGCACTTGAAAGAAAACTCTTTGACATTCCTGTATTGCGGATCCACATTCTGCATCAATGTCAAACAAATGTTCTGGAGCAAACCCAATGCCACCTCGATTAATGAGCCAATTTCATCCAACCACTATATCAGAGGTACAACGCAGGCAGCATCTGCTCATTATTTATATGGCAAATGCTGCGACATTTAACTCAAAGAGATGGGGTTTTGTTGTGGCAAAAGTCAGAAAACGTGAAATCCACAAGGATAACTTCCAGGCCCATGCCAACCGTGGCAAGAAGCTAAAATCGGAGTAATCCAATACATCATCTGACATAATGTTTTTCAATTTTTACGAGAAATCTTTTAATCTACAGTTTCTCTGTAGCTTTCGTCTAGATTCTGTCACTTGACTGGAGAAAGCTCAACCTCTTAACCTGGCTAACATATGCTTGGTATCGCCATAACGTACTGATTATCAGATTACAGTGATCTAGAAGAAATAGGAGGACTAATCTTTTCACTGATGAAAACTGGGACCTTAATGTTCAGTGCATGATGGACTACACAGGGGGTCTTGAAAGATTCATGCTTTCTAGACAGGTGGCCAATGTAAGATGTTAGGTGCTGGAGTTACAGGAGCCCATTTTAATCACAAAAGTATGCATGCTGCTGCATTCTCTAATTTCAGACACCTATCCAGAAGGTACCCAGACAGACCCAAGTAAGCGCTGTTCATATAATCAAATTGAGGTTTCTTTAGGCGTAATATGGATTAATCACTGGAACCAAGCTATAAATGTAGGTGAGCCCTAACGAGGGCAGAATCGGTTCTGGGTTACTTTTGTTTTGGTTCCGGGAGGAACAGGCCTGGTAGACCAAGCTGGAATGTTCCCATTGGGCTAATTTTCATACGACTGATTCCAAGCTGTGGTGGTATGGTGTGCAAAATACATGGACTGGGATGCAGCCCTGAGTAATTACCAGTGACTGAGATTATTTCAAGCATTACATCACTTTTTTGTATACTCTAAAGAGAGACCGCACAGAACATCCACCTTCATAAAGAGGGCACCTGCAAGTTGGTTGCAATTGGGAAGATGCCCACTTCAAAGTCCACCATCACATCTGTATCACACCACTCTGGCAGTTGATATAATTGTCAGTGACCGTGTTGTCCAACTGAATTTTAATAGTGCCTCTGCAATAGAAGGGAGGAAAGCCTTTAGAACGAGGCAAAAGAGGGCCAAGAGCTGCAACACATTAATGTGCTGATGCTGCTTCAATGCGAACCAAAGACCCCTAGCAGTGATATTACCAAGGTGACAGTCAATTTCACTAGCCTCCATAGAATGAGTATGCAGAAGTCAAGAACGCTGTGACATTAGCAGTGCAAAGAGCTAGGCTGTCAAATACGTTTCTACATACAGTTAAGCTCTTAGGCTTTTAATGCAGGTGCCTTCAGAAAGGCATTAGTGTTCAGTTCAGTGAAACAGGCTTTACACAGTGGGAAACAACAACAAAAACCTTTGATCTGTAAAGTCATGCAATTCGCCTTCAGACAACTAGGCCCAAGAAAAGTTTCTCCCACGAAGCAGCCAGCATCATCAACAGCATTAAACAGCAATAGCAGTTCTGAGACTGCAGAGGAATGCGGCAGGATTTCAGTTAAAATGGGAAGGGTCAAGGACAATTCCAAGGCATCTGAACCATTTTGTGCTGCCGAAGAGGAGAACAGACTTTGTCTGAAGGAAGCACTTTGGAGTACCAGATGTCCCCTTCTGGAGAAGTATCAAGGTCTTTAACAAGTTTAGGCCCAGGAAAAGGCCAGCATCTATATTGCCAAGACTAAGGAGGTTGCTAGCGTCTGAGTATCATCCTAGATGAAGATATAGTCTTTGCCTGGCATAACAAATGGATCGTATTCCAATCATAAAATGTCTCTACCTGGGCATATTTTTGGGCTAAAGAAGCTGCTCTTCTGCGGGTTCATGACCACAACAGGCATAAAACTTATCTCTCATCTTTCATACTGTCTTACATCTGTGAAGTTGGAACAATAAGGATATCTGATTCAAGGGTGTCGTGGGTAAAAGAAGATATAATCCACAGGTAGCCAGGTAGTTTATCCAAGATGTAGGTTTATTAGAAGATCAATACAAGTTCCATGTAAATCTCAGGTAATATCAGGGAGATAAGTAAATAGTAAGTAGATAGTAAATAGATAGTCCCACCAGGAGCTAGATGTTAGTTGCTCAGCCCACACTCCTCAACTGTCATTCCACAGACACACAGGCACACTCACATTCTAAACTCTCTGACATCACGCACTCCAACATTCCACGCAGACACCACACTCACTCTGGCTTGAGCAACTAGAAAGGAGGAGAAACCAAGTACAACATATCCCCTTTTCTTCACAGGAAATAAACAGAATAACTTGCAACTAAGCAAATCTAAACTGAAAGATAAACTTGCAAAGAAGCAGACAGATCAAAAGGAAAAGGAGAAAGAAATAGGTGAAAAGAATAAAGGAAGCAAAGAAACAAAGTAAAAGGATAAACCATAAAACATGGCACATATCCCCTTCCTTTGGAGAAATCAAACAATGCGAACATGAAAAGGCTTAAAGTGCAAAACATAGAGTAGATACCCCACTGCATTATACAAATAATGGGAATGTACAGCTTTAAATAAAGTAACCTCAATACTTAATCTTATCAATAATAACGCTAGGGCGTATTCATACCTGCACTTCCTTAATAATAACGCTAACGCGTTTTGAAACCTTCGCTTCCTCAATAATAACGCAAACGCGTCTTAATACCTGCGCTTTAATTTAAGAAGCTAACACGTCTTAAAACCTGTACTGTAATTTATGAAGCTTACATGTCTTAATACCTGTACTTTAATTTATGAAGCTAACACGTCTTAATACCTGTACTTTAATTTATGAAGCTAACACGTCTTAATACCTGTACTTTAATTTATGAAGCTAACACGTCTTAATACCTATAATTCCTAAACATTGAAGCTAACGTGTTTTGATACCTATACCGTGTTTTGATACCTGTACTTACTAAATTGAAGAATAACGCGTTTTGATATCTGTATTATCTAAATAATAAAGTTTGCGCTATAATACTTGCACCATATACTTGTGCCATACAATAATTTGAGAATTTCATTGCGTCTTACTACCTGCGCTTTAAAGTTAAATAGTACACACCTAAAATTACACAAACTAGAGTGCACTATTATTAAATTAATTTAAAAACATGGCTAAACGAACAAAACTCACACTGTTGGATGTATAGTGAAAGTAAGTCAGGCATCACATAAATATGTAGGTAGGGAACAGTTAAAGAGTGTGCGCACCACTCTCACTGAATAAATTAATAAGAGCAAGAAGACCAGCTTCTTCCTAACAAAATCCTACGAATAAAGATGGTAATTGTGCTCAAGAATATCAAATACAGTACCTGACCACTTTATGAGAAGGCTAAAAGAAGCAGTGAATAATATAACATTCAGCTAGAAGGAAAATTGTGTTAAATTGTATAAGCTAAAAAGTTTTGATCAGATTAGGTTATGCATGCTCAAAATTAATGTAGAATAATTAATAAAGTTTACAAAATGTATATTACAACACCGGTGAGCGAACCCTCTCACCCGAGTTGACAACTGTCTCTACATTCAGTTAATTTCACGAATCTGTTAAAGTCTGCACAGGATAAGAGCTTTCACTCATGTAGAAGCAAGGCGTGAACTGCAAGTTTCCTCTTTTCTCGACAGTCCCAAATCCGAGTGAACTTCACTTTTAAAGATGGTGGCACGTCTCTTGACGCCGGATGGCTCTGGGTACGACTATGCAGATCAATATGTGGCTGCTGTACAGCCTGTCTCACGATGTCCGTGGTAGTGACCATAACCTCAGCCAGAGGCGCAACTAGAGCCAAATTTCGGGAGGGGGCTAAGAAAAAATTTCGGGGGGGCTGAACCTTTCATCAGTAGGCAGCGTGGGGCTGCAGGGGCTCTTAGAAGGGGTGAAACAACTGCAAGGCCTCATTAACATTTAAATGGTCTTGTAATGACCTGTGAAACGTTCGGGTGCGGCTCTGTGTGTGCCCGGGATCTGTCTCATCCCGGGCTGCCACACACGACGGGGGGGGGGGGCTGCAGCCCGGTGAGTTCAATGGGTGTTGCGGGCCTGACCTCAGCGCAAAACGGCAATATTGTCTGCCCACGAACCTTAAAACGTGTGGCAAAGACTCTCACAAAATAAAAATACAACGTTTCCATGGTGACAGTATTGCGTAGGGCTGGGCGGCTCTCGGCACGTCTCTGCTTTAACCCCTCCCCTGCTGATGACGGAACCGCTCCGTCATCAGCTACAGTTGGGCTGTGCTGATGACGGAGCGGTTCCGTTATGGCCCAGCCGCCGCGCCTGCGCGGCGCTGATTTCGCGCCTGCGCGGGCGTTCTAATGAGCGGGGCGGGTCATGACGGAACCGCTCCGTCACCAGCATAGCTCAACCGCGGCTGGTGACGGAGCGGTTCTGTCACCAGCATGCAGCCGCCGCGCGGCCGCCCCGCCCCTTTAGCGCTGCGGCGGAATAGCTGCCACAGCGAAGGGGTTAAACGTGCAAATGGAAAACAAAGGGAAATAACGTCACAAGGAGAAGAAGGGAGAAGGTAGGCTGCATTCCCTTCTCTCTTAAAAATTACAGTTATGCATTGCGCAGTTAGCTTGTGATGTTTAAAAAGTCATCGCTCATCTTACCAATACAGCCAACTCCAGTCGCGCCCGCCTTTCCCATTGTATAGTTCAAGTAGTAATGAAGAAAACATTTCCAAACATTGCTAAAGTAGGTGCATGACTCGGCTCAGTTTATAAACACAAGCGCTGCGTGTTCTTCATTTTGGCAGCTCCAACCGCTTTTAATAAATGGGTTGCGTGTTGTTGACTTTAAAATGTTCCAGGCACACGATGTGACAGCTTAAACTGCCCATAAATACATCCACGGCGCTGCTCACTCACAATTCTTGCAAGCGAAAATGATTTCTCCTTTCAAATTTGAATGACAGACAAATCCGACAGCATAACAGTTTCAAAATCACTTTTGACACGCAATCACTTTTGACACGCAGCTCTTTAACCGAGGTAATATGCCAATTAAACCTCTCACTTCCTTAACAGCTGCAATATTTCTACAATGACAATTTCTGCCGATTTCTGCCAACTCTGCCACAATACTGATGTATAACACGACGATCACTTCCAACTCTGTCACAACATTAAAGTGAAGCACCTGTTTGTCAGTATAGCACTGTAAAACGGTTGTTGAATTAATTGCGCTATTTGTCACAATAAAATGTTCATAAATATCAAAACCCTGGGTTAGTAGGCTGTCCGTTGGAAAGGGACACTGGTGGGACTTACCGGGGTTGTTCTTTTGTTCTGTTGTTTTCGGTTTCAGCAGAGATAATTTTAATTCGTTTTCAGTTCTAAAAGCTCTGGTTTCTTTACTTCTTGCACGCTGTAGATTCTTAATATTTCTCAAAACGTCGCCAAAATGTCGTGGGTAAAAGAAGATATAATCCACAGGTAGCCAGGTAGTTTATCCAAGATGTAGGTTTATTAGAAGATCAATACAAGTTCCATGTAAATCTCAGGTAATATCAGGGAGATCAGTAAATAGTAAGTAGATAGTAAATAGATAGTCACACCAGGAGCTAGATGTTAGTTGCTCAGCCCACACTCCTCAACTGTCATTCCACAGACACACAGGCACACTCACATTCTAAACTCTCTGACATCACGCACTCCAACATTCCACGCAGACACCACACTCACTCTGGCTTGAGCAACTAGAAAGGAGGAGAAACCAAGTACAACAAAGGGCTATGCTAGTGGAGGCCTGAATCAGGTGGCGTCAGGGCTGGCAGAAGTTAAATCCTTGGGGAGTGGAAAAGAAGGAAGAGGAACAGTCTCAAATGATGCCAGGAGTGGGAATGTTTCCTCCAGGAAGAAGATGACCTCTCCTTCCTATGGCATTATATGTACTTTTATGGGAAATGTCCTTTGGAGACAATTGCCTTTCGGGGAAGTGTTGAAAAGAACAGGTACTGCTCAGTGGACAGGAATTACTTGGTCAACCATTCTCCAAAGAACTTCGGATGCATTGAGGAGCTGGAGTTACAGAGTGATGGATAGTAGTCTGATCCAAGACATCGCATGCTAATCTGACAAAGACCTACAAATCTGACAAAGACAAGTTTCTATGGCCTCTACAGCAGTGTTTAAAACTTCAAAATCATAAGAGGAGAAATTTGATCTAATTGCTGCTGAAAGCTGAGGATTTCTGTTAGCGAAGAGCTCTGGGTGTGCTCCATGAATCACCGAAAACTGGAGCTGACACTAGAGTGTTAATTGGCACCCGCCGCGTCCTGATGTCAATTTCCAAATTATAAAGTGTTCTGTATGGGGGAAGTATGGCCTTGACTTCCACTGCTATAGTATTAAAGCAGGAATAGAAAAAAACCTCTTCTTATGAGTAAGTTTCAGTTATGCATTAAAAGGTACATGCATCAAAAGATTTTGCGATCGCAAACGGTGCAAATCGCAAAAATCGGCCGTTTGCGATCGCAAAATCCTCTTTTGGAATACATGAAAGTTCAAGGCCCTCGCAATTTAAGAATTCGCAAATATTTGCGAATTCTCAAATTGCGATTGCATTTAAGGAATCGCATTTTGCGATTCCTTAAATGCAATGCAAGAAACCTTTTAAAATTGCGAATTCGCAATTAGGGGGTTGCAAATTACCATGAGGGTGAACCTCGTGGTAATTTGCGAAAAATTATTAAAATGCTCAAATTAGCATTTTAAACACTGTCATGTTACAGACACACATGTCCTTAGGACATGTGTGTGTGAAACATGCACTTTAAAATACATTTCAGGGGTGCAGGAGGGGGTCCTTTGGACCCCCCCCCCCTGCACCCATGGAATGCATTAACATTTTGCGAATCGCTAATTGCAATTCGCAAAATGTCAATGCCTTCCCATTGATTCCTATGGGCCCTTTGGCCCATAGGAATCAATGGGAATTGCGAAATCGCAAATTAGAATTCGCATAATATTTGCGATTCGGTAAAAATTGCGATTTTTTCTGATTCGCAAAAATTATGTGAATAAATTGATGCATCCCGTTTTGCGATTCCTTATTTGCGATTCCTTAAAAATCGCTAATAAGGAATCGCAAAACGTTTTGTTGATGCATGTCACTGTTAGTGCATTCATTTTATACAAATCTCATTGAAGAATATGAATCAATTTAGCAGAATAGTATACTAATTATACAAGGTGCTCCTAATCCTTTTTAAATTACCATGACAGTATAGCTCTGCAGGAAACGTGGGAGGAGCAGAGGTGTCTGATCCCCGAATTTATTGAGAATTATATACCAGGCGCGAGAGCGCATACGCTTAGCAGATCAGAGAGCGCTGTCCACATATACATCAGTTAAACTCCAAGGGAACATCTGCAGATCACACTCCAAGAGAGCTGGCTGCAAGTAATCAAAGTCAAGAACTGAAGATTACAGCATCCTCGCTTGTTGATCAATGTTTGTCAGTCCAAATGCATAGGAGAAGAGAACAAAACTAAAGTGCCTGATTATGACCGTGTGGGACTTGACCAAGGACCACCCCCAAGCTGATTGTATGATACCGGGGACTTCAATACGAACCTCTTTCAAAACCATCAAGGGACAGCAACAAGCTCATCCTGTGGAACAAATCAGGCCGAGGGACTGTCCATGATGCCCATTAGGGGAGTTTCTGGTTCAGCAACTTAACTGTGGGCTTCCAAGTATTGAACGGAAGAGTCCCATAAGATAGATCTTTAAACTGTTCAAGAACCGATGGAAAAACCTGCTCTCACCTTGATTACAGTATATGTAACATAGATATGCTACATGCTAACCTTAGTAGAATGTTTGGCGCACGGAGCAACCACCATCCTCAATCCGTCAATATAAATTTCAACTCGTCCTACCATGTCTCTACAAGCACCATGTGTAAAGGAATATACACAGAAAACCTCAAGCGCCTTAAATGGAGTGACGCCGTTAAATGCATAAAATTAGTTGAGAAGATGAGCTCAAGCAATGTGCCACCAATCATTGCATGGACAAACCTTACTGCCCCTCTCCTCATCACGTTTTGGTGCTCAACTCGATGGCTCTGCCCTATTAATCCAGCTATCGCCTCATCCACATTTCAGCATCTTAAGAAAGCCCGCATTATGGCAATGAGGGGGGCTCAGAAGAACCCCGGATCGAAGGAGTTAATTGATGCATTCAAGTAAGCGCAGAAAAATTACAGGCAAGCAATTCTTGCAGATAAGCTAAGACATTTAAAACACTTTTGGGTAACCCTCTTATGTGAGAGCAAGAAATCTAACTCTAGGAATTTATTGGGCCTTGGTAAACAGTCAGTTAAATGGATTGAGCAGGCTTAGCTGTGCGAATATTACCGAACCAAAATGGGTCACCTTTCTTTCCAGTTACTTACTGGCAAGTGGGGCTGCAGACAAAGCACTTAACCTTTCCTGGCGCCCTTACTAACTTTTTCATGAGCCACCAAATCTCAGTATACAAGAAAGTACTAGGCATCTCTCGACAGGCCAGGAGAGCTAGAGTAAGGCTGGAGCTGGGTCTAACTCACCCAGACATTACCTGTCTTGGGGACACTCTAAAATACTATATTAGTACCCTGCGAGCTCCAGCAACAGCCTTGAAAGCGCAAATTAAAACAATCTTTGAAGAAAGTGCATCTCCATGGCATGCGCAATTGACAGTGGCCACAAAATTGTTAGAAATTGAGGTGCAAAACCTGGACAATTTAAACATTCCAGTAGCTGCATGGAAAAGAGCTGTGAACAGAAGGGTCAAGAATACATCACACGCAAGAGACCTGGAAAGCTTAGACTACCAACTAAATCTCTCTTCACTGGATGCCTCTTACATAGTGGGAAAACCACAGCCTTATGTCGGGCAAGCATTAACTGTCCAAACCCGAAAAAATATCCCTTACATGAGGCTTCTCGCATTGCCCATCGTGGATTTTAACCAAAGCTGGGCCCGTCTGGATAATTTAGCTGCATGCAGACTCTGCAATTACCGTCAGGAATCCTGGCTTCATCTACTGTGCTGCTGTCCAAAGTTAGCTAGTGAGAGGCATCGTTTGGTCATTCCAATCTGCAGAGCTCAGGGCCTTATACAATGCAGCGAAGTCTCGGACTTGTGTTTTTCTTCGAACTCAACTCAAACAGTTGCACGGCTGGGGAAATTCATAGAATTAATTCGAGCCACACTGTTCCTGAAAACAGAGCCTCATAAAGAAAACAGTCGGCTCGGAAGTACGGAAGCCGCAGACATACTTCCCGTTTAAAACTAAAGCACTTTGCACTCAAATTGTATACCCAGAATGTGATATTGTATTTAAGGGTTTATGCCTTACCAGGTCATAGTAATACACAGAGAATTTTAACTTTTATTATATTTCTTTAATACTGCTAGTATATTGTAATGATTTTAAGTATTCGAACAATAAAAGGGATGTCTAAAAAAAAATTTTTTTTTAAGTGGGGCTGCAGACAAAGCACTGGATGGGGGCTTTCAAAGTCCAGAAACAACTAACAACCTTGCCTCACTTCAAGATCAAGACTGATCACCCGCACTGACATAGATAAAGCCATCCTGACGAAAGAGCTGGTCCATGCAATATCGAAGGCCAGAATTGAAGGGGCTCCCAAGTACAACGGTCTCCCTCAAGCCCTCCCCAAACAGGGCATTCTGTTCTGGGCTGGAAGGCTGTGCTCCCTCCTCAACTACTGCCTGAGGACCACTACAATACCCGAGTCATGGCGCTGGGCCGTAATCAATCCAATCCACAAAGGGGGTTCTAGATCGAACCTGAGCAATTACAGACTAATTGCGCTTATCAGCAATGAAGCTAAACTGTGTGCCAATTTGCTCCTGGAAGACCTCTGACTATGGGTGGAGTCAAAGAGGATTATCCCAAAGAATCTAACTTAATTCACCACAAAATCCGGCACGTTGTCATTTTTACTGTTTCGTTGACTTCAAAGTTGAAGTCAACGGAAATTGATTGTGTACCAAGGTGGGCACTCTGGGCCAAACAAATGAAATGGAGAACCCCTTCGAAGCTCCTGGAGTCAGTTATTCAGCTGCAATACAACACTTGGATTTGCATCAAACTAGGAGATGGAGCTTATGTATCAATGAAAATCCATAAAATGCAAGGTGTAAAGCAGCATGTGTGCTGGCCCCCTACTTTTTAATCTGTTCATCACCCACCTGTTGCACTGCCTTGATTCCTTCAACTGCCACCTCCCCCAAGTAAGGTGGTGAACGGAACAGCTATTTGTTATATGCCAATAATCTTGCCCTGTTCAGTTTTACACATGTTGGGCTACAACGACTGCTAAACGAGCTACATACCTATACAACAGCCAACACCTTGGAAGTCAATCTGAAGAAAACCAAGGTAGTGACTTTTGGAAGGAAAAATTACCAAGGCAGAGGCTGGACAATAGGATGACAGTGGATAAATCATATATGTATTTGATGGTTCTCATAGATGCAAGAGGCTCACATGCACATCACCAAAAGGAAGTTGAAACAAAGGATCTAGCCTTTCAGGTGACTTTATCAAACCTTTCAAAATTGTTTCTGGGACCAAACATATATTCATTGCTGGAAGTTATAAGGGCCAAAATCTCCCCTTTGCTGTCCTATGGCAGTGAATGGTCATTGGGCAAAAATAGCAGCTTATTAAACAAACTGAATAGAAGAAAATACAAAAGTGTTCTTCACCTGCCAAGGTCCTCATCTCCCACTCTGATTAGGCAGGAACTGGTTCTCATTGACCAGCGGGCAGTCAGTGCTGGTGCCTATCTCAATTTATGCTCACGTTGCTGCTTGACAGATATCCAGGACTGGGAAACACAGAGCCAAGGCCATAGTCACAGCCCTTCCCCTGGTGAAATAGGTCCTTCATACCTAAGAGGGCTGCTTCTTTGCCAGGGCATAGCAGATCTACGAGAGAACAACCCAGCGAAAGATGGTCCTTTTTCTGCACTGCCTTCCCTTCTTAGCTCCCACGTAACCCATAAAGACTTGGCCGTCCACTTGGAACTCATTTGTGGGGTCAAGGCAGAACGACATAGCTCTTTATTGGTCCAGTCGGAAGAGACGCTCCTCCTCTTTAGAGGGATGCGGGGAGCCAAGAAGGTGGGCAATGTGATGGATTGAGCCAGATGGAAAGGGGGCACAACCTTTGGTAAAAATGAAGCCTTGGTGCGAAGCACCTCTTTGTCTGGAAAATACATCAGATAGGGAGACATGCAAGATAACGCCTGCAACTCACTCATCCTCTGGGCAGATGTAATCACCACTAAAAAGGCTCTTTTTAAGGTGAACAGCCAGAGGGGCAGCTATGTAAAGGATCGAAGGGAGCACATATTAGGTAGATGAGGACCAAATTAAGGTCCCACTGTGTCATAACAAAGGGTGTGGGTGGAAACAAGTGCGCCAGCCCTTTCAGAAACCTATGCACAAAAGGAAACTTAAATAGAGAGGGCTGGTCTGGCAGTCGCAAAAAAAACAGACAGAGCAGAGAAGTAACCGTTGATAGTTCCCACAGCAGAGCCCTGATGGGCAAGGGTCAGAATGAATAAAAGGACAGTGGAAAGAGAAGCAAAAAGAGGGTCAATAGACCTTTCTGTAAAGTATAATACAAATTTCTGTCAACGGCAGGCGTATACTGTCTTAGTGGAGGAAGGTAAAAAGCCATCAACTGCCGCTGCTCAACTTGCACGCATGACAGGGCAGAGTTGACCGGTTTGTGTGGATAACCCTCCCCTGCTGCTGTGACAGAAGATCCTCCAGAAGAGGCAGGCTGATCGGAGTATCAAGGCTCATCTCCAGAGGCTCTGGATAGCAGACGCTCCTTGCCCGTTCCGGAGCCACAAGGAAGACTTGGGCCAGGGCATTCCTGATCTTCAGAACCCTGGGCAGGAGTGGTTTGGGTGGAAAGGCGTACAGCAGGCCTGAGCTCCTCTTGGAACAAAATGCATTGCAGAGCGATAGCCCCCTTGGAAACTCCAGCGTGCAGTACTGCTGACACTCCTCTTTCTCTTTGGAGATGAACACATCTAACTAAGGTTCTCCCCACTGCTGAAAGAGACCTTACGCCACCTCCAATTGGAGATGCCATTCGTGATACGCTAGGCATCAACAGCTGTAATCGTTCGCCCGGGCATTAAGAGAACCTGCCAGGTGTTTAACCACCAGGGTTATGCCCTACTGTTCCAGCCATGTTCAGAGACTCAGGGCCTCCCGACACAGGGTCCACGACCTCGCCCTGCCCTGCTTGTTGTAGTACCACATGGTGGTGCTTTTGTCTGAACACTTGCAACAACTTCCCCTTGACAGAGGGAAGAAATGCTTTCAACGTCAATCGAATAGCTCGGAGCTCCAGCAAATTTATGTGGAGCCTCGACTTTGCAGGAGACCAGTGTCCCCTGATCTCCACCTCTCCCTGGTGGCTGCCTCATTCCAGAAAACACGCATCTATTATGACTGTGAGATCTAGTTAGGGAAGGGAGAGGGGTGTGCCGCTGACAGAATCGCGGTTCGTCAGCCACCATTGCAGATCTTTCGCAGTTCCTTCTGAGATATGAACCACATTGCTGAGATTTCCCAGATGCTGTGCCCACTGGAACTTCAAGTCCCACTGCATAGCCCCGTACCCTATAGCCCACATACCCCACCTGGCATTCTTTACCAACAGGATGCAGGAGGCCATGAGGCCCAACAGCCTTAGAGTCAGTCTCACTGAAATCCAGGATAGAGGCTGAAACATCGGAATCATAACCGGAATATCCTGGAATCGCTGCTACGGAGGATAGTCTCGAAACTGCACTGTGTCTAGAACAGCTCAGCTGAAAGGGAGCGTCTGAGAAGGAGTCAATGGGACTGTGACTTAAGCACGGTTATAGAGAATCCCAGCAAATGCACGAGGTTCGCCGTAGTCTGAAGGTGGGATACGACAGCCTGGGGCGAGGAGGCCTTCAACAGCCAGTCATCGAAGTAGACTGACACCCCTGCCTTGCGCAGATGAGCTACAAACACCATCATCACCTTGGTGAACACTTGAGGGGCACTGTTAAAGCTGAAGGGGAGCAAGGTACACTCAAAGTGCTCATGGTCTACTTTGAAGCGCAGGTAACACATGTGTACCGGTAGGATGGGGATGTGAAAATACGCATCCTGCAGATCCAACACTACTATCCAGTCTTCTAGGTCTAGGTAGACAAGACCTGAGCTACAGTGAGCATCTTGAATTTTTTCTTCTTGGGGAAGAGATTGACGCTCCGAAGATCTATAATGGGCTGTTACGCTTTGTTCCTCTTCGGAATCAGAAAGTAGCAGGAATAACAGCCACTGCCTACTTCTGAAACCGGAACCCCTTCTATAGCTCCCTTGGCCAAGAGAGCTGTAACTTCCTCGTGGAGCAATTTTAAATGATCCTCAGCCCTTCCTGATTTGGCAGAATGAGAGGAGGAATAGAAAGGAAAGGCAGAGAATAGCCCTCCTAAATAATCTGCAAGACTCACTTGTCTATTGTTATGGACTCCCAGTGGGGGAGATGATGATGGATTCCAACTGGAGAGGTGTGGTCTTGCAGAGTCAGACTAGGAGTGCTTGGAGGGTGCGGCTGCCGAGGGCAGGGTGACCAACGACTTCTGGCTTCCATTCCTTGGCCAGATTGAACCAGGTCCCAACCCGGGTTAGTAAGCCGGCACAGGATGGTGGCTGGGATAGGACTGACACGGCTGGAAACCCCTTCAATTACAATTGAAGGGGCAAAAGGTAGACTGGCTATGAGGCATTGAAGAGAGGCCCTAGGATCTGTCTGCAGCTCGAAAGTCCTTGAACCTCACTAGGGCCGAATCTGCCTTTTTTCCCAAAAATGCAGTTTCCAACAAAGGGTATGTCCATCAGATTTGCCTGAACATCTCCCAAGAAGCCAGTTGTCCTAAGCAAGGAATGGTGTCTCACCGCCACTGTCGTGGAAATCTATCTAACCAGCATATCTGTTGTATCAAGGCCACACCTTATGGTGAATTCTGCTTCATCTCTCCTCTCCCATCCTTCACTGCTTGAGAGAGCACAGCCCGGGCCTCCTCTGGGACTTGTGGCAGCACTTGTGCAACTATCTCCCAAAGGGAGTGGGAGAAACGGCTCAATAAGCACAAGGTATTCACAGACCGCAATGTCAGGCTGGAGGCAGTAAACTATTTCTTTCCTAATGAATCCAGCCTCTTGGATTTCCTATCCAGAGGAGCGGAGGAGAACGAGCCCTGTGATGTGGAGGTCTACACCACCAAGCTTTCTGGGGTGGGGTGCTGGCTGAGGAACTTTAGGTTGCCAGGAGCTGGGCGATGGCGGCGGGCGATTTTCCTATTCACAGGAGCCCCTGTACTAGTCTTGGACCATGTGCCTAGAAGGACATCAGTAAGCACTTCATTAAAGGGAAAAAGGGGTTCTGAGGGGTGGAAGACCCAGGCTAAAGCACTGCAGTTATGAGATTAGCCCTTGCCGCCACTGAGGGCAGCTCCTGTCGAAGAACCTCGGCCGCCCTCTTAACCACCATGACATAGGATGCCCCCTCCTCCGTAGCCACAGTTGGCAGAGAGAGCATGGCAGTATCTGGAGAAGTGTCCAGTCCACTGGCTTCCCCAAGTTCCCAATACCAGTCCAACTGCCGGTTCTAGAGGGTCCATAGACCCCTCCTATTTCTCTCCAGAGCTTAACACATCCACAAAGTGCTCAGGCGACAACATAGAATACCTGTGTTGAATCAACGTTGGAATCGGCGTTGAGCAATGTTGTTCCAACTACGTGTCGTCGGGAATAGGCATCGGTGGTACCACAGGCACCGACTTTGTGTCCGACGTTAGAGGAGGTTACGGTGGCGCGACAGGCATCAACCCAGATCTTGTTGCGTGTTTATCTAGGTTCCTGATCGATACTGTAACCTTATGCCCCTATTCGGCTATAAATCCATTTATTCCCTATATTGGCATAACCGTTCAAGTACGATATTCAGAAAGTCATCTCTGGCCTCACACGAACAGAGCCACATTCCAGAATAGCTTTCTCTGCCACTTCCTTTGCAACCAATTAGTGCAATGACAGAGCAGAAGTCACTATCTGATATTCCTAGATTAACACTCCGAGTTCTTCAACAAGATAAAAACTCAGCAAACCTGGAAATCCCCGCTTGCTGTGTTTTGATTAGTAATGGAACTCTAATGAGCAACTGATAGCTATCACTTCCTAGTGACATCTTTAATTGACATCTTATGTCCAGCAAACATGCGTCAAACCAGGCACCTGTCAGGTATAAATACTACCAACGTTGCCTTAAGCAATTGCTGGTGTCCCATTGCTGTTGTATGCTGTATGCAGTACGCTGATGCTGCTGCTGTCCCGCTGGTGGTGAAGCTACTGATACCATTATCGCTGCTAAAGCGCGAACGATGGTGTGGTAAGCTTAGGAGCTGAACAGCCGTCCCTCTGCGAAGAGCCCAGCAGATGCCAGCTGCCCGCGGACGCTGTCCCCCCTCCTCCTCCTCGACGCGCTGAACAGAGAAATCCAGCTCCAGCGTTTCTAGTCTGCCCTCGCGGGTGACTGGGATACCGAGTTTCCCCTGAAGGAGATATCAGACCTCCATCATTCTATTCAGAGGTATGGTGTTGACTAAACCCTTAGAAGAGAATTCTTGAAGCAAACCTTGGCAAAACCAACTTAACTTAAAGCTACTTACTTACTCCCCTTCCACGTGTTAGGCTTAGGTCAGGCACACCGGGGTAGGCTTAGTTAGAAGCACCAGTTGAGTATTTTAGCCTAATGTATATATGACTGTATATATGTTTTATTACTTTTAAACCATTGTATGGCTAAGAAACCATATCAATGCTTTTACAGTATTATCTCGCAATACTTATCTTACTGTACATACTTTTTATAATAACAAGTCTTGCAATTGTGGCAATACATTTCTCTTGTACGAGAAGAAAGACTGTTCAATAAATGTTAACCCTTTATTGACAAACGCCCATCTCTCTATTCTCTACCTATCGTGAAAGTAAACTGCACTAACCTGACTGAGTGAAATACCTGTCTATTGTTTCACACGACCCTAGAGATTGACTCTTGATCTGAGGAGCAAAGTTGTCATGTTGCACGGTTGTTGGAAAGCTGAATCCCTTCTTGTCTGTGCCAGGGAAGCTGATCACTTCCCATGCAGAGAAGAAAGTTTCCAGTGACCTCTGAGCTAGTTGGTAACAAACCCAATTAAGTTTAACATAGTCAGTGGAGGCCTGGAATATCCGCAGTTCCACGTCGATACTACTGTTTATGTTATTCCAATGGGCAGGGCCTAGTGGGAAACTAGGAACTACACTACATGGCGCCCAACGTTTGGTAAGGCGATAAACTAACGCAAGACGTTAGAGTAACTCAGTCGTGCATATTTCACACAGATCCTTTCTCCCGTAAATACTCCAATAGACGTCTGGAGTGGGTGAAAGGTTAAAATCCGCCCGACCTTAGTAGGAAGAGATTCCTATGTAAAGCTCTGGTTTATTCAACGTTGAAGGATACAGTGTTCCAAAATAGTGTGCACCTAATCTTTGTCTCCTTGGAGACCAACTCTGCAAAACCTGCATTTATACAATGTCAGTAGAAAACAACGGAACCACTGGGGCCGCAGTAAATGCAACTCAGCAGGACTCCGACGATACAGTACCGGTTGCAATAATCATCCCGGCACATTTAAGAAAATCTATAACGTTAAAACTTATAGAGAACGGACTGACACCACAAGGTGGTACAGTAATTTTCGTGATAGAGGCTCACGAATATCGGCAGACAGAGGTATTCTATTCATGGATAAACTTTCCAGCGGCAAACGCTAGAACAAAAGAGTTTCACTATTACAAAATAGAGGAACCTCCGGAAGAGTACGCTCCTTTCGAGGAGATTGAAATTCCAAGAGCACCTGCTCTGGTTTAATGGCGCCCTAAAACACAATGATCACATAACCAGGCTCGGTCCACTAGTTAGACCAGGAGCAACGTGGCCGGTTCTAGCCAGCTACACACCACATCCGGACATTGTAAAAATGTCAAAGGAAGAGCTGTTAGTACAGCTAAAAACATTAATAAAAATACATAGGCAATTAGTCCAATATGTAATGCGGACTGCAACAGTCCAACCAGCTGTTAATGTACCACAGATGACCCCTCATCAGGGGAACACTAATAAAATTACACCACAGAACATACAGTCATGTCTTGGTAAAACACCCATAAAACGGGAACAAATTCCTTTCTGGTTAGCACAGAAAATCACTCAAATAGAGGCAGTATTTCCTGATACTACCCCTATTGAGAAACACAGAATCTTGACCATCTGCCTTCCTATGGGAATCGCACCACACATAGAGGACTGTGACACTTGGGGTACAGTCTTTGCTTCCATTTATACAAAAACACACGGTGTTCCGTCTATGGCGGTAATACCAGAAGTGCTAAAACAGATTCAAAATGAATATGGTCCAGAGCCCGCTTTAACTCTTGGTATGAAATTACTGAAAGACTTCAAGCAGGTCTCGGCTATATTATTAGCCAATATAAAGGGAGAAGCAGCATCTGTGGCGATCCGCCAGAAGTTGAAGGAAACAGATATAAAAGATCCAGTTGAGCTTGCCAAAATCATAGAGAAATGCTATGAAGAATTAGGTAGAGACAGCTTGGGTGGGAAACCGGTAAAGCCCCAACTGCTCGAAAATCCTGAAAAATTATTTATTAAAAATAATTTAAACACTCCTAAAAAGAGCTGGGATGGAAATAAACAATCCACTCCCAAGGAAAAAGTTTTCCAGTCCAGAGGAAGGTCTCCTCGACGGAGGGAAAGAACTCAGACTCGAGAACACCAGTCTCCCCAGAGGGAGCCCTCTGAGAAAAGATATAACCTTAGAAATAGGGATAATCTGAAAAAACCTGATAGATATCAAAGTATTGATACACGTCCCTCTCGATCTTTTTCGCAGAAATCGGAAAGAAGAGGACGGTCAGACCCAGGAGAGCACACCAAGTCCAAAGACAAGGAACCTGCTCAAAATAAGAAATCACAATTTTCAAAAAAGAAGGTAGCCAGTATTAGAGTAATCAACCATGCCGAGAATACTGAGGACACAGTTGAAAAACGGGGAGTGGGCATTGACAATGTTGGACAGTGCAGCAGAAATCAGTATAGCGCGCAAGATCTTGATGAGTCATCTGGAGACAGTGGACACGAATGAATTCATTCAGGTTGAAACTGCCGACACCAGACTTAGCGAGCCCCATAAAATATACGACATAACATTGCGTATAGAGGGTGATAAGACTAGGAAAATAAAGGGTCTATTTTGGGATAAACTCTCAAAAGGCTATGATATTCTGTTAGCTGAAAAAGATTGGCCCCCAGAGTTTGTCAGGGAGTGCCCTCGTGGCGAAGAAATGATTATGCCTGCCTTCTCGAATCACATTCCGATTCACAAAAAATATGCATATGCAAGGAAATGGGCAGTGGCCCAGGCACCTGCATTATATAAAAATCATGTAGGATGGGATGAGGACTCTCCTCCTCACAAAATCCAGTTAAAAAGTGAACCAACTGCCCAACGGCAGTATCCCATTAAGCAAGAAGCTAAAAAACAAGTCAGGGAGATCTTAGATCAACTTGAATACCAGGGGGTGATTGAAACATGCACCTCTCAAATGAAAAATCCTTTGTTTCCTGTCTCCAAGCCAGACAATTCATATCGTCTAGTTTTGGACTACAGACATCTTAATACATGTTGCAAAACTTTTGCAGTACAAAACTCGCATAGTGCAGCCCTAATGAATAACATAGTTAGGAAAAAATATAAAACAACATTAGACATATCTAATGGTTTCTTTTGTCAAAACATTGCACCAGAAAGCAGATATTTGACCGCTTTCTCAGCATTTGGGTCGCAGAAAATTCTGTCGACTCCCACAGGGGTTCAAGAACAGCCCAAAACTATTCTCAGCTAGAGTAACAGAGTTACTACAAATCTATGATGATGAGGCATTATCTTACGTAGATGATATCTATCTCACAGACGACAACTTGGATACTCACTTGAAAAGAGTGAACACCATTATACTTGGGTTCGCAGCAGAGGGTTACAAATTCAACTTTAAAAAGTCTCGAATTGCCCATCTGACAGTACTATTCTTAGGGTACGAATTATCAAGTGAAGGGAAAAGCCTAGCGGACAACTTCTTAGAGAAGTGCGCTGTACTCCAAGCTCCAAAAACGCTGAAGAATTTACAATCCATTCTAGGTTTTCTGAATTTCGGAAGAACTTACATTCTAAATTACGCAGAGAGGGTTAAACCTCTCTACGAACTAATTAAACCTGATTTTAAACAAATCAATTGGACTCAAAAACACACAGAAATTTTGAGATCATTGCAAACATTCATGTTAGCTAAAACTAAATTAGATACACGTGACAACACACGCGATCTTGTAATCCGAGTCATCCCAGGAAGATGCGGATTCACGTACCTAACCTCTAATGAGGGAGAAAAGGTACCAATAGCTTACAAATCACATTTGTACACAAAGGCTGAAATAAAATTCAGTTCAACTGAGAAAATTCTAACTGCGGTTCAGACTGCTGTAGCAAAAGAAAGGCCCCTAGCACAAGGTAAACGAATAATAATCGTAACACCTATACCGGCTTTAGAAGCGGTAACTAAAGCAAGCATTCCTAATGCTAAAGCTTTGCATCCGAGATGGATTCAGTGGGTTAATTCTCTTGCTGCAACAGACGTAGTTTACGAATTTGATCCTAACTTAAAAACACAGGAATTTTTACAATATGAATATGAATGTCCTCTGCCAATTGAAATCCTGCCTCTCGAAGAATACGGAAGTATTATATATACTGACGGATCAGCACAACCCGCAGTTGGGGGTAAGCAAGCTTACAGTGCTGCGTGCGCGATTGTTAAAGGTCGCTGGCACAAAGGTAAATTTATACCAATGGTCACCAAAACACAATCTCTAGGAGATTGCTCGGCTCAACGAGCTGAATTAGTAGCATTTAAGATGGCGCTAGAAAATACTGATCGCGAATTCCCCACACTAATAGTGTGCGATTCTTTTTATTGCGTACAATCTTATAATGAATACTTGCAGAATTGGGTGGAAAACGGTTTCAAAGATGCAAAAGGTGGCACAATAAAGCATAAAATGCTTTGGGAACAGGTAGTTCTTTTGCAAAAAGAACTACAAAAGACTCACGTGATACACACTCTGAGTCATCAACGTGATGGCGTTCACGTTGCAGGGAATTCATTGGCTGATGAAGCCGCGAAGGCAGCTGTACAAACGGCTTCCGTAGCTGCGATAACTCGGTCACAAACAAAAATAGACAGCGATATTCTACAAGCTGTCAGTGCGTCAGTAAAGAATGATAAGAAAACACTCCCAATAGGCTTTCCTGATAAGTACTTGTACTTAACAGATACGAATAATGTTCCTTTTGCTCGAATCCCTGGAGTGGGGGATAGGGTAATTCCAAACAGGGAACACAGGTTAGGACTAATCAAAGCGGCACACGAAGGGCTTGCTTCTGCACACGCTGGCGTTTCCGCAACAATATCACTATTAAAACAGAGATATTGGTGGCCTCGCTTGAGAATACAAACTAAAAAGTATGTATTAGAATGCGACATTTGCCAGAGGATAAAAGTATCAACAATAAAACGACCAGCGCAGACACCCCTTCTTATCTCGGATAAACCATTTGCATGTGTTTACCTGGACCACTGTGGTCCCCTACAAAGGGACGGCAACTATAGATATATCATGGTAGCAGTGGATTCCTGTACGAGGTTCATATGGATGTGGCCCCAGCGCTCGGCTGACGCCAGAACGGTTATAAAAGATCTGCGAGTCTTTATCGGCACATACGCAATTACCACGTTCCATTCTGACCAGGGTCCTGCTTTTAGCTCTCGAGCTTATAAGGAGGACATGGCTAGCATGGGAATTGGGTTGCGGTATTCTTGTCCGTCGCACCCCGAAGGGAATAGTGTGGTAGAAAGAAAAAAACGTGACATAAAGCAATCTATAACAGCGAAGGTATTAGGTTCAGGCGCTGGGTGGGTCAAACATTTAATAAGTGTCCAGACTAGTCTTAATAACTTGCCAAGAAATTCGCTAAAAGGTTTCAGCCCATACGAACTATTGTTCGGAATTAGAATGAACATTCAGGACCTCGATAGTCAGATGTCAGTGGTACAAGAAAAAACAACAGACTTTGATGTAAAGGATCGTTTGGCTGTTTTACAGGAACTGAATGAAACAAGAAAATCCTTAAGCAACATAAAGTTAAAGCAACAGCCAACTACCACTGACGAGGCACCACAAGCAACAGCCCCAGCAAGGCCTGTCTGGATTCCAAAGATTGGGGATCTAGTCAGAGAAAAGATCGCGGTAAAGAAGGAATTTGGGCCTTCTTACAGAAAAGCAGTACCTGTCTTGGCAGTCACCGGAACAAGATCAGTAGTACTACCGCCCCTTGCTGGTAAAAAGGAGAACAGAGTCGTGTCCATTGACCTGGTAAAACCACAAGCATGTGGCCTATAATCAACAGTAGGCCCAGTGGACTCCCAAGAAACAACAGAATACCCAAACTTGCAACAATCCAAGAGGTTCAAACTGAAAGACTAATCACATTCGATCAGCCTGCAGTGCACAAAGAAGGACTATGCAATATTGCCATGGAACTCGTGCCTCTTGAGACACAGATTGAAACGGTTCGTCAAGAAACACCAGTCTACAATGATGTGGCATCAGAAAGTGCTACCGAAAGACAGATTGAAAGAACAATCCCAACAATTGACAGAACTGCCTCTGGTTATTTCATCAACTTCGACAACTTCTCTGAAGATCAAAACGACCCCGAAGTGATGCCAGAAACAAAGAAGACTTTTAAAGAAAAAGCAACGGAACTCTTTCATCAACTAGAGGAAATCTACCTTGTTTCCCCTTGGTTAGAGTTCTGGTTCGGTCTAGGTGTATTTTTCCTCCTGCTTTGGCTCATCATGGTACTTTGTTTGGGAAAATTCATTGAGGGAAAATATAGTACAATGGACACAGCAAGTCAGAACATCAACCTAGTCCTGAAACCACACAGATCATCCCACGTGAAGAAAAGAGAACTGTCAACAGTAAACGTCACAGCAATTCAAATACCTGGTGGGGTAGTATGGGAGAAAACTGACTATGAGATATATGGTCCGGTCGAGATCCTGAAGTATCCTCATCAACTGAAGGTTTCCTTAAGTGACTTTGTAAAACCTAGTACATTCTCTGATGATTGGGAATTTAACAGTATTAATGACATGATGTCTGATTTAGTAATGTCAGCTAGATTCACAGATCATGATTATTTACAAGGTTCATCTAGTTATGAGCAGTTATTCTGTTACACACACTATGGTGATCACTATTTGCATAAATCTGCACAGCCTAGAAATGTTTTTATGTATAATCAATGGGAACATTGTGCTACACCACCTAAAAGCAGTTCTAAAGCATTTTTTGAGAAATTCAAATACTTTACAGGGTTTAATACCAGTAATGCAGAAACGTTTTATTACAAACTGTTAGATAAAACAGGAATGAAAACAATGCTGACAAATTCTAAATTGATATATTCAGAAGCATTTTATGACAAAATGATGACATTTGGTTTTGATTATTGGAAAAATAATATTGAAACGAAAACAATTTGGGGTACAAAAGATTGGCAGGTACAAGGCCTTGAAGCACTATTCAGAACCTGCATGATACCAGAACAAATGATGTTTTTAAATGACACAATACACCAAACATCCTGTCTTGGCCTAGCTAAGATCAAAGACCTTAACAAACCGTCTATTCCAAAGCCAATACCTGAAAATGCAATTGCAGATATTGAGTTAGACGTATCACAAATTTTACATTTTAACAGAACACATCCTGGTTGGAAAAAGTGGTTAATCTGGCCTATTGACACAAACAACTGTCAAGATAGATTCCTGAACAAAACACAGGGGTTAAAAATGACCAGACTAGACCCTAGATACTCCCAGAGACAACATCCAGGGATAATAACAACATACAGTGTAGGGAAACTCTGCCTTGAATGGCTAACATCATCCACACTGGCTGAAATTAAGAAACACTTGTCTTTACTAAAAGATGGTGCTGATTTGCGCAATTTCATTCTTGGACCACGCAAACAGCGTCAAAAGCGTTTCATAGCGACCAGTATTTATGCTGCGTACAACGAGGCTTGGAAAGTCACACAAATTGAAACAGCTGAAAAAATACGAGAAATTGATCGTATTAATTTGGAAAAATCACTTTCTGTAGTAGACAATGGGTTAATGACTCTGTCTTCCAGAATATATTCGTTGGACAGTATTGTATCCTCTGCCTTTGATGTGATAGACAGAGACTTGCTAATGTTACAACATGGCCAATCTCAATTACGTTCTATTGTACAATTAGGCTGGACGCTGCAAAATCTTCGTTCAGGCTATGTGCCTTGGCGTTTAATCAACACAACGTCATTATTTTCCATTTTTAACCTTACTGATAAACAGATCAGTTTGGCACAGAAAGGAGCAGACTATACAATCCTGAGCATCGAAAAACTTGAGAGATTACCATTGACAATGTCAGAGAGTCCTGTAATTGAATGGATAATACACAGAATTATCACAATTCCGATAACAACTTTCCGATTTAAAAAGTGTCTTTAGTACATACCTGCTGGCCAGTATGAACGATTGGGTAAAGGATATGTAAAATCAGAATGGAAATTACCATACACACATTCTTGCTACAGTGACAGCGACAAAAATGTATTTCTTAGTGGTGACAACTGTAAACATTCACTGAGCGGTACACTTTTGTGTCAGGGTATTAATTTACACGGAGCATGTGATGGAAATTCTAACAACCTTTCATGCCACCAGCTAGTCACACCTGCAACTCAGATAGAGCCCTTCTTTATGCAACTTGCAAAAGGGAGTTACATTCTTAGAACGGATGACAGATGTTGTGGCCTTGTGCCAGGGAAAAGTTATCTAGTAAGCGTAACATCCATGGTCAAATGCTGTATGCAGGCATTGTTCCCGAGTGGGCCTGCAGACACAGTGACTCCCATCTGGCCTCGTCTGAATATCTATTCTATACGAATTGATACTTTAAGCAAAATGAAGTCTGTGCTTTTGCAGACAACAGTGCCTATAACGTCATCAAAAGAGACGTATGATCTTCTAGTTGCAAGGACAGCTACTGAAGTTCATGAACTTTTATCAACAACTTGCCCCGTGCATTTCGTAGAAATGCTTAGCCAACTCCTTAACATGTCTAGTGCCACAAGCATCCCAGGCATATTTAAGACGATTTTTACGGGACTGCTAACACCTTTTCAAGCAATTCTGGGAATCGTTCCTAATTTTGTTCACTCTGTTTTTGGCGGCATACCACTATTTTTGGGACTTGTAGCAGGGATTTTATTTTTGACCCTCCTGCTTCGTTATGCCAAGCCGAAACTCAGACATAGCTCCCATGGGAATGGAAGAGACAATCCTAGCAATGCGCTACCGGGACAGGATAACTAACGTCCTTGGATTGGCCAGGCTGAGAGATCTAAGCATGACCTGGCTCCTTTCATTCAGACCTATATGGCAAAATTGCATCTTACCTGTGCTACGATGTATGCTTTGCGGAGATGAATGCGTGTTGGACATCTGTCTTTCACTTCCATCAGCAGTACCAATGGACGTCGATACTTTGCTCAGTCCAATAACGGCTCACGCATTGTGTTGTCCCCAGCGGCTACCAATCCTGATGACGGCATTCGTGGAGACTCCTATGCTACAACCAAGTGGTAACAGTGGAGCGAGTGACAAAAGCAACATCATCCAGGTACAACGATCTGAGAGCATTGCTGCTCCTGACTACGATGACAGAAATCAGTCTCACACCTGCCAAGTTACAGCACTATCGAATTTGGTTGAACTGTCACCTGATTTTGTAGACCAATTCTTTGAGAGCCTGTCTGATATGATGTTCTCACCCGAACAGAAACAATAACTTTTGAGAAACTTTCCGACACACAGCGTTCCCATGAACTCTGAATTCGGCCTTCAGTTTTGAACAACAAAAACTGCTAAAAGCGTTGGAACTCTATTTCCCCGTTCAAGCATTAATTCTTTTGAATTGAGCATTTTTTAATATTGACCTTTTTTTGGCACGAACAATTCTTTGCTTAAGGTAAAAACTATTCTTAGAGAACAGAAGCTTCACACTTCAGCCTCTAGCACATTTATTGCAATGCATTTATATGTGATGATTTATCTCGCCCTTCTTCTGTTTCAGAGATACTTCATGTGTAATTCTTTTTGCATAATCGTTCATTGATTCATATGCAATAATTTTTGAATGATTTCTATGCTTCAAAAACGTACAGTACCTAAATTTCACGTATTACCAATACGCCTATTTCGAATGCATATATGTATTTTGGGGTGGGCAATGTTACACATGCATCCTATTGCTCTAGTTTTAGTAATTTGATGGACATGAAAACGTGGAGTGGGTGTTGCATGTTTATCTAGGTTCCTGATCGATACTGTAACCTTATGCCCCTATTCGGCTAAAAATCCATTTATTCCCTATATTGGCATAACCGTTCAAGTACGATATTCAGAAAGTCATCTCTGGCCTCACACGAACAGAGCCACATTCCAGAATAGCTTTCTCTGCCACTTCCTTTGCAACCAATTAGTGCAATGACAGAGCAGAAGTCACTATCTGATATTCCTAGATTAACACTCCGAGTTCTTCAACAAGATAAAAACTCAGCAAACCTGGAAATCCCCGCTTGCTGTGTTTTGATTAGTAATGGAACTCTAATGAGCAACTGATAGCTATCACTTCCTAGTGACATCTTTAATTGACGTCTTATGCCCATCAAACTTGCGTCAAACCAGGCACCTGTCAGGTATAAATACTACCAACGTTGCCTTAAGCAATTGCTGGTGTCCCATTGCTGTTGTATGCTGTATGCAGTACGCTGATGCTGCTGCTGTCCCGCTGGTGGTGAAGCTACTGATACCATTATCGCTGCTAAAGCGCGAACGATGGTGTGGTAAGCTTAGGAGCTGAACAGCCGTCCCTCTGCGAAGAGCCCAGCAGATGCCAGCTGCCCGCGGACGCTGTCCCCCTCCTCCTCCTCGACGCGCTGAACAGAGAAATCCAGCTCCAGCGTTTCTAGTCTGCCCTCGCGGGTGACTGGGATACCGAGTTCCCCCTGAAGGAGATACCAGACCTCCATCATTCTATTCAGAGGTATGGTGTTGACTAAACCCTTAGAAGAGAATTCTTGAAGCAAACCCTGGCAAAACCAACTTAACTTAAAGCTACTTACTTACTCCCCTTCCACGTGTTAGGCTTAGGTCAGGCACACCGGGGTAGGCTTAGTTAGAAGCACCAATTGAGTATTTTAGCCTAATGTATATATGACTGTATATATGTTTTATTACTTTTAAACCATTGTATGGCTAAGAAACCATATCAATGCTTTTATAGTATTATCTCGCAATACTTATCTTACTGTACGTACTTTTTATAATAACAAGTCTTGCAATTGTTGCAATACATTTCTCTTGTACGAGAAGAAAGACTGTTCAATAAATGTTAACCCTTTATTGACAAACGCCCGTCTCTCTATTCTCTACATATCGTGAAAGTGAACTGCACTAACCTGGCTGAGTGAAATACCGGTCTATTGTTTCACACGACCCTAGAGATTGACTCTTGATCTGAGGAGCAAAGTTGTCATGTTGCACGGTTGTTGGAAAGCTGAATCCCTTCTTGTCTGTGCCAGGGAAGCTGATCACTTCCCATGCAGAGAAGAAAGTTTCCAGTGACCTCTGAGCTAGTTGGTAACAAACTCAATTAAGTTTAGCATAGTCAGTGGAGGCCTGGAATATCCGCAGTTCCACGTCGATACTACTGTTTATGTTATTCCAATGCGCAGGGCCTAGTGGGAAACTAGGAACTACACTACAATCTGTTATCGTACATCTGAGGCTTCACTGGTGCTGTTGCCAGAGTCAACAGCGTAGAATCCGACAGGGCCCCTTCCAACCCCGCGGGCCCGAAGGCTCATCAGATGGGTTGTCTGCTCAAATACGCGGCACATGGCCTTGTAAAACTCCTTGATATGAGAGGGGGTCACTCCGGCTCTTGGAAAAGGAGGGAGGTACAAAGTCGACCCTGGGTTCAGCTCCATGGTTCCTGCCTACAGCGTCAGTGTTCCATACCTGCTTCGTCGAAGGACAGTTGAGGTGAAGATGAAGTCCACTTGCACTTCTTCTAATTCTTATGCCTTATCCCGAGTGTCCAGACTACCTTGAGTGGGACAAAGAAGACTTTGGGCTCTAAGAGTGGTCCCGCAACCTCCTCTTCCTCGATTGGAACCTGGACCTCAGCAGAGTCTTGATTGATGTGTTGGCTGTCGGGTTACAAGGAGCTTCAAAGCCCACTCCCGTAAAGTCTTAGGAGCCATGGCTCGACAGTCTGAGCAAGACTTCGGAATGTGGTTGTGCTCGGGACACCAGAGGCAGACGAGGTGAGGATCAGTGACCGACATCGTGCGGAGACAGGCCTCCTAGGCTTAAATTCTGTCTTCCTTAATGACATCCTTCGAATACGATGGAAAAAGTCTTGGAAGTTGAGAAAAAGTTGAGAAAAAGCCTTACAAAAAGCAACAGAGGGGTAACTCTTCTAGGATCGGCGCATAACTGGCGCAGAAAGAAAAGAACTGACGTCGGCCCACATGGATGGTGCCTATATAGGTACCGCGATGTCATAACCGACCCTGAAGACGCCATGCAGAGTCGAATTGAGCCACCAGACTGCGCATGCAAGGTGTATTGCTTAGCAAACGTTTCCGGATCCAGGCTTATGCCTGAGAAACTCAAAGGTAAGGAATCTGCAGCTAGAAGTCTATATCAGATTCTGTTATTCAACTAGGGAGTTTGAAAATTGAGCATAGAAGTAGTGGATTAAGGCTATGATTAGGAGTTAGGTGGAATTCTATGTGGAGATTCCCAGCGGCCTAATTACAGCAACAGGTCATTATCTCTGCATGAAATTCCACCCATTACATATGCAGCCCACTCAGAATGTGGAATAAATGTGCAGACAGGAAATTACCATGCATAATTCCTCATATTCTTCTTTATTATGATGGTTTTAACACACATTTACTGTGTAATCTGAGCAGGTGGTGAATGTGTGGTAAATGTGTCAAACAATTATGAAGTCCTACAGAAGGGCATCGGTATGCCAAGAAAGGGATCATGTAAGTATCAGGGCCAACAGTTCTCAGAGTGGGGAGGATGGATGTTTGTCGTTAAAGAACCTGCAGCTATATCCTGGCCCTACTAGATAAGGCGTTACCTAAAGTAAGTAACTTGTTCATCTGATAAAGACATGTAACCACAGATTATTTATTTTAGAATTAGATACCCAAGCAACAACATTCTTGGAGGTGGGTCTGAGAACTGAACTGAGAAAAAGATCCCTGAATAGCCAGTCCATAATGAAAAAACTTAATCAGGCTGTCTAAAGATTTATAGGTGAAGCAAAAAAGACGCTCCACTAGAAGGACTGTGGGAAGCCTGAATGAGAAACATGTGGACAACCTACGCACAGCTGAGAGATAATGCTAAAGGACCAAGGACATCAGCCCATACCACTGAATAAGAGCACCAGCTCCTTCTCATGCAAAGTAGAACGTGATCTAACCAAACTCTCATAAGAGGAGAGAGGGAGTAGAGGAGCACCTCCCACCCCGAGAAAATAACAGCAACCACCCATGAACCAACACTACTGCCTAATGAGGCAACCATGAGGCAACTAACATGAAATCAAAAGAAAACGCAGGTCAGAAAATGTCTGCCATGATGGGAATGAAGACCACCACCCAGGGTCCATCCAAAGGTATAGTCTGAATAAAGGCTAACACACATAAGGCCCAGAAGATACAAATTTCCATTCAATAGACAGAGATATCAGGCAACAATAACTGCCTGAGACTCCAGGAGCAAAGATGGAGCATCATAACTGTGAAGGGTTGAAGCCCCACGATATGGAAACACCGGAAACAATGGATGGCAGTGCATACAAGCACGAAAAGAAATTAGGTCAGAAAGAAATGACCCAAATGGAGATATGACGCATTCCTGACTAAAAGAAGGGAAAACTGACCCACATCCTCCAAAGGAAGAGAGGTAGGACAGAAGACAAAATTCCTTCAAGTAGACGGAATTCACCAAATAAGGTGTAATTGGTATAATGAAGAAGAACATTCAGGAAAAGGTTGGTAAGACCCCAGCCTCCTTAGAATCCTCAAAAAGATGGAACCATAATGTGGCACGGGCACATGTTCCCGAAGGAAAACCTAAGACAACAATTTGCACAACACCAACAAACAAGAGGGGAGAGACTAGGACATCTGAAGAACAACCAATACTGCAGGAAAATGCAATGGCTGTAATCAGAATTGATAAACAAATAATGTCTATAGGAAAAAAGGGAATAAGGCATTCCAGAATGCACAAGAAATAATATTCTCTCTTGGAATCAAGCAGGGAAAAGACAACAAGGATGGTGGCGCAGGACCAAGCTCACTTTGCGGTAGTGGTGGGTTCTGACCATTGCATTAGATACGCCTTAGATACCCAATGCATTAATTAGCTATAGTCAGCAAGTACCTTTTGAGATCAGTGGCAGGAAACCTTCTTGCCAATGCGTAGTGAAAACTGAACAACAAGAAGTGGCAACGCACTAGAAAAGAATTAGGCCTGAGCAAAAATTATGCCCAGGCCAAGCATCCTGCTCCTTGTTCCTTCAACCCCTATATGGAAAGGAGGACACCATTAAAGGGAATATATACCCCATGTATGTAAAAGATAATCCCTATCATGGTCGCAGGGGGTTGTGGGGGAGGTTTATATCGAGCTGGTGCACTACGGAGGTCACAAACCCTTCGTGTTCAGGCACAAAGTCCCTACAAGGGATACTAAACACCAGAAGTTGATCTTGAAATGCCTACAAGGCATAAAGAGGATGGTCCCAGAGAACAGGGAATAAGGCAACAGTGCATCCACATAACTCAAACAAAATACCCTCACTAGAATAAGTATTCAGGTAGGAACACTAGTTTCAGAAAGAAGGCTGTAAAAACATTCATACATAAGCTCACAAAATAACATACACCCAGATATCTAGAAACGTAATCTGTCACCAACAGAACAAGAAGAATCAATCAATCAATCTGTTTTTGTTAAGCGGGACTACTCACCAGTGAGGGTCTCAAGGCGCTGGGGGTGGGAGGGGTCGCTGCAGGTCCAACTGGGTGCTGAGGTTCAGTCGAAGAGCCAGGTCTTGAGATCCTACCTGAATTCGGTCAGCGACGGGGTTAGCCTGAGGTGGAGAAGCAGGGTGTTCCAGGTTTTGGCTGCGAGGTAGAAAAATAATCTTCCTTGAGTCTTGGTCTTGTGGATACGAGGGATGGTGGCAAGGACCAGTTGGGCGGACCGGAGGTGTCAGGTGGGTACGTGCAATGAGAGGCGGTGGTTCAGGTTGAGCACTTCGGTTTTGTTCAAGTTGAGCTTGAAGCAGCGGTCTCTCATCCAGGTAGCGACAGCCTTTACCCCTCGTGGAAGTTGTTTCTGCTGATTGAGGGCTTGTAAAAGAATAAAACTACCTGGAGCAAGCAGGCACACCTCACCGGGTATACCCCTTGAAAAGGGGGCTTCAAAAGAAAAGTCATTGGGCTCCGTCCGGTCAATGACTCTCATGTGAATGAAAAAGGGGGACTTCCCCAAACAAACCTACTATAAGAGTACTAGGAAAGCAGTCGGCAGAGTTAAGAATTTGCTCCACCCTGACTATCTCAAAATTTCTGTAAACCAGAGTCAGCATGCATGCCGAATGGACAGGTGCCATCAAGAGGTATATAATTCAAGGTGGCCTGAACAGCCCTGAAAACCCCAAGGTGAGTAACCAGCCATGTCAACACAGTGCTACTAAAGAAGCCTTAGCCTGACCTACAGAATAAGTGGTGTAAATACCACAGCAAATTATTAGTTTAGCCTCTTGTTGCCCATCCCAAACCAATGAGACAAGATTGTTCCAGGTCTCTTCTGGAAGGGAGGGCTGCAGGTGCTCCAATGAGTCCCACAATGCATGGGAGAAGTATTCAAGAACACAAGAAGAATTGAGGGGTCGCAGTGTAGAACTGGTTGAGAAAAAATATGGCTGCCACAGGAGTCTAATTTTCTGATCTTTCCTTCTGGAAAGACAGCAGAGAATGTATCCACATTTTGTGTGGCCAAAGCAGCCTGAACCACAAAACGATGATGAGTTTGATGTCTAAGAAGACATGTCAGATATCCAGGGGCCAGTGAGAAACAGAACGATCCACAGTGTTACCCATTTTGGGCTTAGCCCAAGCCCCAACAGAATATCAAAAAGAGCCTTACTATAAAGAAGCACCAGCTTTACTCCTGATTGGCCTCGATACAGTACGCCAAGTAAAGGGTCTGTTTTTATTTCCACAAAAGGAATTGTCACATCCAAAACGACAAACTTGTTTGAGCATATACACCAGAGAGGAGCTCACCTCTGATGCTGAGCCAGGAGGGAACAGGAAGCCAGACACTAGGGAAGACCCTCCAATTTAATTAACCAGCTAAACTCCATAAGCGGTTGAACCATGAACTCTACGGGATGGAAAAACTCCAAACCCCTCCATCACCACCATCATCATGTTCCTCAGAAGGAAAAACAGGAGAAATGGCTTCTGAGACTGGCGGCTCCTCCGGGCTGCATCTGACGCCATCCTGCACCGAAGCGGCGATATCTTGTTGAGGGAGAGGGGATGTGGTGAAGCATCAAGCAATGCCAACAGCACCGTCATCGAAGTCGGTAGGCCCAACATCCAAGACAATGGCAGAGTCGGTTACCCAGACCCAGATGTCGAAGGTGGTAACCCCGAAGGGCTATGCACCGACATCTAAACGGATTTAGAATCCAGAAACTGAACTAAAGCCAAGGGCCAATTAGCTGTCGTGGACACAGTCATGGCCTACTGCACCTCCTTGAAGCTTGAGGATGCTCCAGGGGAAGAAGAAGACCCAAAAATACTATGTAGAGAGTTGTAATACTCACTCATATCGTTCAGAGTTGCCACTGCTCTAGAGTAGGCTGGACGGCACGGGGTAGACTTGTTCACCAACTCTTCAGCTGAAGATCAGGGGAGGCCTTATGCGGCAAAGTTGGTTAATGCCACAACTTTGACTGTATAGAGACTTGCCTCGGGACATCAATGGCGAGCAACACCCATGGGAACGGCTCCTGGATCAGACCGGTGGCTGGTCTTTGGAGAGCGAAGGGACCCAAGATCAATGGGATGTCTTAGAAGACTGCAACATCCACACCGCTAGAAGTTTTATCCGATGTTCCTTCAATCAAAGTCATCTGAGTCATGGTGCTTCCCTAGGCACCACAGACAAACAGAGTGAGGGTTCATGGCAGACATTTGTCCTTCACAAGGCTTAAACCCTGAAGACATAAGAAGTTGTTTTTAAAGGCACATTGCTCCATTCGACAAAACCATCGAGGTAGGCAAAAAAACAGCTTGAGGTACCGCTGATTGGATCCACGTTGTAAGCGCAGAAAATACGAAACTGACATCAGGGGAGGGCTTATATGGACTCTGTCGTTGTCACATCCAGAAAATGACCTCACTACTGAGTCACTCGCCGCCATCTACCAAATTGCAGAGGTACTGCTGTAAAAAAAAATCCTGATCCATCTGGTGCTTGGGGATAATTCTAAGATAAGGAATCTGCAGCTAGATGACTCTATCAGATATTATAATAGATGCTTAAAAAGGGCCAGAGATAGTATCCATCTTACATGGGTTTGTAGAGCTTTCCAGATTTTAGAGGCATTACATGAGAATTTCTGGCTTGTGTGATTTTATTCTTGTACCAGGGAACTACTGGCCTGAGGATCCCATGAGCAAATACATTTATAGATCGAGCCTATCGAGCCTAGTGCAGCGCTGCTCTAAGAGATGACCTTTTGGAATTGGTCTGCACTTTTCAAACACTCGTGCTTGTGGCGGCATCCACCTTTCGGGAGCGAGCAGCGACACGCTGGGGCCATCTGTTTCCAATTAGTATGGCAGTGAGCGCTTCTTTACATATTTCTACTCTCTCTCCCCTGCCTGTCTCACCCTCGCCCTCCCTTGTCACCCGTCTCCTCCTAAACAAGTTTGTGTTGTTTTTTGTATCTGCCCCAAAGTCTGTAGGCTGAAATTATGCTCCTTATTAGCACTTGAGTTCTGACAGAAAAGGGAACTGAGGCCACATTTTGCAAACAGACCCGGGCAGCGGTCCATCGCCGCTCCCCGTCGTTGTCGTCACCAGCCTCTGAAAAGTACACGATTTCGCCACCAAGGCTGCCAACCTTGTAAAAATAGAAAAAAGCTGTTCTTTCCTGTTGGCTTCATCCTGCCCCTACATCACAGAATGGAAACAGAGTACTCGCAGTGAGCGCAGACGAGCAGCTGCAAGACATCACATTTTGGGCCACTCACGTGGCTATTTTGTATAAACTAATGGCGGCGCATGTGAAGCGGTGAGGCTGTGGTAGCACTTGAATGGCGTTTGTGCTTCCGAGCCTCCCGGGCGCAGGAGTGCGCGTGGCGCGCCCCCCTCTGGGGACTACTCCTGCCCCCAGGTTTCTGTACTTAATTTTTGTGTTTATTTCATTTTGTGACATGCTACATTCCACAGGTTCTGTTTCAAAATGGCTTAAATATCCCCCGGATAGTTTGTATTGTCATCTGCGGACAGAGGCAGGACCATGTGGTGGTTTCAGCAGGGCCTGTGTTTCTGGCCCTGGGCGTTGGTAGTCTGGTCCTCGGCTTCCTTCATCTTCTCCTTCATCACCTCCGTCCTCCTCCACCCAGTCGACCCCCTGGTCCCCTACATCAGGTAAGTGAATGCAGCGAGTACAACCAGTGTACTGCATCCTATGGCTTTGTCTCACTTTCAAGAAGAATAACTGTGTGATGTAATGCAAATGTAGGTCGAGGCTATCACTGGGTTGCCATTTCGAAGCACTGTAATAGGTGATATTAACACAATTTAGTGATACGTATGGATACCTCTGAAGATTAACATGCTGAGTGCGCCCACTAAGATTTGAGTATGTTACTGCGTTGCAGATCTTAGTGGTAGGTTTTTAAATCTTTGCCTTAACGCGCTAGATGTATTTTGATGTCAACAATCAGTCGGATAATGCGTTTGCTAATCCCTCCTTCACAAAATGACTAAAGACTGTTCCTGAAGAACTTTTTGCCTGCATACATGTCCAGCTTATATTATAGAGGTCCCAGATGTCAATTAATGTAATGGGGTGTCATGGCCATGTTGTAAAAAATCACTTATTTGGCTGCAGTGCTTACTTTGTAAAAACAATATAAGTGCAGGGTGCCAAATTATTTCTTTAGCAATCTTCAACTTCCACCACTAGCACTACCCCCGTCCACCACTGCCCCCTCTTCCACCACTGGCACAGCCCTCTGCCTGAAGAGACTTAAAGCTGAATTGCCACGAGAACCACCTATTTTCAGCTGACGGTTGAGGGGATTCTCCTATGATTAAAAAATAAATAACACTGGCACACTGTCTTATCCAATAAACACATATGCATGATATTTACAACCCAGATGACCAAATTACATGACCCCATGGACAGAAGAAATCAGCATTCTTTAAATGTACATTTCACCACCTTAGTAATATGTTTATACTCCCCTTGGAACTGGCTGCTTATTGCAAGCACAGCCGCGTTGTGATGTATGAAGTGGCTGGGAGTCTGATTGGCGAGACTCAAAGCAGGAACAAATAGAGGGCAGAGATTCTTAATGTTGAAAGCAACTAGTGCATTTCCTGACAGAAATAATCATGTAATCTGAAAATCACAGGTTTTAATTTGGGCAGAGATAACCCAACACTTAATCCATCTGAAGTTAATAAATTAACTTCCATTAAAAGGGTACTATCAACAGCTGCTGGTCAGTTATTAGAATCATCAAAAAATGCTTGTTTAATAGGAGTGTAAAACAAGGTAATGTCATTGTCATCCAAGGTTGATTGCACAAACACAACTGTCTTGGAGAGTTCAGGAAGAAGGTGCATAAAGAGGAGAAGGTGTAAAAACCTCCCCTGCGGACCAAAAACTCGGCAGCCAGGTCTTACTTCCGGCCTGCATACACAAGAACGGAATCAGACGCCTCTTGTTCGGGGCTCCCACAAGCATTAGACTTTCAACACTTTGAAACTCTTCAAAATCCCAGGATGCCTGGATACCCCTGAAGTCCATCTTGGGGAAGGTCTACACCCCCAAGTGTGATACCCACCAAGGTGGAATTGGAAGGAAGGCTGTGGTGTAGGACGGAGAAATGGTGGAAGCACAAGGTTTCCTTTGTTGGTCCATGAGAGCAATTATGCTAAAGTTTCCACACTGGTGTTGATCACTAGAAATTTTTAGATCATCGACATTCTTCCCTGGACCACTAGATCAGCTCAACCACCAGCTCTTTCCTTTACTCATGCATCATTTGCAGTCTCCGGGGTAATGTGGGCAAGTGTCCCTGTAAATTCTGGTGCCTCTTTTTGTCGATGTTTTTCTCACTTCAGGCAGCTCTTCCAATCTCAGGCAGGCATCTTGGCCAGAACTCTGTGTCAAGTGGAGGTAGATGAGTCACAAACAGTTTGACATCTTGAGGGCAGAACAAATCCTGCAGGAGATCAAGTTGGCGGTCAGATGCACCCCAGTTGGCAGGTTGGATAGTCAGAAGCTGAGCAAATCGCCTAGGAAAAAGCAAAAAGTCTGGGGGTGAACCTGCCCAAAGGGCCGGGTCCAACAGCCTTTTGCAGAGGCAGACTGTTTTAAAGCGTTGTGCCTAAACTGGCACATTAAAAATCAGTCTCTACTGGAAATGGAAGTTGACTCCTTCTTCCATACCAAACAGTTGCAGAATAATCAAATCAATTATTCTGTACTTCAGATGATGCTGCGAAAAAGCAAAAGGGTACAATGGCAAAACAACCCTTCATAGTGATCCAACCACTTGAATAACATGCAGCTCTTCCGATGCTCCTCAGTCTTGACCTGAAACAGCTCCAGATTTCTTCTCCCACTCATTCAGCCCTCCTCTTTCATTCTGTCTCTCTGCTTTTTTGTACAGACAGCTTTGTTGACAGAAGATGTTGTAGGACTTAGGATAATGTGCTGCATGGCTAAATACTTATAAGGTCCCAAAGGCGAGACCTATTGGCTGTGTCAATGCTTGATTTAGCTTTTAACCCACTTAGGGCCACGTGTAACCTTGCATGTCTTTAAATAATTGCAGAGTTTGTCACTACCTAATCACAATTTCTTAAATACCAAAGCTATTTTGTGATTCAGAAAGGTTTTACATAATCGCAAAATGGGTTTAACATAACATAACAAGTGCACCTTCACCCAGAGGCATCTTGGCGCTAAATAATAGATGTTTATTGTTACCCAACTCAATGGTACTCATTTTATCGACCTTAGATGAGTGAAAGGCTGAGTGGTCCCGCCGGGAATTGAACCTGTGACCATGAGGTCAAACACAGGACCCTGAAGTGGACGCATTAGTCCACTGAGCCACCAAAAACCTATGCTGAATCGCATTTTGGAAGCAACATATTTTTGGCGCACCTTCTTAATTGTATCATGTAAGGATGGTTTGTGACAGTAATTCCAGTCACATACCATTGATTAGTTACCAACTCCAAAGTTGGGATGGTTACAAACAAGTTGCATACCTTCTGTAACACATTATCTGGTAGAAACTCTATCTACCTGACACCTGACACCAGGGAAATTCAAATGTGAGGAATCTGCATTTAGAAGTCTCTCTCAAACTGATTTATAAAGGGAAATGTTTTGCATTGCACCCATTGCCCTTTGAGACCCCTGGTGATCAATGGGGAGTGGGAACTGGCCCACTACCAACTCTCACTGAGGAATTTTTCAAAATTGAAAACTTTTTTTTAAACAGCAGCAGCTCCTTAATGGATGTCAGGCTGCTTTTAAAAAAAGAAAACAAATCAATTTTAGAAACCAATCACGGGAATAGTCTTCTGCTGTCCCCTGCAGGCTACCTTCCCTGTAATTGTCCATGTCAATGAGGGTCCTCTTAGACAGTAAGCATTAAATGTCAAAACTATAATGAACATAATGAACATGCTAACATATTCTGAGTGATGAAACTTCCTAAAAAAATTTAAGATGGACAGATTAATTTTTTATACGTACAGCAAATGAAGTGTCTGTCTCACAAAAACACAGTACAATCCCTATTTTGTGTTAGTCACTATGAGTATTAGCACAAGCAACAAAAACAACACTTTAAATATTTTTTAAACATTTCTTGATTGTGATTTTTATAATACACAAAAGCAATTTTAATAACGTATAAAGTACCCCACAATGTACCTCATAAACACAGTAAGGAATGAGATCACAATAAGGAATAATAAGGTCATAAGAAAGGAAGAAAAAACAGAGGAAAGAAAGCGAAAGGATAAATGAATCAACAAATAAATAAGGAGCAGAAGAGTTGTCAGGTTTAACCAACACAGTTTAAGCAATACCTAGGGTAACCCTTCCCCACATAAAAAGTAATCCTCTTAAACAAACATATAGCACCACAAACCCCAAGCATATCATCCCAAACACTAATCCTAAAATGCAAGCACTCCAAACACCATCCTAGTTTAATTTGAAAAAAGAAAGTATTAGTCACATGCCAAAGGAAAATAGTCGATGATCACAAAGCCTAGGGAAAAGGACCCTAAACCTCATCAAAAACATGTATTTGATCTTGAACCCTGTATATTGGCGTTTATACGTAGCTAATCTAAAAAGCTCAGCTATTCACTCTTGATGCGTGGGCACCAGTGTAGTATGCCAATGCCTGAAAATACAGATCTTGGCCACCATAAGATTCATTGACATCCATCCATGCCAATGGGAAGTCGTATCATCCAAATCAACAAAGTCATGTAACAGAGCCATTCTGTTTGACTCCTCGAAAGAAATGAAAGTAGTTGAATTTAGCATTTCCTATATAAAATACCAATATGAATTTAATGCAAGACATGACCAAAGCATGTGGTTCACATCGCAAGCTGCGCTACAGCACCTACAGCATGCTGCATTGGGAACTAGATGAGCATTGTACAATTTGAAAGGCGACTAATACCAATTGTGCAGACTTTTAAAATAAGCAAACTTTAAGCGTGCTTCTCTGAGCAAGCGATCATGATACTCTAGGACTTTCTCCCAATCGCCCTCCAAATACTCCACTTCTAACCGCTCCTGCCAATAGGATTTAGCTACAAGACAAATTTCATGTGAGTACAAATTGTCAATAAGTATTTGATAAATATTAAACATACCACCCTTAGAAAGGCCCCACAGTCTGAGGTAGTCAACGACTGGCGAGGTTGGGAGATGTATCGGATCTTGTCCTAATTTACCTCTCAAGCAATGCCAAACTTGCCAATACTTCCAAAGCTGCTACTGGGGAAGGGAAAAATCAGATTTTAACGACTTAAAGGAATGAATCGAGTCCCCATCAATGAGGTATCCAATTATTTTAATTCCTCATTCTTCCCACAAAGCCTAACTAAACGGTTTTTGATCTACAATGATTCCCTCATTATTCCAAAGTGGTGCGTCCTTGTGAACTGTACTATCTGCTCTCAAAATCAGTGCAAATCCCTCCTAGTAGCACACATAGCCCTAATAGTCGGAGGACAGAGAGGGGTTGCTAAGACATGAGAATTGTACAAGATACCCAAGTCCCCAGGAGCATTAATTGTATTCTGCTCCCATATCACCCAATCTGGTTGATCAGTAACAGGAACCAACAGATAAGCCAGTTGCAATACTTTTTGAGCCAAATGGTAAAGACGCATATCAGGGAACTGAAGACCACCTGACCTGGTATCCGCATGTAACCTTGATGATTAAAGTCACAGTTGCTTGCCTGCCCTGATAAACCTCTTAATACTCCTATTTATGGTGTGGGGGGTACAAACAGGAATAACAAGGGGCAGCATACCAAAGATATAGTTGAATCTAGGAGCAGTCACCAACTTAATCATCTATACCCTACCCCAGAAAGAGACCTTTAAGGTGGACAATCTCACAAAGTCCTGTTTCATCTTAATAATCAAGGGCTGAATATTATCAACCACATATCATACAAACCTCTATTTATCAGCAGACCCAAATACTTCAAACCTGAGGCCTTTCATATGAGACCAAAGTTGCCTTGCATGGTTCTCTGCCTCACACTTGGACCTATGTATCTTATATCCGGAGAAAATTGAAAAAAGTCTTGATTAAAACCATGAGTTGGGGAACAGAGGAGGCAGGATCACTCAAAGTCAACAAGATATAATCTGCGTATAATATGATCTTGCACCAGGTGTTTCCACTTCTTGAAGAAGGGGAGACTAATGTATTGCCACCACCAATGTCTCAAATGCTAAAAGGAACAAAGGTGACAGTGGGTAGCCCTAATGCATGCCTTGTAAAATTTGAAAGGGTTTTGATAAGTGACCTCCACAATCAATCTGCACTGACGGGGGCTCAGAATAGCCACTGAATTTGGGCAAAAAACTGGACCTAAGGTGAGACAAAGATATCCCCATTCAACCCGGTCATAAGCCTTTACGGTATCCAAAGTAAGCAGCAGCTTGTCATCTGGGTCATTCTGAACTTGCCCTATTACATTGGACAAGAGACCCATGTGATTTCAAGAAAAACAACTTGGTACTAATCACACTTGAGAGCTATCTATAAGGCTAGAAACAACTTTCTTGAGGCAAGTTGCAAGGACCTTAACGAGTATCTTCATGTCTGCATTAGGAAGCAAAATAGGAAGATAACTGGCACAATTTGTAGGATCTTTCTCAGGCTTCAAGATTAGGGTGATGATCGCTCTATTAAACTCTGGTCGAATGACAGATTCACCCTCTAGCTCCTTATGAAGCCTATAATGAAGCAGAACCATCAATCTATGTTTATGTTACAAAAATACAATGGGAAACAATAATCTGCCAGGGCTTATTATTTTATGTACTCCTGATAGCCTCTGAGATCTCCTCCATTGTGATCTCTCCCTTCAGCAGCAGCCTAATCTCCTCAGACAAGAAAGGCAAATGGAGATCCTGAAACAAAATGTGCTCAGAAGCAGCATCAAGAGGGGCCTCTAAACTATAAAGTGCTGAGAAGAGGATTGTGAACGTATCTGTGATCCGCACTGGGTGTGTGAGTAAACTGTGTGTTTCGCTGGAGTGTGCTTCTTGCTGATGCAACTGAGCTACAGGAAGCCTGCCTACCTTTTGACCTTGTTCATATTGATGCAACTTCAAACAAAGGAGGGCATATTCTGCTTGTGTAGTAAAATGCAAATTAAAATCATATTTTGCTCGCTCCAATTGACCTAAGTAAGCCGTTGTGGGATGCCCACATATGATTCATTAAGATCACATACTACCCTCTCATTAAGATCACTTACTACCCCCTCCAAACAAGATTGTGTATCACTAAGTTTTTACTTGGGAATCGCCAAATACCGCATGAGCATACCTCTCACAATGGTCTTACCTGCTGTCCATAAAACCTGCGTTGATTTTGTAGATGATTCATTACCTAGTAAGAATTGACATAAATGGCAAATATGTTTTTGTTTACTCTCCGAGTTACGGTAATGGGAGATATTTTGTCACCCAACGCTTTGATGTTGGGGGCACGTGTCCTAAATTCAATTCCGAAACTGTTAGGGCTTGGTCAGAGAGTCTCCCAGGTACAATACTACAATTATTCAGGAAGGCTAAAGCGGCATGGGACATTAAAAAAAAAAATCGACCGGAGAACAAGCCCAATAGACACAGGAGATAATGCCTATCCCTAGGGTGTAACAACCACCAATGGCTCTTCAAACCATGCTCACTCACTACACCATTCAAGATTGCGCTATCCCATGCGTAAGTCCTATCCATTGGGCCAGAAAGATCTAAATGGGGATCAAGCGCTATATTCTAGTCTTCCCCCATAATTGCCATGGTGGAATCCAACTCAGTGAATAGTCTGCTTAGCCTACACTGACCCCCCACAATCAAAATATGATCCCTACATTTAGATTTTATGAGGACGATGGATCCATCAATGTTTTCAAGACAGTAACTGGCAGCTTTATGAACGAGAATGGCAACTCCACACATTTTTAAAGAAGACTGGGAACTAGAAAAAATGAGGAGGGCAGTATACTGCTACTAATAACATGACCTACCCAATCTCTCCTTTATTTACTAGATTCCAGATGTAAAATATGGGATTTTGCAATATGGCCATGTCTGGAAATTTCAATGCAATGCAAGACAGTACCTTTTTCCTCTTAATGAAGTGGCTTTGGCCATTAACGTTAAGGAACAGTATGCACAAATGGTTGACCATTGACACCGTTGCAGGGGGCATGTGAGTATTTGCATGGATGAGTGAGAGGGTGTGTGACAAGTTGTATTGGTTTGTCAATAGGTATGCGAATGGTTTTGTGGGTGTGTGAGTCAGTGTATGGGAACCTGGTGGTGTGAGTGGGTGTGTGAGTGGTGCTGTGGGTGATGTCATCAGTGATGTCATTTGAGATGTCATGAGTGATGTCACTGACCATGGCATGAGTGATGTCATATGTGAGGTCATAAACAGTGCATTGAGGGGGTGTAAGTTATAGTCAGCTCAGGTAACTGTAACTTCTGAATTTCTATGTTTTTTTTAGAAGTGAAATGTGAGCCTAACTATAATGTCCATGTAACCTTTGGTTTTTTGAGAGAGAAAGAGAGAGAGAGAGAGAGAGAGAGAGAGAGAGAGAGAGAGAGAGAGAGAGAGAGAGAGAGAGAGAGAGAGAGAGAGAGAGAGAGAGAGAGAGAGAGAGAGAGAGAGAGGGGGTATACATATGTATATATATTTGAGAAAGGCAAGAATGTAATAGGTTAAAACAAAACAAAAACGAGAAAAGGGGGACTCCAAATACAAAAAGGAGAAAACAACTTTAAACAGGCGGATAAACCTCCCAACCCTCTATAAGAAAAGCATGAACAACTGATTCATTTATGTATTGCTGTGAAGCTTGAATACTTCCAAAGCAAAAGAGATGTAGCTATTTAAGCACTTATTTGAGTTGGTCAAACATCACAAACTAAAAAATAAAAAACATTTTATTTTTACCTGTGTGACACACGGGTGCTTGTGAGCAATGAAGCCGTTGACAAGGTTGATAGAGCAACTGGTGTGAACCTTTTCCAGTTCATTATCCCTTTAATCACTTCCTGGAAAAGTGAAATATTAACTGTAAGTGCTCAAGTAGATAAAAAAACAAAGAATACTCATTATTCTTTTATCAGAAAAAGAGTGCCTCCAAGTTTATATGTGAGGTTTCGGGAAAGGAGAAAAAAAAACAGCCCTCAGTAATGACTCTTCTTAATCAATCTACATTCATCAATTGAATGAATCCAATATAGAATGATCCAGAAACATTTGTTCACATTTTTATTTTATTTTGCATGGTTTACTTATTTTCTGACAATTTTTCTTATTTTAATATATTCAATTTTTACATAAACATTTTCTATATATACATATATTACTTAAAACTCATACATAGATTCCACAAACAATACTACAATAAATACAAAATCAAAACAGCACAATACACAATTGAACATTTGACCGCCTACTTGCAACTCCCTGGCTCGCACTCATACATCACACCCATGCCCTTTCCATATAAACAGGTCCTTTAGACCACCCAGTACAATACTCTTTTACAGCAACTAAGGAGACCATTCTTCTTTAACCTTCCATTGATGTGATTTGAACGGGGTTTTTCAAACAAAATTGGTCAACGCACGTTTTGATGGGATACAAGTACTTTCAACCACCTTCTTCGGGACCTATTACTCTTGAGTTTCTTTTTAAACCCCATTCAACAAGTGGGGTAATCTCTAATGAAATAAAGAATATACATGTTTAAGGGTCACGCCTATATATTGAATTGATCTATAGCTTTAAAAATACCTAAACACAAATGCTTCAACAAAACCTCACTGTATCACCAGTAAATTCACCGTGTTTAGAAAAGATAAAAGGAAGATTGTGCAAAAAAGTTGTTTTTACCTCAAGACTTAGGAAAGTGAAAGGGTCAAGCTACTGCTACCGTACAGATTCCGCAATGCACTAAGCTCCAGAGTGACAGAGAGAGAGAGGCAAACAGTGAGAAGTTGAGGTTGAAGATCAAAGTTACATTGACCCCCAATGGAAAGAAGAAGTTCCCAGTGAACAGAGCAGACACAGACAAAGCTAATCAAAGTTCAAGTTCGAGTCTCGGTTTGAGGTCAAGTCAAAGTTCCTTGGACAGTAAAGAAACTCTGACAAAGACTGTTGCTGAGGGAGAAAGAGTTGAGGAAGATATTCCAAGGAAGATTGCATGCAAAAGAAAACAACATTGAACTAGAAGAAAAGTCTGATACAAATAGATTCCGTAACTAGTGGAAGTGAGTCACCAGTGGCCAAGAGATTATTGAGAAAAAGAGTTCCAAATAGAAAATATACCACGCCTGAATGGGTGTTCTGAGTTTCAGAAGGTGAAGATGAAACAGTGTTGGATGACCATACGTTTGTGAATTAGTGACAGCATAAATTTGAGAGTAAAAAAACTGACTTCGAAACAGAAGAAGAGTCACATTGAATTAAATAAAGAGACTTTTTGAGATAATGTTTTTAAGACTGCTGTTTCTTGGAGACAACACCACCAACGTATTTACAATAACATGTTTACAGAAGAAACCGTTATACAAGGCCATATAGGGCAACTTGGGACAGGGCTATCCCTGCATTCTGGAATCCTTCATCGTAGTTAGCCCCACCATAGAGATCGCCCACATTGAACGTCTCATTCCATAGAGAGCACAATACAACACAGTCAAACAAAAAGAACTGAAACCTGAAACATATTTGAAAGGAACTTTTGAAATGAACAGTTGAAAAGAAAACTGAGAAGACTACGTAAAATTTTTGTTTGATTATTATTTTAATTTTAAAAAGAAGAAACATAGTATAGTTTTATTGTTGATCTATGAACTGTTTTACCACAATAATGGCTTTATTTGCAATAGAAGATGGAATACTGTAAATGCTATAAAATTGTAGGGTTGGTGTCAATAATAATAATATTAGTGTAACTGTTGCTGTGCTTACTGACTCCTGTGGTATATGCTTCATATGGTGGTAGAAATGCTAATGTTTATTTACTAATAAAAGAAATTAGTTAAAATATGAGGTACCAGTGGATAGAGAAAACTTAGTAGGTTTATTTAAGGATAATGTGCATACTAAAATGATTAGAGAATATGTAGATATAAAGAAAGTTAGTGGGTGTTAGATGTGTGCCTATGTTCCTACATCAGCTAGGGAAGGCTCTACTAGCATACAGCTTCCTATTTCCTATTCACTGTTGTGTAACATGCATATAGATTTTTTTTACCACAAGGAGTTTCCTTCTCCAAATTTGAATTAGTTTAATGTGCTTTTAGAAGACTTGGCTATTAGAGAAGACATCCGAGAAATTAGATAAAGTACATTTTTGAGAGAGATTGCTCAAAACAAGTATGTTACTAACACTGCCCAAGGTTATGTGTGTCTGTCGAGTATCGAGGAGCATACTTTTATTAGAAAATACAAGGAGGACCAAGTAAAGGTAGTGAGAAACTGTGAAGAATAGAATGTTGCATTAGAAGAGATGAATGAGTAAGAGGAATTTAGATTGTCAGTATATATACTAAATTGAGAATGGGATAAAAGGTGAGATATGTATGATAAGGCAAAGTTCTTTAAAGGGAAGTGCGGTACTTTTTGTAGGAGAAAGTGAGTGTGATATAACTAATGAAGTTAGTGGAGATTATGTGCTTGGTGGAGAACCTATTCTAAGGGGAATTTAGTATATCTGTGGGAAAACTGCTTATTTCAGGTTCAGGTTTTAAAGTCTTTATTTCGATAATAAAATCATAAAAGACAACATTTAAAACATATTAAGACATTTGGACAGCCGAATAATATTCCATTATAATAACATTTTACAATAACAGCAATGTTGTCCTAATTCATTATAATTTAACTTAAATCACTTTTAAAGTTAAAAGTAGTTATTAAACATCCAAGAAATACAAAGACAAACCTGACCAGAAGATACTAAAAAGAGGATTTTAAAAATACGGAGTAAGTAAAACCATTCCTAATACAATGTACATTATCCTGCATTTAAGAAAAACAGTTATACTTTAGTTAACAAATTGAAAAACCCTATTAATGGTTTTGTCTGCTTTTTGCCCTGATGGCCCAAGCCCACCCTAGAAATTTAGCTATGCTCACCATGAACACCTTCGAGGTGTTAGTTTTAAAACCCAAATAGCCTCAGAGGAACTTCTGAAAGGGAGGCGTTGAAACAGAGGTTTTATCCATTTTGTTCGTGGCGCTAAGTAGGTCGGACAGGCAAACAAGAAATGACCCTCAGTTTCCTTATGACCTGGGCACCAACTGCAAAATTCCGTTGCTCCATTGACCCAATTTTTTGTAAAAGAATTCATTGGCAGGGCTCCTACCCGAAACTGGTGGTAAAGTTTCTTATCCAGCGGTCTGGTGATAATATCCCAGTAAGTCTCACGGGAGGGATCCAACTAAATGGTCAGAAACCTTCCCGTTAGACTAACAGAGCTGGAAGCAGTCACCAACGATTGACGGACCGAGGCCCAGTACAATGCCTTGAATTCCTGTTTTGAGGGAAAGGCATTAGTGCCCGGAGATACCCACAGCTGTTCCAGTCCCATTTCGACCAGAATGGTTTTTACCGTTTGTAGACAAGGAATTCTCCCGGAACCCCTAATTGACCTCACTTCAGCCAGTTCCTTTGCAAAGAGGGTGAGGTCAGGCGAGGTCCATATGCGCCTCCAAAGGGCCACCAATCTAAATCTTGCCATATCGTTAATTGGGTTGCATCCCAGATCCTGGCAGAGGGGTATAGAAGGAGAAGATTGGGGTAACCCTACCAAGCTCCGTAAGAACTTACACTGGATTTTGAATAGGCTTGAGAGATCCATGAATCCCCAGAGATCTGCACCATACAGGATTGCAGCATTAATCTTAGTATCATAAATCTTTAACGCTGGGGTGACCCGTTTTGTAATCGATCTCTTTTGCTCGCTCAAAAGGCAGCCAGTTAGTCGGGCAAATTTTAGCTGTTGAGCACCTACTTGCTCTTTCCATCGCAAGAGACGGTCCAGGGTAACCCCTAAGTAAGTCATGGTCTCAACTTGTTCCAAGTTGACTCCACTCATACTTACAGAGCTCCGGACAAAATGACTCCTAGTGAGGACCATAAACTTGGTTTTGCCCACATTTACCTTAAGGTCATTGATGACACAGAACTCCTCAAAGCGGTCCAGAGCCCGCTGTAAGCCACTGCGTGTTTTAGAGAGGAGTAAAGTGTCATCGGCAAAGATAAGCATTGGGAACCTTGTCCCTGCCAGCGAAGGGGCATCAGTGGGGGTGTCTGCGAAGAATTTAACTACTTGATCGATAAATAACAAGAAGAGTGTTGGCGCCAGGACACACCCCTGACGGACTCCTCGAGTCACGGGAAAAGATTCCGTCACTTGTCCCTGACCTCCCCACCTCACCCTTGCATAGTTGTCCTCATGCATTTTAACAATTAGATCAAGTAGTTCCATTGGTAATCCTAAATCCCTCAAAACACACCACAGTTTATCCCTCAGCACTAGATCGAATGCCGACTTCAGATCAATAAACGCGGCAAAGATGGTTCCACCGCCGAGCAAGACCACCTTCCAGTAGATTAGACAAAATCTAAACACCTGGTCGATGGTGCTCGTGCCCGATCTGAAGCCTGCTTGCATAGGAGACAGGATATCCTCTAGTTCGATCCAACTTTGAACTCTGCCCAAAACCATTCGTGCAATGACCTTTTGAAAGGAGTCAATGAGACTAATCGGGCGATAGTTGCCCGGGTTGGACCTGTCGCCTTTTTTGTAAATTGGGAGAATCTCCGCCCCCTTCTACGACTTGGGAATTTTAGCACCTTTAGCTATTGCATTTGCAATCTTGGTTATGTACGGCACCCAGAGGGCGGGGTTAGCTTTAAACAAGTCAGTAGGGATTAAATCCATCCCTGGTGCTTTCCCCCGCTGGGTCAAGCCAAGAGCTAGCTCTACCTCGGTTTTTGTGAATATCAGTTTCTCCCCACATATAGGTGTCAAGGGCACCTCACCCAATATAGAGGGGGGTTCAAAAATCTCAACACTAAATTGGGCCGAGTAATGATTCACCCAAGCTTCAGGGGGCACATGGTTTGTAGGAGTACGGGAGTCTGAGTCCTTGCCCCTTTTTACCAGTTCCCAAAACTTAGTCTGGTTATTCGAAGTGGAGGCATCCAGAAGATCGGACCAGTACATATCCTCCCACTCCCGTTTGGCTTCCCACTGAGTTTTCTTATACTGCGCCCTTGCTGCCTTAACTACACACATGTTACGGGACTTAACCGCTTTGACAAGATGACTATGGGCCTCCCTGCACTTTTTATTATACCATTTCTGGCGGGGGCCGTATAATTTAGCGGTTCCCTTCTGACATGGTAGAGAAAGGAGAAGCTTAAGCTGATCCAAACAACACTCATGGAGGTCAATAATAGTGCTCTCAGAGCTAACCCCCCCTGGATCATCAGGCAGTATTTCATTTAACGTGTTGGAAACCACAGTCTCAATGCTCTCCTGTAAGGTCTCATCCCCCGCTAACCTAGACCATTTTAGCCTCCTTCGGTCATTAGTCAAAACGACATCCCCTGTCCAGGATGTGTCTGGTTCCTTCAATCTTTCCATTCCCGGCAACCTTAGCTTAAGTGTCAAGGGGTTATTGTCGCTTTCTGGGCGGGGTACCACTTCTATGTCTACCAACAGAGGACAGAATTCCATCTTTAACAGGAAGTAATCTATCCGACTTTTCCTTAGTCCATTGTTGAAGGTATAATTGGCACCTAGATCAGATGAAGAGCGACCATTTACAGCCCTTAGCCCCCAGGTTAAACATAGAGTCATCCAGTTCAAGGCAGCCTCAGTCGCTTTGACAATTTTATTGGTCATCAAATCCGGAATGTTTCCAGCTGCGTCCTCTGCGGACCCCCAACTGTCCCCGGCGACATAGAGCGGCTCAAAAGTACAATTCAAGTCTCCTGCTAGAAGAATAAAATTATCTCTACCCAATCCAGCAAGGTATTTGTCCAATACATCCAGAATACCAGGGCAGCGGCCGCCCGGTAGGCCTCGTGCATATATATTAATAATAATCAGGTCCCGATGGCCATCCTTACTCAATTTAATGGCCAGAAGGTCCGGGTTCTCTACAAATATCTCAGTTGGATGATAGCCCAATGCCTGCTTCACCCAAATCACCAACCCCCCTGATGCTCGCCCTTTACTACCCCTAATAGCTGGTTTAAAAAAGTTTACAAAACCTGCCCTATGAATTGAATCTGGTGCCCAAGTTTCCTGTAGTAAAACAACATCAAATTTGTCAACAAACTCCAACCAATCCTCAGAGTACATGCGTCCCTTAACCCCTGCTACATTCCAGGACACTATATTAAGTGTTTCATATGGAGGAGCTGCGATATCTGGTGAGTGATGAACCATTGACACTGATACAGCCGGGATCGCCAGTTCACTCCCTTTTCCTGCCCTATTCTCCTTGTTGTCAACATTATCCAAACTTTCCCCCACCAACATTACCTCTGTTGGGTCCTCAACAGCTGCTGCAGCATATTCCTCAGTTACATGTGCCCCCAGGCCTGCCTCTTCATAATTTACAAGAGGTGGAACCCCCCGACTTGGCATAGCTACCACATTCCCACAGTCCTCAGCAGACTTATTCTTCCTAGTCGGTGTATGTAGTCAGTCTATAGCCTCAAGGTCGGAAAGGGGCCCAAAGCGGTTAAAAAGTAGAGGATACTGCTGGGGGAAAGGTGTTCTTGCTATAGGGTACCTCCTAACTGGAGGTCTCATGTGAGTGGGGCCTAATGGAAAATTACAATGTCTTTGAGGGTAGAAATAAACAAGCCCCAAAGTTTGTACGTCCCCCTGTCTAGCAAAACTGGCTTCCCTTCGAATGGTATCCACCACCCAAGGATCCTTGAACGATATTAATATGCAATCGCCCTCCAAGTCTTTGGTGCCATATCCCACCCAATCAACTCTCCTTACAAAGAGAATTTCAGTAGAAGATGATGGTGGCAAGGGGCGATTTTTATTCAACCAGAATATCACCTTATTGCGTAGGTCCCCATATGACTCCTTAGTACCATCTTTTAACGGGGCAACACCTGTTAACACTATTGTGTATTGGGTTGCCTCCGGGGGTAAGTCTGCGCGGGGAACAGTATACTTATTTAGTTTCCCCACAATTGGAGTTTTGATGGTCTTGTGATTAGCTATTTGCCCTGGGAGTGGCTGTAATGAAGTACTAGGGGTAGGTTTTACCCGATCATCCGACCGGGATGCTTGAGACCTATCTGGATTGGGTTTAGCAATGACCTTCTTCTTAAGAGCCTGTGACAAGGTGCCTGCAGCTGCGATGCTGGGATTGTCTCTAGGCCTCCCCCCGCTGTCGGTTTGCTAACAGCTACCCCTATTGGTACTGGGTTAGTGGCTTTACTAGTGGAAGCATTGTTTATACGTTTTGTTTTGCTTACCGACTGGGTAGGAACCCCTCCCACTGGACTGGGGATAGTTAACTTTTGTAGTAAGCCCAAGTTTGTGCTCACTACTGTCTCCAGAGCATCTAATTTAGAGGTCATCAACCTTGTTTGCTCCAAAACAGGAAGCAGGAGGGTTTTGATCATAGCCTCCATTTTTACCAATAGGATTTTGTCACTATTGAGGCATGTTGGACAGGGATTAGATGACCCCAAGGGGATAAAGGAAGAGCAAAGCACGTTGGGGAATGCCGAAGGTATTTGGGGGGCTGGGGGATGCTCAAGGTCAGAAGCATCAATACTAGATGGATCATTTAGTTTGGGCAGCTTATGGTCTCTCCCCCCCCTGGTGGCTCAAATCTTGCTTTCTCTTACGGGATACCAATCCTGATCCCGAGGGGTCAACCTCTACTGGAAAATTCGAGACAACATTGTTAGATGAATGAAGAATTTCTAAACTAATGTCGTTTTCCCCGCTATTCTGGGTTTCATCCCCCCCCGCTTGACTGAGTATCGTCCAGGTTCTGGTCAACATTAACCAGAAAAGCTGAAGGGCCCACCCCCTCTCCTTCTATGTGAACTAGTGCCTCAGTAGTAACAGAGTGTACACAGTTAAATGATGCATGGGCAACAGGACTGGTGATTGTTGCCAACCCACCCAACGAGGAACGCTTACCCTTAACTAGATCTAAGGAGAGTCTTTTTTCCGCCATCGCTATTTCCTTTTCCAATATCCCTGTTGCTCGGTTGATAAAAGCATCAAGTGGGCCCGAAACAACTCCCTTAGTTGTTTGTAGTTGGACTGTACGGTCTTTACCTGATCTTAAAGGCATGTTACAATCTACTTGGGCCAGCTATACCTATGTTGTATCGCCCACGCTGTTAATAACAAATGTTTATATAACTCTATAGAGCCCACACAATGGAAGTGATATACCATCTACCTTAAACACAATTTGCCAGGGGTTCTGGCCCAACCGAATCTCAGCCGGCCACAGACGGTCCCGCCCTTGTCCCGGGCTTCTCCCGGCGCACTCCCGTGCGCTCCCGCGCAGCGGGTGCACTGAGTACCTTTGAGCAAGAGGGGATTGGCTGATGGGCGGGTGGGCGGGGCCAGCAGGGAGAGAAGCCCAGGTGTGGTCAGTGGGGCTCGCAGGGACTCCTGGTAGCTGGAGTCCCTGCCTCAAAGCTCGCAGCCATGCCGGCGACTCCACGCGCCCCGAGGTCTTCCCAGGTGCAGCTCCTCACTTGCAACAGCTCCGGGTGGATGCAGGACGCTGCGGGGCCCACGAAGCGGGTCCGGCGAGTCGTTGGGCTCCCCGCAGAAACAGAAGGTCAGTGGCAGCAGTAATTCAGGGCGGGCAGCAAAGCACACAGCAAATCCGCAATGGAAGGGTCCCCTTATTTCTATTTGCTTAGAAAATGGATTGGTTTTGCATGCGAATGTAGAAATAAGTCTATCATATGCAATAAAGCGGCTGAACTGCAAGGGGATGGAGAGCATCATAGCACCTCCACAAAAAGGGAAGCATTAGAAGAGTGCACACAACTAGAAAGCTTATTAGCTTCAACGTTGGCCTCATTAATTTGTTTGAAGCCGGACCTCATCTGGATTAAAGGCAGTAGGAGGTTTAAATTGTGCAAGCCCTATACTATCCACAGAATAATCAGACAGCCTTTTCAAGTGGTATATTTGATTGGAATTCAAAGAATGACTCCACCTCTGTGGGAGTTTGTAGATATATTTTCCAACCTGCGAAACATCCTTGTTGATGGTGGGCTTATACCTTCTTGAACCAGCAGTATTAAAAAGGCAGTCGTCAGTGGATTTGTAACCTAATATATTCATATGAAGGCAATTGATAATTTTTGTCTTGAAGAAAGTGGTTGTTACAATTTCCACAGAAACGCATCCATGCATTTGATATGCCAAGTTGAGGAACAGATAAACACATTAGAAAAGGATTGGTTTGTCTTCATGTGTTTGCTTGATTGATTCCTACAAACTAGCCCAAATCAATGACAGATGTAATTGTCTTGTATGTTTTCTCTGTTTTTAAATGAGCTATTTTGTGCATTGGTTACGCATTTTTAAAGTAAATTTGTATTTAGTCCTCTTTTATTGAATACCTTTTAATCTTTTGAAAAATTGCAGTGATATTTAGTATAAGAATTATTTTATTAAAAAACTTGTGATATGTATCTTTAGTTGACAATGTAGCATTCTGCTCTTTCACGATTGGGGTGATCGATGTTTGCTGTGTGAGTGTCCATGTGTGGAGTTAATAAATGACCAGTGGTCCCAAAGGGATTTACTTTTGACTTGACAGTCTTTCACAGAGCCCTGTCCGATTTAGTCTGTGGGGCCCCTCTTACTGCATTTACCTACATTCCTCAGCAGGCCAAACTTGGTCCTGTGCCCGACCTGCACTCCTTTGTGGTCGGCCTGAACTTGTGACTTTGTCCGAGTCTAGTGTGATCATATACAAGCAGTTGGCACTTTGGGGCTTTTGGTGCTACTTTTATCTAAATCTTTAAAATTGCATATCTCTAGGTCTACTGATTGCACTTTTGTCGTTTTGGTCACAAATAATTTATTGTAATGTAACATATTTTCCTAAACTCATGTGAGATTTTTCTTGTGTTTTGTTTTCACTTTATTACTGTTTAAGTGCTGTTTGAATGCTTTACATACTGATTCTAAGTTAAGCCTGACTACTTTTGTGCCAAGCTACTAGAGGGTTGAGCACAGGTTAATTTATTGGCATTTTTATGGTGCACCCTGAAAATGATTGGGGCTGTTGCTTGAGTAGGGTTTCACCCCACCACAACCACCAACCCAATTTCTCACAAGGATCATGTCTACAACCAGAAGAAAATGGTAGAGGAACATTCTCAATAGCAACTAAAGATGATGATGGTGTCTGCTAACTTATGGATTATTAATAAAGTGTACTAGTTTATTTTAGTTATTATTAAAAAAAATAGTCACAGGGGAGGAAACTGAATACTCATGATTTTATGATTAATTATTATTGTTGCACTTGAAACGATTTTATTTAAAGGTTTAGAAGTGTTTGTAGTTTAATAATGCCACATTTCTGCAGAGATATCATTTTATTAATATGGATGTTGTTTTGCTGCTTTATGCATCTAGCTCCTTCTCATTACTCATCCCAAACAATATTTCCTTGCATGTCTTCTTTCCCCACAGTCTTCTAAGAGCACAGAATACTGTGACACCACTGGTTATTTACCTAAGAGAACATGAAGATTGAGTGAAACTTTCTTTGTGTACTGAATGTATCATTCTGAATGATACTCCCACTGGAAGATTCAATGTTGGTTTGCTAGCATACACTAGTGTATGAGCCTATGTTTGAAAGTGTTTTACCTTGTGTTGCACATAAACTGACTGTGCTGTTGCTGTGGAAGCTGATGGAGTTTTCATTTTCCTTAGAAATGGGTTAGTGGTATATTTCTGTACGACCACCTAAATTCTGATTTTCTCAATATGTTATCATCACTAGTTGTGCCATGCTGAATTTACATTTTTTGCTTATTACTTATTAATAAAACATGTATAAAAACCCTGGTTTTTGGGATGAGGCAGCGACTTTAATGATTGCTCACAGAACTCTGTCATTTAGAGAGAGCCTTTCCTTTTCTCCTAGATGCACTAAGTTTATGATTTTTTGTTGCTCATTTGGACTAATAATAATTCTGATTTCTGCCTATGTACTGTATTTCTGAGTCTATATGGCACTTCTCTGTGATGCCTATTTTGAGATTTTGTAATAAAACCCTTTAACTTTTTTGATGATCTAGAACCCAGTTATTAAGTGGTCCCAGTCGATTTGTGGCACCTGATGTCAAGGAGGGTGGTGAATCTTATTGCAAGATCAAGGATGTAGAAGCCGAGTCACCACAGTTAAATTTTGGGGTGATCAAACTATTGGGATGTAGTAAAACATTGGAGTGCGGCTCCCACAATAACTCCACACTACCAGGTCCCTTCCATATACTTCTTCACTTGCCTTAAAATCATTGTCAACCTATAATATCCACACCCACTCCTATGCTCTTAAACAATATCGATCTACACATCATCAACAAAAATCATGGATGACAATACGATCTGTAGGAAAACGTCATTGGGGACTTTAAGTAAGTTGAACTTCAACCGAAGAAAGGTTCTATCAGGCACACAACTTTTATTAGTTGGACGGCATACATACGGTAAGAAACAGTCAGCAACTGAATGGTGCTAACGGTCAGTCCACGGTATGTATGTATGTATGTATGTATGTATGTAGCCATTAAAAACATTTGAAAACACAGACCCTGGAGTGCGAGTCTCTTTGTGTGGTTCCTGCTAGGACGATAGCTGGGAGCCCTTTCTGACACATATATATATATATATATATATATATATATATATATATATATATATATATATTCACTGAAAAAACCATAGGTTATAGACCATATATAGTTAGGAATTCGCATTTACAAAACCTTATTTTACTCACATAAAACCATTGAAATTCCATATATAGTTAGTTGCACTAACTATATATCGCGCACCCGCAATCCACTGCTGATGATGTCACATATTACATCATTCATGACATGGTCAGTGACATCACTGATGACATCACTGATGACATCTCAAATGACATCACTGATGACATCTCAAATGACATCACTGATGACATCACTGATGACATCTCATTTGACATTACTGATCACATCACTGATGATATCATTCATGTGATAATACGATGAACCTCTTCAGACTCTAATATAACCTTAGATACAATCAGTGTAAACAGACACTCACAGACTGTCACTCATCCATGGAGTTACTCACACACCTAGTCAGTCATGCAAATAATCAATCACACCTCCATTTCCTCAACTATACAGTTATACAAACTTTACTTATTCAAACATATACTAACACATATTTACCCTCTTATACAATCCCTGATACAAGTTCACAATGATCCATACAGCCACTCACACATTCACTGGCTCTTATGCACAGTTATTTATATATGTCAACTCTCACATGTACTGTGTTTTACATATGTACTTACTTTGACATGTAGCACTGAGATATCCATTCACTCACCAATACACTCATGCACACAGTCAACCGCCCATACAGCTGTTTCCACATGCACTTTTGAAACCATACATCTAGTGAATCAACTGCTCACACATCTATGCACAGAGTCATACACCTCCCAGCCACCCACACACACACTCAGTCTCCCATACAAATACTTGGGCAACCAATCAATAACCCATATAGTTACTCATATAGCTACTTATCAACACATACAACAGTTTACAGAACAACAGACATAATGATGCACAAATTAAGACAGTTTAGTCACTAACCCATGCACTCAGTGAGACACATTTAATCACTCACTCATACAGTCAGTCATGCACCTACTAAATCCTTCATCCAGACACTTATACATCCACTCATTCTTCAATATGTAAGACATATTTTAACTATACAGAAACATACAGTCACTGGATGTTGTCATCAGTGATGTCATTTGAGATGTCATCAGTGATGTCATCAGTGATGTCACTGACCATGTCATGAATGATGTAATATGTGACATCATCAGCAGTGGATTGCGGGTGCGCGATATATAGTTAGTGCAACTAACTATATATGGAATTTCAATGGTTTTGTGTGAGTAAAATAAGGTTTTGTAAATGCGAATTCCTAACTATATATGGTCTATAACCTATGGTTTTTTCAGTGAATTTTCAAGGTTTTGTAAATGCTAATTCCTAACTATATATGGTCTATAACCTATGGTTTTTTCAGTGAATTTTCAAGGTTTTGTAAATGCTAATTCCTAACTATATATGGTCTATAACCTATGGTTTTTTCAGTGAATATATATATATACATACATATATAAACATATATCATCTGTATATCTATATAAATACAAACATAAATGCATGCATACATATACTTATATGCATACAGATGCATGTTATTTACATGAAAGTTGAAAAAAACACTAATAAAAGCAAAGCTAAAAAGCCACCTCATTACAAACAGAATGGCTTTAACTTAAACGAGGGCGAGATCTATTGCATTTTCAATGCTTGTTTACTTTGGTTCCATCAAGAAGGCATTCAGATGTGTCACACATTTGCCATAAATTCTGAATGTTAGCACTCTAGTTGCACATTAGATCACTGTAGTAAAGCTACTGCTCACCAGGGACGTCTGCTGCTGGTATTCAAAGTGCATGTTTCAGTCTGCATGTCAGAATTTTTTTAATGAAATAGAAGAGGATTTGAGAAGTCACTGAAAATGATCCCTAATTTTTCTTTCTGAAGCACTAATCATACTTTCTATGGCAAAATTAACCCCCTCATGTTGTTCCTTTTTAAATTGAGTGTTTTCAGACTTACCACTTCATTCCAATCAAGATGGCTTCTGGTGTGCCATACTTTTGTCATAAGTAAGACTGTTAGCGCTCTAGTTGTTCTTTAGAACACTCTGGGACATTCTGTCATTGGGCTATACTTGGGGTACATCTGGGTGATATTTGGGCTACATTTAGGCTCTTTTGTCTCTGGTGGCCATCTTGGGAGACTGTATGTCAGAATTTTTTAATGAAATTGAAGAGGGTTTGAGAAGTCACTCAAAATGTGCCCTAATTTTTCTTTCTGCAGCACTAATCATAATTCATATGGCAAAATATACCCCCTCATTTTGTTCCTTTTTAAATTAAATGTTTTAAGAGTTACCACTTTATTCCAATCAAGATGGCTTCAGGTGTGCCATACCTTTGTAATAAGTAGGACTGTTAGCGCTCTAGTTGTTCTTTAGAACACTCTGGGACATTCTGTCATTGGGCTATACTTGGGCTACATCTGGGTGATATTTGGGCTACATTTGGGCTCTTTTGTCTCTGGTGGCCATTTTGGGAGACTGCATGTCAGAATTTTTTAATGAAATAGAAGAGGATTTGAAAAGTCACTCAAAATGTGCCCTAATTTTTCTTTCTGCAGCACTAATAATACCTTCTATTGCATAATATACCCCCTCATTTTGTTCCTTTTTAAATTAAATGTTTTAAGAGTTACCACTTTATTCCCATCACGATGGCTCCAGGTGTGCTATACCTTTGTAATAAGTAGGACTGTTAGCGCTCTAGTTGTTCTTTAGAACACTCTGGGACATTCTGTCATTGGGCTATACTTGGGCTACATCTGGGTGATATTTGGGCTACATTTGGGCTCTTTTGTCTCTGGTGGCCATTTTGGGAGACTGCATGTCAGAATGTTTTAATGAAATAGAAAAGGATTTGAGAAGTCACTCAAAATGTGCCCTAATTTTTCATTCTGCAGCACTAATCATACTTTCTATGGCAAAATATACCCCCTCATGTTGTTTCTTTTTAAATTAAATGTTTTAAGAGTTACCACTTTATTCCAATCAAGATGGCTTCAGGTGTGCCATACCTTTGTAATAAGTAGGACTGTTAGCGCTCTAGTTGTTCTTTAGAACACTCTGGGACATTCTGTCATTGGGCTATACTTGGGCTACATCTGGGTGATATTTGGGCTACATTTGGGCTCTTTTGTCTCTGGTGGCCATTTTGGGAGACTGCATGTCAGAATGTTTTAATGAAATAGAAAAGGATTTGAGAAGTCACTCAAAATGTGCCCTAATTTTTCATTCTGCAGCACTAATCATACTTTCTATGGCAAAATATACCCCCTCATGTTGTTTCTTTTTAAATTAAATGTTTTAAGAGTTACCACTTTATTCCAATCAAGATGGCGTCAGGTGTGCCATACCTTTGTAATAAGTAGGACTGTTAGCGCTCTAGTTGTTCTTTAGAACACTCTAGGAGGCTGCAGTAGAACACAAAGGAATCAACTGACAGTCTCTGTCCTTGTTGGATGTACATGTTTACTGAGAATGTCAGACTTCATTTTCACATGACTGAGAAAGATAATGTGAATTTACAGAAAATATGCTTTCAGTTTAGCTTATAGATCCCCTTCCAAACCACTGTGGGAAAATCATGAGATATTAGTTTTCTTTCAAACAATATTCATGATATCACAGCAGAAGGTTTTTTCACATGGTAAAATCACCTTAGAACCCACCACAATTCCTAAAACGAGTATGGTACCATCAACAAATGATTTATAATGTAACTAAAGTCCTAAAACCCTCTATTAACTACAATGCTTTTTAATGAGGTGCTATCATGTATATTGGTCCCAAGATGGCTGCCAACACTTCTTGGATGAAGTGCTGACAGCCAATCAGATCAGATGTGTGGTTAGGCTCCGCCCAGATATATATCTTTTTTTGAACCTAAATTACTCAAAATCCACTGGAGCACATATATTGAGACCTAGCAAAGGCACATCGGGCTAACAGTCCCTACAATGTTGCCAAGTTTCGTGCAAATCCATTCAGCCGTTCGAGCTAAAAGTGAGGCCAACCGCCCTATGGAAATTAACATGGGAAAAACGCGTTTTGGGACCCCCCTTTTTTCTCGGCCCCCCCTTGATGAAACCCCCCCAAATTGTCTGGGGCTGCTCAGAAACAAAATGTTCCATTTTCCTGAAAATTTCAGCCAATTCCGTCCACAAACGCCAAAGTTATTAGACATAGAATTTTCAAAAATCCCATAGAGAAAAAATCCTAACTATATATACCTACTGGCGACCGCCAGTAGGTAATATATATATATATATATATATATATTCACAGAAAAAACCATAGGTTTTAGGCCATATATAGTTAGGGATTAGCATTTACAAAACCTTAATATACTCGCACAAAACCATTGAAATTCGCATATATAGTTAGATGCAATAACTATATATCGCGCACCCGCAACCCACTGCTGATGATGTCACATATTACATCATTCATGACATGGTCAGTGACATCACTGATGACATCTCAAATGACATCACTGATGACATCTCTAATGACAACATCCAGTGACTGTATGTTTCTGTAAAGTTAAAATATGTCTTAGATATTGAAGAATGAGTGGATGTATAAGTGTTTGGATGAAGGATTTAGTAGGTGCATGACTGACTGTATGAGTGAGTGATTGAATGTGTCTCACTGAGTGCATGGGTTAGTGACTAAACTGTCTTAATTTGTGCATCATTATTACTGTAGTTCTGTAAAATGCTCCATGTGTTGATCAGTAGCTATATGAGTAACTATATGGGTTATTGATTGGTTGCCCAAATATTTAGGGGACTAGGCAGCCTCGCGCGGACATACACACAGGATTGTCACGCTGCTGCTGCTATTTTAAAACCATTGCTGTCCGATAATGATTTTAGGAACACTCTGCCCGTTTTTATAAAATTGTTCGGAATTGTAAAATTGATTGTGTGGTGGTGCTACTTTGCACTACATGACGCTGTACTGATTTAAAATTGTGCCCCTCGCTCCCCCTTGATTGTAGCGCTTAGAAAATCATCAGACCTAACAGGATTTACCTAATTGGGAAAACACAGCGCCGCCTCACTCCCGACCGCCATTTTGGGTGTGGGCTCAGAAGCGCTCCAGGGGCTAACGCTCTAGTGGTTGCAAGCACCTTTCTGGCAAACACTATTTAGGGGACTAGGCAGCCTCGCGCGGACATACACACAGGATTGTCACGCTGCTGCTGCTATTTTAAAACCATTGCTGTCCGATAATGATTTTAGGAACACTCTGCCCGTTTTTATAAAATTGTTTGGAATTGTAAAATTGATTGTGTGGTGGTGCTACTTTGCACTACATGACGCTGTACTGATTTAAAATTGTGCCCCTCGCTCCCCCTTGATTGTAGCGCTTAGAAAATCATCAGACCTAACAGGATTTACCTAATTGGGAAAACACAGCGCCGCCTCACTCCCGACCGCCATTTTGGGTGTGGGCTCAGAAGCGCTCCAGGGGCTAACGCTCTAGTGGTTGCAAGCACCTTTCTGGCAAACACTATTTAGGGGACTAGGCAGCCTCGCGCGGACATACACACAGGATTGTCACGCTGCTGCTGCTATTTTAAAACCATTGCTGTCCGATAATGATTTTAGGAACACTCTGCCCGTTTTTATAAAATTGTTTGGAATTGTAAAATTGATTGTGTGGTGGTGCTACTTTGCACTACATGACGCTGTACTGATTTAAAATTGTGCCCCTCGCTCCCCCTTGATTGTAGCGCTTAGAAAATCATCAGACCTAACAGGATTTACCTAATTGGGAAAACACAGCGCCGCCTCACTCCCGACCGCCATTTTGGGTGTGGGCTCAGAAGCGCTCCAGGGGCTAACGCTCTAGTGGTTGCAAGCACCTTTCTGCCACACGCTATTTAGAGTCCAGCATGCCGACGCGCAGCGCTCGCGCGCAGCGTCGCGCCGGAGGAGCGCCAGAGGAAAGCCCGTCTGTGCCCGTCCGTGCCTCGGACGGGCTCAGGTCCAGGACCGATGCCTACTGTAAGTACTCCAGGGACGAGCTATTAGCCATAGAGAAGAGTGTAGAGGGTTCTCTTCAAAATACCCTATCACAGTCCGATGTAGTGCTGGGTTGTGGACTGATCAATAGCAGATCCCTAGTAAAACATCACCTGGAAGTGTCAGAGCTGCTAAATGATATGGACCTAGATGTCCTATTCATCACTGAGACATGGACTACTGTGGATACCACTGTTGAGTTGGGTCTGTCATGCCCTGAAGGATATAAGTTATTTCATAAACCTAGGCCACTGGGAAGAGGAGGAGGGCTTGGAGTGATCTACAAAGATAAGTGGGACTTTTCCCCTCTACAGACCGATGGGGTGGCGGGGGTAGAGTTACTGGGGTTCTCCCTGCAAGAACCAAAAGGTAGGATCCTGACCGGACTGATATGTTACAGACCACCTGGTGCGGAAACACAATACCAGGCGCTGTTTGATACCATTGCTGACCTCGCCCTGTCCCACTCCAGAATGCTGATTCTAGGAGATTTTAACCTATGGGACAACGGGACCCTGGGGAGCCACCTGAGGGATCTGAAGGACAACTGTGGAAACTGGGGTCTGGATCAGTTGGTACAGAAACCAACCCATTCAGGGGGACATATCCTAGATATGGTCTTCGCCAACAAGACTGAGACTAGGATGGTTGATATCCTACCTCAGCACTGGACCGACCACTCCCTAATCCACTTCGAGATCTCCATATCTACTGAGGGGAATAGAAGTGAACGACCGGTAACCTATAGGAAGGGACGGAACTGGTCTAAATTACCGAAGGATAAAACAAAGCCTATTTTCATGAGCAATGTTTCCTATGATCCAAAGGAATCGGTAGACCTGAACTATCAAAAATATTGTAACTACATCATAAAGACCCTAGATAGACTTGCCCCTCTGAAAATTATAAAAAATAAGACGAAACCATCTGCCCCCTGGTTTAATGAGGAGCTGAAATCCCTACGCAATGCACGCCGACAGGCAGAAAAGAAATGGCGTAGATATTATTCAGAGATGGACAAAAAACTGCTGAAAGTGGAACAGGCTAAATACAAAGGAGCCATCGCCAAAGCTAAGGCTCTCTTCTATGCCACTACTATTCTTCAGTCCCCTAACAGTACTAAAACCCTTTTTAATATAATAAGGGATCTCTCACATCCCACCTGTACGAGTAATAAGGTGGTTGCTACACAAGAACTTTGTGATGAGATTGCGACCTATTTTCAGGAAAAGATCGCTAAAATTGTGGGAGGGCTGAATGAGGAAAGGGATAGCTGCAAAGATGCAGAGGCACAGACAGAAGAAGAGGAACTCTCACCAATATTGTCATCACTGGAAAACTTCACCCCTCTCACAGAAGAGCTCTTTCTTAGACTGGCCCAGAATGTATCATCTGGGTCCCCTTTAGACCCCCTTCCGCACAGGATCTGGAAAGAATATGGGCCAGAGTTGTTCCCCTGGATGCATCAGATCTGTCGCCAATCTCTTGAAGAAGGCATAGTGCCGGAAGCATGGAAACAGGCAGTGGTTACCCCCCTGCTTAAGAAGCCTTCGCTTGACCCTACTATCCCGGCGCATTTTAGACCCATCTCTCTCCTGCCCTACCCGATAAAGATTTTGGAGAAGGTGGTCAGTAGATCCTTGTCAGGCTATCTGGAAGATAACTGCCTGCTAGATAAGGACCAGTTCGGCTTCCGCCCAGGCCACGGAACAGAAACTGCATTAGCAACCATGCTGGACACCCTTCGAATGCGCGCCGACAATGGCAACTCCTCAGTCTTGGTGCTGTTGGACATGTCGGCCGCATTCGATACGGTCAGCCATGCAGTTCTGCTAAACAGGCTGGAAAAACTGGGCGTGAAGGGCAAAGCCCTGAGGTGGATACAATCCTACATGACAGGGAGACAACAGATGGTAACCCTAGCACCCTTTTCATCGCCCAAGTCCCTGGTCAGTCATGGAGTACCTCAGGGCTCCTCGATCAGCCCTATTCTTTTTAATCTTTATCTGCAGCCCCTGATCCCCATGATCAAATCCTTCGGTATAGATCTGATAAACTACGCCGATGACACACAATTGGTGTTTTCTCTAGAAGGAAGACAGGCGGTGTCTATGGAGACTTTCCAGAACTGCATGGACAAGGTATCCAGGTGGTTGACAATAAACTCCCTTCAATTTAATGAGGGGAAGACAGAGGTTGTCTATTGTTCGTCAGCCAAGCTGAGTCAACAACCCTCCCATGAGATCAGGCTCGCGCCGGGAGCAGAACCTTGCATCCCAGTTAAGACCGTGCGCAATCTAGGGGTACTGTTTGATGCGGATCTTCAAATGACCTCTCAGACCAATAAAACCATCAGTGTCTGTTATGGATTGTTGAAGGCACTCAGACAGATTCTGCCCCTCCTGCCTGACGAATCTAGACCACTAGTAGTTAGGAGTGTGATTCTGGCCAGACTGGACTATTGTAACTCGCTCTATCTAGGGGCCCCCTTATATATCCTACAGGGGCTCCAGAGGGTCCAGTCTATAGCGGCCAAGATGGCACTTAAAAGACCTCGCAGTTCTTCCACTACGTCGGCGCTGAGAGATCTACACTGGCTGCCAATCGGGAGTAGAGTTGCCTTCAAGTCCCTATGTATCGTGTACAGAGCCCTGCACAACACAGGACCTATCCCTCTACAGGAAAGGATCTCCTGGTATAGTCCGTCCAGGTCCCTGCGCTCTGCTAGCCAGAGTTTGGCAGCAATTACCAGGATCAGGAGATCAAGGATGGGAGGCAGAGCGTTCTGTACCTCTGCCTCCAGGCTGTGGAATGAGCTTCCCCAGAGCATCAGACAAATTGACACCCTACTGGGTTTCAGAAAGAGCCTGAAAACCTGGCTGTTCGCCAAAGTATAATCCCCCTGACTCTATTTAATAGCTTTGGCGGCTGGTTTTTATGTCATGACAGCTAGTGTATTGTATACCATCTGTTTACCATCTGACTACTTCCTGTTGGGCGCCAGGATACCCGTAGGGTGACAGTTGCGCATTACAAATAATAAATACAATACAATACAATTTGTATGGGAGAGTGAGTGTGTGAGTGGGGGTGGCTGGGAGGTGTGTGACTCTGTGCATAGATGTGTGAGCAGTTGATTCAGTAGATGTATGGGTTCAAAAGTGCATGTGAAAACAGCTGTATGGGCGGTTGACTATCAGCATGAGTGCATTGGTGAGTAATTGGATTTATCAGTACTATATGTCAAAGTAAGTACATATGTAAAACACAGTACATGTAAGAGTTGACATATATAAATAACTGTGCATAAGAGCCAGTGAATGTGTGAGTGGCTCTATGGATCATTCTGAACTTGTATCAGGGATTGTATAAGAGAGTGGATATGTGTTAGTATATGTTTGATTAAGTAAGGTGTGTATAACTGTATAGTTGAGGAAATGGAGGTGTGATTGATTCTTTGCATGACTGACTAGGTGTGTGAGTAACTCCATGGATGAGTGACAGTCTGTGAGAGTCTGTTTACACTGATTGTATCTAAGGTTATATTAGAGTCTGAAGAGGTTGATCGTATTATCACATGAATGATATCATCAGTGATGTGATCAGTAATGACAAATGAGATGTTATCAGTGATGTCATTTGAGATGTCATCAGTGATGTCATCAGTGATGTCATTTGAGATGTTATCAGTGATGTCATCAGTGATGTCACTGACCATGTCATGAATGATGTAATATGTGACATCATCAGCAGTGGGTTGCGGGTGCGCGATATATAGTTATTGCATCTAACTATATATGCGAATTTCAATGGTTTTGTGTGAGTATATTAAGGTTTTGTAAAGGCTAATCCCTAACTATATATGGCCTAAAACATATGTTTTTTTCTGTGAATTTCTATGGTTTTTTAATAGCAAATATCTATAGCTGTAACATATATTTTTTTATTCTAATTCACAAATATTTTTTATATATATTTGTATTATATTTTTTTAATTCAATTTATATTATAGTTTAAATTATTTTTTCTTGTTTCGTTGCCGGTCCGCGAATCGGTAAACGTTCCGTTAATGTAAATACCGCGTTAGAAAGGCACATCGTGACGTGTCCCATAAACGCAACATATCGCGTTACTACGTAATGCCCCTTATGACGTGCTGCGTTAGCGCACCCGGAAGCGTTCTGGAACGCGAACAAAGGCGCGAAACGTAAAGCCCCGGAATCGATCTAAGGCGCGGTGCGGAACGCGGAACGTAAGCATAACAGGTCATGTGACTAGTTAATAAAACTTTTCATTGGTTGATTTTACTTTTAGTTTCCTAATGATGGAACGCTTGATCATATGACGTAAAACAAAACCTTTTCATTGGTTTAGAACATTTTGTTTTCTCAAATGATGAAAGTCCCACCTTTTTTCCTCACTCCGACTTTCATTTTTATGAGAGAAAGACCTGTTTTTGTTTGCTAAGACATGGCATTTCTATTAGCTGCAGCTGGTGGATCTCCACCACCTCCACCACCACCAAAGAAGACAGGACCGACTAGCCAGGTCATCTTCGACCAGGAAGAAGAAGAGGAAGACGAGGAACAGGAGCAAGGGACAAGTGGCTTTCTGAAAGAAATGCCAAGAACGTCCCGTGTGAAAGTGAATTTTATCTGGCAATTTTTTTCTTTTCCTTCTCATGAAAAGAAAGTTAATGCTAGGTACGTTACCTGCCTCATCTGCAAAAAAACACTCTCAAGAGGGACCGAAAAAAAATATAGCTTTGGTAATCATACCATGCATCGGCACATGGAGACTTGGCATCCTCTTAATTATTCTAGAGCGCAATTTCGAGATTTGGTGGATAACCCCCGACCGGCAAAAACATCCACCAATGACTTTACAATAAGTGAGTCAGAGGCAAGGGAAACTATTCCAAATCTGCAAAAGAACTTTGGGCAGATGAGATTGACTTGTGTACAGTGTGGAAAATTAATTTCATGCGGAGAAATTCAACACACATATCTCTCATGTCAGCCAATAAAAACTCTTCCCTCACTTTTTTCAAATCAACACCCTTCCCCCCTCTGCCCTTTCTACCTCTTTTCCATAGCAACTACCGCCTGCCTGACCTGTCATGGCCACAAGTTCACACAACAATGTTTCAAATGAACTCTGAACTCTCAGTACACCTGCTAATCCACTGCAATCTTTCATAACAACATTTTTAAATAACCATTCAAAATACATCTTTCAAAGAACACATCCATGCACCCTAACTTTCTGTTTTCAGCTATGAAAATACACCAATCACTGCTAATGAATCATTTACACTTAAACTCCACAGTTTTTTACATTACAAACATCACTATTTCAACTGCCATTTCATTCCCACACTTCATCTGACTGCAGCAAAAACTCCTCTAGCCATGTTTTCAGTCTGGATTCTGGGACATAGCTATATCCACTGGGCTCACAGGTATGCTGAAAACAGAAATTTACACAACCTCGATTTACAAAATGTGGAAATCAAATGGATTGGTCGAAGAGGATTGAAATGTCACCAATTGATACCATTTGTGAAAACCTTTTTAAATTTGCCAACCCCTGACCTCATAATAGTGCACTGTGGAGGAAACGATTTGGGCACATTGACTGGGGTAGGACTGGAAATGCTTTTAAAGGACACCTTTGAACAATTGATAACACTTTTTCCTCAAACTGCCTTGGTATATTCCAATATATGCCAAAGACAAAAATGGAGGTGGTCCAATCAATTTTGTCCACAAATTGAGAAATCGAGGAAGCATGTAAATAAGTCTGTTTCAGCTTACATGAGGGACCATGTAATGGGCTGCATCTACAACAATAACTTGCGTTACTACATGCAAGATATCTACAGAGGAGATGGCGTGCATTTCTCAGATGAGGGGAACAGAATTTTCATACTAAATTTAAGAATGTGTATTGGTTCCTACTTATAACTTTCTAGAACATACACAGAACCCAAAAGCTCTTTTCAGAGCTACCTTAACTTAGTGTACTCTTTTAAAATTTCGAATGAACCTTTTTTTTCCACTTAATTTCACCTATATTCGCTTCCCGGTACGCTACCCAATTCGCGTACCTGCAGCTAACCACACGAAAAAAAATTTTTATCGACATATATGAGCCTCCTCAGCAACCCTCAGAAAACTTGGGGAAACAGCATACGTCTAAAGTACCCCAATCTTTCCATTCTGAACATTATTTACCCTCCATCTTGTATCTCAATTCTACCGAAACACAAAATGGAGGACTCCCGTAACACTGCAAGTTCGCGTACCGGGAAACACACTGACAAGCACTCGCACAAAAAAGGTGGGAAAGTAATTAACAGACAAGCATTGGAAATGCAATAGGTCTCGCATTAGAAAAGTTGGAGCTATTGGTCTAGTAAATGACAAATGTTTTATTTATTTGTTGCTTTTTAAAATAGCTAAATTGATAGCTTTGTCATTTACAATGCCAATAGTTATAACTTTTGCGGATGTGACACCTATAGCATTTGGAATGCCACATGTTTTGTATTTACGTGACTTAGATGGCAGCTCTGGTCGTTAGGCCACATCTCTAGAGAGCAGGAGAGTGCAGCAGGGGAGAGAAGCACAGCAATGCAATAGCTCTTGCATTAGGAAAGTTTGAGCTATTGGTATTGTAAAGGACACTTTTTTATTTATGTGCTTGTTTTGAAAATAGCGAAATTAATAGCTTTGTTATTTACAATGCCAATAGTTTTATCTTTCGCAAATGTGACACCTATTGTAACACAATATGTGTTGTAGCACTGAGTGGTGTGAGGGTGAGTGGTGTGAGGGTGAGGGGTGTGAGGGTGAGTGGTGTGAGGGTGAGGGATGTGAGGGTGAGGGGGGTGAGGGTGAGGGGGGTGAGGGTGAGGGGGGTGAGGGTGAGGCGGGTGAGGGTGAGGGGGGTGAGGGTGAGGGTGATGGTGGGGGGGTGAGGGTGAGGGGGGTGAGGGTGAGGGTGAGGGGGGTGAGGGTGAGGGGGGTGAGGGTGAGGGGGGTGAGGGTGAGGGAGGGTGAGGGTGAGCGGGTGTGAGAGGGTGAGTGAGGGGGTGTGTGAGAGGGTGAGTGAGGGGGTGTGTGAGGGGGTGAGTGAGGGGGTGTGTGAGGGGGTGTGTGAGAGGGTGTGTGAGAGGGTGAGGGTGTGTGAGGGTGAATGAGGGTGAATGAGGGGGGGTGAGGGTGGGGGGGTGAGGGGGTGAGGGTTAGGGGTGAGGGTGAGGGGGTGAGGGTTAGGGGGTGAGGGTTAGGGGGTGTGAGGGTTAGGGGGTGTGAGGGTTAGGGGGTGTGAGGGTTAGGGGGTGTGAGGGTGAGGGGATGAGGGTAAGGGTGTGTGAGGGTGAAGGGGGGTGATGGTGTGAGGGTGAGTGAGGGTGTGTGAGGGTGAGGATGAGTGAGGGTGTTAGGGTGAGGGTGGGTGAGGGTGTGAGGGTGGGTGAGGGTGGGTGAGGGTTGGTGAGGGTGGGTGAGGGCGTGAGGGTGGGTGAGGGCGTGAGGGTGGGTGAGGGCGGGTGAGGGTGTGAGGGTGGGTGAGGGTGTGTGAGGGTGTGAGGGTGGGTGAGGGTTTGTGAGGGTGAGAGGATGTGAGGGTGTGTGATGGTGAGGAAGTGTGAGGGTGACTGAGGGTGTGTGAGGGTGAGGGGGTGAGGCTAAGAGTGGGTGAGTGGGTGTGTGAGGGGGTGTGAAGGTGTGTGAGGGTGAGTGAGGGGGTGTGAGGAGGGTGAGGGGGGTGAGGGTGTGAGGGTGACGGGGTGTGTCAGGGTGAGGGGGTGAGGGTAAGGGTGTGGGTGTGTGAGGGTGAGGGGTCTGAGGGTGAGGGGTCTGAGGGTGAGGGGTGTGAGGGTGAGGGGTGTGAGGGTGAGTGAGGGTGAGAGGGTTGTGAGGGGGGTTGAGGGTGTGAGTGTGAAATTCCACAGACTGGTAGAGACACAGAAACGAACACTTCGTCATAGGGGCACGCACATCCACGAACTCACATACAGGTATCAATTGCACACAGATGTAAACACAAACACACTAAAGTCAGAGACCTGCACACAAAAGAAGGTACATGGCCCGCTCGTCGGACTAGACAAACATATGTAAACTCACATATTAGTAAACGAGCACACACAAACACACTCCGTGCACCAATAGTCACACACATGAATGCAACACTGTAAATATGTCTCCTATACCGGAATTAACCTATTTCTTGCACCTCTTAATTGATCTTTACCTTTTTATTGATTAGCCTGATTGTATTTGTTAATGCATCGTACTTGGTTCTATTGTAATGCGCTCCTTTGCTTTGGGTAAAGTCCGCGCTATATAAAACTGCATTAAAAAAAGAAATTAAAGAAAAAAACACAGGGAGTTAAAACGCACACAAATGCACGCGACCATGCTAACGGCCACTTTCAATCAAATACAGACACCAGAGACCAATAGAAAGTCGTGGGAGCACAGTCACACACATCTCAGTAAGAGAAGACCCTCACAAGAGACACGACCAGGCGCGGACAAAAACTCGGGCACAAACACATGCACTCACTCAATATTTTTCTGCACATGCACACAGGAGCAGATACACCGCACACAGATAAAGTAATGCAAACACTTCTGCTGTTTACTGTGTGTATGTAACGCGTTCTGATACTTACGGGTCAAGATAGCGCTATATAAAAAGTTTAAAATTAAAAAAAACGCGTACGCAACCGGCACACGAACAGATACACAGGTACAAACACACCTATCTATACACACCGAATTTCAGACAAACTCAGACACGCATACACATCCTGCATTTTATTAATCTAAATAGACATCCATATACACACATGCTCTTTCACACAGAGGCACACACATGCTTTTTACACCTACTTTCCCACAGACGTGCACGCACATGATTACCAAACATAGGCCTTTTCTCCAAAGGACACATTTCGTATTATTTAAACTGGACTTGAGATAATTTCCGGCCATTTAGGCAAAGGTTTGGGTCACACGAGAACGAGTGAGATAATGAGATTGTCGTTCACTCTGAGAGACTCCAACGAGGTCCGGGAGTCTCATGGCAGCAGTAGACTCGCAAGCTCCACCCTTCTTTCTGCCCCCGCGTGCATTTTTCAAGCCAGCCCATAGGGGCCAGTGCAGGCCCACACCTGGGCAGAAGGAGAGCGTCTGTGGAGTAGGCAGACTTATTGGAGTTGAATTATTCTCAAATAATGTTTCTGGTGTATTCAAATTTGCTGCTTGTGAAGCGTTGAAATTCTGGTGGGATGGGGCTTGTAATGTTCTCATGTATCAGTTCTGTTCATGGAAGCGCTCTGACACCTTCGGGTAAAGTCTGCGCTATATAAAAACCGCATAAATAAATAAAGTTTACCGAAATTTATCAGGACGGACTTTGAAAGAAACAAGTTAAACAACTTTTAAAAGGAGACACGGCCTCCGGCCGTGAAACTGAAAGTACGGCCGGCCGGCCGTGAATAATTAGGGGGTGAGAAATGCGCTGGGAGGGCTGCCTTTGATGTGCTAATGCCAGGCAGGCAGGCAGGCGGCTGGTGGCATTGTGCACGCGCTTTTTAGGGCTTGCGCTTGCGCAATCACCTAAAAAGCACATGCACTTCATGCAATCGCCAGTGGAATCGCCAGTGGTGGTTAACCACTGGATAAGCCACATTAGAGCTTCGCCAGCTATGCGCATGTGCGCACAGCAGGCGAGCCCTAAAAAACCACTGGAGACACTTTCACCAATTAAACAGTAGCTCATACTACATACCAATCCCTACCATTTTCACAAATTTAGTTGGAATACCATTTAGCCATTTAGCATGTAAAACTCTCTAAAATCCCTGAGGTAAATTACTTCACAAAAAGTATCGAAAGTGTTGGAAATGACAACCAATTAAAATATTACTTTCAATTTCTACTACTATATCATGACATTTGATTGGTTATGTACCTGCATATATATAAACAAAGAGAAAGAAACACAGCCATTTTGACTACTACTTCGTGAAGTGCAGAACAACAAAAAATCAACTGATAACTTCAAATTATATTTAAAAGGTAAGATATTTTTAAAACTGAGGGTGCGCAAAAATGCTGGACAATGGGCCCCCCACAGTGTCTGTGAATGGTCTCCTTGCAATTGAGGGAACGTCTCCTTCTCCCTCCCCTATACCTCCTGACACCATCCATGAGAGGCCCAAGGAGGGGCCCCCGCCAATGGACCTTAATTGCAGGCGACACCTTTCTTTGTGATAGATCTCCAGGAAAACAAAAGGACACATCACCAGTGTGTGGCCCCATGCTGATGGGCTGAGTGCAAGGCCCTGACCGGCAGCCCACGCTGCCCATGCCTAGCGCCGGCCCTGAGTTAAGGATAGAGTTAGACTTCTCTAGTATAATTCAGAATTGACTAAGAGTTTATTTGATAATTTTCTTCATATTTCTACTTCCAATTTGATATCACACACTGCCCAAAGAAAAAAACACTGTATAAATAACCAAACTACCTGTCTGTACTGAAACCCAACAGTGCCCTATCTGTACTGATATATTTTTTAAAAATTCATTTTCCAGAATTCAAAATGGAAGGAGAAGTAAACAACTTTAAAACTGAAACAGAAAAAAAAAATGAGACAGAAGTTGACATGGATTTCTACGACGACACAATAAACAATGAACTTGTGCAATGTGTAGATGCAGTAGATTTTCTACTGAAAAATGAAGAAAAAAATGATCACGATTTTTTAGATTTTCTTTTAAATTTTGAAAAACAATCTGAAAAATAAATTTTAATTTCTTAATTCAAAAATTGTTTGACACATTATTTATTTTTATATATATATTGAAAACTAGTAGCAAATTGATTATAACGTGAAGTCAGACTTTAAATATACTGTGCAACTTTTTGGTGTTACATACTAACTTTGTACATAGTTACTTCCTTTCTCCCACTATATTATCTCCAATGTGTATTTGCAAAAACAACAAGTGACAACATCAACAACATCTCTTTATCATCTCCTGCCTCCATGTTGTTTCGGCTTTCCAGACAGACTATGGTATGAATTCCATATACCACAATAACTTCTTTAACAACAAGCAACATATCTACAAAGGAGACGGCGTTTATTAAATTATACACTCTACATTGATACCTACATGTAGCTACGTAAATAAAAATAAACAAAAAAAACAACAAAACGAACAATCAATAAACATACAATAAGTTAAAAGTCAATCATTCTTGTTTCCTTATACTACGCTCCCCAGACCGCTTTCCAGTACGCGAACCGGGCGCACCCCACGAAAAAAACAATTTTTATTTTTTTATTTTGGCCCCGCGGGGCACTTTAATATCCCCCTCATCAATCCTAGGGGGTCAGAAGGGGTCTACCTTGCCCCCTTTCCTTCATTTCCCCCTTCGTTTTGGCCTCCTCTTGTCTCTCGATCCTACCGAGAGACAAGATGGCGGCCGCTACAGACTGTTTAGAATGTTGACAGACACCGGAGAGCCAATCAGCTTCGCTTCGAAAAGCTCCGAAACGCGAAAAGTATGCGAACTAGTCCGCTATCTAGGACGCTGTCACAGATATATCTGTTTTTTTAAACGTTAATTTCTCAAAATCCACTGGAGCACATATATTGAGACCCAGCAAAGGCACATCGGGCTAACAGTCCCTACAATTTTGCCAAGTTTCGTGTAAATCCATTCAGCCGTTAGAGCTAAAAGTGAGGCCAAACGCCCTATGGAAATTAACATGGGAAAAACGCGTTTTGGGACCCCCTTTTTTCTCGGCCCCCCCTTGACGAAACCCCCCCAAATTTTCAGGGGCTGATCAGAAACAAAAAGTGCCATTTTCCTGAAAATTTCAGCCGATTCCGTCCACAAACGGCAAAGTTATTAGACATAGAATTTTCAAAAGTTCCAAAGAGAAAAAATCCTAACTATATATACCTACTGGCGAACGCTAGTAGGTAATATATATATATATATATATATATATATATATATATATATATATATATATATATATATATATATATATATATATATATATTACCTACTGGCGGTCGCCAGTAGGTAGTTATAGTTAGGATTTTTTTCAATGTTAAATCTCAAAATTCTATTTGGAATAACTTTGGCACAGGTTGACGAATCTGCTTGAAAATTTCCTCAAAATGGCCTCGTCAAGCTCCGGTCCTTCCCTGAAAGTTTGGGGGGGTTTCGTCAAGCGGGGGCCGAGATAAAAGGGGGGTCCCAAAACGCGTTTTCCCCATGTTAATTTTCATAGGGCGGTCGATTTCACTTTTAGCCCGAACGGCTGAATGTATTTCCACCAAATTTGGCAAAATTGTAGGGACTGGTAGCCCGATGTGCCTTTGCTATGTCTCAAGATATGTGCTCCAGTGGATTTTGAGTAATTTAGGTTCAAAAAAATATATATATCTAGAGCCGCGCCCCGGTACGCGCGCAGGGGAGCGCTCAAAGCGCGCCACGCGACTTGCGTACGGAAAGCTGATTGGCTCTCGGGTGTCTGTAAACATTCGAAACAGTCCGCAGCGGCCGCCATCTTGTACCTCGGTAGGATTGAGGTGGTAAAAATCAAAGGGGGAAATGAGCAAAAGGGGGCAGGGTACACCCCCCCTGACCCCCTAGGTTTGATGTGGGGGTCATAAAAAAGCCGTACGGGGCCCCCCAAATTTTTTTTTTTTAATTTGCGCCGAGGGAGCGCCTGGTACGCGCACCGGTGAACGTACGATTGAGAAAAAGAATGACACTTTTTTAAAAAAAAAAATAGCATTTTTTTATAAATTGGAGGTAGTTCTGAAAAGAACTTTTTTTTTGTTTTTGTTGTTTTATAGTTTTTTATACTTTTTGAAACGATTTTATATTTTTTTTGGATTTTTTTCAGGGGAAAAACAAAAACAGGGATTCAAAAAATGCTCAACAGGAGCAAAAAAATGAGAAAATTTAGGGACGGGGAGAGCATTGGTGTTCCTGTTTCTTTATTGCAATGAGTTCAACGCTCTGCTCCCCGTAACAGAGTAGTTCGTCACAGTCCTTGCATAAAAATTTTATTCCTGCAAATACCGGCTGGACGTTAGGGACCATTCTTGCACGTGTTGAACCTGAAGGTGTTGCTCCACCAGTGGAGGTGCTGCTGCCATCTCTTCGTGCCTTCTCTGCCAGCTCCCTGACACTCTCCCTGGAGTAATTGTTGGGGTGTCTTCTTTTGACATGCCTAATTAAATTGGCATTTCCAAAGCTGTATTTTTTTAGAGGATTGCCTCTGGATAAAATACTTCCACATATTTTACAAGTTACTTTACTTGCATTAACTTTTTTTTGTCCTTCAGGGATGTCATAAAATTTCCAGATGAAGTGGTTCTTTGTTTTCTGGTGAGGAGGGTCCTCTTGCACAAATCCATCTGAATCACTGCTGGAGGAGTCCCTTGCAGTCATTGTTGTAGATCAGGAAAGTATGAGTTCAAAATTCACAAAACACCTCTTGCTTTCTCCAAGTGCAAATCAATAGTGAGAGAAATGGGTGGGTTTCTCTAAATTTAGAAAAAAATAATTATTGAACCAATGAAAAGTGTTATTTACAGGTCACATGACCATGGGCTTCATCATTATGAAACCAAAACTGTTATGAACCAATGAAAAGTGTTATTTTCTGGTCACATGACCCGACGCGCTTACGCGACGGGCCGCGGGGCGCGGCCAGAGGCGCGCCGCGTAAGCGTGTCAGACGCCTACGTTGCACGATCGTATTCGCTCGAGTACTTCCGGGTGCGCTTACGCCGTGCGTATCACGCGGTCGCGGCTACGCGATACGTCACGATCATGTTTTCGTTTGCGATATTGGCGCTCACGGGACGCTCCCCGGAGCGCGCCAGGGGGCGCTTTTCAGAAATACGCTTTTTGGGGCGCACTTCGGGGCGCGCTCTGGGAGCGCTCCCCCCAAAAATAAAAATAAAAAAATGGGATAATTGTAGGGACAGGTAGCCCTATTCTGAAGTGGTTTGTAAAAAAATTAACTTTATAAAAATATGTATTGTGCTACATTGGGCTTAATATATGTTAGAGCCAAAATGTAGCCCAAATATAGCCCAAAGTAGCCCAATGTAGCCCAAAGATGGCCACCAGAGACCAAAAATTGTAAATGTAGCCCAAATTTCAACTAGATGTAGCCCAACTGTAGCCCAATGACAGAATGTACCAGAGTGTTAAAAAGAACAACTAGAGTGCTAACAGTCTTATTTATAAAGTGAAACTTATAGTTAGGAATTAGCATTAACAAAACCTATGAAATTCACTGAAAAAAACATAGGTTTCACACCAGTTATAGTTAGGAATTAGCATTTAAAAAACCTATGAAATTCACTGAAAAAACCATAGGTTTCACACCGGTTATAGTTAGGAATTAGCATTTAAAAAACCTATTAAATTCACTGAAAAAACCATAGGTTTCACACCAGTTATAGTTAGCTGGAAATTTTACTGACATAAAACCATTGAAATTCCCACGTTATAGTTAGTCGGACTCACTATAACTTGCGCGTGCAATGCACTGCTGATGACATCACATATTACATCACTCATGACATGGTGAGTGACATCACTCATGACATCACTGATGACACCATCCTTGTGACACAGTGACAGACCTCCTCTCAGTGTAAAGTAACCCTTGAGACACATATTCAAAAATAGAAACTGAAATTTTTTAAAAATGGACATACCTATATCAGTTACAACAAGCAATTCTGTACTTCCACTATCTATATACACATCCACTCATTCACCAACAGTTCTATATAGTCACTCATACATATACTCACTCATCATATGAAGAGATACACCTATACATCCTGTTACACACCGACATTCATCCAAAAGTTACTCACACACATATTCACACGTGCAAATAAACTATTGAACAACAATTTATTTAAATATAGAGTTATACACACACTTCCACCTTACTTCTATTGAAAATTACACATATTTATTCTCTTAAACAATCACTTATAGAAACACATACTTATTTAAACAGGAACTCTTACAATCTCTTACTCTCACATATACTCACTTATATACATCAATATTCATATATACTAGATTAAAACATATGTAGTTACTGATAAAGACACTAGTGAGACAGTCATTCACTCACTAACAAACACATATAGACACTCATCCACCCATACAGTCCTGTACATATGCTGTCTTCAAAACACATACAAACAAAGAGTCAGTCACTCATGCATCTATGTGCTAAGTAATACCCCCACCAAACCATATAGACACTCAAACTGATACTAATAAAAATATCAAATAACCCATATACATACGCATGTAGCTACTTATCAACACATGTAGCCACTTATACACAAAGTGAAACACTAATATATGTATTTAAATATTTAAACATAACTCACTAATATTTATTTTTCAGAAAGACACATATTCACTGGATGGTGTCATCAGTGATGTCATGAGTGATGTCACTCACCATGTCATGAGTGATGTAATATGTGATGTCATCAGCAGTGCATTGCACGCGCAAGTTATAGTGAGTCCGACTAACTATAACGTGGGAATTTCAATGGTTTTATGTCAGTAAAATTTCCAGCTAACTATAACTGGTGTGAAACCTATGGTTTTTTCAGTGAATATATATATATATATATATATATATATATATATATATATATATATATTCCGCTCAGTGGGGTTGTCCAACTAGCGGGTAGCACCCGAGCCTGCGTGCGCCTTCCCCAAGGCGTTAGTTGGTATGGGCAGTTGCGTGCTTGTAATAGGCCCGACGCGTTTCGGAAATTTTTTTCCTCATCAGGGGCCAGCAGTAAAGTGCACGACGTCTACCATCTCCCTGTATAAAAACACGTATAGTGCTTATGGGAGATGTAGTCCTTATATCCTGGATGGATGCACTTACAAGTTACTGCTCGTTCCAAAGGCTCTAACATGAGCCCCCAAACATCACTCCTGTCCTCATCCGTCACGCAGCTCCACTTACGAGACTCCTTGGATAGCGGGTTTCGTGGCCCCCGTTTCTTCGGGGTGGTGCTACCCAGCGGCAGGACCGCTGCTAATGTATTCCGCTCAGTGGGGTTGTCCAACTAGCGGGTAGCACCCGAGCCTGCGTGCGCCTTCCCCAAGGCGTTAGTTGGTATGGGCAGTTGCGTGCTTGTAATAGGCCCGACGCGTTTCGGAAATTTTTTTCCTCATCAGGGGCCAGCAGTAAAGTGCACGACGTCTACCATCTCCCTGTATAAAAACACGTATAGTGCTTATGGGAGATGTAGTCCTTATATCCTGGATGGATGCACTTACAAGTTACTGCTCGTTCCAAAGGCTCTAACATGAGCCCCCAAACATCACTCCTGTCCTCATCCGTCACGCAGCTCCACTTACGAGACTCCTTGGATAGCGGGTCTCGTGGCCCCCGTTTCTTCGGGGTGGTGCTACCCAGCGGCAGGACCGCCGCTAATGTATTCCGCTCAGTGGGGTTGTCCAACTAGCGGGTAGCACCCGAGCCTGCGTGCGCCTTCCCCAAGGCGTTAGTTGGTATGGGCAGTTGCGTGCTTGTAATAGGCCCGACGCGTTTCGGAATTTTTTTTCCTCATCAGGGGCCAGCAGTAAAGTGCATGACGTCTACCATCTCCCTGTATAAAAACATGTATAGTGCTTATGGGAGATGTAGTCCTTATATCCTGGATGGATGCACTTACAAGTTACTGCTCGTTCCAAAGGCTCTAACATGAGCCCCCAAACATCACTCCTGTCCTCATCCGTCACGCAGCTCCACTTACGAGACTCCTTGGATAGCGGGTCTCGTGGCCCCCGTTTCTTCGGGGTGGTGCTACCCAGCGGCAGGACCGCCGCTAATGTATTCCGCTCAGTGGGGTTGTCCAACTAGCGGGTAGCACCCGAGCCTGCGTGCGCCTTCCCCAAGGCGTTAGTTGGTATGGGCAGTTGTGTGCTTGTAATAGGCCCGACGCGTTTCGGAAATTTTTTTCCTCATCAGGGGCCAGCAGTAAAGTGCACGACGTCTACCATCTCCCTGTATAAAAACACGTATAGTGCTTATGGGAGATGTAGTCCTTATATCCTGGATGGATGCACTTACAAGTTACTGCTCGTTCCAAAGGCTCTAACATGAGCCCCCAAACATCACTCCTGTCCTCATCCGTCACGCAGCTCCACTTACGAGACTCCTTGGATAGCGGGTCTCGTGGCCCCCGTTTCTTCGGGGTGGTGCTACCCAGCGGCAGGACCGCCGCTAATGTATTCCGCTCAGTGGGGTTGTCCAACTAGCGGGTAGCACCCGAGCCTGCGTGCGCCTTCCCCAAGGCGTTAGTTGGTATGGGCAGTTGCGTGCTTGTAATAGGTCCGACGCGTTTCGGAAATTTTTTTCCTCATCAGGGGCCAGCAGTAAAGTGCACGACGTCTACCATCTCCCTGTATAAAAACACGTATAGTGCTTATGGGAGATGTAGTCCTTATATCCTGGATGGATGCACTTACAAGTTACTGCTCGTTCCAAAGGCTCTAACATGAGCCCCCAAACATCACTCCTGTCCTCATCCGTCACGCAGCTCCACTTACGAGACTCCTTGGATAGCGGGTCTCGTGGCCCCCGTTTCTTCGGGGTGGTGCTACCCAGCGGCAGGACCGCCGCTAATGTATTCCGCTCAGTGGGGTTGTCCAACTAGCGGGTAGCACCCGAGCCTGCGTGCGCCTTCCCCAAGGCGTTAGTTGGTATGGGCAGTTGCGTGCTTGTAATAGGCCCGACGCGTTTCGGAAATTTTTTTCCTCATCAGGGGCCAGCAGTAAAGTACACTTCCCAGAAGTCTCATTGGAGCCTCCCATCGACGGCTGAGTTATATCAAATTGGAGAAGTGTAACGGGTGCGCACACCGCTTCCGTTAAAGCCCCTGAAGAGAAGCAGATGGAGCTTCGAAACGCATCGGGCAGATCCATTACGGAGCGGCGTCTACAAGCGGATCCCCGTCCTCACCTACACATAAATAAAGCTGCTGCTCGGGTGCTACTCAAAGGTGGACAACCTGGAGCGACAATTTACACGCGGCAGTCCAGCCGCGGAGTTTGCACCACCCCGTTAACGTGGGGGTCACGGCAGTGAAGTAGCAGCCGTACATGGGATCGAGGACGGGCCCACTTGTGGAGTCCATACAGGACTTGATTGTGTGCTTTCCGCACTACACTTCCCAGAAGTCTCATTGGAGCCTCCCATCGATGGCTGAGTTATATCAAATTGGAGAAGTGTAACGGGTGCGCACACCGCTTCCGTTAAAGCCCCTGAAGAGAAGCAGATGGAGCTTCGAAACGCGTCGGGCAGATCCATTACGGAGCGGCGTCTACAAGCGGATCCCCGTCCTCACCTACACATAAATAAAGCTGCTGCTCGGGTGCTACTCAAAGGTGGACAACCTGGAGCGACAATTTACACGCGGCAGTCCAGCCGCGGAGTTTGCACCACCCCGTTAACGTGGGGGTCACGGCAGTGAAGTAGCAGCCGTACATGGGATCGAGGACGGGCCCACTTGTGGAGTCCATACAGGACTTGATTGTGTGCTTTCCGCACTACACTTCCCAGAAGTCTCATTGGAGCCTCCCATCGACGGCTGAGTTATATCAAATTGGAGAAGTGTAACGGGTGCGCACACCGCTTCCGTTAAAGCCCCTGAAGAGAAGCAGATGGAGCTTTGAAACGCGTCGGGCAGATCCATTACGGAGCGGCGTCTACAAGCGGATCCCCGTCCTCACCTACACATAAATAAAGCTGCTGCTCGGGTGCTACTCAAAGGTGGACAACCTGGAGCGACAATTTACACGCGGCAGTCCAGCCGCGGAGTTTGCACCACCCCGTTAACGTGGGGGTCACGGCAGTGAAGTAGCAGCCGTACATGGGATCGAGGACGGGCCCACTTGTGGAGTCCATACAGGACTTGATTGTGTGCTTTCCGCACTACACTTCCCAGAAGTCTCATTGGAGCCTCCCATCGACGGCTGAGTTATATCAAATTGGAGAAGTGTAACGGGTGCGCACACCGCTTCCGTTAAAGCCCCTGAAGAGAAGCAGATGGAGCTTCGAAACGCGTCGGGCAGATCCATTACGGAGCGGCGTCTACAAGCGGATCCCCGTCCTCACCTACACATAAATAAAGCTGCTGCTCGGGTGCTACTCAAAGGTGGACAACCTGGAGCGACAATTTACACGCGGCAGTCCAGCCGCGGAGTTTGCACCACCCCGTTAACGTGGGGGTCACGGCAGTGAAGTAGCAGCCGTACATGGGATCGAGGACGGGCCCACTTGTGGAGTCCATACAGGACTTGATTGTGTGCTTTCCGCACTACACTTCCCAGAAGTCTCATTGGAGCCTCCCATCGACGGCTGAGTTATATCAAATTGGAGAAGTGTAACGGGTGGGCACACCGCTTCCGTTAAAGCCCCTGAAGAGAAGCAGATGGAGCTTCGAAACGCGTCGGGCAGATCCATTACGGAGCGGCGTCTACAAGCGGATCCCCGTCCTCACCTACACATAAATAAAGCTGCTGCTCGGGTGCTACTCAAAGGTGGACAACCTGGAGCGACAATATATATATATATATATATATATATATATATATATATATATATATATATATATATATATACTACTATTATAAAGGAAGAACTTTGCACCTTTGAGGCGGGTAAACTCCGGAACCACAGCGCCAATCCACACACCTGATACATCATTGTAATTGTCAGGGTGTGCAGATGGACATAGGCTATATAAAGTATAAAAATATGCGTTATTTAAAAAATGAACATAAAAAAAAGTAGTCCCTTCGAAGTAGCACCGGCCGTGACCTGCGTGCTGACGTCAGGAGCGCGGGGAGGAGCGGGGTCCAGAAACGGGAGGAGGAGCGGCGGACATGGCGCCGGGGAAGGGGCGGTGACGAACGGCGGAATGGCGGTGAGGACCGGCGGACAGGCAGGAGGAGCGGTAAGCGGCGAGGAGCGGCAGAGCGGTGAAATGAGGAGCACGGGGGAGGAGCGGCAGCTGAGGTAAGGCTCCGGGCAGGCGGGGGTCAGGGCAGGCAGGGGGGCGGGCAGGGGACGGTACAGGGCGGGCGGGGGCCCAGGCTGCTTGACAATGTCGGGGCAGGCAGGGGACAGGGCTGGCGGGGGACGGGATGGGGCGGGCGGGGGCCCGGGCTGCTTGACAATGTCGGGGCGGGTGGGGGGCCGGGCTGCTGATGCACAATGTCAGGGCGGGCGGGGGTCCGGGAAGCCTGATTGCTCCCGGACAAGGTCGGGACGGGCTGCTAGTATATGTAGATGACCTACTGGCAGTCGCCAGTAGGTAGTTATAGTTAGGACATCGTTTTCATAGGAAATCCGCAACATTCTATTTGGAAGAACTTTTGCGCCGGTCGACGAATACACGCAAAATTCTCCAAGAAAATGGCCTGCTCCGCTCCGCTCCTTCCCTGAAAGTTTCGGGGTGATTCGTGAAGCAGGGGCCGAGAAAAAAGGGGGTCCCATAAACTGTTTTCCCCATGCAATTTTCCAGATATATATATCTGCAAATGTACACCAGCCTTCCACAAGCCAGGAGCAGCCCGTCCACACTACGAAAGACATTATCTGAAATAGACACGAGCGTTACACAGTCGTGTCACACTCGTGTTTATTCCATTACAACAGCGTGGTATGAAATAGAACAAGGAACACAAGCGTAACATGGGCAGCATGTCACGCTTTTGCACATAACACAATCCTCAACTTAAATGGTTCCAAACAGAACTATTGTGCTTTAAAGTGACAACTACCTCCAAACGTTTTATCCCATCCTTAGGGCATGCGAAGTTCAAAATACATTGGTGCTTCTAATAACAGGTATAACACCAGAAAATAGAGGCCTAAATATTGCCTCACAAAAATACTGACTCCTAAATATTGGTTACAAGAATATAACTGGAGTTAATAAAAGAAAATCTACACACAACGGAACAATATTCAAGTAAATAATATTATGTCAGATAATATTTTAACTATTGATATTGTGACATACAACCCTCATTAATGCAAGCAGAACCTAGAGTGGGCCTCATCTTATCAAAGGGACCGATTACGACTTTGGCAGTGTGGAAGTGGGCCGACATGCCAGCGCCTCGCTCCCACACTGTCAAAGCCGTCTGCACACTACCCGCCAGATTACGAGTTTCCTCGTGATCTGGCAGGCGGTGCTTTGGCGGTCCCACGGTTGTGCAGTTCCAAGGCTGACCTGCAGCATGGATGGAGTGCCAAAGACCGTTTTGGGGTGCATACAGCCAGGGGGGCAAGACATGTGCCCCCTGCATGCTTCCCCATGTACAGGGGCACCCGGGGGCCATATAGGGCCCATTAACTTTACTTACTCCCACACTTTTTGTTCCAGGTGCCACGAAAAATGTGGAGGTCTGGAAAGTTGAAATTTGCTTGGCAGTGCTGCAGTGGCACCACCGCTATGTTGCTGCCACAGAATGCTGCACCACTGCCAAGGGATCATGGATCCCCGGTGGTTGCGGAGAGCCTGTGGCAGTGCGGCTGCTGAACTCGTAATAGAGCAGTCAGATCGCTAGTGCAGCAGTTCCCGCCACACCACCATGAGTTTGGAGGTCCAATTGTCTGCCATACTCAATCATTCCCTTAGTCTTGCCTCCCTCATCTTCCCTTAATGAGGCATAAAATATTTCAGAACTGGGCCTCTGTTGGAGTTTGTTTGCTCCTAATCTGCTAGCACCCTTAAAGACCGTATGACACTTTAGGGTCTATTAGTTCAGTGGAGGAATATGTGACGTTACAACGCATGCTAATACATTGCATGCCGTTGCAACGCAAATTTTTACTACGACTTTCTGTCGGAGGGGGCGCTGGAAGTTGGAATAGATTAATCCTCTATTCCAACTCCAGTGTGTGCAACAGTAGGGAATGTGTTGGAATTAAATCCAATACCTTATACCCACTGCTGCACACCTTTTGCGTTGCAACGACATGCGATGTAAAGGCATGCATTGTAACAGTTCCGTTGTAAAGGCTGTTTCCCCAGTGGAGCTATGGGCCCCTACCTAACTACTAAGTTGCACGTAGTAAGTAGTGCGTCTAGCAGCGAACGTGGCTATTGTATATTTAAATCTGTAGACTATTCTGGTGATTGTTTTTAAAGTTGTATAGCTTCAAATCTAACCTACTTACACTTTTTTTGGGCGCCTTGTACTTTTGCTCGTCAGTTCCAGGTCGGCTGCAGCATTTCATGCCGATTGTGCGGAGGGATGCCCCTCCTCCCCCCGGTCCCCGACACTTCCGGCAAGGGGTTAATCAGCAGACCCAGCTAACATTACTTATTTGGAATGTGTGAGCAGATACGCAGCATGTAATAAGTAGCGCGTCTAGGGGCGAAAGAGCCTATTGTATTTTCTATTCTGTAGACTATTCTGGTGATTGTTTTTAAAGTTTTATAGCCTCAAATCTAACCACCTTGTACATTTGCTCCAAAGTCCCCTGTCCGCCGCAGCATTTCTTGCTGATTGCGCGGAGGGATGCAGCTCCTCCCTCCTGGCTCCCCACACTTCCGGCAAGGGGTTGATCAGCTGACATGGCTGACATTACTTATTTTGCATGTGTGAGTGGACGCGTGCAGCGGCCGCGCCAACGACAAGCCCGTCTGCGCCCGTCCGTGCCCAGCGCCAGACCCTCTGTCAGTTCTGGCTTAGATCCTAGAACACAAATTCCCTTTACAAGCAAGGAACTTCCTGCAATAAACAAGGAGAGGGTTAACTGTCACTGTCCTATAGTTTAACTCTTGGTCAGGGTTCGGAGGGCTCCTGCACCTCCTGTGGCTTCCAGCTATATGGCAGATTTGTTTCTACCAGATCATTCGGCTCCAGCCAGATATCTTCTGACATAAAGGACAGTATGGGTACACGGTGCTCTTTAATTAATGCTGGCTCTCTAGTAAAACATGTCTTTGAAGTAGCAGATTTTATCAATTTGCATAACCCTGGCATTTTATTCATCACAGAAACATGGGCTACCAACACCTCAATGCCCGAATGGCTTGCAGTCCCACCTTTCAGGTATTGAAATCATGGATGCCTTTGATCTTAAACTTCTCAGTTCTGATGCCACTCATTGTGGGGGTCTTATGCTGGATGCGTTGCTTTCAAACAACAAAGATATCTCTAGTCTTGAAGTAACTTCCTCTGATTTGGTATGATCACTCAGCCGTTTAAGGTCAACTGTCCCGCTACCCATATAGCTCCAAACAAGAGGTCTAAATCTTCCCAGCACAGATCCTGGCCAAAAGTTGACCAAAATCAACTTGAGCAACTTCTTACTATCTTAAGTCCCATGGTGGAGGACAATCCCGAACTTGCAATCGAGACTTACTCTACCTGGCTTAACTCTGCCTTCTCTCAACCTGCACCGATAAAAACAGGTTGCCCAAATAGACCCGTCCGTCCATTCCTTAGCTTTCAGAGCCTCTCAGAATGGAAAAACAAGGTTGCAGACGCCAAAAGAGGAAATGTAGAGCCCAATTTGACAGATGCGAGAGAGAAATTTATATATGTTCATTAACTATATACAAAGCTTTATTAGTTACAGGAAAGGCAGTCTACTTCTCCTCGCAAATCGAATCTTCAAAAAACTCTGTCGGAGAACTCTATCAAGTTATCAATAAGTTAACTAAACAACCAGAGCATAAAAAAGATTGGGGTAGCCTGTCCTTTTGCGATGATATTGCTTCACACCTCAGGGGTAAAATTGACTCTATTTTCTACTATTTGTACACTGTGGTGATTCTTTGCCAATCACCTGTCAAGTTGCGAAATCAGCGTCCAATAAGGATTTTTCCACTAAAAGCTTTGAGTTTTTTCTCTCCTGTTTCCACAGCATCAATAAAAGAACTTATCTTAACCACCGATTTGGATCCTGAGGACCCGGACATTTATCGACCTATCTCCAGGCTTCCTTTCCCAGCGAAAATTGTAGAGAAAGTAATGAACATTCAGTTAAATCAGTTCATCGAGAACTGCCTGGACCGAAGGACTCCAACTGCCTGGACCGTACTCAATTCGGATATAGATCTGAGCATAGTACAGAGACTGCTCTGATCAAGGCCACAGATGAGCTTAAATTCATCCTAGATAAGGGGGGGGATCAGTAGCCCTTATCCTGCTGGACTTATCTGCGGCGTTTGACACAGTGGATCATTTCACCCTGATCCACTGTCTGGAAGCAAAAGGTATAAAAAAAACCTTGCCTTGAAATTACTTTCACCCTTCCTGTCAAACCAGAAAAACATAGTCAACTTTGACACCTTTTCATCAAGCTTGTTCTGTTTGATCCGTGGGTTTCCACAGGGATCCTCTCTTAGCCCGACTCGTTTCAATATATACGTTGCAGACCTTGCCCCGCTGGTCGAAACCCTTTGTGTTTTACCTCACTTCTTATGCAGACGACATGCAAATCGTGATATCAGCCTCTAATGATACCAACCACACTGCTGCACGCATACACGACTGTATGAAACGTATTAATGGTTGGATGAACAGACACCATGTTAAGCTTAATGCTGGAAAGACCGAGGTGAGCTTACTCAGTAATAACTCTTACTTTTAGACTGCCCCGTGCTGGCCTGGGGAGATGGGCCCCCTTCCCGTACCCACTAGGAAAGCCAAGAGTCTTGGTGTCATGATTGATAACCAATTACTCTTGGGCAATCAAGTTAACGCAGTGGTCTCCTCCTCATATAACACCTTGAGAATACTTTAAAAAATTCAAATATTTCTGCCCATCTCAGTCAGGAAGTCAGTCATTTCCACACTTGCATTATCCAAGATCAATTATTGTAGCAGCCTTTACATCAGCCTACAAGCTCAAGATTTGAATAAGTTGCAGATTCTTCAGTATTCGGCAGTCGGACTCCTACTCAACCTGCCTAGGCGCCACTGTGTTTCCTCTGCTCTCAAGGATCTCCACTGGGTGAGAGTAAAAAACAGAATCAAATGTAAGGCTCTCTGCCTGAAGAACAAAGCCCTCCATGACTCCGGACCCTCTTGTCTAAAGAAAGCCTTATCACGGGACACTCCCTCAAGAAATCTAGCTCTGTCAGAGTAAATGTTGTTAAATTCAGAAAATCTAAATGGGGTGGCAACAGATTTGTGGTTAGAGCTGCGACAGCCTGGAATCTTCTTCCACTAAATCTTAGATCAGATCCTCCCCTGTCTCAATTCAGGAAGCTTCTAAAAACCTGGCTTTCAATCAGTAGGTCGTTCCCACCCCTTTAGTTGCTTACTATTTCAGCGCCGAGACACCCTCGGGTATAAGTTGCGCTTTACAAATAATTTAACATAACATAACACGTAAAGTGGCATACAGTTTCCCTAAAGATGACTGTAGTGACATTCTTTCAAAGAATAACAGGAAGCCATGGCCAGAATGAAGCTATATTGTATTACTTAATACAGTAACAGGTCCACAAGGGAAAATGAAGATCAACAGGCATGAATCATAGGCTGCCAAGTCTGAAAAGATCACCGGGACAACCTGTGGGACAACCTGTGGAACATGGCAGAATTTCAAGTTCCATTAAAGCATACAAACAATAAACAAGCACTAATAATGTCCGATACACAACATCCCCCTTACCCAAAACAAAACTAAAACTAAAATTACAAAAGAAACAAAGTACTAAAACAAACAAAAAAACTAGACATAGCAGGAATACCAAAACTAGACCTGAGAGCGTAAAATAATATAGAATCAATATAAAATATAAGGCCTCATTCAGATGACGGGTGGACTGCCACTGACTGGTGCCTGGCACACGGTGCATGGATGTTTAAAAACATACATTTTCCAGTCGCAGTTTGTGCTGCGGCCCTTTTCCGGGCCGCAGCACAAGCTGCAATTGGAAAAGGCATGTTTTCCTTCACAGCGGTCTGATCATATTATGGTCGGTGGAGCGGCCGACTTCATGTTGGGCGTTCTCCATCCCTCAACGATGGCGGTTGGACGCACGTCTGACCGCCATCGTAACGGGGCCCATAGTCTTTATAATCTAACTGCTAACTTGACATGACTGAAACATCAATATAAAAAGTGACATTCCTGGAAAATCATAGGCACATCAATGTAAAACAAAGTGACAAGCCAAGGAAATCAATCTAAAACTTAGGGCCGGATGTATGTAGGAACCGTTTTGAGATTCCCTAATTTCAAATCCTTGCGATTCGCAATTAGTAAATCTCAAAACGGCATGTATGAATGTGTGTTGAACACTTTCTGCAATTCCTAGGGCGTCGCAAATGACCTACCTCATGAATACCTCATGAAGGTTGGTCACAAATTGTGACATCCCCTAGGAATCTCAAAATTCACAGGAATGGTGGCTTCCTGGGGTGAGCAGACCACCATGTCCATAATTGCTTTTAAATAAAGCAAATATTTTTTTTTTGCAGCCCGTTTTCCTTAAAGGAAAAAGGTTGCATTTAAAAGAGAAAAATTAAAAGTTTCCTTTTTATTTTCTAAGAGTAGGCAGTGGTTTGTGGGACCAATGCCAGCCCTGAAAAATTGTTTCCGATGCCATACCTAAAGGGGAAATAGTCCCATGGGGACCCCTTGCTATTTGCAAATGGGTTATCACCTACTTGAAGTAAGTGTTAAAATGAAAACATTTTGCGTCCGCATTCACGGTCACAAAACATTCATACATACCATTAGGATTCGGTATTTGGAAGGGACACCCAAAACATGCCCCTTCCAAATAGAGAATCGCAAACCCATTTTGCGATTCGGTAACAGGTTACTGAATTGTAAAATAGGGTTTGATACATGTGAAAAGCATTTCTTTGCATTCGGGCCATTTGTGAACACAAAAATGTTTGATTCATGTGGCCCGTAGTCCTTAAAATTAATAGGTAACTTGAAATGTCTTGCTTTACCACAGCTAGATGTGAAATCAGAAGTGACGGAGGAATGATTATTCCCCACATTCTCAACACTGTTGTCACTGATATCCTCCCACATGCTTTGAGCTGAAAAACATTCACCACTCAAATCTGTATCACAAGCATTCATACTCACAACAATGGAACTGTTCAAATTAGTGTCAAACCAGCTATCCTCACAAGAAAATTGCACACCATTTAGCAAAAAAAAAAACTCTATTCCTGAATCAGTTTAATATTAGCTCCTTTATTCAACCACCCACGCTCCTTCAGAAATACAGCACTTTTAGAAACACGCACAACTTGCACAGGCACCAAAAACTTGGAATCACCTTTCTGAACACAAAAAAAGTTTTTTCATCCGAACCCACTCACCCACTTTAACATTCTAATCCACACCACCCATCACTTAATCACAATATTCTTTTGTATGTTCTTGTACTCTACTCACACTTTCCTGAATCTCTCTGATAGAAAAGATTCTGCCTGCCAAATTAAACCAAACAGGTGTGAGGTGAGTATTAGGTTCACACTTTCCCAGCAAATCAAACAGATACATTTCAGTTGTAGAATATGTAGTACACAAGCAAGGGCAAACTTTTTCCCTTAAATAATCTTTAACATTTAGGCATGAAACTAATGCTGTCTCAATGTCCTCTTTTAAAAATCTATTACTATGTTCCGCCAAACCATTTCCAAAACGAAAATACAAAGGAATTTTCTGCTGAGTAAATCCATGCAATTTTAGAAATTTTCAGAAAATCTATTACATTATCAGTGTTTTGAACACCAACAAATTTGTATGAAATCCAGTTAGAAAAATAATCAGGACAATTAATTAACTCATGTCCGTAGGTAATGTGTGTATTACGTCAATGAAATGGAATACACCCTAAGCTTAGATTGATGATAGAACAAGAGTGTATTCCACATAGAACATTAAGCCAGCACAGGGGTCCCTTTAGCGATACACCAGAGAATGACAACAGACTCTGTCCAGTCTGAAATGTCCCAGAGGCACACAATAAAAACATTCTAGTAAACCAGACAACCAATGACTCTATCCACTGACTAATACAGATCATACTAGCTAAATATTAATAAATAATAAAGATAACCTATAACAGTGGAATAAAGGGACCTGCAAAATCAACAGCTAACTTGTACCAAGGAGTATCAGGTAATGGTGTCATTACAATAAAATGATTAGTAGATTTCCAATATTTAACCTACAACAAACATTGTTGATATTCATTAACAAAGCTCTCAACCTGAAAATCCATGTAAGGTCACCAAAAGAATTTCCTCCAACGTTTCTTAATACCGGTAATGCCAGAGTGACCACTATGGGCAACACCCACAGTTTTCTCTCTTCCAGACACAGGGGGGAAAAACATTGTCTTGTTAGCATGCTATTGTTTTCAGTCAACTCAGCAGCAATTTGCTGATAAGATAAAATAGATGTGTACAAAAATCTAATACAAGGCCAACCATCAACCATGAACATTTTGACCAACTGTAAAACAGCATCTTTTTGGATTTCTAAAACACATTCTCCTTCTCAAATAACTCCTACATATGCTCAAGACATCAACCACTGCCACAACACATTCATCCTCGTTATCATGTATGAAATCAATACTCTTGTTTGGTACAGGAAGACAAGAGAGGCAATCAGCCGGAACATTCTCACCACCAGGAATGTGCTTAACATCAAAAGAAAACTCCTGAAACTGTGACAATAGTCTGACCAATCTTGCTCAAGCTTTACCTGTATCAGCTACAAACAGTAGGATTAATCAAATAATAATAATAACATGATGTTATGAAGACTAATGAGAAGTTAATGATTCTTATTGATTTCATTTGCAGAGTGTTTTTCCTAACTAGACATTGGGGTAAATCAATGTTGATAAGGATTGCTTGCTTGAAATTTTCAGTATAAGTACCTAACATTATAAAGAACATATTTTAATAAAAGCTATTTTGTTTTAATGATTGTTAGAATTAATTTAAATGTTGATTCTTTTGAAATTCTGCTTAGTAGACCATATTTAGGATCGCTCATTTTTAATATAATAATCACTGACAAAACTATTATTATTTCTTAATATGAAATGCTTGATTTATTTTATTATGTTTTGAATAGTTATTGATGAGTTGATTTATTAAACAAAGATAATTTTAATGCATTGACATTCTCTTGCTTAGGCTGCATTATTTTATGGCCTAGCTAAATTAACTTTAACATGTTACTTTCAAATGTTGCTTTAACTGTTCCTGCCTAAAGTAACAATTTGACTATGAACAAAGCCTTATTCCTTGTGTGTGTGAACTGGTGGGAACCAATCCTTGAACTGTACCCACGAAGGAGCTACAAATACATTTTTCTTTTTGTAACTAGTCTGTGAGAATGGCAAATAATGGTTTCTCATTACTAGCTTGGGAAACAATGCTGGAGTAGCAAATGGTAACTGACAATGAGAAAATGACCGCACAATGGACAGACCACTGTGGTCCAATTGCTGATGAGACAACTGCATCTATACTATAAAGACGATCTCCCCAGAGGAGGAGTGGAAGATGAGGATTAGATTGGCAACGCTTTTTCAGCAGCTGCTGTAATTGCTGATTGTCTTGGACTCCTTTCCTTGCCGACAACCTGAACTCAATGCTTTGATTTTTCTTTTCCTATTAACTTGCTTACTGAACTCTTTTGGATTGATTTCGTGAGATACAGATTTTTGTTCTTTTCACATGTTCGTGGACACTTCCCTAGAAGACTTTAACTTGACCCTTTCACCCTTTCCTAAATGAGGGTTTTTCGCCTTTTAACCATCCTCCTGACTTTATTAGTAGTGGAAATCTATAGAGTTTAAAACTATCCTCTGAAATTCTTTGATTAAATGTGTGGTTTTATACTGCATGTTATTGGCATTCTAACTGAGCTACTTAAAATGTTGCTTGGATGCTTTGATTTTGGATCATTAATACAATAATAACATTTTCTAAATTGCCTGCGTCTGTTATTGTCTCCTGATGTTTTTTCTTTGAACTGTGTCATTAGTTTGATTCTAAATGTGTAATAGAGTTAGTCATAGATTGCTTTCAGAACATCAAGGCCTGTTGCTTTTATTCTGCGTAGCAACAGCAGAGCTTTTGGTTTGTATCATTTTGGTCAGCCTAAACTTCTTCAGGAGGTTGGGTCTTCCAATAGCAATACTTTATATTTACAGTATTGTTCTGAGAGTAATATATTTGAATCTAATTTTGAACTAGTGAGGTGGCCACAACAATGGTCCTAATTGAGTGCCTAACTGTGGTTTGGACATCCTGAAGTCTCACCCCTCCCTTTGACAAAAAGGATTAATCAGAGAACCAATGCCTCTACGGGTATTGTGCAAAATGTCTCTTCAGTAGAAATTCATAAAAAGATAGCTTAATGGGTCCAGTGCGGAAGCTGAAGTAGAGAAAAAGGTTCTGCTGCATCAATACTCATGGGGAAATCTATTGTGGAGTGAGTTATGTACCTCCACTATTTGGGAGAAAATGGAACCCTGTTTCAAAACATTTATATGGTCTAGACTTTTAGGAAGGAGGGCATTATGAGTGGTAGGGAGTAATTTTTAAGTTCAGGGTCTAGCAAAGGTCAAATGTTGCCGTCCACTATAAAGGCTTGGGGACCCACACAATAATATCCCACTTGGGCAGAATATCACACAGAGCACTTTCTAAACCAAAGCTTGCTTTAAATTAGTATTTTCGGTTCGGGGCAAGGTGGCGGCCGGACTCTCGGCCGAACAAGCAGCCTAAGGCATTCTCTCCCGGCTGGCGCACCATCATGCTGTGAATCTTTGCTTACGGCCCCCTGATCATCCCTGAGAGGGATTTGAAGTCTACTCATTGTTTACTTACACTGTGAGGACCGGGATGCTCTGGCGCTCTTCTACTATCCGAGGCCAATCCATCCGCTGGGTCCTGCTGTGGCGGGCTGGGTTTCACTCATCACCCGGCTTTGGTTTCAGCGCATCCTCGCTTCGTCTGTTCATTTCTCTGGCTGACAAGATGCTGCCAAAGGGGAAAGAAGCTGTGCCCGCGTCTGATGGCAGTACCTCACTTTTGCGGGCAGGAGGCCCAGTGAAACCTGCTGCTGCCGAGATGAATTAAGCGTCGTCAGCACTAGCAACATTGCAGGGGGACAAGAATGTGAAGGAGAACATGAAGGAAATCCAGATGGATCAGCGCTCTCTTGCAGGTCCTGCATTCCCTGCAACAGCTGTGGCTGCGGCGGCGGTACGGTCAAAAAGGACTGTGCCAATCATGTTTAATAAACCGCCGGATAAGGCTAAGCAGTCCGGAAAAAACAGAAAAACTCAAGTGGCTCCAGCGGGCGCATCTCCAAAATTTGTAAGTACCTCGGTACCGGCACTGGCACCGGCATCGGCACTGGCTACGGGAGCAATGGATTCTGGGGCCTCATCTCCTTGCACTCCCCCTGTGTCATTACCAGCAACTGATGGGGTGGCTTTGATTGATAGTGTTGCAGTGCCGTGCTCAGGAGGGCTAAATATAATCCCTGCATTAACAATTCCCAATGAAAATATTGTCAATTCTACACAAACCAATGGAATTCTGGGACCTGTAGTTCAATCTCAGATCACAGGGGATACCGCAGTGATCCCACCAATACCCATCGATCCAGGGCCTACATCATTGCCAAAGGAGTTAATCTTGGACGCAACTTTGGATGTAACTAGTTTAAAAGCCATACAGAAGCTAGGTTCAAACTCTAATGAGGATGTGGCAGGGGGTGATGGGTACTACTCCGTTTCCGACCACACAGGTTCTTCCGAGGAAGACTTTGGCGAGGAAAAGGACTGGACTGGCGACGATAGTGAAATGGGGGATTGGCGTACTAGTGATGCATTGACCCCATACTCTGGCCCCCGTACAGATCGAAAAGCGGTTAAAGACCAAGGGGCAATACCATCTGGCCATGATGCTGGATCATTGACCTGGGACTATTCATTTTCTCACCAACCTGGGTTGGAGAGTAACACTGTCACTGCTACTAATTTAGGGAATGAGTATGGCACAGTTCCTCCTTATTCTCCTTCAGGTGAAATGCAGTAATTTACCAGACCATCATGGCCCATCGCGAAGAAACTCGGCAAGAAAGTGTTCGCACGCAAGGAGCATGCCGTAGGGTACAGAACTCTATCCGGAGAGTGGCCAAGACATGTTTAGACATCGCCTCTAGGGGTGGTGGAAGAGAGGGTTTCCACTCTCGAAGATGATATGGCAACTTGTGTTACTGATTCAATTAAGGCTCAAAGGGAAGGCATTATATGGAAGCTCTCGGACCTTGAAAATAGAGCATGCCGTAATAACCTAAGAGTCTTAGGAGTTCCTGAGGAGCTTGAGGGGTCGGACGTCAGAATGTTCATTGTTGATCTATTTACAGAAGCATTCCCTGAGGTCAAACAATGGGACTGGGAACTGGAGATCCAGCGGGCCCATCGCTTCCCATTCAAACTGAGGAAACGATCATGCCAAACCGATGACAAGCCCCGTGTTATTCTTATATGTTTTAATAACTTTTTGGCAAGAGAAAGGATTTATGACTTGGTACGGCCGGACAGGAAACGGACTAGCAAGGATTGCCAGTTTTTTGTTAGGCCTGATTTGTGTCCAGCTACTGTTGAGCGGAGGTGGCAGCTCCGTCAGCTAATAGCACCGTTTCATTCAAAAGGGGCCCAAGCTTATTTACTTTTTCCATTCAAACTAAAAATCATTGCTCAGGGCCAGACTAGATTTTTTACTTCTGAAACTCAGGCCAAGGAATTTTTGAATTCTCTATAGTCATAATAGGCACTATAATGGTTGCTAAGTCCGGTCTTCTTTCTCCTTTCAGGGGGATTTCAGGGGATAAAAGTGTTCGGAGGGAGGGGCTGCGGTCTGGGAGTTTAGAGGATTGTGATTTTGTGATTTATGTCTTTCACAGTTTTTTTTTCTCTTTGCTTTTCCTCTTTTTTCCCTTTTGGTGATTATGGTGGTGAGGTCACCGGGGGGGTTTGTGCTTTGGGACAGCTTCTCCATCACAGGGACCTAGGTCCTGCTGCCCAATGTAGGGGGTGGTGGGGGGGCATGGGGGGTGGTCATCAAGGGGGTAGGTGTGGGTGGGCACAGTTCAGGACGGTGGTTTGGGTGGGTGGTGGTGGAAGGTGGGTTGAGTGTGTTGGGGGTTGGGGGAGACAAATAAAAAAAAAGCTTGAAGACACATTGTAATCATGCGTTATTGGTCAATAAGGCTATCAGAAGTATACTGTCAGTCTTTGGAAGGCTTAATGTTGCTTTGTTGTTTTTGATTGCTCAGTCTGCACTACCGAGATCAGGTCCTCTATGGCTGAGGTTTTTTTTCAGAATCGATGGCTCAGGGTCAAATATGCATAGGTTCTTGGAACATTTGTGGATTGAACGATAGCAAAAAAAGGGTATTGTTTTCAAGAGTTGTTCAGTCATTATGCTTAGAGGTACTCTGTTTGCAGGAAACGCATGTATCCTGGAGTGAATGGGACTACCTGAATATTCCGAGGTATGATTTAATCGGGTGCTCTCGCCAGACCTCTAGGATTAGAGGGGTGGTGGTTCTATTAAAACGTGGATCAGGGCTTTGTAAGAAGACTGCTCAAGATATCGCTGGGAAATGGGTAGTTAATGAGCTGCAAATAAACAGTAGATCTCTAACTATCTGTACAGTTTATTCTTCAAACCTGGATGATCCGGCAGTGCTGGATCATTTGAATGTTGAGTTGGCTCTTTGGCCTCGGCCTATCAACATCTGTGGTGATCTGAACATTAATGTGTCTGCTGACTTTGACTTAGTGGGGGATCAGAATTATGTCGGCAAAAAGCCCAGAGTCTTCAGGTCTCTTCAAGCCTTGACCCAAGAACATAACCTTACAGATCTTTGGTTTCACCATAATATAAATCTTGATGGTTACACATATTTTTCTGCCTCTCATAATAGGATGGTTCGGCTAGACTACTGTTTTATGCCTGAACGATTGATAGATTCTACATCTATCTCAGTCCTTCCTAGGATTTTGTTGGATCACAACCCTTTGATTATGGAATGTATTTGTACACATACAATAAGAGTCCCAAGAACTTGCACATTTGAGAGAAAGCTTTTTTTAGAACAATCATATATAGACCATATGAGGAATTGGATTGTGGAATTTTTAAATATTAATAGAGGGACTACCTCCTGTATCAGTCTGTGGGATACGTTAAAAGCAGCAGTTCGGAGGAAATGAAGAGTTTTTCGTATTTTCGGCAGGGGTCAATACAGGATGAGATTAATAGGAGGATTGTGGAATTGGGGTTGGTAGAGGCCGAACTTATGTGTGTGATTAAGGCGGGTCGAGATACAACTCAAGGGAAGTTACAGGTGGCCAGGGTTAGGGCATATTTGTTGGAGTTTTTTGGGCAAGACCTTGCTGCTAAGTACCTTCAATTCCACTCTATGATGTCTGAGTTTGGAGAAAAATCCAGTAGGGTCTTGGCTAAGAGACTCCAGGAGAGAGGGTAGGCTAATCGTGTTACTAGAATTTGGGACTCCCAGGGGAATATCCAGGACACATCGGAGGGAGTTATGGAGGTTTTCCGGCAGTTCTACTGTACTTTATACATAGAGGAAATCAGAGACTCCAATTTAGAATATGAGGCTGAGGCCTTCCTACAGGACCTTAACACGCTTCAGGTCACTGCCCAGCAGAACCAAGTTCTCTCTGCCCCTATAGACTGGGCTGAGGTAGAGTTGGCAATCAACTCATTAGCCAATGGGAAAGCTGCCGTCCCTGACTCTATTCCTTTGGAATTTTATAGTCTGTTTCGTTCAGAGATTCGGGATGATATGCTGGCCACTTTTAGAGGGGCTCAGCTTGGCCATATACCAGCTACATGGCACCAAACTACGATTGTTTTAATTAGAAAAAAAGGGAAACCAGAACTAGATCCATCTTCTTTCCACCCGAAATCTCTGATCAATGCAGACAACAGAATATATTCGAAGATCTTATCCACTAGACTGTCCTTGGTAATTTCTCCATTAGTCTCCTTGCGTCAGCATGGTTTCATACCAGGCAGGGACACAGCCGACCATGTCTGCCATGTAATGGCACTCTTAGACTGGGCCCAAGCTACGCAATTACCCCTAGGTGCAATCCTGTTGGATGCCGAAAAGGCATTTGACAGGGTAGCCTGGGGGTTCTTGTGGGTTCTACAGTGGAAGAGGTTCAGCTCTCAATACATCAAGGCATTTCAAGCACCTTATATCGCCCCGGAGGCTACTCTTTCGGTCTCAGGGCTGCAATCAAGGTCATTCAGTATCAGCAGGGGCCCTAGGCAGGGGTGCCCTTGTTCGCCCCTGCTGTTTGCTATGTATATTGACCCCCTGTTAAGCAAAATTGAGAACTCATTGGATATACTTTCAGTTAGGATTAATATGTCAGAATATAAGGTTCTGGCTTAAGCCGATGATATTATAGTTTTGACCAGCAATGTAGCATCAGCTTTCATAGTTATTAGGAATTTAGCAGAGCAATATGGTCAGTTATCTGGATATAAACTCAATGTTACGAAAACTCAGGTTATCCAATCAGCAGCCATGGGCCCCTCTGAAGTTCCAGTTGTTCAAAGTGCATTGTATCTTGGGGTCAAAATTACAGCCGAAGTTGAAAAGATCCCTGACTTAAATATTCTACCTGTTATCGAATCTGTTAATTCTACTTTGACTAGACTAGACAATCTGCATCTATCCTTATATGGCTGGGGGAATGTTCTGAAAATGCTGGTCTTGCCGAAGTTTCTGTACCTATTCAGAACCATTCCGCTGGAGTTCTCCCAAGCCAGCCTTGCTCACGCTGAGAGACGCTGTAATAGATTTCTTTGGGGGTATCATCAACCCCGGAGAGCGGCCAAGTGGATGCATCTATCGCGTGATCGGGGAGGGTGGTCTGTGCCTAATTTGTTGTTGTATTGGTGGTCAGCTTTTCTTCAGCATTTTGCTACACAACTATTTGGGGAAAGAGCACTGTTGCCGTCTTACTGTAGTCCCTCCATTTTTTAAATAGGGCTGGGGGAAGATGCCAAGGGGATTTTACTATGGGTTCTGGTACCTAGTTATTTCAAGAAAAGGAAGTTCATGGTGGTTATAGCAATGTTTACAGTTTTGCGTAAGGTCCGGCGCAAATGGTCTATTCCTAATCTTAATTACTACACACCTTTTGATGCAGCTAGACTCTTACCCCATATATTTCAGGATCACACTACATTCAGTTGGATGGCAAAGGGAATAATGTCTTTGGGCGATTTAGGGTCTGAAGGGTCTATGGCCAACTTCCTATTTTTAAAGGATAAGTTTTCTTTAAATACTCACAAATGTTTTAAATATCTACAAATTCTAAGTTTTGTGGATAAATTGAAGGATCAAAATTCCAGTTTATTTAGTAAGAATTTATTGATGGAATTGATTTTGAGGCGATCAAGAATTGGTATATTGTATCAGCATCTACTCTCAGTCTCCCAAATGACCTTTTTACTCAAAATGCTAAATGGGAGTTAAAGTTGGGCAAGGTAGGGCTTGATATTTCCCAGGCTTTGGAACTATCAAATAGTGTCCTAAAATCAGGAAGTCTACGATCTCAATGCTATATGGCATTATTCAATCTTTACTATACACCAGCCAACATTTTTAAATGGGGAGGGAGAGGGGGTCATTGTTGTCCAAGGTGTGGTTTGGTAGCTGCCAATGATGTGCATATGTATTTTGAATGCCCCAGCCTTACCACATTTCTTCAGGAGATAGAATTGTTTATCAATTCTAGTTTGAAAATTCAGATTGTTCTCTCCTCCGAGCTTGTTATTTTTGGGTGTGAGAGTAATTGTGCATTGGAGAGATCAAGAAATGCATCTGCCCTTCTCTGTATCCCTATGTCCCTAGTGCGACTTTGTATACCATCAGAATGGATTAGTCCAGAGGCTCCAACTTTTGTAAATTGGAGAGCAATTCATAACTTAGAGTCAGCAGTTTTTCAGAGGTGGGGCAGAAGGAGGCGGTAACAGGGTTGTAAAATCTGGGCTCCGCTGGAGGAGTGGCTCGGTGCTTAGTGGAAAGGCTCTTGATGTCCGATTTAATCTTAAGTTTAAAGATTGCTTTCCTTATGTTCTCCTTTTTGCTTCTCTTAAAGGTGGTTTTTCTTCTTTTTTTTCTTGTGTATGTATAATTTTAAGCCATGGTTTATATTCTTTTATTTGCCAATATGTTGCTGCTTTTTCTTCAAGCTTTAATAAAAAAAATGTTACTAAAAAATAAATTAGTATTTTCGACAGAAACAATAATGGCAAACAATGTGTTGTCCAGAAAAAAGGGCTCCATGGCTCTGCCCTCTGTAATGCCAAAGGGCACTCTGGAAGTTTGTTAAAAACTTGACATTGTACGGTTATAGGCTTTCTATTCCATATTAGCACTAATATGTGAGTGGAAACCTAAGTCTTATATGTATACGTATAATATTTGCAGAAACTTATTGTACACAAACCTAAGTAATACAGTGCTTGATGCGGAGGAGATGTTCAATCAGGTACTGGTACCAGGATAGAGCAAATAAAATCATATCTAGGGAATATATTATCTTGCATCCTGAGCATACATCTTGCATCCTGAGCATACAGAGTGGACATTTAAGGGTGCCAAGTATTTCAAAAGTACTCAAAACCATAACCACACACTTAGGAACGCAAATACTCTACTTCTGTAACAGCAGAAATTCAAATAGGAAAAATCATACCTGCGCTCATTCATAGGAAAAGCTCCTAGAATCTGGAACTCCATTCAACCGGAAATTCATGCAGACCCATCAACAGCTTACTTCAAGAAAAGTGTAAAGTTCCTTCCTACTAAAAAGGCACCTTGGCCACTTAATTTAATAAGAGTAAAGTATCACTAGTCCCCTGATCATCAAGGATGTCAACGCAAATTTCACTGGCCAAGATCAAGGCACAAATGAGAAACATAAAGCACCAGCTTTTTAAGAAGCCGCTCCCCAACCCAACGATCCACTAGCAACTACTAGTAAACTCTAAGAAACGTGTTACCTAAAGATAGCATGGAGGCAACACACAGACAGATATTTGTATAGGTATAACAAACAATCCACATCACAAGACTATACAAGACTATAAACCCACCATCAGCAACAACCCAGGAATGGAAGTAACTATATAATGATCTTTGCAAAAAGGTATAAAAAAAAGTATAGACAAAAACCTGTAAAACAATCTTTACAAACTCCCTTGTGCAAGTGAACATTCTCTGTGTAGCTGTTCTCTAGCATTCTGATATCCTAGGGTCGTGTACACACTGTGTAAAACGCTCAATAAATATATAAATACCAAATAAATAGATAAAATACCAAGCATTGGAAATGTCAATAGGTTTGGCATTGGCAAGCTAGTGTGCAGGTTATTTTATATATTTATTTTTATTGAAAGTATATGCCACAAAAAATTGAATAGATATCCTGCCGACATCTAAAATGGCAGCCATATGCTTCCAATAAATATTTTCAAATAAAAAAACAAAAAAAGTAAACCCTTTCTCATTTTAATGGACATCACAGGAAAATATGATTCTTATTGGAGCAATAAAAAGGTACTACCAGCTTTGAATTACTCGAAGGTAAACTTTAAACACACAATAAGGACTAGAAAAATAAAAAAAACATAAAGAGTGGCAGAAAAAGCATTGGCAAAGTACAAAATGGGCCCAGAAGAAATTTCGACTAAGGTTTTTTTAAGTAGATGTGCACATGTGATCAGGAAAATGCTATCACTATCAGTGCAAAAGTGCCAGTGGCTGAAATGAACTGACCCATTATCCCATGTGGATGCAGCAGTGTGTGGAAGCAAAATATGAATAGACCAATTTTTTCATGTTTTTTTCATTACATGAGGCTAAAGAGATAGGGTTGTCTCAAGGCAAGGCCTAAATGGACATTCAAATACAACTCACTAAAATTCTGTTTGGTCACGTTTGGAACTTAAAGACTACATTCAGTGGTGTAGCATGGGCGGTGTCATGGGGCGGTTGCTCTGGGCACGAAATTCTTAGGGGCACAACATTTTAAAAGAAAAAAATGTGTACTACAATTTTTTTTATTTTGCACCAGGAAGTGTGTAATAGATACCGACACTCCAGAGAATTCAAACATGGGCGCTATGATGTGCCCTGAGGATGGCTTCAATAGAGTACCAGTCAGTCGCGGTGATGTCAGCCACAGGGCACCACTGCAGGTGAAAGGGGTAGTGTGCATAACAGGGAGAGAGAGACCGACAGGTCAGAGTGCCATAGAAGAGGGGGACTACCGGTAGGTGATATCCAGAGCAAGGTGGTGTTTATACCGGTGAAAATGAGAACCGAGGAAGATAGGAGCAACTCTACTGATGACGGAGTTAGGGCCAAATCTCCCCAGAGGTCTTGGGACACAGGAGGATGATAAGAACCCTAATGCCATGGCCCAGGAGGATCGCGGACAAAGGCAAGTCTCTGGAAGGGTAGGGGGTATTTTTGGGCGGTGGGCAGGGCTATGCTTATGGTAGGGGCATGTGTGAAACCCAGTACCAAGACTCCTGACTTAAGAGCCTCCATATCGACTTTCATAGGGGGCAGGATGGATATGGATGCCCCACAAATATCACAGAGTGGTAATGGTCCATGGGTTAAGGGGCCCAATACTTGCTGGCAACCCATGCTACACCCTAACTACAATAGCAATCATTGGAAATATGGCCAGACACAGGTGCTTTGTTACTGTTCACCTACAGCTGTGTTTTTAAGTGCTTTAAAAAGGTATACATGTGTAATGTTTCGATATTAATCCTAAATATATGCATATTGTTCCTTAATAAATGTAAACCTGGGACACTATTTTTAATTGCAAATTATTTTTATGCTTTTTGGGCCATGTTCACCCTACATAAAATCGCAAATATATAATATAATAAACAATAGAGAGTTTTGAGCATGATATTCTTGTAAATCAGTTCATCTTTAATGATTATATCCCAGAAACACCCTACTAAGAAATAACATCTTGTAGGAAAATATTAGATACACAGTCACAAACATTTGGTGCAGAAATTAAAATTGCACTGCATTGCTTGTGGATTTTCTTTTTTTTACAAAAACTTAATTGACAACTTGAGTTGATTTAGCAATGGTGCAAATAATGCCTAATTTGACCGCATATGCAAAATCCCAGCATTACCAGACACCCGTCTTCAAAAAGATAGGTCAAATTGCAAAGACAAAATGAGTGTATAGGAGAGTGGATATAAGCAGCAAGAAAAATAATACAACACATATTTAAATGTGTGCTTTAAAAGGATCTGCGATGATGGGTGACAACCAGTTTTCTATACCCCAATCAATGTCTAAAAGTAATTTTCCAAATCTACATGCTTAAGAAGCTAACAAGAAATGTACGTGGACAAAAAGTACCTCTCTGTTAAGAAATTTCTTCTGTGTTGCTGTTGGATTTGTCCACCCAGAACCTTCAATGCTGACAGTATACTTTGGAAGAGGACAAAGGTGATATTCCATGTATATTTCTGGATACGGAAGTGGCTTCTTAAAATTTAGTAAGCCTGGAGCCGGATTCTGAAACAAGATAACAGTTCATAATCATTTTTGGGACAAACAGATTTTAATTCTAAAAAGGAAGAGCAAATTCTTCACAGTTCGGTTTTACTATGAGGAGAATGCATAATGGGCACTGCATAGTCAATGCACAGAAAAAGAATACTTACTTCAGCGGGTGAGGGAGTATCCATTTAATATCTTTTACGTAAGGAATGTGGGCCAGTCCAAAGTAATCTTTTATGGATAATATCCAAATGAATATTTAGCTAAATATGAAGTTCCTACTTGCACAGAAGCTGATGGGTACCTCCACAAAACTAAACCACGCTTCTAAAATAACACTTTTTTACTTCTAAAACACGTCAAAAAAGAAATACTCCCAAAAGAGTTTGATACCGAAATATTTGTACATTACAACAGTGTGTAAATAAAATTGCTATATGGTTACAGGGTTAAGAGTTTGGGGTAAAGACTTAAAGATGTGGCGCATCGGGTGAAGGTTTGGGATTAAGGGGTAAAGAGATATGGGTTAAGAAGTTTAAGGGGCAGATGTATCAAGCTAAATTGCGTTTGAAAATGCTGAAATTAGCTGTGTGCTATGTAGGTAAGTAAAAACCTACTCGCAGAATAAGGGATCGCAAAAATTGCGATTCCCTATTTTGCACATGCATTTAGAGAATCGCAATTTGAGATTCCCTAAATGCTATGCTAGTAGGCATCGCAAATTGCGATATTGCCTTAAGGAATAGCAAATTACCACCAACTTCAACTTGGTGGTAATTTGTGATTTCCTAGAAAAAAAGCACTTTTTTGCTTTTTTCAAAGTGCCATGTGGCACACATACATGCCATTGTATGTATGTGCGCCACATGTGCACACATGCACATTCCAGGGGTGCAACAGGGTGTCCTTCTGGAACCCTTGCACAATTTGTGAGTACCTATTGGGTACTCGCAATTTGCACACGCATTTCTCATTCATTCCTATGGGCGTCTTGACCCATAGGAATGAATGAGAAGGGATCCCTTAATTGCGAGTCGCAATTAAGGAATGCGTAGAAATCGCAATTATTATTGAGATTCCGACGTACATAGCAGTTTGCGAGTCCTTAAAAACGTTTCACAAAAAATCGCTAATAAGGACTCTCAAATCTGTTTTTGATACATAAGTGAACAGAAGGTAAGGATATGGGGCTAGGAGTAGAGGGTTTGGGGTACATGGTTAAATATCTGGGGTACAGGGTTAAGAATTTTAGGTATAGAGTTAGGGATTCAAATACTTATCAGTTAAGGTTTTCTGGGGCACATGGTTATGGGTCAGAGATTATAGGTATAGGAAATAGGGATAATAATAAAGGGTTAAGGGTTACAGTATTATGGGTTTGGGATATAGAGGTAAACGTTTAGGGATTAAGTTGTTAGAGGCTAAACAATTAAATGTACAGGGAGACCCCAAGCTGCAAGAGGCCTTTACTTGCAAGTATAGAGCTGACCAGTGGCAACTGGACCTGGACTGACACTGCTGTTTGCCTCTATCTGACACCCTGTTAATTTCTAAGTGTCTCTTCTTAATTCTGAGGGTCTTTTGAGGTGTATTCCTATGGTGGATTGGGACTTCAAGGACAAGGTGAGAAAGTCAAAACTTTGACTGGGACAAACATGGTTGGTGTATCCAACCCAAGCTTCATTGTGGTCTGCCTCAAATTGCCCCCTAGGTCCTCGTTTACCTGTGAGCAGTGACTATCACATCAGCAATGTGCTTTTTGGTGCTATTTCTACTTAAAACTTTAAAAATGAATATCTTTGGTCCCCTTTATTGGATTTTTCGCATTTTGGTGCATTTGTGTTTATTAAATTTTATTATAATTCTGTTTAGGAGTTTTGCATTTTGACTAGTTTGGTACCTCATAAATAGCTTACACATTGCCCTCAGTTAAGCTTTGTTTGCTCTGTGCTGTGGGTATCAGGGTGTTGAGGTCATGTTAAATTAGTGCCTTGGATGGTTCACCCTCAAATGGACTTTGATTGTTGCTTGAGGCAGGTCACTCCCAAATAATAATCCAATTTCTAACATTAATGCTCAGCAGTGAGATTCAGGACTTGTGTTTTGCAAAATCACACTGTGATTTATGTTGAAATTAAAAATCCTTTTTTTAATTGACAGCAAGAATTGGCTTTCTGGATTTTTAATTGGCTTTTCATTTTAATTTGATCATTTTTGTTGTTTTCCTAAATTCATTCTTGCCCTCAATGTTTGTACTTTAGGTTTTTGGAACATGGAGTTAGATTGGACTCGCACATCAATAATATTGGCATGGCAGAGTTTAGGAGCACATGCAAGCAAACAGGACTCAAGCTGAAACAAGACTTCCAAGATGGAGAATTATCATAGTGCTCTGAGATCCAGCGAGGAAATCAGTTAGCTACAGTGCACTTCAGAAGAAAATGAAGATAAGGTTGATGATTGAAACGAGGAGGACACAGAGGAAACCCAAGTGCCAGGGGTCCCCCAAGGAGCATCATCACCTTTGTTGTCGTAGCTGGAAGCGGTGTCTCCTCCCATGCTTTGTGTACATTAGAACTAGAGGACACACAAAAAGAGAGCCTTGAAGTTGAAACTGGCCACTATAGCTGTGGATGAAAAGAAACTGACCTTGGCCTACCCTTGGAGGAGAAAATGCCATGCTGGTTCATGAGAGTAGCAAGTGATAAATGGACTTGAGGTCAAAAAGGACCATTGAGTCTAGTGATAAAGTGCATCTAAGTCCAGTGATCATGCTGGCAGTTCCAATAAAGTGCCTAGGAGAGGTAAAAGTGTCTACATTCCCAAAGACCTGGTACCTTGTTTGTGGTGGGGACGACATGGCTAAGGGGTTTATAGCAAATGAGGTGGCCCTAAGTACGCATACAGTCCCAGAGGAGGACTGGGACACCTGTCTGTGGAAGCACATGCCAACTGCTGGGAGGGATATTCTGTTATCCCAAGAGGCAGCTGACCAGGTGAAGTATGTCCCCATGAAGGAAGTCCTTAACGTTAAGTCTGGTTGGACCACTTGGTCCTACGGCCATGGTATCCTTAGGAGGGTAGAGGGTACTTGCGCAGAGGAGGGCCATTGTCAGTCCCTAGATACCCATTAACTGCATACTCTGCAATCAGGGAATCCTCAAATCACAGACAACACTGCAAAATTTCTCAGACTTTTTCATTAAGAAAATAAAAAAGATAGAGCTTTCTCTCACCAGCAGATCCAATCTTTCCACTAGAGACTCTATCCAACAAATCTGAAAAATATTGGACATCTATTCAAGAGCTAACGGAAACCTATGAAAAAAGCACTCTCTCTACCATCAGGCCATCCACTCCACTTTGGTGACCCGATATAAGCCACAACTGTGTTAGACATAGCTTCATCCCTCGTCCTGTGCATGACTCACCTAATCAAGTTGTAGTTCATGAATAACGGCCTCAAAAAACAAAAAAGGACTACACACCCTTCTTCTCAAAAAACAGATTCTGACTTTGATGGCCGTAATAACGTCCACCCCATATCCTTTCCTAGCTAAAATGCTTGAAAGTCGTGAAGCTGCACAACCTAAAACACTGGATCCTGGACAATAAAGCATCCTTCCTCCCTGCTTTGAAAGACTTTTCCTCTGCTTTTGACACAGTCAATTACGCATTCCTTCTAAAATTCTTGAAGAACAGAGGGGTTAAATGGAACAGCCCTGACTAGGCATGAGTCCCATCTCACACCTCTCGCAGCAAAACCTCCTACAGCCCCTCACATTTTCATCAAGGAGTGCCAAAAGGCTTCATCCTCTCCCCAACACTCCAACTCGTGCATGGTCTCTCTCAGCTGTCCTTTGAGCAAAGAGCATTCTCAAGTTGGCCTGTACAATTCACAAAGCAATGCATGTGAAGGCAGCAAACTAACTGGCACACAAATTAGTCTATTTAGAGGCTCCGGTTCTCCAAAACTACAGACTCTCTAAGACTTGAAATCCTCTCATTCAAAATGCTAAAACCTTGCAGTAAGCCTTTTTGGGAAAGGTTTCCAGAATCTGGAACGCCATCCCTCCTGCCATTAGGATGAATGGCAATCATACGCACTTCGAGAGAGCGCTTAAAGCCCTACGTTGGCGGTAACATCCCATGCAGTGACAGGGTTGAACTCTCCTTAAAAATGTCTCTTAACATAGTAAAACAAAGTTTTCTAACCTATGACAATACTGTTTTTCCTTAGAATCTTGCTACTGCTTTATCATGATTACACTATATCTCTAATTCTAATATAAAGCATTCTGCTGCCCTTTTAGGTTACATTTGTGCTATATAAAACGGCATATAAATAAATAATTATAGGCACAGAATTTGGCCCTTAATTGCCACATGATACCAGGGGCCTTCATTCGCTATTTCAACGCCTTTCCCCCAACTCCCATAGAGTAATATTGAGCTTCCATGAAAACATTCTTAAGCATGCTACATCATTTTCTCTGGTATCTTCTCCCCACTGGCTCTCTTTCAATGGAATCCCTAATACAGGCTGGATTGTTCTATATAGTGCACATCCCTGTGCAGAAAAATCAATCCAAAATGGTCCAAAGGGGCTCCAAGTTTACCCCTTTTCCTTCGTTACAAAATATTTATAAAATACTTTTCTTCAGAAAAACAATGGACAACAAGGATGTAACGTCCTCAATTAAATACATTCAAACAAGTCATTAAAATAGAGAAAAGGGATTGATCAAAATATTTAATCTGACGAATGTCACAAATACCTACACTGCATTGAGTATTACAAATATAGAAGCAATCACTCATGGAAAATAAATATTGGCAAGTTTTTAATACTATCTAGGAAAGATATAATTTTGATTGAAGCGGTTTAGGAATCTAACACTTAAATGAAAACCTTTTTCTGTCAAGGTCCTGCCAAACTGTATCAATGTTACAAGTATTTCATAGCATGCTTTGGGCTCATTGTCCAAAAAACATTAAAAATATAAAATGTAACCAGGAACATTATTCTCTGTTTGTATTTAAATATCTGTACTTCTACTTACGAAAATGTGAAGTGGATTGTAGCCTCTAGGCTGGATTAAGGCTTCAGGCGGTGCAAGTATTATGTTGATGGAGCCTGTTTCCCTGCCATCCAATTCACACTTAAGAAAATCTTTCAGTTCTATGTTTGATTTTGGGAGGGCTTCTGTTGAAATCAGTTCATCCTTCGTAACAAGTAAAAAGAAAAGTCAGAAAACAGATTTTAGTGTTTTGTCATGCTACATCCCATTTTATATAATCATTACCATTATTGTTAGAGATCTTACCTCAGCACCACTCCTAAGGACACGGCATAGTCTTTGAGATTTTTGGAACGATGCCACATCCTGTAAACTAATTTTCTGATATCCCATCAATTTGTAATGCTGAGGAACCTGATAAATAGAGATTTTTTATTTTTTAATGTGCATGTTCCTAATATTGCAGAACAGCCTGTTTAATGCTTGGGAAATAGACTTTAAAACAGGGCTGCAGATCTTCTAGAAATTCTTTAACGAGAACCTAGGCACTTTAGAAAATCCTTATAAAGAAAATCTAATACAACCGTAACTGTTACATGCTGCAAAATCATACATTTTACTCAAAAAGTCAAGGACATTTTCATTTTTACAATATCATGATGATCACTGTCTTTTCCAGTGATTCTAGTACATTTTAAAGGGACAATGATGATAACCACCTGGCACCCGCTTTATATGCCCAAGGGACTAAACAGATTGTCAGAGTTATCTAAGAGAAAGTGAATGAATGCCACATCAATATTTGAAGTTTCAGTTGAAATAAATATACTGAAAGATCATGGAAGTCTGGAGTAGTCCTCAGTCGTTCATGCTGACACTTTGAACAAGTATACTGGTTTTCTTCATTCCAAGGCGATTCTGAATCAATCATGTCACATAAATCTTTATAGACTCAATATTGCCTGTATGGTATTCTATCATACAACTATACAAGTAAGACCAACTAAGAGCTTTCTCCAAGTAGGAACACTCACAGCTGCAAACATGCTTGCAATTAATGTTTACCTTTGATTATTAACAGTACAATTAAAGATTCCTACCCCAATCTACAGTAGTTAGCATTATACACCACCTGCATATACATTATACACAACTGGGTATAAATACTTGACCTCAGACACCATCACTTCAGTACACTTCTGGACCTGTAGATACTCTGTAAGTCAAAAAAGTATGCAGTCCTAACAGGAGAGGAAGAGGTCAGAAAAAAACTTGAAGAGTCAGATTGGTGAATCGGATTCCTCAAGGTCAAGAGCCCTCACACACCCAAATGGGTGTCATGCTTCATCATCAGTCAACTCCTCATTGGCCCGGAGCTGCATTGGCCAATAGGAGTTCATATTTTTTTTTGCCAATGTGAAGAGTGAGGTGCAGTGTTGGGTATGATAGTGTGAGTAGACTGGATTAATGTGGGATTACAAATGGCTAAGGGATGCCCAAAGTCAATTTAACATGGAGAACCCCTTGTTATTGTTAAAATGATTGAATGGCTAGAAATGAATACCATGGTCCAAACTAGCTCATACATGATAATTAAAAGAAGGTCAACATGTTTATTGCCTTTTTAATGTCAAATCTGATCATGGCAATCCACTCGTGGTTGGGTCGGTAACAAGTGAATGATATGTAAACGGTACCCAACAGTGATCACACTAGTATGTAGTATACCTTCGGGGTTAAAATCAGAACCATATGAGTGGAAGTACTATACCTCAACAGTAAATAGCAGAGGAAAACACTTGCTGGCGTTAAGCAACAGTTTGTCAAGGGCGCGATTTGTGAACGACCTGCTCCAATCTCTGGCACCATGGACCTCCTACAGGGTAGGTCATTCAAAAATTGCCTGTGGATACTCTGCCAGGAAGAAGGACTGCTGAGCTGCTGAAGGATTGCAATTCTGCCAGACTGCGCCTTGCTGTGCTGACCTGCTGCTTGTTGCCCTTTTGCCTGGGTGAGGACGGGACCTGTATCTCTTAAACTCAGAACCCCAGTGTGGCTGCAAGGGTTTGTTGGCTGGCCTCCTGACTTGAGCCTCAGGGACAGAAGGCTTAAAAAACCCTTACCCAGCACCTAGACACTGCCATCTGTGAATCTACTCTGCTAAGTTGTGCAAACCCAAACCTGGAACCTTGGAAGTCGGCCTAAGGTGCTCTGCTAGTCGCTGTGAATCCAGCAGAACTGACGCATCTCCTCCGTTGCGTGGCGCAAACCCGAGTAGAACAGGTGCGTTGCCGCTACTGCGTGGATTGCAACCACCACAAAGGCCAGCATTGTATCGCATCCCGTCTCTGCTTCAAAACCGCCAGTGCGCGACACATCCTCGTGCAGGCGCTTGTATCCCTGGACAGCTGCCTCGATGATGACCCCGGAATCCACATTGCAGCTCCTTGGAACCGATGCATGGCCTCGGCTGCGCAAAGTATCTTCAAAACGGAACCTCGCAACGCTGTGCAAACCAGGATTTAAGGTACTCTGTTCAATGGGCCTAACTGTGTCCCTGTAACCAGCCCATGCCCCATTGCGGTAGGCCTGAACTTGGGAATTTGTTCCGGTCCGGCCCGACCAGATAACCACAGTTAGCACTTTACGCCTTTTGGCGCTATTTTCACTAAAATATTTAAAATTGAATTTCTTTGGCTTTACTAATTGGAAATGTTGTTTTATTTATCAAAAATTAATCTATTTTTCAAACTTTGTTGTGGGATCTGTTGCGGGCTCCTTTTGTGTTGTGTTTTCACTGTGCTACTGTTTGGAGTGCTGCACAAATACTTTACACATTGAGTCTGAATTAAGCCTGACTGTTCTGTGCTAAGTTATCTGAGGGTAGAGCTCAAGTTAATTTAGGGTTTGCTTGCGACTTCACCCTGAGAAGAGTTGTGGTTGCTGTTGGAGCAGGGTTGCCCCTCTCAAGCAGTAACCTAATTTCTTACAAATGTTCAAGCTCAAAACGTTTACCCTGCATGTTTTCTTTATGCTTTGAAGAGAATGAAGAAGCCCATCACAAAACTCACAGAAGGCAAAGCCTGCGTACTGGACCTTATTGTCACTCCTGGTCTTTATCCCAACTTGGTAGTCAGGCTCACACATGACCTCAATCTCTTTATGAAAAAAGGATTAGACACGGCAGCTCGTGACTGTCTTTTGAGAATGCTTGATAGCTTTCCCCTGAAGAAGGGCTTATGGATAGCCCGAAATGCATAGGGATATATAATTAAGCATTTTGGATACACTTTGTTGCATTGAATTTGAAACATATGAATGAATTTTCGACACTTGAAACCATTAATGAAATTAAATTAATGATGGACTAAACCTACTGTATCGTTTAACTTTATTATACCCTGTTTGGGTATCTACAACGCTGTGGGTAGTGGGACAACTCCTATCAGGATTTGCTTCTTTGATACTCAATCTCTTTATGCCATAATACAATGTCCCCGAGTAATTACCAGAGGCTGAAATTAATTTGGGAATTCAATCCATTACTTTTTTGGTTACTTGAATAGGTTACCCAAAGTGGGACAGGTATATCCAGGCATGGGTCCTGTGCACACTATGTCACTAGAACCAATCAATACCTGGCTGATGAGCCCCAACTAAGATGAAACCTGTCCTGGGTTGCATGTTTTCCAGTTCAGAGAACATCTAGTTTGCCAATTTGGGTTGAACTGCTCCCACTGGAGCAGGATCAAGACTGATTTGCCTATAGCTGGGCTAAAACTGAGGTGGCATGGTGGGCAAAATAAAGATGGATTGGGATGCAGCCCTGAATAATTACCAGTGACTGAGATTAATTCAAGCATTCCATCCATCACTTTTACTTCAATAATACAGTTAGCTTCATCAATGAAGTTGAATCTGATATACTAAGGATAATGAAAGCAATACATTCTGCCCCATGGTTCTCAGGTGTGAGACTGGATCCGGATATTTTTTTCCCACAGCACGTACGCACAGCAGCAGGGGGTGTTGCATTACTCCGTATCAACGTTGGCTGCACAATGTGACGTCACTATAACTACCTCGCCAATGTGCCAATGTCAGTTTCTTCTGTGACTATTTTCCGCACTGGAAACGCAACGCCACAAACTGAAAGTGCCTATTGAACAGTGTACTTAAACAAGACAGTCATGTGTCAAATAAATACCAAATTCCTAACCAAAGAATGAAGTATATGAATATCTCAATAAACATTTGAGATGAAAAAGAATCCTATGTCGAGTATCACTAGATTCTCCTTCTCTACTTTCTTTTCCTTTTTTTTTTTTTTAAAGATGTAGACACAACAATCGAGACCAAACAGTACCAAGTTCGCTGAGCGGGGAGGATCATTAATCTGCGGGCTAGATAACGTGTTATCGAAGGTAAGTAACTTGCTCATCTGACAGAGACATCTAGCCGCAGATTCCTTACTTTAGAGCCAAATGCAAAGCCATATCAACTCAAGAGAAAACTGCAACTATGAAAAGTCTTGTGCCAAGACAAACCAAGTTGGGAAGAAGAGAATAGACCGGACATTTATGATAATGTAGGTGGAGCAGAAACATACCTAACCATATGAAGTCCCCAGACGGGGGGCATAGGTAAATAAAGCTGCAAGACGTTTACACCATGAAAATAATCTACCCATGTCAGTAAGGCAAAACAGCTTTAGAAGCTCTCACCTCACAATAACTGTGGATATAACCACAGTAACAAAAATTATAAGACAATAAAATCATGGGAAGGGTACTACCCATGGCAATAAGACTTTAACCACAGCCATCTGGTTATATACACAAGTCTGAACAGCATGTTCAAACCTGGGAACCCAGAACAGCTGGCCGTGCAACTGAACAACACCTGTAACCCATAGACAGTCAGGACCACTCTGTAAACTACACAGAGAAAATCCATTCTCCATGGGGAAAACAGATGTTTATATAAAAAAAAGTCAATTGGAACATTAGCCCTTGTTGGCATAAAGGCAATCCTACCATAGAAAAAAGATCTAGAGATGTATAAGTACCTTCATAATACAGAACAAAAGAACAAGAGCTGTACAAGGACCTCTAGAATATCCCATATACAAAAGAGTACATATACATATATGAAGACATAGGAGTAACATGATCAACGCCTATGTATCCACTAAGGATTTTTTTATATTAAAAGATAATAAATATAGACAATCATCCACAGGTTACAGTGACTTAACCGTATATATGACTGTAGCGGAATCACATCCATAGAAAAACAATAGCATTCAACCCATAAGGGTAATGCAAGTTGCCTAGAAGACTACCAATAAACAGTGGTAGCATAACATCGAATAAAATTGCAAGAATAAAAAGTAATCAAGATGACTTAACTAAAACAAAGGTCTAAACATGCCCTTGCTTAATGAATAGAGGCCATCTACCAACAGTCAGGTAAAAGATTAACATCTAAAAACTTAAAAAAGGGATTCTAACCATAAATAAAAGAATCTAACCATTGAAAACGTCTAACATTAATGTGTCTAATACTCTAGGAACCACATTTTGCAATGTGTGACCCAACTTACAGGCCCTAGAGATCAGAAATATGGAAAAGAGTTGCCTACCAGCAACTATAGACAGATACATGATAAAAGGAATTGACTCTTAAGAGAGCAAAGATCCTGAAGTCAGGAATAAATATCTTCTACAAAGGGTAGAAACCTCAAGGCCCATGCTTCCCCCCTCAAGGATCGATCTCTATTAATTCTTTGCAGAGAAGAAATGGTACAGCGTTCAATGGAAAAGTTCTTCAAGAACAAATAAACAATGTTTAATAATAATGCTCAGCGTTGAGAGAGAGGAAGATGGCGGCCGGCTAGAAGGTCCGGTCGGGAGCTCCATGCTCGCCGTCAGTTCTAGACCAAACTTATTACATACCAATACCGCAGCCGCTACGATGCAGTAGCGGAACAACAACAAAAAGAAAGCCTACCTACTGAAGTTTCGGGATGGTCCTCGAGGTCGGAAAATCAAACCGACTTTGGACTTTGGACGAAGCAAATCTCCGGGGGATGTGGGACTCCTATCCGCAAGGATTCAGAGGCTCCAGCGGTGGTCTCATTGTCTTCCCTGGGCTCTGGCCGGCAGCATCAGGTGCGCACAGGGAGTGTCGGAGAGTGCTCTGGGGGGTCGGCTTCCTCTTCCGGGGGAAGAGCGGCAACACTAGCGGTCGCATCAGCTCACCAGCGCGTCGGGAGCAGTACTGTTTCCGAGGCACGAAAGGCAGTGTTGCCGGAGCCAAAAGCACTGATACACAGAAGGGAGAGACAAAACCCCCTAACAGTGCCAGTGCTATGCAGGTGGAGGGGAAGTGAACTGAGCCCTTCACCGAAGACTCCAGACCTACGAAGGGACGGTCCAGGAAGGTAGAAGCAGGAGGTGCAGAGTCAAAGAACCGGCTACGAGCACACCCAACAGACGAAGACAGGAGAACTCTTTTCAACCCCAGCTCTTACCCCATGAGCAAGGTACGAGGGGAGAAGAAAGGACAGGGGGCATAGCTCTAGAAATGATTGCGGGGTGCAAGGGGGGTAATCAGGGGGTTTCACTAGGAAAGGAAGGAGGAAAGGAGGGTATTGGCCCCCCCAAGCAGTACTGAAGACTGCCCGGAGACACCGACGGAAAGAGCGGTGCTCCTTTTACCTGCGCTGCAGCCAGGTGGGGTGAAGCCTCTCAACCAACATACATGGTATACGGTTGAGTACGCCTGGGACTCTCAGGTGATATTTTTTCATTATCATTCACAAAGCAGTAGTGTATTTCCAACAAGGTCCTGAAGAATGCATTAGAAACTCTGTTCTATGTAATGCAGAAACATGTTGACCATTATAAAGTGTGGTTATTATTTCAAACCCGCACTCACACCTGCCTTGTAATCTTAGGGATTGGGAGATATTAATAAATTTCTTTTTCTACCCAGTTCACCTAATTTTATTATTACCCCTCACTTTTCACCCTAATCACTATACACTGATTTTTCAGTAGCCACTTGCATTTATCTCTGTACTTCCCACGTATCACATTTATCGGTCACGGTAACAACTGACCGGCCGTTTCGTCTCCTGGGTAAGGAGAACCCAAATGATGACAAAGAGGGCGGTACAGTGTGGCTTCTGATGGGAACTATTTTTCTCCATGTGCTCTTGAGCCTTGACTAGGCCTGCAGTTACTAACTAATCCTCACTGGTGTTATTTTGCGTAGTCCTGGTTTTGTGATCCAATCTGTCTGACTCACTTATATTATTTCGTACCCCCAGGCATTAATTGTAGTTGGGTATTGGAGGTGCCAGTGGTGCTGAGGGTGCGGAGGGGGCGGTTTCAGTGGTACAAATCTCACAATCAAGCACTAAAACAGGAGAAAAGGGGAATCCTCAACCCAGAATAGAGCTCAAAGAAGGGATCGGGACAAGATCCAGTTACTGCTTCAGGAATGGGCAGTTCCCCAAGCAAAGTTTCTTCCCCCCCACCAAACAAGTGATACTACCAGTGAGCATAAAAAGAAAATTGAGAGGCACGCTAACCGTGACCGCCAACCTAAACCTAGGTCTGAGAAAGGAGGGGTCAAAACAGAACAAAAAGTAAAAATTACCCCCTCGCTGAGATCCTTTTTTAAAGTTCAGCAACCGACACAAGCAAGAGATAACTCCCCAGCATCTCGAGACATAACCCGTACCCCAGAGAGTAGTCTTCTCTTAAGAGTGCTACCGCATACCGAAGAACCAAGAAACAACATTCAGAGAATGAGCATAGAAAACAATACTCACACAGACCCACAAATGGAGGTACCAGAAGGTCCTGTACTGTCAGATACAAACAGCCCCAGACAGACAATTTAGGTCTTCCTCTCCTTCATTCCATCATAGAACAAACGGGAAAACTCATGGAAAACTTCATGGAAAAGGTGCTGGGAGAGATGAGAGAAAAATTTACAGTGTCCAAAACCAATCAAGCCAAGATTCAGGAGGTATGTGAGACCCTGGATCAAAAAATGAATGCACTGGGCGATAGGATGTCAGCAGTTGAGTCGGTGGTGGAGACCCTTAGCAAAAAGGTGGACACCAACCAGAAGGAGATCAGAAAGCTAAGAGACTCAGACAGAATTATAAAAGAAAAACTTGAATCGCTAGAAAATCAAGCAAGGAAAAACAATCTGAGGATCTTAAATGTACCAGAAAATCTGGAAGGGTCTGACATTAAGAAATTGGCCATCTCACTACTTGAAGAACACTTCCCCTGGACTAAAGAGGCGAACCTGGCTGACGACATACAGAGGGTACACCGAGACCCCTTTGGAAAGAGTAAAGAGAGAAGGACACCAAGGAAGATCTTAATAAACTTTAAAACATATACACTAAAGGAAAAACTATTAAGTGAAGGTCTAAAGAGCAGCTCCCTAAATAAAGACAATTGGTCCTTCAGGATTCGCTCTGATATGTATAAAGCCACACAGGACAGACAGTGGGAGTTAGGACAATTTATGCAAGAGCTAAAGTCCCTCGGAGCCACTGTCCAGATGAAATTCCCCGCTGCGCTGAGGATCATGTGGCGAAACAAAATGTATAATATAAGGGAGCCCAGTGAGGAAGAGACTTTCTTAGAGCAAATGAAGGAGCAGCTGAGGATCACAACTGTAAGTTAAGACAGCAAAAAATATGTAAACAAGGCGAACCATGGAGCTCAAAAAGGGCGAATAATACCGCCCAAAAAAAGATAGGAGGCTTCCTCGGGGTGGGCATCGATAAACGTCACAAAAAAATACAAAAACAAACAGAAAAGACACCACGGGTGGGGAGCAAACTAGGGAAAAAATAGAAAAAATGTCGTCAGCATCTAAAATAGAAGGAGTTTACAGGGACTGTAAAAATGGAATAAGCTTAAGTACACACAAAAAAGCGTGATGACAACAACTAAAGAATTCAAAATTCTTTCATGGAACGTTAATGGGCTCAGAACAAGTAGCAGACGAAGAAGGATACTCGAATACCTAAAGGAAGTGGATAATGAAGTGGTCATACTACAAGAAACACACCTCTTGAAGGCAGAATGGGAACAAATAGTGAAAAACCTTAGCTGGGTGGACACCTATGTATGTACAAACCAAGACTGCAATGTCAAGGGCATTGCAATTCTCTTTAAAAAGTTCACTTATTGCAAAAGATGAGCACAAGGTAGTGGATAGCAACGGCAGATGGGCTTTAGCTAAGGTAAGAATACATGACAATACCTTTACCATAGCAGGATACTATGGACCAAATACCGATGACTCAAACCCCCTCCAAAGGTTATACACAGAGTTACTATCAACAACTGCTCCGATATTACTGGGGGGTGACTACAACATTATTCTGGATCCAAAATTGGACAGATCCCCTCCAGGAAGGCAAGCCAATTTACCCAAGATGAGAGAATGGCTAGGGATTTACAAAAAAGACCTAGGCTTGATAGATATGTGGAAGGAGAAAGGCAACAAAGGGTTTCCTTTTACTCTTCATAATAAAAAACTAGGACACAGATCCAGAATCGATTACTTCCTGATAAGCAAAAGCCTGCATAGCAATATTAAAGTTATAGACCATCTACCAGCACATCTGTCTGACCATTCGGCAGTACAACTCACTCTACAAACCACAATAAATAAATCACAACCCAGATGGACAGTTGACCGCACTCTACTACTAGATCCTAAGCTACGGGAAGAGCTAGGTACAACCTCAGCCAACTTCTTTGAGGACAATCGAGTAGGCACATCAGACCAAACTACTTGGGACACATATAAGGCAGTTATCAGAGGGAAACTAATTAGCATGGGAGCTCACAGAACAAAACTCGCCAAACATGAGATTGGAGATATGGAAAAAAATATATACTTAATTGATGCACAGATATTTGCAGAAAATGATAAAGGTAAATAAGATACAATGGAGGAGGAAAGGAGGGAATTAAGAGAAAAGCTGGCGGACTACCTAGAAAACAGAGTTAAGATGAAGTGGGAAGCCAGCAAACTCGCAAATGACGAGTATGGGGAGGGATGCGGAAAACTGCTGGCATGGAAAAACTAAAAACCGACCAAACCAGAAATAAAATAGCTAGCATACAGCAGAACAATCAAAGCGGCTTAACTTCCGAAGAGTCGGTAATCAAGCAGGAATTCGAAAACTTCTTCTCCAACCTATATAAGGAAGACTCCTTCTCACCAGAAGAACAAACTGGAAAGTACTTAGACCCCTTACTTCTACCCAAACTATCGGAAGAAGAAAAAGAGAAGCTAAATGCGGAAATAACGATTGAGGAAGTGAAAACGACGCTAAAAGGTCTGAAAAGAGGGAAGGCTGCCAGTCCTGATGCCCTACCAAACGAACTTTATTCCGCTTTAAAAAGAGATCTTGGCTACGCCGATAACAAGGCTTTTAAACACAATATACAAGGAACAGGGTAAAATCCCAGACTCATGGAACGACGCAACTATCAGCATCGTTTAAAAACCAGGGAAAAACCCTGCAATCTGTGAATCTTACAGACCCATCTCGCTGCTGAACAGCGATTATAAAACTTTTATGCAGATCATAGCAAGGAGACTGGCCCTTGTAATGCCAAAACTGATCCACCCGGACCAAAAGGGATTTATAAAGGGAAGGCAAATATACGAAATAACCCATGAGCTCTTTGCCGCGATAGATGTAGCGACCTGCAAAAAGATCCCCCTGACTATAATTACTTTTGATGCGGCTAAAGCATTTGACAGAGTCAAATGGTCCTTTCTAAACAAAGTCATTACCAAATACAACCTTGGGCAGTGCTTTAGTCATTTGGTGTCTGAGACCTACAAAAAACCAAGAGCAAAGATTCTAATCAACTGGGGCCTCACCAATAATATCGACATACAAAGAGGAACGAGGCAAGGATGCCCCATGTCACTGTTGTTATTCAATCTTTACATAGAGCCACTGTCAAGTACTCTCAGAAATAACGGATCAATAAATCCCTTCAAATACCGCGAGTGGGCCAAAAAGGTGGCGTTATACGCGGACGACCTAATGATCTTTACAGATAACTTCCAAAATTCCTCCGCAGCAATAGATAAGACAATTGCGGAATTTGGCAAAGTATCTGGGTTCTTGACCAATGAAGCTAAAACTGAATCCATGAGCTGGAACGTACATCAGAATACCCCATACTCCAAAGACAACATAAAATACTTGGGTATAACGCTGGTCAAGGATCTAGAAAAAGTGCCCCAGTTAAACCTCAATAGGATTGCCCTTGAGACCAAAAAACTCCTCAAAGTATGGGATGGGTTACCACTAAGCTTCCTGGGAAGATCAAACATGATAAAAATGTCCATACTTCCCAAATTTATTTACCTCTTTAATGTCATCCCATTGGAATTTAAGAGAGACTCTTTGAAGAAGATCCAGGGAGAAATCGCGAGTTTCATATGGGCTTCTAAAGGGTCAAGGATTGCCTGGAACAAAATAAGGAGGAAAAAAGAACAAGGTGGAATAGCCAGCCCGGATCTCGTCGAATACTACAGGGCTTTCCAGTTTAAAAACGCAAGACCCTTATTAAGAAAATACAAGCTTTATCCTAGATTCCTTCAAACATTGACAAACAAAACTGACTATTTTTTATTTAAATTTGGACACCCGAAATTCTTAAAAAAAATAAAATTAAAGATCCTAATCAACGCAGCAAAATTATGGTATCAAGTCAGAAGTACTTTGAACATTCCTTACTACAGCTCTATGGCTCCCATATGGGATTCCCCGGGCACACCAGAATGCCTAAAAGATTCCCTGGCATTGCCACTAAAGGTGGCTGGAATCAACGAATGGAGCCAACTGATGACAGAGAATTCAATAGAACCATGGGAACATCTAGTAGAAATCACCAATTCATCTGTGTCAAAATTTAAATATTACCAACTCACAAGCTGGGCAAGCTCAGTAACGGATAAAAAAAAGGGAAGAATAGACCTAGAGAATAAAATGACGAAGACCATCCCAATAAAGAGGGAAATATCAAGATGGTGTTGGGCTCTAATCACTGCAGGAGAAGAGAATTTCTCGATCCCAGAGTCAGTCTGGAGGAAAGACATAACAGAGCTGGACCTTCAAAATTTATGGCAGAGGTCACTAGAAAAATGCTGGTCAACCATCAAACCAGCCTGCCTGAAGAGAAACCATTTATTCACAATACACAGGGCATACTGGACCCCCAAAAGGCTATCAAAATTCAAAGGAGCCAGCGTAAAGTCCTGCCCCAAATGCGGGCAAGAAAAGGTGAACGATCTGCACATGTTCCAAGGCTGCCCCCTCCTTGACTCCTTTTGGAAGGAAGTTGGTAAGACGATATGCCGGATATTGGGAAAACATCTAGAAGTAAGTACAACTCTAATTATTTTCGGGATTGCCACCAAGGTTGATTTAAGTAAGGAGAAGTTAACAAGAAAACAGGACAATTTGCTGTTTGTATTAATACTACTTGCAAGAAGGGAGATATGCCTAAACTGGGTTAAACCAGTACCACCAATACATAGGGACTGGCTAAATTCTATAATAAAAACACATAAAATGGATAGGAAAGGAAAGCCCACTAAAAAATCTAATTTCTGGAAAATCTGGGAAAATTACCATGCACTCACTACGTAAGGTAATGAAGGAACTTGAATAAGCATAACAAATTCAATGATTAAAGCGGTGACAATAATTCAGACGGGAATCATTCCCACCGAGTGGCCAGGAAGGCTAGCTCTCCCCCCTGTTATAAAGAATTATTGATTAAAGAATGCAGGAGTGCTAGGTCTGACTTATTCCAACAAACGGAAACTCTCTGTTGCCGGAACAGTAATGCTGAGAGAGTGTATGCACAATCTTGGAAGTCACGGCCTCCCGTCAAACTCCTTTTACATTCATGCGCAAAATGAGGATTAAAAAAATAATAAATAATGCACAACGTTATGAAAATCCAGAAAAGGGCAAAATATTAAATAATCTTTTCCAATGGAAGGAATAGAATCACTTGAGATACTATATCTGCCTGAAGATCAATAATAGCATGATACAACACCAGGAAAGTCAGCAATCACTAATGGTGACAAAACCTGAACATGCTCAATATCACTGGCCATAAGACAGAACCTGAATTGCAAAATAATTATGTAAAGGTTCACAAGACAAGCATTTAGCTAATAATGTTCTACATCAACAGATGTATAGAGCTTCATCCGTATTGTAAACGGAAGGCAAGTACCAGAAAAAAGTCGAAGCCACATCAAGAATAATGTAGACTACCAAACAGAGTTGTATCCTTCGAGAGGTTCTATCGACGAGTTTGTCCCCACTATAACTGACCCGTGTAGACGCGGTAGGCTAGACAGACCGACTCTGTTGTCCTCAGAATCCTGGTGGCTTGAAGCATCTTCACTTAACTTGTCTTCCTGAACTCGATTGGCCTTCATCGTCCGTACCTCCCGGTCGTCCAGATGTGGTATAGACTCTGTTTCCTCTGCTTTCAGGTACTCTTCACTCCGTACTCGATTCTGAGTTCCAACAAATCCTTCTGTGGTAAGACTGCAACGGCAACGTACCCGCTAAACAGTATTGAGTGTACAGTCAAGTATTCCTTCTCACCTGACCATTGGGGTTCAACGACTCTCACCTGGGGTGGTTCTGAGGGTTTCCTACTCTTCTACATCTCCTGCGTCCAGTCTCGACTTAGGTGGTGGTTAAACTCCTACTTATTTGATATATAGTCTGTCTCCCCTCTCGAGACCACTGTGTATTGGTGCTAACTGCTGTTCTATGTCCAGAGTATTGTGTGCGTTGTGAATATCTCCAGGTAGGAGATACCGTAACGTGTTAGTGAGTGATTGTAAAAATAGTACACTGTGTGGGTCTTTTTTATTTAGCCTATACTAAATAATTAGATACAGGTGTACCGAGCTATTTTGCCCACCTCCTAGATTAAGACTGAGGGGTGCTCTCCACAGCTACCACTTAGAGAGCTTACTATGGTTATCTAAACCCATAAAATCACCATAAGGGTCACCCTGGTTAGTGCAGGGTGCTACACTTACATAGGTGAACACCATATACTGAGCCAGCTTCTCACAACCACCTTGAATGCCTCCCAGAGGGAAGCCCTCGATATTTCGGCATTGTTGTTATGGTCAAAATATTTCACCACTGCAGCTTTGATGTCCTCCTGTAACAATTGATCTCTCAGGGTGCCAGAAGGGACTTTTCAGGTGACAGCATGAGGGGGAAAACATTAATCTATTTGTGACCATGAAGCGTTTGCCATGGTGATGCAAGTGCCTTCCATTTGGTTGCCATGGCGTAAGACCCAAAGGTCGCAGCTGAGCTCCAGAGCATAGATGAGGATGACTGAAATCACTAGATCTATCCATTTTAGGATTAAGCACTACATTAAATTACCTCAATATAGTATCGCTCCAGGACCCAGTGTTTCAGCCAGCTTCCATACTTCAGCAAAGAAGTCATCCGTATTAGGGGTGTATACGAAAAAAAGTCTGACTAAGTGGTCTTGTAGAACATGAACAAATCTGACCTGGGTGTTGCATTTAACACTGCGCATGTGCCATGGCAGCCCCTTTCTATTAAGATTCACTGCTCCACAGATGTACTTGGAATAAGTGACTACGTGTCTTTTCCCAACCCATCCGCTACGCAGTCCCCTCCGTGTGGTGGAGCTCCTGCAATAGGCAGACATCTATGGAGCATCTCTGCAAATATGCAAAGACCTTCCGTGCCCTTGCAGCAGTCATTAAGGCTGCATATATTCAAGGTTACAACTTTATTTGGGCACATGATGGTGTAGTCTGAAGATGCAGAAGCAATGAGTCCCAGCCTACAGATCATATGTGGTGGTTATAAGGAGTTTGGATTGAGTGACAGTCAGAAAGGTAGTAACACAAACAATTAGCAGCCAGTTTGGCAACATTTAACCTCCATATACAACAGACACCCCGGCCACCCACTTTGGCCTTCAATTAGCCCAAATGTGCCATCCCCACCCTTCCAGGGATCCCTAGCAGCAATGATATTGTACATTTGTGGGAATCATCCCATGGAGGTGGGCTAGGAGTCCAGCCCTCTCCTCAACTACAAGGAGCTGGGTGGCCGGAGAGATTAACAGGAAGCCATCACAGACCCCTCAGTGAAAGGCCTCCCTCTTGATATCATCCATGCCTGAAAGGAAAAGTACAGTTGACATCTTGTGCAGTGTCTATAGGCAGGTCGCTGAATGTCCCACCAGTGCAGCTCCACATGCTGGGAGCAGAAGAGCTCACTCAGGTAACCCCAGGCCCTGCAGCCCATCGTTCGTGAAGCACAAGGGTATCTCTCCCCACATTTCCCCAGCCAATGAGACAATCAAGCCTCAGGCAGTTTCCCTGAGGCGTGCCTTATCCTGCTCACAGTCTCTCATGGGGGAGCAGTCCACCCATAGCTGGGTAGTTTTGGCAAACTTGGTGGCCTTCTTGTGGTCTGTGAAAATAAGAGTTTTGCCAGCATGGGATACTCGGAGCTTCACAGGATACAGGAGTGAGTTGCGAGCCTCTGTGCATTGAGGGGCGTGCTTGATCAGTAGGAAGTCTCTTTGCACTGCTTGCACTGACACTGTGAAATCCGGAAAAATAGAAATCTCAGTTTCCTTGTAATTTCAGGGTTTCTGCTCTCTTGCAAGACACAGAGCTGTGTCTCTGTTGAGATAATTCAATACTCGGAAAATAATGGCACGAGGCATAGTAACAGGATTTGGTCTAGGGCCGAGAGACCAGTGAGCCCTTTCTACCACGAGCATGGGGGAAAGGTCAGCAACAAAGAGTGTGAGCAGCATGTCCTCCACAAAGTCTTCCATTCTAACCATTGCTGTAGATTCCTTCACACCAATAGTCCATTTATTGTTCCGTCTGCAGTGAGCATCTAAATCTTCGTTCTTATTACATATCACCTCAAGAACCTTTTCCGTTTGCAGTAGCTTTTTCCTTTTCACGAAAAGTTAATCTTCAGGGTCGATGTCCACTGCTCCAGTTGATCATGACGATAATCACGTTCATCAACCTTCTCCGTCAGTATATCGAACCTGTCAGCCAGAAGATCTATCTTGGTATCAAACGTTGTTAAACTCTGCTTCAAGTCTAAGAACATGGTGCGGATGTCAAGGTCCTGTGATATCCTTCCACCCCCCCCCCCCGGCGTCCCCTGGGCCACTCCAGTAGGTGGTTTCATAGCGCGTGTATGACAACGGCTATCAAAGGAACGTTTAGACTGTTTGGTATAGCCTTTTCCCATCCTCTGAAGCAGGACGCACCAACAGGGTCTAGTAAGTGCAGCAGAGCAGATACTGGCAATATGGAACAAGGCGCCAGTCAAACGCCGAAGCCAGGGGGTTCGATCCGGTAGATTCCCAGCGATGTTAGGACACAGTTACACCCTGAGTAGGGGCAGGCGGCACGCGCAGGTCAAGGAATTGTCCAAGTGAATTGTCCAAGTGAGGGTTTACGGGAGAACTCTTTTCAACCCCAGCTCTTACCCCATGAGCAAGGTACGAGGGGAGAAGAAAGGACAGGGGGCATAGCTCTAGAAATGATTGCGGGGTGCAAGGGGGGTAATCAGGGGGTTTCACTAGGAAAGGAAGGAGGAAAGGAGGGTATTGGCCCCCCCAAGCAGTACTGAAGACTGCCCGGAGACACCGACGGAAAGAGCGGTGCTCCTTTTACCTGCGCTGCAGCCAGGTGGGGTGAAGCCTCTCAACCAACATACATGGTATACGGTTGAGTACGCCTGGGACTCTCAGGTGATATTTTTTCATTATCATTCACAAAGCAGTAGTGTATTTCCAACAAGGTCCTGAAGAATGCATTAGAAACTCTGTTCTATGTAATGCAGAAACATGTTGACCATTATAAAGTGTGGTTATTATTTCAAACCCGCACTCACACCTGCCTTGTAATCTTAGGGATTGGGAGATATTAATAAATTTCTTTTTCTACCCAGTTCACCTAATTTTATTATTACCCCTCACTTTTCACCCTAATCACTATACACTGATTTTTCAGTAGCCACTTGCATTTATCTCTGTACTTCCCACGTATCACATTTATCGGTCACGGTAACAACTGACCGGCCGTTTCGTCTCCTGGGTAAGGAGAACCCAAATGATGACAAAGAGGGCGGTACAGTGTGGCTTCTGATGGGAACTATTTTTCTCCATGTGCTCTTGAGCCTTGACTAGGCCTGCAGTTACTAACTAATCCTCACTGGTGTTATTTTGCGTAGTCCTGGTTTTGTGATCCAATCTGTCTGACTCACTTATATTATTTCGTACCCCCAGGCATTAATTGTAGTTGGGTATTGGAGGTGCCAGTGGTGCTGAGGGTGCGGAGGGGGCGGTTTCAGTGGTACAAATCTCACAATCAAGCACTAAAACAGGAGAAAAGGGGAATCCTCAACCCAGAATAGAGCTCAAAGAAGGGATCGGGACAAGATCCAGTTACTGCTTCAGGAATGGGCAGTTCCCCAAGCAAAGTTTCTTCCCCCCCACCAAACAAGTGATACTACCAGTGAGCATAAAAAGAAAATTGAGAGGCACGCTAACCGTGACCGCCAACCTAAACCTAGGTCTGAGAAAGGAGGGGTCAAAACAGAACAAAAAGTAAAAATTACCCCCTCGCTGAGATCCTTTTTTAAAGTTCAGCAACCGACACAAGCAAGAGATAACTCCCCAGCATCTCGAGACATAACCCGTACCCCAGAGAGTAGTCTTCTCTTAAGAGTGCTACCGCATACCGAAGAACCAAGAAACAACATTCAGAGAATGAGCATAGAAAACAATACTCACACAGACCCACAAATGGAGGTACCAGAAGGTCCTGTACTGTCAGATACAAACAGCCCCAGACAGACAATTTAGGTCTTCCTCTCCTTCATTCCATCATAGAACAAACGGGAAAACTCATGGAAAACTTCATGGAAAAGGTGCTGGGAGAGATGAGAGAAAAATTTACAGTGTCCAAAACCAATCAAGCCAAGATTCAGGAGGTATGTGAGACCCTGGATCAAAAAATGAATGCACTGGGCGATAGGATGTCAGCAGTTGAGTCGGTGGTGGAGACCCTTAGCAAAAAGGTGGACACCAACCAGAAGGAGATCAGAAAGCTAAGAGACTCAGACAGAATTATAAAAGAAAAACTTGAATCGCTAGAAAATCAAGCAAGGAAAAACAATCTGAGGATCTTAAATGTACCAGAAAATCTGGAAGGGTCTGACATTAAGAAATTGGCCATCTCACTACTTGAAGAACACTTCCCCTGGACTAAAGAGGCGAACCTGGCTGACGACATACAGAGGGTACACCGAGACCCCTTTGGAAAGAGTAAAGAGAGAAGGACACCAAGGAAGATCTTAATAAACTTTAAAACATATACACTAAAGGAAAAACTATTAAGTGAAGGTCTAAAGAGCAGCTCCCTAAATAAAGACAATTGGTCCTTCAGGATTCGCTCTGATATGTATAAAGCCACACAGGACAGACAGTGGGAGTTAGGACAATTTATGCAAGAGCTAAAGTCCCTCGGAGCCACTGTCCAGATGAAATTCCCCGCTGCGCTGAGGATCATGTGGCGAAACAAAATGTATAATATAAGGGAGCCCAGTGAGGAAGAGACTTTCTTAGAGCAAATGAAGGAGCAGCTGAGGATCACAACTGTAAGTTAAGACAGCAAAAAATATGTAAACAAGGCGAACCATGGAGCTCAAAAAGGGCGAATAATACCGCCCAAAAAAAGATAGGAGGCTTCCTCGGGGTGGGCATCGATAAACGTCACAAAAAAATACAAAAACAAACAGAAAAGACACCACGGGTGGGGAGCAAACTAGGGAAAAAATAGAAAAAATGTCGTCAGCATCTAAAATAGAAGGAGTTTACAGGGACTGTAAAAATGGAATAAGCTTAAGTACACACAAAAAAGCGTGATGACAACAACTAAAGAATTCAAAATTCTTTCATGGAACGTTAATGGGCTCAGAACAAGTAGCAGACGAAGAAGGATACTCGAATACCTAAAGGAAGTGGATAATGAAGTGGTCATACTACAAGAAACACACCTCTTGAAGGCAGAATGGGAACAAATAGTGAAAAACCTTAGCTGGGTGGACACCTATGTATGTACAAACCAAGACTGCAATGTCAAGGGCATTGCAATTCTCTTTAAAAAGTTCACTTATTGCAAAAGATGAGCACAAGGTAGTGGATAGCAACGGCAGATGGGCTTTAGCTAAGGTAAGAATACATGACAATACCTTTACCATAGCAGGATACTATGGACCAAATACCGATGACTCAAACCCCCTCCAAAGGTTATACACAGAGTTACTATCAACAACTGCTCCGATATTACTGGGGGGTGACTACAACATTATTCTGGATCCAAAATTGGACAGATCCCCTCCAGGAAGGCAAGCCAATTTACCCAAGATGAGAGAATGGCTAGGGATTTACAAAAAAGACCTAGGCTTGATAGATATGTGGAAGGAGAAAGGCAACAAAGGGTTTCCTTTTACTCTTCATAATAAAAAACTAGGACACAGATCCAGAATCGATTACTTCCTGATAAGCAAAAGCCTGCATAGCAATATTAAAGTTATAGACCATCTACCAGCACATCTGTCTGACCATTCGGCAGTACAACTCACTCTACAAACCACAATAAATAAATCACAACCCAGATGGACAGTTGACCGCACTCTACTACTAGATCCTAAGCTACGGGAAGAGCTAGGTACAACCTCAGCCAACTTCTTTGAGGACAATCGAGTAGGCACATCAGACCAAACTACTTGGGACACATATAAGGCAGTTATCAGAGGGAAACTAATTAGCATGGGAGCTCACAGAACAAAACTCGCCAAACATGAGATTGGAGATATGGAAAAAAATATATACTTAATTGATGCACAGATATTTGCAGAAAATGATAAAGGTAAATAAGATACAATGGAGGAGGAAAGGAGGGAATTAAGAGAAAAGCTGGCGGACTACCTAGAAAACAGAGTTAAGATGAAGTGGGAAGCCAGCAAACTCGCAAATGACGAGTATGGGGAGGGATGCGGAAAACTGCTGGCATGGAAAAACTAAAAACCGACCAAACCAGAAATAAAATAGCTAGCATACAGCAGAACAATCAAAGCGGCTTAACTTCCGAAGAGTCGGTAATCAAGCAGGAATTCGAAAACTTCTTCTCCAACCTATATAAGGAAGACTCCTTCTCACCAGAAGAACAAACTGGAAAGTACTTAGACCCCTTACTTCTACCCAAACTATCGGAAGAAGAAAAAGAGAAGCTAAATGCGGAAATAACGATTGAGGAAGTGAAAACGACGCTAAAAGGTCTGAAAAGAGGGAAGGCTGCCAGTCCTGATGCCCTACCAAACGAACTTTATTCCGCTTTAAAAAGAGATCTTGGCTACGCCGATAACAAGGCTTTTAAACACAATATACAAGGAACAGGGTAAAATCCCAGACTCATGGAACGACGCAACTATCAGCATCGTTTAAAAACCAGGGAAAAACCCTGCAATCTGTGAATCTTACAGACCCATCTCGCTGCTGAACAGCGATTATAAAACTTTTATGCAGATCATAGCAAGGAGACTGGCCCTTGTAATGCCAAAACTGATCCACCCGGACCAAAAGGGATTTATAAAGGGAAGGCAAATATACGAAATAACCCATGAGCTCTTTGCCGCGATAGATGTAGCGACCTGCAAAAAGATCCCCCTGACTATAATTACTTTTGATGCGGCTAAAGCATTTGACAGAGTCAAATGGTCCTTTCTAAACAAAGTCATTACCAAATACAACCTTGGGCAGTGCTTTAGTCATTTGGTGTCTGAGACCTACAAAAAACCAAGAGCAAAGATTCTAATCAACTGGGGCCTCACCAATAATATCGACATACAAAGAGGAACGAGGCAAGGATGCCCCATGTCACTGTTGTTATTCAATCTTTACATAGAGCCACTGTCAAGTACTCTCAGAAATAACGGATCAATAAATCCCTTCAAATACCGCGAGTGGGCCAAAAAGGTGGCGTTATACGCGGACGACCTAATGATCTTTACAGATAACTTCCAAAATTCCTCCGCAGCAATAGATAAGACAATTGCGGAATTTGGCAAAGTATCTGGGTTCTTGACCAATGAAGCTAAAACTGAATCCATGAGCTGGAACGTACATCAGAATACCCCATACTCCAAAGACAACATAAAATACTTGGGTATAACGCTGGTCAAGGATCTAGAAAAAGTGCCCCAGTTAAACCTCAATAGGATTGCCCTTGAGACCAAAAAACTCCTCAAAGTATGGGATGGGTTACCACTAAGCTTCCTGGGAAGATCAAACATGATAAAAATGTCCATACTTCCCAAATTTATTTACCTCTTTAATGTCATCCCATTGGAATTTAAGAGAGACTCTTTGAAGAAGATCCAGGGAGAAATCGCGAGTTTCATATGGGCTTCTAAAGGGTCAAGGATTGCCTGGAACAAAATAAGGAGGAAAAAAGAACAAGGTGGAATAGCCAGCCCGGATCTCGTCGAATACTACAGGGCTTTCCAGTTTAAAAACGCAAGACCCTTATTAAGAAAATACAAGCTTTATCCTAGATTCCTTCAAACATTGACAAACAAAACTGACTATTTTTTATTTAAATTTGGACACCCGAAATTCTTAAAAAAAATAAAATTAAAGATCCTAATCAACGCAGCAAAATTATGGTATCAAGTCAGAAGTACTTTGAACATTCCTTACTACAGCTCTATGGCTCCCATATGGGATTCCCCGGGCACACCAGAATGCCTAAAAGATTCCCTGGCATTGCCACTAAAGGTGGCTGGAATCAACGAATGGAGCCAACTGATGACAGAGAATTCAATAGAACCATGGGAACATCTAGTAGAAATCACCAATTCATCTGTGTCAAAATTTAAATATTACCAACTCACAAGCTGGGCAAGCTCAGTAACGGATAAAAAAAAGGGAAGAATAGACCTAGAGAATAAAATGACGAAGACCATCCCAATAAAGAGGGAAATATCAAGATGGTGTTGGGCTCTAATCACTGCAGGAGAAGAGAATTTCTCGATCCCAGAGTCAGTCTGGAGGAAAGACATAACAGAGCTGGACCTTCAAAATTTATGGCAGAGGTCACTAGAAAAATGCTGGTCAACCATCAAACCAGCCTGCCTGAAGAGAAACCATTTATTCACAATACACAGGGCATACTGGACCCCCAAAAGGCTATCAAAATTCAAAGGAGCCAGCGTAAAGTCCTGCCCCAAATGCGGGCAAGAAAAGGTGAACGATCTGCACATGTTCCAAGGCTGCCCCCTCCTTGACTCCTTTTGGAAGGAAGTTGGTAAGACGATATGCCGGATATTGGGAAAACATCTAGAAGTAAGTACAACTCTAATTATTTTCGGGATTGCCACCAAGGTTGATTTAAGTAAGGAGAAGTTAACAAGAAAACAGGACAATTTGCTGTTTGTATTAATACTACTTGCAAGAAGGGAGATATGCCTAAACTGGGTTAAACCAGTACCACCAATACATAGGGACTGGCTAAATTCTATAATAAAAACACATAAAATGGATAGGAAAGGAAAGCCCACTAAAAAATCTAATTTCTGGAAAATCTGGGAAAATTACCATGCACTCACTACGTAAGGTAATGAAGGAACTTGAATAAGCATAACAAATTCAATGATTAAAGCGGTGACAATAATTCAGACGGGAATCATTCCCACCGAGTGGCCAGGAAGGCTAGCTCTCCCCCCTGTTATAAAGAATTATTGATTAAAGAATGCAGGAGTGCTAGGTCTGACTTATTCCAACAAACGGAAACTCTCTGTTGCCGGAACAGTAATGCTGAGAGAGTGTATGCACAATCTTGGAAGTCACGGCCTCCCGTCAAACTCCTTTTACATTCATGCGCAAAATGAGGATTAAAAAAATAATAAATAATGCACAACGTTATGAAAATCCAGAAAAGGGCAAAATATTAAATAATCTTTTCCAATGGAAGGAATAGAATCACTTGAGATACTATATCTGCCTGAAGATCAATAATAGCATGATACAACACCAGGAAAGTCAGCAATCACTAATGGTGACAAAACCTGAACATGCTCAATATCACTGGCCATAAGACAGAACCTGAATTGCAAAATAATTATGTAAAGGTTCACAAGACAAGCATTTAGCTAATAATGTTCTACATCAACAGATGTATAGAGCTTCATCCGTATTGTAAACGGAAGGCAAGTACCAGAAAAAAGTCGAAGCCACATCAAGAATAATGTAGACTACCAAACAGAGTTGTATCCTTCGAGAGGTTCTATCGACGAGTTTGTCCCCACTATAACTGACCCGTGTAGACGCGGTAGGCTAGACAGACCGACTCTGTTGTCCTCAGAATCCTGGTGGCTTGAAGCATCTTCACTTAACTTGTCTTCCTGAACTCGATTGGCCTTCATCGTCCGTACCTCCCGGTCGTCCAGATGTGGTATAGACTCTGTTTCCTCTGCTTTCAGGTACTCTTCACTCCGTACTCGATTCTGAGTTCCAACAAATCCTTCTGTGGTAAGACTGCAACGGCAACGTACCCGCTAAACAGTATTGAGTGTACAGTCAAGTATTCCTTCTCACCTGACCATTGGGGTTCAACGACTCTCACCTGGGGTGGTTCTGAGGGTTTCCTACTCTTCTACATCTCCTGCGTCCAGTCTCGACTTAGGTGGTGGTTAAACTCCTACTTATTTGATATATAGTCTGTCTCCCCTCTCGAGACCACTGTGTATTGGTGCTAACTGCTGTTCTATGTCCAGAGTATTGTGTGCGTTGTGAATATCTCCAGGTAGGAGATACCGTAACGTGTTAGTGAGTGATTGTAAAAATAGTACACTGTGTGGGTCTTTTTTATTTAGCCTATACTAAATAATTAGATACAGGTGTACCGAGCTATTTTGCCCACCTCCTAGATTAAGACTGAGGGGTGCTCTCCACAGCTACCACTTAGAGAGCTTACTATGGTTATCTAAACCCATAAAATCACCATAAGGGTCACCCTGGTTAGTGCAGGGTGCTACACTTACATAGGTGAACACCATATACTGAGCCAGCTTCTCACAACCACCTTGAATGCCTCCCAGAGGGAAGCCCTCGATATTTCGGCATTGTTGTTATGGTCAAAATATTTCACCACTGCAGCTTTGATGTCCTCCTGTAACAATTGATCTCTCAGGGTGCCAGAAGGGACTTTTCAGGTGACAGCATGAGGGGGAAAACATTAATCTATTTGTGACCATGAAGCGTTTGCCATGGTGATGCAAGTGCCTTCCATTTGGTTGCCATGGCGTAAGACCCAAAGGTCGCAGCTGAGCTCCAGAGCATAGATGAGGATGACTGAAATCACTAGATCTATCCATTTTAGGATTAAGCACTACATTAAATTACCTCAATATAGTATCGCTCCAGGACCCAGTGTTTCAGCCAGCTTCCATACTTCAGCAAAGAAGTCATCCGTATTAGGGGTGTATACGAAAAAAAGTCTGACTAAGTGGTCTTGTAGAACATGAACAAATCTGACCTGGGTGTTGCATTTAACACTGCGCATGTGCCATGGCAGCCCCTTTCTATTAAGATTCACTGCTCCACAGATGTACTTGGAATAAGTGACTACGTGTCTTTTCCCAACCCATCCGCTACGCAGTCCCCTCCGTGTGGTGGAGCTCCTGCAATAGGCAGACATCTATGGAGCATCTCTGCAAATATGCAAAGACCTTCCGTGCCCTTGCAGCAGTCATTAAGGCTGCATATATTCAAGGTTACAACTTTATTTGGGCACATGATGGTGTAGTCTGAAGATGCAGAAGCAATGAGTCCCAGCCTACAGATCATATGTGGTGGTTATAAGGAGTTTGGATTGAGTGACAGTCAGAAAGGTAGTAACACAAACAATTAGCAGCCAGTTTGGCAACATTTAACCTCCATATACAACAGACACCCCGGCCACCCACTTTGGCCTTCAATTAGCCCAAATGTGCCATCCCCACCCTTCCAGGGATCCCTAGCAGCAATGATATTGTACATTTGTGGGAATCATCCCATGGAGGTGGGCTAGGAGTCCAGCCCTCTCCTCAACTACAAGGAGCTGGGTGGCCGGAGAGATTAACAGGAAGCCATCACAGACCCCTCAGTGAAAGGCCTCCCTCTTGATATCATCCATGCCTGAAAGGAAAAGTACAGTTGACATCTTGTGCAGTGTCTATAGGCAGGTCGCTGAATGTCCCACCAGTGCAGCTCCACATGCTGGGAGCAGAAGAGCTCACTCAGGTAACCCCAGGCCCTGCAGCCCATCGTTCGTGAAGCACAAGGGTATCTCTCCCCACATTTCCCCAGCCAATGAGACAATCAAGCCTCAGGCAGTTTCCCTGAGGCGTGCCTTATCCTGCTCACAGTCTCTCATGGGGGAGCAGTCCACCCATAGCTGGGTAGTTTTGGCAAACTTGGTGGCCTTCTTGTGGTCTGTGAAAATAAGAGTTTTGCCAGCATGGGATACTCGGAGCTTCACAGGATACAGGAGTGAGTTGCGAGCCTCTGTGCATTGAGGGGCGTGCTTGATCAGTAGGAAGTCTCTTTGCACTGCTTGCACTGACACTGTGAAATCCGGAAAAATAGAAATCTCAGTTTCCTTGTAATTTCAGGGTTTCTGCTCTCTTGCAAGACACAGAGCTGTGTCTCTGTTGAGATAATTCAATACTCGGAAAATAATGGCACGAGGCATAGTAACAGGATTTGGTCTAGGGCCGAGAGACCAGTGAGCCCTTTCTACCACGAGCATGGGGGAAAGGTCAGCAACAAAGAGTGTGAGCAGCATGTCCTCCACAAAGTCTTCCATTCTAACCATTGCTGTAGATTCCTTCACACCAATAGTCCATTTATTGTTCCGTCTGCAGTGAGCATCTAAATCTTCGTTCTTATTACATATCACCTCAAGAACCTTTTCCGTTTGCAGTAGCTTTTTCCTTTTCACGAAAAGTTAATCTTCAGGGTCGATGTCCACTGCTCCAGTTGATCATGACGATAATCACGTTCATCAACCTTCTCCGTCAGTATATCGAACCTGTCAGCCAGAAGATCTATCTTGGTATCAAACGTTGTTAAACTCTGCTTCAAGTCTAAGAACATGGTGCGGATGTCAAGGTCCTGTGATATCCTTCCACCCCCCCCCCCCGGCGTCCCCTGGGCCACTCCAGTAGGTGGTTTCATAGCGCGTGTATGACAACGGCTATCAAAGGAACGTTTAGACTGTTTGGTATAGCCTTTTCCCATCCTCTGAAGCAGGACGCACCAACAGGGTCTAGTAAGTGCAGCAGAGCAGATACTGGCAATATGGAACAAGGCGCCAGTCAAACGCCGAAGCCAGGGGGTTCGATCCGGTAGATTCCCAGCGATGTTAGGACACAGTTACACCCTGAGTAGGGGCAGGCGGCACGCGCAGGTCAAGGAATTGTCCAAGTGAGGGTTTACGGATCCCAAAAGTGGTGATAGTGACAAGTTTTGCAGAAACAAGTGGGTTACATGTGCGTTTAGGGCGATACACTCCGGGTTGTCTCAGACCCAGCCACATTCCAACCAAGGGGGCATGAGCAGGTCTGTCAGTGGCCCTCTGCAATACTGAAACTGGGACAGTATATGTAAGGTTCACTCAACGTAGGGAAGACACATCCAAGTCAAGGGAGGCATGGGCATTAGGGTGACATGTAGGGTCACAGCCCCAAGGGAGCGGGCAGGAGGGCCAGTCACTGCAGCCCACACACCAATGTGCTCAACAGCTGCGCTCACAATACCCACTGGGTCAGAGGTTAGCCCCTCTAATAATTTGTGGCCTCACCACAGGATGGGGCCAGTCCAATTTTAAGGAACGCTCATCCAGTAGCACCGTGGCCACCAGGGCGCCCAGGCCGTGCGGACTCCCCACCTTGCAGCAAACTCTTGCTGCAATCCAGTGCGGAGTGGACCCGCCACGGGGTCCGGGAGGGGAAGTCCGAGACAAGGCACTGTTGGAATCAGATTTACCCATTCAGGCCATCGCACCCAGAAAGCCTAGGTAGCCTCAGTGGGCTAGCTGTCCCGGGCCGGGCATCCACCGCCAAGAACCAGCAGCACCTCACCTCTAAATGGAGGTCACGGGCACGGATCACAGCAGGCTGGTGATCCCCCAGTGCACAGCAGGTCAAGCGGCCTTGGTCACCTCAGTTCAGTGTACGCGGAGGGAGGCAGTCAATCCAAGCAGTGCCAGCATCTCAGTCAACATTCAACCAAGCTCAATAGGTCCGGGCGGCCGCTGCAGTACAGAGGGCCAGACTCAGGCCACCGGGTAATCCCCGCGACTGTCCTGGTGAAGCAATTCCCCAGCCTGTCGCAGCACACAATTATGGGGTCGCAATATAGGTCTGGGGAAGTCAGATGCCCCCAGTTTGGCAAGATAATTCATTGATATTCAGCTCGGGCCAGCAGACCCTCAGGAGAGTAAGTTTCTAAAGACATGCAAAATACGACAATATAGAATATCTTTGTATAACTGTAGTGTAGTTCCTATATCCCTGATAGGCTCTGCGCATTGGAATAATATTCACAATAGTTTTGACATAGGACTGAGGTCAGTATGTCTATATCGAGTACATTAAACTTAATTACTTGTGTGTGCCAGCTAACTCAGAGTACACTAGAAACTTCTTGAATGAACAAGAAGGGATTAGTTGCTGACAACCGCATAAACATGACAACTTTGTTTCCCTTACAATCGGAACAGTCTCAGAATTGTGGAAACAATAGATAACAGTTTCACTTAGTCAATTGTGCATGCTTCATTTCTACAGAGTTACACAGAAATAGATAGACAGGCGTTTCAATAAAAAGGGTTTATTGAACAGTCTTATTTCTCATGCAAGAGATAGGAACTGCTACAATCGTAAGACAGAATGCGAAGTATAATACGTACAGTGTTAGCAGTAAGATAAAATAATACTGCAATAGCATGACTTGTAGCTATGACATATATTTATAAAAATACATACATAAATAACACATGCTGAAATATACATACTCAACTGGTGCTTCTAGCTAGTTCCACCCCAGTATACCTAACCTAACTGTAGTACGAGGTGAGAAGTAGGTGCTGTTCCGCTATAGTTTAGTTTGGCTATAGTTTAGATTGGTGTTGCCAAGATTTGCCAAAAGTCCCGCTAGGTTCTAGTCCGCTCCATACCCAGAATGAGAGAGGTTGGAGTCTCTTTCCGGGTCTCGATCTCTAACACCCTGCAAGCTGGAGTCTCTGCGAGGAGGATGACAGCATCTGGTCAGTGTGTCAGGCGGCGACTCAATCTCCTTCCGAACTAGCCATGGCGAACCGCGTTGTGCAAGTATGCAGCTGGACCGTACAGTGCACCGTAGTTTGCCAAGGCAAATGAAGGTATATTTATACCTTGAAGGTGTTTTAGGAATGCCGGTATAGACGTAAAAGTCGGGCATAGGAACGTCATGAATGAACCCCTAGGGAATAGATGTTCATGCATAGTAAATGAGTTCTTGGAGAAATCAATAATCCAAGCAAGGAGAAGACCTAAAGGCTCAAGAGTCTGGTTTTCCAAGAACTCGTTGTGATGTAGTTGGACGGATGTAGGTGACCATGCCTGTATTTGGTTCACATGGATAATGCCTAAATAAGGGTTGGATTGCTATGCCAAAATAAGGGCAACGGGAATTGTGCCTATATAAGGGCCTAAGTCGGGAAACCTATATACACAACATTGCCTTCAACAGCTGTCAAATAGTGAATGCTGTTTTTATGTAGGGTCTTATTTTAAATTAGCGGTTTGTTCCCGAAGCACAATGCACTTTGGTTGATTATCCACGTATGATGTACGTATTGTTATGATGTAATGAATTATAATATTTATACCTGACTATTTTCTCACGTGTTTTAATTGTGTCCTATGCACTTTTAAGAATGATTTATGTTTCTGAATATTGGATTAAAATTAAAATATTAAAAAATAGAGTAGCCGTGTTTTACAACACCTCTAGACTATCACATCATTTTTTTGGGTAGTCCTAACAGAAGGCCATTCCCATAGCCTTAACAAACTCAAGTCTGATACCTCCAAGTATAGGTCCTGCTTGAGAGTGCACCTCTCAGCCAATAATAGGATTTCTTAGGGAAGGCAAATACACTTGTATATAGTTTAAACATCTGAGGTTACATGTAAGTGGCTGTCTACCACAAAGATAGAGGTCTGGTGACCACATAGTTAATGAATTATTAGAGGTGACATCAGTTATCCACAGGGAGAGGCCAGAACATCTTTCTAATTTAAGTATCTGGCATGGTTTTACAGAGAGGATGCAGGGGGCACACGCTTTTCCGTACTCGCACAGCCCACCTGCTACTAAATGTAGTTGACAAAAGTAAAAGCTGCATCCTGGCTTGTTTCTATGATTGAACTTTGTCTTACCAGGAAATATAAACAAGCATTGGCAAAGGCAATAGGTCTTGCTTACGCAAGAGCTATTGGCTTTGCCTATGTGTTTTAGCCATGTTGTACACCAGCATGGCTGCTGATGAGCATGACTAATAGTTAGTGACATAGAGGAGAGTGACGATGTGTTTCGTAGAGTGGAATGATGCAGAGTGGAAGAGTGTTGTGGAGTAGAGTATTGTGACAGAGTGTTGTGTATTGGAGTCAAGTAGAATGACGTACAGTGGAGTGGAGTGGCGTGGAGTAGAGTGGACTAGTGTAGAGTGGATTGACGTACAGTGTTGCAGAATATAGAGGTGTAGAGCGCAGTGGCGTGGAGTGCAGCGGCATGGAATGCAGTTGTGCAGATTAGAGTGTTGCATAGTAAAATGCAGTGGATTAGAGTGCAGTGGTGCAGGGTGGAGAGGTGCAAAGTAGAGAGACACAGAGTACAGCTCCGTAGAGTGCAGTGGTGTAGAGTGGTGCAGAGTAGAGTGGCACAGTGTAGAATACAGTGCCGTAGAGTGCAGTTGCATCTAGTGCAGTAGCATTGAGCGGATTGCTGCAGAGTACAGGGGCATGGGGTGGAGTAATGCAGAATAAAGTGGTGTACAATGAAGTGCCGTAGGGCGAATTGGCATAGAGAGCAGTAGTGCAGAGTAGAGTGGCGTGGAACCTAGTGATATAGAGTGCATTGCTGTAGAGTAGAGTGTCATACAGTGCAGTGGTGTAAAGTGTCATAGAGTGCATTGGTGTAGAGTGCAGTGGTGTAAGTAGAGTGGACTGGCGTTGAGTGCATTGGCGTAATGTTACAGAGTATGGTGACATAGATTGGGGTGGTGTAGAGCGCAGAGGCATAACATTAATTGGTGTAAAATGCAGCATTGTAGAATGCAGTGGCATAGATTAGAGCAGTGTAGAGCACAGTGGTGTAGAGTGCAGTGGTGCAGATTAGAGTGGCATAGAGTACAGTGGCACAGAGTGCAGTGGTGAAGAGAAGAGTGGCACAGTGTGCAGTTTCGTAGAGTGGTGTAGAATAGAGTGGTGTAGAGTAGAATGTAATGCTTTAAAGTGAAGTGGCATAGAGTGCAACGGCGTACAGTGGAGTTCTGCAGTGACTTAGAGTGCATTGATGCAGAGTGGAGTGGCATAGATTGCAGCGGCATAGCATGCAGTAGTGCACAGCAGTGTGTTGTAGAGTTCAGTGGTGTAGAGAACAGTGTTGCAGAGTTGTAGAAGGCAGTGGTGTAGAGTGGCATTAAGTGCAGTGGCATAGAGTGCTGTTGAGTAGGGTGGCGTAGAGTGAAGTGGCATTGAGTACAGTGCTACAGAGTAGAGTGCAGTAGCATAGAGTGCAGCGGTATGGAGTGGACTGGTGTAGAGTGCATTGTATACAGTGTTGGGGAGTATAGTGACAGAGTTAAATGGCATAGAGTGAAGCAGCATAGAATTAGTGGCCTGCAATGCAGTGTTGTAGAATGCAGTGGCATAGATTAAAGTGGTGCACAGTAGAGTGTAGAGCATAGAGTGCAGTGGTGTAGAGTGGTGCAGAGTAGAGTGGTGTAGAGTGGTGCAGAGTAGAATATGGTGCTGTAGAGTGCAGTGGTGTAGAGTGCAGTGGCATAGAATGCAGCAGCATACAATGCAGCACCATAAAAATGCAGCATCAAAGAATCGAGTGGTGCATAGTAGTGTGTAGTGGTGCAGAACAGAGTGATGTAGAGTTGAGTGGCATAGAGTAGAGTGGTGTAGGGTGGTACAGAGTTCAGAGGCATAGAATTCAGCGGAGTACAATGTGGTGTCGTAGAATGCAGTAGCGTGGATTAGAGTGGTGTAGAGTAGATAAGGGTGGTGTAGAGTAGAGTGTCGTAGAGTAGTGCAGAGTGGAGTGGTGAAGAGTGTACTGGCACAGTGCAGTGATGCAGAGTAGAGCGGCATAGAGTGCACTGTCTTAGAGCGCAGTAGTGCACAGTAGAGTGGCATAGAGTTCAGTGTTGGAGAGTGCAGTATTGCAGAGTAGAGTGTTATAGAGTGCAGTGGTGCAGAGTGGTGTGGAGTAGAGTGGTGTACAGTACAGCTGATCAGAGTAAAGTGCAGTGGGGTACATTGCAGCTGCGTAGAGCACAGTGGCATAGAGTAGAGTGGTGCAGAGTAGAGCAGCATACAGTGGACTGGCATACAGTGGAGTGGCGCAGAGTGGAGTAGAGCGCAGTGACATAGAGCAGAGTGCAGTGGCATGGAGTGGAGTAATGCAGAATACAGTGGTGCACAGTGGAGTGGCGTAGAGTGAATTGGCATAGAAAGCCGTAGTGCAGAGTGAAGTGGCATAGAGTTCAGTGATGCAGAGTGGAGGGCTGCAGAGTAGAGTGTCATACAGTGCAGTGGTGTAGAGTGTCGTAGAGTGCATTGGTGTAGAGTGCAGTGGTGTAAGTAAAGTGGACTGGTGTAATATTACAGAGTATGGTGACGTAGATTGCAGTGGTGTAGAGCACAGTGGCATAAAATTCAGTGGTGTACAATGCAGCGTCGTAGAATGCAGTGGCAAACATTGGATCGGTGTAGAGTGCAGTGGTGTAGAGTGCCGTGGTACAGATTAGAGTGGCATACAGTACAATGGCACAGAGTGCAGCAGTGCAGAGAAGAGTGGTACAGTGTGCAGTTTTGTTGAGTGGTGCAGAATAGAGTGGTGTAGAGTACAATGTAATACTGGAAAGTGAAGTGGCATAGAGTGCAGCGGCGTACAGTGGAGTGTTGCAGAGTGGAGTGGCATAGATTACAGTGGCGTAGAATGCAGTAGTGCACCGCAGAGTGGTGTAGAGTTCAGTGGTGTAGAGTGCAGTGTTGCAGAGTTGTAGAGGGCAGTGGTGTAGAGTGGCATTGAGTGCAGTGGCATAGAGTGCTGTTGAGTTGAGTGGCGTAGAGTGTAGTAGCATTGAGTATTGTGGTGCAGAGTAGAGTTCAGAAGCATAGAGTGCAGTGGCATGGAGTGGACTGGTGTAGAGTGCACTGGTATACAATGTTGGGGAGTATAGTGACAAAGTTCAATGGCATAGAGTGAAGCAGCATATAATTAGTGGCCTACAATGCTGTGTTTTAGAATGCAGTGGCATAGATTAAAGTGGTGCATAGTTGAGTGCAGTAGCATAGAGTGCAGTGGTGTAGAGTGGTGCAGAGTAGAATATGATGCTGTAGAGTGAAGTGGCATAAAATTCAGCAGCATACAATGCAGCATCATAGAATGCAGCTGCATAGATTAGAGTGGTGCATAGTAGAGTGTAGTGGTGCAGAACAGAGTGGTGTAGCATAGAGTAGAGTGGCATAGCGTGGTATAAAGTTCAGCGGCATAAAATTCAGCGAAGTACAATGTAGAGTCATAGAATGCAGTAGTGTAGAGTAGTGTGGAGTAGAGAAGGGTGGTGTAAAGTAGAGTGTTGTAGAGTAGAGTGGTGTACAGTAGTGCAGAGTGAATTGGTGTAGAGTGCAGTGGCACAGTGCAGTGATGCAGAGTAGAGCGGCATAGAGTGCACTGTCTTAAAGCGTAATAGTGCAGAGTAGAGTGGCATAGAGTTCAGTGGTGAAGAGTGCAGTGTTGCAGAGTAGAGTGTCATAGAGTGCAGTGATGTAGAGTGGTGTGAAGTAGAGTGGTGTAGAGTATAGTTGTGCAGAGTAGAGTTCAGTGGCGTACCGTGCAGTTGTGTAGAGCTCTATGGCGTAGAGAGCAGTGGCATAGAGTAGAGTGGTGCAGAGTAGAGCATCATACAGTGGAGTCGCATACAGTGAAGTGGCACAGAGTGTAGTAGATTGCAGTGGCATAGAGTAGATTAGAGAGGCATACAGTGAATTGGCAGTGAATTGGCATAAAGTGCAGGGTCACAGAGTTGAGATTTAGAAAGTAAAGTGCATTGGCATAGAATTCAGTTTTGCATAGCACTGTCGAGTGGTGATGGATTGGAGATGTGCAGAGTAGATTGGAGTAGCCTAGACTGGAGTGGAATAAAGTGCAGCGGCGAAGAGTGTAGTGGCATAGAGTAGAGAGGTGTAGAGTATAGTGATGCAGAGTGATGTGGAGGGCAGCGGCGCAGAGTGTAGTAGCGTGGCATGGGGTGGGGTAAAGTGGAGTGGTGCAGAGTAGAGTATGAATGGCATAGTAGCACATTGCCAATACAGACAAGATATTTTCAATTGAAATGACCATTACAATTGCATCAACAAATCGTTTTATTAATAAAAATATCCAGCACACAAAGGATAATGTGCAAAAATGGCATCGTCCAGTGTATTGATTTGTTTTTATCATATTAAAGGATTTGTTTACAATATACTTCAGAATTAACAAAAAATTGTTTCATTTGTGCATTACTCATTCTGAAAGATTCTGAAATGCTTGCACAATTTAAATGTTGTGTGCTAGAAAAAAAAGTCTCATACCCCCAATATGCAGCACTTTTGTCACATAAATCCTCTCTTTTTGAAGTCAGAGAAAGAAAAGTAAACGCCAAGCTCCCTGGAAGACAGAGCCTGACATTTGACTTTTGTCCTTGAATTTACGGCAAATGTGACAAGCTAAAAACAAGATTTACAGTCCTGTTTACAGAAATGAGCACTCCTGGAAGAATACAAGGGGAGATGGTGTGAAAAGGCTTTGCTCCTTAGGAGGGAAGCACTCACCCTGGACAGCCTAAAATTAATAAAGCCAGCAAACAAAAAGCGAGTTTACTGAATGTGCTGCACTGTCTAGTAGACTCTGTCCCAAAAAATATATATTTAAAGTTGGTAAAATTCTCTATGTATACATTGTGCAAACAGAGGTCAGGTTGTGGGGCTACACTAAAACATTTCCTGTGAATTTAAATACAGAGGTAATATCAGGTTATGTCTTCGGATAAATTGCTGCTGATTCGGAAACTAGTGTTTACTTTAATTTCTCTGACTGCAAAGTGAAAGGATTTCCTTTCAGTGACCTCGGTGATAATCTTGCTTGGGTACAGATGGTAAGTTTTTTTGTAACACAACATAAATACCAGTAAACTAACTATAAATATGTTTCAAAATATATCAGCAATTAGGAAAGAACAAATTAAGTACATCTTTTTGTAATTCTAAAGTGTGAAGGAATTAAAGATTGTAATATAATAGGATCAAAACAAATCAAGACACTTGACTTGGTGATGCATAAATGATAAATATTTGCTGAAACTGGATTACCGCACATTATCGTTTGTGCGCTATACAGTTTTACTAGTAAAACTACATGTCTATGTAAATTAAGTGATAATTTCAACAGAAAATGTGCTGTCTGTAAACTATAGTATTCTAACACATCAGTGCTGCAAAATGCAACACAAACTACATACTACACCCTAACCGCTCTTCTGCTGAATGGCTCTGGCACATTTGCTACATTTGTTTTTTGTATGACACTTGGATTTTTCACAAGTCCTATGACTTTAGTGATTTAACACTGATGGCAGCACCCCCACTCTGAAAATTGTTCCAGCACCACTCCAAACCACTGCCAGTGCCCACAAAATATTGTTTATCTAAGTATTCAAAGTAAATACTCTTTTGCCTTGATTACGAATGCCATCTTACATTGTGGAACTAGGGCAAACACCATTGTGCACAAGAGTCAGAATTACAAGGTGTTAGATAAACTTCACACTCTATGGACTTGCCTTTCAATTTAGGGAGGTCAGCCACATCATGCAGAATCACATCATCTCGAAGGACCTGATTCTGTGCTTCTCTCAAACATACTCTAGTGAGGGTTGAGAACTTTGAACTCTTGGAGCTCATGAACACTACCATTTTGAAGCCCAGCAAGCTTTGCACCTGTTTTTCTATAAAATACATTGTTTCTGATTCCAAGTCAGATATCAACATAGGGATCTCATTAGGCCATGCACTGTCTTTACCATGTTATGCACCAGATAATTCGCTACAGTGTGATTTATAAGGAAACAAGTGTTGAACCGTAAACATCACGTTCCCAAAATGTGGGTAAAAGGGTTTATAAATTCCTGAGCAAAAGGCATAAAAATGGCTCTCATTTTATGGTTGGTCTTGAAGTGCGCCTGTCATTGTGCAATGGCTTGTTTGGTATTATTAGGTCAAGTATACCATTAAGCAAATGTGCTGTTGATTTAATCTAATAAGCAAGAATAGTGTCATATGCTTGGGAAGAGATGAGCTATTCAACTCGTAATTAACCATGCCAGAATTATCATTCTTGGGGATTTTAACTACTGGCCCACGGACACTTTGGAAAGCAGTCTCTCAGTGGAGTTCTCCGACCTCCTGCTGGGAATGAACTGCTCTCAACATGTTCATGTTGCCACTCATACCAAGGGACACATCCTAGACCAAGTTTGGACCTCCAATATCGACATCTCCTCTCCCCTCATTTCCCCCTGCTCTTGGTCTGACCATTTTTTTTATTTCCTTCACCCTGACTCATATTTCCCCTACCCATCCCCCCGTCTCCTGCCAGCAATCTTGTAGCTCGAAACTGGAAACGTGCCAATCTGGAAGAATTCCATTCTCTCCTAGCTGCCACCGTCCCCAGTGATCTGGCCCCTGTTTCCTGCCAAGCCTCTAGCCTTGAATCTTGGCTGAAATCAGCCAGTGATAAGGTTGCTCCTTTGAGGAAAATAAAAACTAAAAATCCCCACGATGCCAAACGTTAGTTTACTGAACAACTAAAGACAAATTGGCCGTCCGCCAGGCGGAGCACCGTTGGAGACATTTTTATGCCGCGGATGAGAAAACCAAGTATGTTGCCTTATTAAAACAATACAAAAATTCCATCCTTCAGGCTAAAACAGCATACTTCTCACAAAAGATCTTGGATTCGGCCTCTAGGGCTAAAGACATCTTCTCCATCGTCAATGAACTTACTTCGCCCGATCGGGTGATTATTCAATCTAGCCCTTCACAGACATTATGTGACTCACTTAATTCCTACTTTATCAATAAAATTGTCACTATAAAAAATAACATCCCCACTCCTTTTTCCTCTGCCACCCCGGTCTTGCCTTGCAAGAATTCATTTTCGCTGGACGCCTTCCCTCCAATTTCTAAGACAGATTTCGAGGCTCTCCTGAACAAAGTGAGTTCGGGTTTGCCCCATGATTGCTGCCCTCCCCAGATTCTTAAGGAGGCCTTTATCGCCTGTCCCGAACTCCCGCTCGCATTGCTTAACAATTCTCTATTACAAGGAGCAACGGTCCTTAGGATTAAGAACATGAACAATTCAATGAAATATAGACTACAGTCAGTGCTATATCAGAAAGTTTTCAGTACCCAGCCGGGCCTGAAAAGTTTTATTTCCAAAATAAGCATGGATAAGTAAGACCGCCAGAGGGGTCTGATTCATTAACTGATAGGGTACAAGCCTGTACCTATCCAGAGGACACTCGAACAAGGTTCGGGAGTGAGAAAAATAGAAAAGGAAAAAGGGTTAAAGAATATCAGGCAAAGAGAACGTGGGAGCCAACTGTCCCTTGCATTATTAACACAATTTTAAAGCAAGTTCGGACAGACAATTACTGTAACAAAATTTAACACAATGGAAAGGATTACAGAATTGCTAACAGTGTCGACGACGTTTCGATCCCTGGCTCCTAGTGAACTGGGATCATCATCAGGACTTTGTATTAATTTGCCTGTTTGTACTTTTGAAGCGCCTGTTCATAGTAGGAAAAATTGGGAAAAAATGAGAAAAGAAAGAAAGGAAATTCTTGTTTAAACACAGCACGTGTGCCAGACAATATACACAGGGGTTCACATGTTATTCTTTAGCAGCATACCAGAGTGCCCAACAATGGATTGTACACCCTTTCTCACTAACATTACATTTGTGATGTTCCAATTTTGCGTCTAAAACCATGCTTTTCAAGATGAGTGCACGCAGGTAAAAGACTATCGCGAATCGATGGGAATCACTAGGGGTGATTATCGACAATATCGTGCCAGTGGCTAGAGTGTCGATATCGAGTTGGGAGCGAGTGCAGAGGTTTGTGTTCATGCAGATCGTGTAGATCAAGCGGCAGAACAAACTAGGTGCCTATTGTGATTTAACAGTGTTACCGTGAGTAGTGGTTGAAGAACAAACCTGTCAGAGCTGTGATGCTCCAGTAGGTCGAGATAGGGGTGGATTGACGTCGGTGGATTGAGGAATGGTTCCTATAATTCAGAAAGGTCAGTTGAAACTTGACCATATTGCATGCAATTCAAGTAGTGTTAACAGGGGCGCATAGTTACCTCGAAATCCTAGTGAGTGGAGGGCTGATTATTATCAGTCGCTTGGGGTAAATCTTTTTCAATTGGAGGTATGGACTAAAATTAAGCCACACGCTGGAAAAAACGGGAGTATGATTAGATCAAAGCTACTTGAGAGGGGGGGAAAGAATAATTATCCTTCGCCTTAGACCCTTACCGTTATTTTGCAGTCGCTGCTGCCTTGCTCACGAGTCGAGCAGAGATCAGTCGGCGTGCTCAATGGCACTATTCCGACTCCGCGAGAATCCGGAAGTGATTTCTGACCATCGCAGTGCATTTAAGTGAGCGAGGGAAGGGAAGTGAGGATACGTGTAACTATAGCGGCCATCTTAGAGAGGTGCCTCTTGCGTGAACCGTCAATCGGAGAGCCGTGACTTAGTGCTTAAAATCATACATTTTTACAATTGTTTATAAAATTTCCGAGGAATTATACAAGCAATGAACAATGAGCTCAATTGTCACTACTGGGAGATATTTTGAACAGTCTTTAGAACAACTTTTGAGCAGTATTTAGAACAATCTTTAGAACAATCCTCAGAGGAGTTAAAGGAGTCCAGCCCAATCTTCCGTTCGATTTAGTCCATTCTGTATTGTGTCCAAAAGTATTATACATTTTAGTTCCTCTTTATTAAGAAGTTGGGTCATGCTTCCTCCTCTGGGTGGCAGCTTTAGTGCCTTCAGGACGGTCCAGCGTAACTCATCTTCCTTGTGCTTGGCATTGATAAAATGTTCCACAAGTGGGGCATTGGGGGTTTGGCAGCGAATACGGCTCTTGTGCTGGCAGATCCTTGTTTTGACCTTCTGCGATGTTTGACCTACATACATTTTGTTACAAGGACATTGAACCATATATATAACATTACACGTGTTACAGTTTGAGAGGGAAGAACTTGTGAAAGTAATATTGTTAAATACTCTTGTCTTTCCTTCAATGGTTAGGTCACATACGCTACAGTTACCACATTTCACATGTCCAACAATGGGGGACAGACCCCATACGGCTTCAAGCGTGGAAGATTGAGTGGGACTTGGCAGTGCTGCTCGGACTAGATGGTCCTTCAAGTTTTTGCTTTTTTTAAAAGCAAATAATGGACGTTCAATTTCCAATACACCTGCATTAATGATAGGCCAGTGGTGGAGTACCATTTTCCTCAATTTATTAGATACTGGAGAAAAAGTCGTGACACAGGCCAGCCTTTCTTGTGCTGTCTTTGGAGTGGGTGTAAGCAGGGTCTCCCTGGGTCTATACCATGCTCTCTTGAGTGCATTTTTAACAATTCTCCTGGGATAGCCCCTATTTTTAAGTTTGTCTGCTAGAATGGAACTTTCATTAAAGTAGTCCTGCCTGCAGAGCAGTTTCTCCTGATTCTCAAGAACTGGGAGAATGGGAGTGAATCACGAAGAGCTCTCGGATGATTACTAGAGTAATCTAACAATGTGTTCCGCTCTGTAGGTTTTCTGAATAAACGAGTCAGAAGGACTCCATCTTGGTGAAAGATGGTAAGATCCAAGAAGTCAAAGGAGGATTTATTGGATGTAAGGGTGAAATGAAGGCCACAACAGTTATTATCCATCCAATGTAAAAAGTGACGTAGATCATTGACTTCACATCTCCATATCATGAAGATATCATCAATGTATCTACGCCACATACTGATTCCTGAGTAAAAGGGGTTTGATGGAGATAGTACCACCTCATTTTCAATCTCATTCATAAACAATATTGCCAAATTTGGGGCAAAAATAGCGCCCATACTTGTACCTTTTATCTGCTGGTAGAAGAGACCATTAAATGTAAAAAAGTTTCTTGTCAAGCAGATTTCAAGAAGTTGTAAAATAAAAGAAGTTGGTATTGCATGTGGGCGTGTGTCTAAGGTTTTCTGAATAACCCTAAGAGCTGCCACCTGAGGGATATTCGTATAAAGGGACTCCACGTCCATGGTGCAGAGAGTGTCTGTTGCTGGATCAAAAGGAAGATGTTCAATCAGCGAGATCATGGACATGGAGTCTCTAACGTAGCAAGGAGTGGAAGGTACGAATTCCTTTATGAAAAAATCAATAAAGGCTCCCAGTGGTTCAAGGATTGATCCACAAGCTGAAACAATAGGGCGGCCAGGTGGTGAAGTCAAGTTTTTATGGATTTTCGGGAGAGTGTATTCTCACAATTCTCTAGCAACAGGCATAGTTCCAGACTCGTTCAAACGGGCGGTAGTGGTCCCCATTTTAAAAAAGCCTAATGCTGACCCTTTGATCTTAAGTAACTTCCGCCCTATTTCGTTACTCCCGTATCTCGGGAAGATTCCGGAGGCCTATGTCACTAATTGCCTAAGCTTATTTATTGAAAACTCCCAGTTCCTTGACCACCAGCAGGCAGGTTTTAGGCCAGCCCACTCCCCCGAGGCTGTCATTGTGGCTGTGATGGACGAGCTTAGGTTGGGCGCTGATAATAATATCTTCCAGGCCTTGGTGCTACTGGATTTATCGGTGGCCTTTGACACGGTCGATCATGAACTTCTGATCGACCGGGTCAACAATGCTGGCGTACAAGGCTTGGCGCTGAAGTGGATTAGATCTTTTCTGCAGGCGGTTCACCTTTCCACCTTCGCGGCATCTCCCTCCAGTCTGACTTGTGGAGTCCCTCAGGGCTCTGCTCTCTCGCCCCTTCTGTTTAATCTTTATATGCATCCCTTGATAGCTTCCCTCTGTAAAAGCCCGGTTTCTGTTTTCAATTATGCGGACGATCTCCAGCTGGTATTTAAGCTTGATTCCACCTTGGCGTCTCGCACCAACTTTCAAACTACCATGCTGGCTATCAGCGATTGGATGTCCCATAGCCAGTTGAAGCTTAACCCCGATAAGACGGAGCTCGTCTTAACTGGAGGGCATGCCAACCCTTGGAATGCCAGCTTTTGGCCTCCCCTTTTGGGTTCTCCCCCCCACCCTGCCGACTCGGTTAAAAGTCTTGGCGTCATTATCTGTAAAGATCTCTCAATGAAACCTCAGATTAACGCTGTCACCTCTTCCTGCTTTTTTCATCTTCGCAGAATTCGCAAAATCTGTAGGTTTCTGACTACGGAGGCTCTCATTCTTGTCGTCATGGTGTTGATCACCTTTTGTATTGATTACGCCACACTTTATGTTAGCATTCCTTCTTACCAGCTCCAGCGTTTGCAGCTGGTACAAAATCAAGCTGCCAGGCTCGTCTTCGGCCAGCCTAAACACCAACATGTCTCTCCGCTACTGAGGAACCTTCACTTGCTTCCGGTGGCCAAACGCTGCATCTTCAAACTCGGTTGTACCATCTTTAAGAATCTATCTACTCAGGGCCCTGCCTTCATCACTTCCAGAATCCATCGCTATGCCCCCTCTCGTGACCTTCGGTCAGTTCACCATAACCTGCTTGTTATCCCGTCATATAAGCGGAAAAAACAAGGTGGCCTTCGATTTTCCTTCTGGCCCCCAGGTTATGGAACTCTTTTCCGAGTGAACTCAGACTTACCCCCAGGTACGCCCCCTTCAGGACACTTCTTAAAACTTATCTGTTTCGGCAAGCCTATGAGTAATCACACGTCCATTGTCACCCTTCCGTCTCTAGCACCATTAAACCGACTGGTGTTCGTGCACTGTACAAATTCTTTTAACATAACATAACATAACATTCAAGCCTGCCTCAAGTCAAGTTGGAAGCATTCTTTTTGAGGTGTATAGGAAGCCAATTGTTCAAGTCTTAGGGCTCACTTTGAGAATGTCTGTCCTTCAATGAAAGCATTTCTAAATTTGAGGGTCAATATATAACTAGGGGCCTATTACAAGACAATTTTTTTTTAATGCATTTGTAATGCATATAGGATATCTGTTGTTTGTGAGGGAATACCCATTCATCAAACTTTAAATCAGGCAGTCAAGCAAAATGGTAGGTACACACATTAATTGAGGAGGAAATAGCAGCTCATGTTGGAGTTTCACTCTCTAGACCATATAAAACTTCTTAAATCTATTCCTTTAACTAAAATTTGGTGGACAGATCTGAATACTCTTGGGGAATTAGTGAAATCGGTTGTGGGACTTATGGCAAAAAGGATTGATGTAATTTGTATGCTGACTATGTTACTTAAGAGGCTCTTTCGCATTATCAAATTTGTAAGGATCCACCCACAGTGTGTTTGGATCAGAAGCTGCTTCAAAAATTCTTAATTTAGAACTTTATGGAAGTATGAAGTATTTGTATCAGTTGGTATGAGCTTAAAATGAAAGTGCTTTCTAACTGTTTAAGAAAAACTATTTTTGTACTAAAAAAGGAAATTGAGTCCTGGAACCCACATGTTGGGATGGAGGTGATGCAAGGAAGGAGGGTTGTGGGAGTCATAAGAGGGAGTCAACCTAAAAAAGCATGAATTGGAAAAACCAATAGTTCTGAGTTTAATGCTCAAGCATATGGAAGTGTAGGCATGAGCATATGTGCACAGACTGTTTGTGCTATGTTACTATGCAAACTGACAGTTTTTGTACCTCGTATGTCTGTGCAGTTTTTTTATTCCATAAACTTGAGGATTAATAAACAGCACACATATAGGAGGCAGTATGCACATACCCGAAATCGTTAAAAAAATAATTTTATTCAGAGACATGCTATCTAAACAGCATTACATAAACATCATTCAAAGACGTAGGTGTAGAATGAAAGTCGTATAGTATTATCATCATATTGTACCAGTCAAAGTCAATTCCTCCAAATAAGGTGCTGTTCCACACTCAAGAGATTCAGATGCATGCCGTAATCAACACAAGGACATTGGGACAACAGGGAGGGGCAGACCACAGCCATTCAATTTAGGCATTAATTCATGGGCGAGCAAACATCCTTATCAGCATCCTCGTCACTGAGATCTCCCACAGGAGCCAAAAGGTAGTCACATAGTGCCACCCACATCCTCCTGCAGCTTCTCATCCGTTCCTACTACTCTTCATGTGTACATCCTCCGCGAGACACCATTCCACTACATCCTTCTCTCAACAATCAAGCGATGGGGCCATCTGCCCCATCCATACAATTGCAACACACCTCCTGGCCAGCACCAGCACTAATCATAGGAATTTGTAGCCCACCTTCTTACCATTGCGCCTCACAGGCAGAACTGGGGTATAAGGATGCCCTGTAGCGCTGTTGAATGTACAATATTTTCCACTACCCGGAGTCCGGTATGCATACACTAGGGGGCGACCCCAAGTCAAGTACATACAGTCTGCCCCTACAAGATTACAGCGGGAGCAGGAAAAGGGTTGATCATGGTATACATGGCTAAGCCATAATGGTGTCAAATAAGTGCGATGTAGGAAATAAAAATGAATGAGCTTAAACTGCGTGTTATCAGAGACTGTTTGAGTCAGAGTACACGCTCTCCCCATGCCTCATCTGCCATAGGTCTAATGAAGAACATCACTGTTAATCTTACAAGCAGTAACACAGAATAAGTTCTATATATGTAATGGCTTAATGAAGACGGCAGTGAATGCTTAGAACCATAATGGTCCAAAAACAAAACTTTGGTTAAAGCAATTTAGAGGGAATGTTTAGCATATATAGATAAGTAAACTCATTTCACTGGAAAAGCGGTGTGCTCAGTGCCGTCTTAATGCATGGGCACGCTGGGCAGTTTCCCGGGGTCCCACGAGCACAGGAGCCCCATGCAGACCAGAATTTAACACAAATGTTCTATTAAACTGTTTTACTCCTGTGAGTGGTTGTGTGGGCAGGTCCCAGTGCACTTCTTTGCACGCAGGCCTATAATGCTGTTAAGACGGCCTTGGGCGTATTGCACAGTGGCTGAAATTTCAACCAGTGGATCCAGTAAAGTTATTTCTGGTACAATCTGGCGCCCAGGATTTGAATGCTTAGATGATGCTTATTAGGCCTGCCTGTGTGCATTATATTGCAAAGAGGATATTGCCATACCTGTATTTAACCCTTTCGATGCTGATGACGAGCTCAGCTCGTCATCACCCACGGGTGTCGTGTGCTGATGACGAGCTGAGCTCGTCATGGAAACAGCAAAATGGCACTTTCCAGCACAGGACGGGAAAACTGCCAGCAGCCATGTGGTTAAGATCTTAGTTCTATCCTATGGCTAGATTGGAGAAAGCTGGTCGGTGTTATAGACTGTAAAGAAAATACAGAGGAGTCCCGCTTTATAGGATGAGCTATTCTGTGAGTGTGAACTTACAAGTGCCTTTTGGTGACAGAGATTTGACAAATTCTATATGTCCAAGACACCCAATATCACAATCAGACTATTGCAAATCATACATTTCCAGCTCAGCAAAACGAGGAGGGGAATCTTTAGCACAAATGAACCACAAGGAATTTAATACGGGCAAAAATGAAATCTGAACAGAAATGATTTCTGTTGGGGTGGGGAAGGTGAAATGATCAGAGTCAACTCATAGTTGTGGGCTTAAAGATCAATATCAGATAGAAATAAGCGCATACAGTTCTTTAGTTAGGCTAAGAGGTGAACGGTGAACTCACTACATTTTGTCACCACTACAGTAAAGATGCTGCACCAGCATATGTGCTGTAGAAGACAGTTATAACAAAAACAAGAGCGACCCAAATGTCCCTGTCAACTGGGTATAGCTGATCAGCCAACATACATTTGTTCACAGGGAACTCATTTTGACAAAACAAGATTAAATTTACGGAAGGAGTATTGGTTTCTTGCATCTACATTAGAATTCTCCAAGAACTACACGGATGCACTGAACAGGGAATAAGACTCGCTCCCAGCTGATGAGAGCAGCAGGGAACACCTATAGTGTCCCACGTTGCCAGCGCGTTTACAACTACCTGACCGGCTACCCCGACTCCTGGTATCTTCTGGATGTCATCAATCACTTGCAGGAACGTACCCTACTGATCATTTGAGAGAGTCCTGCGAACACTATGCTAGGGTCACTAGCCGCCTGGCTACAACTATGACAGGAAGATGGAATCCTCCACACTTTCGCCATTTTTGAGTGCCTAGGTCCCCAGAACCCCCAGTCCTGAAGAGACCCCTTAACTCGAGAGGGTTGAAACGTCGTCAACAACAAAGGAAGGGAGAGTCCCAGAACCTTAGAAATAATCTCGAAAAAGTATAAAAAACACATCTCTAAGGGACCTCCCTTATTATTAGAATAACCAACTACTTCTTTTTACGGTCACTGTATAAATACATCACTGTTGGCTATGGTCACAACAATGGGGCACTTCAGTCTCCTTTTTTTTATTGTGTATATAGTGTAAATACACAGTGAAATTCATATTCCTTTTCTAATGATTGTTTGTTGCAAATAAAATTACGCCCATTTTCAGCTGAAGTGGGCCCAACAGAAATTCTGTTGTATGTGGCCTTTATTCTCTAATGTTTTGATGTATTCCTTAATATAACCTATGAAATATTATGAATAAAATGTTATATTTTTCCACTTGAACTGCAATTCTAATATAGATGCAAGAAACCATTACGCCTCGAGTAAATTTCATCTTGTTTTGTCAAAATGAGTTCCTTGTGAACAAATGTATGTTGGCTGATCTGTAGTAGACAAAGCACAGTTCACAGGTCATTTAGATTTCCCCATGACTGGACCTAGGCCACACTAAAACTGCAATTTGACAATACACCTGCAAAAAAGTGAGGTGGTGAGGGATAAAGTGTTGTTAATGGGGATCAACACAGACTAGGGCAGGCTACTGAGTATGGATAGTAAGAACAGAATGGACCATGCGACTAGGGCATTGTGAGGAGCAACAAAGTAGAGCTTGGAAAGGATACGGAGTGCAACAGGGAAAGAAAAGAGAATAGAGACCAGAGGGGACAGACAGAGTCGAGAAGTTGTAGTAGGCAAGCAGAAAAGACAAACCGGGCCAGGATGGAGACGAGAGGCATTTGTATCTGGACCCATCATCTAATTAGATTCACTGAATGGTGTAGGAAAAGAGCATAGAGAAAGGGGGCGGGAAGTAGTTACATGGTAAGTTGTCCTCCATGCGAAATCACATAAAGGGGTAGGTAAGCAGTGGAAATTCTCTTGGTGAAAGTCATACTTCATGAGAAGTTACGAGTTCACCAAAAGCTATTGATTTTCTAACAAGGCAAAACATTGTAGTACAAACTGTTAAACATCCACCCATTTTAGTTCAGTGTAGAAGATTACATTTTGAAGTGAATTATACCTCTATCAAATGTATGAAAGATGCATTATGGGACTTAGTTGTTTAAAGAAATAGAAGTAAAAAACAACCACAGGTAAGGATGCTGATAATAACCTTCAGGTCGTAGAATGGAAAAACTTGTTTTACTGGAACATCAGCAGGTCTCACAGGAACTAATCCAAGGGCATCAGGAGCCTAAAACAGAAATATTTTAGAAAAAACATCTCAGCTCTTTTTTTTGTGGGAAACCTAGGTGGATGAGCGGTTTAAATAGTCAGCATCAGAGAGCCCAGGCTTATCAAATACATTTTCATGATACATTTTGTTTCACAAATATGCCCAATGGAAAGCATGGAGTACAACAAAGCATTTGTAAACGGTGCATTTTCACGAATTAATTGAGGACAGAGCGATTATGCGACTAAAATATTCAAAATATTATGCTAATACATCCACCATTATTTAACAGCATATTGAAAACTCAAGTTGAATGTATAACCATGCAACAGAATGTCTAAGTTCAGGAAGATCTAGGTATGTTGAAAAAAAATAGAAGTGCTGCTTTGTTATGCCCTTTCCATGACTATTTGTGATTCCACATAACATGTCCAAGAATAGCCCAGAATTGTAATCATCACACCCCTGTAATTGTGGAAAAGAAATACCTATGCACCCACAACTGGGAATAAACTTCAAGTGCTCCTATTACCTCCCCGTTACCCAGCCCTCTGTCCCTCAATGCCCAGACATTAACTGCATTTCACTGCAGCCTTCAGATCCTCTTTCCAAGAAAAAAACTTCTCAGGCTACCCTGATCTACCATGCATGCATAATGGTACTCCACCTTGTTGAATGAAGATTCACAGGGCCAATCCCTGTCTTTATCAGCTTGCTAACTGGTGTCACATCTGCCCACATCTGTTTCCTACAGCCTCAAGACACTTAACGCATGTTGCATAACATAACCTTGTAGTATAGGCTCTTGTGGGCTACTATATTAGCTTCATGCATTATGATATTGTGCTTGTCATGCTCACCTACTAATGTTTGTGTGTAATAATTGTTGCCTATTTTTCAAGTCTATGGGCCTGATTACGATTTGGCGGTCCACTGTCACACTGTTGGACCGCCCTCAGTGCCCCCTGCTGGATTTGGGCCTGGGAGTGCATGCAGGGGGCACATGACCCCTGGATTTGCATCCACCGCATGGAAAGTGCAGTTGGCACTCTGACTCTGGCTGTCCGCATGATAGGCTCTTCTTTGAGCTTAGCAGACCTCCGCCATCAGGCCGCCACAGGATTGCCCATCAGATCAGGATTGAACTCCTAATTTGGCAGGCGGTCACACCACAGCTTTGGCGGTCCTACAGCGGATGGCGCATTGCACCGTCCGTTGTAGGACTGCCAAAGTCATAATCAGGCCCTATGTACTAATGTTCTTTTAACATGCAAGAGAAAGAAAATAACACATTGATCTCAAGGATACCCTACACTTTCTCATGCAGCAAGCCCTTGCATCTCATGTTTTTTTCACATCATGCGATTTGGAATGAAGGGTGTTATTATTGTGCTAACAAGCAGAACCCTGCATCTTCCTGCAGGGAAGCCAATCTAAAAAACATTCTAGCTCACAGCCGTGGGAAATTTATTGGCATACCTGGGCTGTTCAATCCGATGTTGTGCTCATCCTAGCTAATTTACGCTGGAATGGTAATGTACTTCTCATCATGGCAAGCCCCTAAGCCGGGTGCTTACATATTCATGGGATGTTTGGCATATTGATTTTATTTACTTTTCCATTATTTTACTTACACTAATGCCATGGCTACATTTGCTATAACTAGGCTGCAGATAGTCTGCACAAGGGCAGTGCATAATAAAATCTGAGGATACAAGACTAAGCGCCAGATGTAGGTCGCCCAATACCGGTCGGTAATGGCCGAAATGACCGAATTTCGGCCGTTACCGACCGGTATTGGGCTTTTTAGATGTAGGTGGCATTTTTTTAGGATTCGGTATTTTACCGAATCGGTAATTTAAGGATTCGGTAAAATACCGAATTCTTAACATACCGATTCGGTAAATCCAGGATGTAGGGAGCACTCAAGTTGGTGCATTCCTCAGTTAAGGATTCGTTATTTACCCCCAACTACAAGTTGGTGGTAAATAATGAAAACCTTTAAAAAAGCATTTTGTTTGCTTTTCCACCACTACGATGTGGCAGACATACATGCCCTTAGGGCATGTATGTGTGCCACATGTGCACCCATACACAATTGAGGAGTGCAACAGGGTGTCAAAGTGACACCCTGCCACCCTTCAATGTTTTCCCCCTTTTAGCGAATCGGTAAATACTGATTCGGTAATTACCAAAACTTACCGATTTGGTAATTTTTAAAGAAAAATTACCTACATCCCATTTGCCTATTCTTAAGTACCGAATCGGTATGATTCGGTATTTAAGAATAGGCACATTGAGATTACCTACATCTGGCCCTAAATGTGTTACTTATTCTGTGACCCAAGGACGTGAAACCCACATACAATTGCCTTGCTGAGTATTTAGCTAGTTTGATTGCATGTTCCACTAGTGACCCTACGTGTGATATAGCCAAATGGAGGAAAGCTGGGACTTCTATCCTCTCTCTTTGCTCTGCAGGGCCCATAGGCTATTCTCAAAGCAGAATCGTCGGCCGACAAAGGTCTAACGGGTATGACCAAAATCCTGGCATAAGTTACTAGTTTCCTATTTTGTAGAGAATGGTAGCAGACTTGATCAATGAAGTTACTTGTAACTATTAGTCCTGTTCTTACAGCAGGAGTGCCCAATGCAGGTTCAGGAGAACTAGATCAAAGCTATGTTTTCAGGATTTGAACATAAGAATAATTTACATACAATGAACTGGAAAAAAAACTATTTCCCTAATCAATGGTTATCCATCAAAGTCCAGTGTGGAACCGGATCTCATTGAACACTGTGTCTTAAAGGGACACAAAACAACAAAACATGTGAAGATTACAAACAACTTGTGAAAGTATGGTGGAGGAGGAGCAGGTTTCAATACCCTTGAAGAGATGATTTGTATATAAATATATGACTGCTGTTGCAATTCCCAGTCTGCATTGTTGCTCCTTGCTGCTACCTTAGAATCTGATTGCACAGAAAACAACCCTGGGACCTTGCATATGCCTTAGCATTAAAGATGTTCCAAAGACAGTGGATCGTATGGAGAGTGAAAGATGTCTTGCTTCCACCTACTTGAGTTACAATGCTGTTTCACTAAACACACTAGCTCTTGAAAAAGACTCTGTAAATTGGGCCACAGTTCTTTGACCAAATCTTTGATGACACGACTTCAAGCTCATAGTGTATTCAAGGGCATGGTTCCATCTCAAGCATGTGCAACTGCAGAATATTCTTTTTGTGGCTCTGCTCTTCTTGCAGAAGAATTTCAGCAATTTTTTTTACAGAGGCTTGCTCTTTTTTATTTATTTGTGCAGTTTTATATAGCACAACTTTGGCCCAAGGGCTGTAGAGCCCTAGTGTAGAGCACACCAGAACCATACGTTTTACTTGAAAGCTACATGTTACACAATTGTTCTAGGCACAGGGAGGTTAAGGGATTTGCCCTGAATTACAGAATGTTGAGTAGATGTCAGATTTGAACCTGGTTCTGTATTTCTAAAGTTGGGTAGCTCTAGCTAATTTGCCACATCTCCTCCTTAGTGATCCAGGCATGATCCAAGTATACACCTTATTGGCCGTCTTCTCTAAAGAAGGTATAAACTGGCACCAAGATGAGGGCACGCTGAAGCCATTTTTTGCCCAACACCGGAGCAGATCAAAAGTCAAGGGGTCAATCCAGATCAGAAGTTTACCTAAGTAACAAGTGTCTATTATTAGTGAGGCATGTGGAGTGGCACTAGAGCCAGAGGCATGATGGGCCCATCACAGCCCAATTTTGTACTTCTTTTACAATCATTTTTGTAACTTAATGATGGGCCCTTTGCTATGTCGGAGTGTGTCAAAGTGTTATTATGCTGAACAAATAGGTACACTTTGTGTGCAAATCTACAGTAGTAGCTCTCAAATTTTAAATGAAGATGGAGTAAAAAAAATACCAGTTGAAATACTGAAAGAAAATGCCTTTCTTACACCTGATTCTAAAAGAAGTGAGTTATTAGAGGCGAATGAATTAAACATTTCTTTTCGTCTATATCTAGAAAGCCCACAGGTCATTTTTCAGTTAGATGAAACCCACAGTCTGAGGATTCACAGTAAAATGATCACTGTCAGCTCTCAACATGGATAGAACAAAGGTCAAGATCACATACCACACACCTGTGTTCAAGGTGGGCAAGGAAGTAAAGGAGAGGGCATGTATGCACCTGTAATCCATGTATACTTGACTTGGGCACAGTTACCTGGAAACGGTATGAGCTTCTATGACATCAATCCCAGTATATCTGGCATGCAACTGCCTTACACAGGCCTTCATGAAAAAAATACGTTTGAATGACCTCTGCAGCCCTACATGCAATTCAAGGGCAATGACTTGACTCTGCCTATATACAAAAAGGGCAACTAGGCGAGGAAAAACAAAAGAAATGATAAAGCACTTGAAAGTACTACTAAGACATCAAAAGCTTTTGGAATAGATGCCTCACCCACCAAATAGTGGCATGCTTCATCATCGGTGCCTATTCACATCCTGGTAAGGTAGTACCACCAGGGCGGACTGAAATAGGAGGGAGTTCTTATATAAAGTATTTCTCTGGGTAAAGCATGAATCCAGCTGGGTAAGAGAAGCTAAAAGTGTGCCATGGTGTACCTGAAGAGAATTCCTTTTTATTAATAGGGTTCCATGGGCATAATTAAAACGAGTACAGGATTTTAATTGAGCATTAGTATCTCAATTGCCCCTGGTTTTGCCAACATGTTTCGGCCACTGCCAAGAGCCCATCTGGTTCTGAGGCTTTTGCAAAGGCTGTGTGTATATCCCTACTAGCCTATACATGCATTCCGTGCACATTTATATGGCATAAGACTCTCAGCTGGGGAGGGACCTTCTAATTCAAAGGTACCTACACAAAATGAAAAGGAAAATACAAAAGAGGTGAAGCTAAGTAATTAAATCACAAGCTTTTTTTCCTGGGAAGAGGAGGGTGGGTGTTCGCTAATGTGTAGTTTGCAGGAGGACATTGACTACCCCATTACCAAACAGCTGGTACCCAGGTTTAAAGCTAAACAAGGGGGGCATACTGTATTCATCATAGCCAGTCCAATCCTTGCTTGTGCAAGAAAAGTTATTTATTCGGATTATGAAAGATCCAGTTAAAAAATAAATGTAATATTAACTCTCATTAAAGAATGCAAAGAAAATCCAATGATTGTAACATTATAAAACTGCCCATGTGCCATTGAATGTAACCCAGAAAAGTCGTCCTGCATGCACATGCACACATTCATATGCAACCTGTGTTCCCAAGCATTCATGCCTCTTACCCTATTAAAGGATGTTTCAGGGGTCATGCTAGTCTGGCAAAAGAAACTGTCCTATAGTCAAACTCTTAGAAAAAGACATTTAAGATAATGAATGTTTGCAAATCAATTTCATACAAGAGTTTCAACATCGCTACCATACGTAATTCAATCCACATGTCTTTATGTGTTCCTTTCAGAAGTGCCCAGGACCACCTTATTTTCAAGGTGCACTAGAATGGATTAGTAAGTATTGTTTTGAAGTAAGGCAAATGTGCGCACCTCATGCATGGCCCACTTGTCGGTGTGAAAAAATCACTGCAATCATGTTGTCGCCCATAAAAAACCTAAGTGCAATACTTGAATTAACTGGTCTAGGTATTGCTAAGTTTCAAAGCCCCCGCCAAGATTTGTTTTTTTTTGGACGGCTAAGTCAAGGAAGAACAATATCATTTGTAAGTACCCAAAGTCAACTTTAATTGTGGCCTCCTATTATTACAGAGAGCCCAGTGGTGCTACCAATAGACACGCAGTTAAAAATACGCTGCGTGTTGTGTACCTTCTTTGAATTTATGGGTGATGCTCAATATGACCAGGGCGATGCTCAGTATGACCAGTCTTAGTGTAGTTTTCACTTTTTATAGCTCCCACCAAGTGTCGTGTGTACTAAAATACACATAATCGGGAGAACAATGAGTCTAACCGAAAAGCCCAAAGAACCCTTTTGTTTGCTCCCATAATGATTGTGATGGCAAGGTGGGGGTGTCAGATGTCGAAAAAGCACTAACCGCATCAAGAAATCGGTGCCGCTACAGTTACCTATGCACATAGCTCAGACAGCTGCCAAACAAACTTGTGTTTGTGTCAGAGGGTTTTAAAGGGGAGGTGGCCAACAATCAAGGCGCATGCAGTGACATATCCCTGCCTGCGACCATCATGCTGCCAGGAAATGAAGTCCAATGGTTTGCATGGCTATCGGAAAAACAATATAGGAATGTGAAGTAGTGCTGTAATGTTATGAGGGCACAATTAAAGGTCACTTTGGGCACTTACAAAAGATATTGTTGTTCCTTCACTTAGCCGTTCTAAGAAAACACAAATCTTGGGCTTTGAAACTTAACAATAACTAGACAAGTGAAATCAAGAAGAAAGCTTATGTTTTTCATGTGCAAATACATGATTGCAGGGATTTTCACACACCGACAAGCGGGCAATAAGGTGCGCAAACATGCCTTACCTCAAAGCAATATCCACTAATCCGTTATATCGCACCTTGAGAATAAGACAGTCCTAGGCACTTCTGGAAGGAACAGATAAAGACGTGGATTGAATTATGTGTGGTAGTGATTTTGAACTTCTTGTGTGACATTGATTCACGGACATTCAATATCCTGAATGTCTTTTTCTAAGTGTTTGACTATAGGACGGTTTTAGAAATGGGGGTCTCTAGTTGGCAATGGCTTTCTTCTAGTCAGAATAAGGGGGCTACACTACTGAAATAACCCCTGCTCACCCCCTTGGTAGCTTGGCATAAGCAGTCAGGCTTAATCTCAGAGGTAGCGTGTGAAGCATTTGCACATAACATGCAGTAATACAGTGAAAACACTACAAAGGGCACCACACCAATTTTAGAAAAATAACCAATATTTTATCTGTGCAAACAAGACCAAAACGATAAAAGACCAACATACAGTAATCACAAATATGCAAGAATGACTTTAAAATGTAGTTCCTTAAATCCGGTAGCTCCGTCTGGGGCTACCACGGTGCTGAAAACAACAGATTCTAACAGTTATGGCCGACTGCGTCAGTGTGGCGTCGGTGTCAGGAAAACCCGTAAACAGTACCTTTAGTTCCTGCTGATTGTGTCAGTGCGGTCATCTCAGTTACGATGTGAAGCGAAACGGTGCAGTGTGTGGTGCCCTCAAGTCGCGGTGCAGGCAGCGGCTCAGTGACAGTCGTCCAGCAGCGTCGATGAGGCCAGGCCTGTGGTGCGAAGCATGGCGGTGCTTGTTGTGGTGCTGACAGGTCACAGTGCAAGAGGCAGTGCTGGATGATGCAAGCTGACATTGGTCGGCCCAGACTGTCGTGTGGGAAAGGGTGGTGAGTCGTGTGACTTACAAGCAGTGCCCCTAAACCACAGTGCAGTCACAGGTATCATCATCAGCATGCGCGACATCGCCGGGGAGACCAGGCAGCGGAGTGAAGTGAGAAGGTGCGGAGTGGGGTGCCCACAGGTCGCGGTGCAAGCAGTTGCTCAATGGCGGCAGCAGTCATCGTCGTCTGTAATACCAGAGTTGCAGTGCGAAGTGCGGCGTTGCCTTCAACGGTGCCTTCAGGACATGGTGCAGTGTTAGTTTCTGATGCTTTCCCCCTTGTTTCCAGAGAAGGCACCCAGAGGTAAGTGAAGTCTTTGTTGTCCTTGAGACTTTGTGAACAGAAAGCAAGCTCTATTTCAAGCCCTTGCAGATACTCAGCAACAAGTGAAGAAAGTCCAGTCCAGTCCTTTCACTGCCCAAGGCTCAAGCAGCAACTGCAGGCCAACACAGCAAAGCAACAACACAGCAAAGGGACAGAACTAATACCTAGCAGTTCTCCCAGCTCTTCTTCCTGGCAAGTCCCTTAATCCAAGCGAGTTCTAAAGTTCTGGGGTCTGGGCCCCAATATTTATACTTAGTTTCTCTTTGTTCTTTTGGGTAGAGAGTGTCTGTGCTCAGCCCAAACCAGTTCTGTTCTCTCTGGGTTTAGCTTCCCAGCAGGATGTGGAGACAGCATTGCCCACGGCAGACCGGCCCATTCAGGTGCAAGGGAATCTCTTCCTCCTACTCTAAATGCAGTCCATGTCTATTCAGCCCATCCCTGACTCACCCAGGAAAGGCAGGACACACCTCATTCCCCTAGTGGCTGTCTGAAAAAGAACGCACATCCCCAGTCCCTGTCACTCCAAAGCCAGACAGTCAATCCACAACTCAGCAGAAGCACACAGGATGGATAAGAAAGATAAGAAAGATAATACATATTTTCTAAAAGTGGTGTTTTCAAACTCAGAACATAAAAATCATCTTTCCCAACATATGCATTTCAACATTCTGAGTTCAGGCATACTAAACTCCAGTTCTCTATCTTGTCCCAAAGAGAATATATATTCATAAGATGTTATAAGTAAACTCCCATTCTATTCTATGAGACAGATAGCCTGTCAAAAGTGAAAAATGAAATACCCTCTATTTCACTATCAGGACATGTCACCCATACCAGTACATTTCCTACCTTTCACATACACTGCACCCTGCCCATAGTGGTGACCTACATGTAATAAAAGGGAAGGGCTTGGCAAGTGGGTGCACTTGCCAAGTCGACATGACAGTAAAAACTGTGCGCAGACACTGCAGTGACAGGTCTGAGAACCCTTTGAAAGGCGGCTCGTGAGGATGACACAATCAGTCCTGCAGGTCCACTAGCAGCAATTGATTTACATGCCCTGGCACTCGCAGTTCACTTTACTAGGGACTTACCAGTAAATCAAATATGCCTATCATGCAAAGACCAACCCATAATACAATTTACGATAGGAGTACTTGCACTTTAACACTGGACAGCAGTGAGAAAGTGCACAGACACCAAACCAGCAAAAACTTGATTCAAAACCGGGAGGTGATCAAGCAAAAAGACAGGTGAAACATGCCAAAAGATGCCAGGTCAAACAGACGGTTTCTTTCGCCTAAATAATGATGAGGGATTTAAGCAAAGTTTGTTCCGACTCCCCACGGGACAGCTGCCCCCCCTCAAATTGCTTGTAAGATCTTTCTTACCCTTCCTGATGCACCAATCTCCCTCTTGGACAACTCTCTTACCTCTGGGGTGGTCCCTTTCTCTTTCAAATCGGCAGTCGTTTCCCCCATCCTTAAAAAACCAGGAGCTGACCCTGAGGTACTGAGTAACTTCCGCCGTATCTCGTTGCTTCCCTTTTTGGGTTAAGTCCTGGAGGCCTTCATAGCAAACAGCCTCAGCACCATTGTGGAAAATTCTAACTTCCTAGACCCCCATCAAGCGGGGTTTAGGCCTCAACATTCCACTGAGTCAATTGCCCTGGCGGTTCATGATGAACTCAGAAAGGGGGTCGATCAGAATATCTCACAAGCCTTGGTGCTCCTGGATTTGTCAGCGGCGTTCGATACCGTTTACCACACCATCCTTCTTGATCGGGTCGAGACCGCCGGCATCCGGGGCACACCACTGAGGTGGCTGACATAATTTCTTCAGGACCGAAATCAAGCAGTTCGTCTCTCCACTTTTACTTCAGAAAAAAAAGTCTTACCTGGGTGCTGGTTTTGACAGGGCCCCCAGGAAACCCTTGGAACACCAACTTTTGGCCACGCTCCCTGGGCTGTCCACCATCCCCTGACAACTATGTAAAAAGCCTCGGAGTTACCATTAGCAATGATCTTTCTATGAGGGCCCAAATTAAATCAGTGGTATCGGTCTGCATATTCCACCTACGTCGCATTAGGAAAATCAGCAGATTTCTTTCTCAAGAGGCCCTTGTTCAAGTCACTCTGGGATTGGTCATACCTGGATTGACTATGCGAATGCACTGTACGTTGGAATACCTGCTTACCAAACTCATCAACTCCAACTCATTCAGAATCAAGCAGCTAGACTTATATATGGTCAGCCTAGGTGTAGTCACACTACACCTCTCCTTAGGAGCCTTGATTGTCTCCCTGTGGCCCAGCGCAGCCTCTTTAAACTGGGTTGCTTGATTCACAAGGCCCTCTCCCTGCAAGACCCGGCCTTCATTGCCTCTCAGATCCACCGTTCCGTTCCTTCCCGGGTCCTAAGATCTTCATGCTCAAACCTGTTGTCAACATGCACCTTTAGACGCAGGAAACATGGTGGCCTGACGTTTTCCTCACAGGCTCCACTTTTCTGGAAGTCACTCTCTCCAGCTCTTCGTCTAGTCCCCTCCTATCCCCAATTCAGAAGGGCGTTGAAGACCATGCTATTTTCCCAAGCCAACAATTAACTGATCATACCACGCTGCTTTGTTCTCAGCCTGTCCTCGAAGCGCCAAGAAACCGTTGGTGTACGTGCGCTGTATAAATAATTTTTATCATATCATATCAGACATGCATGACCCCTGAAACATCCTTCAGTAGGGTAAGAAGTGTTAATGCTTGGGAACACAAGTCAGGTATTAATTTGTGCATGTGCAAGTATGTGCTTGATAACTTTTCTAGGTTACGTCCCATGGCACATGAGACTTTTATAATGTTACAATCATTGGATTTAGTTTGCATTCTGTAATGGGAGTCAATCTTCCATACATTTTTAGATTGGATCTTTCATGAACTGAAAAAAATACTTTTCTTGCACAAGCAAGGATTGGACTAGCTATGATGGGTATAGGCTGCCCCCCTTTTTGAGCTTGAAACCCGGGTACTGGTTGTTTGTTAATTGATAATGGGGTGCTAAATGTTCTCCGTGCAAACTACATGTTTGTGAGCGCACACCCGCTTCCCCCCAAAAAAACACTTCTGATTTAATTGCTTAACTTCACTTCTTTTGTATTTTCCCTTTCATTTTGTGTAGATACCTTTGTATTAGAAGGTCCCTCCTCAGGGGAGAGCGTTAGGTCTCATAAAAGTGCATGGAATGCATGTATAGGTCGGCAGCCCGGAGGAAGGTCCCAGAACCGGATGGGCTCTTGGGGAGGGCTGAACCAAAACCAGGGGCAATTGAGATACTTATGCTCAATTAAAACCCTGCATTTGTTTTTATTCATGTCCATGGGACCCTATTAATGGAAAGGAATTCTCTTTGGGTATACCATGAGGCTTTTGCAGCTTATCTTACCAATTTGGATCCATTTTTTATCCAGATTTACTTAACATAAGGACTCCCTTCTGGTTGAGCCCACCCTGGTTGAACTACCCTAACAGGGTTTGGATAGGCGCTGATGATGAAGCATGCAAATATTTAATGGGTGAGGCATCTATTCCAAAATCTTTGGATGTCTTAGTAGGACAAGTTTCAAGTATTTATTTATGATCTTGGAAATCAGAAGAGATCCACATAAAATTGAAATTTACATTTTCAAAACATTCAAATATGATATACAAATACTATAAATATAGAAGACATCAAATAAAACCAATTTTGAATATAATACCCAACATTTTAAATGTTTTAATATATGTCTAAAAAACCCTTAAAAAAGTTAAAAATTCTATGACAAAATATTTCATTCGGTGGTACATAAATGGAATCTGTCAGAGCAAAGGCAGAGAGGATAGATAAAGAAAAACATATAGGCCTTATCCATTTACGTCAACATAATAATAGGGCAGGACAAATAAACAGTACATGAGTAACATCCTGGATAGGATTATTGCACAAATTGCAGGCTGGAGAGGAACCGTACCATTTAGATAATAAGTTGTTTAGAGGGAGTAGACCTTGCCTCATTATTAACCAAAAACGGCGCACTCCATGGGGCAGGTTCCAAGTAATATAAGCCTGTACTTTGTTTATCACACAGGAGTCAATAGACGGGTCGGTGCCTCTCTTTAGGATGCGGGCTTCCCTATCCCTGGTGAAACTCAATTTCCAGGTAGCCTGTTTCAGAGTGGCTTTTAATTGATATGGCGATAGGCTGAAAAGTACGGTTTCATCCAGTTGAAGCAAGTCTACCGCAGCTCTGACATTTTTAACAAATAATGATTGCTCATTTAAACTTCCTAATAATTATTTCCGGATAAAAGATCTTATTGTACCTAGCTCACCCTTTACAAGGCTTATAACCCAACGTACTATCCCCGCAAGTCCCTGTACCCAGCTACTTCTTAAACGAAATTCCAACCTTAAAGCAACCACGGGACAAGCAGAGTTAACTGAGGCTAGGCTCCGTAAAATTTAGCCTTCTGTTGTATTTAGTAAACCCCATTTTGCTAAGTCAAGTAATTCAATACCATACAACAGGGAGGCAAGAATGTTAGCACGAAATACCTCTAACAGAATTCCAAAGTGTCTCCTTCCAGTTGACCTATAGAGGGAACCCAAACTTTTCCCCTGTGTAATTACTTTATGAATATTATTTTCTATGTGTGCTTTATCACTTAGATTGCTACACACCGTTTTTCCCAAGAAGACATATGATATATGATTTTACAAGTTCCAGTTTTTGCCCACCTACAGACCAAACGTAATTTGCCATACTTCAACTTTTTTCTACCGTGCATGCACATTACTTTGCTTTTAGATACATTTATCTTTAAAAATGGGCCTCTGTATATTCATGTAGCACCTGTAGACGACTATTTAATCCCCTCTGCGTCAAATCCAGTATTAGTATGTTGTTCACATAAAGTAAACAAACAATTGATTTTCCCCCCAATAATGGGGCAATGCCCTCACTTTGAGACAGAGCATGGGGAAGATCAAATATATAAAGGGAGAAAAGTAGAGGGGCCAATAAACATCCTTATTTTAGGCCATTTACAATGGGGATTATTTGGGAGAGTCCTTTTTTCCCTCCCAATAAGACTCTACACCAGATATCTGTATAGAGGGCCCGGACTAACTCCAAGAGGATGGCTGGCATACCCAGGTCCGACAGTTTTCCCCCCAGCAACGGTCGATCTACTTTATCAAATGCTGTGGAGAAGTCTATAAACGCTGTGTACACTCTTCCACCTCTAAGTTTAACATTTTTTTTCGTTTATTACCTGTAGAGCCGTTAAATTATCGATAGTTCCATGTTTTGACCTAAACCCTGTTTGCTCAAAAGGTAAGATTTCACCCCCGTTCACCCAGTCATTTATTTGCTTCAATAGGCATTTAGCAAAAACTTCACCTACTGCATCTAAAAGAGCAATTTGACGATAGTTTTTTGGGGCATCTCGGTCTCCCTTCTTACAGGGGGACTAATATACTCCCCTTCCAGGATGGGAGGACCGTTTTGTTTGTATAGCAGTAATTAAACACCGGATAGAGGATTTTACTCCACATTTTACAGTTTTGTTTTAAAACCGTAATTGTAACTCATCCGGGCCCGTCGCCCCGGAGGACCGCATCCCTTTGATCGTCATTTCAATATCTTTAGTAGGACCTTCAAGTGTTTGTTCTTTTCTCTTTTTCTTCGCCTAATTCCCCTTTTGTGTATGGGATATGTTTGGGAGAACGCAACTACGTTTGGTTTCTCTTGCTCTCCCTCTGTGATAATAAGTAATTGACTCTGCCCCAGCAGAACATCCCTTTCAGAGTTACCAATCCAGTTTAAGATGGCCAGGACTCAGGAAAGCCTCCAGCAGGTGCCTTACTTGCACATCTGCAGCAACGCAATCTAAGGGCCGCAGATGCCCCTCAGAGCTGCAAGTATGAGCCTCCATGAAGTAACTACATTTCAATGCTTTCCCCTAAAAGCAAGGGGAACCATAGAAATGTGTCCATTCATGGAATATCTAGACTCAGAGACAAAGTATGGGCATGTTTGTGTGCATGTCATCATTAGAGGTAGCTTCAACATACGGAGGACAGCAAGTTGGTACTATTAATAAATTCAAGAATAGCAACATGCATACATACCTCCTTTGATGGAGGACTGGGATTATACTGTTGTGTATTATAACTAGTAGTAATCAATGATTCGATAATGATTGGATATTTGGAGATTGAGATCACCCAATATATCCCCCAAAAGAAACACACCACCCAACAGATATGGGGACTGGGGAGATCTTGTATGACAAGTCGATACCAAAGGGGATACTGGAGTTGACCCGAGCTCCCTTGACTTGCTGGCACAATTTTCTTAAATATATTAAATGGTACAAAACCATTACTAATAAAACCTCCATGTGGTATGAATCCTGGCTACCCCAAAGTCTCTAGGCTGCGGGGATTCGGGAGTTGGAACCTCAACCGCATTTCCAAAATAGAAAAACATGTGGTTCAATAATTACATGAAGTCCTTCAAAGAATTAGCTGCAGAACTGCAATTACACAAAACTCAATTATTCCGTTATTTACATCTCAGGCATGCTCTGGCATACTACACCTCCGTCTTACAACGTGTGCCATAATTTATCCCTCTTGTGTCAAAAATACAATGGAAGGCCTGGGTGAAAAAGGGATCTCCTGCATTTAGCGACCACTGGTCCTCAATGCACTAGATCCCTACACACAACTCAACGCCCACTAGCACCAAGACATTAGCTCCAAGAAGCTAATATGACTGCCAGGTGTTAATCTATATCTGCCAGGGTCCACCTAATACAATTTAAATACTTCCACCAAATGTATTACGACCCAAATAAACTTTGGCGTATCGGACGCAAACCTGACAATCACTACCTGTGATGCACTATGGAAGGCGCTGGCTTCTTCCACATGGTTTAGAGCTCCCTCTCATACCTTACACTGGACTAGGATACACAACAAAATGAGTAAAATTGTAGGCTATACACTCACCCCAAACCCTATCCATAATGTCATTTGTTACTGCTGGCAAAACAAGTGATTGCACTATGATGAATCACACCCGACCACACGGACACTCACAGAATGGTCAGAGGGAATTGAGGCATATGCAGCCATTGAAAAGTCAGTGTATATAGCTCGTATATGTCCACGGAAGTACCATGCAATATGGTATGCATGGAAGGATTACACTGACTAACGTCAACATCTCCTGCTGTGGATTAATTGACCTTACCGGCATACTGCTAAATGTAAAATGTAATGGTGTGTTGACCTATATGTGGATGTTTTCTACTGATTTTTGTTTTAATACAAAACTACATAAAAAGATTTCTGAGAAAAAGAATATCAACGAGCAACTCAACTGTGATCTTACAAGAAAAAGAACACTGCATGATCATCTGCTCTGGACTATGTAAAGCCAGAGACGTTTTAAGGCATGGTCAAAGTGGGCAATTGCCTAGAGCCCCCACCTTCCAAGGAGCCACTGGGAAAGTGAACTAACTTTCGGACTCCAATCTGTCTGTTTCTCTATCACAACCTTTAAGGTATTTTTCAATATTGTGTGTGGCATCATGGGGTTTGATTTAGCGGAAAACGGGCAATAAAATACAAAATTGATGTGAGCAGGGGCCCCTAGAGTATGTATTGACCAGTGCCCACAAAATCATTAAAAAGGCACTGTGTAAAACAGGTCATGCATTAACTTCCTTTCAAATGAGGCTTCTATTTGACAAATCCAAGTCATACTTTCTCTTAAATCTGTTCCTGGTTTACCTACCAATTCGCCTTGACCCTTTGACGGCTGGAAAGCTGGGAATGCAAAAGGTAATATCTTTGTCACGGGAAGTTGAAACCGGAGCAAGCAGGTTTCATCTTCTTTCTCGCGTGTAGAGATGATTTTTTTAAAACATTCTTCTGTCAAGGGGAAAAAATGTTTTTTATTATATTTCTGTATTTTGTCAGACTCAGATGCAAACTACCAAAACGACGAACAGCAGTAAATCCCATATTCGCTAGTCTTTGTAGCAGGGAAGGCCTGAATATCAAGCCCTTATTGCGAGAAATTTCAGGTCAAATGAATTAACTTTACACACTGCATGCGCATAAAGCAGGCACTGCTCTTCCTTGAGCCAGCGAGGTCCCGCATGATGCAGCTCCAGGACATTCAGAGATTAAATTCATACCAACAGAGCATTAACAACAACAACATCAAAAACAGACCATCATTTAAAGTGCTGGCATTTAGGGTAACAACTATAGAGGCAAAGGACCCCTAATACGCAATTACAAACCATAAGAGAGGACGGATCGCCCAACAAAATAGAACGTAATAGGACCACACAGGGCAGGGAAACTACTTACAAGTGGAACTGTCAAAGGCAGGAGCTCAAGTTAGAAGGTTTTTGGTCCGCGTATAAATAACCAGACAATCCTAAATCAACAGCAAACAGGAAAGTAGAAAAGTGGAGAAATGCAGCGGGTAATGGGTGAGGGAGAATTGAATCATGCCTTGAGAAAAATACAAATTTCTACTGAAGTGGTTCATTGAACATATTTATTGTTCGAATTTGTTGCTTGCATGTTCACATAGTTCATCTTCATTGTGTTCATTCACCAACTTGATAAAAAATTCTTCTTCGACAGATACAAGGAAATACAGTCAAGCCGTGTTACAAAATTCTTCCTTCTGATGCAAAGAAATACAGCCAACACGTGTTACCCGAAAAACATTTGCTTCTTCAGGGCTTTCAAAATACACAAACAATTCTATGTTTCATACATTCCTGCATACAGTACATAACTTCCAATGATAAATTCTCCTTGCAGGATATTTCACAGTAGTAGTAGAAAGCTTTATTCGATTTTAAAACAGATTAAAATCATAAAAGCAATAATCATAATATACAATTTCATACACAATCATAAAAATACATTAAACATATTATTAAACATTGAATTTAGATTTACAGAGTAAAGTCTTACATAACTACAATTTCTGGATAAAAATTTGGATTTGATTTCCACCGAAAACTAGTACAGTTCCAAACATAATTACTATACACACTTCAATTTTAAGCCATAACATTTTGTACCACACAGGAACTACAATAGATCATGTTTGAAACGAATTTTCAATACATTTTTAAGAAACATAGCTATGCTTTTAGCATTTGATACTGATTCTATATATTGTAATGCCATAAGGGCAGGGCGGCATCTGCGCAGACCCTGGGATTGCAGTAATGGAATGATCCAACGTTTGCGTGGTGATTTATAAAATTTACAGAACAGTAATACATGGATAGTGGTCTGTTCAGAATTACCATCACAAGTACAGCGGATAATTGTAATAGACCAATCTTGTCTCTTTGGGAATGTAACCATACAGAAAAATATACTGAGCCTAAATCGTGTCAGCAAATATTTTTCATTGCTGGCCAGACAAAAGGTGAGATACGGTTGTATGCCCTGGGTATATTGAATTGTTAAAATATGTCGGTTTGACACTGTATTAATTTCTTGGGCTATACGTAGTTCCCTTAAATGTGACAAACATAGCGTCCTCAAGGTCTTTCTTGTAATAGTAGTTAAAATAGTAGGTTCTTTAAAATAAATAGAAAGATCCAAATCCTTAAGAAAGTTGTGTACGAAGGACAGCCACGGGATATCTGACCAATTGTCTAGGCCCAAACAGTCTAAGACTAGCCCACGTGTTAGACTACATTGCTCGGTAGACCAAATACGGTGCCATAGTAATATTGGCTGAATTTTAATATAATCAGGAATGTAATCCATGCCCAATTCGACATGACAAGCAAACGTTGGAGAACATTGTGGAATGGCCAACAGAAAACGAATGAAATTGTTCTCTACCCTCTGTAAAATATCCACGGGTACATAACCCCACACACCAGCACCGTATACAGCTATGCTGTGACACTTTGCATGATATATTTGTATAAGTTCTTTTGGGGGGGCTTCCCTATTTTACGAGCAAAGGCAATAAGGGCAGAAGTAGCTCTCAGAAACAGGAGATGCCTACTAGCAATGGCCGGTTTCCAAGAAGAAGTGTTATCGAATAGAATACCTAAATATGGGTAGGTCTTGGTGCAATCCAGCTTGGCTTCTTCAACATGTATCGATTTTTTCTTGGCTGTCTTTTTACCAAACTGCATAGCAACAGTTTTTTTGATATTGACCATTAAGCCCAATGAGGCCATAAATTTACAGTAGGAGTTTAACTGATTCTGAAGTTGTAATGGGGTGCGCGCCATGATCACTGCGTCGTCCGCGTAAAGTAACGCAGGAATGGGACGACGGGCGATTGCTGGCAGGTCCTGACTCCCCTCTAACATGGCCTTCTCAAGACCGTTGGTATAGAGGTTAAATAAGAAAGGAGCCAGGACACACCCCTGTCTGACTCCCTTGGTGAATGCGAAAGGGGGAGTAAGCTCACCATTCACCCCAAATCTCACCCTGGCCGATGCTTCGGAATACAACTCGCGTAGGAAAGATTTTATCGGAAGGTCTACGCCCAGGTCTGTTAAAATTTACCACCGTCCGTCTTGAGCGAGAGACACAGTCAAAGGCTGTAATTGAAACAGGCTGTAGCCTCCCTATGGTAGATAAACTGTGGTCACGAAACACGAGGTGGCTTATCTGTATTTCTTTGCATCTGTTAAGGAAGAATTTTTGTATCAAGGCTTGACTGTATTTCCTTGTATCTGTTGCAGAAGAATTAGGTATCAAGCTGATAAATGAATACAATGAAGATGAACTCTATCAACATGCAAGCAACACATTTGAACAATAAATATGTTCAAGGAACTACTTAAGTTGAAATTTGTATTTTTCTCAGTGCATGATTCAATTTCTGACCTGGATGGAAAACGGGGAACGGAGAAGTAGCGCTGGGCAATTTTTTTATTTTTTTCCTTTGTTTGAATAAAAAGGTTAGGGAGAATGATGGGGAATGAAATAAAACAAAAACGTGTGGAGAGATAACCTGCTTTGGCCTACTTAGGATCTTGAGGAAGGTCCTCCCGCTACTCCCCCTAGAGGCCAAAAGGGTGGCGGTACAAGGCCTTATCCAGTCGCGCCTGGATTCTAACAATGCCTTGTATCTAGGGGCACCAGAGATGACCCTACGGAAATTACAGGTCATCCAGAATTGCGCGGCCCGCACCGTGCTGAAACTCCCGCGCACTCAATCTGCCAGACCTGCTCTGAAAACTCTCCACTGGTTGCCAGTGAGGCAGAGAGTGACCTTCAAGGCTCTGTGCTTGGCGCACCGCGCTTTTTGGAAAACAGCCCCAGCCATCAATACTGACCTTATCATCCCTTACCAACCTAACAGGAACCTCAGGTCCACAGAGGCGTTCCTCGCTGTTGTTCCCAGAGTGAAGCGAGCCAGGTCCGGGGGCAGGATGTTCTCCTTGAACACTGCCAAGCTCTGGAATGCTCTCCCCATCTCACTTCGGTCCAACCCAGACCTACTCTCGTTCCGTAAAAGTCTAAAGACCCTGCTGTTTGTTAAATCCGACTCCCCCTAGATCCCCTCCAGGTACTCCCTGCTTCTATTCAGCGCTTGGACGCTTTCGGGCAGCAACGCGCTCTACAAATGCTTTTACAATTACAATTACAATGATGAAACGAGGTGCAAAGCAAACAAAGTATGGAGTACATTCCTGAATTACAGTGCAGATGTTAAGGGCAACTTCATGGTTTAGAATAGATACTCATATTGGAGGATATTAAGGACCAAAATTAAAGTGCCTTTGAAACAGGAGAAGTCCTGGAAGTAATTTAGGCTTACTCCACGCGACCAGTGTCACTGCCTTTGCTACAGCTGGCCTCAAAGGTGGCAAAATCAGTGCCTAATACAAAGAACAGCTCACTCTTATAGGCATCAGGGGCTCTACCCTGTTTTCTGTCCATTTTTTATAATACTAACAGTAAATATTAGTATAGTATTTACCATTAGTGTAATACAAAAATTAAACAGCAGGAGCTGGAATGCAACATTCACTGTCAGCTGAAATTAGAAAAAAATGCTTTTAAATATATGCTGTGTCTGTGCTCACAGGCTAGAGTGTGTGAGTGAGTGAAAGTGAGTGTGTGACAGTCAGGGACTGGTAGTGAGAATCAGTGAGATCAAATGCCAGTTAATATGAGTGGGTCAGAGTGCATGAGAATGAGGGAGTTAGAGTAAGACTGAGTGCAAGTGAGTATACTTGAGAAAGTAAGAGGGAATCAGAGTACGAATGAGACTAAGGGGCCCATTAGGATGGTGGGTGGATTGCCCCCGCCAGGCTGGCGGTAGCCAACACCGGCCTGGCGGGGGCAATCCGCCCTCCATCAGCACCTATATTCCCCCGCCATATCAGTATGGCGGGGATCGCAGCGGACGGAAAGACCGTCCGCAGCTTTTCCGCCCCGGTCGCCTTGCGGCCAGGGCGGAAAAGGATTGATATGGTGGCGGTGTCTATTAGACACCGCCAGCCATATTACAATGGGCTCAGTTAGATGCCTTTCCGTGGCGGCGATGCCGCCACGGAAAGGCATGCGGTCTTCACTCTGGGGGCCCCCTGTGGGCCCCCAGAAGAGTGAAGGAGAGGTGGGGGATGCACACGGGGGGTACCTGTGGGACCCCCCCAGCATTTGCATACACGAAGCGGCAGGCACCGCACGGTGCCTGCCGCTTCGTGTATGCAAATGCATACATGCATTTTTAGCATTGCGGCGGGCGGTGCAGAGAGCACCGCCCCCCCCCCACAATGTTAAAAATTAGGGATGCGCCCGCCACTGTGGCGCGCCCATCCTAACCCCCACCACGGGACCCCCGCCCTTATGGCGGGCGGTCCCAATCCCCGTGAGGATGGCGGGCAAAGTCCGCCCGCCATCCTAATGACGTCCTAAGTGTGCATGAGTGAGAACAAGTGCGTAAGAGTGAGTGCAAAAAAGAGAGTGAGAATGAAAATTGTGGGTGCAAAAGAGTGAGAATGTCAGTCAGTCAGTCAAACAGCTTTATTAGACGATTGTCATAAAAGCAATACATTAAAACAATTCATGCAATAAAAATAGAGATAAATATCACACAGAAGTACTACAAAAACTAAAATTCATGAAGATAGGAAAATATCATCAAGACTGGGGACATCAAGAGTCAAAGTTAATCACAGCATTACTTATCCATTAGGAAATTTAGTTCTAATAATTGTCATAAAAAACATTGAAAGAGTTTGTGCAATAAAGATAGGGATAAAATTCACACAAAAATACTACAAAAGCTAAAATCCATCAGGATGAGAAAATTTCATCAAGACTAGGGACATCAAGAGTCATAGAGTTAATCATAAGATTACTTATCCCTTTAAACATTTACTTCTAATGACCCATGCCCATCCCAGAAATTTGGCAACTGCTATGTATATTAGGGGGCTGGGATTTGTACAGATAATTCTAAGGGCCAGTAGTCCACTCCGAGTGCCACCAATTTAGCCATTGGACGCAACCAAGCTCTACGCGGGGAAGAGTAAGCTTGACATTCGAAGAGTGAGTGGCTAATTGTTTCCTTAGAATTCGGGCAAAATGGGCATGAGGGATTTCCACCACTAGACCACCTGGATGTAAATGCTCTGACAGGAATGCTGCCGAGTCTCAATTGGAAGTAGAGCTTTCTATCCAGTGGTTTAGTTATGTCGTCCCAAAATGGCTCAAATGATGTCTCATCCTTGAACTCCATAAAAACCCTGGTTAGTGAGAGTGGGGGAGTGGACCTAAACAATTTGGAAAATATAATTTCCAAATACATGCCCTTTAAGGCTTTTTTTGACGGAAAAGTAGCATTCGTCGGTCCTCCCATGTCTCCACCAGACCCAGCTCCCTGAGAATCGCTCCAATTCCAGAGAGCCATTTTATCTGATGAAAGACACCACTTTTAATAATATCAAGGAGGCCCCTTGCAAATATTTCCAGTTCCGGCGTAACCCATATTCGCCTCCAGTATAATACCGGGCGAAAGTTTGCAATGATTTTAATTGGTGTCATGCCTAAGTCCTGTAAGACAGGCTCCATGGGTGTGCTCTGTGGCAGCATGGTGAGTTTATGCAAAAAGCTATTTTCGGAACATGTTAATTTACTTAGGTTTCCTTGCCCCCAGATTTCTACACCATAGAGGGCTGCACCCAGAGCCTTTGCTTTATAGACCATAATTGCAGGGGCCAATGGTTTAGTCAGGGACTTAGCATGTTCTCTATTCAGTAATACGGCAAGTTGCCAATGTTTTAGGGCTACGAGATCTATCTGTTCGTTCCATCGTAGGTCATGCTGGATGGTTACGCCAAAATATAAAAATGATTTTACTTGTTCCAGGGGTTGTTTGTTCATTAGTATTTTCCCTCTGAATGTCTTGTGCTGGTTAAAAGACATGAATTTTTATTTTAAAACATTAATTTCAAGCACCTGATCAGTACAGAAGGCTTCAAAGATTCCAAGTGCTTTTTGCAAGCCACTCGGAGTCTTTGAAATAATAAGGCAATTGTCGGCGAACATTAAAATAGGTACTTTGGCGCCTGCTAAAATTGGAGCATCAACACTTGCCTCAATCAGGACCTTTGCCACATTATTAATATAGAGAGAGAAGAGCGTTGAGGCTAAAGAGTGAGAATGATTAAGAAAAAGCAAGAGAGAATGAGTGTCAGTAGGTAAACGTGAGTGTGAGAAAAAATATGGTGTTATGCTTGCACATCTGCCTTTGGCATGCTGAAGGTAATTTTTGTAGAGGCATCCTTGGGACAATGCTGGTGTTGGCATAATGGAGGCAATTCTTAGCATGACAGGCACCTGTGACAAAATACTGGCACTGGCATGCTAGGGGTAATATGTAACATGTGGTATGGGATATCAATGGCAAAAAGTAGCACACTGGAGGAACTTCTTGGCATAAGGACACCTATGGTAAAATGGTGGTACTGTAATGCTAAATATAATTCATGGCATATCGGGCAGCTGTGGAAAAATCCGAGTGTTGGCACACTTCAAAAGACCACATTATTCTTGGCATGGGGGTACCTGTGGCCCAATGCTGGCATTAGAACATTGGAGGAAATTATTGGCATAAGGGAGGACAACCATGGCATATCGGAGGGGGCAATCATGACAAAATGTTAACCCTGATCTACCGAACATAAATTTTACATAAGGGGCGACACTGTATATTAATGGCAATAGGGACAACAAACAGGCATACTGTATGTAATGTTTGGCATAAGGAAACACCTGTGGCATTTGGAGGGCACCCGCCCCAAAATGCTGGCCCTAGCACAATAGAGGTCATTTTTGACATACTGTGGCACCAATTGCACATTTTGAAAAAATGGTGTCAACTCCTGGGGAGGTTGAGGTTTCACTGGTGGCACAACATAAAAGGGCTTGAATATTTATCCAGTGTTCTTTCAGAGTCAAGGGTTTTAGCAAATGTTTGCAAAAAATTCTGCAATAAAATGTACTTCCCTGACCCCATTTTTAAAAAACTTTTCTCTGGGGAGATCTCCCCTCCCCCAGATCTCACTAGAAAAGGTCTGCCACGCTTGCTTTGCTTGCTCCAGTTAGGAGAACTATTGTATTACATCCCATCACATTCAAAGATCATGCCAGCAGCCTAATGAAGGTTTATCTTAAAAAAAAGATGTTTGTGTTGTGTTAATCATGCAATTATTATGGAACTTAAGTGGGGTGAATTTTTGTGATGTCATCCAGGTCAAAGTCATTTGGCGAAGTGTGGCTCAGTGGTTAGAGGCGGCAGACCCGGAGGCTGAGAGCGGCCGTGGACCAGGGTTCGATTCCCGACGCGGCAGGGTCTCGGGCTCAAAAATTCCACGGACTCGTTAATTCTCGCGCCGGTGCCTACTCAACTCACGGGGTCACACTCTGCGACTCTGGGCAATAGCTTGCTTAATCTCCACTACGGCCCCTCGCGGCGGGATGCCTGGCTTTCACCTTGTGGATACCCTGCTGGGGGTATCTCACAAGGGAATACCAGGACGGGTTCCCTAAGCAAGCGCCCTGAGACCTTCGGGTGATTTGTGCGCTATATAAGTCAAATTACATTACATTTTTTACATTATATGTGACATCACTTCCTAAGAAGAGTCAGTGTCAAAAGTCATATGATGTCACTTCCTGTGATGTCATTAAGGTGAAAAGATGTTGGTAAGATTCCTAGGTACTGGCTGATCAGACCCCGAATACAACATCCATTTCCATGAAACTGAGAGAAAAGTGATGCATTTTTAGGCATGATGTTGATATCTGAAGGGCATTCTCTATGAACACGTTAGTTACATTTGAAAATGCCTTATCTGATAGATACTTAATCCAGCTGCAGATTCTTTGCCTTTAGAATTATCTCCAGATGACAGATTTGATCCGGAATCTTTTTCTCGAGCACCGGTAGGTGGCGTCGTTAGACTCTGCGTGACATTGCCTGCATCGTCTGAGCCTGAATTGGTGTGCGTGGTTCCTATATAGGTGCCCCCTGCACACTAATGTCAGCTTCTTTTTGTGACTTTCCACACCAGGAGCATGGAACCACGAAGAACGGACCGGACTGTCTAGGCAGTAGTATTTGGTGAACATGTGCAAGACTGGCAATTATCCAGGACCAGAACTCAGAGTGCTAATGCATTGGTTGCTGCTTTAGCACTGGTGGAATGTGCATGCCAGCCCTCAGTGGGTTACTTTTGGCCAATGCGTAGCAGATCATGATACAGAGCATTATCCATTGGGATATGGTCTACTCGTGCACGGCCAGTCCTTCCTTCGCTCCGACATACTCATCGAAGAGGGGTCATCCACCCGGAACTCTCATTAGTGGTCAAGGTAGAATGTCTACTCTCTTTTTAGGTCCACACAGGGAAGTCACTTGGAGGGTAGGCAGAGTGATGGATTGGCCTAAATGAAAGGGAGTAAAAAACTGTCTTACTAAGCACCAGCATGCCTGAGTAGATGTTTAAGTATGGCAGTTTGGATGACAAAGTCTGAAGCTCGTTGACCCTCTGGGCAGATGTTATGCACATGAGAAAGGCCGTCTTGATGGTCAGGAGCCTGAGAAGACAATTGTGCAAAGCCTCAAAAAGAGCACACATAAGCTAAGTGAGGACAAGATTGAGGTCCCACTGAGGCATAATTAAAGGGGAAGGAGGAAATAAATGTTGCACACCTTTCAATAATTAATTTACAATAGAGTATTTGAAGAAGGTTGGCTGGTCATGCAACAGCAGAAAAAATTGAATAGCAGATAGATAGGCCTTGAGAGTGCTCAGAGCAGAGCCCTGCCGGGGAGGAGAAAGAGTAAAGAGAAGAACCTGAGAGGGGGGGGGTGGGGAGGGGGGGGCAGAAAGGGAACAATTTGTCTTTTTGTACACCACGCCAAAAATTCTCCCCAATGGCAGGTGTATACCGTCCTCGTAGAGGGACGCCTGGCTGCCAAGATAATGCTGCAGACTTCAGGAGGAAGGTCGAAAGTTGTCAACTGTCACGGATCAATCACAAAGCAAGAAGGTAAAGAGTGGACAGGTTTGAGTGGGGGACCCTCCCTGATAGAAGATTCTCCTGAAGGGGTAGCCTGATCGGAGGAATGATGGCCATACTCAACAGCTCGGAATACCAGAATCTCTGTGCTCATTCCAGAGTGACAAAGATAACTTGGGCTTGGTAGTTCATAATCATCTTGACAACTCTGGCCAGGAGTAGTATGGGCGGAAAGGCATACAGGAGGCCCGAGCTCCATTCGAGATGAAAAAAGTTTAGGAGCGAGAGCTGCCTTGTGGAAACTCCAGTGGGCCGAACTGCTGACAAGGCACGTTCTCGTTGGTGACTAACAAATATAACCAAGGCTCTTCCCAATGCAGAAAGAGAACTTGCACCACCTCCTGATGGCGAAGTCATTTATGATATTTAAGGCATCTTTGGCTGAGTTCGTTTGCCCTGGCATTCCGAGAGCCCACCAGTTATTGAACCACAAGGGATATGCCTCTAATGTTCCAGCCATGTTCAGAGACGCAAGGCCTCATAACACAAGGTCCAAGACCCAATCCTGCCCTGTTTGTTACAGTGCCACATGGTGGAGGTGTTGTCTGTGAACGCCTGTACTAACCTTTCCTTGATGGAGGGTAGAAAGGCTTTGAATTCCAGCCAGAACACCTGGCGCTCCAACAGGTTGATGTGGTCCAAATTCCACTGGAGACCAGAGGCCTCTGATCTTCACCTCTCCTAGATTGCCGTCCCCTCTCAGAAGTGATGCATATGTCACCAATGTCAGACCCGGTTGGGGAAGGGAGAGGGGCCTACTGTTCACCCAATCCCGATTTGCTAACCATCACTTCAGATGTTTTGCTGTTCCCTCCACGATCTGGACCATGCCGGAGAGATTCCACCTGTAGGAAAGTAGGATCTGCTTGTATGGTACCCCCTCTTTTTGCCTGGTGCTAAGCTGTTACTGACAAGTCTGACTAGGATCCTGCTAATCAGGACCCCAGTCTATCTGCGTTCTCCCTTAAATTGTTGAGGTTAGTACGTAGGTACATCCCATATTGGATACTGGCATACCCTTTACAGTCCCTAGTATACGGTACTAAGGTACCCAGGGCATAGGTACCCCAGAGGTCCCCCATGGGGTGAAGTATGCATTATGCCAAACATGGGAAACCATTCAAAATGTAACGACAGGCCTGCCAGTGCAGCCTGTGTAAGCTGGTGCTGGCACCACTGACTAAAGATATAGGTTTCCTACATCTAGGGTCACTGCACTTAAAACGTATAAGTCACCCTTTTAGCAGGCCTTTGCAATCTTGAAGGCAGGGAACTTGGTTCTAAGTAAGAGGGTACCCCTGCATGAGCAGGGCACCCCTTCAGCCAACGGAGTTCATTCTCTCAGGTTGTTAGTGTAGCAGTCATATACTATATAGAGGGGCACAGCATAATTACACAATGACCATCTTCAAACTGGCTGCAACGAATCCAATCATGTTTGGTATCCAACATATTAGAATCAAATGCCCACACCATAGATTGTGTGGGGGTATGAGTCCAAGCACTGGCAGAGCCCTCCGTTAGGCTCTCAGTGTTCCCAGTGCCAACCTTCTAGACCCAGAAAGCACAAAGCGGTTGCTGCCGACAAGAGACACATTTCTGCCCTCCTGCTGCTGAGCCAAGCTTGAGCAGGGGAAGGCAGAACAATAGGCATCCTGTCACAGGGAGGTGTGACCACCTCCCACACAGGATTTAGTGTATAGGGACCAGGTGGGTGTGCTTGCCAGCTCCACTAAGTCTGCATGAGGGGCACATTTGGTCTCCCTGTGCACAGTCCAGTTCAAACCCGACCTGTGAGCAGTTGGCCTCTGCTCTGGCGCGAAACTGGACAAAGGACATGGGGGTAAACTCCCCCCTGTCCAGACCCTCCCCTGAGAGGGTCCCCTGAATTATCCCAACCCTTTCCTAAGGGTACTTAAGGGCGTACCTGTGGGTGGGTCCCTAGGTTCATTGTGGGACAAGAATCAGACACCACTTCTTCTTCTACCGTCTGGGCACTCTGGACTTTGCTAGACTTCGTTTGGGCTCAACTTTGTCTACCTTCCAGTCTGCTGCATCATCTGTGCCTGTGCGCCATACAGGAACCTTCCAAGGCATGTGGGCATCAGAGACACCTTAAGGAATCTCCCTTGGAGCGAAGGAGTCACTCCCCTGCATTTGCAGGCACCGCAACTAAGTCAACCGGTCTGCTGATCCTGAGCTCCTTTGGACTCTGTAAGGTTCTGCAACTCAGGTGGTGGTTTTCCACAGCTCCCAGCACCAAGTTTGAGGCCAGTATCCCTCATGAGGGTTTCAATAACCGAACCCCTGTGCACTGCATCAAGTTGCAGTTGCAAAGGCTTGTTAGTTTCCTTCCAAGAAGATCTTCGGGCTCCAAGTAGCCCCAACCTCGAGCACCTCCAATGACCAGAATCTCGTGTATGGAGGCCTGCATCTTTTGATGAGCTGCTTGAGGTCCTCTCGCTACTCCAGTGCCTGTGGGTCCATAAGAGGGTCACCTTTGTTTCTTTTGGGCTCCCCTGATTGCTTGGGACCTGCTTTTGGTGAGTTCCCTGGACCTTGCTGGTCCCAACACTGCACCCCATTTTGGTTTCTGTATTGTTTGCATTTGCCAAGACTTGTTGGTGCTCTCGCCAGACACTGATCCCTCAGCACTCGACATCTGATGTTGTTGTAAATTGGCAGCGTTCGGGGTTAGCATTTAGCTGAATCCATCTTGTATGCAGCAGCCATTTTGTTTGCCATGTGCTCACCATGTGCTCTGTCCTACCTTGCTGTCGTTAACTCTTGCACTCTGCTTATAGACAGACTATATTTAGGCTCTGCTACTCTGCACATGTGCAGAGGAAACTGAAACTGTTCAAACCACATGTTCTAGTCCCTAACTGTCAGGGTATTTCTGTCGGAACCAGCAAACTGTTAGCTTCACCCTACTGTTGACAGTGCATTTCTGTATGACCTTTTATGTATGTTACCCTTCTGTTCTATACTTGTAACGCCTTCTTTTGAGCCCCTGTGTGGGTATAAAGGGAGCATGTTCCTTCTGTTCAGTGTGCTACTTCATACACTACCGAAGGGTGTTGTGTGAATGTAGTTCGACCTCTTGAGGTTAATAAAGCGCTCTGTTTTATATTGCAGTTTTCATGCCAACTTCTTTCCTATTGGTCTGAGGACTTGTGCAGAGAAGGGCGGACCCCTACCACTGGTAGGCCTAGCTGAGGCCCACCCGACAATGTGGGACAGTTCATACACGGCTACTGGTCATCCTCAGTATCGCCTGGTCCTAACAGCTGTAGAGTCAAGGTCATCATCATCCATCCTGCAATACCCGACATCGGAGGGCTTTGTCTTCCAAGCCTCCTGGTCACTCCTGAGTGACATAGACTCTATCCCCTCTGCTTCGAGGTCCCTCTCATCTGGAATCCACTTTCGGATTCAACCGGACACGTTCTTCTTCAGTAGCAGCACTTTCCTGAAGTCCTCTAATGAGTTCAACGGAAGCTTCCAACACCACTTCACACGTATGCACTTGGCTTCCCTGGTATAGGCAATGTGGGTACTAGGATATCCACAGTTGGGGTGGCTCTCCAACCTTCTGTCTTCCACAGGGCTTCTTCAGGGTCCACTGGGAAGGTTCCTTAATCTTTAAAAATCCAACCGCAACTTACCCGTAGAGTTGTACAGAGCACGCAGTCGTGTTCCCACACTGTACAAGCTCTACGTGTGGTCCCTATCTACTCACCGTGGGTGGTTTCTTGGGTCCCCAGCACTTCTACGTCCTCTCAACACTGTCTTGACCAGAGTTGTGGTTCTTATACCACTTTCTTAGTATATGGTTTGCCCCCCCCTCCCCCGGTGTCCACTGTGTATTTCGTGCTATTTACTGTATTTCTATGCAAAGTATTGTGTGCATTTTGCTTATCTCCATGTAGCAAATATCTAAATGTGTTAGAGAGTATTCTATAACAAATACATATTTTTATAAATATATTTGCGATTCTTTTTTTTACTTCATCTATACTATAAGATTGCATTCTGGTAAACAAGCTGCTTTGCACTCCTTCTGAACTAAGCCTGAAGGCTGCCCTCCACAGCTACCACTTAGAGAGCTTCTAAGGATGTCTAAGACCTATTAAATTACCATAAGTGTTGTCTGTACTGGTGCAAGATGCCTACTTACATTAGTGGACATCATATACCAGGCTAGCTTCTCACACTACCGATACAACACTCACTGAAACTTCACAGAGCCTGCATATACCAGTGGGCATGTGTCACAAGCAGGATGCAGAAGGCCATGAGGCACAGCAGCCTCAGAGGCAGTCTGAACAAAATCCAGGATGGAGGCTGAAACATCAGTATCATAGCCTGAATATCTTGGACTCGCCATTTGGGAAGATATACCTGAAACTACAACTTTTCCAGAACAGCTAAGATGAAAGGGAGCATCTGAGATGGAGTCAAGTGTGCCTTCAGTACGGTGATAGTGAACAGCCTGTGGTGGGCTTGCCTTCAACAGGCAGTCATTAAGATGGGGGACAACTGGCACCCCTGATCTCCGCAGAAGAGATGCAACCACCACCATCACCTTAGTGAACACCTGTGGGGTACTGGTACAGCCAAAAAGGAGCACAGTGAATTGAAAGTTCTCATGTCCCACAGTGAACCACAGATAACGCCTGTGGGGAGGCAGAACGAGAATGCAGAAATATGCGTCCAGCAAGTCCAACAGAACCAATAAGTCTCCAGGGACCAGGGCAAACAAGACCTGAGGAAGTTGGAGAATTTAGAATTTCTCCTGAGGAAGAAATTGAGAGGGCCCAAGTATAGGATAGGATGAAGAGCTCCGTCTTTTTTGGGTACCAGAGAGTAGAGGGATTAGGAACCAAAACTTACTTCTGGTGTCGCCACCCTCTCTATTGCTCCTTTGGCCAAGAGAGCCGTCACTTCTTGGCAGAGAAGGAATAGGTGGTCCTCTGTTATCCTGCCGCAAGTAGGTGGCTTGGCGGGAGGGATAGACATGAAGGGGAGGGACGATCTGCAAAACCCACTGGTCTGATATGACAGACTGCCAGTGGGGCAAGTGATGGCAAATCCTGCACTCCACTTGGTGCCCATGATGGTGAGAAAGCAGATTATAAGGGTTTAAAGGCTGCAGCTGCCAAACGAGTGGTGGACAGGCCTGACCTTTGGCTGCCTGACCCACAAGGTCTGTGGGTAGTGTGTCCTCAACCACACAGAGTCTGTGAAGCTTACGTGCCATGGTGGCTGGGATGGAATGGACGCAACTGGAAGCTACTTCCATAGCCACGAAAAGAACAAAAGGCAGATTGGAGGTGACAAGGGGCTGCAGCTCCTGGAAACTTGCCCAGGTGCTGTCTCTACCGTGGAGCCAGGCCTCAAATGTCAATGCTCCCTCCATTTCATGGGCCAACAGATGAAGAGAAGCCAAAGATCTCTTCGACTTCTTCTTCTTTTTGTGATGGGACTTACCTGAATGACCCAACTCCGTGACTGCTCGAGGGACCTTCCTCTTGACTGGGATCGATAGAGTCGCTGCGTCACACGTTGAGCTGCCAGGAGCTTGAGGGATCGCTCCCTTATGGCCTTCAGTTTAAGGGAGCACCAAACAGAGCAGGCCTTAGGATCGTGGTCACGCCGGAGGCTCCAAAGGTATACAAGAAGCGGGTCAGTCACCAACATTGAGCAGTGACAGATGCCGCAGGGCTTGAAGCCAGCCTTTCAAGAACACATCCCTGCCACACCAGGAGGAAAACCTCAAAAAGACCACACCAGACAAAAAGCCGGAAAAAGTTAGTAAAAAATGCACTAGGCGGTCGCTCCAGGTCTGTGCTGACTGGAGCAGAAAGAAGAGAACTGGCGTCAGATCGCTGGGGTGGCCACTAGATAGGGACTGTGCACGTAATTTCCGGTGTTGACGACACAATGCAGAGCCGAACTATGCCACTTACCGGCATGCAGGGGTACTGCTTGAGAAAACATTTTCGGATCCAGTCTGACGCTTGGAGATAATTCAAAAGCTAAGTAATCTGTGGCTAGAAGTTTCTATCAGATATGATGAACTTCTGGGATCCATGCAATCTGCACCACACTGGATTTCTTCTGACACTCTCCCGCTCTTCAGTTAGTAACTGTGGATCTAGTGCTGGGATGCCCAGTCGCTGGGGCAGCCTTGCGCTCTACAAATCCGATAACATAACATAACATTTCCCTAGGTCTCTAAATTTCAGAAATGCCCATCGTAGGTACAGTTCCCTGGTAGCTGGTAGAATCTGTCCCAAATACTACAGTTATCCCTCAAGGGAATTGAAAAGAATTAGATTTTTTAGAGGTATGTTAGATGTCTGAAGGACATCCTGGGTAAGTAAACATACTTGGACACATATAAGCCATACTATCCTACAAGTCACTGGGCCTCTAGCTTTCAAAAATGCCAAGAACAACTGGACCTTAAAGACAGCTACGAATCCCCGAAATACTCTGCAAATATGAAACTATGGTGAAAATAATAAGTATTTCCAGAATTTGCATGGAATGTCAAAGAACCCCCCATGTACTATTCCCACAGTTATCCTAATAAAAACGCAACTCCTCATGTGTGGTTGGGCCAATTGCCCAGCATACAAAATGTCTAATTTCTTGATTTTGGCATGTCCTCAAAGTTTCTGTGAAAAACCTTCCTTTGAGATGGTGGCAGTTACAATATGGGGTCTGGGGTTGGATAGATTCCATAACATACTCACACGCATTTCTGAAAACTAGACATCTTGGGGGGGACAGACTGGTGTAGCTTACGTGGATCCAACAATTTATTTTAACCCTGAATGCCTTGCAAACATATGAGTGAAAAAACTCACATATATGTGTCAGAAAATCCAGAACTCACAGCCATTGTCAAATGTCCTTCTATTCTGGTTTCCTACCCTTTCTCAATAAAAAACACACATTTGAGGATGAACATATTGTACCAGATAAGATCAAAACAAAGCTATGACAATGTAAAATGGATTTTGTATTAGCGTGGTACAGTGTTGGTTCAATCCTGTCAAGTGCAAATGGCCCACCCCACACATCTAAGGTACCATTTTTATCAGCACTGGATCAGGTCAAAACAATGCACTCTTCCCCCATTCTCAATGAAAAAATAGATTAACTTTTTTTAGCCATAACTTTGGTGTTTGTAGGGTAAGCACTTGAATCTGGCACGACAACGGTATAGGCAAGGGGATGCGGCTTCATGCCAGGACAGCCCCCCACACCCCATTCACTTTTAAAGAATCTATCTCTGGTGCCCTGCTCATTGATAGGAGAACTGGGGGTAAACCTATAATTTGCCCCCGAAGAGAGCAGAAAGATGGTTTGAGCTGAAGGGGTGGAGGTGTGGACAGAAGTCACACAACAGGCTATATCCCGCAATATTCATTAATTATAAATGTATCACTGATGTCTAGCAGGTCTTCAGTCACACTAGGTGGTCATATTCCCACTTCTGCTTTTGCAGTGGCCATATACACTGCCTGGGCCTTGGGGGTTGTGGGGGGCACCCCAATGTCAGTATGGGTCAGTCACCCACCTCATTCCGATTCCATCCATATTATCATATACCTGATGACTAGTGGGCTGTCAGTCCCCTAGAGTGGTCAGATTAGAAGTAAACAGAGAAGGACTGCAAGAGCAGGATGGTGCATCCCGATGCTATGATGGGTAACTTCCACCAATCCTTTTATTATTCTTGAAAACATCTTTGGTGTCTAGTGAGCCTTCTGCCCTCCTGGGCAGGTCAAATTGAGGGTAAACCCATACATTGTACCCACAGAAAGACTGTCTGGACCTTGTGGTGGGGAGGTAGAGACTGCTGCTAGTACTGGATGACCCTCACCCCATTCATTTTGTTAACTCTATTCCTTATGCCTAGTGGGCTTTCTGCCTGGGGCAGACAAACTATGGGCATACTCTCCTCTGTCTAGTAGGGGGCAGAAAGACTGTATGAGACCCAGGGTGAGATGATGCTGTCTGTTGTCATGAAAGGCTGGCCTCCACCCCATTTAATTCTTTAAAAAAAATATCCCTGGTGTCTAGTGAACTTTTTGTTGCCAAATGTCCTAACCTGCCCCAATGAGGACTAGAACGACTGTTTGGGCTCAAGGGGTGGGGAGGTACACCACAATGTCTAGACGTGCTGGCCCACCATCACATTCATTTTTTTTTAAATCCATCCCAGGCATTTAATGGAACTTCTTCCTCTCATGGGAAGGCAGGGTTGGAGTAAATGTTCTAATCTGCCCCAGAGTAGGCATGAAAAACTACATGAGTCCCAGGGGCTTGGGTCATGCAACTCAAGATCATGGTGGTCGAGCGCTGCAGCCTATAAGAAAACAAGTTACTTACCTGTAACTTTAGTTCCCCAGTATTGGTAACTTTCATAGATTCCCATGCTTTGTGTCATTCCCCGTCGTCGGACTGGGAGTCTCGGTAATAAAAAATATCATAGTAGTAGGTACAAAAGAGGAAGGAAAGGCCTAGGCCTCATTCCCTTTTGTAACATATCAGCCTCTTTTTGTAAAAGAGACCAAACTCTAGGCGTCAGCCAATCAGAAGAGCCTCACCCTTAGAACCTTCCTGAAGGAACCTCAGAGCCTCAGATTTTCGTAGCCGTAGTGTGCTAGACACCATACCTGCTGAAGGCTGAGCTTTCCCCGGGGAGGTGGGTGGGCGCATGGGAATCTATGAAAGTTACCAATACTGGGGAACTAAAGTTACAGGTAAGTAACTTGTTTTCTTGCCCCAGTATTGGAACTTTCATAGATTCCCATGCTTTGTATCAGAATAGCAAGCAGTAAACATCATAAACACATTTTGTAAAGCAGTACATTATAACATTAGCAAGAAAGTACAAAATGTGTCACCCATGGAAGGTGGGATAGAAAGGAAAGCTCACCCATCACTTGAAGAGGTTTCTCAGGACAGCCTGGCCCACAGCCGCATCATCCTGCTGCAAGGATTCTAAGCAATAATGCTTAGTGAACGTGTGTACGCTGCTCCAGGTAGCAGCCCTGCAGATGGCCTTGACATGTACCCCCGCAAAGAGGGCCGTAGAAGAAGCCACCGACCTCGTCGAGTGAGCGCGGATCCTGCCCACCAGAGGTTTTCCTGCTAACTTGTGGCAATGCAGAATGGCACTTGAAATCCATCTCGAGATCCCCTGTTTGGACAGAGGGAGACCCTTGTTTGGACCGCCGAAGGCAATGAATAATTGCGAAGATTTTCTAAAGTCCTTGGTGCGGTCTATGTAGAACTTTAGACAGCGTTGCAAATCCAGAGTGTGCAATGTCTTCTCTGCTGGAGTGACTGGGTTTGGAAAAAATGTTTTAAGTATGACTGGTTCATTTAGATGAAAGTCAGTGGGGACTTTGGGAATGAACCTTGGGTTCGTCCTTAAGACGGTAGTGTTCTTTTTGAACTGCAAAAATGGCTCTTGGATAGTCAGGGCCTGCATCTCCCCCACTCGCCTCGCTGACGTGAGGGCCAAGAGTAGAGCTAACTTCCACGATAAGAACTTTAGGTCTGAGCGGTGAATCGGCTCAAAAGGTGTTTTCATTAGCTGAGCCAGGACTAAGTTCAGATGCCACGTTGGAGGAGGAGAACGCACTGGTGGATAGACCCTGAACAGGCCTTTGAGGAATTGCTTGACAATTCTCGCAGACCACAAAGAAGGACCCGAATCCGACCTTCTGAATCTCGAAATCGCCGCTAAGTGAACCTTGATAGTAGAATGGGACAGATTAGACTTAGCTAGCGAGAGTAGGTAAGGCAGGAGCTGATGAGGTTGTGACATGAAAGGATCAATCTTTTCTTTTTTGCACCAAATACAGAATCTCTTCCACTTTAATCTGTATGTTTTGTTCGTGGACGGAGCCCTCGCCTGAGAGAGGATGTCTTTGACCTCAGTGGGAAGTGGGACATTCATGTATTCTCGCTGGTCAGGAGCCATGCGGTCAGGTGCAACGACCTTGGGTCTGGATGCCAAACTTGTCCTCCGGACATTGCCAGGAGATCCGGAACGTCCTCTAGCGTTATCGGAGGTACTAGCGATAGCAGATGTAGTTCGGTGTACCAGAATTGTCTTGGCCATGCCGGGGCTATTAGGATGAGTCTGCATGGTTCCGTTTTCATCTTCCTGATGAGTCGAGGAAGCAGGGGGATCGGTGGAAATGCATAGAGGAACCTCCCCGTCCAGGCTATCGACAGGGCATTGCCCAAAGAGTCTTGGTGATGGAACCTGCTGGCGTAGGCTGGACACTTTCTGTTGGTTGGAGTTGCAAAAAGGTCCACCTCTGGTGTGCCCCATTGTTGAAAGATTAGATCCAGAACTTGTTGCTTCAGCTCCCACTCGTGAGTGATTGAGGTGAGTCTGCTCAGTCTGTCTGCGCCTCCTGGTAAGTGCTCCGCCCTCAGACAAATTCCGTGAAGAATCGTCCATTCCAGAATCTGCTGAGCCTCTCGTGACAAGGGAAGTGACCTGGTTCCTCCCTCCTTGTTCACATAATGCATAGCCGTGGTGTTGTCTGTCCTGACTAGCACCTGTGAACCCCGGAGACGCGGAAGAAAGGCTTTAAGGGCCAGCCTGATTGCCCTCAGCTCCAACAGGTTGATGTGTAACTTTTGGTCGCTTGGGGACCAATGGCTGCTGACCTGCAGGTCCTGCATCACGGCTCCCCATCCCTCCAATGGCGCATCCGTCGTCAGTATGTGAGGTGATGGAACGCTTGCGAAGGATAGACCTCGGCATAAGTTCTGCTGATTTGACCACCAACGCACTGCATCCTTCATGTCTCGAGTGACCAGTACTTTGTCGTCGAACGATCCGTGCACTTGTTGCCACTGGAGGTCCAGTTGCTCCTGCAGGGGGCGCATCCGGAGCCTGCAGTGCAGGATCAGGGGGATACAGGATGACATTACCCCCAGCAGCGACTTGTAGCTGCGTACAGAAAGACACTTTTTTCTTTGAAGGTTTCCTGCTAGTGTCTGCAGTTTTTGAATCCTCTCTTGAGTCGGAAAAGCTTTGGAAAGCTGCGAATCCAGCATTGCTCCGAGGAACCGAGCCCTCCGTGACGGCAGCAGCGTGGATTTGTCTCTGTTCAAGGTGAGACCCAGATTGTGGAACAGAGTGGTGCAAGCCTGCACCGCGTCCTGCGCTAATGTTTTGGTTGGGGCCTTCAGTAACCAATCGTCCAGGTAAGGGAAGACCTGGAAGTGGTGTTTTCTGAGGAATGCTGCGACAGGTGCCAGCACCTTCGTAAAAATCCTTGGAGCAGAGCGAAGGCCGAATGGCAAGACTCTGAATTGAAAATGGCTCTTGGCTACTGTGAAGCGTAGGAACCTTCTGTGCGCTGGGTGAATTGGGACATGGAAGTACGCGTCCTCCAGGTCGAGTGTGGCCATATAATCCCCCGGGTTGACCATCTTCAAAACATCCTGTAGGGATACCATCCTGAAGGATAGGGAGATGAGATAGGCATTTAGCTCCCTGAGGTCGAGGATGGGACGCCATTTCTCCTGCGTTTTTCTCACCAGGAAGAACCTGGAGTAGAAACCCCGGCCCCGTTGATTGGAGGGGACCGGTTCTATCGCTCCCTTGCGGAGCATCTGTTGAACCTCTAGCCGTAGGAGATGAAGATGTCGTGATGGTATGGCTGATGGGGGTCTGGGTGGAGGGACTTCTGTAAACTCTAAAGTATGTCCTCGTTCGATTATGTTGAGCACCCAACGGTCCGATGTAATTTGGGACCAATTCTGAAGGAATTTTGACACCCTGCCTCCAACTGATGATCTCTTGGAGGAGGGAGCAGTAGGCAGAGCCAGGAGGCCGCTATTGGCGTTTAGACGAGTCCCGTCCACGGGCAGCCTGCTTGCCCTTATTGTATGGCCGTGAATAACCAGAGGACTGGCCCTGTCTCTGCTGGTAGGACTGGCGATTTGGTTGGTATCCAGAGCTGGTCGAAGAATAGCGCTGTTGTTGATATGCGCCCCTGTAAGTGCCACCTCTGCCTCTTGTGCCCCTAAAAGGAGTTTTGCGGTACTGGAGCGTACCCAACGATCTAGCCGTCTCCGTGTCCTTTTTTATCTCCTGAAGTGTGTCGTCGATTAGTTTGCCGAAGAGTGCCTCGCCATCAAAAGGTAGATCCAGGACCTTATTTTGGATTTCTGGTCGAAACCACGTCGCTTTTAGCCACCCCTGGCGCCTTAACACTGCCGCTCCTGCCAAAGCTCTAAAGGACGTAGTGGCAATGTCCATGGCACAGTCTATGATCTCCATGGAGACAGCTTCACCTTCTTGCAAGGTCTTCTTGGCTTCCAGTCCTGATTCTGGAGGAAGTTGATCCAAATAGGGAGCAATATCGCACCACAACTGGCGATCATATCGTCCCAGTATCGCCAAAGCATTGGCTGCGCGAACCAGAAGGCTAGCGATGGATGAAAATCTCTTGCCTGTGCTATCCAACCGACGTCCATCCTTATCGGGAGGGGCCGTCAAGGGTGCAGAAGGGTTCCGTGACTTCCTTTGCGCTGCCTGTGAGATTACAGAGTCCGGCCTGGGATGACCTGTCAGGGCAGCCGGTCCATCCTCCGGCGCTTTATACTTCTTGTCAAGGCGCGGTAGCACAGGGACTACCGTGGCTGGGTTTTTCATGGTTTTTAACCCCTCCTCCCATATATGGTCCACAATCGGAATGGACCTCGTAGACTTACGGTGAGTGTCTTTAAAGTCATACAAGAAACAATCCGTTGTTTGCGCAGGCAAGACCAACTTAAATCGGCCGGCTGCACGTTCCATCAGTTAGTGAAAACTACCGATGTCAGCAGGAGGAGAATCGCCTAGGTCCTGGTGTGGTGAAGCCTGATCCGGGTGGACGTAATCATTGTATTCATCTCCATCCTGATCCGAGTCCGGACGATTATCGGAAGACACATCCGTTTCATTATCATGATCCCTATCCGGATCATCTGCTGGTTCAGACGGAGTCTGGGGCAGTGGCCGCTGTGGTTGAGGAGGAGACTGCACCGGGTGCATAGGTGGGACAATTGAAGAGTGGTCTTTAACTGGAGTTGATGGAATAGATCTTCTCGGAGCTGGGCGCTCGGCCTTGGATTTATAGTCTTGCAACATCTTGTGCAGGTCATGTAGGAAGGACGTCGGGACTGAAACCATGTCCTGTGATTCATATTCCCTTGGGTCGTCAGTTTGTGGGTAGTAACTGCCCCCTTGTTCATATGCTTCCTCCGAGTCAGTTTCTTGACTTTTAATGAGAAGTTGCGAAGGGCTATTCGCATAATCAAAGCCATCCTGACCGTCTCCCTCAGAGTCCTCCTGGTCTAGCAACATTGTGGGAGGTAATGATGGCACTCTCCTTGGGGACGTCATTTCAGGCGTGATCCTCGTAAGAGAAATCGTCACCCTCCTCTCTGCAGCCAGTATTGTAGGCTGCTCTGTCGATGCCGGTGAAATCCTCGTCGACGAGATAGGAATGGAGGAAGTCGTCGTCGACGCCACCGACGACGAGCCCGCCGTCGATGTCGAAATTGTTGTTGTCGTTGAAGCACTCGTCGACGACATGACCGTCGTCGACACCGTAGTCGACACCATCGTCGACGGCGTCGTCGTCGTCGTCGATGTGCTTGTCGTCGACATCGTCGTCGTCGGCATCGCCGTCGTCGCCACCGTCGTCGACGACGACGGCTTCTTCGTCGACGATGTCTTCACCTTCGTCGACGATGTCGTCGGCATACTGTCCGTCGACGCTGCAGTCGTCGAGCTCTTCTTCGACGACGACGGTGCTTTAGCCGTCGACGCTCCCGTCGACGAGCCCGTCGAGGGAACCAATTGGATCTTTGGCTTCATTTTCGTCGTCGACGGAGCCACCGTCGACGATGTCTTCGTCGTAGAGGACTTGGAACTCCTCTCAGAAGAGTGTGAAGAGGGTTTCTTGAAGGCTGGGTCTGTCTTCTCACCCTTAGGAGGCAAAACCAGTTCTGCCTTGCCCGACCCACTGTGGTGGGGGGAACCTCCTGAACCCCGGCCATCAGACTCACTGGGGGTCTTCCTTGAAGCCTTAGAGGGGCGCCCAGTAGAGGAAGAAGGGGAACCTCTACCCCTTTTCACTGACCTTTTAGAAGAAGCGCAGGACACTGATTCCTCCTCATCACTGGAAACTCCATGTTTCCTCTCCTTCTGCTTCTGCAACCATGTCAGAAGCCTTCCAGCACGATCTCTCAAGGTCTTGGTGGAGAGAGTGCGGCAAATTCGACAGTCCTCTGCCTTGTGATCAGGATACAGGCAGTAAATGCAATCCTTGTGTTTGTCTTCCACAAACAGCCTCTTCTTACCACAGGTGGAACAGGGTTTAAAAAGGGCTTTTTTCTTCTCAACTTCAGCCATTTTGATGAAGAAAGGTGTTTCCTGAAGAATCTGAAGAAAAATCTGAAGAAATATCTATAGAAATGAGTTTTAAAGAGTAGAAATAGAGCAGAGCTCAATGGAGACTCCCTAGCACAACGTGCGGTAGAAAATCTGAGGCTCTGAGGTTCCTTCAGGAAGGTTCTAAGGGTGAGGCTCTTCTGATTGGCTGACGCCTAGAGTTTGGTCTCTTTTACAAAAAGAGGCTGATATGTTACAAAAGGGAATGAGGCCTAGGCCTTTCCTTTCTCTTTTGTACCTACTACTATGATATTTTTTATTACCGAGACTCCAAGTCCGACGACGGGGAATGATACAAAGCATGGGAATCTATGAAAGTTCCAATACTGGGGCAATTATATTTTTTTACATTCCATCCCAATTGTATCTAGTGGTCTTTCTGCCCCCATTTAGCAACCTGAAGCAGGAAGATGGGAGACAAACCCCTCAATCTACCCTGACATCAATATAAGGATAGTACGTGCACCAAAGCCGTGGCCCAATGTCCTGGCTTACACCCCCTCAATTTACTGTTCATGGATAAACTGTTTGTGTCTAGTAGGATTTTTGCCCCCTCTTGACTGAGGGTAATATGTTCCTTCCAGGAGGGCAGAAAGGCTTTCTGGGCATTGGGAGTGAGGTAATGTAGCATGCATTCATTTTTTGTAAACCTACCCAGGTGTCTAGTTGGCTTTCTGTCACTCTGGGTCTGGCTGATTTGAGGCAAACACCCCAATCTGCCATCAGGTGGCCTAAAACTGGATAAGCCCCAGGTTTGAGTAGTGTGACCCAATTTCATGATAGACAGCCCCCCTCCCATCCCACTGTTTATTCATTAATAAATATCTGATGTCCAGTAGGTTCTTGCCCCAAAGGCTGCATAGGTCAGGTGTATATGCTCCAATCTTTCCCCTAAGAGTGCAAAAATATTGATTTGGTCCTCGGTGCTAGGGAGAGATATGCCTTGTGAGTTGTGGGACTCTTACCACATCAAAAATTATTGGTGATTTAGTGGATGTATCCCTCCCAGTGGATGAATTTACATCAAAACCTTGATCTCTCTCTGCTATTGACAGAATGTCTCCGTTTAAAATGATACATCTACTTTTTGATCACCCAAAATCCATGTTTGTACCCAAATTCAAACCTTTTTTTTACAGTACACAAGATGTGAGAGTCGATGCTGGGTGGTGGATGTTCGTTTTCCACACATACCTACTCAGCACTTGCTTGTATGGGTTTTAAATTACCTAACATTTTTAGATAGGTGACTATGATTGCATTTAGTATGGTAAAGGTAAGAATTTATATTGGCAGAAACTGATTCCTTGCAACAAAACATGTCCAATTAAGAAGTGGATACCAACCTATTATGGGCGCACTACCTTAACATCAGGGTACAGAATTATAATTATTAGCAGTAATCACTAAGGTGCTTCAAGAGGAATGATGCGTATCCAACATCAACTGGCTTCATGTGAAGCAATACTGAGAACAATATCCTCTGAGCACACCCACAGTTCAATCAAGTAATTCCAACGTGTGTATGGCAAGCTACTCCAATCCTCAGGAGTCGGATCAAATTAATATAATCTCCAAGGTCAATGCACACAAAAGTCCACTTTCTGTGTAAGAAGTCCTTATAATTTATTTCAAAAGTTGATTACACCAGCCAATTCCTTGCAACAAAACATGTCCTTCGGGTACCAGTAGGAACTGCATCATTAGTCCAAAGTCCACAAACTGACTCATTTTAGGAGCTCATTCGAGACTGGTAATAATGGCCCCATCTGTATTATTAGATCTCTTAACTTTCCCCTGGAGAGTTCAGCTTTCTAAAAGCAGCCATATTCTCCAGATGAAAGTTTGAACCAAAATTAGGAATTATCAGTGTAATTTGACCAGGAATTACTAATTCCCTGGTAATTGCTCTCAGGGTCCAATTCTAAATGGGTAGATTTTCCCCATCATTACCTGTACCCCAGTTATCGAGAATGTTGGAATGCTGAGGGACTTAGTGTGAGGCAATCACGGCCATCATTGCCCGTAGGTGGGGGGTGTCGAGAGCAAGGGAGAGGGGGTAGGAAATTTAATAATAAATAAATAAACGTACCTTTCCGCCAGCCGGGTCTTGCATCTTCTCTGCTCCTGCTCTCCTGCTCTCCTGCTCACAGGAACAGAAAGCAGAAGCAGGCAGCAAGGCTTCCTCCCCTAAGCCAATCACAAAGCTGCAAGCAGCATTGTGATTGGTTGGGACGCTGCCCAGCCAGCGGCTTAGGGGGAGGCCATGTTCTCCATGCAGGCTGCAACGCAGCCTGCATGGTGAAGGGCAGAGTGCTCATGACTGGTTTGGGCGGCCCCAGGGGGCCGACCAAACAGTCTTTGCGTACTCGGGAGTGGGCAGGCACACCACTCCTCCCCTGCCCTGACCTGCCCATCTGCCAGCCTGCAACTAAACATAACATGGTAATTACTGAAAATAATTATCATTTTATGTTTCTGCTCCTCGCAGTGCGGGAAAGGAGTGGGGCGAAGCTCCTCCACCTTAGTGGTGGAGCCAACCCTGGGTGAGTCATGTGATTGTTGGAGGTTATCCAACTGCACTAAATCAAGCACTTTCCAAGAACTTGCGAGGAGATGTAACTGCTATTACAACAGCTTTGAACACAGGACTTAAAAATCACACTACAAACTCACTGGCACTGAGGTCTCTAAATCTACCAATGTGTTTAATTTGTAATGCAATCAGATGTTTAACAAAGCGTGTAAAACCAACAGCAGACTTATTTACCTGATATGGGTTGTCCATCTTCCGTCTGTGCTTTAATGTATTGTATTACTTTTCTTAATGAACGTAATCTCAGGTTTGCACGACATCTAATCAAGATCTAGGGATAAAATTAATAATACTTTCATGCCAAAAATTAATTATTTTATTTGACATTCGTGCATATTTTAAATATTCTGCGTTTCCATGATGTTTAATAACTGTGGTGCCAGAGGTGTAGGGCCTGATTTACAAAAGTAGGGCTGTAAAGCAGTGGGTGTTTTTGTACAAGAACTGCATTGCGACATGTTTATTTTGCACTGCAACTGCAGTAACTAATCAGTCACTGCGCAGAAACCCATTCACAGCGTGTCACAAAAACTGAAGCCTTATTAATATGTATGAGGCAGGAGTCCTTTTTCAAGTTTCTGCAAATGGAGAGGTGGAGGCCAACAAGGGAAAGCAGACATCCAACCCCGTATTCACTGAATAACAAGTTCTTTTAATGCAATTCCTGCCACCTAATGGGAAAAGGGTTGCTTTCAGAAATAAGAGTTGCCATTCAGTGAATGGAACTGGAAGGGGTATGCAAAGATCCCCAATAATACCTGCAGCTAGCATTCACAATATGAAACATGCCCCATGTGGTCACCTTCCACTCTCGGAATGCCTTACCATCACCTTTTCAAAGTCTATCAATGGTTTGTAACTACAAATGCGGTTGAAACGCATTGATACACTTCCTAGCAAATCACAAAGACAGAGGCATCCAGTACAACCACCTCTTTTTTGGGATTCATGATGGGTCACAATGTGCACTTTGTAACCAGCATTTTTTGTTGCAACACCTGTAATTACGAGAATTACCTGATTTGCCACCTCAAATATGCTTCATACTTTGGGCGTGTGGTTTCGTTTGACGGTTTCGCACATGGAAAACCTCTTTAACTATTGCCTTTGAGGGTGATCGGAAAAATCGTAGGTTGCTTCCTCTTTGTGAGAACTTGCTTTATAGCAAAAACACTCAGAAAGAGTTCCCTGTGCCCAAAAACAAAAAAGGGCATAGAATGTGGGGCTCTAGTATATTCTCTGAATACACAAATTACCTGCCTAGGTCAGCACACTAAAATTGAACGGAGTCTCCTCTGTGGCTCACCATTGCTTCCTTTCATCCGGTAGTGCCCGGGCCTGCAGAGGCGGGGAGCACTCCAGTTCTGAATAAGATAGGTGCTACTATGTACAAGTCAGCCCCAAATGCCCCACTTGGCAGGACCTCAGAATTTCCTGTCTATTGTTACACTAGTCCTTCCCAGTAGTAGCTGACAGATCAAGTAAAAAAAATTGTGAATGAGATGTCAATCCTGACGCAAATGTATATGTCTTTTTTGGAAGCACTGAGCCTATCTCAGGCAGTATATAGTTCATATTACCAAATTAGAATATTGGATGTAGGTATCCAAGATATAACATAAGTGCTGACAATTCAGCTCATTTTACCTATATGGCACACTTTCCTTTAAAAAGTTAACAGAATTGCGAATGTAAAGTGCTTTACGAGTTTCTTTTTGGACTGTATCCCAAGAACATGATTTTCTTTTTACAATATAGTGTATAATTCATGTATTCCTAGTGCTTCCTCAATCATATGTGTCTAATTATTAACACATTTTCAAATGCACAGTGTCCACAATACCATGACAAAGGAATGTATTTTGTGTCAAATTCAAACAATTAAGACCATGCCAACAATTAAGTAGATTTGGGATCATTTTAGGCAAGTGTCACAAATCTGAAACTACAATCTGTAATCTGCTCACATATGTAAACTAATTAAACGCAAACAGAATGGATTTTTAAGAGTCCTTCTCTAACACATTCATCAAGCATTTTTCAAACTGTGCAGATAAATGTATTTTTTTTAAATGTAATCATCTGGCCTGCACACTCAGATGTTTTAGGGTGTTCTTGCTCCTAAGGTAGAATTTGATTTTTGTATATCTCCTTAAAGTCCCTTGGAGATCATTACATATTTTCCACAAAAAAAAGGTTTGGGACACCCTTGATAGAGACTTGTGTGGCGTAATAACTTTTGGGTCCTGAGCAGTTCCTGAAGTTTTCATCAGGAATACAGCTAATCAGAGTTAAGAATTTTTGGACTCAAGGATGATGCAAGCTTTGAAGTGCGCGCAAAATGAGTCTGAATAAAATAGCCACCTATGTTTCAACATTGGGGAACCTTCAGGAATTAATGACTTTGCCAACATGTTACGAAACAATTCGGTTCATGAGATGCATTCCAAATGCAACCCTAGGATTTTTCCATCTGTCCATTTAATTTTAATTGTGCACTGGGATCTTTCTCAATAGTTCTAGTTTATTAGATCTCCTTGAACATTAAAGTAAATATACTTCGTATTTTTTGGTGCTCTTTAGTTTGAAATCGTGAGAAATGAAAACGATAGAACACACGAGTACACCCACTGAATGATAAAATATCACCTTCATTTATACAAACCTTTCGAGCAGCTTGCTGAAACCTTCTGAGGGCTCTTTGTCTCTTGGCCCATAAACTATTAATGTAGACATCAAATTTTGGCTCAAAACTGGGTAACTGTTTCGAATACAAAATACAATGACATGCTGGAATTATTATACGAAATATAAAAGCTTACAAGTGAATATATTGAATAAAGCATACATTATAATAAACAAGAAAGCTGAATAAGAGTAGTTCATGATAGTTGTGAACCTGAGTTTAAGACCTAGTGTTATTTTAAACTGATGTCTACAACAAAGTAAAAACTTTGGAATACCAACATGAAGTTGGGCAAATTGAGGTTATTGTTAGGATCATTACAATTTGACACAAACCTCACGTGCGAAGCCTCCCTTGGGCCCAAAATACATTAATCACATGCCTAGAGCAGTTGCCACCCTCTCCTTGGCAGGGAGGCCCACAGCAGACAGACTCAACAAGCAGAACCACAAGGAAGAATTAAAAATGTGCAAACAGTTGTGACCAGAATTTTCAATTCTATTAAGGACACGGAGGCAAGGATTATGCTTCTCATTTCTTCACTGTTTATTCACAGCAGCCAATGAAACAAAAGTAAAATAAACAGTGCAATACCCAAAAAAACATGATCAACCATAGAGTATGCCCTATATATAAGCTCTGACTGAGGTGACAGTGTCCTCTTTCTTTGTGGGACCATCTAACAGTTAAGTCAGTAAACAAAACTTGATTTTTTTTTTTTTTTGTAAATATCTTTTTATTGCAGCTATGATGGATAATTACACAGTACAATTTATGCCATTCCCCTTGATGCTCAGTGTGAGTTCCGCTCCCACTCCCCAGTATCACACAGCCATTCAGCTCGCACCCCGGAGGTCGAGCGGCGAAGTCGTAGGTACCTAGGAAACTGCGTTGGAACATTCTGTGCGTGGCTACAGCCAACAAGTGGATGGGAAACGGCAACGCTGCTTTTCGGACCTAACACTCCCTCTCCTCTGTCCTAAGTCCAGTTGAGGCCAAGAGTTCCTGTGCAACTCCCTTGAACATACCCCCCTCCCCTTCCCCTAAACCCCCTCAACTTTTCCTACCCCGCCATCCCCGTCCAGGATTCCCCCCCCCAACTTTCCCTGCCCCCTACCCAGCCCCCCCACCCCCCCAGGCGTGCCAGAGTATCACCTAATTGAACTCTCAACCTTGTCACCAAGATCAGACCCGAAGCATGGTACCAGGATCCGTCTGCAATCATCCGTACAACATCTCGATGGAACGCAAGGGCAGTGCAATAGCCGAGCAGGTCTATGCCGCCCCCCCGTCAGGCGGGCGTCCCTCTGGGGCCGGGCTATGTACCGGGGATTCCTCTTCCTCCTCGTCCAGGAGCGTGAGATCTAGGACCAGCCCCTCCCACGCCCTGGCCCTCTCCAGTGCCAAGTCATTGTCTATCCTGAGCGCAGCTCGCAGGCGAAGCTCACCCTCACATCTAGCCCATTTAAGCAGTTCAGCCTTCCAGCGCTCTACCACGGGGCCCCGGGACGCCTTCCACTGGGACGTAATGGCCCGCTTCGCCAGGAGAAGCCCCAAGTCCAGGAACTTGCTAGTGACTTTGTTCTTTGATGTGTGTGGGAACCAATGTAGTATGCAATGTGCCATGGTGAGTTGCAGGTCCCTCTCCGTCACCTCCCTCAGGACCTCCACCACCTCCCCCCAGAAGGGCCCCAGCTCGGGACAGGACCAGAACATGTGTCGGAAATCTGCGGGATCCGCCGGGCAGCGCGGGCAGGACGCTGAGTGAGCCGGGAAGTACTTATGTAATTTATCAGGGGTCAGATACGCCCTATGTAGGACATAAAAGTGCACCAGCTGGAACCTTGCGTTGCGCGTGCCGTTCCGGGCCCCCTCCAGTATACCATTCCAGGCCTCTTCGGGGATCTCAGTCGCCAGATCGGCCTCCCATTTCGTCTTCAGGGTCCGCAGCGGAGCGGTGGATTCCGAGACCATGCGTCGAGTCAGGCACGTGACCGCTTTGACCGTCCCCGCCATCATTACGACGTACTGACATCCCAGGGACAATGGTGGCTCCGAAATGCCCGCCCCCCAGTGTTTGCGGATCGCCGCCGTTAAAGCCGCATGAAGAAGGAAGTCCCCACCCGCCAGTTCAAAGCGGTCCTCCAGGAGGTCGAAGGGCAACATCACTCCATTTTCGTATAGGTCGCCTATGGATGACAGCCCCTGCTGGTCCCAGCCGCTCAGCCCGCGCCACGAGCCTCCATGCGGGAGCGCCCCGCAGAGTCTAAGCGGGATCTCTGGTGCGTAAGGAACCGTAACACCGCATCTCCGGCGATATCTGTTCCAGCATTTCCGGGCCGTCGCAAACTCCTGGGTGAGGTGGAAGTCCCCCATCGGCAGTCCCAGGACAATCCGGGACAACACCTGGACCGGACCCGCCGGTTCTCCTGCTCCATCCTCCCCCCTCCTGGCCCGAGCCACCCACTGTGTCAGCCATTGCAGCTGCGCCGCTAAGTAGTAGAGCTCGTAGTCCGGCACCGCTAGACCTCCTTCCGCCCTAGGGCGGAGAAGCGTGGCATGGGCCACCCTGCGTCTTCCCGACCCCCACAGGAAGCCGATGACCATCGATCGCAGCCGCCGAAAGTAGCTCGCCGGGATCCAGATCGGGAGGGTCCCGAAGAAGTAAAGCAGCCGCGGGAGGGTTACCATCTTGAGCAACGCCACCCTGCCCATAGGTGACAGTGGGAGCGTGCCCCAAAAGTCGAAATTCTCTCTAGTGTGCCGTATCGCCGTACCGATATTGCCCTCAAGGATATCAGCTCTGTCATGGAAGATCGAGGTGCCAAGGTATCGCAGGCTCCTCTCTTCCCAGGTCACTCCCTCTGTAGTTTGCGGGCATGCCCTCCGTGGGCGGGCCGGGAATAGGTGGGACTTCTCCCAGTTCACTCGGAGGCCCGAGATTCTACCCAGCGATTGCAGGAGGGCCTTAGCTCCTCGCAGGGAGTCCGTCGAATCCGCCAGGAACATTAGCAGATCATCTGCGTATAGTGCGATGTGGTGGTCTTGACCATAGACGTCCAGGCCCCGATACGCCTGCCCCAGCCGGGCCCGAGCCGCCAGCGGCTCGACAGCCAAGGCAAACAGCAGGGGGGAAAGAGGGCAACCCTGACGGGTGCCCCTGCCCACTCCGCACATCTCAGAGATGATCCTCCCCGTCCTGACCCTTGCCGTCGCGTTCGTATAGAGCAGCCTCGTCCAATCTACGAAGCCTTCGCCCAGGCCCAGCGCTCGCAACACATGGAAGAGATACGGCCATTCCAGGCTGTCGAAGGCCTTCTCCATGTCGACTGCAAACACCACTGCCTCATCCCCGTTGTAAGTGTCGGCCTCTAGTATGTGCAGGAGTCGCCGCACGTTAAGCGCTGTATTGCGGGCCGGGATGAAGCCCGATTGGTCCGCATGTACCAGCATGGGCATGTGAGGGAGCAAACGCGTCGCCAAGATCTTGCTCAGAATCTTATAGTCCAGGTTGAGCATGGACAGTGGGCGATACGCCGACCTGTCCCATGGCTGCTTACCCGGCTTCAGTAGGGGGACTATCAGCGCCTCTCTCGTGGACGCCGGGAGGCAGCCTAGCCGCCTCGACTCGTTGTAAACCCACGTCAGCCGGGGCGCTAGGAGATCCGTGTAGGTGAGGTAGAATTCCGTCGGGAATCCATCGGTGCCCGGCGTCTTATTTCTCGCCATGCTTTTGATGGCAACCCGTACCTCCCTCTCCTCAATCTTGTCCCCAAGTCGCTTTGCGATCCCCTCCTCCAGCTCCGGTAGGTCAAGACCCTCCAGAAAGGCCCTAAACTCCTCCGTCGACGGGAGGACCCTGCTGCGGTAGAGCTCTGTGTAGTAGTCATAAAACAATGCGTTAATTCCCTGTTGATCGAACCTCGCCGCCCCCGCCTGGTCTCGGAGCTCAAGAATGACCGAGCTTCGACGGGACTAGTTGGCCAGCCAGGCCAGGAGAGCCCCCGATTTGTCGCGTTCCGAGTGCGCTCGCGTGAGGTAGGCCTTGTAGTCAAAGCATCGGAGACGCTCCACTGTCGCCGCCACCGCCTCTCGCGCCCCTAGCAGGGCCTCGTGAGTGTCCGGCCGCTCAGGTCTCGCCCTCTCTAGTCTCCGCAGGGTCTCGTCCTCTCTCTCGATGTCTTCCAGCAGCGTTCTCCGCACTCCCGAAGCCGTTGCAATGCACTGGCCCCGAAGTACCGATTTGAAGGCGTCCCATTCCGTCGCGGCCGACCCCGCCGTACCCGCGTTCTCCTGGAAATATGCCTCAATGCCCGAGGCAATCGTGGCACGGAAGAGCTGATCGTCCAGCGCCTCAGGGCGGAGCTTCCAAGCCGGGATCCTCGGGCGGAGCTGCGACCAGCGCAGCCGCATGAGGAGCGGGTTGTGGTCCGAGATCGAGCGCGTGAGATACTCACTGTGGCACACCTCCGCGTGCACGTCCTGCGAGCATAGTAAGGCGTCAATGCGGACATGTAGTTCGTGGAGAGCGGAGAAGAAGGAGTAGTCCCTGTCCGACGGATGGTTAGCCCTCCAGGAGTCAACCAGTCCCCACCGGCGCTGCCAGGCCGAGCGCGCGAGTGCAAGTTTACCAGCTGGTGCATTCGGAAGGGGAGGGTGGGACCTATCCAGGTTAACGTCTGCCACGCTGTTAAAGTCGCCGCCCAGGAGCAAGGGTTCCACCAGAAACTGAGCTAGTTTATTGGACAGTTGTGCGAGGAATGCAGGTTGGTCCACATTTGGGGCGTATATGCAACCCAGGTTAAGGTCCCTCCCGTCCAGCTTGCCGCGCACCATTATGTACCTCCCCTCTGGGTCAATCACCTGTCGTGTGCATTGGTAGGGAATCCCCGCCCGCACCCAGATGGCCACCCCCCTAGCATAAGCGGAGTAGCCGGTGTGAAAGACCTGCCCCCTCCAGCGCCGCTGCAGTGCCCTCCCTTCTTTGTCCAGCAGATGGGTTTCCTGAAGGAAGGCAATGTGTATGCCCCGCCTGACCAGGTATGAGTGGATCTTATGACGCCTGTGCATCGAGTGCATCCCCCTTACGTTCCATGTGAGACATCTATAGCCTAAGTCGGATCCCATGGCGAAGTCTGCCAAGCCCCATCCACTCCATTCACTCTCCCGGCAACCCCCCCAGCACGCCTAGGTCCCCCCCCCGTCCCCCCCCAACCTGCACAATCAAACTACCCCAACTCCCACACCCCCGGACAGACAACCAACGTGGAAACCCCATCCAAACTCAAGAATCAAAAAGCGTATCACTACATAGTAGGGCTGGAGTGGCAGCGATACCGGCTCCAGACAGGTCCGAAGCCCCCCGCCCCCGCCCCACCACCCCTAACAACAATCAGGAGAGGCCCCCCGACTCACCCCGTCCCCCACGGTGCCAGTGCGAAGTCCCGGGGGGGGCATCCGCATCCCACTGCAGAGCGTCCAGAAGCGGTCCCCCCCCCCCACCTGCATGTCCCATTATCTTACTTGTGCGGCCTAGGTCTCACGCTCCTCCTCAGCCAAGGATACCTTCCGCTGTCTGGGGGGTCACCACCGGCAGGTCCGTCTCAGAATGTTCGTGCTCACTGCTGGAGCCAGGGCTGAGAGTGCTGTCCTTCGACTGCTCAGATGCGCTGCTGGAGGGGCTGGCGTCCCCCTGGCTGATGGCCGCCACCGCTTGCACCGCCTTGGCTCGCTCCTGCTGCCAGCCCGTTGGGGAGCCAGATCTTCGCGTCGGTGTCCCTTCGGCGGAGTGTCTCCTGGGGGGGGTCTGCGGCGTGGGGCCCGCGCCCGGATCCCCTCTCGCGTCCAGCCAACTCCAAGCTTCCTGCGGCGTCAGGAAAAAGTGAGTGTGATCCCCATCGACCACCCGCAGCCGCGCCGGGAACAGCATAGCGTAGGGCAGGTGCAGTGATCTCAATTTACGTTTGAGCGCCAGGAAGGAGGCACGCTGCTTCTGCACATCTCTGGTGAAGTCCGGAAAGACCATGACCCTGCTGTTCTCTATTCTCAGGTCCGGGATTTCCCTCACCCTCCGCAGTATGTGGTCTCTGTCTCTGAAGTGCAGCAGCCGCAGCACAATCGGGCGCGGAGGCACCCCCGGTTTGGGGGGACGCGCAGGGACCCTGTGTGCGCGCTCAATGGCAAAGAACGGCGAGAGTCCCTCCGGGGCCACCTCGGATCGTAGCCAGCCCTCCAGGTAGGTGACCGCATCCCGCCCCTCTGCGTTCTCAGGGACTCCCACCAGGCGGAGGTTATTGCGCCGAGAGCGTCCTTCACTGTCCTCTGCTCGGAGCTCCAGAACCCGCACCTTCTGGGCCATTACCGCCAATGACGTTTTGAGCTCCGCCACTTCCCCTGGCAAGGTTTTCAGGGCCACCTCCGAGGTCGTCACCCGCTCCTTCAGTTTCCTGTGGTCGTCCTTCAACAGGCTTAGGTCCGACCCTATGGTGTCCATGCGCTTCTCAAGTGCCTCCCGCGACGCCACAATCGCCTGCATTATGTCCCCCAGAGAGGGATCCCGTGGGCGGGTCGAGCTCCCGGCCCCTTCCCCCGGCGGGTCGTCCTCGGCGAGGTGCCCCGGGTCATCCCGCCTCAGGGCCTCGAAGCCTTTCTTCCTGCTGTTGCCCCGCACCATCCTGGCGGTCGGTGATCGTTAAGCGCCCCTGCGGTGGCCACCGATGCTCTCCCTCACTCCGTCCTTGGTCCGCCGTGCCTTCCGACCACTGGGCCTGCGTCTCGTGGGGTCCAGTTCAAGGGCCAGTCTCCGCCGGCGTCGTGTGGCACCAGTGCCCCTGGTCCGGGCACCTAGAAGGCTAAGGCAGGGTAGGCACCGATGAGAACCTGGTCCGCTGTGCTCGGACGCCCCCGGTCAGGCAGGCACCTCTTTCCGCCCGGAGCTTCAGGGATTCATGGGGGTGGGGAGTTAGCACCTCGTCTCCTGTTCCCCTCTTCGCCCCCCGTGTGCGCGTGCCGCCAATCCACAGTGGCACAGGCTCCCTGGCAAGGCCGTCACCGGGATAGCAGGACAGGTGCCCCTCGTAGGTCCAGGCCTCCACTCGGCCCCTACAGCCCCGCAGACAGTCACCCAGCTCAGGTAGGCGCCTCGTGACGGGGGGGGGAAGGGCAGTCAGTCCCTCAAACTCCGCTCTCCCCAACGCCACCACCAGGAGGTCGGGTCGTGTGTTGTGCGCTGGTCCAGCGGTCCACGCAGCACCAGGAGCTCTGTCGCCGGCCGCCAACGCGGTCACTCGGTCTCCGCCGGCGCCATCTTAGGGTCAGGCAAGTCCGCCGACTCCCGTCCTTCAGCGTCGCCCGCGAGTGTGCCAGCCAGGTCCCCTCACCTTTGTCCGGTCTCCGGGGGTTGTCCGCCGGCCAGCGGTCAGTCGTCCCCGCGTCAGGGGGTCCTTCCTCGCCTCCTGGAACCAGCCGCCAGGCACTTCAGGTCAGGACGGCGGCCGCCATTTTGGGCGCTCTCCTCTCCGGGAGCCGTGCTCGAATCCTTAAGTCCAGGGGGGGTGTACACAGGGGCCCCCAGTCCACCAAACTCACCCTGCGTGCCCCCGTTGCCCTCCTATGTACTTTTGGGGGGTCTGGGTGCGAGCCGGGGTTCAGGATATACGGTGGTGCGAGGCGGGCACGGAGGAGCTCCGGAGTCCCGCTTCCACCTACATCGGCGCCTTAGCCACGCCCCTCGTCAGTAAACAAAACTTGATCTTTGAAAATCATCCTTGTGGTAAACAAACTTCTTCTTGAAGAGACAACTTTCAGCCCAGCGGGGCTCAATCTCAGAAACTTCTTCTTGAAGAGACAACTTGCAGCCCAATGGGGCTCAATCTCAGAACCTGCTTCTTGGACCAATGAGTCACAAAATCCTCCTTTGGAATTTTGATGACCTTACATCGATGCGTAACATCAAGCTCTACTTGTTATCAGCACCTGCAAGTGTAAAGGATAAACCGTAACACCATTCTCCAAATCTGATATCTTATAATGAACAGAAAGGGAAGGGAAGAAACATAGGAAATCATAATGCAGTATGAACATACTATGCAAAATTATAATGCAAGAACAATGCAGATATACATAGTGTTTGGTTGGGATAATCCTCGCCTCCGTGTCCTTAATAGAATTGAAAATTCTGGTCACGAATGTTTGCAAATTTTTAATTCTGTCAGGACCGGAGGCTCCGATTATGCTTGTTTAAAGCTTAGCCACCACAACAGAAGCTACATCCACAATAGGCTTATAATAGAAAAACTTGAAAGTGGTCTCTGTTGACCAGTCAGCTGCATTCATAATATCTATACGGCTGATACCTAAAGAAAAAGACTTAGAAGCCATAGCACCTCTGGCTGAGTGGGCTCCAAACTTTGATGCATCAATGCCCGCCTCGCCCCTGAGCCAACACACCCATCTTGACATGGTGGCAGGAGTCACAGGGCGAAAAGGCTTTTGTCCCATTGACCCTTCATGTCTGAACTAAACTCAGTTGTACTCACCTCATAGTCTTTTAAACATTGCACAATGCACAGCTTGAGGTTATTAGGAAAAGCTGGCTAAGATATCGATGAGGTATTACACTTAGTTCACTTGGTGGTAGAGAAAAAGTCACACCCTCTGGGGAGAACCTACGTCCCGCTAAGTCTAACACTGGAATAGTCGAGACAGGTTTGCATGACACCAGACAAAACAGCATGGCAAACTTGGACGACAGCTGTTTCCTAGACAAATATTTATTGGAAGGCCAGGATTCCAGGAATCTCAGAACAGTAGACATCCCACAGTTCTGAATATTTAGGGCAAGGGGGCTTAACCATTCAGATACCCCCTGAGCGGTTTATATACCAAAGGATGCTCTCCAACTGGTTTGCTTTCCAATGGCACATGCCCTGCTGAGATGGCGGACCGGAAATTGTTCACAGTCCTTTAAGCTAAGCCTGATGTCGCAATAGAGGCCAATAAGTTTACAATCAGGGAGACATGCGCTTTAGCGGGATCCACCTCCCGTTGAGAGCACCAGCTACACCATCATTTACAAGCTGATGAGTATCACTTGTGGGTGTTAGCTGACCAGGCTTCACTAACAAATTTGTCAGCGTCTCGTGAAAGGCTTGGGACCTTCCATCTGTCCCTGAAACCCGCCAGGAACCAGAGTGAGTTGTCCCTATTCTACCAATGGATGAAGGGCCTTTTGAGGATCCAGCACCAGGTTCTACGTCTGTGGAAGAAGAAGCGGTACTGCATATAACATTTCCAGGAGCACTAAAAACCATGCTTGGGCCCTCCAGAGCAGAGTGATCAGAATTAGCTCTGAGGGTTGATGTTGGATCTGAGCCAGGGCTCTGGAAATCATCAAAATGGAGGGAAGGCATAACATAGAGATGTTGGCCGATCTTGTAGGAACGCATCCATGGCAATCGCCTCCGGATCCTAGCGCCAGCTGTAAAAAGCTGGGAGTTGTCTGCTGAGATAAGATGCAAACAGTTCCAGCAAGCAAGAACCCCAAAGGTGGTTCAGTGACTAGAAGACCCAGGGATGGAGTATCTAGTCGCTGAAGTCCCTCAGATAACAAGAGTGCCAGTCGGCCACCTCGTTGTTGCGGCCCAGGAGGTATTCCGCCACTACTGAAATTATGTGTTGCAGGCAAAATGCCATAAATCCTTGGCAATGTCCACCAGAATCGGGGATCTTGTCCCCCCTAGTTTGTTGATGTAGCGTACCGCTAACATAATGTCCATGTGGTGGAGGAAACAACAAATCGTCTTCCGGGGAGAAAGACAGGGAATCGCAAAGGAGCCCACCAGCAGCTCCAGACAATTGATATGCAATGAAAGCTCCTCCTGTGACCAGCGGCCGCCAGTGGACATCTGGCCACCACGGGCTCCCCAACCCCACCGGCTGGCATCAGAGTATATCACTATTTCCGGAGACGGTCCGAAGAGGGCTCTCCCATTCCAAGCCTCCTTGTGGTCTAGCCACCACAACATCTCCCACCTCGCCTCCTCTGAGATGGGAATCTATTCCGCATATCCGAGACCTTTCCGGAGAAACTGAATCCTTAGCCGTTGATGAGCTCGGTAGTGAAGGGGACCGGGGAAGATCGCCTGAATCGACGATGCAAGCAGCCCAACTATGCGGGCTACAGATCTCAATGATACACTCTGCTTGTTTAAAATCAATCTCAACTCTCTCTTTATTGACCTGATTTTCTGAGCGGGAAGACAAAGTTGGCAACTCCGTGGGTCGATCTGAAAAACCTAGAAATAAATTGGGCTGGAGAAAGAATCGATTTCTGAGGATTCACAATGAATCCCAGACTCTGCATGAGGTCGATCGCCCATTCGAGATGTGTTATCACTAGCTGAGGACAGCGTACCATGAAGATTATGTCGTCCAGATAAACTATTAGACAGACACCTCATGCTCTCAATGATTCCACGACTGGGCGAAGGAGTTTCGTGAAGCACCATGGTGCTGACGAAAGGCCGAAGGCAAGGACTTTGTACTCGAAACAAACTCCCTACCAGAAGAACTGCAGAAAACAACGATGTGGTGCGTAGATGGGAACTGATAGATATGTATCTTTAGGTCCAAACGGACCATCCAATCCCCTTCTTGAAGGAGATCGCGCTACATATGGATGCCCTCCATCTTGAAGTGACGATATACTACTCATCCATTGAAATACTTTAGATTTAAGACTAGTCTGGATCCACCCCCCTTCTTCTCTGCAAGGTAGATATTGCTGGTAAAACCTCAGGGGTGATGGTCTGTTACCACTATGGCTCTTTTCTTTAAAAGAGAGTCTATATCTTTGGCGATAAAGTTCTGCTCTTGTTGGGAAAAATACATTTGAGGATTGGGAAAGTCTTGACTGAGTGAGTTCTAAAGTTCAATCTTGCACCATTGCATTGTCTCTAGGATCCTGGCATCTTGCGAGATTGAGCACCAATTTTGCAGAAATGACTGGACCCTGCCCCCCAGAATTCCCTCAGAACATGGAATCAGTCCCACCTGAATCACCGGTATCCTGTTGTCCACCCTGATTTCCTCCCTATCTGCCCTTTCAGAATCTATTCTTGGCACGTCGTGTTGGGTAGAAGGAGGAGTTAGTATTGTAATTGGAGTCTAGGTAACTTCCTCGCCATTGGTGGTATTAGCCATGAGGGGCACGTTGGTTGTAGCCCCAGACGAACTACTGCCGCCGGTATCGTCTAGCCCTGCCGAAAACCGGTTGGAACGCCCGTTTGAGCTTTGTCTAACACACTGAAGGTGGCGACGACTTTTATAAGTTCTTTTGGAAAAGGCTGGCTAAAAAGAAGGCCCTGAGCAAGGGGCCCTGACTCAGAGGAGGAAAGTTCCTCTAATTTGGGATCCAGCTTCAGTAAAATTGAACGATGCCTCTAGCTGGACATAGCGCAGTTCGCATTTTCTAATTGGCATACTGCCCTCTAAGCACAAACAATCAATTCTTCCAGGTGAATGGCTATTGCAGAATCTTTGTCCCTAAAGCCCAGCTCCAATATCTTCATCAAGGGGCCTGTCATGTCTAAACGTTTGTCCTGACATGATCTCCTTGCCGATCAATGCGTTTTTTAAGGTCTTTGGAATACTTTTTCAGATACGTTAACATCGAAGGATCAACCTCGGGAGTCTCCGCCACTTTACCTGGCAGGTCTGGTCTAGGGCATTCTGGTCTTAGGCATGCCCTCACGTCCTTGTCGAAGGCATGCCGAATATGGTATTGGGAATAGTCTGCAACTTCCTGAGGTAGAAGCCAGGCAGGAGAATTGGGATGAACTATTTCTGCAGGGTCGAAAGTGAGGAGCTTGGGTTGGGAGGGTGTCTCTGCATGAAGTTACTTCTTTGATCTCTTGGAATGTCTGGGAGCCTCTTCTTGCTCGGACACATGGTCAGAGGAGGTATACTCATTGTCATCTTGGGGCATCCCCGTGACCAAAGCCTTGTGAGCTGGGGGACTGTAGTCCTGGTCACTAGTCATGGTCTTGGCTAGTTTTGCAAAATCTGCCCCATGGGGGTTTCTGACCCCTTTCCCATTGGATATGGGGCAGCTGCCTGAGCTGGGTAGCCAGCCCTGTTGATGGGCTTAGCTGCATAGATGGTGTTTCAATGGCTCTATGGCCCTCACCACAGCTCTGTTAACTGAGTGTTGCACTCCTGCATCAAGTGCCTCAACAAGGTCTTGCTCCATGGACCCAGAGGGTTCCTCCTCATAGTATTCCAACATAATGGCACACAGAAGTGTATTATTATCCCACAGGCGGACTGCTTGACCCTTACACCAGGGTTAAATTATTGTCAGGCAAAGATGTGAAAGTCTTGAGGTTAAGATCAATCAGGGAAGTGGAACAACCCCAGGCAAGCCAGGCAAAAAGAACCACTGATCTATGTTTCAAATGTGGAGTGAGGGCTTGCCAACCACTCTAGGCAAAGGTTATGTGAAATTGTACAGTCCTCCACCAGCAGGAGGTGTCGGGCGTCACCGGGAGCCTGTATGAGCACTTGGGAGTTTAAGAGCAGGAAAGCCTGCTCCGGCATTCGTTTTAAGCCCAAAAGTGAAACTTAAGCAGGAAAAGATGGCCGCTGCACATACGCAATGCAGGCCACTCAATACCATAGAATGAGGACTGCGCGTCGGCTGATGCATGCCCTCGCTACCTTTTCCTCCTGCTCCACTTATTTAGAGACCCGGGTACGAAACGATTGGTTGGGGAGGCAGAGCGCTCTCAATCACTCGCCACACGCAGAGAAAGGAGAAGAAAAAATAACGATATGCCAAATCAAACTGAGTACGAATCTGACCAGGTACGATCAACTAAACAATATCAATGTACAGTATCAGTACAATAATCACCATATAATTATCAAAATCTCAATATATCCCATAAACTCTGGCAAGTTAACTAGCAAGCAATCAGAGTAATGGGAAGGCACTTAACTGACTGTGGAGCAGCAAAGAAAAAGGAACTGTCACCTCAGTCACAGCTTATATATAGGGGATACTCTATGGTTGATCATGTGACATTGAGATGTTCATGGGTATTGTAGTGTTTATTTTACTTTTGTTTCATTGGCTGCTGTGAATAAACAGTGAAGAAATGAGAAGCATAAACAGCCTCCGGTCCTGACATAGAATTAGGCTTGACTGACCCAAGATTAAAACTTCTCCTAAACACCACCTACATATGGCAGACACACAGGAGCAGGCTCACTTATAGCAGACACGCATATAGCAGGTCCATAAACACACCACGCAGACATAAACGCACCTTCACACTGAGGAGATATGTGCCGACCAACCAGGCACCGAAGAGGTAAACAGAGACACCATGTTAGGCACACACAGCAAGCAGGCACACACAGAAAACACAAACAAACCTAGGATAAACATTCAACCTTGACAAACAACAGTACCCACTCACCTGCTGGGTCCAGGGCATTAGGCAGCAAACATTGCACTAGGCCAAAAGATACAGGGAATCAGGGGAGGTAGGAATGAGTTCTATAGATTGACTTGAGGGTGTCAATCTAGAGGCTAGAGGCACAGGAAGGGGTACTAGTCCTCACTGATCATGAAGATGTTGAGCCTACATAGAAAGTCTGGAAAAGTTACTATGAGCCCTACCACACTTAACAGAGAGGCCACTTAGCATATGGAATAGCCAGAGTTAAGCATTAAGCAAGGTGGCTTCCTGCACCTGAGGCAGCATTATAGTGTACATGGACACCAACAAAATTGGTTGGGTTCCAGTCCCAGGAACACAGGTCTTTTCAGCACAGCTGCATCCTTGCTAGCTTCTATTCCATACAGATAGCCCTCCTAGAAATGGCCACGGGGTTGAGTGCCCCAGTTTTGCTAGCTTCTTCTGCCTGCTGTACACGGGGTTGAGTCCCCCAACTCTGCTAGCTCCTTCTGCTTGCGTTAGGGCTAGATCTGGCCCTTTGTGGCCAACAGACTCTTCCGCCGCCATTTCGGCTCTCACTCATTATTTCGGCAGGAGAGTCATCAAGACGACACGGCACAGAGCACAACTGCTCATCTCTGGAAGCCCAGCTAGGAGAACCTGTGGTGATGGAAGGGAGTTTCTGAGGCTGACTATAATGAAACCTGTTGTCTCAAATACACACATCATTCGCCCCTTGGGCTCAGGATAGTGCACAAAAAATTAAAATGGTGCCTCATTTAGAGATTAGACCCCACCATACCCACCCCAGTGTCTAGGAGGATTCAGAGTAACACATGCGCAGGATTAGTGCATTTGAGGGATCAGTTGTACACTGACCCACTATTTCCCAACTACTCCTGAGTCTCTTAATCCGAAGAAAAGGCCAGGCTGGTGACACACAATGAATGTGAACAGTTTTTGCCCAAGAAAGAAATCTTGCTGAAGGATAGCCCCCAGGTGACAATCATAAGTGTGGGGAGTCATAGGCAGCTTCCTGGTCAAAGGGAGAATACTGCAAATACAGCTGTTTCTTTTTTCAACAGTGATACCAAAAATACAAATTGATCTGCAGCATAGGGATTATTTCAAAAACCGACACCCTAGTAGTATTTCCATTTACCTCATTAACTTATAGTGGAGATGTTTCTACATATGGGACATAGTGACAAAGCTGTAAGTAAAAACATCAATTAACAAAAAGGGTCACCTGAAATGACTCAGTGTTAAAAAAAAATGACTTTGTCCATTTGCACGTGATGGAGTCTATGGTAAACCTCTGAAGTGTGATTGATATTAGGGAGCAGTAGCATCTGAGTGTTCTGTTAGTAAGAGGAGATGCTATTCAGACTCTCTTTGAAGGTACAGATTTAAGTAGCAGATCTGATACTAAAAGAGAGTGTAGTAGGGAGCCAAGATCATGAAGGATATTATTCAGTAGGTGGAATAGGTTGATGAAGGAACAGTGAGATCACTGAGGACTTGTGATCTGAAAGACAGCTTAGTTATTAGTAGTTGATTGTTTAGGAAGGGTTTGGGTGCAGGACTGCTGAGAGACTTAAAGGTTAAGATCAATAAATTAAAGAACATAGATGAAGGGACATAAGCAAATTTATTTGGTGCTAGAAATGGACAGGGGTTTGCGGAATGGAGAAGTTGAATAGGGTGTGAGCATAAAGGATGAGTGGTTTGTTAAAGAACTGGGAACCGTAAAGGAGGAGACCACTCAGGAGGCTGTGACAGGAATTTAGTATAATAAGAAAAGAAAGTTGATGAAGCAAGGAACACGAAGTAATGGAACATCTTGAGGATATTATGTAGTTTGTCGTTAGCCAATGTTGCAGTTGCAGCTATAAAAAGGTGAGGTCTGGAGCCATTGTTGAGGAGGGCTTAGTTTGAAGGAATGGTGCACAGTGAGAAGAGATGTTAGGAAGAAATAGGAAAAATTAAAAATTATAGTATTGGAGGCAGCTGAGGAGGAAAGCAGATAACACCTCTCTTTGCTGTGAAGGGCTAAGCATAAGGTTGTAATCTGACATTAAGTCAAACATTTAGTGTTGACAATTATTGATTTGAGAATGGCGGAAGTTACTGAGAGGGGAAAGTAATGTACATTTAGGTATTGTCAGCATATAGTCCTCCACTACTACAGTTGGCGCCAGCATGGCTTCCTAGTGTTGCTGAGGCTTATGCGGCTGCACTTGTTGAAGCAAGTCTTTCCTCTGCCTAAGGATTTGTTTTATTTAAACGTTTTAGTTTTATCATACAACCAGGCTTCTAGCATTGCTGAGGAACTGGATACATTATTCTGTAAAAACTTTCATGAAATATATAACACCTGGTGGGCCGCCATGCATGACAGCCAGGTCAGCATTTTGTTTTTCTTAGGCAAACCCATGAAGTATGGAATTATTTCTGGAAAAGAAACAGAAAATGCTTCTGTCCGAAATTTCTCTAAATAAATTAAATATCCCTTACTGAAAAGCTATTTGTTACCTGTGTTGAGTTATACATGTGAAATTTACAAGGAGGTTGTCATAACAAACTTACGGGGGACAGCCGGGATGATAGTACCCTAATGTGAGACTTATTAGCCAAGATTTTCCATACCATCTCCAGCACAGAATGAGTGAAGATTGTTCTGGTCAAATCCCTCCATGGATACCATTAAAATTTGTAACTGATAATGATGTCCACCCTCTTATATTGCCTCTTTAGGTTTTCAGGACTGTCCAAACGGTGGTTCTTTGTAATAAAACTGGAAATCTGGGTCTCCGTATCCTTCCGTTTCCTTTTTGTGAGATGGTGCCTCAGAAAACGTTCTTTTTTTGGAAATTTTCTAAATAAGGCTTCGAGTTCCAGAAAAATACCTGGAATCTCCAAAAAGGTGACTGTTAAGAGGAACAGAAGACTCAGTAGGGCATTCATTCTCATGTGGTTGCTTGCTCAACACAGGGCACGCATAAAGCCCCCCACCATCTGATTTATTCTAGTGTGTGTTAAATAATGAAAATAAGTCAAGTCCATAGGAATTCATACCCCTAAATACTTTCCCTCTGCGATTAAATCAGTTTTAAAGTCTGAGAGGGCATTTGTGGAACTTGTAAACTTTGCAGCTGATGGAATGATACATGCTTTGGAAGCTTAATAGCTGCTACTTCTGCTTTTCCATACTTTTCTACTCCTTTGTAATCAGTGGAAAGAAAACCCATGACTTTGTCGCGGATAGCAATATTCCCTTAACACCACTTTCCTTTACAGTTCCTCTATGTTAGACACTTATGCACCTTTCTGAAATCTTCCATCTGCACATGTCACAACTAATCTCTTTCCTCATCAGCACCCTCTTTTCAATTTCTCCTTCAAGTACCACCTTATATTTCCTTCGCTTCAGCATACCCTGCACTTACACAGCCACTAACTTGTAAGCACGGTCTATTCTTTTACCTTCGACCTGACAATATTTCGGCGGCTGTGTCCCTCCTTCACACTTTTTTGTATATAATCAAAATTCCAATTGGCACAAATGACCTCTCTGGGCTCTACAGGAGTTCCAATGATTAGATGAAGATTTATTCTGAACTCCTCTATAACCCACTGAGGGGCAGTGTGAGAAATCACACTGCCTCGACACAGGACTCCAGAGTTCTCAATCTTGCCACGTTCATAAACACCCACAAACAACATGAACTCTCACAGACACCTAGAGTCGGCTCAGTTCTCAGAAAGCACTACACAAGAGTGATATGCTGCATGGAAAAAAAAACTACAGACATACAACATCCTGGAAAAAGCAAATACCCTTACGTCATGCAAGATTAAGCAAAACTTGTGAAATGTAAACAGGGCCTGCATCGCTGACGTGGATTACCATAATGGCTTTTAAGGTCATTGGTCAAAAAACGATCGCTGTTTTTTACCTGTAAACTTAAAGATATGAACTTAGGTCCCAATCGCCAGTTTTTAATCCCTGCTGGGTCTGGGATCGAAAGGGACACGGCACACTTTAAAGCCATGAGTATTAATTGTTTCACGTAAGATTAACACCCGTACAAATATTAACCTGAGCCAAAAGATAGTATTATATTTAAGAAAGGCAGATGAAGCTTATCACTACACACTTGTTCTGTTTAAACTCGGTATAAAATTAACCAGAAGTTCACCCAATATAACTAAGCAAAAATAAAGACTGTAAAAGCCATTAAATCATTTAGGGGAAAAAGTGTGCTACATCCATGAGCAAAGATTCTGAAAAAAGAAACAAGGAAAGTGAAAAAATCGTTTTCAGATCCTTCATGGAAAAAAGAGCATACAAACGTCGAAAGGTTTTCGAAGCGGTAAAAACTGTCCACAGCTTACCTGACCCAAAGGTCGGAGTATTCGTTTTAAACTAGCTTCCGTTTTGATTCTTTGGAATTCTCTCTCCAGAATGGGGTCGCCACGTTTTACCTGTTTTAAATGAAATTAACATTTCATGTACTTTTGTGACTTACTTTGAGGATTCAGTAACCATATTTTTAAAAATGAATTACAAGTGATGTTAGTCTTTGACATTGTATTTATTTGATTTTATGGATTTCAAAAAATAAATTTAAAAATATGCTTTATGATGAAGTAACATTTAAAAAGGAGCAGTAGAAAACATCTAATATGCTGATAGGACAACATTGGTTCAAAACTGTAGAGTACGCTTTAACGGGGGGCTCTCTAAAAAGCACTAGGATTAATAGCAGCAGATGGCCATGATCGAAGAACACAAATCACTTGGAAATTACTTGTGGATTTTGAAGTCAGGGCCAATGTTAGAACGAGAAAGGTGATTTCTGTCCTGTACCCCCTGGGGCAGTAGTACCCTGCATTTCAGTAGCTGAGGAATGAGGTGTGTGGCTTGCCCCTAGGCTAGGGAATCTTCTCCTCTTGCTCCTGACAATACCAGGCCTCAATTACCCATCAATGGTGATGGAGTGATAGATGGTGCTCTTCCATCACTTAGGTGATAGCCATGGAGATACATTTATGCCTTCATATTTTTAAGCTGATGATATATTTTCTGACATCAAAAAACAAGGTGATCCCAATCCACCGTTTTTTGCCCACCAGGCCACCTCAGTTTGTACCCCAACATATGCATATCAGCCTTGACCCTGCGCCTCATGGGAACAGTCTAGCCTGAACTACCAGGCAAGGTCCTCCCTTAATCGGATTACAAGTAACCCAGGACTGGGTTTGTCCTTGTTATGAACGCCTCAGCCAGGTATAGCTTCACTCCAGTAGCACAGTGAGCACGGGACCAAACTCTGGGCATACCCGTCACAAGCCGCGGCCCGTGCAGGTAAGTGCAGTACGGCAGTGGGGATTTCGATGGGTGATGACAAGCGAAAATGAAATAAATAATTCATTTTCCCTGCCATCGTTCGTCAAAATCACGCCCCCCCCCCACCACCCAGCCCCATCGCCCCACCTCTCTTACCTGCAAGGGCCGCGGCTGCCCGCCACACTTAGGACATCTAAAAACAAAGTGATGGATAGAATGCTTGAATTAAAATCAGCCGAGTAATTTCCAGTGGCTCAGATTAAATCAAGCATTCCATCCATCACTTATTGCATACTTAAGCATATATTTTCTAACAGCAGGACTTTCTGAGAATAACAAATAACTGGCCTTTTTAAGACTACATCCTGGATGAAAGCCATGACCTCCCTGCATGTTTTATACAGTTTTACATTCACTCTAGCTACAAACCATAAAATTACATTCTAGCTCTACTTCCCAAATGTGCCATATCCTGCTGAAACAAACATGAATTGGCAACGCCAATAGGTTCGCTTATGAGAGTGCTGTTGGTATGATCAATGTCTTTTAGCCATGTTTGTGCAGCAGCACGGAAGATGTGCAGCTTGGCAGAAAGTTAAAAATAAAAATTCATATCGTGGCCAGCGGTGGCCATGTATGGCACTTTATCTTCTTTAAAAGTTGTGTAACTTAGATGCTTTCTTCCTTGAAAGGTGTACCATCTGTTTACCTTCTCGAAAAGTTATATAGTAAGGGAGATGTACTCTAAAGGTCGGCCTCTTGCCATGAGCAAGCTACGTGGCCTTAGGAAACATGCCACGTAGTAATTACAATAAATGGGTAAGATAATCAGAATCTACCAACAGCCTCATTTCGAGTCTTATGCAAATCCTGATGGGGTTGACAACTGGTGTTACCCACCCCATCGAGATCCAAAGTAGTTCCATGGTGGAATTCCTAGGCGGAAAATGGGAAATAATCATTGGAACTGGGGCAGAGTTCTCAATCTCCACAGCAATTCCCCATTTCTAGGGTTGATTTTGGGTCTTACTTGGTGTGGTAAAACCCTCCAGTCTCCATGACTCCTGTGGTCCTAAAAGAGGAGAGGAGCCCCAGAGCAGGGTAAATCAGAATCATAGATAAATAATAAATGATAGCAGAAATCCCCCTCCCTCATGTGATTGGCTCTGCCTATTTGCCTACCCACTGAGTCACCTACAGACCTAACAACCTTTGGCTTCATTCCAACTGTCTCTCACCTTTTATTGACCTTTGTAAAAAAGAACACTTCCTGATTTTTTACTTCTTTGCTGCACACTCCTTTTAAATGTACTGTGTGCCATGGTCTTAGGAGACTTTTGAGCAAGGTTCCTACTCTTTCTGACCCAACTGCACAAGTGCACATCACTCACATGTATTTTCTCTAGAATTACATTTGCCTTCTGAAGAAACACAAAAAGTATTAAAATAAGAAGAGTAAAGTTCAACCTTTATAATCTCTTCGCCTCTGGTTCGCTCCTCGAGGATTGCCATTTTTTGAGGTATTGAAATTGGATCATTTCCAAGATTCACTTGCCTATGAGAAAAGTTACAGTTACGTCAATGTAATCCAGGGGACATTTCAAAAATATTTTTGAGGTTTGAGATAGTATTCAGACAAATTAAGGACACTGGAAAATACTGAATGCGTTTTAGAATCTGGAAAAGGTAAATATACATAGTTACCAGTGAGCTTTTTTTTTTTAAACATAGTTTTTATTGGAAAGTGACAGTACAGTACATCTCGGAGTATACCAGTCAGTACATCCCTAGTATAATGACACAAATTACATGTCAATCAATGATATCCACATTCTAGTAAACCGTGTGTTACAACATTTTCTGCCTACGTTTATATGCAGGATTTATCAAAAGAGAAACAGACACTTGTAACACCTTAGGCCATTGGTAACAAAATTTTTTAGAGTAACCTCAAAAACCCTATGCCACTCTGGTTGTTGCGGTATATTTGGTTCATCCGCCCCGCATATGGGTTGTTGGCCGTTATCATTGGTTACTCCAAATTTGTGGTGTTGCCAGCCTCAACCCGAGGCACCTCTGGCTTTTAGTGCAGTGTCCAGAGAAAAGGGAGAAGTGTGTAGAAATTAGAATCTCAAAAAAAGGAAAAAAGGTTTAAAAACTGAAAAATCACCCTGGATCATTTTAATTATTGGTGTGATTTTCAGAGTAATTAAAAATAAATCGGTACCACCCAATTGATCGAGTTACCAGATCGTGGTAGTTAGGTACAGTTATCACACAAACGTCGACATGTTTCTGCTCCGTCGGCCCACAGGGGTCTATAGAGCATTCGTCAGGACTAACAATTAAACAAACAAGGTACACGGAGAGTACATAGAGAAATACACACTTATTAGGAGCATCCTGATTTAGGCTTGTGCACAAGCCTAAATCAGGATGCTCCTAATAAGTGTGTATTTCTCTATGTACTCTCCTTATTTTTCAGAAACTGGAGGAGTCGATATCCCTGGAAATGTATACAGGTTCTTATCTAAATACAACACAAATGGTGTGAGTAATACGTACCTTGTTTGTTTAATTGTTAGTCCTGACGAATGCTCTATAGACCCCTGTGGGCCGACGGAGCAGAAACATGTCGACGTTTGTGTGATAACTGTACCTAACTACCACGATCTGGTAACTCGATCAATTGGGTGGTACCGATTTATTTTTAATTACTCTGAAAATCACACCAATAATTAAAATGATCCAGGGTGATTTTTCAGTTTTTAAACCTTTTTTCCTTTTTTTGAGATTCTAATTTCTACACACTTCTCCCTTTTCTCTGGACACTGCACTAAAAGCCAGAGGTGCCTCGGGTTGAGGCTGGCAACACCACAAATTTGGAGTAACCAATGATAACGGCCAACAACCCATATGCGGGGCGGATGAACCAAATATACCGCAACAACCAGAGTGGCATAGGGTTTTTGAGGTTACTCTAAAAATTTTTGTTACCAATGGCCTAAGGTGTTACAAGTGTCTGTTTCTCTTTTGATAAATCCTACTTACCCTGGGGACTGAAACAGACATTCAAATCCCTAATCCCCCCCTATTGATTAATTAGTACGTTTATATGCAGTCCGGAAACACCCCACAGTAATCCACATTCCCTTTTTTTTAGTTCTCCTTGGGCCTTGCCCTGCCCATGTACAGTGCTGCAAGCAGCCGCGGTCGGTAGTAGAAGATCCTGTAGGGCGGTGACGTCACCAAATGCGATGCAGTGTGCGCAACGAAATTCATTTTATTTATTTATATGTTAACTTACCTGTTAAACTCCGTAATCCATACATTACTACCCCCATCCTGCCCCTTCCCACACCACCGCCCTGCAGGAACTCCTACTACCGACAGTGGCTGGCTGCAAGTATGTACCTCCGACTAAGGATTCCCGCCCATTCAATACGGTAGTCACTTGTTTTACAGCGTGACATTTTGAAGAAACAAAAAACTTCCCTACCACCCCCTCCCGCCTCCCTCCCCCAAAGACTCAGCAATGAAGGAACTGTTTTAATCATGCAATCATTCCAGCTCAGCATACAAGGTAATATACAGTTACAAATATACTGGCCCCTAGTAGCAACCATTTAACATTGATCTTTACAGGACTGCGCTACAGCCCAACTTTCGTACCTCTTATGTTCCAACTGAGCACACCCTAGAGGCAATATTATAGTATTTCTACAGCACCAAATCCCTCCAACAACATATTCTACCACTCTATGGAAATAGGAGTCGTGCGCAAGCCACGTTGTTCCTCCCTTTTCAATTCTGCACCTTCCGCCTTGCCCCATCTCATAAACTCGTCATACCATTCTTTCAATGACGGTGATCTGGCAGTTTTCCATCTCATTGTAACATTGCGTTTGGCCAGTATGACAACCAAATTAGTAAATGTTGTAACTGGGCTACCCCTCTTCCCTTTGGGGCCTAGTCCCAGCAAACAATATTCCAGCCTGTCATTGTTCCTCACTGGATCTAGATCTGTTAAACTTACCAGTGCGCTTCAGTATGCAGGCCAAAGACATTGATGTGCTCTTATAATATGTATTAACTAAAGAAGTATACCTTAATTCATCGTTTACATTTAAATGAAGTTGAATGTCAATAAGAAAATGCTAAGGGTCTCATTATGAGTGTTCTGGAGTTGGTGGAAATAATGTTATACTTTCAGAGGTACCAATGCTAGGGGTACGAAGAACTCTATGGGTGTAGAATGGCCAGAGATTACGGATGGGATTCTGAGATTCCACCGAGAAATGAGGAATTACCACGGAAACCAGGAATCCACTGGTATTTCCTAATTCTTGCTCGGAGTTTCACCCAGCAATTTGGACTGCTTTCAGCAGCTGGAGTTCCTTGGAGAAACGTCAAACTTCTAATTCACAGGGACCGGTAATTCCCTCTAAAGGCCCTAGAAGAAGCTTATAGAGGGCATAAATATCTTATTGGAATAACAAATAGATGTATTTTATTTATTTTTATATGAATTGCAATAACTTCAATTAAACTAAAAAACAGTTTATCATTACATCAGACTTCTAGGGTCACCGATTTACAATTATTTTCAAGAGTGGCTTTATTTCACGCACAATTTATTTCAACATCAACGGCTCTTGCATGGGGGAGCCTTGGTGGACGCAGGGGCATTCTTGCTACGGACTAGAGACTGTCTACAGTGGGGCACTGAACAATGGATGGTCCAGCACGCGAGACCGGGAGCTACACCACAGTGACAGTAGCATTCGTTTGTTTAATATTGGTTTTGTTTGGGGTTTATATGTACTGTGAGTTGGGGAGTGATTAGTTTCACGATCACTACACAGTAAGGTAGGGTGGGGGGTAGGTTTAGGGGCACTTAACAACGCTTTGAAGCACCATGGGCCGGAGCAGGTCTCAGATTAGTCACCTACAGGGGCAATGTCTCTTATGGGGGAGGGAAACACGCGTCCACCATTACTCAGATTCAAGAACTGGCGCTACTGGCCTGGAATGTTAAAGGGCCGGGTAACAAGGTCTAGAGGAGTTTGATACTCAGGGCTCTTCATAGATATAAACCGGACATCTTGTATCTGCAGGAGACACACCTTATTGGTGAACAGCACAGGAGCATGGGGAGGAGGAGGTATAAACTGATAGGATATGGACAGTCCTTGGGCTCGAAAAGGGTTATGATTCGGATTAGGAAGGCACTCATGTTTCATGTGCAACATACGTGGGCGGGCACACAAGGGTGTTACACTGCGGTCCTGGGAGAATATGGGGGAGAAGCAATGTCATTGATCAATGTCTGTGCCCCCCGCAGCCTACAGCCCGCAACATTACAACATGTGGGTGTTGTTCTATTGGAAGCTCCCCCGGCACGGGCGTTGGTAGGTGGAGACTTTAATTTGGTACTAAATACACATTTGGACAGGATGAGCTCCAGGGTAGAAGGGGAGGACACCAAGGGGAAATTAGAAGGATTCATGTGGCCCTGGATTTATGCGATGTTTGGAGGACTCTCCTCACTGCCAAGAGGAGATATTCATGTTACTACGGGGCGCTCAACATGCACTCAAGACTTGATTATTTTTTCACTACAAGTGACTCACTCCTTAGATTCAGCGAGGCTGCATAACCAGCTCATGGAATCAGTGATCACTTGCTGCTATGAGTGACACTGTCCACTAACATTCGGAAACCCAGGGGGATGTGTAAAATGGAGACATGGCGCTTATACAATGTACAGGAGGTCAAACGCTTAGACAAGGGGTCTAAATGTTATTTTGAGGAAAATATAGCCTCTGTGAGTAGCTCAGTAATGTTATGGGAGGCTTGCGAGGCCATGATCAGTGGAGTCATTATCACAAGGGAAATTGGGGATCAATGAGAAAGAATGGCTAGATTGACTTCCTTGGAGAAGAGTTGGTTCAGTTGGAGAGGGATTATGCAGAGGCCCCATCTCCCCGACCAAAGAGGCCATGGATCTAAAGAGATCCAAGCTTCAGATAGTGGCTAACGCTGAGGCCAAAACGTACCTCGCAAAACAATAATGAATATATATGAATGGGGGAACAAGACAGGCAAATTGTTAGCATGGATTGGAGGTAAGGAAAGGGAAAGTGGGGATGTTAGAGCGTTACAGGTGGACTCTGGCGACACAGCGAGAGGATGTAGGGGGATAGTGGATGAACTCGCTAGGTATTTCTAGACCTTTTACAATACCTACTTGCGGGCCCCTGAATAGGAAGTGTTGGAATTCAATAATGACTGCCATATGAGACAACTGGGTAGGGAGCAGGCGAGAGATCTAGAGGCAGACATTACGGTGGAGGAAGTTTTCTCTGCCATGGGCCAACTGGAACCTGGGAAAGCCCTGGGACCAAACAGATTCCTAGTTGAATTATTTCCAAAACTACAGAGGCGAACAGTGGCTTTGTTGCATGCAGCCTTTGTAAAGGTGTTCCAGAAGGGAGAGCTGCCGGATAACATGCAGTCTGTGACAGTAGTACCGAAGCCAGAGATGGCCAGAGATAGATGTGAAGTGTACCAGTGGATATCATTGCCAAAATCCTGGACAAACTACTAGCGACCAGGCTTAGTGCCTTGGTGTTAGAGGTGGTACACTCTGACCAGAGTGGGTTCATGCCTGGCCGCTTGACCAGGCAGACCCTAAAACGTTCACATAACAATCAAGTGGCAGCAATGTTTGCGGTTGCTTCGTTAGATGCGAATAAGGCCTTTGACTCCGTGGAATGGCTGTACCTCTTTGATGTACTGCAAAATATGGGATTTGGTCCTAGATACATCAAGTAGGTCAAGCTGCTCTATGATGGGCCCATATCCAGAGGTTTGGTAAATATCTATTTCTCGCGGGAGTTTAGAATGCGGAGAGGCACGCGCAGGGACGCCCGCTCTCGTCAATGCTGTTTGCCCACGCTATAGAAGTTTTGGCAGAATGGGTGCAGGTGGACACTCAGATATGGGGATGGCTGAGAGATAATGGATGGGAGGAGCACATATCACAGTATGCCGATGATATTTTGTAGTTCCTAACGAATGGCGGGCCCCATACTGGATGTGTTTCAGGAAATCTTCCGTATATTTGGGGCCCACTCAGGCTTTGCCATAAACTGACACATCTCTGCTGTTCCCACTTCGAGAATGGAATCAGAGGGGATCACTTGCTTTGCCCCTGCTGATAGAGACAGAACAATTTAAATATTTGGGGATCTGGGTTACTGACTGTCAGGATTCAAACTATGAGGAAAATCTGGCTAATCTGCTCAAGCGACCTGAGCAGGATGTGAAACACTGGCAGGTGCTGCCACTCTCGCTATTTGTGAAGGCAGCATGTTTAAAATTGTGGCACTTCCTATGTTTCTGTACGTACTCCAGAATAGCCCCTATAAGATCCCAGATGGGTAATTTACTAAAGTGGACGCATTAGTGCAGATGCTACACTGGGCGCCTGGACAGCTTTGTATAGCCCTGAGGGTCCTTCAGCGATCTAAATATGAGTTTCGCATTGCCCTATCAAATGGGAGGAAGTACAGTAAGGTGGCACATGTGAGTGTTTTAAATGATTGGCCATATGCAGATGGTGCGGATCCGACATTTGGACAAGACAGGATAGGAATGGGGACAGGAGCTGCTTAAATCTGCTGTATGGTGGTGGGTTGTTGCCCGAGGTGAGTCCAGTGACGAGGATGTTGGTTGATACTCGGAGGAGATTGACCAGGGTAATAGGATCGGGCCTTGGGCTGACCCCGAGGACGTCATTGTAGGAGGGCTCTAGGCTGCGACCCATCACAGCTTTGAGGGGATTTCAAAGATGAGACACTATCAGAATCTCCATGCTGGCAGACGTCTGGGATGCAAATGGGGTGGTTCCTTCTGCCTTCCTGAAGCAGGAATATCAAATGTCAGAATTGCAATGGTTGCACTATGCTCACTTGAGACATGCTCGCCGGGAATGTGTGTCTTTAGTAGAGGAGATACAAGAAGACTCCCCGCTTGAAGATAGACTTCTTGATAGAAGGGTTGACACAAAGTTGATCTTGTTGACCTATGGTACAGTGATAAGAAACATGCAATCCCCTCTCTTGAGACTACAGGATACAAGGGAACTTTGGATCCCTGATCAAATATCGATTTCAAAAACACCGACCTACAAAAATATCGTCGCAAAAACATTGTCTACAAAAATATCGTCACCATATACTTAAACAAGGATTAACACAAATATCAATATTTTATCATCGACTAAAATAATATTGTTTTAAATGATATCGACTACATAAATATCGAGTACAAAATTATCGAAAAATTCTTTAAATAATATTAAACACACCACAAATATCGATACCACTATTATCGACTTACTTACTGCCTATTTACAAATACAAAAAATATCGACTTTTTTCTTTAACATTAAATACACAATGCTCTCAACATAATTACTATTTAATTATTATTACATTTTAAATAATGCTTAATTAACATATATAAATATACTATTTGCTTGAAATATATATAAATTATTTATCAATACACTAATAAATAGAAACATACTTAATAATTCAAATATACTCAATTATTATAATTATTATAAATACTTTACATATATATGCATTTTTAGAATTATAAACAATAAATATAAAACACATACAAAACATCTTTAATTATATACTAGTCCTAAATAACAAATAAAACAGCCTCATTTAAAAATAACGGTTATAAAATTCAAACTACACTTCTCAACCAATGGATTTAAAATAAATGTCGTCAAACCAATCAAAATGCAGAAATACTTACCTGACTACTATAAAAACAATTACATACTTAACTAAAATTACCATTTTTGGACCAAACTGGGAGAAAAACGGTTACTTTGCTGAAGAGAAAAGAATACTCACCTAGAACAACTACTACAACACATTATACTACAACACAAGTAAGTAAACTCCCATTTTATGTACTATAAAAGCGTCAAGAAACTTAGCTAAACTCCCTAAACTAAATAAAAGCTCTCTCTTTTTTATTTAAACTATAAATTCCTACCAACAACAGCCACAATGAATAAATGTACTTAAAAATGAGCTGCCTTATCAATGCCTACATAGAAATGTAACAAATAAATAAAAATATAGCAAACTAAAGTTTTAAATGACTTAATATTGTATGAGCTATAAATATATACAAATATAATATACAACTAATACAAACACTTATTTTTTCAGAATCAACAAACTTCATCTACCAAACTACATCTACGCAAACAACAGCTTCTACAAAATTAAGTAAGTATACTCACAGTTTAAATTATTGATCAGAAAAGAGAAACAAATAAGTATCAAACAATATTATTATTTACTACTGTTCTCTACCACAACTACAGGAATTACAACTGTGAAACTGCAAATATAAGAACTAAAGACATCAGAATAACTGAAAAAACAACGTTGTAAGTACATTTTTAAAATTACTATTTTAACCTAGACATTGAAATAAATGTTTTACATATTTCCTAAAAACACATATATATATATGTCTTCACAGATCTACCCTAGAAATGGCAGAAGGAGCTACTTTTATAACATCTCAAAAAGGAAAAATAATGCTCAGCTACATGGGTTATACCTACACCCAAGAAAAAGTCAAAGATAACAAAACACATTGGAAATGTAGCAAATATTATTCAACTGCATGCTATGGTAGAGCTACTACTGTAGATAACAATGTTGTAAATGTACGTGAGCATAACCACCCACCCAATGTGACCGAAGTAGAAGGAAGGGAAGCATTAGAAACACTTAGAGAAGCAAGTACAGGCTCCAAACAAACAAGCACTACAATTTAAAAAAATGTTTTGACCAAAGTCCCAGAGCACGTAACAGAACAGTTACACTCAATCCCCAACTTGAAAAGATTAATAGCTAAAACTAAAAGAGCATCTGATCCAACTCCACCTCAAACTTTTGAAGAAATTAAAATATATCCAGAATATACTATTACCCATAAAGAAGACAAATTCTTGATGTACGATAACCAAAGCCATGATAAAAGAATTCTACTTTTTGCAACAAATAACAACTTGCAAAAACTGCAAACTTGTGCAACTTGGATGATGGACGGAACTTTTAAAGTGTGTCCAAAACCTTTCTATTAACTTTACCCCATCCACGGTGAATACCAGGAAACTAATATCCCCTTAATTTATACATTGCTGCCAAATATAACAAATGCAACCTACATAGAAATCTTAACAACAATCAAAGATTTAACAGATAATTACTACCCACAAAGAATCATAATAGACTTTGAAAATGCTATGATACAAGCTATACTAAAAATATACCCACAAACTGCAATTCAAGGGTGTTATTATCACTACAATCAAAGTATATGGAGACACTTACAAAAATCTACCTTAAGTATAGAATACTCTACAAACAGCAGCTTTGCTTGCCAGATAAAAAAATTAATAGCATTAGCATACGTCCCAACAACAGAAGTGGCAAATTACTACAATTTATTAATTGACAGTCCTTTCTACCGCAGTAATGAAAAAAAATTAACTCCCTTCCTAGACTATTTTGAAGACACCTGGGTAGGAAAATTACATCGTTCAGGTCACTGCAGACAACCTAAATTCCAAATTCCCTGGTGGAATGTCTACGCTAGCACTATAGCACAAAAAGCCAAAACCAACAACGCGGTAGAAGGATGGCATAATGCCTTCCAAGCCACAATAGGAAGAACACAACCAACACTTCATAAACTAATCCAATGCATCAAAAAAGAACATAGCTACCAAGAGCTAAGAATTTAACAATCTCTATCAAAAATAGGACCAAAACTAAGCAAACAAACAATAAATATGTACGAATACCTCCAACAAAAAACAAGAATGTACCCAAGTATCCAAGGTCTAGAATGCATAGACCTAATTGCAAAATCTATCCTTTAATAAAATACAAATAGCAAACCATAAAACCATATATAGCACAGACCATTTTTTTATATTAGTTAAATTATGTCTTGTAATGTAAAATAGAAATTATCACAAGACATGATATAACTAAATAAAATACAAACTCGCCAATAAGCATAAACCACCCCAAAAATTAAATAAATAATTACTTACGGTTCTGTAGCTGTAGAATCTTTCCGAAATAGATGCTTTAAAAACGAATCCAACCAAAAACAATCCACATCGTGAAATCAAACCCCAAAAAATGCAAAAAATACAACTGTATAAAAAGATTCCAACGTAGCAATCCTCTGGATAACGAAACCATAACGACCCGAAAGTAATTCACGATAAAAAACGCTCCAAAATCCCGAAAAATAAGGAAATGTATATAAACAATTTCCTCTATTTAAAAAAAAAACGAGAGCAAATCCATCTGGTCACCAAAACCGGCACCTGTAAATAAAGTACAGACAGAACCCACCCTAAACAAATAATAAACCCACAAAGCCAATAAATAACATATAAAACGTACTAAAATACATAAAGTAATACTTAAATGCAAAACATTAACATTACATTCATACTAGATAGTAAACAAAGTACGCTATCACTAACGTACTTAAATAAGACGTACATTTTACATAAACAGTTAAATAAGACACATAGCAACACATATACACTACTACTAACTAAAGAATTCATTAAAAGTAACTTAAAAGTAATTAAAATAAAACTTACATTAACAAACACGAAGCAGCTCCCAACCGCGAGGTTCCGTCTTCACAATTGACCCAAACAACGATGTAGATAGTCTAAAAAGTGAACTAAAGAAAACAAAATGGCAGCATAATTAAAACAAAAATAGGACTTAATCCCCATAAAAATGAAATGAATTAAAAAACATTTAAAAAAGATGCTAATTTTTGTTAGAAAATTGTTATGATTGTTTAAATGTTTAAAATAAACATATGAATATTGTAAAATATACATTATTTTTTATGTGAAAATATATAATAAAAAAATTAATGTATATTAAAAATATGTTTAATAAATTAAATGTTTATTTATGTATAATAGACAAATGTTAACAATTTTATGTATATACTTTTGTAAATGCAAAATATTTGTAAATTAATTAACATATTAAATTTCTTTAAAATTAAATACATTTTAATATGCTAATTAATAAAACATTACAATGTATATGTTACAAATACTGCAATGTTATACATCACTAAATACAAATGTAATTGTTTTTTAAAATGTTTAAATGTTTCCATCTACAAACAGAACTAACACAATAAAGACTGTTTATTTTACAACAATTTATTACTATTGTACTTTATAAATTTACATGCATGTGATATAAATATTTTTTTTTTAAATGTGTAATTGATTTTTATACATGTTATTAAATATAATCTTAAACACTTCAAAATATATAACAGAATATTTAAAAATATTATGAAAAAATATTATATTTTTTAATATTTTATAAAAAATAAAAAAATTCAAAATTTCAGTATTATAATTCCAAATACTATTAAAGTAAATAAAACACTATATAGTAATTTAAAAATACTAACCTAATTCCAAACTCTATATAAGAAAATGCTGGACAGTAAACCATAATAATTTACTATGCTAACTCCAAATCCTACATAACTCAGAGAAGTGCTGGACAGTAAACCATAATAATTTACTATTCTAACTCCAAATCCAACATAACTCAGGAAAAGTGCTGGACAGTAAACCATAATAATTTACTATTCTAACTCCAAATCCAACATAACTCAGGGAAAGTGCTGGACAGTAAACCATAATAATTTACTATTCTAACTCCAAATCCTACATAACTCAGGGATAGTGCTGGACAGTAAACCATAATAATTTACTATTCTAACTCCAAATCCAACATAACTCAGGGAAAGTGTTGGACAGTAAACCATATTAATTTGCTATTCTAACTCCAAATCCTACATAACTCAGGGAAAGTGCTGGACAGTAAACCATAATAATTTACTATTCTAACTCCAAACCCAACATAACTCAGGGAAAGTGCTGTACAGTAAACCATAATAATTTACTATTCTAACTCCAAATCCAACATAACTCAGGGAAAGTGCTGGACATTAAACCATAATGATTTACTATTCTAGCTCACCCTTACCCCCTATAAACCCAACAACCAACTCCTACAATATTTACAATTTTTAGAAAATATAAAATTTTAAAATATATCAGATAATTTCGAATTTCTAATTTAAAATTTCGAATGTAACAGTTTTTTTTCTTAGATTTTGTTAAATTTTATAAATTCACACACATTTTAAAATTACTACCCACCCTTATCCCCTATAAAACCAACAACCCACTAATAAAACATTCATACACTTAATTTTATATACATTTTTTATATATCATAATTAATTTCGATTTTCAAATTTAAAATTTCATTTTTTTTATTACAATAGTAAATTTACAAAAATACTTTACACACACTTTTTAAATTACTACCCACCGTTATCCCCTGTATAACCAACAACCCGCTACTAAAAAATTCACACAATTATTTTAATATAAATTTTAAAAATATCTTAATTAATTTCAGTTTTCAAATTTAAAATTTCGAAATTATTTTTTTTTATTACAATTGTAAAAAAAAATGAACACACAATTTTTAAATTACTACCCACCCTTATCCCCTATATAACCAACAACCCGCTACTAAAACATTCACACACTTAATTTAATATACATTTATAAAATATCTTAATTAATTTCGAATTTCAAATTTTAAATTTTGAAATTCATTATTATTTTCATTAAAATTGTAAATTTAAATAAAAACTTTACACACAATTTTTAAATTACTACCCACCCTTCTCCCCCATAAAACCAAGAACCCGCTCCTAAAATATTTACTAAAAATGCATTAAAAATATTAAATGTTTACTTTTAATAATCACATAAAATGTTTTAATATAAATAAATAATTCTCAGAAATACATAATAATAAACAAATTATTACACTAAATAAATTATATCGATATTATTTACATCAATATTTATCTCAACTATATTTACTACAACAATATTTAACAATGTCGATATTTCTGCTATTCTAAACAAACAATATTTACTACATCGATATTTAATTTGTCGATATTTAACACAGTCGATATTCTTACCTCGATATTTCTGCTTGTCGATATTTCCACGTCGATATTCCTGCTGTATACCGGAACTTTACCTATGCGACTTAGATGAGGATGATGGCCATAAAGATGAGTTTCTGCATGATTCAACTTAAGGTTTTACACAGAGTCTACTACACGCGCGCCTTGCTTTTTAAGAAAGATAGGGTGGGTTGTGCGGTGTGCCTTAGGAGTTTTAGGCTGCAAGGCACCTTTCTACATACACTCTGGAGCTGTCCCCATAAACGAGCTTACTGGAATGCACTTGGGGGAGGCAACAGGACTGCCTCAGGAGATTCAGCCGCAACTGAAACTTCTGGGAACATGGGGCTTGACATATCACTCCTGTTATCAGAAAATGTTGGTGAATTTGGATTGTATGGTGGCAAAAAACGACATTGCGCAGAAATGAGGTTTTGGGCTCCCTCCTAGACATAGTCACTGGGAGCATAGAATGGAATATTGTAGACTGATGGAAAAGGATATTTACAAAGGGCGAGGGTGCCAAAGGCATTTGATAAGATTTGGGTGCGGATGGGATACTAGTGTGGGTTGAGAGAGAGACAAGGTGGGTGCATAACACAACAGCGACCCCGGGGGAGAGGCAATGCTTCTTTGTCTTAGAAGCCCTTTCATGGAAGATTGGAAATAAGGGTGGTTCAAGGAAACACAGTAGACTGGGGGTGAAGCCATGGAATTTGTTGTGGTAAATCTGCTTTGGCCGAACTCAGGCCGATTTGTACGCTCGGAGATGTGGTGTTGAAAGTGTTGTTGTACTTGGTATAATTCATAAAACAATAACAACGTTTAAAAAATAAATACATAAAAATAACTAAATATATACGATTACATTAACTGCTTAAAACCACATTGTCTCTTTTCACTTTAAGGATGGACAGCTCCATGTTCTCACTCAAATAACTGAGTGACAGCCATAGATTTGGAATTAATCCCTGGCGTATATATTAGCTATCTGCTCATAAGGCCATTTTTAGTTGAAGGCTTTTGGGTTTTTCCAATCCTGTTTGACATTTCATCATTTGAATCTTATTTCTGCTTACATGCCACGTATTTGAAGGTTCCATTCATTTTGAAAACTATTGATGAAGAAATCATTGATGTGGCTTCACCATTTCAGTTTTGTCTTGCTTTTTAAGGGAAGGAACCATTTCTCAGTGCTTCCTTTTATATAAAGATGCAACTTTAGGTTTTGTAGTTGTGTTGTATCTGCACCACCTGCCGCGGATAATACCCACCCTTACCAGGTCAGGGTATTTTGCGCTCCCTCAAACAACCTGGACACATGGCCCCTACTCAATGTAGCCTTCCTCAAAGGACTCCTAGACGGTGTCAAATCAGGATCACCCAGGGACCCTCTGCCTATTTCTGTGCTTAAGCAGCTTGAGCCGCCAACTTTGCTTGTCACTATGGAACTTTTCAATGCCTCCCTACAGGAAGCCACAGTTTCACATGACTGGAAGCACTCCATGGTGATCCCTCTCTTGGAAAAGGCCAACGCCGACACCGATTTGCCCTCCAACTATCAGCCTATTTCTCTGCTGCCGGCCTCTCAAAAATCTTAGAGAAACACATCCACTCTCAGCTCACTAATTTTGTTGAAACCAAAAAGTAACTCAAATTGGGTTTCAGAGCTCATTTCTCTACAGAAACAACTCTACTGGGGGTAACGGAAAGGCTGTGTCACCATCTGGACGCTGGAGACACTGTCGCCCTCATTTTGCTAGACCTGAGCGCAGCATTCGACAGGGTATCTAACACCATGCAAGCAAAAACGTTAAGATCATTAGGCATCTGCGGGTCAACCTTAAATTGGCTTAATTCTTTTCTTGCCAATCACACTTTTCAATTTTTTTTCCCCAACAGCCAGCTCTGACATCCATCCGTCACCCTATGGGGTACCTCAGGGCTCCATTCTTAGTCCTTTACTCTTTAACCTATACGTTAGACCTCTAGCAGATGTTGCGGAAGATGCTGGGTTGTCTCGGTTCTCTTACGCGGACGACTCCCAGGAGAACTGTATGCAACGGGTCAGGACAGAGCGTGCAGCAATGCACGCTCTGACAAGAGCGGAGTTCGAGCGAAGGATTTCCCGAGTTAATGGATATGCCCAAGCTTGATGATAATGGGAATTGATATCAGAATGCTCCTGACTCCTAATGCTACTGCTGGATTATCCCGGACTGTGATATTAACATTTTAAACTGACTTTGAACTTTTCGATGCGAGGCTCCAAGATGGCAGACGGAGCTGCTTGTCGAATATTCGCCGTGGCTACCAAGTGAAGTTACCTTTTGCCCTGCCGAGCACCGGATCTTCATGCCTACAACCCTTCCTATGATCGGGTGAGAAAATTCAAAACCATTTTACTGCCAAAGAGCTGGGTCACATAGCCTGATCCCAAAATGGCGGTATGACGCACTCTGCGAGTGGACTCTTTGTTTTATTATGGCGATCGGCAGACCGGTTTTAATATATTGGTTAAATCAAAAATGAGTGATGCCTGTATACTGGGGACTCCTTCGAGGGGAGAATGGTCCGGTTGTTTGTACTTTCCCCCATCAGAGTGGACCCATGGGAAAGAGGAGTTAAGGATTTGAAATGAGGTACTGTGCAAGGAGCTGAGCGGAGGTGAAAAAAGAGCGCTGACTGATACGTGCGGGATAGCGCCGACTGTGGTGACTGAATAACGATCCCAAATGAGCTGCAATCACTCGCACTAGTCATAAAGGAGCGCAGTGTTTCTATATACCGAAATTGTCTCCAAGATGCGCCGCTTCCTATTAATCACTAAGACAAGGATGTGCGATGATGGATCTAATGATGGAATTTGCAAAGGAAATAAAGGTATTGCCAATTCGATTTGAAATTTATGATGGAGTAATTGCAGTTTGAGGTATCTGCTTAGCGAATCGAAGCAAATGAATGCTTGACTCCTTCTTTGGTCAGTAAATCCGACATTGCAGTGCTATCTAATAAATAATAATCAGCCGGACATTGGGCATTGTTCCTCCCCGTCTCCCCGCTATTACTCCTTCCTCCCCTCCCTCCTACGAATTATTGAAACATTGTTTATGTGTACTGTACCTTACTATGCTCTTGTATGTGATGTAACTTTGACCATTATTAATCTGCTCACTTTCAAATATTTTGACACGAAAAAAACGCCTTTTTCTCGGATTTCCTGTATTAGCTTTCGACAATTTCGTTCTGTACCTTTTAACACGCATTTGTTGTGACTGTTCCCGACTTTCCTTCCAATAGCTGCTTTCCATGAAATTCCTCTGTGGACATGTTTTAGACCTCACATGCATCTCTCTGTAAGGATCAATATTTTTATTCTCGTCATTTGTGAACACGGTAGGTATTGTTTCACAGATTCAGAGTGAAAAACTTGTATTGTGAAATATTTAATTTCTCTCTGAAATAAAAGTAGAAGACGTATTCACATTTCCAGTCAAAACATCTGCGTTTGTTATTATCTTCACTCTTTCATCCTAGTGGAGTGGGAGTTCTGAAAGGAAGACATGCCAAAGAAAACATTCTGCTGTTTTGTCATCTACTACATCATGGTGACGGAATCCAGGTATAAGCAGCGTTGGCGGCCCACAACGTGTAAAACACATTGATAAACCATTGTGGAGATTTACGGGAAAACATTAGTTTTTATCATTGATACTGTTGATGCTTATGCTGCTAACAGCACCGGGGATTTTTTTCCTGGCAATCTATGTCAAAAAATGTATCAGTTAAGCGGGATATGAAGGTATTAATTCTGTGGAACCTCAAGACACCGTGTCCATTAAATGGGACTTAATTGAAATGCATCTTCTTTAGAAAAACATTTTAGGAGCATTTTAGCATTTTCTTAGTTTACTATGTAATTTTTGTGACGATTTCTCAGTTAATGTAGTGTGCTGGTATTTCCTCTGATGCCATTTGACAAGCCGATTATTTTTCAGGCCTGCGAAATCAAACAAGCATTGGTAACGCCAATAGGTCTAGCTGTATAGTGGAGTTTAGTGGTTTGGATAGGAGTGAAGAGTAGTGTTATGAAAATGGTTAAAATGTTGTGAAGTGTTGTGGAGGGAGTGTAGTGTTTTTATGATAAGCTAGTATTTTCTGTGTATCTAGAAGGCATATAGGCATGGAGGCAAGTATTATGCTAAGCCTATTGTTATCCTTCTTATAGCAGCAATACACAACATATGATAAACTTAATTTCTCAGGATCTCTAGGAAATAAACTACACATCACAACATTAAACCACCAACCCAGTTCATGTATGCAACACCAAGGCACTCCACACCAGCCCAACATTTGTATTTATATAAAAGTTAGCAATATTTAAATTTACAATCAAAATGCCATTATAACAGGAAGTGTTTGGCAATTTAGAACCTTAAACATGCTGTACGAATTTAGGCAACTTTCCGATAAAAATAGTTTGGCCATTCTGGCAGATTTTGTGAAGTTTCAGAACAGTGCCAAACCTTAAATGAGGTTAAGGTCCAGCTCAAACAAAATTCGCCACATAAGTTTCATGGGAAGCTGAAGCCAGAAAATACAGTGATGGGTGTGGTTTTGGAATTATAAAATGCATGGTCACCAGTTTTGAGAAATTCTGTAACAATAATGTATCTACTGAGCATGTGTGGAATAAAGAGATTATTGTAGCTTATCCTAAATTCTAAGATCTGTGCATCCAGAAAAAAATATTTAACATCCTGAGCTACTGGTTTAGAGCACTTGAACTCCACCACCATAGATTTGTTAACATTTTCAAATCCTCTTTGATCTCAAATGCTATATTTGGCACAGTCGTGACAGGATTTGGCACAAGGATAAGCAAACCCATGCTTGCGCCACCTCTTTGCATCATCAGTATATTGGATGGCACACACTGTTAATGGTAGTAGGATATGTGCTGTGTGTACACACATGCATTTAACATAATAATTGCCAAAAATGTGTCAATGGCCTTAAATGCATGAGTGGTACATATTATTCCTATTTTCAGGTAAATAGTTTCTATCACACACTTGTACTTTGCTGTGTTATGTACACAATACCCATTCAACAAACAAAGGTAGGAGGTAATAACTAGTTACTCCTCCTAATCCCCATTCCTTGCCCTTCCTCCATTCTATCTCAAAAGAATGACTTATGCATGGGTTGTGCATTGGGAGGCTATACACATCTGAGAACCTTACACTATGGAGGCCGAGAGGAATACTAATATGGTTCCAACTTCCATGTTCATGTGTGATGGAGAAAAAAGACGACCACCGCCTTTTGAGGAATTCCATTCCAAGTAACATAAAAAGAGATATCAATGTGTCCTTTCAAGAAACTGGAAGAAGCACATTTTTCAAGAAATGGTCTTGACTTACTGCAAAGGACTATTAACTAGATCACCAGGTAAAAGTTGTGATACATAAGAAAATATGTAGTGAAAATGTATGCGGGGATACATGGGCCTACATCTAAACTGATAAGTGGTTTAATTTACATGTTTCTTAAGAAAAGAGAAAATATACATTAATACAAAAACAGTTATTGGACTACTTTGTTCCTTACCATTTCAACTTGTTTGCTTCTTCTTTTTTGACATTTTGGTGGACCATTTGTTCAAATGCAGCTTCTTTCATTTGTCTTGCTCTCGGCCCTTCACTTGATTGTATCAGCCCTGCATAAGGGAATTAAAGATTCGTTCAGAATAATTTGTGAAACAAAATTGCAACTAGTCAAATTGCTTGAGTGAAATCAAATTGCTTGAGTGAAATCGTTTTTTTACACTATTTCGCAAATGTTCAGCATGCTAAAACATATGTGTTACATCACACTGCCTATGCATACTTATTGGTATTAGGAAGATGTCCAGCACTGCTTCTCATAAACAGGGCATACAAGGCCAATTAATTTGGCTTCATTTGCAGCCTTGTACAGCCAGTTTCAACTAGATACAGCACCATGGCTGATTTAGCCGTTGTGTGATATAGTAAAACCTGTCAGGCCCAGCTACAGCTGTTCATGACTATGGTTCTTACATGCTGGCTGGCATTTGCCAGAGTTAGGGAGTGGTAGGATTGAGAATAAGGATGAAACATTTGTCACATGGAGCTCATCGTAATAAAAAGCACTGACAAAGTCAATTTCAATTTCAAAAGCTTTTATTCGATTTGTAAACAAATCATACAAGCAAAACATAAGATCAATTCATTGCATTAAAAGATTGTTATAAAATACGAAATTTATACAGGGGAATCCAAGATATTTCATAAGGGAATAGGACGCATACTGACATGCGTTTAAACATTGGATCACAATTAAAAACATAAAGGTGACCAAAAGGTACAGAAGTTAAAATCGTACAGACAGGAATAAATATATTTGTCACAAAATGCTTATCCTGGCAGCTGTACGTTGAATAACAAGCCCCTGCCTAAGTCATGGGATATGTACATTTTTTAGTTTAAGATGTAAGTACAGACAGGAAAGTATAGGAATATAACAACACTAAACATTTCCTGGCAGCTGTACCATGAAGATATAAAAGATCAAAAGAAAGAAACATGTACAGACAGGATTGAGGATAAGTTATCACTGCTAAAAGATGCTCGCCCTGGCAGCTGTACATTTTATGAAGGTACAGACAGGAATATAGAAATCATAGCAATACAATACTTTTCCTGGCAGCTGTACATTTCAAAATGAAAGTGGCAACAAAAAAGCAAATGTCCACATTTTCTAAAGCTGATAGTAACACAAGGGCATTCTTAAAAGACCGTATATTATATTTAATAAATATAGGTTTTAAATACCTTAATCTTAAAAAGTGATAAAATTTGCAAAAAAGTAAGAAATGGCAGCAACTCTGGAAATCAGAGCTTGACAATGCCAGGTTGAAAATGACTCGCTCCACCAGCAGCGTTTTTCGATTTGCTTCCAAGCTTGGTTCAAGAAGCATTCGAGACATGATTAATATTTATAATATTCGCTGTGTTCCCTCGGCATTGTATGGGGCAGGGGTGTGGGGCCACATAGATGGCACCTCTCTCCAAAAAGAGGATAACAAGTTCCTAAGAAGAGTGCTATGTGTCCCCCACTCCGCTTCCATTCAATTAACTCACAACGAGGTTGGGGTCGAGTTTATCTCGGACTTAGCAGCCGTTCGTCCACTCTTATTGTGGCGTTCTATTTGGGCTAAGCCAGAAACTCGATTCACTCAAGAAATTATTCTTGATTGTATAGGCCTGGACTTTTCCTTACGTATTCTTTGGCTGAAATACATCCGTTTTTGGTTTAAAACTTTGTTTGATATCGATGTTCTTCTCGACCCCGAACTTGCGGTAGAAATACCCAAAAAAGAGATCAAACAAACTTTTCTAATGTATAAAAAGAAAGGGCGTGATGAGGCATATGGTAAGCTAGCTACTGTGAAGTTCTATAGAGAACTTAACTTACCATCGGGGTTCCAAGCCTATCTCCTATATGTCTGCCGCCCATCTCATCAATATGTTTTAACCCGCGTCAGGTTGGGTATTGTACACCATCTAGTTGCGTTCCCAGTACAGAAACAGAAATCTGAAACCCCCTGCCCTTGTGACAACGTTTCACGCCAGAGTTGCTGCCATTTCTTACTTTTTTGCAAATTTTATCACTTTTTAAGATTAAGGTATTTAAAACCTATATTTATTAAATATAATATACGGTCTTTTAAGAATGCCCTTGTGTTACTATCAGCTTTAGAAAATGTGGACATTTGCTTTTTTGTTGCCACTTTCATTTTGAAATGTACAGCTGCAAGGAAAAGTATTGTATTGCTATGATTTCTGACAAAGTCAATCAGCCTAGAATGAGCTGTCAGCCTTTTAACTTTTCCAGTGCTTACCTTGTTTGCCATGGTGTCATGAAGGGTACCAGGAACAGATAGGAATCTTGATAAAAATGATTAATTAATTGCTAGAAAGCAGAACAGCACATGCCCTAGCAATCGCTCCAATCCCTGCCAGCAATTGACTCGAACTCAGAGAGTTACCTGAAATCAACATCCCAACATAACAGAAGGCACAAAGATGCCCCACAAAACAGTAAATATCACTGCATAATACATAAAAACATAATCATACAAATATCTGGGAACACCAGACTGTCTCTTGGGTCTGTCCGACTTCACACCAGTATTAGAAGACGCTGCAAGTAAAGACGTGAGATGCTTGTATCTGGTCCAGGGAGGACCTGGCCAGACAGTGCGGGCAGGACTGTTCCCACGAGAAGCAGGGTTAAGACTGCATATGCATATGACTGGGTCTAAACTAGGGTGGTGTGAGGAGCAAATAAATCAATGAATTAAACCCAGATTTGTGGCTGGGGGTGAATTTTTTATTTATTCAGCATTTCATCCATCATCTCTTCTTTTCGCTTTGTTTGCCCTAAGTGGGAAGGATATGCCCAGATGTTGGGTCCTTTGCTCACTGTGCCATTGCATTTTAGCTAGTCTGGCTGATGACGGGTGAAACCCCGAATCAGGTCCCAAGATGCTCGTTTCCAGTCCAGGATGGACCTGGCCTGGCAGTTCGGGCTGGACTGTTCCCCTGGGGAGGCGGGTCTACTCCTATTTTCATATGACTGAGTCTTAACTAGGGTGGTGTGGTGAGGAAAAAAATGATAGATAAAACCCAGATCTGTGACTGGGTTGAGTGTTTGATTTGTGTAGCATTACATCCATCATCTGTTCTTTTTGCTTTTGTCGCCCTTACCCGGTAAGAGTATGCCCAGACATGTGTCCTGTGCTCACTGTATGACTGGATTCAAGCTAGTCTGGCTAATGAGGGGTGATACCCCTCCGGTCCCAGGATGCTCATTTCCAATCGGGGAGGACCTGGCCTGGCAGTTTGTGCTGGACTGTTCCCATGGGGAGCGGGTTCTAGACTGATTTGCTTATGATTGGGTCCAAACTAGGGTGGCATGGTGAGCAAAAAAAGATGGAATAAACCCATATCTGTGAGGGGTGAGTGTTTGATTTGTGTAGCATTACATCAATCATCTGTTCGTTTTGCTTTTGTTGCCCTTACCAGGTAAGGGTATGCCCAGACGTGTGTCCTGTGCTCACTGTATGACTGGATTCAAGCTAGTCTGGCTAATGAGGGGTGATACCCCTCCGGTCCCAGGATGCTCATTTCCAATCCGGGCAGGACCTGGCCTGGCAGTTTGTGCTGGACTGTTCCCATGGGGAGCAGGATCTAGACTGATTTGCATATGATTGGGTCCAAACTAGGGTGGCATGGTGAGCAAAAAAAGATGAATTAAACCCATATCTGTGACTGGGGGTGAATGTTTGCTTTGTTCAGCACTCTATCCATCTTCTGTTTTTTCTGCAGGTAAAGACGTAGCTGCTGGTAACCTAGATTATTCCTCCACAATGGAGTAAAAAAAAAAATCAGTAGAGGAATCACCCTCTTCACTTGGTCCAGGAACCACATTAGACGGCACAGAAGGCATTACCACCCCACTGCAACTTCCCATGTCCCTCCAAACCTCACAGCTGAAACCTCCAAATACATCACCAAACCACCAGTCCTTCTTCATTCCAGTTTTGCCAGTTTTGTTGGGTGAAAATGCCTCACTACGCATCGTAATCAAAGCAGTACTTCTCTGGCTCCACCATTTACCATTCTCCAACAAAATAGCCTGCCTGGAATCACTCACAACTCTTGTAGAAGGATAAAACTTTGATTTATTCATGTCCGCACCAACAGGCCTTCTGATGCTCACCAAATTTCCCACTTTAAAACAAACATCCTTCACTCTCTTAAATTAATAATATCTTGACTTACTTTTGGCTTGTGCCAACTACACCTTGATCTGAATATCTTGCGGATATAGAACTTTAGAATACACCCATGTACTGTCCAACACCCATCTCAGACATAACTCATTAAATGAGCGTGTTCTTCACAATAAAATATAAATAAATAAAATAAGACAAATGGATCTACACACGATGTGGAGTGGGGAGTATTATGAAAAATCCAAAATCTTTCACCAAACAGCTTCTCATTTAATAACCGTACCACAGTTTTATTATTGATTACCAATAAGAACTTCCTTCACCACAATATTTTGTAAAGTGCTGGCTTCCCAAACACATGCCTTTCGCTCGATAGTGCTGTAATTTCTTTATGACCATGAGAGAAATATTGATGGAAAAACACAATTGTTTTCTCACTTCCTCAAACAAACTGACTCAGGACTGCTCCTAAACCCACCCAACTGCCATCAACAGCAACAATGGAAACAACATAATCACAAAAAGGATGAAGAGCTGGGGCTCTGATAATTAAAATGTACAGATAATCAAAAGAAGATTTCATCTTCCTACTTAAATTTAAATCCACTTTCCAACAGTTATCTCAACTGTGCTGTATGTACTGTAAAGCTGTCAACAAAACAGGAGTAATACTCACACAAACCAAAAAGAATCTCAGCTGATCTTTCTCATTTGGGGATTTGCAATCTTTTATAGCCTCAACCAAACTCAGTTTAGGTTTATGTATTTCTCCTGAGATGCTACAACCAAGATATTCAACCTTTTTCACAAGAAAGTGACATTTGCTTTTCTTGATAGTAAAACCTTTGTCTTGTAAAATGCTGAATACCTTTCCAAAACTAGAAATTGGCCAGGTCTTGTAAAATGTTCAATACCTTTCCAAAACAAGTAAATGGCCAGCTCGGACTCTGTAAATATGAGGATGTCGTCTTGGTAAGCTAACACACTTGTCATATTCCCAAACAAATTGTACATTCGTTTTTGTAAAACTGATGCCTCTGTGGTCAGTCCAAATGTCATATGAAGAAACCTGAATGCACCAAATGGGGTGTTGAAAGAAGTGAGAGACCTAGAATCCTCACAGAGCTCAACTTGGTGGCATGCAGATCATACATCTAGCACTGAGAACTCTTTTGCTTCATCTACCCAAGATAACATTTCTTGGCTCTTCATAAGAGGGAAACAGTCAACCAAAATGTTCTTGTTGAAGGATCTGAGATATACACATAATCTCAAATCCCCAGTTCTTCTCTTTTCCACCGTTATAAGGGATATCCACTGCAATGAGTCAATAGGCTCTAAGACACCATCTTTGCATAACATATGCAAATGCTCTCTAAACTTATTTCTGAGGTTCAACTGAACATTTCTAACCTTCCTGACAAGAGGAAAAGTCTGATCTTTAAACAGAATTCTATGTTCAAAGCCTTTTACTGAGCCTAGTCTATCTCCCCAAAACAATTTGACTTCACTTGAAAATAACCAACCTCTACAAAGGAAAAGGGACAAACTGTACCCGTTCTCAGCGCCATCCTGAACCCACTTTGATCCTTCCACCCTAAAATTTGTAATCTCTTATTAGCCACATGTAAAGATCTCTCTATCTTTATATACAATGTTTAATTGAAATAACCCAATATGTCAAATGAGAAAACACCAAATGCCACACTGCGAATGTCAGGAGGCAAGAGATGAACATGACTCTACTCCTTGAAATACAACTCATTGGTGACAAAAGTAACTAGTGACCCAGAAAACACAGTGACTTCAGTACATCATCAATATGTATGGTACATACCTGATCACTCGTTTGCCATTTCTTTTGGGGTTCACCATTTTTATAGCTAAAGCTACCCTACGTGCAGTTTCTACTAACTCATCTCCTAGATCAGAGGACATACCTTGTTCAGTAACTAATAACACCTTTTGCAAAGCTTTACATACTCTTGCAAAGTGATCCATTGTTTACTCTTTACACAAGGTTTACTAACAGCAAGACAACATTTGGCATTGGTAAAATAGGTCTTGGACCCACAACGAAATCACATGTGATTAACATTGATACTCCCTTTATCAATTTTCCTCTTCCTGTAAAGTGGTAAAGATTCAGGTTTAGATTTAGAGAACACAGTATTGACAGATTAACCTCAGTGGTGTGTTTGAATCATGATACATCTTTTGGTACCCCTGCAATTTCCAGAGTGTTAGAAAGACTAGGGTTTCTGCAGCATAGCATTTTTTCTTGAATTCTCCTGTCATAAGAGTTGATTAAAATTTGGTCCCGTGATTAATTATCAACATTTTTATCACAAGCACATATGGAAGCCAAAATCATGAATTCTGCCAAAAATCTGTCAGTTGGTTCATGCTCTTGTTGCCTACACTTAAAAAATCTGTGCCGTTCCACTATAATGCTAATTCACCCGAATCAGAAGGAGGAAGCATCAGAAGATGGCAAAAAATCCTTTCACCTTTCGCACCCAAAAAGTTATAAAGAATTGCTTGTTTTCTAATGCGATCAAATTAAACACCATCAATTGCAATGGCATAGCTTTCAAAAGTTTTAAACCATTGCTTCCACTTAATGTTTTGTATTCCAGGTTCAGGGAGAAAAGCAGTAGGTAAAATTGCATTGTGCCACAAGAATATGTATGCAAAAACTTGGGAACACAGCTGACAGCCTCCAAAGAACATTTGACCCCAACTGCTCATGGGCCAATTTACTCCAATAACTACTGAAGAGCCAAAACGCCATGCAATGAGCACAACGTTAAAGAAAAGCAGCTGTAGACTCCCAAAAACAAGGGAACACCACTGTTCCAGGAGATGTTTTCTCCAATATTCTTTGCTGGGACTACATCCAATCAGCATAGAGGAGTGATAGAGTCATCCCATGTGCAAAATAATGAGCCGTTACCTATTGGTCACAATGGTTTCTCAGAGGCTAGATCACAGTGAGATGCCTCCTCAAAATATTAAGATACAAGTTAAATCGGCTCCTGGGTATGTGCTGTGTGCCCAGCTGGCACGCTCTGTTGTTAGTTCAGTGCACACTAGGGTGTGTGCTTCTCCATGCCTCAGATTGTGACGAGACAGCACACTGTTCTTTTTGTATTAGGCTATGCGCACAATAGCTATAGTGCACAGTTATTTGTGCCTCATGCTGTGCTAACAGTGCTAAACTATGGTGCATACAGCAGAGCTGAGAAGAGCGTGCATGAATGAGGAAAAGCAGTCACGTAGGCCAAAGTTAAAAATTCAAAATTCAACTTTTTCATTTCATTTCATAAAACCTTATTCGGTTTTACAGTGTGAAAACCATAAAAGTCACAGTATATATACACATTCCATAAAATAATCTTTAAAAAAGTTTACAGTTCATAGCCATAAAACAAGAAAAGTTACGAATAAAATATGGCAGGTACGTTAAATATATTTTTGTGCTTAAAATAGAAAACACACAAGAGACATACCTTAAAACTATGAGTACCACCTCCCCATAAAATAACGAATATTCCAGGCAGGCCCTGATTCTCACCAAATATTTCAGATAGCCTACAATAAAGATTATACAGTCTGGTTTCAACAGCTGCAAATACAAAAGTGCTGGGCGAACCTGGTTTAAATTAACCCTCTTTTAAAGGGGGAGTAAAAAATGTCTCTGAGGTACATCATAGAATTTACAGAGGAACATGAAGTGTAGCAGGTTCCGTGGAGACAGGTTATCGCATAAACAGGGTGCTAAACCTGTCCTCTGCAACACCCTTTCGGAACGGCAATTAAAAGATGGAAAAAATCAATGCGACATCTGGACAGTAAAAACCACTCATAGGTGGTCAGTGTTCCCAAAATGTATGGCTCAGTCAGTGGATGGGTTTTTAGGGTTAGGAATTTATGGACGCTTGGTTTGCATAATTCCTGTTCATCTCTTTCTAGCTTCCTAATACAAATAAATGCTTTTTTGACTAGTTCCACACCCTTTTTTATTATAGTTGAGGGTTTTAAAAAGAGTTCCGGGCGGCCCAACTCTGTAAAGCGACCTGCAACATACTTCAACCATGGAATTCTGGACATGTGTTCCAGGGTCAACCAATCCGTTAGGATCTGCTGGGTAAGCTCTAGCTCCTTGTTTGGCCATCACTTAAACTAGAACACTAGGGGACGCAAGGCAAGGGTATCACATAAAAAAGGGGCCCCCAGTTCTTCATGAGCTATCAGGTTCGATAAGCCAGTTGGCATTCGCAGCAGGCACTTTAGAAAGTTATTCTCTGCCACCTGCAGCGCATCTTCTGTGGTATACCCGCCGACTTCACTACCATACATGCAGTTGACACACCCTTAGCCTGATGAATTTTCAGCATGGCTGCAATTGTGCGCTTGCCCATCTTAGCAGCAAAGCTGAAAATAGCAGCAGTTATTCGGATGAGCTCCCCCTTTTTCCTTAGAATAAGGGGCCCCAACTTCAGGCGATCATCCAACAGGACCCCCAATTATGAAAAAACTGGCGTTGTAGGGACCTTCCCAAAACCTACAGAAAAAGAATACTTGTTCGTGGGACGAGCCCCTACCTGCAAGACATAGGATTTTGCATTATTGATCGCTAAGTCACGGGACCCCATAACATTCAAAAATGCATCTAGTAGAGACTGGAGTCATTTAGCGGTTCTCGCTATCAGGACGCGTCATTCGCATATAGGAGGAAGGGGAGACCCGGCGACCCACATGCGGGAAATTGGCCCCCGTAGCTACCAGGGCTCCTTCAAGATCATTGATGTATAGGTTAAACAGGAAGGGGGAAAAATACAGCCCTGCCTCACCCCTCTTTCAATATTGAATTCCCTGGAAACCCGAAGATCTTGTGCATATCTAATGTTTGCCTTAGTATCCCTATTCAGATCCATTAGAAAATCCACGATAGGTGCCTCCACCCCCATGGCCCTCATGGACTGCCACAATTTGACACCGTTACACAGTCAAATGTGGAGGATAGGTCCATGAAGGCCATGTAGATCGTACTTGGGCGGGCCATCGTGTACTTGTTAAGGATCAGGTAAAGGTTTAAACATTGGGCCACTGTAGACCTCCCCGCACCAAAACCATATTGAGTGTCGGCGATGATATTATGCTCCTCTGCCCATGCAGATCATCTTTGCAGCAGTACCCCTCCCACCACCTTAGCTACAGAGTCAATGAGAGAAATAGGTCAGTAGCAGTGCGTACTGTTTCGGTCCCCCTTTTTTTTAACACTGGCACAATGGTAGAGATGGCCCAGGAGTTGGGGCTACCGTCCCTGGCCACTGCATTCAATACCGCCACCAGGATCGGGCCAAGAAGGATGGATCCGATTTGTAAAGGTCCGGCGGAATTCCGTCCAGGAGCCTTGTTACTGGTTAGGCCCACAATTCCCGCCTCTACCTTTGTCAACTCAAAGACCAGATAGTCAGTATTTGTTGCCCAGGGTAAATGGTCGTGATGACCCGTAGAACCCTTGAACATGGATTGAAAATGGGCCACCCATCCCTCTTCCGTGATGTGGGAGCCTAGGATTATGCCTGTATCTTCGGAGAAGAGGTGTCTGTTGATACTGCCCCAAAACCGTGTGCCATTCCCTAATGTGCTAGACTCTAGCAGCTCCCTCCATGCCTCTTCCTTCGGTGCTCTCTTACAGGTAGCTAGGGCCTGCTTGTATCCTGTACAACAAGGGGGGTTTCTCGGAACAACTTTCAGGGCCTCCTTTAACTTACGTGCTGCCTGGGAGCAAAAGGAATCAAACTATCTTGGGTTTGAGTTAAATACCTTACAGGCTGGAGCCCTCAAAACTTCCCTTGCTTTGCGTGAGATGGAGCTGAAAGCAATGAGACGATCCCTTGGTAACCTCTCTGGTTGGACACAGAGGGCAAGTTCAGCTACACATGAGTCTCTCACCTCCCTGTAGAAAGCATCTGGGTCGATCTGGGACCATTTAAGGCGGCGCCCACCGTCTATAGGTGTCGTGATTCCCAGTACCCTTCCCCTAGATTTGCTGGATAGAAGTACGCCACAGAGGTGTACACAAAGGGGACTGTGATCACTATAACCACTGTCCTTGATGGTAAACCTCTGACAAAGGGACTGAGAGGAGGAAGAAATTAAAATATGGTCTATAAAAGACCCAGTACCTCTCCCTTTGAAGGTGGGAGTCAGGGTTTTACAATTTGGGGCAGAGAGGGACATTAGTATGAGTAAGTCAAATTCATTGACTAGATTGTTTAATTCATCCCCCTGTGTTGAGTGCTCAAAGTGAAACCTCCTCATTCTGTGGCATTCCATGTCAGACATATTCGTGATTTTTGGGTTGCCACAGGGGTGAGTGTTGAAATCCCCCAGCACCATCAAGGGGTGTGAGCTGAGATCACATGACTTCCTTAGATATTGACTCAGCTATATGATGTTACCTTCCTCATTTTTACTATTTGGTGGGTTGTAAAAATGTATCAGGGTCATTGTGTTATTCCCCTTCTTGAGTGTGATGGCCAGTAGGCCCTGGCCAAAAAGAGGGCGGGTTTGTACCTGGCAGTCAACAGCCAGGGAGATATAAATAACCAAACCTCTTTTGGCTCTACCACTAGTTGACGGGGAGGTAGGAACAAAATAAGCTTTAAAACCCTCCAGAAACAAGTTGCAGTCCACTAACCAGGTCTCTTGAAGGCAAATTACTAGGAATTGCCTAACAAACTGTTGCCATAAGGGATCCTGGAAGTTATCTGCCAAGCCTGCTATTTTCCAGGATAGAACATTACAGTCCAAATCGAGGGGTGTCACCTCTGTTTGTGGGAACCATTTGCAATGTCTCTATCTCGGTTGCCAGGGTTAAGTGGGCCCACTGTTGGTGCATTGGCTCTACTGCAGTCTCATCAGAAGTATCCAGTCAATCGCATTCCTCCAACCCGATAGCATAGAGAATCTGTTGGCTAATGCTAGGGTGGGAGGTGTGACAGGAGCAAAGTGAGGCCCCCATGGATAACCTGTACTGTGCGGTGGTTGTGGGAACCCATGGTTGTTGCCTACAGAATTTTTATAAGGCCGTCTGGCTTGTGAGAGTTCCCTGTCCTTGTTCCCCGTTATATACCCATGAGATTCAGCTCTATAAAAGAAACTCAGTGGAAGTGCCTGTATCATGGACCCATGAAATGACTGAGCAGTACGAATATCACCTGACAGGATTCTTTCTGCTACAGAGGCCCTGTTGAAGTTTACTATAACACAGTCACCCCCTCCCAACTTTTTAGAGCTGCCTATCCATTCCACTCAACGTACCATGATGATACTATGTTCCACACCAGGACCCACGGAGAATTAGTTGTTAACCAGTGAAGTACCTTGTTCTTTAGCGTATTATAATCCTCGTTTATACCTGGAGGAAGAGGCGGGACGTTCCCCAAGATCACTACATAAGGTGTGGATTCTGGGGGAAGATGAGTAGTAGTAGGGCACTTGCAAACCTCTCCTGGCAGTGCCACGGGGCCCTCCGGCAGGCCTGCGATAGTTTGGGGGTCCCGCCTGTATGGAGGAACTACCAGTGGCCTACTAAGAGTCTGACCACCCCTTTGGCCGTCTATCTCCCTTTGAGCTGACTGCGACACATGTCGCTGTGCATACTGCTGATCTTCATGTGATTTGGTAGGGTTTTTAAGTATATAAGTTTGGCTGCTGATTCGGATTCAAGGATCTCACTTGTAACCCCGCGATTTATACGAATATCAGTTTGGGCCACCGCTGCAAGACGTTTCTCAATTGCTGTCAGCCTCTCCAAAATAGGACTCAGTTTGGTATCCAACAAGGTAATCATTATGTCTTGAAAGGCCTTGGTAACCGTTGTGTCTAAATTTGTGGCTACCGTTTTGGGCACCAAAGGTTTTTGGGAAGGCTTAATGGCCGGGGTCAGTTTTGATCTTTTTTGCTTTACCCCCAGTGGTTTGAAGTTTCCGTTTTGTGCTCCCCTGGGTATTAAACCTCCTCTGGGCAGTAGGTTAACTAGGCTGGAAGAGGAATTGGGTGGTCATAGGATTCAGTGTGTTAGTATACTGTCCTTCCCTTCAGGTGGAACAATACTTCCTCTTCTTTCAATTATGACAACTGGGAAGAGAGATCTGTGTGGGGTTGGAGAAGGTACTGGAGAGGGAGCTCCATTCACAGGTGGTAACTCTTCAATGATTAAAGGGACTGCCGGCGACCCCTGGAAGCTGTCGGAACAGGCGGATGGAGATTCAACCAGGGGCACACTGGATCTAAGTGTAGGTGGGTGCAGACAGTTAGAGGGTGACCTAGAAAGACACCTATTCACAAGTTCAATCGCTTTGTCAACAACGGCAGCTGCTCTCTGCAGGAAGAAGTCCATTGTGGTAACAGTGGAAGTTGAAGTAACCGCTGATTTAACCCCAGACGTCCCCGTCTGAACCTTTCGCCTTCCCATATCTTTAAGTGGCTCCGATGATACCATGACTAAGTTAAAACATATACAAGCATAAATGGATGGATAAAATGAAAGTAAACGGCGTGTTTACAGATACAATAAAAGCAGAGAGATGCCTCTTACTCATGTTATGTTGTGGTATAAGTCCAGCACTTAGTCCAGGGAAACTTCCTCCCTATCAAGGGATTTAAATATCATTGCCTGTATTAAGCGTTCGAGCAGTGTCTGTATGGTAGGTGTTACCTCCTTTCACAGGTACAGGGACTTGATGGCCAGATGTCCAGAGATCGAGTACAAATCGGCCAACAACTTGAAAGAAAGCAGCCAAGAGGGATGGCCCGACTCGGCCTCTGCCGGTCTCAGACGGGCCCGCCCTTGGTACGGGCTTTGTCCGGGCTACGTCTTGTGCCGCGGGGTACAGGCAGCGCTATAAGCGCGATGGGTGACGCCTCCCCCTCACTCGCGGCACCTGTGGTGGCACTAAGAATGCTGGAACTGGTGGTCCCGGTGAGGCTCGCTACCAGGAGCCCTCAGAGTGGGAGAAATCAGGCAACAGATTACCCTGGGACTCCCGTCCCACCAGGGTTAGTGGAGGCAAGGTCTGTGGAAGTGTTGGTCTTCTGTTGGCAGCGGACAGCGCACCAGCAAGCCCAGAAGGAAACACAAAGTTCAACTTGCATTAAAACCAAAGTCACAGGTGTGATCAAAAGCAAAGGCAGAAAGGTAGGCTGACTGACTGCTTCTGGCCGAGTCGCTGTCAAAGAAGGTTCTGTTCCAGACGGCAGATTTGCTTCATCCTTGTCACCAAATCGTGTTGTGACGGTTGGGAGGAACAGGCAGGAAGGTTGTTTAAAAGTATTTATTTGTTTATTGCTAGAATGTAGAACAGTAGTGGGCGTGATCCCAGCCAGCAACTGACTTGAACTCTGAGCGTCATCAGGAAACGCTTAAATCAGCATTCAAACATCACAGACAGAACAAAGGTGTCATAAAACACAGTAAATATCACCATATAACACGTTTTTTTAAAAAAAAAAAAACATTGTTGGGGGAGCTGCCAGGTTCTTACTAACATAGAAATAAACTTGAAAAACTTGAAAAAACAAAAAATATTGTTTTGTCTCAAAAAGCACACATTGCCATTGTAGTACCTGGCCCTGTGCAGCAATGCTCCTTGCAAAAGAGAAGGATGATGCCTGTGAGATCAGTCTATGGCTGAAGTGGGCTGACCCTTTGCTCTATGCCTTATGCTGTAGTGGGCGAAGAAAAATGTGAATGGTACAAATACAGACTAATGGAGGAAGAACGCTGGCTGGAAGCTTCTATCATCATATTATACACATATTGGTACTAAAATCTAAAGGTGTTGGCGAACACAGGGCCTAAAAAAAATAATTTGGAATACGAATATTTGGAAATATTAAAACATTAAGAAATCACTTGGAACATAAAGAACTTTGAGGAGTGTCCTCCTAGGTTTCAACTATTCTTCATAATATCTCATTACTTACAGGGTATAAAGACAAGTCTCCCCCAAATGAAACAATTAACAGCGGTTTAGGTTTCGAGAGACCTTCCATAACCACAGCCTACACATTTCGGTTATTCTGATCCATGATGTTTGGTATGAGGTACAAGTGTTTGGTTTTAAACTAATCTGAAATCAAAGTAAATAAACATAGATGACGCCTGCTAATATTTGTTCTATCAGATGAAGGCTCTTCTGTCACATTACCTTCTCTCAGATCTTTAGCCTTCATCTTTCCAGGTTGTTGATTTAAAACAGTAGCCACAGCATAAGGAGTTGACAAATTTGCTGGGAATATCAGGTTTTGGTACTCTATCTCCTGTTGGTAAAAACCGAAAGATGTACTTACAGATATGCCATGGGGCTGGCCGCAGCATAGGATGTACCACTAAACAATTATTTGAAGGTAGATGTGCATACCTTTACTTTTTGATGAGCAGTTTGCTGCAAGAGCTGCAAATGTCTTTTTTTGCGAGATACATTCAGCACTGATTTTTCTGAAACACTCCTTGTCTTGCTTGGACGCATGCGTTCCTTCGCAAAATCCTCTTTTCTGTGAGATATATAAAACACTATTACACATAATAATATTAAGGACAGCTGTGTTTCTTCAGTTTATATTAGAACCGAAGTCATTGAATAAATATACAATTTTTAAGAACGTTATGGGGCATCATTTAATGATGGGTGCTTAAAAGGAGAAGATGGAGGCCAGGAGGATTTTGACATGCGCCACGTTTGCTGTTGGGAACTGTGCAGACCCTAAAAAAACAAGCACTGTCAAAACCAATAGGTCAGGCGTTGGCTGTCAGTCTTTTGGCTTTGTCAGTGAGTTTTTGGCATGGTTTGCTAAAACGTAATTGCTAGAGAAGCTTCTGAGCACACACAAATATACATTTTTTTTGCCCGTAGCAAAAATATATGGCACACAGTCATAGCAGTCTTTGACACTGAAATGAACTACTTTGTGTATGGGTGTGCTCCTTGTGAAAGAGCAGAATGCTGTCGCTTACAGTTATGTTAAGAAAAATAATGCCCCGAACTTTGAACCATGTGCCATGTGCCATGAGCCATGTGACAAATAGTTCTGACTGAGCGAGTAAGGCAAGAGAACCTCACTGTAGTTTGACAGATTACTGCCTCTGGAGGAATTCAGAAATTCTTGGTATCTTTCCTTCCAATTCTCTATCCTTCATTCAGTTTTTTGTCCCTCCTTCTCTCTATCCTTTCTGTATTTTTTCCATCCATTTATCATTCTGTTCCCATTCATGTATACTTTTGCTTTTTCAATCGATCCATCCTCCCTTCCCTCCATATTTCTTTCTTTGTATCCAACCTTTCTTCTTTCCATCCTTCTTTTTGTTAGACTTTCAATCCCTTTTCATTCATCATCCGTCCTTCCTTCTTGCCATTATTCCATCTATTTCTCCATCCTACCTTCTCTCTATGCAGCCTTCCATCTTACCTTCCTTCTTTCCTTCCATTAATCACTCTATACTTTATGTCCATCTATTCATCCTTGTCTCGATCGATTCAGGAACTATACACCTTTCAATTCATCCCTGCATCCCTCTATCAACTCTCCATCTTTCTCTACATCCATCCATCCATCCATACCCCTCTCCATCCAATGCTGCATTAATGCATTCATCCAACCTCTTTTCATCCTTCCCTCCCTCTCCATTCTCTACAGCCCTTCCTCAAATTTTTCCCCTGCTAGCGGCCGTATACATAATAACAGTTTCTTGCAGACCAGAGTCTCCAATCAAAGTCAAAGGAGTAATAGACAATAACTCAAAAGTTTCAGAGCTAATTTAGGAATCATATCATGAAACACATTCAGCCAGCCCTTGAGTTTGGGCGAAAACACTTTCATGAGGATTTTTAGGCTACATATTGGGCTCCATTATTAGATGGGCAGATATCCTCATGGTATTCCTATGCCATCCCATGGCGTTCAAGACATCAGAGGCATTGGTAACTCTGAAGCAGAAATACTCCTCATTAGGGGATATGGGTGAATAACATAGGAGGAATGGTGTTTTCATACTGATTACTGCATAATTTATAACAGCTGGAGATTTTTGCTGCAACAGCTGGGATCTTAAGATGAAATGGCCCAGATTTAAGGTGTACCTGCATATTTTATGATCCCTTTGGGTAATGGAAACTCTAGCTACTGGCCCCAGAGGGTTACTCGCCAACCTGCGATGAGGGCCTTGGTGGTCAAAGCAAAACTACAAAACCTCTTGTTGAATGTGTCATGCATGGCTTTAACGAGATGTAATCTAGTCCGTATTCTGACATGCTGATAGTTTGTCCCGGATATCGAGATTCAGGACGTCTGCTTTAGCAGTTCCACACTCTGTAGTATCAGCACATATGGAGAAGTGTGGCTCAATGGTTAGAGCGGCAGACCCTGATGCAGAGGTCTGGCCCGGGACCAGGGTTCAATTCCCGCCTCGGCGGGTCTTGGTCTCAATTTCCTCTGACCTGATAATTCATGCCTCAGTGCCTATTCTAATCATGGATCCCACTCTGCAAATCTGGGCAATAGCTTGCTTAATCTCCACAACGGCCCCAACAGCGCTGGGATGCCTAGCTTCACCTTGGGGGTGCCCAGGAGTGGACATTTAACAGGGAAAAGCCACAGCGGTATGCGTACAGCGCCAACTCCGATTGGGGTATAAGTGCGCTTTATAAGTTCAAATTCATTTCATTTCATTTCATAGGGCATCAGTCTTTTAAAGATGCAGGAATACTGTGAAATCATGAGACAGCCTTCATATATAGGGAAGAAGATTGTGGATTCCTTCCCATTTGCGACTCCATTACCACCCTCATGAAGAGGGCGGTAAATTGCGAGTGTATTGTCGCAAAACATTCATACATGGCTAGAGACTCGCTTTCAGGAAGGGAACACCCCTTCCTAATAGCGAGTTGCAAAATTGCGAGTCGCAATTTTTTGTGAGTCGCAAAATAGTGTTTGTACATGGCCATTACATGGCCATGAAGGTTTTTGCGTGCACAAACGGGTAAGGTTCGCAAAAACTGGTCGTACATCTGGCCCTAAATGCCTTATAGTTATATCTGCATACATTGCTCATGAATAAATGTTAGGAATTGCACTTTTTAAATGGACTCTAAAAATGTAGAATTGGTTCACAGGAAGAGCCTTTTCCCAAAAACTTCCTGAGGTGGCCAGACCCACTAGCTACAAGTCTTTTGTACGATATGGCGTTGGTCTGTTTTCTTTTTTTTTTTTTGTCTGGCCCTGCCTATTACTTCCAGTCTACAGCTATTATACAGCTATAACTGTGGTCACTAAGGATTCAGCTAGGCCCCAGCGTCCCCATGGCTGCTTACCATTAGCAATGGCTACAACAGGATGATGGAATGTTTGAATTCATCTCAACCACTGGCAATCATCTAGGGCGCATTCCAGTCCATCATTTTTCACCTACTGTGCCACTCTAAACAAAGATCCACTTTATGCAAATCAGTAACGACCCTTACACCGCATGGGAACAGTTTGTTGTGAATTGCTAGGGGGGGGGGGGGGGCTTCCTATTGAAGAGACCACTAGCAACCCCAGACCACTTTTAACTTATTTTAAACCAGCTTGAGTTCTATGTCACAGTGAACACGGGAACCACGTCTTGTCATATCCATGGCACTTAGTGCATCAACTGCAACAACAGGGTGATGGATGGAATTCTTGAAATAATTGCAGCCACAGGCAATCGCTTAGAGCTGCATTACAGTTCACCATTTTTCACACACCATGCCACTCTAAGCAAAGGCCTGCCATATGCAAATCAGTACCCACCCTGATCCTCATGAGAATAGCTCATCCCAAACTGCTAGGCGAGGGCCCCTCGAAATGGACCATATGCAACCCCAGACTGGTTTCGACTTGCTTAGGTTGCATCAGTGAGGTATAGCTTGAGTCCTATAGTACTATGAGCACAGGACAAATGTATGATTATACCTGTTGCACTTAGGGCACCAACAGCAACAACAAGGTTCTAGCATTTCATCCAGCTAGACCCCTGACCCTTGGTCAGAGATCAGCTCTCCTCCCGCAGCTCCGCCCGACAGCGCTCAACTTCGATCCAGACTAGGCAGGGTTTGAACCTTCTCCCTGCTGGGTCCCACTCCTGGTCAGTTTTATTTTCCTCTTTACTCGCCTGTTCCTTCCTTTTTTCTACTTCCCCACACTACACTTCTACTTCTGACCCTACCATTCCATTGTTTCTGTGCTACCCATAACGTTCTTCATGCGTTATTTTTCCCGACGCTTCCTGCACTGCTCCCACCTCCCAGCCGCAAGCCCCTCCCCCCTCTCCATCTTATATGGTGACCACTGCGCAGTTGCGCTGCTTGCGCACCGCTGGCGGACCGCTGGCTCAAGCTCGTCCGCGCCTGGACCGGGCCAAGTGCCAGACCCCCTGACCCCTGCGAACACCATGCCATCAGACTCCGATAGGAAGCCGACCACCTCCTCCCACTCAATGCCGCCCAATCGACCGCCTGCTTCCAGGCCACTGAAGCACATCCACTGACCATTCTCCTGCCAATACTGCAGCTTCACCAGCAAGCGTACACAAGCACACGCTGCCCCCCCCCCCAACAAGGCAGGCAACAGCCACCTCAGATGCATACTGCTCAACACCCGCTCTGTCCACAGGCACGCCAATCGAACTCTGGCACCTGCTCGACTCATCCTTCCCGGACGTCACGTTCCTGATGGAGACTTGGATGAACACCTCATCGGCGCCCGATGTTGCCATCCCGGATGGCTACAAGATCACCCGCAGGGACCGCACCAACAGACGGGAGGAGGAATCGCCATTGTCCACAGAAATACCCTCAGAATCTCAACCAGCACCAAGGACACCTTCAGCACCGCCGAACATCTGCACTTCCAGATCCACATCGATCCCAACACCACCCTCAGAGGGACCCTCGTGTACAGACCCCTCGGACCCCAGGCACAGTTCATCGACTCCATCACAGACGCGTCAGCTCACACACTCTAGCCTCCACAGATTACATCCTCCTCGAAGACCTCAACTTCCACTTTGAGAACACCAATGACAACAACTCTACCACACTACTAGCCAACCTCGCCAACCTCTGTCTCAAACAGCTCGTCACAACACCTACCCACTCCGCCGGAAACACGCTCGACCCCATTTTCTCCGCCAGAAGCCACGTCTCTGTCAGCCACACCACCGAACTCCACTGGACCGACCACCATTGCGTCCACTTCTCCTTCATGAAAAACACCGCACACAACCACAAGCAAAGAATCCCCCACCGCAGCGGGAACAAGGTCACTGGAGACCAGCTAACCACCACCCTCGCCCAAAACCCACCAGCCAACCACACCGACACCGACCCTGCCGCCCGCAACCTGAGGCAATGGATCAAGGATTGCGCCAACACTCTTGCCCAGATCAAGAACCCCTCCAACAGATGCACCGGCAGAAGAGCCATCTGGTTCACCGCCGATCTCCAGATATTCAAGCAGACCTGCAGAAGACTAGAGAAGAAATGGCGCCACAAGCAAACACCGGACAAACAGGCAGCCGTCAGGAACGCCAGCCGCAAACACCACCAACTCATCTGAACGGCCAAAAGGACTTCCTTCAAGGAACGCATCGACAACAACGCTCACAACAGCAAAGAGCTCTTCAACATCGTGAAGGAACTCGCCAACCCCAGCTCCAGCTCCAATGACATCCCACGTTCACAGGGCCTCTGCGACTCTCTGGCAACCTTTTTCCACTGCAAGATCACAGACATCCATGACAGCTTCAACTCCCAGACCTCTCCAACAGCCGCCGAAACCCCAGACCCACCACCCCCAGTCACACTGGCTGCCTGACATCCTGGAACCACACAAACGACACCATCAAGACCATGAACACCATCCACTCCTGCTCACCATCAGACCCCTGCCCCCACCACATCTTCAACAAAGTGAGCTTGATCATCGCACCCCAACTCCTTAAGATCTTCCACAGCTCATTCGAGACCGCCACCTTCCCAGAAAGCTGGAAACACGCAGAGATCAACGACCTGCTCAAGAAACCCAAGGCAGACCCTAAGGATCTCAAGAACTTCCGACCCATCTCCCTGCTCCAGTTCCCGGCGAAAGTTATCGAGAAGATAACCAACAGACAACTGACCCAATTCCTCGAAGTAAACAACACCTTGGACTCATCCCAATCCAGATTCCGCAGCAACCACAGCACCAAAACTGCCCTCATCACTGCCACTGATGACATCAGGGCCCTACAGGACAACGGCGAAACCGCGACCCTCATCCTCCTGGACTTCTTGGACGCCTTCGACACCGTCTGCCACCACACCCTTCGCACATGCCTCTAGAACGCAGGGACAAAGCCCTGGACTGGATCACATCTTACCTCACCGACAGAACCCAGAGAGTCCGCCTCCCTCCATTCCGATCCGAAGCCACCAAGATCACCTGCGGCGTACCCCAAGGATCATCCCTCAGCCCGACCCTCTTCAACGTCTACATGACACCGCTCACCAACATCGTCCGATCGCACGACCTCAACATAGTTTCATACACCAACGACACCCAGCTGATCCTCTCCCTCACCAAAGTCCCCTCCACCACCACTGCCAAAACCAACTTCCACGAAGGGATGACGGCCGTCGCCAAGTGGATGAAGAGCAACCACCTGAAACTGAACTTGGACAAGACAGAGGTCCTCATTCTCGGCTCCACCCCCTCTGCCTGGGACGACTCCTGCTGGCCGGACTCACTGGGAACAGCCCCGACACCAATGGACCACACACGCAACCTGGGGTTCATCCTGGACTCCTCTCTGTCAATGACTCAAGTCAATGCTGTCTCTTCCTCCTGCTTTAACATCCTCCGCATGCTTCACAAGATCTACAGATGGATCCTCACTGGAACCAGAAGAACAGTCACCCAGGCCCTCATCACCAGCAAGCTGGACTACGGCAACGCCCTCTAAGCAGGAACCACGGCCAAACTGCAGAAGAGACTCCAAAGCATACAGAACGCCTCCGCACGCCTCATCCTCGACATCCCCCACCACAGCCACATCACTGCCCACCTGAGGGACCTGCAGTGGCTCCCTGTCAACAAGAGGATCACCTTCAAGCTTCTCACCCACGCTCACAAGGCGCTCCACAACACTGGACCAGCATATCTCAACGACCAACTAGACTTCTACACCCTGAACCACCAGCTCCGCTCCTCTGCCCTCGCCCTCGCCACCGTCCCATGCATCCGCAGAGTGACCGCCGGCAGCAGATCATTCTACCACCCCTCCGCCAAATCAATGGAACACCTGCCCCACCCACCTACGACAGACCCAGGACCTGCTGACATTCAGTAGACTCCTCAAGAACTGGCTGTTCGATCAGTAGCTGCTCCCTCCACCCCCTCAGCGCCTTGAGACCCTCACGGGTGAGTAGCACGCTTTAAAAGTGACTGACTGATTGATTGATTAATTCATCAACTTTTTGTATACTTCTGTGTGACACCGTAAGTGAGGCAGGTATGCCCAGACAAGGGCCCCATGCTCACCGTGCCACTGGAACCAACCTAGACAGGACTGACGAGCCCCAATCAGGACAAAAACGGTTTTGGGTTTCCTAAATTCAGGTTCAGGGAGGAACTGAACTGGTAGTTAAGGATGGACTGTTCATATTGGAGCAGGGGCAAGCCTGATCTGCATATACCTGTGTCCAAATTGAGACAGCATGTGTCCATAATAACAATGGACTGAGATGCAGGCCTGAGTAATTACCAGTAGTGAATAATTCAAGTATTTCGTCCATCACTTTTTAGCATACTTCACTGCAACGGGCATGACCAGACGTTGGTAGTGTTCACCTTGTGCCACTGGAAACAATCTCCACCCGACTGACGAGCCCCAATCAGGGCAAAACCAATTTTGGGTTGCTTGTATTCCTGGTTAAGGAGGACCTGGCCTGGTATTTTAGGCTGGATTGTTCCTAGTGGAGTAGGGCTAAGACTGATTTGCATATGGTTGGGTCCAAACTGAGGTGGCAGGGTGTGCAAAATAACGATGGACTGAAATGCTGCTTGAGTAATTGCTGAGATTAATACAAGCATTTAATCCATCCCTTTTTTTTATGTGGCTGGTGCATTAAGCCTGCCTGCATTATACAGATTTTCTCCTTCGACCCATAATCCACAATCCCCCACTGTCACAGAATTTTGAGTTGTAAAAAAGTAAATAAAAATATAAAAAATTTAATTGAATGACAAAATGAGTGACTGTGTACAGTAAAGTCACACTTTCCGCGTTACAAAGTCATGTATGGAGGGGAGGATTTGGATGTACCTTCACACCTGAAAGAGTAACCTTTGGCGAGTGGCAGTCATATGGAGATGTCCAGCTAAACAGAGTTGTTTATTAATTTCAGCTGCCGCTGAACATTTGAAAGTTCCTTCTTTGACTCACTATAAACCTCCAATTGTATTGTAATTGTATTGTACCTCTGAGGTATTGTACCTCTGATGAACCACTGAAGCAGTGTATTGCAACTAACAGGCTACTCATTGTAGAGAAATGAGGTTGAGTAAGGGGAGGGTCATTTGATAGAAAGGATGAGACTGAACAATAAAACAAGTTACTTACCTTTGATAATGTTCTTTCTGGTGGATACTCTATTTAATCACAGGCTCCTCACCATGTGAGTATCCCTAGGCACCAAACTGGATCCGGAAACTCAAAAAGCAGTGCTCCTGTGTGCTGCTAAGTAAGCACCATCCAAGGGCACGGACTTCAGTATCTTTCTGAATGTTGTCTGCATCCTCATAGGCAGAGCCCATCAGCAGATTTGAATAACCAGTGCGCAGATTTCTACATTGGGACATTTTTAGATGAAAAAAGAGAATATTACATAGAATGGGGAGGGAGGTGGGAGAGCAGTGAGGCATCTGTGGTTAGATAGAGTTTTCCACCAGAAAGAGAGTAACCAAAGGTAAGTAACTTGTTCTACTGTTGGATACTTTTAACCACAGATTCCTCACCTTGTCAATACATACTACAGCAGTATCTCCCAACTTAGTGGATCCGCGGAATGGCTCTGATCAAAAGTAAGTATGAGCGGAAAATCCGTTCCGCTCGCGGATTTTGCGAATTTTCGGTAAATTCGCGATCCGCGAACTCCCGCGAATTTACCGAGAATTCGCAAATCCGCGAGCGGCGGATTTTTCCGGGGGCAAAAGTTGAACCTGTTGTAACTATTTTAGGATGGCGCCGGCAAGCTGCCAGCGCCATCCTAAAATAGTTACTAAGTTAGCTTCAACAGGAAGCTCTAATAGATAAAATCGAGCAGGTGCTCGATTTTATCTATTAGAGCTTCCTGTTGAAGCTAATTTAGTAAGTATTTTAGGATGGCGCTGGCAGCTTGCCGGCGCCATCCTAAAATAGTTACAACATGCCCTTCCTGTAGCGTCGTCGAGGCAGGTGTGCCTTCTTCACAAATCAACCTGGAAAATCAGCTGTGATGCTGGATAGAGGGTTTTGCATCCTTGACTTTCACGAGCACAATACCCGTGCTGTTCTTGTGACCAGGGGTTTCTTTCTCTTCATCTGCTGAACTGATCTTTCTCTGACCTTTTATACACACAAGAAGCATGTTGACCGCGCACGGTAGCCCTGCCCGTTTGGCCCCGCCCACACACTCGCAGTTTGCACCGTCTGCCCGCCATTCACCCACTATGATGGACAGCTCACTCAAGGGACCCCTGCGCCCTTCGGGGCGATTGCATAGTAACACACACATGGTCGCTCGAAGTAGTTGATGCTCAAATTCAGTGACTCATTCATTAGCCCAAAAACAATCGGTAACACACACATGGTCGCTCGAACTAGTTGATGCTCAAATTCAGTGACTCATTCATTAGCCCAAAAACAATCGGTAACACACATGTGGTCGCTCGAACTAGTTGATGCTCAAATTCAGTGACTCATTCATTAGCCCAAAAACAATCGGTAACACACACATGGTCGCTCGAACTAGTTGATGCTCAAATTCAGTGACTCATTCATTAGCCCAAAAACAATTGTGAGCGTCGTCGAGGCTGGACAGGTGTGCCTTCTTCCCAACTCTACCGTGGAAAATAAGCTGTGATGCTGGATAGAGGCCTCACAAGAAGCATGTGCACTCGCATGGAAGCCCCGCCCCCGCCCCAAATCCGCGGATCCGCAAATCCGCGGATTTTGCGGATCCACGATCCGCAAATCCACAAAATCCGCGGACCGTGGATCCGCAAAATCCGCCCATGCCTAATCAAAAGGTCTTGCAGAATTGAACAGGGGAAATGCCCTTCCCCTTGACCTAGCTATTAAAGCAGTATTTCATGAATGTGTGAACTGATGACCACATAGTAGCCTGACACAGATTAAGGGCAGGTTCAGTAATAGAGCCCATTGCTCAGGCCATTTGGAGGCTGCTTCTAAGCCAATGCATAACAGATCTTAATACAGACAACTTTCCATCAGAAGATCGTTGATTTCTACGTTTCCTTGCCCTCTTAGCAACAGAGAACCCCACAAAGATCTGATCGTCCACACGATATTCTTTGGTACGATAGATATAAAAGCTCATCACTCTCTCGGGACCCAAACAATGGAGTCTATCTTCCTCTTTCGAGGCATGAGGTTGCCAAGGAAGGTTGGAAGAGTGATGGCCCGTCTGGCATGAAACATCATCACCACCTTTGGGAAGAACATTGCTAAAGTTGATAACATTGGTTAGTCAAAAAAAAGTTGGTATAAGGATGCTAGACCGAGAGGACCTGAAGTTCACTCACACAGAATGCCAATAATAATGCAACCAGTAAAAATGATTTCAAGGTGAGAAAATGCATTGGACAACTGTGAATTGGCTAAAAAGGAGTATTGAGGACCAAATTGAAGTCACAATATGACATTACAAATTGCTTTGGCAGAAACATATATTGCAACCCTTTTAGAATACGCATCACAATGGGTTATTTGAACAAGGACAGCTGGTCCAGCAACCAAAAAAGTCCAAAAGGGCCAAAAACGAATCTTTAATAGTGCCCACAGGAAGTATTGCTGAGCCACAGACAGAACAAACAACGATATATCCAGCACTTTGGCATGCAAAGGATCCATCTGGGGGTTGTCACATGAAGTCACAAACTTATTCCAGCTTCTAGAATACACTGATTCTGTGGATGAACTGGTTACCAGGATCAAATGAATTACTTCCGGTAGAAAGTCAACTGAGATCACTTGCCACTGCTCAACCTCCACACATGGAGGTGCAATTTGCGCAGGCTTGGATATAAGATCCTGACCCCATGCTGTCAGAGAAGATCTTCACAAAGCAGCAGCCTGATCGGATTACAGATGCAAAGGCCTGGAAGTTCTTGGGAACCACACTCTCCTGGCCCAATAAGGAGCTACAATGCCTTGGGCCCCGTCATTCTTGATCTTCTTCAGAAATGTGGGCAGGAGAAGTTACAGCGGCAATGGGTACAGGAATTCTGTGCTCCATTGCAAGTGGAATGCTTCTTTGAAGGAAAGCATTCCTAGGTAACTCCAACGTGCAAAAATGTTGACATTGCACATCCCATTGCTGACAGACGCCCTCTGCGACCTCCTGGTGTAACTGCCATGTGATGGGACTTTGGTACGCCCGAGCATGCTGCCTGATCACCGAAACACCAGGGGTATGCGTAAACAAATCAGCTTTCTAGTTGTTGGCCAGAGTGTGTCCAATCCTATTAACAAAGGCAAGGAACCACTGCACTCACGTGGTGGTTAGATTGTAATCCAAAGGTATGGTAAAAACTCAAAAAGTCGGGGGGCTCAAGAGGTTCACCTTCTGTCTGAGAGGTGCTGGAGAAAACTAGGAGAAAAACCTTACAAGGGTAAGGTGGGGGCTCTTGAGCACACCTAAAGATTGTAGGTATGAATATCAAAAAAATGTAGTCCATGCGTGTAAATACATTCTTGTGGTCATCAATTTAATTCAAAGTGCCCACTTGACAAATCATAAATACTTGATTCCACAACTAATTGCTTTGTCGCAAAACGCGTGTCTCATGCCAACGATAGTTCAAACGTGGGCTTCATTTTTAAAGTATTATTAGTTCACCCCGATTCTGGCCCTTATCTTGTGAACACGATCTTATAGATTATCTCATGGAACATGTCGGGACTAACCAAGTCTTAACCTATGACTTTAAAATAGCCACAAATTTTACACAAAGAACTTGGGAGTAGGCATCACATGAAGTGACGTTTCACAGTTCCAGTTTTAAAACAACTCTCTAACCGAGGAACCCATGGAGATGTAGACTATGTGTAAAGTAGTGCATATAGCTATCTTACATGTCTATTTACCAGACATGTTAGCAAAGCTATCAATACTATCTTGGCCCTAGTGTATGGCAGGGGAGTAAGCTTAAAAATGTAAAGAGTATAGCTATGACCAATAAAGTAATCTACCCAATATTCATTGCCAGAGCTGAGGGAGGGGTTTAAACAATATTCTTCAATGGAAGGTGGAGAGGCCAGTTTCATTTACACCTCTACTCTTTGAACCTAGCCAGATGGTAGAATTATGGAAAAAAAGAACAGATACAAGGGGTAGAGACTATGGGGATTGACCGTCCTGGAGTTTTGTTTAGCCAGCTCTTCACTCTCTGCTGGAAAATCAGCCATATTGAATTTTGGAGAAATGGTGCTCTCTGGGAGAATTTAGTGCCTCACTTTGGAGGATATGGTCATACACAGGGGGTACCTCATTGGACAGGTGTGCCCTCCTGCTTGACCCAGAGAACTTGCAATAAGTATCTGAAAGGGGCAGAGCCTCTCAGATCTGCTGCTGAAACAATGCTGAGATGTTTGATTTACACCAACCAGGCCTTGCACTCTGACTGACTGTGCCTGCTGCACAATCTGGAACTACAGCCCTGTGGACCTACTTTGCTTCAAAAGGACTAAAGAGTGGACACCCTGCAAACTACAGATTAGCATATCTTACCTGGACCATCACCACCAAGAATACCCAGCCTGGAGTACCACTAGTGGATTTGTAAGGGTTTTGTCCAAGTGGATTGTGGGAAGTGAAGCCTCAAATAATTTTGAAGGACCATCTTGGAGCTTCCAGACCCTTGTAGTAAGATTTGGACACTTTGGGACCCTCAAAGGAACTTTAGGAAGAAGTTCTAGAAATTTGGAGCAACATTGGAAAAGAGCTCTGTAAGAGAACCGACCCTCAACTGCGAGCCAGCCTGCCATCCAAGTTCGTCCCGCTAAAAAACTCTGGGGGTCCAACTTCCAGAGTTTGACCAGGGGTTGGCTAAAACCCAAGCCGGTTAAACCCTTACCGAATCTGGCCTGGTGAAGAGCATTGAGGGACTCCACAAGAACTAGCTCTGTAACAGTTTCTAAGTCTGAACATAGGAGAGGTGACCGGGACCACCGCAAGACTCAAGCCGCCCACCTTCAACCAAGAGCTGGCCTGGATCCCTGTAGTTTCCTGCAGGAAAGCTCCAGAGGTATGACTTCAATAAGTATGTCAAGGAGCTTGTTGGAAGTCAAGCCGGCGAACCCTCAGGGAATCCGGACTGGCTGAGCGCTTCGAGGGACCCTGGGAAGAAAAGGTCCAGAAAAGTTTCGACGTCAGAAGGTAAAAGCTTTGACAGAGACCTACTGCGAAGGATAGCCACGCACGGATCCTCGTGGTTGGCACGAAACTTTGACTTTGTCCCGGTCTAGTGCTACCAGGTGTCCCAATAGGCTTCTTTAACAATTCATATCTCTGATTCCCTACATTGGATTTTTATCATTTGGTGATCATTTTACAGATACAATTAATTCCTATTTTCATAAATTGGTTATTTTTATTGTGTGTTGTGCCTTAATTATTTACTGAATTGGTGTTTTTAAATGCTTTACATACCTGTCTTTGAAGTTAAGCCTGTCTGCTCGCAGCTAAGCTACCAAGGGTTGAACTTAGGAATATTGTCCGAGACCTATACTGAGCCCTATATTGTGTTAATGGTTTAACTGCTAATGGTAGAAAGATATGTACCACTACTAATAACCCACTGTCCAACAGTGATATCCAAGAAAAAAAGGAAAATGTCTTTGTTGCTAAAAACTCTATTAGGGTTTTCCAAAAAAATAAAGGGTGTTTCCTGTCCATCACATTGTCTTAGTAAAGCTAAAGGTGCAAGGCTGAGTAAAAAAATAAACTGTATTGGCAGATGGATAGTCATCTCAAGATAGGTTCTCCAAGTTGTCACTTGGGATAGACACCATTATCCAAAGATGAAACCACACCAAATATCAAGTCCCTTCAGAGAGGAGTGTTTCACTGTGGAAAACGCATGGCAAAATCATGCAAAATGTGATTAGATTACCTCATCTAAGAAGTGCATGTACAGACCAGGCGTGATTCTGAAAGACTTTCCAGTGGATCACTAAGCAGTAAATATATCCATCTAGATTACATGACTCCCAGGATCTCAGTCAATTTATTTTATTTTCAGCTCTCATGCCAAATTGTTTGCTCACTGATGTGACTTCAAATGCTGACCTAAAGAGATCTATGTAAACATGAACTCATTCCTCAGGAACGAGGCTACTGAATTTAGATATGAAAAGGGAAAGAGAATTGGTCTGTCTCCTTTTTGAGATAGAAGATCCGGAATCTGACAAAAAATCAATCTCAGGTGCAGAATCTGAGGAGAGATAAATCACACACGGAATTTAAGATCTCAATCTCAGGTGGCACAAGATGCATTGCAGCCACATACCAGAGTACATAGTTTTCTGGTGAAGATGAACCTGATGACCCCAATATGACAGAGTGAAACACTTGCCAACATGGAAATGTGAACTGAGGATACTTGCAGGTGGAAAATAAAGAGCTCAATGCAAGAAGGTACTATTTTAGGTGGCTTCCTCACCTCCATGTTCATCTACCATTGTTCAAGCCATCTTTCTTATATGAAACCAAATATGTAAGCTTTTAGGCCCTGCTAAGTTGACATATAAAGCAGTGCACAAAATGCTTGTACTTTTCCATTTGCTTTAGAGACACAGCTTTTGTAACACAAGGTTTGCTCAGGAATAATACGTGACAGGGAAGATGCTCACGTAGACAGGCATTTCAGCATAGCACATTTTGCAATATGTCTGGTCCTTTCTATTATGTTGCAATAATTATCTGGGAAGGTACCAACGTTGATCGATTGCATTACAGTGGAAAGTTCCCATAGCTGCCCACTTGGGACACATGGTTGGCAACTGCATATTTCGGACCTTAAAAGGTATAGCATAATCTAGGCCTTTGCTAATTGGTCAAATGGATGGGGCTCAATTTGGGCTACGTATGTGATGATGCCGCCTCCTTTGTTGTTTTGGCCTATAAAAGCTGTCACCAATGTCACATCTTTGGGAATTCAGTATCTATATATGGTCTGCCTCCGTGCTGCACGTACCTTTGCATTATTTGTTGTTCTCCAATAAATCTTGCTAACAGTTGTGCTGAGAGAGACTTGTGTTATTTGTATTATTCCTTATTATTTCTATTTCAGCTTCTACACCATGAATTATCTGATGATGTTGCTACATATTGCTTCAAACACCAGCAGACAGAAGGAGTGTGCCAACATGGTAATGTTTCTTTTTGGTGTTGCTCAGGAGACTTTGGGGCTGTTTAAGGATACCAGAATAGCCACTGAACCACAAGAATCATGTAATTCACAAATTGAATTTCAATTTGAGGCAGGTGATTCCAAGATATGTGTCTGCAGAGGACATTTTTCTCCTAGATCCGACGGAGAAACTTGAAACAGCAATAGTATCAGCCTGAGGAAAGGAATCGATTAACTGTAAGATGGCTTGTAGAGAGGCAACTGCTCTCAGTCTGTTCCAGGTAAAGTAATAGATGTGCCCTCTCCTAACTCCTGCACAGTCAAGTGAAGTTGTGTCTTCTACCACAAATGCAGAAGTACTTACAAGCAGCATCCAATACCTGTTTTCACTCAGAATGACAAACCAAGAGTAGACAGTAACAGGGGTCTGGTCTGGTCTGGTCTGGTTTTGTATATTGCCCTATTGTGTTCTGCATAAACCCCAGTGTTTTTGGAGTCAGATGGATTCTATATAGGTAAAAGAATAGCCGCAACTTTAACTGTGCCTTTATAGAGATCTGGGCTGGATATTCCAATAAGGTCTCAAAGTCCTTATCTGTGACCCTAGGTTTTGTTTCCACTTATCCCTTACATTGTTAACAACTCCATCTAGGTCAGTATGTAATGCTCTATATTGTGTGATGGCTTTGCACCCCCACCCCAGAATACTATAATATTTTGGGTGTGGTTATAGTCTGGCTTGTTGTGATTGTGGGGCCCTCCTTTTAAGTAGTTCCACGACCGTGGAAGGGACTTCGGGGTGCATTATATGTTCCTATTATTTCTGGCTATTCCATTCCTACACTCTACATTTAGTTTCCTTGAATAATGCTCTTAATGGTATGTCAGGGGAGTAAATCCAAAATTGACATTGGTTGTGTTGCAATTTTCATCACCATTGGACCATTGACCTCACAAGGACAGATACCTCCCTCACTCTAGGTGTAGGTACAGTGAAAGGGTAAAGTAGGATCACATCCGAATATTCCCAAGCCATGAAAACATTGCTTCCCATATGCTCCACTCAATAACCAGCTCACCAACAATTGGATTGGAGATGCTATGTGATACTACTCAAAGTTGGGGACTACCAATCCCTATTCTTGAAGAGCAACCAGCCCAAAGCATAATCCGACCCACAGGCTTAACCTTCAGCCAATTGCTCCTTATTTCCTGAATAACCTATCAGTCGTTAGTGGGAGAAGTCTCACACATTTAGAAGGGGGGGAGAGAGGTAAAATTCCCCTACTCCGACATCCCCTATCAAATGTCTATAACAAACACAAAGGAGTAGGGAAATGAAATACAAACATCAGGTTCAATGGTTCTGAAAATATTTCTCCCTTCCTTGAGTTATGTGTGCTCATTTCTTATACCCTAGGAGCAACCATATTTTCTGCCATATTTCTATTGTTACTTTACTTGTGCCCCCAAGTGGGATATTATTTTGCCTATGTTGTGTGCAAAGTGTAGGCTACTTCAGTAGGTCTCCATAATTTGATCAATTGTCAGAATTTAGCAAAAGTCAAACCTATTTCCTCCTGCATCGACCACATCACTTCATCCTAAAGTACTTCTTACTTTCAGCATAGCCAAATAAGGTGGCAGAAGAACCAGTCCCCAATAGTCCCTCCGATAGGAATTAGCACAAGTTGTCTGTGGTGTGTATCCTCTCAGAGATATAGTGCCATCTGTACAGTATTTTGAAGAGCATTTCAGGCTCTTCCAAAGTTGATGCAAAGTTACTTTCTCTGATGACTATGTTGCCCCACTGTTTTCCCCTGGATGGATCCCCAGTTATTTTCCTCAAGTCACCTATTGCTCTAGCCACGCAATTCTCTGGACTGGGTAAAAAGACCAGATGCGGCTTTCAGGAAATATTTTGCTGAAACAGACCCTTTCCTTGGGGTATTAATTCTTTAGTGGCCTCTGCAACTATTTACAGGCAGAGTCCCCAATGTCTTATTTAAAGATAATGGAAGTGGTACCACTTGAAAGTCCAAACTTCTGCCTGGCCTTCTTGAAAGAGTTGATTGTTCCTCTGTGAAACATGTCCCTCGCCTTGAAACACCCCAATTCTTCCATGCCACATATTCCCCCTTTTCCAAGCTAGAGGCAAACCTATTTCCTCCTGCACCAACCACATCACTTCCTCCTAAAGTACTTCTTACTTTCAGCATAGCCAAATAATGTAGTAGAAAAAACAGTCCCCAATGCTCCCTCCAATAGGAATTAGCACAAGTGGTCTGTGGTGTGTATCCTCTCAGGGATATAGTGCCATCTGTACGTTATTTTGTAGAGCAATTCAGGTTCTTCTAAAGTTATTGCAAAGTTATTTTCTCTGATGACGATTTTGCCCCACTATTTTTCCCCTGGATGGATCCCCAGTTCTTGTCCCCAAGTCGCTTATTTCTCTAGCCAGGGAATACCCTGGACTGGGTAAAAAGACACGATGTGGCTTTTAAGGAAATATTTTGCTAAAGCAGACCCTTTCTTTTCTCGGGGTATTAATTCTTTAGTGGCCCCTGCAACACTTTACTGGCACAGTACCCAATGTCTTACTTAAACATAATGGGATTGGTACCATTTGGAAATCCAAACTCCTGCCTGACATTCTTGAAAGACTTGATTGCTCCTCTGTGAAACATGTCCTACACCTTGAAATACCCCACTTCTTCCATGCCACGCATTCCCCTTTTCCAAGACCCCCAAGAAACATTGAGACTTCATTAGATTACAATCTATCCCCAAGCCCTAGAGGGGATCTGATCATTGAGGATGTTGATAATTTGGTGCATCTGCACATCTGTACTTTCCACACAGAACTCTTTTGATTGGGTATGATCATTGATGAGCCACTCTTCATCAATGGCCATACTAGTCCAGTTCAACTAGTTCAACTGCACCAATTGTTAATAGTGCAATGGGCTGATGTAAATAATTAATTTACTCTCTTAATTTCTATGCAGGTAAGTACTTAATCAATAATAACTCAATCGAAATGAAGGAAAACAGAGTCCGTGGTGTAAGAGTTTCTAAGGGTTTTATTCCTCATAAAGGAATCAGGATATCATGTTCTGACCACCACACAGGGTGTCAGAAGGGATAGATGAGCGCGCCCTCGTTTATTGACAATACATAGCTTATATACTTGATTTACATCATAATGTTCAATGTAAGAGGCGTAACAGCTGAGAGAAGACAAGATAACAGTATACACGTGGTGCTAGTACATCATCAAGAGGCGTAAACTAGGCGTGTGTGCTAGAAACGTCACTGATAGGTGACGCAAGTGGGTGGCACCAAGGGGTGGTGCTAACAGAATGTTGCAATGTCAGCGGAAATCGGAAGCTTGGATGCGCGCGCAGCTGCATGACGTGTGATAGACGGGGTGCAGGGGACTTGACATTTACACTGACGGAAAGAGACAGAAGTCTGGCATGTCAGATCAACTTGTGCTTCTATCATATCTGATATCTGATGTTTAGGAACTAAGCTATCTGGGCAGAAAGGTCTCTAGAGCAGAAGCTATTCTATACTTGCTGTGAGTGCGTGTATAAGCGCCTGAGTGTCTGTATGAGAAGCGTGGGGGCATGGGGCCTTCCATGGAAGCATGGCAACAGAGGCTATGAATTACTTGCATAAAGACAGGTCGGCCCTTTAGCCCTGTAGCTGAGGAAGGATGTTTACTGAAGCTAGCAGGCCGGAATGTATCTTCGGGGAGGAAAACAGATAACTCGAAGGTTATAGTCAATCTTGGCAGGCAGCAGGCTGAGCTGAGCACGGAGGGCCGCGCTAGAAGTAAGTCAGAGTTCACGGGTACGGGGGCTGCTTGGGCAGAGGCCCTCGCAGTCAGAAGCCAGAAAAGAGGCTCGGTGGCAGAGATTCAGGGCCTACTTTCAGCCAGGCTGAAAAACGTAGGAGTACACTTCAAAAAGACGTTGGCATAGCATACTTAGGAACGGACCATCAAACCCATTCATGGTGGGTCTGAAAGAGGACAAGTTAACGTTGGACGCAAATGTATTTGCGTCTTCATAGCTGGTACAGGAGGGAAGTTACATGCACTTTTAACTCGTACATGGAGTCGGTGGGGTACTCGCTAGGGAACACAACATGACCATAAAATTTATATTACCTCATTCCCTCCTTGTTCCCTACGGACCCTTCATGATATATCGATCCTCATAAATCGATCAGTTTGTTCTTGTAACATTATATGTTCGTCTTTCTTTCTTTGACTGTTTGAGAGGCAACTGGAATGCTCAATGCAGGATGTGGCACACAGTCCACATATCGCTGGCCCACACTGCAGGCACAGGCAACAACTGAATACTATAACAAGGCCAATGCCTAGGAACGATAAGATCTTCCATCCCCAAGCTGTCAACGTAGTCCAGAACCAACCGGACCAAGTCCAGGTGCCTGGATTCTGATGTATCTGATTTGCAATTTTATGTAAACGGGTGATAGCTTGATAGACAGATGGTGTGTTTTGTGGAATGAAAACACAGCAACTTGACCCGATGACCTTACAAGCTCCACCTCTATCTGCCAAGATGACGTCAATCACAAGACGATTTTGAAGGACAACAGTCCGTATAGCAGACTGCTCCTCTGTTAAGTTACCTAGAGCGGAGGCAGTTTCGTTCACTACTGCTTCAAGTGTTCTCGTTAATCTGCGTATTAATTTACTGTTTTGGACAGGTCCTAGGAAGAAAAAGAATCCTTTATTGAAATCAGTGTACTGTTCCCATGCCGTTTCTGTGTAGTCGACAAGGGGAATATCTCTTTTGGGTCTATTCGGTGCTAAATTCGTATTTCTATGGTAATCAGGAGGAGCTAGGAAAACAGGTGGCAGAAGGAAGGCAATGTAACAGGTACCATCCCAATCTGGAGGCAAACGTATGTATGCGGTATGACCACAAACAAAGTAGGAATGACTGATAGCTTTAAAGGACGATTTACCATGGTCACTGAACTCGACCACAGTAGTGCATTTACTATGACCTACGTGTACTGAACCTTTCTTGCTAACACATAATTCACCTGTGACTGGTAGTACTAACATATGGGGCAGAACTGGAGCAGTTTCAGATTCAACAGTGAGGATCATAAGGCTAATTGTGTAATTACCTAATCCATATACTTCATTTTCTAGATCAGTTCCTATTCGAGTGGGAAGTCCTTCTTGATCAGGATAACAGACGTTGAGCAGGACTAAGTTCAAGTTTCCCCAAACCCAGCCCCCATCGAAAACAGCAATATCAGGATCTAAAGAATTAATTATTTTAAACCATGCTCCACAGGAGCCATTGTGAGTGAATGGGTACGGAAAGAGAGGCAGAGCTCCCTTGTAATTCTGGTAGGGAGGGAGTCGGCCACATATCCAACAGTCTGTAGCATTACTTGTCTGATGGGAATGGTGTAACATACTAATGAATGTATTGTTGCGCAGCGCAAGTCTGTAAGAGAGTTCATGTGCAGGAAGTTCACTAAAAGTGTGTTCAGCAGAGACATTGTAAGCAGATTGTTCACGCCTGAAAATAGGCCAGTACATAGGAAGCAGAATGCTGGCAATAATAATTAGAATACTCAGAATAAACATGATTATTAGTGTCACTATGCAGTGACTACGAAGTGATTTGCAATATGTTCTTCTCTTTTCCTCTCTCTCTCTAACTCGATCTAGGGGATACATGTCAGAAACTATTTAACCGATTCACCTAAGGGAGGACTTAAACAATTAAACTGTCTGACTTGCTAGATCGAAGCTTCATTCGGTAAAGTTCTTGAGGAGTCTTTTCTCTTTTAGGCACAGTAACGTCTTGTGCTTCAACACAGTCTTTGGTGGGGGTGGACGAGTCAGAGTCCTGTTTCAGTCCGTTTTTTAGTTCATTGCATAGTTTGATGTGACTCGTGTGGACCCACCCCTTTCTCCCCTCGATTTTCACGGCGGTCCTAGTGGTAAGCAGAACGGTCTTTGGAGACTTCCAGCGGGGCTCCAGCGGACTTTTCCGGTCGAAATTCCGGACGACTACCAGGTCACCTGGGCGGACCTCATGCGCCTTTACATCGGTGTTGTCAGGGAAGGCTGCGGCAACCTGTGAACGACATGATTGGAGTGCAGACATCAAGGAGGCAAGGTAATCTGTCAACATGTTACAATCAATATCAGTGATCTTTTTCGGAACGGGCGTCCCCCACATATTCGGCGGTCTGCCAAAGACCACTTCGTACGGGGATAGCCCTGATCTCGAGTGGGCGACCATCCTCATGTAGAATAGTGCCACGGGCAGGGCGACTATCCAGTCGACCCCTTTTTCCTGACAGATCTTGGCAAGACGGATTTTTAGTGTCTGATTATGCCTTTCTACAAGGCCAGCTGCTTCGGGATGTCGGACACAGTGGAACCTCCACTGATATCCTAGCAAGAGGGAAACTTGTCTCATCAGCTCGGACGAGAACGGCTGTCCGTTGTCTGAATACACGACACGGGGCAAACCGTACCGTGGGAAGAATTCACGAACCAACTGTCTGGCTGTGGTCGGAGCAGTGTAGTCTGGGACTGGGTATGCTTCGGTCCAGCGGGACAGAGCACAAACAATTACAAGGACATACTTAAATCCTCTACAGCTATTCATCTGGATATAATCCATCTGGAGGACTTCAAAAGGGTGATCGGGAGGATGAAATCCACCTTGCTCAACAGGGACGCTTTTACCTGGATTGAACTGACAACAGATCATGCAAGTACGCACTTTCTGTTTTGCTGCTGCTCGTAAGTGTTTGTTGTACCAGAGATTCTGTAAACTGTCTAACATGGCTTTCTCTCCAAGATGGGCAGGACTATGTGCTGTATTTATCATGACTTGAACCATTGAGTCGGGGAGAAACCATATAGATTTTCCCTTCGTCACCCAACCTTGATCTGTCTGAATCCCTCCTAGTTCAGTCCATTTCTTTATCTCCTCTGGAGTAGCATGTGTCTGGATATCAATTACATCTAGGGCGGGATCTCTAACTGCCATACACTGGGTCTGGACTATTGTCTTTGTCACATCAGTAGTCTGGGTGTAAGTCAATGCTGTATGTTTTGCTGTCTGGTCTGCCAGGTCGTTACCCTGGGAAACAGAATCTGTGACTTTAGTATGTGCCTTACACTTCATGACTGATATGCCCGAGGGCAAATGTATTGCTTCTAACAGTGCTTGAATGAGGGGGCCATGTTGTATCTTGGCCCCATGGGAAGTCAGAAAACCTCGTTCTTGCCAGAGGACTCCGAAGTCGTGTACAACTCCGAAGGCATAGCGGGAATCTGTGTATATGTTAACATTTCTGTTCTTGGCTAGAATACAAGCTCGGGTCAGAGCGATGAGCTCTGCTGCTTGAGCAGACAGGGTGTCAATACGATGTGTTTCTTTAATTTCAGTTTCAGTGGTCACGGCGTACGCGGCCACTAATTCTCCTGTACTTGTTCTCATGCATGAACCGTCCACATAAAGTGTCAGGTCTGGATTTGTCAATGGGACATCTGTTAAGTCTCGTCTAGGCTTAGTTACTGCATTAATTATTTCTATACAATCATGCGGAGCTGGATCTGTCATAACTGTAGGTAACAGTGTTGCGGGGTTCAGGATGCTGCAACGTCTGATTTCTATGTGTGGCTGGAATAGTGTTAATTCATAACCTGTCAGTCGTGCTATAGTTAAGTGTTGAGTCTGGGTTCTGTTTAACAAAACCTCTACAGAATGTGGTACTTGAACTGTTAACTGATGACCTAAAACAATTGAATCACTTTGTCTTATTGCTAACGCTGTTGCTGCTACTGACTTTAAGCACGCAGGGAGTGCTTGAGCTACTGAATCCAATGTACTAGAAAAATAAGCACAAGGCTTATGTGAACCTGCTTGGTCTTGAGTGAGGACAGACAACGCTGTGCCATCACGTTCTGTAACAAAAAGTGTAAACGGTTTGCTGTAACATGGTGTCGCTAAAACTGGTGCTTGGCATAAAACTTTCTTTAATTCTTCAAAAGCTTGTGTGTGTTCCTGAGTCCAAGGGAGGACAGTCGAAGTCGCTGCCTCCTGTGTCGTTAACTGGATGAGTGGTTTAGCTAGAAATGCATACTGGGGAATCCATTGTCTGCAGTACGAGGTGAGGCCTATGAAGGCCCGCACTTCCTTTTGTGTCTTGGGTTGCGGCATGTTCACAATTAACTGAATGCGATCGGGAGTGAGCTGTCTCCCCACTTTGGACAGCAAGTGACCCAAGTACACAACTTGCTGAACACAGAATTGTAGCTTCGAAGGAGACACCTTGTGTCCCTTGTCGGCCAGGAAATGTAAAACTGTCAGTGATGCTTTCTCACATTCGGGCTCACTTCGTGCGGTGATCAGCAGATCATCGACGTATTGTAGTAAAGCGGTGTTAACTGGCATTTGAATACAATCTAGTTGTCTTTTCAGTGCTTGACTATAGATGCTGGGGCTTTCTGTGAATCCTTGAGGTGCGCGCGAAAATTTGAAACTGCGTCCATTTAAACAGAATCCGAAGAGATATTGGCTCTCGGGATCAATAGGCACGCTGAAGAAGGCGTTCTTGAGATCAATTACAGTAAAGAACGTTGCTTCTGAATCAATAGCAGTCAATAGAGATGATATATCGGGGACCACAGGATACTGTGGGATAATGCATTTATTCAATTCTCGAAGATCAATCACCAGCCGATATACTGGCGGTGCATTGGGATCAGTACGTTTAAGAATCGGAATGATGGGTGAGTTACAGATATTGGAGTCGGTCTCGACGACCACTCCTTGGGCAATGAGCTCTTCAATTATTTTCAGTAAAGCCGCTACAGCATCGGGTGGTAACTTGTATTGTCTGATTCTGGGTAATACAACACCTGCCTTGAGGGTAACGCGGTATGGTGTAATGTGCATACATCCTACATCAGTTGGGCCTTTTGCCCACAAGTAATCAGGTACATTTTTCAATCTGACGTCAAACTCACGAAGGACGTAATGACCCTTGAAATCCCGCAGAAAGAGTCTAACTCCCTCCGGGGAGCAGCATATTATAGCCCCTAGAGCCTTCAGTGTTTTAATTCCTAACAGATTTTCCGGACATGATTTTGTTAGTAACAGGTCTGTAACGCGTGATAATGGACCCACAGCCAGGGGAACTGGTTCTGAGACTTCATTTACAATAGGTTGTCCTGAAAAACCAAGGGAAACATTTTGTGAGCCTGAGAGGGGTGCCCCTGGAACTTCGTCATGACTTATTGTAGTGCGACTTGCCCCTGTGTCAATTAAAAACTTTCTATCTTTCCCCAATACTTGACTGTGTACATAAGGACCTTCTTGATCTACAGGAATCTCGATAAGAGGCAAGCCACCTTCCCTCTCTAGGCTGTTTCATGTATATCGGGAATATTCGGGGTAAGCAGACTGGGCATACTGGTACATCTGTTGTGAGACTTGCTGAGTTGCAGCAATGGGCTGTGGCTGTGGTACTGCTACGGTCTGCGCTGTCTGTGCGGATGCATGCATGGGCTGTGTATTCTGTGTAGACTGATGCTGGTTATGGTCTTGTCTAGGCGGATGCGGTCTCTCTTTAGTTTTACCTGTCGCTATGTTATGTTTCAGAACTGCACATTCGTGTACGTAGTGACCTGGCTGCTTGCAATAATTGCATGTCCCTTTAACAGGAGCTGCAGCGTGACTTGTCTGGGTCGTACCTTTCCTGTGACTGTCGGATGGAACCGTCTGGGCTACTAACATTTTCATTTTCGTGTCTTTCATACGTTTCTGTTCCTGATCTTGTTCTTCCCTAATTCTATTCTGGTGATATTGTAACATTTGTAACATCTGGGATGGCGTATTTGCTTGCCATGTACTCTCGACTTTATACACTCTATTTTTAACTAACGGTAGGGAATTCTCGACTAACTTTGATACAAAAAGATGTGGGTACGACTCGCTACTTGGCTGGAGGCCACTATTGATAATAAAACATTTCTCGAATCTTGAATAAAAGTCGCTAGTATCTTCATCATGTTTCTGTTTACAGGACGAGATTGCATCCCAATCCTCCTTTCTAGTTGTCAATAATCTGGGCAGGACCTGTACTATTAAACCTGGTAATGCTTTAGTTTTGTCCCCAAGGCCTAACCCTGGAACCCGTTTCTTTTCTTCATCCTCTATTTCTGCCCAGGCAATCTTTGCGTCTCCCACCTCCCAGTCCTTTTCCTTTAATTTCTCGAATATACCCGTAGGCAATAATACTTTCAACATTTTCATGATATCATCATATGTGTAGTCCCCCATCAGTAACATGTCTTTGAGCTCTCTATGAAAACCTGCAGGGTCTTTATCATGGCACGGTACTAATTTCTTCATTTCTAACAGTTCTAATTTAGTTAGAGGCGTGTGTACATACACGCGTTTCAAAATTTTATCCTCACCCATAACAGGGTGCACTTCTCGCAAGGGGTTCTGACTTTCAATACCACCCCCGCACTGCATATGGTACATTTTCCTTTCTGGAGGTGGGGCGGGAACATATTCAGGACTTACAAAGGTGTCATATCTGCGTCGTTGTTCTAGAATTATTTGAACTAATTTAGTGCTTAGGCCTCTCCATCTATCCATCAGTAGTGCTTCTAGTGTCTCATGTAAGGGACCTGGATCGGAATAATGTTTTCTGTATTTGATGAGAAGGTGTTGAATCATATATACCCCTGCTAATTTCTGTTCGTCGGGGGAGAGGTTCAGAAATGTCTGTGCTACGGTGTCATCATTATATATGTTTGCATTTTCGGCCCATGATACCGCTGATCGGGCTAGTTCTTGTTCATCCATAGAATTGAGTACATGGTACCCAACTCGATCTCGAAGCCGTTTATCAGTTTCCTGGAACTGATGCTCAGCAGAATTCGGATTCGTTAAGGCAGAGAAGAAAACTCTCTTGCTTTCTGGACGGATACCCTTCCTAAGATAAGTTCCCTTACCTACATATGCTATAGTGCTTGTAGTCGGTTCTAGTTCTTCAGATTCTTCTTCCTCCTCGGAGGGAGTCTTTTCTTTCTCTTTCTCGTGTACTGCTATCACTGCTTTCTTAATCTTTTTATACATGGCCTCTATGCAATTTTGTCTGTCATGTTTTCCATCGGCTATATTTTGACCCCACTTGTTCAATGCATCCAATTCACTCTGCTCTGTTCCGGGCCTGTCTCGTTCTCTTATTAGACAATTTATGAAAAATCGTAGTATCAGTGCTTGCATGGTAACTTTCTGTTTCTCCAGGGCATCCTTAATACTGTCGGGGTCCTTTCCCGTTTGAACGAACTCATATATTCTATCTAGGTGCTCCTTCATTCCTGCATAACATAACAAACTATCAGTAGCAGATCTTAACCGTAAAGACGCTAATACCATTAAGTCGTCCTGTCCAGGTTCTGGATCATATCTACAAACTGACATATTTTCTTTTAGTGCATCAAGACGGGATGAATTAGAAGAACGGGGGGATCTGTGCGTAAAAGGACTCTGCATACCTCTGAGATTTAATCTGTGAGTCGGTGGCGGGGTCTGGAGACCCGCGGTCGCACCTCCTGAAGCGGAAACTTGGGCATTATCTCTGTGTGTAGTCAGTATCTGAATTTGTCTTTTAGTAGGATCTGATTGAAGTGGTTTCGGTAGATCAGTTTTAGGTGAGGGAAGTGGCGGAGCTGGCGGAACGGGACTAGTCTTTTTCGGTGTCGGCTGAGAGTGATCTTGGGGGGCAGTACCACCCCCGGCCCTGTCAGTAGGCAGGGCACGAACAGGCAGATTGGTGTAAGCTGGCGCTACATCTTCGAGATATGAATTTAGGAATATGTCTTTAGTAGTCTTATGCATTACTTTAGTTGGAACTAATGGTGACGGCAAATTTTTCGGTATTTCTGAAATGGCGTCAGGGGTACCATCGGCCAAAAGATACATGTTGTTCACTTTGCCATTTAGGATACGATCTATTTGTTCTACTTTTACTCGAATTCCCTCAGTAACTAATTCGTTTTCTTGGGCCTTTTCTGATTCTTTAAGCCTGTCTTCTCTACGGAGTGCTCTATCAGCACGCTTACGTGATTCCTTACGCCAAAATTCTATGGCGTCTTTCTGAGATTGTCTAGCTTTCTTTTTCCGTAATATTTCTTCTACCTTTATGATGCACTCGGCATCCCATGTTCCGTTAACTGGCCATCGGTATCTTTCCTCTAGGTGCTTGGTATAATCTGTCCATAACTCTAGATACAAGATGGCGTCTATGCCATGCTTATTATACATGAAATTACCTGGAGTGTCCCTAGGGGGGATTGGAATCTCTTCCTCTAACATCCCTTTCCTAGTTCCTATCTGCTTTAATTTGTTAAAAAACGGCATTGGGCCTACTTGATACTGAAATGCTTGATCCTTAATACCTAATTTCACCTGTAACTATTTAAACAAAAAAAACACAATAATACACAAGAACAATCACATTCATACCACGACATTAATCACATGAAACATTTAAAGACATAGCTAACTTCCCCCTACTCTGAATGTACCGCTCAACGATACAGATACACTGCTGTAACAGTGCAGAAATTCGGAATACTTTATATACTGCTAAACAGTACAGATACACTGCCTAAAAACAGTGCAGACCGGACTTGCGTACCCAAACCCGTCTAGATACGACCCAGCAATGGTACTCACCGGGAAGCACGGAAAACAGAAGGCCTCGGAAAACTCGACTGGACTCGACTCGGAACTTCGGAAAACTTCGGAAAACTTCGGAAAACTTCGGAAAACTTCGGAAAACTGGTGGGCCTCTTCACACCTCGGACCTTGCTTCCTTCGGCTGGGCTCTGGTCGGGATCCTCCGCACTCCTCACCGCCTCGTCTGGGCACTGATCGCAGTCTTCGTCACCTCCGTGTGTCAGAGGGGGATGCAGGAAATCCTGCCAGTACACGTGTTGTCCGTCTAACTGATGGCAGGGGACACGGATTGCAACGCACCTTCCGGCGCGTGAGGTGGGGGAGGGGTCCCTGTTCGGGCGCCAAAATGATGTAAATAATTAATTTACTCTCTTAATTTCTATGCAGGTAAGTACTTAATCAATAATAACTCAATCGAAATGAAGGAAAACAGAGTCCGTGGTGTAAGAGTTTCTAAGGGTTTTATTCCTCATAAAGGAATCAGGATATCATGTTCTGACCACCACACAGGGTGTCAGAAGGGATAGATGAGCGCGCCCTCGTTTATTGACAATACATAGCTTATATACTTGATTTACATCATAATGTTCAATGTAAGAGGCGTAACAGCTGAGAGAAGACAAGATAACAGTATACACGTGGTGCTAGTACATCATCAAGAGGCGTAAACTAGGCGTGTGTGCTAGAAACGTCACTGATAGGTGACGCAAGTGGGTGGCACCAAGGGGTGGTGCTAACAGAATGTTGCAATGTCAGCGGAAATCGGAAGCTTGGATGCGCGCGCAGCTGCATGACGTGTGATAGACGGGGTGCAGGGGACTTGACATTTACACTGACGGAAAGAGACAGAAGTCTGGCATGTCAGATCAACTTGTGCTTCTATCATATCTGATATCTGATGTTTAGGAACTAAGCTATCTGGGCAGAAAGGTCTCTAGAGCAGAAGCTATTCTATACTTGCTGTGAGTGCGTGTATAAGCGCCTGAGTGTCTGTATGAGAAGCGTGGGGGCATGGGGCCTTCCATGGAAGCATGGCAACAGAGGCTATGAATTACTTGCATAAAGACAGGTCGGCCCTTTAGCCCTGTAGCTGAGGAAGGATGTTTACTGAAGCTAGCAGGCCGGAATGTATCTTCGGGGAGGAAAACAGATAACTCGAAGGTTATAGTCAATCTTGGCAGGCAGCAGGCTGAGCTGAGCACGGAGGGCCGCGCTAGAAGTAAGTCAGAGTTCACGGGTACGGGGGCTGCTTGGGCAGAGGCCCTCGCAGTCAGAAGCCAGAAAAGAGGCTCGGTGGCAGAGATTCAGGGCCTACTTTCAGCCAGGCTGAAAAACGTAGGAGTACACTTCAAAAAGACGTTGGCATAGCATACTTAGGAACGGACCATCAAACCCATTCATGGTGGGTCTGAAAGAGGACAAGTTAACGTTGGACGCAAATGTATTTGCGTCTTCATAGCTGGTACAGGAGGGAAGTTACATGCACTTTTAACTCGTACATGGAGTCGGTGGGGTACTCGCTAGGGAACACAACATGACCATAAAATTTATATTACCTCAGGGCTCAGGACATCCAGTCTTATCTCTTACGTGCTGAGCATACAGTAAACCTGCCCTAACCTAGCCTTCCTACTCCAATATGCAGTCTGTGTAGATCTCTTATAATTTCTTTATGCCCTCTTCTTGTGCCACATGAACAGTGCCTAAAACCCAGAGGATCCTGGGGAGAACTGACACTGTTAGTGCTGCAATCTTACCAGCTGTTGATATTGTTTAATGTATCCAAGTAGCAAGGTCTGTTTTAAATTTTTTGTAAAGAATGGTGGAATTGTTCTCTTGTATGGCTTGCAGGATGGATGCCAGGCTTATCCTGAGATAACAGATTCCCTCATTCGACCACTGAAAAGGAGTGGATTGCAAAAGTGTGTTTAACTTACCTATGTTACTTAGTTTAACTTGAGACACTCTGGTTTTAAAACCAGTGACTGGCTAGTAGAGTTGTAAGTCAACCACTAACTCACTATTAAAAAGTATTCAGGTCAATAAGAGACACTAGAATCTCATTGGTAAATGTGTATGGTTTGAACTCCTCTTTCCCAAATGCAATCTCTATATCCCTGCATTGGACTAATGTGTTGAGCAAGGGGTGCTATGGTGAAGCAAGGAGGAGAGTAGAGCAGCCTCCTCTGCCATGTCACCCAACCAATTTCTTTCAAACTAATTTCAAAAGTACTGCATTAACACTTTTCCTCAATGATGTCAGCTGATATGTAGCCATTATCCAACTCAAAAATCTTTCCCCTAGATCCATCATCTGCAAGTTGTTCTCACACGAAAGTCCAGTCACCTCTATCAAAGACTTTTGGGATTCGAGTAACAGTAACATAGTCTCTCCACTACTCCTCTTTAAGATGTCTAGGGTATAAAAATCCTTCTTAGTATTGTCACTCATTTGTCTGTCTACTCTGAAGACAGTTTGATCAGCGTGCATCAGGACAATCTCCCCATTAAGGCCTGCTGGCAAAGTTTCGTAAGGATCTTCACATCACGGTTAAAGAGAGAGATGAAATATTGAAGGTGGACACAGCCGGGTCCTTACCAGACTTAAAAATGAAGAAGATTGCATATATTGTGGCCATTGCAGTCATTCATACTTGGGCAATCTTGTTAAGTACTTCCTCACAACCCTGAAAATATTAATCCTCTTTGAAACTCCATCAGGACCTAGAGCCTTGAATGACTCCAGAGTGCAAATAGCAGCGAGACCCTCCTCCTTAGCTATGGAGCTCTAATCTCTCTGTTCCCAGGCAAATTGTTTGACAAGATGGCCCAATTGTTGTGCTCTATTCCATCTTCACAATTGGTCTGGCTCTCCCCAGAGGGTTAAGTTCCTGAATAGTTTATGATCACAGTGATGTGACTACAGACAGACATGTTCCTAAGTTTAATCACCAGGCTTAGTTGCCTGCTTGAAATATTTAACATCCAATTTAGATAGCAGGTAGTTTGCTTCGTCAATTTCTAGGTTTTGGATCTATTTTATTATCATTATTACTCTCCTCTATTCTGTTTGTAAATCTATTTGGTTATGTCCCCCCGAGCCATAGGTAGCTCTTTCTTGAGTTTTGCTAAGAAGACTACCAGCATTATTTCGAAACAGGTTACCTCCAGTACAAAGATTATGATGGCATCCCCTAGCATGACTTTACTCACCTCATCACTATCTGAGTTCTTTGATACCAGGAGTTTCATTCTGTCACATCTTTATGTGGTTGCAAGTCAACTGAATTAAACTAAAGCGGCCTGTGATCAGAAGGGATATGGGTTGGTTGGTGTTCCTCTTCCAAACTGCATTGGAGCCTTTTATAGAACAATAAGTGCCTAGCCTGGTGTAAGTTTAAGGGCTTCAGATTAATGGGAGGGGCTACCTTCAGAGAATGCTGATGACACCAACTTTCCACGAGACCTACATCTTCTAGCAAGGCATTACCCAATACTAAGATTGCACTAATGCCCACAAATTGGTACAGTTTTTTATTTTTATCTAAGTGGACAAATCACTAAATGAAAATCTCCCCCTACAACTATGACTTCTGAATCCATTCTAAAATGAGGTGTACTGTAGTGTGAATGAAGGCTTTCTGTTTCTGGTCTGTATGTACATTAAAGGAAGGGTTGCATGAAACCCCATTGTCCCCGTGTGTGATCCACCTCTTCTACTCATTGAATTTGTAGCTATCAAACATACATTAGAATTTTTTTCTCATGACGATTCCCACCCCTGACACCCTCTTATTATTGGTTAAGAGTGACCGTGCTCTGAAATTTGGATGGCAGGCACAGCGCCTTCGACTACAGTAAGTTGGCCTCATTAAGAAGACAGTCTTCTTTATTAAGTAAACCATTTAATGTAATAGATGCTTGAGGCAACAATTGGCGCTTGGACATTTCTATGGTTAATTTGAGTACAGGCAGGCTAAACCTAAATGTTTATATATTGTGACTCTCCTTTCATCCTCCAGCACGGTGCACATGACCTCTTCACCACTCTGCAAAAGAGACCCTTCCCACCTGACACCCTCCACTCACCTTCCCAACCCACAACTCAGAAAAATGAACCTGCAGAACTACACTGCTTACTATAATTGGAGTATGCACCCTGCTAAACCTTACCTCCATCTAGTTCTAACAGACCATTGACTTAATGTAAGGCAAATCTTTCTACCATCACAGCAACGAAGATTAATGTTCACCCATATCATGCATATCATTGCAGTGCTTGTCTGAAGTACAAAAACAAGAAGCTGTAACTTCATCTTCCACTGCCATCACCATTTCACCATACCAGCCCACCTAATGGGACTCTTCTAAAGCAGAATTGTCCTTGCTTTCCCCTTTAGGGTGCTTGATCATTTCTCTCCAGCCCCCTAAATTTCCTTCTCCTCCGGACCTTTGGCTTTCTTCTGCCACACCACCTTCTGTCAAGTTAATCATTTCTCTGTTGGGGACCTTGTAAGGTCTGCTGTGGCTTCTTCCCTTTCAAATGGCGTGAGGCCTAGGATTTTGTAAGCGTCTTCCAGACTTATCTTAATATAAGGAGAGGCGACAGAATAGGTGGGTTCTGCTGGTTTTACAGAGTTGAAAACATACCACTTGGTACCCAGAACATTTTGCACAATGAAGACAGTTATCACAAAGTGGAGAAAAACTTCCAAACAAAATTCCTGCACACTGTGGTAAGAATTGTGGAGAACGTGAGATGTGGAAGGTGTAATGACATGTATGTAATACAATGAGAAAGGTAGATGGGATACCGAAAGGGGATTATCATGATGTTTTTAGACCTATATATATGCTGGACACAGTGGATGATTGATGGTTCAGTCATGACTTATAGTGGGAGATTTAGGAATTTGGTAGGATGTTTATATAGAATAAGAACAACATTAGATGATTGAGGGTTCATGCAATCTGTCTGCAACATGTTAATGGTCTGAGTCCCAGCAGATTGAGCGTGTTTTACTTCACTTAAGTATGAACACTGCAATCCTTGTACGTGGGTATGCATCATGGAAGTGAAATTATTATGTGTACCACGTTCTACTGGGTGGATTCCTCGTTTTATTTCTAATCATAAGCTTTGTTAGCCTGTGAGTGTTTTTATTTTTTAATGTGGAGAAATATATGACTTTTTTTGTATGGAAATATTCAAATCCTGTCTCTTTGTGATGATAGGATGCTATATGTTGATTATATTATGTGGAAGTTTGGCCATGTCCTAAATATGTTATTTCTATTTCGTAGATGTACATGAAATTGTTTGGTTTTAATTATGGAAGATTCATATGTGTGGTAGTGCTGAAGGAGGTTGAATTTATATATCAACTCCATCTTACCTTTTGGGCAAAATATTAAGACACAATGGATGAGCACAGGGTGTTTCCATATGTTAGTAATTAAAAATCATAGACAGTCGATGATATTTTAAGTAGAGGAGTACAGTTAAAGACAGATTAATTGGTGTTATCGTGATCTTCACAGTTTTAAAGATATTTGATACATGTTCTCTTCACCTCATTTTAAACCCTTATAACACCGTATGCATTCTGAGGTCATCGGGACACATCTGGTCAAAGTGCCCAAATTCCTAAGGGCCAGAATGGGAGCGCGATCATTTGGTTATCTGGCAGCTAAAAAGTGGAACACCTTACCACTGACCCTGAGAGCCGAACCATCTGAGAGCATCTTCCGCAAAGGTCTAAAAATCTTTTTATTCTATCCATAATTTGAGACTCTCAATATGCGTTTGTATCCGTCTCTCTCTGTGAGGTGCTTTCCCTGTCCTCCTTTAGGGGTCTGGATCCAAGCGCGAGGACACACCGTTGGGTGTAACCAGGCGCTCAACAAATGGAGTTATATATTATATTATATAATTATATTTTTAACACAGATGGTAGGATTAAAACTATACATATTTTTCTAAGGTTTTGTGGTATCCTCTTTTGCCTTATGGTGCAGTATGAGCTTGTGGATGTGGTAGAGGCCAGATTGAATTGTGTGTAGTGAAATTGGCTGCCAGGTTTAATAGTTGCCAGGGAAAGCACTTGTAAACTTGGTCTAGCCAACCCTGTCCCCTTGGTTTGAGCGTTTACTCTCTGTTACTTTTTGCATTTGGACACTGCCTCTGTCTGGTCTGAAACCAGATTGTTGGTCTGACAGTAAGCCATAATGTTCGGCAAAGTTAGAGAATTGAGTAAACATTGTTCTCTTATAAAGTTTCCATTTTATACCAGCCTGTAGTGTAATGGGCAAGATGGGACAAGGTTTTTCGTTTTGAGAAGAGGTCTAATGCAGGAGGTTTTCAACTCAGGTCGGAATGAACCTTTTTCTAGGGACAAGTTGAGTAGGCATCTGGCTAACTCCTTTGCCCTGGTTGAGTGAAGGATAGGTTTAAAGATTTTGGGGGCGCTGTACCCCCTGATAATCTGGCTGCAATTATAATTTCAAGAAAATATTTTTGTGACGAGGTATTGAAGATATGCATTTGTGGATGATTATTGGTGTCTCTTTCTGTGGTGGTTAGGTTATGCCTGGCTTTGGTGCTATTTGTGTTCATTTTAAGGTCATTCTCCATCTTTAAATATTTTTAGATCAAAACATTGGCGATTTTGTCACAGAAGTCTAATAATTGTGGTGTTTCTGTGTTTAAGCAGTCTGGATTGCGTAATTCTGTTGGAATTTTATGGAGCTCTTTAGAACTGCAGTCTGCTTCAGTGCTTGTGGAATAGTGGTGTGTTTTTGTGGTTCTGATGGCTCTTTTGAGGCGCTGTTATATTGGAGTAGTGTAGTTTTGTTGTTTCATCTCCTGATTTCTCCATGTGCATTGTAGTTTACCGAGTTGTGTTTTCATTATTTTTATGTGGTCATTAACCCTGTGGTGTGCTTATTGTGGTAAACCCTTGATGTAGTTTTTATTGGTATCTGTTTGTCCAGTGCAGTGGAAATCCAGTTGTAGAATGTGTATATGTCTTTTGGCCGCATGGTTCACAGGGTTCTTTCAAGGTGGGTGTTTAGTTGCTGGATGTCTAGTTTTTTCCATTGTCTTTATGAGTTTGTTGGTTTTTATTGTTTACGAAGTGTTGTTACTGATAGATGTGAAGATACTGAAAGGAAGGATGTTGTGGAATGGGGGAGTTGTCTGTTACTGTGGCTTGTCCTAAGGGTGCAGACAGGACATCTAGAGTGTGCCCCAAGCATTGAGTACTTAATACTAGACGTGTTTCTACTATTGATAGTTATTCGAGTTTTGTAGGAAAATCCCTCAAATTTGATATGAATGGTGAGAATGTCGATATAACCAATTATAAAAAGTAATTTCATTAAAATGAAAATGGTTGATGTAGTGACTCCATTCAGCATGCAATCAGTCTACCTGAAGAGTATTTATGCCCCAAATGTAGGCCCTTATTAATATTCTGAATATCATGCACAGCTAACACCACAAATTTAGGCAAATATTTCTTTGTTATTATAAATCGCTTCCAGTTTCTGAAGTGTCAGTTTGAATAAAAGCTTTAAATCATCAATTAGATAAATATACACCTTAATATGTGGAGAATAAATGCTCAAATATTGATTCATGCAGCTCCACTTATTTTTTACCCATCTCATTCGTAATGTATATGTTAATAAGTAGTCATTTGATAAGTCTTAAGTCCTCTTTAGACAAACTACTGGGTCCCTGTTGATCTTTAAATCTAAATGATATCATTTGATTTCCAACTGTATACTGAAAATGCATCAAACATTGTATTTTCAATAATTAAGTAAATAATAACTTTTAGGTTTGAATTGAATATATTCCTGTTAGTTCCAGGGTATCATTGTGTTCTTTTAATCACGTTTTCTTTATGAATTAATAAATTTGATGCTGCTTTGGGATACATTTGTTCAAAAATCTCTTGAAGAGACCTGCCTAGAGATAGCAGAGATGAAGGGTGGTTGGACACTTTTGAAAAAATCGGATCACTCCTGGTTTAGAAAATCTCATAGAGTTTATTAAATAATGAACAAATGGTCTTCATTTCAGAAGATTTGTCATTTTTTTACTCTGAGTTGGCATTTTATTGCTTCTTTTTTGGGTTAAAGTGTAATAAATGTAACTTATTTCTTATTAATTTAGGGGTCGATTAGGATCGCGGACGGACTTGAGTCCGTCCGCGACCCCAGAGTATGAGGGAACGTCCGCAGGGGCTGCGGCGTTCCCTCATGTGCGATTAGGATGTGACCGCCACCCTGGCGGTCACATCCTGGATATTTAACATTGCGGCGGGTGCTGCTTCAAGCAGCACCCGCCGCAATGTTAAAAGTGCATGTTTTACATTTACATGCACAAAGCGGCAGGCACCGCGCGGTGCCTGCCGCATTGTGCATGTAAATGCTGGGGGGTACCATAGGTACCCCCCATGTGCACCCCCCACCCGCCAACACCCTGGGGGCCCGCAACGGGCCCCCAAAATCAAAAGTACACATGCTTTTCCACGGAGGAAAAACCGCCGCGGAAAAGCATGTTTACTAATGCTTCCTAATTTGGCTGGTGGTGTCTGATAGACACTGCCAGCCAAATGAGAGCTTTTCCGCCGCGGTTGTAATCCGACCGCGGCGGAAAAGCAGCGGACAGAAACCAAGACCCACCAGCCATCGTAATGCGGCGGTGGGTCTTTGGTGACTCCGCAGAGGATTTTCCGCCTCCTCCGGGCCGGAGGTGGCTTCCGCCGGCCCGGAGGAGGCGGAAAATCCTCCATCCTAATCGGCCCCTTAATGTGGACATATTCTGAAGACACTTTTTCAAAGTTTTTTTGCCTTTCCTGGGATAATCATCGTCTATCTAAACATCTCTTCTCACAAATCAACCCGTTGCTAAAATACAAGTAAAGTTCTTGATTTATGAAACGTTTCAAACAATTACTAAACCAATTATCAAAGATGTTTAACCTCTGAAGAAAGAAGGGATACCTTGCAGGGTGTTTGTGGTGAAATTACAGTAAAGTTTACATCATTAAGGCATGCTAAACATTTCACTATGAACTACGGATGTCAAACTGGAGAACAATTTGCAGGTGTCTTTGCAAAATGCCAACAAGAACCATAATATGTAAGGTTACACCTTAATAACAGATACCTTGTTCCTAACAACTATCGTACAGCTGAATATCCTGTTTTGTTACAAAAATGTTGTGAACTCTTATAAACTTTCATTATTTCAGGAAGTGATCCTAATACATTGTGTAGAGGTTTAAAAGAAATGAGTATTGCTAATTTGATGCAACATGCGCTGAAATAAAACAATGCTGAACAAAATCTATGAATGTTTAAGATGTTGCAAGATGAACTTTAACTCAGAGTTGGGAAAATTCCATTCTAAAGGGAAAGAATTATCAACTGAACCACTACCCCACCACACCTTTTGTCCGATAATCACTGAAAATGCAGACAACAAGGATCTTGAGAAATAAACACACTCCAAGCTACAATGAGAATTGGGTAGAACTTAATGTGCTATGTCTCTCAAAAAACAAATGTATACATTTATCTCTCATGAAATGGTCCACAGGAATAAGAGCTAATCTGGAACAAGCTGTAAGCAAATCTTGAACACAGCATGGATTAAATTGTATTCAACATATTTAATACGTATTACTTTTCTAGTAACTGTTGTATGTGTCTTGCTTATAGCTGTTCATTATGTTTGCAACTACTGTCGTCAGAATATAAAATGTAAGTTACCTCTCTTCAATTACATGGTTTATGTTAAAGCAGCATTAGGTAAACTTCAGATTCAAAGGGTGATACTTGCATTACGCACTACACTCCGTTCTTATGTAGATTCAAAATATTAGGCATAAATGTTGCTAAACTCCCTTTAAATAAAACTTCAATACAAAGCAAGTTACATTTTGTATAAGGTATTTTTTAACTTGAGATAAATAAGAAAAAACAATAATTATAACATACTTAACTGCTAGATGAGGAGATGATGTCCCCGTAAAAACACATGTAAATGGCTTAGAATTAAACTGAGAAATCAATAACTGTAATTCCATGTGAGCAGTTCCGTATTCAAATGGTGTAAATTGAACAGTAACTTCCACCACTCCTTTGGCAGGAATTAATCCTGTGAAGAAATAGGCAATAAAATAAAATCTTCATGTCACAGGATGGAAAAGTGACTTACTTCAAAGTATAGTTCTGCATTGTAGGAATCTTCATTAATTCATTAAAGTCATAAACAGTAGACTATATAATATAAATATAGAAATATGGTATAAATATAAAAATAGAATGTGCCCTGTGGTATCTTCATATTTGCCATGTATTCTCCTCTTAGTGTTATATCCTCTGTTAGTCAGAGTGATTGTGATGTGATTAGAAGGCTGGCGTGTGCATGGTTTGCGAGAGTGTCAGTTGAATACGTGGGTTGAGTAGCTAGGAGGCTGCTACCAGTAGGGTTTCCTTCTACCTACTTTACCTGTAACTCCTACCTTAAGAATAAACCTAATCCTGTTTCACCTAAAGTACTGGCTGTCCTGTATCTTCATTTACCACATGCCCATTTATATGCTGGGTTTCCAGAACACTTACCATAAATAAACCATATATTTAAACAGTGGAGATTTGGCTACATTTGCTAGCTGGCGAAAAGGAGAAAAATATGCAGACAATGTTTGTGTATAATGCTAAGTTATCAGTTTGTTAATAAGGTTTAATCAGGTAGACCAAATGTTCATTCAACCAGGGCTATTGCTGCATGTATGAAAAATATTACTCTTAGTGATATTTGCAAAGTGGCAACATGGAAATCCATCCGTCTTGGCTCTGCCGCCTCTGTTACTTGGACATGCTTCTTTTGCAGAATAGTACAGAACTTACAAATGCCAATACTGCTTCCTTATTCAAATTCTTTCTTCTGCTTAGTCCTACTGAAAATACAACAACATGGACTGCGGACAACTTTTTCTGTCAGAAATCAATCTTATTTTTATTTTTAAAAAATTACGTATCAATTTTTTTTTAAACATTACTTTCTTCTTTTTGTCCTATTTAAACATTACACTCCTAATATTCACTCACACCACACTCTTTATTCTTTTCAACCATTTATTCCTCTCCTATCTCACCACATTCTTCTCTTTCATTCAATCGCTGCACACACACACACACACACCCTGTTTTTATTAAAATAAACTTTTTAATCCTTGTTTGTAAACCTAGCCATAGTTTACATTCTAGACATGCATATTTACTATTCTTCTCATTTTATTTTTTTATAAAATCGTATGGCTAATAACAAAAAAGAGTCTACGTGGTTCGAACTCTTGCCCTTTCTAGAGTTCTCTTCAGGACCACGCAACTGAAACACAAAACAAACAATATAGATCTTAATATCCTCTTAGAATCCTCTGCCGCTTACAATCTGAATAAACCTATTCTCAGCTGTTTCTTACCTTTCATGAACCGTGTTTTGGTCATTCAGAACTTTGCATTGTCAAAGAATGTACCTGTATTAAATTAAATTAACAGAACCGTCTTAGTAGATGTATTAGCTTGTATTTATGTCTGGTGTTTGTTGGATGTTAAAGCAAACTTACATGCATACTTCGGCAAACTTTTCTTCGAATATCATAGAGTGTGAATAATAGGCTTCTACGTACTACTGAATTAAAAACCAATCTATTAGCCATGTGTCCAGAGACGAATTTAGGGGCTTGCTACATATATACAATATTGATGTTCAGAAAACTGCTTACTTGTATAGGAATGGTGTTGCTCACGGAGGGAGGAGGCACTGGTCTGTGTCTTTGTTTGATGGTTTCTAGACGCGTTTAGAACCTACAAATGAAACGGTCTAATTATACATTAGTGCCGAACTCTATACATCCGATATCTTCACATCTTGCACAACTCTTACCTTCTTGTTTTGAATGTTCTTTAATCAATTGGTTGACTCTCAAAATCAAATTCTTCCGTGGCGGCGTCTATCCTTCCGCCCTGTGTGATCGCAACCAGCGGACTCGTTTCTATGCCCGCGTGTCTAGGTTGAATCTATAACAATAAAGATTCCATTGAGCCTCTTCCTTCTTATGTCATTTTAACTTATTCAACACAACATTCCTCATCTACCAAATTACCTGCTTGTTCGGATTCTATTTTCAGTGGACACTCTCCGGATACTTCAGCCCATGTGTTTACCTTGCAATCAGACGTTTCTGAGGCGATGCTTATGTCACGTATTTATCTAGGTTCATGGGAGTTGTAGTGCATCTACTCAGTCTTCAGATGCTTCGGCCCGTGTATTCACATCAAAATGCCACGAATCCAATGCGTTGTTATGTTACGTGTTTTTACAGGCAGCTTGGGAGTTGTAGTGCTTGTAATAATCCTTCCCAGAAATTGTTTGTTCTCCTAGGCTGGACAATATTCCTCTGTCATAATAAGACATTATTAATTATTTCTAACACGGATTCTGCTCTTATCTGGAGACAGAACAAAACTTTTCCTCTGAACTTCATCAACTGAGTGATGATGTTGTTGTCAGCTTTCTTAGTCTATATTTGCATGAGCAATACTAACGTCTCACTAATCAAATGTGTGCCAGGCTCGAACACTCCCTCTTATTGATATTGGTCTTTTCCGCATTTCCTTTGTATCTATTCATTAATTCTGCCATGCTCCTTGTGACGTTATGACTTTAACATGGCATTCTCAAAATGCATCTTCCTGATGTTTGTTAAGCCTTCTATTTTAGTGGTTCTCCCATATTGTATAAATATAGTCCCTTGGCATGTTCTTCATTTTTGGCCGTAGAAACGATAGCCTGATCAGCCCGGTTTGTAGAGTCCATCTACCACAGTATTGTATTTGACAATCAACATTGCCTCTCTCCTTGATAGCTTTTCTTCGACATCTCCTTCTCTGGTGTCCTGCTCAACTTTAGAAATCACAGTCCACACTAACTCATTCTCTGTTTGATGGTGTAGTTTCCAGTGATTCACCAGTGGCGCTGTTAAGATGTTCCTCCTTATCCTGGATTTGTGCTGTGTAATTCTTGTTCTTACTTCCTGGGTAGTTTTACCCATATACAACATCTTGCAAGGACATCTAATGCCATATATCACATTCCGTGACTTGCAATTTGTAAATGCCTCATGTCTCCAATATATTTTGTTATGCTCAAAAAGAACCCCTTCCTCTGTGTTTGTGCAGCAGATGTGTGACCCACATCTGTGGTGTCCTTGCACTGGTGGTAACCCTAAAAAATATCTTACTGTATTTTGATGTCTGGGGGGCATTGCTGCTCTTACAATCTGGTTGGCCACACTGTGGTCCTTTTTAAAGGCACATAGAGGTGGATTTTGTAGACTTTCATTCAGATTTTTGACCAAGTGCCAATTTTGATTGACAACTTTCTTTAGAAGGTTTGAGTTCGGACAGAATGTAGACACACATACCACTCTCTCTGGTTGGGCTATTTTCCTTTTTTCCAGCAGAATCTCCCTTGGAGTCCACCACGCTCTCTTCATTGATCTTTTTAGGAGTTTTTTGGGGTATCCTCTCTCTTTCAAATTTTCAGTCAGTTTCATTGCATGTAACATGTACTCATCTTTGAAGTGGCAGTTTCTTTTTATTCGAAGATACTGCCCGTACGGCAGATTTTCTTTAAGATTTCTGGGATGATTACTACAAAAGTGCAGTGCCTTATTTCGGTCTGTTTCTTTCTTGTGCAGAGTTGTCACCAGGCCTCCTTCTGCTGGGTAAACTTCAACATCCAAGAATGCCATTTTTGTTTTTGAAAAATTGATAGTGAATTTGATGTCTTTCGTTCGATTATTCAGCCACTCATGAAATCGTACCAAATCCTCCTCATTTCCAGAACAGACCATAAAAATATCATCAATGTAACGACTCCATGTTTCAATGTACTCTGAAAAAGGGTTATTTTGATAAATGAATTGTTCTTCATACTTGGCCATAAAGAAAACGGCTAACTCTGGGGCAAAAGGGCATCCCATTGCCACTCCCCGTATTTGATAGTAGAAGTCCCCATTGAAACTGAAATATTTTTTTTTAAGGGCAAAATTTCCCAACTCCATAATAAATTCTGTCGGAACTCGACTTGGTCGTTCTCTACTTTCGAGAAAGGATTCAATCACCTCTAATCCTTCCTGTTGTGGGATCTGGGTGTATAAAGATACCACATTGAGTGTGACTAAATAATGTAAATTTTCTTCAAAAGATGTCATAGTCAATTTATTAATGAAGTCCGTTGTGTCTCCTAAAAAAGATTTAACCTCTGACATGAATGGCTTCAGAAAAAAGTCAACAAATTTGGAGATCGGTTCCATGAGTGATTCACATCCTGAAACAATAGGACGGCCTGGTGGAGTGGTTTCATTTTTATGTACCTTTGGAAGCATATAAAAAAGAAGAATTCTTGGATTCTTATTTTTCAGATATTCAAATTCCTTTTAACCTATCAGACCTTGAGTGAAGCCCTTATCCAAAATGACTTGAAGAATGTTTTTCAATTCTGAAGTTGGATCTTTATTAATCTTGCGATAACATTTAATGTCATTTAGTTGTCGCATTACTTCAGAGGTGTAGTTGTCTTTGTTCCATATGACAATTGATCCCCCTTTGTCTGCCTATTTTATTATCACAGAGGTGTCGTTCTTTAGGTTTTTTTAGAGCTTCCATCTCCAATTCTGATGTATTATATTTAGTCCACCCTCTTTTTTTCTCCATTTCTGTTAGGGCCGATAGGATTGTTTTTTCAAATGTTAGAACTTCCTTTGGGATTTTATTGGACGGTGGGCAGAAGGTTGATTTTTTCTTTAGTCCTGTAGTCTCCACTGTTTGTATTAGAAGATTACCCGCAAAGAAGGTTTTCAATTCTATTTTGCGGCAAAACTCGATTGCCTCTGTTTTTCTGGAAGGAACAAACGACAATCCTTTACTCAATATACTCTCCTCTTCTATTGTTAACATGTATTTAGATAAATTATATATTGGCGATAGTTTTAATTTTTGTAGTTCTGGCAGCGGGTAGACCTTTCCCACGGTTGCTGATTGCATTGCGAGCGTCCTCGAGCTCTCTGTTGACCTCTCCCTAAAAAAGGGATTTGTTGTTGCTGGAAAGATCCTCTATTTCCTAAGGATCACTGGTTGCGATCGCACAGGGCGGAAGGATAGACTCCGCCACAGAAGAATATGATTTTGAGAGTCGACCAATGGATTAAAGATCATTCAAAACCAGAAGGTAAGAGTTGTGTAAGATGTGAAGATACCGGATGTATAGAGTTCGGCACCAATGTATAATTAGTCTGTTTGAATCGTAGGTTCATACGCGTCTAGAAACCATCAAACAAAAACACAGACCAGTGCCTCCTCCCTCCGTGAGCAACACCATTCCTATACAAGTAAGCAGTTTTCTGCACATCAATATTGTATATATGTAGCAAGCTTCTAAATTTGTCTCTGGACACATGGCTAATAGATTGGTTTTCAATGCAGGAGTACGTAGGAGCTTATTGTTCACACTCCGCGATCATTGAAGAAAAGTTTGCCGAAGTATGCATGTAAGTTTGTTTTAACATCCAACAAACACCAGACATAAATACAAGCTAAGACATCTACTAAGACGGTTCTGTTAATTTAATACAGGTACATTCTTTGACAATGCAAAGTTATGACTGACCGGAACAAGGTTCATGAAAGGTGAGAAACAGCTGAGAATAGGTTTATTCAGATTTTAAGCGGCAGAGGATTCTAAGAGGATATTAAGATCTATATTGTTTGTTTTGCGTTTCAGCTGCGTGGTCCTGAAGAGAACTCTAGAAAGGGCAAGAGTTCGAAACACATAGACTATTTTGTGTTATTAGCCATAAGATTTTTGAAAAAACAAAATGAAAAGAATTGTGAATATGCATGTCTAGAATGTAAACTATGGCTAGATTTAGAAACAAGGATTAATACGTTTCTTTTTCAAAAAAACAGGGTGTGTGTGTGTGCAGCGATTGAATGAAAGAGAAGAATGTGGTGAGATAGGGGAGGAATAAATGGTTGAAAAGAATAAAGAGTGTGGTGTGAGTGAGTAGTAGGAGTGTGATGTTTAAATAGGACAAAAAGAAGAACGTAATGTTTAAAAAAATGTATACATTAAAAAAAATTATAAAAATAAGATTGATTTCTGACAAAAAAAATAGTCTGCAGTCCATGTTGTAGTATTTTCAATAGGACTAAGCTGAAGAAAGAATTTGAATAAGGAAGCAGTATTGACATTTGGTAAGTTCTGTACTTGTTGAAGGCTTAGCCTTACTGTTGGGAGCCTAAACCCAGTAGTGATCTTTGTCTTTTGCAAAATAGCATACCTTCCCAGTGTTTACTCAAATCTGCCCAGAGATGGCTTCCACATGGTGCCTGCAAAAGGGTGAGATCTTTTTTTCTACAGAGCATGGGCTCTCTATGGAGCATTACAGAGGTTTGATTGGATTCTCACCACGTACTCATACCCCTTCAAATAGTTCTTAGGTTTCTGAAACTCTTCATGGCCCTCCTTGCCATTACAGTCCTACAGCAAAGGAGACAGTTACGTTATTTATCTGTAGTTTTATTTTTTTAGGGAAGAAAACTATTTACATTTTTGAAATGCCTTCTAAACTGGACACACAGGAGAGCAGAAATCCAAAAGGTAATGAGAAGAGGAAGAAGAACTTGAGATTGCGGATACTGAAGTTAGCAAGAATCCACCAGAATCCATAGTTCAGAATGATTTCCACTATTCTATCTGGTGAAAAGAAACTTACATCTAAGTAGGTTACCTCCCCTTTGTATAAAAAGAAACCCAGCAGTAGAAACAGGCAAGTGCAGCTTTAGAATGGCCAACATGCATAATCATCTTAATGTTTGGCAATGTTTGAAATAGCTCTCTGCTGAGAAAATAAATAGGATGGGAGAGCTTGAAGAGGAAGGAACATCTTCTTCTACCCCACAGATCGTGCCAGCTGATAAATTGCACGGCCAGTACAAATCCACTGATCCATGCTTCCAAACAAACCAACTTTTTTGTACGGAGTGTGGTAAATTGATAAGTTGTGCACAGCAGAACAAGATTATCAGCAAGCTTACAAGTAGATGTTTTTCTTCAGTTTTTCAAATTCTTCCATGCACCCTTTCTTTGAAAGCACAATTGTAACTAAGGCAGTGCTTATTTAGTTGTATTTCCCTAAAAAACTCAAAAACAAACAAAAACTTTAAAGTGAGTGTTTATTTTAAGAATTTACTGGTTTAAAGAACAATACAATTATACATTATTTCTAATGTCTGTAACTATACTCTTTTATAAATGTATGTTTTCTTGGTATTACACAGTGGGGGACAATACTGTGTAGTTATGGCTGAGACAAACTTTCCTTTGAAAAGGCACTTTTGGATTTGCCAATAACTTTTGACTGACACTGTGGCAGGATGTTCACAAAATTTGGCAAATCAGATGTGTTAGAAATGGGGTTTTCTAGTTGGCAATGGTTTGCACCTTGTCCAAGTAGAGACCCTTCCTTCTAGTCAGGATAAGGGAGTTACACTCCTACGAAAAACGTGCTCACCCCCTTGGTAACTTGGTACAGCAGTCAGGCTTATCTCAGAGGCATTGTGTAAAGCATTTGCACATAACCAACAGTAACACAGTGAAAGCACTACAAAAGGACACCACACCAGTTCAGAAAAATATACAATATTTTCATATACTTATGACAAGACCGAAAATGATAAAAATCCACAATACAGTACTTAGATATCTTCCGTAATCAAAATAGACTTGAAATAAAGTTGAAGTCAAAAGCTCCGTCTGAGGTTATCATAGGGTCGTGAAAAACAAATCCAAACAGTTGTGGCTGACCATGGACCAGCTACGGTGTTGGGAAGACCCGCAAAACAGAACCTTTAGAAATGCAGGGCATCAGGGATTTCTCAATGAGCTCAGAAAGCACTGCGTTCGCAGGCATTAGTTCTGGAGGTCGCTGCAGGAGTCTCCGGGCCCTTGAACTCACACGCGTTGCTGATCGAACTCCTCGCAAACGAAGTCGGGAGCGTCGGCAGGCATCAGCGCTGCAGTGCAAGTGCAGGGGTGTGGCATGCGGTGCTCACGGTTCGCTGTGCAAGCAGCGGCTCAATGGCGGTGTCAGATGGTGGCGTCGGTAAGACCAGGGTTGCGGTGCAGCGTTGCGGTGTGCACTCTGCGGTGCCTTCAAGACACGGAGTCGGCAGGGGCGTCGTAGACGGCGTCGGATTCCTTGTCTTCTGTTGCAGCACAAATCACACAGATCCCAGTGCTGACGGCAGAAGAGCTTGAAGTCTTTGCTGGTCCTGAGGCTACTTGAACAGGAGGAAAGCTCTACCTCAAGCCCTTGGAGAAACTCAATAACGAAGTTGTAGAAAGTTCAGCCAAGTCCTTTCACTGTCCCAGACAGAAGCAGCCACTACAGGCCAAAACAGCAAAGTGGTAGTTCCTCCTCACAGCTTCTCCAGATCTTGCTCTTGGCAGTCTTCTTGGTCCAAAAGTGCTCTAAAGTTTAGGGGTTTGGGTTCCAATATTTATTCTCCAAATTCCTTTGTCCTCTCAGGCAGAGAGTGTCTGTGCTTAGTTCAATCCAATTTGGTCCTCTCTGGCCCAGCTACCCAGCAGGAGGTGGAGACAGCATTATCCAAGGCAGACAGGGCCTATTAAGGTGCAAGGGAAATCTCCTCCCACAACTCTAAATGCAAACCGGGCCTATTCAGGTGCTAGGGACAACTCCTCCCACTAATCTGAATGCAGCCCAGGTCTTTTCAGCCCAGCCCTGACTCATCCAGACTTTCTGAAGCCACTGCACATCCCCAGCCCCTGTCACTCCAAAGCCAGACAGGCAATACACATCCTAACAGAGGCACACAGGATGGCTAAGCAAGAAAATCCCTACTTTCTAAAAGTGGTATTTTCAAACACAGAATGTAAAAATCCCCTTTACTAAAAGATGCAGCTTTCGATTCTGAGTTTAGGCATACTAAACTTTATTTTCCCATCTGGTCCCAATGGGAAGTTATATTTATAAGATGTTATAAATTAACTCCCATGCTTTCCGATAGGCTAGGTAGCCTTTCAATAGTGAAAAACTAAATTGGCAGTATTTCACTATCAGGACTTGCCACACACATCAGGGCATGTCCTACCTTTTTACATACACTGCACCCAGCCCACAGGGGTACCATGGGCCTACCTTAGGGGTGACTCACATGTAAGAAAGGGAAGGTTAGGGCCTGGCAAGTGGGTGCACTTGCCAAGTCGACGTGGCAGTTGCAAACTGCGCACAGACTCTGCAATGGCAAGTCTGAGTTACCTTTTCAGGGCTACTCATGTGGGTGGCACAATCAGTGTTGCAGGTCCACTAGTACCATTAGATTTACAGGCTCTGGGCACACACAGTGTACTGTACTAGGGACTGACTAGTAAATCAAATATGGCAATCATGGAAACACCAATCCATAATACAAATTTCACAGAGAGCATATGCACATTAGCACTGAATAGCAGTGGGAAAGTGCCCAGAGTCCTAAAATCAACAACAGTAGGTCAGGAAAAAATAGGATGAATAAACAAAAGGTTTGGATATAAATCTGCAAAAAGGGCCATTTCCAACAACATGCTTATCTAGCTAAGTTTAAACATGCCAAGTTTTTAGAAGATTTGGGAAGGGGAAAAAATGTATGGGTGGGGAAAAGAAGTGTTTTCCATTTTTAGCTTCCATAGGATATTTTGGTTGAGACGATATCCTACAGATGAAAGGATTTACTGCAAACTAAGCATCACAGTAGATCTGTACTCAGAAATAGTGCTTTTGTTGATTCAGTGTAAATCCATTCAGCAATTATTGAGATATCAGCATGTAAAAAAAAGGATTCTGAGAGGGCACTATTGTACATCTGTGAGTTATCGCGACTTCTGACAGTCACATTATGATTTTTTTATTTTGTTTTTACAAATGTGATTGATGGAGAAGGGCACAATTTTTTTTCCGGCCATCCTGTAACTGCACTGAATCACAACTTTCATACTGCAGAAGACAAAATCCACGGCGATTATAGAGGGCACCCTCACAGGCTCCCGATATACAAGGAGCATTGGAAAGAAATCAGAAGAATGGAAAACAAGATTTTATTAAAAAAATAAAATACCAAGAAAAGTTGCTACTTGGTAGTCAGCAGGATATCGCACTTTCACAAGCAGCAATTTTCAGTTCTCGGATTTGGCTGCCATTTTGTGGAATATTGCAAGTGACATGTGAATAGCGAGTATACAAAGAGTAAAGAAAAAAATGTAGTGCAGAAAGATGGGGATGGTGAATAGGCACATAGAGCAGGTTGGGCACCCGGCCTGGTCGCAGGAATTGCACAGTAAGATATGGACACTGATGGTGGATAGGCTAAAGGGCCTGCCAACACCCCCACTGCTCATGGCCACTTCTTTAGAAGAGCAAGAGTTACCTGCCCACAGTGGTTTAAATGCTGGGCCTGCTCACAGCCTGGTTGAAGGCAGGGACTGGCATCATGCCAGGCACTGCAGCGTAGGGGCAATTGTCACTGAATCTGGCCAAAGTCCAGGCACACTGGGGATAGCTCCCAGACCAGGTTTGTAGCAGTGCTTGGCTGCACCGCAGAACAGACACTGCGCCTATACCCAGCAGTGCACACCTATCTACCAACATGCACAACGCACTCCATAACTTTTGCCAGCTGCCATGCTCAAAATAATAATTTGAAAATAGTATAAAGGAAAGACCATAAACAGGACAACGAGGCGGTCAGCACAGGGCATGGAGTGTGCTGTGTGACCATAACTGGGGATTTCTGGCATTTATCACGTCTGATCCAGATCCAGAACTCAGCTTTTAACAGTTTTCAGAGGCCTTTGTTTAGGTCCTGTGGAAAAGTTACTGTGGGTAGTGAAGGCACTTCACCAAAACCACCAGAGGAATCCACGTACCCAGCAACAAGATTGGATACTGGGATCAGCAAACCCTGCGGGCGACCAAAGGGGGTCTGCTTCCCGGTGAACAGACATAATATTAAGTAGGAAATATCAAGTAGCAGTAATATCGAGTCCAAAATTTCAGACTACAAAAATATCGACAGTCAGAACATCGTTGTCAAGAATATCGAGTTGAAGGTAAGTAATATAATTTTTCAAAATATTGATGTAATTAATATCGTTAACAAAAATATATAGTTGTTTGATTTAGTGTTATGTATTTTAGTGTGTAGTTTACATGTATGTGTTCTATTTTTTGTGTAAGTATTGCATTCGTTTTTTAATAAATGTGTTAAATTATTAGAAGTTATTTAAAAAATGTAAGTACATTTTGCATTTTAGGTCCTTAGCAGGTTGTGGGTTTATAGGGGAATAGAGTGGGAAGTGATTTGATTATAAAACATTTATTAACATTTTTTAGAAGTTCCTAATTAATTTTAATTAAATTTAGCATTTCTGTTCCGTAGTGGGTTGTGGGTTTATAGGGAAATAGGGTGGTAAGTAATGTAATTATAATTAATAAATAAATCATTTTTAGAAACTATTAATTTATTTTAATTAAATTGTGCGTTTTTGTTCGGTAGCCTGTTGATGGTTTATAGGGGAATAGGGTAGGAAGTAATTTAATTGTAATTAATTAATTAATTAGTGATATATATTAATTAATAGTTATGTATTTAATATTTCATATGGTAAATTGTGGTAATTAATGTATTAATTAGTTATTAATTGGTTGTTATTAATAATTAATTGATAAATATATTAATTGTAATTTAAATTTAATATTTATTTTTACATTTTTTAATATATTTATTTTAAGTTGTTTAATAGTGTTAATAGTGTGAATTAATTTATTATTGATTGATTTTAAATTGCTTGTTATTTTTAATTAATAATTAATTATTCATTTATTATGTTAATCGTGTTATGTTTTATAATATTGGTGGTGTCATTTATAGGGGACTATGATGGAAGGTAAACATTTTTTAAATAATGAATCGTTTGTAAATTAATTTTAATTATTTTGCTCGAGTGAGAGCAGTAAATTATTCCACTTTGCAATCCAACACTTTCCTTACTGTTGCACTCGCTGGAGTGGGAATAGTAAATTATTCCTCTCCGCTATCCAACACTTTCCCTACTGTTGCACTTGTTGGAGTGGGAATAGTAATTTTATCCCCTCTGCTATCCAGCACTTTCTCTACTGTTGCATTCCTTGGAGTGGGAATAGTAAATTATTCTCCTTCACTATCCAACACTTTCCTTCTTGTTGCACTCCCTAGAGTGGGAATAGTACATGATTCCCCTCCGCTATCCAACAATTTCTCTACTGTGGCACTTGCTGGAGTGGGTATAGAAATTTTATCCACTCCACTAACGAACACTTCCCCTACTGTTGCACTCTCTGGAGTGGAAATAGTAATTTTTACTCCTCCACTATCCAAAACTTTCCCTCCTGTTGCACTCTCTGGAGTGTGAATAGTAAATTTTATCCCCTCTGCTATCCAAAACTTGACCTACTGTTGCACTAGCTGGAGTGGGAATAGTAATTATTACCCCTCCGCTATCCAACACTTTCCCTACTGTTGCACTCTTTAGAGTGGGAATAGAAAATTATTCCACTCCGCTATCCAACACTTTCCCTACAGTTCTACCTGCTGGAGTGGGAATAGTAAATTATTCCTCTCCGCTATCCGAAACTTTCCCTACTGTTGAACTTTCTGGAGTGGAAATAGTACATTATTCCCCTCCGCTATACAACACTTTACCTTCTGTTGCACTTGGTTGAGTGGGATTAGTATTTTTATCCACTCCGCTATCCAACACTTTCCCTACTGTCGCACTCTCTGGAGAGGGAATAGTAATATTTACCCTTACGATATCTAACACTTTTCTTAATGTTGCACTCCCTGAAGTGGGAATAGTAAATGATTCCCCTACGCTATCCAACACTTTCCCTACTGTTGTACTTGCTGGAGTAGGAATAGTAAATTATTCCGCTCCAATATCCAACACTTTCCTTACTGTTGCACTCCCTGGAGTGGGAATAGTAATTTTATCCCCTCCACTATCCAACATTTTCCCTACTGTTGCTGTTAATGTAGTGTCAAATTTAACTGTACAAGATTAAATATATTTTAATATTTTATATTATTATATATATATTTAATTTGACTGGTATATGTATATATATATATGTGTATTTATAATTTGTATATGTTTCTAACATTTTATAAAGCATTACATTATGCGGAAAAGCCGCCGTGGAAAAGCATGTTTCCGCCTACATCCTAATATGGCTGGCGGTATCTTGACACCGCCACCATATTTGCGTGCATACACAGCGGATCAGTGGCGGACGGACTTGCCGTCTGCCGCTGATCCCACCACCATCCTAATGTGGCGGTGGGTGTTTCCAATGTCCGCGGAGGTGAATCCGCATCCTCCCGGCCGGAGGTGGCTTCCGCCGGCCCGGAGGATGCGGATCCACCGCCATCCTAATCGGCCCCCTAGTCCTAGTCCTAGGTCCAACAAGGGTGTAAGACCTTTGCTAAATTGGAATGTTTTATACATTGTAATCACAAAGGAGTTGCTTTGGGTTCCTGTAACAGTATCTACGTCCTGTAATGGCTGAGGTAATAATTTTTCTCCAGGTTGTGGCCAGACAATGAGATCATTCGGGGTTCATCCGGATGTGGATCTGCAGAACTAAAATTGATGATCGGAAAAAAAATTCCTTCATCCAATCAAATATGAATACTTTTTTTTTTACAAAATTTAGATGTGCCGAGGTACACACCCTCTGGATTAATGGCCCATATATCTCTGTAATTTAGCCAATTTAAGAACATCAAAAACATTTTAAACACTAAGGGGGTTATTACGATGGTGGACGCAGGGCCGGACAGGCAATGCCAGGCACCGGGCAAACCCCCAGTAGGCTGGATGGGGTGGGGGCTGGTTTTTAGTCAGGGGGCTAGTTTTGTTTCTAGGGTCGGTTTTTGGCCCGGCGTTAGTCAGAGAAAAACATCAGAGAAGTTCACAAGTATAGTAGTAGTCAGTCACTCTGTGCATGCGTCTCTCCTCGCTTCATGCGGGGAAGAAAAAAAACTCTTATCAATCTCTGAGTCTGGAATGGATTCTCTGACTGCAATCTGCATAAATAATGGCATGCGAGCACTGTGCACCATTTAAAAGGGTGGATTGCGAGCAGCAGATGTCTGTACCGCGCCCGGACAAAACAGGCACTTTGCAGGAGCAGGCTTTCTTCACACAACATAGGCACTTCACAGCAGTGGGAGCAAGCTTCATTCAAACAAAATAGGGACTGCACAGCAGCGGGAGCAAGCTTCATTCACAGTTCACAGGCACTTCGCAGGAGCAAGCTTCATTCACAGAACACTGGCACTTCGCAGCAGGTGCAAGCCCCATTCACACAACACAGGCACTGCACAGCAGCTAGAGGAAGCTTAATTCACACATCACAGGCACTGCTCAGCAGCAAGAGAAAGCTTCATTCACACAACATAGCCACTGCACAGCTGCAAGAGCAAGTTCATTCACACAACACAGGCACTGCACATCAGCAAGAGCAAGCTTCATTCACACAGCACAGGCACTGTACAGCAGCAGGAGCAAGCTTCATTTATATAACACAGGCACTGCACAGCAGCAGGAGCAAGCTTCATTCACACAACACAGGCACTGCTCAGCAGCAAGAGCAAGCTTCATTCACACAACACAGGCACTGCTCAGCAGCAAGAGCAAGCTTCATTCACACTACACAGACACTTCACAGCAGCAGGAGCAAGCTTCATTCACACAAGACAGGCACTTTGCAGGAGCAAGCAATGTTCAGACAAGACAGGCATTTCGCAGCAGCGGGAGCAAGCTTCATTAACACAAAACAGGCAGTTCACAGCAATGGGAGCAGCTGCATTCACACAACACAAGCACCGGACAGCAGCGGGAGCAAGCTTTATTCAAATAACACAGGCACTTCACAGCAGCAGGAGCAAGCTACTTTCACACAACACAGGCAGTTCACAGCAGTGAGAGCAAGCTTCATTCACACAACAGGCACTGCACAGCAGCAGCAAAGCAAACTTCAGTTTAACAACACCGGCACTGCACAGCAGCAAGAGCAAGCTTCAGTCACACAACACAGGCACTGCACACAGCAAGCTTTAGACACACAGCACAGGCCCTTCACAGCAGCAGGAGCAAGCTTCATTCACACAAGGCAGTCATTTTACAACAGCCAGAGCAAGCTTCATTCACACAACACAGGCACTTCACAGCAGCAGGAGAAATATTCATTCACACAACATAGTCAGTTTACAGTGGCAGGAGCAAGCTTCATTCACAGAGCGCAGGCACTTTGCAGCAGAACCGCAGGAGCAAGCTTCATTCACACAATACAGACACTTCGCAGGAGCAAGCAATATTCAGACAACACAGGCACTTCGTTGCAGCAGGAGCAAGCTTCATTAACACAAAACAGGCAGTTCACGGCAACAGGAGCAAGCTACATTCACACAACACAGGCACCGGACAGCAGCGGGAGCAAGCTTCATTCAAACAACACAGGCTCTTCACAGCAGCAGGAGCAAGCTACATTCGCACAACACAGGCACTTCACAGCAGTGGGAGCAAGCTTCATTCTCACAGCAGGCACTGCACAGCAGCAGCAAAGCAAACTTCAGTTTAACAACACTGGCACTGCACAGCAGCGGGAACAAGTTTCATTAACACAAAACAGGCAGTTCACAGCAGCAGGAGCAAGCTTCATTCACACAACACAGGCACTGCACAGCAGCGGGAGCAAGCTTCAGTCACACAACACAGGCACTTCACAGCAGCAGGAGCAAGCTTTATTCACACAACACAGGTGTTGCACAGCAGCAAGAGCAAGCTTCATTCAAACAACACAGGCACTGCACAGAAGGAAGCTTCAGACACACAACACAGGCACTGCACGGCAGCGGGCGCAAGCTTCAGGCACTTCACATAAGCAGGAGCAAGCTTCATTCACACAAGACAGGGGGCCGGTTTTGTTTCTAGGGCCAGTTTTTGGTCTGGCTTCGTTAGTCAGAAAAAACAGAGAAGTTCATGAAGTAGTCAGTCACTCTCTGCATGCATCTCTCCTCGCTACGTGCGGGGAAGAAAAAAGCAAAACACTTGTCAATCTCTGAGTCTGGAATGGATTGTCTGACTGCAATCTGCATAAAAAATGGAATGCGATGACTTTGCACCATTTAAAAGGGTGGGTCGCGCACAGCAGATGTCTCTGCCGCGCGTCTGCTCGGTCTCTTCAGTTGACGCTGGACCCACCTAAGTTAGGGTGGCGATCATGAGCATTAGAGCAATGGCAAAAAAAGTGTGTGCGACCGGTGACTGAGGCCAGGTCAGGAGCATTCCAGAAGTACGCCAGAGCAGAGACTGAGACGACGACACCTGGTGAGAGAGGACCCCATAATTTAATTATTTCTAGCCCCCTCAGGCACCCCATAATTTAATTATTTCTAGCCCCTGCTAGTGCCTGTCCCACTCCCGGGCCCCTGCCTGCTGCCGACTGCCACCCGCCGGTGAGTTCCTGAATTTTTCAGAGGCATGTTCATGGAATCTTCGTTAATTTAGGACAGCCTTCCGCTCACTGAGCTACGCGCGCTGAGTCAAAGGAGAGGATGTGCAGCGAAGCGAAGAGAGGTTATTAAACAATAAAGACCTGTGTCTACTGTTAACTGCGCAATTAGCGTCTGAAACAAAAAAAAGTGCATTAATGAGTTATTGGCGCGAGGCTGCAAGTTCAGGTCTCTTAGCGTTGAGAAGGGAAAGATATTATTAAAAGTTAATTTCCTTGGATGGAACTGTCCACTCTCTATAGGCTATAGCGGAGTACATCATTTAGTTGTAGCTTAAAAAAGTATATTTGCAGCATCAACGGTACCTCTTTTGAAGATAGAAGAAAAATGACTTGTTTTGCATTGTAGAATTATATGTTTTGCTATAGAGTGGACACAAGGCCAGGCATAATGCATTAAGCTTATATGTGCTGTGCTGTTGTGGCATTTGCTGTTTTCCTAGGCAAGGTAATTAAAGGGTTCCTGTCCCTCTGGGACCTATTTGAAGCCAGCTGACCGCAGTGCATGCCACTGTATTAATAGATTGGAGTAAATCCGTTTTAAATTTGCATGACGTGTCTATTCTGCCTCACTGCAAAGATTTATTCCATCACACCCATCTCGTCTGTAAGGAAATGTAAATGCAGGGTGATAAGAACGTTTTTAGAAAAGAGGAAAGTGAAACAGTTTGTGAAGCAAATTAACTTTTTGTGTCTGCCATTGGAAAGTAAACTTAATTCCTTTAAGGTCAGAAAACGAAAACATGTGAAATGGTCAATATCTAACACACCAAACATATCTTCTAAGTAGAAAATTAAGCCTGTTAAAATTGATGCATGCAGAACGCATTGTAACTATGACCGCCTGATCGACAAATTGCCCCTCGTAGAAGCACAATGCTTCAAGTATGTGCTTTCATTTAAAAATTAATTGTACTCTGGGATTTGTAGTCTTTGCTTGAATCGACTCAACTCATCTAATAACAATGGTCTGTGTGGAGTGATCTGGAATCCCTGCTGGGTTACTATTAAAGAGATACAGACACTGAATAGCAGTGCAACTTGAACACGCTTACACCAGGTTCACTAGGGATCGAATGGGCACGGCAAGGTTTGTTGCTTACAAGTGATAATTCCAGAGTGATTGAGCCATTGAAGGGCATGGAGACCGAAGCATTCCATTTCCCTGTAGAAGTACGTTCACCATTGACTATACAAAGAGTGAATGGGTGTTGAAAATCCACTCTTTTCTCCACCTTGAATTCCATTTTCCATCAGCCCTTCACCAATGTTGCATACATCCATTGAGCTGTCCATTCATGTTTCCATCCATGGTATCGCTCTTTGTGTTCCATCACACCATCCATGGGCGCCTTTATGTGGGCCCTTATTAGTGCTTTATGTGAGAGTGTACCTTCATATGTTCTATCCAAGGATGTTGTGTTGCCACTATATTTTGTTCTCTCTTTATGCATAGGTACATTCATGCCTGTTAGCATGTGTGCAAAAACTCCTCTATACTTGTTGGCTTGGCCTCCGTGCATGGGTGCATGATGTGTGTCTGATTATGCGTGTACGTACATGTACTGTTTGTGGGAATAAGTACCCATACATCATGAATGGAGGTCTTCTTGATTATCTTTTGGCTTCTGTGTGTGGGTGAGCTCCTGTATGTTTGCCTCTACAAATAGGTACTTTTCTGTTGATTGGTATTTTTTCACTGGTATACGTATGTATATGTATGCTTATGTGTCCAGGTGCCTGTCTGACTGTGTTTGTTGGTCTTTGTGCAGAGGCATCTCTGGTGATCATCTGCATGTGTGCATAAGGTGCCTGTGGATGTGTTATCACCACCACCAACCCCCTCTCCGTTTGTTCAACTTTCAATCCATGTATGCTTTTATATCGTATTTGTGATTAGATGCACATTGTATGTTGCCATGTGTCTCTGTATGTGTGTTTTTCTGTCAGTAACAGAGTACGTCTTTGTAGGTGTGTGCACGGGTTTTGTCTGCTTGCTGATCTGCATGCACAAATGCCTGTGTGCCCATTTATCAAGGTATGCTTGCAAAGCTATGTGTGCTGATGCAGCTATGTCTAAACCGATGTGCTAAGTGCTCGAGCACCTCATGTGATGTCTTTGATCGTTGCCCCTCAAACCCAGAATGTGTGACATTTTTGGTATGATGACTTGCAGCCCTTCATTCAGTACTGCCTAAAAAGTTGGTAATTGAAGTATTGACAAAATTGATTTTGCAACTCATCCGTTGAGGAAAACAGCAGGCAACACGTGTTTTACACTGGCATTTATCACAGAGCTTTCGCCAGATTGTGAAGGGGCAATCACAAGACATTTGTAGGCATAAACCATTCTTTCTGCATAACAACCTTCACCATCACCCATTAGCGACTACCTTATAAGTGTAAATAGGGAATCCCCTCAGTTATATCACCAAATAGAAATGTGCAAATGATAAATTAACAGTGGAGTTATACAAGAGTTCAATGTGCGCATTTTATCAGTAGTGATAGAAATAAAATAAGACTGCACTTCCGTGTTCATGAACCAACTGTCCAGGGGTGAGGTTGTGAGTGTGATGCTGTTGTAAGTAACTGGGGCGAAGGTTAGGGTCTGCCCAAAGGGCTTGTGCTGAGAAATATATTTTAAGCAGACAAATTGACGCTGGCTCAGTTTGTGTTGTGACCTATATTTTTTTAAATTGTCTGGATTTCAGTCCAGATTTATTTCACAAGAAAGCTCCTTTCTAAGAAAGGAGTTTGCACTGTTAAAATGCGCACTTGTGTGTTCAGTGCGGGGTGGTAGCGCTGCCTCCTGCTAGGGCCTGCTCTTTTGCTGTGAGGAAACAGAAACAGCCCCAATCAGTTCTGCTTGGCTAGGGAGTTGGCACTTGGCCGTCATGTGCCAAACAACATTCTCCTTGGTGCCTGTAAACAGACACACACAAACAGGGAGGCGGCGTGGCTTCATGGCTGGTTGACAACAAGAGGTAGGGACATGCCTGGTTTTGCGGCTAGTTGACGTTTCCTGTACTTGGCTTATGTGGGCGCCAGAGAGCAGCCCATTCAACCCCCTTCAATCCCCCCAAAATACAACTTAACAACAAGCATTCGCATAGCAAATAGGTCTCGCTTTTGGGACCTTATAAGTACGCAGCACAATATCCTTGGTGGAACAACATTAACTGTTGCGTGGCTAAACACTTATAAGGTCCCAAAGGCGAGACCTATTGGCTATGCCAATGCTTGTTTTATATAGTGCTTCCTTACCACACTTTTCTCTTTCTTAGTGTTTTCAATAGCAGTTATTGCTTTTACCCTGTTCGCTGTTATTAAGTTTACAAATCTTGGAATCATGGGATGCTTAGTTAGTCTTCGTTGACTTACATGCCTGCATTGCCTGAATCAAAGTACAAGTGAGGTGAGGACCTGGGTGGACAGAGTGAGTCCCTTCACTAATTTTAGAGAGCGGACTTTGCCCCCCTCAGATTGAGTTGGAAATGTCATTCTTTTTTTATAAGAAACTGGAACTCATGGTGTCCCCTTACTTGTACCCAATCTCTACAACTGGTATATTATAGCCAGGGCCAATGGAATTATACGTAGGAGAGGACCAACTTTTGCAGTAGGTTGACTAAATGATGTGGCAGCAAAAGGAAAATAATGCTGCGCATGTTGTGTTAGCAAAAGCTTATTATTTTTGCTTTTTATCACATGTAAACACTTTTTTTCAAATGTTGTACCTTAATATTACCAGTATTACCAGTTTACCACTCCAAATACAGAAATAAGGAACATAAAGGGGACCAGTCAAACTTTAGGAAGGACCCTCCACTGTGCTGCAATGCGTTTCTGCATTTTTAGTAACTTTAGTTCCGTGTGAACTTAATTTCTTTGTTGTTGTTAAAATCTGCAGTTCATGGGTCATTTGTGAATTGCAGCAAGTCCATAATTAACACGCAAAACGCAGCAGCCTCAAATTCGCATGATTTCCCAGTGTCTTTAAGGTCATCATCTACTATTTGCTGTGCTTTGAAAGTTGATACAATTGAATATGTAATGAAAACGTGCTGTAATATTCACCATTTTGGTCTGTCGTTTTCCAAAATTTTCTTGGGGTGAGAACCCCCCAAACCTCCCTAGTAGCAGTAGGGCTCGCTCGCTGCGCTCGCTCGCTATGCGCCAGATGGGGGCTGGTCTGGCAAAATTTGCCAGGGCTGCTTTCAGTTCCCAGTCCGGCCCTGATGAGGACCTTCTCATTTCACCAGGCGCATGCTAGATGTCACCTTCTCCCCGCCTGGAAAGGCCTTTGCAACTCCCCAGTAATCCGAAGCAGCCAAAAGTGAAAACACATATAGATAGTGAAAGAAACTAGACCTACCACCATTGAATGTCTAAATCATAAAATCTCCAAAAAGCAAGTGACTGCTGGATGTATTTGCCTCTGCAACTTGCTTCCTGCTAGGTTGGACACACCAATACAATTGAAGACCTGAAGCAAGCTCAAAGAAAGGGTGACATGAAATGTGACAAGATCACGAAAATGATTAAAAAAAGGGCTATGCATCAAATAACAGATGTGGAAATCTTGTTCCATGCCCTAAAGGAGACTACAGTGGTCACAATGTTGAGAGTGAGAGAGTGGTCCCAATCAGAGCCCTCAAAGGGACTGGGCGTGCTGCATTAGTCTCCACTGCAAGGTGAAGCAGATAAGGAATGGGTAAGTAAGTAATAAATTTATTGTGCAGTTAATTAAAACCATTACAATGATTGACCCACTATTATAAACAATAAAACCTCAATTTTCTTTATAAAAAAGCTGATAGCCATAGTTAAACAAAAACATGCGTTAAGATTGGGAAGAAAATCCACACCCCCGGCCTCGGTAGTCCATAATCTTGTTTCTTCACTTCGGCCGGCGAATATCAGTGGCAGTCCGTGAGATAAAAGTACCCCCCTTATTAAAATCTTGACTTCAGAACGATGACAGACCGGGATGCGCCGATTTAAAGTGCATAGTGCTACCTCGGCTTCCGTTGGTTTGTGCAAAGTGTGACGTATAGTTAGCCTTTCAATGGTTTCCTTTGAGGTTTGGGTGTGGAGAAAGAAACTTGACATTGTATGCTTGACACACTGTTATGGTTGTGTGCACTTTTTTTATAAGGAATGGGAATACATTAATAGTATGCAAAGTGTGCCTGCACATAGGGATAGGAGAGTTCCAAATCTGGAGCGTCAAAACCCTCATAATAAAATGGCAGTGTACATGTTTCCTTTTCTGGATTGTTTGGCTGACCATGCCAGCCTGATTAGCTGTAAACAGATCTGGAGAAAAAATTATTTGGTGAGTGCCAATGAGTTGTTTATCCGCATCGCTGCTGCGGTTATTTTTGCGCTGTGCGGCTGTTTTCGAATAACCGCGTTACATGACTAGCTCAGCTCGTCATCCGCACACGTCACCCGTGGCTGATGACGAGCTGAGCTCGTCATCAGCATCGAAGGGGTTAAGAACAGATAGAGCAATTTGGGAAGCATTACCATCTTAGTGAATCCTTTGTGGACAGCTAGTAAGAGAGGTAGAGATATCCATTGACTTATCTGCTCGGCTATCTTATGGGCCATTACTATATAATTTTCTTTAATGACAGTATCCATGTTACGGTGTATCCAAACACCCAGGTATTTAAGCAAGTCAGCACACCAGTTTAAAGGCAAATCCAACACAAATCGACCTGCTCCCTCCATGAGTGGGATATCTGTGGGAAATCTGTGACTTACTCCAGTTTATTAATTAAAGACATAGCCCCTACCTGTTTTACTCTCAAAGGATCTAACTTAGACAAAACCTAGGGTTCCTGACAGATAGAGTCATATTGTCTGCATACAAAGATATTAAAATGTGCCAACTCTAGTATCGGATGGTGTGGTCCGAATAGTGCTGCCTCAGTCAATCAGCAGGTGGCTCTAAAGTGAGCTCAAAATAAATTGGGCATAGTGGACTCCTTTGTTGTGCCTCTTGAGATGCCAATGGGGGGGCAATAAACTTCCATTCACTCAAACTCTTGCAGCAGGGAAGATGAACAAGTTTTAATCCAGTCTATGAGGGTGTGAGGCAAACCCATTCTAAGCCAAATAGTTAAAAGGCACTCTCATTCCAAGGAGCCAGATCCCTGAGAAGTACCTAAAAATACAGTGACCACATCCAAATCTGGGTGTAACTCATTCATAAGGGCAAAGAGAGTACGCAAGTTGTGGGCTGTTGACTGGCCCGGGACGAATCAGACAGATGTAGTCGTAGCAAATCCCACACCAATAAGTTCAGTCAATTGGAGATTAACTCTACCTGTACATCTTGTTCTCACAGCTGATTAAGGACAACAGTCAGTAAGATTTGAAATGTTGTTCAGGTTTCCCAGATTTGTGCGACATTACAATTATTGTTTTGTGCAGTGTAGGTGGACGCATGCGCTTCTTGTGTGCCTCTTTGAATAATTCAAGTAAGTGGGCTGCCAATAGCACCACATAAGATTTTTATAACTCAGCGGATAGCCCATCTGAGCCTCGGTTTTTATGTGGAAGGTCTGTGGATTGCAAAAACAACAGTTGATCGACAGAATGCAGAACAATGTCATACATTCACCCCAGTACAGAGATATGGGCCTAAATCCATCGTTTTTTTGCACTCCACACCACCCCAGTTCAGACATGGCCATATGCAAAACAGCCTTGACCCTGTGCCTCATGGGAACAGTCCAGCCCGAACTGCCAAGCCATGTCTTTCCTGGACAGGAATCAAGCATTCTAGGACCGGTTTCTGGCTATCAGCCGTCTTCAGCCAGGATAGCTTGACTTCAGTGGTGTGGAGAGCATGGGACTCACGTCTGAGCATACCCATCCCACTTGGAGTGACAAATGCAAACACAACAGGTCTGTGGATTACCTTCTTTATTTAGTCTAAAGTAAATGACTGCTAGAGGAACTAGAGTTTTCCATCTCCAAGCCAGCCTATAGCTGTGTCATCGAGGTATTCTGCTATGTGGGCCTTAAGCTGGGATCCCCTAGAAGTGTATAACTTAGTTCTAAAGACCTGCAGGATCTTGGAGGTGTCTTGACAGCATGTTCCCTCCTCATCCTATATGTCTGTGACATTAATGGCTGTCCATGGGAGTTTTACGGATGTTGTTGAAGAATACATTTAATTTAACAGTGGCAAAAAAGAATGGTTACAAACGTTTCTTTACCTATTAATGGGATGGGCGAAGGAGACCAATTGGGTACATGACACCCATGTAAACTGAGTTTATTTTTATTATAATATACGAACACTTCAAAGAGACATTACTGCATGAAACGATAAAATAAATCTTTATTTGGATAAAAATATCCACAAAAGAATAGCACATAAAATTTACAAATGAAACAATCAAATCTCTCTAAAGGTTTTAATATCTAGAGAGAATCTGGAATCAATAGTTTCATCTATTTGGCGGGGGAGGCTTTGGCAAAGGTACTAAAAGAACAGTATTTGACTTTTCCATTCCAGCCTTGAAACCTGCAAACAGCATTAAATGATGCATGTAGCATAATAAACCTTAAGACAAACAGTTAGATCACAAGTAACAAAATAGAACTTTAAAATAATAGCTAGGAAGAAATGAAAAATGTTTCATAGAAGCAAGAGCTACTGTACCTGAAGTTGGTTCAACAGTAAAGGCTTGATGAGGTTGAATGAAAGTGATGCAGAATTCAAAATCTATTGGACAGCTGCACTGTAAAGGGATGACATATTTCTTACTGAGGAAAGCAAAAAGAAAAAAAGCACACATTCTTTACTTCATACTACTGTTTAAAAAAGGAATTACATACAGTTGTAAACAAAATAGCTGTATCCAGCAGGCTGGGCTATGCTGATAGGCAGCATCTGCAACAAGGGGGAAAAGTGGTTTACACTGCTACAAATGCGCATGATGGTTTGGCCACGCGTCTTAGGATGTCCAACCGTCATGTGCACTTAGATCTCTCCAACCTAGGCTTTGCTGCACAGCCGGGTGGAGGACAATCAGAGGCCCCTGGGCTCTAACAAAGCATTAAACCAGCCCACTCAGCCCAATCACGGCCCTGCTCTCATGCATTATCAGCATGCCAACAACACCACGATTGGCATAGAGGACTGGAAGTCTTGCATGGACTGCCGGGAATCGAGAGGAGAGGTGCAGAAGAGCACTGAGGCGGCGGCTGGCAGGTAATTGCGTTTTAATTTATTACATTTTTTATTCACTTCCCCCCCCACCCCCCGTGCTGCCCCACGCTTCTTCCTGCGCTACTCACCACTTTTATGTCACAGCAGCTGCCACTGATGAATTGTGCTAACAAAACTGCAAATAAGGTGAAATTATTAAAAAAAGATACAAAGTATGGACAGAGTGGAATGTGTAACATTGAGTTCAGTGAATTTAAGGAAGAAATACGTATGGCCCCCTACTTACAACCTTTTGATACAAGATGCAGTCAGTAATACTGAGGAATGCACGTTATTATGGACTGTGTGCTGTGCTAATGCAAAAAAACGCTTGGCTTGGAGGTCACAATTGCTTAAGCGTCTAAAGCTCTTGGACCAGCAAAGGCCAAATAAACTGTAATGGAGAAGGAAGCATTAGTGTGTTTGGTTAGGTATAAATGACTTTAGGCAGTATGCATTGGGTACCATGTTTATGGCAAGAACAGATCATAGGCCTCTTGTGGATCTTTTTACCACCAATGGTACAGATAAAGGGATTCTCTGCATTGCTAAGAAGCACAACCTGGTGATGGAGCATGTACCAGGGGGTTAAAATATTACTGTGACTCAGTTAATCTCAGTTACCCCTAGTTAAGGACAAGTGGGGTGAATCTTAGAAGGGATGCATAGTGGCTGAAATTAGTGTGATAAACTGAAGTGTGTCTGTTTAGAAGAGTAGGTACAGTCATTTTTGGCTGATAAATGTTTGGGCAAGGTCAATGCGTATGTTTGTGGAAACAGAGTGGCAGTGAAGAAGAGCAGAGCTACAAGAATGTTGGTAAGGAATTGACATGACAAGATGGCATTTCTTCAGGAGAGAGTTGGTGGCGGTGTCGAAGGTGCTAAGGAAAAGGATATTGGGCATGTGCATGAGGGCCACATAGGCATGAGTGCGATGAATGGTTAGGGCTGACATTAGAGGGCCACGTCTAGACAACTACTTTGAGACAATGCTGAGACTGTGTATTAGATGTGCCTAGAATGACAAGACTCAGAAGACCCCTACTTATCCTTCTTAAGATGTGGAAAGGCTGAGAGGTAGAAAATAATAGCCATGCATATAACTGGTCCTTAATTTAACAAGGGACAGGAGCAATGACTGCATTGGGTGCAATTGATTATTTTTCATGTTTCCTTGAGACAACATTTTTGTTACATGTAAATACAAGGGTTGTCATAGAATTCTTGGAAGAAATATTTGCGAGAGGGAGTTTCAATGGAAATTGTTACTGATAATGGAGTGCAGCTGGCATCACAAGACTTAAAGATTTAGGAAGACACTAAGGTGCATCATTCGAAACTTTTGATCTATTATTTCCCAAAGTGGTGGTTTGGTTGAGCGTTGGAATAGAGGGGATGAAGTTGGCATTGAGTGGGAGAAAAAAAAATGAAGGAAAACAGTAAGGACATTTGTGTTTGGGCCTGGACCCAAACATTTGTCAAAAAGATGGTCAAAAAGGACTGCCCTAATTCTCAGGCTCTGTGCTTGTGGTAAGAATTGAAAAGTATGTAATTGCGTTATCTGATAGCAATGTCTGAAGTATTTGGAATGCAAAGTAGGTGGAGTGTGTTTCTGATGTAGTGTTAGGCGGTAGTCAAGGGCTAGGAGGAATGGAGCATGCCTGCATTCAAGGGAAGAAGACAAGCAATGCACAGGAAAAATGGATTAAAGTTACTAAACTGGTTAGCCGACTATGGGCCAGACATACAATATTTGGATATTTGCTAAGCTAATGGTTAGCAAATGTAAAAAGACCATATCTGAGAGAATGATTCCCTCCCCCCCCCCCACCCCCCCCAAAAAAAAAAGCTTACTGTGCAGGCTCTAGGTCTACTGCATGTTTTGGATTCTGGAACTTACCTAGGAGAGGTTACTACAGCAGGTGAGGTGTCACACAGTATTTCAATCAGATTTTTCCATACTTTATTAAATGCTATGATATTAAGATGAAATTTGCACATCAACTTTCCCATCACAGCTCAGCATCTGAACAACACAAAACTATATTATTTTCAAGACTATGCAGTTTGCTCAGGTTATAGGGTGCACAGGTGGTACATATGCTCGTATATGACCACCTGTTGCAACAGAGTTTTTGTACCACAATCTTAAACATTGTATTGCATTGTAATTCCATTTATATAGCGCTTACTACCCCTGACGAGGCGTCAAAGCGCTTTTTCAGTGAGTAGCACGCTACTACGGAACCCAAGAAGAATTCGTGTTGAATTAGTATAGTGAAATATGAAAGTAATTTGAGTGTTGGATAGGTTAGTCAGTTATTTAGATTCAGAAGGATAGCAAAGGGATAGAAGAGGGAAAAAGGTTTGCATTTATATAGCGCTTGTTACCCCTGATGGGGTTTTTGAAGCGCTTTATTTATCGAGTAGCACGCTAATCCGGAACCCAAGAAAGATTATTTTTGAATCAGTTAAGTGAAATATGAAGGTAATTTGAGTAGTGGTTAGGTTAGTCCGTTATTTGGATTCAGAAGGATAGCGGGGGGATAGAAGAGGGAAAAAGGTTTGCATTTAAATAGAGCTTGTTTCCCCTGATGGAGTGTTGAAGCGCATTTTATGGCGTGTAGCTGCTACTCTGGAACTCATAAAGGATTAGTGGTGAATTAGTATAGTGAAATATGAAAGTAATTTGAGTGGTGGATATTAGTCAGTTATTTGGATTGAGAAGGATAGCAGAGGGATAGAAAAGGAGAAAAAGGTTTGCATTTATTTGGCCCTTGTTACCCCTAATGGGGTGTTGAAGCACTTTCTTGGTGAGTAGCAAGCTACTCCGGAACCCATAAGGGTTAGTGGTGACATCATCACTCACTGAATATTCAGGTTATTTGCAATGCACAGTGCATGATTACCTCCCTTTTGGAACTTTATCCTGGGAGGATACAACTCTTAAAGGGTTAGAGACTGTGGCCTCTACAATAAGGACAAGGGGCTCTTAACCTGGGGTCCGCAACAACTCCCCAGGGGGTCTTCGACTGCTTAGAAAATTAAATAATGTTAACAGGATTAATAAAGTATATATGAAAAAAGAAGCAACATGTCAAATTGAACATTTTAAAACTTTCCGTAAATGTGATGGTTTTAGAAATTGGAGGCTAAAAATGTAACCGGTATCCTCAGATTGATTCATGAGAGCAGAGCTAGTGATTAAAACAGAACATAGCAATGACGATGAGTGGCCTTAAATCAATATAGAAATGCTCCAACCGCCCCATTGAAATTAAAATTGTCTTTTTTTTATATTTCTTTGTGAAGTAAATAAAATATATCATCATTTGTGTATTTATTTGATGAAAGCTTGTTTCTGTAATTGTAATTGTGTATGTTGTTTTTAAGTTCAATTAATCAAAACTGCTTAGGCCAGGGTCCCCAGATTGCAATAATGACCCAGTTGAAGGGTGGGGGAGGGTTACATTTAATATTTCAGTGGGGGTCCCCTGATTTCAGTAATGATTAGGTAGGGGTCCATAGAAATCAAAAAGTTAAGACCCACTATTTTGACTGGCTCATTTGAGGTAATAACATTCAGTTGTGTCTTTATTACACCTATGTAAAGTAACTCAAGACTAAGCATAATATGCAACTGTTTTGGGTGACAGTGCATATTTCATACCTCCTTGCTAAAGACTCCTTTTCTGAATCCTGTTACAACAAGGGCTGGAAGGTACGAGTAGTGGCTGCTACTTAAAGGCGGGGGGGTGCGGGTCGAGGGGTGAGGGGAGATGGGGGACCGGGGAAGGGAATGAAAATAAAAAATAAAAACACTTAACTGTGTACCGCCGCCGTCTCTCGGTCCTCTTGGCCCGCTTCCAGCACTCTGGAAAGCACCCAGGCTTCCAGACTTCCCTAGCTAACCATGACACTGCTGATAACAGCATCGTGATTGGTATGAGCGCCATGGTTCGGCGCTCAGAGAGGGAGTAGAAGCCTGGGTATGTTCTCCACCCAGGCAGTAATGCAGCCTGGGTGGAGAACATGCTAAGTGCGCAAGACTGTTTGGCCAGCCCAAGACGGCCAGCCAAACATTCATGCGCACATAGGAGAGTGCCACCACTCCTCCACCTGTTCCTCTGACACAGGCCAGCCCGGCCCCATACCAGCTGAGCAAGGATGGAAAAATAAAATGATAATAACAATGCAATATTATTTTATTTTTAGTTTTTCACCTGCTCACAGAGCAGTGGGGCGACGTTGCCGCCCAGGGAAGGGACAACTTAGCACGAAGGCGTAAGAGGGCGGAGGTTTAATAAAGATATGGCCTGTGGAAAGGTAGAATCAGATGACTTCACAAACAGTGGGAGCACTGCAATAAATCTGAGAGGTCTTATAAAATATTTACCTGTGGTTCTGTGCTTCATAACATAGCTCCTAAAAAGTCCTTCCAATGGACAATAACAACGATAATTCAGATGTTAAGACAGACTATCGTTCTTCCACTAGACATGATACAGCAAAAGCAGCTGTAGGAAGATTACGCAGATCGCACATATCAAATAATTATATCGAAGGTACGTTTTTGATAACATCATTATTGTTTAATGCAAATACACATAAGCTCTACTTGGTGAAGTGACAAATGTTTATTTTTCCATTCATTCAAAGATACAACCATGAAGATTTACATCTCTGTTCCAATCCGAAAATATTTTTTCAACCACAGAAATTTCAGAAAAAGAATAACAATGTTTTTCATTTTAATGATTTCTCTTGTCGCTTGGTACTGTGTTTCTGTCAGACAACTACCCTGCTCCTGCACCTTCACCATCTGCAATTCTACTTTTTCTGGCATGTACTGGATCAATGTCTGGCACCGATACACCAGTGATGTCTGATGCCTCCTCACATTGTTAGGGTGTTTGTTCTTGCTACAGAGCACATGCTTGTAAAGTCTGCAGGACTTCTACGGCTGGTGTCACTTGTAGAAGACGTTTTGCAACTTTTTTTACTATGATGAGACAATTCTTTCTGTATATTAACTGCTCTTCTAGAAATGACACTAGTTATAATGATCACCTTCTCCAGTGGCGGCTCGCAGAGGGAGTGTTGCTGGGTGGTGGGTGCAGGGGGGTAGTGGACTCAGACATACAACAGGCAGGAGTAAAGTAAGTAACTAAATAAATAAAACTATTTACCTTGAGCTCGCTGCATGGCCAACTCGCCAATTTATTGACTGGGCTTCGCAGGCTATGCTGGTCTTTTCATTCTTTTTGTGTGGCTGCTCAGATGGTGATTATCACTAGCTATGACTATCTTCTTCCGATTTGGTTGGAGTATGTGTGGGTGCATGAGTGTTGTCATTTCCCTGTTACAGTGCTGCAAGTTGTTGATCTACTCGCTGAAGGTAGAGAAAGGTGTGGATATGCAGAATGAAGAAAGGCTATTTACAGGGGTGGCTCTGTGCTTGGGAATAGGCAACTAGACAGAGAATCAGTTTCTGCTTCATTAAGAGTGTCAAGCTGGGCTACTACCTGAGACAGTATGAGAGTGTTGTTCTTGAGAAGGGTTAGGTGGAGGCAGATTTAGCTTGAGTGTATGGACTCCATTTGTTTGAATGGTTGTTCAATTACTGTGTGTTTTCTTTTGAAAGATAGGGTTCATTGTTCTTTTGGTTATTACTAAAGGAGAGAGCTGTGTTGTATCTTGTGTCTGTCACTTGATCACATCGACAAAATCAGTGTTGCAACTTAAGATAAGTGGATGCAGCTAAAGGCCTCTGGAAACGGGCAGTGTAGGAGAGTAGGAACTGCTTCTTATAGTTACTACCACTCTTTGCTGATGTTTCACTGTTTTAGACTTAGTCTGGCTGGGATCCTCCTATTCAGGACCCCAGCCTAACTGCTTTCTCCCTAAACTGATTGTATGTACTTTAGGTACACTCCAGATTGGATCCTGTGGTACCCTTATAAGTCCCTAGTATATGGTATACTATGTACTTAGGACATAGGTACCCCAGAGGCCTCCCAGGGGCTGCAGCATGTATTATGCCAACCCTAAAAGGCCACTCAAATTGACACCACAGGTCTGCTACTGCAACCTGTGTAAGGTGGTGAATGCACCCCTTACTTAAATATAGGTTCACTATATCTACCTTATCACTGCACATATAAACCTATCAGTCACCCCTATGGCAGGCCTTAACAATCCTGAAAGCAGGTTGCCTAGTTTTATGTGAGAGGGTGCCCATGCATGAGCAGGGCCCCTCTGCAGCCTTCAGAATTTATTCTCCGGGGTTGTTCTGTAATGCAGCCATACCATATACTCTTAAGTGCATTATAACCTTGCTATAAATGCTAACTTTAATACTGCAGCGGTTTGGTGTCACACACCTTAGAATCATACCTTCACACCAGTAACTGGTGTGGGAGGTATGAATCCACCCTCCTAGAGGGAGAAATATGACGGCACCAGTAAACCTGGTAACAGCTTTCTCGACCCGGGCATCACAAGATGGATGCTGCCAGCCACAGACAGGAGTCAGCCCGATGTAACTCCGGCAGGGGAGGCTGGACTATAGGTTTCCTGTAACAGGGAGGTGTAACCACCTCCCAGACAGCCTTTAGTGTATTGGGGCTGGGTGAGTGCACTCCAAGAGTGCTTTGATGTCTGCATGGCGGCACATTGGTGTGCCTGTGCATAGTTCAGCTCAAACCGGTTGCAGGGGCTATCGGCCCATGCTCTAGTGTGAAACTGGACAAAGGACATGGGTGTATCCACCCCTCTGTCCTAATCCTCCCATAGGTGGGTCCCCAGAGTTTGTCCCACCCTTATTTGGGTGTAAAGTAGGAACCCCCAGCTGCAGGACTTTAGATTTACCTGGACTAAACTCTGCTACAGAAACCAAGTACTTCGAAGATCTACACTGCGCTAGATGACTGAAGAATCTCCCTTGGAGTAAAGAAGTTACTCCCCTGCTAAGCAGGCACCAAAGACGCATCGGATCAGTTTGCAACTCCAAAGATCCTGAGGTCTCTGAAGACTTTTGAAATACAGGAGGTGTGTTTTCAAGCATCCCCGAGGTCGACTAGTGTGCTCAGCAAACCTGAGACCCGTATCCCTTGTGGGGACCGTGTAACCTGAACGCCTGGGCAACATGCCCACTTGCACAAACATCTGGTTTCTGGCAACCCCTAAAGCTGTGCTTTTGGCTCCTTGTAGTCCAGACCCCGAGCAGTAATTCCACTGAAGATTACCGGCCTACACTCCACAAGTGTTCCGTGGGCTGGTGTTTTGTGATTCCTCTCGAGGTCCCTTTGCGATCCCTGGTCCGTCAAAGTGTGGGTCCCTGAGAAGGGCACTTTAATTTTCAATGGGCTTTTCTGGTTGCTCCAGATGCGCTCTAATTCTCCATCATTCGGGGAGTCCCCAGGACCTTGCTGGTCCTCACCGAAGCATCTTTTCTCTGACCGCGTGGGTTGCAGTTGCCAAGGCTTGTTGGGGTTTACTGACCCCCAACACTCGACATCCTTTGTGGGACAGCGCACCTGTGGACTTTGGTCATCATCGACGTCTCCTGGTCGCCGTGGCTGCAGAGTCAAGCTTCACCTCTTCTCACCTGAAACACCCGACATCGGTGGGCATTTGTCTACCGAGCCCCTGGTCACTGGCAAGTGACCCAGACTCTGTCTCCTCTCCTTTCAGGTTCTTCTCAGCTTTGATCCAGGCTTGGATCACACCGGACACTATTCCTCTTCAAGGCAGAAGCACCTTGCAGCATCTCGCCATTGAAAACAACAAAGATTCCCAACACCTATGCACCCAGCTTCCCTGGGTTCGGTAACACGAGTACTCAGGTGCTCCCATGGGTGCTGGCCTTAGAACCTTCTAAATCTTAAAGGGTTTGCTCAAAGTCCTCTCCTAAGAGTCCTTCATCTTTAAAATTCCAACTGCGACTTTCCCATAGGATTGTACCGAGCTCGCCGCTGTGTTCACACAGCACGCCTCCCAGTTGGGTCCCCTGTGTCACTACCCTGGGTGGTTCCTTGGAGTCCCAGCGATTCTACGTGCTCTAGGCACTGTGTCTAGTCAAGTCTTGGTTGTTATACCACTTTCTTAGTATATGGTTCGGTCTCCCCCTGCAGCCCGCTGTGCATTGTGCTATTTACTGTTATATTGTGTGCCTTGTTCTCTAATCTCATAAAGAGGTTAGTAGAGAGTGTTGGTAATAAATACATACATTTTATATATACCTGGTGTGGTTCTCCTTTCGTTTGGTCATTCAGGAGGTTATAGACTGGTAAAACAAGCTGCTTTACATTCCTTCGATACTTAGCCTGAAGGCTGCTCTCCATTGCTGCCACTAGGATAGCTTTAAATAAAGGATGTCTTTAACCTAATCATCAACAAGGGTTGTTTGGACTGGTACAAGGTGCCTACTATAACTAGTGTTCAGCATATACCAGGCCAACTTCTCACATTGGTGTGCAGCGGTTGGGATTCAAGCTTGCTATTGTTTTACCAGATAATCTCATTGATAGACTAACTGAAAACCACTAAAGGTACTTAGGTACATATAAATCAAGTCTAGAATAAAGTAAGTTCTTCTGAACTTAGAGTTGGGTTAGTCAAGGGTCTAGCACACCCTTTCTCCAACTCAAGAGAGTTTAGTAGTTCTCACTAGGTTAGGTAGGTGCCTACGCCACATAACACTAGTATGTCTTCTAGGGCAGAAGCCAGTGGCTCCTTGCTTGCTAAGTATGACCATCTCTCATTTCAGGAATTGAGAAACACGTGTGCATCTAGAAGGGTGAAGACAGTAAAAAACCCAAAAACCCAGTGCCTCATAGAGGCTTTACTTTTAGATGACCTCAGAAAGACCCCAGGGTCTGATGAGGAAGGCAGGTTGGGTGGGCCAGTAGAAGAGGACAGGCCAGGAAGTAAAAACATCCAGGACCTAGACTCTGAAGCTGTCTAGGAGGATCATGATGATTCAAACCTGGACAATCCAATTCTTCCTGGGGATGGAGATGGACCAATGGGTCCTCTCTTCACTCCACCAGGAAGAGTTAGCAGTAAGCCAAGAAGATCTAGATCTCATTCTCAGGAGTCTAATCATTCTGGTGTATCTGTAGGGACCTCTGTTTCTCATAGGACATCTGCTTCTCACAGAAGGGAGTCCTCTTATGATCGAAAGTGCCACCTGCTTGACTTTGAGAGAGCTAAGCTCAGAATCAAGAGAGAGCAATTGGCCTTAAACAGGGAATCCCTGGGGCTTCAGAAAGCTCCTAAAAAGTTGGGGCTAGAGCCCCATGGTGTCAGCAACAGTGTCCCTAGAGGTAGAGAACGGACTCATGGCCATAGGAACCTGAACAAGATTGTCCCTCCCTATCAGAGTGGGGATGACATTCACAAATGGATAGCTGCACTTGAGAGGGACTGTAAAGTACAGAGGTTCCTCAGGAGCAGTGGGCAGGAATCTTGTTGCTCTCCTTTGCAGACAAAGGTAGGGACAAGCTTCTCACTGTTAAAAAAGAGGATGCTGATAATTACAAAGTCTTGAAGAGTGCTCTGATTGATGGGTTTGGCTTAACCACTGAGCAATACAGGATTAAGTTCAGAGATACCCAAAAGGCACAGACGCAAGACTGGATTGACTTTGTAGATTGTGCTACTAAGGCTCTGGAAGACTGGTTACTTGGCAGTAAAGTGTGGGATTTTAAAGGATTATACAATTTAATTATGAGGGCGCAGATCGTTAATAGTCAAAATCAGTTGTTGCATTAGTACCTGGTGGACTCTGATCTAACCTCTCCCCAAGAATTGGGTCAGAAGGCAGACAAATGGGTCAGAACCAGGGTGAGGCAGAAGGTTCAGAAACAAGATGGTGACTCCAAGGAGCAAGATTCAAAACCCTCAGATAAGGGTGGGGAAAAGGGTAAAGACCAGAAGTCTTCTCAAGGGCCCCAAAAATCTTCTACTGGTGGGGAGTCACAATCTAACAAGGGAAAGGCAAGAAGAAACCATGGTGTCAAATCTGTAAACAGAAGGCCCATTGGACAAGTGACTGTTACAAGTCCAAGGACTCAACTCCAACTACCACTGCCCCTAAGGCACATGTTCCACCCCAGTACAGCTCCAAGTGGTGGTACTCAGAATAAGGGTTAACCCTGGGATCTGAGATGGACTCTGGCCTGGTCGGAGTTCCCACTCAGGCTGTACTGATCTGTGATGGAGGCATGGATTTGGCCTCCTTATTTGTCAGTCCCAGTATTCTGGGCTAATACAGACAGCAGCCTTTGATTAATGCAAAAGAGGCCTTGGCATTCAGGGACACAGGAGCAAGTGTCACAATGGTGACAAAACATCTTGTGGCTCCTGAGCAAATCATACTTGGTGAGATGTACCAAGTGACCAATGCTAGCAATGTCAGGACAGACCATTCCTTGGCAGTTGTTAATTTCACCTGGTGAGGGGTAACTGGCCCTAGAAAAGGTTGTGATAAGTTCAGACCTCCCTTTTGAATGCTTGCTGGGCTATGATTGGGAAACTTCAGCTTGGGCTGAAGTGGAGCTCAGGACTCATGCATAAATGTTCGGCATCCCTGCAGATGTGTTTACTATGACCAGGTCACAGGAAAAAATGCTTTCCACTGAAAAGGTCTTGGATCCTGTAAAAATGGACCAGGCCCTTTCCAAGAAAAAGAGCAGCAGGGGTAAGGCAGTGTCTTCTCCCTAACTCAGCAGATCAGTCTCTTGAGGGAGATGATCTCAGTCCTGAAGAAGGAACTGTCCGTAGAAGCTTGAGCCTGATCAGGTTGGGTTCTTGGGGACAGGGGGCCCTTCCAGGGCAGATCTGAGCCAGGACCAGCTGAACTGCCCTTCTCTTGAACCCCTCAGACAACAAGCTGTTGATGAGGCTGTTGGGAGTACTAGTGGGTCCCATAGCAGCTACTGGGATGATGGACTCCTTTGCTTAGAGAGTAGAGAACCCAAGCCTGGTGCACCCAGGAGGTTGGTTATACCACTGAAGTTTAGGGGCTTCCTAGTGAAACTAGCACATGACATCTCATTAGCAGGTCACCTCGGCCAAAACAAGACTTGGGACAGAATTGTCCCACACTTTCAATGGCCTCACATGTCTGAAGACACCAAGGAGTTTTGTCGCTCCTGTGTCACCTGTCAAGCCAGTGGTAAGGCAGGTGGTACAACAAAGCCCCCCCTGATACCACTACCTATGATGGGGGTTCCCTTTGAGAGGGTTGGGATTGATATAGTTGATCCCATGGATCCTCAGACTGCATCTGGACACAGATTTATACTGGTGCCACTAGGTATCCAGAAGCAATTCCCCTTAGGACCACCACAGCTCCTGTGGTGGCAAGGGCCCTGCTGGGAATATTTTCCAGAGTGGGTTTCCCTAAGGAGGTAGTATCGGAAAGAGATGCAAACGTCATGTCTAGTTACTTGACTGCAGAAGGAGTGTGAAGTAATTTACAAATTTACCACCCACAATGCAATGGGTTAGTTGAAAGGGTCAACAAACCCCTCAAGGGCATGATTAAATGTCTGCCAGAAAAGCTAAGGGGCAGATGGGACAAACTTTTGCCCTGCCTTCTTTTTGCCTACAGGGAAGTTTCACAGAAGGGGGTTGGTTACAGCCCATTTGAACTTCTGTTTGGACATACAGTTAGGGGTCCATTGTGTCTAGTGAAGGAGGGATGTGAATTACCTCTCAAACCCCCTAAACAGGATATTGTGGACTATGTAGTTGGTCTCCGCCCCAGGATGGCCGAGTACATGAAGAAGGCAACTAAAAACCTTGAGGCTAGCCAGGAATCGCAAAAGGCCTTGCATGACCAAAAGGCTGTGTGGACTGTTTATCAGCCAGGACAGAAAGTATGGGTGTTGGAGCCTGTGGTCCTAGCAGCCCTCCAAGACAAGTGGAGTGGCCCTCATACAGTAATTGAGCAGAAGGGAGAGGTTACCTATCTGGTGAACCTAGGAACTCCCAGGAGCCCCCATGGGGTGCTCCATGTCAACAGGCTCAAACCATATGTTGACAGGGCAGTCATGGGCTTGCTCATGGCTACTGATGAGGGACAGGAGGAAGAGAGTGATCCACTGCCTGACCTGCTCTCTCAGAACCCTGATGATGGTTCAGTAGATGGTGTAGCCTTGGCAGGCAGCCTCACTGACCAGTAGCAAACTGATTGCAGAAAAGTTCTACAACAATTTAGACATATATTTTTACTGACTCCAAGTCAGACTACCTGGTGGACTCATGAAGTGGACACTGGGGACAGTCTGCCTGTTAAAAAATAAGGTTTACAGACAACCTGACCATGTCAGGGACTGCATCAGGAGACCAGAAGATGTTGGATTTGGGAGTAATTGAACCCACTGATAGCCCTTGGGCTAGACCAGTAGTTTTAGTACCTCAACCTCACACCCAGTGTGGTAAGAGAGAGATAAGGTGTTGTGTTGACTACAGGAGTCTCAATGCAGTCACTAGGACTGATGCTCATCCAATTCCTAGGGCAGGTGAGCTTATAGATACTTTGTCCTCAGCCAAGTTTATGAAGGTTGGTGAACTAAGGCTTTACAGGCTGTAAGCCTATAGTGCAGCATAACTAGATGATATTGCTGTCTTTAGATCCAGCTGGGACGATCACCTGGTCCACCTGAGAAATGTTTTGGAGGCCCTGCAGAAAGCAGGCCACACTATCAAGGCCACCAAGTGCCAGATGGGGCAGAGTCAAGTTGTATACCTAGGCCACCTGGTAGGTGGAGGTCAGGTTCAACCATTGCAGAGCAAAATCCAGACCATCATGGACTGGGTTGCTCCAACCAATCAGACTCAGGTCAATGCTTTCTTGGGCCTGACTGGGTACTATAGGTGGTTTGTCAAAGGATATGGATCCATAGTGACCCCTTTGAATGACTTAACTTCCAAGAAAATGCCAAAGAAAGTTCAGTGGACAGTTAGCTGTCAAAAGGCATTAGATGACCTGAAGCAGGCCATGTGCACTGCTCCCATTCTGCAAAGTCCTAACTACTCCAAAGATTCATTGTCCAAAGAGATGCATCCAAGTTGGGGGTAGGGGCTGTGTTATCACAATTGAATGATGAAGATCAGGATCAGCCATAGCTTTTATTAGCAGAAGGCTGACCCCCAGAGAGAAACATTGGTCAGCCATTGAGAGGGAGGCCTTTTCTGTGGTTTGGGCTCTGAAAAAGCTGTGGCCATACTTGTTTGACACTCACTTTATTGTTCAGACAGATCATAAGCCCCTCTTATGGCTAAAACAGATGAAGGGCGAAAACCAAAAACTTTTGAGGTGGTCCATTTCCCTACAGGATATGGACTATACAGTGGAAGAAAGACCTGGGAGTAACCATGCCAATGCAGATGGACTCTCCAGATATTTCCACTCAGAACATGAATGCTCAACTGGTCAAGGTTAGTTTAATGTCCTGACGTTTGGGGGGGGGGGGGGTGGGGGTGTTTAGGGAAAGTTGGATCTACTTCTTATAGTTACCCCTACTTTTTGCTGATGTTTCACTGTTTTCGACTTAGTCTGGCTGGAATCCTGCTTTTCAGGACCTCAGTCTAACTGCTTTCTGCCTAAACCGATTGCTTGTACTTTAGGTACACTCCTGATTGGATCCTGGGGTACAATTATAAGTCGCTAGTATATGGTACACTATGTACCTAGGGCATAGGTACCCCAGAGGCTTCCCAGGGGCTGCAGCATGTAATATGCCACCCCTAAGAGGCCACTCAAATTGACACCACAGGTCTGCTACTGCAACCTGTGTAAGGTGGTGCATACACCCCTTACTTAGATATAGGTTCACTATATATACCTTATCACTGCACATATAAACCTATCAGTCACCCCTATGGCAGGCCTTATCAATCCTGAAGGCAGGGTGCTGGGTTTTATGTGAGAGAGTGCCCATGCATGAGCAGGGCCCCTCTGCAGCCTTCGAAATCTATTCTCGGGGGTTGTTCTGTGATGCAGCCAGACCTTGCGGTACATTGCGGTGGCACTGAAAACTGTTGTGTTTGGTGTCAAACACCTTGGAAACATACCTCCACACCAGTAACTGGTCTGGGAGGTATGATTCCACCCTCCTAGAGGGAGAAATATGACAGCACCGGTATACCCGGTACCAGCTTTCTCGACCCTGGCATCACAAGATGGATGCTGCCAGCCACAGACACGAGTCTGCCCTCCTGCTGCTGGACAAAACTTCGGCAGGGGAGGCTGAACAATAGGTTTCCTGTCACAGGGAGGTGTAACCACCTCCCAGACAGGCTTAAGTGTATTGGGGCTGGGTGGGTGCACCTCAAGAGTGCTTTGATGCACTGGGGACACATTTGGTGTCCCTGGGCATAGTCCAGCTCAAACCGGTTGCAGGGGCTATCAACCCCTGCTCTGGCGCGAAACTGGACAAAGGACATGGGTGTAGCCACTCCTCTGTCCAGACCCTCCCATAGGTGGGTCCCCAGAGTTTGTCCCACCCCTTCCATGGGTATAACGTAGGAACCTCCAGCTACAGGACTTTAGAATTACCTGGACGAAACTCTGCTACAGAAACCAAGTACTTCGACGATCTACACTGCGCTAGATGACTGAAGAATCTTCCTTGGAGTAAAGGAGTTACACCCCTGCTAAGCAGGTACCAAAGACGCATCTGGCCGGTTTGCAACCCCCGAACCTCCTGAGAACTCTGAAGACTTTTGCAACACAGGAGGTGGGTTTCCAAGCATCCCCGAGGTCCACTGGTGTGCTCAGCAAACCTGAGACCCGTATCCCTCGTGGGCACCGTGCAACCCGAACCACTGGGCACCGTGTCTATTTGCAAAAGCATCTGCTTTCCGGCGACCCCTGTGCTTTGGGCTACTTTTAGTCCAGATCCCAAGCAGTAATTCCACTGAAGATTACTGGCCTCCACTCCACAAGTGTAGCGTGGGCTGGTGTTTTGTGATTTCTCTCGAGGTCCCTTTGCTATCCCTGGCCGTCGACCTGTGGGTTCCTGAGAAGGTAACTTTAACTTTCAATGGGCTTTCCTGTTTGCTACAAATGTGTTCTGACTCAACATCGGTGGGCATTAGTCTACCGAGCCCCTGGTCACTGGCAAGTGACCCAGATGCTGTTCCCTCTGCTTTCAGGTTCTTCTCAGCTTTGATCCAGGCTTGGATCACACCGGACACTTTTCCTCTTCAAGGCAGCAGCACTTTGCAGCATCTCGCCATTGAAAACGATGAAGATTCCTGACAACATTTGACACCTATGCACCGGCTACCCTGGGTTAGGTAACACAAGTACGCCGGTGCTCACATGGGTGCTGGCCTTAGAACATTCTAATTTTGAAAGGGTTTGCTCAAAGTCCTCTCCTAAGTGTCCTCAATCTTTAAAATTCCAACCGCGACTTTCCCATAGAATTGTACAGAGTTCGCAGCTGTGTTCTCACACTGCATGCATCCCCCGTGGGTCCCCTGTATCACTACCTTGGGTGGGTCCTTGGGGTCCCAGCGATTCTACATGCTCTAGGCACTGTGTCTAGTCAAGTCGTGGTTGTTATACCACTTTCCTGGTATATGGTCCGGTCTCCCCCTGGAGCCCCATATGTATTGTGCTATTTACTGTCGTTCTAGTACTGTAATATTGTGTGCCTTGTTCTCTAATCTCATACAGAGGTTAGTAGAGAGTGTTTAGTAATAAATACATACATTTTATATATACCTTGTGTGGTTCTCCTTTCATTTGGTTATTCAGGAGGTTATAGACTTGTAAAATAAGCTGCTTTACATTCCTTCGAGACTTAGCCTGAAGGCTGCTCTCCATAGCTACCACTAGGATAGCTTTCAATAAAGGTTGTCTTTAACCTAATCCTCAATAAGGGTTGTTTGGACTGGTACAATGTGCCCACTATAACTAGTGGTCAGCATATACCAGCCCAACTTTTCACAGGCAGGTACATATGTGGAAAAATGTATTACCTGTACATCAGTATAGTAGTTAGCTAATCAGGTGTAGAAGTCAGTGTCCCACCAGGACCCAGAGATTATCAGCTCAGTCTCTGGGCAGTTTCTTCTAGTTCAAACTCACAGGCAAGGAATCCAGAGAAACCATGTGACATCACACATGGAACTATGAGAAGGCATGCCAATAGGACAAGTAAGGAAACGCGTGAAAAACACAAGATAGAACACAATCCCAAACAGATTTAACACATCTTTTTATATTTCTATGATACATTTTCTGTGGGACCTGTGTGTCATGAATAGATCAAAGGACACCTTTCGCTTTCACATGGCTCTAGCAATGTCAAAGAATGTGTTTTTCACAGCGTCAAAATTAACATCATAGTTGCTATTGCTGCCCTGAATAACCTTGTATTTTGAGGCTTGTTAAGAACACATATCTTAGTGCAGGTTATGGGTAGACAACTCTGGGAAAGTAGGTACTGTTTCACTGCCTCCTGATCCAGAGGTGAGAATTTGTGCAACCGGTAACTCCTTAATCCCTGCAAATGTTTCCCAGGACTTTCCCAGTCCTCCACATGGGCTCCAGCCACAGAGGGAGACAAACACTCCCATAATTATTGGTTTACATCAAATCAATAAGTCCAAGATCTTCCCCACTGTAAGTTTTGAAGCAATGCTTCATATCCATGCAAGCCCTGGTGGCAGGGATGGTTGTACAAATTGGAGGTGAAGTGAGCCCATATGCACTCCGGACACAGGGCACGGGCCTCCTCTGAAAGCGTTCCAAAGGATGCCATCTCTCCTGGATTCCCAGTCAAGCCAGCGATATAACCCTCCTCTTAAAGGGGGTGGGCAAAATGTGAGGCTATCAACCTTGTCTACCTATGACAACAACAGGTGGGGCAGTAGGGCTGGTCTCCAGAACACCCAATCTCAAGGACAATGCTAGGATGACGAAGGTGGGAGCAAGGAGGTTGGTCCTACATAAACCCAGTCACATCACAACAAAATAAGAGAGCTGTTCTTTTAAGGCTAAAGAGACTAAACTTGTATTCTTTCAGTTTCAGGACCAATGCCAGAAGCCCTACCATCATCCAGGACTATACAAGAAACCAGAAAATAAGAATATGAGAACGTTATTACATTGAGCTAAACCCCTAAGGTAAATTGGGTTACTGGTTTGAGGAGAGGGGGGTTTTAAGCCCTACTCAAGCAGCAACTACAATCCTTGTCACAGTGTAGTCACACACAAACACCAAATTAACCTGTGCTCAACCTTCTGGCAGTTTGGCAGAGAGCAGTCAGACTTAACTTAGAGGTAATGTGTAAACAATGTGTGCAACACTACAAACAGTAATAATGTGAAAACAAAATACAAAACAAATCCCACTCCAAATATAAAACATAGAGTAACATTTAATAAATAAATCAAGAATAAAACAAAAAAAATCCAATCAATTGAACAGGAGTTATGCAGTTTTAAAGATTTAAGAGAAAATAGTGCCAAAGAGCAGAAAGAGCCAACTGTGCATATCTGTTTGCACTAGAAAGTCACAAGTTCAGACCGACCACAATAGAGTGTGGGCTGACTCAAAAGTCCCATCTAGGCCCGCTGAACAAGATTACCTTAAATCCTGGTTGCGGAGCGTTGCCATGTACCACATCGATGTTGCATCATGCAGTGGCGACTCATGTGAAGCTAGTATGTAAGGCCCTGCGTCAATGAGGGGCTTGTGATGTGAAGACCTGCACTGAGATCAGTTATGCACCGACCAGTTCAAAGGAAGCTGCAGTGCTTTCAATTCAGAGTCCTGCTTTGCCATTGAGGGGTTAGCGAAGCGAAAGCCTGCGTCAAGGATGTGTCACACAGCAAAGGTTCCTGAGCAGCTGTGGGCAGCAAAGCCAAGTCCTTGCGTCTGCGAAATCCACACAGCAGAGGCAGTGCTTCCGTTCTTCTCGGATTTGTACTAACATGTAGGTTCTAAGGGTCCAACATTTATACCTGTTGCCCACTTTGAAGTGGAGCAAGCTTCTAAAGATGTCCACCCCACTGAGGTGTTGGGCATCCCCTTCATCCCTTGTCTTGGCCCTAGCTTGCCTGGGGTCCCAATACACTAGTGACAACCCCCTTGTGAAAGTGTTCAGGTACAGCCTTTGTGATGTGCAAGTGGGGTTGGTGACAGGATCTCCCCCCATTAATTCAGAGTGGCCCATCTTGCCAACACCTAGCTCCCTTTATCTCATTGTCTGCAAGCAATACACAACAACCAAGTTCCAGCTACACCTAGTCAAGTGACCCGGGAACAGGCTGCAGGCACAAATGGTTAGGACAAGAAAATGGCAGCGTTCTAAGAGAAGCATTTTCAGAATGATGATTAAAAACCTGACTCTACCATTAAAGTGGACTTTTAATTACAATTGTTTAGACAGCAAACTCGACTTGTCCACCTGATCCAAATTGGAAGTTACAGCTTATTAAAGGTAACTCCAATGTTATCCTATGGGAGAGGTAGGCTTTCCAGTAGTGAACAATGACTTTAGGGGTTTTTCACTACCAGAACATACAAAACTTAAAGGTACATGTCCTACTTTTTAAGTACATCACACCGTGCCCTCTTGGCTGTTCAGGGTCTACCCTAGAGGTGGCTTGTATGTATTAAAAAGGAATATTTGGGCCTGGCAAAATGTTTACTTTGCCAGGTTGACTTAGCAGTTAAAAACTGCATGCAGAGGCTACAATGATAGGTATGAGTCATGTCTAAAGGGCTACTTAAGTGGGTTGCACAATCAGTGCATCAATCTCACTAGTAGTATTTAATTTACAGCACCTGGGCACATGGAGTACTACTTTACTAGGGACTTAGAAGTAAATTAAATATGCCAATTGGTTGTAAGCCAATTCTACCATGTTTTAAGGAGACAGCACACACACTTTTGCATTGATTAGCAGTGATAAAGTCAGCAGAGTCCTAAAAGCAGGTTCAGAAAACAGAAGGGTGAAGGCAAAAGGTTTGGGGATGACCCTGCAGACAGGGTCAGGTTCAACAGCCCTGGACCCAGAAAATAGGTTACTTGACTGTAATCAGAGCATTCTAGCCAAAAAACACTACTGGTAGGACTTGTATTTCATTTCTCACTTGAACTAAGCACAATAATATATCCATTTCACCCATACTTTACTGAGCCTCTTGAGTATTCTTATATCATAACGTAGCCATACCCAAGACATACAATGTTTCCTTACTCGTTCTGTCAGAGGTCTAGCTACAATTGACTGCAATCCATGCTGGCAAGTGCAGTTTGTCATCATTTTTACCACATACTCCAATTTCTGGCGCAATGAATGATAAGACAGTTCTGTGTAAATTGCAAATGTTACATTCGCGGACTTAGAAAAAACTCAAATAAACTAAAGTTAAGAATTTGGTTCAGGTGTACATTTATAACATTCTAATGTGTTTCTGTGTGAGGCCCAAGATTATGGAATTTCTTCCTCAAACAGTTGCCTCATTTCAGAAAGGTCCTTCAGGGCTATGGTTACAGGTGAGGAATCTCATAGTCCTATGCACAGTATGGTAAAAAGAGCACACGCAATAAGACCGAATATTGGCGATGGTAAATGTTACCAGCAGGGGCAGAATTAAGAAACAGAACTAAGGTATAGATAGTCTCAATCAGACTGGGGCCCAGTCAACCCCTGGAATGCTAATATAATGGTACTGCGGAGATTTGATGTGATCATTGGAAATGTTTTTTTTTACTCCTTTAAGATTGCGAGTTTTGTCCTTCTCTCCTTTTTTTTGCTTTCAGAAAAACGTAATGAAATATGTTCAAAAAATGTAAAGGTCCTCCAGACTTGCCAGTTTAGGAAAGAGTTCCTCCAACCGAGTGGACAATGTAATCTGAGCATTTAAGATAAACTAGACATCAACCAGCCAGTCGGAGGTGCCTTGACATTCCAATAAGCTGACAACTTAGAGTGCAAGAAGTGGCAACGGCAATACTTCCAGCTTTAATGTGAAATTAGAGGCAAAAACAGCTATTCAGAAATGTATTTCAATGCAACAGCACATTAGAATCAGACTTGCGCCAATCATGGTAGTGGTGGGGGTGTCGCACTGGTGGCAGAGGCAGTATTGGCAGTTAAAATGGTTGGTTTGGCGGTTGCATGTGTGGTGGTGTGATGATGAGGAATGGAAATGGTGTTGTTATATTGATGGCAGTGGTGTGGTATTGCTTATGGTTTAGTGGCATTGGTGCTGCTGCAGTTAGTGCTGACGGTATTAGTGGTAGAGGTATTAATTTGTTGAGGGCATTTGTGCTGGTATTGGTTGAGTGGTAATGCTTGTAGTGGTATTGGTCGAGCTGGATTTGTAGTAGTGGTATTATGGCAGTGATAGTGGTGATGTTATTGGCAGAATTGGTTGCAGTGGAATTGATGGTGGTGGCATTGATGTGTTGATGGTATTGGTGGTTAGTATATCAGTATTGGTGGTGTTGGTGGTGGTGGTGGTATTGGAGATATTGATTCTTTAGTAGTAGTGTTAGCTGTTTGGTATTGATGTAGATATTGTGGTTTTGCAGCATTGGTGGTGTGGTAAAGGTGGGGTATTGGTGGTAGAGAGCTATTGGTAGTGGTGTTGATAATGGTTTGTTATTGATGGCGGTGGTAGTATTGGTGGTACAATCAGTGTTGTTGGGGTGATATTGGCGATGTGCTTTGTGGTGTTATTTCTGGTAGTGTTGTTGGTGGTGTTGCTAATATTTTAGTGGGGGCACTATTTGGTGCTAGGACAGGGGTTACTCAGAAGAGGTAGTGTGGGGCTAAGAATCCCCATTCGCTGGCTAACAACAACCCTCAATTCAGATTTGTAAGAGTGACCCCTCCTCTGTAATAGTGATAGCTGTTTACAAATGTATTTACACTGCATGGGCGATTAGGCTAAAATCATTACCAAAATCTATTGCAAACAAGACGTAGAGACCTGCCATTTTTATTCTCAGTTTAATGTATTCATTATTTTAATTATTCATGTATCTAATTTTATTCTCTTTTATATTTTTATGCAAATCTGACTCATTGATTGAAAGGGTATTGCAGGTTCCTTTTATAGTGCGATTATTGTGATGAATTATGTGATTTTATAGATTTTTATGTATTCTGACAATGAAACTTGCTTTTGATCTGTTTATAAACTTTGAACACTCAATAAACCATTGTCCAGTCACTACATTTTCTTTTAAAAAGAGAAATTACTTTTATTACATGCACCCCATAATCACAATACTCCACACCCATACCAGACACAACATCACAATATTAGGGGGCGTCTTTAGACATAAGGCAGACCTCCTGGTTTTGTGTCTCTGTCACCACATTAATAACAGCAATAAAATGTTATACTTTGGTATAGGTCGTCCATAAAACTCGGCGATGCAGCGCGTGCAAGGTAAATTGTTTTATTTATCTAATTACTTACCTTACTCCTATCTGTCGTATGTCGGAATCCACCATCCCCCCACCCTGCCCCTCCCCCGCCCCACCGCCCTGCAGCACTCCCTCCGCGAACCGCAACTGGGCATTGGTGGTGTCCCGCCAAGTTTGGGGCCACCATAAGGAGAATATCTAAATCCTTTGGTCTCCTCACAGGGCATCAGAGGGCGCTCGTAGACCGAATCATGAATATCAAGTGAGCGGGAAGCTGCTCTTACTTTGCAGCTTGGCCCTGCGGTATTTTTCCTTTTGGTGTTTTTTTTAAAAATTCTTTTTACTAACAATCCTCGACAGTAAGCATACATTACAATTATACAATCAATCTGTTCATGCACCTTCAAATTTGACAATCATAATGCACGTTGTACACTTTTATGACAAATCAAGGAGAAAGTAAGTCATCAAGTTCTAGTGATTGCGGTGGGGTACAAATGTTTCCTCTGTAGGAATTCCATAGTTCCCATATGCGGGACCATTTCTTTGGGCAGCCACAAGCCACATAAACTGTTTTTTTTCGCGGAACATGCACCAGTCCATGCTGGTCTTCCATTCTTTCAGAGTAGGAGGAGTGGCTGCCCCCCAAGCCTGGGCTATGTTCCTTTTAGCCACCATGAATCCAAGTGTGGTCCACTGCCTTTGGTGTGTGTTAAGGTCAGTTGGCTCCCATATGTTGAGCAAACATCTACGCGCCTCCAGGAGTAGGGGAATTTCCAGGACCGCCCCACCAGACCATGAATGTCCCTCCAGTAGGACTGGATGTAGGAGCATTCCCATATAAAGTGCAGAGATGTGCCCAAATGGCCACACCGTCTGCGACAGTCCCCAGTGGGTGCCCTCCCCATTATTACCAGTATGGGCCCCATCATGTATATTCTAAGCAGGATTTTAAGTTAAATCAGCCGCAGTCTAGCTGGGATGGCCACCACTCTGGGGGAGGACACAGCCTGCTGCCAGTCTTCGTTATCCAGTTCAATACCATCCGCCACCCATTTTTGTCGAAGCAGTGCAAGAGGGTCACCCATGTTATGAATTAATTTGTTGTAAATTAGAAAAATAGTCTTCTCTGGGAGGTATCAATCTAATACCCTATTCTCCTGTGAAGAGGACACGGGAGGGGAGGAACCCGTGGAAAAGGCTGAGCGCAAGACATGCCGTATTTGTCTGTAGCGGAAATGTCAGCATGCTCATACTGTCCCTGCAGGGAAGTGAACGTTTTTATGTCCCCCTTTTCCCACATATCTTGGATGCAGGAGATACCAATCATGTCCCACTTGTCGATTCCCTTTGTCTGCCACAGGTTTCCCAGTTTTACGGAATCCCATAAGGGGGTGGCCAATGCCAGTTTGCCCTCCCATCCCAGAGATCTGTTAGCCGCATGCCAGACAGTTACCGAGTGCCCTGTAGGGCCCGTCAGTGGGGGTCGAACTGGTTTGGAGTACAATGCTCTATTGTAGTTCCCACCCGGGAGAAACCACCTGTCCATTCGCTAGCCTGGGTCATCAGGGGCACCGTAGGTGCCATGATTGATGGCAGCCAGGTGGGCAGCCCCACAAAGTAAGCAAGGGGAACAGCTTCAAGCCAGTTTTGGAAGACATAGAGGAAGCGAAGGAGCGACATAATTTTAAAAAGTGCAACCCTCCCGAGGAGGGACAATGGGAGGGTGCTCCAGCTGGCTATGTCACACCGTAGACGCTGAAGAGGAGGAAGGAGGTTGTTGCCGTAACGGAGCTTGGAGTCTAGGGAGACGAATATACCTAAATATTTGAACCCCGATTTACTGAGTTGAATTGGGCAGTTAGGGGGCAAAGCTGGCATGCCCCCATGGAGGGGGTACAGATGAGACTTAGTCCAGTTAATCTTGAATCCGGAATACCTCCCAAATACTCCCAAAATGACTAGTAAAGCAATTAGTAATTTTTAGGGGTCGGTCAGCATAAAGTGATATCCGTTCTTCCCAGTATGCTGATCAGCAGAATCCACGGATCACTAGATCTTGTCGGATCCAAGCTGCTAACTGTTCTAGTGCCAATGCAGATAAAAGAGGAGAGAGAGGGCAACCCTGGTGGGTGCCCCGACTCGGAGACAGGTGTCCAATTGCTTGTTGTTTACTACTACTTTCGCCAATGGTGCCGCATATAGGAGGCGGACTCATCTGATAAAATCTGAGCCAAACCCTAGCTTCTGGAGCACAGCGAAGCGGTAAGGCCATTCAACCATGTCGAACACCATGGTGGCATCTAGGGAGAGTAGAATAGCTGGTTCGCCTTAGGTGTATGCCCTGCCAAGCACCCCGTGGACGCGGCACAGGTTCAACGCTGTATTCCGGAATGGAATAAAGCCAGACTGGTCTGGGTGAATGAGAGTTGGTATCATTTTAACCAGGCAGTTGGCTAGGACCTTCACAAGAATTTTAGGCTCGGCATTTAGAAGAGAAATAGGTTGATATGAAGCGCAGTCTGTTTTAGGTTTACCGTTTTTATGGATGACAGCGATATTAGCTATGCGTTGATCCGGCGGCGGTTCACCTGACTCCCTGCTCTCCTCAAACAGGACTTTAAGATGGGCTGCCATTGTCTCCAGGTGAAGTTTATACAGTGCTATAGGGATTCCGTTAGGGCCAGAAGCCTTCCCCGATTGAAGAGATCTAATTGCCTGGGCAATTTCGTCTGTGGTCAGAGTAATGTCCATTAGTTGCTTATCAGCCAAAGTAAGGGTGGGCAAAGCAATGTCTCTTAGCAGCTCGGCGGAGTCACCTTCAGCATAGGGCATCCCTGCCTTACACACTGCCCCGAAATGGGTGGCAAATTGGTTAGCAATGTCCTGGGGGTCTACTATTCTGGCGTTAGAGGCGTCAAGGAGGACCGGGACTAGTCTACTTGCCCAGTCCCATCTATCCAGCCAAGCACTCAGCTTCCCTGCTTTGTCTCTCTCAGATCATACATTCTCCCAAGTTTCTCTCTCTCCAGAGATCGAGCTGTGTCAGTGACAATAGCTTTAGATTCATCCTGTTTGAGTTGCAGTAGATGGAGCGTCTCAGGAGAGTCCTGCCCCTCCAGTTCCCCCTCAAGTCTATGAATGTCTTCCTCTATGCCAAACTCTGCCTACCGCAGCTCCCGTTTGTGACCCGATATTAAGGACAGTGCTTCTCCCCTGATCACCGTTTTAAAGGCCTTCCAGAGCGTTTGACCAGAGGTCACAGTACCCACATTTTCTTTGAAATAGCTGTCTGTTGTGGCTAAAAGACCCTTACGTATTTTGGGGTTACAAAGATGCCAGGGGTTAATAGGTATGATCCTACCCACACGGATATGATCTAGAAGAATATGTGCCCATAGCGGTGAGTGATCTGATATGCCCCTCGCTAAGTGTCGGACCTCGTGGATGTGTGAGGTTTGAGAGCTGGGAACCAAGATATAACCAAGGTGGGAGAAACTGTGGTGGGCCCTGGAGTGGAATGTGTATTGCTTTGACTCGGGGTTGAACGTGCGCCAGGTATCAATAAGTCCCATGGCCTCGAGGAAGCCAGGTAACCAGCTGGAGGCGGGCCCCAACTCACGAGGAGGGTGTCGGTTCAGCCCACCCGAGCATACAGAATTAAAGTCGGCCCCCAGTACCAGCAGTCCCACCGGAAGAGAGAGAAGGCCAGTACGGAGATCTTGGAACGTAGCCGTTTAGAGGCCAGGTGGAATGTAGACAGACAACAATGTGAGGACCCGTGCCTCCCAGGCCCCAGTGATGCCTACATATATACCCCTATTGTCGGTCCAGATGGAGTCTACACTGATGGGGAAAATGTTCCTAACTATAATGCCCACTCCTCTGGATCCAGTCGTGAATCCTGCATGCACCACCAATTTATACCCGCACCGATTCATCGCTCTGCAGGAGTGACCCACCAGGTGTGTCTACTGAAGGAGCACCACATCAGGGCCCTGTTTCTTGATATACTGCCGAACAATACTCCACCTAAATTATTCCCCAAGCCCATTGACGTTCCAACTCAATATTTTAATGCTTTTATCCCAGTGTGTGTGCATTGGTGAAGTAGTAAATATTTCGTGTCTTTGCCGTGCATGAAATTCTGCGTAGATGAGAAATAACTAACAAAGAAAAATCCCCTCAAACCCCCATCCAACACCCCCCCTCCCTGCTTTCCTGCCCTCTGGACTTATAACTGCCCATACCAAACTGGCAGAATGCCTGTCGCCCAATTTCTAATACTAAGAAACAACTAAATGTAGAATAGAGGAGGAAAGCCAACACTCCACCCCCGACACACGTTTAAATCAATTGTCCCCAATTCGGCCATCTTTGAGGCTTCTTCGGTGTAAGATGGAACCTGGTGAGGTTATGTCCAGCTGTAAGGTCGCTGGGTCCTGTTATCTGAGCAAGGTTTTGTGAACGACAGAGGCACCCAGCGCCTCCTAGCCTCGGTCCTGCAACGCTGGATTGACGTCCCTGTTCTCCCCTCCGGGCCACTGTCAATTCGGGTGTCCAGCCAGTTCGAAACCACCTCTGGATTGTCAAAGAACCATGCCTGTCCCCCAGATTCCACCCAGAAGCGAGTCGGGAACATCATAGCGTATTTAAGTCCCTTATCCCTGAGCTTCTTCTTCACCGCCATGAAAGTTCGATGCTGTCTCTACAACAACTGCGTAAAGTTCGAGAAAAAGGTTAGAGTGGCATTCTCATAGTGTAGATGGGGTGCGGATCTCGCATGCTGAAGGATCGCGTCCCTGTCTCTGAAATTCAGGACACAGGCGATTAGTGGGCGTGGCAGCACACCAGGCTTAGGTCTTCCGCCTGGGACTCTGTGTGCGCGCTCAATGGAGAAAAATTTCCCCAGTCCTTTAGGTTTGAGGTGGTTCAAGATGAGGTCCGCTACAAACAAATCCAGCGCGGGCCCCTCTGATTTTTCAGGCACTCCTAAAATACGGACATTGTTGCGCCGGGAGCGACCTTCTTAGTCGTCCAGTTTGCGTTCGGCCGCCTCACAGGAGGATTTAAGATTTCGCACATGTCGTTGGAGCATGGAAATACATCTTCTGTCAGACTGGCTGTCTTTATTTCCAGGGTTTTGACTTTCTCATTCATTTTCATGAGGTCAGCTCGAATGAGGTTCAAGTCAATGTAGATTGTGTATATTTTGTGTTCTAAGGATGATTTCACTCCGTTGAAGGCTGCCAGGACGTCTTGCAGTGTCAGGTCTGGGGTGGGGTTCTCAGGGTCTTCCACTTCCTTAGGAATACGGCGCAAGTCAGATGGTGAACCCTTGGGAAGGGTGTACCAGTCAAGTTTGTTTGACTGGATTTGCTTCGAGTTTCTGGGACCCCAGGCAGGGCCCTTGTCTGCATCCTGTCTCCCAGCCATCGTGTCCATAAGCCCCCAGACCCACCGGCCGTGCCGCACCTGATTATCTCTTTGCAGGTATGAATGGAAGATGTGGGAAAGGAGAAAACACCCAGATACCAAGGTCAGTTACGGAGGGCGCAAGAGGTGCGCGGCACACTATGTGTCGTGGACCACCCAATGAATCAGTGTTCGTGCACCACACCACCAGAAATCACAGTCTCACTGCAGCCACTGTAACACAGCCTAGGGCGAATAGTATACCAGGACAAAGTGACAGTGTTATTCAATAGGCGGTGATCATCAGCAGGGAGAAAAGGGCATTTTGCGTGGTGTCTCGCGCTGCGACTCGGTGAGGTGGCATCACGCCAGCATCTGCTCGTAGAGAAGGGTGGGTCGGGTGGATCCCAGATCGCCGGGGGACCCCTCCGTCTGCTCTGTATGCCGGCACTTTGGGAAAGACCAGCGGTGCCAGCTTCCACGTACCCGGCAGCCGCAAGCCAACAGGTGCTTGTGGGCAGCGAGGCACGCACTTCTCCGCCTCTGGGTGCACCTTGCTGGCAGATATCACAGTGACGCTGGGGAGACGCGCTGCACCGCCTCCATGCCGAGATCAAGTCAGTCCGTGGCGTGAGGGGCTCCCCAGGCAGGCGACCCCGTCCCCAGCACACACCAGCTGGCGCAGCCACATCCACACAAGGCTCAAAGGGGGGCCTCACCCTAGCATCGATGTATCCGCCAGAGGTAGCGCAACCGGGCGTCACAATGAGTGCGACCCCGGCAGGAGCACTCTGACTGGCGACTTCCGGTCCGATCAGCCGGCCCAGGTCCACGCTTTGTGGGCAGTCATAGTACTCTAGCCCCGGCGTACGATGCTTGTCCAGGCCCAAACTGACGGGGCCCGTATCTCCGGTTCCGGGCGTCATATGGAGTTCGAATTTACTTGAGTCGGCTCCGCTAGTTGGCAATTATCTTTTGGGGAACCACTGAAAGAAGATTACTGGCAGGATATAGGTGCCAGGGAGACAGTCTCGATGGATCTGAGGTCCTAGGCGGCCATCTTGGTCCGATGCTTGGCCACTCCCCCCTCCTTTTTGTATTGTTAATGCAGGCAGCCATGTGCTATTAGCAAAGGAATAAACGGATTCATTCCTCTGTAAGGTCCACTGTTGCAGCGTTTGGTAAGCGGGGTATAAACAAATCTAAAACTAGAGCAGGCTGCTCGATGACGCAGGCCAGTTCGACCATTGATAGTAATAGAATCAAACTAACAGCAATATCTGCAAATGTCGGAATTAGGCTACATTTTTTATATTCAGATGGCCCAATAAATCTCCAATGGCTCACAGCGACAGAGGCTCTGTAAACAAGCGCCGTGTTGAAAATGCTACAGTGTAGAATCTCAGGTAAATAATTACCCTGCATATCAACATCCCTACAGTAATTTAGAGGTCGTATAGGGTAATATGAGTATAAACACAACCAGTGTTACAGGGATTGAAAATGTTATTTTCAGGTAGAAAAAAAATCAAATTGCTTTCATTTAATGCATTCGGGGAAAGATTTACATGATTCGTGAAATGCAAAGTTGTGCTGAAATCTTGTGCAAAGCTGTGGCGATGGCAAAACATAGCCTCACGTTTAACTACATGCTGCACGTTTATGAACACCCTTAAAATGCTTTGTGACTTACCAATCACCATGTAGCAGTGCGATACCGGCAAACGGTGGGCAAGCAGAGTCTTGTGTGAGGCAAATCCTCTCGTACAAACATCTGTGCACTGCCAATATCCCAAGGATTATCTGGGTAATTTGTGTCATGCCCTGGAAATTACCTGTATCGTGTGTAGGAAAAGCATGCGATTTTCCCTTTGCCTTCTGCTTGCGCATCATTTTATCCGATGTTTGGATTCTAGGTACAGTCAAGTTGAGCTACTTTGTATGACTTTACACTGGCTTTGATTGGAATCCTTTTGGATTTTGCGCTGATCTACTTTGCATAAATTATGGTGTGGAATTTACAAACAATGATTTACCGTGACTGTAGTAGCATGGCCATGTACTCGCTCACTGCAAACCAATGTTACCAAGTGGTGCCAGTCTCTGACATCTAAAGTTTCACTCACTCGCATGTCTGACTTCGGAGGTGAGCATTCTCGACTCGCTTGGGTCGACATGAAAGATTACATTTTCTTTTTGTTAATAAATATTTTGAGAGTTGCAGGGGTACAGATTCGTTTCACGGGAGTTTAGATTAGACATAATGCAACGAAAAGCCATTTAGTGATGCGCCTGCGTCAACTTTTAGCATGCAAATGTGTGTGTTGAAGGAGATTGATGTTGCTTTTGCGCTGCTCTATATCACACAGCGTCTCAAAAGCAATCATGATAATTCAAAGTAAATCTGAGACCTAGGGCCAGATGTACGACCCGTTTTTGGGTGCGCAAACGGGTTTGCCTATGCAAAAACATAGTGGACCATGTACATAGCATATGTAAGTTGCAATTTTTTTGCGACTCGCTAAATAGGTTTTGCGACTCACTATTTGGAAGGGGCTTTCCCTTCCAAATAGCGAGTCTCAAAACTATGTACTAATGTTTTGCGACTACAATTGCGGCCGTAAAACATTTGCAATTGCCACCTACTTTAGGTAGGTGGTAATGCATTTGCAAATGGGAAGGGGTCCCCAGGTGACCCCTCCCCCTTTTGCAAATGCATGCAAAATAATTTTTTAAGGCCAGGCAGTGGTCCCAGTGATCACTGCCTGCCCTTCAAAAATGAAACAAAAAGTTTCATTTTTGTTTTTTTTTATTCATCCCATTTTTCTTTAAGGAAAACGGGCGGCATTTAATTTTTTTTTTAAAAAGCTGCTTTATTAAAAAGCAGCCTCAGACATGGTGTTCTGTTGAGCCCCCATTCCTGGGAGGGCTGGCATTCACAATGGGCTCGCAAATTGCGAGAGGCTCATTATTATTAATGAGCCTTGCAATTTGCGGACCCATTGGGAATTACAAAACAGTGTAAACACACTGTTGTACATTTCATTTAGCAACTCGCAATTTGCGACTCACAATGTGTCGCAAATTACAAAGTGTTAATTGAAAGGGTTGTACATCTGGCCCTTAATTCTTTTGTTCATATTAGGTAAAACATTTTCTTGCTTCTATGAATACATTTATGAGTCGCTCGGAATTGTCAAAGAATTCTAAGAGTAATCCTGGGAGGTTGCAATTTTCACAGATTCCTGTAAGTATTGGATGAGCACATTCACAATATGCGTTTGCTAACATATTTTGTTCCACAGGGAAAATAAAAAGCCCTTTCCACAGACCTACTCTTATATGCGGGTGCTCTCTCTCCATTCTCACTGTGAAAACAGATTTAGCACTGATCTTAACAGCAGTACATCAATGACATCGATAGAATGACCTAGGGTCATATGTAGGAAGCCTAATTGCGCTTGCAAATGCTGAAATTCGCAGAATTTCAGCATTTGCGTTCGCAATTAGGGTAGTGTGCTATGTAGAACACAAAACCCACATGCAAAATAAGGAATCGTAAAATTTGCGATTCCTTATTTTGCTATTGCATTTAAGGAATCGCAAATTGCGATTCCTCAAATGCAATGTAGGAAGCTCCCAAGTGGTGCCAATTTTGGCTTAAGGAATCGCAAAATACCACCAACTTCAGGTTGGTGGTATTTTGCGATTTCTTTGAAAAATTCACTTTTTGGTATTTTTCAAAGTGCCATGAGGTTCACATACATGCCCTTAGGGCATGTATGTGGGTCACATGTACAACCATGAAATTGCATTCTCAATTTGCGATTCTCTAATTGAGAATCGCAAATTGAGAATGTCTTCCCATTCATTCCTATGGGCCTTCTAGCCCATAGGAATGAATTAGAAGGTATTCCTTATTTGCAAATCTCAATTTGCAATTCGCAAATAAGGAATAAGTGGGATTCGCAAAAAAAATTGCTAATCCTGCCTACATTTCGTTTTGCGATTCTCTAATTGCGCTTCACTAAAAATAGCAATTTGAGAATCGCAAAACAAAAATTACCTACATATGCCCCCTAGTTCCTAAGGGATTCAAGGCATTTATTTCATAGACAGGAAAACACTAAGAGAATGGGCCATGTGAAAAATGAAAGAAAATGTCTTCCCTCTGACAAATGTTCAAAAGTTTTGATTTATTCTAAATTTGCTCCTAAACCACTGGAAAGAAATACATTCTTTACATATTTAAGCTATTTAGGATATTTAGGACATATTAAGGATTCTTTACATATTCCAATAGTTTGAGGGATTGATCTTACACACCAGAAGCACAGTTTTGTTTATTATATTAACAAAGAAGTGGTGCTGTTTAGGGGCATTCAGTGCTTAATTTGTGCAGGGGGTGGTCCCTGGAATTTATTTTTATAGCAGCATCGCTTATTTTACTTCATTGGTCTTTGACCCAGATCAAGAAAGAGAAATGCAGAAATGTAGAAAAAAATGAAAAAATTGAGAGGGAAGAGAAAGATAGTAAAATGGTTACAAAGGAAGAACACAGAAAACAAAAAGAACATGCAAGAGTGAGATTAAGAGACGGGAAGTGTAGGGGGGTGGAAGAAAGGCCTCATGACTAGGCAGTCTTGGTAATCTGGGACCCTGCATTCTATATATAACTATTGAAAAAAACAAAGCTTAAAATGACGTTATAGTTAGGTCAAAATGTAGTTACGTTACATTTGAAATAAAAAAAAACACTAAAATTCACCAGTTATAGATACCTGAAGGAACTATAAAACACGCCCCCACCAAACACATGTTGTCATCAATGAAGTCATTTCTGATGTCATAAGCAATGTTATCAGTGATGTGATAGACCATACCCTGAATGAAGCAATATGCCAGACCATAAGCAGTGCATGGCAAGGCTGGGAGTTATAGTTCCTTGAGTTATCTAAAATTGGTGGATTTCTGTGGTTTTCAGAGTTTAAAATGTAACGTTTTAACTGACATTTTCAGCTAACTATATTTCACTTTAACCTTCATTTTTGTTCAGTGAATTTCCAGTTTTTTTTTTTAACGTAAAGTAATATTTATTACCAAAAGCAAGAAGGCCTCCCCCGCACACAGCCTTTGGTTGTGTGGTGTGTAGGGGCAGCCAGGCCCTACACCCAGCCCCCAGCAGGTGGCCAATTAGGGGCATGGAACTGTCAAGGTGTGGCAAACCCACCACGGTCGTAAAACAGCCTACGCAAACCCACTAAACTTTTGTTTATTTTTTGTCCCACACTAATCTTGGGGAAATTTTGCTGCACAACCAAAAACTTCTGTACTAAGGAGCCCATTAGGATGGCGGATGGACCTACGTCCGTCCGCCACCCCGAGGTGGAGGGACCATCCGCAGGGGCAGTGGAAGTCCCTCCGTTTGAATTAGGATGTGACCGCCACCCTGGCGGTCACATCCCGTATCTGTAACCTTGCGGCGGATGCTGCTTGAAGCAGCACCCGCCGCAAGGTTAAAAATGCATGTATTGCATTTACATGCACAAAGCGGCAGGCACCACGCGGTGCCTGCCGCTTTGTTCATGTAAATGCAGGGGCGTACCATAGGTACCGCCCATGTGCACCCCCCACCCCTTACACCCTGGTGGCCCGCAATGGGCCCCCAAACTTAAAAGACCACATGCTTTTCCACAGCGGAAAAGCCGCCGTGGAAAAGCATGTTTCCTGCCCCATCCTAATATGGCTGGCGGTGTCTGATAGACACCGCCACCATATTAGAGCTTTTCCGCCACGGTCGGAAGGCGTCCGTGGCGGAAAAGCGGCGGACGGTTTTCCCGTCCACCGATGACCCCCCCAGCCATCCTAATCTGGCGGGGTGTCTTTGAAGGGACTGCTCTGGTGACTCCGCATCCTCCGGGCCGGCGGTGGCTTCCGCCGGCCCGGAGGATGCGGAATCACTGCAATCCTAATCGGTCCCTAAGTTCGGCTAGCCTGTGGGCATATGTAAACTTATTTTTTATTTTTCCCCTAGGGTTGGGGGGGTCCCTCAGGCACCCCTCCCCACTGGCCAAGGGGTCAGGGTACCCCTACAATGCCTCCTTATATGTTGGTTTGTTATTGTCAGGACATGAGGACTGAGTTCCGGAGTTATACAATGGTGGCCTCAATATTTCTCTTTATATTGCAGCAGCCAATTACGGCCCTCGGTCCTGCTGGACTGGCTTTGGTCCTGTGAAATCAGCTAATCAGTTTGCTTCATTTGTCATTTAGTACCTCAGTACTCCCATAGTTCTCCGTCTGTAGTACTGTGCAGCTAGGTATCAATACATTTTAAAGCCTAATTTCTCTACAAGGGCTGACCGAAATTACACCAAATCACCAAAAGTACACTTTCTGGGCAAAGATCTAGCTGTCTGAAAATTTGTGTGTAATTCTGTTCAGCCGTTTTGGCTGTAGGGTTGTCGTACGTTCCTATGGGACACAGTCTGGGGGAAAAGTGTTTTGGGACCCCCCCTTTTTCTTGGCCCCTACTTGATGGATCACCCCAAAACTTCCCAGAAAGGAGCTGAGATGGATGAATTTTTTTGTGAAGTTTTTTCTGAAGATTCATCAAACAGCTTATAATTCATACAGACGTGTGCGGAGGGGATATAGAAATGTATGTTTTGGGAAATGCAGAATACTATCTCCCTCTCTAGATAACACTTCACAATGGGTATCAGACTACCTAATATTATAATGTAATTGTAGCCTAGACCTCCTTTCGGAAAGTATATTCAGTATTTTTCTTGTGGACACTCGCACAGCCGATTGGTCTCATGCTTCCTCATCAGGTCGCATCCATTTCCCTAAAAACCAGTGTTGGCTCAACCATGTTCCATGGAGCATTTTGGAAAATATTCTAATCCTAATGGTGAATATTAATAGTAAAAATACCTAGAGGTCCCCGAGTTTTCCCTTAATTTTGGGTGCCACTGGAACGATTAAAATAGAATGAGTTACTTAAGTGAAATAAGGGGAGGGAAACTACCCCTATACCCTCATCCTAAATCGGCATTAATCAGCCCTTTTTCTTGGCCCACACAGAGCCCTGGGCTTTCTTCAGAACTGATTTTTAATCCCCGTTTCCTATTATGTGCAAATGTCATTGTTTTGTCAAAACGTTTGGCCTTTCACATGCCAATTGTCACAACACAAGACATGGTATAAACATTAACAGGTAAGGATGGCCTACTTTCTTGTGGCCCAAATGGAGAGGCGTTTATTGGCACCATCCTAGGTGTATACTAACACTGTATACAGGCTGGTGGGACATGTCTCTGTAGTCTCACTCACTCCAAGAGTTGCATATCTCCAGTAGTTCTACATTGACAGAGAAGTGTGGCTCAATGGTTAGAGCGGCAGACCCTGATGCAGAGGTCTAGCCCGGGACCAGGGTTCAATTCCCCGCCTCGGCGGGTCTTGGGCTCAAAATTCCACGGGCCTGATAATTCTCGCCTCGGTTCCTATTCCAATCATGGAGTCCCACTCTGCAACTCTGGGCAATAGCTTGCTTAATCTCCACAACGGCCCCCACAACGCTAAGGATGCCTGGCCTTCACCCTGGGGGTGCCCAAGAGTGGACGCCTCACAGGGAAAGCCAGGACGGGTTCCACAGCGGTATTCGTACAAGCGCCTTGAGACCCTTGCGGGTGAGTAGTGTGCTATACAAGTATCAATTTACACCTATGTCACGAAACACATGTATCGCATATATTTTACAAATTAAGCATTCCGGGTATAATAATAGCCCAACATACATTACATGTAACATAGTAATTGTCTCATTGCTGTTTCATGACAGTAATACTTGAACCGCAATATGAACTGAATTACGTGCATTGAATGGTTGTTAATTAGGTTTAATCTCAAAACGTAACATGCAGTGGCAGAGCTAATTGGTCTGGGGGTCACCATCAGACTTTTGCTTGCTCTACATTTTTATCTTGATTTTTACAAAACTTTATTGGTGGGAAAGTTAATGGGACCTCCTCAATATAAAAAAAAAAAAAAAAAGTACAAACATTGGCTATAAGCAAAAATATTTTTGGGTCTGAAAAGGAACTAATTGCCATAGTCCTCCCTGGCACTTAACGGAACTACTTTGTGTATAGATGTGTTCCTTGTGAAAGGGCTTAATATCGTCACTTATTGTGAAGTTAGCCAATGGATTAAGTGGGCTGAACCACTGCCTCATACTGTTTATGCTGTAGTGGGTGGAAGAAAAATGAAACAAATGAATGGAGAGGGGTGGCCTAAAGCCCCTAGAATGATGTATATTATACATATATACATACAAGGTGAGAAAAACAAATAGAACTTGGCTAGCGCCAGACCCAAAAATGGGCAGAACTTACAACCCGCCATCTAATTCTTTGCCTATGCATTAGTGTATTGGTACGTGCTTTGTATCAGCAAGCAACTTTCGAAAGGTAATTCTTTATGCATTACAGATAAGCCGCCTCCCTGAGCCAGCACCCTCCGGCCAGCTCAGCGAACCCCAGCCAGGCCGCCGACAACCTCACGAAGTGGATCAGTAACTGCGCGGACGAACTCGCCCCACTGAGGACCCCGCCCAGCAGACCCGGCAGTAAAAGAGCCCCATGGTTCACCGACGAACTCAAGAGCTCCAAGAAGAACTGCCGAGCCCTCGAGAAAGCCTGGAGAAGGGAACCCACGCCTCAAGCTCGCCACCCGGAAACACCACCAGCTGATCCGCATCGCCAAGAAAACGGCTTTCAAAAACCGACTGGACAACAACGCACACAACTGCAAGGAACTCTTCAACATCGTGAAAGAGCTCTCCAACCCCAACGCCGGAAACAACGACATCACCCCTTCGCAAGACCTCTGCAACTCCCTCGCCTCCTACTTCCACAACAAGATCGCGGACATACACTACAGCTTCAGCACTCTACCGACGCACGCCACGACCGTAGCAACGCCACCCACCACCACCCTCCGCGCCTGGACCCCGGTCAACACCGAAGACACCACCCACACGATGAACTCCGTCCACTCCGGATCTCCGACCGACCCCTGCCCTCACCACGTCTTCAACAAAGCTGACGCTGTCATCGCACCCCACCTGCGGGACATCATCAACACTTCATTCGACACCGCCACCTTCCCCGAGAGCTGGAAGCACGCCGAACTCAGCGCTCTACTAAAGAAACCTACAGCAGACCCCACCGAACTCAAGAATTACCGCCCCATCTCTCTACTCCCGTTTCCAGCCAAAGTCATCGAGAAGACCATCAACAAACAGCTGGCCACCTTCCTCGAGACGAATGGATCCCTCGACCCATCGCAGTCCGGATTCCGTGCCAACCACAGCACCGAGACCACCCTCATCGCCGCCACTGACGACATCCGAGCCCTGATGGACAACGGGGAAACAGCGGCCCTCATCCTCCTAGACCTCTCCGCCGCTTTCGACACGGTCTGCCACCGCACCCTAGTGCAGCGCCTCAGCAACGTCGGAATCCAGGAGAAGGCGCTGGAATGGATCGTATCCTTTCTCGACGGTAGAACACAAAGAGTCCGCCTACCAACGTACAAGTCAGAGGCCACCAAAGTCATCTGCGGCGTCCCTCAAGGATCCTCACTGAGCCCGACTCTCTTCAACGTCTACATGAGCCCCCTCGCGGCCATCGCACGCCAACACAACCTCAACATAATCTCCTACGCCGACGACACCCAGCTGATCCTCTCCCTGACCAACGACCCCGCCGCGGCCAGAGCTAACCTGCACGAAGGGATGAGAGAAGTAGCCGAGTGGATGATGACGAGCCGCCTGAAGCTGAACACAGATAAGACGGAGGTCCTCATCCTGGGCTCCTCACCCTCCGCCTGGGACGACTCCTGGTGGCCCCCCGCCCTGGGTACCGCACCCAAACCGACGGACCACGCACGCAACCTGGGCTTCATCCTGGACTCCTCCCTCTCCATGACCAGGCAAGTCAACGCCGTCTCCTCGTCGTGCTTCAACATCCTGCGCATGCTTCGGAAGATCTTCTGGTGGATCCCCACAGAGACCAGGAAGACCGTCACCCAGGCCCTCGTCACCAGCCGACTGGACTACGGCAACGCACTCTACGCCGGAACCACCGCCAAGATCCAGAAGAGACTCCAGCGCATCCAGAACGCCTCAGCCAGACTCATCCTCGACATCCCACGACACAGCCACATCTCCGGACACCTAAGAAACCTGCACTGGCTCCCGGTCAACAAGAGAATCACCTTCCGCCTCCTTACCCACGCACACAAAGCTCTCCACGACCAAGGCCCGAGCTACCTCAACAACCGTATCAACTTCTACGCTCCCAAGCGCCACCTCCGATCCGCCAGCCACGCCCTCGCCGCCGTCCCACGCATCCGCAGAGCCACTACAGGAGGATGGTCCTTCTCCTACCTGGCCGCCAAGACCTGGAACTCCCTCCCGGCCGGCCTGCGCCTGACCCAAGACCACCTCTCCTTCAGGAAGAAGCTCAAGACCTGGCTGTTCGAGCAGTAGCGGCACCCCTCCCCCCCCAAGCGCCTCGAGACCCTACGGGTAGGTAGTGCGCTCTATAAATGTCTTTGATTGATTGATTGATTGGTTTGGCCACATCACACACTGTACTAGTGTAAGTTTAACTTAAATTGAAAAATGTGATGTGCGCCTGGTGCGGGCAGTGCAAGAGTGTAGACCCGGCCCTGTCAAGAAAGTGCCGGTGCTAAGCACCGGCACAAATTATGCCCTGCAACTGAATCACAGTTACCACAAATTGATCCAATTAGGGAGAGGTGTGGCCGAACGGCTAGAGCGGTTGACCTTGAAGCTGGAGAACCGGGCTCGATTCTCAGCAATGATGCTCAACATCCTGTGATTCTGGGCAAATCACTTCATCTCCCTGTGCCTAACAAAAACGAATGTGTCCCTGTGTAACGCAACTGGTGCTCATGTAAAGCGCTCTGATATCCGATACCTTCGGGTCAAGTTTGCGCTATATTAAACTCCGGAAATAAAAGGAAACCTTTAAAGCATCCTAGATTTGGGGTATTTATCTGCTGCTCTTGTCTGGACTCCAAAGTATACGCTGCACTGAATGCAGGATTGCCTTTTGCTTGTGTAGCACCCTTCACCGCAGGGCATTTTGAATGACCATATTCAAGATGGTTTAAACTGCATTATAAAGATCACCCAAAAATGGCAGCTGTCTGCATGCATGAAAGCATCCAACTTCACTCTTTCCTCCATAGAACATACATAAGTGCTGCAGCATGCTAGCTATGACTTGGTTTAAGCACTCTCTGTTATGCGCACTTAATATCAAAACTTGTATAGACCACTCTTCAGTCAAACACTTTATATTTATCCATGTTCTCCCATTTAATCCGTAAGTGCATTTTTCACTCCTTTTGTATAAAATGTATGCATAGCTACGGCCACAGCCCACAAAAAGAGTATAAGTCTGGCCCTAATGCACAACCTCTACATAGTGCATATGCAAGCACCAAAAGAGCGGGTAGCACGCTCCCACGGAGTGGCAAGCAACCTACCTGCAAATAGATTTTGCTGCTTTATCAGCTGTATGAGGCTTTATATTATTTAGATTTATGATCAAACCTGGTCATTTTGAATCAGGGGTCTCCAACCTTTTCTGTAATAAGTGCTACTTATGCTCAATGAAAATCACCCTGAGCTATAAATATCATTAGTTTTGTAATAATGACCACATCGTATAAGATTAAATTAGTGGCCCTCAATTAAAAATTAATGGAGGTCGTAACCTCAGGGCAGGGATGCCAGAAATTATCACTCCAGTGCATCAGGCAGGCTTGGCACATGCATTGTAAAAAACACTTTGTCAAATTGGAATTCCTTTACATGGGTAATACATAGCAGACGTAGCTATAACTCCTGGCACCAAAGTCCAGGTAATAATATTAGTAATACGTTTTACCCAGTGCCACGTGATTCATAACATAAATATCAGCTTTACATTTATTTTGGAAATTCAACCCTTTTTCTCCAAATTCGCTTATGAGGTCTGAAAAAAACACAAATTTTTGTCTCAGATGTCTCAGAAGCCCACTTTTTAATTTTGAATACATCTATTAATTCAGCCAGGCAAAAGCCTCAAATTTCGTAAACTGGACTGCACACAGGAGAGCTACTTGCAGGTAGGCTGGAGAGCTACCACTAGCACACGAGCTGCTCGTTGGAGAAGCCCGTTTTAAATGCAGGTTTGTGTGGATCTTGTCTCTCAGAGTTCCCATGCACAAAATGGAATTCAAAACAAGATGTCCACAATTGAGAAGTCTGTCAAACACAAGAAAAGCACCCTGGAAACTGGGGATCCCTAGCCCCAGAGTCACAATATAACAGTCCGACATCTGGGTACTAACATGCGTCAATGTATGAGTTTATCTTTTCTGCATATCATATTCAACAGCCTCTGAGGTACAAGCACCATAAGCTTCTCCCGCTTTCTTAGTGCTTAGATATTTGAATCATAAATTTAACAAAACATAGTTGCCACGGGCTTCCATTACTGACCTTTGTCCAAGTTGAACATCAGATAAATTTATGTGTGATGGAAAGTCCACAACATTCATAGCTGGGTAGGCGTGCATCGGGACAATTAACGTGTCATCTCCCTGGGAACAAGAATATTTGGAAAACATTCAGGTTAATTACACAATGTGAGTCATTTTCTCCAGTATAAGAATGGTCTCTAGGATGCTGCACTACGACTTCCCCCTCCATGCATTTTAATTCACATTAAGCAGTGGATTCCTGTCAGTGCTAGACACTGAAAACAGATTTCCACAAGAATGGTTTGTATAGTTTGCTTTTATATTTTGGACATTTCCATGCGTTGATTACAATTTTGCATTTTAATCTCGTCAAGAGTGCATGTCAAGCGAATTTATTTTAAAACATTTTTTTATTAATGTATTGCCTTACATAGCGCGCACTCGAACCTACCGAGTTGCAAGGTGGTGTAGATACATATTCAAAAGACAGAATCAACCATATGACGACCGTGGTAGCATAAACATTTCCACTAAACCGATACGGTTTTTAAAGCACTTCACAACAGTTGTGACTCTGACAAGAGCATGACACGGACAGATATTTGTTGTAAGGTTTACCATGGATAATCAGGAGTAGTAAACAGTTCAGACACAACTGATGCAAACACAAAAAATAGAAGAGGCGGCGGCGCACAAATGATTGCATGGAACCCTAGAACTTTTCTTTAGTATTTGTCATAAATTATCATGATTAGTAAAAGGTCAAACAAGCATTGAAGTATTGAACGCCCCCCCCCCAACCCCCCCCCCCCCACCTCCTGTATTACAGTCTTCCAGTGTATCCATGTTACTTGTTTACCCCACCACATCGGTTAACGCAATTCACAGGGTGTGCCTGCTCTTGAAAGGGCCAGTCATTTAACATCCGAGAGGAGGATTTTAACATTGTAGTAGTAATGAGTGAGAATGAGATAGATCAGAAATTTTTGCCCCCAGGCCAGGAACATTTGTCCGGTAACCCCTGACGGTCAGGAAACTTATTGAGGACATTGCACTTTGACTTTCTTTGGAAGACTTGACATTTTTTAGGATTTTTAGGACACATTTTATGAAATTATTATTTTGGACACTGTTTTCTACATCTAGTGATCTACGTTTTTCTCCTTTGTACATAGATACATATACAATAAAAACAAGAATCAAAGTTTAATAATACTTGTTATTAATGTAATTTCTGGCATAATAATGAAATGTATAATTAGACGGATAATGCTTAACATTTACTTCTCAAAGCCATACATCTCCAACACTTTGAATTTAAAATGATTGCTTTACATACTTTAGTAAGCACTGAAGAAAGACCAGAAACTATTTCAAGCAATATTTGAATTTTTAATAACATAAATTAATATTCCTTGGTTCAAATTATTGATTTTTAGCCAAAACGTTCTTCTTGTGAGAGAGTTCACTGTGGTTCACGGCATGTGTGAAGAAACGCATTTTAAATTATATCAGCACTTTACACATGAAGTTTGTGACACAAGGAGTGTGTAGGTGAAAACAGTGGTAAGTGGATCAAAATAGAAAGATTGAAGAGATAAATTTGTCTGTACCGGGGCGGATCGGGCATAGGCTAAATAGTTTTGTGAATTCAGCATTGGGTCGTTAAATAATTAGAATACAAAACAAATATACCTTGTACCTCTACAGTTTTGTTAAGAACTACTATTATCGACTGATAATGCGAAAAATCTGAATGGTCGTAGTAGCCATATAAACGGCACCAGTATAGCATTAAAAAAAGAGGAGATCAATAAAACCCTATTGTTAAGTGGCCCAAAATTAAAATGGTCTGTATGCCTTAAATAAAGAGGAAATTGTTGCTCGAAGCATCTTGTTATATTAAACTAGATGACATGACTTTAACAAAAAAGAAGGAAAATGAAGTATGTTGAAAGCATAGTGGTAAAATGGTAAAGTGATATATTGGTGATGCTTAAAGGCACAACAAAAATACGACACCTCCCATTTTTAAAGAATTGCCTTCAGAGTTAGGCTATGGCAAAAACAGGGGAACCCACTATGGGAAACTGGAAAGGATAATAAGAATGAGAGAAAGAGGCATAAAGAGGAAGGAAATGCCTAGACGTGGATCCTGTGCACACTGTGCAACTGGATTCAAGCTAGTCTGGCTGATGAGGGGTAACGCCCCGAATCTGGTCCCAGGATGCTTGTTTCAGGTCCAGGAGGAACTGGCCAGGCAGTTCTGGCTGGACTGTTCCCATAGGAAGGAAGGTCAAAACTGATTTGCATGTGGCTGGGTCCAAACCGGGGTGGCACATAAACAATGTATTATCAAATCATGAGGAGGGAGAAAGAAGGGATTGTGATCCATTCAGCTTCCTTACAACAATGTTCAAAATCAAATGGGAATGAATCACTTGACCTGAGTAACCAGGGTTTGTAAAGTTTGTGTGGTATACCGTTAAAAAAAAAACTCATTCACGTACACAAGTCGGAGACCTGCTTTAAAAACGTGACAGCATCTTTTTGGGGTTTGGGAATGCTTCCTCCAACCGGAGGTAAACCACTGGTTATTGCAGTAGTGATCAAAGAAAGGTGAGGGTGCTCTGGTGAAGTGAGAATTAATGAATGTGGTGTTAAAATCTTGTATTTACCCAGATTTATACATTTAATCGGTCTGGGTTCAAGATGCTTAAAAACAGTGCCGTGCGTAGGAAGACTTGTTAGTGGTCTACCGCACTGAAAGTGTCCATAAAAAGGTTGACATGTTTCAGCCCTTGTAGTTGCCCGTGTGGGTGAGGGGGGCTTTCTTCAAAACCTAGAGAGAGTGGAGGCCGTTTCTTGCTTGGGTCTCCTTGAATCTGGCTGAGATTGGCCCGATTCTGAAAATGGTCAAATACTACCTGTTTGGAATAGAAATACAAAACAAAAAACAAATGTGGGAATGTCATGTTGTGCATTCTTCCAAATGTATGCTGTCTCTACAAAGAAGAAATTAAGCAACTGGAAAATGGCAATTCTTACTTTCATGCAAATTCATTAGATATGGCAAAAAAAATCTCAGATTTTTCTAAAAGACTCAGTAGTGTCCTGCTAGAAGAACAGAGCCCAAGTAACTGAAAAATGGCAATTCTTAATCTGTGCATTGTACAATACATCATATGGTTGTGTTATTTAATATGTTGGCTGGATAAGAGGTGTAGTACGATGTTTTGGCGGAGACATGTTAAAGAATACGCTATTTTTCAGTTACTTGGGCTCTGTTCATCTAGCAGGACACTCCTGAGTCTTTTAAAAATATGAGAAAAACTTTTTGCCATATGTAATGAATTTGCACGAAAGTATGAATTGCCATTTTCTAGTTACTTAATTTCTTCTTTGTAGAGAGCATACATTCGGAAGAATGGGCAACATGACATTCCCACATTTGTTTTTTGTTTTGTATTTCTAGTCCAAGCAGGCACTATTTGACCATTTTCAGAATCGGGCCAATCTCACCCAGATTCAAGGAGACCCAAACAAGAAATGGCCTCCACTCTCTCTAGGTCCTGAAGAAAGCCCCCCTGACCCACATTTGCAACTACAAGGCCTGAAACATGTTGACCTTTTTTAGACACTTTCAGTGCGGTAGACCACTAACAAGTCTTCCTATGCACGCCACTGTTTTTAAGCATCTTGAACCCAGACTGATTTACGAGATTTTAACACCACATTTATTAACTCTCACTTCACCAGAGCACCCTTACCTTCCTCTAATCACTGCTGCAATAACCAGTGGTTTACCTCTGGTTGGAGGAAGCATACAAAACAAACCCAATGATGATGCTGTCATGTTTTTAAAGCAGGGCGGAGAACCAAGATATACCGCCTTTCCGACTTGTGTACGTGAATGAGGGTTTTTTAACGCTACACCACGCAAACTTTACATACCCTGGTTACTAAGGTCAAGTGATCCATTCCCATTTGATTTTGAAAATAAAGAATGTATTCAACCCAGCTCTAAGACTAGGGGTGAAAGTTTGACAATGTTCAACATTCTGTTCATCGTCTTTTTGTGTTTCTTTAAGAGATATGCAGAACCATTGGGCCCCATTTCCTCAATATGTATCTTGTGGCCATCGAGGTTGGAATAATGTCACCAGACCTGAGGAGAGCCACAATAGTGGTGAACCACAAACACAGGAAGCCAGCGACAGACTGTGGCTCTTATCGTCAGATTTCTCTGCTTAATGTGGAGACCAAGATCGTAGCAACAGTACCGGCCACCAGACGTATTGGTGTTATATTCCCTCTGATTCATGGCTATCAGTCTGGATTTATGCCTAGCAGTCCACCAGGCTCATCCTCCATAGACCCATTTGGCTGGTGGAGGTACACTCCCACAGAGACCTCCATCTATTCCTTTCCCTGGATGCCAAAAAGGCATTTGATTTGGTACATTTGCCTTTCCAGCAGGTTGGCTTTGGGGTGTCATGGGTTGCGCTACTCTATGGGGGAGCCACGGTATGAGTTAACTGAGTCCCCTTGTCAGGATTTCCTATTGGGAGGGGAACCCAGCAGAAATGCCTCCTGTTTCCTCTCGAATTTTCCCTCATGCTGGACCAACTATCCTGTATGGTCTGTGCTCGTCCAGATATTGCAGGTTTTCAAGCGATAGGATCCACGATTCAGATGAAAAGATTTGGTTATATGCAAAGGATGGTCTTCTATATATTAAGCAACCAGAAATGATGATCATTTTGGTGTTCTAAGTCTTTGACTGCTAAATTGGTCCTATATTTAACTAGGGGGCAGCTAGACTTGTTGGCCCTCCCTGTAAGGCTGCCAACGGACTGAGAAGGATTCCAATATCTTGGGATTAATGTCACTCCAGACCGAGAGAGGTGCTTAGAAAGGAATCTAAAAAGGGTGACGGTGGAGTTCCAAGTGGAGGCAGACCTCTGGAAGACATTGCCGTTAAAGCTAATGGGCAGAACAGCCAGGTTTGAAATGGACACCCTCTCGAAATGTCTTTATATTCTCCGGAACACATACTATAAGATCAGAATTGATGAGGGACTCAGGTAACTTTTGTGGAATAATGGGTGTTAGACCTGGCATCTTTGGCGTGGTTTTCCCCTATCTTTTTGCCTCTACCTCCTGTGTTTTTGATGCTGTGCTGGATTTCGTTTTTGCTGGTTTAGATGCTTTGGACACTCTGTAACTGCTGATCAGTGCCAGAGTGTAAGTGCTCCCTATGTAAATTGCTATTCTGATTGGATGTACATGTTTGGCATATTTGTGTCCCCATGAAGTCCCTAGTAAAGTGCACAGGGTGTGCCAGAGCTGGTGATGACAAATGCTATTAGTGGGCCTGCAGCACTGATTGTGCCACCCACAGGAGTAGCTCTAAAATGGTGTCTCAGGCCTGCCACTGCAGTGCCTATGGGCAGTTTAGAAACTGCCATGTCCTCCTGGGCAGTGTCCCCACTGACCAGGCCTAACCCTTCCCTTTTTGTGCACATCAGTCACCCCTATCGAAGGCCCAAGGTACCCCCCTGGGCAGGGTGCAGTGTATGTGAAAGGTAGAGCATGTACTAGTGCAGGTGACATGCTCTGATAGTGAATTACAGCCATTTTCGTTTTTCACTATTGTAAGGCTATCTTGCTCCATTGGTTAACTTGGGGGATGCTGGCTACAGTGGCTTCAAGCATTTCTTCCCATAGGAACAAGATAGGACATACGTATCTAGTATCCCTGAACTCAGAATTTAATAACACATCTTTTAGGAAAGGTTGTTTTTAAATCCTGTGTTTGAGAACAGCACTTTTAGAAAGAAATGCGTTACTTACCTGTAACAGCAGTTATCCAGTATTGGTGTCTTTCATAGATTCACATGCCTGAATCATTCCCCGTCGCCGAGACGGGAGCCTCCGGTACATAAAAAAGTAATGTCCTATAGACATACATAGAGAAAATAGGCCTAAGGGCCTCCCCTTAGTAGCCTTTCTTCTTCCTTATGTAAAAAGGACCAAACTCTCACAGTTAGCCAATCAGCTCCGACCTCCCTCTAGAACCTTCCTGGGAGGAGCCTCAGTCCCTCAGATTTTCGTACGCACCCAGCTAGGTTGGCGTAATACTGTCAGATAGGGATGTGAGTCCTTCCAGGGGAGGCGGGAGGGTTGCATGTGAATCTATGAAAGACACCAATACTGGATAACTGCTGTTACAGGTAAGTAACGCATTTCTTATCCAGGATTTGGGTGTCTTTCATAGATTCACATGCCTGAATCAGAGTAGCTAGCAATTATATATGCACATTTGTGATGCAAGTTGCTCTGCAGTCATGTCAGACAATATACATATCATCAATAACATGGGAAAAACAGCGTAAGCAGAATCATACAATCAGAATGAATGTGCATACCTGGATGGTGGGATGTAGGAAGGCTCACCTCACTGAAAGAGATGGCGCAGCACGGCCTGGCCCACTGCTGCATCCTTCTGAAGCTCAATATCCAGGCAGTAGTGCCTGGAGAAAGTGTGCGGAGACTTCCAGGTCGCCGCCCGGCATATGTCCAAGATTGGCACTCCAGCGAATAGCGCCGCTGACGTGGACATCGCCCTGGTGGAATGAGCAGTAACACGATCAGTCAAAGGCCGTCCGGCCTGGTCGTGGCAGAATGCAATCGCCGAGGAGATCCATCTGGAGATGCTCTGTTTCGTAAGAGGCCGGCCCAATCTTGGGCTGCTGTATGCCACGAACAGCTGTGTAGACTTTCTGAGATCCTTGGTTTTATCCAAGTAGAACTTTAGGCATCGTTTGAGATCCAAAGAATGTAGTGCCCTTTCCGCCGCCGTGGAAGGGTTCGCAAAGAAGGACTTAAGGACAATCGGTTCATTGAGATGAAAGTCCGAAGGCACCTTTGGTATAAATTTAGGGTTCGGTCTCAGCACCACCCTGTCTTGCCTGAATTGCATATATGGTTCCTGAATGGACAATGCTTGTAGCTCGCTAACTCTCCTGGCCGATGTCAGAGCGAGCAAGAGCGCCGTTTTCCAAGAGATGTGTTTGATAGATGCCCGATGAATGGGTTCAAACGGATGTCTCATGAGTTGGTTGAGTACCAGATTCAGTTGCCAGGTCGGAGGAACCTTCCGAGGCCTCGGAAAGGATCTGTAGAGCCCCTTCAGGAATTGTTTGACCAGCCTACTTGACCACAGGGAAGGTCCTGTGAAGGTCCTAGTGAACCGAGAGATAGCTGCCAGGTGAACCTTAATGGATGCGTGTGCTAGTCCTGACTGTGCCGAATGTAGGAGGTATGGCAATATCTGTTCAGGGGTGACATCAAGCGGCCGCAGGCCCTGGTCCGAACACCAAATGCAGAACCTTTTCCACTTGAGGGAGTAGGTTTTGTTCGTACTACCTGCCCTCGCTTTCGCCAGAACCTCCCTGCAGTCCTGCGGGATATCTAGGTCACAGAACTCTCTGTGCTCAGGAGCCAGGCCGATAACTTGAGCGAGCGGAGGCTCGGGTGCTGTACCTGTCCGTTGGACATCGTTATGAGGTTCGGGTGCTGCCTCAGGCGAATCGGAGGCCTGATGGAGAGGCGAAGCAGATCCGAGAACCAGTGTTGTCTCGGCCAGAACGGAGCAATCAGGATCAGGGTGCAAGGCTCCGCTTTCATCTTCCGGAGGAGCCTCGGGATCATCGGAAACGGAGGAAAAGCGTACGCAAACGCGCTGAACCAACCGATGGAAAAAGCATTTCCCAGTGACCCCTGTTGGGGATGCCAGCTTGCGTAGCTTGGGCATTTGGCGTTCCCCTTGGTGGCGAACAGGTCGATTTTCGGGACACCCCACTGAGAGAAGATGTGAGCCAGAGTGTCGTCGTTCATTTCCCACTCGTGGGAGAGGGATCTCTGTCTGCTGAGGGCGTCCGCGATGGTATTGTCCTTTCCGGGAACATAGTCCGCTTTGAGCGAGATTCCGCGCAACACCAGCCAGTTCCAGATTTTCTGCGATCCGCGTGATAGAGAGAGCGACCGCGTTCCCCCCTGTTTGTTCAGATAGTGCATCGTCGTGGTGTTGTCTGTTTTGACGAGCACCGGGGAGTTCTGGATGCGTGGCAGGAAGGCTTGTAGAGCAAGATAGACCGCCCTCAGCTCCAAAAGGTTTATATGGAGCAGTTTCTCCTGATCCTCCCACTTGCCGCTGATCCGAAGGTCCTGGAGAACAGCGCCCCAGCCCTCCAGGGAGGCATCCGTCGTGATTACCAGAGGCGCCGCCGGAAGGAGAAACGGCAAGCCTGTCGTTAGATTCTTTCGATGTCTCCACCATTGGAGACCTTTGGAAATACTCGGCGTTATCCTTACAGTGTCTTCGAACGAGCCAGTACTTTGAGTCCATTGTCTCGTGAGAGCTTCCTGCAAGGGGCGCATCCTGAGCCTGCAGTGAGGGATGAGAAGTATGCAGGAAGACACCATTCCGAGTAGGGAGGTGTAAGTCCGGACTTTGAGGCGTGTTTTTGCTGCCACAGCCGTGGCTAGGGACAATATCTTGTCCGTCCTTTCCTTCGAGGGGAAGGCCCTTGCGCACTCCGTGTCCAAGGTAGGCCCGAGGAAGGTAATCTTTGTCGTAGGAGTAATGCAGGACTTTTTGAGATTGAGGGTCAATCCCAGCTTCTGAAAAAGAGTGGTGCAGGCGTTGGAGGATTCGGCTGCGCCTTCGGGTGAGGGTGCCTTTACCAGCCAGTCGTCCAGGTAGGGGAAGACTTGGTGACCCAGCTGACGTAGAAAAGCCGCCACCGGTGCAAGGCACTTCGTGAAAATCCGCGGCGCGGATTTGAGGCCGAACGGTAGGACTTTGAACTGATAATGCCGGTCTGCCACCTCGAACCTCAGGAACTTTCTGTGACGCTTGAGGATGGGGATGTGGTAGTAGGTGTCCTGGAGATCCAAGGAAGTCATGAAATCTCCCTTTTCCAGTGAGCCTAGGATTTCCTGGATTGTCACCATCCTGAATGATTGGCTCCGTAGGAAGGTGTTGAGCGCCCGGAGGTCCAAGATGGGCCTCCACTTGTCTTCCTTCTGTCGCACAAGGAAGAAGTGGGAATAAAATCCCTTCCCCTTTAAGGATGCTGGAACCCGTTCGATCGCTCCTTTGTGTAGCATGACAGACAGTTCTTGGAGAAGGAGGCGTAGGTGCTTGTGCGCCCGTCTCTGGGGAGGTGTATTGGGAGGGATGTTGGTGAATTTGAGAGAATGTCCGAATCGTATCATTTGCAGGACCCACCGGTCCGTGGTAATTTGGTGCCAATTGGTGAGGAAATGGGTCAGTTTTCCTCCAATTTGAAAGGATGGAGAGGGTTGTAGGACTGGCTGGAGTAAGTGGTCACTGGCGGCCGCCAGTGCCCTTCTTGGGATTTTTGCCTCTGAAGGTAGATCTGCCATAAGAAGATTGTCGACCTTGTTGCTGCTTGTGCTGGTATTGAGTTCTGTTATTGTACGAATAAGAGGACCTGTTCTGATAGGAACCCCTATAGGAGGACTGACCTCTGGCGCGGCTGCCTCGAAAGGACTGGTTTCGTGACTGCAAAGTGCCCAGTGCCCTGGCGGTATCGGTGTCCTTCTTAATGGCTTGCAGTGCCTCATCGATTTTATCTCCAAAAAGATGCTGGCCGTCGAAGGGCATGTCCAGCACCTTCGATTGAACCTCCTGGCGGAATGACGTAGCTTTTAGCCAGCCTTGATGGCGCAGAACCGCAGCTCCAGCAAGCTGACGGAAACCAGTCATGGCTGCATCAATAGCACAGTCGATTATCTCCGCAGCCGAATTCTGACCTTCCACAAGGAGAGCCTTGACTTCGCTCTGGACGGCGTCGGGCAGTTCTTGTACGTAAGGGGCTATGTCCTCCCAGAGTTGGCGATTGTAACGCCCCAGCAGCGCAATGGAGTTGGCCACCTTGATGGTCATGGCTGACGTAGTCGTGAACCTTTTTCCTATCGTGTCCAGTTTCCTGCCTTCCTTGTCAGGAGGCGCGGACAGCGGGGAGGACGGGTTGCGGGAGTGTTTCTGGGCCGCCTGAGTAACCACCGAATCCGGTTTAGGGTGGCCGTTGAGGCAAGCCGCCGCCGTAATTGGGGCTTTATATTTCTTGTTCAGGCGTGGTACCACCGCGGGTACCGAAGCGGGCGTTAGCATCAATTTCTTGCCTTGATCCCATAGGAACTCTATAATCGGAATAGATTTAGCTGACTTTTGGTTCTGCTCTTTGAAGTCATGCAAAAAGCATTCCGTTTCAGTCGATTCCACGACCATATGGAATCTCTTAGCCGCCCTGTCCACCAGTTTGTGGAAGCCGCCAATGTCCACAGGCACCGAGTCCGCTTGGCGTGGGTGCGGTGAAGCTGGAGACGACGAAGCTGGGGATGACGCTACATATTCATCTTCGTCATGCTGGTCCGAGTGGACGTCTTGGACCTCTCCTTCCTCCAATTCTTCCTCCTCCTCCTCATCTTCTGAGGATTCCTCTGCCTGAGGTTGGACCTTGTCACGGGGTCTCACCACCTGAGGTCGGACCTGTTCGCGGTTGTTTTGAGCGGGAGGGTGATTTGGGGCGGATGCCGGGGTATGTGTGACAGGTGTCTGATTCCCACTGTCCGCATCTGGGAAGCTTTGTTTATAATCTTGTACAAGGTACCGCAGGTCATTGACAAGAGTCGCCGGCAGGCATATCATCGGGGTGACCTACGTGCGAACACTAGTGTGGACGGAGTGTTCCTGGTAAGTGAACTCCTCATGCTCCTCATCAGTACTTTGGCATTTGACGTTAAGGTCCGAGATAGAGGTAGCGGGACCCGGCTGGTCATCCTCTTCAGATTCCTCACTTTGGAAGATTTCCTGAGGTGGCTGCATTTCCACTCTGCTCGGAGACGTTGTTTCCGGGGTAATCTGCAGCTTGGCAGTTTTGCCAGACGTGGTCTGTAATCCTGCTGCCGTCGAGGGAGCCGTTGACAGTGTTAACGAGAGGGCGGACACTTCGACCAGTTTGGATTTCTTCCAGGGCGCTGTCAGTGCCATCTCCGTCGACGATTCGCCCGTTGACGGAGCCTTCGTCTTTGCTGGCGACAATTCTGCCGTCGACGATGACCTGTCCGAGGGCGGGGTAGTTGACAGCACCTTTGTCGTGGACGGCAATTTCAACGTCGATGTTGTCGTCGTCGATGCACACGTCGACGGTGAGCCCGTTATCGGTGCCTTCGTCGACATTGCCGTTGTAACCGGCGTCTTCGTCGTCGACTCTTTCGTCGACGTCTTCGTGTTCGAGCCTCCCGTCGACGTCTTCATTGTCGACGGTGGGTTCTTCGGCAGCGACTTTGACGACGATGGGCTCGTCAACGCTGACGTCGTCGGCGGGGACTCCGTCGTCGACAAGGCCTTCGTCTTTGACGATGATTCCAGTAGAATGATAGAGGAAACAGGTCTACCCGAGGACGAGGATGTAGTCGTTGTTGTCGTCGCTGAAGGCGACGACGCTGACGTCGTCGACACGGTGGTCGTGACCGAGGTAGTCCTCTGGGCATGTCTGGTGGTTGACGGAGCAGGCTTTTTAAAAGTTTGATCGTCTCGAACAGACACTGAAGATGTCGTAGATCTTGCCTCTGAAGACTTCTTGTGTGCCTTCTTAGGAGGAGTGTCTGTGTGGCCAGGGGAAGTTACCCTGGGCCTCTTTTTAGAGACTTCTGAGGACTTGGAAACACTGCCTTCGGAAGATTCCAGAGTGTCTCTGTCCATAAGCCTGTCGAGCCATACGAGAAGGCGAGCTTCTCTGTCCTTCACAGTCTTTTTAGGGAAGGCCCTACATATCCTGCATTTGTCCGAGACGTGGTCCGGGTACAGGCAATATAAGCACAGATCGTGCTTATCATCCGCATGGATCCGTTTCTTTCCACATGAAGAGCAGGCCTTGAAAAGGGCTTTCTTCTGTGATTCCGACATGGAAGAGGCCTTTTTCTGCGATTCCGACATGGAATAAGGCAGTGGAAGGGAAACACGTACTGTAAGAACAGTGTAGTGAAGCAGTCTATTGAAGATTTGAGATCGAAGAAGCACTTTCAAAGAAAGTTAGATGATTTCGAAGGAAACCTGAGGAGAGCTCAGGCTGGAGACTCCCTAGCACAACGTGCGGTAGAAAATCTGAGGGACTGAGGCTCCTCCCAGGAAGGTTCTAGAGGGAGGTCGGAGCTGATTGGCTAACTGTGAGAGTTTGGTCCTTTTTACATAAGGACGAAGAAAGGCTACTAAGGGGAGGCCCTTAGGCCTATTTTCTCTATGTATGTCTATAGGACATTACTTTTTTATGTACCGGAGGCTCCCGTCTCGGCGACGGGGAATGATTCAGGCATGTGAATCTATGAAAGACACCCAAATACTGGATAAGTTGCTGTTCTCTTGTCTGACCCTTCTGTGTGCCTTGGCCTGTTTGTGTATCGACTGTTTGGTTTGAGAGTGACAGGGGCTGGGGATTCCCCGGGAGGCTGGCTGAGTCAGCCCTAGGCTGAATGACTGCATTTGCAACCTGAGTGGTGGGAGCAGTTGGCACCTGGGCCTGAATAGGGCTGTGCCTGCCTGCCACAATGCTGGCTCCATCTCCTGCTGGGCGGCTGACGACCCTGCCCCTCACTCTGAAAGGAAAGAAGAAGCCAGCAAAACAAAGTACTCAGGATCCACCCATAACTGGTTCAGACCGGGCTCAGGGCCCACATGCACTAAGAGAACAAAGACTTTAGGGGTATAAGTACAGGACCCCTGACAACAGAAAATTAGATCATCCTGGAATCAAGAACGAACCTCTGCCAAGGAGAAAGCTGAATCTGAAGAAGGAAGACTGTCCTGCTGTTGCTCTGCTGGACTGACCTGTTGCTTTGCTGCCAAGGAGAGGGGAAGGACTTTGCTGTGTGCTGTGTCCCCTGTCTTGAAGGAATCTCCAAGGGCCTGAGAAGAGCTGGCTCCCTGTTCTGAAGTCCCAGGAACAAAAGGACTTTACCACCCAGCTTCCCTGAACTCTGCTGAGAGAGTTCTGTCCTTCCTAGAGTGCTTGGTCCAGTTGTGGGGCCGCTGGAAGTTGTACCTGTGCTGGGAAGCTTGAAACTAAGCTTGAGAGACTTTTGCAAGTGAAAAGTGTTGCATCGCTCGCTTGCGGAGCGCATCCCCGACAGTGTGAGAAGTTTCCCGCCGCTACGAAGGTCGAGATCGTCGCAGCGCCTGACGCTGCTGCCAGAGCCGTCGCATCCTTCGCTTGCAGGACGCACCCGATCGTGCGGGAAGCCGAACATCGCTGCGAGTGTCGTCGCAGAGCCGGTCATCGCTGGGTGAGATCGCCGCACCGCTTGCTTGCTGACCGCATCACGTCACTGCGAGCATCGTCGCAGAAACATCGCATCCAGGACCTGCGAGAGAGAGGATCCCCGCTGGACCGCGCATCGTCGCCCCGGAGACGGTCGCAGCCCTACGAGATCGTCGCATCGTGCCTTTGCGAGAACAAACTTCCTACGGAACCTACCCACCGGAATCCATACAAGTGGCCTTCCTCCAGACCGGATTCGTCGCAACACGCCCGGTGCTGCACTGGGGCTGTCGCACCGCCTCCCCAGGGTCTCAGGAGCAACGCATCGCTTGTTTTCCACCGCACCAGCTTCTGCTTTTGGAACTTTGTCGCAACTAAAGGTACTGTGTCTAAAACGTGACGCATCTGTGAACTTTTCACGCAACTGTGGATTATTTTATCGCAACCTAAAGAACTTACATTACAACCTTAGAAACTCTTTTGAAACCATATTCTTGAACTGTGTATGTTGGATTTTTGTCGTTTTGGTCTTGTGTAGTTTAGATTAAATACCTTTATTTTTCTAAACTGTTGTGGTGTCAGTTTGTGGTGTTTCACTGTGTTACTGTGAGTGTTGGTACAAATACTTTACACATTGCCTCCTGAATAGCCTTGACTGCTCGTGCCAAGCTACCTAGAGGGTGAGCAGGGGTTATCTCAGAAGGTTTCCTCCTTACCCTGACTAGAATCAGGGTCCCTATTTGGACAGTGGTACCTACCTCTGCCAACTAGATACCCCCAGTTCTAACAATGGGCATCCCAGGGTAGCACTTCGAACTCTGCAGGCAATCCATACAATGAGAGGTATCATCCTCCCTGATTTCCGAGTTTATTATTGGGTGGCTAACCTAATCGTTATCAATGATTGGAGTTACGCGCCTGGTGATCACCCTACATATGCGGGGAAAAAGACCCAGTTTCACGGCCAGGACTTTCTTCATTACCGTTACAGGGGGAAGGCAACGAGAAGCCTATTCCCTACGACTCAGGTGGTGTTTGAGGTGTGGATTAGGACCAATCAGTGCATGGGATGGGCAACCAAGATTACCAGGGAAACCCCACTCTGGATGGGACAGAGACTCTGGGAACTCGGAAAGTTAGAGAGCTTTGGGTCTTGGGACCCTATTGGTATTTTAAAAGTGGGCGACATCCTTGAAGAGGGTGTCATCATATCATTTCAATCCTTCAGCGAGACTACAAATTGCAAGGTAAGTAATATTGAAAATACCTGCTGCTTCACCATGCACGGGGTACAGAGAGCATCGAGCCATCCTTCCCTTTTGAACCCAAATGCGTTCTCCTTGGTATCCCCACAGATGTGGATGCCCCACATGCCAAGCTACTCTTTAGTAACCTGGGCCTGGTGGGGGGCAAAGAAAGATATGGCCAGGAATTGGGGTGCACCTGAGATACCGTCCCTCCAGGAATGGAAAGTGGGGATAGACTTATACATGGCTGCTGAACACTTACAAACAAATTCTATAAGATCTGGGGTGGTTGGATCCAATACTATGATCTTGAGCTGATGGAAGATGATAATGAGATCCATGTTGATTAGTATATATGACCAGAAAGATGCCTTTATTTGCACTCAACGGCTCTTTGTGACTTGTCTGCTTGTTGCCAACTACTACTTGTGAAATGTGTACAGACAGCTTTCGCATTGCTGCTCTTCTGCTCTATTTTCAAGTTGTTGCCACATTTGAGCATTCTTTTTGTTATTTTCCCAAAAGCAAAATATATATATTTTTTTAATAATTTAGGCCTGTGGGGTAATTTAACAGGTAAAGACCTCTGAAAACTGCATTGACATTACTGAATATAGATGACATCAGGGTAGGTCTATAATGATTTATTATCAGCTCTTCATACTTAAAAACATTGTTAATAATCATGAGCCTCAGATTCATACCCATATGTACAGGAAGTATACACAATTCTGTACAGCCATAGAGATGGCCATAGAGCGTCACAAAACTCAAAAACTGAGTAGCCCATGTGAACTGGATACAACATAGAGAAGCCCATTGAAAGTCACTCTTGTCAGATGTTCAATAGGTGGTGAAATTGAGGGTAGGATTACGAAAGGGCAATAATATTCACATAAAAGTAGACAGTAATAAAACGCTAAAGAGTGCTTTGGCTAACTTTATAGCAGCCAGTAATGCATTTTGGCATCTTGATTAGGCCCATTTATTTACAATTTCTACCCTTAAAATCCATTCACTCTTTTTTTCGGGTGTGAATTCTCAGTTATCACTTCTGGGATTAGATGGTATTTGTTCAATTCTGGCAAACTGAAACGTTGGAATGTTCATAATTGAGTAAGAAATGTTCAACCAGGGGCTGGTTAGCGTCTAATTTGTGGATCTTACTATAATGTTTTAGTTTAATGTTTGATTTTAGTCACATGTGTAACTTCACACTTGGGGAAGTGGGAGAGAAGAATCGCAGTGTGCTAGAGGAGTGAGAGTTCACAAATATACAGGTTGAGGCTGGTATGATGTTCGAATAACCTATCAATGAATTGCCTGTAGGTCCAGCAACAAAGCAACTGGAGTCTATTACCCAGATGTGAGTCAATGTCGCCAGAGTGAAGGGCTCAACAACACCACCTCAGCTCCAGGATGTTAATATGGTACAGTGTCCTTCATCCGTCTGTTCCTTCGGGTGATTATATATATCAGAAGGAATAAAGTAACAGCCATTATGCCAGCAGCATTTTAGATGAACAAAGTTCTGAGCAGTCCCGCTCATGTACTCGCATTGCCAATGCAATTTTTCAGAGTCAAACGCAAACGGATGCCCCAGGCTTGGAGTTCCTGGAAATATGGTTCATGGCACCTCTGTTTCTGCACCACATAGGCAGCAGAGAAAATGGTTACAGCACCACTGCTGGTGCTGTTCCAGTACTGAATACTAGTCTACTCTTCGAGAGCAACTGCAACCGACAGCCTGTATCACCACCCAATCTGTACTGTGTTTAAAAATGAAAGCTAAATAAGGTAATAGGCCTTGCAAAATGGTGACAAATTTAGCCACAAAGTTGTAAAGTATTAGGAGTGTGGTAATGAAAATCTCACTAAATTAAGTAAGAGAAATGTGTAAGTTGATATAAATTGATCTTATGTTTTAGAAAATGTCTAAAAAATGTAATTTTCTAATTACTTTGTGTTAGAAATTGGGTAACTGGTTGGCTGGCTCTGAACCCTGAACAAGCAGTAACCACAGTCCTAGCCAGAGTAAGACACAAACAAACCCAAAATTAACTTGCGCTCAATCCACTGTTAGGTGGCATAGAACTGCCAGGCTTAACTTAGCGGCCACGTGTAAAGTATTTGTGCAACGCTTCAAACAGTAAAACAGTGAAAGCACTACATAAAATGATCCACCAGGTTACAAACATGGAGTTTACATTAATAAATAAAACAAGACCAAAACAACAAAAATCCAATCAATCAGTTGAACTGGAGTTATTAATTTTTAAAGAATAAACTATAAAATAGTGCCTCAAAGCAGAAACCACCAACTGTGGTTATCTGTTCGTGCTGGACAAGGTCAAAATCAAAAGATCAGGCTGACAGCCATAGAGCTCAAGTAGGAATCCCAGATAAGTCCCACTGAAGGTTTAACTTCTCAAATATCTTGCTGAGAGTCCTGTTCCCGTTGGAGAGGGATGCAGGGAGCAAGGAGAGCATTGCGGTTAGTAATTGACATGATGCAAACAGCAGGCCAGGTACCGCAGTAGTGCAAGCTGGAGCTTTGTGGTGGTGGTCCTCCGAGAGAAAGCAATGCTTGCTGTGTGAGTAGATGGGCTGCCAGGAGCTTGCTCTGAATTTTAGCGCATGGTTCCCGTGTAAACTGACCCGTTTGTGGTCGTAAAGAGCCCAAAAGCTTTATTTAAAGAGCCAGGGAGCCACACCAAGGGTCCAGGGCTTGAGATGCACAACTTGGGGGTCAGGAACCCACTACAGCTGGGCTAAGAAGATGGATGGGGAGCCGTTTATGTTCCCGAGGCTCAGGTCAGGAGGCGAACACTAGCCCTTTAAGTCACTCTGAGGTCCTGGGTTCAAGATACAGTTGCAGGTCTAGTTCTTCCCCCTCAGGCACGAGGGCAACAAGCAGCAGACACACACAGTAGGGCAGCAGTTCCTTTAGAGCAGCAGTTCAGAAGAGTGGCTCGCTTTCGAGCTGAATGGTCGCTCCCCAGTGTCTCTGACGACACCTGGTATCGTAAAAGCTGCGCTTTGTATCACAACTGCCTCGCTATTTATGCCTGCAGTCTGCCTTGCTTGACGCTTCTGCTCTGTATGCATTTTTGTTTAATTAGCATTGTTACTGTTCTGTGCTAGCGCGTTATCCCCAAGCGCTCGGCTGTGCTCCCCCCTCTGCTGCCATTTTGTTTGTTGTTGTCTTGCTAGTAAGCCCGCCCCGCCTCCCAGCTGAGCCGCCCTCGCCCCTCCCCCTCCACTATCCATATATGACAGTTGTTCCCGCGCGCAGCGTTTACGCGCAGCGATCGCGCCCCATCCGCGCCGAAGGTGCGCCAAAGGTAAGCCCGTCTACGCCCGTCCGCGCCTGGACCGCGCCCAGCGCCAGTCCCCCTGGCCCTCGCATTGCCCAGCCCTCCCGCATTACCTACGATGCCACCACCCTCCTAGCCCTTAACCCCGGCCGCTTCCCCAACTGCGTCCAAGCCGCTCCTGGACACACCCATGGACCTTTCTCATGCTACTCCTGCAAATTCATCGGCACCGTCAACAACTCCGCTAAGATCACACCACAGATTCCCGACACCAACCACCTACAATGCATCCTGCTCAACACCCGATCGGTCCACAGGCACACCATTGACCTATGGAATCTACTAGACACCATCTCTCCGGATGTCGCCTTCCTAACAGAAACATGGATGAACGCCTCCTCCGCCCCAGACATCACCATTGCCATCCCAGAAGATTATAAGATCATACGCAAGGACCGTACCAGCCACACAGGAGGAGGAATCGCTATCGTCCATAAGAAATCCATCCGCATCTCAACCAGCTCTGACGTCAATCTCGCCAACTCTGAACACCTTCACTTCCAGATCCACATCGACCCCAAGACCACACTCAGAGGCACCCTCCTTTACAGGCCACCAGGACCCCGCGCACAATTTAGTGAGGACATCACAGACTTCATCACTCCACACGCGCTCCCCTCCAAAGATTACATCCTTCTGGGAGACCTCAATTTTCACCTTGAAAAGAACAACGACCGCAACTCCACCACCCTTTTGGACAACCTCGCCAACCTCGGACTTAAACAACTGGTCACTTCCCCCACCCACATCGCAGGTCACACTCTCGACCCTATCTTCACCTCCAGCAATCATGTCTCCTTCAGCCACACTACGGCTCTCCTCTGGACTGACCACAGCTGCGTTCACTTTACCTACAACAAGCCCAAACCCAACAACCACCCGCAACCAACTCTGCAAAGAAACTGGAACAAAATCACCATCGACCAGATCTCCTCATCGCTGCTTCTAAACCCCCCAGCCCACTCCTCAAACCCCGACCAAGCCGCCACCTACCTCACCCTATGGTTATCCAACAGCGCCGACATCCTAGCACCACTGAAAAAACGACAAAGCAAACTTGGCAGCAAGAAGGCCTCATGGTTCAACGATGATCTTAAGAAATCCAAGAAACTCTGCCGCTCCCTTGAGGAGACCTGGAAAAAAGACCCTACCACCAGCACCAAGGACGCCTTCAAAAACGCCACCCGCATACACCACCAACTGATCCGAAAGGCCAAGAAGACCGCCTTCAAGGACCGACTAGATAACAACGCCCACAACAGCAATGAACTTTTCAACATCGTCAAGGAATTTACCAATCCCTCGGCCAACTCTAACGACATCACCCCCTCTCAAGCCCTCTGCGACTCCCTAGCTTCATTCTTCCACAACAAAATTGCAGACATCCACAACAGCTTCGACAACCAACCCGGAGACCAACCCACCCAACCATCTGCTGGACCTTCACCCCCCTCGAACATCCTTAATGACTGGAACCCAATCTCCACTGAGGACACCATCCGCCTAATGAACTCCATCCACTCAGGATCCCCCACAGACCCATGCCCTCATCACATCTTCAACAAAGCAGACTCCATCATAGCACCGCACCTCCGAGACGTCATCAACTGCTCCTTTAACTCCGCCACCTTCCCGGAAAGCTGGAAACACGCTGAACTCAGCGCCCTTCTGAAAAAACCCACAGCGGACCCCACCGAACTCAAAAATTACCGCCCCATCTCGCTCCTTCCATTCCCGGCCAAAGTCATCGAGAAAGCTGTCAACAACCAGCTCGCCGCCTTCCTCGAAGCCAACAAATCCCTCGACTCCTCACAGTCCGGCTTCCGAGCAAAACACAGCACTGAGACCGCCCTCATCGCAGCAACAGACGACATTCGAACTCTACTGGACAACGGAGGCACAGTCGCCCTCATCCTCCTCGACCTATCCGCAGCCTTCGACACAGTCTGCCATAGCACCCTTCTACAGCGCCTCAGAAACATCGGAATCCAAGGAAAAGCACTAGAATGGATCACCTCGTTCCTCACCGGAAGAACCCAGAGAGTCCGCCTTCCACCATTCAAGTCAGAGGCCACTGAAGTCATCTGCGGCGTACCACAAGGATCTTCACTCAGCCCCACCCTTTTCAACGTATACATGAGCCCCCTCGCGGCCATCGCCCGCCAACACAACCTCAACATCATCTCCTACGCGGATGACACTCAACTGATCCTATCACTCACCAATGACCCTAGCACCGCCAAAACTAACCTACACGAAGGAATGAAAGAAGTAGCCGAATGGATGAAACACAGCCGTCTGAAACTGAACTCAGATAAAACAGAAGTCCTCATCTTAGGTACCTCCCCCTCCGCATGGGACGACTCTTGGTGGCCAGAAGCTCTTGGAAATGCACCCATCCCGACAGACCACGCACGGAACCTGGGCGTCATCCTGGATTCCTCACTTTCAATGAACAGACAAGTCAACGCCGTCTCCTCATCCTGCTTCAACATTCTTCGCATGCTCAAAAAAACATTTCGTTGGATCCCCACCGAAACTAGGAAAACGGTCACTCACGCTCTGGTCACGAGCCGACTGGACTATGGAAACACCCTCTATGCCGGATCTACCGCTAAACTCCAGAAAAAACTCCAACGAATCCAAAATGCCTCAGCCAGGCTCATATTAGACATCCCGCGTAAAGAACATATCTCTGGTCACCTGAAAAACCTCCACTGGCTTCCCGTCAATAAGAGGATCACTTTCCGGCTCCTAACCCACGCACACAAAGCACTCTACGAAATCGGACCAGAATGCCTCAACACACGACTGTCCTTCTACACCCCCTCCCGCCAGCTACGATCTTCCAACCAAGCCCTTGTCACTGTACCTCGCATCAACAAAACCACCATGGGAGGTAGATCCTTCTCCTACCTGGCAGCTAAAACCTGGAACTCACTTCCCACTTACCTTCGCCTTACCCAGAACCACCTAGCATTCAGAAAGCAACTCAAAACGTGGATATTTGACAAGTAATTCCCCACCCCTCCTCAAGCGCCTTGAGACCCTCTGGGTATGTAGTGCGCTATATAAATTCTCTGACTTGACTTGACTTGACTTTTAGCAGCACAGAAGTCATTCTCCCTGACAGAGTATCCACACATCCAGGAATGTACTGAAGAGTTGATGTTTAAAGTTCTTCTTGTATACACAATTGTATCTTTGAATTGGGGAAAAGCTTCTAAATGCATGCCTTTGAAGTGCACAGATGGTCTGCCTTCCTGGCTGGCCCTGGGTCCAGACTAACTACAGGGGTATGCAGCCCTTTGTATAGAGCTAAGACACAGTCTTTTCAAGTGTAAGTGGGTCTATGCCCAGCTCCTCCCTTCCATCTTGCCAGTGATAACCCATTCAGTCTATCAATCAATCAAGATATATAAAGTGTGGCTAATCACCTGATAGGGTACCCAGGTGCTTGCAGGTCTCAGAGGCTTATTGGAACAACCAGATCTTGAGGGCCATTCAGAATTCCAGATGGGTCGTGATGGTCTGTAGTTGCCTGAGGAGGCTGCTCCAGGTCTTTGCTGTGATGAGGGAGAAGGAGAATCCTCCACTTCTGCTTCTGCTTCGGTAGATGAATGGAATATAGACAAGTGAAAGGGAGGCTAAGCATGGTCTTCTCGACGGTTGGTGAACATTTCCAGTGGTGGTTAATGTAAGCTGGTCCTTGTTGTGTAGAGCCGTGTGTGCATGTGACAGCTGCTTGAATTGGCATCTCTCCAGTACGGTGAGCCAGTGCCGTTGCCTGAGGTGGGGTGTGATGTGGGTTCATTAGGGAAGGCAGAGGATGAGTCCAGTCCACTCACACCTATGCTCCCATTGTGTGTGGGTCTCTAGGAGGAATACACAACACCCAACTGCCAACTACACCCATCAATTGACCAGCGACAGGCTACAGGCACAAAATGGCTAAGGCAAGAAGATGCCCACTCTCTAAAAGTGGCATGTTCAAGTTCAAGTTCAAAAGAAGCTTTATTTATAAAAGCAGATAGAACATTTTTTATAAAAAGAGCAACATTTCATTTCTTATTATTTACAACATTATGCACACATCATTTTCCATCATGGCCTAATAACAGAATTATAGATCCATGCTAATGCATTTCCTAATTTGAAGGACCTTTTTTAAAAACTTTGTTATTCTCCATGCTTCATGCTCGTTTTCCAGCATTTGGAATAAAAACATGGCCTGGCGGTAATGCCTAAGTCCTAAATTCTTTAGAAATGGAATAATCCATACTTTCCATGGCTCTATATAGAAGTTGCAAAACAAGACTAGATGCATGGTCGACTGGTCTGAGATATTGTCGCAAGGACACAAAATCAACTTGCGCGACCAGTCATACATTTTCGGTCAAGAGATTAATCTATGGACATTTCCCAGCCTGAACCTAGTCAGGAGAAATCTATAAAAAGTGCAAGGTGCAAATAATAAGTAAGGCTCCATCCCCAGAGTTGTACATATCAACTGGTGCTGCCTCACAGTGACCTTATTTGAGATTTCCCCAGTCCTTCTAGCGGATTCCAATAATTGGAGACAAGCTGTTTTTAAGGTCCTTCTGGGAATCTCCAATATAGAGGAAGGATTGACAAAAATACTCTAGGTGACCCAGATCATTCATAAAATCATGGTTAAATTTGACCCAGGGTATCCGCAAGGACCCCTCCAACCTCAGTACGTCTTTTAAAATTTCTCTATTTAACTTTGTCAGGTCTTTGCACCAAACTCTATGCCACAGAAGTATTGGCTCTACTTTTGCTAGATCTGCTATATAGTGTAAGCCCAATTCTTCATGACTAATAAATGAGGAATTGCCCTGAGGTACAGATAAAATATGCCTTAAAAATGCATTTTCAACTGTTTGTATTGGAGTGGCGTCTGTAAAACCCCACACCCGAGGCCCATATATTGCCATCGTACTGCATTTTGCTTTATAAATTTGAAGGAGTTCTGAAGGTGGTTTCCTCCCAAGTTTGTTTGCAAATATTATAAGTGCTGAGGTAGTTCTAGAAAGTGCCAATTTTATAGCAGAAAGAGAGGAAACCCAGGAATCACATTGGTTAAAAAGTACACCTAGATAGGAAAAGTTTTTTGCTGGTAATAATTTCTTCCCATCTATAAACATTTCCCGAGTCTTCTGGGTGCCCTGCCTGCATCTCATGACATATGTTTTCGCAATATTAGTTTTAAGGCCTTTATCATTTATAAATACAGTAAACCTGTCCAAAGCTCTCTGGAGGCCGTTTTGAGTATGTGCCAATAACACGGCATCGTCCGCGTAAAGGAGTGCAGGGATGAACCTACCCCCTACTTGGGGAACATCGCTGCCCTGGGAAAGTAATGCTTTTTCTAATCCATTTATATAAAGATTAAAAAGAAAAGGGGCCAGAACACAGCCTTGTTTGACCCCTCTCTTAATTGGGAAAGCTTGTGTACATTCGCCATTCAAGCCATTCCGTACGCTTGCCAAGGCTCCAGTGTACAAGCGCCTTAATAAAATAATTATTTGAGGGTTAACCCCTACTGTCTCAAGGACCTCCCACAGCCTATGATGTCTAAATGAATCAAAGGCTGTGATGAGGTCCACGAAAGCCAGGAAGAGACTTCCTTTTTTTGCTCTTGTGTATTTGCCTATCAAAATTGACAAGTTCAGAAACTGTTCAATAGTGCCTAGGCCAGCACAAAAACCATACTGCAAGTCTGACATTATCTGACTATCATCTGCCCAGTCTTGCAGGCGTTCCAGAATGACCCTCCCTGCCACTTTAGCCATGGAGTCCAGGAGAGAGATCTGTCTATAACATCCTGGATTTTCACAATCACCGTTTTTATAAATTGGAATTATTATTGAATTCACCCACTTCGAAGGGAAAACAGACCTAATACTAGCAGTAATAACCTGAGTTGTAATAGGGGCCCACAGTAAAATATTAAATTTGAACAAGTCAACAGGGACCCCATCGGGTCCAGGGGCTTTACTACCCTGGCTGCTGGCCAGAGCCCTGTTCACCTCTTCCAGGGGGAGTTCCAAATCTATCTGGAGCTATTGATTAACATGGTATCATCGTATTGTCCCCCAATATTTCCCTGATCGTAATACACCGTGGAGAAATGGTTGATCCATGTTTGATCTGGGATAGCTATTTCAACGGAAGGGGCAATACTAGGAAAAAGCCAGGGAGCTCTCAAAACCTTCCAAAATGCAGCATGATCTTTCTGCTGAGCTGCATTATGTAGGGAATCCCAAGCTTCATTCCTCAGTGTTCATTTTCTTTCCTTTATTGCGCCCCTATATTCTGATGTAGCTTGCCTGATTTTAGACGGGGAACTAGGCTGTTTATGCAGTTCTTTCTTTAAACTACCGTAGTGTCAGCTGCGCCTCCTGGCGTGAAATTCAGCAGCTGGGCTGTATGGGATTAGAAGTCCCTCTCTCTGCAAAAAGCGGTTCAGATTTGCAATTTAAAAATCAGACATCGCCATAAGTTAGGATTTTAAATTAGGATTCGATAGACACCAAACATGAACTAGTCATCTCTTCCCATTAGGAAATTACACTTATAAAATCAATCAAACAACTCCAACGTTCTCCGTCTGCAGCCCTTGGCCTTTGCTTTTGTTCCCAGAATGGTCTGATTTGTCTATGGTCATAGTAGTACCCAGCCCCCTCCTTTTTTGGGTGGTGGTGCTGGCCCTTTCCCTTGACTAATCTTTGTTTTATGGCCCCTCGTTTGAACATTTGATTTTATCTTTAAACTAGCATTTTCTTGCGGGTCAGTTGCTAAGGAGTCTAGAGCTAATAGTGTTTCTTCAGATGCGATTGACAGGGATGCACATGCCCTATCCCGCAGGGAGGTTTCTACAATTACTCTGGTTGGTTGCTCTCAAGGAGAGTTGTGCAGCCGAGGAAATCCTGCTGCGGGGTCTAGAGATAGCCTACGCTCTGTTAGAGGAATTTTGTGTATCAAAACTGTTTCTGCCCGTGTTAGAAACGCATCTAATGTCCCGACCACCCACTGCCCTGTTAGTGATTTCCGCTTACTCATGCTTATTCCCCCGTATATAAAACCTAGATTTAGTATATCAAATGTATAGATTGTAACAGACCATTCAATAAGTACTAGTATTTGATTATAGCAGCAAGGTGTCTTAACAGTCTTAACAGGATGAATAGCAAGGTCCAAAAAGAAAATTTTCAATACCGTGGCCCCGCCCGGCCTCATACGGGTTCTGACGGGGTCAGAAGGGCCCGCCCTTGTGCGCCCGTGCGATTGTGAGTCCTATGGTCCGGGAGCCACAATCTCCTTTATGCCTCTCCGGGCGCGGGAAAAATGGCAGCTGCGCCTCCTGGCACGAGATTCAGCAGCTGGGCAGTATGGGATTAGAAGTCCCTCTCTCGGCAAAAAGCGGTTCCCGCAGAGCGGGAGCCAAGACCTCCTTTATGATGCTCCAGGTGCGGGAAAAATGTCAGCGGCGCCTCCTGGCGCGAAATTCAGCAGCTGGGCAGTATGGGATTAGAAGTCCCTCTCTCGGCAAAAAGCGGCTCCCACGGAGCGGGAGCCGCGACCTCCTTTATGCCACTCTGGGCACGATAAAAATGTTAGCTGCGCCTCCTGGCGCGAGTTTCAGCAGCTGGGCAGTATGGGATTAAAAGTCCCTCTCTCTGCAAAAAGCGGTTCCCTCAGAGCCGGAGCCGCGACCTCCTTTATGCCGTTCCGGGCGCGGGAAAATGTCAGCTGCGCCTCCTGGAGCGAAATTCAGCAGCTAGGCAGTATGGGATTAGAAGTCCTTCTCTCGGCAAAAAGCGGTTCAGATTTGCGAATTTAAAATCAGACATCACCAGAAGTTAGGATTTTAAATTAGGATTCGATAGACACCAAACATTAACTAGTCATCTCTTCCCTTTCGGAAATTATACTTCTAAAATCAATCAGACAACTCCAATGTTATCCTATGGGAGAAAAAGGCCTTGCAGAAGTGAAAAATTAATCAAAGAGTTTTTCACTACCAGAACATGTAAAACTTTAACCCCTTCCATGCTGGTGATGAACCCCAGCCGTCATGCACTACGGTGCTCGTGTGCTGATGACGGCAGGGGTTCGTCACGGCCCGTCTGTGTTCGTCCGGCGGCCGCACACGGGGAAAATCGCGGCCGAGGGTTAAAGTACATGTCCTGCTTTTTAAATACATTGCACCATGCCCTCAGGGGTGTCCAGGGTCTACCCTAGTGGTGTCATATGTATTAAGTAAATTAAATATGCCAATTGAGTGTAAGCCAATCTGAAATGTTTTAAGGAGAGAGCACAGGCACTTTAACACTGGTTAGCAGTGGTAAAGTGTGCAGAGTCTGAAAGCCAGCAAAAACAAAGTAGGCAAAAACAGGAGGGCTAAAGGCAAAAAGTTGGGAGAACTACTCCAAGGATATCAGGTCTAAAACATGCCCCCTACCTGAAAGTAGAAAGAACTACCCAAACCCCTTGTGAGTTCTCTTTACTAAGGCGGAAGAAACTGATTTTCCACCATAAGGCCCCTTCCCTGTAGGGAGAAGGACCACTTCAGCAGTTTGGGATTCTCACCCCTCATCTGCATTAACCATCTAGGAGTTCTGTGGTACGTTTGAACCTGGAAATGATCATCTGACAGGTATGGTCTGGTCTGAAATTCTTCAGTTCTCAAACCAGTACAAAGGTGACCTTCTCTATTGCAATCCACCTCTGTTTCTGGGGAAGTAACCTTCTACTGAAGAAGGCTACAGTTGACCCAGGCCTTCTTTGTTTAACTGTGAGAACACTGCCCCTATACCATGCTCTGAGGCATCTGTCTGCACAATGCTGTGCACATGGCCTTCTTCAGGGTGTCAAATGCATTCTGGCACGCCTCTGTCCAGATCGCCTGACGTGGCTGCTTTTTGGAAGTGAGCTCGGTCAATGGTGCAACAATGGTGCTATACTCCTTGACAAATATCCTGTAGTAGCCCGTGAGGCCCAAGAAGGCACACCTCTGTCTGGGTCTTGGGGGGTCCCCGAGTCAGAATGGTTTCAATCTTGCACTGGTGGGACGGCACCTTGCATCCTTACACTTGGTGAATTCAGTAGACCACTGAACCCTACCCTAGGTGGCACTTACTGGCCTTGATAGTGAGGCCTGCCCTATGCAGAGCCTGAAGCACTTCTCTATGGTGCACAGGTGGTCCTTTCAGCTAGAACTAAAGATTACAATGTTGTCCAGCTAGATGGCACTGAAGTTCCAGTAAGGACCTGGTTGACCAACCTCTGGAGAGTAGCTGGGGTTTTCTTCAACCCAAAGAACATTACCGGGAACTACAAGTGCCCGTCTGGGGTAGCGAACACGGACCTCTTTTTAACCCCATCAGTTAAGTTAATCTGCCAGTACTCAAATGTTAAATCAAATGTGCTGAGGAACTTGAAGTCTCCTGGCTGATCTATGAGCTCATCGGCTATGGGCACATACGCATCAATCTTGGTGACTGCTTAGACCCCACGGTAATCCACACAGAACCCAAGTTCTGGAGTGACATCTGGATGGACAGTATTTGGAACCAACACTACTGGGCTAAATCAAGAGCTGTTTGAGGGCCCAATAACCCCTTAGTCCAGCATCTTGGAGACCTCCTCTATAGTGCTGCTTCCCACCTTATCAGACAGCATGTAGAGTTTACTCTTGACAGGCATGCTGTCCCCCAGTGTCAATATCATGGTTACACCATATAGTGAGTCCTGAGGTAAGAGAGAAGAATGAGGCAAACTGTCCCAACAACTAGCGGAAGTCTCTCTGCTGTTCTAGGGTTAGTGTAGACTAGAGGCTAATACCCACCACTGACCCATCCTGCTTCTTGGAAGAAAGGATGTCAGGGAATGGTTCACTCTACTCTTCTACTCCACCATATGTGACCAGAAGCATGGTTAATTCAGACCTCTCAAAGTAGTTTTTGAAGCAACAGGATGTCTCACTTCTGCCTCATGGGATCTGACAGATCTCTTATCGTGCCTTTTAAGGTCCTGTTGAACCTCTCAACAAGCCCATTAGTTTGAGGGTGGTAAAGAGTAAAGAAATTGCAGGTAACCCCACACTCCTTCATCATGGCCTTCATGTACCCTGACATAAAGTTGGTACCCCGGTCCAACACCACCTCCTTGGGGAATGCTAAGTGGGTACAGTTCCTCATAAGTGCCCTGGCCACTGCAGGCGCAGTCACTGTTAGGATAGGATATAGTTTCATAGAGCGGTTGAATGCCGAGGCGTCTTGGCGTTTTGAAGTGAGATACGGGAATCACAGCTGCTGCAACTGATTTTTAGAGAGGTGGAAACAGCCATGTTTTTAGCGCTTTCCTAAAAAGAAGCCTATTATACATCAATCTCATGGAGATAGGCAGCTGATTCCACAATTTGGCAGCACAATGGGACAGGCTCCAGCCTCCACATCTGGTTTTACGAATTGTAGAAATACAGATGAAACCTGCATCAGTGGATCTAAGTTTTCTGGTGGGGATATACCTCCGCCGAATGGTGCCTTATGGACCAAACATAGGGCTTTGAACTCCGCTCTTTGCTGGATCGGGAGTCAGTGTAATGACCTAATAGCAGCAGAGGTGGAGTGCCCTCTAGGGATGTTTAACAATAGCCAAACAGCAGCATTTTGTATTGATTGTAATTTTAACCTCTGGGCTTTGTCAATGCCTATAAAAAGCGCATTGAAATAGTCTAGCAAGAGGATAAGGGCACCTACTACTGGTTTCTTCAGATCTTGGGGGGATGAAAGCTTCAGTAAGTTTCAGTACGAAGCTTCAGAAGGATCAGTACGAAGAAGCAGTAAGAAGTTACACTATTAATCTGGCCCACAATGTTAAGCTGTACAAAGGGTCTGTCTCACTTTGCCACTGGATTCAAGCAAGCCGGGCTGAAGACGGCGGGAAAGCCAACTCACTTTACCCCCTTTTGTACCACAATGTTAAGCTGGTCATCAAAAATAACCCCAACGTTTTTAACTTTATTGGACGGAACAGGACATTGACCTGCCTCTGCCGGCCACCATGTTGAATTCCATAGGGAGGGACCATTGCCAAACTCCATCATCTCGATCTTATCGGTATTAATCTTGAGATAGTTACGACTCATCCATCTCATGATACGAGTCAAACAGGCATGGAAATTGAGGGCAGTTGCCTCTGACTGTTTGGATACAAAGATGACAATCTGGGAATTGTCTGCATAAGAAACCAGCGAAAAACCATACTCTCTGATAAGTGAGTCAAGTGGAGCGGCTTATACGTTGAACAGTGTGGGTGACAGTGCAGATCCCTGCGGCATTCCACAAGGTATAGAAAATTATTCAGATTCTCAAAAGGATGGCCACCACGATAAATCTATTGCCCAGGGCTGTATTGGGGTCCAGAGGCCCAACAGTGTTGATGCCCGCCTTTTCAAAGGGGGAGCCATCGACAGGGAAAGGTTGCAGGCGAGCCCTGTGCTTCCCTCCTGACTTGCCACTGGCCTGAAAGGTAGGATAGGCCCAGCAGAATGCATCTGAGGCCCTGCTCATTTGAGGCCAATAAAAATGGGTGACAAGCCTGTCAACGGTCTTGTTCTGCCTCCACATGACCTGCCAGGAGTACATCATGAGCCAGCTCCAGTAGGAAGGACCTGTAGCACTATGGACCACCAACACATGGTTTGCACCAGGTTCAGGAATATTAGGCTCATTATACAGGAGACCATTCTCCCAGTAAATCAGGAGATCACAGCGGTGTCGCCAGCTGCCCGAGCCTCGACCGGCTGCAGTAGACCCTCAAGAGTAGGGCATTCCCTCTGTGCCTTGCAAAACTCCTCCCTGGTGGGACCCCCTTCAAACTGCAAAGTGTCAGCTTAGGCAGGTTTCCCACAATGACTGTAGGCTCTGGGGTGTCCCCCTCAGGTTCATCCCCCTCAGCAGTGGATTTCCAGTGCCCCCTACCCTTCCTATTTTTGGCAGGCACCTGGGCCATTCTTTCAGGCTCTAGGTCCTCCTCACTACCCTCTCGGGCGGATAGGGACTATGTGGTCAGGCACACCCACTCAGGCAACCCTAACATCTCCAAGTGGGACCTGAGCTCCACCTACTCCTTCCAGATGGTGCGCTCCAGGTCATGGCAAAGCAGACAATCCACAAGCATGGATGGATTTACTGCTACTCTCAAAGGGGCGTGAGACACATCAACACTCAAAGGGAACCAGAGACCTGACAATGATGGCCCATCCAGTCACACCTAAGCTCCCATTGTGTGTTGCTGTTTAAGAGGAATACACAATGCCCAACTGCCAACTACACCCAGTCATGTGACCGAGACAGGCTGGAGACACCAACTGGCTAAGGCAACAAAATGCAACTTCCTAAAGTGCATGCCAGTACTGATATCAATTATGCAGCTTTCATCATAATTACACTATTCATTTGATGTGACCAACACAATTTGTATATATTTTGTTGTTTGCTATTATTTCACATTCGTTTGTCACAATTATTAGGGCGTATTCTTCATCCCGTGAAAAATCTATCTCATAACACGACAGAGACACTACAACATTTCAACATTTACATAACAATCATTGAGAATGGGCCAAAACAGAAATAATAATTTGACCTATATATACATTTAAAAATCTAAATTAGAAAATTAGAATTAGTTCAGGTTCTGTACTTTATCGAGTTGTTTTGTCTTTTACTTCAGAGAAAACAATGCCCTTAAGGCTGGTGTTACAACACACTATTTTTGTAATCCTTTCACAAGGGCAGAATCCGGACAGTAAAACAACAGGGCTCAATCTGGTTCCTCTCGGTTAAACCATATGCAAAATCGTAATATGAGCCTCCATGATAAATGTTTACAAAGACACACTTGTATGGAAACAATGTTGACACGTTTCGACCCTAATTCGTTTCTCACAGGGTTCTCCTCAGGACTCAAAACACACATATAGCTCTTTTATCCATGATTAGTCTCGACTGTATGATTTTCATTGCAGCCTTCTAAGCAGAATGGCACCTGTTACACCATTTTACTAAAACCTTGTAACTGGAAAATCTTTCTCCTAAATGGAATCTGGTCAACGCATCTTAGCAATACGTAAATCCACATGTACTGAGGTCAGACTCAGGCATGGCCTAGCCTTACAGATTAAGGGCTTAACCCTTTTTAGTTCAACTAACTTCCTTAAGTGGCATTTTCAGAATTGCAAATTAAAATCCAACTTCCCGGTAAATTGGGATTATAAATTGATTGTGATTCCAGAGGCATGAAACAAACTGTCCCATTTGGGAAATTACACTTATGAAATATATTAAGGCAAATCCAATGTTATCCTATGGGAGAGCTAGGTCTTGCAGTTGGGAAAAACACAGTTAAGAGTTCTTCACTACCAGGACATCTAAACTTGAACATGCATGTCCTACTTTTTAAATACATTGCACCCAGAAGTCTGGGCTGCCCTGGGCTTACACTACGGATGACATATATGTATTAAAAAGGAGGTTTTGGGCTTGGCAGGCCTGAGACATGTTAAAGGGCTACATAGTGGGTGGCAAAATCAGTGTAGCAGAACCACCAGTAGCATTTAAATTACAAGCCCTGGGCACATGCAGTGCTACTTTACTAATACTAATTGGGTATCAGCCAACCTAACATGTTTTTAAGGAGAGAGAACAAGCACTTTAGCACTGGGTAGCAATCGTACTGTGTGCAGAGTCCTACGGCCAGCAAAAGCAAAGTCAGCAAAAGGTTATGGGGAAACCATGCAAAGGAGGCCCGGTTTAACCCTTTGTTAATTAAATTCAAGGTATTTTAAACATATCTCTCCAAATAGTGTGACAGGTTTAAACATAATTCATTGCTATTCTTAGTATATGAATAGCCATGATCTTTAATAACTTTAACAACCATTACATGGGCAACTATTATCAGGTTTCCCCATATGTTTATCATGGGACCACAGTTTGTCCCCATTTAGAATCACAGCCAGGGCCAAATGCAGCGCTTGTCAGTGGTGATTGAAGCCGGGTAGCAGCCCTGTGACCTGTAGAAATAGTAAAGGTAACAATAACACTAAAGTAATTTCCAAAGGTCTCCCTTAAACATTAAGTTACACCAGGAAATAAGGAAGAAAAAAAACAGTTAGGCCGTGGAAAGGCACTTGGGGTGCTTCTTAGGTCGAATTTTTAAATAAAATCACTTGTTTTATATTTTTGATGTAAGTTTTGTTTACTCTAAAAATGATTTTCTTGGAAAATGGGACCTGACAAGTGTTGTAGTGGAAGGATATGCTTGTATGGATCATATTCCAAGTAAGCATTCGGTTACCATACACAATGGGTTGCTTTCAGTGAATTGAGAGAAGTTTACCCCTCTAGAGACCAGAGGTATAAAGGGCCAGATGTACGTAGGAAAATGTTTGTGATTACCAAAAAGCGACTTTTTGTGATTCGCTATTTGGTAATTGCAAACAACCATGTACAAATGTGTGTTTAGCACATGCTGTGATTCCTAGTGGGTCGACAATTAGACCTACCTCATTAATATTCATGAGGTAGGTCCTGGTTTGAGACTCATTGGGAATCACAAAAATCACAGGAATGGTGGCCTGCTGAAGTCAGCAAACCACCATGTCTGTGTTTGCTTTTCAACCCAGCTTTTTTTTTTAAGCCTGTTAAGCAGCGTAAAGGAAAACAGAATTCATTTCAAAAAGAAAAATTTAAAGTTTTCTTTTAATTTTTTAAGAATAGGCAGTGGTTTGGGGGACTTCTTCCCACTATTTAAAAATGTTTTTATAAACATCCTCAAAGGGGAAGGGGTCTCTAGGGGACCCTTTCCCATTTGTAAATGGGTTACCACCTGCATGAAGTAGGTGGTAAAATGCAAATGTTTTGCGACCCCATTACGGTCGCAAAAATGTCACACATACCACTGTGTTTTGGTATCAGGCAGGGATTGCCTAAACACACCCTTATAACAGAATTGCAAACACACATTGCAATTCGGTAATAGGTTACCGAATCGCAAATAGGGTTTTGAATGTTAAAAAGCGCTTTTGTGCAGTTGCACACTGCCCGATTCTGTGAATTGGGCCGTTCGTGACCTCAAAAAAGGTCTGCACATATGGCCTAGAGCAGTGACAAAAGCTCTAGCAGCAGCAGTACGGGAAATTCGGAATTAAAATACAAAGAACAAGAACTTTGCTCAATACAGCACCCAGTGGCGTAGCAAGGGAGGGGGCGAGGTGAGTTTTGGGGGTGGTGGCCTCCTCCAGCTGTTACCTGTCGTCTCGGGGCATCAATCGCCAGCACCCCCCTCTCCTCCCTCTTCAATATGGCCGACGCAGGGCGGCAAATGCAGGGACTGCCCAGGTGGTCAAAGGCAGCCGCGGTCCGCAGTAGGAGTTCCTGCAGGGCGGTGACGTGGGGAGGGGGAGGGGCAGGGTGGGGGTAGTAACGTATGGATTACGGAGTTTAACAGGTAAGTAAACATATAAATAAATAAAACAAATTTCGTTGCGCGCACTGCATCGTATTTGGTGAAGCAGTACACGCAACAACATTAATTTTATTTATTTATTTATATGTTTACTTACCTATTAAACTTCATAATCCATACATTACTACCCCCCACCCTGCCCCTACTCCTCCCCACGTCACCACCCTGGAGGAACTCCTACTGCCGACCACGGCTGGTCAAAGGTCTAGCTACATATACCTTTTTAGGAAAAATGATTTCTGCTAATCTGAGTGAGAAGCCTCATATTGATAACAATTCCCGTAAAGCCCTATCCCAAGGCAAAAGTTTGTGCGCCCTCTACTCCGCCACAGGGAGAAGACATTTTGCTTGCCTATTGGAGGTATTTAGGGTAAAAATTCCATCAACTCTCTTATATGGAATAGAATTGGTTGATTTAAAGCACTGGGGTTTTTTACAGACGATTGAAGGAAAATTGTTAAGGTCTATGACTTCTCTTAATTCTGCCTGCTCTGTGTCCTCCTGCAGACTTGAATTCGGCCTCCGCAGTTGTTGGGTGCAGGCCCTGTCAGCTTTAGTTCGATGGGTTGCTAGCTTGGCAAGAGGAGAGATGGGGTCCTTGAGATCCCTTATTAAGGGGGAATTATTGGGTAATTTAAAGGAGTACTCCCAAATTGTTAAGAACTTTAGAAAGGCTGTGGCACTTCTTGAATTGGAGGAGAGTACCCTTTTCACTATCTCCCCTACCCAGCTAAAATCTCTTTTTGAAACAGGCTTCATGGGAACTTTGCTTTACGTTGGACAAGAAGTCTATAAAAGTAAAGAGGGGTAGTGATCTCCTAGTTAACACATACTCAATGAAGCTTGTTCAACCCTATGTTGCCTGGAACTTACCACATGGTGTTCGGAGATTTTGGTTCCTCTTAAGGCAGGACTTGTTGCCTTTAAACATCCTTTTGGCAAAATGGTATGGGTCTGCTCTAAGCATGGGCGGAAAATCCGATTCGCTCGCGGATTTTGCGGATTTTCGGTAAATTCGCAATCCGCGAGATTCGCGAATCTCCCGCAAAATCCGCAAATCCGCGAGCAGCGGATTTTATGGCTTGCTCGCACTGTTCGCGTGAGTTCGCGGCTTCCCAGTACAACTTCACGCCCCGCGAATAAGCGCTAAATTGCAGAAATACGATCTTAGCAAAACTGAAACTACTTACCAGGTTCAAAAGTTCAGGCTCATCATTAGTAGCCATTTCCTGTAGTGCTTCCTGAGGGGCCCCTCCAGAGTTCAGTTGCCAGTTGCAACTATTATGTGACCCTGCTCTGAACCTCAGAATAGTTACACATATGCCACAAAGGTCCTGAATTACAGCTAAGGGAGACAAGCAGGAGCCAGGCTGGAAGTTCAAATCCATTAATCAGCCCCTAATTCATTATTGTTAGTTGGGGCAGGGCAGGTGTTGTAACTAATTTTGCAACAATGAAAGCACTTAGCAAGTGCAAAAGATCACTAATCAGGAAGCACTAAGGAAGCAGGTGCCAGCTAAAAAAATATTCTGTGACACATTAATCAGCCCCAAATTAATTCAGGTCACTTGAGGCAGGGAAGGTGTGCTTTACTTTGCCACAATAATGTACACTGACTGGACAACCAGAGGGTGCTGTGATGAAACAGAGGGTGGCATGGGTGGGCCAGAGGGTGGCATGAGTAGTCAGAGAGTGGCAGTGGTGACAGAGAGTGGCAGTGATGAAGAAGAGTGTCCCAAATAGGCTGGACACGTAGAAACAACAAGTTCGCGAAACTTGCGACCCGACAAGTAAGTTCGCGTTTGCGAAATTGTACAAAACCCTCGCGAACTGGCAGAAACCCGCGCGAACACAAAAAAAAAAAAATCGCGAGAATTCGCGGATTTTGCGGATTGCGAGTTCGCAAATCCACAAAATTCGCGAACGCGAGATTCGCAAAATTCGCCTATGCTTAGTCTGCTCCCACTTGTAATTTCTGCAATATGTGTACCCAGGATCGTTCTCACGTACTGTTTATATGTCCTGCATTGCGTACACTTCGATTGAAGTGGTTAAGACCAATATGCTTACAACTGGGTATTCTTAATGTGAATTCTTTTTTACAGGCCTTGTATTTTCCTCCTAATGAAATGTTTTGCTTCAATATTTTTAACTTTTTTAAAGGTTTTTTAGCCATTTTTTGATGAAATGTGGAGATCTGTATTGTTGATTATCTGGTATAGTGGAAAATGTTGTAGCTGTTGTTTTTATTTGGAGAATGTGTATTTGTACCTATGTATCGTGTTTTATGTGGACCTCTTCGGAGTGCCAAAAACATAATAAAATTGAATTGAATTGTTGTAGAATGTCTAGCTACACCACTGACAGAGCCGCATTCAACTCCCAGATTTGATCATGAATCACTGGGAAATAAATAGACACTGTAGTTTTGGGTGAGTTGGGTAAGCACAAATGACATCAGGGTAAGGCAAATGGCTAAACAATGTGATAGTTTATAGGGTAGCATGGATGTGTGTTTCTGGGCACTACCTCATCCTTCTGAAATAAGAATTGTAGGAAGGAAAAGGGTGAAAAGGAATAATTGTAGCTCCTTGCTAACATCTTGCAGAATTTAAGGAACCATTACAATCAATTGGCAACGGTGTCGTATATCCTTACACATGTAATTCAGATTTCATTTTTCTGGGCAGCATTAACAAAAATCACCAGCAGTGCAGCAAACGGTCAGAAGAGTATCACTGATTTTGGTAGAAAATGGGTAGCAACTGCTGACAGTGCCCTCCAACATATTTGGACTATAAAGCACATCCGATGTTCTGGTGCCAATCACAGGCAAGACTGGAAGTGGAAATAGGCTTTCTTCGAATGATACTTAGATTTTTTTTTTAAAACAGCGTTATGATTACTGACAGATTCTTACCTTAGAATGTATGCGGATGCAATCGTAGTAATATCGCCATTCATCGGGGCAAAAGTCAACTGTAACGTTAACGGATAAGCCGGGCACAAGTCGTTGCTGTTAAAGGATGCATGAAAAGAAAAGCACCTTAAAACGAAATTTGTGACTCTAAGCTAATAAAGTACAAATATGAAATAAACAAAAGAAGTTCACATATGATGTTGAACACTTACTGTTTTATTATACTTGATTTGAAAGTATTTTGTCTGTGGTGGTATGATGTGCATATTCATCACTTCCGTGGAGATATTTATCAGTTTCTGAAAAAACATGAAACATTTTAAAATCCATTTTCAGATAAAACAATATATTACTTTCTTTCTTTTTTAATGTAGTGTGTCATAAAGAGCAGTGGTATAGAGTGGAGTGGTGTACAGTAAATTGGCATAGGGTAGAGTGGCTTAAAGTGGAGTATAGAAGAGTGTTGAAGAGTGTTGAAGTGTGGAGTGGTGTAAAGTGGAGTGGTACAAATGGATTGGAGAGACATATAATGGAGTAGAGTGTCGTAGATTGAAGTGGCGTAGAGTGGAGTAGAGTGGCATGGAGTGGAGTAGATTGGCTTACAGTGGAGTAGAATGAAATGGAGCAGCGCCGAATGGAGTAGAGTGCCATATAGTGGAGTGGCATAGAGTGGAGTAAAGTGGCATGGAGAGATGTGGAGTGGAGTGGTATAGACTGGAGTAGGGTTGAATGGAGTACTATGTTGCACAGTGGAGTGCTGTGGAATGGCATATGGTGGAGTGGCATGGAGTGGAGGGTCGTACAGTGGAGAGTCGTACAGTGGCATGGAGTATAGTGCCTTGAGTGGAGTGGCGTAGAGTTGAGTGGTGTAAAGTGGAATAGAATGGCACAGGGTAAAGTGGCCTACAGTGAAATGCTATAGTGTGGAGTAGAGTGTTATAGAGTGCAGGGGCATAGAGTGCAGCAGAGTGTTGTAGCATTGAGTGAAGGAATACTGAGTAGAGTGGATTAGATTGTAATAAATTGGAGTTGCATAGTGTGAAGTAGAGTGCAGCGGCGTAGAGTGGCGTAATTATGGTGTTGTAGCACACTGCCATTACAGACAACACATTTTCAATTAAATTACCATTGCATTTGAATAGACATACAGTTTTACTGATAAAACTGTACAGTGCATACGTGATAATGTGTGGAAATTGGCATCACTTAGTGTATTGATTTATTTTGATCGTATTGAAATATTTGTTTTCACCACATTTCATACTACAAAAAATATGCTTCATTTCTGCATTCCTAATTTTTATATATTCTGAAACATTTGTACAGTTCATTTACTACCATTTAAATTTAGTTGATTCCTACAGCCTTTACCTTTCAAACCCCCAGCAAGATAGTCACATAAATCCTCTCACTTTGCATTGAGAGAAAGAAACTTAACCTCCCTCAAAGGACAGAGCTTAACATTTGATCGTTGGCAAATGTGACAAGATAAAACACATTTTAAAGGCCTGGCCATTACTCATTCCCTTCTGAACTTCAGCATGGTTATTTTGGGGGTGCTTCGGCACTCACCACTCCTCTACTTCTAGTGCCTACGGCAAGGACATGAATTTGAGGAAGAGGATTGATTTAGTTATGCTATTAGTAATAATATATAGAATATGATAAATAGAGCACTGATCAAAATAAACAAGCTTGTAGACAGAACATTGTTCCTCACAGGCATGTAAGATTAGTGACATGGTAAAAAGAAAAAGATAAAATGAGTTCCCAGAAAGCAAGCACTTGCAGAAGAATATAAGGAGCCAGTCAGAGAGGTGGTAAACAGGCCATGTTCCACAGGAGGAACAAAGACATGGTGGACAACCTAAAACAACTACAGCCAGCATACAGAAAGCAAGCAAATGTGAGTTACAAAAACAATGGTAAGCAAGGGGTGGAATGGATTTCTAGGGAGGCTTTCAGCATGGCCCACAAAATGTCTTTGCACCCAGACAACTGTGCTGTCTGCTAGACTTTGACCTTAAAAGGGCTTCAAGCCCACCAATTACTTATCACTGGTTGGCTTCATCATCAATCGTTTCTTTCCTTTTCTTTTGTCAGTATTAGATGGTTTGATTTTCCCAGTCTTCAGTCCCTGCAGGCAACTTTGGAGGATATGGGTTTCTCCTTTAGATTCCACACACACACCAAAGCACTTCAGGGAATCAGCTTCAGGTGCTTTACAAGCCCATTCCCCTTGTTCGCTATAGTTCATTAGTTTTATTGTTATAGGCCAGAGCTCGATTCTGTAAACGGAATCCTGACCCGATTTTGCGAGGCTAAAATATACAGCAAATTTCATTTCATGGCAGGTGCTTTACATTTTCTTGCCCTGGCAGTTTTCCGGAGACCCAAAGAAGTACTGTCATCGAAATGTCTGTAAACCTAGAGTGCTTTTCGCCAGATGGTGAGCAGGACCCAGGAATGGCTCATCTAGTTTATTTTTAGCTCTCATTCAGTAACGTCTTTTCTTTTTAATTAGTTTTAAGAACAAAGGTCCTTGGCTTAAAGCTTAATAATGTACACATTTTCACATAGACTACAATGAGACCTATGTATAGTAATCCAATGTCCAGCCAGAGAGAGGAAAATTTTATTCAAAATGATTATAAAATGAATGAACAAAAGTGAGAGCAACAAACAGATAAAGAAACGGCACAATCCTGTACCGAGAGTGAAAGAGGAAAAATAGAGAGGAAAATAAAGTTTCAGGCAAAACGGTGGAGCAAAATGGTGGCTTACAATGCAATGTAAACTTCAGTAATCGCAACCAAACAGTATAAACACAACAATTTACACAATGGCTATATTGTGGTACTGATTGGAAAGTCGACGTTTCGATCCTTAGCTCCTGTTACATTGGGATCATCTTCAGGACTTAACAGTTACAATTGCCTGATTTCTTAATTAGCCTTAATTGGAGGCTCGTTACACTGGGAGCCCGATAATTGTGCAGTCAATCCTTAGTGGTTGGCTGATCTGCACTGTATCCGTAGGATACTTGGTCGGGATCGACCATCAATTGGTCCGTGTGCCCAGCCGGGCAATTAGTTCACAATACCACTGGGTATGAAAGCAGCAAACGATGTCTGCAGAATTGAGGAGGAGCTCAACGGAGTCTCATGTGGGCCGTGGCGGGTGTTCCATCTCTCACAGCGGTATGGCTGTCGTGTGACGCTGAAAGTGTCCCATACCCCGGGGTCACTACTCTAAGGCAAGTGTAGGGGACCAAAATACAGACCCCCCCCCCCGGCACTACATCCTAAATTTTAACACATTCTTGTTTTCAGTGGTTTCTTTTACAATGTGTCTGTTGGGAGAGCTCCTGGAAGTACCTGCTGCCGTGTTGAAGCCCTACAGCTACCTACTCTGGCCCAGTTTGGGAACATCTTGTAGATATGACTGGCAAATCCAGTATTGGGTTCTGACCCCCCTCCCCTAATCCCACCCCCTTCAGTCTGCCCCCTGGATAAGCTTTCTCCACCAAAACTGCTCACGCTCCACTTCAGGCCTTTTATTTTGGGGGTCGCAGTCGTTTTAGCCCCAACTCAACCCAAAGGTATTGGGCCATTCTACACGATTAACAGTTACATTACACAAGGTCACATTTTGTATTTATTTCTTTATTTTTAGGCAAGAAGAGATTAATTTATTTGCCCAGATCACAGGATGCCTTCTGCCTCTATGGAAGAGAACTCAGTGACCATCCTGCCGTTTCCTTAATGTCGCCTCCAATGATCGGGCCTGGGCGTCCTGCAAGTACAAACAACGTGAAGCTGTAGCTATGGATGTGTTTTTCTAACTAGCATATCAAATGCATTCCTAAAATCCTGTCCTGTTGGATCAATATTTGATGCACCTGAGGCAAGGCAAAATGTGTGTGATGTGCGGTTTTAGAAACATTTTATGCGTTTATGACTGCTTTTATATACCGCAGACATGGCCTAATGGCATGCCAGCGCTTTACAGTGGAACGTAGAGGTTACATGGTTCAGTGGTTGAAGTGGGAAAAAAAATAGGGAACTGTGGACAGAGAATCAGCCAATGTGTATGGCGAACTAGCCTCCAGGGCTGGCCAGTTTTAGCACTGGTGGTGCCCTGTGCAACTATGTTCGTTGGTGCCCCCCATTGATCCCCTGTGCCATGGATTCCCTCACTATCACCCTTTAACAGTGCCCCTCAAGTCTCCATAAACACATTCTCACTCAGATTTATTTAATTTGATTTACAGCACCACTCATACCAGTGTAGGGTGTCAGAGCACTTTACATCACAAACATTACACAGAGACAATCAATTGTATGTGTGTAAATCACTGTATAGGAAATGTTACCTAAGACAAAGGACTACAAACTGTAGTATAGTTTAATAGTGATTGGTCTAGAGAAACACAAACTCCCTAATACCATGGTTGGGGGTTCTCTTTAATAATTAGAATTGATTGCTATCCAAATTAACAGTTTTTGCAATACTAGGATAATCAAAAGACTGGGGGAAAAACTTAACGCTCTAATTTATAACTTTCAGTTTACATGCCGCTATTAGATGACAGTAAATAGTTAGGATTCTAACTTATAGACTGCAAGTAACAAAAGGGTCTCTCAAAAGCAGTAGCCCACTGAACTGTTTACATTATGTCCACTGTGTGACTGCATGGTACCTGTTCTTTGCAGCAGGCACATTAACCCTCTGCGCTACTTTTCCATGAGGCAAAAGTTCCACTAGACAAAACTTCGATCTCTCTCTAGGAAGAACATTAATCACGAACATTATGTTTATTGTTGCCAAAACTTGCTGGTAGTCAGGAAGGAGGCAGCAAGCACTTTTAAAACTACAATACACTTGCAAGCACGACGTCCCCACCAAAAGTCAGCGCTTGCTGCAGGTACACCGGTTGCACCGCCTTAGAACCAGCCCTTCTCAGTGGTCCTGTGACCTCAGTGACAGAGTCACTGTTGCTCTACGATGTGCTGCTTCATAGGCATGCCCACAAGACTGAAGGGGAACTTCAGTATGGGTTGTGGCAGACAGGCTCTCATACTACACTGCTAGGGTCCACCTGCTGGTGCTAAGACACCAGGGCTTCTAAGGTCTTGCTGGGCCTTCTAATGTCTAGCATGGGAATGTGCTCCCTCAGGAGAGTGGTCTGGGGCACTGGTCGTGAAGGCTGAACCTGGTTCCCCAATTCCAAATTCGGCAGCTCTGACCATAGTGCCACATCCTCTCCCCCATTGAACACCATACTGCCCCAGTGAGAGAAACCTGCACTGCCTAAAAATACAACCCACCTGTGCCTCCCGATAAACACCTGGATGCGACTCAATTCAGATTACACACTAGACAAGAGCAATATGCTACCTTAAAAGAAAAAATAACAACATCCTGGAAAAAACAAACACTCAAATGAAAAGCAAGATTAAGTAAAGCATGTGAACTGTAAGCAGGAACATCATGGGTACCTAACGCTTTTACACTCACTATTCAGAATTCAGTGAGCGAAAGGACCCATTTCACTGTCCATTGCTTATATCCTTCCAAAATGTAAGCATATGGTTTAAAAAGACCACATCCGTGAACACAGATCCGTGGCACACATTTTGTTTTCCAATCCACCCATCAATCAGGCATTGCAGTACCTCCAGGATTGGTGCACTTCCCCACCTGGGGAAAACAATGCTGTTCAAAGAAAGACGAGAAAACAAAAGTAGTGCTTCACTGGCAAACTCTGTAAAGTGACGCTAATATGTTTGGGTGTGATTAAAATCAATCTGGCTAGCCACGGCTCGTGCAGGGCGTTAAACCGGGCAGTGACGTCAGGCGGAGGAGGGGCAGGGTGGGGGGTTGTAAACTGCGGGATATGGACGATTACAGGTAAGTACCGAAAAAAATAACGAATTTCGTTGCGCGCGCTGCATCACATTTGGCGATGGAGCGCGGGCAACAAAATTCGTTTTTTTTCGGTACTTACCTGTAATCGTCCATATCCCGCATTTTACAATCCCCCACCCTGCCCCTCCTCCGCCTGACGTCACCGCCCGGTGTAACGCCCTGCACGAGCCTTGGCTGAATCTGGCACTTTGCGACCACTCTGTCTTGCTTTATTTAGTTATTAATTTATTTTTCATATTTTTAACCTTTTATACCTGAGGCTGCACTTTGGAAAAGAAAAATTCCAGAAAAAGACAACATTTCCAGCAAAAGTGTTTCTCTTTTTTCGAACCATTTCACAGGGGAACAAATAAACGAATAGAGGAAAAAGAGGGTGTGAATGGTTTCTTGAAGTCACAGTTTTCAATAAGTGAGGAGGAGCTAGATGGAAAGAGGGAATAGGAGGATGAAAGGGGGAGCAGCTGCCAGCAGCAGAGCAGGAGAAGTGGACACTGTACTTGTCTTTTCTGGGCAAGAAGGAAAAGACAGAGTGCTTTTTCCTCTCTGCCCATCCCCGAACGACCATGAATGGCCGAGCCTCATCTGTAGGCCTTGGTTGTTTCCGCAGTCCTGTGATGCATGTTTAAAATAAACAAGTAGGGGAATGGAATCTATTGAATTACAGAATATGGGGCATGCCATGCACTGCTGATCCCACCCACTTCGACGACTGGCATGGTTGAATATGTAAACTACAAAAATATGTAGGAGGTAACCTGATACTTAGAAAAGGGACGGGTCTATGAAACACAAAACAAAAAAATCCCTTTTCAACAAGAACAATAGATAAGGTGAATATCTGAGTATATGCTGTATATGTTACAGCATATACTCATACATCCGAAGATAGGATCATGTGATAGAAGTACTTGGAGCAACACATATAGTGAGAATATTGCAAAAATAAAGTTACAACCGTTAATAAAAGAGAGAGAAACTGATTACTTTACAGGTTGTTTATTACAAAAAGCTCAATATTAAAAAATGTATCACATTAGTATTATTTTATTAAAACTCTTCATTTAAAAACAATTACTTTAAAAACAAGTTGTTTTCAAATTCTTGTAATGCAAATCCATAAAAAGCACAAAATCTTATAATCACCGGTACATCTCAAAACAATAATTTCCTTAATATATTGATCCACTATATTCTTTCAAAAAGCAGATAACAAATACAAGTTTAAAAATACAACGTTAAAAAACAGACAGTTTCACTATGTAATAATAATTCATTTTGTTACATGAATAGTGTGATCCTTATGCTACACCTATTTTTGCCATATTTTGTTAAAAGCATTTATGTACAGTTTCATTTCAAAATAATTTTTGCAGCCAAATAAAGGCTAAAGTACTTCTTAAATGAGCAAATGCATAATTGTTTAATTATGGGGACCCTTTGCATAGACAGGTTGTTTGATTTTTGATAATGTGAATAACTGATACATACTGAGCAATCAGATACCGGGTGAACAGTCACTCACAGGCATTTCATTTTTGAGGGGCAAGCAACCCCTTTCTGGTGTGCACACATACGAGTTCAGTAAGTTTTACTCATTGAAGAAGAGGTATATACCACATAGGTGTGCGCTAACACATTTATTTAGATCCTTGAGGTACCCCACATGGGAGGGGAAACGAATCAGAGGTGTACCCTCCAAATGTCACTGTCTGTTCTCTATGTAAATGAAAAGAAGAGAGTAAAGTTAGGACAACACCTTTTCATTCCTTCTGTCTGTAGCTGCTTGACTAGCACCTGATGATTAACCATGTCAAATGGGGCCGAGAGGTCAAGTAGGATAAGAGCAGCTCTCCCTCCCTTATCTACCTGCATGTAAACCTCCTCAGTTACCATGACCAAAGCAGATTTTGTGGAGTGATGTGGTCGAAAGCCATGTTGGGATGGATCGAAAAGATGGTTGCACTCCAAAAAGGCCATAGGATCTTCATTCATGCCCGTTTCCAGAATTTTAGTTGGGAGGAGCAGACAAGATCTAGACCGATAGTTCTTGACCTCAGTGGGGCCTTGGGACACTGTTTTAAAAATGGGATGTACCCATGTTTTTTTCCATGCTGCTGAGAAATTCCCTGAAATTAACTCCTTGTTTAGAAGTGGGACAAGACAAGCAGCAATGGTATCTGGGACCATATGTAATACAAAAGGCAGACGTGGATCGGTAGGGGAGCCTGATTTGGTGTTTTCAAGTATTCTAATAATTTCATTGACAGTTAAAAAGGGAAAGCTATCCATTTTATTTCTTGTGTTGTCTGAGTTGTCAACAATCAGAGAAGGAGAGCAGGAAGCTGAAAGAGGCATGTGGACAGAAAGTTCTTTGTAGACAGTGTTTACTTTAGACTGAAAGAACTCAGCTATGTTATTACAAAGTACTCATTCATAACAAAACTCATTCCAAGATGGTTACTTCTGACCATTGGCAAGTAGAAGGGGGGCATTGGGAAGTGGGAAGTAGGGAGAGAGATAGTAGAGGGATAGATAGAGTGTCAGGCGAGAAGGGAAGAAAAAGAGAGAGAGACAGTGGGTAGCAGTAAGAGGAGGACTATAGACTACACTAGTACAGCCTTGATTCGCAGATACAAGAGAGAGCAAGGGCAGTAAACAGAGAGAGTTAGGGAATTAAAATAGTCCTTCATGCACTGCAGTGCACTCCAATGTTGTTGAACGGACACAGAAATGCGTGTATGGCCTTAGTGATACCGCCAGGTCTGTGGGTTTATCAAATGTGTGATTTACAAAGAAAGAAATGGCTGAAAGATGCACAACCAAGTAAACCACTCACGATATGTCCCTCATATCCCCCTATGTAGATGCTGAATCTGGACACCAAAATATTGAGTAAAGTGATAGCAATCTGCCTCTTGGGTGTTATTTGTAAGCTGGCCCAACCAGAGTAGTGTGGGTTTCTACTTGGAAGGAGGATGATGCTGAACTTGAGACACCTTTGCTTTGTACAAATTCTGCAGACACTAACCAAAATAAATGTGAAGTTGCGTTATTGATGGCCAGTTTTGGTTTATAGCTCCGGAACAGTGTAAAATCGCTCTGGTACTAATGAGGTGGATTAAGCTCCTGCATACAGCACCTAAAGCTAGAGTCATGACAGGAGGTGTAAACCCTGAACAATTGACCTTAAACAGAGGTACAAGACATTGAAGCCCACTTTTACCACTCTAGTTTGCCTTGACCTACTCATTTCAAAGCCAGATGTGTAGAATGGGAATAGAAATTGGTGGGAGTGCATAAGTGATATCCCCTTTTTTGGATTACACAGTGATATATCTGCCCGAGTCAACTGCATCAGCCCTACACTTTCTTCACCTGATTTCGTGTTTTGCAGAATTTTCTGTGGTGAATACAAAGTGAAGTAAATCAGCAGTATTCCATATGCTTGAAAAGGTGAACATGATGCTTAGCACACTTCCTCATGTGGGATTTGACAGGCAAAATTACATACTCAGGTTTCTGGGCATGTAGAACAGACAAGGTGACGCAACCACTGTGGAACGCAATATTGACTGGATAATGGAATAACTACTCAAAACATGATTGTGATATGCATGAGGATAAAATGTGCCTGTATATCAAGTGATATAGAGGCACATTTTAACCTCATGCATATCCCGATCATGTTTTTACCCATGTCCTAGGACTCTACTATTAAAACTTTTACTAGGGCATCCTCATTGGGGTCCAGCTGGATTGCCGAGTGCAATCCAGCTGTGCTTCAACGCCTGATTTACAGCAGAGCAGGTTGTTTTGTGAAACGTGAAAGTGCTATGTGAAGTGGAAATAAGTGATAAAAATGTCTCTAGGAAATGCCCTTGTAAAAGTTTTAAAATTGGCAGAAAGCAGAGCAATCACTAAGGACAAAAGAATTATGTTTTGGTCCACCAAGGCAGGCATCTTGGATAGCCATGAGTTACTGGATTACTGTAATGGCCTTCTTGTTGCTTTTGTATTGCACATGCACTTTATTGAACCCGGTCTTCCGAACAATTTAAAGCCCAATATGCTACTCCTGTATTGCACACACACTTTACCGAATCCTATATTTATAGGTTAATTTCTGGTCCGTTGAGGCAGGGTTGTGGGATACTGGTGTGTTTTATGTAATATTACTGTAAGTTTACACCAATTATTTGTCATTCTGTGCCTCACATAGAGTAATGATAGTTTTTATTCAATCAAATGTATTGCACTGTATTTTTATCTGCGCTTTTATGGCCATATAGGCCGAAATAAAGATCTTATATGATGACAAACATTTAGACACATGGAAACAACTAATACCTTGACCAGATGCCCTTCCACCATAAGAAAAGGGGGTCTGAGGATAAGCATTTTGTGTTATTTTTCTTTCTGTAATAGGTACTATTGTGCAGATGTTATTAATGTTAATTGAAAATGGGAGGTGACACCTCGTAGCAAGAATATGGTTGGAAAATGATGGCAAAGCTCTGCATTTCTGTAATGAGCATGTTGTGAATGCACTGCATTATTTGTTACTGCCAGCTGTAATTTACTATCTTATATGAAAAGTTCTAAAATCAATCAAAAATAAGCCAGTCATTGATGTGGGCTCATCTGAAGTCCACTTTAAGAATTTGGAAATAATAGGTCTTTTGACAACAGAGGGGTCTCTAGATGAGATCTGAACATGCGTATAGATCTGAGTGTCTGCATCGACACCCTACAGGTCTTTGAGCTCTAGAATGCACTAAGTGAATATTGTGATTTCCATCCATATATGCTGAGCAACTTAAGTCCTTTCTCCGCTTACCCATGTATTTTTGTCTCAATACACTTAATTAATAAATTTTGGACATGGAAGGAAAACCAGTGTAGGCATGGTGTTCAAAACGTGCATGTGCATCTATATCTATTTTTAGGTCGAACCTAGGCAGCGCATGCTCCGTCTGGAAGACATGCTCTATTCAGTATGTGGGCTTTCGTTCCGCCCCTCGTGCCGATTGGTTAAGGAGAGTGTGTCACTTCCAAAAGCTTGCTTCTCATTTATGTATTTGCCTTCTATGTCCCACCTTCTCATGTCTTGCTTCTCCCCTGGAGTATTGGCCTATTACGGGTATCCTTTCACAAAAGGATTTTTCCCTTTGTGCTTGAGCAGTCTTTGGTCATATGCAGCTCAGCTGCCCAGAGCAGCTGGTCACCAGGCACAGAGAGAGGTGAGCTAGGTGGGCAGGCACTTTTTTTAAATGTAGAACAAGCACTTCTTCTAAGTGATTGCGATTTCTCGTTGTGTCAGCGCTGCGCTCATTTGACTTGTGATGCACTTTCTTTTTCCCAAAACTTGTTGTTTGTGTTGCTTTATTTTGAGGTGCTTTGATGCTTTTAGTGTTACTGTTTTGTGACTTAAGGAACATTAAAGAAATGTTATGGTGAAATGGAATTCTTTCACAATGTTTATTTTTTAGCACAGTTGCGTAGTTAGAGCTTTGGACAACCGGGGCAATCTCTCAGTCCAGTGCCGGTAGGAGGGGGGGGGGGGGGCGAAAGACGATGACGGGAGGGCGGGTGTGGGCGACAGAGGAGAATGAGTTGGGGCGTTTAGCCATGCTGACGAGAATAAAGAAAAAAACAAAACTTACCTTGGCTCACAAGGTAAGTTTTGTTTTTGCTATCCCCCACCCCCCCACGCCATTGTCTGATCGCAGCGGCTGCTTCATGTCCGTTGCACCATCCAGGCAATCCTTTTCTTGGCGCGTTTATGATGAAACGATGAAGAAGCTAGAAACTTTTGGCACATTCTCTTTACAAGTACTACATTTTAGCGACTGGTTAGTGGCTTATACCTATGTAGTGCTTTAGAGCTCAAAGCGCCTTGGTGGGCATAGCAGTTATAACTCATGAAATATGGGGTTCAACTCAGAAGGAGGGGAGTGATTTTGAGTGCACGCCGGTCGTGATCAAACTCTTATGATGAGGTGCAGGACTTTCTCCTTCCTCGCCCCTCTCTGCAGCTTGTTTTCAGTGTCACTTTGTGTGCAGGGCTGTGAATGAGATATCCACGGTTAGCACTCAGTCTTCTCTGGCACCCTCGGCCGACCCCGGCGAGTCCAACCCGAGTGGCCGGAACGCGGTGCAATGCTCTGCTCTTTTCCTGGTGCACAGAGCCAGTGCCTCCACACGGTCATAAAAACACAGCAGTCAGTGTTGCTGAACCACCCTTTTACAGGAGATAAGAGTCTGGGCCTGATGAAAGGAGTGTTTGTCTTGTGCAGGGCAGGGGTTTACCTCCCCAAACCGAACAAACCCCTTGGGAGCTTTATCCAGGGTGGCCTATGCAGATAAACTGGGGTGGGGGTGTTTGTCGGGAGAGATGGAGCCAGTTTGAATTCGCAGAGAGACAGGAGGTAAACACCCCAGCCCTGTATTTATTTGTGGGCAGTTAATTATTAATATACAGCACAGCTACCTGTTATGGCACAGCAGGCACCCCACCCCCTCTCCTCTGTGAAACAGTAACAATATGGTATGTTACACAGATCTAAATAGCACACTGCTGCCGTTAGAGTGGCCTTACAGTGCTGTTCTAGAGCGGGCTCCTTCACTCCCCGATCTCCTGCTTACCACAACCGCCAGCCTGTTTTCTGGTTCTTTTGGGGGGGGGGGCTCATCAGCAGTGTTGTGCGTGTAATTAATTAGGTGGATTTCAAGCTCTTGTTTAATTTTGTAAATTTCAACAGTGTTTGCAGGGCTGGAATAGGAAAAAATAGCAACAGTGAGATAAATAATTGCAGTGGTGTCTTGGTGTGTGTTGGATGTTCACCAAGTCACATGCTAACTGGGAGGACTGTTAGTCCTATATTTATTATTCAAACTGGAGTATGTGTCTTCGGCAATGCCACCCTATAAACACCCGCATCCATACATACATTCACAATGAGACATGCATATGAAGACAGCTCTTCACACTGCTACTATAAGAGACTCTACAATGCAGTGGGTAAGGAAGGGAGCCAATGTGTTAGAGATTCGTAAAATATTTAAGAAAGTCCTCTAAATTTGAACCATCTTCCTAAATCGTTATGTCGGTTAGGGTTTTTTTAAGATTGTGCATGCAATCAGGATGTGATTATTCACACTAAATCCCTAGGGTCTGAATTAGAGGCACATGATGCCGTTGGCCTGTGTCTTGTGTTGCACAGTCGTTCTTCATGAAGTTAACCCCTGAAGTATCTATGTCTTTATGATACTATCATGCAAAACCTACTGTGGGCAAGCTTACCAGTGATTTGTTACACGGGCGTCTTAAGCTAAACGCAGTGCCTTTTTAAAGCCTATATAAAAACGGTGCCTTTATATGCCTGTAACCATCTCTTCCCTTCTTTCTCGCACAGTTTCTGCTACTCTGTCTAAAGTTAATTCAATGATTCAGGCACACACTACTTTTCCTTCAAAATACTACATTCTTTCTATTCTATACAGCTCTCATGCCTATCTATTCACTATGCCCCTACACAAATACACTACACACCACTCAATTCAACAACTAACAAATCCAATTCAAACCACATAATTCCACTGTAAACAACATATACCCACTCCAATGCAAACAGAAAAAACCTAAGTAAAAAACATCGTCATTTACATCGCCAGTAGCTCTAGCTTTCAAAAATGCGAGACTGATCGCATTGCTAATATTTGTGGGACCTGGAACTGCTTGCAGTATTCCCAAGTTTTAAAACAGTTGCACCTCCATATTCCTAAGCTCTTAAACAGTTTTTCAGGCACACCGTATCACATCGGCTTACCAACTGTATGTCAAGGCCAGGAAGTTTTGGAAGAAAGTGCCACTGATATAAGTAATCCACATTCAAATTTAACATGGCTTAGGGCAAATACCCTTGGATTTAGGGAGGTCTTGCTGTGGTACTCAGTATGGAGTAATTTACAATTGACACAGGGTCACTTAAATTTCAGGTAAGCAGTTGAAGCCACTGTTACTGCATTGCCTCTAATATGCCTAATATGGTTCCGAAACAGCACCCTCGCCTTCTCCTCACCTCATCAGAGCCACTCTGAACAATGTGCACTTTTTCAACAACTAGACACCTGGGGAATCCAGTGTGTGGTGACTTGCATGGCTCTCACCAGGTTTTTTTTACCCAGAATACCTTGCAAACATCAAAGGTTGACCGAAAAAAATGTTCTAGCACTATGTACAGAGACAGGCAATCGGGATAGCAGCGGTATTTGGGGCAGTGCTATGGCACAACCCAAGCAAACCTTTAAACCACAGTAATTTCTTTAAACTAGACAACCAGAGGATTCGTGGGTGGTGTGCCTTGTGTGGGTCTCATGAGGGTTTCTTACCCACAATGCCTTGCAATCTTCAAACTGTGCCTTAAATCACACATTTTCCTTACATTTCTGTGATGGACACTTCAGAAATCTGCAGGAATCTACAAAAATCCTACCACTCTGCCTCCCCGCCCGATTATGCCAATAAAAACGGAGCTTCACTTGTGTGGCTGGGACTAGTTGTCGAGATAGGAACGGTTCAAACCAAAGTCACTATGAGTCCCCCTTCACACTGAAACCCAGCCCACGATGTGGTACAATTACTGTTTAGGTGAGGGACAGAGACAAGTAACCTGATTTTAGAAAGGCCTATTCTCTATGACAAAATTTAGCATGACTAAGCTAAACCCCAAGGCGGAAACAGATCTAGAAATATATTTAGATGAAGGGAGCTGAAAGAAGCCCCTGGGATATGCCCACGGGGTTTCGAGAAATGCCTGTATCAAAAGTATGTAGTTCAATTATTTACAGGAAGCATACCTCATCCCCAAAAATGATAAATCAGATCTATCTATAAAATACATCATAGTTTCCCAGGTTCAGACACGCAGATGCAAGGTTGTTTCACATGGTTTATAAATGTTCCATCATTTTGATAAAATATTTACTTATTGAGTTTTAATCGTTGTGTCAATCCACACAAGAAAACCATCAACACAAAAAACAAGAACTGCGACAAAAAACTCCCCACCATTTAGAAATCATGTTATAAAAAATCATTAAGCATCCATGTCGGATTGCTATTGACCTCAGGCCAGTACCAACGATTACGGAGGACCAGCAGACAATGCCAGATTGCTGCTAGACAGAATCGAAGCAGAAGGAGGCATGGACCAGGACTGAAATGGACCCATGCATGTTTATCATTAGCTAATTACCTGCAAGTGACTGAGGCTATGCAAGTGCACATTCACCTTCCTTCCCTTCTAGAATGCACGTATTTGGGACTTTGCTGTAGAAAGACTAGCAGTTAATACCCAACTGTTGATAGCCAGCTGAATTAGCAACTGACCAGCACATGTATGGTACATATGTTACATTTTTGAGGCAAGATAGTCAGGAATCTGAACTACATATCGCAGTTTGCAGGATGGGGCTGAAAAAACTGATGAGGCCTCAGACTGGGGTATCTGTCAAATTCACATTTTGCCCAAACACAGGGAAAGATGGTTTAGTCAAAACATTTGAAAGCCTAATTAATCAGGATTTAGCCATATTCTGATAATATGTCTAAAGCTTGCATTAATTTGACCAAAAGCAATGGGCAGCACAATGTAATAATTAAGATAAAGGTGATAATATTGTACTCTGGGATGTGCAACTGTACTTAGAAGAAGCATATATACGGTTAAATGACGACATATATACGGTTAAATGACGATAAATCGTATAAGCGACTCAAAAGTGATACCCCCATGACATGCTGAAGAAAACTAGATGCAATACTGTTGAAATGGTAGGATACAGGTACGTTATCAACGGGTGATGTACATTACCTCAGAGTTGGTCATCCTGTAACTCCCACATTATAGCTTTTACGGAAATGCATACATTTCTACACAAACCACCAGGAAAATTGATAGTGACAAGTATTGATTTTTCAAAAGAATACATTGGGAATTATGTAAATATGTTTCTTTTCCCCTATGTTACTAGTCAAACATATGTCTGTAATATCATGGGTTATCACAGAAAGAAGAATATTGTCTATGCCACTAGATATCATATTGTTGTATTTTAGTGGACGCCATTCACATGGACTAACTGAATAATTTTTGTGAGCTAGATCTGCATCATTTTTCTACACAACAAAGTGCAATTGGAGTTTATGGACTTTATTCTTTTGAATAATTAATTTCCTTTTTGATGGAAAATAATTCCTTTACAAATGCTGTGTTGTCATGGTCTCATGTGTAGCTAACACGTTTGCGAATCCCATGATCAGATACAGGGCGATGAATATGGCTTTAAGACTAAGCTTGCAGAAATGGCAAAGAAATATAATGTTATGGTTAAGATACATTGATGACCTGCAACTGTTTAGTCGGAAATTATGTCGGAAAAGATATGCATGTTAGGCAAGGACGTTCAGTGGACTAATTTGGGATACACCATATAATATGTTGCACTCTACGTGTATGTAACAGTTAATACTATGTGTATTCCAAATAGCGTTTTGCCTCAGTTCGAGTACTGGATTATGGGAGTTATTTTTTTTTTATTTTGATAAAAAAGGAGGACATCTGAACTAAGGGAGTATATGAGCCTCCTTAACAAAACTGATTATAATATGTATTTTAACAAGAACTAAAGATTTGGAGAGAGTAGGATATTAGATCTTATGTTGTTTGTTAAACAAAGAAGTCTGCATAGCAAATTATTTCAGAAGCTCCTTGCGATTAAATCATATTTACATGCTCAAAATTGTCAATCAATCAAATTAATTGCTAGCATTCCGCTTGACGATATGATAAGGATCAGACCGAACTGTTTGGAAACATCAGATTTGTCATAGGTGGTTGCTAAAATGGAAGAAAGATTTTCTGCCATAGGATACGATCCTACCACCACCAGCAATGCAATATTAAAGGCCCTTTTGCAAAATAAAGATACTTTGCTTGTACCCGGCGGGAAACAACAAGAACTAGATGGTCAGCACAGATTTATTGCCAAATATACAAGTCATATTTATATGATGACCAACATTCTCAACAAGCATTGGAATATGCTTTGTGCAGATTTGTGTTGCGCAATCTCCAACAATAACATTTTCTCAGGTCAATTCAATAGATAACATTCTAACTTAGAGACACTTTGTAAATAAGAAGCAGACCAATTGGTTATATAATAAGGTGGTAGGCTTCTACTCATGCGGAGAAAGTAAATCTGTGATATTTGAATGAATAGATGTAAATTGATTGAGAATCAACACAGTAACAGAAAATTTGAGATGAGATCCTTTATTAATTGTCAAACAGATCTTGTGGTTTATGCATTGCTGTGTCCTTGCAATCTAATCTATAGCCATGACTATACGTCCTCAAAGGTTTTGGAGCAAATTACTAATATCCAAGCAATCTAAGATAGCCACTGTCTGGAAATGATCATCCTCTGCAATTTTATGAGGGCTTAGAAAGCAAGGAAACCAATGAAGGCTTTGACAGATGCATGAATATCACGAACTATAACGTGGCAACCCCTCTCACTCACTCTAAGAATGAATTATCAATGATAGGGAGGTCAGAATCAAAATAAAGGGACCTATGATATTTAGGAGCTATGCCCTCAGTAGAAGGCCTCTGAGAGACCTGAGTAACTAATGTAACGTTTTCTGAATTTTAATAATCTCCTAAATCCCAAAATGCACCACACTCTCTTTAAATTCAGAGTGGGATTACACCCACTCCATGTGCACCTTGCCATGGTGTGCTCTTTGAAGAAGTAAGAGGGTTTGTGTAGATGTGGACTTAAGAGACATTGTACAAAGGTTCATATACTTTTAGACTGTCCATATTGTTTTTACTTTGCAACGGAACATTTGAAAGCCAATTCAAAATAATATATATTAGGTAGAGGTTGATGGCATTTCGTTTTATGTTTACAAATGGAATTTCTTGATGTAACATGTGTATTTGCCAGATTTTTATTGTCTATAAATGACAAGCTGCCATGCCAGTCGTAGCTAAAATATTTATTTCAATCTAGCATGTTGTGCCAGATTTATTTTATTTAATTAATTTATTTATTTATTTGGTTTCAAAAGTGACCTTTATTGATAACTGCGAGGTTGACACAGCAGGGTGCCTACATCCCAGCGGGCCGGCACAGCAGTAATTAGACATTCTATACAGTAGATATTGGGGGGGCAAACACAGCAAGCCGCCTACAACCCCTCAGGGGGCCGGCTGCGTCAGGTGGCAAGCAGGGCATACAGTCATCAACTCAGGTCTCTAACCAAAGTCCCCAAACCAATAAACCCAGTAAGCCACAGTGGTAGTTGCACTATCACCTAGCAATTCAGACCAGTATCCAGTCAGATTACACACAGCGCTCCTAACCGAAGTTCACCACCCCACACAACCTATATCAGTTCTTCTCGTGTTAAAAAGAGATCAGCATGGCACTATAATCGGAAGGCCCCCTCCTCCACAATCCCCTCCTCGTCCCTCCCCCAGTCTCCCACCCGATCAGTGTCTGGATCTCTGTCCCCTGTGTAAGCATATGCTAGTAAATATAATTGGAGAGGAGCCCATATGTCCTTAGAGCAGATTGAGAGTGGCATAAGTTATGCGTAGGTCTGTAATTGTTCCTGGAAATATGTAAGGTCATATAGCCAATCCTTAAATTTGGGGGCGCGGCCTCGCACCGAGGGACAGGCAATCTGCCGTTTTGCCATCAAACGACCCAGGGAGACACACTTCCTCACTTTGGCAGGAACCTGTTCCGTATCTCCCAATAGGGCAGTAAAGGGATCATCGGATACATGTTTCCCAGTCATCTCATCTATTGCATGCAACATCTCCCTCAGTATTCCCGAACAGGCGGGCAGTCCCAGGCCAAGCAACCCTGACCCCGCATCTATCACAGCTGGCATTGTCGCATACACATAGTTGGTGCAACCGAGCAGGTGTGTAATATAATCGGTGAATATATTTGTAGTGTATCAGGCGTAGCCTGCTATTAGCGGAAATAGCGCCCATCTGGCGACAGCAGTATGACCATTGCTCCACCGTGATGGAAGTTCCTAATTCCGCCTCCCACTTATCCTTAGCCGGCGCTGGGTCCCTCTCCCAGTCTCCCTGAGTCGAGCGATACAATCACGACACCACATGTGCCGGGGAGTGTATTGTAAGAGAGTATGTAGGGGAGCCATAACAGGGGGCTCCGATGGAAAGCACTGGGTCAAGGAGCGCATATCTTGTCGAAGACGCACGTAGTAGAAGCGTTCCAAGGGAGTGGGGGAAGTGGTGCCAAAGAAGTTGTCGCTAGATTTAAACTTCCCATTTTTGTAGAGCTGGCCCCAGGTAAGATAGGCCAGTTTGCGTAGCATCCGGCGGCATCCTCCCTCTGTCGTGACTGGTAGATCATGTCTCCCCTGCAAGGGAGTCAGTGGCGAATAGAGAACAGGGCATTTAAGTTTACGTGCTAAATTGTGCCATGCACTGGTCATACATTGAACAGTTGTAGCCACCAAGTGTCTAGAGACTGTGGCAGTGCTAAGGTACGCGGTGCTTGGCGTGGGGGCCATTTAACCATCTTCGATAGCTAAGTGTGGCATGTACGGGAGAGGGTGCATCCAATAGGCCGCGAAGTGCGCCTGAGCGCAAATGAAATATAACTCCATATCGGGGACTTCAAATCCCCCAGCTTCAAAGGGACGAGTGAGAACCTCCCACGCCAGTCTGGGCTGCTTTCCTCCCCACGCTAATCCAATCAGCTGGGCTCTGACACATTAAACAAAATATTGGCTTGGCGCATACGGAATATTTGGAAATAGGTAGAGAAGCTTTCGTAGAATTACCATTTTTTTTTAAGATTCTCTGGCCGCCATAGACAGGGGCATCGCAATCCATCTGGTGATCTTATCTGTGATTTGATCCAATGTCCGTCCGTAGTTGGACTGCATCATCTCCTCCTGGCACCTAGAGACCCGGATGCCAAGATATGCGAGTGTGTCCCCGCACCATTTCAGCGGTAAGTCAGGAGCGAATTTCGGTGTGGCATCCGTTAAGGGGAAGATTTGAGATTTCTCCCAACTCACAGTAATCCCAGACAACTGACCAAAGGAAATCAGCAATCGAAGTAAAGGGTTGAGGCTAACGGCCGGGTCCCGCATGTACAGCGTGAGATCGTCAGGATACAGGGAGATTAAGATCTGCCTCTCCGGGCATGGTCCCGGAAATGTTGTCTAATCTCCGCCGCCAGGGGCTCAATGGCAATAGCAAAGAGTAGGGGCGACAAGGGGCATCCCTGTCGGGTGCCCCGAGAGATTGCGAAGGGGCCGACTGAACACAGTTAACCATCACTCTAGCTCTCACACCCAAATATAGCAGATTGATCCACTCAAGGATGGGGGCAGGGAAACCCATTCGCTGCAATACGAAGGCAAGGTAGTCCCACTCCAGGGAATCAAACGCCTTAGTGGCGTCAAGAAATACGGCAGCGGTGGTAATGTCGGGATCTATGTCTTGGAGGAGGGCGAATAGTGTACATAAATTATGTGACGTGCCACGAGTGGGCACAAAGCCCGATTGATCAGGGAGTACCAATGCTGTCATAAGGGGACTAATCCGATTAGCAACTAATTTGGCCAGAATTTTTGCATCTACATTTATTAAGGATAGAAGCCTATATGAGTCACAATAAGCAGACGGCTTTCCCGGCTTAGGTATGGATATAATTCGTGCCTCGCGCATGGAGGGAGGAAGTATACCCGTCTCCCGAGCTTCCTCAAAAACATGCCGTAGTACTGGGGTAAGTAGATGATGAAAGGTCTTATAGAATTTCGCCGGGAGGCAATCCGGCCCCGGCACCTTCCCCGATTGCAACTGCATTATCCTCGTGGTGTCATAAGAGAAATTCCCTCTGCCCGTCTCCCAACCAGGCGATCGCTGTATCTTAAAAATAGGAATTGAAGTTCATTGTCTGGGTTCTATGTGTTTTATAGAGGCCCTTATAAAATTTACGATAGATCTCCAGAATTTCAGCCGAATCCCTCTGTGTTTGACTGTTGTCTTCTTCAATCTCTAACACTATATTAGAAAACTGCGGGGGTCGAATCTGCGCCGCCGACGCCTTCCCAGTTCGGTCGCCCTCCCCATATTGCCGCGCTTTATGATACTTCCCTCTGTACTTCCATTCTTTCTCCGCTGCCTCTTAATATTTGCTAAGTACACTACGCAGCTTGGCTTGCAACTCAGACGTGGGGTTGAGCTGCAGTTCCGAGTCAATTTCCTTGAGTTCCAACTCCAGTCAGCACAGAGTGGTGCGGATATCTCTCATAATACCGCCACTCTTGGCAATACACAGCCCCCGTATGGTGACTTTGAACGCCTCCCACACTGTCGAGTAGCTGTCGACCGAAGACTCCTTTCGGGGGAAAAATTCAACGATCTCCCACTCTAGTTCCTGCTTAAAGACCGGGTCCAATGAGGACAGGGGATTAAAACGCCAGAATTGAAAGGGAGGGTCCATATGCATAGGGGTTATAGCGACCAACACAGGAGAGTGATCCGAATAAGTCCGGGGGAGGTGTGAAGAGTGCGCCATTCAGGGAATGAGGCCCTTCGTAACATACCATGCGTCAATTCTAGACCAGGAGGCCCAAGCCGTGGTGTAGCAAGTACCCTCCCGCCTCGTCGGGTGTATGTGTCGCCAGGCATCCAGTAGATCATGGTCCTCAATTATCATCTTGAGGGTGGATTGCACGTGGGAATAGTGGTGTGGCTGCGGATGTGAGCGGTCTAATGTAGGGTCAAACGTGACATTAAAATCCCCCCCCATAGTAGGTGTGTGGAGCCAATCTCTAACACTTTGCCCCAGAGTACTCGAAAGAACTCCGGATCGTCTGTGTTCAGTCCATGGCATGAGACCAACCTAAATGATTGGACATCGATCCTGCCCCAAAGAATAGAATACCAGCCCTGTTTGTCTATAGCGGAGCCCAGCGGGGTGTAAGGGAGGGACCTCTTCACTAATATGCATGTGCCACGAGCGTATGATGAGTAGGATGAGAAGCATATGTAGCTAGCCCAATGCGCGGCAAAGGTGGAGGGGACAGCGGGATTAAAGTGCGTCTCCTACAGCATCGCGCTGTGTATGTCATGCCGGTCTAAGTAGGTTAATATGCGTCTCCGCTTGCGGGGTTCCCTCTAGTCCTCTTAAGTTCCAAGTGAGAAAGCGATATGTGGGTTGGCTCGAACAATCAGTCATGGCGTAAATTGTGGGAACATTGTCCTAACAATCGGTCTTACAGGAGTTGGGAGTGACATCTAGGCAATAGGTTACTGTGATGCTCTATGACGTGTGGCTTGTGGCAAGGTCTATTACTCCTCATAGCCGTCAACAAAACATTCCCTCCCCCCTCAGCAGCCTAAACCTGCCGTGGCCCACATCCCTCCCCCCCTCCCCCACTTCCTGCAACCAAGTGTTCCCAACGGGGGAGCACAGTACAGTCCATGCCATAACTGGCAAAAAAACATTACCAATCATAGCAAGTAAGGGTTCACCTGAGAGGTGGAGTCCAGAGGGCGACAAGGGGTCTTCCCCGCCAAGGCAAGGGTGTTGGGGAATCATATGCAGGGTCATTGTGGTATCTAATTCAAAGGCAGCCACGTTGTCTTAGGACATTGACACCTCCTTAGTTCAGGGATAGCATGTAGTGGACCTTGCCCTTGCACACAGACCAGGGGACAGGGGGACCAGGCCACCCTCAGTCGGTCCTCACCTCCTCCACGGCATCGTCCAGTGTTTTGTAGCCCAAAGGTACATCCGTGTCATATCAAAAGGATGATGTCAAACTTGCCCTCCACCCCCGGGCCACCACAACAATCATCCCTTATCCTCAATATCATCAAGGTCGTCATCAAGGGGCGTAATCTTCGTAGACAAGCCAGAGGCTGGGGTCCCCAGATCATCCCACATCCGAGGTGCCTCCCCTGGCCTCAGGGTGATGCGGCAGGGAGACACGTTCCGCTGGCCTTTTCGGCAAGGTTTTTAGGAAGTCCTGTGCAAGCTGCGGAGTACTGAAGAAATGTTGTTTGCTTTGATAGGTTACCTTAAGTCGGGCAGGAAAGAGCATCGCGTATGGAATGTTCAACTGTTGTAGTTTCTTTTTCACCGGTAGAAATTTCCTCCTCTGTTCCTGAACGGCCATAGTAAAGTCAGGATATGTAGATATGTCCGATCCCTCATGGCGCAGCTGCCCCCACTCCCTGGATAAGCGAAGGGAGGCATCCCGGTCCCGATAATTTAGCATCCATGCGATGATCGGGTGAGGCATCGTCCCAGGAACTGGGAGAGCTGCCAGTGTGCGGTGAGCTCTCTCGACCACCAATATCGGTGAGAAAGCATCTCTTCCAAAGAGCGCGATGAGGAGGCGTTACACGCATTCTTCCATTTTCCCGGTAGCTGCGCATTCCGGTATTCCCAAAATGCGAAGGTTGTTCCTCCGAGAACGGGATTCCAAATCCTCGTTCTTTGCTGCTATCACTCTCAGCACCCTCTCCATTTCCAGGGTTCGGGCAGTTGTCGTAGTCGAGGTGTCTTCTAGATCCGATACCCGCCGCTCCGCCTCCGCCAATCGCTCCTCATGCCTATTCACCTTGTGGGAGACCCCATCTAGTCGCGCAGACATGGAAACCATCTTGGATTCAATGGAGGTCAGGCTGGATGGCATAGCCAGTAGTAAGTCTTTCAAATCTGCAGTGGATGGTGCCCGAGCCTCCGCTGGTTCTTCCTCAGGATCTGTCTGGGAGCGGGTGTTCTTCCGTGCCTCAAAATTCAGCCTGTGCTGGCGTCCATCCGGTTTCGCTATGGCTGGGTACAGAGCATCGCAGTGTACGAGACAGGGGTGGCTACTCAGCTGCGCAGGTCCCAGATTTCACCTGTGGGCCTGTTCTCATGTAAATACCCAGATAAAGCTAGTTCCTGTCTCTATAATGCCTCTCAGGATGAAAAGCAACGTCGTATGAATCCGCCAGTAATCCCCAGTCCGCCCGGGATGTCCCAAAAGTGCCCCTTCCTTTGATCTCTGCACGCTCCCTGGGTGTGTCAATATGATGGGGGTGTTTCCCCCAGTACACCAGATGAGTAGGATCTAATCCATTTTCCTGTTGGTCTACCTCTTCTGGCCGGGCCTGGGCAGCATTGTAGGTTATGAGCATCAAATCAAGGTAGGGGAAGACAACTTTTATTTTCTGCTCGAGGCAATACAGATCTCCAGCTCACCCTGCATCTGCGCAGGCCACTCAGCAGGTCGCTAGAGCAGGCCCGGCACAGTCTTCCTCTTCTGTGTCTCCTGCTTATTTAAAGGTGGTGCTGTGTTTTTCGTCTTCCCTCCAGGGGTCGAGCATGTCTACCAGTGATTGGGACAGAGTGGTTTCATGCGGCTATCCACAGCCTCGTCGCATTGCAGATCTGCCTCCTTGTCCCTCGGGCATCTCCCCAGCTCATCTGCCCGAAATGCGGGCCTCGCACACATTCACCACACCCCGGGTTGCTGTGCAGCAGTGCCCCTCCTTCTTCGCTGTTGTTCCGCTAAAGTCTCTGCCGGTCCCAGGGCCTCAAACCTCTCACCGCCATGGATGTCCACCGCAGCCCCTGGGTCCCTGGTCCAGCCCCTCAGCGCTCTTCTACCTTCTTATTCCCAAAATGCGAAGGTTGTTCCTCCGAGAACGGGATTCCAAATCCTCGTTCTTTGCTGCTATCACTCTCAGCACCCTCTCCATTTCCAGCGTTCGGGCAGTTGTCGTAGTCGAGGTGTCTTCTAGATCCGATACCCGCCGCTCCACCTCCGCCAATCGCTCCTCATGCCTATTCACCTTGTGGGAGACCCCATCTAGTAGCGCAGACATGGAATCCATCTTGGATTCAATGGAGGTCAGGCTGGATGGCATAGCCAGCAGTAAGTCTTTCAAATCTACAGTGGATGGTGCCTGAGCCTCCGCTGGTTCTTCCTCAGGATCTGTCTGGGAGCGGGTGTTCTTCCGTGCCTCAAAATTCAGCTTGGGCTGGCGTCCATCCGGTTTCGCTATGGCTGGGTACAGAGCATCGCAGTGTACGAGACAGGGGTGGCTACTCAGCTGCGCAGGTCCCAGATTTCACCTGTGGGCCTGTTCTCATGTAAATACCCAGATAAAGCTAGTTCCTGTCTCTATAATGCCTCTCAGGATGCCAAGCAACGTCGTATGAATCCGCCAGTAATCCCCAGTCCGCCCGGGATGTCCCAAAAGTGCCGCCGCGTATCAGACTTCACTCCGGACTAGAGCTCCCCAAGGGCACTCCTCGCCTTCTCCACAGCCCGCAGCAGAGCCCCACTTATTTACAGGGTCACTGGGTCTCGCAGGCTGGAGGCAAGCACCCCATACGCGGTTCTCCGCACGGCCGCCGTATCCTCAGATTACCTCAGCCTCACTCCATTTCTCCTCCCAGGGTGCCGGAGGCCAACAGCAGTTTTCACCGCATAGGCAGCAGATACCAGCAATATTGCCAGCTGTACTTATCGCCGCAGTGGAGCCCCTCTTGTTGTCAGGGTCAGCGGGTCTCACAGGGAGGGGGCAAGCGCCCCACACTCGGTCCTCCTCACGTCCCCCGGCTCTGCAGCTCAACACAGCCTCGCCGCCATTTCTCCTCCCAGGGCGCGAGAGGCCAACAGCAGTTTTCTCCGCAAAGGCAACAGGTACCAGCAATATTTCCAGCTGTACTTATCGCCGCTGCAATCCGATTTTCGGAAATGTCAGTTTAAGCTATAACTTATGAACAATAGCCAGGATAAAAGGCGGATATTGTCCCCGAACTGCAAGAGCCTCACACGGGTGCGGCCATCTTGCCTGATTTATTTTATTATATTGTTATGATTTGATATATATTTTATACATGGTATGTGACTACATGAGGGATTTTAACTATTTATTAGACAAGATCTCAACAAAAACTATTTTCACTACTACCACAACTACTAACCTATAATGGAGGCATGAGTAAAATATTAAGAGTCAGGAATTTTTTATTTAATAACATTTTTATTAGGTTTTCATATACCAAACCTGTCTCTAAAAAAAAGTACAAAAGACACACTTACTTTCACAAAACACCCCCCCCCCCTCAATGGTCTTACAGGAATTGTGTCCCAAGCTGACGTGGTTGCCCCTTTCTGTCTCACCCAACCAGATCATAATAAGTCCACCATTTGCTCCCAACGTTGTTATACTTTTGAATTGTTTCTTCCTATTTAGCACACTGTCCATGCCCCTTCTCCAGCTCATGAAGGGGGGAGCGTTGGGAGATTTCTAGTCCTTGGCAAGGTCATGTTTGGCCAGAACCGTAGAAAGGACCCTATTTTACCTGGGAATGTTGTGCAGCCAAAAGATAGCGTGCAATGAGCTTTGCCTTAATAACACTCAGCAGGGGAATTAATGATAGACTGAGGGGCTTTTCAAAAAGCACTTGGAAGGCAAGAAGTAGCACCGACAGCTTAGGTTTTATTGCATTAAGATGCGAGCCACGGTCCTGGAACCATACTCAAAGGTATTTTAGCTATTACTGCTTTTAACTGGGATTCAGCCCAGGTGCCAGCCTCCTTTCTTAATCACTTTTTCTAACCATAATTTGAACTATGTGTTGTGTTGAATCGTAGACGTTTGATTTGCCTTGATGTATGTATCGAGGTTGCTGGAAAGTCTCTGAAGACCTACACCAGACTGATTGAGTAGTACTACTTAATCCGCATATTTTAAGGCTGTCACACTCTGACCACCTATGGTACGAGGGTGAGGCTGTACCTGATCTAGCATAGTACTCAAAGTACAAATAAATGAATTAAAGAGAGTGGGGGAGAGCATGCATCATTGTGTTAGCCCTTTGTATGTGGTCACTTTGCGGCGAGGGTGTGATTTTCACCCAGCTGTATTCGGACCAGGCCCGGACTGGCCGTTGCGGGCACCGGGCAAACTCCCGGTGGGCCGCACGGGTGGGGGCCGGTTTGGGACCCCTGGGGGCCGTTTTTGTTACAGGGCCGTTTTGCTGCAAAAACGGCCCTGTAACAAAATCGTCTGAAACCCGGCCCTGGCAGAGAGCGCGGCCGTCCCCCCTCCCCCGGGAGGTGGGGAGGGGGGGCCGGTCAAGCACTTTGCCAGGGCCGGTTTTGGTTCCCAGTCCGGCCCTGATTCGGACCCAAGTATTGGTGTAAAGCAGTTGGATGACATGGAGAAAATTGGCCGAAATGTTCCAGGAGACCAGTTTCTGCCATAGCAGATTCTGATTGGCATGATTGAATGCCTTGGTGAAGTCGAAATAAGTGTAATATAGACTCCAAGACATACAATTCAATTCCACATTATTCCACTACACTCAATACTACATCATTACTATCCACATAATTACACTGCATATCATGCCACATAATTTCACTACACATAACTCCAATCAACACTGCACAATCCCAAGCCACATTAATTCCACAAACAATTACGCTACAACCCACATATTTTCACATCACATAATTGCAATCCTCAAACTATAATTCAATATTATGCCACATAATTCAATTCTACTACAAGTAACTCAACATCACACAATGTCACTCCACATAAATCTGCACCATTCAAGATAATGATACTCTACATTAATCCACTCTGCACCAACCCACATATTTACACTACACATACATCCACTTCACTCCATAACCCATAGCTAAAAGACATTGGCAACGCCAATAGCTCTCGGATTGCCAAGACCTATTGGCTTTGCCAATGCTTGTTTTTATATATGGCATATAATACTGACCTTTCCATGAGTCCAGTATGGTGTCAGCAGTCAATGATTAAACAGATCGGGGAAGGAAGCTGACCAGTACTCCATGTCTTGTTTATAGTGCATAGCAGGCTGGCCATATTTTCAGCCTGCACAAGTTTAATAATGTAATATCGGTAGCCAGCATTACTTCTCTAAAAATTGCTTCAGCACCATAGATAAAGCTTAAGCCTCATTTGCCAGTGGCTAAGGCAGAGGAGCGTCGCCCCCACTGCTCTGCAGCAGGAAACATAAAATTGTAATAATTGTGTAATTATAATTTAATGTTTCCTTCTGCGCAGCTTTCTGGGCAGGGTGGAGTGGGGCTGCTTCAAGGACAGAGAAGCAGGGGAGAAGTGGTTTGCCCACTCCTAAGTGCACAACTGTTTGGTCAGCCCTCTCAGACCGCCCAAAACAGTCATGCGCATTACCCATATTCTCCATGCAGGCTGCATTACAGCCTGCATGGAGAACATGCCCAGGCCCCCATTCCCTGGCTGGGTGCCAATCCATGGCACTCAGACCAATCACAACCCTGCATTGCAGCATTGTGATTGGCTATAAAGAGCCTGGGAGCCGAGTGCTTCCTGCAGCTTCCTGTATCCTGCTGCAAGACCGGAGGAAGATGGAGGAGAGCACGGGGGCCGGCCAGCGGTCACAGGTGTTTTAAAAAAAAAAAAACTAACCCACACTGATAAATACCAAACAAAGTGGGCCATTTAAACCATGATGGACAGTCCGACATCTACCTGCTACTGCTTTTCTGAAAGTAATAGTTACATTTCATACAGTGCATTGGCTGATTCTCTATTTATTCCTACACTAGTTTATATATGCTATCTCCAAAATGTAATAAAAGGTGCTGAACACCCATTAAAATTGTTTGATTGAAACCCTTTAGATTGTGTTATCATGCAATATACACAGGCTGAAAATCAGGTACACATTTTTAGGAGCACATTTCGGGGCTATTACAGATAGATGTCATTTTAACTGGGCCAAGGTGATTGACTGATGATTAAAAACAAGGTGCTGATTTATATTTTGATTTCTTTCTTTTGACGTGGAGAGAGTGAGTTCTTTGAGAAATGCTTATGTTGGGAGTATGAGATGTCATTGTATGGAACTTTATTTGACTCTGAGATCTAATAAAAAACAAACAATTTAGTTATGTTAACAAACAAGCCTTTCAAGGCCCTGGCTCATGATGAAAATAAAATACAATATGTTTCAAGTTGTTTTGGGCTTGAAGACAGTGGAGTAACTTAGTGCTTATAATGGCTGGTATGAGCCCCGAGCGCCAACATTCTGATGTTTGTCTTAATGTTTCTCCCCCTTAAATTTAGATCATTCTACCCTCAGAGAGTGGAATGTTCTAATAGCCTTATAGCCCTTTTGCATTGGACTATGCCATTTGTCAAAGGCCCTCTTCCTTGGTATAGGAGCGAGCCGCTAACTCCGGTTCAGGGCACTTAACAACTGTTTGAGCCCTCGACAGCAGGCTATGTGGCTTGATTAGAACATTGAATTGTTGGAAGCTCCACTGAAGACAATGCAGTGTTTCAGGGTTTATAATGGCTGGTATAAGTCTTCTGAGCCCTTAAAATGTTTGACATTCTGTTACTCTCTGTTTAATTTGGAGCATTCTACCTTCAGTGGGTGGAATTTTCTAATAGTCTTATACTCTTTCAACCTCAAGCTATAGCAGTTGTTAACGGTCCTCTGCCTCGTTATAGGCCTTAAGGGTATAACACTTGACAGCTGTATAAATAAATAATCCACATTTGTAAAGCGCAAACAATCACCGGTAAGGGTCTCTAGGCGCTGGGGGCCGTCGGGAAGATTTAGCAAGCTATTGCCCAGGGTCACAAGGTGCTGGGCTAATCTGCCGCCGGTGCCGAGGATCGAACCGTGATTCCCAGATTCCAGAGGCAGTCGCCCTAGCGGCGGCCCCACACCTCTTTCTCTAGCTGTGCATTAGCCTATAATAAAGGCTGGTGAGAAGCTAATACAAAATGTTTTCAATGTTATGAGAAACAGAAAATATGCCAAAATGTCAACAATATGGTAAATGGAAATGAAACATGTCATAGGAGCTATGTACAATTCTGTTTGTTCTAAGGCAGAAAAGGAGCCCATGGCATTCAAAGGTGGAGATCCTTGTTGTACTCATTTATATGAACACAATTATTTGTTCTTCCCATTAACTCACCACAACTAGCTGGTGGTGCTCCTTTAGTTCATAACCTCCAAAATGCACCACACTTGGCTCAGCTTGTATGACACTGTTCCTTAATATTTTGGTGTAAATTTCTGCAAAGGCAACACATGAAGTTAGTCAGTACAAATCTAATGGAGAATATGGCAGCCATCAATACGAAGGCAAAGTTAGACGCAATGAAAATTTTTTCTTAAGTGAGTCAAAAATTTTGCAAGCAAAATAATACCAATTACAACTCCCTTCTTTCAAAAAAAGATGTTAATCATCTTTTAGCAAGCTAATTGTATTTTCCCTTCTTTCATCTACGGAGCTGTGCCTACTCTAAAACTATAAGTCAAAATAAACAGCCATTTTACACAATTTATTCGCATTAATGGGATTGACATGTTAGAATTGATATCAATCAGCAAATATGCTCCACCAGAAAGTCAGGTCAGTCTTTACTGAATACCTTGTAGGGTATGCAGCCATTAGGTACAATAAAAAACTAATATATGGTTTGATTATATATAACAGTGTTTACCTTTACAGCTGACGTTTGCTAACATAACACATATATTTCAAATGAGCCTCATGTTCCATGTGAATTCAATTAGTGGGTATATTACCTATCTTCATAACTGCGAGCAGTGACAAATCTATTAACTACATTTTAGACTGCTGCGCCTTGGAGTACTCACTGAACGAAGTGAGTTAAATCAATTAACCCAAAAGTGCAGGCACCTGACAATAAATCCTTAATGTCCACCCTTCTATGCAGAGCATATGTTGTTACTCGACTCTTTGGGAAAACGAGGCTTGGTTGTAACTTAACAAAAGATACAATCCAATAGGGAAATCAATTCTTTGGAGATACTCATTACTTTTCTAAACATTCAATTAACCCAGAATCAACTGCCTGTCCATGCGGATATCAACTGATCAGGTGATTTAAAAATTAGATCCCTTTGAGTGCCCAATGTACAAAGGTTCTTCTCCATAGCCATTTTGGAGGTGCATGGAGGAGGCAAGTTAGCAGCTAAACTAGGTGTTTACATCCCCATAGGCAGGAAGAAACAGTCTGCAAGGTTACCAATGACTTTCCAAGTATAAGTGATGGCGATCAGCAAAGCAGTTGAGGGGTAAAGAATGAATGCACTCAAACGAAGCACTCACACACTGCAATAAGGTGAGCCAGTACCACTTTAAGATCCTGCAACACTGGGGCAGAAGGTTTTAGAGGAAATATGTTTATTGGTGGCACTTAAAAAACAAATCTGGCCATGGTGTCTGCACAAAAACATAACAGCCCTATGTAATAGGCTCTAGACCAAAAAGATGAGGTCTGGCCTTTCCAGTGATGAAGCATAACCCTGAAGCAGGCATGCTGCATGTTGGTGTGCTCACCACCAAGGAGGCTTTAGGATAAGGGTGTAGTATCGCTGGGATGGTGTCTTCTAGTTCACAAGTTGGTTGACAGAGTGATAGCAGTCAAAGGGTTAGTGTTCCCGATGGGTCCGTGTTGCACTCATCCGAACAACCGTCTATGTACCAGGGGTAGCCAAGGACTCAAAGTGGATTTGCGGAGATGATTCAAGGGCCTCCATCCATGAGGATCTGGATTTATCTCTTTCCTTTCATAGCGTTTCAACTATTTGATTTAATGCACCTCTGCCCAAGATCGGCATGACATTTCAGTGGTTTTAACTGCAGCTTTGCATTGGCATCAGTGATGCCAATATTAGTCTCTTTGATACTCTAGCTGTGCTAGATCAGCTGAATTGGCAGTCCCCATGGATTCATCGTCTAGACCAGTAAGAGAGTGTTGAAGTCTCCAGGTTCTAGTACTGTTTGGTCTTTCATGACTGCCGGTTTAAGGTCATATTTAATGTCTCATTGCTGCTGTTTGGGACGTAGTATCAGGTTTTTCCTTCTTGATGCTTTTTTGAGTGAGAAGTGTGCTGCAAAATAGATGGAGTCATCTCTAACATGAATGGCCCACTCTTCTTTTTAGCCGCTTGGAATGTTAGGCATGTGTTTTCATGTCATAGGAGACAAGCGATTATTGGTGTGTGCAGTATTTCATCGTCTGGGTTTGCCCATATCCCATATTCATATGAAATTCCATTCATTCTCGAAACGAGATATCCAGAAGTTTCAGCAGGGTGTGTGAAAGGAAACATATTATATCTTCTCACTTTTTCAGGGACTACATAGTGTAGGGTGTTATCTCATCTGGTCATGTCTTTTAGGTCTATGATCTAAGTTTTCAGAAACCAAATGTCTCATCATCAGTCAGGGGTGTTGTCATGCCTGCTTTCCACATTGCCATCTTTTTTTAACCATTTCCATTCAAATATGAAAGGTGCCAACTCAGACCTTCTTACTCACCACAATTTAACTGACACCTGGCGATTACTGACCCTGCTGATGGAAAATATAGTTATCTTTCGTGTCTCCTTAAGACCATATCACAAATAGATTAGTTGTTGCAAACCCCACTCTTACCAAATGTCTTGCAATGTGATATTCTTGGGATAGGATTATCCGGGGTTCCCTATTATACTTAGCTTTGCAATTCGAACATGATGAATTAGGGTGACTGCATGTAGTGATACACAAGACAAGAAATTATTGTATTTCTACAAACAAAATAAGTGAGAGAAAAAAAAGAATTCACACCATCTGCACAGATATTATTGGCAGTAGGCAAGACAACTAGGAGTGGGTTCATAATGAGAGAATCAGTACTGGCCAAATCAAAATCTAAAACCAAACAACTGAGAGTAGTGATACAGATCAGGGACTTTGCACTGCACTATAACGTTGGACCATCCCTTAACCTGAACCGACAACTGCCAAAAGGATGCTCATTGCCTTTTTTTACAGGCAAGGTAGAATGAGTGCTAATGAAAGAAAGTCATTAACGCTATGAATATGAGAGAAAGCCGGAAGACTACTAGTTGGACCATAGCACCAAAAAGAATCACAGGCCTGTTTCTCAGCCCCCCCCCGCACCACAGAGGGACATCTATCAGCCCACCCTGTAGACAAAGCTGAGGGAAATCCCCTTACCATGAGACTCTGTATAGCTAAGAAATAATTGCTACCAGACCACTGGAGAAAGCATTCCAAAGTAATCTGCACCTAATAAGACTATTCCCTGAGAATACTGTCTTGTTAGAAGGTGAGTTGACTGAGGAAGAAACAGCTGGAGCCTTATCTCCTTTCCCAGTACGAAAATCACCTATGGAGGATGGGTTCCCTGGTGAATTTTACAAGACAGGCAAATCACTCTTATTACTCTTGCTGTATGCGCATTTAAAGAGGCGAAACGGGTCCACCACCTTGAGCCAGATCTTCAACAATGCCATCATATTCACATATCAAAAAAGAAAGCAAGGATTCCCAGAACTGCACCAGTTACCGGTCAACATCTCAGGTAAATGTTGATGTAGAGATCCTAGCAAAAATTCTTGAAACCAGGTTACTCAGGGTTATGTCTTGTGACATTTGTCAAGACACCATCTTATTGCTTCGACCCATCAAGTTTGAAAGACAAAACTTGATTCTACAGAATGCATAGCCCTCTTGCTCAATGCTGAGAAAGCATTTGATTAGGTGGAGTGGAGATACATATTTAGAACCCCAGAGAGCTGGATTGGGAGAAAACTTCATATCTAACATGCATTGAGTTTAAGGTGTCCCATTAGCAACCATTAATTACAATGGATAGACGTAAGGTATTGCACTAGGCAGGGATGGAAAGAAAACAACCTGACCCTCTTAGGACCAAAACCTACTGCATAGAAACACTCAGTCAGCTACCTGGTAAACATATATCTGTTATAGGGGAGTGTGGGAAGTCAGACGAGAAATATAGAGACTCTAAGTGAATCTATATACGCAGTCGATACATTCACTGCTCCAGACAGAATTCCACACTTACATTGGAAGAAACAGTTCACCTTTCAAAATCAGCAAAATCCTCAGTGGTCTACACTGGCTTAATGTGGAAGAACTCAAGGATTCCAGTCCTCTTCTCCAGTACCAGGTGGATGCCTCCACACTTGCCATGCTAATGGGTACGGTCCCCAACCTGTTCTTCACTGCCATCATTTAAAACATTTAGAGTTTTATATAGCGCAAACTAGACCCGAAGATATCAGGTATCAGAGCGCTTTACATGAGCACCAGTTTCATTACAGATGGCCACGGTCTTTTTGTTTTTTCGTTAGTCTGGTCTCAATGTCATTTACCTTCCTGTGGAGGGCCTCCAGTAACACCACGAAGACCTATTCCCCAGCAGCAATAGGGGCTTCTATATTGTTACAGAAGTGAACATGGCAATTCTGATAGAGGCCGTTCCTGTGCTCATAATCACTACTTGAGGAAAGTTATGGCACGTCAGCCGGCCCCATCGGTATTCTCCTCAAGTAGAGTGACACTGTCTTCACTCCATCGTAGCAGTATGTCAACAGCTGTGTTAGCAGTCAGGGCTGCTTCTGTATTTTTAGATGCATGCAACCATCATCATGGAATCTCTGAAACATCAAGCGGGGAGGTTTCAACACTGTTATTTCCCCAAACCAATGGCTCTGATCTGTCCCTACTCCTTGCAGGGGAACCAGCACAGGTTCTGCGGTTCAAAAGGTGTTGCTGATAATAAGAAGACTCCTTAATGTCAGTTTCGGTGGGGTCTCAAAACAACATGGCGCATTCCTCCGGGAGAAGCAACCCAGCAATAGTTCACTCTACCATGCCTAGAAGTAGAACATTTAATGAAAGCATACATTCTTAGGTGTTGAGGAGATGGTTTTGGTCCATGACACCTGCCAGGTGTCATGGAAGTGGGCACTGGCATAAGGTGGAGCAATGGCTGGCTGCACAAGCAACAATCCCAGATGTGTATCACTCTTGTATTTAACATAGTAAGAAGGCAATTATCAGTTCCAGAACTACAAAAAGGTTGGGTCCTATTAGAGTTGATAGTAGGAGAGTGCTAACATAGAAGTATTGCTCAGTTCGGTTTGTGAAATCTCTAGCAAGTACAGAAAGCGTGCCTCAGCTGAAGGCAGTAGTATTTTGACTTTCTCTAGACAGCTACGCAATACACAAAAAGATTGCACACATGTTTATCACATTTGTAGCTTGCTGAGAGAAAATTTACCTTTTTCTCCTAATGAGGATAAGAGAGTACTAATGTTTTAATTTATAAATAAAATGTTCTGGGACTTACCAGTAAAGTTACGGAGATTATTTAATAAAATACATTATAATGGGAAAGTTGCAGTGCTAAATAATATTACTTTATAGAAGCTTGAAGACAATGAAACTGGTCAGGGTTGTCTTTCTCTATTAGACTGGCTTTTTACAAAATGTAATTCTAGAGGCAGGCCATTTTTGCTCAGAGAACATGGCTATAGCATAAGGTTCATTTTTAACAGGTGACATAAAAGAGCATGGTCTGTCCTAAATGAAAGGCCTCCCAGTTGGGCTTCTGTAACTCTACAAGTTGCACGGGCAGAGTGACAAATGGTACTTACAGAAGAAGGAAACAGTTAAAATCACCCACAAGTTAAGTATGTGTTTAATAAAGCCACCCCCAGCATTAAACCCACTCCATCCCATGTGAGGCTTTCCTCAAGTTCCATTTGGAAGGTTTTCTACATTTTAATTATCTGCGCCTTCTTCAGAAGATGCTCCTTTGGCAGTGGAAGAAACATCCCTTTTATGGGACGCTTTTTCCCGCCAATTCCGATAGATCCAAGAATGAAATGTGAAATTAATCGCAACGCACCCTAGTGTACACACCCTGAGGAAATATAAAATGTTATGGTCAAGTTGTGTTCCCTAGCGCGTACCCCACCGACTCCATGTACCAGCTTAAAGTGCATGTAACTTCCCTCCTGTGCCAGCTATGAAGACGCAAATACATTTGCGTCCAACGTTAACTTGTCCTCTTTCAGACCCACCCTGAATGGGTTAAATAGTCCGTTCCTAAGTATGCTATGCCAACGTCTTTTTGTAGTGTACTTTACATGTTTTTCCTGCTCTGGCAAAGTAGGCCCTGAATTTCTGCCATCGAGCCTCTTTTCTGGCTTCTGACTATGACAGCCTCAGCCCAGGCTGCCTCTGTACCCGTGAACTCTGACTTACTTCCAGCGCGGCCCCTCGCGCTCAGCTCAGCCTGCTTTCTGCCAAGACTGACTATAACCTTCGAGTTATCTGTTCCGCTCTTCGAAAATGCATTCCTGCCTACCAGCTTCAGTAAACATCCTCCCCAGCTGCAGAGCCAAAGGGCCGACCTGTCTCAGTGCAAGTAATTCATAGCTTCTGTTACCATGCTTCCCTGGAAGGCCCCGTGCCCCCACGTTTCTCATGCAGACACTTAGGCGCTTATACACGCATCCACAGTTAGCATAGAATAGTTTCTGCCCTAGAGACCTTTCCGCCCAGATAATATGGTTCCTAAACATCAGATATCCGATATGATAGAAGTACAAGTTGATCTGACATGCCAGACTTCTGTCTCTTTCCGTCAGTGTAAATGTCAAGTCCCCTGCACCCCTCCAATCACACGTCATGCAGCTGCGCGCGCATCCAAGCTTCCGATTTCTGCTGACATTGCCACATTTCTGCTTGGTGCCACCCACCCGCGTCACCTATCAGTGACGTTTCTAAGCACACACCTCCAGTTCATGCCTCTTGATTACGTACTAGTACCACGTGTATACTGTTATCTTGTCTTCTCTCAACTGTTACGCCTCCTGCACTGTTTCTTATGAAATGAATTACGTATATAAGCTATGTATTGTCAATAAAATGTAGCGCGCTCTATCCCTCTATCCCTTCTGACACCCCTGTGGTGGTCAGAATCCGATATCCTGGTCATGACCATTCCTTTTTGAGGAATAAAACCCCTAAGAACTCTAACACCACGGACTCTGGTTTTTTCTTTCCGATCTGAGTTATTATTGATTAAGTACTTACCTGCATAGAAATTAAGAGAGTAAATTAATTATTTACGTCATTTTGGCGCCCGAATAGGAACCCCTCCCCCACCTCACGCACCGGTTGGCGCATTGCAAGCTCTGTCTCCTGCCATCAGTTAGATGGAACCAACGCGTACCGGCAGGATTTCCTGCATCTCCCTCTGACCCACGGAGGTGACGAAGACTGCGATCAGTGCCCAGACGAGGCGGTGAGGAGTGCGGAGGATCCCGACCAGAGCCTAGCCGAAAGAAGCAAGGTCCGAGGTGTCAAGAGGCCCACCAGGTTTCCCAGTTTTTCCGAAGTTTTCCGAAGTTTCCCGAAGTCGAGCCGAGTCGAGTCGAGTCCAGTCGAGTTTTCCGAGGCCTTCTGTTTCCGTGCTTCCCGGTGAGTACCATTGCTGGGACGTATCTAGACGGGTTTGGGTACACAAGTCCGGTCTGCACTGTTTTTAGGCAGTGTATCTGTACTGTTTAGCAGTATATCTAGTATTCTGAATTTCTGCACTGTTATGCCAGTGTATCTGTACTGTTGAGCAGTACATCCAGTATAAGGGGTAGTCATCTATGTCCCAAATGTCTTTTCATGTGATTAATGTCGTGGTATGAATGTGACCGTTTAAAGTGCATTATTGTGTTTCTTGTGTAAACTAGCTGTATCCAGTATTAAGGAGTAAGGATTGAGTATTCAGTAATAAGCAAACAAGATGCTGTTTTTCAACAAGTTAAAGCAGTTAGGAACTAGGAAAGGGATACTGGAGGAAGAAATTCCTATTCCCCCTAGGGACACTCCAGGTAACTTTATGTATCATAAACATGGCATAGATGCCATATTGTATCTAGACTTATGGGCCGACTATACCAAACACCTAGATGAAAGACACAGATGGCCTGTTACCGGAACATGGGATGCCGAGTGCATCATGAAGGTAGAAGAAGTGCTATGGAAAAAGAAAGCTAGACAATCTCAGAAAGACGCCATAGAATTCTGGCGTAAGGAATCACATAAGCGTGCTGAGAAAGCACTCCGTAGAGAGGACAGACTTAAAGAATCAGACAAGGCCCAAGAAAACGAGTTAGTTACTGAAGGGATCCGAGTAAAAACAGAACAAATAGACCGTGCCCGAAACAATCTCGTAAATGGTATGTATCTCGCGGCCGAGGGTACATCTGAGGCCCTATCAGAAATACCGAAAAACTTACCGCCACCATTAGTTCCAACTAAAGTAATGCATAAGACTACTAAAGACATATTCCTAAATTCTTATCTAGAGGATGTAGCACCGGCTTACACCAATCTGCCTGTTCGTGCCTTGCCCAATGACAGGGACGGGGGTGGCACCCCGCCCCCGGATCATGTCCCGCCAGTACCGCGACAGACCTCCCCCGCTCCGCCAGCCCCGCCACTTCCCATACCCAAAACTGACCTACCGAAACCACATCTACCTGATACTACCAAACGACAAATTCAAGTTCAGATACAGACTCCACAAGGAGATAATGCCCAAGCATCCGCTTCAGGAGGTGCGACCGCGGGTCTACGGACCCCGCCATTAACACACAGATTCAATCTCAGGGATATGCAGAGTCCTCTCACGTTCAGGTCACCCCGACTTGACGCATTTAAAGAAAACCTTTCCGTTTGCAGATACGATCCAGTACCCGGAAAAAACGATCTAATGATATTGGCATCACTACGGTTAAGATCTGCTACTGATATCTTGCTATGCTATGTAGGAATGAAGGACCGTCTAGATAGAATATATGAGTTTGTTCAGACAGGGAAAGACCCTGACAGTATCAAGGATGCCATGGAGAAACAGAAAGTTGACATTCAAGCACAAATACTACGATTTTTTATAAATTGCCTAATAAGAGAACGAGACAGGCCTGGAACAGATCAAAGTGAATTAGATGCACTGAACAAGTGGGGTCAAAATATAGCCGACGGAAAACATGACAAGGGGGCTTGCATAGCCAGTATGTACAAGAAAATCAGAAAAGCAGTGATAACAGCACACCAGAAAGAAAAAGCTTCCTCCGAGGAGGAAGAAGAACTTGAAGAACCAGAACGAGCTACAGATACTATAGCGTATGTAGGTAAGGGAACTTACCTTAGGAAGGGCATCCGTCCGGAAAACAAGAGAGTTTTTCTCTCTGCTTTAACAAATCCGAATTCTTCTGAACACCAGTTCCAGGAGACTGATAAAAGACTACGAGAAAGAATGGGGTACCATGTACTCAATTCGATGGATGAACAAGAACTAGCCCGGTCAGCCATCTTATGGGCCGAAAATCCGGACATATATAATGATGATACCTTAGCACAGACGTTTCTAAACCTTTCCCCAGACGAACAGAAATTAGCAGGTGTATACATGATTCAGCACCTCCTCACGAAATACAGAAATAAACATTCCGATCCAGGTCCCTTACACGAAACATTAGAAGCACTACTCATGGATAGATGGAGAGGTTTCAGTACCAAGTTAATACAAATTATTCTAGAACAACGACATAAATATAACACTTTCATAAGTTCTGAATATGTTCCGGCCCCGCCTCCAGAAAGAAAAACGCACCACATGCAATGCGGAAGTGGCATTGAAAGCCAGAACCCCTTACGAGAAGTACACCCAGTTATGGGTACGGATCATGTCTTGAAACGTGTATATGTACACACGCCACTGACTAAGTTAGAACTGTTAGAAATGAAGAAACTAGTCCCGTGTCATGATAAAGACCCTGCAGGTTTTCACAGAGAGCTTAAAGACATGTTACTGATGGGGGATTACACGTATGATGATATCATGAAAATGTTGAAGGTGCTGTTGCCCACGGGCATTTACGAGAAATTAAAGGAAAAAGAATGGGAGGTGGGGGACACAAAGATTGCATGGGCAGAAATAGAAGACGAAGAAAGCAAACGTGTCCCAGGGGTAGGCCTTGGGGACAAGACTAAAGCATTACCCGGATTAATAGTACAGGTTTTGCCAAGATTATTGACAACTAGAAAGGAAGATTGGGACGCAATCTCGTCCTGTAAACAGAAACATGAGGAAGATACTAGTGACTTCTATTCCAGATTTGAGAAATGTTTCATTATAAATAGTGGCCTAAAACCAAGTAGCGAATCATATCCACACCTTTTTGTATCAAAACTAGTCGAGAACTCCCTACCATTAGTTAAAAATTGAGTGTACAAAGTTGAAAGTACTTGGCAGGCAAATACGCCATCCCAGATGTTACAAATGTTACAATATCATCAGAATAGAATTAGAGAAGAACAAGATCAGGAACAGAAACGTATGAAAGACACAAAAATGAAAATGTTAGTAGCTCAGACGGTCCCAGTCGATGGTCAGAGAAAAGGTGGGACCCAGACAAGTCACACTACAGCTCCCGTTAAAGGGACATGTAATTACTGTAAACAGCCAGGTCATTACGTACATGAATGCCCAGTCCTGAAACATAACATAGCAACAGGTAAAACTAAAGAAAGACCGCATCCACCTAGACAAGATCAGGTTCAGCAACAGACCTCACAAAATGTACAGCCAATGCAGAATACACAGCCTATGCATGCTCCATCTCATACAGCACAGACAGTAGCAGGACCACAGCCCATTGCCGCGACTCAGCAAGTTTCGCAACAGATGTACCAGTATGCCCAATCTGCATATCCAGATTACCCCCGATATACATGAAACAGCCTAGAGAGGGAAGGTGGTTTGCCTCTTATTGAAATTCCTGTAGATCAAGAAGGTCCTTATGTACACAGTCACGTATTGGGAAAAGACAGAAAGTTTTTAATTGACACAGGGGCAAGCCGCACCACAATCAGTCATAATGAAGTTCCAGGGGCACCCCTCTCAGGCTCACAGAATGTTTCCCTTGGTTTTTCAGGACAGCCTATTGTAAATGAAGTATCGGAACCAGTACCCTTGGCTGTGGGTCCATTATCACGAGTTACAGATTTGCTACTTACGAACTCATGCCCAGAAAATCTGTTAGGAATTAAAACTCTGAAGGCTCTAGGAGCTATAATATGCTGTTCCCCGGAGGGAGTTAGACTGTTTCTACGGGATTTCAAGGGTCATTATGTTTTACGAGAATTTGATGTCAGATTGAAAAATGTACCAGATCACCTATGGGCAAAAGGCCCAGCTGACGTAGGTTGTATGCATATCACTCCATACCGTGTTTCACTCAAGCCAGGAGTTGTTCTACCCAGAATCAGACAATACAAGTTACCACCCGATGCTGTAGTGGCTTTACTGAAAATCATTGAAGAACTTATTGCCCAGGGAGTGGTCGTAGAGACCGACTCCAATATCTGTAATTCACCCATCATTCCAATTCTTAAACGTACTGACCCCAATGCACCGCCAGTATATCGGCTGGTGATTGATCTTCGAGAACTGAATAAATGTATTGTACCACAGTACCCTGTGGTCCCCGATATCTCTTCCCTATTGACTGCTATTGATTCGGAAGCAACGTTCTTTACTGTAATTGACCTCAAGAACGCTTTCTTTAGTGTACCTATTGATCCGGAGAGCCAATATCTCTTCGGATTCAGTTTAAATGGACGAAGTTTCAAATTTTCCCGCGCACCTCAAGGATTCACAGAAAGCCCCAGCATCTATAGTCAAGCACTGAAAAGACAACTAGATTGTATTCAAATGCCGGTTAACACAGCCTTACTGCAATACGTCGATGATCTACTGATCACCGCACGAAGTGAGCCCGAATGTGAACAAGCATCACTGACAGTTTTACATTTTCTGGCAGACAAGGGACACAAGGTGTCTCCTTCGAAGCTGCAATTCTGTGTTCAGCAAGTTGTGTACTTGGGTCACTTGCTGTCCAAAGTGGGGAGACAGCTCACTCCCGATCGCATTCAGTTAATTGTAAACATGCCACGACCCCAGACACAAAAGGAAGTGCGGGCCTTCATAGGCCTCACCTCGTACTGCAGACAATGGATTCCTCAATATGCATTTCTAGCTAAACCACTCATCCAGTTAACGACGCAGGAGGCAGCAACTTCGACTGCCCTCCCTTGGACTCAGGAACATACACAAGCCTTTGAGGAATTAAAGAAAGCATTATGCCAAGCACCAGTTCTAGCGACACCATGTTACAGCAAACCGTTTACACTTTTTGTTACAGAACGTGATGGTACAGCATTGTCTGTCCTCACTCAAGATCAAGCAGGTTCACATAAGCCTTGCGCTTATTTTTCAAGTACTTTGGATTCAGTAGCCCAGGCACTCCCTGCGTGCTTAAAGTCAGTAGCAGCAACAGCGTTAGCAATAAGACAGAGCGATTCAATTGTTTTAGGCCATCAGTTAACAGTACAAGTTCCACACTCTGTAGAGGTTCTGTTAAACAGAACCCAGACTCAACACTTGACTATAGCGCGACTGACAGGTTACGAATTGACACTATTCCAGCCACACATAGAAATCAGACGCTGCAGTATCCTGAACCCAGCAACACTGTTACCTACCATTATGACAGATCCAGCTCCGCATGATTGCATAGAGATCATTAATGCAGTAACAAAGCCCCGACGAGACTTAACAGATGTTCCATTGACAAATCCAGACCTGACACTTTATGTGGATGGTTCATGTTTAAGAACAAGTACAGGAGAGTTAGTGGCCGCATATGCAGTGACCACTGAAACTGAAGTTAAAGAAACACATCGTATTGATACACTGTCTGCTCAAGCGGCAGAGCTCATCGCTCTGACCCGAGCCTGTATTCTAGCCAAGAACAGAAATGTCAACATATACACTGATTCCCGTTATGCGTTCGGAGTTGTACACGACTTCGGCATGTTATGGCAAGAACGAGGTTTTCTGACCTCTCACGGTACCAAGATCCAACATGGTCCCCTCATTCAAGCACTGTTAGAAGCAATACATCTGCCTTCAGGAATATCCGTCATGAAGTGTAAAGCACATACTAAAGTCACAGATTCTGTTTCCCAGGGTAACGACCTGGCAGACTAGACAGCAAAACGTACAGCATTGACTGACACTCAGACAACTGACACAACAAAGACAATAGGACCGACAAATTGCATGACAGTCAGGGATCCCGCACTAGATGTTATTGATATTCAGACACACGCTACCCCAGAAGAAATAAAGAAATGGATGGAACTAGGAGGGATCCAGACAGATCAAGGTTGGATGACGAAGGGAAAATCTACATGGTTTCTCCCTGACTCTATGGTTCAAATCATGATTAATACAGCACATAGCCCAGCACACCTAGGAGAGAAAGCGATGTTAGACAGTTTACAAAATCTTTGGAACAATAAACACTTACGAGCAGCAGCGAAACTGAAAGTGCGTACTTGCATGATCTGTTGTCAGTTCAATCCAGGTAAAAGCGTCCCTGTAGAGCAAGGTGGATTTCATTCTCCCGATCACCCTTTTGAAGTCCTCCAGATGGATTATATCCAGATGGACCGTTGTCGAGGATTTAAATATGTTCTCGTAGTTGTCTGTGCTCTGTCCCGCTGGACCGAAGCATACCCAGTCCCAGATTACACTGCTCCGACCACTGCCAAGCAGCTGGTTCGTGAATTCTTCCCACGATACGGCTTGCCTCGTGTCGTGTATTCAGATAACGGTCAGCCATTCTCATCTGCATTAATGAAAGAAGTTTCTTTATTACTAGGATACCAGTGGAAATTCCATTGTGTCCGACATCCCGAAGCCGCAGGCCTTGTAGAGAGGCATAACCAGACACTAAAGATCCGCCTTGCCAAAAGATGTCAGGAGAAAGGGGTCGACTGGATAGTCGCCCTGCCAGTGGCACTATTCTATATGAGAATGGTTGCCCATTCGAGATCAGGGCTATCCCCGTACGAGGTGGTCTTTGGCAGACCACCGAATATGTGGGGGACGCCCATTCCGAAAAAGATTACTGATGTTGATTGTAACATGTTGACAGATTACCTTGCCTCCTTGATGTCTGCACTCCAATCATGTCGTTCACAGGTTGCCGCAGCCTTCCCTGACAACACTGATGTAAAGCCGCATGACGTCCGTCCTGGGGACCTCGTCCTAGTGCGCAATTTTGATAGGAAGAGTCCGTTGGAGCCCCGCTGGAAATCACCGAAGACCGTCCTTCTCACCACGAGGACTGCCGTGAAGATCGAAGGGAGAAAGGGGTGGGTTCACACGAGTCATGTGAAAAAATTCTTTGGACTGAAACCTGATCGAGACTCGTCCACCCCCACCAAAGACTGTGTTGAGCCTAAAGACTTTACAGAATCTGAACGAGAAAAAACTCCCCAAGAGGAGTACCGCATGAAACTCCGATCTAGCAAGTCAGACAGTTTAATTGTTTAAGTCCTCCCCTAGGTGAATCGGTTAAATAGTTTCTGACATGTATCCCCTAGATCGAGATAGAGAGAGAGAATATAAGAAACGTACATATTGTAAATCACTTCGTAGTCACTGTATAGTGACACTATTAATCATGCTTATTCTGAGTATTTTAATTATTGTTGCTAGCATCCTTTTACCTATTTTCAAGCGTGAACAACCTGTCTACAATGTCTCTGCTGAACACACTTTTAACAAGTTACCTCCACATGAACTCTCCTACAGACTTGCGCTGCGCAACAACACGTTCATCAGTATGTTACATCATTCCCATCAAACTAACAATGCTACAGACTGCTGGATATGTGGCCGACTCCCTCCCTACCAGAATTACAAGGGAGCTCTGCCCCTCTTTCCGTACCCGTTCACTCACAATGGCTCCCGCGGTGCATGGTTTAAAATAATTAATTCTTTAGATCCTGATATTGCTGTTTTCGATGGGGGCTGGGTTTGGGGAAACCTGAACTTGGTCCTGCTCGACGTTTGTTACCCAGATAAGGAGGGACTCCCCACTAGAATAGGAACTGATCTAGAAAATGAAGTGTATGGATTAGGTAACTATACAATTAGCCTTATGATTCTTACTGTTGAGTCCGAAGACGCACCTGTTATACCCACTATGTCAGTATTGCCAGTTACTGGTGAATTATGTATCAGGAAGAAAGGTTCAGTACACTTAGGTCATAGTAAATGTACTACTGTGGTCGAATTCAGTGATCATGGTAAATCGTCCTTTAAAGCTATTCGTCATTCTTATTTTGTTTGTGGTCATACCGCATACATACGTCTACCTCCAGATTGGGATGGTACCTGTTACATTGCATTCCTTCTGCCACCTGTTTTCCTAGCTCCCCCTGATTACCATAGGAATACCAATCTAGTAAAGAATAGACCCAGAAGAGATATTCCACTTGTCGACTACACAGAAACGGCATGGGAACAGTACACCGATTTTAATAAAGGATTCTTTTTCTTTTTAGGACCTGTTCAGAATAGTAAATTAATACGTAGATTAACTAGAACGCTTGAAGCAGTAGTGAATGAAACTGCCTCCGCCTTAGGTAACTTAACAGAAGAACAGTCCGCCATGCGGGTTGTTGTCCTTCAGAACCGTCTTGTTATTGACGTCATCTTGGCAGATAGAGGCGGAGCTTGTAAGGTCATCGGGTCAAGTTGCTGTGTTTTCATACCACAAAATGCACCATCTGTATATCAAGCTATTACACGTCTCCATAAAATTGCAAATCAGATACATCAGGATCCAGGCACCTGGACTTGGTCCGGTTGGTTCTGGACAACGTTAACCGCTTGGGGATGGAAGATCCTATCCTTCCTAGGCATTGGCCTAGTCCTAGTATTCAGTTGCTGCCTGTGCCTGCAGTGTGGGCCAGCGATTTGTGGACTATGTGCCACCTCTTGTATTGAGCATTCCAGTTTTTTCTCAAAACGTAAAAGAAAGAAAGATGAGCAAATGATGTTACAAGAACAAACTGATCGATTCATGAGGATCGATATATCATGAAGGGTCCGTAGGGAACAAGGAGGGAATGAGGAAATATAAAATTTTATGGTCAAGTTGTGTTCCCTAGCGCGTACCCCACCGACTCCATGTACCAGCTTAAAGTGCATGTAACTTCCCTCCTGTGCCAGCTATGAAGACGCAAATACATTTGCGTCCAACGTTAACTTGTCCTCTTTCAGACCCACCCTGAATGGGTTAAATAGTCCGTTCCTAAGTATGCTATGCCAACGTCTTTTTGTAGTGTACTTTACATGTTTTTCCTGCTCTGGCAAAGTAGGCCCTGAATTTCTGCCATCGAGCCTCTTTTCTGGCTTCTGACTATGACAGCCTCAGCCCAGGCTGCCTCTGTACCCGTGAACTCTGACTTACTTCCAGCGCGGCCCCTCGCGCTCAGCTCAGCCTGCTTTCTGCCAAGACTGACTATAACCTTCGAGTTATCTGTTCCGCTCTTCGAAAATGCATTCCTGCCTACCAGCTTCAGTAAACATCCTCCCCAGCTGCAGAGCCAAAGGGCCGACCTGTCTCAGTGCAAGTAATTCATAGCTTCTGTTACCATGCTTCCCTGGAAGGCCCCGTGCCCCCACGTTTCTCATGCAGACACTTAGGCGCTTATACACGCATCCACAGTTAGCATAGAATAGTTTCTGCCCTAGAGACCTTTCCGCCCAGATAATATGGTTCCTAAACATCAGATATCCGATATGATAGAAGTACAAGTTGATCTGACATGCCAGACTTCTGTCTCTTTCCGTCAGTGTAAATGTCAAGTCCCCTGCACCCCTCCAATCACACGTCATGCAGCTGCGCGCGCATCCAAGCTTCCGATTTCTGCTGACATTGCCACATTTCTGCTTGGTGCCACCCACCCGCGTCACCTATCAGTGACGTTTCTAAGCACACACCTCCAGTTCACGCCTCTTGATTACGTACTAGTACCACGTGTATACTGTTATCTTGTCTTCTCTCAACTGTTACGCCTCCTGCACTGTTTCTTATGAAATGAATTACGTATATAAGCTATGTATTGTCAATAAAATGTAGCGCGCTCTATCCCTCTATCCCTTCTGACACCCCTGTGGTGGTCAGAATCCGATATCCTGGTCATGACCATTCCTTTTTGAGGAATAAAACCCCTAAGAACTCTAACACCACGGACTCTGGTTTTTTCTTTCCGATCTGAGTTATTATTGATTAAGTACTTACCTGCATAGAAATTAAGAGAGTAAATTAATTATTTACGTCAACCCAACAAGTCATGCTTATTTTCCAACAGGTATTTAGTAAAACAATCAGCTTCAAAAAAGACTTACTTGATTCTAGCAGATGATTAGGCACATTTCCTTTTTTAGGTTCCTCCACTAGGCTTTTCAAAAGGAGAGATGGAACCTTCTTAAATCTGCTTTCATGGTTGCTGAACGCAACCGGAATAGATTGTGCGACCTCCATTTTCGCAGAACAATCTTTATCTCAGCTGCAGACACTGCATCCCTTTACCCTAAAATAAAAGAAACATTTATAATGAAGATGCCGCTATTATAAAAGAGTGGCAGGCCATAAAAGAACAAACCTTTTTGCTAGAAGAGACACATTAGGTAGCTTTGTATACATGAACAGTGCATTGCGCATTACGTGTTACATTGCATGTAACTGTAGACAGTAAACAATATATACAGCATAATAAATTGTAATGTTCCCCTGTATATCCTGTTGAAAGTAGTGTCTGGTGATGCAGGCAAGCAAACAGAGGTATTGTTACCTCAGCTTGCACCTGGAAAGCTTTTATACCAAATGTAGTGTTCCTGCTAGAATTTGTTAAACATGACGCTTGGCTTATTTTGGAAAGAAATGTGGAATAGATCTTGTCCAAAATAGGTACATTTCTTGTAGTATATATGTATGCATGTATATGGTATTTCTTTAGGTACATTTGTGGTATATATGTATGTATATGGTATATCTATAGTGTGAACCTAGTCAAAAGGTAGAAGAGCACGGAACATGGTCAAAGAGAAGCCTAACGTAAACGGGAAATAGGAAAGGAATCAGGGTTGTAGATGGTTAATGCATTGTAATGCCGTATTCTTTAAAGAGGTCATTGTTAACTCCTTGCTAAATTGGAGAGGCTTTGATTGACAATGGGATGTTGTCCCAGATACTGGGTGCATAGATGGAAAGGGCCTGCTGTCTTGCTTTTTCTTTTGTACATTTCTTAGTCTGTAGTCTGATGATGTCCTGGATGCGGGTGTGCCAAGAACCACCAGAGATGGTGAGCTTGTCTGCAATATAAGCAGGCGTACTGATCGTGATGACTGTAGTGTTTTTCGAAATGTATACATTAGGTTCAGTTGTTTTTAGTTTGGTGAGAATCTACACCCGTTCGAAGGCTGGTGCTTATAGAGAGCAGGAAATGTTTTACCTCATGTTGTTTTTTTTACCCAAATCTAGGAACTACTGTATGCATGAATGTATGCCTGAAAGTGCGTTGCCGAACCCTAGCTTGGAAGCAACTACAGTGCTTGCCATCATTAAAAAGTGAAAATAGGAATAACAAAGTGGGGAGATTAGCCCCCAAAGTATTTCATTAAATATTTATCAAAGTCATTGGATTTGGTCACAAAAGAGAAATGTGAAGTGTCTGAAATAGATTGAGATGGCCCAAAAAGAGGGGTATGAAATTGTTTTGTAAGTAGTTTTGCTTCATATCCTTACCATGCGTGTGAGTCGGATCTCCCAACTTTCCACCACTAGGGCTATTTCATTAGAGTATGCTGCCAACTGCAGGCGGTTTGGTGCAAGGTGAGAGACATGCAAGAGAAACTCTCTAGAGAGAGGTTGAGATAGAAACTGCAGACTAAGAAACCGAAAAAGATGCCCTACCAATTTAACCGAAATAAAGCAGTAAATCAGGGATGGCTATCCTAGATGCACACTATGTGGAAAAAGCTTGAAGCAGAAATTCCACATGTTCATGGGTGATTCAAAGGAGAACAGTCAAAACAAAAGCAAGTAGCCAGTGGAGGCTTTCCGCCTTTGTATTTGTGTGTGGGGGGCGACACCTTCTTCTCTCCTTTGCTGCGGCAGGGTTCGGCAGAGACGTTTGAAGGCATGGGCAAATGGGGCTCTGAACAAGGCCGCAGCCTTTAAGGGGGCCCACTTACGGCCAGCTCTGTTCTGCAGAGAGTCTTGCCCTAATGACTGTGAATAATTCTTAAACAAATTGTTTTGAACACCGTTTTCCATTAATTTATTTTTAATGTGGGTGAGGTGTGAGGGTTTATTACAAACATTTTGCAGAGGAATGTTGTGTTTATTTTTCATGCAACATCCATAAAAATATTATTTTAGATCAAAACAGGATCTCACACATGAGAAATGGGAGGGTGTCACAGAGATCATTTGCAGTAATATTAGTGAGCTGCTGTTGTGTTACAGTATTGAAAACACAATTCAATATCGACATAGACGCATTTAACATTTGGACGAGAGGGTCTGTGCACCGTCAGTGACCTGCCAAAGAGCATGAAAGAGCTGAAATTGGATCATATATTCAAACGTTTCTGAATAGGTGCTTCAAGGGCCCCCAAAATCCTTAAGATGTCCATGGGGGTCAAGCAGCTACTGCCCTAGCCCCCAGCAGCATGTGTAAGAGTCCGGATTCTTCAGGCACAGACTATCAGGCCTGGAGTTTTCACAATAATTTGAGGTTTAGAGTCATTAGAAATTGCAGGTGGTGGAATTCCAACTGGAGTTATCAGTGCAGGTGAAATGTCACCACTCGCCATGAGAAGCTCTGTGGTAAATGTTTGAATATGTATAAATAAAGAGGAGTCACATCTTCCGTGAAATTATTATTTCCTCTGGATATTTCATTCAGTTTAGCGGAAGTAACATAAGAATGGAGAATTGTCAGAAATAATTGTTTTCTGTGAAATAAATTAAAGCCTCCCACCTAACACACAAATCATTCATCCACTCAGAGGTGACAAAAACCTTTCATAGTATTTCATAAAATTCGAAAATTACTTTCACAGAATACTGAGGATCATATACTGCAGGTATAAAAGCATGTTGAAGCTTCTTCAGTACTCTACGGACAGTCTCTAGCTCCCTCCCTGCCTTAATTTTGCTCAATAGTAAAAAGGTCAACTATGAATCTGTTCTTGCAGACAATTCAGGTACTTTAGGAAATCAAAATTATGTAATGCACCCTGATCCGCAATGAAGAATTTTGTGGGTTAGCCCAGGTAGAACTGTACATATGTACCCATAGAAACTTTAATTATACTTGTATATCCCATCATATATGTGCAATAGTCTTTTTTTACTTTAATTTTACTTCTTGAACAATTTTGGTTCCCTAAGTTTAGTTATATAAAGCAAGCCTAGGCAACATCAAAGATGCCCAATATTTAAATATAGAGTTGGGAAATCACTCCTGAGTCAAGAGGAGCTAACCCAGATATCTTGACTGGGGATGAATGTTTGATTTGCTCTGCATTCCGCCCATCATCTGTGTGTTGTTAGAAATGGGATTTCTAGTTGGCTAGGGCATGCACCTAAGCAAGGCAGAAACCACCACTCTAGCAGGGACATCTTAAGAATTTCGGGGGCCCTGGGCCAAACATATTTTTGGGGCCCCTGTTTGGAACAACTTTGAATTCATGATTCAATATCAGCTCTTACATGCCCTTTTTGGCCAGGTCACTGACAGTGCACATTCGCACTCGTCTAAATTCTAAATGTGTTTGCATTTAATATTAAAGGACAATGACGTGTTTTCAATGTTGTTACCCAGCAGCAGCTCACTAACATTACTACAAATAATCTCTGTGACACACTCCCATTTCTCATATGTGAGGTCCTATTGTGATTTAAAAAAAATATTTTTTACGGACTTTGCATGAACCATAAACACAACATTTCTCTCTGCAAAATGTCTGGATTAGACTCTCAAACACAACCCATATTAAAAATAAATGAAAGGAAATTGTTATTAAAAAAAATAGGTTTAAGAATTATCCGAGATCCTCAGGCCAAGACTCACTGCAGAACAGATCTGACTCTATCAGGAGGCCCCCTGAAGGGCTGGGGCCCTGGGCCAGAGCCCACTTTGCACATGCCTTAAAACATCTCTGCACTCTAGTCAAGGCAAGGGAGTTACAAGCTGAAGATAACCACTGCTCATCCCCTTGGTAGCTTGCCAAGAGCAGTCAGGCTTATCCCAGATGCAATGTGTAAAGCGTTTGCGCAACACAATGTAGGACCTTCCCAATGGCTCTCTGGCTGCCAATGCAGCCAAATCACTGGTGCACAAATGTGTTGGGGACAGGGGGTGTATCTCATCCCTTCCTTATCCACACAAAGAAATGCCCTCCCCAAACGTTGCAGCTGCCAGCGCTCTCATGGTGCAGCTGGGGAAACAAGCACCGGCACCACGGTGCCTCGTGAGCCCCACTGGGACTCTAAAACCCAAATGGCTCCCATGTTCCAGCTGCCTGCGCTCTCGCAGTGCAGCTGTGTTAAGCAATAGGGGCAATGGCCACAACTGAGCAAGTTGGAGCCCCACTCTGGGGCTCTGGAACACAGGATTGCCTCCATGGTGCAGCTGCCCGTAACGGCGGTGCAGCTGTGAAGATTGATAAGGTACTGGCACTACACGGGCCTCAGGAGCACCAACATGGCTCCAGGCACAGACAACGTGCCTCGACCAACCCTCAACAGCTCACGTCTCAGCCCCCACTCACCGAGGCTCTGTGGAGCTGTTCTCAGCCTCCTATGGTCTCCTCTGGTCCTCAGGCACCGGCAAAGTGCCTCGACAGGTCCCGCTCTAGGGACCTCTCCTGGCTTCACCCGGTCCCTCTCCTGGGACATGGGACTTTGGCGTGGAGCCCGCGAGGGCTCTGTACGGCTTCCCCACCGCAGAGGGAGGTGGAAATGGAGCCTTCGAGGCTCCGGGCTGCTGACAGAAGGCCCTGCCCACAGTCAGGCGGCGCTTGCCTGACTTCCTGGTCGCTGCTCACAACGGCTCCTTCTTTCGGCGCTGCAAAGTGCGAGGTAGTATCCCGCCTTAAAACGAACCTCAAATGCGGGGTGGCCATCAGCTTTTTAAATATGTATGAAAGCGGTGGTCTCCCGCTCGTATTGGCAAAACGCGGGTGGGCTCCCGCTCTTCTGCACAAATGTGGGATGGGCTCCCGCACAGCAAACACAAAATGCTGGGTGGACTCCCACTTCTCTCGCATACAGGTGGGGGAATCCTCATGTCGGGATTCCCTCAAAGTAAACAATGCTGGCACAAGATGTACACTCTGTAAGTCTTTGACAAAATACATGTGACTGATGATGTTAACAGAGGGAAAGTAGAGCTATTACTGACCCTTTATTATGAGTGGATTCTTGTACACTATAATGCGGAGACTGTTTCTCTTGAGTAGTTCTCTCATCGCTCAAAGGACATTTCACCATCATTCTTGTGTGATTTGGAGATGTCTGCAGTGTTTTCCTTAACCTTTGATTCCACTGGAGTTGCAAGATTTAGTATTACATCCTGTAATAGTGTGATCTTGTTATTTTGCTGGCATAGCATTAAATGCATATCATGAAAATGGCCATCAATCTTTTTCTGATGAAGCATCCTTTTCTGCGTGTTAATCTCATTACCCATTACATTTTGGAAATTGCCTCTCTGACAACTTTTATGAAAAAACTTGGCTCCGTCATTAAAGGAAGTAAAAAAAATTCCTTGGCCCTCTTCACTTGCTTCTGACTTCAAGGCTTGTCAAATGACAACTCACCCTCCCCCTCTTCTTGGCCTGGGCCAGCTCCTGTGCTTGTGTCTGTAGACCTGACAGAACTATGATCAGAGGCTCATCATTACTAAGGGACTCTTCTGATTGTAACTCTGACTCCCAATCAGAATCTTCGTTCAGGTATTCATCACTGAGGTTTTCAGGTTCGCTTCCTCAACTAGGATTTTCTGCTAGCACTGCTTCCTTGACCATATGGGCACCCAACATCCTGTTAGTGACCAATATTCCAGATATAACAGTCAGGAGTGTTGGAGAGTCACTTAGACTGAGCCATTCTGCTAAAGAGTCACAACTGACAATAGTCACTAGATTCAGGGAAGTACATAGCAGTTGCGCTGGTGCCTTCAACCCCCCCCATCCCATAGTACTCATAATATTGGATGAGTTCTGGTACCAAGAGGGGTGGGCCAGGGGAATTCCCAGTTGGTGTCACTGATATCATTGATTTGGGAGCCTGTAATTAAGAGAATTACAAACAGGGTTTCTTTCAAGATGGGAAGGAGATCCGGGGATATCCACACTTCCAGAAACTGAAATGAGAAGCAGAGGCCATTGAGGATGGATAGAGGAAGGATGCTGAGTGCTGGGAGACCTTGTATGAGGGAGAAGACTTTATAGGGTTTGAATAAGCTAGACAGAGATTTCCAATCGGGGTAGGGCAACTTACAACATTTTCTAGAGTGACAATGGCTGTACAACTCACATGGGGAGGGTGTCCGGGACGTCTGCCCAAATCCAAAACAATGACAACTATCACTAAACTTACACAGAGAGGGAGAACAATTTCCAAAATCTTTGGGAGACTCATCCAGAATCAATAACTAACCCCACTAGTAACCATAGCGAGATGAAAGCAAGATAATGGAGCACCATTTACAGATGGGGAGTGAAATTGAATATTGATTTACTACAAAACAGTAACCAGGAATCCAAGATTTCGCCTTACTCAGTTTAAAATTCTACACCCTGCCATGTTAGCTAAAAATACTGAATAAAATATAGCCAAACAGATCACACAAGAATGAATGAGGTGCCGCCATGAAAACACTGACTTCTTTCATGAAATGGTCATACTCAGTTGTGGGGAAATTTTGGAAACTAGTAGTGGCTTCCCAGAGAGCAGAATCTAAAAATGAAATAGCATACTCTAATACATTGTATTCTGTGTCTACAACCTTAAACTAAAAAAGCAAAAAATCACTATAGATTTGTTACTGCAAGCTCAAAGGAGAATATTTACATGCTGGTTATAACCATCTGTTCCCTCCCTGAATATGTGAAGAAAAATTCGAAATATTGTGTGGTGTTCACATAGTTTAATCAACATTGTTATGTACTTTGCATTTTGCGCTTCCATGTGTAAAAGCATCTGTGGGGTTTTGTTGTATGGACTTAAGGTTCCACTCTAGAATCCAGTGTCCACCAGGTTCTTAAGAATAATGGGAGGAAGTCATTCGGGAGCTGTGTCGTGTCTGGAGCGGTTTGGGGTGATCTTCAGGACTTACTTTATTCAATAAATCTATTTTATTCCACAATGGAAGTTGCCACGTATTACATGTGGCAACGAGAGGACAGCAGGCTATCCGGACAGGCAGAACTCACACTACAACAAAGTGCATCATGGTTGAAGTACAGCGCATCAGGAAAACAAATATTAACCTAAGGCCCTACGGTGACCACTGGAAGCATCTGGTGTGTGGCTTCCAAAATGGCAGCACTGATAGGTGCAAGTGCATTTATTATCAGATGCGGCTGGCAAGTTGTGGCGAAATAGTGCACAGCATCGGCAGAAGGCTGCACCACCACATGCAAGGAAAATAAACTCTAACGCCCATAGAAACAAACAGAACACCGGCGCCCATCACAATTTGTTGTGTGGCTGCAGTGTTGGCACATGCGTGCATGGGAAATAAAAGCTTCACCGCCCCTAGAAACAAGCTCATTAACCAACAGCCATCTTAACTCGTTAGATGTTCACTCATTATTTCTAATGGGATTGGTCATTTTTACGACGTTCGTGAAACAGTATTGGGATACAATGTGCCCAATCGGATGTGAAAAACTCGGAACAACTGGCGGCCATCTTAAGCCTTTGGGTTACTAACAGACTCTTAACATTAAAGTCAAGTGGTTCACAGCGCTTGCAGTGCTCTCCATTGAGAGTCTAACAAATCGAAAATAAAATTACAGGATACATTCTGCGACTGAGCGAATACAATTTGGGTGGACGTTGCAGCTCCTGAGTTTGAGTTTTTCAGGGAAGAGAGGGAGGGGAGGGAGGACTAGAGGAGGGAGGTCTAGGGGAGAAGGGGGAATCAGGATGGGGGTATGTGTATGTTTCCTCTATGTTTTTATCCCATTTATGTTGGCTTATTAACTCAAATTTCACTGTAGTATCAGATGTGATCTTTCTTGTATGTTTCCTGAAGGTCAAGAGCCAATTGTGCACCATCGCGAGACACACACCACTAATGCCTCGCTCCACGATCCGTTATCCACGTTTCACCTACGGTACACTATTCGGGGACGACTCTTTCACAAGTACACCAACCATAGAACTCATTGCATCTTTAGCGACATCAGGCCCCAAAATGACACAGCATAAAACCTTGGAGGGAGTTTCCTGAGAATTTCTCAGGAGCCTAATGCACTGCCCGTTCACTCAATTGAGTGTAAATGGTAAATATATAAACAATTCTACTATATTAGTCATAGAAGATTCCAATTTAACATTGTAAACATAAAATTATAACAATTCAATGAGACTTTGCAAATGCCGTTGGTGGATTGTTGCTCGATGATTATTTAATTAGTATTCATGTAAAGTTGTTGTATCATCACAAATTGCAAAATTTCAGCAAAATTGTTTGTTGGTGCGTCCCAATGCATTTCGGGCTTAACAATGAGCCCTTCATCAGAGGAATCTACAAAACGATAATTTGTGTGTAAATATACATTCCTGGCAGAAATATATAGCACATCATACCTAGAGAGCAAGAACTTGTGTTCTAAACAACACTATGAAGTTGAGGAATAGGAACCAGAAAAATCATCCACCTTCATCGTACGCTCCCGGCTAGACATGTAAGCGTTCACTCCCTTTACCACCCTCACGGCACCATCACCTTTTTAACGACTTTGCATGTATTTCACCACATATCTCAGCATGCGTTCTGGAGTTCCCACACGTATTCATCGGTTTCTTGATTCACTCACTTTTCAGTTACTCATGGGGACATGGGCTTTTACCTTTGGTTTTTCTGGTTCCTATTCCTCAACTTCATAGTGTTGTTTAGAACACAAGTTCTTGCTCTCTAGGTATGATGTGCTATATATTTCTGCCAGCAATGTATATTTACACACAAATTATTGTTTTGTAGATTTCCCTTACGAAGGGCTCATTGTTAAGCCCGAAATGCATTGGGACGCACCAACAAACAATGTTGCTGAAATTTTGTAATTTGTGATGATACAACAACTTTACATGAATACTAATTAAATAATCAGAGCAACAATCCACTAACGGAATTTGCGAAGTCTCATTGAATTGTTATCATTTTATGTTTACAATGTTAAATTGGAATCTTCTATGACTAATATCGTAGAATTGTTTATATATTTACCATTTACACTCAATTGAGTGAACGGGCAGTGCATTAGGCTCCTGAGAAATTCTCAGGAAACTCCCTCCACTTTTAGACTAAAGGTTTAGCAGGACCTTCTACCTTTTGCACGCAACGAAAAGCTTTCTGACATTGAATCACATTTGTTTCACTAGATAATTCTGTTTCACTGAGTGCAGCCGCTGCTGCGTAACCTCTCTGTTACAGCATAAAACCTTAGCAGAAAACCTTAATATTGTATCTCTGAATGTTAAAGGCCTCAATCATCCTGTGAAGCGCAGGAAAATCTTTGACTACTTAGCGAAAACTAAAGGAGATATGATTCTGCTCCAAGAAACGAAACTCTCAGAAGAAGATATAAGTTTCATAAAATGCAACTGGATCTCTCATACGTTATCCTCTCCGGCTGATCACAAGAAAAAAGGAGTGATCACCCTTATCTCCAAAAAATTCAACATTACTATTATCTCACACACCCATGATGACGATGGTAAGGCTCTTAGTCACGCATCTACAGAGAGGTGACGACCCCATCCATATAGTCAACACCTACGGGCCTAACAACGATGTCAATGATTTCTGGGAAAAGGTCTCTAACACTCTTGAGAACATCCCTCAGGAAGACCTCACTATAATGGGGGGTGACTTCAACCTACCAATGGACCCCCTATATAGACCGGCAATCTAAATTCAAATACCAACCCTCACGCTCACATGAGGTCCTCAATAGGAATATGCTCCAAGTTTAACCTAAAGGACTTGTGGCGTCTCCAACACCCAGACGTGAGGGACTACACATTTTACTCGGCACCAAATAATTCCTACTCTAGGATTGACTACATCCTACTCTCAAGCCCATTCACACACCTCATAGATGAAACTGACATAGCTCCCAAACTAGTTTCCGACCACTCCTGCATCAGCACTAAGCTCGCAGGCACCCACACCATCCTACCCCTAAAAAGATGGCGCCTTAACAATGACATACTCTCTGACCCAGCACATAAGCTTAAAATTGACAACGCAATTAAAGAATACATCACACTAAATGACCTCCCCGACATGAACACTCCCACTCTATGGGCTGCACTTAAAGTGACCATCAGAGGAGTCATTATCGGTATCAAAGCTCTGATCAACAAAAAGCTAGACCTAAAACTTGAATCGCTAGAAAAAAAATCAAATCACTTGAAGTTTCACACTCGGCGAATATAGACAACAAATTTACCCTAGTCCAACTAATTAAGAGAAAATACAAATATAATAAAATAGTAAGAAAACGTGGTGAAATATAGATAAATAAATTCAAGGCTACTGTATTTTGTTTGTACCCTGCTCGATTGTAGAAGTGGTGGTAACCCCCCGCCCCCCGCTTGATCTAATAAGCGCGTTGGACTCACCCTGAGTCTCGGGTCATTCTCAGCCGATTTAGACGCTGTGACAGCCGAGCCTCGGACAGGGTGAATCGACTTTGGTGGCCATCTTGGTTTGGGGCAGCGTTTACACGCTCCCTATTGGCCTCTATAAAAGGACATCTGTTTCACACTGCCCCCATTCGCTGTGCATCTATACCCCTCCTGAGGCGGAAGCCGGGAGGTTGCTGTTTTATTTGTACGATTGTTTTTCTGATTTGCCCCTTTTTAAAATATCTTGCTGGCCCCTCAGCTTTTAAATGTATTGCACTGTGCTTGATCACGAAGCTTAGTTGCACTGCTTGATGAGCTACTGTATTTTCTTTGTACCCTAATTGATTTTAGAAGTGGTGGTAACCCTCCGCCCCCCGCTTGATCTAATAAGCGCGTTGGACTCACCCTGAGTCTCGGGTCATTCTCAGCCGATTTAGACGCTGTGACAGCCGAGCCTCGGACAGGGTGAATCGACTTTGGCGGCCATCTTGGTTTGGGGCAGCGTTTACACGCTCCCTATTGGCCTCTATATAAACGCAAGGTAATGCCTCCGCGCAGCGGACGCGACCAGCGAATGCGCCGGACATGCGCCGGAGTCGTGCCAGAGTCCTGCCCGTCTGCGCCCGCCCGCGACCAGTATGCGGCCACAGACGCAGGTAGTGTTACACCTTGCGACTTCATTTCCTATGATAGCTCCATGCTCAAAACTCTGCAACCTATGCACTGTACCCTTCCTCCCATCCCAACCCAAGATGTTGACTCCCACCTACCCTTCACAAAATGCGTTCTAGACCATCTTGATGACCCAAAGGATACTTGCCTCCTTACACAAATCGTTTCCAATACACCACGAATAAAGGGGGCAATGATCAACTGCCGTTCCCTGGTAAAACACTCCCTTGATATCGTCCACACATTGGAAGAAGATAAATGGGACCTTTTATTTTTAACGGCAACCTGGTTGGGGGATGAAACCAATCCCGCTATACAGTTAGCCATTCCACCTGGCTATAGCATACTTTGCGCAAATAGACAAGGCCCCCACCCTGGAGGCGGAGTTGCTATAATATATAGATCCCACTGGACTATATCCTCCTTCCCTTACAAACAATTGGAACGTATTGAGGCACTCCCTTTCTGTATTCAAATAACGGCCAACTTTACTTTCACTGGCCTTTTGGTTTACCATCCCCCAAATTCTAAAATATCCTATCTCCCAACCTTCCTGGATTATGTCCTGCAAGTTACATCGCGGTACGCCAACTTCACTCTACTTGGGGATTTTAATCTCCACGTAGATAACTCCCAGGACTCCACGTCCTCCAATTTCCTTTCTACCTTACTAGACGGGGGATTAAACCAACTGATAAGTCGCCCGACACATAAGGCTGGCCACACCCTGGACCTAATCTGTACCAATCTGGAGAGTTTGGTCAAAAGTGACCCCCTCTTAGTGGTCTGGTCCGACCACCTTCTTGTTCTTTTTTCGTTCCCCTGGCATCGTCAAACTAGTCACATACGCCCTGCTAAACAACAGGGAAGAAACTGGAGCAAGATTTCCTCTGACAGCCTTGCCGCTCTTCTCCACTCTACCGACCCCCCAGATATTATGGCTGATCTCGACACCCATTTGACTAGTTTTAACGATCTGATCTCTTCCGCCATTGACCGCCTCACCCCTATGAGGCCTATAAAAACCTATCGCTCTACTCCGTCTGCCCCTTGGTACTCCGATGAACTCCGGAAATGTAAATCGGAATGTAAACGTCTCGAAAGACGTTGGAGACTCACTTATTCATCTGACGGTAAAGCCCGCTACAAATCTGCCTTAAAAGAATATAGAAAAACAATTATTCATCACAAAAAAACCTTCTTTGAAGAAAAAATCGCCCGTTCTCAAGGCTCTTCCAGGGAAATATTCGATATAGTTAGATCTTTCACCGACCCCCTGGCTCTCAAACGTCCCCCGTTGGTATCTCAGATACTATGTAATAGCCTCTCTGATTTTTTTGAAAATAAAATAGCCACGATATATGACTCCTTTCCTAGCAACCCCACCACAGAAAATTGTACTTTAAATCCTGTCACTTCTGTATCTGATCATTTGTTTTTGAACTTTGAAGACATCACCCTTGATCAATCCCTTAAAGAACTCTGCAAAATCAAATCTGGCTCTCCCCTTGACCCGCCAAACACTACAAATCCTTCGCATCCATTCTCAACCCCACCCTGAATGGGATTTGGAACGATTCGCTACACACAGGAGTCTACCCTGACTCTTGGAAGCATGCCCGGCTTATTCCTATAATCAAGAAAGCCAATGCCGACCCTAGCGACCCCTCTAACTACAGACCGATCTCTTTGTTACCTGCCCCTGCCAAAGTGCTCGAAAAACTCGCTCAGCAACAACTAGAGGATTTTTTAGAAAACTCGGGTGCTTACCATGACTCCCAGCATGGCTTTAGACCAGGCCACAGCACCGAGTCTGCATTAATTGAAATGGCAGATGCTGTACGCTGGAGAATGGACGAGGAATCTAGAGCGGTGTTGGTGCTGCTTGATTTATCAGCAGCATTCGACACCGTCTCCCACCCCCTCCTCTTGGACCGTTTACAAACTAAAGGCATCCAGGGCACGGCCTTAAAATGGATTACGTCCTTTCTGTCCAGCCGTACGCAGGCAGTTTTTACCCCCCCTTACACCTCGGACAGTCGTCCTCTCCGGTGGGGAGCCCCCCAAGGCTCCTCAATGAGCCCCCTTCTATTTAATGTTTATTTTTCACCCCTTTTTGACATCATTGCCCAAACCGGCATAAAGGCCACCTCCTATGCCGATGACATTCAACTTATGTTTTCATTTGACAGTCCCACCCAAACCACTTTTGATCCTCTAAAAAACTGTCTTCGTACGATTGCCCATTGGATGGATAACAACTTCCTAAGGCTCAATGCAGGAAAAACGGAGGTCCTCTTTTTTCACCAACCGTCTCCTCTAGACCCCTACATCTGGTGGCCTCTTGACCTTAGTGCTCCACCCCTGCCCTCAGACTCGGTAAAAAACCTAGGGGTTAGATGGGACTCCAACCTCTCAATGCAACATCAAGTACACACAGTCTCTGCAGCATGCTTTGCCAAGATCAGGATGGTGAAAAAGTTAATCAACTTCCTTCCTAACACTACCAGCAAGGCCGTAGTCCAGGCATTGATCACCTCGCACTTGGACTACGCTAACGGCTTGTATACTGGCATGTCTTTAGGTCTGTGCCATTGACTTCAGACAGTCCGGAATGCTGCAGTACGACTGGTCGGGGGCATTCCCCCTCGCGAGCATATCTCGCCCCATCGTCGTAGCCTTCATTGGCTACCTATACATAAGAGAGTTGAATTCAAGGCACTGGTGCTGGCTCACCGTGCCTTGAGAGGCAAGGGCTCGGTACACCTTTCCACCTGCCTTACCCCCTACAACAATATTAGGAATCCCTGTTCTTCATTAAAAAATCTCCTTACTACTCCCCGATTTTAAAAAACTCGATCTGGCGGTAAAACCTTCCAAGTCTGCAAAGCTGCCCTTTGGAACAAATTGCCTAACTCCATCCGGATGATCCAGGAAGAACTACCCTTTCGGAAGGCAATAAAGACCTACCTTTTCTGTTAATCACTCCCTTTTAAATAATCTTCCAAATTCAGCATAAGATCGCACAGGAGCCCCGGGACACCCTGTTGGGGTATCTGTGCGCTATAACAAAACACACTAAATAAATAAATAAATAAGGCACTTAAGCTATGTGAGGGAAATAAGGCTGGGAAACTCCAAGCGTCATGTCTCAAACATAAACAGAAACAATTCACCATTTCCTCGATTAAAGATCATAAGAATAATATTCAACCCAAACAAAATAAGATACTAAGTACATTCCATGCCTTCTACGAGGATCTATATAAAAACATACATTAATTGGACCCGGAGGACTGCTCCAAATACCTAGAATCACCAAATCTACCAAAACGATCAGAATCAGACAGTTCCGCTCTAGGGAGCCCCATCTCTGAAATAGAACTATCGATCGCTATCAAAATCCCTCAAAAACAATAAAGCTCCGGGTCCAGACGGCTTATCGCCGCCTTTTATAAAGAATTTGATAAGTCGCTAAGACCTACTCTACTAAAACTATTCAACTATGTAGCCAAGGAGGGCTGTGTCTCCAATTCAATGGGTGAAGCCAATATTATCGTCATTCCGAAAGAGGGGAAAAACCCCCTCTTAACAAAAAAATTACAGGCCGATTTCACTCATCAACTTGCACTGTAAGATCTATGCGAAAATTTTAGCCAACCGACTGAACACTATCCTTCCAAAACTGATCAGTAACTCGCAGGTGGGGTTCCTCAAATATCACATATCTAATGACAATACCAGATTATTATGTCACATTCTAGAGAAAGCTAAGATAATGGCCACACCCTCTATTGCCATCACCCTGGACACAGAAAAAGCGTTCGACAGGGTATCATGATCATTCCTAAAGCAATGCATGGTATCCTTTAATCTTGGTGAGTCATACATCAACATGGTGATGGCTCTCTACTCTAATCCTACCAGCCGAATTGCCATCAATGGTACCCTGTCGGATTCGTTCCACTTAGAACAAGGCACCAGACAGGGTTGCCCTATTTCCCATGCACTATTTCTCTTGGCCTTAGAACCTCTAATCACAGATATCAAAAGCAACAAAGAAATTAGGGGTGTTCAATTCGGAGAAACTCGAGTGAAGCTAGCCGCATACGCGGACAATATCCTTGTGGTTACAGAGAATCCAGGTGAATTCATCAAAGCACTTATGTCCACCATAGAAAGATATTCGATCCACTCCTGATATAAACTAAACCGGGATAAATCTGAAGTCAAACCGCTGAATCTCCTCAGCTCTCATGAAATGCTAGGTGACTTGGGCCTCACATGGAAACCAGGATACATTAAGTACCTGGGAATTGAATTCGGCAGTACTATACTAAAAACGCTCCAGCGCAACGAAGACATCACAATAGAGAAAATTAAAACCTTCTAGATCATGGTCACCTAGATTTATAACATGGTGGGGAAGGATCAAGGCCATCAAGATGTTGATCTCCCCATTAGTGAACTATCTAATCACTATGCTACCCCTCATATTATCCGAGGAATTCCACAATAAACTAGACATCTTACTCTCGAAATTTTTAATGGAAAGGGAAGAAGGCAAGAATTAGTATGAAAAAACTCAGATTAGAAAAATCATTGGGAGGGGTCAATCTAGCTGACTTTAAACTATACCAGACAGCATTTTTGGCAAAACAAGGATCTTACTGGTTAGTGCCACTGACCGAATACACCCCTGTTTGGCTAGACATCGAGAAATCAATCCTTATGAATCCTAAACCAGCGGCCCTATTAACCACAAACCTAAATATGGTCACCTGTTCAAAATCTCTTTTCAAGAACACAAAGTCCGCCCTACTAAAGATTGACAGACAGTTAGACAGTGTTAAATGATCTAATGTTGAATCCCTCTTGAATAACCACAAAATACTCTTTAATGGGAAAACCTTACACGATGAATCATGGATTAATAAAGGGATCTACTTCCCCCATCAACTCTAACGGAGCCTACCCTCTTCCCTTGAAAGAAGTACAATCCAAATTCAACCTACACTCACTAGACTTCTATAACTTCCTAAAAATAAAATCAGCGGTAACCAAAGCAAAGCTTTTAGCATTACCTCCCTCCCTCCCGAGCTACCTTTCAAAACTACATAAACTAGGTCACCAGGTATCCTGGATCTACAAATTAATACGCCCACAACATTCTACCCTCAATAGGAAACTCACATCCTTTTGGGATTCACATGCCTCTTTTACGATCTTGGAGCTATATTGGACCTAAACCTGGAAATATACCATGAGATATAAGATCAGCCCAACACTCTCCCAGACGCAGTTATGGTTACTGCACAGGGCCTTCCGGACACCAGCCAAACTCTACTCACACAAAATCAGGGATGATTCCATTTGCTGGAATTGCAATGACAAAACAGGGGACCTAGAACACTTATTAATTCAATGCGAATGCGTTAAACCCCTTCTGGGACAAGGTATTCGACTTCATATCTAAACTTTTCCCATACTCTCCTAGTAGGGATCACCCGACACTAGTATTCGGTTTCCTCAAAGATGGGTCACTCAAGGAAAATGATAGGGAGGTACTAGACCTACTCCTAATATCAGCGGTCAAGATTATTCTCAGCAATCAATTGATGTATTGTCAATATGTTTTTATTGGAAACAGTCAATAAAAAACTTATTGAAATAAAAAAAGAAATTTGGGAGGAGTGTTCATCCATCTATAAAGAAAAAAGTTAAGATTAAAAAACTTTGAGAGGCACACCACTTCTGGCCTGTCACAGTCTTCAGGAGATTTTTGTACATTTTTGTGCTGACAGCACATATAACAACACAGTGACAGACATACCACTTTTGGCCTGTTATGATGGTTCAGTATTGAAATCCTGTTCTATGTTGAGTTGCACGGTGACAGGCACACCAATCCAGTGATTATTGTAGTCTGTAAAATCAGCATTTTTTAAAATTACGCCATAATGTTAGCATTTGTAGGTGGTTTACTGCTACCAAGGGGTTTTGGAGTTTATTTAGTCGCCCTTTACACAGGCTGATCTCTGTGACTGGCACACCTAGCGTTTTTGATCTCTGTGACTGGCACACCTAGCGTTTTTGTGTTGTGCCTTAACAACGTTGGTTTGGTGGTTGTTATGCAGTCCGTGAATCCTCCTCCTCCTTTTTTAGAAACACCAGGGGATCCAGCCACACAGTGGAAACAGTGGTATGATGCTTTTGAGACATATTTAGGCGTTATTGGTGAGGCTAGATTTAGGCCAGAGAGGAGAAGCCATCTGTTATTATACTTTATAGTATTTGCAGGCAGATCCACTTTAAGCACCTTCCTGTTGTTTAAGTAAGCAATGAGGAAGAGCTCGATGTTTACCAGGAGATGATAAAAAAAACTGGTTCAAAGGTTTGATGTGCCACCAAGCCTAGTGGTGTCAAGACACAAGTTCTTCAAAAGAGAGCAGAAGACGAGTGAGGACGTGGGTACAGACATTCTGATGCTACGTAAGTTGGGTGCTGAATGCCTATTTGAAAACTTTGGGGAACAGCTTATTTGAGATCAATGTATTTGTCACTGCATAGATGAGACCATCAAACAAAAATTATTATCTATGGGTTATACTTTCTTGGCTGATACCATCAGAATTGCGAAAAATATTGAGACATCCATCAAGTCAGCTCCAGAACTTGAGGACAAAACAGCAGACCAAGTTAATATAATGCGTTCAAGGGATGACAAACAAAAAATGAACAAAGCTGTGTCGCCAATGTTGGGTTCAACTAAATCTGAGCAAAAAGTTATTTTTTAAACTATATAATATTTGTTTTATGTGTGCGGAAATCCAGTACATCAAAAAGGTGTGAGAGTATGTTAAGCCAAGAATGTCCAACGTAGACTTTGTAAAAAAAAATGGGCAATTGGCAAAAGTGTGCCAGTGTGTGAAAAGTAAAAGGTACCAAGATTTCAGATGTGTCTGACGAATACGTGAATAGTGTTGATGACCTTATGGGGGGGGAGTACAAAATATGGTTTTAGTTGTAGGCGGTGACATTGTGAAGAGTGGGGATCCGGAAGGCAGGGATGAGCCTTATGTTTATGTTCAAGCTGGTGAAAAGCAAATACATCTTTTGGTTGATTCTGGGGCAAGAATCACAATGATTACTCAGGAGGGGCATCAACAGAATTGGTCCGATTGCTTATTGTCTCCACCCGATACATCTCCTGTATTATAAAGGCAGGAAAATTGAACTCCAGGGATTATTTTGACAAAACCATGATGTTAAGGGAATTCTCATCTATAGGAAAAGGTACATAGCTGTCAAAGAGTTGAACATGTTGGGATGAGTTTCACCAGGAATTGTTTGGTCCGGTTCTGCGCCCAGGCACAAAGGAACAAGTAACTGTGATTAGAGACACATGAGACATTTAAGGGTTGTTGAAAGAATTTCCAATAGTGTTTGCAGGTGATCTAGGGAAGATTGTAGCGTTCAAAGAATGCCATGCTTGAAAGCATAAGTTGAGATCCCATTACCAATTCTGTTAGAACATGATAGTAGAGAAGGCAAGAGACAACTACAGATATGAGCAGAAAATGAGCTGTCTGAGTTTGGAGATTTATTTGAAGGGGTACACTGAAGCACTTTGAGGAGCTGAAGTGAAAAATACAAACTACCCACTAAACACTTTCTTCTACATAATTCTCTAGGCAAGGCAATAAAAGGAATGCGAAGAAAAGGATCCACGACACACAGAGGGTTTACAACGGATATGCAGACAAGTACAGGGACAAAAGTGGCTCTGCTATGCAGAGTTCTTATTTTTTTTCCAAAATCTTTTTATTGAACAGTTGCTCAGTGTACATCATGCATAACTGGTTCATCACTTCCATGAGAGGGATCATAGAGAAGCAAGTTAAAGTACATTCAGAATGAACATTAGAATAAATTGAGCCGTTAACTGCAAAGACAGCATTGATCAGTACAGTAGGACAAAATCCTACAAGTAACCCAGGTCTAACTCCTGTGGTGTCCTTCCTCCTTTTGTTGGTGAGGGTCATTATCCCCTGTAATACAGTCAATTGTCCCAAAGTTTCTCCCATTTCTTCGGGCAACCCCGTATACCGCATGTTTGTTCCTTTGACACCAATCTAGATCGTCTTCCCAATCAGCAATTCATGGTGACCCACTTGCCCTTCAGGCCCATGCTATGTTTTGCTTAGCTATCCCCGAGGCTAGTCCACTGATACACAGAATGTGCCATCTAGCCTCCAATTGCACACTGAGTCCGGTGACTCAGGCCATTATTTGTATTACTCCATTCCAGTAGGTTTGAATTTCCGGATATATCCAAAGTATGTGGAAAAAAGAACCCACCATACCGCAACTCCTGGCACATAAGACATTACTTCACCTTCCCATGCCATGTAGGAGTGCTCTAGAATAGAATGATCTATGGAGTATGCGCAGCTGAATCAAATGGAAGCTGGCACGTATAGCCCTCTCTCTGGGGCTCTGCATTGCCTCCACCCAGTCGTCCTTCTCTATAAGCCCAATATCTTCCTCCCACGCTTGCTGCAGCTTCTGCAGAGGGTCAGGGGAGTAATTTATTAATTTCTTGTAGGTCAACAAGACAGCCTTGTCCATCATGGGGTCCATGATCATCCGATCTTACAAAGGTTAAGAGACAAACCACCAGAGAGGGGAAGGTGACCCCCAATGTGGCTAAATAGAAAACTGAGAGGAAAAGGTAGTCTGTGTACGAGAACTTATAAATGCATGTGAAGGCCAGAAGGGAACACAGATTCAGCAAGAGATTGAAACTAAATAGATGGGAATTTCACTGACAAATGCAAAGCAGAAGAAAACCATGAGGAATAAGAATACTGACACAGCACATAAGATCCGAAAGTGAAACCTTAATAACAGTTGTAACGTCTGAGTGAGGACTACGGAACGAAACCAACTCTAGTAACAGAGAGGCAAGAGGGACCCTTCCACAGCAACACTCTTCTGCTTCTTCCCTTCCCAACCTGCCATTAGTCTGGTGACGAGCCCAATGACAGCACAATAGGCCTGATGATACCAGAGGTACTAGAAACATTTCTCAGAGGGTGGGGTGAAGGGGCAGGTGCTGTCATCAATGTACGTCAGTGAGTTCATAGTGTGTCGCACAACAAACAAGTGCACTAAACTTATTCAGCAAGAGAGTAGTATGCAGATGGTGACACATTTTGGAGCACCCAGTTGCAAATATATTACTGGTATAGAAGTGCATTGTCATTTACAGACAGCACACTTTTAATTGAAATCGCCACTACAGTTTAACAAATGTACAGTTTGTTAGAACTGGGGGTCTCTAGTTGGCAGAGGTAGGTACCCTTGCTTCTAGTCAGGGTAGGAGGAAATACTCTTCAGATAGCCCCTGCTCACCCCCTTGGTAGCTTGGCACGGGAAGTCAGGCTTATAGAAGGCAATGTGCAAAGTATTTGTACCAACACTTACAGTAATAAAGTGAAAACACCACAAACTGACTGCACAACAGTTTAGAAAATAAAGGTATTTAAGCTAAACTACACAAAACAAAATGACAAAAATCCACCATACACAGTTCAAGAATATGGTTTCAAAAGTGTTCTCAAGGTTGCGTTAAAATAATCCACAGTTGCGTCACGTTTTAGCCAACAGTACCTTTAGATGCAACAAAAGTTCCAAGTGAAAGGTGTAGCGTTGAAAAGCAAGCGATGCCTCATTCCTGCGACCCTGGGGAGGCGTTGCTACAACCCCGCTGGACGTAGCGGGCGTCTTACAGTGACTCCGGTCTGTACGAGGAGGGATGCGATACCTTGCGTGGATTCCGGTGCACAGGTTGTGTTGAAAGTGGCTCGCAAAAGGTACGATGCGACTATCTTCGGAGAGGGGACGATCTCAGGTGCGGCGACGATGCGCGGCTCAGCGTCGATCTTCTACTCTTGCAGCCCCTCGATGTGATGGCTCTGCGAAAACTCTCGCAGCGACGTGATACGTCCGCAAGCAAGCGGTGTGACGATCTCACCCAGTGACGACAGGCTCTGCGACGATACACGCAGCAATGGTAATCTTCCCGCACCGGATGGGTGCGTCCCGCAAATGAAGGATGTGCCGACTCTGGCAGCGGCAACAGGCGCTGCGACGATCTCAGCCTTCGCAGCGGCGGGAATTTCCTCGCACTGACGGGGATGAGCTCCGCAAGTGAGCGATGCGATAAAACTTGCAGAAAGTCTTTAAAATCTTGGTTTCCAGATTTCCAACACAGGTACAACTTCCAGAGGCACCACAACTGACCCAAGCACTCTAGGAAGAACAGAACTCTCTCAGCAGAGTTCAGGGAAGCTGGGGTTGAAGTTCTTTTGTTCCTGGAACTTCTTAACAGGGAGCCAGCTCTTCTTCAGGCCCTTGGAGATTCCTTCAAGCAAGGGGAATCAGCACAAAGCAAAGTCCTTCCCCTCTCCTTGGCAGCAACGCAACAGCAGGTCAGTCCAGCAAAGCAACAGCAGGACAGTCTTCCTTCTTCAGTCTTCCAGCTTTCTCCTTGGCAGAGGTTCCTTCTTGATTCCAGGATGATCTCATTTTCTGTAGTCAGGGGTCCTGTACTTATACCCCTAAAAGTCTTTGTTCCCTTTGTGCAGGAGGGCTCTGAGTCTGGTCTGAACCAGTTCTGGGTGTTCCTTGAGCACTTTGTTTTCCTGGCTTCTCCTTCCCTTTCAGCGAGAGGGGCAGGGTCGTCAGTCGCTCAGCAGGAGATGGAGCCAGCATTGTGGAAGGCAGGCACAGCCCTATTCAGGCCCAGGTGCTATCCCCTCCCACCACTCAAGATGCAGATGAAGTCATTCAGCCTAGGGCTGACTCAGCCAGCCTCCTGGGGGCTCCCCAGCCCCTGTCACTCTCAAACCAGACAGTCAATTCACAAACAGGTCAAGGCACACAGAAAGGTCAGACAAGAGAACAGCAACTTTTTAAAAGTGCTGTTCTCAAACACAGGATTTAAAAACCACCTTTCCTAAAAGATATGTTATTAAATTCTGAGTTCTGGGTTATCAGACTTTTATGTCGTACCTTGCTCCAATGGGACGATATGCTGGTAGCCACTGTAGCCAGCATTCCCCATGATAGCCTATGGGCAAGGTAGCCTTGCAATAGTAAAAAACGAAAATGGCTGTCATTCACTACCAGAGCATGTCACCTGCACTAGTACATGCTTTACCTTTCACATACACTGCACACTTCCCAAGGAGGTACCTTGGGCCTTCCATAGGGGTGACCAATATGTACAGAAAGGGAAAGGTTAGGGCTGGTCAATGGGGACACTGACCAGGAGGACATGGCAGTTCACAGACTGCACACAGGCACTGCGGTGGCAGGCCTGAGACACCATTTTAGGGCTACTGATGTGGGTGGCACAATCAGTGCTGCAGGGCCACTAGTAGCATTTGTATCACCAGCCCCGGCACACTCAGTGCACTTTACTAGGGACTTCTTGGTAATACAAATATGCCAATCATGGATAACCAATCACAATAACAATTTACACAGGGAGCACTTGCCCTTTGACACTGATCAGCAGTGGCAAAGTGCTCAAAGCATTTAATCCAGCAAAAACGAAATCCAGCACACCGTCAAAAATACAGGAGGCAGAGGCAAAAAGAAAGGGGTAACCATGCCAAAGATGCCAGGTCTAACACGCGTCCCCTCCATCTGAAAGTGGGGAGAACTGCCCACCCTCTTGGGAGTTCTCTTCACTAAGGCGGAAGAATCTGGACAGACCATCAGCATTGGCGTGTTCTGTACCAGGGCGGTGTTCCACCATAAAGTCCATTCCCTGTAGGGAGATGGCCCACCTCAACAGTTTTGGGTTCTCACCCCTCATCTGCATTAACCATCCGAGGGGTCTGTGGTCTGTCTGAACCCGGGAGTGAGTTCCAAACAATAAGCCTCAGCTTCTTCAGGGTGGCCATACAGGAGTTCAAAGGGACTGAATACTAAGGACTTCTGAGGCACCTCCCTGTAGGCAAACAACAGGCATGGTAGAAAGACATCCCACTTCCGTCTCATGGGCTCCACTAGGCCCATAATCATGCCTTTCAGGGTGCGGTTGAACCTTTCAACCAACCCATTTCCTTGCGGGTTGTAAGGAGTGGTGAACTTATAAGTTACCCCACACTCCTCCCACAGAGACTTCATGTACCTAGAGATGAAGTTGGTACCCCGGTCGGAGACCACCTCTCTGGGGAACCCCACTCGGGAAAAGATCCCCATCAATGCAAGGCCCACCACTGATGCTGTGATTGTCCTGAGAGAGACTGCTTCCGGGTACCGGATGGCATGGTCCACCAAGACCAGGATAAACCTGTTGCCTAAGGCTGTCTTGGGGTCCAGGGGCCCCACAATGTCGATGCCCACCCGCTTGAAAGGAGTGTTCAACACAGGAAAGGGTTGGAGGGGTGCCTTGCACTTCCCTCCGCTCTTGCAACTGGCCTGACATGTTTGGAAAGATCTAAAAAAGGTACCGAAGTGCTTCTTCATCTGGGGCCAGTAGAAGTGGGTGAAAAGCCTTTGGAAGGTCTTGTCTTGCCCCAGATGTCCTGCGAGAGGCACCTCATGAGCCAGACCCATTAGGAAGTTCCTGAAGCGCTCGGGTATCACCAGCACACAGGCTGCAGTGGGCTCAGCGAACTTAGGCTCGCTATGCAACAACTCCTCCCAGTAAATGAGATGATCCTTGGACTCTCCACCTGCTGCCTGGTCTGCAGCCTGTTGCCGCACACCAATGAGGGAAGGGCACTCCTTCTGTGCCTTGCAGAATTCCTCCCTGGAGGGGCCACCTTCTTGCTGCCAATGGGTCAGCTCAGGTAGGTCCCCCAGTTCGGCCACCTGTTCCCCTGTAGGCTCCAGGGCATCCCTCTCAGGTTCTGCTCCTTCCTGGGCCGTGGGAACAGCTGGGGCTGGTTTCCCACGCCCCTTGCCTCTTCCTCTTCTGGCAGGTCTCTGGGCCACTGTTTCAGGCTCCAGTTCTGCTGAATCACCCTTACTGGCTGCGATAGCACGCGTGATCACACGGATCCATGCAGGCAGACCCAACATCTCCAGATGAGCTTGGTGCTCCACAACCTTTTATAGAGACCTCCCCAGGTCATTACCTAGCAGACAATCTACAGGCAAGGCTTCACTAACAACAACTTCCAAGAGACCAGAGACCCCCCTCCATTCAAAGGGAACACGCGCCACTTTGCAGAGGCGCACTGAGCGGTTAGCTGCAACTACTGGGCTGAGTAGATTGGGAATGACCTGCTCTTCAGACACCCACTGACACCTCACGGATGTCACGCTGGCTCCTGTGTCTCTCAGAGCCTCTATCTCCCTCCCATTGAAGATCACCTTCTGCCCATATTTCTTAGGGTTAAGGGGCAGGAAGGTTTCCTGGACCATCTCTTGGTCTCCAAAAGAGACAAGGGTTATAACTGCTAGTCCCTCCTTCCCACAGAAATCAAATCCCATCCGAAAGCTACACATGCTAACCCTGGGGCTGAAGACCCAGTGGGTGCTGGGGATTTCTTAGGGCACCTTTTGATAACATGTCCCACCTCATTGCAGTGATAGTAGGTAGGGGGACCTCTGTTATCCCTTCTGACCCTAGGGGGCCATGGCTGTTTGGGTTTGAGGGGTTGGGACTCCTTTCCCGGGGAACTATTTTGGGGCCCATGAGAGAACTTCTTTTGGTTATCCTTGTCCCCACCTCTTTTGCTGGGGACCCTGCCCACCTTTGGCTGTGGTACCCCCAATTCCTCTGTGGACCCTGGTACTGGTCCTTAGCAAGCTTAATTGGGTCTGTCAGCTTGCTGTCTAAAAGATGCTGGCACAGCTCTGGAACACAAAGACTACTCAAGTGCTCCCAACTAATTAAATGCAACAACCCCTTATAATCAGTTACTTTGCTGCGCTTCATCCAACCTTCCAGTGCACGTGAGTACAAATTCACACACTCCATCCAAGTCTCAGACTCTTTCTTCTTAGAGTTTCTAAACTGCAGTCTGTACTGCTCTGGAGTAAGTCCATACCTGGGAGATGGGGCCGCCTTCATATTGGGGGAGGGCATGGTACCTGCTAACTCTAAGGGCTCCAGAGCACTCCTCCCAGAAGCCTCAAAATGTTTCCACAGACCCGCCCACCAATGCTGTTCAGGCACACCATTCATTCTCAATGCAATTTCATAAGAAGTAAACCAGGCATAAATATCCTCACTCCTATTGTAGTTCTGTACTAAATCCTTGGGAATATATACCTTAACCCCTGGCACTGGCTGTGCGCTGCCACCATTTGAACTGGAATCCACATGCTTGGCCTTGATATCCAGTTCCCTCATGCTCAACTCATGAGCCAAAAGCAATTTCTTTTCCTCCAGGGCATGGACATTTTTGCTTTCCTCCGCCGCCCTTTCTCTCTTCTGCCGCTCTTTCTCTCTCTATTTCCAATTGCTTCATTTTTAAACTCATGACCTCCAAGCCATGGTCTCTTACACTCTGATTCTCTTCTAACTCTACTGGGGTGAGACCCCGGCTGGAGTGGTGACTGCCAGCCCTCGAGTTTGGTCTGCCCACTGGCAAATCATGGGGTTGAAACCCCTCCTTTCCACTTGCATAATTTCCTTCTTGGGTCTCCCACCAGGCCTTCAAGATTCTCTGCAACTCATCCTTCCTGTAGTGGCTTTCTATGGGGCACTCAAACGTTTTGCAGAATTATTTAAGCTCCTAAACTTTGTATGAATACAAATCCTCAATGACAAACTCCAATTCTGCCTCCACACTGGGTGCCTTTCCATTCACAGACATAATGCTTTGAAGGGTTACTCAAAAATAGAACCAATCAAAAAAACTCAACCGTAGTATGGAGTGGAGTAGTGGTCTGCACTCACTAGTGATGTACACCAGTCACTGTGGGTCTATTACAAATACAAGTTCAAATCCCACCACTGACCAACAATGTTAGAACTGTGGGTCTCTAGCTGGCAGAGGTAGGTACCACTGTCCAAATAGGGACCCTTACTTCTAGTCAGGGTAAGGAGGAAACACTCTTCAGATAGCCCCTGCTCACCCCCTTGGTAGCTTGGCACGGGCAGTCAGGCTTATTGAAGGCAATGTGCAAAGTATTTGCACCAACACTCACAGTAACACAGTAAAAACACCACAAACTGACTGCACAACAGTTTAGAAAAATAATGGTATTTAATCTGAACTACACAAGACCAAAGTGACAAACATCTAACATATACAGTTCAAGAATATGGTTTCAAAAGTATTCTTAAGGTTGCGTTAAAATAATCCACAGTTGCATCACATTTTAGCCAACAGTACCTTTAGATGTGACAAAAGTTCCAAGTGAAAGCTGTAGCTTTGAAAAGCAAGCGATGCGTCACTCCTGAGACCCTAGGGAGGCAATGCGACAACCCCGCTGGACGCAGCGGGCATGTTGGGGTGAATCCGGTCTGTACGGGGAGGGATGCGATACCTTGCGTGGATTCCGGTACACAGGTTTCGGTGGAAGCGGCTCGCAAAAGGTATGATACGACGGTCTACGGGGCGGCGACGATCTCCGGTGCGGCCGATCTCCGGTGCGGCTCAGCGTCGATCTTCTACTCTTGTGGCCCCTCGATGTGATGGCTCTGCGACAACTCTCGCAGCGACGTGATGCGGTCGGCAAGCAAGCGGTACGAATATCTCACCCAGTGACGACAGGCCCTGCGACGATACTCACAGCAATGGGAATCTTCCCGCCCCGGAACGAGTGAGTCCCGCAAACAAAGGATGCGATGACTCTGGCAGCGGCAACAGGCGCTGCGATGATCTCGGCCTTCGTAGTGGCGGGAATTTCCTTGCACTGACGGGGATGCGCTCCGCAAGCGAGCAATGCGATAAAACTTGCAGAAAGTCTTTAAAATCTTGGTTTCCAGCTTCCCAACACAGGTACAACTTCCAGAGGCACCACAACTAGCCCAAGCACTCTAGGAAGGACAGAACTCTCTCAGCAGAGTTCAGGGAAGCTGGGGGTGAAGTCCTTTTGTTCCTGAGACTTCTTAACAGGAATCCAGCTCTTCTTCAGGCCCTTGGAGATTCCTTCAAGCAAGGGGACACAGCACAAAGCAAAGTCCTTCCCCTCTCCTTGGCAGCAAAGCAACTGCCAGTCAGTCCAGCAAAGCAACAGCAGGGCAGTCTTCCTTCTTCAGTCTTCCAGCTTTCTCCTTGGCAGAGGATCCTTCTTGATTCCAGGATGATCTCATTTTCTGTAGTCGGGGGTCCTGTAATTATACACCTAAAAGTCTTTGTTCCCTTTGTGCAGGAGGGCTCTGAGCCCGGTCTGAACCAGTTCTGGGTGTTCCTTGAGCACTTGGTTTTCCTGGCTTCTCCTTTCCTTTCAGCGAGAAGGGCAAGGTCGTCAGCCGCCCAGCAGGAGGTGGAGCCAGCATTGTGGAAGGCAGGCTCAACCCAATTCAGGCCCAGGTGCTATCCCCTCCCACCACTCAAGATGCAGATGCATTAATTCAGCCTAGGGCTGGCTCAGCCAGCCTCCTGGGGGCTCCCCAGCCACTGCCACTCGCAAGCCAGACAATCAATTCACAAACAGGCCAAGCCACACAGAAAAGTCAGACAAGAGAACAGCAACTTTCTTAAAGTGCTGTTCTCAAACAAAGGATTCAAAAACCACCTTTCCTAAAAGATATGTTATTAAATTCTGAGTTCAGGGATACCAGACGTTTATGTCCTACCTTGCACCTATGGGAAGATATGCTGGTAGCCACTGTAGCCAGCATTCCCCATGATAGCCTATGGGAAAGGTAGCCTTACAATAGTGAAAAACGAAAATGGCTGTCATTCACTACCAGAGCATGTCACCTGCACTAGTACATGCTCTATACTTCACATACACTGCACCCTGCCCAAGGGGGTACCTTGGGCCTTCCATAGGGGTGACCAATGTGTACAGAAAGGGAAGGGTTAGACCTGGTCAGTGGGGACACTGATCAGGAGGACATGGCAGTTCACAGACTGCACACAGCACACAGGCACTGCGGTGGCAGGCCTGAGACACCATTTTAGGGCTTCTCATGTGGGTGGCACAATCAGTGCTGCAGGGCCACTAGTAGCATTTGTATCACCAGCCCTGGCACACTCAGTGCACTTTACTAGGGACTTCTTGGTAATACAAATATGCCAATCATGGATAACCAATCACAATAACAATTTACACAGGGAGCACTTGCACTTTGACACTGATCAGCAGTGGCAAAGTGCTCAAAGCATCTAAACCAGCAAAAATGAAATCCAGCACAGCGTCAAAAATACAGGAGGCAGAGGCAAAAAGACAGGGGAAACCACGCCAAAGATGCCAGGTCTAACACTTATAAAATGATATATCAGTATAAATGATACAATGTGTCGAAATTGAATTTCAGTGAATATTTATCATTTGTGCATCACCAAGTAGTAACTTGATTTGTTTTGATCCAATTAAAATCTTTGTTTCTATCACACTTCAGAATGACAAAAAACATGCATATTTTTGCTTTCTTTACTGCTGATATAGTACAAAATATATGTGCAGTTCATTGACAGGTATTTAGATTTTGTTGTATGTTAGTAAAAAAAATTACATTCTACAGCTTTCCTTGAACACTTCCTGTCAGCAGCAAGAGTGCCACATATTTCACTTTACAAAATTATTTGACTTTACAGTCAGAGAAAGTTAACATCAATCTCCATGTTAAAAGAATAGGCAGCAGTTTTGCCACAAGACAGACCCTGACATTTTATCTCTGTCTTTGAACACAGCAAATGAGATAACATTTAAAAAAAAAAAATTTTTATTGCTCATTCAACTTTTGAAGTCCACCATAGTTAGTTGGGCGGGGTGTTGGAGCACCTCCCATCTCCACCCTAGCTTACTTTGCTTATGGACATGTAACACTTCAAAACAAGAGAGTAATTTTAGTGTAAAGTAGAGAGTACAGATGAAGCAAATAGAACAAATGGAAACATATCCAATGCAAAATATTTGAACAATGGTTTTGTGAATTTATGATCGACAATTCCTGGTACAAAACAAAATATGGTTTTAAAGAATAAATATGGGCATCTAAAATTACTTTCTCTGGAGAAAAACACGCTTCGCGAAGTTTATAAATACTGACTTTAGCTCCTAGCGTGAAACTGCAAATTGCTATGTGGCTAGTATGAAGACTTGTTGCTGTGAAGTGCTGGGCAACAGCTCAAAACATAAAACTCTCAGGAGAATCCATGGGAGACACTAGAGTATGAAGCAAACAACAGACAAAACGGTCCTGTAATTTGAGTAATTCATTCAGTAGTTGTTTGAACTTGAACTCTAACACTGGGACACTGTTATCCTGGGCAGAGTTTATGTGCTATGAGCATTAAAACAAGTGAAATTGGTTTAAAATCTGATTGGCCATAGAAGGTGGTGAAGAAGTACACTCATGGCATGGAAAGTTAACGGCACTTGTGGACTTCAGCACCTATTGTGTCATTCACTACAGTGGCAGTGAAAACATGGCTTCAGGCCTACCATGTGCATGAGGACAGCACCAGCTTGAACCCTTTTGCCTAGTCCTGTCAAAATCATCCATTTGATAGGTGGGAAAACCTGGTTTTAAATATTAAATAATTCCAGGGGCTGCTCCTCCACGAAGGTGGAAATGCATTGCCCCACCGCTCTGTGAGCATGTGAAAAATGAAAAATAAAATAACGCATTATTATCATTTTATTTTTTCTTCCTTGCTCAGCTGGTTAGGGGCTGGGCTGTGTCAGTGGAACAAGGGGGAGGAGTGGTTGCACTCTATAAGTGTGCATGACAGTTTGGCCAGCCGCCTTGCCCTAGCCAAACAGTCATGCGCACTTTGCATGTTATCCACCCAGGCTTTATTACAGCTTGGGTGGAGAATAAGCCCAGGCGCTCAGTCCCTCTCTGAGCACTGAAACACGGCGCTCAGACCAATCACAACACTGCTATAAGCAGCCTCATGATTGACATGGGGAGTCTGGAAGCCTGGGTGCTTCCTGATCCTGCTTCCTGGCCTGGAGTCCAGGAAGATGTCAAAAAGGACCCCGAGGCGATGGCACACAGTTAAGTGATTTGTTTTCTTTTTCATTCCCTCTACACTCCCTCCACCCGCAACACCCCCACCACCACCGTTTAGTAGCAGCCACTACAATGTAAGTCACCCCTTAGTGCACCTTGCTGCCCACAAGGTAGTAGGCATTATAATTATACATATGCATATAACAGATGCAACATCTGCAACATTGAAAACTGCATGTTTCCCCAGTAATTAGGCACAAACAACATTGTCACTTGTTAGGCTGCAACTAACACATAAGGAAAATCAAAGTATATATCATGCACTTTCATCTATAGTTTTTGACCTGTACCAGCTAGAGACTCCATGCAAAGATTTATTTTTTATATTTAATAAAAGTCCAGCTGAAGAGTAAAGTCCTATTTTTCTTAGCTTTGTGGGAAATGTAACTTTTAGGAAGTTACATTTACCCTGCCTGAATCTGCTGGAGACTAAACTGCAATTAATTCACCAGCCAGTGCCTAGCTTGTACATGGACTGAATTAGGAAGGAAAGAGGTGTGAAAACTGCTCCCAGAGCAGAAACAATGGCCTGGGAGTGGGGAGGTGTTTTCTTCCCTTAGCAGTAAGACCAGTTGGGGT